>NC_090317.1:119269249-121715841 GCF_039906515.1 Pseudorca crassidens | reverse complement strand
TGGACATCATGGGGTGGTGGGAGGGGTTATGCAAGTCACCACCAGCTGAGAATCATTGCTCTAAACAATGTAGAGCTTTTCAGTGAAACACGTTTTCCCCTACTCTTGTTCCTGTATCTGGAATGTTCGTCCCGTATCTTTTCTTGGCTCTCTCCTTCACTTTATTCAAATCTTTGCTCAAATGTTATCTCTTCCAAGAGGCCTGCCTTGCTACCCTCTCATACGTGTTCTCAGTGAGGGGCTGACTGAGCACACAGCTCAGTTGCTAAGTGATGGCTCTGGTTTCTCTCACTGAGTGCTCATCTTATCACAGCACCAAACTGGCCATTTCTTTACCAAGTGGCACGGGTCAATATTTAGGGCATAGGGTCTTTAGGATCATCTTTCCATAACTGCTACACATGTATGAAATAACAGGTAATATGCATGAGATGTAAGCAATAAGCCACTTATCTATGGTATCACTTAGGTGTACCAAGCAACAAAGGTCGTATCCCCTGACAGAGGCAATTAGCACAATGGCACCGAACAGTACCAAGCAAAACTCAACCAGTGTAGACAAAGGTCCTGCTTTTCCTCCAAGCAGCTATTAGCAGATTTCTCTAGCAATCAAAGACAACTGAACACTCAGTTTGCTTAATTCTCAATTTGGAGATAAACCTTTTCTCTTAGGAGTCACTAAATTTTCCACTGCACATCAGTGCACACTGAGACATAATCAGCCTTTATTCAAGTGTAATTGATTTATGTTCTGAAGTCTCTGCTTTGGCTCATTAGTCTGAGACAACTGAAGTTGGCACGAAAACACTGTCGAGATTAGCTTACTAATGGTGCCTCCTCCTTTTACTAACCCAAAGCAGGTTAGCTCACCTCTCTGTGCAAACCTTAATTATCTTCAAAGCAGGGATAAAAATAAACTCACTTCACTGAATTTCCATGACTACCAAAATAAAATAACTCCAAGCAGTAAGAGCTCAACACATTTCTGAAAGGTGATCATCTTGATAATCTATATTGTGCCTAAATTAATTTTCAGATTTTCACCAAAAATAGGGCCAAAGTTTAATAAGTTAGTAAGAACTTAACTCCCCTGAGAGGCCAATATTAGAATCCCAGACATCTAAAAAGCACAACTTGGGAAAAGAATATGAAAAAGAGGGCTTCCCTGGTGGCGCAGTGGTTGGGGGTCCGCCTGCCGATGCGGGGGGCGCGGGTTCGTGCCCCGGTCCGGGAGGATCCCACGTGCCGCGGAGCGGCTGGGCCCGTGGGCCGTGGCCGCTGGGCCTGCGCGTCCGGAGCCTGTGCTCCGCGGCGGGAGAGGCCACAGCAGTGAGAGGCCCGCGTAACGCAAAAAAAAAAAAAAAAAAAAAAAAAAAAGAATATGAAAAAGAATTATGTATATATACATATATATAACTGAATCACTTTGCTGTACACCAGAAACTGATGCACCATTGTAAATCAACTATACTTGAAAGAAAGAAAGAAAGAAAGAAAATTCCAAAAAAAAAAAAAAAAATCCCAACTAGAAAAATACTGTCCTTCAGGATAGGAAGCCCAGAGATAAACCCATGCACCTATGGTCACCTAATCTATGACAAAGGAGGCAAGGATACACAATGGAGAACAGACAGTCTCTTCAATAAGTGGTGCTGGGAAAACTAGAAAGCTACATGTAAAAGAATGAAATTAGAACATTCTCTAACACCATGCAAAAATATAAACTCAAAATGGATCAAAGACCTAAATGTAAGGCTGGACACTATAAAACTCTTAGAGGAAAACATAGGCAGAACACTCTCTGACATAAATCGCAGCAAGATCTTTTTCAATCTACCTCCCAGAGAAATGAAAATAAAGACAAAAATAAACAAATGGGACCTAATGAAACTTAAAAGCTTTTACACATCAAAGGAAACCATAAACAAGACGAAAAGACAACCCTCAGAAAGGGAGAAAATATTTGCAAATGAAACAACCGACAAGGGATTAATCTCCAAAATATACAAGTAGCTCATGCAGCTCAATATCAAAAAACAAACAACCCAATCCAAACATGGGCAGAAGACCTAAATAGACATTTCTCCAAAGAAGACAAACAGATGGCCACGAAGCACATGAAAAGCTGCTCAACATCACTAACTGTTAGAGAAATGCAAATCACAACTACAATGAGGTATCACCTCACACCCGTTAGAATGGGCATCATCAGAAAATCTACAAACAACAAATGCTGGAGAGGGTGTGGAGAAAAGGGAACCCTCTTGCACTGTTGGTGGGAATGTAAACTGGTACAGCCACTATGGAGAACAGTATGACGGTTCCTTAAAAAACTAAAACTAGAGCTACCATATGATCCAGCAATCCCACTCCTGGGCATATACCTGGAGAAAACCATAATTCGAAAAGATACATGCACCCCAATGTCCACTGCAGCACTATTTACAATAGCCAGGACATGGAAGCAACCTAAATGTCCATCAACAGAGGAATGGATAAAGAAGATGTGGTACATATATATACCATGGAATATTACTCAGCCATAAAAAAGAACGAAATAATGCCGTTTGCAGCAATGTGGGTGGACCTAGAGATTATCACACTGAGCGAAGTAAGTCAGACACAGAAAGACAAATATCATATGATATCGCTTATACATGGAATCTAAAATAAGGCTACAAATGATCTTATCTACAAACCAGAAATAGAGTTACAGATATAGAAAATAAACTTATGGTTACCAGGGGATAATGGGGGGAGGGATAAATTGGAAGATCAGGATTGACACATACACACTACTATATTTAAAATAGATAACTAATAAGGACCTACTGTATAGCACAAGAAACTCTAATCAATACTCTGTCATGGCCTATATGGGAAAAGAATCTAAAAAAGAGTGGATATATGTATATGTATAACAGATTCACTTTGCTGTACACCTGAAACTAACACAACATTGTAAATCAACTATATCCCAACAAAAAAATTTTTTTAAATATATGAATAAAAATAAAGGATATTGGTTCTGGGGAAAAAAAAAGAAAAGAAAAAAATACTGTTGTTTACCAAAATGCCATGCCACGGATATAGTGCTGACAGGTGAATAAAGAAAGGAAAATGCCATAATTACAATAAGTTTAATGCAAAGGTGCAACTAGAGATTTAATAGCAAATTCCCAAGACTCCTTTAACAAGGGGAATCACCACCCCCAAAGAGCACTGTTCAGGCGTTTCTATGTACATTTTCCACGTGCTGCCGTGGAGAAAGCAGTGCTTATTCTGGGTTCATAACACCGCTAGCAGTGACCATTCTCTCAAAACATGACACAAATCTCTGTAGGCATGTTCCCAAAAGAACTTCCCCAGAGAACACAGACCACTGTTTTGCCTGGCAACGGGAGCCCCAGGGAACAGGCTTCCAGGAAGAGCAGCTGCCGCCATCTGAGGTAGCACTGGGTTGGAGAGCATCTCATCTCCGTCTCACGCTCCTTTGCGCCCCCATCCTCCCCGTCCCCCTAGTACAGGGGTCCCCAACCTCCGGGCCGCAGACCAGGGTGCTCAGCAGGAGGTGAGCGGCGGGCGAGCAAGTGAAGCCTCATCTACCGCTCTCCATTGCCCGCATTACCGCCTGAACCGTCCCCCCCGTCCGTGGAAAAACTGTCTTCCACGAAACCAGTCCCTGGTGCCAAAAAGGTTGGGGACCGCTGCCCTAGTACCTCGCTTTCCACATTGGAGTGGCCCTTCGCCATCAGCTGGACCTGAACAAAATTGCATAGTAAGGCGACATCTGCTTCTGGTCCTGCCTCTGCTGCCTTCCAGCCTCCACCCACCATCACAGGTGATGCGAGCTCAGTCCCAGAAATGTTGACGGCTGACAGTTTAAGGGTTCACTCTTACTCTAGGCACTTGCATTTTCATTAGTCATTTTTGAAGGCTGCCCAGGGAGTGATAGACCTAAGGCTTGGAAGCGTGGAGACCTTGCATTAGACGTGGCCCTTCCTAAGGAGGCAAGAATATACAATGGGAGAAAGACCAGCCTCTTCAGTAAATGGTGTTTGGAAAACTGGATAGCTATATGCAAAAGAATCAAACTGAACCATTTTCTCACAGCACAGACAAAAATAAAATCAAAGTGGATGAAAGACTTAAATGCAAGGCCTGAAACCATAAAACTTCTAGAAGAAAACATAACACACTGTTTGACATCTGTCTCCTCAGGCAAGGGAAAGAATGACAAATTAGTAGCTTTTATGATTACGCCACGCCCTTGCTAGGCCTGCCTTTCCGGTGCATTTTCTACAACTGCTACCTAAAACCTTCTGGTACCTCAAGGCAGTGGACCCAATGGTGGACTGACCTGGGTGGAAAGGAGGAGAAGCCGATGGACCCAGGTATAACACCTGCCTAGGCACAGTCACAGCCTCAAATGGAGCTGAGTGAAATCTGAGTCCTGGGCATAGGTTTTCCAACCCTAGGGAAATATATTGAAATCAACTGAAAGATTTTTAAGACAGCCCGATGTGTACCCTACATCCGGACCCAAGGTTCTCAACTGTTAGCCACCCACTGGAATCACGTAGGAACTTTAAAAAACACTGGGGTGCCGACCCCAGAGATTCTGATACAATTGGTCTAGATGTGGTCTGGGCATGGGGATTTGTCAAACCACCCCAGGAGATTCTACTGTTCACTCAAGGCTGAAAAAGCCTTGTCCAAATCAACTCGTCATGACGCATCCACCACTCCCGACCATGTTTCTAAAACCCCCCAGGGATTCTAATCCACAGTAGGGCCGAGAACGGCTACTTTATGCGGGAAAACAAACAAACCAAAAAAAACAGATCATAAGATAGCAGTCACGATATTATTATAATTTTTTTTTAAAGTCTATGTTTGCATAGGGGAAAAAAGGCGGAAACAATAGGCTCCAAAATGTTAACAGAATTCTTTCTGGGAGATGGGATTACAAGTCATTTTCTACTTATGTTTTCCTTGACTTTCCTAAGTTTTCCACATAATTATCCTTGAAATCAGTGAGGAAAACATCCCAGCGAAATTGTTTTATAGTCAATACTAGAGTTTTATAGTCAATACTAGAAATATCAAAGTGGAAAAATATGGTACCGTATTTTGCCCAAAGTAATGAATCTCTAAGCGTACAACTTCATCAGGATATCAAATTAAATCCTATAAACTGACTCACTGTTTGATACATAAGGCTGGCTTCATTTGCTATCTTTGTCTTCTTTATTAGACCCTCCAACATTATTCTGTTGATCGTGCCCTTCTTCTGCAGAGATTCTCTAAAAGCTATTACTTGAAGGCATCCTCAGTCACTTACTGCTAAGGGACTTTATGACATTACATAAATATGCATTTCCCTGCAAAGATAGACACTTACCTCTGAAATCCAAGCATCGTCACTTCCCAGAAGAGCACAGCTAATGTGGGGATTTTACAAATGGCATTTCCTTTATGTCAACACAACCTCCAGCTTCCTTTTCTGAAAGATAGTCTAAGCTCCAAGCTGAAAAGCGGGCAGTGCTCTGAGACTGACTTCAGTACGGAGAGTTTACGGTGTAATGCTAAACGACTGCGACGGCATAGATTGAAATCATAGAATTTTCTCCCTCTGGCTTAAAAACACTACTCAATAGGGCGCAAACAAATAACTCCAGACAGCACAGTGTGTCGGATACTTGATGATTCTAGATAAGGGAGCAATTTATTTCATTATCACTATAATGTTTTCATTGGAACAGAAAGTATCGTCTTTCATCCAAAGGAGTTGGTCATGGAAAGTTGGATACCTTCTATTTTGTACTTAAACCGCATTTAAAAAGAATTAAAAATTGCTTTGCTCTTGCGCCAGGCCTCAGAAACTTTTCTAAACATCGGCATGCCTTTAGCGAGGTGGTTTTTGTTATTGTTTTGGTCCCTGATACATAACACAGGAGAACAGCTACATGAAGTTAGGCCGTCTCAAAGGTATGTGTTACGGTTTAATTCAATTACTTAGCACGCGTCAGGGACTGAGTCCGTCTGAGATGACTCCTGGATCCCTGAGATACGGGAATCCAGAAGTCCTTTTTAAGGAACTTACAGGTTGCAGGGGAGATGCACATACATCACTAAAAATGCAAATCATTAAATGCGAAACCCAAAGAGGCCACGCTATACAAACCAAAATGCCATGCAAACACAGAAAAAAAAAATGGATAAAGTAATCTAAGCCAGAGAGAAGTACAGAGTTGAATGGATACTGCCGGCAGCTCTGGGGCTACCTCTGAAGGGAAGACTGGATTTCAGTAGTCAAGAAAGGGGGGGCGGTGGGAAGTGCGGAGAAAGGGCAGGAAGATATCCCACTTAGACTGAACAGGGGAAATAACGGTTCATGGGCAGAAAAGTACACAACATGTTCAGACCTAAGTAGACAGTTAGATGGAGGTGGTATCCTGAGGCATGGAAGGATTTGGACCAGCTGTGGACGGTCTTCAGGAGTGTGGGGAGGCTGAGTGTTAATCTGTGGGCAGTGGGGAGCTGTTGAGGGTTTCTGAGCATGAAGAGGGTGTGATCAGGATTCAGCTGCATTAGTTGTGCTCTGGCAATGGCGTGAAGGCTGGGCTGCAGCGAGGAGAGACGGGAGGCAGGGAGACCAGGTAAGAAGCTGCTGCCATGGATGGATGTGAGGTGATGAGGCTCTGGGTTTGGGAAGAGCAGTAGAGATGTGACCATACATGCAGTCGGAAAAAGATGCCCACAAATGGCTCTTGTGACAACTGCAGCACTCTCCTGGTGACACTTCACTCGGCCTCTTCTCATTTCCTGTTTCACTTACTTTTTCCCTTCACTCTCGCTGCCCTGGAATTGTACCCCGTACAGACTGTAAACCGTCTATGGCATACAGCTCATAGACTATTTTCTGGAGAACTTGAGCTAAAACGAGTAGCTTGTGATTACTATTTCTGTGTTACATCTACAAAACAGAACCCAACTCCCTTCTCATTGCACAAAAAAATTCAAGTTGATAAACAGCAAAGACCTACTGCATAGCACAAGGAACTATATTCAATATCTTGTAATATCCTATAGTGGAAAAGAATCTGAACAAGAACAGATATACATATATATTTGTATAACTGAATCACTTTGCTGTAACCTGAAACTAATACCACATTATAAGTCCACTATACTGCAATAAAAAAAATTTTTCAAGTTGAAAAATTTGACCCAAAAGTACACAGAAATATCCCTTTTAGGATAAAGGACAAATAACATGACTTTTTACACTGTTACAACTTAGCTGGCAAGAGGAACTGAACCGAAAGGGATAAAATGCATTGGCTCCCCCATAATGCCTGTCCTACAGAACATTACCTTCCCCAGGCGCCATCCCCCAACGTACAGCCCTCCAACTGAGTTCCAGAGTGCTGAGAGGGGCCAGAGCCTCAGTTAGAGCAGGGCAGGCTGGCACTGAAGTGGCTCAACTTCCCTGCAAGTGGGACTGAGAGGGTGCTGGAACACGAGGCAGACACGACGGCCTTCAACCTCTCCATTAGGCTCTTAGCCAAGGACCAGTGAGGCAGGAGGGGTCAAGAGAAAGTGAGGAGGTCCATAAATTAGGTGAGACACATCACCTTTCACCCAAGAATACATTTTAGTCCAGAATCTTAACTCTTCACCAAACTTCATGCTGTCTTTAAATAACGCAAAAATCGATGATCAAAATTCTGCTTGGTCAGAGAAAAAGAAGGAGTAGGAGATTCTAAATCTTGGGCAACCTTGTGAAAATTGGATACATCATGTACCACACCATTTCCAAATTTCAGAAATGGTTTTCTCATCTGTTGCTTGCAGCACCTGTGCTGCATGGTAAAAAGCTAGGATTGAGGTCTCTTCTCCGGGACCTATCGTATTTCATGGATTCTGGACTGCATGCACAGAGTCACTTACTTTGTGTGAAGAGCAAACACTTTACATATATGTATTCAAATTCTTCCCAGACCCCCATGTTAGGTACTATTTATCACTCCTATTTTACAGATGAGGAAACTGAGGTTTAAGGTGATTAAGAAATATATACAAAGTCACATAGTAAGTAGCATAGTGGACCTCTGAACCCAGATCCTATTACTCTAAAGTCTGTGTGGTCTGCAGATTGGCTGCCTTTTAGCAAACTGCTATTGATCTACGATGAGATCAGGAGCTTGAACCAGAATGTAAGTTCAATACATGAATAAGAACATTGCTTAATTCATCTAAATTTTTGGGTATCAAAATTTTCTCAATAAAGTAAGCAGAGCACTGATTTACATCCTGGTGCCTGTTTCTTATCTTGCCGTGAATCAGCACATTGCACTAAAACTACAATGACTCCTAGAAAGACAGTGCCTTACTTTACTGTAGAGCCTCTCTCCTTTCACATCTATGGGGGAAGGGTATTAAAGTGCACTCAGTTTGTCTTGAGACAGAAGTAACTCAGAGGATCCCAGCTACTCCTCTAGGCAGTCTGCTCCACGTTTTTCAAACCTCCTGGTCATTTTGAATATTCTTCTTTCTGACTCCCAAAGAAACATACATTTTAGAGGAAACTGGCAGCCTTAAAATTGGCCCAGGGAATTTTTTGTATGGTATCACTGCCCAGGACAACCGAGGTGATCGGGACCAGCTCTTCCTCTCTGTTGGCACCTGTCAGCATCCATTCCTATATTCAGGGGCTTAACCGATTGCTTCCTTTCCTCACATGATTTTCTGCCCTCATTTAAGAAAACATATTTCTAAACATATGCCTGCTCTGTGATACAGCAATTCCAAGAGAAATGAGTGTGTATGTCCAAGAAAAGATGTGTATAAGAATGTTCGCAGCCACTTCATTCATGGTAGCCCAAACTGGAAACAACCCAATGGCCATCAGAAGGACAGTGGATATGTAAATGGTATGTAAATTCAGACAACAGACTACTATATAGCAGTTATAAAGAACAAAGTACTGATATATACACAACATGGGTGAATTTCACAGACGTGATGATGACTACGAGTAGCCATACACACAGAATTATGAATCTATTCATAAGAAGTTTAAGAACAGGAAAACGAATTTGTGGTGATGGAAACTGGGGTAAAAGTTACTTGTAGGGTGTGTGGGGTGGGTAGAAATTGGTAAGAGGCACAAAGCAGCCTTCTGGAGGGCTGGAAATGGTCTATATCTTGATCTGGAAACTTCGAAATGTGAAGAAACCTTTGAAAAATACTCCAAAGGGAAGAAATATTTAAAGGATTTGGGGATTCAGTTAAACTCAAAATGTACACATCCACTGACTCAGCAATTCCACTTCGAGAAATTTCTCCTAAAGAAACTGCCATGAATATGCACAGATTTAGCATCAACATACTTGCAGAGCCCTGTTTATAACTGGGGAAAAATGGAAATGACCTCAATTTTCAACAATAGGGACTTGGTTAAAGAGATTATGATTAAAGAGGAAAAAAATAAATCATGATATGGTCATATAGTGAACTACTAGGAAGAAATAAAAGATGAGGCTGTAGACTGGTGGTTACCGGTGGGAGAGGGAAGGGGTGAGGGGCAAGATAGGGGTAGGCGATTAAGAGATACAAACTATGTGCAAAATAGATAAGCTACAAGGATATACTGTACAGCACGGGGAAATATAGCCATTATTTTGTAATAACTTGAAATGCAGTATAATCTATAAAAATATTGGATCACTATGTTGTACACCTGAAACTAATATAATATTGTTAATCTACTATACTTCAATTAAAAAAATAAAAACAAAGAAATTTTAAATCCTTTTAAAAAAAAGATGAGGTTGTAGAAAATATTCAATGTCATGAAAAATGTTAATACTTTGTTAAGTGAAAAGTGGTAGGTTACAGAACAGCATGTAAAGTATAAATCTATTTGTATTTTAAAAGTTTGTATGTATACGTACATTGTAACACATATAAAATACATATATGTGTATTATGAATATATATTGACATTATATATAAAATGCTGGATATAGATTCACCCACATGTTAAACCCTGAGGTTATATTGATAGTATGGATAATAGCTCATTTTCATCTTTGGACTTTTAAAATTTTTTTCACATATTTTCAATAATGAATATTTATTACTCATGTCATGAGAAAAACATTAAAGTCTGTGGGCTGTGTGTCCATTAAATAAAGTCTGTAGGTTTCTAGCAATATGAAATGCAAGTGAGGTTATCAGACAAAAACAAAATTGCATCATTATTTGTGAAAGAATGTAAATCCATCAGCCAAATATCAAATGCGTAAATTAAACCACTGTGAAACCAGCGATTATACCCTGAGTGACCTCACAGTAGCATACCTTCACCAGTTAGGAATAATAATAAATATCTAGCCTGGTGTCAGTAATTCTCTGTTAGAGGAACCTGGAGCTGAACTCACTTACTGAAAAAACTTAGTTTTCTGGTAGCATCTTTAGGATTCTCTATGTACAGTATCATGTCATCTGCAAACAGTGACAGCTTTACTTCTTCTTTTCTGATTTGGATTCCTTTCATTTTTTTTTCTTCTCTGATTGCTGTGGCTAAAACTTCCAAAACGATGTTGAATGACAGTGGTGAGAGTTGGCAACCTAGTCTCGTGCCTCATCTTAGTGGAAATGGTTTCAGTTTTTTACCATTGAGAGTGATGTTGGCTGTGGGTTTGTCAAATATGGCTTTTATTATGTTGAGGTAGGTTCCCTCTATGCCCACTTTCTGGAGAGTTTTTGTTTTTTTTTATCATAAATGGGTGTTGAATTTTGTCAAAAGCTTTTTCTGCATCCATTGAGATGATCATATGGTTTTTATCCTTCAGTTTGTTTATACGGTGTATCACATTGATTGATTTGCATATATTGAAGAATCCTTGCATTCCTGGGATAAACCCCACTTGATCATGGTGTATGATCTTTTAACGTGCTGTTGGATTCTGTTTGCTAGATTTTGTTGAGGATTTTCGCATCTATGTTCATCAGCGATATTGGCCTGTAGTTTTCTTTCTTTGTGACACCTTTGTCTGGTTTTGGTATCAGGGTGATGGTGGCCTGTAGAATGAGTTTGGGAGTGTTCCTCCCTCTGCTATATTTTGGAAGAGTTTGAGGATAGGTATTAGCTCTTCTCTAAATGTTTGATAGAATTCACCTGTGAAGCCATCTGGTCCTGGGCTTTTGTTTGTTGGAAGATTTTTAATCACAGTCTCAATTTCAGTGCTTGTGATTGGTCTGTTTATATTTTCTATTTCTTCCTGGTTCAGTCCTGGAAGGTTGTGCTTTTCTAAGAATTTGGCCATTTCTTCCAGGTTGTCCTTTTACTGGCATATAGTTGCTTGTAGTAATCTCTCATGATCCTTTGTATTTCTGCAGTGTCAGTTGTTACTTCTCCTTTTTCATTTCTAATTCTGTTGATTTGAGTCATCTCCCTTTTTTTCTGGATGAGTCTGGCTAATGGTTTATCAATTTTGTTTTTCTTCTCAAAGAACCAGCTTTTAGCTTTATTGATGTTTGCTATTGTTTTCTTCATTTCTTTTTCATTATTTCTGATCTGATCTTTATGATTTCTTTCCTTCTGCTAACTTAGGAGTTTTTTTGTTCCTCTTTCTCTAATTGCTTTAGGTGTAAGTTTAGGGGGTTTTTTTTTGACATTTTTCTTGTTTCTTGAGGTAGGATTGTATTACTATAAACTTCCCTCTTAGAACTGCTTCTGCTGCATCCCATAGATTTTGGGTCATCATGTTTTCATTGTCATTTGTTTCTAGGTATTTTTTGATTTCCTCTTTGATTTCTTCAGTGATCTCTTGGTTATTCAGTAGCATATTGTTTAGCCTCCATGTGTTTGAATTTTTTAGTTTTTTTCCCTGTAATCGATACCTAGTCTCATAGCGTTGTGGTAGGAAATGATACTTGATACGATTTCAATTTTCTTAAATTTACCAAGGCTTGATTTGTGACCCAAAATATGATCTATACTGGCGAATGTTCCATGAGCACTTGAGTAGAAAGTGTATTCTGCTGCTTTTGGATGGAATGTCCTATAAATATCAATTAAGTCCATCTTGTTCAAGGTATCATTTAAAGCTTGTGTTTCCTTACTTATTTTCATTTTGGATGATCTGTCCATTGGTGAAAGTGGGGTGTTAAAGTCCCCTAATATTATTGTGTTACTGGGGATTTCCCATTTTATGGCTGTTAGCATTTGCCTTATGTATTGAGGTGCTCCTATGTTAGATGCATAAATATTTACAATTGTTATATCTTCTTCTTGGATGGATCCCTTGATCATTATGTAGTGTCCTTCTATGTCTCTTCTAATAGTCTTTATTTTAAAGTCTATTTTGTCTGATATGAGAATTGCTACTCCAGCTTTCTTTTGATTTCCATTTGCATGGAATATCTTTTTCCATCCCCTCACTTTCAGTCTGTATGTGTCCCTAGGGCTGAAGTGGGTCTCTTGTAGACAGCATATGTACGGGTCTTGTTTTTGTATCATGGAAGCAATGTAAATGTCCATCGAAAGATGAATGAAAAAAGAAGATGTGGTACATACATACAATGGAGTATTACTCAGCCATAAAAAGGAATGACATAATGCCATTTGCAGCAACATGGGTGGACCTAGAGATTATCATATTAAGTGAAGTATGTCAGACAGAGAAAGAGCAATATCATATGCTGTCACCTGTATGTGGAATCTAAGAAAATGATACAAACGAACTTATTTACAAAACAGAAGCCAACTCACAGACATAGAAAACAAACTTATGGTTCCCAAAGGGGATAGCGGCAGGGGGCAGAGATAAATTAGGAGTTTGGGATTAACATATATACAGTACTATATATAAAATATATAACCAAAAAGGATTACTGTATAGCACAGGGAACTATACTCAATATCTTATAATAACCTATAATGGAAAAGAATCTGAGAAAGTACACACACACACACGTATATAACTGAATCACTTTGCTGTACACTTGAAAGTAACACAACAATGTAACTTTACTATGCTTCAGTTAAAAAAAGAGAGAGTTAAATACAGGCACTTCAGGCACTAGTGTGACTAAAAACACAAATGCAAATGTGGACCGGGCTCATTTATAACGTGATCACAGACATCGGGGATCAGCAAACATTTTCTGTAAAGGACCAGATAATAAATATTGTCCACTCTCTGGGCCACAGAGTCTCTGTTACAACTACTGAACTCTATCAGTGTAGCACAAAAATAACCATACATGGTACACATATGAATAATATGTGGCTGGGTTCTAACACAACTTTACTTACAAAACCAATAGCATTTCAGTTTCTAATACTGCTATGAATAAACTTTAAATTCTTTTTGTGTTCACTATTATATTTTCTACTTTGTTGTGGATGATTTGAAGGAAAGCTACTGATTTGCATATGTTGATCTTACATTTGGTTACTTACTGAACTCCAATATTCTGTTAGAGTTTGAGTTGACTGAATAGGCTTTTCTAGGTGGATAATGATAATAACTCCAAATCGTGACAGTTTCTAATATTCATATATGTATGTTATTTATTTTTCTTGTCTAAATGTCCTGTCTAGGGATCCCAGGATAATGTTGATTGAGTGAATGAAAACAGCCAAACTTGTCTTGCTCCTTTTTCAGTATTTTGCTTAGTATTTTTCTTTGTAAGAAACTTTATTAAAGTTTTCAAAAATTCTTCTCTGTCTTTGATATGAAGCAGACAATAAGGGCTCAAATTTGCTACTTGTCAGCTCTCTGGATCTAAGCCCTAATGCCAGTGGTTGTGGCTTATTAAAAATACTGGCACTGGACCAATTTAATTAATTTGCTGAAGGGCATATAAAACTCTTAAGTTACACATAAAATATGAGAAACTCATTTCTATATCAGTCACTAGCAAGGGGTACGGGTTTCGGCTCAGATAAATCACTAGGGACCATTGAATGATGTGGAGTCGATTAGCACGGCCATCCAAGTGATCTGTAGGCAGTACTTTATAATTTCATAACCAACTCACACTGTAGATGGGGTTACTTCTGCAAACTTAAGTGCCAGTTGTTAAACTACTGTCCCCCAGTTCCAAACCTGCCCTTGTATACTCGGCTCTTTGATGCTGGGGCTGGGAGTCTGCAAAACACATTTTTAAGTTGCCAGCTAACGCCTGTTAGGCTCTCACTAGGGGATGCCAGTAACGGAGTGTAAGGCCAGAGAAGGAAGAGGGGCTCATTTGTTCCTGTTTCCTCTTTGTTTTCTATGGGCTTCCTGTTGGACTCTTGTTTCTATCATCACCCCAGTCTCACTTCTTTACCCTGGCTGTGGCAAGTCCTTAGCAGCAGCTGAATTCAAATTTCACTTTGTTGTTTTTTTTTTTTAACACGGGCACAGGCAGCCTCACTGCACTCCACCACCGGCCAAGCAGTGTGCCTTTCTCAGGGCTCAGAGTTTTAAATCCATGGGCCCCTCCTCCTTCAACCTTCTAAAACAGCGGTCCTCAACCTTTTTAGCACCAGGGATCAGTCTTGTGGAAGACAATTTTTCCGGGACCAGGGATGGGGGGGGATGGTTCAGGCGGTAATGCGAGCGATGGGGAGCGGCAGATGAAGCTTCGCTCACTGGACCACCGCTCACCTCCTGCTGCGGGGCCAGTTCCTAACACGCCTCGGACCAGTGCTGGTCCACGGCCCGGGGGTTGGGGACCCCTGTTCTAGAACATTACAATCCCAACCTCTTCCCTTTGTTTCCCCAGGCGTAATAGCTGCTTCCTGTAGTTGCTACTTCTACAATGCCCTTTTCAGTTACCTAGTTAACACTTCATACCTAGTTAACAGTTCTTTATATTAAATTCTCTTTATTAAGAAAGACAAATACTGCATATCACTTATACATAGAATCTAAAAAAATGCAACAAACGAGTGAATATAATAAAAAACAAGCAGACTCACAGTGACAGAAAACAAACTACTGGGTGCGAGACAGACTCAACGATGTGTTGCACAACCTGGTGAATAACAGCCAATATTTTGTAATAACTGTAAATGGAAAGTAACCTTTAAAATTGTATAAATTTTTTAAATTAATTTTAAAAGACAATAATAAAAAGAAATTCTCTCTATTAAAATTGCTGGTGTGATTTTTGTCTTCTGACTGAGCCCTGATTGATACTTACCTACAGAGAAAGAATTCCTTACTGGTTGCATGGATTCATATTAACTCTCATACCAAAGGGCTTTTCCTGACATTGCCCCTCGTTTGGAGGATCATTTTACTTTTTGAGAACAGAAGGTTCTAGCTGAGGATCACAAGTTACCCACGATTAAAACAGATAGATACATAGATACACAGATATCCTTATTCAACAATTAGTTTCATTTCTATCATGTTCTTCCCACTACTTTTAAGACTTTTCTGCCCTCTAGAAATCTGAACCTCAAATCATATTCTATAAAGTGCTCCTTTGAACAGCAATTGGAAAGCAAAACCAGGTTAGGCTGAAGGCAAAGAAATACCAAAGTTTGCAGAGTATGAAAACTCAAAGACTGCTTTCATCAACATAATTAAGTTTTGTCCACCAGAGAACATCATTTGAGGAGAAAGAAAAATGAACATCCAGGACAGAACACATTACATTAGTGATCAAGAAGGCAAAACGCTGGAAACAAGAGCATTTTTTTTACCCTGCAGAAGTAAAAGTTCTTATAGTTATATATATCATTGTCAACATATCTAATAATAAATACGTTGTGCAAAATCACCTTTGTGTGCAAAAGAAAATACTCTGCTCCCATGGGGTCGGGAGTATGGAGAAATCATTGAAAAATAATGCAATTAAGTTGGACGAGAATGAAACATCAGCACCCTGGTGGGTGTTCCCAGCTTGCCTCAGGCACCACGGCACAGGATGAAATTTGAAAGTAATCAACTTAACAGTTAGAAAGACTTGGCATTGAGAGCAGTCAATACTTCTAACAAGTTTAGGTTCCCACAGGGAAACCCAGCACACATTTAGGTTGATGGGAAGGGAGAATTTCCTTCCCCCTGTACACTGACATAATATCTGAGCCTGTAGACCTAGCGTCTCCTAATTCTCAGTGTCATAAAGCATTTAAATTGGATGGGAGGACCTAGAAAATTGAGCAATGTCCATCTTACCTCCATGCAGTAAAGTAAATAAGAATTTAGTTTGTGCTTGTTAATTAGTGGTTCGATTCAATTCAACAAGCCTTCTAGATAGATATTATATACAGATATAGATATGTGTGTGTTCGTACACACGAATACACTTCTGTCTTCTAAGCCTTTCTGTCCATCCATGCATCCATCCATCGTCCATCCATGAGCCAGGCACTGAAGTGCCAAAAAAAATGTGTCTACCCTCACTGCCTTGTCCCCTTCCTTATACTTTGCTTGTGGCACCAGGGATAAGAGGGAGAGTAAACTGCATGGAAACACAAATATTCTGCAAAAAGTGTTTTGGAGCATTCTCCTCTCCACTTTAAGAATCACTGTTTAGGGACTTCCCTGGTGGTCCAGTGGATAAGACTCCGCGCTCCCAATGCAGGGACCTGGGTTCAACCCCTGGTCAGGGAACAAGATCCCACGTGCATGCCGCAACTAAGAGTTCACATGCCGCAACTAAGGAGCCCAAGTGCTGCAACTAAGGAGGCTGCAGGCCGCAACTAAGGAGCCCGCCTGCCGCAACTAAGACCTGGCGCAACCAAAAATAAATAAATACTAAAACAAACAGAAAAAAGAATCACTGTTTAAAACTCAGGTGAAAGAAAAAAAAAGACTTGATACTCTTTCAAACTACATGAAATTCCCCTCCTCAGAAACTTTAGCTCATACTTTTAATTGTGCCTAGAATAATCTTCTTTGCCTGGCTAATGATTACTTTTGACTCAAGATTCCATCTATCCTGTGCCCCAACAGGTCTTTCTTATAGCACATTTCATACTGGAATAATCCATTATTTATATATTAGAATAATCCTTTTATATTAGTCCATTTAATTGTTGTCTTCACCTATAGACCAAGGCAAGGACTTTGTCTGACTTGATTTTACATTTCTTGTGCTTAACTCAACCCTTGGCACATAATGGGTGCACAATTAGTGTTTCCTGTTCTGAACAAGTTCACTGGCAAGTTGGAGATTAACACATGCAAACATGAGGATGTCATCAGAGTTTTCTGCCCGTTCTTCTGTTTTACAAACCTATGTCCTCTTTTGCCAACTAGATTTAAAAGTGCTCCACGACAGAGACCCTATCTAGTCATTACTTTATTCAACATTTTGCTTCCCTATTTCTTGCCAGTGCTAGTACAGTGTCTTTCTAGAAACTGAACAAATTTGAGATTTACAATTTTTCATTGAGATAACATGGTTGTAAGCTTTTTTTTCCCCAATCATACCCAAAGATGAACACTTTTATTTCCCTAAAGCAAATACCTCGCATTGTATAATGAAATACACTGTTGAAGCCTCTTTCTCATCCAATGGTCCAAGTCCTTATTCATACTCATTTTTGAATTTCAACAGGTTCCTAGAAACAACAGCTAATGTTCCCTTCTGGGATATAGCAAAGTCTTCAAGGCGGTTTCAAACTGCCACTCTGTGCACAGAACAGGCTCTTTAGCATAGAAAAAGTTAGAAACAGAAATTCAATGAGCTCAGTTCAATCAACCTTTCTAACTTTTATGGAAGCAAAGGAGTTCATAAGAACTCATGTATTTCCTTTGGTTGCAGGTGGATTTCCTTCTACATTTCTTTCTCTTGAATCAGCGTCACCAGCCAGTACTTTAATAGGAAAGGAAAGGTCTGGAAAGCCAGCAGCCAGAATAAATAACAACAAGGAGTGTCTCAGGGGGAAAAGCGGAAACATGATAACTGTGTGGCCTCCTTTAAGCTTCTTAAGGGGCCATACAGCAAGCAGGTGGCATAGTCTCACAGGAAACATTTATTGTCAGACGCTCATTCTCAAATTCAAGGCTAACCATTTCCATCCCTACTTATATCCCAGAGGGCAGGAAGCAGGTTTAAAACAGCCCTGAATACCAATATGTGTAATGTAAATTTTATGCATGATAAAACTGTTTAGAAATCCATCTGGCTGTCCTATTCCTCTGCTACAGGTATAAAAAATAATAAGAATGTAATCCCCAGGAAGAATATTTTGATGATTTATAAAAACATACTGGTCTTATTTTGTCTAGAAGTATAAGGCATTTTCAAACATAACAGTTACAGTACAGAAACTCATCTAATATACCTTTGTTTCTACACCAATATTAAATAAATGCAAATGTCTTACCTTTTTAAAATCTTTTTTTATAAAGTGTTAAGAGATACGGCAGTAACCACTGCATTTTATCCTCATTCAGCCGGAAGCCGATGTGTATTCTTCTGTATGTTTCTAACTTTAATAAACATATATCCATAGGAAATTACATTGTTTTCCTTTGTTTTTAATTTTTACATAAATGATATAATGATGCATACTGTATTCCTTGCTACTTTCATTCAATGTTACGCTCTTTAAATTTATCCAGATAATACATGCAGACTTAGTCCATGCATCTTCACTGTCGTACGATAGCCATTTTCTGAATATTACAGCTCCCCATTATTCTATTGAGGGATAGAGTTAGATTATCTCCAATGTTCCACTAAATTATCTTGTATTTGTCTTCGGGTGCACATGTGTGAAAGTTTCTAGAAATGGAATTGCCCAGTTGATGCGTATGTTTATGTACATCTCTATTAAATGTTGCAAAAATGCTTCCCAAAGTAAGTAATCCAATTTATAGCCTACCACCAATGCCTCTGACTTCCTATTTCTCTATATTCAACTCTTGCCAACATTTGGTGTTTTCAGACTTGAATAATATGTGCCAACCTGAGAGTGGTGGAATGATATTTCATTATTATTTGAATTTTCATACGTCTGATTATAAATGAGGCTGGAGAACTTTCTACAGGGCTTGTCAGCCATTGAGAATTTCTCCTCTGGCTTAGCTGTTCATCCTTTGCCCGTTTCTCTTTCGGGTTGTTTCCCTTTTTAGTAAAACTTGCCTGTAAAACCACCTGGGCCTAGTGCTCATTTTATAAACAGATTTTAGATTACTGATTCTATTTCTTTAGTGGTTATGTTTTAATTTTTTTTCTTTTGGTCAATTTTATAACTTAAATGTTTGAGTAAGAAATGAACCATTTTTTCCCCTAAGTCTTCATTCTGTCCTTTATTTTGAATGCTATTTTAGCTGGGTGTGAAATTATAGGTGACAGTTAATTTCTCTCATTATTTTGAAGATATCATTCCAGTGTTACTAGGTCTATATTACTGCGCTGCAAAACCTACTGTCTTACTGTTAGTATAGTGGATAATCTGGTTTTTCTTTTCGGCTGCTTTTCAAATGTTTTCTTTGTTACTTTGCCTGCAGTTTCACTTCCTATGTCTAGATGTAGGCATGTTTGCTTAATCCTACTCAGGACGTGTTGTATTTTAAAAATTTTAGGAATTATGTCATTAATCCATTATGAAAAATTCTCAGTTATTATCCTGCAAGTATTGCCTCTCTGCCAATCTCTTAATGTCTCTTAACCCTTCTTTCATATTTTCCATCCCTTTATCTCTTCATACTTCATTCTGACCAACATATTCAGATTTACCTTCTTGGTGACTAAATCTCTCTTTAGCTACGCATAATCCACTGTTTAATGTGTCCAATAGTTTTAAAATTTCAATAACCATTTTTTTTTTATTTCTACAAATGCTATTTGGCTATTTTTCAAATGTCTATTCTTTCATTGTAATTTTATTTCTTCTGCACCGCACGGCATGTGGTATCCTAGTTCCCCCACCAGGGATCGCACCTGCACCCCCCGCATTGGAAGCGCAGACTCTCAACCACTGGACCGCCAGGGAAGTCCCTCATTGTATTTTTTATGATTTTGATTACTTCTTTTACGTCTTTAATTATGCTAAACATATTTTTTATAGTCTCCACTAAATTGTTCTATTTTTAAACTTATTTTATATTGGAGTGTAGTTGATTAACAATGTTGTGTTAGTTTCAGGTGTAAAGCAAAGGGATGCAGTTATATATATACATGTATCTGTTCTTTTTCAAATTCTTTTCCCATTTAGGTTGTTACATATTGGGTTGGCCAAAAAGTTCATTCAGGCCTTTCTGTAAGCTGTTACAGAAAAACCTGAATGAACTTCCCGGCCAGCTCAATAATACTGACCAGAGTTCCCTGTGTTATACAGTAGGTCCTTGTTGCTTATCCATTTTAAATATAGCAGTGTGTACGTGTAAACTGTTCTATTATTTCAAGTTCTTTGAGTTCTAATTATTCTATTTGTTAGGTCCATGGACTCTTGGATCATGGTGGATTTTGTCCTCAATTATTACCACGAATATTAAGTTTTAAAATTATCAATAATATATCAGTCAAATTCCTGGCAGGAAACAGATGGCATACCAAATAGAGTAATTGTGGAGAGTTTAATGAAAGGACTATTTCAAAGGTGTGGGAAGTGCTAACAGAAGCCAAAAGGTAGTGAAACACGAAGCTTTTGCTACCCCAAACCTGAGTGGCACAAGGAGGAAGTGAATACCAGACATGTAGTTGGAGGCCAGGGTTGCCTGACAGGAGCCATGTGGTCTTTGGTAGAGGCTGGCTGACACTGCCAACCAGCAGCCCAGTAGCTGGTGGAACTAATATCATGACCTTACTAATCTATTGTTTTTCAATATCCTGCCATTACCTCCCACTGGCTGAACACAGTGAAAAGCCAGGAACCAGATTTTTTAAATGGACAGAAGACCTGAATACACATTTTCCCAAAGAAGCCATACAGATGGTCAACAGGCACATGAAAAGAGGCTCAGCATCACTAAGCATCAGAGAAATGCTGATCAAAACCAAAACGAGATATCACCTCACATCTGTCAGAATGGCTATCATCAAGAAGTCTACACATAACAAATGCTGGCAAGGATGCGGAGAAAACGGAACCCTCAAACACTGCTGGTGGGAATGTAAATTTGTGCAGCCACCATGGTAAACAGCAAGGAGGTTCCTCAAAAAACTAAAAATAGAACTACCATAGGATCCAACAGTTCCACTTCAGGGTATGTATCTGAAGAAAATGAAAACGTTAATTCTAAAGGATACATGCACCCCAATGTTCACAGCAGCACTATTTACAATAGCTAAGACGTGGAAACAACCTAAGTGTCCATCAACAGATGAATGGATAAAGAAGATGTGGTACGTATATACAATGGAATACTACTTAGCCATAAAAAAGAATGAAATTTTGCCATTTGCAGCAACATGGAGGACCTAGAGGCCATTATGCTGAGTGAAATACGTCACACAGAGAAAGACAAATACTGTATGTTATGACTTACATGTGGAATCTAAAAAATAAAACACAGAGATGAATATAACAAAACAGAAACAGATTCACAGATACAGAGAATGAATTAGTGGTTACCAGTAGGGAGGGTAAGTATAGGGGTAGGGAAAAAAGAGGTACAAACTACTACGTATAAAATAAGTAGACTACAAGGTTATATTATACAGTACGGGGAAATATAGCCATCATTTTGTAATAGCTTGAAATGGAGTATAATGTATAAAAATATTGAATCACTATGTTGTACACATGAAACTAATAAAACATTGCAAATCAACTACACTTCAATAAAAAAAAAAAAAGGAAGAAAAGCCAGGAGGCCCCGCTGAGTCAGTATATACAGGTCGATCTGCTGGGGGATCAAAGCAGAGTGGAGAAGGATGGAACAAAGATCTGCAGGGCCAACTAGAGAACGTTCTGCACAACTGTAAGCTCATGATCACGGTTGCCTTATCTGTTAGAAGCCCCTATTGCTTAGCGGGGGAGGGCAACCCCAGCCAGAGAAATTTTATATTTGCTTCCTGATACCTTAAGTTTATCACTAGCTTGGACTCAAGTTCTGTGTCAATTTCCAGCTCAAGCATTCCTGATCCAGAAGAATAGCTTAAAGTCTAACCCTAAATCACGTGAAACACACATCCATAATGATAAAACCTAAAAGGAGTCCATTTTTATTTCTACCCAAAGCCCATTCATGGGTAGAAAAGTTTTGTTGCTGCCTTATTATACTAATGGATGAAACTTTTCAACTCTTGCCCTATATATGCAGCACGTTAAGAATCTTGGCTTTTTGCAAGGATCCTGGTTCCTATTATCTGCCTTGCATCAACTGAAGACCTTGTGTCCAGTCCCTGCATGGGTGGTACCAACCTCCCAGCTTACCACAACTGAAAAGCATCACTAACATTTTATACAAATACTGACACTGGCATGTTCTCTCAACTGTATGTCAGATGGTCACAATTAGTCCATCAGATGTCCCAAAGGAAGAGGGGGCCATCAGAATGTGGAGGGATTGACACTCTCATCCAGCATTGGCACTTTGTGACATTTCAATTCACATACAACAAGATGTCATCAAGTTTTCTTTTATAAGACCTTTACACAGTAGATTCTTTAGAAAGCCTTGTAACAAGATGGTATACCATTCCACGGTGTTTGCTACAGAATTTTCTGGCTATCTTGTGGCAAAGTACTCAAAATAGTTATTGACTTAAAGATAAGTTAAATATTTTTCTTTCATAAGAAGGCTAGTTTCCTAGTTTTCTGGCAAGGAAGAGAAGTTTTGCATAAGGACAAGCGGCTGTCAGTAGTTGGCTACTTAGACTGAAACAAAATTAATGCATTTATGTGTCTCCAAGGTACATATTAACATTTTAGCAAAGTTTGCAAAAGTAACATTTTTCGAAGAGAGCATTTTCAAAATAAATGTTTGGGAAATTTTCCAGCATTACGTAATTTCTTGCCAAAAATGATGTAAGTATATCATTTATAAAAATATTATCATAAATATATACAGAAAAGCCTTGAAATTGAATATTCCAAGCTGAAAACTCTATTTAAATGCAAAGGCCTACTGGCTTCTAAACCCATTAAAATAGATTTAAATGCGAATGTTGCATCAGTTTGCAAGAACAACTGATGTGTATCATGGAAAATGGAAATTAATAACCAAATGTCAAACAGAACTTTGGCATACATGGTGAGTGGGATTTTTAAAAACGAGAATCATGAAACAGACGCAGCACACAATGAAGCTCTTCTTATAAAATGTGGTGATGCATTTCAGAGAGCAGAAGCTGGGGCCATCACCCTCTGCAGTTGAAGATCTATCTAAGAGGAGTATCTTCATGGTCGCTACAGCAGTACGATAGACAAAGCTGCCAGGTTCTATGTTAGGTTCAGCGCCACCAGGACAAGTGAAGTCATTCCTGCCTTTCATCCAATTCTAAATAAGCTTGCCGACACCAGCCTGCATCAGCATCTCCAGTGCCTACATACCAGCCCGCCTAACCCATTTGCTGAGTATGGAGGGATAGAGCACACCACACAGTCTATCCACAGTGAAGCCTGACAGGGCACAGCATTAGCCCGTGGGATCTGTACAACAAAATCCAGTTGTACAGATATTTTCTCAGATAGAATGCTCTCTTATAGCAGACTGGGCTGTTTTCCAAATCCTTGACCAACCACGATGCTTGAAATAATGAAGTCCGCTCTACGAGGTGTTTCTGCTGGGAAAAGGTTGTTTGCTGCTACATGCCACAGTTGAATTTTTATTAAATTTTATCCCACAGGCTATGCTCTAATTAGCTCCCACACAAATTTCCTAGCTCTAACTTCATTTTGTTGATTAATGATTCCAACTTTCAATTTAATTATCAAGTGTCTTGATATGAGACTTAAAAAACACACACAGAAGAAAGTCTAAAAATCGTTAGCATCAACCATATGCTAAAGTAGAGATTGCCAAACTTTATGAAATACTGACAGGTCCTAATACTGTAAGGATGCTGGATTTCCTAATACATAGCCTCTACTCTCCACCATTTAAAAAAAACTGTTTTGTGTTAGCATACGGCATTTTTCTCTTTCTGACCTACTTCACTCTGTATGACAGTCTCTAGGTCCATCCACCTCACTACAAATAACTCAATTTCATTTCTTTTCATGGCTGAGTAATATTCCAGGGTATACATGTGCCACATCTTCTTTATCCATTCATCTGTCGATGGACACTTAGGTTGCTGCCATGTCCTGGCTGTTGTAAATAGAGATGCCATGAACACTGTGCTACATGACTCTTTTTGAATTACGGAATCTAAAAAAAAAAAAAAAAATGGTTCTGAAGAACCTAGGGCAGGACAGGAATGAAGACGCACACATAGAGAATGGACTTGAGGACACGGGGAGGGGGAAGGGTAAGCTGGGACGAAGTGAGAGAGTGGCATGGACATATACACACGACCAAACGTAAAATAGCTAGCTAGTGGGAAGCAGCCGCATAGCACAGGGAGATCAGCTCGGTGCTTTGTGACCACCTAGAGGGGTGGGAGAGGGAGGGTGGGAGGGAGGGAGACGCAAGAGGGAGGGGATATGGGGATATATGCATATGTATAGCTGATTCACTTTGTTATACAGCAGAAACTAACACACCAGTGTAAAGCAATTATACTCCAATAAAGATGTTAAAAAAAACTATTTTGTGATACCTATTTATTTTGAAAAGTAAATTTATTTTAGTTTTTAACATTTGATTAAACCTTAAAATAATCAAAGATAAATGAAGATATATAAAAAACAAAGGCCTAAATTAAAGGACAGGTACACTTACGTTGCTTTCTTGTGTCAAGTGTAGTATAGTACTAAGGTAACCCTATACTACACTAAACTATTAACCTACTATTATAACTCTATACTACATGGACTCATATAGGGTCCATATGTTAGTTTATATAATGCCAGCTACTGAAACAAATAAATGTTTAAACTGTCAAAGGCATAAAAATCAGACATTTATTTTTTACTCAGGTACAGTCCAGTGAATGGCCAAAAGGAAACTTAGGCCAATGATATAGTGATTAAGAAAGTGGTTTTTACAGGGGGACCTCTGTGTTCAAAACCTCAACAATATCATTTCATAAGTGTATAACCTTTGGCACGTTACTTAACCATTCATTCTGTGTCACAGATTGGCAGAGACTAAGGAGCTACAATTAAATCTAATGTGAGATCCAGGACCAGAAAAAGGACAGTAGTGGGGAAATTGGAGAAAGTCACAAAAGAGCTGTAGCTTGGTGAATAGTGCTGTCAAGGTTAATTTCCCGGTTTTAATCATTGTACTATGGCCCTGCAATATGTAATCATTAGGGGAAGCTGGGTAAGGTCTTTATCTGGAAACTCTCTGTACTATTTTAGCAGCTCTTCTCTATGTTGAAGACTTTTTTAAAGTAACAAGTTTCAAAAATAAACATTTAAAAGACGTTTGTGTGTAGTGGCATTTTATCTGACATTGGCCTTGTAATCTGGTAGCAATGCTATGGGCATGATACCTAACCTATGATTATCACTTAGTCTAGTTATTGGTTAGTTCACAAGAAGTGGTCTCGGTTACTCTGGCATTTCCAAGCTTTGCAACTGTTATCCTCAGGCATGGAAAGATCTTCAGAATACGTGAAGGAAGAGGGGCGAATGGCAGAAAATTTGCGAAGAAAGAAATGATGGCTAACTCCTGTCCCCTCACAATCCCCCAGGACAAAGAGGATATAGAGGGCATCTAGTTTCTTTCACAGCAGGGATTAGAATTTGATGGGACTGAATTTGATGCCACCATCATTATTATTAACAACAGCAAAAACAAGAAAACGCCTAGATCCCCCATGGAGATATTTTGAAAAGGTACTTCTGCATTCACAGTTGAAGCGACTTGACCCGGCTGGTGACCCGTAGAGTTCTTTTCCCCTTCTCCTTTTATGCCATCTGCCTGGCATGTCCTGAATACCTGGGCTCTGGAGTGCTGCCTGGGCTGCTCTGGTGTCACTGCTGTGTGGCTTTCAACAGAACAATGGAAAGGGACAGGCAGAAGTAATTGGTTTGTCTCACGTTTTGACAGAGACAGATCTATTCTCTGCTGTTGTCCACGTGAGGTTTCTCCAAAATGTGTGGCTTTGATGTGAGATTCATCGGGCAGCACAGCGAAGCCTCCAGGGCGGCTGGAATTTATCAGCACAAAAGGAACTGACATGAAAGCGTGAGTAGAGAAAGAAGGGATGCAGTTAGAATACAAAGCCAGGCTGGGGCTTAACTGCTTCTCTAGACCACCAAGGTTTTTCTTCCTCTTTTGACACCAGAAAATGAAGAAAGCATTTCCTGCCTAGTCTGTTTCCACTTGGAGTGAGTGATGCTTTCCGACTCTAGGAATTGCCTGGAGATGTGTTATTTGGGTCATCATCTGCGCCTCAGTTTCCTAATCTAGAAAATGGGGATGGCAAGAGGATGCAGGCCCGTTGGAAGGATAAGTGAGTTCACTTCAAGCAGCGCCAGCCACCTTGTAAACTCAATCGCTATTAGCTGTTGTTCATGGGGAGGGGGCTTTCGAAGTGAAAAGAATATAGGTTTGCATTCACAGTACGTGGGTGTGAGTACCAATTCCACCACTCACTAGTTGAGTGATTTGGGGAAAAATAAGTCTCAGTGGCCTTAACTGTGAAGGGATCAGAGTGTCTTACATCATGAGGTTTACAGGAGAAAAAGGACAGATTGCTCAATAGAAAGTAATCATTATTTTTACTAGCATTAAATCAGTGACTGGTAGGACTTAGTGATGTTTTGAGTGTGGTCACCTTAAAGGCCACATTTGTACCTGCTGAATGAGCAGACGGCCTTAGACTGCTGTTGGGCAGTAAGTCACACCCAAACTTCACTGAGGTCAAGTTTCTCCCAGTTTCTGAGATGAGGCTGAACCCTAGTGAACAAGGACTGGCCAGGTGGTTGAAGTCATTTGGGGCCCAACTAATAGGATTTGCCCAGCTGTGTTTGTTTACACAAACTAACCACTCTTATTTAGAGACTGTCATCTGACACCTTTGAAGGGCACACACAAATGAAGAGTGGAATTAGTACCCTGACACTGTGAAGCCAAGATTATAGCCTTTCTCGTATGATTCCATGCCAGGGGTCAGCAAACTATAGCTCTGCAGGCCAAATCTGGTCCACCTTCTATTTTTGTGAATAAAGGTCTATTGGAACACCAGCAGTATGCTTATTCATTTACGTACTGCCTACGACTGCTTTCATGCTATAACAGAGTTGAGTAGCTGCAGCGGACACTGTACGGCCGGTAAGGCCTGAAATATTTACTATCTGGCATTTTCATAGGAAAAGTTTGCTGACCCCTGGCCTTTGCAGTCTCAGTCCACAAACTAATGTACTGATAGTAGACAATGGCATTAAACACACCATTTACTCAAA
Source organism: Pseudorca crassidens (assembly GCF_039906515.1). NCBI lineage: Eukaryota > Metazoa > Chordata > Mammalia > Artiodactyla > Delphinidae > Pseudorca > Pseudorca crassidens. The sequence goes on along the minus strand of NC_090317.1, from coordinate 121,688,402 downwards.
TGAGTGCCATTAAAAAAAAAATGCGGACACCAGGCTTAGAGAATGCAGCATAAAGATCATAATTCCCGATTCATCTTAAAAGATGAATACCACTTGGTAAATTTTTTTCTAACATCTGTGCAATAAAAAGAAAATCTGAAACAGCTCAAATATTTCTGTCCAGGGCTTCCCTGGTGGCGCAGTGGTTGAGAGTCCGCCTGCCAATGCAGGGGATACGGGTTCGTGCCCCGGTCCGGGAGGATCCCGCATACCGTGGAGCGGCTGGGCCCGTGGGCCATGGCCGCTGAGCCTGCGCATCCGGAGCCTCTTACTCCGCAACGGGAGAGGCCACAGCAGTGAGAGGACCGCATACCGCAAAGAAAAAGAAAAAAAAAAGAAAAGATCATTAAATATTTCTGTCCATTCTGAACACCCCCAAAATGTAATAAAAATAAAATAAATAGTTGTGAAGTATTTCACACTCCTTGCAAAAAAAAGATACTATAAAGAAGCACAGAGAAATAGGTCAACAGGCCACGTGTCATGTGCTTCAAAGTAAAGTGTCAAATGCCAGTAAAGGTATTCTCTCATAATTCTCTTTATTAACTAAACATCAAAAGATAGTGGAAACTTACGAGCATAATGGGATGGTGTAGATGCCTGGAAACTCATGTCAGAGAAACAGGGTAGGTGTTTCCTTGATGATTAGCATCCCCCTCCTCAAATTTACACAGAAATTTTAATAAATAAACTATTACAATCCTCAATTTAGCTACTAAAAAGATAGCTAAATAAAACAACATAATCTCCTAAAGCATTCTAAAACTCTACCCAAACCATCAGTCTTTCTCAGATAAGCTCTGAGTTAAGCGCTCCACTTTGAATTCGAGAGAGCAAAAATATTTTTGTATGTTTGTACAGTTATGAAGGTAATGGTCATTTTCTATCCTGATCAGGTCGAATCCTTCTGATTTGTGTGACCTGTAGAAAAGGTCCTGGTTACCACTTAGATTTTAAAATGCTGCATTTTCTCCCTCCAACTTCTCATCCACATGCTAATTTCCCAATAAACCTGGGGCAAAATGAGGAAATGAGACTAACCATCTAGTGCCATGGTTGACAGGTTGGGCTCTAGAGTGAGGCAGCCCTGGTGCCACATACAAGATTTTATGCAAACCAAACTCCCTGAGGCTCAGCTGCTCTATCAGTAAAATGGATACAATAATAGCACTAACTCCTAAGGTTTTTGTGAAGATTAAATGAGATCAAGTATAAGAAGTGTGTAGAAAAGTATCTGGACAAAGGAAGACAGTTCATACAATACTTTAAACCGTTCAAGCATTATCTTTAGCTTCATTTTAATAAAGTTAAACTTAATACCATGGCCATATTTGTAGTAGGAAAGTATGAGATGAAACGTTGAGGGGTGTGTATGTGTTTGTGCATGCACATGTGTGTGGGTGTGGGTGTGTGAGAGAGAGATAGAAATCCTCTCTCTAAACAATTTCTCTAATCTTGTTAAATGTTACTGGATTTTTGGGCTTCCCTGGTGGCGCAGTGGTTGAGAGTCCACCTGCCGATGCAGGGGACGCGGGTTCGTGCCCCGGTCCGGGAGGATCTCACATACTGCGGAGCGGCTGGGCCCGTGAGCCATGGCCGCTGAGCCTGCGCATCCGGAGCCTGTGCTCCGCAACGGGAGAGGCCAGAGCAGTGAGAGGCCCGCGTACAGCAAAAAAAAAAAAAATTTTTACTGGATTTTTGACTACACATTGGGATCACCTGGGGAGCTTTAAATATCCTGAGACCACACCCCAGACCAACTCAATCAAGGACTCTGAGTGTGGAGTCTGAAGCATCAGAATCTGTTAAAGTTCTCAAGTGATGCCAGTGTGAATCCCAAGATTCAGACCAACTGCTCTAAAGTGACCTTTGTCCCGGGGAGTTAGGGGGATGTCGACATTGCAGTAGGGCTCTTAGCTGAGAAACAACATGGAATCCAACTCCTCCATCTTCTCACAAAGCCCCTAAAAAACCACCCCAGACTTTATGATAAAATCCCGCTCTTACTTCTGGAATTCCTGTCATTGAGTGACATCACCAGGGTCATGCTACATTTCTTCTTCTTCCTCACTCCTCACTCTTTGAGGCTCCAGGTTCCATCAGCTGGTGTCTATCTTGGTATCTCGTATGCATCTCTCCCACTCTACCACCTCAGCCTCATGCGAGGTTCAGATATCATCCTCTCTGTCTCAGACTGACACGATTATCTCCCAATTCGTCTCCATATCCCTGGTGTGTCCCTCTTCAACTCCTCTTAGTTTAGGTTCCTCAGAAGCACATCCAGAGACAAGGATTGAAAGGCAAGTCGCAGGAAATATCAGTAGGGCAGTAGTTTTAACCCGTAGGGAGCGACAATTGAGTCCCCCAGGGATATCCGGCAATAGATGGAGATATTTTTGGTTGGTACAGTTTGGGGGGGGCGGGTCAACGGACTCTAGTGGATAGAAATCAGGGATGTTGCTAAGCATTCTACAAGGTACAGGACACCCTCCCCTGGGCACACACACAACAACAGTGAGGTATTAGTCAGCTCTGAATGCCAGTAGTGCCCACGTTGAGAAACCCTGCAATGGAGAAGTACAGAAGTGAGACAGTGAAGAGAAAGAAGCCCAATAAAGGTACATTATCAAGCTAGTTAGCACTGTGGGCAACCACAGCTCAGTTCTGCCACTTTAGGAGAGAGAACAGACCACACGTCTCAGAGTTATCCCACCCAAGGGGTGTGGGAACTAGGGTATTTAAACAACGTCCTCTGTAAGTCAGTAGTAGCTGCTACAGCAGTGGAACTGTGAGTTGCCTAATTATCCCATACTTCTAGTCTGCTGTACACAGGAGCGGAGAAAGAATACACTTCCATCACTCAGAGAATGCCAACAGGCAGTTGGTAGCAAGTCTACAATGGTAAATTCCAAGGTATTGGACTATATGGGTGGAACAGCATCTGCTAAACATCCTTCACATATATGCCAGAGGAATCATTCTAGAGCTTAATCAGCTCATTCTTTCACTGGTTTCCCAACATCTTTAAGATAAAAGCCACGTTCTATAACATGATGTATATATAAGACACTTCATGATTGAGCCCTATCCATTCCACTGGCCCTGAATCCGCAGTATCAAACAGAATTGGACTTTATGACTCTAGGTTTCACATTAGAATTACCTCTAGAACAGTGATTCTCAACTTGGATGCATGTCAGAGTTACCTAGGATAATAGGTGATTAGAAATACTTTTACTGAGGCGCCACCCGTAGAGATTCTGATATAACTGACCTGGGGCGTGGCCTGGACATCGGCATTCTTTACAGCTCCCCGGTAATTCTAAAGTGCAGCCAAGGTTGAGAAACGATGTATTATACTAGAATGCTGTTTCCTGGGGACAGGACTGTCTTATTCATCTTTGTATTCTCCCCATGACCTTCCACAGAGTGAATCCCATAACAGATGCACAGCCAATGTTTGTTGAATTAATATAACAAAGAATAAGAGAGACAAGGCTTGTGTGAAGAGGGGCAAAGCTTAGAATCAACACTGGCTGAGCATCTACTATGATTATTAGTGCTTTACTTGTTTTAGTACTTTTATTCATTGCAGCAGCTTTGTGTGAGATAGGTGTTATTCTGCTTTATTTTTTCAGAGGGGAAAACTGGTATTCAGAAAAGTTAAGTTGACTCACTCAAGATCAGACAGTAGAGACTTGACTCAAACATTGACCTCCCTGACTCCAGAGACCTGGTCCTTTTCAGTACACGATCCTGCCTGAAATAGGAAATGGGAAGTGGGAATCCCACACGAGTGTGATTCCTTTCCTATTACAAGGATCTGAACGGGGTTCCCAGGAGACTCCTGGAAGCAGCAGAGAAGCACCAGGAGGCCCCTGTGGTTCTGCTACCGTAAGCCACTCCTACCGACACCCTATGTATTTGAAGGTACAGATTATACATTGAGCACTAGTGCCATGGTAGGCAATGGAAAATCAGAAACCAGCGTCTCCAACAGAAGCCACTTCAGCATTACTGAGATATGACCATAGGATCTTCTTCAGTGAAACCCAAGTCTTCTTGTGCAATTGCTTTCTTATGGTTTGGGCCATGGCAAATGCTGGGATGGACCAGTAAGCAAGAGCGAGGCCAAATAAGTCTACGGCTTCAAGCCTGTGAATCAGAAATAATACAAGGAAAAGCCTCATCAACCAGAAATAAGTTTGCAGTGATTGACAGGTAGGCTGAGAGAATGCCTAAATAAACAGGTGATGTTTCCTTTTCGGAACATCAACAGTTTAAAAAATAAAAACATGATGGAGACTGTTATGCCTCTGGCTCTTCCCATTCCAGAAAAGATGGTGAGGAAAAAAGCTACTCATCTACATTCACACAATTAAACTACAGGTTTCTATCAGTCTTGGCATTAATTTTTCCCCCATCACATCCCCAGAAGAATTCATATTAATGGATAGGGCTTGAGTAGCATGGTGCAAGTCAAAAATGTAAACTCTATGTGTATTCACTGGGTTACAAATTTCCAGCCATTGTTCAATATATTTTTGGGGGAAGGCGAACAGTGAAAGCATGCTGCCTTTGGTTTCAGAGACTAAATATTGTGATGTACAAATGCAGATGCTTTGAACAACATAAACACAGCCTGGCTGTTAAGTGTAATACTGGAAAACACTGCTATACCTTTAAATACAGAGACTTCTCCCCACGGACACTGCTAAGCTTTTCTTCCTACAAAGTCTGGGAAACAAAAGACTTGACATGTCTGAGAGGGACTCAGAAATGCTATGTTCCATCTCCAAATTTCTGTGTCTCCTGACTTGCTGACAAACTTTTGATGATGTGTGAAGTATCAAATCTAAAATGCATGGTGGATTTCACAAATGCAAGGATGCTCTCAATTTGGCCCACTTTCAGGGGAATATATCTATATGAGAGCTGCAAGGGCAACTGGATTTGTATGTGTAATTCAATAATGTTGTGTTACAGAAAGAAACGTAAAGTTTCATGTTATGACACTGTCATTATCTTAATGAAATGAGAAATACAGGGCTTCCCTGGTGGCGCAGTGGTTGAGAGTCCGCCTGCCGATGCAGGGGACACGGGTTCGTGCCCCGGTCCGGGAGGATCCCACATGCTGCGGAGCGGCTGGGCCCGTGAGCCATGGCCGCTGAGCCTGCGCGTCCAGAGCCTGTGCTCCGCAACGGGAGAAGCCACAACAGTGAGAGGCCCGCGTACCGCAAAAAAAAAAAAAAAAAAGAGAAATACAATGTTTTAAAAAAAAGAAGATAAAAAAGAATGTATATATATATATGTGTGTGTGTGTATAACTGAATCACTTTGCTGTACAACAGAAATTAACAGAACGTTGTAAATCAACTACACTTCCACAAAAAAAAGAAACATTAACACATAGCTAAGAAAATGGTTAACTTTTAGGTCAATGCATAAACATGTGTCCCAATTCAGCGTTAATTTGTCCATCAGAAAATCCTCACATCTAAGGTTACTTGTCCTGTGCTTGCTGGCCCACTACATATCATGAAATCCAAAGAATTCAGGCATGGTCATCAACACATGTTGGACTTCCTGATCAGGCTTTCAGTGAAGACCAAACTCTACCCATGTCTCTACTTATGTCTATTTCTGGTGGCAAAATCCAAAGACAAAAATGCTGTAAACAAGTTGTTTAGTCTCTCCCAGCACAAATGGAACACAGAGGACATTTATCATAACAGATATGAATAAATCACTCTCCCAACTGTCTCAGGTAGGCAAGCCAAAAAGAACTTCACTTTCCAGTACTAAAACGTCTGCTATGAGGGATTTCTTTTTTCCCCATTTTCCCAATCTGTATTTTTAATTCTCTTTCACTGAAAGAAAATATCTATGGGAGGTAAGAATAGCAATCAGTCATAAAGTATAAAAGAATACTTATGCTAGAAAATCCTTGGTGTTTGGAGCCAAATTTTTTTTTTTTTTTTGCGGCACGCGGGCCTCTCACTGTTGTGGCCTCTCCCGTTGCGGAGCACAGGCTCCAGACGTGCAGGCTCAGCGGCCACGGCTCACAGGCCCAGCCGCTCCGTGGCATGTGGGATCTTCCCGGACCGGGGCACGAACCCGTGTCCCCTGCATCGGCAGGCAGACTCTCAACCACTGCGCCACCAGGGAAGCCCTGGAGTCAAATTTTTGAAAATTAAATTTCACAGGGAAAATGTGAGTATGAATATAAAAATTACTTTGTTCATTTGTGACACTGTTTAAATAGAAAAACTGATGTTTCTAGCCCAGTAGATTCTGGAGAAAGGAAAACAGAAGACTCCAGCTTGGTCATTTGGGAACGCAAAATCAGTAAGAAAAGGAAAATTGGGAATCAGGAAGGTATTCAGAAAAATGAGGCTGGGAAGCAAGGCAACATGCCCTTTGGATGCCATTAGCCTACCTGGGAGTTTTGTGGAGAGCACAGGGCTGCCCTTTCCCAAGGACCCACATCACCTCACTCCTTGCTTTCCCTCCAACTCTTGTTTTCCTTCTTAGCCGGCAAGTCTTTATCTAGTCTGCTTGGCAGGAAGCCTGGCTCTGTCTTACCACAGTTTATTTTGTCTGTGCTCTGAGTCCTCTCAGGACCTAAGCTTATGAAACTCATCTTTCTTTCTATTCCACACCCCTCGCTGTAACATCCCTTTCCATATGATGTAGTTGCTCAAAGGATCAAGATCGCCAAAGAAGATAAGGAATAGACATGAAAAAGAAGGGGATAAGCTGGGATCCTGGAGCACAGGTGCCTCCGTTAACTCCTATCCCTGGACGTCTGGCCACCGCCTCAATCATGTCCCATGTGAAATCTGGGAGACTCACTGGATACCCCTGGTCTCTCTCCGGGTCTGTCCCTGGTAGTAAGAAGAAGGGCTTCCCTTGTAAAATTTTATTTATGGATTTATTTCTTTGTTGGCTTTTACTGGGATGTAAGAGCTCGCACACTAAGCTGTATAAAGTGTACAAAATGTATCATTCAAAGACGTTTTACCAGTGCATGCACCGTGTGATCACCACCCAAATCAATTTCTGTAACACTTTCAGCACCCCGTGAGGCTCCTTCATGCCCCTCCGCCATCAATACCCCCTTCCCTTCCCACACCCCAGAGCAGGAACCACTATTCTGACTGCCATCACTGTAGCTTATTGTGACCTCATCTTGAACATCACATACAGCTTGCACCCTCTGTCTGGCTTCTTTCATTCACCATAATGTGTGGGAGAGTTATCCATGTGGCTGCATATACGGGCAGTCTTTTTTTTTTTTTTTTTTTTTCCATTGCTGAGGAGCATTCCATTGTATGAATACGCCACAATTTATTTTCCATTCTACTCCTGATGGACATTTGTGTCGTTTCCAAGTTGCTGCTATTATAAATGAAGCTGCTATGAACCTTCTTGGCCATGGTTTTTTTTTTTTTTTTTGATTGGCATAAGCATTCATTTCTCTCAGGGATATACCTGGGGGTATAGAACTGCTGGGTCATAGGATAGGCATTTGTTTACAGTTAGTAGACACTACAGGGCTCCCTTTTGAGAAGTTCAGACACCTTTGTACTGAAGGGTTGTATCTCTTTACAAACCTCTGGGTCATTTGACTTTGTAACGCTACTGACAACACTAAAGACTTAGATAGTTATGGAGAAACCTATTAAATAGAAACCAAGCAAGAGTATCATGCATGTTTCTTCCAGAAAGTAAGCCCTGCTTACTGTCCACCAATGGCACACATCTATAGGTTTATCCCCAAGAAGAAAAATTAGAATCTTAGGCATGGGGGATTTTATCCTCCCCAAATTTCCAACTAATTATGCAGTATACCAAGCTTGTAAACAAGTTCCAGCTACTTGCCAGTTCACCAAGACATTTAATTAGCTGTTTCTGTTCTCATTGCCCTAGTCCCTCTGGAGATACAGAGGTAATAAAATAAATGAATTAAACATTTTTTTAACATTCACTTGGCAACATGTGTCATTCAGCCCGTAATTAAGTGAATGGTTACATCTGAGACTGGCCAGCTTATACATATTTAAATTATTCCCCCCAATCAGTTGTTTCCTAGCACTATGGAGTACAGACTTCTCGCTGCTGCTGGTCTCATGTTTACGTATTTGTTTTAGGTTTCTGTAATCCTATGTGGGATGGAGGCAGGAAGGAAGAAAAGGAGGAAGGAAGGGGGAAGATAGAGGGAGGAAGGAAGAAAGGAGCCATTTTTCATGGAGCCATTTTACGCTCACATTCCAGCCCAGGCTGCCTCCACCCTCACTGCATCAGTGTAACGACCCACGTGATCACAAAGGTTGAAAAGACCAAGTTTGTCATTTCAGGTATCCCCCGTCTTTCGAAAATTCCCTTTACGGCCACTTTGCTTTTACAAAAGACCTACAATAGCACCTGTTTTTGCTAACTAAAAGAAATGTGAAGAGGACCTTCGCTTTTACAAGAAAAGGCGAAAACTGAAAATAGCACTCAGCATTTGTTTTGCAAGAAGCTGGTTACAGAGGCAGCGCACATCCCAAGAAGCGAGAGTAGCCCCGCCAAGCTCCTTCCTGGGGACTGAGTTCGGCATCTCAGCATCCAGCTGCCATAGCTTTGACCTGTGTCTGTGAGCACCTGTGCTTTATCTCCCATTTATTTTGTGCATCCCTTAGCAAGATGTGTCCTAAGGTAATTGCTTCTTTATTCCATTTCAGCTTCTCAAAGGTTTCACAGGAATCACTCTACTTTCAAATAGTGGGGGAAACCTGTAATAAACCTTAACCTCAGAAATCTCAATGGCTTTTGACACATTGTGAGCAGAATCACCTCCCCCATGAATTCTAAAAATATTGCTAGATGGATATTAGTTATCTCAAAATATGGAAGAAATACATCAATAGATTAGACAAATACTTGACTTAAATCCTATACATATCCACCCAGGGAAAGTAAAGAAATGTTTCTATGTAGAGGTGGTGTTGATTTTCGCAGGCTCACACTGTTCAACAGATGCAGAAATACAGGAAGCTCATAGAGATAACAGCTGCAACTCACGTAATAAAAAGTGATATCCTAGAAGCTGTGTCAATTTCATAAGCCAAACAACAAGAAATACTATAAGCCAGGTGATTATTAGAGCTGGGTTTGCATACGGTAGGATACAGAAAAAAATGTCAAATCATAGAGCTCAGAAAGACTTCAGACATCACCAGAGATGAGAAAATTCTTGGCTGGAAAAATAACTTGCCTAAGAGAACAGGGAGAAGAAAATTAGTAAGAATTGAGCAGCTATAATGGCTATTATATATCACACATGATACGTGTTAAATATTTCTGCATATATGTGGAGGTGTGTGTGTGTATCCTGCTGTACAGGTATATGATTATTCCCAGCTTACAAACTAAGAGACATTTAACAATAGTTACTCCAGAGAACAGGGGGCAGGACTGGGGTATGTAATATTAATTTTTACTTTATAAACCTATTTATTTTTGAATTGTTTTTTTAAAATGATTGCTGGAGGACAATAATAATGTATTATTTTTAAGGTAAAAAATGAGCTTGAAAGAAAGATACAAAATAAAAAATTGTTAAATTTGCCTATTAAAAAAATCTTCATGGGAAAATTACCAACAAAAGACAGTTTTGTTGAAGATTTTTACATCTACATGCATCAGAGATATTGGCCTGTAATTATCTTTGTTTATAGTATCTTTGTCTGGCTTTGGTAACAGGGTAATCGTGGCCTCATAGAATGAATTTGGGAGTGTCCCCTCCTCTTCAGTTTTTTATAACAGTTTGAGAAGGATAAGTATTAGTTCTTCTTTATATGCTTGGTAGAATTCCCCTGTGAAGCCATCTGGTCCTGGATTTTTGTTTGCTGGGAGTTTTTTTTAATTACAAATTCAATTTCACTACTAGTGATCAGACTGTTCAGATAGTCTATTTCTAACTGATTCAGTCCTAAAAGGTTGCATATTTCTAGAAATTTATCCATTTCTTCTAGGGTGCCCAGTGTTTTGGCATATAACTATTTGTAGTATTCTCTTATGTTTTTTTGTATCTCTGTGGTTTTATTTCTCCTCTTTCATTTCTTATTTTGTTTATTTGGGTCCTCTCTCTTTTCTTCTTGATGAGCCTGGCTAGAGGTTTATCAATTTTGTTTATGTTTTCAAAAAACCAGCTCTTAGTTTCATTGATCTTTTTTTCTATCATTTTTTGGGTTTTTTTTGGGGGGGACATCTGTATTTTATTTATTTCCTCTTGGATCTTTATTATTTCCTTCCTTCTGCTGACTTTGGGCTTTGTCTATTCTTTTGCCAATTCCTTTAGATGGTAGGTTAGGTTGTTTGAGATGTTACTTGTTTCTTGAGGAAGGCCTGTATTGCTATAAACTTCCCTCTTAGAACTGCTTTTGCCGTATGCCACAGATTTTGGCAAGTTGTGTTTCCATTTTCACTTGCCTTGATGTACCTTCTTCTTTTTTTTTGGCTGAGTTGGGTCTTCGTTGCTGCGCGTGGGCTACTCTTCATTGCAGTGTGCAGGCTTCTCATTGCGGTGGCTTTTCTTGTTGCAGAGCATGGGCCCTAGGCACACGGGCTTCAGTAGTTGTGGCACGCAGGCTCAGTAGTCATGGCACACAGGCTTAGTTGCTCCGTGGCATGTGGAAACTTCCTGGACCAGGGGTTGAACCCGTGTCCCCTGCACTGGCAGGCAGATTCTTAACCACTGTGCCACCAGGGAAGTCCTTGATGTATCTTCTGAGTTCCTCTTTGATTTCTTCATTGATCCATTGGTTTTTTAGCAGCGTGTTGTTCAGTCTCCACATGTTTGTGCTTTTCCCATTTTTCTTCCTGTAATTCATTTCTAGTTTCATACCAGTGTGGTCAGGAAAAATGCTTGACATAATTTCTATCCTCTTAAATATCTTTTTTTTTTTTTTTTGCGGTACGCGGGCCTCTCACTGTTGTGGCCTCTCCCATTGCGGAGCAACAGGCTCCAGACATGCAGGCTCAGCGGCCATGGCTCATGGTCCCAGCCACTCCGCGGCATGTGGAGTCTTCCCGGACCGGTGCATGAACCCGTATCCCCTGCATCGGCAGGCGGACTCTCAACCACTGTGCCACCAGGGAAGCCCCCTCTTAAATATCTTGAGACTTGTTTTGTGACCTAGCATGTGATCCATCCTGGAGAACATTTCACGTGCACTTAAAAAGACTGAATTCTGCTGTTTTTGGATGAAATGTCCTGTAGATATCTACTAAAACCAACTGACCTACTGTGTCACTAAGACCACTGTTTCCTTGTTGATTTTCTGTCTGGATGATCCACCCGTTGATGTAAGTGGAGCATTTAAGTCCCCTACTATTATTGTATTATTGTTAACGAAGTGAATATTTTAATGCAGTATTTTAAAAAATCAAAATAAATGCCAAAAAATCCATGATGAAAAAATATCAAAATTTTAAACAAAGATAGGCTGTTGTCTGTCTCATGACCTGTCATATTGGGCAATATTGTTTTTATAGCCTTGGAAGATAGAGATAGTGTCTCCCTCCAGAACAGGTAGCAAGTTTGCTTGCTGTCCAATATAATGAAGATCATGTCTCCATCTGGGGCAAAGTTCAGGCAGGTTTCCTTGCAGCCCATTATAAAATATTTTAGTTTCCAAGATTGCACTTCTTCAGCCGTGACACAAACCTACTTTGTGGGCAGCATCCACCTGGGCCGCTCCATGTTGCCTTTGTGGGACTTGGCGGGCAAGGGAAAGTGGCACAAACATGAACCTCATGCTTCTTGTTGTGCCGTAAGTAATAAAGATCTTTGTCTCTGACTCACGTTATTTTGTTCTGATTGCATCCATGAAATCCACGCTAACTTGTTAGGTTGTTAGTAGGGTAAAAATTACAGACCCTTTGCAATTCCTGACAAGAAGAAGGTTTCTTTTCTCCCATTTCAGGAAAAAGGAATAGTTCATGTAAACATTTGGGGTTCCACGAGAAGCAAAAGCTGGGGTTAACTTCAAAGGTAGAGTGCATAAACAGAAATAGCTGGAGATAAAGACAGAGAAGGCGATTGAGGCTGGCCCTTAAAGAGTCTTATGTGCCAGGCAAATGATTTGAAATTTGAGCCACAGGCTTCAAGCAGCCAGGAGAATGTTTTAAGCCAAAATACAAGTTTCACATTTGTTTATTAGAAAGATCACTCAATAGCAAAGTGAGGTGTTGACAGAAGTCAGGAGGAACCATGAGGAGCCTGTTGAAATAGTAATAAAAATAATTAAAAGTGCAAACATGTATTGGTCCCTGAGTGCCAGACACTGTTCAGGATCCCCAGCTAGTGTTATATTCTTTATTCCTGTTAGAAAAAAAATTATTATCTACATTTTATACATGAGGGAAATGAAGCGTACAGAAGTAAATTAACTTGTCCAAGTAAATGGCAGAAACAAGATTGAGATCTCAAGTCTTAAACACAATCTGAATAGGGTTTTGATTAAATATATTCAACTACTGACACTTAAATTCTTATGTGGTGATCTTCTGTCCAATATGGACTATAAGCTCTTCATATCACACTGAATGTTTACTTCTGCCTACATTTACCCCGTAATTTCTAGCTATCTTTGGCCACACTACCTTTCAAGTAAATTTTGTCATACTTATTTTATCTCCTCCAAATACCTTACCTTGTCATTTAATAGGTTAAATTCCCCATAGTTTGATTCTTGCCCATATCAAATCAAATTCTCTGGATCTATTTTTAAAACTTTATCGGCCTTCCTAGTGTGGGAAAACTTTCGAATTGGGTATCAGTGTACAATTTAATGAGCCTGTTTATTCTCTCTTCCAGGCCACTAATGAAGACTTAAAATAAAATTTCTTCTCTTTCTGTGCCATCATGTGTTACAGATTAATGCAATCCTCAGAATGCTAGGAGATTCTATTTTTATTAAGAAATGTAAGTAGAAAATGCTAATTAGGCATGCCTGTAAAAGATTACCAAACCTAACACATATTGATTGTTTCATAAGGACTGTTCTATTAATGAATGAATATCAATCATCCTTACATAATCTGAAATTCCTAGCATAATATGAATGCAAAAATGGAGAAATGGTTTAAAATTCAGTTCATTTTTGTCAACTCATTATGATTTATTACTTTTATTTTTTTTTCATACACGAGGAAGTTTCCATGATACAGAACAACCTACTTTAATAAGAAACAAAATGGGGTGGGGGAGGAAAATTAGATGGAGATACTCAAATCTTCATGGAAGAAAATATCAAATGGACTATTTTATGAATACATAACTCCATTTTCTACTTCATGGCTGGGACTGTGAACCATTAGTTTATTTGAGAAATCTGACTATTTGATGTTGGTAGATATTCACTCTTCTTTTATAACAGCTTTATTTAGATACAACGAAATTCACCCCCTTTAAAGTGTACAATGCAGTAGTTTTTAGTACATTCACAGAGTTGTGCAACCATCACCACAATTTTAGAACACTGTCATCACTCCAAAAAGAAACGCCATACCTTTTAATCACCTCTTGATCCCCACATGTCCTTCAGCCCTAGCTAATCACTACTACTTTCTGCCTCTACAGATTTGCCTGTTCATGACATTTTATATAAATAGAATCACATAATATGTGATATTCTATGACCAGCTTCTTTCGCTTAGCATGATGTTTTCAAGGTTCATCCATGTTGTAGCATGTATCACTGCTTCATTTCTTTCTGTGGTAAAACAATATTCCATTGTATGGATGTGCCACATTTTGTTTATTCATTCATCAGTTGTTTATTCATTCATCAGTTTATTCATTCATCATCACTTCTTGGCTATTATAAATAATGATGCTATGAACAGTTGTGTATAAATTTTTGTGTGGATGTGTTTTCATTTCTCTTGGGTGTATATGTAGGAGTGGAACAGCTGAGTCAAAAGGCAACTCTGTATTTAACTTTTTGAGGAACTACCATACTGTTTTCCACAGTGGCTGCACCATTTTACATCCCCACCAGCAGTGCATAAAGGTTCCAGTCTTTCCACATCTGTGCCAACATTTGATTTTTCTTTTTATTACACCCATCCTAGTGGGTATGAAGTGGTATCTAATTGTGGTTTTGATTTCCATTTCTCTAATGACTACTGATGTTGAGTTTCTTTTCATGTGCTGTTGCCCATTTGTATACCTTCTTTGAAGAAATGTCTATTCAGACCCATTGCCCATTTTTTAACTGGGTTATTTGTCTTTTTACTATTGAGTTGCAAGAGTTATTCTAGATATAAGTCCTTTATCAGAAATGTGATTTGCAAATATTATCTCCCATTCTGTAGGTTGTCTTTTGACTTTCTTGACGGTGCCCTCTGAAGCACGAAAGTTTTTAACTTTAAGTCTAATTTATCTTATTTTCTTCTGTGTTTGTGCTTTTGGTATCATATCTAAGAATTCACTGGCAAATCCAAGATCACAAAGATTTGCTTCTATGTGTTCTTCTAAGAATTTTTCTAGTTTTTGCTCTTACATTTAGGTCTTTGGTCCAATTACTTTTTATATGGTAGGGGTCCAACTTCATTCTGTTACATGTAGCATCCTTGTCAAAAATCACACCACCTACATATTTACTTTTAAAGTAAACTACCTATACTTATTTTTCTTTTTTGTCCATAAAGCTTTCTTTCACCTTATTTCTGGTAACATTACTTTGATTTTTTCTTTCCTTCTTCGCTTGTGGCCTTTTAAGGGAAGGAGGCACAATCATGATACATAATTGATCCCTGGCCAATCAAAACATTTCATTTCTTCAACCACAATGATGGGTTCAGGGATAGGCATGTGACTGAAATGACGCCGATAGTTCCAGTCAGAGTCAATCCCTGGACTTGGTGGGAGCTATGGAAAAAATGTTTTCCTTTGGATTTGGACCTGGGATGATGAAAACGTGGAGTTTTTGACTGCCACAAGAACTCTGGAAATAAAGCCAACACAAAAAATTGTTCAGTCGATGGAGAGAAAGAAAGAAAGTCCTAATGATATGACTTGAACCCCTGGGTCAATTTTTTCCTAGTGCCAGTTCTCTGGACTTTTCAGTTAGGTGACTAATAGGCTTCTTCTTAGGCTTACGCCACTTTGAGTTGGCTTTTTGCCTCTCACAGAAAGAGTCCTAACTGATACATAAGCCAAGTGGCCTTTTAAACACAGAGAGGAAAGAGCTTTTGTCCATCCCTTCTTCCCTATAAAAAGGCCAGTGGAAAATCTCAGGGGCTTCGTATGTCCCTTAACAGAGAGAATATAGGCAGGCACCACAGATATTCAGAACCACCATGACTCAAGCTCCTTATATGAAAGCAGATTAATGGTCCTTTAAATTAAAGAGTAGAATTTTGGTTTTCAACGCCAGGTAGTATTTGCATATTTTGCAGAGCGTCTACCACGTGATAGGCTCTTGATAAAGATAATGGATGGGTGAGTTAGTTGAATTAATTAATTGAATCCTCTCTCTGTGTAATTTCTTGGCACAAAGGTACTAATCCCATCCAGTTCTTCCCAGGACCATGACCCTGTATATGGTCCCATTTTGGTTGTATTAGTCAGTTATTGCTGCATAACAAACAACCACACTCACGTGTCTATGAGTTGACTGAGTTTACAGGTTCTCGGTTTGCTTCTAATAGGTTGTTCTGCTTCACAGGCTTGCCTTGCTGTGGGCTGGGTTCTGTTCTGCTCAATGTGCCTCATCCTTCAGCCCAGGCTGAAGAGGTAGCAACTTCCCTGGAGAAGCTTTTCTCATGGTGACAGCACAGACACAAGCATGCATGCCCAACTTCCAAGTATGCTTGAACACTTTGCTTGCATCATGCTTGCTAACATCTCATTGGCCAAAGTAAGTCACACGACTGAACACAACATCAACAGAATAGGAAAATGTATTCCTCTAGTGGAGATGGGGAAAAGGAAGACTATGTTATGAACAGTAATTCCACTACAGTGTTGAGAACCATATTCATGTCAAGAGTTAGACAGTTCTTTTTCTTGGAAAAAACCCCACCTTTGCTTAAGTCAAATTGTTTCATTCATTTATTTGTTCATTCATTAAAAAACAATTTACTAAAAAAAAAACAATTTACTGAACATCTACTAATGCTGTATGTGTGTGAAATGGGAAGGCAGAAAGGACTTCTCAGAATAAATCTACAACTATATTCCGAGGCTGACCTTTTTTCTCAAGGACAGTTCCAACACATCCTGTACCATCCTCTCCTGGACAATGATTCAGCATCCTGATGACCCTCAAGGAAGAATATAAGGAAAGCAGGGGAAAACATGGGTGGGATGACAACACGCTTTGTTTCCCCATCCTTATACATTTGAATTATCCCAGTGTTGATAAAGCAGTACCTAAATTCCCAAACTAAGCCCTTATTGTGTTCAACTGTGCTGCCAACATAATCCAGTGTGGCTCCTTTGTGTTCCACAATAAAGAAAGGCTTCCACAAATCCACCCTCTTGCAAGGGGAAGCTGCAAGAGCAGATGTGCGGTCTGGGATGGCTTCCAGGAGTTGACAGTGCTGAGTCGGCAGCAGCTCCTGCTGCCACCAGGAGAGGTCCACCTAATAGATGCAGTCGCCTGTACTCCCACATCTTAACCACTGTTCATGTCCACTGAAGCACAGGGGTTTGACTCTTCTACCTAGCAACTCGTCCTGCAAATCTCTCCTCTGCCATGAAGACTGGAGTTTCCAAATTATGTGCCACTAAGTACATGCTGAATTTGCCTTATACCTGCTTGTGAGGGTCAATTGTTAAAATGTCAGGAATTGAGAATTGTTAAACATAGCCTATATTAGAAATTAAGTTACCTAAACTTGCAATTAAATTATTTTAAAAACAAAGGTAATACTCAAAACTCATCACTTTCTAATTATTTGGTACATTATATGATCATGCTCTTGAGATCCATCACATCTATTCTATCTGTACGTTAGAAATACCATATAATGCGGGGCTACTGCTCCTATCTCTTCCCAATTTTGCATTCAATGACGCTACATCAGTAGCTTGAAAGCTGCCACGGTAGGAGTGTTTACGTCACAAGAAATCAGACCTTTTTAAACATTTTTTCCCTAGAGAACTGGTTATTCAATGTTTACAAGCATGTAACTAATGATCTCCATCATCTACTTTACTTAATAAAGGCATATTTATATTTTACAAATATTAACCCCTTTTAATCTTCAGAGCAATCCTATGAAATAGGTACTATTGTTGGCCCTATTTTGCTGAGGCACAGAGAGGTTAAGTGACTTTGCCAAGCTCACACAGCTACTAGGTGGGCATTTTGGTTCCAGGCTCCATGTTCTTAATCACTGTGTGTGCAGCCTTTCCTTTTGTGAAAATACAATACATTCTAGGGAACACTCTACCTCCACCCAGAATTAGAGCTTGAGTTGTTTTCATCATCTCCAATCTCCTTAATATGCTCACCCCTTGGTCCCAGGCCCACTCTGGGAGCCGGCATCAACCTACAGAGTTCAAGGCCCAGATCCAGGTGTGGCCACCTGGGTTCCTACGGGCAGTGGAATTCCTCCACCACCTCCCTCTTCCCCTTCTCATCCCTTGATGTCTGTCTAGTTTGCCAACATTGCTACTTTCTGTTACTTTCACTTACTAGCATTGTGATCCTTGAAAACATGTGAAAACTGCCTGGAGTCTTAGTTTCTCTATCCAGACATTGGGGCTCAGAATGGCTGGTAACATATATGCAAAAACCTTGCTCCGTGTATCAAACGAATGTGAGCTGAATTTGAATGAGCTCCCGCCTACCTTCACGCCCACTCCCCTCTGTAGCTTGTGCTGCAGGGGTCCATCCTGCTGACTTCACCCTGCCTAGAATGCTTTCTCGAGTCATCAGGAAAGTGATGGAGACCTGCTTCTAGGAAGGATTTCTTAGAGAGTAATAATTCCTGCTAAAATGCAGGATCACTAGATGGGTCTGCATGATCAATAGCAAGCCTTGCTCCCAGCAGGAATTCAATCCATTTTGGCTGCTTCGATGGGGCCTCTGGGGCTTAGACACTATGGAAATGCAATTACTGACTTTCATTTATTGTAGCTCTCTGAGTTCCTGGCTGGCTCAGTCTATCCCCGCCTCTCCAAGTTCCTTCTGCTGCAAATCAGCCTCTTCCTGCCTCTTAGCGACAAAAACTGCCTGTGGGTCTTTCAAGGCTGCAATGCCCCTTTTTCTCACTGTGGGTTTTTGGTTTTTGTTTTGTTTTGTTTTTGTTTTTTGCTGTACGCGGGCCTCTCACTGTCGTGGCCTCTCCCGTTGCGGAGCACAGGCTCCGGACGGGCAGGCTCAGCAGCCATGGCTCACGGGCCCAGCCGCTCCGCGGCATGTGGGATCTTCCCGGACCGGGACACAAACCCACGTCTCCTGCATCAGCAGGCGGATTCTCGACCACTGCGCCACCAGGGAAGCCTCACTGTGGCTTTTTAACCTCCGATTCAGGGCTCCCTCCCCCGCTGGCCACACACACAACGACTCCCTTGTGTTCTGCTCAGCTCAAACTTGGTAGCCCAGAAAAAGATCTTGGAACAGCTGGAATTAGCTACTCAGCGGGAACTCAAACAGACCAGGACTTGAGCCCCTCGATTCCTCTACGGCACAAGTCAGCGAACTTTCTCTGGAAAGGCAGAGAGTAATTATTTCACGCTCTGCAGGCCACACAGTCTCTGTTCCAACTACTCCACTCTGCTGTTGTAGTGGGAAAACAGCCACAGACAACATGTAAACAAATGGGCGTGGCTGGGCGCCAATCAAACTGTATGGACACTACAACTTGAATTACATATGATGCTCACATGCCACCAATAGCATTCTTCTTTTGATTTTTTTTTGAGCTATCAAAAAATATAAAACCCTTCTTAGCCTGTGGGTTATAGCAAAATGGGCTACAGGCCACATTTGCCCCTCGGGCCGTAGTTTGCTGACCCGCTGCTCTGAAGGAAATCTTCAGTGGAGCTAGAGTCTGGAGGGGCTTAACATCGCCATCCCAGGGTACAAGGCATTGGGATTTAACATCTGTGCCTGAGCCAACCTGAGCGGGTGTCCTTATTCATTGGATGGCGTCAGTTTGGGGCAAGTACCTCTTAATGGCCCTTTTAAGTGTTTGAAGGGCAGAGCAGGTATTTTTACCAGATTTAAGTTAATCAGTTAATTATTCTTAAAATGTTTACAGAACAGAGATAGACTCACAGACATAGAGGGCAGACTTGTGATTACCAAGGGGGTAGGCAGGCGAGGGAGAAACTAGGAGTTTGGGGTTAACATATACACACTACTATAGATAAAATAGATAACCAGCAAGGACCTACTGTATAGCCCAGGGAACTGTATTCAATATCTTGTAATAACCTATATGGAATAGGATCTGAAAAAAATATGTGTGTGTGTGTGTGTGTGTGTGTGTGTGTGTGTGTGTGTATAACTCGATCACTTTGCTGTACACCTGAAACTAAGACAACATTGTAAATCAACTACACTGCAATAAAAATTAAAAAAAAAAGTTTTACTAACTGGTTGGTCACTGCCAAGCTGCAATCTTAGGGTGGATTCCCTAGAAGTCAAGCCTGAGACAGAGTTTTGGAGGTATGTGACTTATCGAGGAAGAGCTCTCGAGAGGAAGGGAAGGATGGAGACAGGATGGAGCAGGGGGAACGGAGAGACAGCGCGGGCTTGGCTAGAGACTAGCTTCAATCTGATGCCATGTGAGGCTCTAGAGCATAAATAACACCACGGAATTATGCACTCGAGATGCCTAAATAGCACCTTGAGGCAAGGGGACTGGCCTTCTGTGTTCCCCGTGACAAAAAGTCATTAGCTCTGGACACACACCCCCCCCCCCCGCCGGGCGGGGGAGAGGGCCAGCTTAACTCCTAGGTGAGGCAGCCGCCATTCAATTGAGGACAAATCTTCAGAGAAAGGGGCAGCCGTGAGCTGTTAGGGGTCAAGAGGCACTGCATCTGGGGGACTGGAGCCCTAGCCCAGGAAAAGGGATCTGGCTAGGGCACCTGCAGCGTTACAGCACCAAGAACACATAGGTTGCCTTTCCATCCTGGCTCCTTCCTCGCCACAGACTGCTCTCCTGAAGTTCTCACTGCAACTCCCAGGAATGAGAATGGATGGGCTTGGATGGAAGTGCTGTACCCCTCACACGCCCGAGAGCTGCTGGCTACCTCATCTGCGGGAAGACCTCTCCCCTTCTGAAGTAGGCGGCTCACAGGCCAAGGTGGGGGGGAAATCAATTCTCCATTTCAGCTGCCACTCCTGCCACCCACCGCCAACTTACAGAAGATGCCATGTTGCCCGACCTCCTGCTCCAGCTGTCTTTACTTCCAGCCTTTCCTGGGAGCTGTTTCTGGCCACTCAGCCTAACTCTGAGACACTCAGATGTCTCTCTTAGGTCCCCCATAATGCCTTTTTTGGATGAGTGACTCTTCTGTTTAGCCTCTTATTGGGGACATACTTAATGATTCTCTTGGGAGGAGGGAATGGTTCAGCCACAATGAATGACAGATGCTTAAACTTTTCTTGTAAACAGAAAATGAGTCGAGGTGCCACAGAAGGTTTCAAAACCCCGAGAACATAATAACTGACTTAGAATTACAGCTGAATGTCATTTTTCTAACTTGCTATGTGCAAAATCACAACCCCAATAGGTTTATCTTAAGAAGAAAATCTTGTCATGCATGTAAAAGCAAATTAAAAGTATAGAACACAATCCCTAATCCACCCCCGGGGTGGGGTGGGGGGGGTGGGGGGAAGCCCAATGCCTGTCCTCTCCTCAAGCCTAAGGGCACAGTGTGAATATTCCTAGAATGTGAATGCTACAATCTCTGCCTTAGATTCTAGCCTAAGAGTTACAGGAAATGTTTACAAGACATTGGCAAACCTATGTTTGCTATAGAATTTCTCTAAACATGCACTAAGGGATGTTTACAGAACTTACAAAAAAAGACAATAAAAATCTTTTGACTGGTTTTCCCTTCTGCCCTCTCATCCCCCCACCTCTGTACTTGCAGCCACAAGGGGCCTCTGAGTACACAAAACTGGTCATGCCACTTGTCTATTTAGCATCATTTAGTGGCTTCCTATGCCTCTTAAAATGAAGGCCTGAATCTGCCCCCATGAATCCCAAGGCTCGATCTAGTTCAGCCCAGCCCTCCTTTTTGCTTTTATCTCTCACTTCTCTTCCCCTCACTCTCTACACTCCAGCTACAATGACCATAAAAGAGACACAGGGCCTTTGCACATGCTGCCTACTGCTCAGGGTACATTTGCCGCCATGTTTCTCCTGATAATTGCTTACTCATCTTTCAGATATCAGCTCAAATGTCACATCTATTAGGAAACCTTCCAACATAAACTATGCTCTCAGACAAGATCAGATCCCTATTTTATATACTCTTATAGTCCTGTGTATCTTTCCTTCATAGAGCACTTATTACCGTGTGTATTTACATTTTTGTTTCTGTGATCATTTGATTCTTGGCCTCCCTCACCAGATGGTTGGGATTATGTCTGCTTTAATCACCATTATTCCCAGCACCTAGCACGATGAAATAATTTGGGGAAACACAAAGTGAAAGAGGAAGATGTGAGTCACATGGAGCAGAAGCAAATCATCCTAGCCAAGCCCATGCTACATCTGCAAAGCCGCAGACAACCAGCTAAATAAATGTTTATTTTTTTATGCCATCGAGATTCTGTGGATGTTTGTAACCCAGTATAGTCATGGCCACAGAGGACAAATACGCAGACATTTTCAGAATTTTTACTATACTCGTGAGCATAGTAAATCCCCAGGAAGGAATTAAAATATATGGCATTCTCCACTTATTTGACCATGAACTCCTTTTTTTTCCCATAGACCATGTTATGGGACTACTTTTCTGAGAACGTGATATGGGAAATGCTGTTATAAGGATTTTCCCAGCTCTAACATTAATTCTGTGATTAACAGAGACCGCATAGCTGAGTTCTTGGGCTTAACCTTTGGTCCTTTTCTATTTGGATAGTTGTAGACGCATGTGAAATTAGAAGAAATAATACAGCGAGATCCCATGTATACTTCACCCATTTTCCCCAATGTCAATATTTTGCAAAACTATAATTTAATATGATAACCAGGATACTGAAAGTGATACAGTCTGCTGATCTCATTCAGATTTCCCGAGTTTTACTTAGAGTCGCGTATGTGTATTAATTCTATACAACTGATCACAAATGGAGGTCCACCACCACAGTCAAGATGCAGAATAGTTCCAATAACACGAGCGCAAGGATCCCTTGCGTTGCCCTTTTATAACCACATCCAAAATTCAGTTAACTCAAAATGGATCACAGACCTAGATGTAAAACACGAAACTATTAAACTTCTAAAGACAACACAGGAGAAAATCTGGATGACCTTGGGTTTGGCAATGACTTTTTAGATACAGCACCAAGGGCATGATCCAGCAAAGAAACAACTGATAAGCAGGACTTCATTCAAACTACAAATTTCTGCTCTGCGAAAGACACTTTAAGAGAATGAGAAGACAAGCTACAGACTGGGAGAAAATATTTGCTGAAGACACATCTGATAAAGAACTGCTCTCCAAAATATACAAAGAAGTCTTAAAACTCCACTATAAGAAAACAAACAACCTGGTTTAAAAATGGGCCAAAGACCTTAACAGACACTCACTAAAGCAGACAGACAAATGTCAAATAAGCATATGAAAAGATGCCCCACATCATATGTCATCAGGAAAATGCAAATTAAAACAGCAACAAAATACTACTACACAGCTATCAGAGTGGCCAAAATCCAGAAACTGACAACATCAAATGCCGGCAAAGATGTGGAAAAACAGGAACTCTCATTCACTGCTGGTGAGAATGCAAAATGATACAGCCGCTTTGGAAGACAGTTCAGCAGTTGCTTAGAAAACCGAACATACTCTTAGCATACACTCCAGCAATCACGCTCTTTGGTATTTAGCCAAAGGAGTTGAAAACTTATGTCCACACAAAATCCTATAAACATGGATGTTTACAGCAGCTTTATCCATAACTGCCAAAACTTGGAAGCAACCACAATGTCCTTCAAGGGTTGAACGGACAAATTAATGGTGGTACGTACGGACAATGGAATATTATTCAGTGCTGAAAAGAAATGAGGCATCAAGCCATGAAGAAACACGGTAGAAACTTAAATGCATATTAATAAGTGAAAGAAACCAATCTGAAAAGGTTGCATATGGTTTAATTCCAACTATACGACACTGTGGTAAAGGCAAAGCTATGGAGATAGTAAAAAGATCAGTGGTTGCCAGGAGTTGGGGGAAGGGAAGGGTGAATCAGCAGAGCACAGGGAATTTTCAGGGCAGTAAAACCACTCTATATGATACTATAGTGGTGGATACGTGTCATTATACATTTGTCCAAACCCACAGAAACGCAGTCTATCTCTCCCTTCCTCTCTCTCTCCTACCATAGGATACCTGTGGTCTCTCAGCACTGCTTCTCTGTGCTCATGTATTTTATTCTTTTCTTAGTTATCTTTGTTTCTTTATGCTTAGGGCTACCCCTTCACAAACCCTAAATTTCCATATCTTCAGTTCAAGCCAGACACGGAGGATTCCTATCATTCTCTGAATCCTGATTCTCAAATCCTACGACAGAGAATCTGCTTGCCCTAGCTTGGAGCATATGCTGTCCTCTAATAGTCAGCAGTGGCCAGTGGCTGGCAGTGACAATAAGGGACTTGTCACATAGAACTGATGTGGCTGTCTCCCTCGTGGGGTGGATATTCACCGGGCAGGTCAAATCGACCATAAGCCGTCCCCTAATTGGGTCATTTTATGGCATTTTGTTAAAACATGATCATCTCTCCTCTAGTGGATTTAAATGTTGAATTTCAAGTTGAAATGAGGATGTATTTGTGTTACAGCTTAAAGTGATGAAATCCACATAGATACGTTGTACTGACATTACTCTTAGAATCTACCTGTATCCAATTTGGGCCTTTGGGAGGGTGGCAACAACAAAGCAGAACGAGGTTAGGACAGCCCCACAATCTATCCCAACCCTCGATATTATTGCCAATACATCTTTGGCCCACACATTTTGGGACATCTTTGGATAAGGATGGGGTATTTCAGTTTAGCGCACACCTCGCTTAACGATTTGTAAAAGACAAGAAACAGCTGGAGAAGGGCATCCAGAAACATTTGCTTCCTATTGCCTAAGCTTTTAACCATGTATGAGTTCCCCAAATAAATAGATTTAATAATAATAATAATAATACATAGCTATAGTTTTTCCTGAAGACTAAATGAGATGACACACGTAAAACACTCAGA
This sequence comes from Pseudorca crassidens, assembly GCF_039906515.1. Lineage (NCBI taxonomy): Eukaryota > Metazoa > Chordata > Mammalia > Artiodactyla > Delphinidae > Pseudorca > Pseudorca crassidens. The sequence continues at coordinate 121,663,924 of NC_090317.1, read as the reverse complement.
TCAATGGCTGGCACTGAGTGAGAATTCCATAAATGTTAGCCAGCTATCATGTGGAACCTTAGCACCATCAGTCACCGAGTGGAGCAGCTGAAGTTTTCAAGGAGCAAACTGGACTGGACTTGGAAGGGGTCGGTAAAGAGCCACACTGACTTGTATTGCTGTGCAGTGTGGTTTGGTCATAGGCAGAAGTGGTCTCACTGAAGAAGTGACGGGCTTCCATATATGTGGCTATGTTAAACATATATTTAAGGACCAGTCATTGGCTTCCTTTACATCATAAAAAGGAAACAAAGATATTGAGAACTGACCACGAATCCAAACTCCAAAATAAAATAAAATGAATGTCAGTAAAATTCCTGGGCCTCTTCATTTTCTTTCCTAATAAATGGATGAAAACATTTTGAGAGAGAGCTGCCAATTTTTAAAATCTGGTCTATTAGCATGTTGGTAAAAGTGTTCTTTCTTATTCACTTTAATTTTCAGGTTGTATTTTTGGCCCTAATTTATATATTCTGACAAGAGAAATCTGTATCTGATTAAGTAATTTTAATTTGATGGGACCCTAGGGAAGAAGACACCGCATGTGAATGGTATTTTTTTCAGAGTGTAGTTACAGTGTTTACCTAAAAAAGAAATGAGAAAATCAATCTTTTCTCCACAAGTAAATGGAAATAGATTCTGGTTGTATAATGAGGGTCAGGCAAAAGGCTTTTGGGTATAGATGTAGGTACTGTTAGTTAAAATTGAGTCTTGCTTTTCATTGTTTGCTATTTGGGGAGCTCAATAATAGCCCAATTATATCCCAAAGGGAGAGTCACAGCCAATTTCATTCCAGTTGGATATGCTAAGTTCACTGCTGACTTTTAAAAAGAAAGGCTCTGGATTCTTTTCTTGTCCGTTCAGTTACCCAAAATAATTACATCATTTCCTCATTGTTACGGTTATGCTATAGTTCCTGGGATAATAATCACTAAAACAAACCAAAAAATGAAAAACAAAATCCCAAAGTGGTGGGAAAACTCTACTTAACTCATAAGCCCACAGAAGGTTTAAGCCAGGCCCTCTCTGAAAAAAGAGGTCAATATCTCCCTTCTTCAATGAATCTAGGAATGTGCAAAACTGTTAGGAGGGCCTAAAGTTAGGGTAATGCAGCCCTGAAATAATCTCTCAGAACAGTGAATAAAGTATGGCAGATGGTGTCATTGGTACACAATAGCCATCCCAACCCTCTTCTCCCTTGCCACTTTCTATTAAAGAGGTTAAAAAAAAATACTGACATTCTTGGTCTCTCCTATAGCTACAGGCGTCCATGTGACACAGTTCCAGTCAGCTGGATGGAAGAGGAAGTCTGCTGGGAACTTCTGGAGAGGATCTTTTTTCCTTATAAAGGGATGAACGTGCAAAGAGTACTCTCTGGTACAGCTCCTTCACTCTTGTTACTGCCTTGAATGTGGACATGGGATGCTCTGATGCCTAGAACTGCAGCAGCCATCTCGTGACCTAAGGCAGAAAAGCCAACAGGCTGACGATGACAGAACAGCATGATAGACCTTGCATCTCTGAAGGTTTCAGCAAGCCATCACACCAAGCCTGGAACCACCAAACTTCTTGTTGTATAATATAGCTGAATTTCCTTATTGTTTAAACTACTGTTAGCTGTGAATTCTCTTACTATAGCCAAAAGTACTCCTAGCTGATACAAAGGGGGTAGAACTAAGATCTTGTGATATACTAGCCCTGGTTATATTCAGAGACTAGGAGACTACAGTAATGCCTTTCAATCCCTTGTGCATAAATTTAAAGAAGAAGAAATAATTTTATCCGTTCATAAAAGTGGGGGAGAGTATATTCTACAGAAACTCTGCTGAGCTCTAAGAATGAGTAATAATCCTGAAACATACTGGAAGCAGTATTAGCACGATGCTTGTAACAGACTGCATCATGGGCCCCAATCACCCTACTATATCCGCATCTTACACCCTGTGTCTTTGTAGTAACCCTCACCTCCTTCCCCAGCCCTTGACATCAGGCTTTACAGAAAATGCATCCTATGTCATTAATTATTCTTCTATAATTTTTATTAGCTGCATAGTATTGAGTTTAATACATATGACAATTACTTCATCCCTCTCATTGGCTATCTAAGGTATTTTAAAGTTTTAGATATAATTTAAAGAACCTATATAGAACACCTTGAGCATTATATGGCTAAATATTTGTGAAGATTAATAATTATTTCCTCAGGAAAAAGCCCTGGAAATTGAATTGTTAGGTCAACATATATAAATGTTTAACAAATTTCCCATACACAAAAGTTGCATTAATTTTCACTCTCACCAGCAGTGTATGAAAATATCTTTTTCCACACTGTCCTCACCACTGAAAATTACTAATCCTTTCAATCTTTTCCAATCTGATGGGTGAAAAATAGTATCTTTCCATAGATGCTATTTGCTTTTTTTAAAATTTGGCAAAGGTGACCTTTTAAAATAGAGGTACATCTTTTTGGTGACTTTCTTATTCATGTCTTTTGTCCTAATTTTCATTAAAATTGTATTGGTAGTGTTCTTTATATGTTAATACTATTAATCCCTCTATTATACATGTTGCAAATATGTTTCCTAATTGATCAAATGCTTTAAAAATTTGCTTTAGCATTTCTTCACAAAGCAAAGGTTTCTTTTAAATTTCTTTTTCTTTATGAAGTTAAATTAATCTATGTTTTAAAATTTTATAGCTTCTATCTTTGCTTTCATAGATAAAAATGCAACAGAACCTGTAATTTTTTTTATGTCTTACGTAGAATAGCAGAGTGAAACTTCTCATGTAATAAACAAGTCAAAGAAGGAAAAACAGAAAGTATTACGTGTACCTTAAATGTTGTGCACAATTCTAGATACTTTCTTATTCTTTAACATATTTAACCCTTACACTTTAGAGTGTGCTATGATTGGCCCCTTTTTACAGATAAGAAAACTGGGGCTCAGGAAAAACATATGTATTCATCTTATAGGATCTGGAAATGAATTTTCTATTTTATATTATCCTAGAAATTTAAATCTGTTTCTTAATTTTTTTTTTTTTTTTTTTTTTTTTTTGCAGTACGCGGGCCTCTCACTGTTGTGGCCTCTCCCGTTGCGGAGCACAGGCTCCAGACGCACAGGCTCAGCGGCCATGGCTCACGGGCCCAGCCGCTCCGCGGCATGTGGGATCTTCCCGGACCGGGGCACGAACCCGCGTCCCCTGCGTCGGCAGGCGGACTCTCAACCACTGCGCCACCAGGGAAGCCCCTGTTTCTTAATTTTGATGGCACTTTTCCAGTCATATTTATTTGATAACATGGGTTTGATCACAGATCTGAGCCCAGCTATAAAGTTATCTCTTAGAACGAAGCTGGCCTCCTGGACTTCTAAGGGAGCTGAAGAACACAATAACACAAAAACAGCAGAATACACCTTCTTTTCAAGAGCACATGGAACATTCTCCAGGATAGATCACATGCTGGGCCACAAAGCAAGTCTTGGTAAGTTTAAGAAAACTGAAATTTTATCAAGCATCTTTTCCAACCACAGTGCTATGATATTAGAAATCAACTACAGGAAAAATTGCAAAAAAACACAATAACAGAATCTTCCCATCTATGGAGAAGTTACCTCAGTGCTTAACATAAATGCACATTCTTAGGGATGGGCAGCAAAACTCCAGGTATCTCTAATTGCAACATCAATGTCTACCACTGAGATGGAGAGAACTGGGTTTAAATGCATTTCTTCTATGAAGTCAGGACAGAATAACACTCTAGGGAAACCCCAGAAGAAAACATCTGGTATTTCAAAGTTTGTCCTCTGCTGAGTTCATCTATAAAGAGCAACCTGGAAGCAAAGTGCCTACCTTAACCAAGAAGTCAACGTTTATACCACGTGATGGAGCCCCTCTGCCCTCAGTAGTCCTGGGATGCCAGGGCCTCAGTCAACGGCAAAACAATCAACAGGTTCTGCACAGCTGCTCAGTGTGAAAGGTTGTGCTGATGAGGAAAGCTGCTAAGTGTCAAAGTGGCAAGTGCAAGGAAGGCGTGTGTTCTCTGAAAAGCAAAGGCCTTTGGAATTTCCTGGACTGACTGAGCCTGCATTTTGAGCAGTGTAACTGTGCCCAAATCTCAGAACTCTAGTTTCACAGAATCTTAGGCTTGGCAGATCCCTTAAAAAGTAATGTAAGCAGATTAACGTTTGCTTGATACTTGGGCTGGGTAACTAGGACTGACTGCATATGGGCATGGGGGATACTTTGGAGGTGATGAAAATGTTCTAAAACTGAATTGTGGTGGTAGTTGCTCCATTCTATAAATTTGCTAAAAATTCAAAGAAGACACACAGATGGCCAACAGGCACATGGCCAACAGGTCAATATTGCTAATGATTAGAGAAATGCAAATCAAACCTACAATGACGTTATTGCCTCACACCAGTCAGAAGGGTCATCATCAAAAGTCTACGGACAGTAAATGCTGGAGAGGGTGTGGAGGAAAGGGAACCCTCCTCCACTGTTGGTGGGAATGTAAATTGATACAGCCACTGTGGAGAACAGTATGGAGGTTCCTTAAAAAACTAAAAATAGAGCTACCATATGATCCAGCAACCCCACTCCTGGGCATATATCCAGAACAGAGGAAAACTCTAATTTGAAAACATACATGCACCCCAATATTCACAGCAGCACTATTCACAATAGCTAAGACATGGAAGCAACCTAAATGTTCATTGACAGATGAATGGAAAAAGAAGGTGTGGTATACATATATACAATGGAATAATACTCGGCTGTAAAAGGAATGAAATAATGCCATTTGCAGCAACATGGATGGACCTAGAGATTATCATACTAAGTGAAGTAACTCAGACAGAGGAGGACAAATCTCATATGATATCACTTATATGTGGAATCTAAAAAAATGATACAAACGAACTTTTTTACAAAACAAAAATAGACTCACAGACATAGAAAACTAACTTATGGTTACCAAAGGGGAAAGTGGGGAGGGATAAATTAGGAGCTTGGGATTAACAGATACACATGACTATATATAAAATAGACAACTAACAAGGACCTACTGTATAGCACAGAGAACTATATTCAATATCTTGTAATAACCTATAGTGAAAACGAATTTGAAAAAGAATGTATAAAACTGAATCACTGTGTAGTATCCAGAAACTAACACAACATTGTAAAACAACTATACTTCAATAAAAAAAAAAGAAAGAAAAATGGCCGGGAGGTACTCAGCAAGTGATAATGATTATTAACAGAACTAGTTAAAGGCAGTCTAGATGTTAGCTCAAAGTTATGAAATTTCTCTACAGCCCCTCTTATTGCCTACCATGTTAATCATGGTAGGTTAAGCTATACACCAGTAATAAAATAACCCTAAAATCTCAGTGGTCTATTGCAAAAAAAGTTTACTTTTTGCGGTTATCACATTCTGATGATGGCTGCGGGGGGCACTCTCTTTGTTGGTTCTTGTCAGAGAAAAGGGGACTGAGTGGAAGATTACATAGCAAGATTTACATCCAAGCCAGTAAGTAATATGCATCCTTATGCCTACATCCCATTGGCCAGAACCTAGTCAGATGTTTTCCAGAGAGCTCTAAGGAAGGCTGTGTACCGAGAAAGTGAAACAGGATTTGGTTAAGAGAGCATTTTCTCTGCCACAGTTCATACACCTACTACTAGAAACTCATGAGTTTTTGTTTTGGCTCAGTAACATCACCTTGTTTTTCTACCTTGTTTGCATCTGTTCTATTCAAATGCGACACTTACAGATACGCCTCAACGTCCTTCAATATTGAGAATGTTCTTTCAGTCAACAACCACGTGTCTGTCCCTATAAACTTGGCGTATGGTCTCTGCCCCTTTTCATACTGGAAGGTGTAATTTATTCCAGTTCAGTCTTTATTGACTGATTCTTCTGGTGCTGGTTACAGGATACACAACCGCCCACATTCCCCACTTAGCAGCCTGCACGCTGCCAAATGTCCCATTTTTCTGTCACTCTGAGTCACTTCACTGCTGTTCACATTCATTGGTCCTACTGTTATTTCAAAATTCAAAATCTAATTCCACTTCTATGTTTATTCCCAACAGAAATGTATATATAGTCACGAAAAGATGTCTCTGAGCGTGTTCATGGAATACTATTTGTAATCAGCAAAAACTGGAAGCCACGCAAAGGCCCATCAACGCTAGAACGGATAAGTTGTGGAAGACTCACACGATGGAATACTATATGGCAATGAGAATAACGGATCCACAACTACGTGCAACAATATGGAGGAATCTTACCCACACGATGTTGAACAGAAGAAGCCAGAAAGAAAAAAAGAGGACATATTGTGTGATTCCATTTATATGAAGTTCAAAAACATGCAAAGCTAGTCTGTGGTTTGAGAAGTCAAGAGAACGGTTGCCTTTGAGTAGTTACTTCTGTGGGTTGCAAGGTGGAGGCTGCTGGCTGCTGGTAATGTTCTGTTTTCTTCAGCTGGGTGCCAGTTACATGGAAATTTGTTCAAATTCGTTTTCAGCTGTACAGTTAGGATTTGTGTAGTTTTACGCATGTACGCTATGTTTCAGTAAGTAATTTTGAAAGAAAAAAAAAGCTCAGCATCTATGCTACCCTGCTTAACATTTTTCTTCAATAAGTTCTCACCATATGCTCCTTAAGGGCAAGGATTCTGTTTTATTCATCTTCCTCTCCCAAGCACATAGTACATATCTAATGAATTTTCATAAAACTGAACATAAAATTGGTCCATTCTGCTTGGGTCAGCCCATCATAGCTCACTACTGCAAAAAAAAATCAATTAGACTCAGTTTTACTTAATTCAATATCTAATTGTTATGCTGTCAGATAACTTACAACCTAGCAAAGAACTATACAGTAAAAATAATGTCATAATAATATCGTAACAATAGCTGACTTAGTTGAGCGCTGGCTTAATGCCAGGCACTGAATTTAAAACTTATAAAAATTATGTAAATTGTATTTTAATTCTCATTTTATAGTTGAGGAAACTGAGGCACACAAATTCTCAGCCCAAGGTCCTTGATTAAAACAGAGTGAGTGGAATTCCAGAACTCCTTTTTATCACTACCTATATTAGTTTTCTATTGTTGTATAATAAATTACCACAAAGTTGGTGGCTTCGAACAACATGCATTAATTATTTTGCAATTTCCATGGCTCATGAGGCTAGGCACGGCCTAGCTGGGTCCTCTGGAGTCTTCAAAGGATGCAATCAAGGTGTTAGCCAGGCTACATTCCTACCTGGAGGCTTGACTGGGAAAGGAAATAGCCAAGATCTTTCACATTGTTAGAATTCACTTCCTTGCTGTCATATGACTGAGGTCCCCATTTTCTTGCTAGCTGTTAGCCGGGGACCACGCTCAGCTCCTCAAGGCTGCTCTCAGGTCGTTGCCACATGGTCACCTCCTCACCTCCAAAGGTCCTCTCACAACATGCCAGTTCACTTGCTCAAGGCCAGCAGTAGAACCTCTCTGACCTCTAGACCCTCTTTTTTTTTTTTTTTTTTGGCGGTACGCGGGCCTCTCACTGTTGTGTCCTCTCCCGTTGCAGAGCACAGGCTCCGGACGCGCAGGCTCAGCGGCCATGGCTCACGGGCCCAGCCGCTCCGCGGCATGTGAGATCTTCCCGGACCGGGACACGAACCCGTGTCCCCTGCATCGGCAGGCGGACTCTCAACCACTGCGCCACCAGGGAAGCCCTAGACCCTCTTTTAAAGGGCTCACCTGATTAGCTCAGGCCCACTCAGGATAATGATCCTTGTAATTAATTCAAAGTTAACTGAGTAGGGGCCTTACCTTAGTTACATGCACAAAATCTCTCTACCTTTGCCATGCGATGTAAGCTAATCGGGGAAGTGACAGACCATGATATTCACAAGTCTCTCCCATTCTCAAGAAGGGGGGCGGGGTGGTGGTTATACAGGACATGTACACCAGGTTCCAGAAATCTTGGGGGCCATTTTAGAATTCTGTATACCATGCCACCCTATTTAAGTACAAGCATGTTGCATGTTAGGAAAGAAGATGTTGGAGTATCCAATACTAATTCATCCTGGAATCACCTCATCACATCCCATGGCGAGAGTTTGGTAATGAGGGCATGGAGGTCAAGAGAGAGTCTCTGTTCTGGAATGATACCATTGCCCAGTTGGCCCTCGTATGTCCACTGTGTAGCAACGGAGACACGGGTGAAAATGCAGAAGTGGGTCATGGCATCTGCTCTTAAGTTCTCCCCATCTTTTATATCCGCCCCCCGCTCAGGGCTAAAGCAACATTCTGGGAATCTGGAAGTGTGTTTAGAAACAGGTGGAACAGATGCAGTCAATGCCCTGCTCTATATCCCTAAGTGCTGCCGCTGAGGGAGCGAGTTCCTGGCTGGCTGACAAGTTCTCTCCTTGAGCACTTGCATCTCACTTCTACGTGTGAGCACTTTCTCTGACAGTAGAGGAGCTCACTCAGCCACAAGTGCCTAACAAAGATGCTCAGGGGAGCTAGTGGTCCCAGGGAAAACTCTACAAGGAATGGAGCTGGTGAATAAACGCTCTGCCTTCTCATCCAATGAGACCATTGTGAGGTGTGTTCCACACAGTTCCTCAGAAGGCCCCAATGGTGTTGAGTCCGAGTTGCTCCCCCGGCAGTAACCCGGCCATTAGCTCACCCCGTATTGGCTCTTCTTTCTGCCCAGGGTCGTATCCCCCTTTCTTCACTCATACTTTCTGGGACTACCTCCCAAATAACTGCCAACGCCCAAGCCTTTGTCTGCCCTGGGGGATGGGGAGAAAAACTGAGACACCCCTTCCCTCCCTCACGCCGCATATTTAAATAATACCCAACCTCCTAAGTTCCATCCCTAACACTTTCCCACCATTTAGGCCTGCACTGTTCATTGCTAGAAAGAATGCACTCAACTTCCAATCTCTCTCTCTCTCTCCCTCCCTCCCTCTCCCTCTCTCCCCTCCCCCTCCCTCCCCCTCCCCCCTCTCTCTCCCCTCCCCCTCCCCTCCCCTCCCCCTCCCCCTCTCTCTCTCTCTCCCCCTCTTGGTTCTTTGCATCCATCCTGCCTTTGGTTGCCAGCAGGCTCTTTCTAAAATGCAAAATTGATTTCATCAGTTTCCTTGCCCACAATTCTGAAAGAGCTCTTCTTTGTCTAATACTTAGAATCTAAATGCCTTAGAGAAATATACAAAGTGACTCATCCATTTATTCAGTGAGTAGTTACTGAGTATCTCTTTGCTGCCAGACACTCTGCAAAATGCTGGTGATGAAAGAGGCAAACATGGTTCTCCCATCATGGAGCTTATAGAGTTTCAGACAATAGACATTAAACAACCACCCATACAAGTAAATACGTAAGGACCATGGTAAGAAGTGGTTTGAAGGACAAGGTTTGAAGGCCCATACAGTAGCCACAGGGCCCATATGACTCTTTAAACCAATTAAAATTAAAAATTCAGTCCTTCGGTCTCACTAGCCACATTTCAAGCGCTCATTAGGCACATGTGGTGTATTGAGTGGTATATATATAGAACATTTCCATCATCACAGAAAGTTCTACTGGACAGTGCTACTAAAGGCCTATCTGAACAGGCGACCTCATCAAGACTTGGAGGTGGGGAGACCTGTGCCTTTTATTAGAGCTGAGTATCGAAGGACTGCAGGAACTGGCCAGGTTTGGGGGGATGAGGGGAGAAGCTGGCAGCGAGGAGCCCGGAGAATCCACAGAACGGATGGAGCCTGATGACTGAGGGGCAGCGTGGAAATATAGACAAAGGCTGGAGAGCAAGCTGGGAGCCAGGTAGGAAGGGTCTGTGTGGGCCAGGCCAAGGATTTTGAACTGTTTCCTAAGAGCAACATGAAGACATGTCCCCATTCTAAAGCATGGCCAGGTTCTTGTTTCTAAAAGGCCACTTACTCTATGTGCCTATGGGGGAATGAGAGAAGACCATAAAGGTTCTTTTTCAGTGTATTTTCTTAACTTAATATTGCATTTTCAAATATATATCAATAAATATAGATTACATTTACTCATTTTAACTACAATAAGGACTCCATTGTATGAATAAACCACAGTTGGTGTACATTTTAAAATATACAAAGCAATATATTATGTTAAGCCTCTATTCATAGAAATAAAAGCATACATGCACTTATAGAAATAATATACACCACCTTCAGGGGAAAGAGGAAGGAAAAAAGGATGGGAGGGGGGAAGGAAATTTCATCCCATTTCTACTATTTTATTTCTTTTAAAAGAGATCAGTTACACACTACTGTATATAAAATAGGTAAACAAGGACCTACTGTATAGCACAAGAAACTATATTCAATATCTTGTAATAACATATAATAGAAAAGAATCTGAAAAAGAATATATATACATATATATACATACATACATATATATAAAACTGAACTACTTTGCCGTACACCTGAAACTAACAAATTGTAAATAATCTATACTTCAATTTAAAAAAGAGGTCTGAATCAACAAATGAAAAATGTTTATCTCTGTAAAATCTCTGTGAAAATATATTTAGCCCTGTAAAACAGTGGTGAGTTATATTTTTCTGAGTTATTTACAGAAGTGTCTGTTACCTTCTCTTTATTAAATAGTTCATAATTAATATTTTAACAAATTAAAGATAGACTTGGGGTAAGAATGGTCCTGGACACCCAGTAAGGAGGGTATTGCAATGGTTCAAGCAAGAGTTGATGGGCACTTAGACAAGATACTGAAGCTAGAGAGGGAAAGAAGTAGGTGGACTCCAAAAACAGAGTCAACAGAACATGATCGATTGAATGCAAGATGGCAGGAAGGAAGGAGCTAGCAAAAATGAATCTCAGGTTCATAGGATGAGAAGTGGGTAGATGGCAATGACACGGCTCTAGACTCGTGATATTAGAGAAGTTGCAGAAGGGGGTGGAGGTAGTGAGAAAGACTGATGATTCACTTTTGGAAATGTGAGGTTTCTAATCCCTCTGAAATAGCTCAATTGAGATGACAGGTGTCAGATGTCAGCATGAATTTGGATCTTAACAGAAAGGTCTAAGCTGGAGATATAAACGTGGGAGTTATTAGATTGATAGATAGATAAATGCATCTTAGGTTAGGATGAAATAACTTATAGAGAAAACATGGGGTAAAAATAATTAGGGGCGGGCTTCCCTGGTGGCATAGTGGTTAAGAATCCACCTGCCAATGCAGGGGACACAGGTTCGAGCCCTGGTGCAGGAAGATCCCACATGCCACAGAGCAATTAAGCCCATGCGCCACAACTACTGAGCCTGCGCTCTAGAGCCTGCGAGCCACAACTACTGAGGCCCGCATGCCTAGAGCCCGTGCTCCGCAACAAGGGAAGCCACCGCAATGAGAAGCCTGCACACCACAACGAAGTGTAGCCCCCACTCACCGCAACTAGAGAAAGCCCGCGCGCAGCAACGAAGACCCAACACAGCCAAAAATAAATAAATAAAATAAATGTATTTTTAAAAATTAGGGGCAATTGAACCTATACAGGATTACTTCTCCATTGCTCCAGCCATACTACTTTGTTCTACAGTGAATAATATTAAAATAATTATACTGTTGAGAATGCTAATTATTAGTTTCTAACTCTTAGAATTAACCTGTAGATAAAGGTTCTCAAATATTTAAATCAGCCATTTAAAACAGGTAAAGGATTCTTTTTCTGGATTTGAATATTGGCTCTGCCACTTACATGCCACATGATTTATGATGAATTACTTTACTCTTGTGACGCTCAATGTCTTCATCTATAAAGTGGACATGACCAGAGTACCCCTCCTCACAACATTTTGGTTATGTGAGCTAACGCACATGACTTGGTACACTAATAAGTTCTCAATAAAATGACATAATAGTAACAATAGCAGTAATGATAAACTTACTGCATGGTGGAATGACATCAGCAGAAAATATCTACCAAATATATCCTAGACGTTCATATACACAAGAGATATTTCTAGATGGGATGTCAAGTGCAATAGTAGAAGTATTACTTTCATAAGCCTTAAAATGATTGGATTTTAGTCATTTAATATTTTAAAGCCGAACTACTAACATTTTGCAACTAAACTATTACAACCCTGATATAAGCAATGGTCCTCATTCTGAAATTTATTTTTTGATATGAAAAATTCCTTATAAAAACAGCAATTCTACCGCTCAGAGCAAAAACCATACTCTTGTTGCCATTTGCTTTTTCTGATAAGATGAAGTAGTTGGATTCTTGAGAGGGGAAGATGGCGGCAGACTAAGACGTGGAGATCACCTTCCTCCCCACAGATACACCAGAAATACATCTACACGTGGAACAACTCCTACAGAACACCTACTGAACGCTGGCAGAAGACCTCAGACCTCCCAAAAGGCAAGAAACTCCCCACGTACCTGGGTAGGGCAAAAGAAAAAAGAAAAAACAGAGACAAAAGGATGGAGACGGGACCTGCACCCGTGGGAGGGAGCCGTGAAGGAGGAAAGGTATCACACACTAGGAAGCCCCTTCGCGGGCGGAGACTGCGGGTGGCGGAAGGGGGAACTTCGGTGCCGCAGAGGAGAGCGCAGCCACAGGCGTGCGGAGGGCACAGCGGAGAGATTCCCGCAAAGAAGATCGGCGCCTACCGGCACTCACCAGCCCGAAAGGCTGGTCTGCTCACCCGCCGGGGCGGGCGGGGCAGGGAGCTGAGGCTCGGGCTTCGGTCGGAGCGCAGGGAGAAGACTGGGGTTGGCGGCTTGACCACAGCCTGCAGGGGGCTAGTGCGCCACGGCTGGCCGGGAGGGAGTCCGGGAAAAGTCTGGAGCTGCCGAAGAGGCAAGAGACTTTTTCTTCCCTCTTTGTTTCCTGGTGCGCGAGGAGAGGGGATTAAGAGTGTTGCTTAAAGGAGCTCCAGAGACGGGCGCGAGCCGCGGCTAAAAGCACGGACCCCAGAGACGGGCAGGAGACGCTAAGGCTGCTGCTGCTGCCACCAAGAAGCCTGTGTGCGAGCACAGGTCACTCTCCACACCTCCGCTCCCGGGAGCCTGTGCAGCCCGCCACGGCCAGGGTCCCGGGATCCAGGGACAACTTACCCGGGAGAACGCACGGCGGCCTCAGGCTGGTGCAATGTCACGCCGGCCTCTGCCGCAGCAGGCTCGCCCGGCACACCGTGCCCCTCCGTCCCCCACGGCCTGAGTGAGCCAGAGCCCCCTAATCAGCTGCTCCTTTAACCCCGTCCTGTCTGAAAGAAGAACAGACGCCCTCCGGCGACCTACACGCAGAGGCGGGGCCAAATCCAAAGCTGACCCCGGGAGCTGTGCGAACAAAGAAGAGACAGGGAAATCCCTCCCAGAAGCCTCAGGAACAGCGGATTAAAGCTCCACAATCAACTAGATGTACCTGCACCTGTGGAATACATGAATAGACAACGAATCATCCCAAATTGAGGAGGTGGCCTTTGAGAGCAAGATTTATGATTTTTTCCCCCTTTTCCCCTTTTTGTGAGTGTGTATGTGTATGCTTCTGTGTGAGACTTCGTCTGTATAGCATTGCTTTCACCATTTGTCCTAGGGTTCTGTCTGGTTTTTTTTGGTTGTTTTTTTTACTTTAAAAAAAATTTTTCTTAATATTTTTTATTTCAATAACTTTATTTTATCTTACTTTATTTTATCTCCTTTTATCCTCTTGTTTTCTTTCTTTCTACTTTTTCTCCCTTTTATTCTGAGCCATGTGGATGAAAGCCTGTTGGTGCTGCAGCCAGGAGTCAATGCTGTGCCTCTGAGGTGGGAGAGCCAACTTCAGGACACTGGTCACCAAGAGACCTCCCAGCTCCACATAATATCAAATGGTGAAATCTCTCAGAGACCTCCATCTCAACACCAGCACCCAGATTCACTCAAAACCAGCAAGCTACACTGCTGGACACCCTATGCCAAACAACTAGCAAGACAGGAACACAACCCCACCCATTAGCTGAAAGGCTGCCTAAAATCATAAGTCCACAGACACCCCAAAACACACCACCAGACGTGGACCTGCCCACCAGACAGACAAGATCCAGCCTCATCCACCAGAACACAGGGACTAGTCCCCTCCACCAGGAAGCCTACACAACCCACTGAACCAACCTTAGCCACTGGGGACAGACACCAAAAACAACAGGAACTACGAACCTGCAGCATGCAAAAAGGAGACCCCAAACACAGTAAGATAAGCAAAATAAGAAGACAGAGAAACACACAGCAGATGAAGGAGCAAGATAAAAACCCACCAGACCTAACAAATGAAGAGGAAATAGGCAGTGTACCTGAAAAAGAATTCAGAATAATGATAGTAAAGATGATCCAAAATCTTGGAAACAGAATGGAGAAAATGCAAGAAACATTTAACAAGGTCCTAGAAGAACTAAAGATGAAACAAACAATGATGAACAACACAATACATGAAATTAAAAATACTCTAGAAGGGATGAATAGCAGAATAACTGAGGCAGAAGAACGGATAAGTGACCTGGAAGATAAAATAGTGGAAATAACTACTGCAGACCAGAATAAAGAAAAAAGAATGAAAAGAACTGAGGACACTCTCAGAGACCTCTGGGACAACATTAAACGCACCAACATTCGAATTATAGGGGTTCCAGAAGAAGAAGAGAAAAAGAAATGGACTGGGAAAATATTTGAAGAGATTATAGTTGAAAACTTCCCTAACATGGGAAAGGAAATAGTTAATCAACTCCAGGAAGCACAGAGTGTCCCATACGGGATAAATCCAAGGAGAAACACGCCAAGACACATATTAATCAAACTGTCAAAAATTAAATACAAAGAAAACATATTAAAAGCAGCAAGGGAAAAACAACAAATAACACACAAGGGAATCCCCATAAGGTTAACAGCTGATCTCTCAGCAGAAACTCTGCAAGCCAGAAGGGACTGGCAGGACATATTTAAAGTGTTGAAGGAGAAAAACCTACAACCAAGATTACTCTACCCAGCAAGGACCTCATTCAGATTTGACGGAGAAATTCAAACCTTTAGACACAAGCAAAAGCTGAGAGAGTTCAGCACTACCAAACCAGCTTTATAACAAATGCTAAAGGATCTTCTCTAGGCAGGAAACACAAGAGAAGGAAAAGACCTACAATAACAAACCCAAAACAATTAAGAAAATGGGAATAGGAACATACATATCGATAATTACCTTAAATGTAAATGGCTTATATGCTCCCACCAAAAGACACAGACTGGCTGAATGGATACAAAAACAAGACCCATATATATGCTGTCTACAAGAGACCCACTTCAAACCTAGGGACACATACAGACTGAAAGTGAGGGGATGGAAAAAGATATTCCATGCAAATGGAAACCAAAAGAAAGCTGGAGTAGCAATTCTCATATCAGACAAAACAGACTTTAAAATAAAGACTATTAGAAGAGACAAGGAAGGACACTACATAAGGATCAAGGGATCGATCCAAGAAGAATATATAACAATTGTAAATATTTATGCACCCAACATAGGAGCACCTCAATACGTAAGGCAAATACTAACAGCCATAAAAGGGGAAATCAACAGAAACACATTCATAGTAGGGGACTTTAACACCCCACTTTCACCAATGGACACATCATCCAAAATGAAAATAGATAAGGAAACACAAGCTTTAAATGATACATTAAACAAGACGGACTTAATTGATATTTATAGGACATTCCATCCAAAAACAACAGAATACACATTTTTCTCAAGTGCTCATGGAACACTATCCAGGAGAGATCATATCTTGGGTCACAAATCAAGCCTTGGTAAATTTAAGAAAACTGAAATTGTATCAAGTATCTTTTCTGACCACAACGCTATGAGACTAGATATCAATTACAGGAGAAGATCTGTGAAAAATACAAACAAATGGAGGCTAAACAATACACTACTTAATAACCAAGTAATCACTGAAGAAATCAAAGAGGAAATCAAAAAATACCTAGAAACAAATGACAATGGAGACACAACGACCAAAACCTAGGGGATGCAGCAAAAGCAGTTCTAAGAGGGAAGTTTATAGCAATACAATCCTACCTTAAGAAACAGGAAACATCTTGAATAAACAACCTACGCTTGCACTAAAGCAATTAGAGAAAGAAGAACAAAAAACCTCCAAAGTTAGCAGAAGGAAAGAAATCATAAAGATCAGATCAGAAATAAATGAAAAAGAAATGAAGGAAACGATAGCAAAGATCAATAAAAGTAAAAGCTGGTTCTTTGAGAAGATAAACAAAATTGATAAACCATTAGCCAGACTCATCAAGAAAAAAAGAGAGAAGACTCAAATCAATAGAATTAGAAATGAAAAAGGAGAAATAACAACTGACACTGCAAAAATAGAAAAGATCATGAGAGATTACTACAAGCAACTCTATGCCAATAAAATGAACAACCTGAAAGAAATGGACAAATTCTTAGAAAGGCACAACCTGCCAAGACTGAATCAGGAAGAAAAAGAAAATATGAACAGACCAATCACAAGCACTGAAATTGAAACTGTGATTAAAAATCTTCCAACAAACAAAAGCTGAGGACCAGATGGCTTCACAGGCGAATTCTATCAAATATTTAGAGCAGAGCTAACACCTATCCTTCTCAAACTCTTCCAAAATATGGCAGAGGGAGGAACACTCCCAAACTCATTCTACGAGGCCACCATCACCCTGATACCAAAACCAGACAAGGATGTCACAAAGAAAGAAAACTACAGGCCAATATCACTGATGAACATAGATGCAAAAATCCTCAACAAAATACTAGCAAACAGAATCCAACAGCACATAAAGGACCATACATCATGATCAAGTGAGGTTTATTCCGAGAATGCAAGGATTCTTCAATATATGCAAATCAATCAATGTGATACACCATATTAACAAACTGAAGGAGAAAAACCATATGGTCATCTCAATAGATGCAGAGAAAGCTTTCGACAAAGTTCAACACCAATTTATGATAAAAACCCTCCAGAAAGTAGGCACAGAGGGAACTTTCCTCATCATAATAAAGGCCATATCTGACAAAGCCACAGCCAACATCGTCCTCAATGGTGAAAAACTGAAAGCATTTCCACTAAGATCAGGAATAAGACAAGTTTGCCCACTCTCACCACTATTATTCGACATAGTTTTGGAAGTTTTAGCCACAGCAATCAGAGAAGAAAAGGAAAAAAAAGAATCCATATCAGAAAAGAAGAAGTAAAGCTGTCACTGTTCGCAGATGACATGATACTATACAGAGAGAATCCTAAAGATGCTACCAGAAAACTGCTAGAGCTAATCAATGAAGTTGGTAAAGTAGCAGGATACAAATTTAATGCACAGAAATCTCTGGCATTCCTATACACTAATGATGAAAAATCTGAAAGTGAAATCAAGAAAACACTCCCATTTACCACTGCAACAAAAAGAATAAAATATCTAGGAATAACCCTACCTACAAAAGACCTGTATGCAGAAAGTTATGACACTGATAAAGGAAATTAAAGATGATACAAATAGATGGAGAGATATACCGTGTTCTTGGATTGGAAGAATCAACATTTTGAAAATGACTCTACTACTCGAAGCAATCTACAGATTCAATGCAATCCCTATCAAACTACCACTGGCATTTTTCACAGAACTAGAACAAAAAATTTCACAATTTGTATGGAAACACAAAAGATCCCGAATAGCCAAAGCAATCTTGAAAACGAAAAACAGAGCTGGAGGAATCAGGCTCCCTGACTTCAGAATATACTACAAAGCTACAGTAATCAAGACAGTATGGTACTGGCACAAAAACAGAAATACAGATCAATGGAACAGGATAGAAAGCCCAGAGATAACCCCACGCACATATGGTCACCCTATCTTTGATAAAGGAGGCAGAAATGTACAGTGGAGAGAGGACAGCCTCTTCCATAAGTGGTGCTGGGAAAACTGGACACGTACATGTAAAAGTATGAGATTAGCACACTCCCTAACACCATATACAAAAATAAGCTCAAAATGGATTGAAGACCTAAATGTAAGGCGAGAAACTATCAAACTCTTAGAGGAAAACATAGGCAGAACACTCTATGACATAAATCACAGCAAGATCCTTTTTGACCCTAGAGGGTCTCCTAGAGGAATGGAAATAAAAAGAAAAATAAACAAATGGGACCTCATGAAACTTCAAAGCTTTTGCACAGCAAAGGAAACCATAAATAAGACCAAAAGACAACCCTCAGAATGGGAGAAAATATTTGCAAATGAAGCAACTGACAAAGGATTAATCTCCAAAATTTACAAGCAGCTCATGCAGCTTAATAACAAAAAAACAAACAACCCAATCCAAAAATGGGCAGAAGACCTAAATAGACATTTCTCCAAAGAAGATATACAGATTGCCAACAAACACATGAAAGAATGCTCAACATCATTAATCATTAGAGAAATGCAAATCAAAACTACAATGAGACATCATCTCACACCGGTCAGAATGGCCATCATCAAAAAATCTAGAAACAATAAATGCTGGAGAGCGTGTGGAGAAAACGGAACACTCTTGCACTGCTGGTGGGAATGTGAATTGGTACAGCCACTATGGAGAACAGTATGGAGGTTCCTTAAAAAACTACAAATAGAACTACCATATGACCCAGCAATCCCACTACTGGGCATATACCCTGAGAAAACCATAATTCAAAAAGAGTCATGCACCAAAATGTTCATTGCAGCTCTATTTAAAATAGCCAGGAGATGGAAACAACCGAAGTGTCCATCATCGGATGAATGGATAAAGAAGATGTGGCACATACATACAATGGAATATTACACAGCCATAAAAAGGAACGAAATTGAGTTATTTGTAGTGAGGTGGATGGACCTAGAGTCTGTCATACAGAGTGAAGTAAGTCAGAAAGAGAGAGACAAATACCGTATGCTAACACATATATTTGGAATCTAAGAAAAAAAAAGTCATGAAGAACCTAGGGGTAAGAGAGGAATAAAGACACAGACCTCCTAGAGAATGGACTTGAGGATATGGGGAGGGGGAAGGGTAAGCTGTGACAAAGTGAGAGAGTGGCATGGACATATATACACTACCAAACGTAAAATAGCTAGCTAGTGGGAAGCAGCCGCATAGCACAGGGAGATCAGCTAGGTGGTTTGTGACCGCCTAGAGGGGTCGGATAGGGAGGATGGTAGGGAGGGAGACGCAAGAGGGAAGAAATATGGGAACATATGTATAACTGATTCACTTTGTTATAAAGCAGAAACTAACACACCATTGTAAAGCAATTATACTCCAATAGAGATGTAAAAAAAGAAAAAAAGATGAAGTAGTTGAAGTCATGGCGGTTAAGCTTGCTTTCTCTGAATGATGCTGGAACACTCCCTGCCCCTTGCTCCATAGCATGAGTACTCCTGCATCACGAACATTAAAGACTCAAACAATAGGCACTGTAGTTTTGAATGTAGCATTTGGACTGCCTGAGATAGGAGATGGGATGCAACCATGAATGTCCATAACCTCTAAGTTATTAATATGCAACTGTGAATGTCCATAATCTCTACATTATTCATATTAACAGACTGGCTTTTTTAAAAATTTTTTAAATGTTTTTTAGACACGCCACGCAGCTTGTGGGATCTTAGTTCCCCAACCAGGGATCAAACCTGGGCCCTCGGCAGTGAAAGCGCAGAGTCCTAACCACTGGACAACCAGGGAATTCCCCCCGGTCCAATATTAGAATGTGCCTATGAACCTCTCTATTTTGTTTGCTTGCAAAATGATTTTCACAAAACTCAGAATATTACACTTATTTTGCCTATTTATTTCACTTGAAATTATCTTTTGTTCTCCTGTTGACCTATGAAGAAAATAACACCCATGCATGGTGCTTCTGATTCTAAAGGTCCATAGAAAATCTCATGGGATATGTGAGTATCACAGGATGAATGAGCAAATTTTTAAATTAGTTAATTATTTCCTCTTCAAGAGCTCCAATTACTCTTATCATTCTACACTTTCCTATTTATCAGAATTTTTACAGATAAAAACTTGCTCTCTCTTCTAAAAATATCAGAAAGACTTTCTGTATTTTTTGGCCATGCCACACGGCATGCAGGATCTTAGTTCCCCAACCAGGGATCAAACCGGTGTCCCCTGCAGTGGAAGGGCGCAGTCTTAACCACTGGACCGCCAGGGAAGTCCCTTAAAAATACCAAAAAGACTTTACTGAAGCCCCTCCCTCTCTATCAGAGAGGGCCCCAAGCATACATCCAGCTGGGCTCTCAGGGATGTCAGATCAAGCTGTTTCCCAGCCATTCTTTCCTTCCCACCACAGCAATTCTCCGGCCATGTGTGTGGGTATCCTAGGCTGTGTTCTCAATAAATGGACCCTGAGACAAGTAACACATTGGGGAGGCATTCCCCAGAAGCGCTAGTAGGCCAAGTAGAGAAGTGTGACAGGAAAGGGGAGGAAGCCAGTGCAGGGTGGCCCACTGGGGGGATGACTGCTATGGGCAACTGGTCTCACTCCAGCTGCAGACTGCTGGAGACTGCAGAGTTGTCCCAGCTGAGGGGTCAGGGAGCAAGCACGTTCATCCTATCTGTCAACGGTCGCGGGTGTTCCTAGGGGCTGGATTGCTTGGCACACATGGCCTGCCCAGTGCATGAACAAGCCTGCTTCCACAGCCAGAGAAAGCTCTCAGGCCTCTAGGGAGTTTAGTATCTGCAGTAGAAAGCCTTTAGGAGGTGTACTAGTTTCCTATTCTCACCACCTTCGTGGTTTAAAACAACACACCTTTATAATCTTATGTTGGAGAGCAGAAGTTTAAAATTTGTTGGTAGGGCTGCATCCCTCCTAGAAGCTCTAGGGAAGAACCCATTTCCTTGACTTTCTGAGCTTCCAGAAGCCACCTGGATTCCTTGGCGCAGAGCCTCTTCTATCTTCAAAGCCAACAGCATAACATCTCCAACCTCTGCTTCTGTCACCGTATCACCTTCTCTGATTCTGACTCCTTATTCTCTCCCAAGGACCTTTGTGATTACATCAAGCCGCACAGATAGTCCAGAATAATGCCCTCATCTCAAGATTATTAACCTCATCGAATCTGCAAAATCCCTTTATCCATGTAAGGTAACATATTCACAGGTTCTGGGGAGTAGGACATGGACATATTTGAGGACCCATCATTCTATGCCGACCACAGAGGATGTGCAGCGCATGTCATGACAGTGTTTCCTTCCAGCTAAGGTAGGCCTTGGCAAGATAAATGTGGTTCATTAGTCTTCAAATACTTTATGGAAAGAAAAAGTAGGTGCTGCGTAAATAACTGTTCCTTTTATTCAACTAATAAAGACTGATGTCCTGTGTTGCAAAACCCTAATACACGTAATATCAAGGGAGATAACAAGTTGTTATTTTAGCATTAGAGTTAACAGGTTTGGAGGGCCAAGATCACAGAGGAAAAGAGAATGCCTGAATTTCTATTTCTTGTCAGTTTCGGGGGGGACAAAAAGCCTCAAGATAATCTCATCTTATTTTAGGCGCCCAACTA
Organism: Pseudorca crassidens; assembly: GCF_039906515.1. Lineage (NCBI taxonomy): Eukaryota > Metazoa > Chordata > Mammalia > Artiodactyla > Delphinidae > Pseudorca > Pseudorca crassidens. The sequence continues at coordinate 121,642,266 of NC_090317.1, read as the reverse complement.
ATTTCAAGAAGTTTCATCAAAAGCCAAAAAAAAAAAAATGTGTTCTCCTGGGGAATGTTTCTTGTTCTGTTTATGAAAACAAAACCAGCAAGTGTCCACACAGGTGTTGGGAAATACAGAGAGATGAAAATCGGAGTAAAGACGTTGCCTGCCATGGTGGCCTTTTGCAAGAGGAGCCAATAGCTTCAAAACCAAGAAAACTTAACACTTGCCAAAAAGAATGAGGCTGAGTGAAGGAGGAGGGGAAGAAACCCTACAAGAGCCACCAACAGAAAAGGACGGCTGTCCCTTGCTGGTCTTTCTCTCTCTTTTGAAATGGGGCTTTGAGAGAATTATGTCTATCTTTTTGTTGTTGTTGTTCCAAAATAATTTACTAATTTATTTCTAGAATAACTTATTGAATACCTCAGATAAATGCAGGTCTTATGCTAGATGTGGAAATACAGAGGCAAATAAGAATTGGGCTCTGTCCTCAAGCTGATCAGTCCAGTTTGGGTGGATACAGGTAAGCAAACAATACAGTCCACTGTGATACTTCCTACTTGTGGAAGATTGAGTTCTTTGCCCCTAATTCTTCACTCAGCTGCAGGCACATTAAGTATCCACATCCTTCTCAGATCTTCTTAAAGGATGAGTTACTTCTCTGACCCCTTGACTTTGAGTTTGGCTAAGTGATTTGCTTTGGACAGTAGGATGTGAGTGGACATGGTACAATCAGAGGCATGAAGTGCACTTACTCTTGTCCTTTTTTAGTATGGTGCAGTGCCATGAGAAGTACGTACCCCACATAGATAACTGCCTCTTCATTCTGGGCCCCTGAATGGGACACGTTGAGTTCACCACATGCCCTGGGTAGCCTCTGGACCACAGAAGAAGAGGCATGCCAAACAGAACTGTATTCAACCTGGAGTCTGGAACCTGAAATCTAGATCCTAGAGCCTGGATACCAGCCTAGCTCCATGTAGATGCACTCAAACCACAGACCTGTGAGCACCAGAATAAATGACTGTTGCTTAAAGTCACTGAGTTTGGGGATTGTTTGTTATGAAGCATTATTGTGGTAAGAGCTGACTAATACACTGTTATAGAAGCTGGGGATAGGGGATCCCACTAGGTGGAAGAAGGGAAAACCAATGCTCAATACTTAGAGGGTCAAAGAGGTAGGTGAGAAACAAAAACAAAAAGAAGGCCAAAAATAGAACAGAAAATAAGTAATTTTCCCATGGTAATGCCTTTCCTTTTTAATAAGCAGAAGATGTCTTCCAAGTGCCAGGTCACCCTGGGCACTGCTGATGTGGAAGTCAAGATGTAGTCATGATTTCTGCTCCCAGGGCCTCTCAGTGCGACCTCCTTCCTTCCACCTCTGCTCTGGCTCCCGAAGGCCTTTTGCAGAAATGAACTGTAAAGAATTACAATCTCTAAACTATACTTAAAGAAAGCCAAAAGTCATAGCTTTTTTATCCTTTAGCATCTTACGTGGTAATTTTCTCCTTATGAAATTTGAAAAAAAATGGCTCCTAACGAGAAAACTAGTTTGCTATGGCAACTTGAGTCCCATATTAGGCACAGATAGGGGATCATATATTTTTGCTGCAATGAAGGATTCTCCATCTCTCTGGACTCACCAGTTTCAATTTAAGATGTGGAAACTAAGATGGCAACCACTAAGAGAGAAAATGTTATATAGTCTTATGACTGGGTATAACCTCAAAAAAATTTGGAAATCTCTTCCAAAGGCTCCTCAAACACAGTATGTAGGGATCTGTCATCCTTTTACAGGTTTTCTGCTGATTAGATTTCCAAGCGTCCATGAGGTAAGTATATAAAAATTCTTCTCAGGTAAATGTAAGTTCGTGCAGCCACCACAGAAAACTAGAAATAGTGATACCATATGATCCAGCAATCCCACTCCTGGGCATTTACCCTGACAAAACTATAATTTAAAAAGATACATGCACCCCAATGTTCATAGCATCACTATTCACAATAGCCAAGACATGGAAGCAACCTAAGTGTCCATCGACAGAAGAATGGATAAAGAAGATGTGGTACATATATACAATGGAATACTACTCAGCCATAAAAAAGAATGAAATAATGCCATTTGCAGCAACATGGATGGACCTGGAGATCATCATACTAAGTGAAGTAAGTCACACAGAGAAAGACAAATACCATATGATATCACTTATATGTGGAATCTAAAATACGACACAAATGAACATATCTATGAAACAGAAACAGACTCACAGACATAGAGAACAGACTGGTGGTTGCCAAGGGGGAGGAGGGCAGGTTGGACTGGGAGCTTGGGGTTAGCAGATGCAAACCATTATGTCAATATATAGAATGGATAAACAATAAGGTCCTACTCTATAGCACGGGGAACAATATTCAATATCCTGTGATAAAGCATAATGGAAAAGAATCACTTTGCTGTACAGCAGAAATTAACATGACATTGTAAATCAACTACACTCCAGTAAAAAAGAATTCTTCCCAGGTAATAATTCTGAAATACTCACCTTCTTCAAACCCACATTGCAAATACATCAAAAAATAAGTAAAGATGCCCATGCTAAGGTTGGCATGCAAATATGAAGATGGGAGACTACGTGTATATTAAAGTAAATCTATGTGCTGGGATTCCTGAAATATTTTTCTGTCCTAAGAGTTGAGTCTTTTTAAGCTCAAATTATAGTTTGTGTGTGTGTTTGATGCCTTGGGATGACCAGCTTTTATCCCTTGAGAGTAAGGTAGAGATTAAGAAAGTCTCCTCTATGACCCCCTCCCCAAAACACACACACACACACACACACACACACACACAGGAGTTGGACAAGAAGTCGCAGAGAGAGTACTGGAAAAACTCAGGCTGATCAGCCTGAAGATTTTTTGGTGGTTGTTGCGATTTCCACTCTACTCAGTGCCTTCCAAGCCCTGCACCAGAGGTCTGAACGCTTAACAAGTTTATCACACTCTGAAAGAGGTGTCAAGCCTTGCCCTTTCTTATCAAGCCGTCCAGCTCAGGTTCAGAAAGATGCATAGTACAGGTGAGTGGAGAAAAGGTCATTTTGGCAAGGGTTTTAATCAAATATGCTACACCAACCACCTAGAGTCAAGTTGATTCCTGCGGGTGGATTACACAACCTTTTCTTTAGTCCTTTCCATTCCTCTTTTTTTTTTTTTTCCGATAACCTCTTTGGAGCTCCAGCTGAGACCTTCAAGATGAGCCTTCGCTATTTAATCTAGCCTCTGACCACAACCGATTATCAACAGGCAGAAAAATAGAAGCAGCAGAACGGACTCGACCTGAATTGACTAAATCTCTGGGAGGAAAGGTACTTTGGTTTTGTCTTATAAGAAAAATCAAACTTGGAAACGAAAAGCTGTTCTCAGCTGTGAAGGCAGCCCGAGGAAAGGTCAGGAGACTAGCCAAATTCGTATACAATTTAATATAAAGCGTGACTCCTTTCTGCCCTTTCTCACTTGCGTTCTTTGCTTCTGAATGAAAGCGCCTCTATTATGAGAGGTGAGGCCAGACCCCCAGGGTTTAAATAACCGAAAGTTGCTTGTGTGACCTCAGACAACCGTCTCTGCAGTATCTTCATTTGCTGTGGAGCCCACGGAGCCTGGTTTCAGTGTAAGCAAATAAAGCCCAATATGTAGCGAGCACATTTGGATGGGCAGAGTCTTGTATCACTGCAGGACGACGGCGCTCAGACCATGAAGAGGGAGATTCGCCCTTTAGCAAGGTCCCTGCCCCCTCGGCACCAGTCCGCATCCCTCCAAGTGCCCCCCAGCAGCCCCCTCCAGGAAGCGAGATCCTGAAGCTCCCTCCTGTTTCTGCTCTCAGGGATTTCTCTCCATTTTATTTTTAACCCAGGTCTATAAAATGTATCCTTAACTGAAATGCACCAGGGTCTCTCTCCCTCACTACCTTCTTATTCTGCATTTTCTCCCACTTCCAATCCACAAATTTTCATATTTTGTAATAACCTATAAGGGAAAAGAAACTGAATACACACACGCACATATGTATAACTGAATCACTTTGCTATATAACTGAAACTACCACACTGTACATCAACTATACTTCAATTTTTAAAAATAAGATACTTAAAAACAAAAAATAACCCATCACCCTGGGAGTGGCGAGGAGGTCTAGTAGACCCACAGATCCAAAGCCTCGCTCTAAATCTCACTGCGCCACCTAGTGGCCATGTGGTCCTGGGCAACTCACCTTCGGAATTGCAATTTTCCGTTGAAATACTGGGAGAACAAATGTTGCCTAAGAGGATTATTTGAGGATAAAGTGAAATAATACATGTGGAATTGTTTTGTAAATTGTCGATTATTAATTTGTGATAACCAGTAAACCTCCTTTTTATTGCCAGTTTGGTTTGGGGCTTCTCTGACCTGAAAATGTAAACATCTCAAACACTGCTTCTAATTGACATTCTCTAATCTGCAGCTGCTTCCACCCACCCTTTCCACCTTCCCCAGCTAACCAGGGCTTAGCTCAGACCAAGATTCTAGAACAGAGCAAAGTCCCTAAATGGTAAAGACAAATCAGCAAATTGACTAACATTAGGAAGTGGGAACAATCACCTGCTACCACTGAACTTAGCAGTAAATCCAAAGAAAAGGTCTATTTAAAGGATTCGAGACTTAAGGATCCAGGAGCCAAAACAACCAACTGAAACAACGGGCATGGGAAATATAGTTTCAAACAGAGCCGTGTGGTGTGTGTAAGACCAACCCCGAAGACCCTGTTTTCTTAAGGACATCAGACTGGAAATTTATTTAGACTCCGAATGTTCTGTGAAAGTAAGAACAGAAATGAATTTCTATTGAGGAAGGAGTACAATTCTGTAATTTTGTTCTGAATATGTTTTCTACCCTGAGATTCCTTACCCATCGGGGAAATAGATTCCTGTACTTTGAACAGCTGGCTGAGAGTCTGATGGAAAATTTATATAAAGCTGGGGCTCTGAGGAGACCTCAGGGAGAAAGTTATATCCCCAAGCCTGTAGTTTTATCAATTTTTGTCTCTTGTCTGGTGGTTACGGATGCAACCAGCCATGAATACAGAAAGGCTTCTGTTTGGAGGTGCTGCTGGTACTTTCTCATAGAACAATTTTCTTTTTAAAAAATGGCTGACTGGTCTTCCCTGGTGGCGCAGTGGTTAAGAATCCGCCTGCCAATGCAGGGGACAGGGGTTCGAGCCCTGGTCCGGGAAGATCGCACATGCCGCAGAGCAACTAAGCCCATGCGCCACAACTGCTGAGCCTGTGCTCTAAAGCCTGCGAGCCACAACTACTGAGCCCGCGTGCTGCAACTACTGAAGCCCACGCGCCTAGAGCCTGTGCTCCACACCAAGAGAAGCCACCACAACGAGAAGGCCCGCGCAACGCAATGAAGAGTAGCCCCCGCTCACCGAAACTAGAGAAAGCCTGTGCACGGCAACAAAGACCCGACATAGCCAAAAATAAATACAATTTAAAAGAAAAAGAATTGCTGACTACTCACAAAGTTAGAATGTATCTGGTCATGGCCCTAGCCATTTGAGTCAAAGGGGTATGCTTCTGAAAGTCTCTCCATGTCACTTATGCAGATGCTCCTGGTTTGGTACACAATTGATTTGACCAAGTGAAGAGAATTGTTTTTAAGGACACCAACAGCACTGTCTGTTTCCATAGCCAGGCAAAACGTGTCCCTGGTCTTGGTGCCTCCAGGGCAATGCAGCTGTACGTATTTTTAAATCACCTAGGAACTTCCTTACACGTGGGCTAGCAGTCAAGAAATAATGTGATTTCTGGTTTATAGATTGGGAACATGATAATTAGAGGGTTTTGTTTTTGTTTTCTTAATCAGGGGATCATAGCAAATTATTTGCAAGGGAATTGAACAGTCTATCTTTCTTGAAGTAGAAATGTTTTCAGACAAAAATACTATTATGGTCTATTTGGGTAAAAATCCCATTTTCCTTCTCTCTAACCAAGATATCTTATTTAGAGTTTTAGCAGTAATTTTAGTTTCTAAGCCCCACCACCACCAAAAATGTAAGCTGATAGACTCTCAACATCTCAAAAATACGAATTTATTGACTTTCAAGCAGCCACATCCTATGCTAACCTAACTTGGGGTGATTTCAAAGTATCTATCTTCAATTTACATACGTAGAAAAGCACAAAATCAACAGCAGCACGAAGATCAACTGGAAAAGAACAAAATCACCTAGTGTTGTGCAATTTCTCTTGATGATGATATCGGGCTAAGTTATACCTAAATCAAGTAGAGATGAGAAACATCAACTATGCCATCAATCTGCTCTCCTCCTTTACACGGTAAAGTGTGCCCTTGGGCCAACCAGGAATTTATTCAATAGGTGATATGTGCCTGGCCCTGGAGAGGAAAAAAACAGTGTCTTCTCAAGAAATGTATAGCCAAGCAGACAGCCTTAACTGGACTTCATCTGTAAAGTGGAGACAATATAACCTGCTTTAAAGGTATCATAGGAAGATAAAATTAAACAATATGAAATGTAACCAAATGAAATAATATGAATAAACAAAATAATGTGACATTAAAAACTAATGTGAAATCTTGTAAATTCTTCAGCTTAACAAGCTTAACACTTAACAGTGCTGGGTATCACTCCTGCCTCTGGGTGATGTTATGAAGAAACCTGGCTGGTGTTCCGGAATGGATTACAGGTGGTGAGGTTAGGAAGTTATTCTCTGTAAGGAGAATCTCCACTTGGCTTGTTTCTGTGAAGCTGTGATGACTGTATTAGGACAAGTCAGTGGGTTAACATTATCTACACTGAAGTAAGTTCCAGCTAGATGTAAAGGATTAAATGTAAAACAAACTGACAAACAGACCCCAAAGAAATTGGGAGAAGAGTAGAAGAAAACCTAGGGATATATTTTTATACTCTTGGGGTGGGGAAAGCATTTCTAAACATGACATAAACTCCAGAAGGAAATATCTGAATAAGGATAAATTTGCCTTTATAAAAATGTAACACTTCCACATCTCCAAAAATTATTAATGTTGAAAGACAAACAATAAACTAGGGAAAAACATTTGTAACATGTATGAGACAAAGTTCTTTCAAATCAAGGAGATAAAGATAACCAACTCAATAGAAACGTTATCAAGGACATGAACAGACAGTGCACAAAAGAAAAAAAGACCAATAACATTTGAAAAGATGGTTAAGCTATGACTGATGAAGGGTGAATATTCAACAAACAGTTCATACAACTCAACATCAAAAAAAATTTTAAAATGGGCAGAAGAACTGAATAAACATTTTTCTAAAGAGGACATACAAATGGCCAACAGGCACATGAAAAGATGCTCAACACTGCTAATCATCAGGGAAATGCAAATCAAAAACTACAGTGAGATATCACCTCACACCTGTCAAAATGGCTACCATCAAAGAGAACACAAATAACAAATGATGGCGAGGATGTGGAGAAAAGGGAACCCTCCTGCACTGTTGGTGGGAATGTAAATTGGTGCAGCCAATGTGGAAAACTGTACGGAGGTTTGTCAAAAAACTAAAAATAGAACTACCTTATGACCTAGCAATTCCACTCTTGGGTATATATCCCAGAAAAACAAAAACACTAATTCGAAAAGATACATGCACCCCCATGTCCCTAGCAGGATTGTTGACAATTGCCAAGATATGGAAGCAACCTAAGTGTCCATCAACAGATGAATGGATAAAGAAGATGTGGTACATAGATACAACAGAATACTACTCAGCCATGAAAAAGAATGAAATTTTGCCACTTGCAGCAACATGGATGGACTTGGAGGGCATTATGCTAAGTGAAATAAGTCACACAGAGAAAGACAAATACTGTATGATACCACTTATATGTGGAATCTAGAAAAACAACAAACTAGTGAATAAAACAAAAAAGAGGCATACTCACAGATACAGAGAATGAACTAGTGGTTACCAGTCGGGGGAGGGGCAATATAGGGGTAGGGGATTAAGAGGTACAAACTATTAGGTATAAAATAAGCTACAAGGATATATTGTACAACATGGGGAATATAGCAAATATTTTATAATAACTATAAATGGAGTATAACCTTTAAAAATTGTGAATCACCATATTGTACGCCTGTAACTTATATAATATTATACATCAACTATACTTCAATAAAAACATTTTAAAAAGAAAAGATGATTAAGCACACTAACAATTACTAAATTTGAAATAACAATAAGGAAGTAGAATGCCATATATCAAAAAGCCATATATAGCTTAAAGAGGTAGATAATGTCCCCTGGCAGTTGAACAGCGTTTGGGAAACCACACACCTTCACGTATTCTTGGAAGAAACGTAAATTCATATAGCCTTTAGTAGTTCAAGATGGCAACATATATAACCCCTTGGTGGCATAGTCTTTGACCACGAAATGATCCTTCTAGGTACTTATCCTAAAGTAATATTTGGAATAATGCAGAGAGATTCTTGAATAGTCAATGCTACCATAGTAGATAAAATTGGGAATACTCCAAACGTCCGCCAAGAGAATTTGTTAAGTAAGTTGTGGTACATCTAGTTCCAGGCTTTCGCAACCTTGGCATTGTTGACATTTGGGCCAGATCCTTCTTGGTTCGGAGGCTGTCCTGTGCATTGGAGGGTGTTGAGCAGCACCCCTGGCCTCCACCCATTAGATGCCACTAACATGTTCTGCTCAATTGTGACAAACAAAAATGTCTCCAGACATTGCCAACTGTCCCCTGGGGAGCAAAACTGCCCCCCCTCCCCTTATGAACCACTGATTTAATATGACATGGTCTTTAAAAAGAATGCATCAGAGATGCACTTACTGACATGGAAAGACAAGCATGGTATATTGTTCAATTAGATAAGTGATTGTGGAATTATATGTACTGTGTAATCCGATTTACATAAATAAAAATAATTTTGCATAATTATCTGTACATAATGCTAATATGTCCATAAGAAAAAATCCCGGCAAATCATTGGTCGACAATGACAATCCTGAACCTCTAATCCTGGACACAGAAGAATGTGTTTAATATGAACGACCTCTCTGATTCTCAGGATCTCTGCACAACGTCATTCAAATGATAAAGGACTCCCGAGGAAGACATTTAAAAAATAACAGAGAATCATTTTGTGAAAATACTCTATCTCTGAAAAGGAGCTAATTTTGGCTTTGAGGCCACTGTTTTTAAGCTTTTGCAAAATAGATTTATAATGATTTCAAGAAGAATCTTCATGAGCGTGAAATTCCTATTTCAGACCCCACCAACTGATACTCAGCTCACCCCTCACCCCTGACCTTTCCCCAATGCCCTAGGCTTCCCTTCTGCTGTATTTACTTGGTATTTCTCTTTGTGGCAATTCATTTATTTTTGCACTGACTTTTTATTTTTAAAAAAAAAAAAAAACAAAGAAAATGTGTCCTTGAAACTTTGGAGAGACAAGCCATTTAAAACATGAAGTTCTTTAGTGTTTTTTTTTTTTGGTCCTGCACTGATATCTATCTTAGGGACCATAAAGAAGAATAATTTTCCAGCCTTTCGCTGTTTAAAAATAGGCAACGATGATCAGAGGTCTTGGAATTAAAATGTCTAAAGCTCAGAGAATGATGGAAGTTGGGCAGCAAATATGCATTGTCCTTGCTGAACTTTCTCTAAATGAAAATAGAGAGGTGACCACATTAGCTGTCTAATTCTCTAGGTCTTCAGTGTCAAGTAATAGAGTTTATTTGATTGAGAGATTTCTTTAACAGGAGACCCCATCTGTGACAGAAAGAACAAAATGAACTGTTACGCTTCATTTGTTTTCATTCTCCACAAAACAGCATGTCGCTGAGATCAAACAGATTTCAGCCTTTCCTTCTTAGTGCAGCTATATGGCAATCGTCACTGAGGAGAGAAAAATCTACTTCCTCCTGCAGGCCAGAGAGCCTACAGGAAGTAAGGTAAGGAGTGCATCGGATTTGGGATTTTAACACAAATTAGAGAATAGGATTGTATTTAAAGGAGAAATTGGGACTTCTCTGGTGGTCCAGTGGTTAAGACTCCACGCTTCCACTGCAGGGGGTGCAGGTTTGATCCCTTATCAGGGAACTAAGATCCCGCGAAGCCAAAAAAAAGGTGGGGAAGGGGGAAATTGTTCAGTAGATATCACACAAACTTCTAGAAATGTCGAATGTAGAAGAGGCATTTCTGGTAATGATGAAAGATTAGGCTATTGAATGGAGGGAGATGAGACAAAAACTCCAATTACGTTCAAAGCAGGAGAGCTATATTCTGCTGAAGTACATGCTCTCTGTACAAGCAATTGGGAATTAATTTCAGACTGCCTTCCTTCAGTAAGTTGTGTTATTTCATACCAGAAGCAATTCAGAATAATTCGAAAGTGAGTTATAAAATAAGTAGCATATAGTAGATTTTTACTAAGAGGAGCTACCTTGAATAATAACCAGCACTAGGGGGTTCATCCTCTGTTCCCCTGACCCTCTGCAGCATTGAACTTCCCTGTGAAATCCTGTCTGCTCACTTCTGTGAAGTCTCCTCATCCACCTGGGTGGGCTGCAGGGGTTTTCACCTCCACTTTTTCCATCAATCCAACTCTATCTTTTAAACTTCCACATTCCTCAAAATGTCTGATCTCACGGTAGCACCCAAGTCTCTTTCCAGACCTGCCATGAGTTTATCAAAATTCTTGCAATTCTTTTGACACATCCAAGGAACTATCGAGTGCAGAAGAGGGTAAAATTTGCCCTCTTGACACAGAAAAAAGAAATTAGTATTTTGCTTAGCGCTCCCTTTCATAGAATAGACAAAGTCAACTGTGCTTTCCTAGTCCCCATAAACCTACAGAGCTCTGGTAAGCATGTCCAACGTAGATTTAAATATTTAGTATTTCCTCCTTTTTTATTTCTTATCCTTTTTGTTTTCTCCTATATGAAAATTTCAAAATCCTCTATAGTACTTTAATTTTGAAGCTCCTTGTGGTAGGAAGAGAAGGTCATCTGTTTAGATTAATAAAAACTGTGTACAACTCTAACGATATTTTTCTATTAATCTTTAGCAAAGCATGAAATTTAATCTCTTCAGTGTGATAAACGTATGCAATTGATGAGCTCTGTCTGTGGGCCACATAACAAGACATAGGCCTCTATAAGCCATTATTCTGTGTGGAGAGTTCCATATTCATTTCTGAATTACTTGGGTTAGTGATAGTTCATTAAGAAACCCTTAACAAATGCAAAGTGTTCACTTTCATGGAGAGATTTAATGAGAACTTAATGGACTTATTCTATCACTTTGCTCCTTTAAAAAATACTCTTTAATTAAATGTTACTATTAATAGAACTATTATGCACATTTCAAGGAGTCTCTTCAATTTTTCAGAATTTAATCATTAAGATTTATCAAATCAGATGGAGGAAGCAAAGATGAAGACAGTTACATTTTAGATAAGCACCCTTGAATTTAAGACTGATGTTACAAACCAACAGCTGAGATTTTATGAGGGGATATTCCAAATATATTTGCAAATGAAAAACTGATCCTCCAAATTTTTCTTTTTTATATACAAGGGGTTACTTATTCATTCATTTATTAAACAAACATTTTTTAGTACTAATGATATGTGAGCTACAGTGATTTAAAAAAAAAGATAGAATTTCAGAATCAAATGAAAGCAGAAATAGACAACTTAAATCAGTAACTACACTGCAGTGTGGTGTGGGCTAAAATAATGGTAAGAACAGCGTGCCAAGGAGCAAAGGGAACCTCACCTGATGGGAATGAGAAGGGAGGAAGAGGTGTCAGAAGGTGACATTTGAGTTGAGTCTTAAAAGTTGATTTAAACACTAACCAGGCACACAAGATGCGGAAGGATACCGTAGGCAAAGAAGATATCCTTCCGCACCTTGAAACTTGGAACACTGTGTGTTTCGGGAGGTCGTGGTACACAGCAGGATGCTGTGATAGCTTGAATGAATGTCGTGGCAGTGAGGATAAAGAGAAGATGAATTAGAGAACTATTTCGGAAAGCTTGACATGCCCTAGATAACTTATCATATGCAGAATGGGTTGACGGAGAGGGCTGTGGCGTCTGCCGGATTTCTGACTTGGGTGATGGTACGTACGGTGGTACCATCTACCCATGGAGGGAATGCCGGCGTAAGGGCGTCTACGACTATGATGAGCGTCATCTTGGACAGGCTTTTGAGAGACGCGCGTAGGAAATTCAGACGTTCCAAGCAACCAGGTACATTTGACACTCTGGGAAGAGATCTGTACCGAAAGCAAAGAGTTGAGATCATTATGACCTGATCAAACTGTTGGGAGAGGTACAACTTTAGTTTTGTTGTTGGCGAAAAAAAAAAGTGCTATTTTCAAAATTAGTATCTGGCATCACCACCTGCCGTAAAACATGCAGACCTAGTGTGTAACTGGAGCTTGATCACCTGCACACACCCCTGAATTAGAGCCTCTAATGTTCTGTTGAGGACGGCATTCCTGGAACATGGTGTATAGAAGAGGATTTAGTTGGACTTGGTATGGTTGGAGAAGAGGAGGGGGAGGGGAGAAAAGGGGAGAGGCAGGTGAGGAGGGAGGGGAGGAAGGAGAGGAGGGAGGGGAGGAGGGGGAGGAGGGAGGGGAGGAGGGGGAGGAGGGAGGGGAGGAGGGGAAGGAGGGAGGGGAGGAGGGGGAGGAGGGAGGGGAGGAGGGGAAGGAGGGAGGGGAGGAGGGGAGGAGGGGAAGGAGGGAGGGGAGGAGGAGAAGGAGGGAGGGGAGGAGGAGAAGGAGGGAGGAGAGGAGGGGGAGGAGGGAGGGGAGGAGGAGGAGGAGGAAGAAGAGAAAAAAGAAGAGAAATAGCAATCACGAGGTATTTGGAGATATTGTCAAGCACCTACCCTGTGTCTGGAACTTTATATCCACCTCTAATTTTTTTTTTTTTTTCTTATGCGGGCCTCTCACCGCTGTGGCCTCTCCCACTGCGGAGCACAGGCTCCCGACGCGCAGGCTCAGCGGCCACGGCTCACGGGCGCAACCGCTCCGCGGCATGTGGGATCTTCCCGGACCGGGGCACGAACCCGCGTCCCCTGCATCAGCAGGCGGACTCTCAACCACTGCGCCACCAGGGAAGCCCATATCCACCTCTACTTTAAAGCTCATAACAAACCTAGGAAGTAGGTATTCTTATCTGCACTAAACTTACAGAGATGCTCAGACGCGGGAAAGTTAAGTAATTCACCAAGGTCACATTGCTAAGGAATTAGAAGGCTATGTCTGCCTGGATCTTTCCAAAATTTCCACAAGCTTTATCTGTCAAGGAGCTTTGAGTGCCTGATGCTATTCAGAAGAGAGGTGCAAAACCAAGCCTCAGGTAAAGAAACTAGATCAAGTAATATGGGGGTAGTAGTGTCCCTTAACAATAAGGTGGGGTCCTAGCCAGAATCAAGGGGAAGAGACTTGGAAGAAACTCAGTCCTTCGGGTTGGGGCAACATGGAGAAATGTAGGGTGGAAAGATCAAAGACCAAGACAAACAACCCGAGTCTGAAATGGCTTAGAGTTCAGGAGGATCAGGGGAAACATGAAGTTAATATTAAAGGGGCTGGGGACATCCCTAGTGGTCCAGTGGGTAAGACTCTGTGCTCCCAATGCAAGGGGCCCGGGGGGGGGGTGGTCGGGGGAGGGGGGGCTAGATCCCGCACGCATGCCACAATTAAAAAAAAAAGATCCCCTGTGCCACATCTAAAACCTGGTGCAGCCTAAATAAATTTTTTTTTTAATTAAAAAATAAAGGGGCTGTAACTTTGCGGAACGTTTGAGTATTTCAGTCTTTTCTCTTAGGATACTGAGGTCTAGACCCAGTTTGCAGTGAAAGCAGTTTCTGTGAAAGAAATGCACAAGAGACCTATAGTCATATCTGGAGTATCAGGGAAGCGAGTTAATTCCATGCCCCAGCAGACAGAGGTGAATTTCAGTGCAGAGGACGTAATGAGGTTCCAGCTAGTCCAGGCTGGGATTCACATTGTGCTGCGTCTTCTGGGCTACTGGCCCTCCAAACAATGGTATGCCGGAGCCAGCCTGTATCAGCTTGCAAAGAGCTGATTGCACACATCTCTTCCCAACTCCACATTCCTCGATGTCACATTTGTAGTTTGTAATCACCCATGGTGGGAGCATTTATACCATGGAAACTGGCAAATGCTCTAAATCAGGGCTTCTCTTTTAAAGAGCAAGTTGTTAAACATTTACAGCTGCCTCTAGTATTAGCACAGATGGGAAAGGGTGAGGGGACCTATGAGGAGGTTTTGAGCATCTGGGAGCGGAGATGAGAGCGATCAAGAGGCAAAGAAGACGGTATTATATCCATTCCCCAACCTGACCTGAGCGAGGAGATGTGAACCGAATAGAGGGAGCTCTACACAGCAGGGACACTGGGAGACAAGCAGCCCCATGTGAATCTAAGCTGCGACCTAGAGCAGGGAGGGAGTATTTGTCAAGTGTTTCTGTCTGTTTTGTAGGAGATGCCTTCAAGAGGGCCAGGAGGACCGGAGGAAACTCCATCACTGGGAATACTTCTGACAAAGAGCACTGGTAGTAACGTCAGCGCCTCGGTACATTTCCTAAAAGCTGCAGCCGAACATTCCCTCTTAGGACGACCAAGTGGGCATCCTCAGTGGCACACTGGGGCTGGCCTGGAAGCTTAGAGACAGGAAACACTGGAAACCTCCACTTGGCACAGAATACACCTTCTCTCTCTAAAGCAGTGCTTCTCAGCGTGGCAATTCCACTCCCCACCCCAGGGGACTTTTGACAGTGTCTGGAGTTTCGCGGTTACTATAGCTGGAGCAGGGGGTGCTACCGGCATCTAACGGGTAGAGGTCAAGGATACTGCTCTACATCCTAGCGTGCACAGCACAGCCCCACAACGAAGAATAGTTGGGAAATTCTGCCCTAGAGGAAAGAGTGTGTCGAGTCTCTGACCACCCTGAACATCTGCAGGAAAAGGAGAGCATGGAGAGAGAGGGAACACAATGGCGAGTATAAAAGCAAGCAGGACCTGCATTATCCTCTGGTGAAATGGGTCCCTTAAAAAGCCAACGAAATGGATCAATGGAGCCCTAAACTGGTTTCCATTTTCAGTTATTGGTTTTATACATCTCCTAGAAAATCATATATCTGGCTCATAGCTGGAGCCAATAACTGAGAATCACGCCCTGAAATTTAGACTAAGTAACCTTTTTCCCATGCCTGCAACATACTCAGTCAAAAATTAGGGTCATCAGGCACCTTGTAAGATGCCTGGCTGTCCATTTTTCTGGTTTCCAAGTCAATACAGAAATACGGAAAACCTGAAGTGCTTCAGTTTTCAGCAACAAAACTGATTCACTGAGAGTCCATAAGCATAACCACTTTAACTTAACTGGTGCATTAGTAGAATTTGAACTGCATAGTGGCAAAGCCAAAAAGCCATTTGGTCATTGACAGATACAAACAAGCCCAAGAAACTTAAAAACAACAGCCTTCCCAGAATAAAACCCAAGCATATGGTGGAGAAATAAAATACCCCAACCAACAAAACACCCTTTTGTATCAATACAGAAAAGAGACGGAACACAATTTATTAAAGGGCAAGGCACCACCAGATTTACGTGCATCTAAGTGAGCTCAAAAGTATCTGCAAAGCCCAGACAGAATTTTATCCAAGTTTCTACAGTGAAGTAGAAGAAGGAATAATTCAACCTTCTCTTATCTTGTTGAGAGGTAAATGCATTCACCTTGTGATAGTCTCCTGTACACCTCAGGAGAGAGTTAATTTTGGAGGCGCGTGTATACAACGCCAAGGATCAGGAAGCCTCCTGACGTTCCGTTATAAAATTAAAATGTCAATATCATATGGTATCACTTATATGTGGAATCTTAAAAAAAAGATATAAATGAACTTATTTACAAAACAGAAACAGACTCACAGACATAGAAAACAAACTTATGGCTACCAGAAGGGATCGGGGGGTGATAAATTAGGAGTTTGGGATTAACATATAAACATTACTATGTATAAAATAGATCAACAACAAGGACACCTACTATACAGCACAGGGAACGATATTCCATGTCTTGCAATAACCTGTAAGGGAAAACAGTCTGAAAAAGAATATATAAAAGTTATATATATATAACTGCATCACTTCGCTGTACACCTGAAGCTAACACAACACTGTAAATTGTACTTCAATTAAAAAATGGTTATTTAAAAAATTTAAATGTTAGCCCTCTTATTGGTACTATAATGTTTTCCAGGAAACACTCTAAGGAGAGGAGGGTGGAAAAGCAGCCACCCCTCCTCCATCCAAGAAAATTCAACATTTTACCCTTATTCATACAGAGAGAAGACAAAGGAATAAGTTTGTTTAGCTCCAACTAAATACCAGGCCTTTAAAGTACAGTCAACTCTTGTTATTCATGGTAGTTTCGGTCTATACAGTCACCTAAACAGTGGATTAGCAAACACTGAACCTCTGCTCCTGGGCAAATACAGGGTTAGGTTCCTGCGAGCCTCCGGTCACAACCAAGAACCTAAATGTCCATCATCGGATGAATGGATAAAGAAGATGTGGCACATATATACAATGGAATATTAGCCATAAAAAGAAACGAAACTGAGCTATTTGTAATGAGGTGGATGGACCTAGAGTCTGTCATACAGAGTGAAGTAAGTCAGAAAGAGAAAGACAAATACCGTATGCTAACACATATATATGGAATTTAAGAAAAAAAATGTCATGAAGAACCTAGGGGTAAGACAGGAATAAAGACACAGCCCTACTAGAGAATGGACTTGAGGCTATGGGGAGGGGGAAGGGTGAGCGGTGACGGGGCGAGAGAGAGTCATGGACATATATACACTACGAAACGTAAGGTAGATAGCTAGTGGGAAGCAGCCACATAGCATAGGGAGATCAGCTCGGTGCTTTGTGACCGCCTGGAGGGGTGGGATAGGGAGGGTGGGAGGGAGGGAGACGCAAGAGGGAAAAGCTATGGGAACATATGTATAACTGATTCACTTTGTTATAAAGCAGAAACTAACACACCATTGTAAAGCAATTATACTCCAATAAAGATGTAAAAAAATATATAAAGAATCAATCAATACGTAACCTTGTTTCATGTGTGCTTCTGTTTAAAGACACCTTATTGAATATATATCGCTGATTCTTTAACACTGAACTCACGGCCAGCAGCAGTGTAACTCAGGCCTGAAGGAAGTGTCTCTAACACACGCATTTGCTCCATAAGGCCCCTCACAGCCTTCTTGCGCTTAGGAACACTGGACAGCACTTCGGCACTATGCCTGGGGGGCATTTAAAACAGCGAGATCACCAACAGTACAGTTGACCCTTGAACAACACAAGTGTAAACTGCACAGGTGCACTTATATGTAGATGGTTTTCAAGAGTAAACACTCTAGTACTACCCCATCCTCGGTTGTATCTGCGGATGCAGAACTGCAGATCCAGAGGGCCAACGTTTTTTATATGCAGATTTTCAACTGTGCAGGGGTCGGAACCCCAACCCCCTTATTGTTCAAGGGTCAATTGTACAAAAATGCCAAACGTGTGGCACTAAAGAGACCAAAAAAGGGACAATTTTTTGCCACTCTGCCCATCTCTGTGAATGACTGCGAAAGAGACCTAAGTATTAATTTGGGGTTACAAATACATTTCAGCAAGTGGGCATATTCACGAATATGGAACTGCACAGAGTGAGGATCGACTGTGTATTACCCTGTTTAAATCGGACTATGACCTTGCAAAGTAAGGACTGTAATCTCTATTTTACATAAAAAGAGCAGGTTCAGAAAGGCCAAGTAACTTGTCCAAGATTGCAAACTAAGAAGTGATCAATCTGTGGTGAACAATTCTTGGGTTTCCATTTGCCCCGTGCTAAGACTTGAAGTCCACCGAAGGTCATCCAACATCACTAGTCAAGCAAAGCAGAAAAGACCAGTGGACTTAAAAGTCAAGACACATTCAGGAGCTGTCCTTCAGCTCCTAGTAAGGCTCCTTCTGAAGTAATGCAGTCAAACTCACCCGAAAGTTACCACCTTTGCGCGCTCTTACCTACCCAAAGGAGCAGGTACATGGGCGCTGCCTTTCTGGAAAAAGAGTGAAACGACACCTAAATAGGAACATTGAGGCCCTGCCAGAAAAGAACTACTTCACGAAAACTGTAAATGCGGGGTCAGAAACTCCTCCTCCTTAGCCAAACCTCCCAGGTACCAATGTGGTGACTCTGAAGCTTTCACTGTTATTAGATCAGCTGGCAGAAAGGTGAGCAGTGTTCTCTAACTTAACGCTTCCCTTAACTCATACAAGTGGGTCAACTCTCAGCCTGACAATGGCATATTTACCTAGTCTGACTTTTCTGAAACTTCCACTGAGGGTCTCTGATGTCCCAGGGAGCATTTTTCAAAGACCTCAAGTCTTGCGGCCCGTTGCATCAGTGGTCCAACAACTGCTTTCCCTTGTATGTGGAGTCGCAGCCTCTCCTGCTCTGAAGGTCAATCCATTGGTCCTCTATCTTCTACAACCTTCCTCTCATCTCTCCTCCCACTGTACTAATTCTCAGGCATGTAAACCCCCACAGAGACTTCCTCTACAATCCCAAGTGAAATAATAAGCGTTGTATCACTGAGGCTACTATGGTCCTGTGCTCCAGCCCTTGCACCCTCCCTCCCCTCCTCTCAGTGAGGTGACTGCTGGTGATGCTGGCCCCCAGCTTGAGAAGACTCACAGTCACCTGAGGCTGGCCCCTCCCATACGAGGGTAACAGGAAACTTCAGGACAGCAGCCTAGAGCCCAAGGAGTCAGCAGGTGAAATGGCAATTTGAGGGAAGAATTGGTTTTGTCAATTCTGGGTGTGGGATGAAGAAATACTGCTTTATAATTACTACTGAGACCCTATTTGGGGACCAGGCCTGGTGAAACATGGAACACGTGAATTGGGTCAATAATTTACTGGCCAGAGCTCATAGAAAGGTGTTCTGTTATACTAAGTCTAAATACGGCACCATGTCTTTTCTCTCCTCTAGAGAGGACTGTGGCCGTGTACATCAGCGCTGAGTTCTATGAGTGATATATTCCCATGGGCACTTGGGGATATCTTAAGATTATGATACCTAGCCTTAGTTTAGGGGCATGGAAAATAATTAGTATTGGCATTTGATGCCCACATTTCAGATGAGACTTCTTATAACTTATAAAAACATTGGTAGTTTAAAGGAAACTGGGGCTAATGGAGACGGTGGCTGCAAGGAAATAAATTCAAAAGACTTCTTAATATCCTTCAGATATTCCTGTTTGACACCTGGCTGAGAGTAAATTATACTTTTTTATTTTAAATCCTATAATTTAGAGAGTAAGAAGTTTCCATAAACACCTACTGCAGATCTTTAAGAACGTTTTGAAGCAACTTCAGTGACAAATAAAATAAAAACATTCAGAAGGAACTAAATAAACCTTATTTTTTCAAATGTTGATGTTTCCAACTAGATCACTGTCTAGAAATTCCAAGCTTAAAAAGCAGAAGATTTAAGAAAAGAGGTCTTATTCTTCATTTTTCAAAGAAATCAATTTTTTTCAGGAGTGGCAATAAAATGAGATATTTTTAAAGTGGGTAGGGTTAAGTATCACGTAATGGTTTTCCCATAGTACACAGTGGCTCTTGTTAGGTATCATCCTTTGAGGAACTGCTGTAATTGAGATCACAATAAAATTAAGTTTTTGTTTTGTTTCGTTTTTAGAATATAGAAACTGAGCCAGCTTTACTGGCTCCTAGGAAAATTTCATGCTTTGTTTAAATACCTGCCTATGAGCTATTTGGTTCCCTTTAAAAACCTGTAATCACTAGAAAGAGACATGTTCCCTTTTGAAGCTCTAACTCTGGCTTATTAGGGCCACGTCTTATTTGTGAATCAACCATTTTACTCCTAAGTGGTGTATGATAATTCTTGCCGAGTGAATTAATGAATAGGGGATTGCACTGGAGATGCGTGCTGGGAGGGCGGGGGTAGAGGGGGCAGATGAGGCAGTGAGTGACAAGCTCACCAATGAAAACCCACAGGAATATGGAGCTCAGTGAAGTTACTACTGCCTCCCTTGAATCTGGCCTTTTCAGAAAAATTCAACCATTGCACCTCTTCACTTTCTTCTATTACAGATTTACTGTCTCCTTTCTTAAATAGGTATGCCAATAAGGCAGATTCATTTTTATCTGGGAGAAGGATAATCTCTATGGGAGGTAAGAGCTGGGGCAGTGAAAATCTGTGTTGCCGAGCTGTCTGAACAAAGCTGGTCGTGGATAAGTAACTATGATATGTCACTATATGCTAGGATATTCTACCACTGTGCCAATATTGACTAGACCTGAATATGACGACACCATTACCTTATCTCTCTATGTACTGTAGTAGTACAGATACTCAGAAGAGGAGTTTAAGACAACTCTTTCATGATGCCCTTAACGTGCCATAAATTTGACTATACGGCTTAAAGCTCGATGTTTTCCTGTTTCTAAAAAGCTTTTTTTTTTTTTTTTTGCAGTACGCGGGCCTCTCCTGTTGCAGAGCACAGGCTCTGGACGCGCAGGCTCAGCGGCCATGGCTCATGGACGGAGCCGCTCTGCGGCATGTGGGATCTTCCCGGACCGGGGCACGAACCCGTGTCCCCTGCATTGGCAGGCAGACTCTCAACCACTGTGCCACCAGGGAAGCCCTCTAAAAAGCTTTTAAGCTATGGTGGATGAAGTACCTTGTGCTTTTCCAGTGTGATGGCTAACCCTTGAAGGGAAATCTGAAAGGCAAGAGAATATCATTGCTGTTACCACCCATCGATTCAGCAAACATTTGCTGGGCTCCTGGTATGTGATTGGTTGTGAGCTGGGTGCTAAGGATACAGATGAATAAGCTAAAGGCCCCACTCATAAGCACTTTTAGTCTAGAAATCATAAACAAACATCAATGTGAACAAATAACTCTATAAAGAAGAGACATAGGCTGTGATAAACGCACGCACAGTGTATAATGAGACCCAAAGGAGACCATCATCAATTCTTCCTAGAAGATTAAGGAAAGCCTTCACAGCAGAGATGAGATTGAAGCAAGCCCTGAGTAATGGGTTGGTACCAAGGTAGCTCAGCCTCTTACAGTGAAGTGGTATTTTTCAAACTTGAGTGAAAAAGCGATAGAAAAAAATGGCTTGGCCTCTCAGAATTGACTTTCAGCACTGTTTACTCTAATGATATTTTGAAATGTACACACATAAAACTAGATATAAAATCTTTATGCTTTTATTCTATTATAAAATCGGAACAAATTTACAGAATAAATATGATCAAAGCTCCAATACCAATAGACTCCAAATGAGCCACATTTCACTTATTATCATGGATGATGTTGTTTTCCTGAAACCGAGCTGATGTTGCATCTTCTGTTTCTCTGGCTTACCAAACTGTTTAATATGTGCAAAGTAATATACTTAAAAACACAGGAGTAGAAAAGAATTTATGATGAAAAACTGCAGCTGCCTACCTTGGGAGAAACCATTATTTCTAATCATGTTTCTATGATAGGCACTGCTTTCTCAATAATTTGCTTATACTGATATTTAATTTATGTATAACCTTAAGCATTTTGCATCGATGTCTCGATATTTAGATGTAGACTTAACCCACTTATCTACTCTTCACTTCTCCTCTATATTCCAGCCAATAAACTGACAAGAGTGATCACCTCTGCAACATGAAATAGCATTTTAAATCTCCATGTCTACAACTATCAAACATAGGCTCTCTTTCTCTCATTGTGTTAGTCAAGGATAGTACTAATCCATCTTTCTTTCTTTTTTAATCTTCTTTTTTTTTCGGGGGGGGGTGCACACAGCATGTGGGATCTTTAGTTCTCCGACCAGGGACCGAACCTGTGACCCCTGGGGTGGAAGCACGGAGTCTTGACCACTGGACCGCCAGGGAAGTCGCCCCATCCTTCTTTCTATGTCTCCTCCCTCCCTTCAATCTCCCAGCTACTGTCAATTATGTCTTTCTTTGCATGACAACATGTATATCCTGACTTGTAACCATAGTCCAGTCTCTCGTGATTTTCTACAGATTGATCCTAAAGGCTAAAAACCTATAAGCTTACTTAACATAGGTCTGACCAAACGTTGTTCACCCTAGAACCGAATAATGTTCTCTGGAGGCAGACTGCCAGAGACAGTTGAAATCCCAGTCTGCTTGTACTATCTGTGTAACCTTGGATAAGCAATTTCACTGTGCTTTCATTACACCATCTGAAAAATATGGAATAATAATTTTATCTACCTCATAGGTTTGGTATGAATACCTAAGTGAATTAGTATATGTAAAATATATAGTGCCTACAGACACTTGTGGTTGCCAAGGGGCAGGGGGAGGGATGGATTGGGAGTTTGGGATTAGTGGATGCAAACTATTATATGTAGAATGGATAAACAACAAGGTCATACTGTATAGCACAGGGAACTGTATTCAATATCCTGTGATAAACCATAATGGAAAAGGATATGAAAAAGAATGTGTGTGTGTATATATGTGTGCGTAACTGAATCACTTTGCTGTGTAGCAGAAATTAACACAACACTGTAAATCAACTTTACTTCAATAAAATAAAATTTAAAATATATATATAGTTGGGCTTCCCTGGTGGCGCAGTGGTTGAGAGTCCGCCTGCCGATGCAGGGGACACAGGTTCGTGCCCCGGTCCGGGAAGATCCCACATGCCGCGGAGCGGTTGGGCCCCTGAGCCATGGCCGCTGAGCCTGCGCGTCTGGAGCCTGTGCTCCGTAACGGGTAAGGCCACGGCAGTGAGACGCCCACATACCACAAAAAAAAAAAAAAAAATATATATATATATATATATATATATATATATATAGTGACTATACATAGTTACTCCTCAATAAATGTCTGCTTTTATTATAATACAATTTCTTCCCGTGGCTTTCAGAGGAGAATGTTCCTAGTGTCAGGTTTAAAAAACTTCCTGCTCTCCATTTTCCCTATCCTCAATTTCTTTAATTCCTAAGTTTCTGATTTAGGTGACTGAGAGGATATTTGGGTTACTTACCAGAACATGGAATACAGAAGGAGAAGCAGATATAGAAGAAATCAATTTTGGACAAATGTTCTGCCTGTGGGACATCTAGGTAGAGATCAAATTACATGCTCTCTACTCAGAAGCTTTTCCTCCCCTTTTAATCTATAATTCTCTAAGAATTAGGAGTATGTCTTACTTGTAGTGTTTTGGGGGAAAATATTCACTTGAGAAATTATCTGAGGAAAGAATATTTACCAAAAATCTCACGAGTCAAAAATATGTTTTCTCAGTTATACCAAAGGTCTCAGTACAGGTTAACATTTTCCACTTCCTAGAATAACCAAACAATAACATTCATGATAGGTAGGGAAAAATTAATTCTGATTCCAAAGGGACAAAACTAGCAGCTGGGAAGTAGAACTGAACAAGATGTTTAAAAAGCATATCTCTTCCATCCTTTTCCTTTCTTTCCCTAGTTTCTTCCTTCTTAATCACACATTACCAGAACATTTCAGCTCTCACATGCCAGGGTAACTTGTAAGGCTTGGAGTATGGTACAAAAACACTTTCAAGATCAGAAGACATTTCCAGTTGATTGTGCCACTTGAAAGAGAGAAGAGGCTTGAGAAAATGAAATATTAAAACGCCTCTCCTGAAACTCTCTTGGAATCCTGTGGCTGCCACTGAACAAAATGTTCCCTTTTAGCACAGGAAATTGGAGCCCTGGGGACCCCAGCGGGTGTTCAGTTCATTTAAGCATTTAGCCCACAGGCATTTTCAGATGGTTCCTGAGGGATTCTCCTTAGTTCCTTCCCACTGTTATTTCTTTGACACAGTCTGGTCAGACATATATGCTAGAGAGGTAAAGCAGGCGCCGATCTGGCCAAGGAATCAGTGGGTATTAGGAGGACCTAGACAACGGGTTGATTCAAGAGACTGCTGAGAGTTAGAAGTAGGATACTGATAGCAGAACACCAACTATCTTGCATGAGACAGAACCGCTGACCCACAAGAAAGATTTAGAAGTCAAAAAGGAAGACATGGTTTCCTTTGTGTGATGGAAAAACTTCTTATTGTACATCCACAAAGGTCAGGAATATTGGTGAACACTATCATGGACTGCCCAGATGCCCCTTCAGGGATGAAGGGCTTACACCTCAAGCTGCTGGGAGTGTTCACCAGGGAACGCCTCAGTTGAATCTAGCAAACTGGATCAAGCTATGTTCTCTTGCCAGGTCAGCCTCATCCAATCATTAGCAATACAAGTGGCATAAAGGCCTAGACCCTGGGACATCCCTGGACAAGTCTGAAGGGCCATCCTAGCTCCAAAGTCCCCATGGGATCTGCTGAGGCCTTTTTTTCTTTTAGCAAGCAACCCAGCTCAACTTCTCCCTAGCCCAATCATGCTTCTTTCCCCTCCCTTCCATAGCTGCTAACCCCAAACACTTTCTAATAAATGCCTCAAATCTTAACTCTAAGTACCATCTCCAAGTCTGCTTCCTAGGCAACCCAACTTGTAACAAATGGAAACTGCTTAAGAGCGAGCGCCTTGCCAAAATGCATCTTAAAACCTCCAAATCTATGGGAACAACATCTAGATGTTTGTGTGGTGTTTCAAAGATCCAACAGTGGGACTTCGCTGGCAGTCCAGTGGTTAAGACTCTGCGCTTCCAATGCCGTGCAGCGCGGCCAAAAAAAAAAAGATCCAGTAGTGCTTTCATCTCATTAGAGTCTCAAATCTACTTTGTGAGACACGGATAATTTCACCTCTATTTTACAGGTCAGGAATGTAAGTCTCAGATAAAGGTAACCAGTACATAGTTCGATTCACTAAACCATTGGTGGGAATCCTAATGATGATGGTGTAAAGAGTGGCCTTAAGGTTGGGAGCGGCTATGTTTGACTGTTACCTCCCGTATTCATTTTCCATTGCTGCCATAACAAATCACTGCAAACCTAGTGGCTTAAGACAACACAAACTTATTATCTCACAATTCTGTAGGTCAGAAGCCCTGGTGGGCTTCGCTGGTTTCCCAGCTTCATGTTTCACGAGACCAAATCAATGTGTTGGCTCACTGGGTGCTTTTTGGGGGACTCTAGGAAAAGTCGGTTTTCAAGCATATTGAAGTTGTTGGCTGAATTCAGTTCCTTGGGGTTATAGGACTGCAGTTCTCATTTCCTTACTGGCTATCTTTGCTCCTAGAGGCTGCCCACATCCTTTCTTACGCTTTCTGGGTGCCTCCCCCGACTCCCGCCAGTAGGTCAAGTCCTTCTCATGCCTCAAATATCTACAACTGTGTTTCTGCTGCATCTCTCTGTCTCTTCTGGCGTCCTCTTCTGTCACATCTCTCTTCTGATTCTGGTCAGAGAAATTGCTTTGTTTGTAAGGGCTCATGTGACTAGATCGGACCCATCAGAGTGATCCAGGTTAATATCCCTATTCTAAGGTTCAGTAACCAGAATTAGATCGGCAAAATCCCTTCACTGCAATATCTAGATTAGTACTTGATTGAATAACCAGGGGATGGGAATCCTGGGGGCACATCTTTGGAATTCTGCCTACCAAATTTCATGACTTATATACCTAAAGCAGATGGCAGCCTCGGGGCCCAGAGAGTAGACTGTGTCTCGTACATTTGAGCTTGCTAACTTTGATCATGGCTTCTGAGAGGCTGACACTGCTGAAATGGGGAATGGTGGAAAAACCAACAAAATTACACAGCACCCTTTACACTCAGCCCCCATCTCCTTCACCACTCTATGGTCCAAATACCACTGTTAGTTCTTTATGGGCAGGATTTCCCAAATGTTTCTAATGATAGCATTTACCTGTTTCCCAGGACTCTCCTCTCTAGATCCCACCCCGGAAATTCACACTTTTTGAAGTACCCCCAGGTCATCTTATCCTAAAGGAAGATGGAGACACACTGTCATAAGAATCAGGCCCTTTCCTTCCACTAGGCCTTTGCATTTGCTCTTCCCTCTGCCTGGGTTACACCGCCCCATCACTCAGGTCTTGATTTTCATGTTCTCGTCTCAAAAGGATCTTCCCTGACCACCCCATCTGCTTGAGACTGTTTATCTGTAGTTATATTTCAGCCCCTCACTGTTTTCATTTCCTGTACAGTGCTGATCATAATCTGTACATATTTTATGAAAGAATTTACTCATTTCTTATCTCCTAAACTAGCGTGTAATACTGAACAAGGCAAGGACCATTTTGAAATCTCTCATGCTGCGTACACTGCTAGATGCCCAACAGGTGTTCATTGAATAAATGGATGAACAAACTTCAGCAAACTCACGAGCACGGAGCCATACTCCAATAAAAGCCAACGTCCCCTAGGGCAAAAACATTCCCCGGAGGCCGATCTGGTGATCTCTCCATTTTCCCAAAAAGAATATGTGAAAAAATATTTTTGTCCAATTTGAAGAGCTTAAATATGTACCCAAATGTGTACAGACTTTCATATAAACACTAGTGGATAATCTAAACTTTAGGCTAAAAGCCACTTTAAGTGTTCCTCAACTGTAAGTGCGGGGTCCAAGTCCCACCTTTTGGGGAGCTAAAGCTCCCTTGAAACTGATTTTGCTTGTGTATATTTCAGAAATGATTCACGAGTGAGTAAGCAAAGTGAGGACCTCCCTCTTCCTTTACCAGCCCTTAGATCTCTCCTACATCTCTCTCTGTCCCTCTATGTGCCCCAGGAGGCTGACTTCTACGGACTGCATTACTCGGACCTCTGGACCACTGGCTTCTGGTTGCGTTTAGCTAATGGGGGCCACCTGGAGAGTGATCACAGCACAGGAGATTTGAAAAAAGGTGCAAGTGATTATTCCCCTGGCTTTGTCTTACCTCCATACAATTCTTCTGTGATGACATTTCTTGTGGGGGGCAGAAGCGGGGGTGGCTCTTCCAGGGTTCCAACTATCACTGTACCTGGTAGCTCTGTTTCTTCTCTTGCCTCATCAGGCCTGATGTTCTACTCTGGTGCTGCAATGTCCCTTAATGGTTCTCTTAACTCTACCTGTGCCTCTAAATAGTTCCTTCACTAAAAAGATCTCTTCAAAACTCCCAACTGAGTATCCTGTTTTCTTCTGGGACTCTGACCTATGTACTCATTTTCCTTGGCCAATTTCCCATTTCACTTGTGTGATTACAAAGCTAGAGAAGCTGAGAAAGCATTCCTAGGACATCTCTGGCTCCTGCCTGTTATTTATGACTATTCCAGATACTAGGCAAATTTCTTCCACCAGTCTTTTTTTCTGCCTTCGTACTTCTGATGTCTTAAAAGACTGAGAAAGGCAAAATAAAAATAGCTCACAATTGGACAGGGATTTTCTTTTCTGCTTAGTAGAAATGAGAGCTAAAACTTTAAAGCTAATTTGAATTTTTTTTTAATGAGGAAGCCGACCTTGAGTAGTTATATTTGAAAGTTTAACTGTTCAGCTTTGGAGCATCTCCATTAATTTATGAATGATAATAAATCATTTGAGTGGCCTATTTTGTTTATAAAGTGCTTCATTTGGCTGTATTTCAAGAAATGCAGTATTGGCAAACTACTTGTAATATGAATGGTTCGGAAAACAAAGAGCTAATAAAGTCTCCATTCTTTGACTCACCGTAAATGGGTCCTCGCACTTGAACAAAGCTCATCTAAAGAATGTTTACCATTTTGACTAACTGCAAAGGGGCCACTTTCTACAAACGGGTTGTGAAATGCCCTATGCCTAACTATGCCACTGAATTTTTACACAAATACTTAAGGTATTACAAGGAAAATGCTTTGGATCTTAGGTGGAAAGGAGACACTGGCGTTGTGGACACAGTGGACCGGGATGTATTCCTAGCTAGGACACATCCTAGAAATAAAACTTTCAACGTGCTACTTCACCCATCCATGCTTCAGCTTTCGCATCTTTAAAGCAATAGTAATAAAACCTTCTAACTTCATAAATAATGAGTAAATATATTAGTTTGTGTTCCCCCCCAAAGCACAGCCCAAGACAAGAACTAGAGAGCAGGTGGTTTCCTTGGAAGGTAGTCCCAGAAAGCAGGGGTGAGAGAGCAGGAAGAAAGAGACAGGGAAGGAGAAAAATATAATTAAAAATTTCAGGAATGAGCTTGTTACCACCGTAAGTAACTTGAACTCAAGCCCACCGGGGACTCTCTGAGCATCCACAGAGAATTATCCTCCGAGTTGTTTCTCTGAAAGAAGAGAAGGGCAGTGGCTAAAGCATTCAACCAGACGCTCTCCACTTGTTGGCGGCTGCCACCAGATGTGAGTCCCCTAGCACTTCCAGCTGTGCCTGTCCAGAAGTTAAGAGGGCCTCTGGGGCCCTAGGGCAGAAAAGAAAAGCAATTCTGTTTGTCTTCGAGGTTGGATAACTTTAGGGTATGTGAAACTGTCTGCCTCAGAGGTGCTGAAATCAGAGGGATGTGACATGGGACAAAAAGCTGTCTGTTACGGAAAATATACTTCAAATGCTTTTTGTTCATGGCCTGAATTAAGGCAGTTGTGGTGGGAAGAAGGAGGGAGTAAGGTTTCAAGAGACATCGGAGGTAGAAATGACCAGGGTCGTGACTAGTCAAATAGAAAAATCCTGAATGAACTTTATACTGCAAGCATGGAAGTCTGGATAGATAATTGAGTTAATCACTGAGGCAGTAATATGGGGCCAGGTAGTAATATGGTTTGGTTTCCTTTTGTTAAAGGAAAATAAAGAGATTGGTGATATCCAATACCTGGTTGAAGACAAGGAATCAGCTAGCTTTCTAGTTTCCACAGTGTTTGGAGAGGCAACTCTCTTACCATCATGAGGTCATTCCAGACTTCTGTAATTCCTTGTGGTAACAGCATTCTCAACCCAGGAAAGTAAGTGGGAAACTAAGGGAGCTTCCTTTTCTGCAGCAAAGTAGGCACTTAAGATGAATTAATGAAGAGGTTTCATACTAAGTGATACTGGGGTTCGGAGTATTCAGTCCTGTCTGTGTCTCATGTTTCCTTCCACATGGAAAGATATCCCTCTGAGAATGACTTACCTATTTGGTACGGGACCATAAAACAGGCTTCCACAACTGTTCTTCCCTCCCCCTCCTCTCTCAAGTCAGCTTACCTGCAGAGTACAGGCTTTTGCTTTCTCTCAGCCCTCCCCTTGTATAAGAGGCTTGCGGTTTTCTCCGGATGCTGGTGACCTGATACAGTAAGTCTGATTGATTCTGGAGATCAGTGTTAAGAAACCCACTTGTCCACAAATATAAATCACATCCCCCAATATCCTAAATGTTGGCTTTCCTTGTGATTTTAGAGCCCAGATAGTAAAGAAGAACAACCAAAGTCCTGCCCACAAACTGCAGCTCATTCCAGAAAGGCCTTTGTGGTAAACGGAGACACTTAACAATGACTTAGGAGTAGACTAGGTTTTGGAAATGAAATAAGAGAGCACACATTTCCAGGAATTTAACAAAGGGATAAGCCAGAAATCTGGACAGAGTTTTGACTCTGAATGATCTCAACTGACCCAACATACAACTATATACGTAATCAGAGTGCATAGGTGCGATACCCTGGAATATTAGAACTATAAGGGATGAAAAAATGGAAATATTTCCTTTCGGAACAGAATGTCTTTATAGAACATACTGATCTAATTTACCAGAAGGGACAGCGTTCTCTGGTTATTTCTCTTTCAGGGTCAGACAGCCAATTTTCCCTGTTACCAAGCATCTTGGCAGAATTATTGTTTTTGTGTGCTCGAAAGAGCCTTAGCAAATTAATCCAGCTCTCTTATTTTGTGTCCCCTCTAAACCAGGATGTACAATTTTTTTCATAAAGGGCCAGACAGTACATTCTTTGGATGCTACATGGTCTTTGTCACAACAACTCAGCTCTGCCACTGTGGCTCTGAAAGCAGCCATAGACGATATGTAAGCAAATGGTACACAGCCATACCTGCTCTAAACCAGTGACACTTAAAATACGGTCTGACACCCAACGCCCAGCCAAAGCGCATGTTTGCCACGAGTCCACAATGAGCTAGGCAGAGAAATCGACAGTGAGCATTTCGAAACCCATACTGCTGTTAGACGTTGTCAATATCCAAGCACACGATTATTTTCAGCAATTCATTCTTACTGTATTTAACAAAAGCATCAATTGATGATGAAATGGAAATAAAACACCTGATCCTTCACCCATACAGTTTGAGAAGCGAGGCTCTAAATTCCAAGCTTGTCCTCATTTTCCAGATAGGTAAGGAGACTCAGAGGACGGCGCTGTTCAGTGTCATCTAGCCAGTTAGGGGAAGAGCCAGGATACACACCCACGTTTCCTGATCCCTAGTCCAGTGATGTTTCCTGATACGGTACACATTTCACGGTCTGTGTTAATGACTTCACACCTTAAAAGTTTCCCGCAAAGCTACAGCTATAGCTTTGAGCCCTTTTGTCTGCTCAGCAGGTTAGATGATCACAGGCCAAGTGCTTTTCTGTTCAAGGTAGAGAACAGAGCCCTTCAGCTTTCGAACCCCTAATCCTGTGTCTGATGTAACCTGGGCCGAGGCTGTTGCTCCAGGCTGGGCTGCCCTTTCTCAATTATTTAATGAAGATTCTCACTTCCAGGCTAAATGGCTATAAGAAAACCTTCTCTCTTTCATGCACTTTCATAACCCATAACCCAGCCACTTTGCACTTTCATGCAAAGTGGCTGGGTTAGGAGGAGGGCTTTATGGTTCTCAATCAAACCAAAAGCCACATCATTCCAAATATTCTGCCCCCCTCTTATTCCCTACCAGCCACCTAGAAGATTTTCAACGCTTACTTACACAGGAAAAAATAATAGCTACTTATATACCCCCAGAGAGTCCAGATACCTAGTAACAATACAGCGAGTAATAAGGGCCAAATGCACTGTCGGTGGAGGATGGAGCAGCTGACATCATTTGTGGAGGGCTCTTTAAAGGCCTACAAATCTAGACGACGTTAAGGATCCAGCGACCGTGTCGGCAAGATCAGCTTAAAGAATGGTTACTTAAAAACGAATGAAAAATATTGATTCAGAAATGAAAAAAAATGACTCCGGCTAACATAACTCAAGGATAAGATGGCCACGCTATGGTAGGTCAAGGATCAGTTTTAGACACAACTGCCTGAATTTTATTTAGAGGACATTTAAATGCGTAACAGTCTCAATTTCAGATTGCATTGACTTAACGTCATTGGTGAATGATTTAAGACTTGGGCCAAAGTTTGCCTCTTCTGAATAAACTCTACATAGGTTAGAGACAATTAACATTAGATACTTCTTATGGACTTGATTCATACTTATAGACTTATTTCTAGTTTGATGCCATTTTTCTCTGTTCCTTAAATAGAACCCTGAAGAGTCTTCACTAGGTGATATAGCAAGCTGATTTGTTTTATTTTGTTTCTAAATTTCTGTATGAAACAAAAGGCATTTATTTTAAAATATCCTATAATTCATATGTTCTAATGGTTCTGATGGGACTTTTCTTTTAATTAATCCAGATTAGTGTTGACTGGGACTTTTAGAATCGCTATATCATTGATCTACCCAGAGCAATGAAAACATTTAGGCTTATATTCATTCAAAAATGCTCACCAAGAGGGAATGTAAAATGGTGCAGCTGCTATGGAGAACAGCATGGAGATTCCTCAAAAATTAAAAGTGCAATTACCGTATGATCCAGCACTCCCACTTCCGAATACGTATCCAAAAGAACTGAAAGCAGAATCTCAGAGATATTTCCATACCCATGTTCACAGCAGCATTATTCACAATAGCCAAAAGGTGGAAGTAACCCATCGATGGATAAATGGATAAAGAAAATGTAGTATCAATAGTCTTACAAACTGAGTATATCATAGATGAGGGAGCTGAAGCTTAGAACCTTACCTTGCCTGACACAGCAGAGCTGGAAATGAACCAAGGGCTGGATTTGAACCTTGGTCTACCACGTTGTCTGTCCACTATAGCACACTGCCTCTTCAGTCTTCGTGATGACATATGTAAAGACTAGGAAGTGTTTTTTTTAACTAAAATTTTAAATTGTGGTAGAACACACACAAAAGTTATAGGCTTAACCATTTTTAAGTATACAGTTCAGTATTGCTAACCGTTCTCTTGTCACTATTCTACTTTCTGTTTCAATGAGTTTGACTACTTTAGATACATACAATGGAATATTATTCAGCCTTTTAAAAGAAAGAAATCTTGTCATGTGCTACATCATAGATGAACTTTGAGACATTATGCTAAATGAAATAAGCAACTCACAAAAATACAAGTACTGTATGATTCGACTTATATGAGGTACCTAAAGCAGTCAAACTCATAGAAACAGAATAGTGGTTGCCAGGGGCTGGCAGGAGGCAGGCAGGAAAGGGGGAGCTGGTGTTTAGTGGGTGTAGAGTTTCCATCTTACAAGATGAAAAAGTTCTAGAGATCTGTTGCCCGACAATGTGAATAAAGCTAACACTGCCGAACTGTACACTTAAAAACTGTTAAGACGGCCAATTGTGTGTTCTACCGCAAGTTTTTAAATTAATTTTTAAAATATTCACTACTCTTTACGTATGTTGTCACAGAGGCTGAAGAGGCAGTGTGCTGTAGTGAGAAGACAACACGGATTGTGACATTGGTGGACCAAGGTTCAAATCCAGCCCTGCCCTTTACCAGTTCTGCTGTGTCAGGCAAGTTGAGGTTCTAAGCTTCAGCTCCCTCATCTATGATATATACACTCAGCTCGTAACACCGTTGATCAGACTAAAGGTCATCATCGATGTAAAGCTTCTATTCTGCTCAAAAAAATAATGGCTATAATGCTGGTAATGATGACAGTGATGACGGTGATACTGTCGTTGTTGCAAGGTACCACAGGAGGGGAGAAGAAGAAAAGAGAATTTCTAACCCTGAGGGCCTTTCTGTGATACTTTGGTTTTTCTCTGATTTTTTCCTATCCAGAAGATAAGCAACACCGTCCAGTTTTTCTTAGGATGTTGTAGGAAGCCAGGAGAAGTGGCAGACTTATTCACTTATTTTATAACAGAGTCATTTAAATGATGGGCCCGCAACCTCTCATTATTCCAAACTTTTCATTTCCCAGGAGCAAAATAACCTTCTCAAGTAACGCTCTGCACCTGGCTGCCACTAAGTTTTGCAGGCATTGACTAGGAAAGAGACAGTCTGTGCTCAGATGCCAGGAGGAAAGCACTGCACAGCACACTTCACCTGCTCTGTCCTTGGATGAATTCACTGTGTGCACATACATGTTCACTGTCATGCAGCCTATATACTTTATGACTGGGAGTCACAGATTATAATGCCATGTATTACAGCTACTCCAGCATTTGTCTGCAGTGTGGATTAGTTTTAGGGCCTTCTTTTTGAAATTTTCATCTTAGGAAAACCTTGCCATGAAGCGTTATGATTTGGGCTGTAAAGAATTTTTAATACAGCATACTGGGTTCTCATGAAATGTTAATGAGTAGAAAATAAAAAGGGCCTGACAGCTGAAGAGCTGTCGGGGTTTTTTCAGGTTAAGTGATCAATAAAAACAAATGAAGTTCTTAAACAGGTTTCAGATTTTGATTATCTAGGCCGGGGGCTGGCAAACTGCTTCGGTAAAGAGCCAGATAGTAAATGTTTCAGGTTTTGCGGGCCACACCGCCTCTGCCACAACTATTCAGCTCTGCTGTTGTAGCATGAAACAACCAGACACAATACGTGACTAAATTAGTGTGGTTGTATTTATGGTCACTGAAATGTGTTCCAATAGAAAGGTATTTATGGATACTGAAATGTGAATTTCAAATAATTTTCACTTGCCATGAGACACTATTCTTCTTTTGATTTTTTCAACCATTGGAAAATGTAAAAACTCATTCTTAGCTTACAGACTGTATAAAGATAGGCCACAGGCCGGATTTGTCCCATGGGCTATCGTTTGCTGATCCCAATCTAGGTAAATTGTCCTTTGGAATGTTGTCAATATCAACAGGGGTCCTAAATGTCCACAAAATAAAATCCAAACATCTTACTCTAGCATACCAAGGCTTTGTTACCTGACCTTAACCTCTTCTCCCACTACCATGCTCCAGCCATCTTCCATCCAGGGGTATCCAGTTTTTCGTCTTTCCAGAATGTATCACGGACTGGCATATTACCATGCATTTTCCTCTCCCTGCTCTTAACCGGTTCTACATGGTAAAACCCATCCACGTCCTAAGGTACAGCTCCTGTGCCATGTTCTCCATGAGAAATTCCTTGAAGACTCTTCCCCCAGTCAGAAAAAATCACTCACATTCTTCTGATTCACGGCCTTTTTTGTATGTCTCACCTGTGCCATATAGGTCAAAGTCATCATATTTTTGTCTGTATTCTAACCACATGATCATCTCTGCGAGGACAGAAAAATGTGTTTTATTCATGGCTGTGTATTCCCTCAAAGCCAATTCTTAGCACAACGCCTTATATGCAGCAGGTGTTTAATAAATACTTGTTGGTGAATGGATTTCTTAATGGATTCAGACACAAGATCAGGGCTTCCCTGGTGGCGCAGTGGTTGAGAGTCCGCCTGCCGATGAAGGGGACACGGGTTTCTGCCCCGGTCCGGGAGGATCCCACGTGCCGCGGAGCGGCTGGGCCCGTGAGCCATGGCCACTGAGTCTGCGCGTCTGGAGCCTGTGCTCCGCAACGGGAGAGGCCACAGCAGTGAGAGGCCCGCGTACCGCAAAAAAAAAAAAAAAAAAAAAGTCCCCCTCTCTTAAAGCGGGGGGGTCCCTGTCAGACACAAGATCAGAGCAACTTCAAAATATGCCAACACACCTCTGTCTCTGTTCCCTTTGAGCCCTGATGGGGAGGAGATGGGGAAGAGTCTTGCTCTGAAAGGGGGACAATTCCTGAGGAGCTATCAAACCTTTTGCACTACTTACCATCTGAGCCCATACACATGCCGGCACCAGGCTGGCAGCGCCTTCACGGCTCTGGAGGTAAGAACCATATCACAGGCGAGTATTTCATAGACTCTTATAAGTAGCGCTTCTAAGGAAACTGAGAAACCACCTAATCTCACCAATCCTTGTAAACTGAGAAGGTGGCGCTCAGAAAGATGACAGAACCCACTGAAACCCCCAGAGAGTCAAGGCTGCGACATAGCTCTGAGTCACAGTTGGTTCAACTCCACTTTGCTGAATATACATTTTCATTCCTTGTGGGTAAATACCTAGAAGCAGAATTGCTGGGACAAAAGTAGGTGTGTGCTCAACTGTTTAAGAAAAGGAAACTTTTCCCAAGTGTTCATAGCATTTCACATTTCCACCAGTAATGTCTGAGAGAATTCAGTGCTTCCACCTCCTTGCCAACACATGGTATGTACGGTCAGTGTTTTTAATCTTAAGCGTTCGGTGGGTAGCAGTATTTCCTGGAACCATCTCAGAGGTTCCAGAAAGCAACTCACACGTTTAAAACTTGTATATAATTTGCATTTTCTTGTTGACTAATGATGTTGAAAACTTTCTCATGTGCTCATTGACCCCTCATATATCACCCTCATTGAAATGTCTGTTCAAGTCTTTTGCCCACATTTTACTGAGCTCTGTGTCTTTTTACTAGGCTACAGGAGGTCTGGAGCCTTCTGTACTTTAAAAAGAGCCTTAAAAATAGTTTTTAGGACATTTGACCAGAATAGATGTATTTGGGCTCACAGTGTTTCATTAAGGCCTCACCCAGGTATACCATTTATACCCCACATCATATTCCTAAGCAGTGATACAACTTGTATTTCTTTGCTAACTAAACTGACTCATACTTTCAACTTGCAGATGAAACACTCAATTTCTGCTGCAGATGCACACAAAAAGCCAGAATATTCCAGTCCAGTATATGAAAATAGATGTGGAGTAAATTGAATTTCTCATATTGTCATCAAGCCTGTTGACCAAAAAGCTAGTTGATTTGCAAAGCCCTTCCTGGGTAGATGGGTCAGTGTTTATTTTCACGGATCTCGCTGTTCTAAATCAAATCAACCAACCAACAGCCCTTCATAGAGTGCTCTAAGTCATCTCTCTGAGGCATTTCATGCATTTCACATTAAATTCCAGTTCACAAATCCAGTTCCTCTTTTTTGACCTAAGTTTTATTTGCTTTCTTTTGACAGTCTGTATTAAGCCTTTTCATCATTTTTAGCAACCAGATATCCAGTTGGGAAAGCAAATTATTTCCCTAAAGCTTCACATCATCATGATTCCAGTACAAATAACAATAATAACACTAATAAAACCTGAAGTTTTCAAAACTCAGAGCATGTGCACACAATTGATTGATACCTCACTACCACTCCATAGGGTGGAAATTACCGCTCTCCTTCACTGATAAGGAAATAGTTTCAAGAAGTAAAGAAACTCATCTGAGGTCACATAGTTGTTGAATAGGAAGGAAAAAAAACTGAACCCTTGTCTCGTCAAAGAGCTCATGGATTTTGCTACATTGTGAGGAATATTTTCCAAAGGTGAAGGCCATTCCAAAATTAAACATGAAACAGCAAATGTAATTCCTGCTAAGTGCTGCTATAAATCAGGTAACCTGGGAACCTGGCTCCTTTTTCAGCCCATGTAAAAATATTTTAACAACGTATTTTCATTATTTAAAAAGAGAAGTCAAAGAATCAGAAAAGCACAAAGAAGAAATGAAAAATCAGCTGAAGTCACACCACAATTATTTGGAACATTTAAACATCCTTCCAAACTGCTTGCTGTCAATTTCTCCTCTACTTTGTCTCTCGCGGTCCACACACACACACACACCCCATGTGGAATTATTGGGATCACGCGCCTATGTATCTTTAGTGTCAACAGCTCTCCACCAGTCTTACGAGAGGTTCTAGGGAGCACCTCACACATGCTGGGGAGCACACTCCACTCCAGCAGACCTGTTACACGGCCAACCCACCGCCTCCACCCCGACCCCCTGCAACAGAGCACTGTGCACTGGGTCCCAGCTCTGCTGCAGGACACTGCTATCCCTGCCAGGTGACTGCTGCTGCTACGTCCCTCTACCTTCTCACAAGGGACACTACTATCCCATCACTGTCTTCATCACAAGTGAGGGATATACCCTCTTCCATATCTCTCATCAGCATAACACAAACCAGGGTATGCCTTTTTACAAGACTTTCCTGTGAAGCTGGTGATAATAATTTTTAAAAAAATAAAAAAAAAACATACCATATGACCCAGCAATCCCACTACTGGGCATATACCCTGAAAAAACCATAATTCAAAAACAGTCATGTACCAAAATGTTCATTGCAGCTCTATTTACAATAGCCAGGACATGGAAGCAACCTAAGTGTCTATTGACAGATAAATGGATAAAGAAGATGTGGCACATATATATACAATGGAATATTACTCAGCCATAAAAAGAAACGAAATTGAGATATTTGTAGTGAAGTGGATGGACCTAGAGTCTGTCATACAGAGTGAAGTAAGTCAGAAAGAGAAAAACAAATACCGTATGCTAACATATATATATGGAATCTAAGAAAAAAAAAAAGAAATGGTCACGAAGAACCTAGGGGCAAATACGGGAATAAAGACGCAGACCTACTAGAGAATGGACGTGAGGATATGGGGAGGGGGAAGGGTAAGCTGTGACAAAGTGAGACAGTGGCATGGACATATATACACTACCAAACGTAAAATAGCTAGCTAGTGGGAAGCAGCCGCATAGCACAGGGAGATCAGCTCGGTGCTTTGTGACCGCCTAGAGGGGTGGGAGAGGGAGGGTGGGAGGGAGGGAGACGCAAGAGGGAGGGGATATGGGAACATATGTATAACTGATTCACTTTGTTATAAAGCAGAAACTAACACACCATTGTAAAGCAATTATACTCCAATAAAGATGTTAAAAAAAAACAAAAATAAAAACAGGATGGTCTGATAACAAGACCCAAACAAAGACCCATCTTTAGGGTCCCTTGGAAGAGGATTTCTCAGCCTTGCTCCCAGGCTCCTCGTGGCAGACTAGCTCCCACTCTTAAGCACTCATTGGGCTTCCTGTCATCCTGACTCTGAGTTCCAGAAAGAGAAGAATTCCTTGCTCCGTTATAGTGGCCACCTTACCAGCCCGCATTTCACACGCCAAACTAACCTCTTCACAGGGCGATCAACAGGGAGAATGATGACAAGCTGTCTAGGTACAAACGCTTATTCAACTACAAAGCTGTGGTCCAGTCTTATGGCCTCCACAGAGGTCAGATGACAACTAGTAATGGAACAGTTTATTAGGCACTGAGTGTGAGAATAACAGCGCATCCTCTGATTGACCCTGGGCCCGTTAGAATCTTAAACAACCCATCCCAAACTTGTTTGAAACCAGCTTCCTGGCATCAGTGACACAAAACTTAAAGACAACTTATCACGAGCCTCCTCCTGCGTCAGCCAGAGAACTCTACTCATGACTTGCCCAATGTGGTGTACATATTCCTTTTTGCCGTGTCTCACTCTTCTCATTTCTGTTCAGAGAGATGCACTGAACTCACACCTGAGTGACACAGCTTTCCTTTTATACGCAAACAAAAAATTCACTTCCCAGACTACTTTGATTTTTTTTTTACGATTTATCACGTAAGTTCAATTCCCAACATTCCCATTACTCAGTCTTAAATAACATCGTACGGAAGAACAAAACTCAACAATCCATTTCTGGCCTGCTTCACCAGACTTCTCAGGTGA
The DNA here is from genome assembly GCF_039906515.1 of Pseudorca crassidens. Taxonomy (NCBI): domain Eukaryota; kingdom Metazoa; phylum Chordata; class Mammalia; order Artiodactyla; family Delphinidae; genus Pseudorca; species Pseudorca crassidens. The sequence continues at coordinate 121,603,339 of NC_090317.1, read as the reverse complement.
GTTGTTTTTTTAAACACTTTCTCACTGGTCATTAAAGATTATACCTGTATATATACACATATATAGTTGATCCTTGAACATGGGTTTGAACTATACGGGTCCATTTATAAATGTTTTATTTTTCCAGTAAATATACAGCGAGCCCTCTGAATTTGCAGGTTTCACAACTGTAGACTCAACCAACCGGGGAACTGAAATGTCCATCCGCAGCTGGCTGAATCCATGGACGCGAAACCCAGGGACTTGGAGGACCAACTGTACCATGCCATTTTATATAAGGTACTGAGCGTCCGCAGACTTTGGTATATGCGGGGGGGCGGGGGGCTCCTGAAACCAATCCCCTATGGTCCTCAGGATGGCTCCAATACACATAAATCTATGTATATATGTTATTTTAGTTCAATGGAATCATACTACAAATGCTGATTATTCTCACTCAATAACGTGTCATTAACATCTTTCCATATCAATAAACATAAATCTATAATATCCTTTCTAAAAGCTGAACAATTCTCTATTGCACATGTCTGCCATAATAGTTTTAATCAGTTCCAGTCAATGTACATCGAGGCTGTATATCAGGATTCTTTTGGCCACAAGTGACAAAACCAAATTCAAATTAGTTTATGCAAAATGGAGAATCTGTTGGATAATATAACTGAAAAGTTAATGGCTAGATCAAGAATGACTGGATCCTCAGTTGAACTATCACCAAGGATTGACCTCTATCCATCTCTCACTTCTACTCATCTCTGCTTCCTGGATTTATTCTCTCTTCTCCCATGTTGCTAACAAAGCAGTGCCAATATGTTGAATCTTAGGAAGATGATGATTGGCTTATTTGGGGTCATATATTGGCCTATAATCACGGTGGTCAGAAGAATAGATTAATATGATTGATTACCCTGAGTCTCTTTCTCACTGAGGTGGAAGAAAAGGATGGAGAACCATGATAGAGAGCCCTTCTAGAATCTTATGGCATGGGGGAAGGGAGTTTGCCAAGATAAGATCATACTGCGCTTACCAGATAAAGATAAAATGATGATACCATAAGCTGAAAAAGAAAGCACTGTAAAACTATGGCTAAACCTCTTCAAATACCAATGTAAAAATATTAAATAAAGTGTCCTCAAAAAATCTACCAGTATGTCTAGAAATATGCCATCTTAACCAGTTTCATTCATTCTAGAAATTTGTTTTTTCAATATTTGGATATCAACAATTATGTTACAATTATCTTATTGATAAGTCAAAGAAGAAAAATACCTATTAGGTCAAGAAGGAGGAGAAAAACAGGACAAGAAAAGGGCACTGGCCTCCTATCTGAGTCAATTCCCTTTAAAAAAAAAAATAACTTTCCTGGGAAACTGGGACCCATGCACACTGTTGGTGGGAATACAAAATGGTGCAGCCACTATGAAAACAGTATGGAGGTTCCTCAAATAATTAAAAATAGAACTACCATATGACCCAGCAATCCCACTACTGGGTATTTATCCAGAAGAATTGAAATCAGGATCTCAAAGAGAGATTAGCACTCTCACGTTCATTATAGCACTATTCATAATAGCTAAGATATAGAAACAACATAAATGTCCATCAACAGATTATTGGATAAAGAAAATGTGGTCTGCACATACAAGGGAATACTATTCAGCCTTGTTACAGTAATTAAATAAAGAGGCAGACTTGGCAGCCTACATAAGCAGACTGAAACCTAAACCAGAGTTAATGCCTGTAAATGCTTCAAGGTTAAGAATTCAAAACTTAAGAACCATCAATCACAAATAGCCAACTAGGCTTTCCCAAATAAGGCAACTGCTTAAGCTAAAGCCAATCAAATAATTTCCTTGCTTTGTTTCCATGTCCGCTCTATAAAAGCCTTTCCCTTAGCTCCTGCTGGTGGAGTGCCCCCAACCACTTTCACTTTGACGCTGCCTGCTTCAAATCAATGTTTGCTCAAATAAGTCTTCAAAATTTTATTGTGCCTCAGTTTATCTTTTAACAAGAAATTCTGCAATATGTGACAACGTGGATGGACCTTGAGGACACTATGATCAGTGAAAATAAGCCAGATACAGAAAGACAAATACTGCATGATTCCATTTACATGGGATAATTAAAATCGTCAAATTCATAAAATCAAAGACTGGAATGGTGGTTGCCAGGGGTTGGAGTGAGGGGGGAATGGGGAGTTATTGATCAACAGGCATAAAGTTTGTTAAGTAACATAAATAAGCTCTAGAGATCTGCTATACAACATTGTACCTAGAGCCAACAATAATGTATTGCACACTTAAAATACGTTAAGAGGATAGATCTCATGTTAAGTGTTCTTACCACAATAAAATTTAAAAAATATCTTTTTTAACTTTCCAGGAAATCTGACCCAACAATTTCTGCTTATCTCTCATTAAGTCTTCCTCATCTTCAAGGAACACTGAAAATACAATTTCCTTGAGAGTCTGGGCACATTGGTGCTCCCAATTAAGAAGAGGGTTCTGTTACTAAGAAAGATAGCAGACTAGGCACCAGCAGATGGCTGCCCTTAATTTCTTTTTATGTACTTTATCTGTCAGAGACAGAGATGCATGGGACACTATTACTCCATTTCTTGCAAAACATTTTCTGTCATATTTCTTATTATGTTCATTGGGATTTAACGGCTTCTGACAGTTACATCTTTGTTGTGGATTTTACCCTTCACTGTTTTAATGTGACACTTTCTGTCCTACTTGATGCTTTTTAATCTCTAAGCCCTTATTTGTTTTTATTTGCCTAATATATTTCCCATGTTATTTTATTTTTAATCATTCTAAGTCTTTCTCTTGTTTTCAGCATATATTTGTATCGTTTTTTTGTACAGAGCATGCACTTTTGTTTTTGAAATACCTATCTTAGAGCTTTGTCTTTTAATGTACAAATTTACTCTTTTCCATTTAATAATAAAACAGATGCTTGATTATGAATAATCTTTCCATAGTATTTATTTTTTAAATGCTTTTGTGAGGTTTCCTTTATTTTTTCTTTTTTACACAAATGTTTCATCAACTCTCAGCTCCTCTCTGGTAAATTTATAATTGTGTACCTTATTTTAAATTGTAATTTTGATTAGCATAAACACATATCATTATTTAAAATATATTAATTTTAAAATTTTTAAGTGGAAATGGAACAATATCTACTAACAATTGTATGGGAGATGAGAGAAAATTCTGACTTTCCTCATCTCCCAGTTCTGTGACCGTGTCTGTGATTTTTAATCCAATTACTTACATTAAAATTGTTTATATCACTGTATCAGGTAAGTTTAGATTCAGCTGCAAACTACAGACTCCCAAATAATGGCTTAAACAAATTATGCTCATCAGTCATTCTTGCTAAAGCCCACTCACACCTCGGCCCTGCCCTGGTCCTCCGAATCTTTCTCGCTCACCTCCAGGAACTTTGCACCTGCCTCACATGCAGAAAAGTTGCTGTGAGCTGCAAAGTCCTCTCTCAACTTTGACTAATTTTATCGTGCCTCATCATTGTTTTCCAGAGACTTGGTAAAAAGTGAGAGTCTTTCCTAGCTTCCTTGTAAGCTTTTTTTAAAAAATATAAATTTATTTATTTATTTATTTTGGCTGCGTTGGGTCTTCATCGCCACACACGGGCTTTTCTCTAGCTGCGGTGAGCGGGGGCTACTCTTCGTTGCTGTGTGCGGGCTTCTCATTGCGGTGGCTTCTCTTGTTGCAGAGCACGGGCTCTAGCCGTGCGGGCTTCAGTAGTTGTGGCACACGGGCTCAGTACCGTGGCACGTGGGCTCAGTAGGTGTGGCACACAGACTTAGCTGCTCTGCGGCATGTGGGAATCTTCCCGGGACAGGGATCGAACCTGTGTCCCCTGCACTGGCAGGCAGATTCTTAACCACTGCACCACCAGGGAAGTCCTCCTTGTAAGGTTTTGAATTAAAATTTTGTTCTCTGGGTACATTTTGGTAGGTATTGATTGGAAGGTGGAGGTATACATGCTTATCCTAATGCATGTTCTTGACATCAAACTCAGTTTATTTTTTATAGAGTAATGTATCTTTATTGTTAAAAATTTGGGAAATACTAAAGTCATACAAAAGAATATCAAATTATTTTTGCACCTTAGTATATTTCCTTCCAGTAATTCATATATGCGTGTGTAAGTGTGAGGGAAGGAGGGGGGATGGAGTGTTTGGTTTTTGCTATTTGTTTTTCTTTACAAAATTGTGATCATAATTTATATCTTCCTTTTTTCACTTAATTCAATTGAAAATTTCCTGTGCCATCATATATTTCAAAATTTTTAAAAGCTACATAGGATTTTATTATACAGATGACCATAATTCATATAACCAGTTTGTCTTTAAAGCTCTCTTTTATTTCTAATTCTTTGTCATAATAAACAGTGCTACAGTGAATATTATTTCCCATAAATCTGTGCTCACATCCCAATTATGTCCTTAGGATATATCCTTGGGAACTGAATATCTAGCTTTGTGATGCGGATTTCCAATCTGTCCTCCAGAAAGGCTGACGAATTTGGACTCCCAACGTCTATTTCGTTAAGTGATCATTTAACCACACCCTTACCACTACCAAGTACTGTGTGTTAGGGGAACAAAAAAATCACATTTTTAGATAGGCAAAAACTTCCTCATTATTGCCTAAATTTCATTTATAGCACTTAACCACTAATAATGTACATATTTGCCATTTGTATTTCTTGTTTTCTGATGTTTTTATTTCTAGTGCCCATATTTTCTATAGGGATTTTAATGATTCATTGATTTCTTTGGTCTTTTCCACCTTCACTCTTCAAAGGTAAAGTACATCCAAATTGCATGCTGCAAGAAAACCTTCAGTATTTTATTTTTTAATCTAAAGAGGGAACAGAAAGCAATCAATTTTTCAACAGCAACTTTTCTTATTCTTTTCCAGAGCCGGAGGCATATTACCATGAAAACTGTGTAGTTAGTCTTTATGAAAGCAAAATGTGTTCCATCAGTGGACACAAGGGAGAAGCTAATTAGCTTGCGCTAGAAAACAACTATATTCAATCTTCTCGGATAAAATTATGTGAACTAAAGTCAATCAGTTCATATTTGCTCAGAAGACTCCTTGTGAAGTTTTTAAATCACATAAGAAGTTTGTTCTTGCTTATCTTTATTTGAAAGGGATTCCAACATGAACAGGGATTGACTTGGGAAGTGAAATCCTATGCCTTCAAACAGGAATGATAGTAAAAATATTTCATGACTGGTCAGGCATGGGGACCAACCGATCAAGATGGATGCCAGCTGTAAGTAATGTTTCCAGCCACGTGGGCGTGCAGCAGCTGAACAAAGGGTCCCGCCAATGAGAAGACTTTTCTCATAGAATGAGACACATCCAGAGGCCTTTAGCTCCTTTCTCTTTCTTTACATCCTATGATTCTTCTTCCAGTTGGTATTCTACCATCACTTTTAAACTCCCTAAGCAAATATAAAGAAAAATAACTGGAATTTGTGGGGAAGAAATTAAAAGGATGGAAAGAGAGGAAATAATTTCACACAATTATCCAAATTCAAAAAGTATCTACAACTGAAGATCTGTACGTGTATAATTATTATAAAAGTTTACACAGAGGCTATTACCTAGAGACTGGAGAATCAGTTGAAAAATTCAAGGATTACAAGCTCTGTGTAGTGGTCCATTAGGGGAGATTAACTATTTAAGAGTTGGCTAAGGACTCATGGCCATGAAAACTAATGGGTTCCTCTGCAATTAAAATAAGAAAAATTTCAGATTGTCAAAGAAAAAAAAATTTCCTGCTTGAAAACAAACTGAAACAAATGAACCTAATTATGTACCAAATTGGCAATATAACCAGAGAAAATTATTATTTCAGTTGTCTCTAAAACACAGCATGTTAACTTTGCATCCTTAGAGCAAACATTACAAGGAAAAAAGAAATGCAAAAAAAACCCTTTAAATTGTATTCAGTAGTTTTATGGTTAGTGGTAATACTGTATTGTCATTTTGAAACCATTTTTATATATTAAAGAATAAAGTAAGTAAATGATACAGGCCAAGACTTTGCAGGGTAAGAGAAAAGAGCTGTAAGTATAAAACCAAATAAGTGAGAATGCTGTACAAAAATCAATATAAACTCATTGTGTGTGTGTGTGTGTGTGTGTGTTCTAAGCCTGTCTGCCTATGGCACCTGGAAACAATGACATGCCAGAAACTGATTCCTAAGTGCCATTAACTACTAAAAAAAAAAAGCAGGGGTCCTTGGAGAAACAGCTGTTATTAGATACGGGATATGGAAAATGCTAGGTGAACATGGGACGACCTGTTGAGCCAGAAAGCAAGGAAGGACACAAAGACTATTGGGATTCAGCTAAAAGAAGCTAGCTCAAAGGAGTTCCCACTGTTCAAATTTGGGGCTATTTAAGAATCAAACAGTACAATAAAGGATTATACTTAAAGAATGCAAACTAATTTTCATAATATTCCAATCAAAATTAGCTGGCAAGTTTATAAAGCTCTGCTGCAATAAAGAAAAATCACATGCCTTCCAAAAAATACGTATATGACTACTGTTAACTGAAATTCATTAACTAGGAAGAAAACAACAACAAAATACTCATCTGCCATCAGTGGAGGAGATTATTACACCTACTCTTTACCCTAGAATATGTACTGAAGAAAAAGAAACATTTATCCTGGTTTGCAAAAGGAATTATATTTCAGAGTAACTGAATTGACGCAGCTGATGGGAAGGCTCTTCTTCAAAGTAGAATGACAGCTGATAAAAGTAGAACAAATGATAGAATTAGAAAACCACCAATCAGTAGCCTCTTACGTAGTCCTTCATTAGGGCAATGATTATCCACAGATGTTAAAAACACTAGGTACGCCTTCCCTGGTGGCACAGTGGTTAAGAATCCGCCTGCCAATGCAGGGGACACAGGTTCGAGTCCTGGTCCAGGAAGATCCCACATGCCATAGAGCAACTAAGCCTCTGAGCCACAACTACTGAGCCTGTGCTCTAGAGCCCGCGAGTCACAACTACTGAAGCCCGCACACCTAGAGCCTGTTCTCCCCAACAAGAGAAGCCACTGCAATGAGAAGCCCGCATACCGCAATGAAGAGTAGCCCCCGCTCCCCTCAATTAGAGAAAGCCCTCCTGCAGCAACAAAGACCCAACGCAGCCAAAACATTTAAAATTTTTTTTAAATTAAAAAAAAATCATTAGGTAAATTGTTGACGTGGAATTGGAGAATCACATGGTATCAAAGAACCACCCCCAGAGATTACGCACTGCGTGCCAGGGGGCAAAATCTAACTTTATAAGAGGAGATCAGGCTGTCACCACTTTAACTCAGTGATCAATCAGCATTTTCGCTACTAATGGAACAATCAGACCTTATGAGGCGCCTGAGGCGATATGGTAGGAAAGACACACCATAGTGATGAAGTACTCCTTCCAAGGAATGTTTAATGTGAACTAAAGTGAGCCTGGAGATCTGTCTTCCACTTTACAGAAAATTGAGGGCGTATCAGGAGAAGAAAATGACCCCACAAGGTAACACTTGAACACGTCCAGGAAGTGGAACAGTTATGGAGTTATGGTTTGAAGCAGAGCTTCATGTTGGGTCCCACTGACTGTCAAAGGCTTTGAACAAACACCAACAATCTTTGCATAGTGTAGGCCGGAACTCATAGGTAGAAGTTTCTACAGTCGGATGCACGCTTTCTACAGAAAGCATCATGGGGGATATTACTAAAGATGGACTTTCACAAGTGACTTTGCAGACAGGGGAATCCTGGACTCAGGAAAGCAGTAAACAGCTACTGTGTAGTTGGATGTCTCTGTGGATAACACCTGGCAGTCTTGTGGGAAGGTGGGGCTATGTACAGCAATACTTGCTGCGGGGGGTGGGGGGGAGGGAGAGCCACCCATCCCGGGTAGCAAGAAACCTGGAGAGAACCAACAAATGCCATTCAGTGGACAATTCTACTTGTCTCCTTACAGGGATAATCCCCTATGGGGACTTCAACAGGTCAATATCGGGGCCGTGGGTGTTGGGCGAGGATGGGACTTCCAGTTTCTGGTTCTGTGTTTGAGGAGCTTGGAAGTCATCAATCTATCCTAAAAACAAGTACGAAACGGAACAAACTTTAAAATCAATAACTCTCCTTAGATCCCTAAAAGAACTGAGGTCACAAGGCAAACTGCTGCCCCCCCAAACTGGAGAGACAGACTGACAGGCAAACACAGAATCACGGCTTACCAGAGCAGAAGTGGAAGAGCTGCAGCCTCCGGGGGAGCCAGAACCGTAATGGAGGAATTGCTCTGGGCTCAAACTGGACAAGCCTCGGGCTCCAAGTGGACCGCGTCATAGAAGGGCCTCCACACTTCTGTGAGTTTTAACTCCAGGCGCTCCACCAGGATCTCAGGAAGTACCGGAGACAAATCCCCTCGTGCTGCTGACGGAGGCGGGGATAGAGGAGCCATTTTGATAGGCAGCAGCGCACTCTTTTCCTTAACAAGGTCGACCCCCAGGAGAAACTATTTAAGCAGAGCCTAAGTGCCGTGGAGGAAGGGAAACACGCAGCCCCAGCCCACTCTAGCCGTCCTGTTCCACCTGAGAGGGGAGAGGGAAACTGAGGGGCGCCTGTGAAATTCACAATCCAGAGGCGTAGGCTCCATGAAAACTGAGACCTTTTTTTTTTTTAGGTGGGGTGGTACGGATTTAATATTTTTTAGTATTACAATATATTCTTATTAAAAAAGGTGCAGGCAAAAAGGACGCTGCAGACTTTGCACATGAGCCTCATTTGTCATCTGAAACAGCTGGTGAGAACGCCCTTGGCGTGGAGGCGTGGGGTGGGGGGAGATGGTCACGGCTCCCCCAGTGGGTGGAAAGGGGATGGGGGTGGGAAGAGCCCGGACCAGACCCTTTCCCGTCCACCTGGAGAATTTTCTCCTCCCACCGCCCTAAATACACGCCACTTCCATCGCAGGGGAGGCAAAGCGGGTGGTCCTGCTGAGAAGGGGACAAATTGCATTAGGTTAACTGAAGGTTAACTCTCTACCCCCTCCCCAAAACGCCTTATCACCACATTGCCAAAGGCCTATTTATAGCAGTAACTTTTACCCCATACATCCCCGTCTGGCTGTCAAGAAAAAATAACAAGGTATACTAAAAGGCAAAAAAAAAACCCCACAATTTGAAGAGACAGAGCAAGCATCAGAACCAGACATAGCAGGAATTTTGGAATTAGCAGCCCATTTAAAACAATCATGATTAATATGCTAAGGGCTCTCATGCATAAAGTAGGCAGCATGTAACAATAGCTGGGCAGTGGAAGCTGAGAGATGGTAATGCTAAAGAGAACCAAAAACAAATGCTAGCGGTCAAAACCACCACAGCAGAAATGAAGAAAGCCTCTGATGGGCTTATTAGTAGACTGAACACAGCTGAGAGATGCATACTGCGCTATTTAGGGGTGAGTTATCACGATGTCTGTACGTTACTTTACAATACTTCAGACAAAATAGATGAAGCAAATATGGGAAAATCTAGACAATGGATGTCCATTTATTTCTATTTATTTGAAAAGTTGATATGCATGCCAATAAATGTTGAATGAATTAAACCAAACCTGCAGATTTAGTTACATGTTTTAATTAAATATACATCCAATACAGGCATACCTCGTTTTATCACAGATGTTGTGTTTTTTACAAACTGAACTCTGCATCGAGCAAGTCTATCGGCGCTATTTTTCTGACAGCGTTATGTTTAAATTAAGGCATGTACGTTGCTTTTTTTTTTTTTTTTTTTTTTTACCACATCCGCGGCATGCAGGATCTTAGTTCCCCGACTAGGGATCAAACCCATGCCCCCTGCAGTGGAAGTGTGGAGTCTCAACCACTGGACAGCCAGGGAAGTCCCTACATTGCTTTTTTAGACATAATTCTATTGCACACTTAGTAAACTACAGTATAGTGTAAACATAACTTTTATATGCACCGGGGAACCAAAAAATTCATGTGACTCGCTTTATTGCAACGGTCTGGAACCAAACCCACAATATCTCTGAAGTATGCCTGCATATATTAAATATATTTTAATTATATTTATATTATATTTAATTATATATAAATAAATATGAAAGGATAGTGTTTACTATATTACCCTATTCTACCAAGTACTAAATGACTGCCAGAGAACTGAAGAGTTTAATTAAAACAATTAACATGTTAGTAGAAGTCTAAGCAGGACCTGAATTAATCAATGTGCTAATTGGATAGGCCTGCTGAAGCCTTACCTCATTTGCATTTAACTGTGGCATACATTATTTCTAATAGGAGATTTAATATTTGTACAGCACTTTGTTTTTATCGCTTTGTTTTAAAACATTATCAAAATACTGAAAAGAAAGTATTCCTTCTATCTTAGGCCCCCATTAGCCCTCCCAAGAAGGAAAAAATCATCAGCAAGGTTTTTTTGGGGGTTTTTTTGTTGTTTTTTTTTTTTGCGGTATGCAGGCCTCTCACCGTTGCGGCCTCAGCAAGGTTTTTTTCCAGAATTTTTCTATGCAGATTCATTGTTAGATTACTACACTTATAATTATCCACCTTACATTTTCATGTTTGCTCTATTTAGTTTTTAACTTTTTAACTGAACGTTTCTAGCTTCAGTTTTTAACTCTCAGTTTTGACTTTTTCTTAGGGCAAATTTCACACACTGGTGTAGTGAAAGAATAGTATCACTATACGATTCTTCTCATTAAACTCTGTGTTTCCATCACTCATCTACAGGGCCAATCTTGTCTTACCCATACTCTCCTTCCTTCCCACAGATTAACAGACTGGTAATCTTCATAATCCATAGATTATTATGAAGCAAATCCCAAACACCATATCATTTCACCCAGAATGTTCCATTATGTATCTTTGTAATATAACGGCTCTTCTTTAAATAAAACTTCAACATCATTATCAAACCTAAAAACATACAGTAACTGTTCAGTATCATCAAAATAGCCAGTGTTCAAATTTCCCCAAATGGCTCATAAATGCACTTTTTTTTTTTTTTTTTTTTTTTGCGGTACGCGGGCCTCTCACTGTTGTGGCCTCTCCCGTTGTGGAGCACAGGCTCCGGACGCGCAGGCTCAGCGGCCATGGCTCACGGGCCCAGCCGCTCCGCGGCATGTGGGATCTTCCCGGACTGGGGCACGAACCCGTGTCCCCTGCATCGGCAGGCGGACTCTCAACCACTGCGCCACCAGGGAAGCCCATAAATGCACTTTTAAAGTTGATTTGCTGTAAGGATTCAAACGAGGTCCACACATTGCATTTGGTTGAAATGTCCCTTAGCCCCATCCAATCTATATGCTGTTTCTAATTAATAATGCCTCATAGAGATCATTCCAATGACCTATTTTTTCTTGCCTGCATAGTTTGCCATTGTACCGGTGTCCCATAATGTATTTTATCCAGTCCCCAGTGATGGATGGTGAGGCTTTTTTTCAGCTTCTTACTGTTATAAACTATGCTGCAATAGTCTCAAATATATGGCTTTGTACATATATGCAAATGTATATGTAAGACAGATTCCTATGCAAGGGATTGTTGGGTTAAATGGCATAGGACTTTGTAATTTTGACAGAAACTAACAAATTGTCTTCCAAAGAGATTGTCCAAGCGTATATCTGTTTCCCCATACCACACACACCAAAACTGCGTACCATGTTGTGTGCCAACATAACAGATGAAAAATGGTGACTGATTGTTGTTTTATTCTCATTTTCTTAACTCGGAGCAAAACCGATTATTGTATGCCTTCTGCATATGTTATCTCATTTGTAACAAAAAAGAGTAGCAACAGTTGGGTAAGTAACTCCACTCACATCTTTCATCTTTATTGCGACCACTTGCCTGGTAAACACTATTAATATACTATCATGTGTTTCCCCCTGAATTCATCTCAGATGTGTTGCACAGGAAACGAACACTCTGGTCAAATAACTTTTAGAAATACTGGATAACTTCCTGGATGGTCTCTATTTTCCCTTATTACATTCGGTGATGTCACTGAGAGAAACTGAAAGAATTGGTGAGTAGGGGTATTTTCTCCGAATATTAATAGAATTTCCAACAGTGGTTAATTGAGTAAGGCATTCAATGGAATTGGTTACCTAAAAAGTCTTTCTGAAACAAAAGCAAAAACAGTTTTTAATGGGAGAAGCTACAAGTCAAGCTTGTTTAGCCCCTTAACGTATAATACTGGATAATGGAAGAGATAATGTGGTCCCTTTTGCTGAAAAAATGCTGCTGAGAAAAAATGAGAAGTTAGTCAGAAGTTAAATGAGTTGCTCAAGGTCACCCAGGGAGTAAGTGGTGGAGCTAGAATTCATACCTAAATGTCACAGTTTGGACTGCAGCCACTATGCTGTGTCTTCCCGAAAGAATAATTCAGAAATGAGAGAGGATATTAACGTGAGGCAACTATACAGTGAAAGTAAATTTGGGGTGTTACTGCTTCTGATTTATCTTGAAAGACGATAGCTTCTGCCTGTAATATAAACTACTTTGCCTATACAACCCATGAAGCATTTATTTATAAAAATTTGCTGGTTTTTTCCATGTCCTCCTCCTCCTTTCCACAGTTGTCAAGGGGTCACACCATACCCTTTAAGCAACAGATGCTTGGTATCTACTTGTCCATTTGTTGAATAGACTCTTACTGCTACTCAAAATCTCAAAGGAAATCCAGCGGTTGGTTGTCCCTTATGAATCTTGATTCTACATGCATACATATACGTAAGATGCCCGCATCAGGAAAACAGCCTTTTTACTGGGAAGATATCAAGTGATTTGATTAAGGAAAAGTTTCCATCATTATATATGAAACTCAGAGCCTGAGTTGAGTCAAGGGAATAAAACACAGAATTTCTTTTTTAATAAGCAAAATTACGGCAATGTATAAATAAAAAGTAGAATTCTGCACCACCAAAGTATATTTATCTCTGCCCACTGAAATCTCATATGCAAACTATAATTATAACAACTTTTATTGAACATTCTCCATGCGTTAGGCACTGGATTAAGGCATTATTTGGATTATCTCATTTCATCCTTACAACAACTTTTTGAGTTATATGCTTTCAATTTCCCCATTTTTCAGAGGAGAATACTGAGGCTCAGAAGCCAGGATAGACCTAGAACTCAGAACTGGGGTTATGCAATATTGACTGTCTAATCTGTCTCCACTGCTGAGTGCTGAAATGATCTGCTGGAACTCAAAGACCCAGCTTTGTCAATATGGTACCTGCTTATTCTCCAGTCCATGGCATAACTCAGAGAAGGTTTAAAGAAGGAATTTACTTGAACTATGTCTTAAAAATCCAGGGAGGGACTTCCCTGGTGGCACAGTGGTTAAGAATCCGCCTGCCAATGCAGGGGACACGGGTTCGATCCCCACGCGCTGTGGGCTTCTACGGCCCGCGTGCTGCAACGACTGAGCCTGTGAGCCTAGAACCCGTGCTCCACAACAAGAGAAGCCACTGCAGTGAGAAGCCCGCGCACCACAATGAAGAGTAGCCCCGCTCGCCGCAACTAGAGAAAGCCTGTGCACAGCAACGAAGCCAAAGGCAGCCAAAAAAAATGAATAAATAAAAATTAAAATAAAATAAATAAAACTACTGTCTTTAAAAAAAATTCAGGGGATAGTTAAGATTTGAATTAGCAGAGAAAATAAGGAAGGGCTATCTGAGGGAAGAGAACTAATATATGGGGAATTCTGCACATTAATATTTGACAAGTGGCTTATGTATTGACTTCAAAACTGTGATGCACTGGCTTTTTTTTTTTTTTTTTTTAGGAATAATGGCTGCAGACTTTCATTTCCATCCCTAACAGATCTAATCAGTTACCAGCTTGCCAAGATACCTCGAAAACTCACCTTCTTCCCTGAGATGCAAATTCCAGACATGTTGAGACATGGGGTACTGGTTAAAGGTAGAGATAATAAAATGTAAAACTGAGACCAGTTTTGAGCTTTTCAAGGGAAAACAGTGAGAGCCTTCCCACAGAGTCGACTCAATACATACGGTCTAAAAGTTGAAATGCAATTAGCATGTTAATGTTCTTCATGATGCAATCAGTCTTATCAGTTACAGCGACAGCAGCCCTGAGCACCTTGTGAACAACTGCCAATAAAAATACTAAAATAAGCTTTGCACAAGATGGGAGTATCATGACATCTGTTTTCAAAATTACTCTGCTGTGATTGTTGAATATTATTAGTTGGTAAAAATTGTATTCTTTCACCTGGGATAAGTGCCTGTGATTTTAAGTAGCATCGCTTCAGAAATGACGCTTGTGAATCCATGCTGATTATGCCATTGTGCTGTGCTTGCCATAAAGAGAGGACTCTTACCGATGATTTGTATCAGCAAGGATGTTTATGGCTGTGGGCAGCAATGAACCTCGCATCAAACCGACTTACGCAGGGAGGTAATGTAACAACACGTGCAACAGGAAGTCAAGAAGTAGGGTTAGCTTCAGGGATTCCATAGTGACAATAGAGACTGAGTTCTTTCTATTTCTCCCCTCTGAGGATTTTAAATTTGCAAAAAATAAGAAATAGTATCTTCTCAAGTCTGTAGGGTTGGCTTCATCCTAAGACATGCTCCCCTTGTAGTTACAGGATAGCTAGAGGTAGTAACCTGCACCCCATCCACCCTTGTTCATGTCTATCAAGTGAGGGGAGGCCTCTCCTAACACTGAGGAAGCTTCTTTCCCAGATGCCCTCAGCAAGCCTCCCCTAGCATGTCTCTTTGGTCCAGACTAGCTTACGCCTGCCCAGCCCTGAACTAAATTACTGGCAAGAGAGATGGAATTTCTATGATTGTCTTGGAGACTCATTGGCTGGAGTGGAGTGGATTGTGGAGAATTAAGCACAAGAGACACCATACCATAGTACTTTTTAGTTCACTATTAAACCTTCTTAGGACATCCAGGAAGCCCTCTCTGAGAAACTCAGTCTCAGGAAGTATGATTTAATTTAGCAAAGTCAGTTTCCTTTAATGCATTGAAAATCATCAACACTAAAAGTGAGAGTACCTACCCTTCCATCATTTTCTGTAGTCCCAAAGATTTTTGTGACACAATAGGCCATGCCCTGAGAAGTAGCCCCTTAAGAAAACCCCTTGGTAGGTTCTCTGATCTCATTCTCTCTCTCTCGGTTCAAAATTTGCAAAAACGAAGGAGTAGTATCTTCTTAAAACTACTGCACAGTTCCTAAGCTTTCTCTCCACTCTGGTGTCCAGCAACACATCTTTCATCTTTACCACCATGGTCCACTCTGTTCAGGTACATAACTAGATTTTGTAACTTTGGAAAAGTTTGGGTTCAGAATAACATCTGCTTATTGGTTGGTTGCTGTATAGTTAAGCTAATTCACAAATGCAGTCCTGATTTGGGCCAAGATTATAAATCCTTAAGGCAATGCATACAAATGACCATGATCTTGTTAAAGGACAGATTCTGATATCGTAAGTCCTCAAAAAGGATTATGACAATGCCGGCAAGAGCAAGAAGGCCTCCAGGAGGGCATGGAGAGATGGTGGACCGCTAGGACGAGAGATGGTGGACCTCTAGGACGAGAGAGAAATGGTGGACCTTTAGGACGAGAGATGGTGGACCTCTAGGACAAGAGTGCGAGAAGAAAACTAAGCCTTCTAGGGAGATTGTGTTGCAATTTTGTATTGTACTCCTAGAGAAGATGGAGGACTGAAATGGAGGTACTGGATCTGCTCTCTGTTATCCACAAGACTTAGCCCAGCCCACTATTCTTCCCACACAAGCCTCCAGATATCAGATGACCTCGGGTATCCAAGTTGCTTTGACTTATTTCCCTCTTGCACTTCTCAATTCTGGATCTCATATTAAGTAATATACTGATTCATGATACCACGACTAGACAACCTACATGCCAGATTCTGCACACAGTTTCCCAGTCGGCCATGTAGCCTCAATTCATTGCAGTTGTCAACTTGCTTATGTATGTATGTACCTGCCAAGCCCTGGAGCTCCCATGAAAGATGATACCCATCTGTTCCTCTGTCTTCGCATGTGACATTCTTAGTGACATACTTGACCTCAGCCTTGAAGACCCCACAAGAGTAGGTTTGGATGACAAAGCCAGAAGGCACACCCCTCTCCAAGGTCTGAAGTGTACTGTCTCACAATACCTAGTCAGCAGAAGGAAGGAAATAATAAAGATCAGGGAGGAGATTTAAAAAACAATAGAAAAAAATCAATAAAACCAGGAGCTGGTTCTTTGAAAGGATAAACAAAATTGACGAACCTCTGGCCAGGCTCACCAAGAAGAAAAGAGAGAGAATCCAAATAAAATAAGAGATGAAAAAAAGAAATCTCAACTGATACCTCAGAAATACAAAAAGAAGGAGAATACTATGAACAATTATATGCCAACAAATCTGAGGACCTAGAAGAAATGGACAACTTTCTAGAAACATACAGCCCACTGAAACTGAATCAAAAGGAAATAGATAATTTGAACAGACTGATCACTAGAAGTGAAATAGAATCTGTAATAAAAAAAAAATCCCTACAGTCAAAAGTCCAGGACCAGGGCTTCCCTGGTGGTGCAGTGGTTGAGAGTCCGCCTGCTGATGCAGGGGACACGGGTTCGTGCCCCGGTCCGGGAAGATCCCACGTGCCGCAGAGCGGCTGGGCCCGTGAGCCATGGCCGCTGAGCCTGCACGTCCGGAGCCTGTGCTCCGCAACGGGAGAGACCACAACAGTGAGAGGTCCGCGTACCGCAAAAAAAAAAAAAAAAGAAAACTGTCCAACATATATTGTCTTTTAGCTGAGTTTTTTAAAGAAACCTATCAGCTGGGTGAGGCATATCTTTTGAACAGTCCTGTTTTCCAGGTCAAAAAATGGAGGCCCAGGGAGGACAGTGAGTTGTTCACGGTTGGCAAGTGGCAAGAACAAGAGGTTGTTATTCCTGCCACTTACGCATGTTTTCTGGTTCGAAGTACCATGCTTTTTGTATTAGACCAACTACCTCCTGGGATGAGAAATGGCTGATTTAATAGCTGTTCCTGTAAAAAAACAAAAAACCCTAGATGTTCTAGTTGACCCAAATGCCATACAAGTCTGTGCTGTGAACTTGCTGCTTAAACAAGCAAGCAAACATACAAACAAGCAAATGATTCTTATTCTGGGTTAATATCTAGTACAGTATTCACATCACAGGAGGGACTTGTAATGTTTAAACTTTATTGGGTAAAGTCCCAGGCAAGCAATATGAAGATGGATACTGGTAAAAGAGAAACAAGCAACGGTTATTAAGGTAATAAAGTATAGAAATCATGTTAAATTTGGAATTGTTAAAGGAACCAGTCATATGTCACCGCGAAAAGAGAAAACTTAGGGGAAGTGATACCTCCCTTTAACTTTTTGATCTCCAAGCCATCTGATTTCCAAGTAGAAGAGGAATGAAAAAAAATTAGTCAAACCAAAGTGAGGAAGTAATACAGTGATGCCCATTCTCAGCTAAGAATATGGAACTTCTAAAATACAGATCTGTCAAAAAAAGAAAAAAAAAGGAATGGGCTGCCTCAGAGGAGTTCAAGCACAAACTGGATGAATGATTTTCAGTGATGCTTAAAAGGAAATTCTTATTTTGGAAGAGATGCTGACCTAGGTGAGAGAAATAGAATCACTCTCTGTCTATCGTTCTCCCTAACACTGGCCTAATAAGGGGAGGCAAGAATCTACTCATCCAGTTCTGGTAGCCCCTCCAGCAAGGAGCATTGAAGCAATAGAGACTCCCTCTAGGTCTTACAAACATCATGAGTGTGGCTATGTGTCTCAAAAAGATTGTGGAGACGATACACTTAATTTTGTCAAATGCTTTTTCTGCATCTTTTGAGATGACCATGTGGTTTTTGTCTTTTGTTTATGTGGTGTATCACATTGATTGATTTGCGTATGTTGAACCATCCTTGTGAACTTGGGATGAATCCCACTTGGTCGTGCTGTATGATCTGTTTTATGTGTTGTTGGATTCAGTTTGCTAATATTTTGTTGAGAATTTTTGCATCTATATTTATCAAAGATATTGGCCTGTAATTTTCTTTTTTGGTGGTGTCTTAGTCTGGTTTTGGTATCGGGGTGATGGTGGCTTCATAGAATGTCTTTGGGAGTGTTCCCTCTCAAAGAGGGAGTGTTCCCTCCTCTTCAATCTTTGGGAAGAGTTTAGAAGGATCGGTATAAGTTCTTTGTGTGTTTGGTAGAATTCACCTGTGAAGCCATCTGGTCCTGGACTTTTTTTTTTTTTGCGGTACGTGGGCCTCTCACTGTTGTGGCCTCTCCCGCTGGGGAGCACAGGCTCCGGACACGCAGGCTCAGCGGCCATGGCTCACAGGCCCAGCCCGTTTCCTGTTCTGTAAATTGCCTTTTCCTATACGTATTATTTTCCTAACGCTACGGTATCAAATCACCACAAACCTAGTGGCTTAAAACAACACAAATTTATTATCTTGCAGTTTTGGAGGTCAGAAATGCAAAATGGTTCTCACTAGGTTAAAATCAAGGTGAGAGCAGGGCTGCACTTATGGAAGCTTTAGGGAAGAATCGAGTTCCTTGTTGTTCTATATATTGTAGGATGTTTAGCAACATCCTTGGCCTCTATCCACTAGAGTGAAAGCAACTAGAGCCACCCCCCACCAGCTGTGACAACCAAAAACGTCTTCAGACATTGCACATGTACCCCGGGGGCCAAATTACCCCTGGGTGAGAACCACTGGTTCAGAAGCTGCCTGCATTCCATGGCTTCTGGCGCCCTTCCATTTCCCAAGCCAGCAACTGCATCACTCTGCTGTCTCCTTCCATCCTCACGTCTCCATCTCTGATTCTGATCCTTCTGCTTCCCTCTAAGACACAAGACACCTGTGATTTCATTGAGCCCACCCAGATCACCCAGGATCCTCTCCGCATCTCATGATGCCTAACGTAATCACATCTGCAAAGCCCCTTTTGCCATGTAAAGTAACATATTTACAGACTGAAGGGATTAGGACATTGACAGTTTTGAGTGAGCCACTATCCTGCTTATCACAATATCCTCTGCCCATTTTTCTAGTGGGACACTTCACTTATTCTCATTTATTTATAGGCATTCTGTGTGCATTACTGATATTAATGCTTTGTCTATTATATGTATCGCAAATGCCTTTTTCAGTCTGTTATTTGTCTCTTAACTTTGGTTAAGGGGTATTTTTTAGATGGAAGTTTTAGACTTTATTATGGTCAAAATTATCCATGTTTTCTTTCTGGTTTGTGCTTTTTGTATCTGGTTTAAGATGTCTTGCTTCAAAACCTCACGCTGTTACTTATAGTCTGTTGAGCCAAAATAAGTCACTTAAATTCTGTAAGCCTCAATTTTCTTGTTCGTAAAATGGAAAAAAATAATTGCTACATATAGGCTCTTCTTTCCACTTAATTTGTAATTCTCCCTTAATCGCAAATCAAGTTGGTATTTCTGTGAGAGTCTTTACTGGGGCTTTCTCTCCCATCTTCTATGTGCCATAACGATATTTTCTTTCAGTAGTTCCAAAGTTTTACTTTCCACATTTACATTTTCTATGTACCTGGATCATATGTACCGTGAGACAGTAATGTAATCTTAATTTTTTGCATGTAAAAAGCCTATAACCATGGTCCTAGATCAGAGTTTTTGCACCTTGGCACTACTGACATTTTGGGCTAAATAACTCTTCACTGTGGGACCTGCCCTGTACACTGTAGGACGTTTAGCAGTATCTCTGATCTCTACCCACTAGAGCCGCCAGTAACACCCTACCTCCCTAGCTGTGACAGCCAAAAATATCTTTAGACATTACACATATCCCCTGGGGGCAGGGGGGCAAAATCACACCTGGCGGAGAACCACTGATCTAGAGCCTTATATTTTGAATCATTCTCCTTTGCCTCCTATCATACTAACTGAAGGTCCTGCTAGATATAAGCCTGGATACAGAGAATGGAAAGAAAGACCCCCTATTATCTGGAAGTTAGAGTCATAGAGGTAAGTTAGACAAGTATAGGTAAGCCTTCAAGCCTTAGCAAAATGAGATAACCTGCCAAAAAAGAAGTCTAAAGGCAACAAAAACTTAAAACAAGTATGAAGTTTATATTCTAGATCATTTTATATTTGAGAACATGAGTGGAGATATTTCTAGCTATGCTTGGGAATAAGATTTCTACCAATACTTACGTTTACTAAGTTATTTATAGGTGAACATTGTCTCAATATACAAACTGAAGTAAAAGCCTCTTTTCCATTTTAATCTACTCTCATTTATATTAAAAAGAAACCATAATCACTTATGATGCTTACTGGACTAAATTAGGTTCTTCCAGATGTCACCATGGACCTGAAATTTAATGGAGAAAACAATTATGATTTGAACAGCAATTTCCATATAATTATGGGATATTTCTATAACCACCAAACTTTTTCCTTTTAAGAAAGCCCAAAACCTCTTCCCTGGTGGTGCAGTGGTTGGGAATCCGCCTGCCAAGGCAGGGGACATGGGTTCGAGCCCTGGTCCGGGAAGATCCCCCATGCCGTGGGGCGACTAAGCCCATGCACCACAACTACTGAGCCTACGCTCTAGAGCCCGTGAGCCACAACTACTGAGCCCGTGAGCCACAACTACTGAGACCATGTGCCTCGAGCCCGTGCTCCACAACAAGAGAAGCCACAGCAATGAGAAGCCCGCACACCACAAGGAAGAGTAGCCCCGCTTGCCGCAACTAAAGAAAGCCCACACGCAGCAACGAGGACCCAACACAGCCAAAAATGAAATAAATAAATAAATAAATATTTTAAATCAAAACCTTAGTTTGGTTTATATTATTAAATTGCCCTGAAGATCCGGGACATTTGTAGTTAGAATTCCTTCTGTCAGTTTATTCCCTCCCATACTTGAGTTGATCTGAAGGACCTAAATTGAGTCTCCCAGATAAATCTTTCTTTTCTAGGTCAAACTGATTGAATATTTTATGATTGTAAGATGTGTCCGGATAAGCCGTAGCCAATGTAATTACATGCCCCATTCATGAACTCTGTGGCCATTCCTATCGATCACAAAGATACAAATTAACCCTAGGCAGTAGGAAAGGCAGGGCCTTAGTTTGAGGAGCAAGCTCGAGCAGGCCTGGGAGGAAGCCAGGACTGAAGGGTGCTGGGACGGGGAGCACAAGCCTCGGCTTATGGGTGAAGCCAGCAACTCCAGCTCCTCTTGGTTCCCACTCTTGAGAAATGCGGGACGAAAGGCCATGGAAAGGCATGGATTCCACACTGTTTGGCTGCGTGCACAGACCTGCCAGAGGACAGGCGCCCAGACTGCAAATACCCCCAGATGTACCTTCTCTGAGAATCAGAGATGCCCTCATGTTGGGAAGAGGATGAAGAAGTTGGAGAGAGCAGACGTGTCTTTGAAGAGCTTTTTGGTTTTCCAATTCACAAAGGGTGAAAGATCCTTTCTGAAATGTTGGCTCCAAGGTTAAAATTTAAACGTACTCCACTGGCAGAAACTATAACTCTTGCAAGGCCGAGTTATAGCATCTACCCAGAGCAATAATGTTTAATACATGTTAAATATTAATAATGTCTGATTTTGCCAAGGACTTCTGCCCAAGTTTCATTGCCTGATGAAACTACCCATTTCTCAAAGTCCACAGAGACAATTAAAATACGTGTTGAATGCCTCAAGGTTACATGAAGAGGGCAGGAAGAAAAGAGACCATGATGCTTTAGAGAAGGTTAAAATATACATATACATTTTATTATGGATTATTTTATCATATAAGTTGCTATAACTTATATTGTGATTTCTAATAGACTTTTTTTTAAGAGCAGTTTTAGGTCCACAGAAAAACTGAGCAGAAGGTACAGAGATTTCCCATATATCCCCTCCCCCACACATGCCCAGCCTCCCCCATTATCAACATCCCCACCCAAGTGGTACATTTGTGACAACTGATGAACCTACACTGACACATCATTATCACCCAAGTCCATAGTTTACATTAGGGTTCACTCTTGGTGATGGACCTTCTGTGGGTTTGGACAAATGTATAATGACATGTATCCATTACTATAGCATCATACAGAGTAGTTTCACTGCCCTAAAAATCCTCTGTGCTCTGCCTGTTCATCCCTCCCTACACCTAACCCCTGGCAACCACTGATCTCTTTACTGTCTCCACAGATCTGCCTTTTCCAGAATGTCATATAGTTGGAATCATACAGTATAGCCTTTTCAGATTGCTTGCTTTCACTCAGTAATACCCCATTTAAGTTTCTTCCACGTCTTTTCACAGATTGATAGCTCACTTCTTTTCATCACTGAATAATATTCCATTGTCTGGATGTACCACAGCTTATTTATCCATTCACCTACTGAAGGACATCTTGCGTACTTCCAAGTTTTGGCAATTACAAGTAAAGCTGTTATAAACGTCCACGTACAGGTTTTTGTATGGACACAGATATTTAACTCCTTTGGGTGAAGACCAGGAATCACAATCGCTTAATCATATGGTAAGAGTATGTTTAGTTTTGTAAGGAACTGCCTAAGTGGTGTCTCCCAAAGTGGCTATACCATTTTGCATTCCCACCAGCAATGAATGAGAGTTCCTGTCATTGCTCTACCTCCTTGTCAGCTTTTGGTGATGTCAGTGTTTTGGATTTTGGCCATTCTGATAGGTAGACAGTGTTATCTCATTGCTGTTTTAATTCACATTTCCCTAATGAGATACGATGCAGAGTCTGTTTTGGCTGAAATATGTTTCAGCAAGGACGGAACATAGGGGTAGTGGAGAGAGGCGGGTCTTGATAAAGGAGCACAGGCCAGAACTTAAGGAGTGTAACTGCTGTGCAGGAGGTTGGCTTGATCTGGAGGGGATGAAGAGTCAGGGAAGGGATGAGGGTGGAAGAGGGGATGGGAGGGATATGATCAGATTTGTTTCTTAGACTAATCATTATGACTGCATGTAGAGCGTGTATTGACTAGTCAGAAGATAGGAGTCCAGGTAAGAGATGATGGAGGACATGGAAGCGGCGGCTGGAATTAAATGAATGGATTCCAAAACTCTTTGGAGAAGGAATAGAAAAGGACTTAGACTGGAGTCCTCTCTTCCAACAGGCCCTCCCTGATGGCCCCTGCCTGTAAGACAACAGGCCTCCTTCCACTGTGCTTCCCAGAACCCCACTTATGCTTCCAGCATCCTTCCTCCCGCATTCAGCTTCAGCCACAGGTGGTGAGTGGAGTGCAAAGAAAGAGTCACAGATCGGGAGTCAGAATCCCTGGTTTTGAATTGCAGTTCCACTCATCAGCTCTGCCATCTAAACCTTATTGCTTAACTTTTCTATTGTCTATCTATAAAATGGAAAAGTTTTAACCTTATACCATAAAGTTGTTTTGAGATTCAAATATGATAGTGCTATAAAAGTGATATAAAAATCATAAACAATTGTGTTTTACTATTATTGCTTTCATGTTCCTCTCTTACCTCTCCCAGTTCATACATGTACAGAGATGCATTACATGGAAGAGAACAGCTTGACGTAAAAGTAAATGATGTCACGGCTTACCCTTCCCTGTCTTGTCCCTAGGTTCTTCATGACCTTTTTTTTTTCTTAGATTCCATATATATGTGTTAGCATACGGTATTTGTTTTTCTCTTTCTGACTTACTTCACTCTGTATGACAGACTCTTAGGTCCATCCACCTCACTACAAATAACTCAATTTCGTTTCTTTTTATGGCTGAGTAATAATATTCCATTGTATATATGTGTCACATCTTCTTTATCCGTTCATCTGTCGATGGACACTTAGGTTGCTTCCAGATCCTGGCTATTGCAAATAGAGCTGCAGTGAACATTGTGGTACATGACTCTTTTTGAATTATGGTTTTCTCAGGGTATATGCCCAGTAGTGGGATTGCTGGGTCGTAGGGTAGTTCTATTTTTAGTTTCTTAAGGAACCTCCATACTGTTCTCCATAGTGGCTGTATCAATTTACATTCCCACCAACAGTGCAAGAGTGTTCCCTTTTCTCCACACCCTCTCCAGCATTTATTGTTTCTAGATTTTTTGATGATGGCCATTCTGACTGGTGTGAGATGATATCTCATTGTAGTTTTGATTTGCATTTCTCTAATGATTAATGTGACAAAGTGAGAGAGAGGCATGGACATATATACACTACCAAACGTAAGGTAGAAAGCTAGTGGGAAGCAGCCGCATAGCACAAGGAGGTCAGCTCGGTGCTTTGTGACCACCTAGAGGGGTGCGATAGGGAGAGTGGGAGGGAGGGAGGCGCAAGAGGGAAGAGATATGGGAACATATGTATATGTATAACTGATTCACTTTGTTATAAAGCAGAAACTAACACACCATTGTAAAGCAATTATACTCCAATAAAGATGTTAAAAAAAAAAAAAAAGTAAATGATGTGAACTGAGAGTCCAAGGCCTAGCTCTGTACCTGGCTAGATCGATGACTATGGGCAAGTCATGGTCCCCTTGAGCCTTGATTAATAATAATAGTTAACATTTCCTATGGAGATTAAAGCTAACATTTTCTAAATAGAAGAAACAAGTTGTAACTCCTCTGCAATGGTTTAACTTACTTAATCCCCACAACAATCCTATAAGGTAGGTATCGCTGTTATTCTTCCCATTTTACAAATGAAGACACTGAGGCACAGAGAAAGTAAGTATTGTACTCAAGGCTATACAGCTACTAAGGGGTAGAGCTGGGATCCGATCCCAGCCAGTCTGTTTCAAGAGCTCACATCCCCAACCCCTACAGGGCCCTTCCAGCCATGAAAGGATGATTCCACGTTAGCACTCTGCAGGGTGATCTGTGCGTGGGTGTTCCATTCTTCTCTAGAGAATGGCTTATTTGTATTCTCCATTTTCATCTTTCGTTGTCTTCGGTAATTTGGCAACATGTACATTTATCTCACTAATTTCCTGGACTAATCTTCCCATCAGTATTTCAAGGCTAGACAAACTCTCCTAAGACATGCTGTGAGTCTCCCTATTTCAAATTACTTGATGCTTGGTGACTTCAGCTATTTCTCTAGGGAGCCTCGTTCCTCATTTCATATCCCAGTAATTCTTTAAATGAAACTCATTTCTAAAACCATCCTCTCAATTTCCTTTATCACTTGTTTTTGGTCACAAATGTTATTTGGCCCTTCCTACGTGTTCTTAAACACAATCACGTGGCCTAAGTCAGCAGCCCTTCATCCTGGTAATCCACAGCATTTCTCAATCCCTGTTCTAATAGCCAAAGGTAAATAGAAAAAGCAAACTTGTCTTTAATGAATATTTCATTCAATGAATATTTATTTTTTCATGCTCTGTCACATGCATAAAATACATTGAATTCTGAGACGTTTCCAAGCTCTTCCAAAACTAGATCTTGAGGCTCTCCCTCATGTTCTCGTTCTCCAACACACAAACACACAAACACACACACATACCTTTTAAACTTTCACCCTCATCAGAGACCAGTGAATGATTTTCTAAAACTCAACTAACACCTCTGACATCTCACCCCAGTGTTCACTCACAGCTTCAGCCATGATGGAAACCACAGGATAATGGATCCAAAAGTCTTCCTATTGGGCTGGTGTGGAGCTCTGAACCGATTTATAAATAGCTATCTTCTAACTGGGCACAATTTTTAAAGTAAGAAACAGTTAAAACTCTGTCCAATAGTCACTTTCAAAAACAGTGTTTATGGGCTTCCCTGGTGGCGCAGTGGTTGAGAGTCCGCCTGCCGATGCGGGGGACGTGGGTTCGTGCCCTGGTCCGGGAAGATCCCACATGCTGCGGAGCGGCTGGGCCCGTGAGCCATGGCCACTGAGCCTGAGCGTCCAGAGCCTGTGCTCTGCAATGGGAGAGGCCACAACAGTGAGAGGCCCGTGTACCGCAAAAAAAAAAAAAAAAAAAAAGCGAAGTTTAAAAGCAAGGCAAATTTCTTCTTGTAATTTAATTTCCCGTCCTCAGAATTTCAAGATTCTAAGACCTAGTGTCAATCTGATCTCACTTTTGCCTTAATTTTGTTTTCCTATGAAAGCCTACATGATATCGGCCTTCTTGAACTTCTACATGAGAGAATCCAATGTTCTGACGTATGACATAGCCTCAAAGTGCACCTCCAGATGAGATCCGAATCTGAGTAATTAGAGAGAGGCTATGCTGGAAAGGGTTGTGTCTTTTTAGTTTTCATACAGAAAAATTCTATTTATTCTTATCAATCTCATTTCCACAATGAGTCACCATTGAAAAAAATGGCATCCCCCTTAGCTACTCATGGCCACAGTCTTCTAAACCCAGCCTAATAGCCCTTCTCTGCCTTGGCCCAGTGCCACCAAGGACTGTTGGCTTGCCCCAAAATCAATCCTCTCGGCTACTCTCTAATTTTCATTTAGTAAATTTAGAATTTTATGAAGAGCCCTTCTAACCTCTCTCTGGGATGATGTCCAGGAGCCACTATGCCTAAACAAAGTCATTGATTTTAATGGAACAAATGAGACAGCCAGTTTGTATTGTGTGGCACACTGACAAAGATGGAAAAATGCTAGGACTCATTTGCCCCAAATTCTATCCCCAATTATGATAACAAGTCTGCGACCAAAGTGATCTTTCAAAAAGTAAATTAGATCATGTCAGTCCCAGGTTAAACCTCTTTCGTAGCTTTCCATTATTGTTAGGATAAATTCCCAAATCTGCCGTACAGCCTGCGGGGCTGAGTATTTTCCAGTCCCTGCCTTTCTCACCAGTCTTAATGCACTCCCTTCTCCATCAAATTCTGTGCTCCCCTCTGCTGGATCTCTTTAGTACTCTTCTGTCTTCCTGGAAAGCTCCTCCCCAAGCCTGCCCCCTTCCTTTGCTTAGGTAACCCCTTCTCATCTTTTAGATCTTGGTTTTGATTCATTTCCTCAAAGAGGTCTTTTCTGCTTATATTACATCTGCTAAAAATTCCATCAGTCAAAGCAAGTCATATGGCCAAGTCTCAAGTCAAAATGGGAGGATATATACTATGATAAGGCCAAGGCATGAGTATGGATGTAGGGAAGGGGGAAGAATTGGGGCTGAGAAAGCAATCACCAACCACATTCCTCTTCCGTGCGTGCACAGGTGATGATTAGGTATGGGCCAGTGCTCACCTGCATGGTCAACTCATTTCTAGACTTGAATAGCTGTCTCTTTCGGGTTCCTTGTCTATGCTTGTTCTCCACCTGAAGTTCTATCACACCCTACAACACCCTAGGAAGAGCTGGTGAAGTTCTTCTTTCCTCCAAAGACCTCAACAGCTCCTTCTTCCTTTGAAATTCTACTGAAATTCAATCTAATGGAGTAATTAAATACAGGAAGCTAGGGACAAGTCCTAAAGCCATCCTGAGCAAGGAGGCAGCCATGTGCCTGAGAAAATGAAAAGCAGCCCTATTGGAACCAACCCTGCTCTTCTCAACTGACCAGAAGCAAGGCTGAACGAAAATGAACTATGCCCTGACAAGGCCACCCTGTGGCCATGTCTGGAACAAGGCCAATCCACAACCACAAAAATGATGAAACACCCTTATCTTATGATCAGCATGAGTACCTGCTGCTTCTTTACCAATGACCACTCAAGCCTGGCTTTAACCCTCCTGCCTCCTAGATAAATATTATTAAGATACCCAATCACCAAATTGTTCCAGCTCAGTGATAACAGGCAAGTTAGAAGAGGCCCTGATTTCTTAAATCCTCCTTAGAGGATTTAACTCAAGCCTGCGCCCTGTAAGGAGGCCCCCCCCAGATCCCTCTTACTGAGATGTCCATGGTCTTCTGAGAGACGGTATTCCTTGTGGCAACGATCTCAATAAAACTAACTTTGGCTGAATACAGGTATATTCTTGGGGTGTTCGTTCAGTGGCTTCATCTCACTCCTTTTGCTAGCTCATTCCTATTCAAAAGGGTAAGTGCTCTGACATCGGTTTGAAACACACTGAATTTCAAGCCCAGCTAAGCAGCATTAAGGAGCCTTAAATGATATCACCAGGTGAATTTAGGATTTACCCAAGCTAGGCAATGAGCTAGGTTCTAGACAGATGCAGGAAGCAGTCACTGATAAAGTACAATGTTCCTTTTCTACAACTTCTGAATAGGATAGTAATGTATTCAGAGCAACTGAATTTATTCTCCCATTAGTGCCTAGACTCCAACAAGAAAAAGTGAGGTTCTGTAGGATAAAATGGGTCCCCCTCACCCACATT
This sequence comes from Pseudorca crassidens, assembly GCF_039906515.1. NCBI lineage: Eukaryota > Metazoa > Chordata > Mammalia > Artiodactyla > Delphinidae > Pseudorca > Pseudorca crassidens. The sequence continues at coordinate 121,574,943 of NC_090317.1, read as the reverse complement.
AGCTCCTTATCAGACTCAAACCTGCACAGACTAAGCAAAACTATTTCTTACAGGGATCCAGAGATTCATTCTTTAGAGTTAGTGTGGCTCGAATTCCTGCCTCATTTACCTTCACTTTTTTTCCAATGAGTATTTTATACTGTCTTATATGACACTGCTTTCATTTGCAGTCACTGAATAGTGGAAATGAGCAGTAAATTCTCACTTCTACCAATTTTCCAGATGCCATCAAAATCATACACTATCATATTACTAGAAGACACATGCACACCACTGTAAAAATACCATTAATCACAGTATTATCAGTAATTGGTATACTTTCTTGAAATAAATTATTATTTGGCAAAAAATAGATGTATTCAGTGTCAGCCTGAATACTTTACCGGATAACAAATGTTAAATCCTACTGAAATATTTCCCCAGGTATTCAGCCAAAACAGCTGTAGAAGCAACAACCTACTTTTTCAGGGTATTGTAAGTTCTCCAGGTCTATAAATGAAGAGGAACGATTTTTACTCAAATGAGGACAGGGTAGCTGAATAACAGTTGAATATTGATTAAGCTTTGATGAGGTCTGAGCTCCAGTTTTCTCATTTGACTTTTCCTTTGTCCTTTCTTCATTAAAAAGAAAATTATGCAAATGTGGTAGATATTGGGCTGTATGTATGCAACTTCTCCTCTCTCTGGGCACATGCTCTGTTTGTATTTCCCCGCCCCCTTGGACTCAGGGTGGCCATGAGACTCGCTTTGGCCAATGAAATTCAAAAAGGGATATGTGTTAATTCCTTCCTGGAGAAAGCCTTTATATTGCTACCATGAGACCCTGTATCTCTCTCTCCTCTTGCCATGGTCACCAGTGAAGCTCAGGTGTAAGCTTCATCAGCCTGGGTCCTAGGATGGCAAGACATGGAGCAGAGCCCACCAGCCAGCTCATGATGAACATGTGCAACATGAGAAAGAAATAAGCATTTGTTAAGTCACAGATTTGTTTTAGGGCAGTCTGTCATCACAGCGTGACCTAAACCATAATAGAGGTAGGCATTTTTATTGTTAAACAAACAAGTTTTTTTCCAAACAATACAAAAGTACATAAAGCTGCACTGTCCGACACAGTAGCCACTAGTCATATGTGGCTATTTAAATTATTTATTTACTTATTATTTATTGATTGATTTTTGGCTGCGTTGGGTCTTCACTGCTGCACGCGGGCTCTCTCTAGTTCTGGCGAGTGGGGGCTACTCATCGTTGCGGTGCGCGGGCTTCTCATTGCGGTGGCTTATCCTGTTGCGGAGCACGGGCTCTAGGCACACGGGCTTCAGTAGTTGTGGCACGTGGGCTCAGTAATTGTGGCTCACGGGCTCTAGAGCGCAGGCTCAGTAGTTGTGGCGCACGGGCTTAGTTGCTCTGCGGCATGTGGGATTTTCCCCAACCAGGGCTTGAACCCGTGTCCCCTACATTGGGAGGTGGATTCTTAACCACTGCGCCACCAGGGAAGTTCCCTGGCTATTTAAATTAAAAATTAAGCAAAATTAAAGATTCATTTCCTCAGTCACACTAGCCATATTTCAAGTGCTCAACAGCTACATATCACTAATGGCTACTGAAAAGGATAGCACAGACACAGGACCTTTCCCTCATCACGGAAAGTTATATTGGACAGCACTGAAGAGTTAACCAGCAAAATACATGCACCCCTATGTTCACAGCAGCACTATCCACAATAGCCAAGACATGGAAGCACCTAAGTGCCTGTCCACAGATGAACAGATAAAGAAGATGGGGTATGTATATATAATGCAATATTACTCAGCCATAAAAAAAGAATGAAATAAAGCCATTTGCAGCAACATGGACGGACCTAGAGATTATCTCTGCCTAACTGAAGTCAGGCAAAGAAAGATAAATATCATATGATATCACTTATGTGGGGAATCTAAAGAATAATATAAATCAATCTATTTACAAAACAGAAACAGAAGGGCTTCCCAGGCGGCGCAGTGGTTAGGAATCTGCCTGCCGATGCAGGGTACACGGGTTTGAGCCCTGGTCCAGGAAGATCCCACGTGCCTCGGAGCAACTAAGCCCGTGCACCACAACTACTGAGCCGGCACTCTAGAGCCCACGAGCCACAACTACTGAGTCTGTGTGCCACAACTACTGAAGCCCGCGTGCCTAGAGCCCGTGCTCCGCAACAAGAGAAGCTGCTGCAATGAAAAGCCTGCACACCACAAGGAAGAGTAGCCCCCGCTCACCGCAACTAAAGGAAGCCCGCGCACAGCAACAAAGAGTAGCCCCCGCTCGCCGCAACTAGAGAAAGCCCGCGTGCAGCAACAAAGACCCAACGCAGCCAAAAATAAATAAATTAAAAATAAATAAATAAATAAATAAAAGAAATAGAAACAGACTCACAGATAAAGAAAACAAACTTACAATTACCAAAGGGGAAAGGGGGGAACAGGGATAAATTAGGAGTATGGGATTAACAGAAACACAGGGCTGTGTATAGAATAAACAACAAGGATTTACTGCATAACGCTGGGAACAATATACAATATCTTATAATAACCTATAATGGAAAATAATCTGAAAAAGTATTTATATATACACATAATACATATATATATAGCTGAGTCACTTCGCTGTACACCTGAAACTAACACAATATTGTAAATCAACTATACTTCCATTTAAAAAAAAGCATCAACTAGCAAAATACCCAAATCACTGCCTATACCCCTTCACCACCACCTCCCTAAAGGTCGTCACTCCTGACGAATTGCTATATATATCATTCCAGTCCTTCTTCTATCTTATATTACTTTTTCTATGGTTTTAATTATAAATATAAACACATATACATATATACATATACATATTGCTTGGGGACTTGCCTTTTTAATTCAACTAACAAAACATCCTAGAGGTCATTCCATGTAAGTAAACGTAGATACCCTTAATTCTTATTTCATGGCTGAATAGTATTGCTTTTAAGGAATTTTCATAATTTATTTACCTATTTTTCTCCTGCTGGACATTTAAGTGGCTTCTAGAAGTAACCACTCTTAGCATACATACATACATATATATATATATATATTTTTTTTTTTTTTTACGGTACGTGGGCCTCTCACCGCTGTGGCCTCTCCCATTGCAGAGCACAGGCTCCGGACGCGCAGGCCCAGCGGCCATGGCTCACGCACCCAGCCGCTCCGCGGCACGCGGCATCCTCCCAGACCGGGGCACGAACCCGTGTCCCCTGCATCGGCAGGCGGACCCCAACCACTGCGCCACCAGGGAAGCCCTAGTCTTGTTTTTTTAATGTGTATTTGCTATTGTTGTTGATAACGTGAATATAATCTTTTTAAAATTCCATTTTCAAATACGTTGCTAATGTAAGAAGACTATTAATGTTTGTATTTTTTAATATCTCCTTAATTATATGAACATTATTAACAGTTTTAATCATTTTTCAGAGAAATCTTTTGGATTTTCAAGGCAGATAATCAGTATTATCTTCAGGAAAAGATACTTTTCTCTCTTCTTTCCAATATTTATGCCTCTAGTGTCTTTTCCCTGTCCTCCTGCTTTGGAAGTACAGCAGTACTTCCAAATGAGCATGTTGTATTCTTCCTGGATTTAATAAAAATGCATCTTACATTTCTCTAGTAAGCACAGGAGAAATCAGTCTTAAATTTAATTATCAAGTGATTTTTTTCAGTATGCATGAGATGATTAATAAATTTGACTCCTTTAATCTGTTGCCGTCATAAATAACATATATAAACATCCAAATTCTAAACCATTCTTGCATTCCTTGGATAAACCTTAAATGATCATTATGTAATACTGATTTAATACACTGCTGGATCTCAGATGCTAAATTTACTTAGGACTTCTGCATATGAGCTCAAAGGCGAGACTGGCCAAATGGTGTGTGTGTAGGGGGCGATAGTTTTCTGATTTTTCTATCAGTATACTCGCCTCAAAAACGTGAGCTTGGAAGCTTTTCAAATTGTTATACAATCTGCAATAGTTTACAAAGCACGGAAGGTATCTGAGCTTGAGAATTTTGGAGAAATTACTCAAAAAATGGCAGCTGTGTGTAAAATTATTTATGTCTTCTTTATTTTTCTTGACATCAAACTTATCAAAGGATAGACTATTTGGGGGATCTTTTAAAAGAATCGGGTTTGTGTTCTCGAGCAATTTTTAGAAAAATACCATTAACATCTCCTTTACCATTACATTTATTTCTACTTTTGGGGGGGGGGTTTCTGTTGTTCTTTTATTGCATTTTACATTTCACTGCTCATTTCATTTTCTCTGCTCCTCTGGGAAATATATTTATAACTATATATTTTTCTTCAAGCATGTTTTTGGCTGTACCCCACATTTTGTTTTCTGTAGGGCTCTCATTGACTTTGACCTTATCATTTTCTTTCTTTTTGTCTTCATTGCAAGAGTAATTTGGGTTATTTTGGCTTTTGTCATTAATTTCTAATTTTACTACACTGTGATTAGAAAAATATGGCCTGTGACTTCTGCTTTGGAGAATTTGTTATGATACGTGTTTGGAAAGAATATTATCTTCAGTCTGTTGGTTATAAAAATATATCAAGTTAAGCTTCAAAAATGTGCAGTTAAAAGCTCTACACACCAATGCTTTTGCGGGTTGTTTTATAATTTTTTTATAGATTTATTTTTATTTATTTATTTTTGGCACCTTTGTATTTTTGATATCGGTCTCTGAGAAGTATTAAATTCTACTAATGTGTTTGGAAATTTGTCTATTCTCCTTTACATATTTCAAAATTCTGTTGTTCATAGCTGTTATATCTTCTTAAAGAAATGTCTCTATTGTCAATATGAACTCTTTTTCTCTTTTACTACTTTTGACTTTCACTTTTATTTTAACAATATTAATATTTCTGCCCTTTCTTTTCAATTTTTCTATGTTATTTCATTTTAAGGTTATTTCTTGTAAAACAAAATATGGCTGGATATTTTAAATTGTTCAACCAATCTAAGTTTTTCCTTTTCTATTTTTAAAGGTATAATAACCTATTTATATTTAATGTGATTATTAATATTCTTGAATTTATTCGTGCCATCTAATTTCATTTTTTTCTGTTTGCCATGACTTTTCCTCATTTATTCTTTTTACTTCCTGCCTACTGTGTTGATTGACTGTTTTTTGTTCCATTTAATTTTCCTCTAGTAATCTGGAACTAGTCATCATTTTTCTATCTTGCTACTTGATAGTCTTAAATTCTTAACATAAGTATATTTTATAGTATTTTAGTTGTACTGAAAGGCAATCAGTATCTAAATCCTCCTCCTGAACAAAGCAGAAATCTCACTTCCTTCTCTCCCTTTTATCTGCCTTTTATATTTAGGATTTTAGATCCTGGATTATATTATTAGTATTATTATTATCATTTTAGTTTTGATTCTATAATCATGTGCAATTATCAATAGTTTTTTCTGGGTTTTGTGCTTACCACTGTTACTCTCATATGTTCTCTCTCTCTCTCTCTCTGCTTACATTTTCATTCTGTTGACATCTTTTTTTTTTTTTTTTTTTTTTTTGCGGTACGCGGGCCTCTCACTGCTGCGGCCTCTCCCGTTGCGGAGCACAGGCTCCGGACGCGCAGGTTCAGCGGCCATGGCTCACGGGCCCAGCCGCTCCGCGGCATGTGGGATCTTCCCGGACCGGGGCACGAACCCGCGTCCCCTGCATCAGCAGGCGGACTCTCAACCACTGCACCACCAGGGAAGCCCTGATGACATCTTTAAGTAACGCTTTCAAACTGCCTCTATGAGTCTCTGAATATCCAAAAAGTCTTTATTTTTCTTTACACTTGAATGGTAGTCTGCCAGAAGATAGAATTCAAAATTCAAAATCATATCCCTCAAGTCTAAAATATATGTGGCAAGAGGGAAGGGAAGAAGAAAATGAATATTTATCTAGCGTGGGCTGTTCCGCCAGCCACTTTCAATATGCTCATTACTTTACCATCATAATAACCCTAAAGTAGAGGTAGTAGTTGGCCACTTCACATAAGTAGAAACTGAAGCTCAGAAAGGTGTTCTCCTGCCAGAGTTACCCAGCAAGGGAGTGGCAGAGATACTTTTAGTCCAACGTTGTTGGACCCCAAAGCCCGTGCTCAGAGTCTAGATGACTGCCTTCCAATAGAAATATAATGCGAGCCACATATGTAATTTCAAATTTTCTAGTAGTCAAATTCTAAAACGTAAAAAGGTGGAATTCATTTTAAGAACACATTTTATTTAGTGTAATATATCCAAAATATTATCATGTTGGCATGTAATCAGTGTAAAAAACGGATCAAGGAGCTATCTGGCTTTCCTTCTTCCTACTCAGTCTTTGAAATCTGGTATGTCTTTTACCCTTACGGCACATCTCAATTCGAACTGGCCACATTTCACACGCTCCCTGGCAACATGGGGCTAATAGGCACTGAACTGGACAGCCCGGCTCTACCCCATGCTGCTTTTGAAAGCAAATACTTTCCAACACTGATAGAAAGGATCCCATGTGGGTGATTTTTTTTCCATCCCATTTTGACATGTGGAAGTCTGGGTCTCCATGGAAATCACTTTATGGCTTTTTTGTTTTTTGTTCTGCTGATTGCAGATACACCGCTAACTCCCCCTTGGTTCTCATCCTCACCATGTAGCACAGCCTCTCCTCCTGGTCTATGCAGCCAAAAGTCAGAAGCGCCTTCTTGAAGCCAACTGTTAATCCATTCAAAAGACAGATTAAACAGTTCCCCATCTGATGCCAGCTGTGTGTGTATTTCTACACACGCCTAACTTCCTTTCTCAGGCAAGTACCTGGCCCCAGTTCAGGCAAGGCTTTTTATCGCCCTTGGGACAGCACTGGGGCTGGGGTGAACATTTGATAGCTTTCCTTTAGCCAATCCCCAACAGTGATATGAGAAGGAAATAACACACACAGAGCAATTTATTTTAAATCTCCGAAGCATACACCATTTCACGTCTGTCTGCCAGCATTTCCACTAAAATTAATCTCCCAGGCCCCTCACACGAGCTCCCCAGAGCCTCCTAAGTCCAGAGTATCAACAACTTAGAAACTGGAGTTTTAAATAATAAAGGGTACCTTCCCTCGATGGCGCATATAACAGGTTGACAGGCTGGGACAGTGGAGACTGGATCTCAGCGTTTGAGAGCTCCAAAACGCAGCCTGACTTACATGTCAGCGGGCAGAGAAGGGCTGGGAAAAGCCCAGCCAGAAACCCTTGGGACCAACAGATCACAGCTCTGTCTTCCTTAAGAGTTGTATGATCTCTGGCGAGCCACCCAGTGTCTCTACCCCTTACTTCCTTCATCTCAACCTGAGGACCAGAATGCCTACTCCATGGGGCTGTTGGGACGGTTAAAGGATGTGATATATGTATAAAGGTTCATTATATCCTCCCCCAATAGAAGTAAGCTGAAAAATATCTTTTAAAGCGCTACATTTTCTTTTTTTCACCTTTAGTGAGGTGTAACTGACAGATGAAATTATATATATTCAAAGTGTACAATGTGACGATTTGACATCCATATACTTGGTGAAAGGATCACCACAATCAAGTTAATTAACACATCCATCACCTCACGTAATTATCGTGTGTGTGTGGTGAGAATGCTTAAGGTGTACTCTCTAGCTGATTTCAAGTACATGACACAGTGTTATTAACCAGAGTCACAACGCTGTACATTAGAGCTCCAGACTTACTCATCTTGTAACTGAAGCCTTGTTCCCTTTGACCAGCATCTCCCGATCTCCCCTCACCCCTCAGTCCCTGGTAGCCAGCATTCTACTCTCTATTTCTACGACTGGCTTTTTCCTTTAGATTCCACATATAAGAGATACACAGTATTCGTCCTTCTCTGTCTGGCTAATTTCACTTAGCGTGATGTAATTTTTTTAAAAAATAGGTTGATGCGAAAACAATTATCTTCAGGCTTACGTTCAAATGCTGGCTCTGCTGCTTAGTAGGTTGGAGACCTTGGACACGTTTCTTACTTCTCTAAGACTCAGTCTCCTGGACTCTAACCTGACAGTCAAGGTCTTGGTCTCACAAGGTTGTCATTAGAACTGAATAAGCCAGCATATGTAAAGTACTTTGCACAATATGAACCACACACTGAGAGTTCCATAAATCGAAGCTCTTGTTATAATGGATGCATGGGATGTTATAATGATAATATTTCCTTCATAATGTTTTAAGAAGCAAAGATTAATTCTAATTGATGTTCCTGGAGGAATACTGACGTCACACACCAGCATACCTCAAACTCTTAGAGATACAATATTAATAATCAACTGGCGACCTTTGGATACAAAGGCATTTCATTTCTTTTGAAAGGAACTTATTAGGACATTGGTACCTGACACATGAGACCTTTAAGACAGCCTGACTGGAACGATGTAGATAGCACAATGCCTGGGTGGCCAGAGCAGCAGACAAGCAGCCTGCTGGAGTGGTCAGTGCACGTGGCACACCCTGTCCACATTCTCCATCCTCACAACCTGTCATTTGTCTCTATCTCTTCTAGTCTCTGAGTGGCATCTGCTCACATCGCTCAAGGTACATTTCATCCTGACCCCTTAGCTCCTGATGCCAGCTGAACCCGTTTGCTCTGACCCTGCTTGGCCATTAGCACCATATGAGTCCTGGGTGGATTTCCCTTCAGCCTCCTTATTGACAAAATGGTATTTATTTCAGCAAATCAGAGGAAGGTTTCTTATTACCTGGGCATGCGGAAAGCAAGATGAAGGTGCTGCAGAACCAGAGAGATCTCATCACTCTGGCTTAAATTAAATTTGTGCAGCAAAGGAGCAGAAGCTGGCATGTGGCAACTGATTTCAATCTCTCTATCTACCCGGTGCTTTTCTGTTGCCCCCAGAAGCTCCGAAAAAAAAGTCAATGCCATTAGCCATGAAAATGTCTCTAGCAGAGGAGCAGCTTGTTAGGGGACAGTGACAGCAGGATGTACATAAAACGCCTGATAAAAAGCAGGCTCCTCAAAACAGAGGGCTTCCCCCGGGAAATTAGGGCTGGCACGCGCAGGAGTACGCTCCATCTGCCTCTGCTACTATCGCCTGCTGCAGCCACCTGTGACCCAACGTCCCTACCTTCTAATGTGCCTCAGGGCTAGGCTCTCGCAGCTGTTTACTTCTCTTTCACATCTCCTCACGTGTAATCTCACTTTTGTTCTCTCTTCTCCCGCCCCTTGTTCATTTAATTATTCATTTGACAAATATCTCCTTTGCACGGAGAGACCTTGTTCTCCCCATTTCTCAAAACAGCCTTCTTGGTGTACCTGCATCAAAATCACGGAAGCTGGGCTTCCCTGGTGGTGCAGTGGTTGAGAGTCCGCCTGCCGATGCAGGGGACACGGGTTCGTGCCCCGGTCCGGGAGGATCCCACATGCCGCGGAGCGGCTGGGTCCGTGAGCCATGGCCGCTGAGCCTGCGCGTCCGGAGCCTGTGCTCCGCAACGGGAGAGGCCACAACAGTGAGAGGCCCGAGTACCGCAGAAAAAAAAAAAAATCACGGAAGCTAAAAATCAAAGTGCATATTCCTAGGCCTCTTCCAAGCTCTGCTGAATGTGCGGAGCTCAGGGACTTGAATTTGTGACCAGACTTCCAGGTCGCACTGCGATACGCGGGCAAGTGGGTAAACCATTCACGTGGAACTCTCTAGCCACGGAATTCCTTCCTCCTACAGCAGAATCCCTCCCAGCGTCAATGAAGCCTCCATAACGCCCAGTCCCTCACACCGTAAATGAGACAGGGGAATACTAGCTGCTTTAACAGACACATCCCTAAATTTGTGGCTTAACACGGTAATAGTTTACTTCTCACTCAGACAACATTTCAATGTACTATAACCAGTCATGTGGCTTTTCTCAAAGGGGTGATTCAGGGCTCAGACCCCTTCCATCTTGTGGCTGCACCGTCTTCCAGGTACAGCTCCCAAAGTGCCCTCCACGGGGTACCCTCCATTGCAACCCGCTAAAGGAGGAGTACGGAGGACCACAGTGGGGCTTCTCCTGAGCCAGGCCGGATGTGGCATTTCCCAGGAACACTGGGAAGTGGTCTGACCACGTGCACAGAGAGCAGGAGATTTTGAAGAAAAGTTATCAGTCTCTACTTCATCCAGCTCATGTCAAGACAAAAGTTCTTTTCAGCACCAGTTGACGATTGCCATAAGCCTGCCAAGCGGAAGGAGCTACCCAAAGACTTGAGAACTTCAGCAAAATGGGCGGTAACTGCTGACACCGGCAGTATCCTCGCCAAAGAAGAGAAAGGAATCCATCGATTCAATCCATTCTCCCTCTACCTCAACCTCCTGCAGGTTACTGGGACTGTGCTGGGGCCTAAAGGTGAGGTGCAGTCTTAAGGTAAAGCTCAGGATCAGACATGTCAGGTGGCCTGAAAAAAGTGACCAGCTGGAAACCTGACCATAGCTAATCGATAGGCTAGGATAGAATATTCTTGACAGACAGGAGTATTCCGGCGAGGCCTGGTCACCAAACGCATACAATCAAGAGTCTGTCACACTGATAGAGACTCCAGAGCAAATGCAAAGGCTAGTGCCTTGAAGGCTGTGATAACATGAGCAGATATAGTAACCGAACAATCAAAACTCATTATCTGAGCCCCTTCACTCTGGGGCTGTAAAAGGACTGGGAGAGACGTGAGACCTTGGGACACTGTGATTTCAAGGAAAGAAAGAAACCTGCGCTGGATGACTTTTCATCATGAGATGGGCACGTGGAAACAATGAGAAAGGCACCAGGGTGCGGCTGTTTGATGACATTACACACTAGTGTCTTCTGGGAGGAGTCTGCTTACATTTTCACTGGACTCAAAAAGATGCTACGGCTCCATTTTGGCAAGAAACAGGGGAAAATGGGCTTTATTTAAACCCCAGATGCGGTCCACATGTATAAAGATTAACAAACCATGCTCCACAGCTACATTTTGCCAGAAATGCAGAAACAGCAAAATATAATTAAAGCCTCAGACACACGTAAATCAGCATTGCCAGCTACTCAATTTCTTGGTCAACCTATGGTTCAAGACCTAAGAGTCCTTGGCCGTAGAGATGTATGAGACAAAGGAGGTGACCTTGGACCCTTCTCTGTAACAATACCTTACATTTACAAAGAACGCTACTGTTTTTAGAGCATTATCATTTTACTTAGCAGGGTGGTTGTAAGAACAAAATCAGAAGAGGTGAGAAGTAAAGTTTCATCTTCATCTTCTGTATCACCAGCATCACTATAATCCACAACAACGCCTCCATTTCACACATACATTTGTCCTTGATAATCTTTGCTGGAAATGCCCCTTCTTATTCTCCACTTCACCCCAAACTTTCAAAATCATATCCGTATTTAAACTTCCATTAAAACTTCCCTGATCCATTCAACCTAATTATTTCCCATGGAGCTTTTGATATTATATGGCTACCTGCTTATTTCTTTGTACCTTTAACGCTTTTATTGGAATATGATAATGGATGATTGAATAGATGGATGGATTTTTGAATGGATGGATGGAGGGGCAGGTCGATGGAGGAATGGGTAGGACAGATAGAAGAGAAAGAGCTATGGAAAGGTAGAAGGATAGGTAGTGTAATATTACAGTTAAATATGTGGGCTCTGGAGTCACCGTGAGTTCCAATTTCAGCTCTTTTATTTACGTGCTATGGGACCTTGGTCTAGTTACTCAACCACTCAAGTCCTTGGTTTCCTCATCTGTATAATGGGACTAGTAATATCCTCCTCTAATATTATGATTTGGATTAATTGAATTCATTCACGTAAAGTGCTTAGAATAGCATTTGGTATAGAAAGCCCTCAATAAACACTAGGTGCTTTTATTTTGATACATAAATAGTGAGTTTAAAACAAAGCCTACATACTTGGTTTTTTCCCATTTACCAGTCTATAAACATCATGAGGACTCACTCATGCTTTGTGTAAAATTTCAAACACACCCATGAGGCTATGAGCTCCTTGAAGCAGGGACTATGTTCTGTTCATCTTTTTATAGCCAGCACTGTGTCTTACACAGAAAAGAAATGATAGGTATTTCTCAAAAACAGCATGGAATGAATGACTATTTGTTAGATTTAACTCTTAGCTGACCTAAAGAGTACCAAAAGTAAATTTAAATTGTCAACTCTCTTCACTCTCCTTCCTTAGGAATACCACTAAAAAAAACGATCTAGGGAATATGTGGTATTTGTGGAAATTAATGCCTTTTACTCCAAAAACTACTAAAACTGGTTAATATTAACTAGGAATGAACAATATTGTTGCATCCTGAAGTAGAGTCCCCGAAATAGCAGATGAAGCTCCCTGATGGCTTCTTGGGACTGGTCCTATTTCCCACAAGGTGTCACTGCAGGGTGAGGGCTTTCAGGAGGAAGGGCTATGAAGCCAGGATCTAGTACTAACTAGTCCTGACTCTTCTCTTCTGAAAAAGAATGAGCTCCTTTACTGGTCAATGGGCAGATGCTCAGATGTTCCCTGAAATTACTCACCACCCCTTTCCAACTGGACAAATGAACCATGCGGTTAAGAGATGAAACACGGATGTCTGGCTTTGATAGGATGAAGTTCAGGAAATCCCAGAGCTGTCAGGACTCAGGAGGGGATGTCTCAGTTGGGACCCCATGAAATCAGGGACTGAGACAGCTTATTTGAATGAGTGAATGGGAAGAGTGAGACATGGAAGGAGGAAAAGCCAATATTGGGGTGCCTTATCAAAGTCACTGCTGTGAGGAATGGGGGCTCCATTCCACCCCAAATCAGAGAAAATGACCGCCCTGAAGAGGAAGAGGTTAGAGGATTTACACATTAGCTTCCTTCCCTCATAGTATGGGTAGTCCCTGGGGGTACTTCCCTCATATTTCTGGGCTGTGCTTGTACAAGGGCTTATTCAGCTTCCAAGGTGTCAGAAGAGACCTTGAAGCAGTATGTAGAAAGGTGTGTGCTTGAGGTGAGGCCTTGTAAGGGCAAGCTGAGTCTAGATTTGCAAGGAACATTCCAACTCAACTGCAGCTGAAATCAGTGGTAGGTCAAGGAATATGACACAGGTTGCAGAGGCATCTTCCTTTTTTTTTGTTGTTAAATTAATTTATTTTTGGCTGCGTTGGGTCTTCATTGCTGCGCGCGGGCTTCCTCTAGTTGCGGTGAGCGGGGGCTACTCTTCGTTGCGGTGCGCGGGCTTCTCACTGCGGTGACTTCTCTTGTTGCGGAGCATGGGCCCTAGGAGCGCGGGCTTCAGTAGTTGTGGCACGTGGGCTCAGTAGTTGTGGCGCACGGGCTTAGCAGCTCCGCGGCACGTGGGATCTTCCCAGACCAGGGCTTGAACTTGTGTCCCCTGCATTGGCAGGTGGATTCTTAACCAGTGTGCCAACTCAGTTGGACGTCCCCAGCTCAGTTCTTTGACAGCCAAAAATTTGACAGCCAAAAATTTCAGGCAACTGTGCTAAGATGCTTCATAAATGGATCATTTCAGTGCTAATACAAACAGCGGTGCTCTTAAAGGAGGAGAAATTATTTGAATTACAGTGATTGCTTCATTCCTGTGAATTCCCTTAGCAGCGACACTATCTGTTCACCTAAAAGGGGCTTTTGAAAAGCATCCCACGTTGCAAGGCTATGCTCGATATGATGAATAAATTCACCCAGAAACATCTGTTAAGGTGCAGCTTCTACAAGGAGGCAATGATTTCTTTAAGTGTAGTGAATTACATGGAAGTACTTATACAAATACTGTCCGACATTTGAAAATCTTATCGTCCCCCTAAAGAATAAATGGCAACAATAAGGGAAAGAGGGAAAGCAGACAAGGGTTAACATTTACTCAAGTATCAGATATTGGTGCTTAGAGCTGTTATTTCATTGGTGCTTAAAGGGTTATTTCATTTCATCCACATGATAACTGTTTGTAATTTCCTGAATGTGCTGTTCTCTTTCTTGTCTCTGTCATTTAACATTTCCTTTTCAACCTCTCCTCTGCCTAGCTAAACGTTGCTCGTCCTTTAAGACACAGATCAGATATCTCTTCCAAGAACCCATCTCCAGCTCCCTCCAGGCACCTTGTTGGAGCTCCCTCCACATCCGGTACATACCTCTGTCTATCGCACTGCAATGCACAGTTTTCCAGACCTTGTCTGCTCCCCAAAGTGGACTAGGGGATCCTTGAAAATAGGGTCATTGTCTCTGTATCTCTAGCAACTAAAACAGGAGCTCTTCCTGAGTTTGGACCTGGAAATATCTGTTAGATAGATAGATAGATAGATAGATAGATAGATAGATAGATAGATAGACAGATTAGATAGATAGAAAGATAGATTAGATAGATAGATAGATAGATTAGATAGATAGATAGAAAGATAGATTAGATAGATTAGATAGATAGATTAGATAGATAGATAGATAGATAGATAGATAGATAGATAGATAGATAGATAATCTCTGCTCTGGGTGTTCTTAGCCAGAAATCATGTGTTCCCTTTCACAGCAGTGCGATGGATAATTTTATGTGTTGACTTGGGCCACAGGTAGGATGCCCAGGCATTTGAGTAAACATTATCCTGGGTGTGTCTGTGAGAGTGTTTCTGGATGAGATTAACATTTGAATGGGGAAACTGAGTTAAGCAGATTGCCCTCTATAACGTGAGTGGGCCTCATCCAATCAGTTGAAGACATAATACAACAAAAAGGCTGACTCTCTTGCAAGCCAGACAAAACTTCTCCTATCTGGCTCCCTTTAAGCTGGAACATTGGTTTTTTCCTGCCTTCAGACTTGAATTAAAACACTGGCTCTTCCTGGGCCTCAAGTCTGCAGGCCTCTGGACCGGAACTACACTATCAACTCTCTTGGTTCTCAAGTTTTCAGACTCAGACTAGAACTACAATATCAGCTCCCCTGGGCCTCTGGCTTGCCTATACAACCAAGTGAGCCAATTTCTTGAAATATATATGTGCATACACATCCTATTGGTTCTGTTTCTCTGGAGAACCCTGACTAATCCACATAGCTTTTTATTGGAGTCTTTTTAAAATGTAAGTCTACCACCAATATTTTACCAAAATCATAGACTATAAATTAAGATCACTGGCTAAATAAATTCTGTCCCAAATCTCTAGGCAAATAGTGCAAAAATGCTATATATAGAAAATGTTAACCCTGGAGACACATTCACTTAAGTATTCATTTCTTATATGACTCAGGCGTTTTGGACTCATGAGTAGAGCACTACTTTACTCCCCAAAACTTCACCGTATTCTCCAGCATGCCAAAGAGCTACAAACCAAACCCAAAAAAAACCCCGAAACCCGAAAAACATCTTTAAAAATGCCACCTTCCTGAGCCATTAAGGAAGCATTATACGACAGATTATGAGCTGCAGTGTCACCTATAATCCTTAATTTTTTCAGTAAATTGTACTTTCCACTTCACAGCACCACACAGTACACAATTCCCAGCATCACTGCATCAGCGCCTGTGAGAATTCAGATAACACAGCCACCGCGTGCATGTTAATGAGGTATTTATGGTTGGCTCATCCTTCCTTCTTTATTTACTTGCACTGACTTACAGAGGGTTTCAATTCCATGACTTTAAAAACTGCATTGTTTTGTGTCCGTCGGCTTGATACAGGCTGGCATCTCTCGGGAGACAAGAGGATATTCATCATCAAGGATCCCTTTTCAGGACTTCCCTGGTGGTCCAATGGGTAAGACTCCACACTCCCAATGCAGGGGGCCCGGGTTCAATGCCTGGCCGGGGAACTAGGTCCCACATGCCACAACTAAGACCCCGCACAGCACGCATGCGTGCATAAATGCATAAGTAAATAAATAAATAAATGATCCCCTTTCTCTTGGAATGATTTTCACCTTGACTTCTAATGTAATATATTTGCTTCATTGTTCTAACATCTCTAAAAATACAGTTGCTTTCCTGTCTGAGATGGATCTCGTTACCTTCCTCTCACCTATTAACCATCAACAATGGCAAATCAAATTCTTAGATCTTTTCTCTCAATAAAATTAGATTATATGTGTATCAGTCAGGGTTTGGCCACAAAAACAGAAACCACTCTAGGTATTTTGAACAGGAAGGGATTTTTTCTTTGAATTTTATTTTTATACAGCAGGTTCTTATTAGTTATCTATTTTATACATATTGGTGTACATATGTCAATCCCAATCTCCCAATTCATCCCACCACCACCGCCCCCCCACCACTTTCCCCCCTTGGTGTCCATACGTTTGTTCTCTACATCTGTGTCTCAATTTCGGCCCTGCAAACTGGTTCATCTGTACCATTTTTCTAGATTCCACATATATGCGTTAATATACGATATTTGTTTTTCTCTTTCTGACTTGCTTCACTCTGTATGACAGTCTCTAGGTCCATTCACATCTCTACAAATGACACAATTTCGTTCCTTTCTATGGCTGAGTAATATTCCATTGTATATATGTACCACGTCTTCTTTATCCATTCGTCTGTCGATGGGCATTTAGGTTGCTGCAGTGAACACTGGGGTGCATGTGTCTCTATGAGCAAGAAGGGATTTGCCATAGGGAATTAGAGGCTTACACAGCTCCTGGAAGGGTCGTAGGAATGAAAGTCAGGGAAACTGATCAGGAAGTATAGAAGTCACAGGAACTGCCACCAATGACCTCAGATGCCTGCAGTCTTAAAGCGGGCAGTTTTCAGGAGCTCATCTACAGCTCTTGTCACCTGCTTCCAACCACCACAGAAAGATAATGGCTTTCCAAACTGTGCTCTCGTTAACAGAATGAAACTGGAACCCTCATGGCAAGGGATCTGGGAGATGTAGTTTCTAATCTACAGGAGAGGGGAGAGCTCAGAAGGCCTGAGACCCTACTCCGTATCCACAGAGGATATTTGATACACTACGTGAACACGTGCAGTAAAACAGTGAAGTGCCAAGGCTGCAGAGCCAGGAGTTCGCTCAGCGCTGGTAATACAAGATCTGAGCAAGAGCATTTGGCAATAATAAGCAGGAATGAATGAGTGGGAAGAGTGGGACAGGGAGGGAGGAAAAGCCAACATCAGAGTACCTTTCCAAAGTCACTGCTGTGAGAAACGAGGGCACCATGTTACAACAAAAGCAGAAAAAAGGGACCACCCTAAAGATGGCGGGTTGGAGCATTTATACATTAGCTTCCTTCTGTCACAGTGAGGGTAGATCCTGAGGGTACTTCCCTCATATTTCTGGCCTATGCTCGTACAAGAGCCTACTGAATTTCCAAGGTGTCAGAAGAGATCTTGAAGCAGAATGCAGAAAGGTGTGTGCTTGAGGTGGGGCCTTGTAATTGCAAGCTAAGTCTAGATTTTCAAGAACTGTCCAACTTGGCTGCAGCTGAAATCAGTGGTAGCCCAAGGAACATGACCCAGGTTCCAGAGGCATCTTCCTTAAGAGATCAACCCAAAGCTTCCCCTTCCCTTCACTGGTTTCTTCCTAAAAGAGTGGCCATCTCCACTTCCTCACCTACCATTTGTTGCCAACCTCCATGATCAAATTTCAAACTCGATTAAGCCAAGTTACTGTTTGATTGTCGTACTGATGACTGCCATATCAGATGGTCACTTCTCAGTTCTTATGTTTGGGAGTTGTTGGTATAAAGATGGCATTTACAGCCATGAGGCTGGGTAAGGCCACCTGTAGCTTTATGGATCATTAGGAGTGTGGTGTCATTTTGCTTAAGAGGACAGAGACAGTGGACACCCTAGGTGGTGATTGATGGGATTCTCTGAACGTCCCTCTGAGCTCCACCGTCTGTTCTTCCAACCTAGAGAAGAATGACATTGGAAGCTGCTATTTTGTGTTCTGAGGACTCTTCTGTTTCCCAGAATCTCCAAATACTTTGCTAGAGGGTACCCTGGGCTTTCATGAACAAACGTCCGAGCACAAACAGTTAGCAGCTAGTAGACTCCAAGATGGTTGCATAAACGGATCATGGTTTCTATGGTGGGAAAAGGGACCACAAGAGGTGATTAAGGAGCGCCACTCATTACAAGTTTGCCCTACTTCACAATCTGCCGTAGGTCTGGTCGGAGTCCCAATACCGTCTCCCACAACCCTGTAAAATGCGCCCCCTTACTCCTCTCCCATCATTTTCACTGTCCCAACATGGCCTTTCCTTTCCACAAGGCAAGACAGATCAGAGTTGGAATATTGTTTGAAGACCCATTTATCGAGCTGTGCCCAAGCCCTGAGAATCCGCCGCCACTGCGCAGGTTCCTGCGGCCGCCCTCGCCCCACAGATAGTTAAGACTTTATTGTTGATGTTTTCGTTAGGCAAGTAAAGAGTTTTTAGGCCCATCAGTAACTACGAACTCATCAAAGATAACAGAACTTAAGATCTGCTTTTAAAACTAATGATGTGAATGTTTTAAGACAAATGAAGAATTTGAAAAACTCATTTCTACTGTCTGACGTAAATTCATGTGAAAACAGAGAGACCTTCAAGATGGCGGAGGAGTAAGACGTGGAGATCACCTTCCTCCCCACAAATACATCAGAAATACATCTACATGTGGAACAACTCCTACAGAACACTTACTGAACGCTGGCAGAAGACCTCAGACTTCCCAAAAGGCAAGAAACTCCCCACGTACCTGGCCGTGTGCCTGACAGGGTCTTGGTGCTCCGGCCGGGTGTCAGGCCTGTGCCTCTGAAGTGGGAGAGCCGAGTTCAGGACACTGGTCCACCAGAATCCTCCCAGCTCCACATAATATCAAATGCCGAAAGCTCTCCCAGACATGTCCATCTCAACACTAAGAGCCAGCTCCACTCAACAACCAGCAAGCTACAGTGCTGGACACCCTATGCCAAACAACTAGCAAGACAGGAACACAACCTCACCCATTAGCAGAGAGGCTTCTTAAAATCATAATAAGGTCACAGACACCCCAAAACACACCATTGGACGTGGTCCTGCCCACCAGAAAGACAAGATCCAGTCTCATCCACCAGAACAAAGGCAGTAGTCCCCTCCACCAGGAAGCCTACACAACCCACTGAACCAACCTTAGCCACTGGGGACAGACACCAAAAACAACGGGAACTACGAACCTGCAGCCTGCAAAAAGGAGACCCTAAACACAGTAAGTTAAGCAAAATGAGAAGACAGAGAAACACACAGCAGATGAAGGAGCAAGGTAAAAACCCACCAGACCAAACAAATGAAGAGGAAATAGGCAGTCTACCTCAAAAACAATTCACAGTATTGATAGTAAAGATGATCCAAAATCTTGGAAATAGGATGGAGAAAATACAAGAAACATTTAACAAGGACCTAGAAGAACTAAACAGCAAACACCAATGATGAACAGCACAATAAATGAAATTAAAAATTCTCTAGAAGGGATCAATAGCAGAATAACTGAGGGAGAAGAACGGATAAGTGACCTGGAAGATAAAATAGTGGAAATAGCTACTGCAGAGCAGAATAAAGAAAAAAGAATGAAAAGAACTGAGGACAGTCTCAGAGACCTCTGGGACAACATTAAACGCACCAACATTCGAACTATAGGGGTCCCAGAAGAAGAAGACAAAAACAAAGGTTCTGAGAAAATATTTGAAGAGATTATAGTTGAAAACTTCCCTAATATGGGAAAGGAAACAGTCAATCAAGTCGAGGAAGCACAGAGTCCCATACAGGAAAAATCCAAGGAGAAACACGCCACGACACATATTAATCAAACTATCAAAAATTAAATACAAAGAAAAAATATTAAAAGCAGCAAGGGAAAAAACAACAAATAACATACAAAGGAATCCCTATAAGGTTAACAGCTGATCTTTCAGCAGAAACTCTGCAAGCCAGAAGGGAGTGGCAGGATATATTTAAAGTGATGAAAGGGAAAAACCTACAACCAAGATTACTCTACCCAGCAAGGATCTCACTCAGATTCAACGGAGAAATTAAAACCTTTACAGACAAGCAAAAGCTAAGAGAATTCAGCACCACCAAACCAGCTTTACAACAAATGCTAAAGGAACTTCTCTAGACAAGAAACACAAGAGAAGGAAAAGACCTCCAAAACCAAACCCAAAACAATTAAGAAAATGGTAATAGGAACATACATATCGATAACTATCTTACATGTAAATGGATTAAATACTCCCACCAAAAGACGTAGACTGGCTGAATGGATACAAAAACAAGACCCATATATATGCTGTCTACAAGAGACCCACTTCAGACCTAGGGACAAATACAGACTGAAAGTAAGGGGATGGAAAAAGATATTCCATGCAAATGGAAATCAAAAGAAAGCTGGAGTAGCAATTCTCATATCAGACAAAATAGACTTTAAACTAAAGACTATTACAAGAGACAAAGAAGGACACTACATAATGATCAAGGGATCAATCCAAGAAGAAGATATAACAATTGTAAATATTTATGCACCCAACACAGGAGCACCTCAATACATAAGGCAAACACTAACAGCCATAAAAGGGGAAATCGACAGTAACACAATCATAGTAGGGGACTTTAACACCCCACTTTCACCAATGGACACATCATCCAAAATGAAAATAAATAAGGAAACACAAGCTTTAAATGATACATTAAACAGATGGACTTAATTGATATTTATAGGACATTCCATCCAAAAACAACAGAATACACTTTCTGCTCAAGTGCTCATGGAACATTATCCAGGAGAGATCATATCTTGGGTCACAAATCAAGCCTTGGTAAATTTAAGAAAACTGAAATCATACCAAGTATCTTTTCTGACCACAACACTATGAGACTAGATATCAATTACAGGAGAAAATCTGTAGAAAATACAAACACATGGAGGCTAAACAATATACTACTTAATAACCAAGAGATCACTGAAGAAATCAGAGGAAATCAAAAAATACCTAGAAACAAATGACAATGAAAACACGACAACCCAAAACCTATGGTATGCAGCAAAAGCAGTTCTAAGAGGGAAGCTTATAACAATAAATCCTACCTCAAGAAACAACAAACATCTCAAATAAACAACCTAACCTTACACCTAAAGCAATTAGAGAAAGAAGAACAAAAATACCCCAAAGTTAGCAGAAGGAAAAATATCATAAAGATCAGATCACAAATAAATGAAAATGAAACGAAGGAAACAACAGCAAAGATCAATAAAACTAAATGTTGGTTCTTTGAGAAGATAAACAAAATTGATAAACCATTAGGCAGACGCATCAAGAAAAAAGGGAGAAGACTCAAATCAACAGAATTAGAAATGAAAACGGAGAAGTAACAACTGACACTGCAGAAATACAAAGGATCATGAGAGATTACTACAAATATATGCCAATAAAAGGGACAACCTGGAAGAAATGGACAAATTCTTAGAAAAGCACAACCTTCCAAGACTGAACCAGGAAGAAATAGAAAATATAAACAGACCGATCACAAGCATCACATCTCTGAAATTGAGACTGTGATTAAAAATCTTCCAACAAACAAAAGCCCAGGACCAGATGGCTTCACAGGCGAATTCTATCAAACATTTACAGAAGAGCTAACACCTATCCTTCCCAAACTCTTCCAAAATATAGCAGAGGGAGGAACACTCCCAAACTCATTCTACGAGGCCACCATCACCCTGATACCAAAATCAGACAAGGATGTCACAAAGGAAGGAAACTACAGGCCAATATCACTGATGAACATAGATGCAAAAATCCTCAACAAAATACTAGCAAAAAGAATCCAACAGCACTTTAAAAGAATCGTACACCATGATCAAGTGGGGTTTACCCCAGGAATGCAAGGATTCTTCAATATACGCCAATCAATGTGATACACCATATTAACAAATTGAAGGAGAAAAACCATATGATCATCTCAATAGATGCAGAGAAAGCTTTCCACAAAATTCAACACCTACCTATGATAAAAAAAAAACCCACAAAGTAGGCATAGAGAGAACTTACCTCAACATAATAAAGGTCATATATGACAAACCCACAGCCAACACTATTCTCAATGATGAAAAACTGAAACCATTTCCTCTAAGATCAGGAACAAGAAACGCTGTCCACTCTCACCACTATTATTCAACATAGTTTTGGAAGTTTTAGCCACAGCAATCAGAGAAGAAAAAAAAAATGAAAGGAAAGCAAATCGGAAAACAAGAAGTAAAGCTGTCACTGTTTGCAGATGACATGATACTATACATAGAGAATCCTAAAGATGCTACCAGAAAACTACTAGAGCTAATCAATGAATTTGGTAAAGTAGCAGGATACAAAATTAATTCACAGAAATCTCTTGCATTCCTATACGCTAATGCTGAAAAATCTGAAAGAGAAATTAAGGAAAAACTCCCATTTACCACTGCAACAAAAAGAATAAAATACCTAGGAATAGACCTACCTAAGGAGACAAAAGACCTGTATGCATAAAACTATAAGACACTGATGAAAGAAATTAAAGATGATACAAACAGGGCCTTCCCTGGTGGCGTAGTGGTTAAGAATCTGCCTGCCAATGCAGGGGACACAGGTTCGAGCCCTGGTCTGGGAAGATCCCACATGCCGCGGAGCAACTAGGCCCATGAGCCACAACCACTGAGCCTGCGCGTCTGGAGCCTGTGCTCTGCAACAAGAGAGGCCTCGATAGTGAGAGGCCCGCGTACCGCGATGAAGAGTGGCCCCCGCTTGCCGCAACTAGAGAAAGCCCTCGCACAGAAACGAAGTCTCAACACAGCCATAAATAAATAAATAAATAATTTTTAAAAAAGAAATTGAATACAATATTTTTTTTAAAAAAGATGATATAAACAGACGGAGAGATATACCATGTTCTTGGATTGGAAGAATCAACATTGTGAAAATGACTATACTACCCAAAGCAATCTACAGATTCAATGCAATCCCTATCAAACTACCAATGGCATTTTTCACGGAATTACAACAAAAAAATTCACAATTTGTATGGAAACACAAAAGACCCCGAATAGCCAAAGCAATCTTGAGAAAGAAAAACGGAGCTGGAGGAATCAGGCTCCCGGACTTCAGACTATACTACAAAGCTACAGTAATCAAGACAGTATGGTACTGGCACAAAAACAGAAATACATATCAATGGAACAGGATAGAAAGCCCAGGGATAATCCCACACACATATGGTCACCTTATTTTTGATAAAGGAGGCAAGAATATACAATGGAGAAAAGACAGCTTCTTCAAAAAGTGGTGCTGGGAAAACTGGACAGCTACATGTAAAAGAATGAAATTAGAACACTCCCTAACACCATACACAAAAATAAACTCCAAGTGGATTACAGACTTAAATATAAGACCAGACACTATAAAACTTTTAGAGGAAAACCACTGTTTGACATAAACCATAGCCAGATCTTTTTTGACCCACCTCCTAGAGTAACAGAAATAAAAACAAAAATAAACAAATGGGACCAAATGAAACTTAAAAGCTTTTGCACAGCAAAGGAAACCATAAACAAGACGAAAAGACAGCCCTCAGAATGGGAGAAAATATTTGCAAATGAAGCAACTGACAAAGGATTAATCTCCAAAATTTACAAGCAGCTCATGCAGCTCAATATCAAAAAAACAAACAGCCCAATCCAAAAATGGGCAGAAGACCTAAATAGACATTTCTCCAAAGAAGATATACAGATTGCCAACAGACACATGAAAGGATGCTCAACATCACTAATCATTAGAGAAATGCAATCAAAACTACAATGAGGTATCACCTCACACCGGTCAGAATGGCCATCATCAAAAAAACTACAAACAATAAATGCTGGAGAGGATGTGGAGAAAAGGGAACCCTCTTGCACTATTTGTGGGAATGTAAATTGATACAGCCACTATGGAGAACAGTATGGAGGTTCCTTAAAAAGCTAAAAATAGAACTACCATACGACCCAGCAATCCCACTACTGGGCACATACCCTGAGAAAACCATAATTCAAAAAGAGTCATGTACCACAATGTTCATTGCAGCTCTATTTACAATAGCCAGGACATAGAAGCAACCTAAGTGTCCACTGACAGATGAATGGTTAAAGAAGATGTGGCACATATACACGATGGAATATTAGTCAACCACAAAAAGAAACGATATTGAGTTATTTGTAGTGAAGTGTATGGACCTAGAGTCTGTCATACAGAGTGAAGTAAGTGAGAAAGAGAAAAACAAATACCGTATGCTAACACATATATATGGAATCTAAAAAAAAAAAACTTGGTTCTGAAGAATCTAGGGGCAGGACAGGAATAAAGACGCAGATGTAGAGAATGGACTTGAGGACACGGGGAAGGGGAAGGGTAAGCTGGGACGAAGTGAGAGAGTGGCATGGACACATATACACTACCAAATGTAAAATAGCTAGTTAGTGAGAAGCAGCCGCATGGCACAGGGAGATCAGCTCAGTGCTGTGTGACCACCTAGAGGGGTGGGGTAGGGAGGGTGGGAGGGAGGGAGATGCAAGAGGGAGGAGATACGGGGATGTTTGTATATGTATGGCTGATTCACTTTATTATAAAGCAGAAACTAGCACATCATTGTAAAGCAATTATAGTGCAATAAAGATGTTAAAAGAAAAAACAACATTTATCACCTAGTCGCTCTACCGTGTGAGTTATGACTGCATTCAAGTTCCTTATTTGGATAAGAGCTAAAAATAATATTAACTAGGAGGATGACATAGGCACAATATATTATGATTGATATATGATAGATCACTATTCGGTGATAGTATATCAATATTTTAGCATAAGATAACTGAACGAAGGAGTTCCAAGTGTGGACGCTTTCCTGGGTGGTACCAGAGCCTTGCTAGCCTTCCCTGATCCTGGCTGCCCCTTTTTATGCACAGGAACCATGAAAACAGGAGAGAAGCGAGTAGCTTCCATGAAGCAATCTTAAGTCCAAAGCAGAGTCGTGTTTGGAAAATGCGTCAGAACAGACAAAATGGTATACCTTTCCTTCCCTTCTTTCCCTGGCCACTTTGGTCCTCCTTTGAGACCCTCGTCTCTGCAAGCCTGACGCTACCAGGCAGTTCTGTGCACCCTTCTCTACGCCAGGGTTTCACACTGTTGGCTGCTCACGGTCTAGGCCAGGGTTCCCTGTGGTGAGTGCTGTCCTGAACCCTGTAGAATGTTTAGCAGTATCATCAGCCTCCACCCACCAGACGGCAGTAAGTATCTTCAGACATTGTCAAACGTCCCCTGGGAAGGGCCTAAATACCCGCCAATGGAGGACACCCACAGGCCCAAGACGTCAGCGAACCCAAGAGGACTCCAGAAGATTCCAGTGCATTGCAAAGGATGGAGGAAGGGCTGCTGGATTAGATGTTGGATGTCAGCACTGAATTTAGATGATTGCCAGATGCGGTTAGAACCCAGATCAATAACTGAAACAGAACCTGAGGGGTGCATAGTTCTCAGCCTAGAGGGTACGGCTGAGCAAGCCTTTTCTCTTTCTTTTTTTTTTTTTAATTTTTTTTTGCGGTACGCGGGCCTCTCACTGTTGCGGCCTCTCCCGTTGCGGAGCACAGGCTCCGGACGCGCAGGCTCCGCGGCCATGGCTCACGGGCCCAGCCGCTCCGCGGCATGTGGGATCTTCCCGGACCGCGGCACGAACCCGCGCCCCCCGCATCGGCAGGCGGACTCTCAACCACTGCGCCACCAGGGAAGCCCTTTTCTCTTTCTTTAAGTGGAGGCTTCAGCCAAAAGCATTTCTGAATAGCCGAGCCCTATAAACAAATCTCTGGTTACCTGAGAAGCGAAAATCAGCAGAGGTGCAGGTTCCCTGCTGTGTTCACGCATCTCCTTAAGCTTTCATTTTACCCTCAGCAATAATGTGCCCAACGCCAGTCCATTTGCGACCTGCTCATGGGGTGCAGTTTCAGATTCTTCTGCCTTCACGTTGTCTGTGGCCTATTTGGGAACGCTCCCTGATTGCTCTCCAATCACTTCCCACCCCTTTCGAGAACATTAGGTATTAATTCAAGCTTGTCAAATCTTATATGATATATTCCATTCAGGAGATAATACCTCATCAACCTTACCTGGCACTGGAAAATTCAGCTTCTCAAGATACCAGCTGTTATCCTGGAGACCTCGCATATCTGTTTGGAACAGCTAATAGCAAATGTTCTTGCTGAGCTCATTTTTTATTTTTTGCAGCCAGTAAAGTTCTATCAATTATACGTAAAGTCTACCTCAGTGAATCTTACAAAATAAAGAAAATGAATCAATTTATGACGTGTAAGTCAAGTGCTTCTCTGTCATCGCCCTAAATAACAACAAATACAATAACACTACCGCACATACATGCAAGTTACAGGATTTTTTGGAAGACGTTTTCGTGTGAAGGCTATTGTTGCTTGGTTTCCAAAAAAGAAAACACTGGACTGTGGAGTAGTCTTTGATAAGGCTGGGGGCCCATCTTTTTGGATATCTAATCAACATGACACACATCCTTTTCGTTTGTTTTAATGGTTACCGGTGTTGAAAAGTCAATCCACAGAGGCACATTGTTACAAATGGAATTAAACTTCCACAGCTCATTTTACAAGGCGCAGATAATCTTCTCTCAAAGACATCAGAATTCTCCCGAGCTCTTTGTTTGTTTGGCTTTGTTTTGGTGGTGGTGCTGCTGGGTTTTTTTTTTTTGTTTAATTGAGGTGTACTTGACATATAACCTTATATTACTTTCCAGTGTACAACATAATGATTCCATATTTGTATATACTGCAAAATGATCACCACTACAAATCTAGTTAACACTCATCATCATACATAGTTACAGAATTTTTCTTGTGGTGAGAACTTCTGAGATCTGCTCTCTTAGCAACTTTCAAATCTACTCCCTTAGAACTTTCTGAGTTCAACTCCAGTTATGAAAATAATCAACAGACAGGAAGATCGTGGTCATGCGCAATCTAGCAGCAGGTTAATAACTACAGGAATTTCAGAAAAGTGAGGAACAGAAAAGGTATTTCAGAATATTTGCAAGAACTACAGTGTGATACAAAAACATCTGGGAGATCTATGGATAGCAGTGTTAACAAGTACTGCAAATACTACTCTGGTTGCCTGGTTTGTTTGATTTTTTTTTTTTTTTTCATTCAGTGCTGACCTTTTACTTGACATTTTATTTTCTTTTATATTAGAGTATAGTTGATTTACAATGTTGTGTTAGTTTCAGGTGTACAGCAAAGTGATTCAGTTATACATATACATATATGCCTGAATCCTTAATTGAAAGAAATGCTCAACTTCAGTTAGAGGTTAATGAAAATATAAATTTTTTAAAATTCAAATTTACAGGTCTCTTGAATTCTATCCAGAGACTCCTAGGTTAAGAATTCCTATTCTGGGGACTTCCCTGGTGGTCCGGTGGTTAAGACTTTGCCTTCCAACGCAGGGAGTGCGGTTTTGATCCCTGGTCAGGGAGCTAAAATCCCACATGCCTCAGGGCCGAGAAACCAAAACACAGAACAGAAGCAATGTTGTAACAAATTCAATAAAGACTTTAAAAATGGTTCACAGCAAAAAACTCTAAAAAAAAAAAAAGAATTCCTGTTCTAATGGACTGACAGAGTCCATTGCAACATGAAGGGAAAAACAAAGCAAAGTCCAGAAACATTTCAAAGGCAACATGATTCAGATTTCCACCTGGTATCTGCTCCTTACCTCTTTGAGATCATCTACTAAGTTTTTCCCCATCATTTATTCAGCCTTGACCTCAGAGACCCCCTTGTGTTCCCCCTGAATACAATCCTGCCCCAGGGCCTTGGCATTTGCTGATCTCCCTGCCAGGGGCGGTGCGGGGAGCTGCCTTCAGATTTCTACATAGCTGCTTCTGTCACCACCCGGAGATTTTGGCTTAAATGTCACGCTCTCAGTTAAGCTCTCCCTGACTTAATATTTAGAATTGCAGTCTGTTATAGGTTATTACAAGATATTGAATATAGTTATATAGTTCCCTGTGCTATACAGTCTTTATCTACTATATATATAGTAGTGTGTATCTGTTAATCTTAAACTCCTAATTTATCCCTTTTGTAATAACCTATGATGGAAAAGAATGTGAAAAAGAATATATATATGGATATAGACATATAGATAGATAGATATATCTGAATCACTTTGCTGTACACCTGAAACTAACACAATACTATAAAATCAACTAGAGTTCAATTAAAAAAAAAGAATTGCAATCTGTGCTATGGGAGTTAATTGCAGCATGCCTATAACTAGCCTAAGCTGTTCTTTTGAAATAAGAAATGCATGTGTATGGCACTGACCTCTGGCCAAGGCATAAAACCTATTAATTAATCATGCTGCTGTGTGACCATGGGTTTGAGGACTTTGGGAAGGTTTGTACCAGCTTGTCAGCACTGTTTATTGACAATAGACATATTAACGATCTGCGTCTGGTCAGGGTGAGACCCTCAGAAGTCTCTGTTGTTAAAGCTGGTTACACAGCAGAAATATGCATAGGGAACCAGAAAAATATGAATAACTCCAGCCAAGACTCCGTTTGGGGTTCCCTGATTCCCAGGGGTGCCATGTACACATCTATGGCTCCTGATCAGAAAGCAAGAGTGCATCGTGCCACAGCCCTTACAGACAGAGGACGATAGATCCCTATGAATGCTCTTTTCTCTAGTGGCTATTCTTCTCCTGTAATAAACTCCAGATTTGTAAGCATTTCACTGAAGTTCCTACGTGTCTTCTTCAGCAATCAAACCCTGTTGAACTGTCACCATTAGTGCGTAATTCTGACCACGACTCTCCCTCCTGCTTGTCTGGTTTTCCTGTCTTCATGGCACTTAGCGTCATCTGACATACTATATATTTTACTTATTGACTGTGTTTATCACATTAACATATTCATTGACTGTTCCTTTAGTATTAATTTTTACAGTCCTCTCGCTGGGGAACTCCATAAGGGTAGGGTTTCTGGTCCTTTTTTTTTTTTTATTGCAGTATCTCTGGACCATAGCACAGCAACTGTATTTATTATTTGATGAATAAAAGAATGAACTGAAGGGGACTTCCCTGGTGGTGCAGTGGTTAAGAATCCGCCTGCCAATGCAGGGGACACGGGTTCAAGCAAGCCCTGGTCCGGGAAGATCCCACACGCCATGAAGCAACTAAGCCCGTGCGCCACAACTACTGAGCCTGTGCTCTAGAGCCTGTGAGCCACAACAACTGAAGCCCGCGCACCTAGAGCCCGTGCTCCGCAACAAGAGAAGCCACCGCAATGAGAAGCCCACTCACTGTGATAAAGAGTAGACGCCGGTCACCGCAACTAGAGAAAGCCCACATGCAGCAACGAAGACCCAACGCAGCCAAAAATTATAAATAAATAAAATTAAATAAAATAATTAAAAAAAATAAGATATATCTATATACCATATCTTCTCTACCATATCTACAATATTCCATTGTATATATATACAGAATGGAATACTCCTCAACCGTAAAAAAGAATGAAATAATGCCATTTGCAGCAACATGGATGAACCTACAGATTATCATACTAAGTGAAGTAAGTCAGACAGAGAAAGACAAATACCATATGATATCACTTATACGTGGAATCTAAAAAAATAGTACAAATGAATTTATTTACAAAAGAGAAAAGAGCTCACAGACACAGAAAACAAACTAATGGTTACCAAAGGGGAAGGGCGTGGGGGAGGGATGGATTGGGAGTTTGGGGTTAGCACATGCAAACTATTATATAGAGAATGGATAAACAACAAGGTCTTACTCTATAGCACAGGGAACTATATTCAATATCCTATGATAAACCATAATGGAAAGGAACATAAAAAAGAATGCGTATATATGTATAACTGAATCACTTTGCTGTACAGCAGAAACTAACACAACATTGTAAATCTACTCTACTTCAACCAAATAAAATTTTTTTAAAAAAATAATGAGCTTCTCTGGTGGTGCAGTGGTTGGGAGTCCGCCTGCCGATGCAGGGGACACGGGTTCGTGCCCCGGTCCGGGAGGATCCCACATGCCGCAGGGTGGCTGGGCCCGTGAGCCATGGTCGCTGAGCCTGCGCGTCCGGAGCCTGTACTTCGCAACGGGAGAGGCCACAACAGTGAGAGGTCCGCGTACCGCAAAAAATATATATAAAAAAATAAGCTATTGTCATTATGTTGCCTCCACTAGGTCAGGTAAAGCGTTTGCTGAAAGGCTCCTCTAAACTGAGAGCAGCCAAACGTCCAATACTGTCCTATTAGTCCACATCAGATGAAAACAAGCTTCCTAACTAATTTCTGAGTCATTCTTTTCATGACTAACCAGCTTATTCAGAGAAGCTCATTATGCCACGACTCTCCACTTAAAGACAGACCTTTGCTCACTGTGACAAACCTAAGACGATGAAAGTTTACAGGGAAAGTCATCTGTTTGGATGAGTTCTTCGAGCATGCTGGAGTTGGAAGTCTCACATCAAACGAACGTTTTTCTCCCTTCTAAAGTAGCTGTCTCCACAGATGTAGAAAACAGGCTTATGGTTACCAGAGGGGAGAGGGGAGGGATAAACTGGGAGACTGGGATTGACATATACACACTACTATATATAAAATAGATAACTGATAAGGACCTACTGTATAGCACAGGGAACTCTACTCAATACTCTGTAATGGCCTATATGGGAAAAGAACCTAAAAAAGAGTGGACATATGCATATGTATAACTGACTCACTTTGCGGTACGCCTGAAACTAACACAACATTGTAAATCAACTATATTTCAATAAAATTTTTTTAAATAAAAATAAAAAACTTAGGGAATATAAAATCCATGATGCTAAAAAATAAACAAATAAATAAAAATAAGGTAGCTGTCTCCAATCCGGACCTAGAGTGGAAATCCCATGAGACACAGAAACCCACAGCATCAGGAAACAATCTACCAGCCTCACTGAACAACCAATTTGGCATCACTACCATGGTGGGGGATGCCTAGTAGAATGGCTGCCTTCCATCCACCGTTTATTGAACTAAAGACAGAGAGCTGCTTATTCATTCATCAGAGGGAAAGGAGTCATCATTGATCAGGCGTGGAAAAGAGAGTCCGCGTACAGCCTTGGAATCTGAGACATCAGGATTTTCACTGATCAAAAGCTTTCCACAACTCTGGGGTAGTGTTTTCATAGTACCTGGTACTAGTACACATGCTTTGTTCTTCCTTTCTTCTGCTGCTAAATCCCCAAACAGCAGAATACATTTTCACTAAACCCAATTAACATAGGAAGTGACTGGATCAGAAGAACTTATTAATAAGCCAAAGGGCACAACAGGGCCTGTCTCCATCAGTAACTGCCAGTAGCTAGGGGCTCTGGAGGAATTTTTTTTCTTAACTTTTTTCCATCACTGCAGTTTGACAGGTTCGGAGCATAACTGATGCAACCACATTTGAAATATGTTTCTACAAACACCACGGTTAATGTCAGTTCTGGAAAACGTAGGGAGGAAAACGACCAAGGTGATGTTCTAGTTAATAAAAACCTTCTGAGGAAACCATGTGCACCTCAAATGATCACTCTTAGCTTTGTCTGCGAGTATCCCTAGGCTATCTTTGGGTGGCAAATAACCCCAGGGGCTCTTGCTTTTCAAGTGTCAGTCCTTCCTAGTAAGACGAGAAAAGTGTATCTGTTACAGAAAGTGTACCTATTGACTCGCCTTAGTGCTGTTTGTTGACCGTTGTCCCAAGGGTAAAGACTGATCTGCATTTGAGCTGCTCCCTCCATATTGTTTTCTCCTTATGACAAAGGGTACAAAGGACGACTGGCCTGGGGAACACATCTTAATCCTAAAAGAGACAAGACAATGGACCCCCTTATGACCAAGAATCTGGCACTCAAGACTGTTTCAGTAATCATTTGGTTCTAAGGAATAGAATCTACTCAAGCTAGTTTAAGTGAAAGGACAAAAATCTCATGGAAGAAGAAGCCGTATAGATTTCAGGTTCCACAAAGAGAAGGAATAAAAAAGATAATTTCAAGAAGCTTAACAAGAGGCACACATGAATATTTATTTAGTCCAGTGCCCCACCATTCACTTGACACAGATGACCATTCTCTGAGTCTTTGTTTTGCTTGATTCAAACTTTCCAGAGAAGGAATGTGAGTGACCCCTGGCAAACCTCAGATCGACTATTCTAGGAATGCTATGTTTGCCTGTCTCATTACACCGGGCAAAGCCATGTAGGCCAGTTTCCCATTCTTAAGACTAATAGCAAGGAACAAGGTAAGCTAGAACAGGAAATTGGTTGTGGCAGTCAGATCCACTAGCATCTTTGCTCAGTACCCTAACAAGCCACAGGGTAGTGCTATAGCCTGCGGTTTATGTTTGAGTAATTGGCAATCTGGATTTGCAACCTGATGAAATTTACCTCAGTACATTTCATACATTATAATCACGTATGCTGGCTCTGGCTTACATGGAAATATATATCCACGCGCAAAGTTAAAGTGGCCAGTCGTTCTGTCATTTCAACCATCCAATGGGTTGATTTCACTGTGGAAAAAAAATATCTATTGAGTCAAAATGTTTGATCTGGTGACCAAGAGCAGACCCAAACTGAAAGGAACAGAAAGATTTGACGCGTGTATGGCAAGATAAGTTATTGTGATATTAATTGTGCTTTCTTTTCACTGTGAGGTTAATATTCTTCACTGCTAATTCGAGTTCAGGGGTCGGCAAACTTTTTTCTGTGAAGGACCTGACAGTAAGTGATTTAGGCTTTGCAGGCCTTATGGTCTCTGTCACAACTACTCAACTTTGACATAGTGCCAAAGCAGACATTGAGGATATGTAAATGAATGGGTGTCACTCTGTTCCAATAAAACTTTATTTACAAAAACAGGAGGCAAGATGGACTGGATCTGCTAATCATTCTTTGCCAGCTTCTGTTCTAGATCATTTCTATTCCTCCTCCCCCAAACCTCTAACTCCTTTTAAAGGAATATCGCCAGAGGATACAACCCCCCTCCCCTCCTTGCTACGGTCATCAACAAATGTCTGGTTTTTAGACCTAGCTCTCTGTCTCCCTCTGAACCTTTTATGCTTGTCGTTGTTCTTGGCAATTTTCCCGCTCATGGAGAAGGTAATTCACCCTATGTCCTCACTTCTCTGTTCCTTGCAGCCTTCAGTGCCAATGATCTTTTCCTTAACCCACCCACTTAATGCACTCACTTTTTCATAGGTCTGTCATCTCCAATAACCAAACTACCTCCAAAATCTCGATTTCCAGCCTCTCACTAACAATCAATCCCTCTTGCTCTACATACCAATAGCTCTTTGACTCACTGAGGTCACTGGGACTTCCAACCCACTGGCCGTACCACTTTTTTACTGTCTACCAGCCCTGTCCTCCTATCTCTCCTTGCCCAGTTTACACAGCAATCATACCACTGTGTACTCCTTTTTTTTTTTTTAACATCTTTATTGGAGTATAATTGCTTTACAATGTTGGGTTAGTTGCTGCTGTATACCAAAGTGAATCAGCTATACGTATACACATATCTCCATATCCCCTCCCTCTTGTGTCTCCCTCCCAGCCTCCCTATCCCACCCCTCTAGGTGGTCACAAAGCACTGAGCTGATCTCCCTGTGCTATGCGGCTGCTTCCCACTAGCTATTTTACATTTGGTAGTGTATGTATGTCCATGCCACTCTCTCACTTTGTCCCAGCTTACCCTTCCCCCTCCCCGTGTCCTCAAGTCCATTCTCTACGTCTGCATCTTTATTCCTGTCCTGCCCCTAGGATCTTCAGAACCATTTTTTTTTTTTAGATTCCACATATATGTGGAATCTAAACAGCATACGGTATTTGTCTTTCTCTTTCTGACTTATTTCACTCTGTATGACAGATTCTAGGTCCATCCACCTCACTATAAATAACTCAATTTCGTTTCTTTTTATGGCTGAGTAATATTCCATCGTGTATATGTGCCACATCTTCTTTATCCATTCATCTGTCGATGGACACTTAGGTTGCTTCCACATCCTGGCTATTGTAAATAGAGCTGCAGTGAACATTGTGTGTGTACTCCTCTTAACTCCCTTGTCCCCCTTTCCCAGCACGTCACCCATGCCAGGGCTGCACCTGAGCGCTGAGTGTGGCTGGAGGAGAAACACAATCATGACGACAGATCTCAGGTGGGTACTCTGCATACCCAACTATCCTACCATGGTTCTCTGGTACAGTTAACTTTTCCACTCTTGGAGACAATCACTTCACATCTTTTCCACCCTCTGACCTACAAAGTCGCCTTCTCCTACTCACTCTTCCTGTTTCATTGGAATAATAGAAACTACCTGAGCCTGGACTTCCCTGGGCTCTCGAACATTTATGATTCGGGACTGGAGGCTGGGATTCCCTAAAGGCAGCCACCTTTTGTGTTAAGTGCCCACTTTCCTGGCTTGCATTTCTGAAACTCACTGAGGGGATCATGTTAAGTTTTCCCAGAGCTTGAAGGCAGAGAACACTTGGAGACCTAGGGTGGAATCTGTTAACATGGGGAGACATTAATTCCCCCGAGCCTGAAAGGGGACTGTGGTCTGGGGGTGGGTGCCAGAAGCGTGCGCTCACGCCCTCTTCCCACACAACAGCTTGCTGAAGTGGCACAGCGTTGAGAGAGAATTGCTACAGGGTGTCTCGAGGGAGGCCGGCTCTCAGGCACCAGGGCTCCCAGCCGCCATCTGAGCATTAGGTCACGTGGTTGCCACAGAGCCTCCTGTATCCAAGAAACCACGTGGGACTGGACAACAAACATCATCAGCGCCCACCTCGACCTAAGACCAGGAGGCCCACCGTGCATGTTCCGGGTACCATAAGATGCTTGAGATCTCTGCTTAACCCTTCAGTGGGGTCCATGTTATGACTGATGCTGAATTTCCAGCCAGGATGAGAGTGGTTTGGAACCAATTCACTTGAGAATTAAAAGAAATGGGACATTTCTTATATCCTATGTAGAAGGGTAAAACGCAGACCCACTACATTTGAGTCTGTACAATGCAACTCAGAGGAAGAAATTTCCACCTGAGGCTTTCGGAAGTGCATTCTTAAGTCAAACACACAACATGTGAATTGATCAAAAAGCAGGATGCTACCGTCCCCAGTTTTCATGGTCCTAGCCCAATGTTTACAACGTAAATACTCAGGCATCCAGCAGTTATCTTCTAACAGAAGTGTCTTCCAACAGAGGTATCTTCTAAGCCAATGAAGCTTAAACACTTAAAACATCACATTAAAATTCCCACACAGCCCTGGAGAACCACCTGATTTCACTGTACTTTAAAAATGAAAAAGCTTTTCAAAAGGGCATAGAAAGTTGAAAAAAAATCTCATATCGCCTGGAGTGAGCAAAGAGACCTTGGGTGGGGAGGAAAGTGAGTGGAAATCAATTTCACTTGCTTCGGCCTCACAGTGGATTTTGTGAAGTAAAGGGTAGAAAATCAATCTTGGCAAATCAGTGAGAATTTATACACTTGACGGAGTCCAAAGGTCTCGTAGGGTGTATTAGACAGGAGGACGTTCTCCTCCAGCACATCATGGGGGATACGGCGTGAAGGTTGGGCCCTTTTCTGTACTGAGGAGAGCGTGCCAAGAATGCCTGCCGCATTCCTCGTCAAGACAAGTCCGTGGCGGAAGCCAAACCGGAGCGCAACCTCCTCAGCCCACACACTCTGAAGGGTGGGACCAGAGAAAGACACAGGAAGGCCTGGAAGCTCCTGTTCCCGACTCACCAAAACAAGCCTCCAGGTTACATCCAACAGAAGTCCCCCTTATCCTGCCTCTGATGGTGAGTGCCTCTGGCATTTGGGGGCTGCCAGGCCACCTGATAGAAGAGACTTCCTGTGACATCCCCAAGGAATCAGACAGGAAAGTAGAGTATGCAAGGGAAGTTGGCCAGGGGCCAGGAGGTGGACCAGTAGCAAACATAGCTGCGTGTTATAAGCATGTTACTTGGTTTCCCTTCTGGTTTCTATAAACGGTAGTGAAGTCTCCTGTAAAACATCTGCCTGGTTGCAACTGTCCTTCCTTGTCTTGGTCCCATTTGAGCTGCCATCACAAAAACACCATAGCCTGCGTGGCTTAAACAACAAGTATTTATTCCTCACACTTCTGGAGGCTGGGAAGTCTAAGATCAAGGCGGCAGTAGATGTGGTGTCTGGTGAGGACCAGCTTTTGGCTCTTAGATGGCCATCTTCTCACTGTGTCCTCACATGGTGGAAGAGGCAATAGAATGCTCTGGGGTCTCCATTATAAGGGCACTAATCCAATCATGAGGGCCCCATCTTTATGACCTAATCACCTCCCAAAGACATCACCTCAAATACCATCACATTGGGGGTTAGGATTTCAACATATGAATTTTGGTGGGACACATTCAGTCCACAACATACCGAGATTTATAGAAGCATCGTGACAGCCAGTACAAGGGAGAGCCGCACTCACCCACAGGCAGGCATGCCAGTGACCTTGTACTTAGTGAGCAGGCTCCAGAGGGAATGGAGGCAAGGCTGAGAAGTCCCACTTCTTGGCCCCACCTAGCCCTTCCTTCATCATTACCAAACTTGTTGATCTAGGCTTGATGTGATTAAAGGAATTATGTGGTCCCTGACAGTCCTGTATGACCTGGGGGAAGTTACCTGACCTCCCTGTGGCTGTCTCCTTAGCTGTAAAATGTATATCACAGGATTATTGTAAGTATTAAATGACTTGATGTTTGTGAAATTCTTAGAGCCACGCCTGACATAGAGTAAGCACTATATACATGTTTGATTATATAACAAAAACAATCATTATCATGTTATTATATATCGGACCTCAGATAAATTGACACAACATTGATGGTTATTAGCCATTAGTAAGTATGGTAGGCAGAATTCTGAAATGGCCCCCAAGATTCTGGGCCCCTGGTGTACACACTCCTTCTGCTAGTTATTAAATTAAACACTAATCTAGGTGCTCATTTGAAGGGATTTTTCAGGTGTAATTAAGGTCCCAAATCAGGAGATTATCCAGGTAGGCCTGACCTCATCAGGTGGGCCCTTTAGGAGCAGAGAATTTCCTCCAGCTGCTCACAGCATAGGAATGCAGGGAGATGCACTCCACGGCCTGGAAGAAAGCCAGAATCCATGTGTGAACTTCCTACGGAGGGGACCACATGGCAGGGAACTGTGGGTGGTCTCTAGATACTGAGAGCAGTCCTCAGCTGACAGCTAGCAGGCATGAAAACAGGGACCTGAGTTCCACAGGTGCAAGATACTGAATTCTACCAACAACCAGTCATCTTGGAGGAAGACCCCTGAGCCCTGGATGAGAACTGTGGCCTTAGCCAGCACCTTGATTTCAGCCCTGTGAGTCCCTGAGCAGAGAATGCAGTCACGCCATGCCTGGACCTCTGACCTACAGAAACTATGAGATAATAAATTCATGTTGCTTTAAGCCACTAAGTTTGTGATACTTTGTTATGCGGCAATAGAACACTAATACAGCGAGAAAAAAAAAACATGCAGAACTCGCAAATGCACAGCCAGACGATGTTGTTCAAAGCCCAGACAGCGTCCCCTCCACCCTGCCCATTACAGATAACGATTTTTCACTGACGAAATCAGTACCAAATACTCTCAGTTCGAAAAACATTTCCTTTGCCACGCGGGGTTTGGTCCCCCGGGAAGGCATTGTTCGCCAGCATCACTGGCAGGGCAAGGCTGACCCACCTGCTTCAAGACGCAGCAAGTCTGGGGGCTCCCAGGCTGGTTCCCGTGGCTGGGGTAAGAGTCGGGTGATGTTCGATCTAAACCCGACACAGCCTCCTGACCTCATGCCGAGACCTTTGACCTAAGGACGTGGCTCCGCCTCCACTTCCAAGGCCTTCCGGGAAACTAAGCAGGGGCTTTAGGACCCAGGAACCAGAGCTCTGGGATGTCCTGAAGAAAATAGAAGGCAGGGCGTATAATGGGTAAGAGCTCTAGCTTCTGCATTGAAGTCTGGCTTCAGGCTTCCCTGGTGGCGCAGTGGTTGAGAGTCCGCCTGCTGATGCGGGGGGCGCGGGTTCATGCTCGGGTCCGCGAGGATCCCACGTGCTGCGGAGCGGCTGCGCCCGTGAGCCATGGCCGCCGAGCCTGCGCGTCCGGAGCCTGTTACTCCGCAACGGGAGAGGCTGCAGCTGTGAGAGGCCCGCGTACCGCAAAAAAAAAAAATCTGCCTTCACCACCTGTGACTTTTTGCAAATTCCTTTCCCCCTGTGCACCCCCATCTGTAAAATGGGGATACCAGAGTTGTGAAGGTTGGAAGGTAAGGCTTCTAAAACACTGGTGCGAGGGGACTAGCCCTTAGCAAGCCCTCCAAAACGCGAGCTGTTGTTTAGCTGATTTTGTTGCTGATCAGGTCTTCTAAACTAGCCCTAATGCTGGGCTTTCATCACATTGTAAATGTCCACCCCGTGCCCCAGATCAGACAGCAGAGCACATCTCGTTCCATTGTTTCTGAGCCCGAGTGACTGCTTAATGATTAACTACTCCAGCCTGGAACATGGAGTATCAAACCATGTCAATTAGCCCCAATATAAACGCAGAATAAAACAATCATCCTACGCTGGCCTCTTCTTGCCTTCTTCTTGTACCAAGTGGTCAGTGTTTCTACTGGATAAAACCAAGAGAATGTAGTAAACTTACAATATGAGACTGGGCTACAAGAAATGTGTGGGAAGTTTGCACTCTTAAAACAGACAAAGTAATTAGCATTTTTAAAAGATGGTTTCACGATGCTAAAAATTTACATCCCTCATTCAAAAAGGTGGGGTTCTATTAAATGTCACCGAACCAGCTTTGATGATGGAATTTATGAGGCTGTGCCAGGTCGTGATGATAAAGCGTTCAAAGGTGTATATCACTTACAAATATAACCACATCTAGACTCATAAAAATAGACTTCCTATTTGAACAGCATCTTCTTTCTGAGCACTGCTACGTGAAGTAATTTGAAATTTTCCTAAGTTGCAATGAGGCAGGTGGTGGTGGTATTTTTCCCATTTGTGCAGATGACCATCTATTATATGGATGTGCAAATTGGTTAACTGGCTGGAAGATCTGAGAAGAAAAATGCTGTTCTAGTACTTTTGTACAGTCCTGGGTTAAACTCAGAGAATTTGGCCAAGAGTAGATTAACATAAGCAACATTCTGTCCGATACATTTTCTATGAGAAACCAGGCTATTTAAAAAACAAACAAAAACAAACCTAGTGTTTTCAAAAAGAAAACTATAGCACAATGCCTAAGCTCCTTACTCCTTAGCAAATGATTCTCCCGGGGCTTCTCTGGTGGCGCAGTGGTTGAGAGTCCGCCTTGCAATGCAGGGGACACGGGTTCGAACCCTGGTCTGGGAAGATCCCACATGCCGCGGAGCAACTAAGCCTGTGGGCCACAACTACTGAGCCTGCGAGCGCCAACTACTGAGCTTGTATGCCACAACTACTGAAGCCTGCATACCGCAGCAAGAGAAGCCACCTCAATGAGAAGCCCGCGCATCTCAACGGAGACCCAGTGCAGCCAAAATTAAAAAAAAAAATTTAAAAAAAAAATGATTCTCCCGACTAGAGTGTGAGATCCAGAAAGTCAGAACCTTTGCCCACATCTCCTTCACTGTGGCTACCCTGGTGCCTAGAATAGTGCCTGGCACTCACTAAATATGTCCTGAACAAATGAACTAATGAAATTAACTGAACTAGCAAGTGGTATGCTGTTGGTGTTCGTTTTCTGTCTAAATTCTGAGCAGTTAAAAATGTAAACATGATCAGACCAAGAAAGAAAAAAAAAAAGCAGGGAGGTGATATAAATTCACATTTGAATTTCTGAGCACACTGGAAGAGAAGAAAACCCAGTGTCAATGGAATTTACCACTACGAAGTTTTCATCCCTGCATGGAAATTTCCAGAGCCTATGTTGTAAACCATCTTACAATGGGTCATTTATGAGGAGGAACTGTTTTGCTTAAATGATTGTGTGCCAGCAGCGCCATCTTCTGGGTAACTAGTTGGGCATTTTAGAACAAAATTCTGGAGTCTTCTTTTTCATATAGCAAACTGAATTTAGAATCACAAAAAATTACACAGGAAATATCCTTACAGGTCATCTAGGCCATATGTCATCTTACAGGTAACGATTTGCCTTAAGTGGGTACAACATTTTCTTACTTTCTCTTGATCCAACGGAGCACCAAATTCATGTCTCAGAGAGAAGACAAACTACAGCCATCATTACTAAATTATATCACAGGTCTCATATAAACCA
Source organism: Pseudorca crassidens (assembly GCF_039906515.1). NCBI lineage: Eukaryota > Metazoa > Chordata > Mammalia > Artiodactyla > Delphinidae > Pseudorca > Pseudorca crassidens. Next base: position 121,534,515 of record NC_090317.1, on the reverse strand, counting down.
GAAACTGAAAGGCAGTTAAAATCCATTTGTCGAGCATCTGAACAGTGCTGTCGAATAGGAATTTCTGCAACAAAGGAACAACAGAACTTTCTGCGATGACCTATACGTATCTGTGCTGTCCAATACAGTAGTCACTGGCCATGTGTGGTTATTAAACATCTGAAATGTGGCTACTGACTCTGAGGAACTGGATTTTTAATTGTATCTAATTTTAATTAATTTACATTTTTAAAATAGCCACATACGGCTAGTGTAGGGTTTCTCAACCTTGGCACTATTGACATTTTGGGCTGGATCATGCTTTGCTCTGGTGGCTGTCTTGTGCACTGTAGGGTACTTAGCAACACCCCTGGCCTCTACCCACTGGCCAGGCATACCCTCGCCCTCAGTTGTGACAATCATAAAAGTCTCCAGACACTGACAAATACCCCCTAAGGGGAAAAATCACCCCTGGTTGAGAACCACTGGGCTAGTAGCTATTGCACTGAACAGCGCGGTTCTAGAAGATGCATGATGTGTCCTGAACAAGTGAACTAATGAAATTAACTGAACTAGCAAGTGGTATGCTGTTGGTGTTCGTCTGGTTGCCTGTCCTCACTGGGGGTAATGGGACAAACTGACTTCCCTGAGTCTCAGGGTCTCACCTGGAGAAAGGGAGAGCATAGTACCCACCTGGTGGGGTTGCTGTGAGAGCTAAATTAGGTGAAGCGTAAAGCGTTCCCAGCTCAGGGCTTGGCACGATCAACACCATAGTTGTTATCTTAGCCACCCTCTTCCAGGCGGCAGGGGGGCGGAGGGGTGTGGTGGAATTTTTCATGCCCTCCAACCAATAACACAAAAGTACTCAGTATGTTCCTTTACAAATAAAAATCTCCTTGAAAAAAAAAATCTAGCCAAACTCTAATCAACCTGACTTTATTTTAAAATCCCAGTGGCCTCAACACTCGATAACGTTTGTCTGTCGTTTGTGATGCCATTCCCTTGACACATTTAAATGTGGAGGAGAAACCATTTCAGCTCCTCAGGGAGGCTGAGTCCGGTGATCTTATGATGCTGCTTGATCCCAAAGCACTTCCAAATTCTAAGGCGGCATAACTGCATCAAAGAAGGGGGCCCTGGAGAAAGATGATAAGACAAGTCACCCATGGGTTTCACTGATCTAAGACTTTTCCCTTCCTTCGTTGAAAGCATACAAGCTATGACACTATTATAAGGAAATAATATGGTGCAGCTTAAGACCATGTTCTGCTTTTTGTAGGAGGCATTTTTAGGCCATGTTCTCTCTTTTCTGGTATCTCATTGAAATGAGTTTGCTAGGTTTTGATTTAGAACAAAGACCTTCAAAGCTCAGTCTCACCAATGGAGGCTTATGGGAGCTAATTTTGGAATTACAAAAGTATGGAAATCCCAGCAATGACACGAAAATCCATGTTTAATGCCTTTCTTGTCTTTACCTTTAAAAAAAATAAGGTCATATTTCTGGATGCAAATACTTTTATAATTTAGCAGTTTTAAGATATTCAAATATAAGAAGCTATCAGTGAAGCATTAATGTTACCTGAAGTCATATTTTTTTGTTTTTAACATCTTTATTGGAGTATAATTGGAGTTTACAATGGTGTGTTAGTTTCTGCTTTATAACAAAATGAATCAGCTATACATATTCATATATCCCCATATCCCCTCCCTCTTGCGTCTCCCTCCCACCCTCCCTATCCCACCCCTCTAGGTGGTCACAAGGCACCGAGCTGATCTCCCTGTGCGATGCAGCTGCTTCTCACTAGCTAGCTATTTTACATTTGGTAGTGTATATATGTCCATGCCACTCTCTCACTTTGTCCCAGCTTACCCTTCCCCCTCCCCGTGTCCTCAAGTCCATTCTCTAGGTCTGCATCTTTATTCCTGTCCTGCCCCAGGTGCTTCAGAACCATTTTTTCTTGTTTTTTTTAGATTCCATAAATAGGTGTTAGCATACGGTATTTGTTTTTCTTTTTCTGACTTAACGTTACTCTGTATGACAGACTCTAGGTCCATCCACCTCACTACAAATAACTCAATTTCGTTTCTTTTTATGGCTGAGCAATATTCCATTGTGTATATGTGCCACACCTTCTTTATCCATTCATCTGTCGATGGACACTTAGGTTGCTTCCATGTCCTGGCTATTGTAAATAGAGCCGCAGTGAACACTGTGGTACATGACTCCTTTTGAATTATGGTTTTCTCAGGGTATATGCCCAGTAGTGGGATTGCTGGGTCATATGGTAGTTCTATTTTTAGTTTTTTAAGGAACCTCCATACTGTTCTCCATAGTGGCTGTATCAATTTACATTCCCACCAACAGTGCAAGAGGGTTCCCTTTTCTCCACACCCTCTCCAGCATTTATTGTTTCTAGATTTTTTGATGATGGCCATTCTGACTGGTATGAGGTGATACCTCATTGTAGTTTTGATTTGCATTTCTCTAATGATTAATGATGTTGAGCATCCTTTCATGTGTTTGTTGGCAATCTGTATATCTTCTTTGGAGAAATGTCTATTTAGGTCTTCTGCCCATTTTTGGATTGGGCTGTTTGTTTTTTTGATATTGAGCTGCATGAGCTGCTTGTAAATTTTGGAGATTAATCCTTTGTCAGTTGCTTCATTTGCAAATATTTTCTCCCATTCTGAGGGCTGTCTTTTCATCTTGTTTATGGTTTCCTTTGCTGTGCAAAAGCTTTTAAGTTTCATTTGGTCCCATTTGTTTATTTTTGTTTTTATTTGCATTTCTCTAGGAGGTGGGTCAAAAAGGACCTTGCTGTGATTTATGGGTCAAAAAGGACCTTGCTGTGATTTATGTCATAGAGTGTTCTGCCTATGTTTTCCTCTAAGAGTTTGATAGTGTCTGGCCTTACATTTAGGTCTTTAATCCATTTTGAGTTTATTTTTGTGTATGGTGTTAGGGAGTGTTCTAATTTCATTCTTTTACATGTAGCTGTCCAGTTTTCCCAGCACCACTTATTGAAGAGGCTGTCCTTTCTCCATTGTATGTTCTTGCCTCCTTTGTCATAAATTAGGTGCCCATATGTGCGTGGGTTGATCTCTGGGCTTTCTATCCTATCCCATTGATCTATATTTCTGTTTTCTGCCAGTACCATACTGTCTTGATTACTGTAGCTTTGTAGTATAGTCTGAAGTCCGGGAGCCTGATTCCTCCAGCTCTGTTTTTCTTTCTCAAGATTGCTTTGGCTATTCGGGGTCTTTTGTGTTTCTGTACAAATTGTGAATTTTTTTGTCCTAGTTCTGTGAAAAATGCCAGTGGTAGTTTGATGGGGATTGCACTGAATCTGTAGATTGCTTTGGGTAGTCTAGTCATTTTCACAATGTTGATTCTTCCATTCCAAGAATATGGTATATCTCTCCATCTGTTTGTATCATCTTTAATTTCTTTCATCAGTGTCTTATAGTTTTGTGCATACAGGTCTTTTCATATTTGTTTTTATATTGTGCATTCAGAGTTGTCCCAGTGCTTCAACTCACAGGTGAAAAGTGAAGTAGCACAAACCTTGCATAGGGATCCAGCCAAGTGTTTACATCTTAAGACAGCGTTTCTCAAGGGGGGGGGGGAGGGAGTATTTTGCTTCCTAGGGACACTTAGCAATATCTGGAGCTAATTTTTTTTGTCACAACTTGTGGGGGGGTGTTGCTACTACCATCTAGTGGGTGGATGACAGGGATGCTGCTAAACATCCTACAGGGCACAGGACAGGATGGCCCCCATCTGGCCCAAAATGAGCTTGAAAAACCCTGTCATAGGGTAAAGAGATGGGAAATGATTTCCCATCCCCAGCCCCTGCACTAAATTGTAATGGGAATTCCCTTTTGGTTATTAAAAACTTTTTAAAAGGCAAAGCTGTATACCTTCAAGAATCCCATAAAGCAGTAGCCCTCAAGCCTGACTGGGGGGGGGGGGGGGGGGGCGGGGAGGGCTTTAAACTCCACCCCAGGCATGTTGCTTCAGTTACTGTTGGGTGGGGCCTGTGCATCTGGTTTTTGTAAAGGCACGTGTCCCAGGTCACTGTATTGTGTGGCCAGGGTTGAGAATGCAACCAAAAGGGTACAGTGGCCTCTAACTTTGATACCAAGCAGGACCCTGTGGGACTCCAGGGCACAAAAGCCCTTCCGTGTCCCCCTTTTTTTTTTCCGGTACGCAGGCCTCTCACTGTCGTGGCCTCTCCCGTTGCAGAGCACAGGCTCCGGACGCGCAGGCTCCGCGGCCATGGCTCACGGGCCCAGCCACTCCGCGGCATGTGGGATCTTCCCGGACCGGGGCATGAACCCGTGTCCCCTGCATCGGCAGGCAGACTCTCAACCACTGCGCTACCAGGTAAGCCCCCCCATTTCTTGATTACAGGAAATAGGCTTCATTCCGCCTCCCTGACCTTCCCTGAGTTCCAAGAAGCAGGTTCAAACCGATGCTAATTAGGGAATGGAGGGGATGCAGAGACAAGGGAGGAACAGTCAAGAGAAACAACAGTGCAGACTTGGGGCAGGGTCCTGGTTCCCCTCAAGGGACCCATATAACAATATATTTGAGCTGTTTAGCAGATGCTGAAGCCCCCACCAGGTGGGAGAAGTTAACTGCATGCTGCCCACAAGCACAGAGACCCCAGACCAGCTGGAACCAGACGGTTCCAACTTCACCACCAACCAATCAGAAGAATGTCCACGAGCTGATCACACCCTCCTTGAACCATTACTATAAAACTCCTCACCACCCCCTCCAGGTCGGGACACAGTTTTGAGGGCATTAGCCCGCCGTGGCCCCCTTTCCCTGGCAAAGTAATAAAGCTATTCTTTTCTACTTCACCCAAAACTCTGTCTCCGAGATTTAATTCAGTGTCAGGGTACAGAGGCCGGACTTGGCTTCAATTTCCTATAGCATCACCGCAAGCTACAGGATAAACTGGGTTGCCTCCTTCTCAGGTGATGGAAAACAAGGAGAGGTAGAAACAGACATATATACAAGGAAAGAAAGAAAGGAAATATTTTCAATCAGGTCCTCAGAGCACAATCACAAGGTCCCTGTTGAAATTTAGGGCACCTTCCAGATACGTTCAGTGTACTCAAGGCATATATTAATGAAGGATTTCCCAGTGTGCTCAAAGCATTTATTAACGAGCTGCAAAAGGCATAGTGTGGGGCAACTGAACTTAATCTTCTCTCACTAAGGCACCTTGAAGGAAGTTACTAATCACATGTGCTAGATACAATGTCAGGGTCAAGTGCCAGTATAAAGATGAATATAACCCAGGTTGAGTTTTATTCATTGTTTTTCCTTCTGATTTTAAAAGAAATTAAAACATTTCTGCGGGCCCCTAAAAACATGGTGAACCCCACGCATTGTGCCATCTGTGCCTGCTGGAGAAATCAGCCCCGTCTATAGAGATACAATTTTTTGAAAACAAGAAATTGTCAAAGTACGGGCAGAGTTGCCCGGGGGTGACCCCACTGCTTCTCATAAAGGGGTTTCTATTGGACTGTTCCTTGTGCCTCGGCTCGGGGAGCACAGGCCTTGTTTGGGAGGCCCCAAGGCAGGCTATGGCCACAAGTACGCTGGGGCAGTGGGTGTAGCAGGAAGAAGGATTCAGGGGCCACTTTACAATTCTGCCCAGAGCCCTAATTCTCAGCATGTGGGGAGAAAATAACCAGATTACATGACATCAGAATCCTTCTGGGACTTCCCTCGTGGTGCAGTGGTTAAGAATCCGTCTGCCAGTGCAGGGGATACGGGTTCGAGCCCTGGTCTGGGAAGATCCCACATGCCACAGAGTAACTAACTAAGCCCGTGCGCCACAACGACTGAGCCACGCACCTAAGCCCGTGCTCCACAACAAGAGAAGCCACCGCAATGAGAAGCCCGCGCACCGCAACGAAGAGTAGCCCCCGCTCGCCGCAACTACAGAAAGCCCGTGTTCAGCAACGAAGACCCGACGCAGCCAAAAATAAATAAATTAAATCAAATTAAAAATAAAAAAGAATCCTTCTGGTAGGGAAGCCTGCTTCAAACTCCCACAACCCCTAAGACTCAACAAAGTCCACACTCTGGTAAAAAAAAAAAGCAGGTCCTGAGCTGGCTGCTCTCCACCTCTAGGGACAATCAAGAATGCAATCTGAGGGGTCTCTGCTCCCCACCCCAGCCCACCCGTGACCTCGCAGCCCAGGGAAGTGCCCCTATCCCCTTGCACACTGCTCAACCCCAGTGTTTAGTGGTTTGGGTCAGGAGTGTCAGTTTTTATTTATAGAGGAGTGTGGACTCAGTGTTGATTAACTTATTATATTGGATTGGCCAAAAAGTTCGTCCGGATTTTTCCATAAGATGGCACGGAAAACCCGAACGAACTTTTTGGCCAAGCCGATAGTAAATGTCTCCCGATTGCTGTGCATCATGAAAGTAATACCGTGTAATACTCAGTGAGTTGCATTCTTACCCACCATCCCAGAAGCCAAATGCCCAGTAGTTCAGCCCATCTGTACTGCAGTAAGACATCCTGGGGCATTGTACAACCCCAAAGACCCTTCTGCTGCATCTCTCTAAAGCACGGCTTACAAATACCCTATCAGATCACTTATATGTGGAATCTCAAATATGACACAAGTGAACTTATCTACAAAACAGAAACAGACTCACAGGCATAGAGAACAGCCTTGTGGTTGCCAAGGGGGAGGGGGTGGGGGAGGGATGGATTGGGAGTTTGGGGTTAGCAGATGCAAACTAGTATATATAGAATGGATAAACAAGGTCCTACTGTAGAGCACAGGGAACTATATTCAGTATCCTGTGATAAACCATAACGGAAAAGAATACGAAAAAGAATGTGTAAGTGAATCACTTTGCTGTACAGCAGAAATAAACGTAACATTATAAAATCAGCTATACTTCAATAAAATAAGTTTAAAAAAAAATAAAGCATGTCGTACACCTGAAACTAACACAACATTGTAAATCAACTATACCCCAATAAAATTTTTTTAAATACAGCATGTCTTAGGTAACATTAACATTTAACATTTTAAAACAATATCTGAATTCTTTGAAAGCTGGCCTATCCCACAGATGAACATTAGATCATCCAAACAGCCTGTCTCCAACATGCCAAAGAGCAGGATGGTTATTTATTATATAACCAGTACTGTACCTTGCTGAATACTAAACTATCTCAGCTCCCCACGTTTCGTGAAGGCAGAGAACAATCTTTTTCATAAGACCCGAAGTCAGAACTCGGTAAGTACCTGCCTCCTGCTAGAGCCCACAGGAGTCTATGGATTAGGGCTTAGATTCAGGCAAAGGAGAAGCACCTTCTCTCTGCAAGAAGACCTGGCTCAGGGGGCTCTCTGGAGGCACCAGCTCCAAGGGACGGTGGCCTTCAGCATCCCTGGCCTGGGTGTCTGCTCCAAAGTCCATGAGCAGGCAGGCCAGCTCGCCACTGGACGCCCTGGCCACCGCGTGCAGAGGGGAATCCAGCCCCCGGCCTTGGTTCACGCTCGCTCCTAAACAGTCACGAGAACGACAGAGTCAGAGTCAGCAGAGTGCAAGCGCCCCCTTCTCAAAGCACTGCACCTCAAAATTCCCTAACAAAAGGGCGTCCATAGCAGGCACAGTAGTTCTCCTGAGAAAACAGGAGACGACTTGATTCCATTGAATAATATGGAGAAAATGCCACTTGACAGTGTGACTGAACGTACCACGGGAGCTCTGTGACATATGAGGTTGGAAAGCTTGCCTTTGAGCACTCCACACAGGTGTGACACATGCAGGAAGAATCCTGGTGGCATGAAAGCTGCACATTCATTATTAACGGAGCCCAAATATTAGCCGGTACAGGCCGGAGGTGAGGCTAGATGGTGAAATCTCACCTATGGCGATTATCCACATTTACACGCCGAGCAACTGCCGTGAGGTTTAAACCAGAGACTTGGGACCCTGTGATGTGGACTGTGAAGGGCAATCCATTATGGCAGCATTGCCTAGATTGGGGTGGCCAATCCCAAGATCACGGGGAAGGGGGCAAAGCCCTCCTCTTCGGGGATAAGGTAGAATTCGAGGACCACCCCCACCCAGTTCCATCCTTACACTCTCAGCAAATCCCTACCCCAGTCCAGATGCTGGTTCCCGCTGTGATGTGTGGGGACATAGGACTTTGCCTGGGCTGCTGTCCCTCTAGTAAAATGGGAATCTATGTCCAGTCAACAAATGTTAACTGAATTGTTCTTGTATTGGTCTTGGCTTTGTGAGGGGTGGCAAACATGGCCCTTTCCTGACTAGGAGCTTAAAATCCACGTAGGGTAATAGAAGAAAGAGAGGGAGAGAAGGAGAGAGAGAACCACTCTCCTAATTCATGGTAATGGCTGTCAAGTGAGTAGAAGGCAATGGGAACCGTAAGAGCATTCAGTGCAGGGCAAGATTACTGGGTTTTTAAAGAATAACCAGGACTCAAATAATTAAAGAGGTGTTGAAGTGGTATCCCAAGTGTTGAAGAAGGGGCTGGATAACAGCAGGAAGGTGAAAAAGAATGATGCGACCTACGACTTTTCAAAAATATAATATTTACAATGGACTAAAACTGGGGCAAGTTCTATTTCCAAATCAAAGAGAACCGGTGAAGGCGGCCCCAAACCTGAAGATTCAGCCCTAATCCAGCAGCTGTGCAAGTTACTCAGGGCCTAATAGTATCAATGGCCAGACGGAGGGAGGAGAAACTAATAATCACTGAGGACCATCCTGGGAGATGTCATCATCATTATCATTACTATTCTCATTACAAGTGAGAGAACTGAAGTTGAAACAGTTTAAACTAATTCCCCGCAGAAACACAGTCAATATGAACTCCGATCCCGTGCGACTCCATTGCCCGCGCTCTTTCCTCTGCTACAATAGAAAGAGCTTTCAGAGACCTTTAATTTGTTTTTCATTTACTTTCCTTGTTATGTTTTGCTTTTGGTTTTACCTGATTCCAGAAGCTTCTTGGCACAGGCCACCTGCAGGTTTTCACAAGCCAAATATAACGGTGTGCCCAGGTGGCTGATGTTATGGTCAACGTCGCCCCCATGAGCCACAAGAGACTCAATGCACTCCACGTGGCCTGCAGCCCAAAGAGGGAGAAAACAGTTACAGCACAAATTCTCGTAGCTAGGGAAACACCACCTCGCCCATGTTTTGTGTGCTTAAATTTTCCAACAACTTCTCCAGCAACCAAAAGCTATTTCCTCTATTTAGACTAGGGAATGATCTTCAACACTGTCACCAGTTAATGGGTTGATTATAAGATGGCATCTGTAGCTCTGGGTGGAACTCCACTTGAGTTTACCAGCCACGGTAAACAACGAGCAGCCAGCCACCTTTTTCAATTGTTGGTGGCTCTGTAATCAGTCTGATTACCGAAATCAAAGTGAGCGCTGAGGAGAGATATGAAACAACAGGGACTAAAGGTGGACCTGGAGAAGAAGGCACAGAGCGGACGGTGGAACAGGGAAGGAAAGTTACAGCCTCACCAAGGGCAGGCCCTGGGACAAACAGGCCACGGTGGGCACAGGCGAGGCTTAGAAGAAGGTGCGAAATCCAACGTGAGTGAGGCCCAGTGTGGCCAACTAGGTTTGGTGAAAGCGGAATCACTCTTCCTTGGTCTAGGACATCATACTTGAAACATTGCTCCTTTGCATTTATCTTGTTATACCATTTTAGCTCTATGTGTCCAGTGAATATGATAACATGTCTCCTCGTGAAGAAATGCCAGTGCTTTGGGAGATAATTATAAAACGGGTGGATCCAGTCAAATGGGGCTGCTGTAAAGATAAGGGGAAGCTATTTTGTGAAGCCACTGCGGAAACAGCCCTCGGGGCAAGGTACGGTCATCATGATGTCAAGGAGGAGGAGAAATATCAGAGAAAAGCAAAACTTACAATTTTACTTTTTGTCCCAGAGTTAAGAATAGCAGGAAAACCGTGACTTTACGAAAAGAATTATCCCGGATGAATAAGTTCTGGGGATCTAATGTACAGCATGGTGACTACAGTTAATAATATATATACTGGGCTTCCCTGGTGGCGCAGTGGTTGGGAGTCCGCCTGCCGATGCAGGGGACACGGGTTCACGGGTTCGTGCCCCGGTCTGGGAAGATCCCGCATGCCGCGGAGCAGCTGGGCCCGTGAGCCATGGCCACTGAGCCTGCGCGTCCGGAGCCTGTGCTCGGCAACGGGAGAGGCCACAACAGTGAGAGGCCCGCATACAGCAAAAAATAATAATAATAATAAAATAATAATAATATATATACTGTATATACTGTACTTTAAATTTGCTACAGGAATAGATCTTAAATGTTCTCACCACAAAAAAAGGTAACTATATGAGGCAATGGATGTGTTAATTAACTTGACTACGGTTATCCTTTCACAATGTATACGTATATCAAGTTATCACACTGTACACCTTAAATATATACAATCTTATTTGTCAATTATACCTCAACAAACATGGGGATGGGGAGACTTACCCCAAACCGTATATAACATCTTATATTTCCAAAAATTGAAAGTTTGTTTCACTTAGCAAACTTAGGTGGCCCTGAGACAATATTCTTTAAGGCCTTAAAACAGAAGACTATAATTTGTTTTATAAAATGACTTGACTTTACGGGGTCATGGGTTCAACAACACATTCCACACATTCTGATGGATAGTCTATTATGTGCCAGGCCCTGTTCCGGAAACACAGCAGTGAACAATATTCCAAATGTTCTAAAAGGGTTCTTCTCAAACTTACTTGCATCATAAATCACCTGGAGGGCTTGTTAAACAAAGCACAGATGGCTGGACCCCACCCCCAAAGTTACTGATTCACTGGGTCTGGAATGGGGCCCAAGAATCTGCATTTGCGTGCCAGGTCAGGCTGACGCTTCTGGTCCCAGGATCCACACATTGAGAACAACTTCTCCATATACCTCCTTTTCCCTCGTCCCTTCCACAACAAGATGTCCCTTGGAGGAGGGGGTGGAAAACTTAAATTCTCAGCAGATTTACCTCTCTTAGCAGCTTCGTGCATGGGGGACGCCAGATCACTCTCAGGGTGGGGACTGGCTCCATGCTGCAGAAGCAAATTCACGCAGTCCAGGCTGCCGCTGACACAAGCATTGAACAAGGGAGTATGCCAGTCTGTAGTAACACCATTCACCTAGAAAGAAAAGCTCCAGCGTGAAGGCGGGCAGTGGGGTGTCCTGGATTCAGACCTAAGCTCCACCATTTTCAAGCTATTATTTCACTTGTCTGAGCCTTAAATTCCACAGCTACAAAATGGGGACAAAAAATAACAGATTCCCCAAGGTTGTTGTGAAAAACCGGATGAGGTATAGAATGTAATGCCAAGAACGTTCCCAGACCAGGGATTGAACCCGTGCCCCCTGCAGCGGGAGTGCGCAGTCCTAACCACTGGACGGCCAGGAAATTCCCACTAATCACCTTATTGTAAACATGCCATCCTAGACCCATCCCACACCAATCCAATTTCCCCACAGAAGTTAGAGTAACCTTTTAAAATTGTTAATGTATTATTTTTTTTTAATTTAAAAATATCACTTTCGGGACTTCCCTGGTGACACAGTGGTTGGGGGTCCACCTGCCGATGCAGGGGACATGGGTTCGATCTCTGGTCCGGGAAGATCTCACATGCTGCGGAGCAACTAAGCCCATGCGCCACAGCTACTGAGCCTGCACTCTAGAGCCCGCGAGCCACAACTACTGAGCCCGTAAGCCACAACTACTGAGCCCGTGTGGCACAACTACTGAAGTCCACGCGCCTAGAGCCCGTGCTCCACAGCAACAGAAGCCACCACAATGAGAAGCTCGCGCACCGCAACAAAGAGTAGCCCCCGCTCGCCACAACTAGAGAAAGCCCATGCACAGCAACGAAGACCCAACACAGCCAAAAATAAATTAATAAATAAATTTAAAAACATCACTTTCATCCAAATATAGAGTGAACACAAGCCAAAGATTTTATTCAGCTCATTCATTAATGAGGGAACCAGTAAAATGGCAAGGATGGCTAAAAGGAGAATTTATATAGTCAGTCAATGCAATGCTGAAATAAATTTGCTAATAGATACAAAACTGGTTAATATCCTATAGGGCCATAAAACTATAATCGTTGGGCTATCTTTTCTAACACTGGAAATCAGACTGAAACTTACAAGTTAACATCTAACTTCACAGTGTTTGGGCTATAATTGAATGGCAAAGAGCAAAGGCAAATGCACATGCACTTTCCTCTAGCAAGGAATTCTTTGGTGAACCTGTTAAACGATGATACTGTGAAGACAGGGACGTCATTCTCAGGCCCTATTTCCACGCAAGGCCAGAACTAGTGATGCATGAAAGATGTCCAGGGTGCAAAGTTTAAGGAGACACTCGCTCCCAGGGTTACAAAAGTGCTGAACGACCCTGCGAGTGAGCAGAGTTTAGAGTTTGCACCCCAGGCTCCTTTCTCGCCTCTGCTTAGTCCTGGGCCTGTTTCCAAGTTTGGGGTAAGTTTTCTTAAGCAAAATATAAACCTCTTGATGCACTCATCTATGGCTCTCAGCTGCTCTCACGACAAAGCCCATTTTCTTGGCCTGGTCGGCAAGCTTGTTTGTGTTCTGACCCCTCTCACCTGCTCTACTCTGCTGCCATAAGGAATTATTTTTTTCAGTTTTTTAAAAATTTATTTATTTTATATATTTTTGGCTGTGTTGGGTCTTCGTTGCTGCGCGGGCTTTCTCTAGTTGCAGCGAGCGGGGGCTACTCTTCGTTGCGGTGCACAGGCTTCTCATTGCGGTGGCTTCTCTAGTGGCGGAGTACGGGCTATAGGCGCGCGGGCTCAGTAGTTGTGGCTCGCAGGCTCTAGAGCGCAGGCTCAGTAGTTGTGCACATGGGCTTAGTTGCTCCGCGGCATGTGCGATCTTCCCGGACCAGGGCTCGAACCCGTGTCCCCTGCATTGGCAGGCGGATTCTTAACCACTGCACCACCAGGGAGGTCTCTAAGGAATGATTTGAAGGAACGATTTGAAGCCCCCACTTTCACTTCTAGGCCTTTGCGTTTGTTGTTCACAGGGGGTGGGAAGTCCATCATTTCCCCCAACCCCCTGTTGAGCTGACTAACTCCAACAGGTCCTTTAGGTTTCAACTGTAACGTCATTTCCTGTAGGAAGCATCTTTTGACTCCCCCTCTCCATCAGAAATAAATGGGTTAGGAACACTTCTACGTGTTCCCAACAATCCCCTTACTATTAATACTTATTACATTGTAGTGGTTTGCAAAATATGGCCACAGATTCTCTGCCCAGGATGCATATCCCTTTGCAGAGTGGCTTAGTAACTCCTCCCATCCCAAGACGGAGACTATATCTTTTCAATCCTTGAATCTGGGCTTGCCCACATGAATTGCTTTGGTCAATGGGACAGTTAACAAGTGTGACGCAAAGCAGAGAGTTTGCCCTCTGTTGCTGCTCTTGGAATCCCTGCTACCATGTGAACAGGCCCGGGTCGCCTGCTAAAGGATGAGAGACCACGTAGAGATTTTCTGTCTCTCCAGACCTCCCAGCCATCCCAGCCAAGGTCATCATGAAGTAGCCTGCCCCAGCCCATCTATCAGCTAGCCTGAAATGCCTCAGTAAGCCCAGCTGAGGTTAGCTGAAGCAGCCAGACCAGACGAGCTGTCCAGAGAACACAAGGAACTGTGAGATCAATGGCTACTGTCTTAAGTCATTAAGTCAGGGCGGTTTGTTACACAGAAGAAACTCACAGATAAAAACAGCTATTGTAATTGCCTGCTGTGGCTGAGATACTATGCGTTAAACAAACTCATTTCCTCTCTCTTGGGCGCAGAGGCATACTACACTTGCCCTCCTCCCTGGCAGTTAGACATGGCCTGAATTCTGGCCAATGGGATACGAGCAAAAGTGACATATGTCACTGCCAAGACTGGCCCTTAAAAAGCTTCCATTCACAACCCTCCGTGTCGTTTCCCCTTCTAGCCATCTAGCATGCAGCACACGTGGGAGCCACTTGTTGAAGACAGTGGGGCAACAGGATGAAAGGAGCCTGCGTCCTTGAATCACCCTCGGAAAACAGCCACCCAACTGGGAACACCCACACTGGATTCTGAGTTGAACAAGAAATAAACTTTTATTATATGAGGCTACTGAGATTTCAGGGTTTATCTTTTGAAGCAGTTAGTGTTACATGCCGCCATTTACCTGTTTATCTGGTCGTCTCCTCATTTAGTTTAGAAGTTCCTGAAAATCTTTATCTAGAGTTAGGCACATAATAAATGCTCAGTACAGACTGGTTGAGAAAAGATGAGAAACCCATACAGAATTTCCTGATCAGATTTTCCCATCACTCCTGAGCAAGAGGGTACTTAAGTTAATGGAAGATCTACTGGTCCCTGCTTTCAAATGCAATGATTTCGTATCTTCCTTCTCTAGAATCTCATTATGTCATCCCGATTCCCATTCTCCAAATAATAATCACATGTCTTATCCCTCTCAGTCCTCACAATACCACAAAATATGCTACATAATTTTTTTTTGTATTTTCCCTGTTTGTTTTTTTTCTCATATATAGACTCTAAAGCTTACAGGCTAAGTAACCTGTCCAAGTTTCCAATGTTAGTAAATGGTACAGATGGTCTGGAACCATTATTCAGGTCTTATGGAGACAAACGTTATGTGTTTTCTACAATATGTCACTACCTTCCAGCCACAGAAATGAAGGCAGAAATCTAACAGTTATTTATTAATAGTGACAGTCAAAGAAAATGATAGATAGTCAGACCATGACTTTCTAGCTAAAAATGCAGTATTTCATCTACCACTAAAGTAAATAAGCTTAATAGACATAATACTTTTGAAAAAGAAAAACCTTCATATTTCAAATCAGGCTAATCAAAAACGCTAGAAAGTATTCAGAAGGGATAGAAATCGTCATTTTTCAGTCATGGTGTCTAAGGTGTGATTTGAGCTGCACTTACCTGAGCTCCATGCTTTAATAAAATGTTTGCACAGGAGGGATGACCTCCAAGACAGGCTTCATGGAGCGGGGACACACGATCTGCCGTGACGAGGTTCACGAGCCACCCCTGGAGGAGGGGAAATGGGCAGAGTAAGGGATGCAAAGCAACAGTTCTGTAGGATTGGGTTTCAGTCATGAAGTCAGTACAAGACAATTCTTTTAAAAGTTGACCTGGCTCACCTATGATAAACCATAATGGAAAAGAAGATTAAAAAAAGAATGTATATATATATATATATATATATATATATATATATATATATATATAAATATATATATATATAACTGAATCACTTTGCTGTACAGCAGAAATTAACAAACACATTATAAATCAATTATACATCAATTTAAAAATTTACAAAAATAGTTAATCTGGCTCATAAAAAAGAATGAAATAATGCCATTTGCAGCAACATGGATGGACCCAGAGATTAGCATACTAAGCAAAGTAAGTCAGACAGAGAAAGAAATACCATACGAAACCACTTATATATGGAATATAAAATAGGATACAAATGGACTTATCTACGAAACAGAAACAGACTCAGAGAACTATTACAGACTTGTGGCTGCCAAGGGGGAGGGGACTGAGGAAGGGATGGATTGGGAGTTTGGGACTAATAGATGCAAACTATTATATATAGGATGGATAAACAACAAGGTTCTACTGTAGAGCACAGGGAACTATATTCAATATCCTGTGATAAACCATAATGGAAAAGAACATATAAAAGAATGTATATATATGTGTAACTGAATCACTTTGCTGTATAGCAGAAATTAACACAATGCTGTAAATCAACTATACCTCAATTAAAAAATAAAATTAAAATAAAAAAATAAAACCCCAACAACTTAAAAAAAAAAGTTAACCTGGCTCAAAATCTGACAGTACACTAAGGTGTTGACAGTGATGTAAAAAAAGAAACAAAAAAAGGAAGCATCATACTGCTGGCGGGGGTGTAAAATTATACAAGCACTCAGGATAACAGTTTGACAGTATCTATTAGAGTTGATGACACACATACCTATGACCTAGCCATGTGACTCTTAGGTGTACACACTCAAGACTGACTTTCAACTTGCTCTCACTCTCTCTTGTCCTCTCACTTATTGGCTCATTGTTTTGATGAGGGCCATGACAAGGAACTTAGGGCAGTCTCCAGGCAACAGCCAGCCAGGAATTGAAGCTTTTAGTCAAAAAACCCAGAAGGGGGCTTCCCCGGTGGCGCAGTGGTTGAGAATCCAATGCAGGGGACACGGGTTCGATCCCTGGTCCAGGAAGATCCCACATGCCGTGGAGCAACTAAGCTCGTGTGCCACAACTACTGAGACTGTGCTCTAGAGCCCGTGAGCCACAACTACTGAGCTCGCGTGCCGCAACTACTGAAGCGCACGTGCCGCAACTACTGAAGCCCACGCGCCTAGAGCCCGTGCTCCACAATGAGAGAAGCCACTGCAATGAGAAGCCCGCGCACCACAACAAAGAGGAGCCCCCGCTCGCCACAACTAGAGAAAGCCCGCGCGCAGCACCGAAGACCCAACACAGCCAAAAATAAATAAATAAATAAAATAAATTTTTAAAAAAAGATAAAAGAAAAAGGGCAGTTTCTAGTGTGTGTTTAAAAAACCCAGAAGGAACTGAATCTTGCCAACAGCCATGTAAGAGAATTTGGACTGAGGTCCATCCTTAGTCAAGCCTCAAGATGCCTGAAGTTCTGGTCCACACTCTTATAACTGCAGATTCATAAGTGTCCCTGACCCAGCTAAACTGTGTCTAGATTCCTGACCCATAGACACTGGGAACCAATACATGTCTGTTACATTAAGCCGCTAAGTTCGGGATTTCTTATATACCTACAGGTATATATAAGAAATACGTATACGTATTTCTTATATACGTACAGGTATATATGAGCGCACTCCAATAGCCCTGGACTAACACAGGCCAAAGCATTAGGTGAACCTCCACAGACTGAGAGGCAGAAAGTCCCGAGGCTGAGGAGCAATTACCTTCTCACTCTAGCACGCTAGGGCTGAAGAAGCAAGAAAGTGTCTGAAAGGCCCTGGGATTCTTCATCCTCTGGGAAAATGTGCTCTCCAGGAGATGGATCACGAGCCCAACCCAAGCCAAACATCAAAGAGCTCCAGGAGAGGCTCCACAGACGCCCCCCGATCTTGGACCATATCATCTATCCCTAACAGGAAGAAATCAGGTACAATAAAAGTTCTTTTCCTTAGGCCATGTCAATTAAGAGCACGGATAGTTTAATTAACATCTTGGTAATATATTATACCTTTTCTTCCCAGAAGAGTTTAAATTTGCCTAAAATCATTCCAATAAATTACTTCACTCACCATCATTCCTAACATACATTCTTCTACTTCCGTGGACATGTACAAGTCAGCCCCCTAGTCATGCTGTCCTTTGGACTTCTACCCTCTGACTGGCAAGCTCGTGCATTTTGAGATACACCTGGACATACACCTGAGTCTACAGGATCTCAAACGCAGAGCCTTTTTAGGTGGGTGTGCAAAGGGGTTCTGGGAGACTCAAAATCATCTGCTTAAAAATTAAAATTCCAATATCCTTTATACTACTTTGTCATCCCAGCTCTGCTGTTTGCAGGGAGGGATAGGACTGTATCTTCCCTTCCTTCATAACCTCAAAGTCCATCTGTATTCAGTAAATGCTTCCTGACCCTCTGACTCGAGAAGAATTCGAGTTACAGCATTTATTCCCTTCACAAGCACTGCCCATGGACTTCACAGTGTGGCATCTGCTGTCTTATTATTGTCATTATTATTTTATTACAGGCATCCCCTCAAAGATCTGTTCTCAAATCCTTTTTTTCCCCACTCTCAATGTTCTATATTTGTCCAATCTCTTCCCCACACACTGCTAGAGGACACAAGAAATTCACAGCAAAATGTTAACTGCATTTTTCGCTGTGCAACAGATCCTGAGCTGAAAGAAGGCTGTCCTTTAAAGGAATTCTTTATTGTGTTCTGTTAACTGCAGTCACCACTGCTATTTCTAAATCATCATTTAGGTGCTTATACATAAATCCAGGTAAATGAAAATGTAAAAGAGGAATTATTCACAGTACAAAAGTGTTCACCACTCATTACACATTCACATTACAA
This sequence comes from Pseudorca crassidens, assembly GCF_039906515.1. Taxonomy (NCBI): domain Eukaryota; kingdom Metazoa; phylum Chordata; class Mammalia; order Artiodactyla; family Delphinidae; genus Pseudorca; species Pseudorca crassidens. The sequence goes on along the minus strand of NC_090317.1, from coordinate 121,516,287 downwards.
CGAAGTTCCTTTAAATTAAGTTTCCCTTTGCAAACTGCGGACTGTATTTATAGGTACAAGTATGACTTTAAATGAACGGTGGCATTTTGTTTGAATTATTGACCAGGCTGAATCATATACTATTATAAGGCAAATTCTAACCCATTACTTCAGAGAGGGTCCAGTCTACAGTGGGTTCTCAGTTAAAAAAATGAATAGCTTGTCTTTAATTGTTCTACCATCACTTGTCTGTCCCCTAGTCTCAGCCTATATTCAGAAGCTCTTTCTGATGGGTCCTTGGGGTTGTATAATATCAGGGCACCCATGGGTGACACAGTGCTTAGTACCTGGCAACTTTCTGTCCCAGCCCCAAATCATATGCCTACCCAGGTTGAACCAACTGACTACAAGAAACTGAGGCTTTATCCTTTGTCCTTCCCACAGTTATCACTTCCTTCTCTACACTCAGCAGAAAAGAAAATCTTGAACACCTATGGTACTCACGTTCATCAGAACACATCACTTCCTTCCTACTTTACCAAGGTCAAAGCCATCTGATGTGAGAACTTTCTACATTCCCTTTCTCCCCACACCTAAAATCTCTCTGCATTCCTCCAGTCTTCTTTTCTCCCATTGCTCCTTTCTTTGAAGAAGAAATACATGAGTGCAGTCCAATAGCCCATGACTGCACCCGGGCCCCCCCAGCTCCCGCCAGACCCGTGACATTCCTTCATCCACCTTCTCACATGCGTCCCCTGCTCTCTCGAGATACACTTTCTTTTTGCTTTCAAAGTCTCCCCATCCCTCAGTCCTGACCATCGGCCAAGCATCCATCCATGTGCTTCTTCCCTTTGCTGCCCCCTCCTTTTTTTTTTTTTTTTTTGAAAATAGTCTATCCCCATCGTCTCTACTTTTACCCCTTCTCTCATTTTCTACCAACACAATCCTGCTGATACTGCTTTTAAAGACCATCTGTGACTTCCGGAAAGCAGTTTGCACTGCTCTGTCCCCCACCTCCTTCCACCTCTAAATTTGCCACATGTTCATCCTGACCTCGTGAAACCTCTGCCCTGGCTTCTAAAACAGAGTTCTACCTGGAATTATCTCCGACCTCTGACCGCCTTTTTTTCTGTCTCTTTCACTAACTCTGTCCTTTTCATCCTTACATCTCCTAATGCAGGCATTTCCTCCAGGATTTGCCCTCAAATCCTTTTCTTTTTCTCTCATATATTATACATGGCTTTCAAATTTAAATCTCGGGACTTCCCTGGTGGCGCAGTGGTTAAGAATCCGCCTGCCAATGCAGGGGACACGGGTTCGAGCCCTGGTCTGGGAAGATCCCACATGCTGCGGAGCAACTAATCCCGTGTGCCACAACTACTGAAGCCCGCGCACCTAGAGCCCACGTTCTGCAACAAGAGAAGCCACCACGATGAGAAGCCCATGCACTGCAACAAAGACCCAATGCAGCCATAAATAAATAAATAAATGTATTTATTTTTAAAAATAAAAAGTCTAAATCTCCACCCCCAGTACATGTTTCTAATTCCCTGCTAAGACATAACCACCCAGAGACCCAGCTCACCACATAAATTCAGCCTTTGCCAACCAAGCTCCCCTGAAAGGAGCTCCTTGTCTTGCCAGACCTGATTCTCTGAGTGGCGCCACTATCATCGTTTCATACCTAGGATTGAGACCTCAGAGAGAGGATAGCAGAGTGATTCCCGAGTTCAAGTGCTGGTACCATCACCTAACAAGCAGTGTGACCTTGCGCCAGCTACTTGCCTCTTGAAGCCTCAATTTCCATCTGTAAAATGGGGACAATTTCACCTACCCTACAGATTGTTATGAAGACTAAAAAATGATGTATGCAAAATGCTTAGCGCTCGGTCACTTCTAGGCAGTTATTATCTGAGATTTCTTTTCATTCTTTATTACTTAGCCTTCAATGAGCTGCCACATCCTAAAGGTCTGATGTTTCAGAATGCTCAGGATCTTTCCTAGTATCCACACCCTGAGAGCGGCTTAGCTCTTTAAAGATTGCAGGGAGCAGCATAAAACGTTTTATTCAAGAAACAGAAAAGCCAGTCCTTACCCGCTGCATGCAGTGGGACTCTACTGGGAAGGTTTATAGGGTTGTGCATTCAAATCTCCAGGGGAGCTTTAAAAAAAAAAAGGCCAGATACCCAGGCTGCATCTCAGAGCAACTGCAGTACCATCAAAGGTAGTTGACAGAGATGCAAAGGTAATTAAATAGAAAAAGGTTAGAGTTTTTAGCAACGGTGCCAGAACAAAGGGACATCAATATACAACAAAAACATGAATCTTGACCAACACCTCACACCTTGTACAAAATTGAACAAAATGGATTATAGACATAAATGTAAAATTAGAAAACTTTTAGAAGAAAATATTTGTGACCTTGGCCATATGTGGTCTTTTTTCCTGGCCTCTCTATTCTGTTTCATTCATCTATCTTATCTTCATTATCACCTGGTCTTGATTTTAGTAAGTTCTTATATTTTTGTCCCTCCCAGAATGACATACAAATGGAATCATATACTGTATAAAATATGAGTATGGCTTGCTTCGCTTAGAATGAAGAATGTCTTTGAGATTCATTAAAAAAAAAAAAGGTAGTTGAATTCAGGCGTCAGCATTTTTAGGAACCCCTACCCAATCCCAGCCCAAGGGGATCCTAATGGGCACCAAATTAAGGGCACAAGATGCCCAAAGGATGCCTTAATTGCTTCCTGCTGGCCTAACAAATCGTCATTGCTTTTTAAAAAATAAATTACTATTGAAGTGCAACAGATATAAAGAAAGGTTCATAAATCCTTAATGTAAACCTCAGTGAATTAACACAAAGAAAATCTATCTGCGTAATCACTGTACAGCTAAAGGGAGAAAGGAAAAAAATTACCAGAAACCTATGTATGTCCTACCCGAATTACTACCCACCTCTCATTGGCAAAGGCATATAGAATACTAACATCACAGAATCGTTTTCCTTGGTTTTGAACGTTATATTAATTGAACCGTGAAGTATGTATTTTTGTGTTTGCTCAGCTACTTTCACTTACCTGTTTTTTCAGATTCATCCATTTTCATTGCTGTATAGGGTTCCACTGAGTAATATACCAAAATATATGTATCCGTCTTACTTTTGATGAACACTTAGGTTGTTTTCAAGGTGTTTTTTTTTTTGCTGTTATGAATAAGGCTGCAATGAATATACCTGTACGTGTCTTTTGATGAACACGTGTATACATATCTGTTGCATATAAACCTAGAAATGAAACTGCGGGGTTGTAGCATAGAGATATTTTTAGCTTTAGTAGATATTCCTTAACAATTTCCCAAAGTGGTTTATACAAATTTATACTCCCACCAGCAATGTACGATAGTTCCAGTTGCTCCACACTCTTGCTGACACTTGGTGTTTTCTGTCTTTCCAAATTTAATCCTTCTCATGGGAGGAACTGGTAATATAATTTCTTATTCATAATTTAAATTACTCCAATTACTATTAGCACAGGTTGATATATTTACTGAACATCTGAATATCCTCTTTTATGAAATACCAGTCCAAGTCTTTTGCTGATTTTTCTGTTAGGTTGCCAATCTTTTTTGTATTGATTTTAGGCTAAGAATATGAGTTCTTTGTGAGATATATATATAGCACAAATATTTTCTCATGTGTGGCTTGACTCATTGCTTTCAAAAATACTACCTTTGATGAACAAGCCCTTAACTTTAATCAAATCCAACCTATCAGTCTTTTTGTTCCTTTCCACATACTCTTTTTTTTTTTAAGAAGATGTTGGGGGTAGGAGTTTATTAATTAATTTATTTATTTTTGCTGTGTTCGGTCTTCATTTCTGTGCCAGGGCCTTCTCTAGTTGTGGCAAGCAGGGGCCACTCTTCATCGCGGTGTGTGGGCCCGTCACTATCGCGGCCTCTCTTGTTGCGGAGCACAGGCTCCAGACGCGCAGGCTCAGTAGTTGTGGCTCACGGGTCTAGTTGCTCCGCGGCATGTGGGATCTTCCTGGACCAGGGCTCTAACCCGTGTCCCCTGCATCGGCAGGCAGATTCTCAATGGCCTTTTTTAAAAAAATTTCTCGGCTTCCCTGGTGGCGCAGTGGTTAAGAATCTGTCTGCCATTGCAGGGGACACGGGTTCAAGCCCTGGTCTGGGAAGGTCCCACATGCCGCAGAGCAACTAAGCCCGTGCGCCACAACTACTGAGCCTGCGTGCCTGGAGCCCATGCTCCGCAACAAGAGAAGCCACCGCAAGGAGAAGCCCACGCACCGCAACGAAGAGTAGCCCCCGCTCGCCGCAACTAGAGAAAGCCTGTGCACAGCAATGAAGACCCAATGCAGCTAGAAATAAGTAAAATAAATAAATTTATTTTTAAAAAAATCCCTGAACGTACTGGTCCTACAGGAGCTTAAAAAATACCAATGCATGAAGCCTGCCCTAGGCTAAATCAGAATATCTACAGTGAAGCCCAGGCATTGTTATTTTTTTTTAAATCTCACATTATTTTAATGTGAAGTCTCGGTAAAGAATAATTAGCTACAGTTTCAGTTTCTCCCTTCTTGGACCAAGTGAGAATTATTTTTTGTAATTTTCTTTTCTCTTTGTTATAGCCGTTTGAATGTTTGGTCTTACTCGCCTTACTAAAATATGTTTGTTTAGTTTAGCAGGAGCGTTTTTCAGTATGCTTTGACTACCTGAAGTGCTATGTAGATTGTAATAAGAAAACAGATACTCCTCATTTATGAGGAGTAACTGGAGCAGGTAATTTACACAATGTCACCTTAGTTAATTCTCTCAAACTCATACAAGGTAACATAATAGATTGAATTTTTGGTCTCAATTCTTCACTCTCCTGTAGTAGTGTAATACGTTCACACCCTTGCCATGACCTCATAGTTGACAAAACGTATCAATACTTCCTTGATCCTTGAATTTGGACATGGTCATCTGACTTGCTCTGACCAATGGGGTGTTAGCAGATGTGACATAAGCAGAGGAAGTATTCTTTCATGGTTGAGCTTGCCCTGCTATGCTTCAGCCTTTTGCCACGAGGAGAAAATTCCTCAGGTAGCTACTGGTGAAATAAGGATGGGAGGCATGTGCAGCAGAGCTGTACCCAACCCACAGCTTGGAGCCAAGCTCAGTCCAGATCAGCTGATCCAAAGTCTCATTAGAAAGAAATAAATGTTAATTGTATTATGCCACTGAGTTTGGGGTGTTTTGTTACACAGCAAGATCTGACTAATACAGGTAGGTATTGGCTCACTCATTTTATAAAGGCAGAAATTGAGGTTCCAAGAAAATAACTTGCTTAAATAATGCAAAAGAGCTTAGATAAAGACGTGATTCCAGCTGATATTCAGTAAACACGAAAATACTAAACATAAATGAATATCAGTCCAATTTAATAAGTCATATATAAAAGCTGCAATGATCATTTTTCACTCTATCAAAAAAAGGTAAATGTTTCATTTTATCTGAGAAGCAGCTTAGCTTCATTTAGCTAGAGTTACGTGTTACTATCTGTATTTCTATTTATAAGAGGCTGCTGCTACCAAAAACAGCTTAAGATAGTGGCTTAGAGTAGTCTGAAAATCGTCTTTAGAAACTGTTTTCTCATGGGAGGATTTCTTAGTCTATATAGGTCCGTGAAATTGGAATTTTTTCAAAGCACATTTCCACGAACTACCACCTGAAATTTATCATGTCTTTTGATTGTGAATTTAGATCACAGACCACAGTAGTAACAGCAGTATATAGGACTATCACAGAGAGGAATCTCAGATATTTTTAATTGCAGTATGAATATTGCAGATATCTAAACTATCTCAAAATATACATTCATCCTACTTAGAAATTACGGTAGTAATTAGAATCACCACTAAATCTTCTTATTGAATGCATTAATAAAGAAGTTCATATATTACAATGTCACACATTTGTTTATAGAGTTCCTCTATATTGTGTTTTATGCATTTAAAACATTAGTCTGAGAAGGGGTCCATAGGCTTTGCCAGACTGTCAAAGGGGTCCGTGAACGGGCCAAGAGCGTCTAACCTAAAAGGTCCATATTGTCTCTTCAGAGAACAAAACACTATGAATAAAAACTTCACTGGAATTTTGAATGGCGATTGAAACCGCTTTCTTAAAAGCGCCTTTGCTTAAATTCCCAATAATTTCAAACCATCAAAACTCAAATTAATGTGTACTTGAAATGACACCCAAGGAGCAGAGACACTAATATGAAACTGGGCAGAGCCATTTCTACTGGAGATTCAACAGAACTGAACAAGTCTTTGAAATTATACAATGTCGGTTTTTTTGGGTTTTTTTTTTTTTTTTTTTTGCGGTACACGGGCCTCTCACTGTTGTGGTCTCTCCCGTTGCGGAGCACAGGCTCCGGACGCGCAGGCTCAGCAGCCATGGCTCACGGGCCCAGCCGCTCCGCGGCATGTGGGATCCTCCCGGACCGGGGCACGAACACGTGTCCCCTGCATCGGCAGGCGGACTCTCAACCACTGCGCCACCAGGGAAGCCCGATGTCATATTTTAAAAGACATTTTCAAGCATTTATTTTACATGAGAGGTTTTCAACCTCTTTCAGCACTACTGACGTTCAGGGCTGGATAATTTTTTAATGTGGAGAGCGGCCCTGTGCAGTGTCAGATGTTTAATTACTTCCTTAGTCTCTAGCTACTAGATGCAATATCACCACCACCCCACCTCATCCCTGCTCCTGCTTCCAGTCGTGACAACCCAAAATGTCTCCAGACATTGTCAAATATCCCCTTTGGGGCAAAACTGCCCCAGCTGAAAACCACTTTTTACATGATAATTTTCAAGAACATAGTCTATTGAATAAAGTGACAGCAACTTGAATGCACTAATTTGCCCGCTATTCATTCAATAGATATTTAGTATAGAATCTATTCTGTGCGTAGAATTGTACCATACTCTACTATTATGCCAGCCTGTAAATAAAGAAGGACAGGATTCATCTCCTTCTGCTAAAGAGGAAATTTATATCTTAATATCTGACTGTGATGTCTTTTTCTCAATGTGGTGAGCAGTAGAACGTGCTTAGTATTCACCTTTTTTTTTGGCGGTACACGGGCCTCTCACTGTTGTGGCCTCTCCCGTTGCGGAGCACAGGCTCCGGACGCGCAGGCTCAGCGGCCACGGCTCACGGGCCCAGCCGCTCCGTGACATGTGGGATCCTCCCGGACCGGGGCACAAACCCGTGTCCCCTGCATCGGCAGGCAGACTCTCAACCACTGTGCCACCAGGGAAGCCCAGTATTCATCTTTTTTTCCCAAAAAACTTACTTACCTGGCTGATGAGGTTCCTCAAAGACAGCAGACGTCCATGAATGGCTGCTTCATGCACAGGAGACCAATCAGACACGGTATCTGTATGGAAAAGGGAGGAGCAGGTGACATCCCGCTAATGCACTTTAGACCCAGAGGCTCATCCTTGCCCATCAGTAGAGTCTAACCGGTCTTACTGGAGGGAGACATTGGAGTCAATCAACCAAAACTCCACCAGGACTTCAGAATTTCTCCCCACTATGGATGTTTTTTGAACACCATTTATTTGAAATGTCTAGCTAGCTAAAGAAATAACTACAGCCAGTGTCCAAACTGAGGACAAAGTGGTGGACTGGGATGACAGATTACTGTACTTCCATTTAGACGCTGGTTTCAAAGGCAAATGGTCCATTTAGTTAAATGAGAGCTTCGCTAATTACCAGCATTAGTGCGTTAAGTGGTGGTTGCCAGTCTAGTTTCCTGTGCGAAATACAAACTCTGGCCATATACTAATAGTAGTAATCATGTCATTACATACGCCATTAGGTTTGGAATCAAATCTAAACAAAACCATATTTATGGATTACCTCCCGTCCCCATATCAAGCACAAATCAGGGCTCAGTCTGACCTTGTAACAGGGACGTGAATTACCCCCAAAGGCAATGCACCAACGTGATTAAGAGAAAGCTGTGAATTCAGAACCGCTTGACTTCTTCTGAGCTGTGGGTCCCTGGGTAGACCCCGAGCTTCAGTTTCCTTCCCTGTAAAGTCAGGACAGCAATATTCTTACCTATGGCTCAACCCCTATTAGCTACTATTATTATCCTGCCCTAACAATAACCAGAGAGTCTTGATTAGACCCCCCCAGTCACTGCTATTTAAAAAATAGCAAATGTCTTCTCCAACCATTTGGAAAGAATACACTTTCTTAGGAAGGAAGCTTGTAAAACCCATCCCAACACGTTAAATGCTTTCCTCTCTTTCTAACTGACTGGATGTCAACTGACTGCGGCGCAGACCTGAATTTTTCTCATCTCCAGCTGCATCTGGTTTCTAGAACAAACAAAGGCAGGAAGTCAGAACGTGAGGAGGCTGGTCTGAGCTGCAGCTCCAGCTCTGCCTCTGCTCAAGTAAACACACTACACACAAACGAGGCAGGATGGTCCGATACCAGTCACGCCTCGTAGACGAACGGGTATCTCCTAAAAGCCCAGAAGACCTGGAGAACCAGGGTAAGTTTCCAAAGCCTGGCCAACGCCAGCCCATCAAGGAGGACGCTAGAATGCTTTGGACTTAACACGTGTTGGCCAACGTGGGCCTGCCACCTGGAGCTATCAGTGTCCCAGAAAACCTGTCCCAGTGAGCAAATTACCATCCTTCCAGATGGATTCATGAGGCATTTAATAGAGAAGAACAAGCTGAATGAGCCTGTCTACACGGTGCCCTTCCAAGGCTTCCCTTCCGGGCTCGCCAACATGCTCGACGTACCTTCAGTGAAATGGCTTCTTCTAACCTCCAAAACCTGACGCTCAATAGAAAATTAGCGTCCTCACAGTATTCTCTGAGGGCCCTAGTGCTTTCAGGAAAAATACTGCTGCTTCTAGGGCTTGGAGCCTACAATCCAAACAGCAGCTCTGGAAGACTGATCTCCAAATTAGAATTAAAAGGACGACTGATTCCACCCTGTTGCTGCTAAGGCACGATCCCATCCACACGAAATCCCGAGTGAGAAGAACCAAACGCTGGGAAAGGTCTTGAAAATCACGTGTGTGATGATTAAGCCATTTTTTCCAGCCAAGTGCTCAGCTGCTCAGAAGTATCGCTGCCACACTCAACCTCTGTGAAAGCTACCTCAGATAATTAGAGCTGACAGCCGGGCAGGTAATTTGGGCCCTAAGTTGTTAACTCTGTTTAGATTTCATAAAAGCGATGCAATTATCTTATCAACTGTAGACCAAAATGGGCTTTGCTTTCCGTGCATTCATCATGGAAACATGACTCCTTCTACTTAGAGTACATAAAGAATTAGGTACTTCTCCAAGAGAGAAAAAAAAAAGACTACCTGAGGTTTTTGCACTCATGCATTAGGACATAGTATTTACAAAGGAGAGATGGCCTGTGTCTTCGAGAAGCATAGGATGTTGTCCTGGGACACGTGGTGGGTGGCTACCCATCTATCTACCAGCTTTAATGATTTATCATTCACATACTACACAATTCACCTCTTTCAAGTGTACAACTCAATGGTTTTCAGTAGATTTCACAGTTGTACATCCATCATCACAATCAATTTTAGAACATTTTCATCATCCCAGAAAGAAACCCCTTGCCCATCAGCTGTCGCTCCCCCCATTTCCACATCCCCCAACCCCTGGCAAGCACTGATCTACTTTCCATCCCTCTGGATTTGCCTGTTCTGGACTTTTCACACAAATGGAATCATACGATATGTGGTCCTTTGTGACGGCTCCTTTCACTGAGTGTAATGTTTCAAGGTTCACCACACTGTAGTATGTATCAGTACTTCATTCCTTTTTATGGCCAAATGTTTGTATCGATAGACCCAAAAGTTCATAGACATTTGTGGTGTTTCCACTTCTTGGCTGTTATTAATAATGCTGCTCTGATTTGCGTGTACAAATTTGAGGGGCTGTATGTCTTCAGTTCTCTTGGGTAGACACCTAGGAGTGGAATTGCTGTATGACATGGTAACCCAGTGTTTAGCCTTTTGAGAAACGGCCAGACTATTTTCCAAAGCAGCTGTACCACTTTATATTCCACCAGCAGTACGAGACTTCCTTTCCTAATTGAAAGCCCTTTCAGACTAGGATTTGGTGAATATATCATAGCTTGCCAGTACTCCAGGCCAGAAGAAAAGCTTAGGTGCTTCGAAAGCCAAAAGTCATCTCAAATTTATACAAAGACTTGAGCCTCAGCTGGTCTCTGAACACTTGAGTGATTATCTAAAGACTTTAAACTGTGAAAGGTTGACATTTTTCTAGCACTGAGAGCATGAACTTTATATATAGCTCATTTAGCGAACGCCATAATTTGCAACATGGATTAATCCACACACTCTCTTTGGCTCTTGAAAACATTGACGAGATATCCAGGAGATGTTTCTCCAGGGTTTCCAGAGCCCACATCACAAGCAGGCAGTGAGCTACAAGCTCAACACATGAGCAATTAAACCCCAAAGCAGCTTTGCCTGCCTTCCTGCTGACAACTGGAGGGAACAGAGTAAGCAGGAAAGGGGACCTGTTCCTGCCAGAACATGGACGCTGCTCGTAGAAGGAGGCTACGGATGAAGGGAAAACTCCGAGTCACATGCCCTTTTCCACTGACCCCAATGAAGTCTTTGAAACTCAAGGGCCATTCTATCTATACAACACATCATCCGAGCGCTTGGTACATGTTAAGGATCCTTCCGCAGTACTTTTTGAACCAAGATCCATTGGTTTTACTGCCAAGAAACAGACACCAAATGGGGGTCATGGGCAGCGCCACAGATCCGTTAGTGTAGCTCATGGTTAACATGGGGCAGGGAGCTCTCCTAAGGAAACGACCCCACAAGTCCTCCAATCGGGGCCATTCAACTTACATTTCTTTTAAACTGAGTCTCCATCAAACCGTGCAGCACATTAGGAAGGGTGCCGTTTCATTTTTATTGAAATTTCTGGAATGACTTTTTAAATGTCCATTATTTCAGAAGAGATTTTAAATGCACTAATTGGTACATTCTGCAAAGAGCTATTCACGAAGGTCCGGGAGCCTGCAGTGGATGCTGGGAGTAGCATCAATCTATTGCTCCTGGGAAACATTTTGCAAGGTCAAGGAGGGGAGAAGAGAGCGTGGGTTGCTCTGAGAGTGTTGGAACACTTGCTTTCCGTCTTTGGGACGTGATGGGGTGGGTTCAGTGGAGATCCTCTCCAACACTGGAAAGAGGATCTGGGTACTGTGTGAACAATTATAGTGTTGGTTGGATTCCAGGACAAATCAAAAAAGGAGGAAGAGAAACAGAGGCTCACGGTCGCAAACAGATAAACAGAAAGGTCCATTGAGGCAACTGTTGGGCACATTGGTCCTGTCTACTGCAATTCTTTCTCCACTTCTAAAAATCCACCCTAAGAGAATGAAATGATTTCCTTTCCATGCCTGTTTTTGCCTGTCTTCTGTTTAAATGTGAATACTCCCTACAGGGTGGGCTCAATTTTGTGAAGAAGAAAATCTCCCTACAGGTGTGAGCCTGCAGGCAAAAACCTGAAGGAGAGACACTAAAAACAAGAACTCAGCGTGATTACGGGAGATTGTGAGTTTATCCTTCAATGTATTTTCCAAAGTTTCTCTGACTAGGTGTCAATTAGTTTCCTAGGGCTGCCATAACAAGGTACCACAATCTGGGGGGGCTGAAAACAGTAGAAATTCATTGTCTCACAGTGCTGAAGGCTAGAAGTCTGAAATGGAGGCGTCATCGGGGCCAGGCTCTTTCCAAAGCCTCTAGGGACGAATCCTTCCTTACCTCTGCTGGTGGTGGGGGTCCATCTTTGCTGTTTCTTGCTTATCAGATGCATCCTTCCAATCTCTGCCTCTGTCATCACATGGCATTCTCCCTGTGTGCCTCTTCTCCTCTTCTTATAAGGACCCGTCATTGGATTAAGGGACCCTCCTACTCCACTAGGGCCTCATCTTAACTAATTACACCTACAATGACTCTATTTCCAATCAGGTGGCATCCTGAGGTACTAGGGGTTAAGACTTCAGCCTGTCTTTTGGTGGTGGTGGGGGGACACAATTCAATCCATAACAAGGTATTTTCAGGAAAACAAAGACATTCTTTTCCTGCTCCTTGGGCAGAAGAGTCAAGAATTAAATCTCTATAAAGAGTTGGGGGCTTCCCTGGTGGTGCAGTGGTTGAGAGTCCGCCTGCCGATGCAGGGGACACGGGTTCGTGCCCCGGTCCGGGAGGATCCCACATGCCGCGGAGCGGCTGGGCCCGTGAGCCATGGCTGCTGAGCCTGCGCGTCCGGAGCCTGTGCTCCGCAACGGGAGAGGCCGCGGCAGTGAGAGGCCCGCGTACCGCAAAAAAAAAAAAAAAAAAAATTACAGTTTATAAAGAGTTGGTTGCCACTGTCATACCCTTTCCACCCTTCCTCCGAAGAGGGAGGCAAAGAAAAGCCTGCAAGTGCGGGTGGGAGCAGCAAAGTTCCCCAAGAGCAACCACACCTGGGCCCTGGCTTGCCCCTGGCCCTGGCCCTGTGCCAGGGGATACGCTTCACCTGAGCTGAGTTTCCTGTCAGCACCATCCAGAAACACTCTGAGTGTTTCACATTCCACACTTCACCAAGGGCAAGCCTCCTGAAGCATAAACAAAGGCAATCCAGCTATCAGCGAGGTTCTGCCCAAAGGGCAGGACTGACACACAGTAGGGAGAGAGAGCCTCCACTTGGGTAAGGAGGGTCAGGAAGCCTGGGAGGGCTCTATGGGGGCAGTGGCTTGGCCGGGTGGAAGGAAGGATGCAGGAGTTTGCGGGTCAGATGTAGAGAAGAAGGACTTAGGAGAGCGGTAGGGTCCTGGCACCCACCCTTGGGACTCCTGCTTCTTGGAAAACTTCTCTTCCTTTAGTCCCTGTGAAATGACAGCATCTGAGTCTCTTCTTGCTTCTCTGTCCAACTTACTGGTCCTAGGTCCTCAACTGGAGGCCTGTCCCAGGGCTCCATCCTTGGCTCTCATAAATCAGCCATCAGACAATGTCTCCTTCTCCAGGATTTCAGCCCAGCCCCTCTGCAGAACAGCCTGAGGTGTGATTCCCAACCCGTATTCATTCCCCAGCCGGTGTCCCACCCATCATGCTGGGCCCTGGGCACTTTCACATTCAAAACAGAAGTCCTTCTCCTCCCTCCCTCACTCTGCCCGCAAGCCAGCTCCCCTTCCCAACTTCTCTCTTGTGTAGTCCTCTGATCTGACATTTGAAAACTTGGCACATTTGGCCACCTTCTCTCCTTTAGCCCCAATATTTAATCAAGCGACATAGCTTGATTTCTCTTTCCTTTGAAATTGTCACCCATATTTTCCCTTTCTCTGTCATTTCTGAGGCTTGATCCAGATGTCAGCTTCATGCAGTGGTTCTCAAAGTGTGGTCCCCAACCGGCACCATCCACATCACCCGGGAGCGTGTTATACAGATTCCCAGGCCTCGCCCAGACCTAGCATCAGAAGGGGTGGGGCTCAGCCAGCTGCATTTTAACAATCCATCCAGGTGATGCTGATGTATCCGAGTTGGAGAAGCAGTGGATTAGTGCACGAATATCTCGTAACTCCTCCATAATCCATCCTGAATGTGGCTATCAGTTTAACTACTTACAGTCTTCATTATGGCCAAGTCTCCGCTCCAGAACCAACAGTGGCTCCCAACTGCCCGGCTCATGAAGGCTAAACTCCTCCACTTAGCTTCTGAAGCTTCATTTTCGGGTTCCTTCTCTCCCAACTTGTTCTCACTAGACTGGCCAAGACACTGCACTCCACTTGTGACTGTCCGCTATATACTGGGTTGGCCAAACTGTTCGTTTAGGTTTTTCCATAAGATCGTATGGAGAGGCCCGAACGAACTTTATGGCCACCCCAATATATGCCCGGCTGCCGCTGCCCACCCACCCAGCCCTAACCACGGTTGGATTAGGACCTTTAGAAGCCCTAAATGGTGAAAAGCGCTGGCGCCCCGCTCTCAGGCCAAAATAAAAATAAACATAAAACTACTCAGCACTAAAATAACCATGGAGAAGTCAACCACATTACTGATTCTTCCCCGTATTGATTGGTTTGCTGCTTTAAAAATGTATTTATCAAATCCATTTTTTAAAGTTAAATTTGGTGCCACTCTGCCTTCTGCTGCTCCAAGTTCATGCTCAATATCTCTGATGACTCCAGGTCTGCCTCTGGAGATCCAAATCCTACTCGCTGCTGAGGGCTCTGCTCATTTTATGAGCCAAAGTGGATAAACGAAGGAGTAAATGAGCAGTCTTGTCTGCTCAATGAGCCAGAGAGAAGGCATTTTGTTTTTGTTTTTGTTTTGGCGGTACGCGGGCCTCTCACCGCCGCGGCCTCTCCCGTTGCGGAGCACAGGCTCCGGACGCGCAGGCTCAGCGGCCATGGCTCACGGGCCCAGCCGCTCCGCGGCATGTGGGATCCTCCCGGACCGGGGCACGAACCCGTGTGCCCTGCATCGGCAGGCGGACTCTCGACCACTGCGCCACCAGGGAAACCCGAGAGAAGGCATTTTGTATTTTATTTCTTCTGTCTTTTCCCCCTTCAACACCTAAACAGTAGGAGAGTAGTAAGTCCTAGCTGACTGCAGAGTCCCTGCTTTTTGTCCCTTTGACCGCTGAATGTAATCATCTCTCCTCTAATGCCTAGACCCATTTTTTCAGAATCCTTTCAGTCAGCAGGTACCTGCTAAGTGCTCAGAGGAAATGACAGTTTCCCGGAGGCGTGAGGCTCTATACATTAGCAAAGATACCACGAGACAGGTGAGAATCATACCTGTACGACACTTCCCCAAAGTGTAAAAGGCTCCTTTTAAAGTGAATCAATCAGTGCTCAACGTTCGAACATCATTTATAAACCCAGCCCCACCTAAATGCCAAATACCTAAGACCTTTTAATAAATGTTTTAGCAATAAAGATGTTCCTATTTAGAAATAACTGTAATGTAAATGATACATTTGACCCACAAAGAATAATTCTTTGGAGCTGAAGCTTTTCCTGGAGAGTAAATGGTGATCATTGACTTGGTACGGTCCACAGGACCCTGCGGAAAGAGGTGTACACACTTTTGAACAACCGTGTGAAAGATCCCAGCAAGCCGTGGACATCTGTCCAGTTACTGCCCCGTGGCCACGTCTCAGATGGAGTCACTGAAATTGCCCCACCCTTTTCTCTCCTCTCTCCTAAGCACGTTAACCGACCTCCCCAGCAGGCTGACTCCACAGCCCCTAGACTCACCCCCCATCAATGGGTTGGAAAGGAGCCTGACGTCCGGAGAGTCTCCCAGCCTCGGGGGCTTACTGCCGTTGCTGCCCCGTGGTTCACCATCCATGGTGCTCTCCTGGGCTGGGCAAGCTCCGCTTCAGTTGTTCAGGAAAAGTCCAAATTCCATGCTCCCCCAGCTCCTGGGAAATTCCAGGGCTTTGACTGGCTGGGCAGCACCGTCCTGGTCAGATGGCAGAGAACAGAACAGGGCAGGGTAATCTGAATACTACCTGTGGTCAGACACACACACGTACACACACGCTCTCTCTCCACCTAACTGGCTAGAGGCTGCCCAAAGCCCACAGCAGCCCCCCAGCCCCAAGTCTGCAAAGTTGCTGATGTCACGTCCTTTCCAAAACTGAGACCAATCAGGGAGGAAGCCTTGAGGTTCCTCAGGAAGGAAACACAGTATGTAACTCTGGGAGAGCCCAGGGTTGGGGTGTGCGGGGGCGGGGAGAAAAGCACTGGTCTGCTGCAACGTTGTTCCCCCTGCTGGGATCCGGTTGTTGTTTGGGGGTTTCTTGTTGTTGAGACAAGCCCCAGAACCCAGGAGCTGAGAAAGCTGGTTTTGCTGCAGCCCTGCTGAACTGCTTGCACAGCAACTTACACAGCACGCCCTGGCCATCTGCACATGTGGTTTCAATTTTTCTGGGAGTTGCTTATAGGAAAAAGTCTCTATATGTTACAAAAATGCACGTTTGGAAAGAACTTCTATTTTCTTCCTCTGACTGCCAGGGTTGTGCTAAATGTCCCGCTCACCCTCCTCCAAAATAATTCAGGGTTGCTATCGCAAAAACAAAAATGGATTGCTGGGCGGCAGGGAGCGCTGGGGGAGAGCTGCTATCTTTCAATGATTCGTTATAAAAGGTTTTACTTTGTGAAGGTTCCGCCTATTTGCCTTTACAAAACATTTGGAGTTTTGTCTGTGTGTTTTCAGATAAACCCTGTTTCCCCGCACCACTTGGTGCTGGTTCAGGCTGATGGCCACCCCCGGACTACCCCCCTCCTCCCCGCACCCAGCTCCAGGTAGAAAGGGATTTTTCTTCCAGGTAGAAAGGGATTTTTCTTCCCTATTCAGGAAGTCTCTGAGTTCTTCTCAAGCATAGCCTGGCTATGCAATAATTACAGATTATTTTTAACGCCAAAGATACAGCCTTACTGTTTTGGATTTATGAAGCCTCAGTTGACCCACGTGGTAGCCACTGTTTACAGTTTGAGGAATGTCCTTCATGTTTTAAAATGCATGTCCATGCACACATGTATGTGGATACATATTTATTCCTTTACATTTTCCACATAATTGTAATTAGATTATCCTATATGCTTTTTACACTTGTCTTGGAGATCTTTCCATTTCAGCAGAATAGCTCTGTCCCTTTATTTACTACTGCATAGCATTCCATAAATATTTCATGCCAAAAGTATTTCATTATTCCCCTAACGATGGAGGCAGAATGTTACCATTTTCTTTTACTACTACAAAAATACTGCAGTCCATAGATCTCTCCATATGGCTTCCTGCACATATTGAAACCAAGTCCCCCTAAAACTGAGTTCCTTCACCAAGTTTATGATTAACCTCTGTCCAAAATTTTATTCCCTTTCTTGTCCTGAACCTGTTCCCCTCAGACTGAGGGGTATCAAAGACAAGGGGGGACTCAAGCCATGTACAAGCCCCCGTGTCCCTGTCCTTTGAAGTAAAAGGCTTTTGCTTTAGTCTCCCAGGTCTCCCTGAGTCTCAAAAGACTGTCTCAAGAGTTAACGATTGGGAAATGTGAAGATGTAGAAACAAAGAATATTATAATGTTGCGTGGGAAAACTGGTGACACTTTAGACTATAAACCAGCTACCAGCAGAATCACTGAACTCCCAGCTCCCTAAAAGATACAGCTAAAGGTCTGACACACGTGCCTAAGCTGGTTTTACAGGAAGCAGACCTGCACCAGATGAAAACTGCTAACTGCAAGCATGTAGACCCTAGACTGGTCAAAACCTGAAGGTTGATGATGCTTGAAACTTCATCTTGATGCCAACCAATCCAAGAATTGTGCACGAGCTCATCAGGCAACCTGCGGCGCCCTCCCTCACACTGCCTTTAAAACCCCTCCCCTGAAGGCCATTGGAGAGTTTGGGTCATTTGAGCATGAGCTACCCGTTCTCCTTGCTTGGTGCCCCGCAATAAACGCTATACTTTCCTTCACCACAACCTGGTGTCAGTAGATTGGCTTTACTGTACAGGCGAGTGGACCCAAATTTGGTTCAGTGGCAATATGCAAATATTTCTGGAGGCGAGATTCCTAAGAGTGGACATGCTAGGTCCAAGTTGTGCTCATACACACTTGATCATTTCTATGGAACTAAAGACACACACAAGAGTGGGTACAGGGCTTCCCTGGTGGCGCAGTGGTTGAGAGTCCGCCTGCCGATGCAGGGGACACGGGTTCGTGCCCCGGTCCGGGAAGATCCCACATGCCGCAGAGCGGCTGGGCCCGTGAGCCATGGCCGCTGAGCCTGTGCGTCCGGAGGCTGTGCTCCGCAACGGGAGAGGCCACAACAGTGAGAGGCCCGCGTACCGCAAAAAAAAAAAAAAAAAAAAAGAGTGGGTACAAGTCAAACGAGAATCCCAAATGAGATCAATGGATGGTCTCAATGTTGATTTCCTGGTTGTGATATTGTACTACAGTTTTTTTGTTTTTTTAAATTTATTTTTGGCTTGTTGGGTCTTCGTTGCTGAGCACGGGCTTTCTCCGGTTGCAGAGAGCGGAGGCTACTCTTCATTGCAGTGCACAGGCTTCTCATTGCAGTGGTTTCTCTTGTTGTGGAGCACGGGCTCTAGGCACACAGTCTTCAGTAGTTGTGGCTCACAGGCTCTGGAGCACAGGCTCAGTAGCTGTGGCACACAGGCTTAGCTGCTCCATGGCATGTGGGATCTACCCGCACCAGGGCTTAAACCCGTGTCCCCTGCATTGGCAGGCGGATTCTTAACCACTGTGCAACAAGGGAAGTCCTGTACTACAGTTTTGCACAAAGTTATCATTGGGGGAAACTGGGCAAAGCTATAGGAGATCTTTCTGTATTATTTCTTGCAACTGCATGTGAATCTATAATTATTAATTAATTAAGCTGTTCACTTAAAATTGAAACACTGCCAAACTGCCCTCCGGCTCTATTATTTGCCGAATTAACCGAGAAGGCCATAAGCATATACATTGTTCACTACTGCGTCAGGAAAGATTTGAAGAACAATGCAGCTTGTATTTGGCAGAGAGGGAGAAATTTACTCCCAATGTAGACTGCTGACAAGGAGTTAAACAGAGGGGTGCAGTGGGAAAGCTAGATACCATTCCATTCTTTCTGAGCAAAATCTTCATAGTAGAGATTTTATTTACTTTTCATTAAATTCCAAGAAGATAAGGTTTTTGCATATTCAAATTTAACTTGATTGCCCAAAATGACAATAAAGAAGATTGCCAGGTTGTTGCCTTAGTACCTGGGAGGGAATTAATCACCATTTTATCTTCTCATTATATTTATAATGTTGATCAACACCTGTGGACATTGGAGGATGGGAACTGATTTTTTTTTTAACTATTTAACAGCAGTTCTAGTCAGGAATTAGAAAACCACTACAAGGGAAGTTCATGCATTTTTAAGGATCTACATGGGGATAAAGTTGAATTACATGTATATGAGCTGGGATTATAGAGAAATAGGTTGGCTTACAAAAAGCCACAAGAGCAGAACAATCTTACCAGCTTCGAGTCAGTCTCTGTGTGTGTCTGCATGTTCAGGAAACTTGGCCCAGGTTAGGTAAGAAAAAAGAATTCTGGCCTGTAGCAGCAGTAAGGCCATAACCCTCTTTATCACGTGCAGACTTAACACTAGCCACTGCCCCACCCCTAGATGTCCATGGCTGACATCATTCATGGATTATAAGACTTTCCTCCCGAGGCCTTGGGGAGTCTTGACAGTCATCTCCAATCAGTCGAAGTTGGCCCAGGAGCTGAAACCTCTTGTCAATCCAGCTGGCAATCTTTCTAGCAAAAAACCTTTAAAAACCTAAAGGTGCACGTCTCCTCTGGTCATTCGGAATGATCTGCTTTTCCTGCGAAACTCCTATCTGAGTTGTGCTCGCCTAACTGGCTCTGCATATGCTGAGCTGGCTGATGTCGCGACTTTAGAAAGCTGTCACTCACTCTTACTCCATCGACCAGCGCAGTAAGATTCAAACAAGGGTGTGTTTTTAAAAAAACTGGCATAATGCAGTATTCTTGAGGAAACAATTGGGCAAATCGAAATTGAGAGAGGGTCTCCGTAACAGTAAGTCTGAACTCTTCAAAAATGCCAGTGGGGTGGGGTAAAAGACAAAAGTGGTGGAGGAGGTTTCCAGATGAAAGGAGAATGAAGACACTTGATCGTTAAATGACCTGATCCTTGACTGGGTCCTGATTGCGGAGGACAAGACATAAAAGACATCAAAGCCACAACCGTGGAAATTTAAATACAGACGTTTATCGGATACTCATAGTGCATCAATATCAAATTTCCTGTGTGTGATCACTGCATCACCCGCAGTTATGTCAAAGAAGCTGTGTCCTTAGGAGATGCTCGCTGAAGGGGTCAGTACGGAGACACGCGGGAGCGTGACGCAGGGGGAGAAATGCATGCCCCTATGTACACGTTTTGCACCAAATAGAAAAAGTTAACGCAAGCCCTACAGTCAAAAAGCTTGAGTATATATAAAGCCCACATTGCCCACTCTGCTTACAAGCCATTGTCATTCCTCATAAACCCAGCAGTCCCATGTCCCAGGACCTTGGGCTGATGGGGAACACTGTTCTCATTGCACAATTATGCAGGGTCCTAAAACAAACAAACCACAGCCTGTCTTTATCAAAATTTTTGATATTTTGGTCATCAGGGGATTTTTTCCCTTAACATTTGTATTTTCTAATATTGCACTAAAATTTTTCTCCCAATGATCACATTTTTGGTGCCCCCTTAAATTTTTTGCCTCACTCACTTCCTCCTAATCCTAGCCCTGGTGAAGAATGACGATGTCGACAGTTTACTCACAAATGATTCATTAAAAAAAATATATGTGTATAGGTATTCATTATACATGGGCTTACTCATATACATATATATTATATAGGTGTGTGTACACACCTGCACACATACATACGTACACACACACACAAAGACATAAGCAAATGTGGCAAAATCCTATCAATTGACGAACTGAAGTGACAGATGTACAAATATTCATTGTATTATTCTTGTAATTTTTCTGTAAGCAGAAAGATTTTCAAGATATAACAATGGCAGGGGAAGAAATTAATAAATGAAAATAAAAACCTGATATACATTTTTTTATAGGTTAAACTCATGTTGAAAAATGAAGCTGCTATTTTGAGCATGACCTGGGTCTTGTCCTGGTACTGACTCTGCTAAAGGAAGGAGATGATGTATTTCACATGCAAACGTCCATGCAGGAGCGGCCCCTGGGGAGGATTTGTGATGGGAGGAAACGTGAGGTCCTCCAGCCCCCCCGAGAGCGCCCTTCCCTGACAAGGATTCATCCCTCAGGCAATGTCTCTGAAGCGTCAGCTCTCCTCTTTGTGTTAAGCGCATAAAACTGTCTCAGCAATGAGCGTTGTTATTGAAAAAAGTATTATCTGTAAACCTCAGGTTTGTTTGACATGGCAATATTAGAAATATCAGGGAGGAGGATTACTTTGGGAGAAATGGTTCCTTAATAAAATATGAACAAAAACTTAGAGATGTTGAATGACGTACCCAACCTTTTAAATAATTTATGGGCTTTTCAAAGAGTTGAGGTTTACATCTTCAAGTGACACAGGCAAGCTTATTTTTTTTTAAATAATGGGTCAAGACAGATGATGGATACAGTTAGATAAATGATGGATGGACAGACAGACGACAGACAGACACATGGTATGTAGATAGATATATTAGATGTCTATATAGAGAGACAGATGGCATATGAACAGATAATATGTGGTATTTGGCTATGCAAATACTTTTCCCTTAAAATGATTCATTATATATATATTTAAAATTATTTTATATTATTTGAAATAGTTTTCTTAATCAGTAAATATCACTTCTGAACATCTAAGAAATAATTGAAACATTTTAAAAGATTTATAAAAAATGAAGTTCAGGGCTTCCCTGGTGGTGCAGTGGTTGAGAGTCTGCCTGCCGATGCAGGGGACACAGGTTCATGCCCCGGTCCGGGAAGATCCCACATGCCTCGGAGCAGCTGGGCCCGTGAGCCATGGCCGCTGAGCCTGCGCGTCCGGAGCCTGTGCTCCGCAAAGGGAGAGGCCACAACAGTGAGAGGCCCGCGTACCGCAAAAAAAAAAAAAAAAAATGAAGTTCACACTAGTATTATTTAAAATAGCAAGAAATTAGAAATAATCTAAGTATCCAACAATATGGAAATAGCTAAGAAATATGATACAGCCATTTTGAAGGGTAGTTTCAAAGGGTTTGAAACTTAGAAAATCATTACAACATACTTTGTGGGGAAAGCAGGAATGAAAACATACTTTTATAGCAAAAATAAACAAATGAGACCCAGTCAAACGTATAAGCTTTTGCACAGCAAAGGAAACAAAACGAAAAGACAACCTACAGGATGGGAAAAAATATTTGCAAACGATGCAACCGACAAGTGCTTAATTTCCAAAATATACAAACAGCTCATACAACTCAGTATCAAAAAAACAAACAACCCAATCAAAAAATGGGCAGAGGGGGCTTCCCTGGTGGTGCAGTGGTTGAGAGTCCACCTGCTGATGCAGGGGACACAGGTTGGTGCCCTGGTCTGGGAGGATCCCACATGCCGCAGAGCGGCTGGGCCCGTGAGCCATGGCCGCTGAGCCTGTGCGTCCGGAGGCTGTGCTCCGCAACGGGAGAGGCCACAACAGTGAGAGGCCCACGTACCGCAAAAAAAAAAAAAAAAAAATGGGCAGAAGACCTCAATAGACATTTCTCCAAAGAAGACATACAGATGGCCAATAGGCAGATGAAAAGAAGCCCAACATCGCTAATTATTAGAGAAATGCAAATCAAAACTACAATGAGATATCACCTCACACTAGTCAGAAGAGCCATCACCAAAATGTCTACAAGCAATAAATGCTGGAGAGGATGTGGAGAAAAGGGAACAGTCCTAACACTGTCGGTGGGAATGTAAATTGGTACAGCCACTATGGAGAACAGTATGTAGGTTCTTTAAAAAACTAAAACTAGAGTTGCCGTATGATCCAGCAATCCCACTCCTGGGCATATATCTGAAGAAAACTCTGATTTAAAAAGATACATGCAACCCAGTGTTCACTGCAGCTCTATTTACAATAGCCAAGACATGGAAGCAACCTAAATGTCCATCGACAGATGAATGGATAAAGAAGATGTGGTACGTATATACAATGGAATACTACTCAGCCATAAAAAAGAATGAAATAATGCCATTTGCAGCCACATGGATGGACCTAGAGATGATCATACTAAGAAAGACAGAGAAAGACAAATACCATATGATATCACTTGTATGTGGAATATAAAATATGACACAAATGAACTTACGAAACAGAAACAGACTCAGACACAGAAAACAAACTTACGGTTACCAAAGGGGAAAGGGTGTGGGGGAGGGATAAAGTAGGAATTTGAGATTAGCAGATACACACTACTATATATAAAATAGATAATAAACAAGGACCCACTGTATAGCCCAGGGAACTATATTCAATATCCTGTAATAAACCATAATGGAAAAGAATATGGAAAACAATAGACATATGTATGTATCACTGGATCACTTTGCTGTACACCAGAAACAAACACAACAATGTAAATCAACTATACTTCAATTAAAAAAATACTTTTGTAATAGGATTGCTACATATATATATATATATATATTTTTTTTTTTTTTTTTTTTTTTTTTTGCAGTACGCAGGCCTCTCACTGTTGTGGCCTCTCCCGTTGTGGAGCACAGGCTCCGGATGCACAGGCTCAGTGGCCATGGCTCACGGGCCCAGCCGCTCTGCAGCATGTGGGATCTTCCCGGACTGGGGCACGAACCCGTGTCCCCTGCATCGGCAGGCAGACTCTCAACCACTGCACCACCAGGGAAGCCCAGGATTGCTATATTAAATCAGTCAAAGAAACAAACAGAAAACCATCATGATGTACTGAAAATACACTGAAAAAAGTCACTAAAACCTTAATAGTAAAAATTAAATAATAAATGTTAGATACACACATGAATAGTTCTTTTAAAATCCTGTCACCCAGCCAGGGACCTTGCCTAATCAACTTATCTAAAATAGTGGCTCTCACCATCACTCTTTACCCTAATCTCCTTCATTTTTCTTATTTCCTGACATGATGACACGTGTATGCTTATTCCTTGTTGCCTCCACTAACACATAAGCTTTTCGAGGGCAAGGACCTTGTCTTTTTCACAGCCTCAAACCGTGTCTGGCACATAACAGATACTGAGTAAAAATGTGTGAATGAATGAATGGAGAAGTTACCCTAGAGCACTTCAAATATGACTGAAATTGTGAGAAATCACACCACTTTGGGAATAAAACATTCCACATCCTGTGAAAAAAATGAAATAATCTATATTAGTGCTCAGAACCCCCCAAAGCAAGCCTTATAATCTCATCTAAACTAGATGATTCATCTGAGGGTCTAACTCTAGCTTGATGGACTGGAAGGCTCAGAGGGAAGCTAAAGACTATCTCATGCCCAATCACAAATGCTAAAACATCACAACCCCAAGATGCAGGGATCTGGACTTGTTCTGCATCCGTTCTGGATCCAGAAGGCTCGGTTCTGGTGAGTGATTCACACACGCACACGCCCCTACCAGAGTTCGGAGGTTCGTACAAACGATTCGTGAAATCCATGGTCCGACGTTTCAGAAAGTGAATGCCACAGCAGGATTCTAGACAGACTGAACCCCCTAGGACATCCTGGGGCTTAACACAGACTTCAGACATTCAGCAAGATGCAGGTTGACCAAAAAATGCACTCCCGAGAACACTTTGAAGATAGAGAGCCTCCAATTCCTGCATATTCTATCATATGTATTTTAATTTAGCAGTATTTTCCTTTAAAGTTTCTGCCTTTGATATTATGATTAGAAAAGAGCTTCCCTTTCATGTACATTCACGAAAATTTTATTCCAGTATTTTATACTATCGTTTAAAATGTTTTAACATTTTTCAAAAACCAAGATTCGTTTTTAGATGATTATGTGAAATAAGAATTTAATCTTTATCCCCAAATAGTTAACTAATTAAGATTAACTTATGTGATATTCCAGAGTTGTGAAAATCAGAAAAGGTCCTGAACAGTATTAACAGAAATATAATGCTAGCTACATGTGTAATTGAAAATTGGATTGTAGTCACACTTAAAAAGTAAAAAGAAGTGAAATTAATTTTAATAATGAAATATACCTAATATATTCAAAATATTATCATTTCCATGTGTAGTCAACATCAACCAGGACCTCAGTAAGTGCAAGTCTCAATTAACTGTGATGGTTTAAAGTATTTGGCTTTTTTATATATAAAATAAAACACAAGAAAATAAAATTTTAGCAGAGATTTATTCATGGAAGGAAAGAAAGAAAGGGGGAAGAAGGGAAGAACTAAATCAGGAACCAATCTTCGAATACTCATATTCATCCTAATCTTACCCACCCAGATTTATATGTGTCTACACGCTATTCAGAATGGTGATCCTTAATCAAAGATCATGAATCTTGAAAAACAGCCTATTAATTTCACCCTACTTCACAATTTTTTAAAGTTTCTTAACAGCAAGAGCTAAAAACAGAAAAGTTTCTGATTGCCCCTTGGTTAAAGAGAACATTAAACTAACCAGGAGTTTTCATTCCCCACGTGTGCCAGTCCATCAGGGATGTGCTCTAACTAGCTTAGCTCATTTGAGAGTCTAGCTGTTGGGTGTTACACTAGGGAGTCTAGCTGTTGGGTGTCTATACTAGGTACCCTGGGTACAGCAGGCAACAACCTGTTTATTTCCAAATATCTTCCCGTGGACAGTTGGGACTACTGGTATAGGAGGAATTTTTCCAGTGGCTCCGGCAGATACAGTTTGTGGATGGTCTGATGACAGGTGCGACCCAAGCACTTCCGGACACACAGGCGGCACAGCTGGGAAAGAGCAGGCGGGCCTGAGGGAGGAATTAAAACGCGCGGTCACAGAGGCGGTGTCAGGAGATGTGCTGGGGCCTGACAGGCCACAGGGACCTCCTGGCTCTAGCTGCCCATGCGGCGGTGCTGGCTGGGTCCCCACTCACACTCGGCAGGGACCTCCATTCTCGCAAGGATCCCAGCTCAGCAGAGGATCTGGAGAAAGGATCCAACTCACTTAGACCCCATTATACCCTGAACCTCAGTCTCATGGGGTCTCATGGAGTCGCCGTGCCCAACCAAGGCTTCGAGTCCCGAAGGAGAGCAAACTAACCAGTGTCCAAAATATGGGTGAATAGGCTGACTGAGCATTTGGCTGGGATCCGTGTCACACAGGGGCATTTGTAATAATGCCCCATTATTTCCTTACCTGACGGTATCAATAAAGATGGATTCAAGTAGATGCATGTGATTACTGGACTAGACAAAGTTTTCCTTTTCAAGAAAATCCTATTGTCACAGCGTCTAGCACCCCATGAGAAACGGTGACTACACAGGCAAGTAAGTAGCTGCAGGACACGTGGATTGATATTGCCAAGGAGCACCCACGTGACAGAACGCTACCTGGAGGAGCAGACCATCGCCCTTCCTTAAAACCTTGGGAAGCGAGAATGCAAAGTGTCTCTCCTGTCACACAACAGAGTGACCTCTGACATAGCTGCTATTCATCCTTCTAGAGCAAGCAGCTGTATTTATGAAGACAGAGACAGAGGAACTTGTTTACAAGAAATATGAATCCTGGACCTGGAAACATTTTTGATGCAAGCAAACAGGAAACGTGACAACTGCTATAAGCCGTATTCTCGGCTAATAGTTGTTAAGTGTCCCATATTTCCAAACTGGGAGCTGGTAAGGAAGGTCCTAATTCTTCCAGTAGAGGTTCAAATCAAAGAACAATCATTAATGACACAGACTACTGGAAATAATCTAGACCCATCTTACTCAAAGTGACCTCAGACTGGCAGCATCAGCTTCACCTGAGAGCCTGGTGGCCGTGCAGCGTCTGGGACCCCACCCCAGAGCTCCTGAATTAGAATCTGCGTTTTAAGGAGACCCCCAGGTGATTCATATGCACATTGAAGCTTAAGAAGCACTTGTCTGGAGAGTATTCCTAAAACTATTGAACCAAGCATCCCACCTGGAAGGCATACAAGACATGGGGGCATTTTCACAAAATGGAACTGGTGAGTGAAATTAAACTCTTCCTCTTTAGAAACTGTTTCAGAAGATTCAGGATTGGGGCATCAGAACATTAAGAGTGCACATTGGGGCTTCCCTGGTGGCGCAGTGGTTGAGAGTCCGCCTGCCGATGCAGGGGACGCGGGTTCGTGCCCCGGTCCGGGAGGATCCCACATGCCGCGGAGCGGCTGGGCCCACGAGCCATGGCCACTGAGCCTGCGCGTCCGGAGCCTGTGCTCCGCAACGGGAGAGGCCACAACAGTGAGAGGCCCGCGTACCGCAAAAAGACAACAAAATAAAACAAAACAAAACAAAAAAAGAGTGCACATTGGAAACTTATGGTTACCAAAGGGGAAGAAAGGGAGGGATAAATTAGGACTGTGGGGTTAACAGATACACACTACTATATATAAAATAGATAAACTACAAGGACCTACTATATAGCACAGGGACCTACACTCAATATTTTGTAATAACCTATAAGGGAAAAGAATCTGAAAAAGGATATATATACACACACACATAATACTTATATATACATACACACACATATATAGCTGAATCACTGTGCTGTATACCTGCAACACATTATAAATCAAGTATACTCCAATAATAAAAAAAGAGAGTGCAAGTTGGAATCCTATTCCTTGGTTAGCATCCTAGACCTACTTTTTAGTAGCCGTGTAACCTTCTGAAAGCCCATCTCTTCATGCCCCTCATTTCCCGCTTGCAGCTGGGATAGCACCAGTTACTATAAAGTTCTCATGGCTTTAAAGTTTTGAGAATTCAGTGAGATGAATCTATGTTTCAGACCTAGCTCAGCGTCTGACACGTGGAAAGCTGAATAATTATTATTACTTTAATAGTCTCCCGAGCATACAAACGCTAAGAGGCTCAGATAGTGTTCTCTTTCTGTAGGGACACAGCACGGTTCTCTTTAGAATCTGGGATATGAAGCCTTGTAGACGCCACCTTCCCTCCTCTAGCATCTAGAGATGCGTTAGCCCATGTGGACATGGGCGTGGGGCAATGCGGAGCGCAAACCCACCTACTCCCTGAGCTGGAGAACAGGCAAACAACTTCACCGCTTAGTCCAGTTTCTGAAAGACACACTCTGTGTCCACCCGACCATCTCTACTCAAGTATTTTTCATTTTCCCTGAACTGCCTCCAAAAATTACAAAGCAGAGTTTTGGTCTGCTCAATCACGTGCTTATGCCAGGATAGATAAGACAGCCCAGCCCTTTCACCAAAGTTCTCTGATTATTTTCTTGTTAATGCAAATACAAAGCAACGTACCAGTGGTGTGTAAATGCCCCTTTGTTATCAGTGAATACACCCAGCAGACAAAAATCCCATCTCTGAGATGCTAGGACTTGCCCCCTCCCACGTGCCACTCCCAATTAAAAAGACACAAAGGAAAGGGTAAGAGAGTCTAGAGGGGAGACTGGAAGGAGAGAGGGCGAATGTGCCTGTGGAAGAGAAACGGACGCCCAGCCCTTCCTTACCTTCCCGGAGCAGAAGCGCCTGCTGCACGCCGCTTTTCGGAGCTGCCAGATCAAGTGCACTCTTGCCCTGAGCGTTTTTGCACTTGAGGCTAGCCCCGTAGTCTATCAGCAGGTGGATGATTTCCACACTGTTCTGCTTCGCAGCGGCATGGAGGGGGGTGTCCAGCCACTGGCCGTGGTCAACATTGGCCCCTTAACAAAGCAGATGACCACAAGTCAACACCCAGGGTTAATGGAGAAACACTACGAGCCTGAGATGTGCTAGCCATCGATAAAGACATCTTAAACGTCATGACATATGTGACACATCTTTGAAAATATATGACTGAAGCTCAGACCCCCAGCAATGCCTACTGTTTCCAAACACTCTGATGAGAAAAGTATCGAATAAAGATATTTTTAGTTATTTTAAATGCTTCACTTGCCTTCCCACAGGAACTGTGTGACAGAGAAAATTAAATCTTTGCAGCTCCTTTTACATAGTTATTTTGTTTTTTGGCAAAGGACACAGCTAGGTTTACTGGGTATTTACATTATTCTGGGCTCGAAAAAAAAGTTTTCTGAATTACTATAGGGAGTGGTAAATGATAGGGGATAAAAAAAAGACAAAAAAAATCTTAGAGACAAAAATTCTTATTTAAAGTTTCTTAATACAATCTCGACCTTTAAGTCAGTGGCTAAGTTTGGGGAATCTTTAACCAAATAATACTTTCAAGACCTTTTACTTTTCCCCGGACTCTCAGTTTCTGTACATGCCTTTGAGAATTAAACAACTAATTTTGCAGGGTTGATCTAAAGTACTCTATGACAAATATCTGCTGTTTTTACTAGCCAGCATCTTCCTGGTAACCACACCTAGATTTCCCTCTGGGGAACCATCTCTCGTGATTCCCAGCTCATGTGCTTCCAGTGAAGCCCAACAACTGCAGTGTACACTGAAATCTAGGCCTAAGCCAGTCTGTATATTGTATTCCCTTGGCCACCATGATTGGTTCAGAAATGGGCATGTGACTTAAAAAGAGCCAGTGAAATACAATTGGTTGTTTTCCCCTAGGATTTATGGGAAAGAGACTCTTGCTCTCTCTTCAGACCACCAAGGAGAACCATACCAGGTAAATGGAGCCAATATCAAAAGAAGCAGAACTGAGAACTACAGACACTCATCTCTGAAGTTGTTTTAACCATTTAGATATCAAATGCTGTCAGAATTTTGTCCAGCCTGACAAGCACTTCGCCTCTGAAGCCATGGAAAACCAACGAGGTTAACTGGTTCTTCTCATGAAAAGACTTCTGGAAGTTACCTAATTCTAGAAGCTTCTTCACACAGTCTAGCCTCTGATAGGTGCAAGCCACATACAGGGGAGTTCCAAGGTGAGGCACTTCCTGGTCAATGTTAACGTTATTTGCCAGCAGAATCTCCATGCACTCTCTATTACCTGGTGGAACACAAGACAAGCTCACTCAAGTAAGGGAAATATTAACGATTCACAGAATTATAAGCTTGCTTATCTGGAATGGGCTTTAGAAACAACCTAGATTTTTTTTTTCAGCAGGAAAAAAATTTGGGAGGTGGGGGAAATCTTAGAAATCTCCAAAATAAAAAGATTAGAAAGAAGAGCATGCCCATGCACCACCCCCTGCCCCGCTGACATTCTTCCCTGCAGCCTTGAGGTACCTCCGACCAAACTAAGGGTTCCAAGGAACACGGCTGAAATCACTCTCTATAATAAGTCACCGGATTACAGGCAGAGGTTACAAGACCCAGGGGAATAAATGACTCGTGCTCTTATTACCCTGAAAAGCCAGTGCTCAAATCCAAGGCCCAGCCCTGATCCATCCATCTCCATTACAAATCTCTCCTTCTCTTCCTCGCCCATGCATGTAAGATTGGGTGGATGGTCACGCCATGCACCTCCTTATTTTGGTCAACTTGTAAGACTCCTGTGAGAATTAATAAAAAGCCTCAAGTATAGAATCTATTTAAATGCACTTTCAAGTCTAGTGGCCAACAAGAACTAGATAAGTAAGCGTTCTCCTTGGAGAGTTCACCCAGTGAAGAGACAGACATGATTAATTTGCAGAACATGAATGATTTGTTTGGGAGCAAATGCTTCTGAGGTATTGATGGGAGTTTTATAGAGAGTTGGTTCTTTTTTTGAAGGTTGAAATGTTTCCTAAAATAAACAAAATCTTATCATCACTGATTAGCTTAACCAACCTTTTTTTTTTTACAGATGACACCAAAATAAGCTTCATCTCAGCCTGCCTGATTCATCACAAATTCTGAATTAAGCACAATTATGCATTAAAATCTACACGTAAGGCTTCCGTGAATTCCAACTGCTTTACTATTGCTCACATAAGTCAATTTTATATTATAGCATTAATCTGTCAAAGTACTGACTCAGACTGACCCCTCTTGTTCCTAGAGGTTTAAAGCTGTAAGAATCCAGAAATATCTAATCAGGACCTAAAACTGCCTGGTAAATTCAGTGTATCTAATAAACATTTAAAAGCATAATTCCTGGGCTTCCCTGGTGGCGCAGTGGTTGAGAGTCTGCCTGCTGATGCGGGGGACACGGGTTCGTGCCCCGGTCCGGGAAGATCCCACATGCCGCGGAGCGGCTGGGCCCGTGAGCCATGGCCGCTGAGCCTGCGCTCCGCAACGGGAGAGGCCACAGCAGTGAGAGGCCCGCGTACCGCAAAAAAAAAAAAAAAAAAAAGCGTAATTCCTGTCTTTTTTTTTCCAAAAGAAACTGAGCCTAGCTTGAGTTAAATTTAAGTGTTCTCAGGAAGTTTTAAAAAAATGAATATATAAAAGTCAAATGATTGGCACTAATATAATAGTATCTAAAATAATGAATTTGCTATTCATCCTTCCACTCTGTGGACATTGGTCCCTCACATGTTTTTATGATACAGAAAAAAATACGTAGAGACACATGAATTCATCTGTTTATGATAAGCATGTATATACCGGAGGTACATAGATACCAAACACTCCATATATAACCATCCAAGCACTGCAGAATTACTTAATTCAAATCATTACCAACGTTCATCCATTTTTAAGCATTTGGATGGAAATACAGATAATAGATTTTTACTTCAAATCAATATTTTAAAAATTTTAAACACTTTTATACCATTTCCAAAGTAGACTATTTCCCTACAACTTAAAGGACTTACTTGAAGTTTGGGAAATAATCAGCATCAATTATTAATTAATAAATGTTTGTTAAATATGTATAGGACATCAAAACCATAGATACACAGAGATTTGGGGGTTTGTATCATTTATAGTAATCCACTGCAAAAAAAAAAAAAATTACCAAGTGACATGTTTAACAACCTGGGACAAAACTTTCACTCTTGCCTTTTGAAATAAAGACTTTAATTCTCATTATACCAGCGAAGATCACTGTTCTACAGTGTTCTAACTTCTCCACGGTATTTCTATTTTTTTAATTAAAAAAATTTTTTTTCTGTTTTGGCCGTGCTATGCAGCTTGTAGGATCTCAGTTCCCCGACCAGGGATTGAACCCGGGCCATAGCAGTGAAAGCACCGAATCCTAACCACCAGACCACCAGGGAACTCTCTCCACTGTATTTCTGATCTCAATATAAGAGAATAACTCCACCGCTGGGTAACACAGAAAATGTTGCTCTTTGGGTGTGACCTTTGACAAATGGCGTTGGCCTTTCAATGGCTCTTCTTGTTCATGTCTAGTCTATGCATACAGTTTTAAAATTCCTTAATTTTACTCTTTTCCATCATTTCAAAAGCAACTGAGAACACAGAAATCTAGAATTCACCTCAAGGTTTCCAATGCCACGGTTTTTACAGTGGCAACTTTTTTTCAATAACTAATGACCTTGAGAGCTATCAGCTCATCTAGAGTATATTGCTTGTTGTGCAGTTACCTTTAATCCTCCATTAGAGACACTATCGGTCTGGGCTTTCAAACACTTTCACCACTTATTTTATGGCGGTGGTTGATGTTTTATGGGCTTTGGGGCATGAACTGTTCTTTTCTAGTAAGAACAGACACATAAACACAGTACAGCTCATGGAAGTTACCCCTGCACTCCTGACTCCACCAGCTGCCGCCCAAACACCAGCAAGGAGCCTCAAGCAAGGCCTGTTGGGAGACTGAGCCCAGGAAAGAGGACATCTGAGGCAGACAGCCATTCCCTGGTTCTAAGAAGAGCTGTGTCATGCCCCAGGGGTATTTCCTAAAGATTGAGGTATATTCAAGTTACTGCTGTGGGATTTCTAAGCCACAGCTAGTCTACTGGTGAGAAAGATTTGGGCGATCCTTGCAAAGAAAACCCTCTATGACTGATTCATGCAGGAAGGAGGGAGCCCACCAATGTTCTGTGTGCGACACGATGCCTCGTTTACCTCTCTTCACTGCCTCGTGGATGGGTGAAGCCAGGTGCACCTCAAGCTGGGCCTTGGCTCCAAACTCCAGCAGCACGTTGACGCACGCAGCACTGCCACTGCAGCAAGCATTGAAGAGGGGCGTGGCTCCGTGAACTGTCACCCCGTTGACCTAACGATGGGCAAAGAGAGAACCAGAGGGTTTGCTATTTCCTTCTCACCATCTCCAAGTGTGCATTCCTATGTATCTGCCTGGAGAAACTTCCCACGCCAGTGAATGAACGAGGGAACCCCGCATCCTTACAGTATTGTGGGGTTCTTTTAGGTACCAGTAGCCTATCAACTCTCACCTATAAATATCAATAGTAGCAGAAATGAGGCCAAATGGGACAGTTTTTAAGATGTACTCAGGGGTATTCTAGAGCTTCCTAGGAGCCTCCTAGCTGTGAGGAGTGGTCCTGTATGGTGGATCAGAACATGGTCTCTGGAACAATTAGCTTGCGTTCAAATCCCAGCTCTCTCTCCTTTATGTGCTCAGAGATCTGGTTGGGACACTAACTTTCTGTGCCTGGGCTTCCTTATCTGTAAAATGAGGATCATAAAAGAATCGACCTCAGGAGGTTATTGGGCGGATGAGGTGAGTTACTATATGGTAAACACCTAGAACGTTGCCTGGTGCCCAGTAAGCATTCAAGAGACATTTGCAGGGGCTTCCCTGGTGGCGCAGTGGTTGAGAGTCCGCCTGCCGATACAGGGGACACGGGTTCGTGACCCGGTCCGGAAGATCCCACATGCCGCGGAGCGGCTGGGCCCGTGAGCCATGGCCGCTGAGCCTGCGCGTCCGGAGCCTGTGCTCCGCAACGGGAGAGGCCACAGCAGTGAGAGCCCGCATACCGCAAAAAAAAAAAAAAAAAAAAAAAAGAGAGAGAGACATTTGCAACAATTATCTCCATGATCTCCATTTTCCATTCATATGGAGCCGACTCCCCGTGCCAATCATGAACAAACATGTCAGGAGCAAAAAGTATTGGAGAAACCATCTAGCCACAAATTTCCTTTCTGGTCCAGTACCATCCACAGAAACTGCATATGCCAAAAGGGAACCCAAAGAGATCATGACCAGGCGAAATACACAAAGAAAACAGTCATCAACATGGTGTCTCTAACCACCCTCAGTGCCTTCTAGGGATCTGAGGGGCAGGGGAGAACCAGCACAGCTGGGAGGCATCTTTGAGTATTAGCACCAGATTGAAAAGAACATCCTGGAACCAAGGCATTCTGGTGGGGAGGCTCTGGCAGGACATGTAGGACAACGAAGGTTTGATGTCAAGCCATTCTGCCTCAACAACTAAGGACATACGCTTGTGATCACCAGGATACTAAATTTTCTTGTTTCAGAAACAGGATCTTTCTCCACAATGCCAGGATAGCCCCCATTCAACTGGAAAGTTAAAGATGAGATGCTAAGATGGCAGAGATGGACAGGGACAAATATGTGTAAATTCATAAACTCTAAGGATTTCTAGGAGGTTGTGATTAATTAGATGGGGAGATGGAAGAAACAGGATGATTCCAGGCTTGGGGCTGGGGAAACCAGGAATATGTTTCACCTGGTCTCTGAGGCTGGGAATCCAAGAGAGGAGCCGCTCCCAGAGGGAAGAACACGATAAGCAGTTTCAGATGCACTGAGTTCGGGACTGCCAATTTTGAGGAATTTTCTACTGATTGATCAACTTTCTCTTATTCCTTGTCTCACTCTGATTTGAATGTTAAGTAGCATAATATTTAGTGACTGTTCCCTCATAAGATTGCCAAAGACAAGGGACCACGTCGTACTCTCTGTCCCCCACAGAACCTCCCAGAGGCTCCTCTATTTCCCACCTGTGCTACATATAGAAACCCAACTTCCATATAAAATGCAAAGAAAAATCTTCGTTAGGCACTTAAAAACATTATAACTCGTGAAACAAAGAATACAAGGACTGAGTTCAAAAACGAAAGTAACGGGCTTCTCTGGTGGCGCAGTGGTTGGGAGTCCGCCTGCCGATGCAGGGGACACGGGTTCGTGCCCCGGTCCGGGAGGTTCCCGCATGCCGTGGAGCGGCTGGGCCCGTGAGCCATGGCCGCTGGGCCTGCGCGTCCGGAGCCTGTGCTCCGCAACGGGAGAGGCCGCGGCGATGAGAGGCCCGCGCACCGCGCATGAAGAGTGGCCCCCGCTTGCCGCAACTAGAGAAAGCCCTTGCACAGAAACGAAGACCCAACACTGCCAAAAATAAATAAAAAATAAAAATAAAGGAATTCGCTTAAAAAAATTTTTAAAAAACGAAAGTAACATCACAACAATATCTGGTGACTAAATAAAAGTCCTTGAGATTTTCAAAAGTATTAATTTCAGAATTCTATGCTGATATCTGTACGACATACAGCAGCTCAGTCACCCCTTGAAAAGGAGAGAATTTAAAAATAAGATAAAGTTCATTGCGTAGTGTTTTTCCAATGTATTATTTATTACAAGCTCATTTAGTTTGATAATTTTGCTCAACAAAAATTGTTGTGGGTGTAGCGTGTTGAATTAAGAGTGGTTTTTGATTGCTGTTCTTTTATATTTTTTTTCATAGTTTTTAAAATTTAATTAAATTTTTTTGGCCGCGTTGCACGGCATGC
Source organism: Pseudorca crassidens (assembly GCF_039906515.1). NCBI lineage: Eukaryota > Metazoa > Chordata > Mammalia > Artiodactyla > Delphinidae > Pseudorca > Pseudorca crassidens. The sequence goes on along the minus strand of NC_090317.1, from coordinate 121,480,931 downwards.
AGGATCTTCCCCGCCCAGGGATGGAACCCATGCCCCCTTCAGTGGAAGCGCCGAGTCTTAACCACTGGTCCACCAGGGAAGTCCCCTGTTCTTTTTTTTTTTTTTTTGCGGTACGTGGGCCTCTCACTGCTGTGGCCTCTCCCTCCGCGGAGCACAGGCTCCGGACGCGCAGGCCCAGCGGCCATGGCCCACGGGCCCAGCCGCTCCGCGGCATGCGGGATCCTCCCAGACCGGGGCACAAACCCGCGTCCCCTGCATCAGCAGGCGGACTCTCAACCACTGCGCCACCAGGGGAGCCCCCCCTGTTGTTCTTTTTAAATGTGTTCTTCTAAATGTTTTAAAATAAATTTTCCAAGATCAGTGTTCAAATTACTTTAGCTCAAGCTGTTTTTTTTCAAGTTAGTATCACAGTTCTGAACGAATTCCGTAAATTACCTTATCTGAACGTTGGCACAGGGACATAGAGGCTGAAGAGAGGGGTAACCAGCAGTGTCTTCCCGACCATCCAAGAATATGGGCGCCGATGGGGCCAGGCCTGCGCACCCCACCGCGGGTAAGGGTTCTGGAAGGTGATGGGTCTTTACACGTTAGCGGTTGCACCTGGGCAGCCAGACCCGCGGGCGGGGATGGTACTCACGTGGGCGCCGTTCTCCAATAGGGCCTTAGCGCAGGCCACGTGGCCTCCCAGGCACGCCTCATGGAGAGAAGAGACCCGGTTAATTGTTACCAGGTTCACGTTGACGCCCTACAATTTGGAGAGAAGTAGATTAAAGGCTGCATCAGCAATAAGAGTAAATGGCAAAGTTGTCGGACGTGTTTGTGAAGTGTTCGTAGCCTGCGGGCACCACCTAGAGAGGAGTAGAGGCCATGACTAGGGGAATCCAAACACAGCTGGGAGCCTCGGCTTCACTGATTCAGCAAAAGCTCATTCGGTATCCTGGGCCAGGCCATGTGCCAGCACCTGGGGCTTCAAGGCTTATGACATGGGTCTGTCTCCTCTAAGAGCTTAGTGGGGAGACAGAAATGGTGGCGGGAAGTGGGGTGGGGTGCGGTGGGGAGGAACCCAGCCAGAATACTGCCATACTGGAAGCATGTTCACATTTTAATTGGGGACATAGGGTATCCTTGAATCTGCCTTGGGGAGTAAGAGAAAACTTTGCAAACGAGCTAGTATTTAGCTACGGCTTGACGCATAAAAAGTTTCAAACTAGGCCGCACGGCACGGGGAGATCAGCTCGGTGCTGTGTGACCACCTAGAGGGGTGGGAGAGGGAGGGTGGGAGGGAGACGCAAGAGGGAGGGGATGTGGGGATATATGTATATGTACAGCTGATTCGCTTTGTTATAAAGCAGAAACTAACACGCCATTGTAAAGCGATTATACTCCAATAAAGATGTTAAAAAAAAAACTAGGAAGGCAAAAAACAGGCATTCCCTTAGGAGGGAACAGGATATGCAAATGTGGGACGCGGAGGAGGGCGAGGCAGGGCACGGAGGTGGATAGTTGCCAAATCACGTGACAGAGGAGGAAGAAAAAAGGGGAAGTGGGGGGAGGGGGAAGATGAAAGGGGACGGTAGGCTGGAGACAGATCGTGAAAGGCCTTGGTTTCCGAACGGGGGTGGAGGTGGGGTGCATGTGTTATAGGGAATGAGGCGCCTTTCGAGTCTGTTAGTCCGTAGAAGGTCTGGAGCTAATACATAGGACGTTTTCGGAAAAGCACACTGGCAGCACCAAGGAGGGCTGCTCGGAGAGGTAGGGATGTGACACTGGAGGAAGGAGCGTCATGAAGACGTGGCGATGAGTCAGGCACAGGCTGATATAGGTGTGAACAGCAGTGGGTACGGGGAGCGGGTGACAAGAGTCCAGGGTTGGGGGTGTTAGAAGTGGATGTGGCACAGAAGGATGACGCCCAGGCTCAAGAGTAGAAAGTAAAGGGCTTCCCTGGTGGCGCAGTAACCTGGGAGTCCGCCTGCCAATGCAGGGGACGCGGGTTCGTGCCCCAGTCCGGGAAGATCCCACATGCCGCGGAGCGGCTGGGACCGTGAGCCATGGCCGCTGAGCCTGCGCGTCCGGAGCCTGTGCTCCGCAACGGGAGAGGCCACAACAGTGAGAGGCCCGCGTACCGCAAAAAAAGAGTAGAAAGTAAAATAGATGATGCTCCTAGGGTTCCTGTGCCTGAGTAGCCGTGATGCTGACTGCCAGACCTCCACTGCCTGCCGAGCTCTCCGCAGGAGCAGAGTCTGGAGCCGGGGGCTTCCCCTAACGCTCCTCTCCTTCCCCAGATCCGAGCGTCTCCGCCCAGTCCTGGCACACTTGCCCTCCCCATCGTGCCGTGCTCCACTTTCCTCGCCTTGGAGTCCATTTGACAGATGCCAGGCTCAGCCTAGCTGCCGGCCAACTTCATGCCCTGACTCTGCTTTGCCCTTACCGCTTGCCCCCATGATCGCCACTTTCTATCTGTGAAAGGATTTAGGTTCTGCCAGGACCCAGCCGAGTTCTGCTTTTGATTCTCTGCCTCGTAACTACCTGCTGAAACGCTCCAAAACCTAGTGCAAGACCCTGGACCCCAAACCCCAACCTAAGTTCCCAACCCCTCCCACCAGACCTCCATGGTGCTGGCCGCATCCCTCCTGTGGCCAGCAGCTGGGACTACCCACTATTGCCAGTCCCATCGTCATCTTAGGGCCTGTTTGTGCCTCCTTGGTCCTGTCCATGTTTATATCCTGAATATGACGTCATTACTCCAGAGCCGTGCTGTATATTTACAATTGGATATCTAATACAAGGAGGTTTCTTTTCCTCTTCCCATTTATAATTTCATTTTAAGAAAATAAAGAAAAAATAAGAGCATTTTAAACAATAGTCCACAAGGAATTCCCTGGCGGTCCAGTGGTTCGGACTTGGCGCTTTCACTGCCGAGGGCCCGGGGTTCAATCCCTGGTCCGGGAACTAAGATCCTGCAAGCCCGGCGGCGTGGCCCCAAAAAACAGTCCACAAGGTGGCAGCAGTGTGCTAAAGAAAAACATTGACCCGATGCAAACTCTCAAGAATCCCTGAAACTGTACAAATGTAACGTGGGACAGGCCTGAAAGCTCAGCTAGAGTGACTCACTGTCATTGCGGGTGAGAACATGGGGGAGCAGAGAGTTCAAATTATTAAGATTTGAGGTTCCCCTGCTGTCGGTGACAGCCAGTGTGATCGGCAGAAGCTCCTGACCCTTGGTTTAATGTTTTGCTCACAGCACACCACACTGTCTACACGTAAAATAGAGTAGAAAATAAAGGAGAATAATCCATTTTTTACCAGTGTGTAAGGGTAAAAAAGTGGGGAGGTACTAAGAAAAGGCTGAAGAATTCTCCATGAAGAATGCTCTTTACACGTTGAAGGACACTATAGAAACCAACATGCTTACAAAATACAGTTAAAAATAAAGAAGTGCTAAAAGCAATGTGATATCCTGGACTGGATCCTGGAAGAGAAAAAGGACCCTAGTGGGAAGACTGGTGTGGTCTCAGTAGTCTGTAGTTTAGTTAATGGTGTTGTACCAATGTTAATTTCTTATTTTTGACTAAAGTACCATGGTTATGTATGATATTAACACAAGGGGAAGTTGGGTGAAGAGTATGCTGGAACTCTGTGTATTATCTTTGCAACTCTTCTTTAAAAGTATTCTAAAATTAAAAATTTTAAATACTAATAAAAGTATTGAGGTCGGGGGCCAAGAAGAAGGAGCTGAAAGCAAGACTTTTCACTGTGTACCTTTTTCTATCATTTTAATTTGGAAACTATGTGAATATGTCACATATTAAAAATAATCAAATCAAATAACAGTTTAAGTGCTTCAAGACAGAGGAGGAGGAGGTCGGAGGAGGAGGGAAATAGATGAGGGAGATTAAGAGGTACAAACTTTCGGTTGCAAAACAAATGAGTCACGGGCATGAAATATACAGTGTGGGGAAGGTAGTCAATAACTATGTAATCTCTTTGGTGACAGATAGTAACTAGACCTATCATGGTGATTATTTGGAAATGTATAGAAATATCGAATCACTATGTTGTATAACAGGAACTAACATAGTGTTGTAGGTCAATTATACTTCAAAAGCAAACTCATAGAAAAAGAGATCAGATTTGTGGTTACCAGAGGTCGGGTGGGGGCAGTGGGGAGAAGGAATTGGATGGAGGGAGTCAAAAGGTACAAACTTCCAGTAGAAGATACTAGGGATGTAACACAGCATGATACAGCATGATAGATATAATTAACACAGCTGTATGTTATATTATGAAAGTTAAGAGAGTAAATCCTGAAAGTTCTAATCACAAGGAAAAACCTTTTTTCTATTTCTTTACTGTTAAATCTATACGAGACAATGGATGGTCACTATATTGTGATAATCCTTCCATGATGTATGTAAGTCAAATCATTATGCTGTACACCTTAAACTTATACAGTGCCGTAGGCCAATTATATCTCATTAAAACTGGAAAGACAAAAATCAAACCAAATAAAATTTTAAGTGCTTACAAATAAATAAGCAAGTGATAAAATCAAGTGCAAAGTCCATTTGATTATTACTGGCAGTACTGTTTTCCTTTTGCCTCCACTTTTTAAAGAAGTAACACAACTCATAAAGGAGAAAGAAAGAAAAGGCACACACAGAGAGAAAAAGAGCAGTGTGTCCAGCTGTTTAAATTTCAAATAAGGAAGCCAGGTTGGGTGGTAGCTAGGCTGTGGAAAAAAGATCTAATGACTTACCTCCTCTGTACACACACAGACTCTAAAACAAAGTAAATGCACTGTGTACACTTTCATTCATCTCACAAATATTTACTAGGCCTCTAGTCATTATTCATGGTGCTAGGGATACAGTCATAAGTAAAAATAAATTAGCTTTAATAACTAAGACTTGAAGAAATCTTCCCAAAGGAGTAAGATTTACCCATTTGTCAACCTATTTCAATGTTTGCTTTTGAAACAGTGGATCACCAGGGTAGGCAGCCTCTAAGATGGTTCCCAGGGATCAAGATGGGTCCTGACTCCTGGTATTGGCTCACTGGTGTAATCCCCTCCCCTTGGACATGGGCGGGATTTACTGACTCCCGTCTAATTAATAGAATACGGCAGAAGCAATCAGATGTCACTTTGGAGACAGGTTATGTACTGAGACTTCCTTCTTAGGCCCTTTCTCATGCTGTCTGTGGAGGAAGCCAGCTACCATCTTGTGACACAGCCCTATGGAGAGGCCCAGGCATCAAGGCACTGAAAATGGCCAACAACCTCATGAGTGAGATTAGAAGCAGATCCTTCCACTGCTCAAGCTGTAAGATGACTGCAGCCCTGGCTGATACTTTGAAGCCTGCAAGAGACTCGGAGCCAGAACCACCCAGCTAAGCTGCTCCTTGGCCTACAGAAACCATGAGACTCTAAGTGTTTGCCTTCAGCCACTGTGTTTCAAGGTAATTTGTTACAGAGCAATAGCTGACTTATGCAACTTCAGGGCTGCTGTTACTAAGGCACACTGGGAGAGAGCAAGGTGAGTTAGTGCAACACAGGTTTGAGGGCATCCCCCATCAGCCTCATAGGGAAACTTTTTATGAAGCAAAGGGAAACCTAGAAGGGGAAGGTTGGAATTGGACAGAAAACCAGCCAGCTCCCCAAGGAGGGAGAGGCAGGAGGAACAAATACCTGGGAGAGGATGCATCCACGTAGAATGGCTGTGCTGGGAACCAGATGGGGCCAGCAAGACCCCTGCTGCAGCCAAAGCTGATCAAGAATGATGCTTGGTTATAGCACAAGCACCAAGGATCAAGTCTTTCGTTTACTCACCTGTGCAATTAAAGTTTTCAGGGCCAGTAGGCGCCCCTGAGCTGCCGCTTCATGAAGTGGAGACCGATCGGCCCAGCAATCTGAAACACACATCAAGCTCAGAGTCAAGGTCAGGAGTCTTCTTCCTCCAGCTTGTTCATGTGCCCGCCCACTGTGAGAGGAGGTCTGGCGGAAGGGGAGGGGAGCCGGCACCACGCATCAGGTTCTCCGGTCTGCCACTCGCAGGGTGACCAGCCACTGAGGATACAGTCCATGGGCGTGGAGCGGGAGCACAGACCATCTCTCTGGCTTTAGGGGGCAGTTTTCATAAGGAATACATTTCATTCAAATAAATACTGCCCAGTGATTGAATCCGATAACTCTGAATAGGCAAAATGAAGGGCAAAGCTGGTCGATGAACTTCCCCACTTTCTTCTTTCCCCTGCCTCTCCCCCTTCACCCCTACCCTAAGACATCCTATAAGCCAGGAAGGAGACCCTAAGGGCTCAGGGAAAATGGTTTTGTTCGAAACTCCCTAGATAATTCTTTGATTTTGGTAATGAAGCCGGTCTGTTATCATAATGCAGAATGTTGTTTTTCAGATGACATAATCCTCCAACAGTTTTTGGTGGGCAGTTAGAATGTGATGGCTAAGCACTGGGCCAGTCCTGCCTCAACCACTATCTCTGCCAAAATGGGCAAGTTACTAAAATCATTTGAACCTCAATTTCTTGATCTGTAAAGTGGGGGAATCGTGATCTAGTATTTAGCAGGTTCTTTGGTCTCTAAGTAGGCCAATAAAGTATATCCATGATGTTAGGTGCTCAAGAAAAGTTATGATTAATAAGTACACGTGGTAGGGTAGTGCTCTAAGGAACAGCCTTAGAACTGCCTTACAAATGTATATTTCTTGTTAATTGCTTGTCAGGAAACAAGACTAACAAGCTTAAGTGTGCATTTGAGAAGTAAGCTTCTATGAAACATGCCAAAGGGCAATCATTTGTTTTGGAAGAAAACCTACACTGGTTTGCAAAATTGGGGCATTCTTCAAAGTATAACTGTGCTCTTCATACATTGACGAGCACGTCATACAGTTTGGGTTTAACACAAAAGGCCCATCTTGTCACCTTTTTCTAGGTGATTTGGATGGTGCTAAGAATTCAGGTTTTCCCATACCTACAACCTTGACAAAAACAATCCCAACAAATATGGAATTATGTGAACTTGAAGTAGTGTATCCTCATGGAGAGACTGAAATTTTCCAGTGGATGAGAACCAGGGCTCTAAACATTTCCATAAAAGCTCTTCTTACATTGAAACTCAATTTTTATCTTCTCTAACCCTCTGGGTTTTGAAAAGGGAGAAAGCTAGAATGAATTCTACAGGGTTGGATTGAAATTGGAACAATTAGAACAACTGGTATGAAAATGTGATTTTCAATATATGTGTGTATATGGAAAGATGGTGCCTACAGAAACATCTATGGGCTGAAGGTGGGATCTGGTGACCCATCTGGTTCTCTCTCTACAGATATATCTATATATCTCTACCTATAGACAGATATATAGATATATCTAGATAGACAGAATAGCACTGTATACTGAGAAAACCTAAACCAAGGCTGCTTAGAGAAATGGCTGACTCCGAGGCTGAAATGCCAGGACAAATGTAAGATGGGCCGCAAACATCTTGCCAGAAAGTAAGGAAGTGCTCAATGAACGATGGGAAATGTCAAAAAGTACAGAAGCTGCCTTGAAGGGGCTTCCACTGGCCAAATACGGGATGATTTGAGCATGAAAATAAATCATGATTATACCCTAGCAAATAAAACAGGAATCTATAAGGCCTCACTGATACAAATGAATATATAAACAGGGAGAAGAGAAAGCTCTTCCTCATAGTAGAACACCAACTTCAGACACGTAGGAGAAATAATAGAATCGGCCTCAAATTATCTCCCCACAAAATAATTACATAGTTATCAAGGGAACAGGGGTAATCGTACAATGGAACGAAATGGTAGGCACCACCTTACCCCGGGGATCAAAATTAACCTCAGAAGCGATGGAACCAATTGACACAGTGTGCCATCTGTTGGAACACAATGAGCCACATCACATACTACCGGAGGGAACGCGGTGAAAAGAACACAGCGTTGCTGGGAATATTCCTGCTCAAAATGCATAGCCTGAATCTAATCGTGAGGACACCTCAAACCAACTCAAACTGAGGGATGTTCTCAAAACTAATTGGTCTGTAACCAGATTGAAGGAGGCTGACGAGACACAACATCTAAAGGCAACATGTGCCCGGACTGGATCCTTTTGCTATCAAGGATGTTAACTGGACAGTTGGATAGACATGAATGGAGTCTGGGCAAAGAGAAGTGGGAATTCTTTGTACCACTTTAGTTCCAAAATAAAAAGTGTGTATCTATCTATATCTAACTATATCTGTCCATCTATTAATCTATCAATCTATCTATCTAATCACTGGTGAAATGCATACTTCTGATATGTAGAATACTTTTTCTAGTAAGAAAAACAGACAATTTTAACCTGAAAATATATTGCGTTTGTATGTCCACTTGTTCCTGAGTCAGTTAAAAGCTGATGAGTGGAGGATTTTTCAACCTCTTTGGACATTGATCATTTGCATAAGTTAGGAATAATGAGATAACGTACGCACAGAATCCTCAGTAGTCAGCCTTGGTTTTCTTCGACCACATCTCCATCCCATTCAATATGAAGTGTGCGCCAGACGCGTCGCCCTCTCGCCTCATCAGGCTTGGAGAGGGACAAGCACCCAGTTTGGAAGGACGGTCTTCCCCCATGGATGGCAACTCAGCGCCCTGACCAACCTAAGAAGCAAGCCCACAGCTGTGGCTTTGCTATTCTTTTGTTCTAACAATAGCCAGCCAACTGAGTCACCCGAAGGTACTCTAAGTATTTGCTTCACACCAGGATTTAAATGGCAACTTGCTATTATTAACTTAGAACAGCAACATGAAATGGCTTTATTATTTCTAAAACTTGCCTCCAAGCGGGCCGCGGTGTCCCCTTTCCTGCTGGGAAGCAGGCACCTTAACCACGATTTCATCCTGTTTCTAGTAACTTTCTGTTACCCCTCAGCCCCCTAAGACCCACGCCATCCGTACACACGGCCTGGACAGATCTCTCAAACATCACGCTGATAAAGGCGGCCCTGCACAGAAGAGGATGTGCCAGATGACTCCCTTTCCATAAAGTACAAAAGGGCCAGACTCACTTCGGGCGTTAGGAGTCAAAAGTACCATGAGAAGGGGCAGGGACTGACTGGAGGTGGGTGGGGTGAGGGTCATGCTGATAACGGGCGGTTTCTTGTTCTTGGGAGCTGGCACTCCATGGTGAAAACTCACCCAGCTGTCCGCTTTGGGGTTTGTGCACTTATCTGTATTTATGGCATACTTCAAGAAAGACATTTCAAGGCCACCAGTCTACTGGTCAGTCCGCTTTAAAACTGTTATCTCCACTCCTCTGCCCACTCTCAGGGCAGGGGATGGCCCCCTCTCCGCCCGAGGAAGGGCAGCACGTTCTCAGTTCCTTCTTGAGGTGCCAACAGCCCCTCTGGTGCCGTGGGGGTGGGGAGAAGCGAGAGGGATGGGGAGAGTCTCCCTAGCGGCCTGGAAGAGGGGACCAGTCCTGTGCACTCGGCCTCAACTGCATGTCTCACACCCAGTGCCTTTCCTACGCACTGGCACTTGGCCACCTCTCCTAGTGTCCCCCATCAGTGCAGCATCGTCTGATACCCCCAACTCCCACCCCAGGCTTCCGAGGTGGACGCAAGCGTGCAGGCCATCTTCTGATCCAGGGAGGAAGAGGGAAGGGTGGGTGGTCCTGGGCTTCTATTTCCTCGCCACTGCTTTCCAGCTCTCTTTCTCCCTATTTGAGGAGTCACTTTGAGAACGCACCCCGTTCTGGTTTTAAGAACTACTGGTTTTTCTATCCTGCCCATCCTCCTGGTAGATTGACTTGTTGGGGGGGGTGCCTTCCTACATCCCCCTTATCTCTGTAAATAACATGAAATAAATCAATTGGATTGCCTTAAATGTGGAAGTCATTTCGGTTTCCCAACTGGAAATAAAGCCACTCTCCTGGAAGTCACCTTTCCGGTCAGTCTGTTTCCCAGCACTTGCTTCAAAGGACCTTGAAGGGTTTTCACACAAAACGCTTTTCCAGGGGGCTTCCCTGGTGGCGCAGTGGTTGAGAGTCCGCCTGCCGATGCAGGGGATGCGGGTTCGTGCCCCCGTCTGGGAAGATCCCACATGCCGTGGAGCGGCTGGGCCCATGGGCCATGGCCGCTGAGCCAGTGCGTCCGGAGCCTGTGCTCCGCAACGCGATAGGCCACAACAGTGAGAGACCTGCGTACCGCAAAAAAAAAAAAAAAAAAAAAACGCTTTTCCAGAAACTCTGCCACGGTGGGCTCTTCTGTTTTTCTATTCTGATTCCCAACACACAGCCTCTTGCTCTTATCATTCTTGTTTTGCAAATTGGAGCTAATTGCGAGAAACTGAGGATAAAAGTTATTTGGCGGCTAAGGAGTTTTTCCATTCCTTTCAGGAAATATGTATCTAAGATCTCCAAATAAATGAATGCTGAAGCAGCAATCAATCCTTCGCTCCTTAGGCAGTCTATTTTCAGTTATTTGGCACGCTGCCTGTGTCACAGGGCTGCAGGCACATTTTGAAGATTGTTTACTGTACAAATATGTCTACTTGTTCCTGATGAGGTGTATGGAAAATGTTCAAGTACATTTTCATTCCCCCCTTTGACTTTTTCTCAGAATGTGATTTATATCTCTAGTTCTCAGGCTCTCTGAATAACAAATTCATGACAATGTCTAAAACCATAGATTTCAATAACAAAATGGGTTCAGATGGAATATGGGTGTCTGAGCTCCAAGAATTCAAGATAAAAATCAATTATTATTTTTATTTTTATTTTTTGCAATTTTTACCCTGCCAAATTCCAACAAGTATTTGAGACGACTGGTTTATTTATTTTTTTAACTGCCTGACTGGTTATTATCTCCAGTGCCTATGAAACAATCTTTATTCGCTTTATTCAAGTTCCAAAATCATATGAAGGAATATCTTCTCCTGTAGCACTTATCAAAAAAATATAGAAAATTCAAATTTGAACCAAAATATAGGCAAGAGCCTAACAGAGTTAATGATATCTTAAGTAAAATAAAGGTAACTGGAAAAAAAACATATTACAAGAAATTTCCCAAGGTATCAAAAGTATTCTAATACAATTGAGTTAAAACGCGTACCCTCTACAACACTCAGCTCTGGCCAGGAGATGAACTACAGTCAATGAACATCTCTTTGTAATGTGTTAGAAAGAAGCTTCCTTTGAACCCATTAGGAGCAGGAGAGCTGAGCTGAAGATGACAGGTCGGGTGGCAGAGCCCCTGCTGAGTGCTGTGTGTCCCAACTTGGGAAAGCCAGCAGGCACCTGTGATATATAACCACTCAGAGGATGGGGGGACCAAGGCTTGAGGAGACAAGCACCAACACTGAACAAGGCGAGGTGGAGGACCGGGCAGGAATGGACCGAAGGAGGGAAAAAAACTGTTGACATGGGAAGGATAGAGAAAAGGAGTCAGGATGGTGAGTCAGGCAGAGGCGTGGCCATCAAATCAAGGTCAGTCCTTTGAATTTAGAAAAACAAGGACAATTGATTTTAGGCAAAACACTTAGAATAGAACACATTTTTTTTTTTTTTTTGGTATGCGGGCCCCTCACTGTTGTGGCGTCTCCCGTTGCGGAGCACAGGCTCCGGACGCACAGGCTCAGCGGCCATGGCTCACGGGCCCAGCCGCTCCGTGACATGTGGGATCTTCCCGGACCGGGGCACGAACCCGTGTCCCCTGCATTGGCAGGCGGACTCTCAACCACTGCGCCACCAGGGAAGCAAAGAACTCATTTTTTTAAAGGGTACAGTAACTCCACAATCTCTTACCTGCAATTGTAAATTTCCCCCAGTTCTGAAAACCAAGTTGGAAACAAGCTCTTCTGGCAGCAAAACATGGTCAGGACTCAGGTTTAGCAAACTATTATTTTTAATTTGTATTTTCACTTAGTGTGAATATTCATATTTTTCACTATAGAAATATCAAAACGTTTGATTACAGGAGGAAGCTCCAGGTCCTGCTGGGAGTGCCACATCATATACGGTATACACGCTGCATAATGATTCTAGTATCCTCCAGACTCCTGAATCCTAAAACATCTGGCCCAAGGGTTGTCAATAAGAGATTATCAACCTGCATCTACACTTTATTTTTATCAAGTGTGATGACCAAGTCACTGTACTAAATATAGCTTCAGTTCTGGCCAAATTAGCAAAGGTTGAAAAATCATACCCCATGTCTCTAGGGAGAGAGAGTGCCTGCAGAAATATGTATGGCCTGAAGGCGGGGGCCAGTGATGCATCTGGTGCTCTAGATAGAAGAATATCAAGGGCCAATGACAATGTTTCAAACTTAAAAATATATATATATTATTGACAAATTACACAAAGAAGCCAGAAAAAACTAAGTACAGCCAACCAAACATAGCTGAACTCAATTCTGATCAGTTATTTACAAAAGTAATAGTTTAAACCACAAAGAAAGTATCGAATGATGTACTCCAGAATATGAAAAAAAACTTTCCAAAAAATTTTACAGCCAAAAAAAAAAAAAAAGATATTTAATGAGGGATGTGATGCTAGGTGCAGCTTCTAAAAGAAAAGTGCCAGGACCTATGACAGGCTAAACTCTGCCCTGGCTGAGTTTTTTACTACCTCCCCTTGTTTTTTACAACACTGACGATAGTTACAGGAACGGAATATGCTACTGGACTCAAGAAAGTTCTGAGATTTTAGTAAGTCGATTAGCTGACTTACTGATTAAATGTCACACATTTTCCTAACAAACATTTGTCTGACCAACAAGCAGCAAAGGTAATTTCTGGTTTGAGTTGAACACTTAGACAAAATTTTGTTCTTGGTTTTCAAAATGTCTAGCTTTAAATATATATAGTATCTGTTAACAGTGTCAAAAGAAAAATCGCTGTGGGAATCATGTAAAAACCACTGTTTCTGGCGTATTACTGCCTATTTACAGAAAGCCTTATTTACCGAATCTGGATATACTCTCTACTATATACGTGTGTGGGTGTGTCAGTGGTGTGTAGACGTATACGCAGCCATCCTCACACACATACACATGTATATAGGAAATTAAACTGAGAAATTAACAGGCACTATTCACCCCACTGCTTCTTGTTAGTGATCATTGAAAAACACATTTTTGACTTTAGAACACCATGCCATTTGCAATAGAGCACCATGCCATTTGCAAATTAAATGATTATCCTAGGAGCTTCAACAAGATACTTGAGCTAAAAAATGAGGGCGCTCTATTTATGAGAATTGCATTATGGCTCCAGGTTTTGACTCTTATAAAACTTGCTTACGAGTACTTCCTTAAGGACCACAAGGGCAGAAATAATGCACACGAGCACCAGGAGAAAACGTTTTGAACACACTCTTGCTGATGCTGACTGTCGGACTTTACTAATTTAAGCCATGAGGATGATGTATCTATGAGAACGTTAAAACTGTGATGGAAACGTCTAGAAAGCCCCTGCCCCTATTTACAAATTAAATTAGAAAACAGCTTTTCAGATTATGCTTAACTTGAAATTAAGGTTACTTTAAGTCTTTTTCAAAAACCAAGTCAAAGCGACATACCTCCCTGAAACGTGTGACAAATGTAATCCCCAAAAGAAACCTCTTTCCACACTCCGAGCCTTCTGCCACTTCCCGAAACTTCGAGATTCTTCTCATTTTCCCCTGTTAATTGAAGCATTCTGATGCTCTGTCTTTGGAGGTCTTAACTCTTCGGATAAGACTGCTGTTCCCTAGTGTCCTTAAAGTTGTCTGGTGTATTGGAATCACATAACAGAAGTCTATTTTGAAAGAGAATCCAGGGTGCAAGGTGAAATGGATACTAGATAAAGAATGAGGTAACCCTGGAACCCCTGCGAACACTAAAAATACACAGGGAAATTTGGAACTCTGTTTATGAATAAATACTCCTCTATCCAGTGGCAGTCCCAGCAGTAACCAAGATATCTGATTCATTTACTTTCGTAGCCTCTCCCTACAATTAACGTGAATCATTTCTTGAAAGAAATGGAGACTGAATTCTACAAAGCAGGAGACTTTAAAACGTTTGGACCAAAGGTTGGCATTTCATATTACAATAACCTTTGTTTGCTGTGCTTTGCATGGTGCTGGGCATAAATGGATTCAGTGAAGGGTTTTTTCCTGACAGTGACAAGTGGCTAAGCAATTCGAATTGCAGATGACAGCACACACACACACACACACACACACACACACACACACACACAAATACATATATATATAGCATATATATTGCTGCTTTAAATCAAATTTATTGGTCATTCCATTTCCTGGGGAAAACAGTTTTGTTAGAATGCACTGCTAACATTTGATTACAAATATTCAAGAAGATAATCCTATAAAGTAATTCTTTTGTTAGCAGAAATGAGTTTTCCCAAAATACTCTTAGAAAGCCACTAGTCTATTCACTTCTTAAATAATAACTGCTAATGAAACTACTAATTTGCAGAAAAGAAAGCTGAAAATCCTTCACAAATTGGTGCAGTCAACACCATTTGCTACTTTAAATAATAATTTTTTAAAACTACCCACTCAAAGCCAAAGTTTAAATAAAATCTGCCTTCTAGAAATATTACTCATATGAATTATCTAGGAGGTTTCTTTTAAAGTATTGGGAACAAATTCATGTATTTTTACCTGAAATTTCACCATAGATCTCTTCTGCTATCCTAGCCGCTTCTTTTCTATTTCCTTTGACGATATAGAAATGGGTTAGGAGCGCCAAGAACACTTTAATTAAAAGCTTGAAGAAAAAAAAAGTAGCAAACATTGTAATAAAAATGTTTTTAAAGCCAAAGGAAACAGGACCGTCCTCCATTTTGGTTCACACTCTGTATAGGTTCTTGGGACTGCAAAATTTCACTGAGTTATAATCGGTATCATATGACATCTATTTTAAACCTTCTAGCTCTCCGTGTTCCTGTTACAGAGAACTGAGTTTGTAGATTCTAAGCTAACTGTGATTTGGCGACTGCATGCACTGACATTCATGGCAATGTTAAATGAACTAAAGAAACTTCCTTCAAACCAGAAACACCCAATAGTTCTGGACCTACATTCCTCAGTGTTGTTTAACAAACAGGATTCAGGTCCGAAACGTTTCTACTCCTAAATCCCAGTTTTTGCTACATTATGTTGGAAGGCAGGATTGGAAAGATAGAACAAACCTTTCAGATCCCATGGGGACGAAGCAAGTTATTTGAAGCTCATGGAAAGAAGTACTAATACATTCTATGCTCTTGGTGGGAAGTACCAGCCCCTGGAACGTTTCATTTCCTCTGCATTCTGAAATTTACGGGAGATAAAGCCCAAATCTAAAATATGACCAGTTAAGAAAGATGATTTACTCTAAGGCAGTATTTAATAAAAGGCCCAGCTCGATGTTTTTCTTTTGGCTGCACCACACGGCACGTGGGATCTTAGTTCTCCAACCAGGGATTGAACCCGTGCCCCCTGCAGTGGAAGTGTGGAGTCTTGACCACTGGACCGCCAGGGAAGCCCCTAAAAGGCCCAGCTTGGAGGCCTCTCCAGACTGGAAGCATTAGACCACTGCCTGTAATAGTTTCATCCATGACAAAGTCCTCCGGCAACGTTCCTGGTCTTTTGCTTCCCATTGTAGGTGTCAGTAAAGGTGGTGCCTCGTTCTGGAAAATGTGGGCTATAGTCGATCACGGAGGGCTTGCAATGAAATGGAAGAAGATGATCTAGGTTCTGGGTGAAGTACCCAAAGATTCTGTGAATCAGTACCTTCCCTCGCTGGACAATATTCTCTTGTAACCCTGATTCTTTGACATGCATCAGCTGGCCAATACCGGTAAAATTGATTTATGTGTAATTTTCCTCACCTGGGAAGGAATAGATGAGGAAACTCTAGGTCTCCTGTTTCATTCTTGGCTATATTAGATTTTCTAAATTTCTACAACCTATTGGAAAAAACAAGCCCAAACAAAATTATAGGAGACAACTAAATCAATCTTATTTAACAAATGCTTCATGCAAAAATACGGGAGTTTCTCCTAGCACTCAGGCAAAATAGAATGACTCCCTATGTAAGAACCGCCTCCCTGTACTCTGTGAAAAGGGTAAGGCATGAGAATCAGCCTTGAGTCACAATATACAACATACCCATTTCTGTGTATCACCACGCCATCACGAGCTTGTGCGGTTTCCATTCTCAAGGACGTATATTATATAAGGTTACTTTACCAAGCTTAGATTACCTGGTAGCGTGCCAGTGTATGAAAATACATCAACACAAGTATTTCAGTTCTTTTCATGTCTCTTTCTCCAATTGTTCTGTAAGAAGGTGATCATTTACTCACGTCAGCCCACTGGTGTATCTAGAATTACATAACACCATTCAACCTTGTTTTCGCCCTAATTTTCATTTAAAACCTCGTTGTTCTTTTTGTTTTACATACCAGAAAAGCTGGCCATGAGGGCTTCCCTGGTGGCGCAGTGGTTGAGAGTCCGCCTGCCGATGCAGGGGACACGGGTTCGTGCCCCGGTCCGGGAAGATCCCACATGCCGTGGAGCGGCCGGGCCCGTGAGCCATGGCTGCTGAGCCTGCGCGTCCGGAGCCTGTGCTCCGCAGCGGGAGAGGCCACAACAGTGAGAGGCCCGCGTACCGCAAAAAAAAAAAAAAAAAAAAAAAAAAGCTGGCCATGAGAAGGTCAACTTTTGTACTCTTTCAGAGAGACCATCTTTAGCACGTTTGAGCACTACATTTGAGATGGACGTAAAAGGCTACTGAAGTAAGGAGTTAACTCATGGTATCTTTGAAGGAGGCGAAACCATCTAGAGCTCCAGGGTTTCTCAGCCTTGGCACTACCGGCATTTTGGGCCAGATCATTCTTTGGTGTGGGAGGCAGTCCAAAAGCATCATAGGACATTTAGCAGCATCCCACCTGATGCCACTGCCCCACTGCTATCCAGCTGGAACAAACAGAAATGTCTCCAGGCACTGCCAGATGTCCCCCAGGGGGCAAAATCACCACTGCCACACCCAGTTGAGAATCACTGAGCCACAACCAAATATGAAGGATAAAGGAAAATCAACTCCCCAAAGTACTGTGAATACAAATCAAAATCTGTAGAGAACTTTAATTTTCAGAATTTCAGATTTTAAAAATCCAGCCATAGAATGATACAATTTAACATCTACCCACATTCTTTTGCGAATGCAGAGAAGGATAAAGAGGCCTTTAAAAATCCTTCACGAAACTAAACACAGACCTAGGCTACCCTGACTGAGCCAAAAATGTTTTGGTGGAGGATAAATCAGAACATATCAACGTAGGGGACTGCTTCCAACAAAGTGGGTTGGAGAAGCTGGGCATTGGGCTGCACCCCGCAGGCCTGCAAGCCCTATACTTGCCCAGCCTCAAGACCGAAGAGTCTACAGTCAGCGACAGAGATATCAGTGGCTTGATAGATGGGGGATCTTACACATTTGAAGCAAGGTCCTGGAGCGACACCCCACGGCGTGCGGCAGACAGCAGCTGGCAGGATGGCGGGACATGGCAGGAGTCTTCGCTACCCAGGGAAGGGGCAGATTTACCAGTTATAGGGGAATTGACGTCAGGTGGGCTCATCAGTTACCAGGGAAACCAGCAGAGGGGCACGCCCCTCACGGCTCCTTTGATAAGTTATCAGGTGAAGATGTTCTGATCTAAAGATTAGAATAATCACTAGCTCAGGTCGGGGCAGGAATGTAGCAAGGTCAGTCATGTGAGTGGGGTGTAGGTGAAGCAGGCACTGGTCCGGCAGGGGATGTACAGAGAGCATGAGAACAGCCATCTTGGGGGGCCTGATCATACACTGGGCTTCTGTAAATGAAGTCAAAATTCCAATTTCTCTTAAAATAGCTTGCAAGATATAATGCATAATTATGTAGCTCACATGCACAGTACTGTACAGACGTATTCATTTGTCTCACGCAGTGCACTGAAAAACTCTAGTGCACTGAAAAACAAGAGTTTGGATTAGGAAACAAAGGCACAATTGAACTTGCTATTCCATGAGTAAAAGAGAGAATATTGTAGAAAGAAAAGATGACAGAGTAATCCATCAACTGAAGGATATTTCCTGTTTTTCTAACAGACTAAGCAAAACATCAAATTGCACTGAAAAAAAAAAACATGGGAGGTAGGGGCTGGGGGCAGTGTTGCTCAACTAGTAAATAATATTCTGTTCTTCAAACAAGACAAACTCAAGAAAAATGTCAAAATGTCATTTTGGTCTTTATTTTTGGACATGTAGCATGTTTCCACAAATCAGTTTTACATGCGCTACTTTTTGGAACATCCAAAGAAATACAATATATTTTTCATAAATTCCTCATCACTGCAAGTTCACTTTCAAATAAATGTAAGTAGCAGGGCAGAACAATATGTTTCCACATATTGACCAGTGCAACAATGACAGTTACAATTTAGGTATTCAGGAAGCCTGAAAATTAAGATTTACTAGAACAAGCAAATTTACTTCCATTTGCTAAAGGGGAAAAAAAAAGGAAAATATGCAAATTACATGTTTCATGCAAGAACTTTAAATCCTATTTATTTTCCATCTGAACTAAATGGCAATTTAATAGACAATTGTGAAAAAAAAGCTAAGAAACAAAAATAACATACAAGAAAAAACAGCAGTATGCCTTTAAAAATTGCTGAACAGAATAAATTAAACCAAATGTTACAGTTTCTTGCTTTATCATGAATATTGGCACTGTTTATTTCATATTTATATAAGTCAGTTTCTACGCATAAAAATCCCAGTAAGATTTAATGGTTTGGGTCAGTCTGTTTTTCTTTAACAAAAGAACCCCTAACTTCTAGATTTTAAAAACTGCACTCTTGCATTTGTGTTTTAGTACAAAACACAAATATATTTCTTATGTATCAGTGGCAACCAATTAGTAGGTATGTTAAGATACTTTTTCAAAAGAAGTTCTGTGAATGTTGTCATTAAAAAAAAAAATCCTGTACAGAATCGCAATACTGCCAGCATCCAACTAGCGCGCCCCCAGTGCCTCATTCTTGTGACTTCACGGTCCTTAATCACAAAAACTTATTCTAAGGAGTTCAAAGAATTAATAAGACACACCATGTGGATAACTGGGGGTTTAAAAACGCATGGCTATGGGCCACAACGATTACAGTTAACAACATCCATCCACAAAGAGACTGTGTTCCTAAAATTTTCAGACTCAATTGGCTATAAACAAAACATTCTGGGGTCAAGACTTCTGCACACTGACAATACTTATCAGGCATCAGCTAGGCCACAAGTGAAGGGAAGTGACTTCTATCAAAGGGACAGGGTAGCAGCTGATTTTGAGATGGCACACCTCGTACACTGCGCTCGGAAAACAAGAAGGCATTGACAGGACTCAATTATGCACTGCGAGATGTGGAGGGTTTCTCTGCACTATCATCAACAGTGGTATCGGTCCCTAGTATTTAAAAAGCAAAAAGTATTTTCATACACACAAGCGAAGATGAAGGCTCGACCTAGGAGAATGCATCCAACAGGATTAAAGAAGAACTGAGAGTACGCCGGCGATTTTTTCCCGGCATTAAAAGCATGAGCATTTTCGGCATGGCGGATATCTTAGCACTTCATGTCAAACCTGACTATGACGAAGTGAGCCATCTGACTGATCAACAAAGAGCGAATGCACGCCCCCACCCCCCACCCCCGGTCCTTACCGCAGGAAGCATCTAGTTCAACGTTCTATGCCTGGTAGGTGCTTAAAACATGCTGGTCGCTGACAGCCCATTTTACTCAAGAAACCTGCTGATCATATGGAACACTTACTGAGCATACCCAATAAAAGTTTAAGAACACGACTTAAGTGTCTAATAAATGTAGTATGAACACAACTTAAAACAGTTCACAGAGTTGTTGTACTTCCCTAAAGAAAACTTGTAAACATCTGGTGAATGTCTAATTAATGGTAGAACATTTAAAATTGGCCAAAAAATGCCCAGAAAACGTTTGGCCCTTCAGCACCCAAAGCTCCCAAAATATAACGTTAAAACATCTCTGCTAGAGGGATTTCAGTAGTCTGCAAAATTGCATACCTGAGTGGCTTCAATGTTCTCTCCTAAATTTTAAATAAGTGCAAGGAGTTTCTACACTCAGGAATTGCATAAGTGTTTATCTTTCCTCAAAATAAAACACGGAATGATAAAGAGGTAGCATAACTTACTATTAACTTTAAAAAGAAAAAAAGCAAGGTTATTTTCAATAGTCTTAATAGAACTATTACAAGTGTTTCAAATCTCACAATCCAGGCTTTCTTCTACCTGGTTTTAGATACCTCGTTGTTCTCGTCCACCTTTTTCCTGTAAGGATACTGATGAGTCCAGGCACCCTTTGGCCCTGTGGCATCTACTGCAACATCGATGATAGAATCCGGAGTCACCCATCTCAGGAAAATGAGGAAGAAAAAGCTGAATACAGCCAACAAAGCAAAAATGCAGCCTGTCAAGGGGCCACACTGAGAGATGAGTCTGTCCAGTCGTTTGTCCATCGATAACACAGCTTCTCCTGCCACTTGGTCGTACACCTGGCGGGAGAGAGCCGAGAATGAGCACCGTGAGCCACAATAAACAACGACCTGCACAGACCAGGAGTGCTTTAGGGATGTCAACAGAAGGCGCGTACATTTCACTGTTGTTACAGAAATGATGTGACGAATGAAACTGATTACACTACGTATTGCCATTTGAGACAACACTTATGGAGTGCCTATTCTGGATGAAACACTGGGGTATGTATACCGTGTGGTACAAAGATGAATCTACCACGGCTCCTGTCCCCTAGGGGATCCCCATCAATATTTAACCAACTATGAGAATTCCAAAGTCCTGAGACGCTGGAGCGGCTTTGCGGGCCACCTGTCGAGGCCATATTTACTTCAGCAGTGACTCCCCAAGCAGGGAGGAAGGACTGGCCCTTTAAGATTCCTTGACTCAACTACCATCAGAGAGTTAACAATCTAGTGTGCTTCTGGGTACAGAGAGGCTCCTCTTTCCACACCCAAGTGACGCCGTGTTGCTGAGCACAAACGGGGAGAATATACAGAGACATTTCACGGATTCCAAGTAAAAGGAGCAGAAAGAGATGGGGGAAATTTTGGTAGATAGTATAGGTCAAACAGTGGCAAACAAAATAAAGTTTATTGCTGAGCATTGGTAGTAGGTGGCTTGCTTTTTTAAAGTATTGCTAAGCACTGAACTCTGAAATATTAAAGAAAAAAACAAAGGTCCTTGAATATACTTATTTCAAACTCATAAAATGGGCCGGCATTCACGTTTTTTAACTGCATTTGGGCATTACCTGTGGTCACGCTCACGTTATCAGACCTGTAAACCATCTCCTTTTGAACTCAAGAAAGTTCTGACGTGCAGAGCAAGTTCTAAAGGTCAACGGCCTCTGAAAGGTACGGGCTGTTTTCATCTAGCTCCTCTACCCCGAGGACATTGGGAATACACTGTAGTCAGAATTATATCGAGCGGTATGCTGAGACTGGCGAATTATACATGAAAAAGTATGTTTCCAGCATGAATGCTGATTTAATTTCTTGATCAATTTTTCTAAATAGCAGTTAAACTAAGGAGTTGAAAGGGATCAAACATCCTGTGTGGAACAGGTAGAATTAAAAGAGCAACTACAAACTCACCCGTGCGTCCACCTTTATTTCTAAGTCAGTTAATTCATGATCTCAAGTGACAAAATAACAATTTGCTACTAGGGAGAGAATGACAGGGAGGACAATCCATTAGGGACAAGGATTAACGTCTTTTTCGGAATGTGTACTGTAAACTGCCAGGCTGTAAAACTGAAAACAATACAGACGTCCTACTGTTACTTTAAGCCTAAATAAAAGAAAATTCGTGGTTTTTAAAAAAACCCTAATGCACTCCTTTAACACAAGCTGACAAACTGTCACCGTAGTTCTCTGCCCCAAACTTATTATGTACAACAGCGCAAACTTCTGAGATTTACACGACATTGATCAAGAAGGTAAAGGCACAATTACAGAGATGTGGTCCTCAATCAGGGTGGGTTTCACTGAAAAAACCTGCCTAACCAAATATCCCTGCCCACCATTCCCATATCCCCTCTGCTCCTAAAGGGTCACTTTAGAATCCAGCAGTGGGCACAGGAAGATGAACCGGACAGAGCCCGAAAAGGCTCCCGGGGCGATTCTGCCACGCGCTCCCAGCAGGTAATCAGTGCTGCACCCCAACTTCCAAAGGAAAACAAGGAAATGTACTTAATTCATACGGGTGGCGCGACTGCAAAACTTCTAGAAAGTGGCTATCTCAGAGCTATTTCAGTCAAAACTGTTTGTTAGTTGAAACTTCTCATGTTTCAATGCAAACTGTGTATGACGATTTTTAGAGATAAAAAGAGTTTTGTTGCATTTCCATTCAAATCGGGGCTCACCTTACATAGGGGAATTTACAATTTAAACCAAGCAAGAAAGCCTTTCTGCTTACTCGGCTCCATTTTGCTCTCTACTTTGGGCTAGAAACTAGTTGCTCCACTGAACACAAGGAGAGTATAAAGCACTACCTTCTCCACGCTCCCAACTGTCTTTCTGGGTCACAATTTCTAAGAAGCACAGCGTTTCCATCCAGCTTGCTATGTGATAATAAGAGGCAGGAGGTAGACGAAGTCATGAGAGGTACTTAAACAAAGGGCACAACTGAGTAGAATAAATGAAGTCCTGACCTCGAAATAAGGAAGCATTTCCTACAACTGTACTCTCCCACCTAAGGGCATTAACCTATTTCCTGCACCTGTCCTTTTACCAATTTTCTACTGCTGCTTTTTATTTGTGATCCTATTGCCAACATTTGTCACGTGCTTTTTGAATTCTAACTTACTATGTTCTCAATCAGCCCAAAGATGCAAAAATCCCTCTCCTGTAGAAAGATCACAGCAGCTAGCAAAAGTGACACGGGAGTTTTAGGAAGTAGCCTGGATTAACTATTTGTAACTTATAAGTTGCCACAATCGGGCTAAGCAAAACCGTATATTTTCTAATAGACTTATATGCTTTAGAATTATAAAGAGCCTCAAGAAAATGTCTAAGAGTAGATCTTAATATTAGTTTTGCCTCTAATTGTTGTGACTTCTAGAAAATTTTGTAACTCCTGCATGCCCAGTTTAATGAAAGGTCTAGATACTGCATTACTGCTATTTTCAGATGTCAAATGCAATGATTTGACTAGAAACTTAGCCTAACATATACCAGAAGTAATACAGAATTCACTTCTTTTCACTTGGAAGAGACTTCATAAACTTAAGCAATAGAGCAGAACCTATATAGAACTGCTGCTTTTATATAGAACCTATATAAAAGCAGCAAGTGTGTATGTGAAACATCAAGTAAGAATTCAAGACACAATCTTCAAATACCCTTCTCTTAGCATGTGACATACTTTTTCAGTTCTCTCCGCAACATTCCTCCAGGTGTAGAAAGTCTTTACGATGTTGTGGATATTTTCTGGAGGCGGCAATGCTCCTGACTTCAGTTGGGAAACAGCTTTTTCCAATCCCTCACACAAAGATTTTACAGAAGGCTCACATAAAATGATAAGATTTTCTGGAAGTACTTCAGGAATTCCACCAACCCTGGTACTTACAACCTTAAAAAGGAAAAAAGAACATGTGATCCTCCATAATTCATCTCTCAGGAAAATAAACAATACCAATTTAAAAAAATATTACAGACTGCATCTGATTATTTTTCAAAATACAAATACAGAGACCCCAACAGTGTAATAAGCCCTCAAAGCTTTTTACCTGTAAACCACAACTGGCTGCTTCCACAATTGCCATGCAGAATGCTTCAGTAAGGGAAGTATTAAGAAAGATATGTCCTTGAACTAAGACATTTCTGACATCTTTGTGTTCTAAGGCTCCCAAGAGACGCACTCTGATTTTTGAAACGAGAGAAAAAAGAGGGGAGTAAAAATCATGCTACAAAAGAAATACCATTTATAAGCCAAGTGTGCTACTCATATTATACTTAGAATCTTACTGCTTCTAATGTTTTCCATCTCAAAAGATTAATATCACCCAACTCTGATCTAAAAGGAAGTCATATAAAGCTGTTTGGTTAAAGCTTGTACAGCTAACATATTTCTAACTTTTGTCACACAGATCAAATTTCATCTTCTCCAAAATCAGTCTGCATTCAATGAAAATGTTAATACACTTTGATGAGTAAATGTTAAAGTGTCGTTTCTAAACAGGAAAATGTTCCTTTTAAATTGATGCTTCACATGCACACAGCTCACATGTTAACTAAGTTACCGAGGAAGAGAAATGTTCGAATCTGTACATGCAGAGCAATTTACATGATTTGGGCCGTGCTATTTAAATCACAACTCAGTATGGCTTGAGAATCTGCAAACATTTCCAATCAAATAGCTGTTTTTTTGTGCATTCTCGGGTGCCCCAACCAGGGCCCCCTAAAGTCAGATAATGTTGGGCTAACAGAAAAAATAAAATTATGAATTCCTTAACTAGGGTTCCCCATTTTATATAATTTTTCTTAAATAGGCCTTGCATTACATTTTTATGTCAAGTACATGTAGGAGAAGCAGCCCACTTAATGCAGGCATGTAGCCAAAACCAATTTTAGGTAACTGATATTTTCTCACCCAAGACAATATGGAATCCATCAATACCTGTCATGGAGCTGGTATCTTTCCCGTACTTCTTCCAAAATGACTCTCTTTGGTCCCTCTCCTCCAATTATGAAATTTAAATTGGGATATTTCTGACAGAGTTCAGGTATTATACCACTAAGCAAATCGGTCCCTGAAAACATCAAGTTGAATGTTTGAGTTATCAATAATTAACCTTAAAAAAAATTTTATCAGAACTTCTGAGAATCCACTCACTTTGAAAAGTCATATTAGCTATGCCTCCCTTACTTAAGGAGAGAAACAAATTCTCTCAAACCTTTCCTGGAGTGGTGGAATCGTTCAAACTGCCAGGGGTCCCCCAAGAGTACTTGAGGATATATACACTGACACCCATGGGTACCTTCCACACACCCAGTTCGTGGACTATTCTGTTCCGTTTCAACATTGTGTTGTAGGTTATTCACCTGTGTTTACACACCTACTGCTAAAAAATGGCATTTGAGGTAGCTTACATTTCAGTTAAAACTTTCTGCAGAGCAGGAGAGCTGACTGGAGATCTGGGTCTTGACCCAGCCTTTTTATGAGCAAACTCTGATAATGGGACTTTCCTGATAAGAGAAAATGAACAGACCGACGTACCTGAAGTCCAAGGTCTCTTTCACCTACAAAATTCTACCAGCGTTATGATTCTACTTCCTACTATAGGAAAGGGCTAAGGAGCAAAATATGACTGCTGCCTCCATTGTGTTGAGAATGCAGTTTGTACAGAGGACTTTGCAGCGAACACTAGGGTATTAGCAAAATTTGTAAGAGTCCATCCAAATCTGCTACAGCCCACTTCCCCCGAATGACAGTGAATGAAGGTGGCAGGACTTCCACTGCCAGATCATTACAGTCTGCAGAACAAAAGGGTGCATCTTGGTCCTTTTTTTTCTTTTTAATGAAACTTTCTTATGTTTATACAACCTTAGGTAATATAAAGCAGCAAAATAAATCATGCCCTACTAGTCTGAAAGTAGCAATCCAAAGTGACAGTAGTGTTGATGTTTAAGAATTTAGCTCATTAACAAGTACAAATCATACACATTCAAAAGTAAATGTAAAATAAGCCAGTTAAAGAAATGCATACACATACATACACAAGAACTGCACTTCTATCAATCTTCCCAAATACAGGCAGATCAATTATTAAAAAGATGGTAGGAGAAATAATATATATAGGGTCATTTTTATTAAATAATTCCAAGTAGGATTTACTACGTAAACTCTGCTAGTATTTTCAAAATATGACTGCATTAGCAAACATAAATTCACATGTGGCTTTTTTTTGTTATTGTTTTTGCGGTACGCGGGCCTCTCACTGTTGTGGCCTCTCCCGTTGCTGAGCACAGGCTCCAGACGCGCAGGCTCAGCAGCCATGGCTCACGGGCCTAGCCGCTCCGAGGCATGTGGGATCTTCCCGGACCGGGGCACGAACCCACGTCCCCTGCACCGGCAGGCGAATTCTCAAACACTGCACCACCAGGGAAGCCCCACATGTGGCTTTTCTGAATTATGAAAGCTTCTCATTAAAATCTTACCTATCTTTGTTTCAAGTTTATTACCAAGTCCATCAACTGGATTTTTAGATAAACCAGAAGGTGTCTTAATGACTTTTAACAAGTTACCTCGTATAATTGTTTCCTTCCCCTCCCTCCTTGCCCTCTCTCCCTTCTAATACAAAGGTTAAGAATCCACTCTTTAAATGAAAAAAGCCCAAAACCCCACATCTAGAGCAATAATCATAATTAGTAACAATAGCTACAATTACTGAGGGCTTACTACATCAGGTGGTGGGCTTTAAATGCATTGTTGTTTAATTCTGACAAGTACTTTAAAAGAAACGGAAACGATTAATATTATCAACGATCTATATTATTATTCTAAGAATAAAGGTTTTTTCCCCATAATAAGAAATGTTCTCGTGCCTCTAGCAAGCGTCCAACACAATGAAACATACCAAAGGACTTTCAATTGCCATATTCTCACAAAATGGACAAGAAAAGCTCTGATCTGAAGTGCTTCTAAAGCACAGTCTAATAGAATCTTCTGAATCTATACCTAGGATAATGGTGGCTGGGCTGAGGGTGGAGGGAACAGGAGACCTTAACTGCAGAAGAGCTCAACTCAGGCTTGTCATCTCTGTTACTTACTGTGTAACCTGGGTGAGTTACTTACCCCCTCTGAGACTCAGTTTCTTTGTCTGTTACATGCAGATAACATCTACCCTACAGTTGCTGGGAGGGTCAAGTTAGGTACTGTATCATGTACAGGCTTTATCAACTGCAGAATATAAATGTAAGTCATCATTAGCACTAGAGCAGAAGTGGGGCATGTCTGCACATGCACGTGAGCACTGCTAAACCCTGCCTGAGAGCAAAACAGGCTCAATGGAAGAGGGAAGAGGCCAGGGATCCTGGGTAATAGGACTTCTGATTTATTCTCTCTTACTTAATATGTTCCAGTGGCCTTTGATATCTGGTCCAAATGAACACCTCCTAAAGAAATTAATTTATTAATAATTAATGGACCATTAATACAACTACTCACGTTTGAACTACAGATGTGGCCATTCCTTCTCAGAATGTTACTTTTTGCACAGTGCCTGACATACGGAAAGGGTTTGATAAATATTTGTTAAATGACTGAACTGAGAACAGGAAAGGCTGTACCTTCACTCTTTGGTGGTTAGCTCAGCTGGTTAAAATACCATAGTTAGTGAAGTAAAGGTAAAGGTTCAATCTTTGAACAGGTAAGTTAATTTTGCTCTGATCCTTGACCATGCACGCATCATATGCTTTCTCAGCTAGCTATCTCACAAAGGTATATTATTTGGTGAAAAAACAAAATAGGCACATTTCTTAAGTTACAACAAACACATTACCAATATCCCAAGAGGGCTTCAGAACACAGAATGCTGCTCCATTCACATCTTCTTCAAGTAAGGAATGGAAGCATTTCATTGCCTTCACCCCCAAAAACGCAGTTCAGTAGAAGTTTTCTCACCAACCTCCGCTTAGTGGATCACTGCATGGACCAAGGCTCTCCATTCCAAAGGTAAAACCTCGTGGCCAAGGCCCACATCTGGATTTTAGGCCACTCCCTAGTACACTGGGACACTTCTGATCCCACCGCTGAGCTTCATGCTTACCAAGAATCAGCTGCATTTGTCCACAAATCTGTCTGATGCCTATTTTATTATATTTGTTACAGTATTTAAATAGCACAAAAATGGACAAAATGAGTTTCTGTGGAACTAAGCTGAACGGTTTGAAAAATTCAATAAAGACACAGTAAAAAAAAAAACCTCGTCAGATTAGGGGATATCCTGAACCACTGTATAAGGTCAAAAACAAATGAAAAATCCAGAAGTACATGACTTCATGTGCCTTTAGGTTCTCACCACATTTAAGAGACCCAAACTGGCAACTGTAAGTTATACTTTTTAAAGGTGACTGTGCAAGAAGGAAGATGCAGCTCAAATCAGTGGACCAGTACTCTTAAGCCTGCAGGCCTAAACCAAATTATTGGTCATTCAGTGCATGGTAATAATATTTTGAGTAAATTAAAATATTTTAAAGGGGGGCGTTTACATATTATCTTTTTAACAATTCCCCACTTTTAGTGACAATTTTGATTGCTGGACAGGTTTTCAAATACCATCCAGAAAACCATTTATGTTTTGAATAACTGGACTGCTTCAGACTTTTAGTCAGCAAGGCTCTACAAATTCTACTGTGGCATCCATAAAGTGCTGCAGAGGCACTAAAACAATCCTCCTTGTGCACAGCAGACACATACCGAGTACAAATTGGGCTAAGTACTGTACAGGAACCATCACTGAACCTCACAAGATTACCAATGTTGCCCAAATCACACAATAGAAAAAAATTGAGACTCGGAGATGTCAAGTAGCTTGTCTTTGATCACACAGGAAGATGGAGCCAGGATCAGACTCTGGGCTATCTGACCCCCCTTTAGCACTTACGTGCCAATTCATTATTAACGTCTTATCTACGATTAAAGGAAATAAGCAAGCTACAAAACAGTAACGTGCAGAACAAGCTCACTGACTTTGAGTGTATGCATAAAAACGACAGGAAAGCTATAAATCAAACGTTCATTAGGGTCATCCCTGAATAATACAGTTACAGCTGATTTTAGTTTTCACCCTTGCGATTTTCTTAGTTTTCAAAATATCTGCAATGAAAAGAAAGGGTTATGTGATGGTCTGGGCCCTGTACTTGCTACTGCATGTGTACAGAAATTTTTAAAAGACCTGACCTATTAAACAACATCAGGTTATTGTTTTTCCTTTTAAATAACTATGAAAACATCGGGGGGGTGGGGTGGGGGGGGGCTGGGGCTGCGGATAGCATTTACCACTGTTCCAGAAATTTCTCCTTTAAGATGTATAAAACATTATTAGACCCTTCTTTGCTGTATTTAACGCAGAAGTTGTTATGAAACCATAAAACAAAGCAAAAAGCCCAACAGTCGTTATAACACAAATATTCAACAGCTTTCTGCAAGGAAAGAAAGGCTGTGCAGTGCATTTGTAGCTATCATTTCATTACCTTTTCTGTAAACAAGTCTGCTGACAACAACAACAGTTATTACACTATCATGCCTCCTAAATGGGTCTGGAGTGAAGTCAGTAGGATCTACAGCATTAGGAATGACGGACACTATTTCAGGATTCAGTGCTGCTCTTAGCACAGTGTTTTCCTTACTAGTGTAAGAGACACAAATTATGTGGTTTGTGTCACAAAGAGACACAGTTAGAAGCTTGTTTGTAAGCACCGAGCTGACATCAGCAAATCCAAAAAGGGAATGGTCCGTGAAGACTGTCTGGAGGCCCATTGTCTTGGCGTGGAAGAGGGCATCATGGGCCATGGCAGAAAAGGAACTATGTGAATGGATTATCGTGACTCTCTCCCGAACAAATATGTACCTGAGCAATGGCAGACTGTGAAAGAGGGTCGTGGCTGTAGATTGGTTGTACATGACTTTCAGAGGCAAGTAATAGACTTTGAGGCCATTAGTGAGGTAACGGATGCCTTTGCGATTTCCATAAGCATGGGTGACAATTATGACCTTGTGCCCTCTTTCAATCAGGCACTGAGAGAGCTGGTAAATGTGGCCTTCCACGCCTCCCATATTTGGGTAGAAAAAGTCCGACACCATGCATATATTATGGGTACAGGTTCTACACGTGGAAAGACGTCCAGGGCTGACATGGGAGAGTGAAGCTGAGGGACGCTGGCCATGCCCACCTCCTCCTCTACAGGCCATGCTGAGATGGTTTAGGCATTAGTCCTTAGAGCAACCCAGTTAAGATATGTGTCCTCTAGTACCTGAAAGAGAGAGTAAACAAGGATCTAAGCTCAGAGACAAAATACATTCCACACTCCAAATCCAGACATAAATATTCTTTTAATGTTAATCTGTTAGCTTTTCCCCTAGAAATAAAACAAAGCGTATGATGAATTCATGCATTTGACAGCATTTACTTGCTTAGTACTTACTGTGTGTCATACAACAAAACTAGACTCTGCATGTCCTTATATCTTAATTTTGCTCTAAAAATACTGTTACACATAATCTTAAACAATGTTTGTTACACCAAAGTATAGAATACTTGGCCAGGTTAACAAACCAGTTCATTCACATAATAAAACATATGGATCTTGACAGAAAAGGTTTGCTAACCCCACTTTAGAGCTTAGCCATTGACTCAATGAATCTCATCAAGTTCGCTAGCATTAAGTCTGTGGTTTACACTAAAATATACCTGGAGTTAGAACTGTCTTTTGAGAGCAGCTTTTTAAAGTGTCACCTGTAGCACATGCCACACACCTTATTTTCTCCTTCCCTGTTCAACAATGGTGATAATCAAACCATTCCCCTCATTTTCTTAAACTTTCAGTTATGTATATCTTCCCTCCATGAGTATCCCTCCCTTCAGTTTGGAATCGAAAGATAAAAACTAAACTAGAGACGGGCTGGATCTGGGGCCATTTTATACCTCTAAAGTAGGAAATGTTCAGCTCAGGGGTCCCCGAGATCATCAGCGCAAAAATCATCAACTCAATATTCAGTATGATTACAGATTCTTAGACATTTAAAGCTAAAGAGAATCTTGGAAAGTGAGTGAAACTCCTTCTCAGCTTTACAAATGAGATTTCCATGCCTCCAGAAACTCAACTATACAATGGGAAGCCATCCTAAAGGTCTGAGTTTCTGATGTCACCGCAAACTCAGAAAATGCAAAGTAACAGCTTGTGCAAAGTCTATTCTCTCCAACAAAGTCATGTTTATTTTAAATATTGTCTCAGAAATACTCAATGACTGTTTGTTGAGCTGAATTTGCTAACTACAATTCAATATTACCAAATCATAAGATTCTTCAAGTCTGTACTTTTAAGTGGCTTCACGAACATTTTCTTACTGTGGTTTGTCACCTAAACCCGAATTGCCAGTTCCATTCAATTTTAAAAGATGAATGGTAACGAAAACAGTGAGTAAAGCACCAAATGAAATCATTTAAAGTTCTGTCATTAGCCTGCAATGTTCTGTGAGAAATGTGCCTATCACGGTTATCACGCCTAACACTTTCATAAGGGCACAATCACAGAATCTTAAAATTTTAAAGTTGAAGAAAGGCTTGGAGATCTAGTGAATACCTGTCTCATTTTACGAATGAGAAACCAGACAAGTTGAGCGATCGGTCCAAGGTCCCCACCCAGCCACTTGAGCGGCAAATGCGAGACGGCCGTAAAGTCCACGGTCAACAAGTTCCTAGACAGTTATTATCAGCAGAGACTCCAGAGAAGCCTTAGGGTGACCCGGCGGGGGCTTGGGGTCAAAAGGACGGTGCTTCCACCCACCCGCCGAGCGCCGTTCCAGCTTCACTCGCTGAGGGGTCGCTGGGGAGCGCCAGGGCCAAGGAAGGGATGACCCCGCTCAGTCAGCGACCCCGGCGCAGTCAGGCGGGGTCTCGCCAGGCCCAAAGGGAGGAAAACGGCCAAAGAGCGAGCAGGAGGTCGAGGCCGGGAGTCCCAGAGCCGTTCGCCCCGCCCGCCTTAGCCGACGCGGAACCGGCTACAGCTCGGCGGCCCCAGCGCTCCCTCAGCCCCACTCGACTCCGGAGACCCTCGACCCCGACCTCCGACCCTCAAGCCGGCTCGGCTTCGCCCCCTGCATCATCGGCCACGCTCCCCTGAGGGCAGCTCAGTCCCATCTGGAAGCGGCAAAGAGTACCGGCGCGGGAAGCTCAGACACGCACTTACCAGCGAGTCCCATGGCCGCCAGTGTCCGGACCTCCCGCGGCTGCAGCCGGAGTCCCGCCCCGCTGCCTCGAAGCACCAATCAGGGGCGTCCGCGCCCGAGCGCCGCGCCCCCGGAACAGCCAATCACAAAGAGGCGCTGGGGTCACATGCAGGAGGGACGCTCAGTCCCCACCCTTCAGCGCGGGGTGTAACGTCAGCGGGCGCCTGCACGGTTGCCACTATGTTCCGGAAGACTTGTTTTCTCTGTATTGAAAGCACTAATCCTCGGTTTAACCTTTTATATGAATTCTGAATATTGAGATTCTCTAAAAATCGGCCTTGGGCTCTTGTTACACAAGCAGCCCACCGGGACCCTTCGACGGGGTAAAACCAGTACTCCCAGCGTGCCTCGCAGCAACTCTTTGGCGCTCCTGGGAGTTGTAGTCCCGTGGCCTTCGGAGGCGAATCCGAACTTAGAAAACTCACTCCCAGGATGCACCGCACTTCTAAACGCGGGTCTTGCGGACCGTCGGGTGGGTTCGCGCCTTGGTTGTCTAGGTACAGCGTCTCTTTTCTGGAAGCTTGTTCTCTGGCTTCCAATTGGAGAGACTTTTGGCTGGGAAGGCTACAGAAAGCTGGGGTCATGGTGGGGTTTTGTTTGTTATTTATTATCTGTGCCACAGCAGACCTGCCAGTTTCTTACCATTCTGGTAGGATTGCTTGATGTAGTAAATAAAATACACAAATAAAAAGTCAAGTCAAAGTTTTTAGTAATTTGAATTTCAAATAAATATTTTTTAATATGTGTGTCCCAAATATTGGGGTCTTTACTAAAAAAATATTCGTTGTTTATCTGAAATTCAGATTTAACTGGGCACGTTTCATTCTACCTGGCAACCCTCCACTCTGGAGGAAAAAAACCTGAGGTCTGACCTGGAATATCAACTCCCATTCAAACTGGTTCAGCTGGCTATGGTGGTGCTTGGCCAAGAGGCTAATGAATCACTGGAAGTGGTCTGATGGTCATCCAGCCCTCACAGTGGGTACACAGGGTTCCCCAGCCGAGCAAATGCCTTCCTGAGCGCCATCACCACCATCGTTGCCAGCACCCATCTTAAGCCTGTAGAAAGCCTGTTCATCCCTGAAGATTTCGGCTCCTTTCTGATGCCCTACCCAAACTTCCAGAGAGAATTAAATCCTCCCTCTTTTGTATTTTGACAGCACTTTGGCCATATGCTGGTATAGCATTTATCAGGTGATATTCAATTTGTTTGCCTGTTCCCCCTCACACCCCCTCCCCCGCCTTCTTCCTCAACCTGATCCTTGGAGACTTGTGTTTTCTTGGGATCTCACATGGACTGCTTTCTGAAAATTGGCATTTGTATTTGCTTGTTAAATGTCTGCCTTCCCAGCCAGGGAGTAAGCAGAAGCAGGGTCTGTTCCTGGTACTAGACACTGAATACGTTTTAGCTGTATTAATGCCTGTGCTCCGCAACGGGAGAGGCCACAACAGTGAGAGGCCCATGTACCACCAAAAAAATAATAATAATAAAATAAAATAAAACTAGATATCACCTTCCCTTGAAATTCAACTCTTTGCAAATTCATACGTAAATTAGCTCTTGGATAATTTTGGAGTGGGAAGGCAATCAATTTGTATGGAGAACCCACTATCTATATATATACAAGGCACAAGGCAGGGGAAAACTGGCATGAGCTTTACCAGCAAGGAAACAAGGCAAAGTTAAGGCATATGTAAATATCTATGATAAAAGGTAGGAAGCGATAAATGTCACAAAAGAAATACAAGAAAAATACTGGGAGTTCAGAGGGAAAGAGTATTTCTGGCTGCCAGCATTTAGCTCCTGGAAGTAAAGAGTGCTCATGCAACTGCTGGGAGCAAGATTATTCCAAGAACAACGTGACCGGGGTACAGAGACAGATGCTGACTGTCCAGTGAATGCTGTTGTGCAATTTCACAGCGGGAGAGAAGGGGAAGGGTTCAGATAGGAGAAGGGCGGTATTTCCAGGGAAGGTTGGAGAAAACTGATAGAGAATCTTACTATGGAAAATGGATTTGATGCTGAGCCAGACTTCCAGCCAAGATGACATTTTCATTTAATATTTTGAGATTCCTCTCTTCTCATTGTGCTTCAAAAAGAAAAACAAGAGACATAAATGAGAAAATTCATGTTATAGCTGTGATTAAGATCCTAAATATTTCCATGTATCAGAAACAGAACCAAAGTGCAAAACGGTGATCAGAACCAAGCCACACAGGTCCTGTACTCTGTATGTGGAAGCAGGAAGACACTGACGAGGGTTCAGCTCTTGTAAAACAATAGAGACTAAAAGGTCTCCATGTGTGGCTAGAGACAGGAACCAACCCTGTGGGAGACTGTTACATGGTGGCCTTCAATGAACCATTTTCCTATGTTCACACCGTTGTCTAATCCCTTCCCACATCAACTCTAGGCTTGGCCACGTGACTCACTTGGCCAATGGGACATCAGTAAATGAGATACAGCAGAAGCTTAATATGTGCTTATGCACTGAGGCATGTCCTGTTGGAAGCTCTCCTCTTGAAAGCCAGTGGCTATGCTGTGAAGAAACTCAGGCAAGATACTGAACGATGAAAAGCCACCTGGAGAGAAGCCCTGGAGAATAAGAGTTCATCTTGGGCATTCCAGTGGCAGATGAGTTCCCATTCACTGGTCACAGAATCAATACTTCACTATTAACTAAATAATTATTTATTAGGCACCCACTACATGCCAAGACATTGTTCCCACTCTGAGGATTATGAGTAAATGAGACGAAGTCCAGCTCTTGTTGAGCAAATGACCAAATCCATTAAGCTCACAATTTTCACCCAACTCTTCCTTTCCTTAAAAGTCTTAAAATGGATTATTTGTGTCATCTCCTTTATCAAGTATCTCAGGCAGTATTTTAATCTCATCCAACTCTGACCATTATACCATCCAATCTGTTTCCACCTCCAAAGGGTCTCCCACCACGCTGCTGTAGTCACAGATTTATGATCTGTGCTGTCCTATTAATGCATTTTCTGGCCTTGTGGCTTAGATAATCAGGGACATCATGCATCGCTGGCATTTATCGTGTTTGCTTTAAGCTCTCGGGGCTTTCTCACATATTTTTATTTTGCAACACAATTTTGTGGGTTGAAAAATTGCAGCTCACGTTCCAAAGCTATTAGTATGACAAATATTCCTGTACGATGACCAGTGAACTCTAACAAGGCAATAGGCCAGTTCCGCCACCTCCACCCTAAGGACCCGCTCCATCCCAGCCGAGACCTAGCCTCAGGGAATCCAAGTCCAAGTGTCCTGGTGCTTAGAGATGGTTGGGCAGAAAACAGGGGGCCAGGTTTTGGAAGTGGAAAGCCGGATCTCGTATAGCTTTGTCCAGAGTTCCCTATAACATCTCCATCTAAATGGCAATTGGGAAGCCAGAGCCGCTAACCAAAATGTGGTTTGAGTTGGTTTTAGGGCAGATCCAGGAATCCAGTATAAGCCAAGAATTTTGCTCACAGTCATGCTTCTCTTTTGGCGGATAATCCCTTTAATATGTAAAGTACATTGTATTTTTCAAATTGTTTTCATTTATGGAGTGAAATTAACAACTCTGAGATACAGGGAGATGAGATTATCACTCATGCCTTTAGCAGGAGAGGAAGCGAAGGCACCATGAGGAGGCTTGGCCTCATAATGCAATTAAGTGGCAGAGCCTGTCCTTCAACTCAAGTCTTTTGTCCTTGTCTGGGATTCGACCTCTCTTTTTAACCAATCAAGATGAGCCAAGTGACTCTAATTGAGCAGTGTCCCTTGGACCGTCTGCTGCCCCAGCTCTCAAGGGAATTTAACCAAATACTATTGAGGAGGAGAGAGTGGTAGAAACTGAATGAAGGGACAGAGCGAGAAGCTGAATGCTAATACATTTAAGAAACTAGTTACCTGTGAGCCCTTTCAGAAGCCTGAGAATCAAACAGTACAACTAGAAGAAAGAAGGCCCATTGACATAAAGGTCATAAAGTGAGGACAAAAGGGACAGTGACAGGACAGCAGTGACTGGGCCAACACCAGTAAATGATGAGGCCATGGTAATGGCTGCACTGTGGGGACTGGTCCCAGGCAAGGTCAAGATCAGCTGTGTCCCCAGGGTAGGGGCTGAGAGCTAAGGCAAGGAAGGAAGGAAGGAAGCAGAGGGCCCAGAGCCACAGCCTCCGAGAGAACTTCAGCAAAGGACGGGAGAACTTGGGAACTGCTTAGGAACCCTGAGAGAGGAAGGGCAGGGATTTGGGACAGGATCCAAGCATTCTACCACTCGGCTCTAGGAGAAACAATACAGTTTTTTGCTATGTTTATCATTCTTTATCTCCTTATTATTGTACTGCTCCAGATGGTCTGGCCTGAGAAACTTGGGTTACACAAGTTTGATCAGGACACAGTTCCAATCGCAAAGAGGTCACAGAGTAGTGGGGAGATAACGTGAACATAACTATTTACAAAAGTGTGCAATAAATGTAATAGATTATGTGTGTATCTATCATCTATCTACCTACCTACCTATCTATGCAAGATGCTTGGGAGAGCATCAATTTTTAAGTTATTTGCTAAGTAACTTCGTTCCGCTAGAGCTGCTAAATTCCCTGTTTTACCAAACTTTTCAGTAAATCTACACCATCAACAAGTTATTTGTGGGAGTATTTGAGCAAAAAAGCAAAGGAAAAAGGCTTGTGCTCCCTTCCTGGGTAGCTGTGGAAAAGAGAGATGAATCATGAGGCCCTGAGAACTGAGATGTGAATGAGACTGATAGTTGAATAAGCGCAGAAACGTGGAGCTGGAGGTGGCCGGAAGAAATATACAGCCGCAAAGATGTCAGGGGCACCAGTGGGCTCTCCTCCATCAAGTCAAGTTCAACTGGGGGTCAAGTCAAGGTCAACTGAATCTCAAAGGAAAGACTGATGTCCAGCTGATTTGGGGGTCACATTTATTTAACCTCGTTTAGAACCTTAAACCTTCTGAGACCTATTCTTTCGGTTTCCCAAAAGTGGAGTCTAGTTTTCCTGTGTTCATGTCTCTCCCACACCTCGCACTTCTGAATTCCTTTCTCTCTGTAAAATATTTTTTTATTTAGCATAAAATTTAGAGCGGTAGCATATTCAATAACACACGAAATTCTCTGGCTTGAATGATGTGTTTATTTTCTTTAAATACACTTAAATATGAAACAACAGACAGTAGTTTGGTAAACTCAAAACTACAAGCTGGACAGTAATCAGGTAATCAGTGCTGATCATACAAATCAAAATCGGCATAAGAAAGAATCAGAATAATTCACAAGAGAGTTGCAATTAGCAAAGGACTCGAAGACTATGCGAACTGCCTCATCTGCTCTGAGTAATTAATCACATGGTACCTGTCATTCCACGATGATCAAACCTTTTTCACTCTCCATTCCTTGGTGTGCAGAGCACCTTCAGTTAGAAGACATCTGTCAGAGAGCCAGGGGATCCTCAGCTGGTGTTTAATGGAAGGTCCATCTGGATTCACCATAGTACTATGTAACGCGGATTTTTTTTTCTAACACCTGGAACAGTGACAGCAACTTGGCAAAGCAGCATGCTGTTTAAAACGACAGGGATGGGGAACTGGGGATCAAGGCTGAATCAAGGATTTTCTCGATCGTGGAGCCCATGGGCGGCCCTTCTCTCCTTTGGAAAGCGGCAATGCTTTGGACATGCTGGTTTTCCATTTGCACAGGTTCTCATGTGAAAGGGGCATCTGTCCTCACAGCTGTTACAGAAGAAAATAAACATGAGAATTCAGAATCAAGGACTAAATTCCAACGAAAAACTCTGATCTGATTTGATTACGTTTTCAAAGTAAATTTTCCAGATACGTATTTGAAATGTCAATATAAAATCCTGATGGTTACCCCACATGGTTTCAAAATCTATTTAAGCACAATTGCTAACTTCTAAGCGTTCTATTCATCAGTAAAGTTCTTGCTATATAAATCCAATGACATCCCCTTCCTCAAAGAAAAAAAGCAAACATATGTAGATATATATTGAGAGAGACTGAGCTAAAGAGTCAGCTGATCTGAAATAATAATTGTTGAAATTTCATCAACTTTACTTTTTGCTTAAGATCCATAAGCCAACAACAGTAGGCAGGATTTTCTGGATTTCACAGTCAATCATCACTCTATATACTTATTCCGTAGTTGCCAAACCTCTGTTTTACTATCAAAAAGGGGGCTTGGCACTGAACAGTAAAATTGGCTTAATAAGGAATCCCACCAAATCTAAATGGTATTTACATTAAATGTCAACAGGCCAAATTTAGGCAAAAGTGCAAAAGTCATTCACCTGCAGGTATCTGGGTGAAATATCTTGTGCTTCTGGCAGCAGCTCTCCAGAGTTTCTCTGCACTCAATGCAACTGCAGTTTTCTGGGTGCTGGATGAGATCTCTGGGACATGGCGTTTTACAGACACACTCACAACGATCTTCATCAAACTTCATGTGTGGACCGCAGAGAGCCAGCTCCTGGAGATGAGCGTGATCTAAACGGAAAAAGTGTTGGTCAAAAAATACACCTCACACCTTCCAGGCTATGGGTAGAAACAGTGATGTATTTCCCCATCGCAGATCATAATACTAATATAAAGGATACAGCAGTGACAATGAACTTTGATTCCACAGACATCTGTCGGAAAACATGATCAGCTGAGAGAGGAGGGTCTGAGAGGTTTTTGACACACTTAGCTGACCGATATTTCTTCTAGAAAATATACAAAACAACTGGATAACTACTACTCCATATCCAATTCTGATCATCGAGTTGAAATTCATTGCAAAAAACAGAGGAGACAGAAACTTTGGAAGAACTTGACAATGTCACCTTGGCATTCTTGAAAGGCTCGGAGGAAAGTTAAGTGTTGAGTTTCTTCCCCAAACCTGCTTCTCTCCCAGTGTGCCTCACTTAG
Source organism: Pseudorca crassidens (assembly GCF_039906515.1). Lineage (NCBI taxonomy): Eukaryota > Metazoa > Chordata > Mammalia > Artiodactyla > Delphinidae > Pseudorca > Pseudorca crassidens. The sequence goes on along the minus strand of NC_090317.1, from coordinate 121,441,889 downwards.
TGAATGGTACCATCACTCTTGACTCACCCGCCATGTTGAATCTAATTACCATGTCCACCCAGTTCTGCCTCCCTGAATTTATTCTTTTGCATCATCACTGCCACTGCCTCAATTAAGTCAGTACCTTGTACTTTTTGTGCAGATGGCACTCATTCACTTCACCACAAGTTTTACCCTTTCAATCCATTCTCCACAATATCAAATGCAAATCTAATCATGTCACTCTACTGCTTTATCTTTTTTAAATTTATTTATTTTTGGCTGTGTTGGGTCTTTCGTTGCTGCACGCGGGCTTTCTCTAGTTGCTGTGAGCGGGGGCTACTCTTCGTTGTGGTGGGCGGGCTTCTCATTCTGGTGGTTTCTCTTGCTGCGGAGCACGGGCTCTAGGCATGAGGGCTCAGTAGTTGTGGCTCGTGGGCTCTAAAGCGCAGGCTCAGTAGTTGTGGCGCACGGGCTTAGTTGCTCCGCGTCATGTAGGATCTTCCCGGACCAGGAATCAAACCCGTGTCCCCTGCACTGGCAGGCGGATTCTTAAGCACTGCGCCACCAGGGAAGTCCCTGCTCTACTGCTTTAACTACCTTAAAAGGTTCTCTCTTCCCCAATAAGAGTCAATTTCCCCACCAAGACATAAGAGACCCTCCATGAGCTGGACCCTATTAACCTCCCAGACTCATCTTCTGTCTCTCTCTCACGTATCCTATGTTCCGCCATACCAAACTATAGTACTTTCAGTTCTCGTGATATGTCAGGGTCTCTCAACCCCATGCTTTTCGCCTTGTCGTTCCCTTTGCTAGTCATCCTTTCCCCCGATACCTTTCCCAACTTCAAATTTAGTTAAGTGCCCTACCCTGTGCATATTTCCATTCTGTCCTTTCTGGTACTGCTTACATTTGTCTGTTTATTTCTCTGTTTCCTCTGTTAATGAAAAACTCCTAAAGGTTATAGGGATCGTTCTGGCATAAAATAGGCACTTGAAAAACATTTGTTGAGTTTATTTGTTGTAATAAAAGGGTCCTGAAGCAGGCCGATATATGGAGATTCTGAAGAATCCCATCTAGCATTCCAAGACATTGGGTTAAGGCATATGGTCTTGCCAATATCTGGCCATTAATGATATATCAAAATGGCAGTCTCATGTCATCCAATCTCATAGTCTTAACTGCTCTGTGACTGATGATCTTTGAGGGCTCCTGTGGAATGCGTATTGAAAGGCTAGATCTGAATTGTGTGAAGAGGAAGAAGGTAATCTTTGTAAGCCATACGCAGATGCCAGATGTCACTTTGGGGCAAGACGAGACTAGACAGAAGCTCCTAAAAGATTTGCATGATCACTAGGTGGCAGTAGAGATTCACTTAGAACACTTCAGGCTGTCCCAACTCCATTCAGAGCCGTGGTTTAGGGAAACACAGTCTACCGAGTATTTGCCGAACTTCAGCAAGGTAGCTGGCAGTGGCTGACCTCGATCCTTACAGATAAGTTGGAAGTGACAGAGAATGGATGTAGGAGAGCTGAGTGAAGCGGTAACTAGCTAAGGGTGATACCCCATGTATTGTGTATCAATTTCAATCCTAGGGAAGTTGATGATGGGGTACCAACGTGTTAGGTCCTCAGCCTGGTTCCATTTATCATTTTAAATCAATAAACTGATGGAATTTTTCAAAGTAAATTCTTGAATTTGTGGGTATCTTGAAGAATTTAAAATCCAGAATCAGGACTCCCTAATTTTTTTTCTTTTTTTGGTATTGTTAGTTTTCTTGTTTGTTTGTTTTTTAAAACAGTTTAGAGCAATGGCCTGAATCTAACAAGATGAAATTAAATTGGACTTGGATTCACTAACTCACATATGCTCATCCAGGGAAGAGAAGTTATTATAGAAAAGGCAGCTGGCTTAATAGCCACGTGTGTGGGAAGAAAAAGTATTTAGTGAACAGTAAGCTCAATATATATCATCAGTTTGATGAAGCCACTGGAGAAGTGACCATGAACTTGGCCCACATTAACTGAGTTGCAAGAGATGAAAATGAGAAGTGATCAGAAGTGATCCAGGCTACCCCATGCCTCTCACTTCCATCACTGCCACAACTTCCTAAAAGGTCCCCTTCCTCCTCGCCTGCCCCAGGCCAACCCATCCTCTTGTACACTGTCACTCGGTTGATTTTGTTAAAATTCTAACTGGTGCTGTCACTGTCCACTTAAACCAGTTGAGTGGTTTCCTTTTGCGTTTAGCATCACGTCCAAGCTCTGGGACACGCTTTACAAGGGTCCCCTGTGAACCTCTCCAGCTTCCTCTCTCACATCTACCCAGCCCCCTCCTGTAACGTCCCCACCATGCTGACTGTCTTCCAGCAGCCTGACGCGCTGCGGTCTTTCACTTCCAGCCCTGAGCGCTCATTTTTCCCTGGCTCAGAGCACTCCTCTTTCTCCACTACTCTTCCCGGCCTCAACACACATGGGCGCCGGCTAGGTCCCTCCCCAGGAATTACCTTCAGCAGAAAGAAGCTGCCTCACCCAAGGTTATATCCCCTCTCTGAGGCAGCCCATATCCAGTGACGAGTCCATAGGACCCAGCCCCTTTGCCTCAATTTGAGGCATCCCCCCACGGGCTGTCCCAGTTTCAGCTCCCCACAGGCTTGGCTAATGCCTCTCAGCAACGGCAACACGGTTCAACTTCTCCCTCTGCCCAGTGCTGCCCCCGACCCTTCACCTTTGAAAGCAGTCCTGCATGTAAACCTCCGAAGTACAAATCTCTCTCCCAGGAGCTGTGTACCAGGAAAAGCTTGATTAGAACAGCCTTTACGTTCTATGTATACAGCTTTCCACGATAACTTTCTTTTTAAAAAAATTTTTATTGGAGAATAGTTGATTTACAATGTTGTGTTAGTTTCAGGTGTACAGCAAAGTGAATCAGTTACACATACACCTATATCTACTCTTTTTTAGATTCTTTTCCCATATAGGCCATTACAGAGTATTGAGTAGAGTTCCCTGTGCTGTACAGTAGGTCCTTATCAGTTATCTATTTTATGTATAATACTGTGTATATGCCAATCCCAATCTCCCAATTTATCCCTCCCCCCCCTTCCTCCTTGGTAACCGTAAGTTCGTTTTCTACATCTGTGACTCTATTTCTGTTTTGTAAATAAGTTCATTTGTGCCATTTTTTGGATTCCGCACAATAACTGTCTAACACATTTAAAAATGGGTCACATGGAGAAAGAATCAGATTGGTTTTACATGGTTCTATAGGGTAAAGCTGAACTAACAAGTTGATGCTCTAGAGCTGGGCTGTCCAACATGCTGGCTACGGGCCAGAATGAGCATGAAATGGCAAGTGTGAATTGAGACGTGCTCTAAGTGTAAAATACACACTGGATTTCAAAGACTCAGCACAAAGAATGAAGGGTATATCCTTGATAAATTTTATATTGCCTGCATGTTGAAATGAGAGTATTTTTTATATATTAGGTTAGTTAAACATTAATTTCACCTGTTTCTTTTAACCTTTTTAATGTGAGTACTATAAAATGTAAGTTGCATATGTGACTCTCACTGTAATTCCACTGGACAGCACTCTTCTAGACAGAGAGAGAGACAGATTCAGGTTCAATATAGTTTATTAGCAACAAGAGTGTGCCCAGCGTAACTGAGCTGCCTCAGTGGGTTTGTCAAGTTTCCCCATGACTGATGCATCTTCTAGCAGGGGATGGCTGAAGACTTGGTGGGAAGGATGTACATGGCATTCAAGATTGGCATGGGCATTTACAGAGTTACTGTATGACCCAGCAATCCCACTCCTGGGCATATATCCAGAAAAGACAAAAACTCTAATTTGCAAAGGTACATGCACCCCAATGTTAGCACTACTTACAATAGCCAAGACATGGAAGCAACCTAAATGTCCATCAACAGAGGAACGGTAAAGAAGATGTGGCACATGTATACAATGGAATACTACTCAGTCATAAAAGAGAATGAAATAATGCCATCTGCAGCAACATGGATGGACCCAGAGATTATCATACTCAGTGAAGTAAGTCAGAGAAAGACAAATATCATGATATCACTTATATGTGGAATCTAAAAAAATGATACAAATGAACTTATTTACAAAACAGAAACAGACTCACAGACATAGAAAACAAACTTATGGTTACCAAAAGGAAAGGGGTGAGAGGATAAATTAGGAGTTTCGGATTAACATAAACACACTACTATATATATAATAGATAAACAACAAGGACTTACTGTATAGCACAGGGAACTATATTCAATAACTTATAATGGAAAATAATCTGAAAAAGAATATATATATAAAACTGAACCACTTTGCTCTATACCTGAAACATTGTAAGTCAACTATACTTCAATTTTTAAAAAAGATCTGCATGGGCATTTAAACTACATGAACTTTAAGATTCCCTCAAACCCTGGGCTGAGCTTTCATGAGAACACTTGGAAGCTGAGAGACTGAAGCACAGGGAGTAGCTTGTTATTTACAGTTTCTAGGACAGATTCCTTAGAGCTTAATCCTTACTAATCTTGCTTGTAGATCATAGTTGGAAACAAGCAAGGTTCAAATTGCATGATCCCTTACTATCTTTACAGTGGAATCATGTCAAGTTCTCTCAGAAGTCAATAAAAAGTGGATTCACTTTCAGCCAGATGTTCGTAATCAAAAATCAGAGCATTGTGAGTTATGTGCAGTGACGAGAGCCTAGCTCATCTGGTTCCCAACTCCCCTGAGCCCAACAGCTGTGTTTTGCTTTACTTTGCCCTCGTTTCAGAAGAATTCTTCTCTTATTCCCCATTTTTTTCAAATTATTGGCATGTTTTCCCATGACACAGTTGAAAGAAACCAACACGTCCAAAATGACCTTACATTCCTGTAGGACTTTTTATATAAATAACTTAGTAAAACGTGGTTGACTCGTGTTTCATTCTGAAGTGGCTTTCATTAAAGTTTATCATCCCCTTTCAAATTCAATGTTTTGGGCTGCTCTAATCATTTGGGTCTTTAAGATTAAAAGGCAGAATGATGCATTGGTAGACTTACTATATAATTATAGCACAGAGGTCTCTGGAATCTCACTGCTTCTCTCACTCTTAGCTGTGTGTCTAGAAAGTTACTAGACATTTTGGTGTGTCCATTTTGTAATTGTAAAAAAAAAAAAGGGATACTAATCATACATTAGGATTATTGGGAGGATTAAATGAGTTGATACATATAAAAGGCTTACAAGAGCGCTTGGTCAGTAAATACTAGCTGCTATTGTTGTTATTATTATTATTACTATTATCATTTCACCACTGCTATGATTACCTTCCATTCCGGCGAGTGGATTCTCCTCCTGTAAAACACATTTACATTTGTTGCTGTCCCAGAGCATGTCAATAGGACAGAGTTTCTTGGAATGGGAACAGCTAGGAGGAGAAAACAATAAATCAGATTTTAAAGCTTTCGAGAGCAGTCATACCTTTGGAACATTTTCTAAGAAACGTTGAATACATTTCTGAGTGGAGAACAGTGAAGATTTTTAAGGAGCTTAATTCATATTGATGAACAGCATGTTATTAGATAGTAATTCTGTAATTACAAATATTCTCTGTGGAAACGTTTGGAAACCAAACTGTAATTTTGGAAAGGTATAATCTTTTTAAGAGGATTGGTGTTAAAAACTATGTAAATTAGCTGTCAACAGAGCTTATTTACCCCAAGTGAATAGTGTTCTAACATAGCTCCTGAGCATTATGTCTGTAACACGGAGATAAGAACATTGGCCAGGACAGCAGGAAAATCTTGAGGATAAATGTTCCTTTATTACGAGCTTTCTTTTCTACTTGGCACTCACACAGTGCGTTTACTCCTTTACTTGTGCAAGATCTAAGTATCCAACTTAATTACTCTGTATTTTTATTCAAGAGTTGTGATTTGCCCTTTGTTTCTCTGTAGTAAATTCTTTTCCCCCAAATCAATGATTCTTACCTTTGATTTCAGAACACTTGAGGGTGTCATAATTTGTCTCATAAAGAATCACAAAATACTCACAAAATGTCTAGTCAAATTAAATTTAAGTCATTTTTCATTTAAAATAGTATTTCCCATTTGGTCAACTTAAGAGGAAGGCTTAAAAAACTACCAGAATCAGATGCACACCGTTGTGCCGCTCCCCAGTGACTCCAGGAGCCTACTTTCCCCCTCCTAACTTCAGGACTTAAAGATGTAAACAGCCTGAAATGGGTTTTATCTAATGCTTGTTCTGGAATGAGGGAACAGATGCCAAATCTGAGTCTGGAGTAGAGTTTTACAGCTGCATCAAACTAGGCATATTAAGAACAAACGTGCCCACAGCTTGACATGCTGAGATCAAAACCACTGAACTTTCTGATCCTACTGCAATATACATGTAACACCTCATAAAAAATATACTTGCCAAACAGTTATTACCCGTAGATCTGGGTTAGAACCTAAAAGACAAAGAGCTTGAAGAGAGAGCGATGACTCTGTAATTAATGAACTATGCTCCACACACAGCTTTAGCCAAGGCAAGAACAAGCATAAAGAAGTGTAAGAAATGCTTACCGATCTTCTTCGGGGATCTGGACGGATCTTCTAATAATCGAGTACGGATGGCGGGGAGCTGTTGGCAAGCACTTACAACCTGTATGGTTGGCAACTTTAACAGGCACTAATTCAGGTACTGATGTCAAAGGTACTGATATCTCAAAGAGCTAGAGCAGAGAAAGAGAACTATAATACATATTTTAAAAAATAAGAATAATTTCTACAGTCTGCATTTTTGCCTTTGTCCCTTACGGTAATGACTTTAGCAAAGTCGTCCATTAAGAATACACTACCAAACGTAAAACTGATAGCTAGTGGGAAGCAGCCGCATAGCACAGGGAGATCAGCTCGGTGCTTTGTGACCACCTAGAGGGGTGGGATAGGGAGGGTGGGAGGGAGGGAGACGCAAGAGGGAAGAGATATGGGAACATATGTATAACTGATTCACTTTGTTATAAAGCAGAAACTAACACACCACTATAAAGCAATTATACTCCAATAAAGATGTTAAAAAAAAAAGAATAGAGCTAATATGCAAACTATTATATATAGGATGGATAAACAACAAGGTCTTACTGTATAGCACAGGGAACTATATTCAATGACCTGTAATAAACCATAATGGAAAAGAATATGAAGAAGAATATATATGTGTATAACTGAGTCGCTTTGCTGTACAACCGAAATTAACACAACATTGTAAATCAGCTATACTTCAATAAAATTAAAAAAAAAACAGAACTAATAAGGCTAAGGGCTGGCATGAAGGAAAGAATTCTGGGCTGGGTGTCAGAAGACCAGGGCCTTAACCAACTTTATCAAGTATTTAAGTTCTGTCAAATCTCTTAAATTTTTGGTGTCCCTAGAACACTTGTAAAATGGTAACCTTGTAAAATGTCCCCTGCTCCTGCTTTAAGTCTGAGTGTGAATTGTAAGGATTAAATGAAATTATAGCTATGAAGTTTCTTTGCAACCATGGTGAACAGATTACTGTTCAAAACTATTTACTTATCTCTTCCCATGCCATCTCCATTGGAGGAATACAGTTTTCTGTTCCTTGACTTTGGACTTGGCCATGTGACTTGCTTTGGTTGACAGGACATTAGCAGACATGACACAAGCACAGACTTGAACTGTGCGTGCATGCATCTGCTCTAGCCACGTGAAGAGCATGAGCTGGCAGGCTTGCTGGTCTAAGGGATACGAGACACAGGGACCAGACCGGGACTCAACCTGCAGCTTGCCACCAAGCCCAACTGAGCCCACTCTAAACTAAAGGAATCTCAGATACACGAACGAGAAAAAGCCATCGTTGTTTGAAGCCACTAAGTTTTAGGGTGTTTATTATGCAGCATTATATAGTAATAACTGACTGATACAAGACCATCATGCCCAAACAATGAGAGGTAACATGAATATCATTCCATGTTTCTATATGCTAGCCCCTGTTGTAAACACTTTTATATTAATTCATTTACCTTTGTAACAACATAATAGGGAGGGTTTTTTAAATTACCCCCCTCCAACTCTACAGGGGAAGAAACAGATGTACAGAGAGGTTATATAACTTGCCTAAGGCCATATAACTATTGATCGGAAGAGTGGGGATTTGAACCCAGGCAGTCTACTCTAGAGCTAGAGGGGATATTCTTAAGAATATGCCTTATTACTTTTTGCAATGAAATTGCTGTGACCAGAGGAAGCAAGATGGGATCTCCATAAGTAAAATTTACTTGCTGAGAATATCAGTTACTTTGTTTCTAGAGAGGCTCTCTGATGTATGGATGCATTTCAACTTGATTTGAATGCTCTGTCCATTCAATCAGCATTCCATGTAGTCCTTACTACATAGAGTCTTCATTTTATTCACTTAGTTTCTAAGATGTATTTCACTGAACAGTCCATAACTTTGGGATGAGAGGTAGTTTTTCTTTAAAAGAAAAACCACTATTACAATGTTCAAATATGCATATTTGGAAAGAAAAACTGCTGTACATTTACACTTAAGCACATTCTTTAAAACCACTCATTTGTTGAGGACAGCAGTCAAAATACTCAATTATCCACTGTTAAGTGGAAGCGATCCATTAAAGTTGTGTTTAGCCTGACCTTTTTATACGTAATGGCACGTCCATGAGTCTAAGTAAGCGGGTGTTTTTAAGAGTGTTTATTTTGCATGAACTTCATCTTCTTGCGAAATTTTTCAGCTATACTCTAGGGTATAACACGGTCATGAACTAAAGTCTCTTATGTTAACGTTATGCAAGCTTTGTTTCCACTCACAGTTGATGCTTAGCCATACTTATGTCATTTTTTCCCCTGACTGTCAAACAGCAGAGGTCAGAATTTTTACAAGTTCCAAGATTCTCTAAAAGAATTTAGAAAAAGAAACTCTTCAGTTTAAGGGATATTTTAAGTAGGGGGGAAAATTAAGGATAAGTTAACCTAGTATCAAACAAATCAGGATTCCATTCTTTCCATCCAGTTAAGATAATTACCTAACATGGGTATATTCGGTGCATGGCTAATTTTATCGTGCTACCTCTTTTCACGATCATGAGGCTAGATTGTAGAGGCAAATGTGACAATTAAATGAATATACCAATGTGCGTGAGGAATTTGCGACACAGAACCAAAAGGAATGTAGTTTGACTTACAGCTTTTTAATGTTTTGCTAAGTTTGTTATTACTGCTCTTCTATGCCACGTTTATTACATTTCCCAACAATATGGTAGCGACAGAATCAAAAACTTATCTACTGAGCAAAAGGAATTTTATAAGATGGAGAGGGAAGAATTATTTCTTTCATGGGAACTGGAGGATTATTTTCAAAGGTCTTTTGTGCTAGGTATTTTCCATTTGCGCCTCCGGAGACGCCATCCTCTTTCCTTCCTTCCCCACTGGGCTGTATCCCAGGATGCTGACCTCCATGGAATGCATCCATAGGCCCTCTTGCCCCCCACCCGCTTGCCGGGCTAAGGGCTGGCAGGGGCTGCCCCTCCTCCAGCCAGTCCTGCAGCCCGCTTCTCCATTTCCTCTCTCGGTTCCCATAACCGCTCCATCCTCTTGCCTCTTCAGTCTAAGGGTGGGAACAGCTCTCCCTTTCTGCCAGCTCTGGGTACTTCACCAGCCCTTTCTCCTTCCCCCACCCTTCACTGAACTCTTCTCAATCACTCCATTTGAACAACACGGAACCTAATGAATACACAAGTCAGTGTGGCTATCTTCGTTCCTTTAAACGTCTGTTCTGGTAACTTCTATATGATTTTCTGATCCTTGACATTATAGCATCAGAGAGACAGCAACTGACAAGGGTCCAGGCTTTGGAGTCACCTGGATTTGAATCCCAGCTCTGCCACAAGCTATCTCTTTGAGCCCCCATTTCCTCATCTATAAAGGAAGATGATAAGCTACCCATTTAGCTTATCCCAGGGTTCAATGAGATGACATACATAAAGCACTGAGACAGCGCTTGGCAATCAGCTGAGCTATAGCTGTGGACACTATCAGCGTCAGGGCTCCGGGGAGGGCTGATGTCCTCATACCTGTTTGGAAACGTACGAGGTGCTGCTGTTGACACAGACGAGGCTCTCTTCATTGCAGCAGCCGCCACACCGGAACACGTTCACGCAGGGGGGCTTGAAGAACGTGTCAGTGCTTCTCCCCAGCTCGCCGGCCACCTCCACGCACGTCTCTCGAGGGCTGCACTGCGTCCTTTGCCATTCCTCATCTATAACTGCGGAGAGGCAGCTCGTTGGGCCAGTGGAACAAAGGGCCCTGACATGCCCACGTGTGCCAGGGTTACACTCAACACCATCATTCTCACACGTGCAGCGCTTGATGATTTCACCAGACGGGTATTTGGGGTCAGTCCTTTAACCAAGGATTGTCTGCAGAAAATTTACAACCAAAATCTACGTTCCTTCCCATTTATACGATCCCTTCGTAGACTCTAATTCTACCTTCCGTTGGTGATGAACACCATGTTCTGGATATGACTACACTGGGTACATCTGGAGAAGCCTGCTAATAAGGAAGTACATAGAGGCACATAAAGCAATGACATGTAAGCATTATTTATTAAGCAATTTACAGGACACAGCTGGATGGCATTTCTGCTCCTTGAAGCCAGGTGTGGGCAGGTTTTAGCACCATTAAGAAATACGTTTCGGGAATTCCCTGGCGGTCCAGTGGTTAGGGCTCCACGCTTTCACTGCTGAGGGTGTGGGTTCAATCCCTGGTCGGGGAACATAAGATCCCACAAGCCGTGCAGTGCAGCCAAAAAAATAAAAAATAAAATTAAAAAAAAGAAATACCTTTCTATTGGTTGCTTAACTAACTATATACGGCAAACACATGAATGAAAAGTTAAGTGGGGGCTTCCCTGGTGGCACAGTGATGAGTCCGCCTGCCGATGCAGGGGACACGGGTTCGTGCCCTGGTCCGGGAGGATCCCGTATGCCACAGAGCGGCTGGGCCCGTGAGCCACGGCCGCCGAGCCTGCGCATCCGGAGCCTTGCTCTGCAACGGGAGAGGCCACAACAGTGAGATGCCCGGGTACTGCAAAAAAAAAAAAAAAAAACTTAAGTGGAGCTAATCTTTCCTCAAGTCAGAGTGTTCTTATTTGCAAATGCCCGATACTGATGTTTCTATCAAATGATGAAATAAGCTGGTTCATTTTTTTTTTAAATAAATTTATTTATTTATTTATTTCTGGCTGCGTTGGGCCTTCATTGCTGCGTGCGGGCTTTCTCTAGTTGCGTTGAGCGGGGACTGCTCTTCGTTGCGGTGCGTGGGCCTCTCACCATGTTGGCCTCTCTTGTTGCGGAGCTCGGGCTCTAGGCACACGGGTTTCAGTAGTTGTGGCACGTGGGCTCAGTAGTTGTGGCTCACGGGCTCTAGAGCGCAGGCTCAGTAGTTGTGGCGCACAGGCTTAGCTGCTCCGCGGCACGTGGGATCCTCCCGGACCAGGGCTCAAACCCGTGTCCCCTGCATTGGCAGGCGGACTCCTAACCACTGCGCCACCAGGGAAGCCCAAGCTGCTTCATTTTGATGAAAGGAGCAATATTCTGGCCATTCTAGCTAATTTGTGGGAAACAGGAAAAAGAAACAAGTCTCGGGGAATCAAAAAAGATTATATACATTCTTGTAAAACATACTCGCCTTTCTCTCAAAGTTTATTTTTTTAAATTAGATTTTGATGCTATGATACTTAATGCTGCATAGCCTTTCTATGGACGTTTTTGGGAAATGATTCAATATTATGATAAAGACAATATTTAAAGACTGTCTTTTAGTTTGCCATGGAATTATAGAGTTGATTATACACTGGGGTGGAGGGGAGTGGTGAAAACCCTTAGTGGTTGGCAGCTTCTCATCTGACCCTCCATCACGCCCACCTCCTGGTGTTCACACCCTGTATAATCCCCTCCTCTGCTTGTGGGCTGGACCTAGTGACCCGAATGTTATGAAGAGAACACAGCAAGAGCGATGGGGTGGCACTGCCACGATTAGGTTAACAAAGACTGATTTCCATCTTGCTGGCAATCACCAACTCTCGCTGGCACTCTTTTGCCTTCTCAGCTTGCAGGCTTGGATGAAGCAAGCCATCATGTTGGAAAGGCCCACATGGCAGGGAACTGAGGGTGGCCTCTACCTAACCGCCAGTGTGGAGCTGGGACCCTCAGTCCAACAGCCTGTCTGGAACTGAATCCTGCCAACAACCTCTGAGTGAACTTGGAGGCACATTCGGCCCCAACTCAACCTTGGGATGCTGCCTGTGACCCAAGATGACACCTGGACTGCAGCCTCCGGAGAGACCCTGAAGGAGAGATACCAGTTGAGGCTATGTCTGCAATTCTGACCCACCGAAACTGTGCGATAAAAAATGTTGCCTGAAGCAGCTAAGTTTTGGGGTAATGTGTTACACAGTGATAGATAAACTCTTCTCCGTTTTTACCCCATCTTCAAAAATTTGTAAATGGTCTCTGCCCAGATTCTGAATTCCCATATATGTGAACGTGTTTCTACCAGAAGGGATAGAGAGAACTTCTATCTGGAGGATACAGATAAAACATTATTGTTGCAGATCTGACGCTAGTCTCTAAATTATTCTCTTAAAACATCTTTTCCACAGCCTTCTTCCTTTTCCGCCCATTAATCTCAGATTTCCTCATATGATGCTTTCTTCAATCACTGAAAACACAAAATACGTTTGGCTGGCTGAAAAGCACTGCATATACTATACAATTTACCTAAACTCTGTTTTTTCATCATAAAATCTACTAGTCCAAGAAACCGCTTAAAATGCCTGGTTATGAATATTCATATACAGAGTCTGAAGGTTGTAAACATGGGAGATAAATTACCCAGTTAGGTACTATTTAATTCACTATTATTAATCATAAATCCTTGAAAAAACAAGTACTCAAGTTATAAAAACATTCCTTGCTTAAAATGCTATTTAAATGTTGCTTTCTATTTTCTTTTTTATAAAACTAAGTTTTCAAAGTCAGAACATTGTGTGGAACTATGACCAATGACACCGAGCAAAGGCTTCATATCTCTACTGTCATTACTACTGCCCAGCAGGACTGTTCTTCCTCAGGGAATTACCCTGAAATCCATGAGGGAGAGTTAGAGCAAATTATAATTGGGATACCACACCGATTTAATTATTTGCTGCTTCTAACTTACTAAGTAACTTTAGATGATTCCGCCCCCCCACCCCACGTAACAAGAGACATTTCAGAGTTGGCAAATTCCATATTATTTATGTTTTTTAAAAATATTTTTAAAAACTTTTTATGGTTTCCTTCTTAGAAAATGTCAATTTCAACATGAATGACTTTTTAAAATCACCTCCTCTTGGTTTTATGGTAATGCTTCTCTATCTCCATCTTCACAGAGCATCTCCAGGCTTGCCTCAGGCCTTCAAACACGTAATCTGGTTAAGGCCCTGAATCTCCAGATGAGGTCTGATCCCTTTACTTTCATGAAGTCCTTGCTCATGCACCACACAGAAACAACTAGAGCTTCAGACCTCTGGCTAAATTGGGTTCTAGGCCATGGTTCCAACCATCTCAACTCATTTAGACACAGTCATACAGACGCACACCAAGCATCCTCTTCACTCTCGGACTCTGGTGCTGCTAAGGTATCGATCCCACCTAGGCACAGCCTTCCCCGCAGCCAACAATATCGTCCTTTTACAAACGGAAGAAAATAAAGGTAACTCTACAGAGAAAGAAAAGAATAATTTTGGCTGAGCAGTCAATTTAAATTATGCAATAGCTACAATCCGATACCAGGTAATCATATGTTCATCAAATCTAAAAGGCTAAATCATCAATGCCACGGTGGTTTCTTGTGCTGTTTTTTTTTTTTTTTTTTTTTTTTGCGGTACGCGGGCCTCTCACTCCTGCGGCCTCTCCCGTTGCGGAGCACAGGCTCCGGACGCGCAGGCCCAGCGGCCATGGCTCACGGGCCCAGCCGCTCCGCGGCACGCGGGATCCTCCCGGACCGGGGCACGAACCCACGTCCCCTGCATCGGCAGGCGGACTCCCAACCACCGCGCCACCAGGGAAGCCCTCTTGTGCTGTTTTGACACATCATCAAAAAAGTTAAATGCCTAATTGGAGGCCGCACAACTGTATTTGGCAAGCATGTCATTCATCATAGGACAGTACATACAAACAATAGTTTGCTTGTAAACATCCTCCAAACCTTACTACGGAAGAGTCATTCTCTTTATTTCAAATCATGTTATTTTCTACTCCAGCGTCTGGATTCTTTTGTCTAGAGAATTTCCCCCTCCGTTATTCTCCTAGTAATACCAATATGCATTATTCCAACTCAGCTTTTAAATTCTACTTTTCATTTTTACTTTAAAAAAAATCACAGAATTTTGAAGCCATAAAAAAGCTATACCTCATCTATTGGTTTTTATCCATGTATGTACGGCCGTAGAATGCTCCTTATTAATGAATACCCAGGTTGTTTTATTTTTTAAGTAAACTCAATTATTTTTTTTTTCTATTAAGAACAGGCTTTCTGGGTTCCTTTTGTCCTCACATCTCTGAGTTAAATATATTTCCATATTGGGAAGTGTTATGTGGTGTTGAATTTTTGATCTCAAAATCATATTGGGTATATTTCTCTGTGGAGTAAACCCAGGAAACCAGGACTCTCCGCTAACACTGAAGCTATGAAACCAAAGACCCCCTTGTTTTTTTCTCCCAGACACGTGCCCGCCCTACTCAAACTTTTACAAGAAGTTGGCGCATTTGTTACTATCTGATAAAGAGGAAGAATTGGCCTCCGCACGCACACACCTACCTTTTAGCGTCTCAATGTCATAGAAAGTGGCCGCAAACCTCGTGGACCGATGGGATGCTGAGCGAGAGTCCGCGCTGGTGAGACTTTTGAGCTTCAGTCGGCATCTCCACAGCTTCCAGTCCTCGAAGTGGGTGATCTGCAGTAGTTCCTCCAAACCCGAAGCCGCCCTAATCTGCTGCTCAGATCGTTCTAACATTGACCGGGATGCCCGCTTAAAGCGAAACAAAACAAACAAAAAAACTGGCTTACAGGCAACTTACTCAAGTTCTAGTTTGTCTTGATAATATTCATTGCTAACACTTACAAATGTAAGTAGAGCTAAGAAGAAATTAGATTATTCAAATGGACACCAGTACCTAGGAAAAATGACATCTAGTAGTTTTGATTCACATTCTGTTCATTTATGATTGATGGAATGACTTATTCCCCCTGGGTTCTCAGAACACTTAAAGACAGTATCGTAGTGGGTTGAATGGTGGACATTTAAATGACATGTCCACGTCCTAACCCCCAGAACCTGCAAAGATGACTTTTTTTTCGGAAAAGGATCTTTGTAGATGTAATGAAGTTAAAAGGATCCTGAGATGAGGTCATCCTGGATTATCTGGGTGGACCTTAAACACAAAGATAAGCATCCTTATAAAAGACAGGCGAGGGAAGACACTGACACAGAGGAGAAGGATTTGTGAAGCCAGAGGCAGAGACTAAAGTAAGGCAGCCACAAGCCAGGGGTCGCCTGAAGCCACCAGAAGCTGGAAGACTCAAGGAATGATTCTTTCCAAGAGCCGATGGAGGGAGGATGGCCCTGCTGACACCTTGATTTTGCAACTGGATTCCAGAACCGCGAGAGAATAAATTTCTGTTGTCTTCGCCATCAAGTCTGTGGTAGTTCAGTATGGCAGCCACAGGAAACTAATATAGATTTTTAAATCACACTACTTTGTGCAGGAGCCAATGACAATTGTTTTCATCTGTTATTTGGGACACTGACCCACAAAGTCTTGGGGACCCTGCCTACAGTCACACAAGAAGGAAAGATTTTAAGAACCTGATAATCTGAATTTGCTGACTTCTAACCCTCTGAACTTTTTTTTCCTTTTTAAACCTGTTTACTATTCCAAACACATGATTTTTTTCCTGAAAAAATACACTTCTAGAGCTTATGTTGAAAACTTCCTTCCCACACAGTTGCATGAACTGTACTGACTGATACAACCCATGGATTTATGAGGAAAAAAAAGACTTGGCTGATAAAAGATTTTCAGTATGCAGTCGAATTGTTCAAAATTAGGGACTTGGTTACATAATGATATATGCATACAATGAATACTATGTGATCGTCAAAACCAATGATGCAGATGTATACTGGACAGAAGGAATTGAGTCCTCCCTGGAATGTGCTGGAGAGACAATAATGTAGTCTGTCTATGGTTAGGGACGTGGATTTTCTCCTGCTGAGCCTGTGGTTACTGAGTTTATGTTCTGCTGTGTGGTTTGCATACGCATGCTGAGGACTTTTTGTTTTTAGAGCTGGGGTGAGGGAAGGGAGAGAGGGAAGAAACAGTGTAGCTGCAGGACGGTGCTGAGACAGGAAGGTGGAGCGAGAGGTGAATGTCAGCTGACAGGGGGAGGGGCAGAGGGGGAAAACGGAGATGCGCAAATGGGACTTCCATCTGGACACTGGGTGGTGTGATGTACATCCTCCTCCACTGCCCCTCAAAAACTTGTTAAAATCTGTATCATTTAGCAGTGTTTTGGGAGTGGGTTTTTTTTTCTTCCTTTAAAATCTGTATTGGAGTATAGTTGCTTTACAATGTTGTGCTAGTTTCTGCTGTACAGCAGAGTGAATCAGGTATACGTACACATATATCCCCTCCTTTCTGGATTTCCTTCCCATTTAGGTCACCACAGAGCACTGAGTAGAGCTCCCTGTGCTATACAGCAGGTTCTCATGAGTCATCTATTTTACACATGGTAGTGTATGTATGTCAATCCCAATCTCCCAATTCATCCCAACCCCCTCTTTCTCTCCTTGGTGTCCATACGCTTGTTCTCTACATCTGTGTCTCTATTACTGCTTTGCAAATAAGTTCATCTATATCATTTTTCTAGATTCCACATATATTGTTAATATACGATCCTTGTTTTCCTCTTTCTGACTTACTTCACTCTATATGACAGTCTCCAGGTCCATCCATGTCTCTGCAAATGGCACAATTTCATTCCTTTTTATGGCTGAGTAATATTCCATTGTATACATGTACATCTTCTTTATCCATTCCTCTGTTGGGGATTTTTTTTTTAAGCTATGATGATGGATACCGAGAGTTGTCCAAAAGTGGGTGTTCAAAAGAGCAAGTGTGGTCCCAGTCATGTATGATACAGTTATATGTCTTTAAAAATTATGTGTGTGTAATGTACATTATATATACATATATATAATTAACTATGGTTAATCATATATATCAAATTAAATATATACGTAATATCTGGAGGAATATACATGAAAATATAAACAATGGTTAATTTTCTAGATCAACGGTTGTCAAACTACAGCCCCCTGGCATAATTTAGTCTGCTGCCTGCCTGTCTTTATAAATAAAGTTTTACTGGAACACAGCCATGTCCATTTACTTACATATTGTCTACAGCTGCTTTTATTCTAGAATGGGAGAGTTGAGAAGTTGCAATAGAGACTTTCATAGCAGTTTCAATCTGAAGCCACCTGTCCTTTTCTGGAACAATTCCTTAATGCTCTCCGTTGTTGTATTTTTCATTATTCCATGTATTATATTGTCTCTATTCTCTTCTTTGAAACATTTATCAGACATGTATTGGAGCCTTTTAATGACCTTACATGTGCTTTCTTATTTATGTATTTTTTCCTCTTCATGTTTTTAACGTGACAGGTAATTTAATTGGTTTCTCTTCCCAATCACCAATTCTCCAATTGTGTGAGTCTAGAGTTTAAGTTTTTAATTTCAATGACCACATTTCTAATGTCAAATATTTCTACTTTATTCTCCTTCCCGTCTGCTTTTTGTTTCATTTCTGTACGTTTTTCCTAATTTGTCATTTTTGTTTTATGAATATTAGTCCTTTATCTCTTTGAGGGTTGTAAATAGACTTAAGTATTCAAATTGTTTTATATTTTAACTTCATATATATGAGTTCTTTCCCGATTATTCATTTTATTGGCTGTCTTTCTCAGTAATCATTACCTCTATGTGCTTTGGAATTTTGTTTAGTAGTTCATCTTCATCGGGGGATTCGTTTTTTCTTTCTTCATTTAAAGGTCTGTGGGGCTTCCCTGGTGGCGCAGTGGTTGAGAGTCCGCCTGCCGATGCCGGGGACACGGGTTTGGGACGCGGGTTCGTGCCCCGGTCCAGGAGGATCCCACATGCCGCAGAGCGGCTGGGCCCGTGAGCCATGGCCGCTGAGCCTGCACGTCCGGAGCCTGTGCTCCGCAGCGGGAGAGGCCGCGGCAGTGAGAGGCCTGCGTACCACACACACACAAAAAAAGGTCTGTGGTTGCGTCCCCTGACACTCAGGGCCCTGGGTCCAGAATCTTACTGAGTGCTTATGACTCAGGGATCAGCTCAGTTCAAGCCCTGCCTCGTCCTCTGGCTCATGTTAAGCAGTTTCATAGACGACACGGCTCCAGGCAGCCAAGAGCAGTAACTGTTCCTCTTTCATGGATCTGCTGGACTGCACTCATGGAGCCCATTACCCACTGGAACTGAACTTGTGGTGGCCTCCACCTTCCAGAACAGTCCATCAGTTCTGTAGCTTCAGCTTCATGGTTTTTTTAAAATTTATTTTTCTTGAGATACAGTTGACAGCGTGGTGTAAGTTTAAGGTATACGACATGTTGATTTCTTCAGCTTCATGTTTTTGGTACCATTTCTGCAAACGTTTGCCATTTGCAGATGTTTACCATCCTGTGATAAATTTTACATTTTATCGATCATTGCTACGGACTATAAACCATCTCAAAACATGAATGTAGACGGTCATCTTGCTTGGAAGTCCAGATGTGAATGTGAATGTGTGTGTGTGTACATGTGTGCATGTTCTAATAAAGGTGGGAAAATCTTGAACATGTTTATGACCTGAAGGAAAGAACCAACAGAGAGGAAGAAACGGAACATATGCATGAGAAAGCAGGGACCTAGAGGGGTTGGTGTGACATAAGTTCCAGAGACAGGTGGACAGAAGATGAATGAATGAGAGGGTCTGGAAGAGGAGGCTCATAGAGATGATGCGGGTCTGTAGATCGCAGGACTGCTTGGGACCTATGATTTCTCACTTCTTTGAGAAGCTGGAATCAAGGCAATTTTCTGGGAGCAAGGGCTGGAGGAAGCTTGAAGAGCATAGATAGGGTTTGGGGAACAGGCACTGAATCTCAGGAGCGTGCCACAGCTGCTTCATCTAAGAAATCCGGGGATGAAATTGAATAACTGCCGATCTCTCCAGTGACTCAAATTCAATGATGTGCCAACAAGGCTCGTTTTTCAATAGTTTCTCTTTTCATGATTATTCATTCCCTCTTCTAATTGGACGCCACGACTACTTCATATTCAATCCACTCTGCGAAATAAAATTTTGTTACAACACTGCTTCCCCATCAAAATAATGAAAACAATCAAATGGCTTTTTATGTTTTAAAAATTGTACTCTACTGAGAGGATTTTTATTGAGGCAAATCCATAAATACGGAATGATGAGGCTTCATAGCTCTTACAGGTTTCAATTCAATCTGAGAAATATTCTTACACTATCCAACCATGAGAGCTCAGAGGGAAGAAAACCTCTGGATTGAATTTAAGCCATTGAATGGCTCATACGACTTACCTCATCATAAAAAATGAAGTGTTTACTCAAGTACAAGTTATTTAAGCATACTTTAAGCCTCATAATTTAAAACCTAGTTTGAAATAACTGAGAAATTGCAGTTTATTTTGCTCTTACAAGTGGAGGTATTGAAAATTCGGAATAAGCAGAGACCTGACAACCAATTCATCCCGGGGTGGGCGTATGTTTACAAAGGGTCAAGAATAACTGTTTGTTTCCAAGAGGCTTTCTGCACTAGTTGATTTCTGTATAATTAACTTGAGCAAGACGAACATTAAAATTAGAAAGCGTAAGTATAGGCCCCAGTACATATTTAAACCATGGATTTCAACGGTTTTAACTACCAAACGTTTGCCAAGTAAGTTGCTCCTAATTTCTTCCTATATTCTAATGGAAGTGCTAATCAAAACTAAGATAATTAGAAAGCACTCAGCAAAAGGAAGTGAGGCATGGTTACCAGATCTCTGCTTTTTGTTACAGCAACATCTTTTTATGTGTCTGTGGTAATGAATCCAAGACTGTTAGTAATTTCCCTCCTAAATAACAAATCATTCTCTGACGTCTTGACTGCCACAAGCCAGTTTCCAAATTGTGAGGTTGAAGGTCTTTGTAACAAGATTTTGCCATTATTTCAATGCATACTGCTTCCTGAGGTACAGAATGAAGGGTAGCCACTTTCTCTTTTGTTAATTTCTAAGTTCACATGGTGTTCTCCCCGAGGAAGCGTGAGCATCTCCATAGCTCAGGCCCAGACAGTCATCTACACCAAGTGTGACTAAGATATTTGGAAAGGTATGGTGGCTGGGTTTGGAGGAGGAATTTGCAAGTATCCACGCTGTGGGGGAATCAAAGGCCTTCTGTACTCCTAATAATTTGAGCTCTCAATTTGAATGCCCTCTTCCTCCAAAAAATATCTAGTCAAGGAACATATTCAAAGAGTGAACAAAGGCATAATTTGGGGATATCAAGGAGCCTCACTGAAGAAAACAGCAGGAGGTTGGCTTTGGTGGCGGCACAGAGCAGGTTTGAGAGTGGGAGGGCTGACAAATAAGACTTGGAAAAGAGGTTGGTGCAGTGAGGTACCACTCGACATCCACTAGGATGGCCACAGTCAAGAAGACAACACCAAGTGTTGATGGGACTGTGAAATGGTGCTGTCACTTTGGCAAAGAGTTCAGCAGTTCTTTAAAAAGTTAAACATAAACTCACCAAACAGTCAACCGATTCCACTCCTAAGGATTACCCAAGAGACAGAAAATCGATTATTGGCTGCCCGGGGCTCGGAGTGGGAATGAAGGTTAATTGTGAAAGGGCACAAGGGATCTTATACGGAAGATGGCTGCACCACTCAGTAGGTTTACTAAACACCACTGAATTTTACTTCCAACAGGTGAATGGGCAAATTTTACAGTATGTAACTTGTATGACAATGTCGTTGTTTAAAACAAAAAAGAGGAAGGATTGGAAGCTTAAAGGCCAGGCTACTTATTTCGGAGGCAATGAAAAATATCAGAGAGTTGAACAATGGGATGTCACTGGACACCCATTTCATTGGTTTGCTCTTTTGTTCATTTCTTTTTTAAAAAAAAAATTTATTTATTTATTTTTGGCTGAGTTGGGGCTTCGTTGCTGTGCGCAGGCTTCCTCTAGTTGCGGCGGGTGGGGGCTACTCTTCGTTACGGCTTCCCATCGTGGTGGCTTCTCTTGTTGTGGAGCACAGGCTCTAGGCACGCGGGCTCAGCAGTTGTGGCACATGGGCTTCAGTAGTTGTGGCTCGCGGGCTCTAGAACGCAGGCTCAGTAGTTGTGGCGTGTGGGCTTAGCTGCTCCATGGCACGTGGGATCTTCCCGGACCAGGGCCCGAGCCCGTGTCCCCTGCATTGGCAGGCGGATTCTTAACCACTGCGCCACCAGTGAAGCCCTGTTCATTTCTTCTTGCTTTGGCCTTAGTCCATGCTGTTCCCTCTGCTGGGAATGCCCTCTACTCTGTCTAGCTAAACCTTTCTCAGCCAGGTGTTACCTGCATAGGGAAGCCTCCCCCACTACTCCCACCCTTGCCTAGGTCTGATCTGTCAGTCACATGGATTCCAAGCTCCCCACCCTTCTCCCCAGCGCTTATCACCACTGACGCTAATGAATTATTTGTGTCATTACTTACTAAATGCTTGTCTTCCCCACTGGGTCCTTCAGGACCACTGGAGTAGTAATGATATGTTTTATTCAGATAGCAGTAGTAAGAGCTATGAATTAGGAGGTTGGGATTAACAACATATACACACTACTATGTATAAAATAGAGAACCAACAAGGACCTACCGTATAGCACAGGGAACTCTACTCAATATTTTGTAATAACCTATAAAGGAAAAGAATTTTTAAAAGAATATATATACACATAGGGACTTCCCTGGTGGTCCGGTAGCTAAGGCTCCACGCTCCCAATGCAGGGGGCCCGGGTTTGATCCCTGGTCAGGGAACTAGATGCCACAGGCCACAACCAAGAGTTCGCACACCACAGCTGAGATTCCGCACGCCGCAATGAAGAGCCTGTGTGCTGCAACCAACACCCGGTGCAGCCAAACGAATAAATAAGTAAATAAATATTTTAAAATAAATAAGTAAATAATTTAAAGAAAGAATATATATACACATGTATGTATATATATAACTGGATCACTTTGCTGTACACCTGAAACTAACACATTATAAATCAACTATACTTAAATTAAAAAAATAGTAAGAGCTAAATATTTATTAAATGTAAGAATAAATAGATTCATCAAATGCTATAGAAAATTTAACCCTGAGATTATTCACTTATTCAAACTGCATCACTTACTTTTCAAGGATCTTCCTCTGAGTATCCTCCTTCCAGGTCCAAATGAAATGCCACTTTTTCCATGAAGCTTTCTATGAAGTCCCTAACTTAGACTATATTTTTAATGAGCACATTGCAGTTCCCTTACTATACTGTGATCTCCTTGAGGGTAGATCCTCCTAGAGGGTCAGGCTCACCTTTTTACATAATAAGTACTTAATGCATATCTGAAGAAGGAATTTATGAGTAATAAATTAATACATACACGCATTTGAAAAGGAGTGATCAGGGCCAGGTTTGTGCGGTCTCTTTAATCTTTTGTATAGAGCGATGCTTCTCAAAACTTCCTGTGCATACCAATCACCTGGCAATCTTGCCAGGATGCAGATTCTGATGGAGTAGGTTTGGGGTGAGACCTGGGATGGTGCATTTTTAACAGGCACCCAGGTGATGGTGATACTGCTGGTTGGCTGGCCACACTTTGAGAAGGGTTTGTAGCAGAGGTTCTCAACCTTGGCCTCACCTTGAACCTGCCTGGGAAGAAGCCTCACAGAGACACTGATGCTTGGATCCCATCCTCAGAGATTCTCATTTTCTGGTTCTGGGCTACAGCTTTGCCATGAGGATTGTGAAAAACTTCGTAAGTGGTTGCTAGTCTTAGGAGAAGCTGGGTGAGAGACATACAGGCTATTCTCTCCGCTTGCTTTGCAACTTTTCTGTAAATCTAAAATTATTTCAAAATAAAAAGTTTCTTTAAAAAATCTATATACACTACCAAATGTAAGGTAGATAGCTAGTGGGAAGCAGCCGCATAGCACAGGGAGATCAGCTCGGTGCTTTGTGACCACCTAGAAGGGTGGGATAGGGAGGGTAGGAGGGAGGGAGACGCCAGAGGGAAGAGATATGGGAACATATGTATATGTATAACTGATTCACTTTGTTATAAAGCAGAAACTAACACACCATTGTAAAGCAATTATACTCCAATAAAGATGTAAAAAAAAAATCTTTCCAAGCGATTTGAATGAGAAACACTCATCTTGGGAATGGTGCATGCTGGTTTAAGTTCAAAAGGCCGGAGTGAGTGCCTGAGCCCCGTACAAGCCCACTGAGTGGGGAATAAATGGTAGATGTAAGCTGAGAAATAGTCTTATTCTTTAAACCCCTCTGAGTTATACCGTGGATTCAAAACACTTGGATGAGTATCTTGCTGAACTGGATTTTCTAAGCCTTTTCTTAACTCAAGTCACCGGACTGACTGTTTGTGGCCCACTTCCCAATCTGTATGACTTTTTCAAGATAGAAGACCAACAAAACTGTTTTCCAGGCTAAACAGCACGAGGAGAGCAGCTGCCTTATGTGAGACCATCCTAGATGACAGGAAAAAAACTCCCAAGGAGCCAAAACAACCCACTTCTCCCAAACAGAATTAAAAATAATAGGTACTGCTTTAACTTACTGGGACTTAATTGGGAATAGTAAATTCTAATCCTTTCACACGGCAGTCTAGAAAATATGTGAAGGCACACAGAAATTAGGACAGAAACCCAAGGCCAAGGGGAAGGGGCGTGGCTTAGGAGCACATGGCTCAGATCCATCCTGCCTCTGAGCTGTTAGAAGTTACGAGTTGCAAAAAGCTGTTCTTGGGTCATTCAAGTCCTTTGCCCTTAAGAATCCTCCTGTTCTAGACATGAAAAAGGAGACCAGCTTTGCAAAATTCCCCACTGGACCTCTCGAGAACTGTGGGTCGATGTTTCCAAGCCTTTCAAAACTGATGATTCTATTCTGTCAAACTGTTGGCAATGTGTCTTCAGGAAGTTTAGTGATAAGGGGGTGGGGTGAAGAGAATTTGTATATCTGGAAGATCCAGAAGCTTCGGCGTGTGCTGTGGACGGAACACATTTCACACAACGTTCCCTAGATTTGCTTAGGGATTTACAAGTGTTGCCTGGGGAACCAGTCCTCTGATTACTGGGCCCTGGAGTTCAGGAAACCAGTCAGCAATTTGTTTCCCTTTGCAGTGGGTCTAGGGAGTGGATCATGTTGCAAGACAAATAATTCCATGCTCCCTCTACCTCTTAGCAACTTCTGTTTCACTGGAAATGCATTTTGCATTTCATCTTTAGCTGGATGTTTAAGGCTGAGCCCAAACCACCAACTTTTCCCTGGTTTGGGATCCAAGTTGTACCGCCACGTTCCCAGCTGTCCACAGATACCGTTCCCCCACCCCTGCTTCCCCTTTCTCACTCTCCCACCTGTCAAGGAACCCGCGCAGGCCATGTTAGACTCGCGAGGCCAAACTGAAGTTTTGTGCCTTTGCCTCTTGTAACTCTCAAGTGGAAATTACATCCCCCGAAAGGAAGCTTTGCCCGATACTGGAAACCACTCTGTGGTCTGGACAGACGGCTGATTGGCGCGGGAAGAGCATGGATGAGAACTGTCCAAAACTGGTTTTGAATGGTAGAGCATTCTGGGAAATGTGTTGGCGGTTTCTTATAAAGTTCAACGGACGCTCACCACGTGACCCAGCAGTCCCACTTCTGAGAGTTTACCCTTGATAAGCAAGGACTTAGGTTCATTCGAAAACCTTGACGTGAATGTTTCTATGAATACTAGCTTTCTTCGTAAGAACTAAAAACCTGGAAACACCTGTCACGTCATTCAATACATGAATGGTTGCTTAGGCAAACCGTGCCGCGTCCATCCCATGGACTACAAGTCAGCCGTCAAAAGGAATGAATGCCTGGTATGCACAGCAACTTGGGTGGATCTCAAAGGCATAGGGAGTGAAGGAAGCCAATCTCAAAAGGTTACTGACTGTATGATTCCATTAATAACATTCTCGAAAAACCAGAAAGATAGTGATGGAGAACAGAGCAGAGGTTGCCAGAGGCTGGGAGGAGGGTGTGACATGAATGGGCAGCAGAAAGGAATGTTTTTTCTGCATCCTGATTATGCTGGTGGTTACAGAAATCTCTGTGCTAAAATTCACAGAACTGCACATCAAATGGGAAAAATGATAATTTTACCGTATAGTACCTTTAAAAAAATAAAGTAAGCTGGCTTTGAATCCAGGCACTGCTCCCTTTTAGCTATTTGACTGTGGGCCAATTATTTAATTTCCTTAAGCCATGGTATCCTCATTTCAGAAGGCACTGCTAACAATACCTCATAGAGCTGCTGTGGAGATGACCCAAGGTCATACGTGGGAACGGGTCAGATACAGGGGAGGCATTCAATAATGTTCATTTCCTTTCTTTCCTCTCTCAGGGGTGGAGCATCTGGTCCTGGGTTGGGGTTTAGAGGTGCTTTACGGCTTTGATTTCCCTTAGCAACCAGAAAGGTGAGTTTGAAACGAGCAAGATAGGACACCTCCAACCACAGTAAATAAAAGTTAATGAGAAAACCTTTTCCAGGGTAAATGAAGGACAAACTTTCTTCTTCTTCTTTCTTTTCCTTAACACTTCTTGGAGGTGCTTTCAGATGAAAGGCCAATTTTAAAGTGTCTCCCCAAGCTTTACATACGTCTTTATAGGTGGGTGAGGGAAAAGCACCCACTTCTTCAACCTTTGTGTTTTGTCATTAGGGTCCAGCCATCCCCAGAACAGATGGTACCTAACAGTATGGGCCGTACCAACTGAGGGCAGGGAGGAGAACACACGTTGCTGATGATGATTCACATGGAGCCACCCGAGGGCCTGGTCCTACTGCTCTGAAATCCGGAAACCTGGCCATCCGGGGGCCCTCACACTCTCAGTGGCTCTTCTACTCAGGCAGTTCTATGTTTAAATGTGTATATATGAGAAACTCAGGGTGTTGAGTTCATCTTAAGACGAAAGGAATTAGAGATGCAGAGAAAATGTGTGTGTGTGTGTGTGTGTGCGCATTTGTGTGAGTGTGTGTGGCACAGCTGTCTGGGTATTTTAAGGGGATACTAGACGGCTAGGATGTCTGGGACCTCCACATGCTCTAATTTGATGAATATTGTGGGTGGGTTTCTCCCCAGCCAAATTGTCTAGCATGTGGGGAGAGGTCTATGCCTGCCTTTACATGTTTTAAATCCGTGCTCCACTCAAATGCCTCTGCTCCCGTCGGATGCATCTATGCTTAGGAAATGTGGGGACAGATGAGTGTGGAATGGGCTCGAGCGGCAAAACTCTAAAAGGATGCTCTGAATAACCCCAGGAGAATATATTCCTAAGGTCTGTTACAGTCTTTTTTTTAAAATTTATTTATTCTTATTTTTATTTATTTTTGGCTGTGTTGGGTCTCTGTTGCTGCGTGCGGGCTTGCTCATGGGCTCAAGAGCACAGGCTCAGTAGTTGTGCCGTATGGGATTAGCCGCTCCGCGGCATATGGGATCTTCCCGGACCAGGGCTTGAACCCATGTCTCCTGCATTGGCAGGTGGACTCTCAACCACTGCACCACCAGGGAAGTAAGCCTCTGTTACAGTCTCTTTAACAGTGATCTCAAAGATCAAGGGCCCAACGTCTAAGGAAACCATCCAAAGCCTTTATGGTAATTAGGTTATTGTTAAAAACAATTCCACCGCCTCCATGCCTCCACCCGTCCTGTCCCTGCCCAAGACAGGAGTGTATTTCTCAGTCCCAATGATGTTGGGCCACGTGGCCTGCTTTGACCGATGGGATATTATGACATGATGCAAGCAGAGGACTGAAATGTATTTATGACCGCACAGCCCTCCTACGTTTCCATCATCACCATAAGCACCTGCCCCTGCTGGCTCACTGATCCGAGGCAGATGAGAGGCATGTGGAGCAGACCCAGACTCAACCTATGGCTCCAGCCTTGACCCTCTGCTTCCAGCTGACCAACAGGAACGCCAGTGAAAATAGGTTACCGATGTTTCGAGCCACTGAAATTTGGACTGGATTGTCATACTGCATTATTGTCGTAATAGTTAACTGCTACAGCCCTATCTCAGCCGAAGTGTAACACAATCCATTGGGTGGACAGAGGATCTTTATGCCAAACCTCATCCTCTTTTTTACAAGGCAACCCTGCCGTGCCACTGGCAGTCAGCCCAGAACGCCCGTTTTCACCTTTCTTCCTAAAGATGCAGTGGTCCCGTGCCAGCATCCACTGCTCTCCTCTCCCTCACCCATAACCACTGCACTGTCTAAGATGCGCAATGATCCCCAGTCTTGCTGTGACAGTATCGTTATGAACCAAGTTATGAACTGTTCTTTTCGGAGGGTCTCTTATACAGGATGAACTCAGGGTATTCCTTCAATCAAAATCACACTCTTCCTAACTCCCTCCAGAATGGAACAGTAAGTAACAACAAAACCTTTGCCATAGCAACATTCGACACATGTCATTTTCTTTCTCCAGAAATTACTTTAGGCAAACCTAGATTTCAGGAAAGCAATACTTTTCTCAAAGATGTGAGTGGTATAATTATTTAGATGACAATGAAAGACAAAAAAGAGACTCATTGGGCTTCCCTGGTGGCGCAGTAGTTGAGAATCCGCCTGCCGATGCAGGGGACGCGGCTTCATGCCCTGGTCCGGGAAGATCCCACATGCCGCGGAGCGGCTGGGCCCGGGAGCCATGGCCGCTGAGCCTGCGCGTCCAGAGCCTGTGCTCCGCAACGGGAGAGGCCACAGCAGTGAGAGGCCCGCGTACCGCCAAAAAAAAAAAAAAAAAGAGACTCATTAAAATTTTCATTATTACTTAAAGTTTCAGGCATTAAAATTATCCTTCTCACAGGCCAAGCTGAGCTCCTTGGCTGCTGGTAAGATATGCAAATAACTGAGACATCTTTATTTTATAAACATGTCATTTCCACTCATGTGCCCGGCACATGGTGGACATTCCACTAATGTTCACTGAACTGAATGTACAGCTTTCCTTTTCCCAAGAAAAAGGAGCCTCCTGAGCAGCAGAAAGAAACCCGAACGTCTTCCTTCCATGATTCTACCCCAGTGTCCAACCACAGTCACCTCCCATCTCAATGGTGAGTTCAGAAACATTTAGAAGTGACCAAAGTTGTGTGTAGTATAGTCATTAATACTATTCACCAGAGTTCCAGCCTTCTACCTTCCGAGCACATGGAAGGCTTGCACTTCCTGGCCCCTGGTGGTTGGATGGGGCAGGGGGTCAAGGGGCTGTGACCGGAAGTGATGTGTGTCACTTCCAGGCCAGAGAATTTAACTGCCAGGGTGGGGCTCTCCAGGGCTTTCCTTCCCTCTGTCATGGTGGCTAATGGCATTCAAGAAGGAGATGCCCAGCCAGCTTCATCCTGATGTGGAGCTCACCCTGGACAAACCAGGAGGGTCACGTGGTACAGGCAATAACTACTCCTTCTGCTGTTTAGGAGCCCCCAAGAGATATGGAGTTTGTTTGCTACCTGTTACAGCAGATCCTGGCCTAGCCTGACTGAGCATCTGCCCAGAGCCCTTTGCCGTAATTTACCACATCTTCACAAACCACGTGGTGTAGGATGGAAACACAGCACTTTTCAAGGATCTCAAAGATGAAGGAAGTCATCCAGGTGTCCAAGTTTTATCCATATCTGCTGTGTGGCCAGACGCTGCTTTGCCATCTCTGTGACCACCAAGCTGGAACAATGGGCTAAGGTGACTTCCTTCTATAACTAGCTCCTAGAAGTAAACACCTTCTAGGATAGCTTATGGCTGAAAAAATACTGCAGGATTCTTCGATACCTCCAGCCAAATCCTGTCTAATCTCCACAGGAAAATAGCACAGGGGGAATATACTGCCTGGCTATCTCAAAGCCTAGATGCCCAGCCCATCAGTCAGTAACAAATACTTTTTCAGTATCCATTCTATTCCACCTTTGCACTAGGTGACTGGGAAGCTGAAGTAAACAATGAAAATCCCTGTCCTCAAAAACCTTTCATGCTAGTGGACGGTGACAAAGCAATAAACCTATACACAAGCAAATAAAAAATGTCAGGCACTGATACGTCCCATGAATAGGATAAAACAGTGTAATGATACAGATCAGGGTTGGCCAACTCTGACCTGTGGGCCAAATCCAGCCTGCGGCCTCTTTTTATATGGCCTGTGGGCCAAGAAATCCTTCCTACAATTTTAAATGGTTGCAACAAGTGGAAAGAAGCCTATTTCGTGATGCATGAAAATGATGCACAATTCAAATTTCAGTGTGCAAGAGGTTTTCCTGGAACGCAGCCACTCTACGTGATCTGCCCTGGCTATTTCTCCAAGCTCCGGAAGTACAGCTCTGGCCCCCGCTCTCCCTACTGCAGCCACGCTGGCCCCTCCGCACGGCCACTGCACAAAGTAAACGGAATCAGAGGGGTCCCCCGCACCCATCCCTCTGTGTCTCCGCCCCCTTCTTGATCCTCTTCGTGGCACTTTTCACCCGCCACACGTGGAATATGAGTTCCATGAGGGCTGAAACACTGCCTTATTTCCTGCTGCATTCGACACGGTACGTGCTCAATAAATAAACAAATGAATTGTCAGATGTTGGGAAGTTCTACGGAGAGGCAAGGGAGAGCCTTTAGGAATAGGACATCACAACCAGTCAAGACTTTCATGATGAACGGGGGCCTCAGAGAGGCTTTGCTTTATAATGTCCTAGTATCTTGGTAGAGACTATAAGATCGAGTGGTAAGAGAGAGAAAAGAGGACTTCTGGACTTCCCTGGTGGCGCAGTGATTAAGAATCCGCCTGCCAATGCAGGGGACACAGGTTCGAGCCCTGGTCTGGGAAGATCCCACAAGCCACGGAGCAACTAAGCCCACACACCACAACTACTGAGCCTGAGCTCTAGAGCCCACGAGCCACAACTACTGAAGCTTGCACGCCTACAGCCTGCGCTCCACAACAAGAGAAGCCACCGCACCGCAGTGAAAAGTAGCCCCCGCTCGCCGCAACCAGAGAAAGCCTGCGCACAGCAACGAAGACCCAACACAGCCAAAAATAAATTAATTAAATAAATAAATTTATATAAATTTTAAAAAAGGGGACTTCCCACCATAAAAGCAACCTAAGAAGAAATAGGGAGATTGGGATTGACATGTACACACTGCTATATTTAAAATAGATAACCAACAAGGACCTACTGTATAGCACAGGGAACTCTATTCAATATTATGTAATGACCTAAATGGGAAAAGAATCTGAAAAAGAATAGATATATGGATATGTATAACTGAATCACTTTGCTGTACACCTGAAACTAACACAACATTGTTAATCACCTATTCTCCAATATAAAATACAAAGTTAAAAAAAAAAGAAATGTCTCATCTCACCTCATCTCAATCACTTTCCCAATTGTAGATAGTTTCCCGCCCTCTCTGTTAATCTCAAGTGGTGGGAAAGAGCTGAGCTGAGAAAGGTGCTCAGAAACAATTTACTGTCACTTGTGTCCCTCTTCCTCTACTACCTCTAGGCCACTGTGGTAATGAGAAAGGTGCCTGGGAGTTCCAGATCGTCCTACGTTACCTCCTACATGGAAGCATCTGTGTGTCCAAATACTGCATTTTCATTCCATAAATTGTCTTTATAAGACTGTCCGAAGAGCAGTTCCTTAACGAAACTCGCTCAACATACAGTTTTAATGTGATCTTTTTTCTAGAGCTTTTAGGGGTCTAAAGGCTAATCCGCCAAGTCCAAATCAGGTGGTTGGTTTTTTTGGCCATACCACGCGGCCTGTGGGATCCTAGTTCCCTGACCAGGGAGTGAACCCGGGCCTTGGGCAGTGAGAGCGTGGAGTCCTAACCACTGGACTTCCCGGGAATTCCCCAAATCAGGGGTTGTAAATTAAAAAATAAGTCATACAAGGAAGTAGTATATTCAAGCTATAAGATACAGAGGGTCCTACTGTATCCTGAATAGCAATAATAGGCTAAAGTGATATAAGAGCTTCAACCACCAGTTAAGGGTAGAAAAGATCTGTGTACAGAAGCATGTAACGCAACACATTTACCTATAAGGTCATAAATGAAGAAGAAATTAATGGAAAACATTTCAAATGTACTTTGTGCCAAGGATGGTGCCTGATACGAAAGTGGGCACGAGCTCGTTGGGCCATCTGACTAGCAACGAAGTCAATGGACTTCCCTGTGCACGACCGTAGGGAGAGCAGTGGGGGCGGGTCTGCTTCCTGGAATTAAATATGGAAGGTGCATCTTAGTCC
Source organism: Pseudorca crassidens (assembly GCF_039906515.1). NCBI lineage: Eukaryota > Metazoa > Chordata > Mammalia > Artiodactyla > Delphinidae > Pseudorca > Pseudorca crassidens. The sequence continues at coordinate 121,410,160 of NC_090317.1, read as the reverse complement.
TTGTTATTCAATTCCCTTTAGAGACAATTTCAGGAGAAGGCAAGTGACACAAAGGTTATGAAGTCTCGTGAGCCATGTGGCTTCTCACGGTACTTAGAGGTGTGGATCTTGGATTTATTCCAGTCCCAGGCCGAGTTTGAACGACTCCACCACTCAGCAACAGTCTTCCACCACTGAAGTGACGAAAGAGGGGGCTGAAAGGTCGTGTGGGGAAGAAGGAGACAAATTCCGTCAGAGAAGAGTGGGGCAAGCCTACCAGGACCCGGAATTAATCCTTCGTCACTCTCCTGGTATGTCTGCATCAGTGACTTTGAAGAGATTTAGGGCAATGGCTTCCCCTAGTGACTTAAGGGGGTGCCAAGATTCCTGGTGACAAACAATGCTTATCAAATACACCAGAAACAGTGCTGGTCAGAAGGTCGATGTGAATGACAGGACAGTGAGGTTGCAGGTATTTATTTATCAAACGCCCAGAATGTCTACGCCATTGTACTCAGGGCTGTCACATACAGACGTGAGACTATGTGGATGGAGCATCCTAGAGTTGTGCAGTGCACGCTCTGTGCAACAGTATATGATTACCCCAACATATATAAAAGCTGGATAAAACAGACACAGAAATAAATCCCATATCTAGGTGGTTAATCTGATTATACTAGTGAGCCAGAAAGAGGCACTGGGTTAATCTTATTTCTAGAAGAAAACACATTCTGCTTAGATGATTGAAAAACTTAGCAGCTAAACAGTACGCACTGTAGATCTGAGTTGAGATTTTCCAACAGATTTATCTCAGTTCACAAATTCCATGCACTACTGACCCCAAACAGCTGTCCTAAGTACAGCTGGCAAGACTAATGAAATCAGGATGCCTTACACTCAAATGGCTTTGAGAGCAATTCTGCAGGGTATTGGTAGCCTTTTGCATGGTTACTGGAGAAAAAAAATGTTCACAGACTTGTGTAACTGTACTAGAGGCACTACTAGTCTAAGCTGAAAAAATAGGAGGATGTTCAAGGCTAGAAAGTGACCACTGTGGGGGAAGGGCAACCTTGTGATAGAATTGGCATCATTGCCATCCTTTTGGGAAAAGAGGTGGTTAGAAGAGGGGAGGGTGGAGAGAGGAACACGCTCACGAACCTACCACCATGGAGGACCCTGGACACGTCTCACAATAAATGAAACACTTTTATCTCAAAATGCACAAAATACATTCATATCCCAGTGTCCAAACCATTACCATCTTGAATATGCTTTCATACTCAATTTTGATTTAAACAAGAAGAACATTAAGAAACACACATCTTCTTGGATTTTTCTCTTAAGAGAAAGTTACGGGGGAAAAGAAAATGTATAATAACCAATATGATATACCTCCTTAGCCCTCACCACCCACTCGTATCTACACCCGAACTTCTGTTTAACTGTATGCACGTCTTTCCTTCGCATCGGAAAGATTTAATTGAGCCAGGGGTTGGGTGGACTTAAAGACAGCTGTACAGCCTGAAAAGCCTTACTTACTTCAAACAAGTCTGATTTTTTTTTCTCCTGTCCCCTAGGCTCAAAATGAGATTCCCTTTTACCTGCGATCTGGCATTGAGATCCCACATCCAGGCTGGTGGCAATGAAGTGGAGCTGAACGACGGTGATCTCTCTCGTGTCCGTTTGGAATTTGGAAAGTTAGAAAGGTGTCGCTTGCTGGACAAGGTGACTCTCTACACCTAACACAGAGTTCAACCTTCGCAGAAATACTGTGTATCTCTTTCTGTAGTGTAAGTACATCTGTGCTTTATACATAAGAGTAAGACGTTTTCACCCCCAAGGACCAATTTTCCCCTGTTGGGGGCGATATCAACCTTGTTGAAACTGCATTTCCTAACGACAGCTACGAAATCTCAAGTCCACTTTGATTGCTCACGGCCAGAAATTCCAAAATCAATAATGATTTAGCACCACTTCAGTCAAAACAATTATATCGGAATCATTTTCAAAATCAAAAGCTGAGAAAAACAGCACAGTCTATGAAATACAATAAAACTGGGCGAAATAGTGCTCAGACTGTAACATCCCAGTTAATCTTTTTTCATTACTCTCAATTCATTGGGCTCTGACGCCTGCTCATAGAATCAAAGATTTGATTATGGTTGAGTTTTACACACGTTTCAAAAAGCAAAGGACCAAAACGACTTCAGAGAAAAGATTTTTCTAGATGGTGGCAATGGGTAATTTGGAAAACCAGATAGAAAACGTCTGTAGAAAGCATGGCAGTTTTCAGTTCCCAGAAGAAATTAACTAAGTAAACTAGCTCACAGATGACCTGAAAATAAACAGCCCCCAAAGTTATCTGTGTCATAAAAACAAGTCAATGCTTCATGAGAAAATCACTGTGGTACAGCAGAAAGTAACACAACCTTGTAAATCAATTTGTTTCAAATAAAAAAAAATCACTGTGCTATCTGCACATACAGTTGAGGGGAAACTTTCATGTCCTATTACGTCGCCAAAAGCCCCCACCCCCAGCGTTTTCAAAAACTCATGGCAAGAATCTTAGTAAGCCTAAGAAACAGAATACTCATTAACAAGTACAGAATATATCCTGCCCACTACGAGGAGTGTTATGCATTTTTATATTGTCTCAAAAATAGTGGCGGCAAAGAAAGAACATCCTCTGTATAAGCCAACTTAAAAATCTGCATCACATGAAAAATTGAGCTCACCTACCTTCACTGGTCCATGTTCATAACTGGAGCTCTGCACCAACTGCAGAGAAGACATCATGAAAATATTCACCACTGCCCACTGTCTGTACATTTTGAATATTCTAATATCCACTGATTACCAAGCAGTTGACCTCAGGCAGCTAGAGCAAACTGGTTCAAAAGGCATATTCTCCAGAAGGAAAGTTCGAAACCCCAGGAGTTCACAGGGAAAAACAAATAATCAGTTGTGATCAAAATCAATTAGTCAAGGTACGTTTCTGCACAATCTTATGGGGGGGAGAGAACTGAAAAAAAGTTTAAATGTTCGTACGCTCCAAAAATAATCAGGAAGTGGATATGTCTTCTACTTGAAATGAGAAAGCCTCTAAGTCCATTTCATTTCCAGCAAACTAAAAAAAAAAAAATCTTCCCCCCCTGTGCCCCAGGTTTGAGTTGTTTTAGAAGGAGGTGGTTTGGCCACCAATGTTTGCAGCTACAGAAGGCTGGGACCCAGTTGTGGATTCAAACTTTTTTCACAACCCTCATGGAAGCTTGCAGGAGCATGTGTCTTAAATCTGACACACATTTTGGCAGAAAAAGCAGGGAAGTCTTGGCCGTAATCCTGTCGTGTCCCTACCAATAGCAGGGCAGTTTTGAAAACTGACTGAAACGCTCAGAACTGCTGTTACTTTACCCACGGAGATAACCTGTAACATGAAACCCCAGCACAGAGGCATCGAAACTGCGTTGCTCAGAAAGAGACCTCAGATGCTCACGCACCTCCATCAGTGACACACAGAAAGTAATCAAATGTGCTTTAAAAAACACACAGGCACAAAGACGACAAAATGTCCACATGCCCATGAAAAGGAAAACATAGACAAAATAATTTTTTTAACAGAAGTAACTTAGATTGAAATGAAGAACACTGCTTTTTAAAGAAGCAACAATTAGGTTTATTTGCTTGGGCCAGGAAATATCTCACAGACGTTGCTATAGAAAACATGTCATCACTTGAGTGTGGAATTCTTGAGAGCACTGGCGAAGTCAGCTTTGGAAACTGGATGCACTGAACGGGTGGATGCCACAAAGGGCAAAATTCTAGAAGGCAGCCAGACCTGCCCTTGCGCTTGTCACTAGTTTCCAATCTTTGATTTCCAGGTTTTGGCTCTTTCAAAGCCGTTTTTTGCATTTCTGAAATCAAGAATGGCCTGAGAAATCTCTTCATCTGTGTTCATCACAAATGGACCTAGAGCAGAAAGAGACATTCAGCAAGTTCTGGGTGACGAGAATATTTTCTTCTACCACGAAAATGGTATGTATTTCTGTAGTTCTTAATTTGAGACAAACTCAGGCATATCTGAACAGCAGAAGGTTATTTTTGCAGCATCCAATCTCCGAGGACTGTAATACAAGTTTCTTGACTACGATTGTGTATGATTATAAAGACCAAACTTCAGATAAACAAATGCAATTATATCTCACTCATCCATTGCAGGCTGCCGTCAGCAATGGCAATCTCTTTATTCAAAACATTCTTAAGTTTAGTTCTATTACGGCAATTTTTGTAGCTGTTATTTTTTTTTTTTTTTTTTTTTTTTTTTTTTTTTGCGGTACACGGGCCTCTCACTGTTGTGGCCTCTCCCGTTGCGGAACACAGGCTCCGGACGCGCAAGCTCAGCGGCCATGGCTCACGGGCCCAGCCGCTCCGCAGCATGTGGGATCTTCCCGGACCGGGGCAAGAACCCGTGTCCCCTGCATCGGCAGGCGGGCTCTCAACCACTGCGCCACCAAGGAAGCCTGCTGTTTGTTAGTTCTTTTTATCGTTATTTTTTATTGAGGTATAAATGACTTACAACCTTATATTAGTTTCAGGTGAACAATATAATGATTCTGTATTTGTATATATTGGGGAATGATCGTCACAATAGGTCTAGTTAACATCTGTCGCTATACATAGTTACAGAAGTTTTTTTTCTTGTGATGAGAACTTTTAAGGTTTATTGTACTTGTCAGTTGCACTAGCATTGGCTGACGTCAAGAATTTAACTGATCTGATTTTTTAAATTGGCAAATCTTGTCACAGTGTTGGTATCTCCACAGTATATGAGGCTGTGTCCTTGCATGAGGGGTCTAAGTCATTTTTGACAATTAGTAGCATCTCACTGACAATAAAAAGGAGATTATAAAAATGTCAAGTCAAGAAAGCATCACATTTTGGATTCTCTAGGGGTCAGTGCACTTTTCCTGTAAAGGGCCAGACAGTATATATTTTAGATTTTGTGTGTCAAACGGTGTCTGTCTCAACTACTCAACTCTTCTACTGAAGCGCAAAGCAGCCACAGACAATATCGAAGTGACTAGGGATGGCTGTGTTCCGATAAAACTTCATTTACAAAGACATGCAGTGGACAGATTTGGCCCATGGTCACTGTTAGTCTAATTCCTAGGGCTGAACTTGGCATTTGCTAAAAGTGTAGAAGAAGTCCTCCCCAATCGACCAGGAGGCAAAATGTCTGTCTCTTCCCTCTCTTCACATACTGTAGGAGCATCCACCTGTTGGATAAACAAGGCCAGCTCTTACATGGCATTGGCAGTGTCTTGAAAGCGGTTGACAGATTTGTCCATTCGGTCAGTGTATTTCTTCCCCCAGTCTTCAGAGGTGCCGTCAGGAACCTTTTACAAAGTGCCTCCCCTAAGAGGCTTTCTCTGAGAGACCCGGATTAAAATATAACTTAAAACTTGGAATAACACAGGCAAACTTCTTAACTACTCTTGGCGTATCAGCACAGATTCGGCACCCACTTTAGTGCTTGAGAAGGAAGACCCAGGATCACATGCTTCGATGACGCTGACGCCTTTTGGGAGATTTCAGGGAATAGGATGGCAAGAGAAAGGGAAAACAGGTAGCAGGTGTGTAAATTCATTCATTCACTCAGTGACCTATCTATCCAGGATTTATTGCGTGCTTACTGAATGACGAACATGGTGCTAGGAGCTAGAGACATAAAGCTGAAAGACAACCTAATGACAGACTCCCTCCCCTCAAGGACCTCAAATCTGTAACACAAACAGATATGAAAACAAATTATTACAAAACAGTGTGATACACAGAACGATAAAAGTATGGAAAATGCAAAGAATCAGCACAGAAGGGGAGAAGGAGGTAATGTCTGCACAGGCAGACATGGCGGAACGGCATTTTCGGACCGGCCTGCAGAAGGACGTGAGGGTGCGGAAAAGGAGGAGGGTGGAGTCTGATATGTAGCAAGGGGCCTGAGCCCTCTGGGTTTTGGACGCCATCTATGGGAAGAAGTTTGGACATAATTCTGCAGGTGATCTGGAATCACTGAAGCGTTAAGGACAGAACAATGTAATCTGATCTGCAGTTTTTAGAAGAAAACTTTGGCATCAGGGTAGAGAAGACGCCTGGCCTGGGAGGCTGAGTTGATGGTGGAATTGTTTAAGGGTAACTGAGACACAAGACACAGGAAGCTGTGGGTAGAGCAAGGAACTCAGTCCTGGATATTCTGACATGAAGGCGCTGGAGACAATCAGATAGTTGCCTGGCAGAGGTGCTCGGTACATTGTTGGAAATAGGGGTCTGGGGCTCGCAAGAGAAATTTCACCTGGAGATGGAGATGTGGACTGTACTAGGTAGGAAACAATGAGAGGGCCCTCATATGCAAAAAAAAAAATCGTAAATTCAAGAGGGCATCCTGGAAAAGTCACCTTTTTAAAGGACGCAGAGGGGAAAGGGAGACGGAACAGAGAAAATGAGAGCAGGTACTGGGCCAAGGACTGACTTCCTGCGCGTCATAATTTTGCTATAGATGAGACTTGCGGAGCACCTCTCCCCTCCCTCAATTACTTTTCTGTACAAACAGTACACTTCCGGGCTTCCATCTTGACACTTCTCTGGGGTATTCTGCTGTGATTCTCAAATCATAATGTGCACATAAATCACGTGGGAATCTTATTCAAATGTATATTCTGAGTCAAGAGGTCTGGAGTGGGGTCTGAAGCTCTGCATTTCTAACTATCTCTCCAGTGGTGCCAATGCTGCTGGTCCATGGACCACTTTGAGAAACAAGGGAAGCGCTGGAAGTGTGAGTCCTCCAAAGCCAGGGGAGGAAGCTCATCTCCTCAGATCCTCAACAAGAAGAAAACCCAAACCAGAAAGTATATGTTTTTGTTTTTCTTCTTTTTTGGGGGGGGGGGGTAATATATAACTAAATTGATTTATTTTTTTTTTGAAATTGAGGTATAACCGACATACAGCATTATATTAGTCTCCGGTGTACAACATAATGATTTCGTATTTGTATATACTGGGAAATGATCACCACAATAAGTCTAGTTAACATCTGTCACCATACACAGTTACAGAATTTGTTTTCTTGTGGTAAGAACTTTTTTTTTTTGATGAGAACTTTTTTTTTTTTTGTGGTACGCGGGCCTCTCACTGTTGTGGCCTCTACCATTGCGGAACACAGGCTCCGGACATGCAGGCCCAGCGGCCATGGCTCACGGACCCAGCCACTCCATGGCATGTGGGATCCTCCCGGACCGGGGCACGAACCCATGTCCCCTGCATCGGCAGGCGGACTCTCAACCACTGCGCCACCAGGGAAGCCCCCGATGAGAACTTTTAAGATCTATTCTCTTAGCAGCTTTCAAATATGCAGTACAATGTTATTGACTATCATCACCATGCTGTACATTATTTCCCCCAGAAAGCATGTTTCTTAATTGAATAAGAAAATGATTTGCTAGTTATCAATAACCCCACAAACCCTCTTTTAAACTACACTATTCATCCCTTCTCTAATTAAAGCTTTGAATTCCCTCCCTCTCCTGTAATAAAAATGGTGTGAGTTGAATCTCTCATTGTGTAGAAACTTCCTATAGTGGAGAGAGCACAAGACAAGGGTTTAGGAGACTAGGGTTCAAATCCCAGCTCCACCACCAACAATTACTTCCCAGCAGAGAAGCCACAGGGCAGAGCAAGGGGCAACCGGGCACGGTGAGAGGCGGAAGGGCAGGGTGGGTAGAAACCAGACAGCCTGAGTGTGAACCCAGCTATGTGGCCAACGAACCTCTGCACCTCCGCTTCCTCATCCATAAAGTGGGGATGAGAGTACATACCTTGTCAGGTTGTTCTCAAGCTTAAATGAATCAATATTTGGAAAGCACTCCGACCAATCCTAGTAGACAGTATATGCTACCGAGGTATCTGTTAGGTAAATAAGTGGAACATCTGGATTCCGTTTTCCTCAGCACCTAGTACTGGTTCCCAAATAGTCGAGAGATGGCTATGGTGGCCTTCAAACATGCACAGGTAAAAGAAAAACTTAAACGTCTGGGTTTGAAAGAGTTAGCAAAATAAAATTAATAAATAAAACAAACAAGCAGAATGCTTTGCCTCTCATTAGCTGAGGTTTCAGGGGCCATCTCTATGTTGTCTGGTTAATCCGAATTTGTGTGTGCTGGCACACCCAGTGTCCCTGAGTTGCAAGCCTCTGGGAGAAGATTCACAGGGCATGAATGTCGCCTATTGTAGTTGGAGTCTTGGTTTTCATCACTGATGCAGAGGACATCGCTTAACTGAAAAGGTTTCCATCCCACACATCTTCTTCCCACCTAAATTCTAGCTGCTATTAATAAAGATGAGGACCCTACTCAATCTGTCGGCAGGCTTCTTCCAGAAGAACAAACTATTTCAGGGCTGTTCAACCAAAAGAAAATGACAACTATGAACCTCTGGAGTGGAAATCAGAAGTCTGCAAAATGGAGGCAAACGCTATGGGCTAGGTGGAGTATAATTTAATGCTTTTCCCTTAAGCTACTAATAAAACAAAAAAGACTATTTTAAAAATAATCAGTGCTCTATAGACCAGATAGATCTAATTGATATTTACAGAACATTCCACCCAAAAGTGGCAGAATACACTTTCTTCTCAAGTGCACATGGAGCATTCTCCAGGACAGATCACATCTTGCGTCACAAATCAAGCCTCAGAAAATTTAAGAAAACGGAAATCGTATCAAGCATGTTTTCTGACCACAACGCTATGAGAATGGAAATCAACTACAGGAAAAGAAACTATAAAAAACACAAATACATGAAGGCTAAACAGTGTGCTACTAAATAACCAAGGGATCACTGAAAAAATCAAAGAAGAAATTAAAAGATACATAGAAACAAATGAAAACAAAAACACTATGACCCATAACCTATGGGACACAGCAAAAGCAGTTCTAAGAGGTAAGTTTATAGCAATACAATCTCACCTCAAGAAACAAGAAAAATCTCAAATAAACAACCTAACCCTACACTTAAAACAACTAGAGGAAGAACATATGTATATGTATAACTGATTCACTTTGTTATACAGCAGAAACTAACACACCACTGTAAAGCAACTATACTCCAATAAAGATGTTAAATAAATAAATAAATAAATAAATAAATAAAAAGGTCCAACTAAAAAAAAAAAAAGAACAAAGAAAACCCAAACTCAGTAGAAGGAAATAAATCATAAAGATCAGAGGAGAAAAAAATGAAATAGAAGTGAAGAAAATAATAGCAAAGATCAACAAGACTAAAAGCTGGTTCTTTGAGAAGATAAACAAGATTGATAAACCCATAGCCAGACTCATCAAGAAAAAAAGGAAGAGGACACAAATCAATAAAATTAGAAATGAAAAAGGAGAAATCACAACTGACACTGCAGAAATACAAAGGATTATAAGAGACTACTACAACTATATGCCAATAAAATGGACAACCATGAAGAAATGGACAAATTCTTGGAAAGGTACAATTTTCCAAGACTGAACCAGGAAGAATTAGAAAATATAAACAGACCCATCACAAGTAATGAAATTGAAACCGTAATTAAAAATCTTCCAACCAACAAAAGCCCAGGACCAGATGGCTTCACAGGCAAATTCTATCAAACATTTAGAGAAGAGCTAACACTGATCCTTCTCAAACTTCCAAAAAAATTGCAGGGGGAGGAATACTCCCAAATTCATTCTATGAAGTCACTGTCACCCTGATACCAAAACCAGAAAAAGATATCACAAAAACAGAAAATTATAGACCAATATCACTGATGAACATAGATGCAAAAATCCTGAACAAAACACTAGCAAACAGAATCCAACAGCACATTAAAAAGATCACACACCATGAACAAGTGGGATTTATCCCAGGGATGCAAGGATTCTTCAATATATGCAAATCAATCAATGTGATACAAAACATTAACAAATTAAGGAATAAAAACCATATAATCGGGTTTCCCTGGTGGCGCAGTGGTTGGGAGTCCGCCTGCCAATGCAGGGGACATGGGTTCGTGCTCCGGTCCAGGGAGATCCCACATGCCGCGGGGAGGCTAGGCCCATGAGCCATGGCCGCTGAGCCTGCGCGTCCGGAGCCTGTGCTCCGCAACGGGAGAGGCCACAACAGTAAGAGGCCCGTGTACCGCAAAAAAACCAAAAACGCAAAAAAAACAATAAAAGAAAACCATATGATCATCTCAACAGATGCAGAAAAAGCTTGTGACAAAATTCAACACCCATTTATGATAAAAAAAAAATCTCCAGAAAACGGGCACAGAGGGACCCTACCTCAATATAATAAAGGTCATATATGACAAACCCACAGCAAGCATCATACTCAATGGTGAAAAACTGAAAGCATTTCCACTAGGATCAGGAACAAGACAAGGATGCCCACTCTCGCCACTATTATTCAAAATAGTTTTGGAAGTCCTAGCCACAGCAATCAGAGAAGAAAAAGAAATAAAAGGAATACAAATTGGAAAAGAAGAAGTAAAACTGTCACTGTCTGCAGATGACATGATACTCTACATAGAAAATCCTAAAGATGCCACCAGAAAACTACTAGAACTAACCAATGAATTTGGTAAGGTTGCAGGATACAAAATTAATGCACAGAAATCGCTGGCATTCCTATACACCAACAATGAAGAAACAGAAAGAGAAATTAAGGAAACACTCCCATTTACCATTGCAACAAAAAGAATAAAATACCTAAGAATAAACCTGCCTAAGGAGGCAAAAGACTTGTACTCAGAAAACTATAAAACACTGATGAAAGAAATCAAAGATGACATAAACAGATAGAGAAATATACCATGTTCTTGGATTGGAAGAATCAATACTGTGAAAATGACTATACTACCCAAAGCAATCTACAGATTCAATGCAATCCTTATGAAACTACCAATGGCATCTTCACAGAATTAGAACAAAAAACCTTACAATTCGTATGGAAACACAAAAGACCCCGAATAGCCAAAGCAATCTTGAGAAAGAAAAACGGAGCTGGAGGAGTCAGGCTCCCCGACTTCAAACTATACCACAAAGGTACAGTAATCAAGACAGTATGGTACTGGCACAAAAACAGAAATATAGATCAGTGGTACAGGATAGAATGCCCAGAGATAAACCTATGCACATATGGTCACCTAATCTACGTCAAAGGAGGCAAGAACATACAATGGAGAAAAGACAGCCTCTTCAATAAGTGGTGCTGGGAAAACTGGACAGCTACATGTAAAAGAATGAAATTAGAACACTACCTAACACCGTACACAAAAATAAACTCCAAATGGATTAGAGACTTAGATATAAGACCAGACACTATAAATCTTTTAGAGGAAAACCACTCTTTGACATAAACCATAGCAAGATCTTTTTTGACCCACCTCCTGGAGTAACAGAAATAAAAAGAAAAATAAACAAATGGGACTTAATTAAACTTAAAAGCTTTTGCACAGCAAAGGGAACCATAAACAAGACAAAAAGACAACCCTCAGAATGGGAGAAAATATTTGCAAATGAAACAAATTAATTAATCTCCAAAATGTACAGACAGCTCATGGAGCTCAATATCAAAAAAACAAACAATACAGTTAAAAAATGGGGTGAAGACCTCAATAGACATTTCACCAAGGAAGACATACAGATGGCCAAGAGGCACATGAAAAGATGCTCAGCACCACTAATTATTAGAGAAATGCAAATCAAAACTGCAATGAGGTGTCACCTCATGCCGGTCAGAATGGCCATTATCAAAAAAGCTAGAAAAACAATAAATGCTGGAAAGGCTGTGGAGAAAAGGGAACCCTCCTACACTGTTGGTGGGAGTGTAAATTGATACAACCACTATGGAAAACAGTATGGAGGTTCCTTAAAAAACTAAAAATAGAACTGCCATATGACCCAGCAATCCCACTACTGGGCATATACCCTGAGAAAACCATAATTCAGAAAGAGACATGCACCACAATGTTCACTGAAGCACTATTTACAATAGCCAGGACACGGAAGCAACCTAAATGTCCATCGACAGATGAATGGATAAAGATGTGGCATATATATACAATGGAATATTTCTCAGCCATGAAAAGAAATGAAATTGAGTTATTTGTAGTGAGGTGGATGGACCTACAGTCTGTCATACAGAGTGAAGTAAGTCAGAAAGAGAAAAACAAATACTGTATGCTAACACATACATATGGAATCTAAAAAAAAAAATGGTACTGAAGAACCTAGATGCAAGGCAGGAATGAAGACTTAGACATAGAGAATGGACTTGAGGACACGGGTGGGAGGGGGAAGCTGGGGTGAAGTGAGAGTAGCATCAACATATATAGACTACCGAATGTAAAATGGTTGGTGGGAAGCAGCCGCATAGCACAGGGAGATCGGCTCAGTGCTTTGTGACAACCTAGAGGGGTGGGACAGGGAGGGTGGGAGGGAGACGCAAGAGGGAGGGGATATGGGGACATGTGTATGCATATGGCTGATTCGCTTTGTTGTGCAACAGAAACTAATACGGTATTGTGAAGCAATTATACTCCAATAAAGTTCTATTAAAAATAATAAATAAATAAAATAAAAAAATCAGTGTTCTTTAAATTTATCATCAGCCAGGTTTTTTTTTTTTCCCGAAATCACTGTGCATACCTGTAGGCAAGGCAAGGTAGTGTAATGGGATTTTAATGCATGTTAAATTTAATAATCAGAGAAGCGGACATACACTATGTTTTGTAGCATTTATCAAAGTAATAGGTTGGGTTCTGGATGCTTTTAGACGTTCTTCATTCAATCAAACAACGGTATTTTGAGGAAGTCAAGACAAAGAATTGAAGTGACTATTATGAGTCCTTATTCCAGGATTTTCTGCCTCCAAGTACAGTTATCTCTATTTGTTTTGTTTTTATTGACATATAGTTGATTTACAATGTGGTGTTAATTTCTGCTGTACGGCAAAGTGATTCAGTTATACATATGTATACACGTACACCCGTGTATATTCTTTTCCATTACGCTCTATTACAGAATATTGAATATAGTTCACTGTGCTATACAGTAAGACCTTTTTGTTTACCTGTTTTACATCTTCGGGTTTTTTTCTTTTATTTTTTTTGGCTGTGCCATGCAGCTTCCGGGATCTTAGTTCCCCGACCAGGGATTGAACTCGGGGCCACGACAGTGAAAGCACCGAGTCCTAACCACTGGACCACCAGGGAAGTCCCTCTATTTGTTTTTTAAAATAAACTAAGAGTGACTCAAATATTTTAGAAACTTCCAAAGAAATATTCCTAAGAGGTCGCCAGTTTTCACTAAAAATACAACAGACTACAAGGACAATACTGAAATCACTGTTATTTATGGGAATTCCCTGGCAGTCCAGTGGTTGGGACTCGGCGCTTTCACTGCCATGGGCCTGGGTCCAATCTCTGGCAACTAAGATCCTGCTAGCAGTACAGCATGGCCAAAAAAAAAGAAAGAAAGAAATCACTGCTATTTTTGGTAAAGATAAAAACGATATTCAAGTCCCCAGTAGACCACAAAATCTTTTCTTAAGTTGAAATTCCCTATGACACTATGTAAAAAACACTATTTTTGTTTTCCCCACAGTTCAAACCTCAATGTCCTACATGTGGTTGATACTCAAGAAATGCTTCCTTAAAGGAAAGAGAATGAATGTAGAAGTGAAAACCACGTATACATTTTCCTTTCACAATGGAGAAATGAAACAAAACCCTCAACTTTGTAGATGGAGAGAGGACAAAAATCCAACTTTCTTCCCGGTGACCCTATATATGGACACTACTTTCAAAGGAAAGGAAAACCAACCAAAGAACTCGCCATCATGTGGGGCTTACCATGTTGGACAACTGGTTCTCTTAATGGCTCCCCAGCAATCAGGACGAAGTGGTTTCTCTCAGGATCCTAAAGTCAAGAAAGAGACCATCAAACAATAAACAGCCTTATTTTTGAATGTCTGATTAGGAGTGATTTGAAGTTGACATTCGGGCCAAAGGGATGATGTCCCTAATTCTAAAGATAAATTCCAGAAATATTTTCTGTGCAACGCATGATATGGAAATGCCTATTCTTTAAGACGTTTGGTAGCAATCAGAACTCAAGAATATGTCCCGAACACCAAAATAATAACCTTCTCTAATAAAGAAGGAGAATTTAAATTAAGATTTTTCTTTAACTAGAAACATCTTTATGACAAACTATGTGATTGACTTGGCCTATTATAGAGCTTATAACTTCCTGCTAAAAATTTAATTTTTAAAAGTGAAGAGTATTTATGCAAATCCAAAAGTAACATTTTATTACTTTTGACATTTATTACTATTAATGTAAAATATGCCCCAGAAATGTTGCACTAAATGGAACCTTACAAAAACATCCCAGGAGGCTTCCGTGGTGGCGCAGTGGTTAAAAATCTGCCTGCCAATGCAGGGGACACGGGTTCGAGCCCTGGTCTGGGAAGATCCCACATGCCGCGGAGCAACTAAGCCCGTGCGCCACAACTACCGAGCCTGCGCTCTAGAGCCCCCGAGCCACAACTACTGAGCCCACGTGCCACAACTACTGAAGTCCGTGTGCCTAGAGCCCGTGCTCTGAGAAGCCACCGCAATGAGAAGCCTGCGGACTGCAACGAAGAGTAGCCCCCGCTCGCTGCAACTAGAGAAACCCTGCGCACAGCAATGAAGACCCAATGCAGCCAAAAATAAACAAAAAAAATAAATAAATTTATTTTTTTAAAAAGTTCCCGAGATACCTGCTCAGGCAAATTTCTCTCCAAAAGGGTCCTATTGTGTTAAAGTCTCTAAAAGTTTTTGTTTAGAATTAAGATTAGGTTTTTTTTCCCTGAAACTGAAAAAAAATATTAATTATTAAATCCAGTGCTAGTGTGGATGCAGGGAAATATACACTTTTCTATCCATCATTTGGGAGATTTTAAGTGGGTGCTGTAGTCCTTCTAGAGAGCACTTTGACAATATGACTTCAAGCCCTCCTGTCGCTGACGCCCTCTGACCCAGTAATGCCAGAGAAACCAGCAGAAGAACCTCCCATCACACTTGTGATAATATATTATATGCTCCTACTCATATAAAGCTCTTTAATTAGAAATAATTCTAATGTTACTAGTACCAGAAGATTTATCACTGGATTCAACTAACATGAAGCATATGAAGAACGAAGTCTTTAATCTTCCATGTAGTTAGAAATATTTGTATCTTACAGAACCGACATTTATTTCCCCTTCTGCCTCTAACTTTAAAAAATTAAAAGGGAATTTAGGGTCGAATGGTTTCTGCAAAAGTCTTAATTTACTCCCTACAGTCCCAGGGCTGTCCATTTAGCACATCCACCCAGTGGATGCTTTAATCATTTCTTCATGTTTAAAAAACATCTGTTTAACCATTCCCAGGCCTGTATTTATTTACACATCACCTTATGTATCCATAACCCAATTTGCTGTCAAAATATGCCAATGTGAACTCAGCTGAGACTCAGAGTAAGCTAAAAAACCCCTCTCTGCCAGTCACCTGCACGCCAACATAGTTTTCATCCCTACTTTTCAAAATTCATCTTTGCAGGAGCTTCTGCACAACTGTCTCTTCAGTTCTCCTTATTGGAATGTCACGAAGTGGCCAGACGGGTTTAATAGGCTCACAAGACGGTAAGCGAACAATCCAAGGGAATGAAGGAAGGAACACAAGGAAGAAACCTGGCAACCTGGATTAAAAAAGGCTCCTTGGACTCCTAAAATATCAGAAACTTTACTTAAAAAGCAAGGACTCAACACAAAAGGACTACAAAATGGATCATGTGTTCCTCTCAGTTCAACGTGGGGCTGACTTTCAGAGGGCTCCATGGGAATATGTGTGTAGATCTATATTTATACCCCTAAAGGGCTGATCCATTTTCACTTATGCTAACAATAAAATCAATCAATTGCATAAAGAAAGAAAAAGTGAGAGACAAGGAAGAGCTGCCTTCAGATTCAAGTTTCTAGGGGTAAACAATACGGACTTTCAGTGATTCCTAAAGATGACGAATCAGTGTAGATAAAACCTTAAAATAAACCAGTAGAAATAACAGAAATTAATGAAAGGGGCTGATAAACTTGTGGCATAGTTTCTTTCCCGGAGGAAGAGAAAAAATTTGCCACGTACACAGGAGATTTCGGCATTTTCCTGGGAACTAGTAGAAAGTACAAGTTAAGAAAATTAAAGCAACCTAAGTGTCCATCAACAGATGAATGGATAAAGAAAGAAGATGCAGTACATATATACAATGGAATATTACTCAGCCATAAAAAGAAACAATATTGAGTTATTTGTAGTGAGACGGATGGACTTGGAGGACATTATGCTAAGTGAAGTAAGTCAGAGAAAGACAAATACTGTATGATATCACTTATACGTGGAATCTAAAATATACAACAAACTAGTGACAAAAAAGAAGCAGACTCAAAGATACAGAGAACAACTAGTGGTTACCAGTGCTGGGGGAGGGGCAAGACAGGGGTGAGGGATTAGGAGGTACAAACCATTGGGTGTGAGGTAGGCTCAAAAGTGTATTATACAACACGGGGAATAGAGCCAGTATTTTTAAATAACTGTTAATGGAAAGCAACCTTTAAAAATTACATTAGGGCTTCCCTGGTGGCGCAGCGGTTGAGAGTCCGCCTGCCGATGCAGGGGACGCGGGTTCGTGCCCCGGTCCGGGAAGATCCCACATGCCGCGGAGCGGCTGGGCCCGTGAGCCATGGCCGCTGAGCCTGCGCGTCCGGAGCCTGTGCTCCGCAACGGGAGAGGCCACAACAGTGAGAGGCCCACGTACCGCAAAAAAAAAAAAAAGAAAAAGAAAAAGAAAAAAAAATTACATTAAAATTTTTAAATGCAAAAAAAATGTTTGAAAAAAGAGAATTAAAGATTTTTAATACTTAACCTTGTTCTCCACCTGGACACTGTCACCTTCCCCCAGCACGGCTGTGTGATGAGGTTCTATTTTTTGTTGCGTGTCATCAGGTCCTACAAAAAAGACGACCCGCTCAATTCAGTCCTCATGGTAGTACATTTCTCATACGATTACAAACTTGGTTAACTACACGGCACCATAATATGAATTTCAAGTTCAGAAACAACCAACTTAGGAATCTCCTGAAATCTCTTGTTGATGGTATTTGCTATCATTGAAGTCCAAAACTGGCTGCTTTCCAATGTAGAAAAGGACAAGGAAGTGAATCCTGTATTATGTTTCCACTTACACTTTCAATGTCATGCCTAATAGGTTAATTAATAAGCAAAGTCCTTGCCATTACATGCTAATAAGAGTGTTTCCTTGGGTCAATTATAAATCTCAAAAGATTTAAGCATGCTTAGGAAAATTAGTAAATTCCATCATTAATTCCTTTCCACAAGTATTTATTGAACATCTACAACTAACTGCCCAGCACTGTGAGAAAATGCAAAGAAGTGCAAAGCCGATTCCTCACATACAAATAACTCAAAATCTCACTGAGAGAAAGTAAATATATATTCATAAAACAGAGACTAATTCAACTGGGAAACAGGTAAGTTGGAGAGCTAGTGAACAACAGCTGTGGAACTATGTACAAGGCCCTCTGCTAAATGCTGCGGGAGTGGGGAGGTTTCAGGATAGATGTATTTCCATCCCTCCTATATTAAGGCTCACAGATGAAACAGAAAAAATAATACAAATGAAATTGTGTGTTAAAGGCAACAAGAAAGGAATAAACAAAGTTCAAAGAGAGAACAGGGACTGCAGATCTCTGCAGGATCAGACAGACCGATAAAAGGCAAAGCTAGGATAAAGGGTGCTCTAGACAAGAGGACAGACTGTGCAAAGGTGAGGGGCTGGCAATGTGCAGGGCACGCCCGGGTGAACCTTCTATCATTGCTGGAACATTCTTCTGGGAAGAATGATGGCAATGCACACTTGCTTCAGGTCAAGGGAAGACATGAAGGCCATGCTTATCCGTATAGAACGGAGGACCTCTGAGGAGAGGGTGTGTGTGGGAAATGGTTAGATCTGTGTCTTGGAGAAATAACTGAAAGCAGAGCACAGAATAAATTGGAGAGGGCACGACTGAAGTTAGGATGACCTGTTAGAAGTTTATTCTAACAGTCTCAGTGGAAATGAATTCCAGTCTGAACTGGGAGAGTGGACACAGAAAGAAAGGAATGGGTTTGAGAGGTGGAGTGGAGAAAGAAAGATTGGGCAACAATGGGAGAGAGAAGAGCCGAAGAACACGATTCTCCCCAGAAGCAGCATCATGCAGCGGCCTGAACGGCCACAGCAGGCGGCGGGTGGGACGTGGCTGGGCCTTTCAGCTGACTGAAAACCAGACACGTGAACACACAACAGAGAGAAGACTCCGGGCAGGCTGAGAAGCCCGTTAACGATGTCTGCATGACATTCTGGACTATAAAAAAAAAGGGCATTCACCTGACACGATACAGCTAAAGCTGAATAATCAACATGGAAGCACTTATTTAAGCAAAAGCAGTAGCTTGAGGAATTACCATATAAACATAATTTGTGAATTTTGTGAATACTGACTGGAGTTCAAACATAGTCATATTTTCTAGAGAAGGCCTCCCTTTCACCTCCACTTTGGAGATAACCTACATGAAGCAGCAGGGTTCATTCTGATGCTTGCAAACGTGAAATAGGATTCTAACAGAGAACTTCTTAACCTGGAGTCAATGTGTTCCCAAGGGGTCCATGCATAGAATTCAGAGCAATCATGGACTTGCATGGGAGACAAATGACATCTTTATTTTCACGAACACCTAACTGAAATGTGGCCTTTCTTTCAGTCATGACTGTAGCCAGAAAACCACAGCAGTATTAGCTGGACCAATGATTTTGTTTCCAGTAGAAATCATGGATATTTTCATATCACATTAGCATTGTAAAGATCTCAAAATAAGTTTATGTTAATCACTACTTAACAATTTAAAGTAGATCTGCTTCTGGATCATGTTATTTCAAATGTCATCAGAGAAGCACACGTAGAACTGTATCACAGACTTGTTCTTTTAACCTTTTAATGACACCATTGAATTAAAAAAAAAAACCAAAAAACATTGTTCAGAGGTGGGGCCTTGGCAAATGTCAAAAGGGTTCATGGCACAAAAAGCTTAGGAACTTCTGTCTCAGAGGCAGTGGTGTGCTAGTTAATGTTTACCAACCGGCTTTCGGGGACAAGGGGAAAAACAAACCTGATTTGTACTGTGTGCCAATTTCCATGGTTTAAATGCTCCCGTTGTGGCCAATTTCAAGCTACCAATCTGAGGCCAGGGAAGAGGTACACAACCTGCTCCAGCAAAAGCGAGCCCCAGCACATCACTGAAGGCTTCTTCTCCCCCAAGGATTTTTAGGTTAACAGATGTCACGGCAGTGAATGATAGAACTCTGCTGATTTTCCACTCATGCAAGGATGTGGCCATAGAAAGAGGGGTCTCGGAGTCTAAGAATAATCTCATTTAGATTGGGGTAATATTTTAAACTGTGAGATAAAGCAGCATTAAGTGTGCTTTACCGAGATTCCCTGGGAGCAATGAACCATGTCTTTATCTTCAATGAATTCATATGTAACACCCATTACCCATGTGGTCTACCCCGACCCCTAATTTTATCATGTAGGATGTTTTATGATACAGAGAGCAAAATGATTTATAAAACCCCTTCACTATGTTTTAATGGAGTGAGCTGGCAAGAGACAGCTCTCAAAAATCATGCTGAACTGGGATTTCTCTGCACCTCCTATCAGGGTAGCTTGCTTGACTGCCAGTCATTCGTCTATGAGAAAATCTTAATTTAGAAACAGAGTTCATATTTCCCTAAGAGCTCTCATTCTAATTTTATACGGAATGCAATTTCCGCTCATTCTACTTGCTGATCTAGGAGAGGAATCACAGTATTGATTCTGAAGAGGCCATTTGAAATGCTCCACCATAAGGCAAACTTTTTTTTTTTTTTTTTTGCGGTACACGGGCCTCTCACTGTTGTGGCCTCTCCCGTTGTGGAGCACAGGCTCCGGACGCGCAGGCTCAGCGGCCATCATGGCTCACGGGCCCAGCCGCTCCGCGGCATGTGGGATCCTCCCGGACTGGGGCACGAACCCGTGTCCCCTGCATCGGCAGGCAGACTCTCAACCACTGTGCCACCAGGGAAGCCCGGCAAACCTTTTTTATAGACACTGGAAAGTCAGGTTTTTAAGATTAATCATTCTAAGTGTACCTTTAGCTTCTGTATTATTTTATAAAATGTTTAAAGCAGGATCACATAAAGCAAAGATTGATTCCATCTTCATGTTATTTCTATGCTGTTTCACCCATCTGGTTATCTCCTGAACCTAAAATAAGTCTCAAAGAAAATATATTTTATTGGTTCTGACTACTTTCAATTATAAATCGAGCCAAATCAGATAATAAATAGTTTCCACTGGGAAGCTTCGCCAAGATATCTAATAGTGCAGTTAAGGAAAATTTAACTGAAAACGAACTGCAAATATTTTTGTTTGCGTAAACAGTCATGAAAGGGCAAAATACTTTAAAACATTTTAAAGTTAGTGCTGCATCTTCAGTGTGTGGTTTATTGCTGTGAAACTTCTCCCCATACACAAGATTTCCTTTTTCTTCTTCTCTTTACAAGAACTACTGTCCCATTTACCCTCTGTTCCGTACATTCTGGTGCTTCTATCACAGATTTTGATAGCATCAATTTTGTATGTATAGTTGAAGCCTTCTTATCTGATGCAATCCGGATCATTAATTGAAAAAGATTAAGCTGCCTCCAACATTGTACTTTAAATTAAATTGTAAATGTGCATCCATTTGCCAATTTTTAGAAATTGGATTGAAGCACTGCCTTTCTTTATAAAGCATACCCATAATGCACCACTGAAATCCTTCTAGATTTTCAGTTTCCCCTAATCTTTTACTGTCATCTCTGCCATACTAATTCTAAGAGTTTTCTTTAGCAATATACGTTTACAAAGCACGTGACTTCGGTTGCTCTAGAAATACAAACTCTTTTCAAGCTTATTTCGTTAATTTAAGTATTATTTAATTAAATCGCATAATTGCAATCACTGGTGCAACTGGCATAAACAGATTAGAGAACAATCACACCTGCCTTTAAGTCCACTTCAACTTGCCAGGGGGAGTAGCAGGGGGCAAGTGGACCAGGGGAGCCGATCATCCTGGGCGTTCAGGCACCTCATTCAACGTATTCCGCATGGAATGAGGTGCACTGCTTAGTCCAATTCATTTTGGGTAAGTGGAGGTCAGCTCGGAGGGCTCCTAGTGTGTTTCCCCACCTTTATTGAGATCCAGGGGCTGTGTCAAACTTTTTAATACCCCCCAGAACCAGAAGCAAAGCGCAGAGCACAGTGAGCATGAATAATTACTTATTCAAATAAGTTTGAAACATTTTACTATCCACATAAACCAGTTAGTTGTCATCTCAATAACCACAAATATTTTTAGATTTCTAAATATATTTTCTAAGCCCCAACAGTATATTTGATACTGGTTCCTCTAAGGGACTGGCATGCAAGCTGATAAACTGCCCCAAGCTTCAGGGACACAGGATACAAACTCCTGTAGCCTGTTGATCTCTGTGTTGATGTGTAATGTCATTTTCATCTCAGCTGCAGGGAAGGGGTTTAGAGCTAATATCCTTGGGATCTACTGATTTTCTGACCATGCTGTTTTATTTTGTTTTTTTTTAAATCATATACTGCATAAGATTTCAGCCGGGGGCTGGTCAAAGGACTTGTTGCCTCAGAAAAAGACTGCTGTCAAAGATCTTTCTCCTGCACAATTTTTAAAGCTACTATTCAACAGTCAGAAGGCTTGAAAAAAAACACAATGTATCAAAAATTAAGAAGATCCTGGAAATCCATAAAACATCTCAAATAAGTACTCTTAAATAAGGAAGTACTAATTCTATTTGTCTTATTTTAGTTCTGTTAATTCCTTCTCTTCTTCAGGGTGTCGTTAGTGGGCAATTACATGACTTCACTATACTCACCATGAACTTTAAAATATCTAACTTAGACAAATAGTTAACGTCCAGCATTTCCTAACGTTCAAAACTCCACCTGTCCTTACAAAACTAAATCTACTGATGTCCATCTTTTAAGTACTTCCTGCGTCAATTAATATTTTTTTTAATTTATTATTTATTTGGCTGCACCGGGTCTTAGCTGTGGCACATGGGATCTTCATTGCCGCGCGGGGGACCTTCATTGTGGCACGCGGGATCTTTAGTTACGGCATGCGGGATCTTTTTCTTTGTTGTTGTGGCATGTGGACTCTTAGTTGAGGCATGTGGGATCTAGTTTCCTGACCAGGAATCGAACCCAGGGCCCCTGCACTGGGAGCGTGGAGTCTTAACCACTGGACCACCAGGGAAGCCCCGATTAATATTTTTAACAGTCATCCTAATCTCCACTTATGGAATCTCCCCAGACTACTTTCTCAAGCCAAATTGCAGTCTCTTTATTCCAGCCCCATACATTAAGTACATATTTATAACATCTATTTCAACAGAATGGAGGTACATGACATTTAAGACAATTACTTGCTTATCAGTTCCTGCCATCTGTGGCTGCCTGCTGCCATCCTGGTTTTATAAGCAAGATAAAACTGAGGCAATAAAGTCAGAGAGCATTTTTTGGATTCTCTCTATAGATAGGTCAGTACACATTCAATAGCTATTTCTGCTTTGTTGTTTCTTTTTTTCTGGTGATGTGTTCTTGCCCTTTTGTTTTTCTCATTAATATCTCCATTCGAGGGTCAAGAGGAGGAAGGGAAGGAGATGAAATTCAAATGAGGTCACCTGGCCAGCTATTCGTTGGCTGAAGCAGATTCCCAAGAGGGCAGTTTCGCGAGCTAGATTCTCTCCATGGTCCACTTTACCCTGGACAGATGCAAGTTTGCTCCAGCACTACAGACCGTGACCCCATTTCCTGCCAGATGTTTTGCACTTGTGGCTCATGGTCATGAGAGGTGACCAGGCCAGTGAATAGGGATGACTCAGGAAAATCCTGCCTCACCTCGAGAAAAACAAGTGGATGTGTAAGTCATTCTTACCCCTCGAACCACTGACCTTTTCACTTGTTAAATTCTTGGACTAAAGGTCTGTCAGGAAACAAGGCTCTAACTACTGATTCAAAGAGGGTTTGAAGATTATTTGTTAATCTTTCTCCCCTTCAACTTCTACAATGTCATTTAAACTGAAGGGGTTCAGAATGAGACTCCCCAAGATGTGCCCCTTTGGCACGCAGATTGTTTTGAGCTGAAGACAGTCAAGGCCCAAAAGACTCAGGAAGAGCTTCCAACCACTCTCTTAACTACCTTAAAGAATTTAGCTAAGGGGCCTGGTTCAAAGAGAGAGCTATTACCAGAGATAACTTTCATCTGAATGACCTACCTGGATGGCAGGGCAAACATCTAATTACCAAACATCTGCTCTTCTTATCGTCCTGTGAATTACTCTCCTCCCCTTTGAAGCCCCAGGTTCCTATCTCATTCTTTGGCTCAGGATGGCATCTGCCCAACTTGCCCTTGGGTCTCTCATTTTACGGGACCCCTGTGCCTATGTAATTAAGTTTGTTTTTCTCCTGTTAACCTGTCTCATGTCAATCTAACTCATAGCCCAGCCAAAAAGAACCTAGAAGAGTAGAGGAAAAATTTGTCCTTGCCTATAAAACCAAAGTCAAATGTGAGCTTTTGTAGCGCCCACAAGCTAAGAAAGGTTTTTATGTTTTCAAATGGCTAAAAACAATCCCAAGAGTAGTAGTTCATGACACGTGAAAAATATATGAAATTCACATTTCAGTGGCCATAAATCAACTTCTTTTGGAACAACCATCCCAATTATTTATGTATCACCTGTGACTGCTTTTGTGCTACAAAGGCAGGAATGAGTCACTGCAACAGAACCGTGCGGCCCGCAATGATGAAGACGGCTGCTGCGTGGCCCTGTCCTTGCTCATTCTACGCGTTTCTGGTATCCTTAGCACCGCAGAATCCACGTGCTTTATTACTTTCCGTTTGTGCAGATTATTTTATTTCTCCTGAAATCCTAAGTCGGGGTGCTACCTCCACAAAAATGGCTTTTACTCCATTTTAGAAAGTACTATGTGATAACCAAGATTTTCAAAAGATCATAAAAACAAATGACGCTTCATCCCTTCCAGATGGTTAATATAGTTTAATGTGTGTGCCCACGGACTTGTGATACGACTACTAAAGTGTTTTCACACTTCCTCAAATGCTGAAATAAATGAATTTTGCTTCTGAATCATAATTGAAATGCTAATCAATGAAAGAGGAACTAAGCCCATTTCTGTGGTATAAAATCAAAATACACGAGCTCGTGGTACCACTATTTTTCAGAAGATTAATTTCAGGCAATTAAACTGCCCTTCTGGAGAATATAAAGAATGCTTTAAATGGCTTTGGGTGTAGCCTTCAAGCCCTCAGCAGACAGTATCAGTGAGCCAGCTGTCTGGGGCTGGGAGTGTGTTGTCCAAGGAGTAGCCGTGCTAGGGCAGCAAGCTCACTGCAGAGGAGGCTACCCTACAGGTTGGGGTAAAGAGCTCCAACCACAGAGGGCCTCAGAAATGGGATTCTTGGCCTGTAGCTTGGAGCGGTCAGATGCTCTGCTCCATCCCCCTCACCCCGTCCACACCACCCATCACGGCCATGAGGGGCAGGGAAGGGGAGAAGGGAGGCTGGTTCTCCTACTGTAGGTTTTCCCAGAAGCACTGCCTGAGGTGCATATTTGAGTCCAAGGAGTCTATCTGGGAGGCAGTCCCAGGAAACACCAGTCCAGGAATTGGGAAAGTTAGACAGGAAAGGGAAGGCAGACAATGAAGGACATGTTACCAAGGACGCTCACGTGGGTTGCTTGAACATAACGCCTCCAGGAGACTCTAGGAAAAGGCGTCACACACAGGCCTCAGCGCTATCCCACCTGAGGGGCAAGGCAGCTTCCTTAGCACTTTCATCCCGCCCTGACTGGGGCAGAGTAGCCTTCCCAGGATTCAGAGAAAGCCTCAGGCCAAGAAACACAGGTACTACTGGCAGTTGGAAGTTGGTCAGTGGGCCCTGACAAACCTACAGCGACCTTTCCTGGCCTTCATGCTGCTTCTAGGAGGATGGGGAGAGTGGGAGTAGATACAGGCAGGAGCCAGCCTACTCTACAAGCTCCACTCTCCCACCACTCCTGGCTCTTCTACTACTGGGTTGGCTAAAGGCTTTAGACTGGAAAAGACAAGTTAGATGGTGTGGTTCCTGTGCCGTCACTGTACAAAGGATATGGGGTGGGGCACAGGGAGTGGAATTGACAAGCCCTTGGTTCTGGTCCCAGGTCTACCAATGCGTAATTCTGGCAAGTTTAATAGCTCTCTAGACTTTACATACCTCATCTATAAAATGAGAGTTGACTGGGTCTCAAACATCCCTTCTAGACTAGACTCAACAAGTGACACATGCACAGCCCCTCGGAATAAAAGAAAACCGACTTAGACATTTCTCAGAAGCACCTGGGACTGCAAATTCACCTCCTTCCACCTCCCAGGAGATAGTGTCCTGCTCCCCTTGCAGCCCATTAAAGCTGTATCAGTATGGGGCTTGCCAACATCCTAGCAAGGTGTCAACCCACATAACTGCGCCTGGACCTTACATTTGCACACAGGCCACAGTAAAATGGCTGCTGTCATGTCTGGTGTTCCTGTTCTCCTCCCTCACTGAATACACTGGAAGCTGAGAGGTGCCCTGCCCTGGGTGTACCAGGATGTACCAGGATGTACAGGGGGCTGGTGCCGAACAGGAGGAAACACAGTATTCAATTACACGAAAGGTTTCATCTTACCTTTCCTTCCTGGCAGTAGTTTAAATGATATTGCAATTGAACCCAAAGCAACAGACGCATCACTTACCAATATACACATTTCCAGATATGGTATAAATGAAGCTTGTCCACCCTGAAAAAGGACCAGCGACATTAAAAGGTTAGTGTCCATAATGCCAAAAGGAACAAAGAGATAACGATATCAAATATTTAATACTCTACATATGACATACAAATATATAAACTTATATAAGTTACAGATACAAAAGGTTTGAAAGTGAAATCTTTTAGATATAAATACATTTTAAAACTTAAGTTCTGTAAACAGTTTTAAGCACAGTCCCACATGCATGCATTCACACACAAACACACACACCCCCCAAAACCTAAAGGAACTGGCCTCAAGTACTTAATAGCCACCCAAGCAGGCAGTGCGCTATTCACTGGCTATATATCTATATGCCAACAGCTGTACTAACAAACAAGCTGTTCCTTCCGGGTTGAACATCATGTTAAGAACTACAACACACCAGTCTGGCTTATCTTCAGTTCCTTGGGCCTCCGAACAGTTTTTTTGTTTTTTTTGTTTGTTTGTTTTTGGCTGTGTTGCGTCTTCGTTGCTGTGCGCGGGCTTCTCATCGTGGTGGCTTCTCTTGTTGCGGAGCACGGGCTCTAGGTGTGCGGGATTCAGTAGTTGCGGCACGCGGGCCCTAGAGCACACAGGTGGGATTCAGTAGTTGCGGCACGTGGGCTCAGTAGTTCTGGCTCGTGTGCACCAGAGTGCAGGCTCCTTAGATGTGGCGCACGGGCTTAGCTGCTCCATGGCATGTGGGATCTTCCCGGACCAGGGCTTGAACCTGAGTCTCCTGCATTGGCAGGCAGACTCCTAACACTGCGCCAACAGGGAAGTCCCCTCCAAACAGTTTTAAGTGACAACCCACTATCTGCCCTCTTGGACCGAGCACTGGATTTCCACGGATATTTACGTATTGTCCCTATGGCCCACAGGGGACGCTGCAGCGCCACTGAGGGACATGAATGTAGGAGTGGCCAGCCCAAAACAGAATCAGAACATCACTCCATGTGCCTTTGGGAGAAAAGAAGATCTGCGAAGGGAATGCAGGGCCGAGTCCAAGGTACAAGGGCAGGACCCACACTGGAGCCTGTGAGAGAGTCAACGTGGTGGCAGAGTAAACAAAACCAAGGCAGGCATGGAAGAATCACAGAGGACAAAGTAGACTCTAGGGATGTGGCTGTGCTGGCAGGTGGGTTGAAAAGTGCAAGAGAGGCCCACGTGATAAGGCATGACTGATCAAACTTAACATAAACTGAGTCTGGTTTGGAAAGCCTGAAGGATGGCAAAACAAAGACAGACACTCAGGTGGACGCCAGACGATATTTTTTTCATCCTCCTATTTCACACTTTTTCCTCCCCGAGATTTTACGAGAATGAGTGTAAGGGCTCTGGAATTAAGTCTAACTGCTCAGAGCACACTCGCTCTTTTGCTCCCTTACTGACCCACTTGTTCAGTCTTCCGAGCTCGGCCTCCCATCATCCAGTGACCAGCTACCACACAGGTGTACTTGTTGTGGGTGGAGACAGAAAGACGAAGGCACAGCCAGGGGTCTTCACATTGTCCAATTTGGGGGGACGGAGGTTCGTGCTAGATGCTGAAAACACATGCTAACTGTTCCCGGCCCATAAATATCATTAGCAATTTGGTTTTTGTGTTTTCAGTTTCTTTTCTCTTTTATGCACTATATATTATTTGCTTAAAAACTAGAACTCAGTGTTCTATTTTGGATAGCTTTCCAAAACACAGAGAAATAATTCATCCTTGGGAAAGACTGCAAAGCATTCCATTGCAAGGACGTGTTGTGACTGACATAATCGATCCTCTCCTCGTGGTTGAAAGGTATTAAAAAATTAATGGTTTCCAAGTTTGACAGAACGTCAAAGCTCTCAATTGTTCAAGTGGGTTTTTATTTGGAATCATTTTGATTGTTCTAAACTCATTTCTCCTCCACCACCTTTGCTTCATTCCTACTCACCCTTCAAGCAGAAAACTAGTCTACACATAATTGCCTCGGTCTGTTTTCTTTCTCTTTTTATCTTTTTAAATCTTTTATCCAGAAGGACCAAACGTTTGCTTAAAGGAATGGCCAAGTCAATGTATTATGTGCATTCCCCTGTTGTTGTTCCTTGCAAAAGTCTTCCATTAGGATACAGACTCCACCTTCACCATCAATAACACAATTCATGCTACTGGCTAGAAGGCACAGTGTTACAGGGAATAAAATAGGAA
Organism: Pseudorca crassidens; assembly: GCF_039906515.1. Lineage (NCBI taxonomy): Eukaryota > Metazoa > Chordata > Mammalia > Artiodactyla > Delphinidae > Pseudorca > Pseudorca crassidens. Next base: position 121,381,905 of record NC_090317.1, on the reverse strand, counting down.
CAGAGGGCAATTTCCTTTTTTCCTTCTTTTTATCATGTTGTCTATCTGCACTGCACTCGCTTCTACTGAACCTAGTTTAATTCCCACTAAGCATTTTTTCTTAAAACTATAGCAAAACAAGAGTCAAATCATGTGAATGCTTACTATATGTTTATGAACTACCACATTTTTTTGGAATTCCTTCTCTGCCAAGAGCAGGATTGTATCATCAAAGAGTTCTCTTGTGAGATTTTCAGGTCCCTCCCATCTTTCTTTGTTCCCCTATCTTTCCCCCCACTTTTCTGTCCTGCACCAGGAATGGATACCATCCTGGCATTTTTATTTCTGTCTGAGGTCACAGGCCCTGCAACTGTGGTCTCCAAGCTACTGGCTCTTCACAGCTGGGAAGCTCTTTCCCCTCCCTCCCTCAGTCAATGACAACGAACAGGAGCTGGGATGAAGGTCACATTAACCCCTGGTCCTGTAGCTTGGGTTAATCGGCAACACATTTATGTCAGCCCTTCTTCAGTCCAACAGAAGACGTGGAAAACTTTTCTTTTAAACACAAATCATTTTCTGTGGCATTTGCTCTCATTTCCAGGGAGGTTCCCAATTCTTGCAAACATCCCTAGTGAGAGCGTTTCTTGGCCTACATTCCTTGCCTTAACCCAGCTCATTTTCCTTCCCCCTCAGTCTTAAGTTCATTATTTCAAAGAACTTTCCAATGGCTGCTTATACATGAATGTGTAGAGAAAGCAGAAAAACATGACTTGGTGGCACGCCAAATCCATGACAAAGGTCAGCTCTGGGTTCGAAAGGGGAGAGGGGAACAGGGCTAAGGAGAGAAGAAACCTCTACCCAAACTCTGGGTCACACCAGCTGCCACACCTCAAAGCAGTGCTGGTTCCTAAGAGCCTCCCCCCAGATGGCTCTGCATTCAGCTTGGGTAGGCAGCTCACTCACCATGGACCTCATGCCTGGCCTCCTGGACAGGAGGCAGACCCACCGGCTCTTCCCTTCCCCCTCCTCATTCCACCAAATTATTTGTTAATTTTTCCTTTGAAATAATTTCAGACATACAGAAAAGTTACAAAAATAGTATAGAGAATTACCATACACCACTCACCCAGATTCTCCAAAAGCTAACCTGTTATCACATATGCTTTAACATTCTCTCTAGAAATATACATCATTCTTTACTTTCTGAAATATTTGCGAGTAATCTTGGAGACATGATACCCCGACCTTGAAATAATTTCCTAAAAACAAGGATATTTTCCAACGTAACCCTAGTGCACTTATAAAAATTATGAAATACAGTATCAGTTTAAAAATTATGACCATTAACACAATACTATTAGCTATGTACAGATATTCAAATTGAGCTAGTTGTCTCAGTAATGCTTTTTAGGGCAAAAAGAAAAAAACATGTCTAGGCCAGGATGGAATCCGGGTTCACATGCGGCATTTAGTTGTCATGTCTAATCTCCTTTCATCTGAAATAGCTCCTCAGTCGTTTTCTTCATTAAAAGTACAGACCCATTATTTTGTAGAATGTCCCTCAGTTTGGGTTTCTGTGATGTGTCCTCATCATTAGACCACATTGTTTGTTAATCCCTTTCCCTCTCAACTTTAGAGACTGGTTTTTGTTTATTTTCAATACTTTAATATTTTAGTTCAGAAGAGCACAAAGGATGAAACAATGAACATAGACATTGGCATATTTATTTCATATCTTTCTTCTCTTTTAGGTGAGAGAAACAGCCCCTAACTGGTTACCTCCGATCAGTTTTCTACACGCAGAGAACGTGACTTTGTTGCAGGAGAAGGGGGCACGAAAGAATGGTCACGTCCCAGGTCTCATCCGAGCCCCTGGGACGGGCTGCCAAGTGAGGGTCCTTGGCTTCACAAAGGAAGGAATTCAAGAGGAAGCTGAAGTAGAGTGAAAGCAAATTTATCCAGGGAGATATGTGCTCCATAGACAGAGTGCGGTCCATCTCAGAAGGCAAGAGAGGCCTCTAGGGTGTGGGGACGTTAGATTTTATGGGCTGGGTAATAGGCTAACGAGTGGGAGGAGTATTCCAGCTAATTTGGGGAAGGGGCGGGGATTTCCAGGAATTGGGCCACGGGCCATTTTTCTGGCCTTTTATGGTCCGCCTGGGAACTGTCGTGGCAACTGTGGGTGTGTCATAAACATGCTAACGTATTACAATGAGCGTATGATGAGGCTCAAGGTCTACAGGAAGTCAAACCTTCGGCCATCTTGGGCCTAGTAGGTTCTAACCAGTTTTTGTTGTACGTATCTGCTTCGACTGTCACATCTCTCTCTCTCACTCTGACTCCCATCTCCCTCTTTCATTTATACAGATCCTTAGGATTACATCAGCCCACCTGGATCACCCAGGCTAATCTCCCCATCTCAAGATCCTTAATTTAATCACACCTGCAGCATCCCCTATACCATGTAAGGTAACACATTCAAAGGTTCCAGGATTAGGTCGTGGACATCTTCGTGGGGCCATTATTCTGCTTACCACAGAATAATGCGATAAGCTATATGTTCTCTGAAGAAATTTTGTGGACTGATGTACATATACTCTAAAGAAAAGTTAAAAGTTGAGGGAAGCAAAATTAAGTTTTTCGATACCATAACATCCTCCATTTTTTAACACTCCAGATCATGCTTTTAAATGCCAAGTAGCAGGGATACTGTGAAGGAAGATGGAGAAAACAGAGTGCTTGTTGAGGGCCCAACTTTGATGCAGTCAGTCAGAAGACAAAGGGGACAGGAGGACCAGAAGGCGCAAGTTTCTCGGCAAAGATTGATATTTTCCTAGAAATACAGATTTATGTCCTTCTCAATGAATGATAACACATGGTGCTATCTGTATATCAGTTTGCAGCGAGGGAAATCAGACTGCTTTGCAAGAGATGGTAAAAGTCACTGCAAAAAAACACAAAACACGAAACACAACTACTTATTCTTACTTTAGCCAAGAACCAACATGAAAAATGTGAGAGGAATCTGGTACCGTCAGGGACTCAACAGATTGGATTCTTTGTGAGTGATGCACCATCTAGCTCAATTTCTGATATCAAGTGCCTTCCAAATCATCACTGCATGAAACATCTGTTTTCCGCAAGGTTAGCACAGCCCCACAGAAATGTGCCTTGCCCAAAGGAAATAAAGAGATGGTAAAAATCGATTCCAATATTATTTATGGGATGGAATTCAGATAAAACCTGTCTGACTCATGAGAAATGTTGCCAGTCTCCCTTAACTGGATGTCCCTTGGGACATATGCTTTTTTCTGGTGTCAGAAATGGGATGGTAGCAGTGTATGCCTCTATTTCTATCCCTTTAGTCTGGTGATGATACAAGAAAGTCAACATTGAATTAGTTAGATTGCAAAGCTTACGCCAAAAGCCAAACAAAACCCAGACATCCACGTCAAATCCCTTTACCGTGAGTAGCAAAACAATCAAAATATTATAAACAAAACACGATCAGGACCCAGCCAATGGGCTACACATTTCAAGGAATATTTGATGCAACAAAGCACTCAAGTAAAATGAATTTAGACAGGCCTTGAATTTTATACTGGAATTTGACCTGGAAAGGCGGATAAAAAAAAAAAGAGACAAAAGGTGAGCTTGACGTGAATGGTTTGATAATAAAACTTGTACAGTATAATTTTACTAGCCAGTATGCTGGATTACAGGCAGCCAGTACTATTGAGTCTGTAAATAGTAAGTGCTTTATAATACCTGAATTAATTGTTTGTCTGGCACTGGACAGGGAAGCCTCAAACGTTAGACTTGTCACCTAACGCAATGAAGGCGTGTATGACTGTATACGGGGGGTGAGGGCACGGTGGGGGGGAGAACACACTGTAAGTGGAAGTGACATATTGGAAAAGAAAGGTTCTTCTGCATAACTGGGTTTATAACAGACTCGTTTAAAGTGGGTTTAGAGCGACTCAGTGATATACATGCATTTCTAAGCTACTTGTTTTTGTATGCATTCCAAAACATTTTTGAAAACAAATCTCAGGTTTAAAATTCATAATGACAAGATAATCTAGAAGTACAGCTTTGTAAACTGACAGATACACATTCTCTTATGAGGCAATATATAGGGTGGCAGCGGAGTGCAGAGTCAAAATTAACATGAACCACACACGCAAGTGTTGGTGGGGTCATGGAGAAACTGCAGACCACTGTGCAGTAGCCAGGCGCAGGGAACAAGGGGAGCACCCGCTGACAGGGAAGAGCTAAATGCATCGTCGTCAACCCATGGCGTAGAACGTCGCCGTTCAACCAAGCCATACGAGCAGACTCGGAGGAACTTCCATGAGGTATTGTCTGGTCACAAAAGCAAGATGCAAAAAATCTATTTCTGGTATGATTCCATTTTAGTAAAACAAGGACAAAATAACCCTGTATGTGTGTATATTTACATGCACATAAATGAAAGTGGAGAAGAGTAAGCGTCGAGAAAAACACTGTAAGACCTAATTCAAGGATATATCTGGCATCTACTGCAGATCTGGGATATACAGGGAGGATACTGCTATGGGTGGATGAGGGACGGAAAGGGTTTAGAGGAAAGCAAACTCGAAAGTAAAAGAAAAACCCACAGCACTAAAACTTCAAGCACACGTGCTATCACATTTATTGTTATAAAAATTATGTATGAAGGTAGACATATGCATTCATGTGAAAAATCTTCCTGTACTTAAAAATGCCCAGAATGAAAGAAACCAAAGAAGAAAACAATGGGTCTGAGGTTGATGCCTAATGACCTCAGGGGTGGCCATTTTTAAAAATAAAACTGGCCTTAAACACTTGGGAGTTTTCTAACTGTTCTTTGGATTTAAACGACGACTTAAAAGTAAATCCTCCATAACCAAAGCTGTACCTCAATCGAAAATGCACTTGTTCATAACTAACACAGATTGGATTGCCCTCCAGGAACTCTGTGAGTCAAAGGTGGCCTAGAAGTCAGGAGACCTGGGTAAACGTCCTGCCGTGTCCAGTGAGTCCTCACGTGGCCTTGAGCAAGGAGCGCATGTGTTGGGTCTCAGCGTTCACAATGACAAAATGAGGGGCGGCCCCAAGGGTTCAGCCCTAACATTCTCTGAATTCCTCCTGATTTTCTTAACTTGAAAAGCTCAAGCAGTATTTGCTAATTTAAACATAATTAAACGTAAACAAGGTTCATAGAACTTTGTGTTGAGGTTCAGAAACAAGTCCATTCCAGAGAAAGCAGCCCCTTGTGGGTTTTTTTCCCCCTGAAATGATCACTAAACTGCAGAGCCCATCATACCTTTAGGAATAGGCTGGGAATGCTTTGCTCCTTGGCCCAATCTGAAGTCCAAATATAAAGTTGGTGTGTGAGTGTAACTCTTGGACCGCAAAGAAAAAGGAAATCATCACCATCTTTCCAGGAATAAGGTTCATCTTTACCTCAGCTGGACCCTCTGTCATGGGCCTGGAGTCTGGATCCATTAACATATACAATTCCTCCTTGGGAGATGCTGTTAAAGCAGGGAGGATGGGCTGCCAATATAGCCCCCTTCTAAGGGTCGCAGTCTAAAAGTTAGCCCTCCTAGCTTGACAAGCTAATTTCCAGATGACAGCTGTCTCCCTACAGCCATTTCTCAAATATGATCCAATGTCAATAGTTTACTGCCTAATAGCTGCTCCAACTTTCTCACTTCTACCCTTCTACTGAATGTGGTAGGTTAATGCACATCAGATGCATCTTTCTTCCCCAGGTCTCAATAAAGCCATGTCTATTTTGAAATTCAAAGAGGGCAGCCTGTAAATATTTTTATTTGTTCTAACTTGGCCCTCTTGCATAAAAAGGTGGTCCAACACTGCTGGTCTGAAAAAGCCACAGCTCAAAATGTAAGAAAGACCCACTTTTGCAGGATTTTCCATTGTAAACAGTGGCTTTGATTCGATCAACAGTTCAGCAGAGTTTGTAATTCAATATAACACCATTCTGAATCACTGGCACAGACCAAAATCTGAGGGATTATCACTGTTGCCATAAACTTTATGATGTTTCATTGTTTACCCCAAAGTCCCAGTGGTTCTGTTCTACTTATTTTTTTTAACTTAAAAAACACACAGAGATGAAAAAGTACATAACGCCAGATTCGGCAAGGACGTGGAGTAACTGGAACTTTCATACGCTGCTGGTGGGACTATCACTTGATATAAACACTTGAGAAAACTGTATGGCAGTACATAGTACAGATGAATACATGCATAATCTATGACCCAGCATTCCAACTCAACAGGCGTGTCCCCAACAGACATGTCCACCTGAAGACATGTACTCAAATCTTGATAGTGACACTGTCAGCAATAGCCCCAAGCTGGAAATATTCCCAATGTCTTTAATGATAGAATGGATAAATGAACTGTGATATATACAAGGGACTACAATACAGCAAAGAGAATGAAGGAACCCAGCTATATGCAACAACTCAGATGAATCTCACAAGCACAATGTTGAACAAACGAAGGCAGACACAGATTGTATAACATATGATTCCACTTCTATAAAGTTCAAAACAAGGCAAAACTAATCTATCGTATCAGAAGTCAGAAAAGTGGTTACCTTGGGAAGGTCAGTAACTGAATGGGGTTTAAAAGGGCGCTTCTGGAGCCTGGCAATGTTCTGTTTCATGATTTCACGGATGAGTTCACTTGGTGAAAATCCTCTGAGCTGTACACATGATTTGTGCACTTTTCTGTGTATGTTATATTTTAACAAAAAGCTTACACTCGTTAAAAACATGCATGTGTAAATAGACCACAAAAGAAAATCCAGAGCCCATAATTATTTACTATCCTTGATAAAGGCATCATTTGGCAGAGAATAACTATGTAAACTCTATGAGGACATGGACACATCTGCCCTTTTCACCCGGGGCCAATGCACAGGGCCTGTCACATAGTAGGTGTTGAATAAATATTTACCAAATGATGTTTCATAATGGAAAATCTCATGTATAATAACAAATCTATTTTAAAAGAATAACCAATTTATTTACAGTATACATAGCATATTCATCAATTGCTTTACCAACACGCAGCAAAATGCCTCTCCTCAGGACAAGTGACTAGGTATGGCCCACGTGTATGTCTGTACTTTAAGTTTTAGAATAGAGAATTGCAAATAATGCTACCGGAAGATTGTTCCCTTTCCTGTAAAAGTCTCATGTATAGAAGCTTTGGGCTTTAAGTGGTCTGGTACGTGGTTTTATGTGGCTTAGGAGGACAAGCTGCATCTATACAGCTCCAAAAGCTGGAAAGGCAAATTCCCCTGTGCATACATAAATGAAAGCAGAAAGACCTGTGACATCAAGGGCAACCTGAGGCCAAAGATTCCCAATCAATCTGAAGAGCCTGGATCACACATGAAACAAGGGCAGCACCCGCGGGATGCAGGGTCTGATCCTCTAGCATCATGAAGTGTGTAAGGCACCATCTGGAAAGGATCTGGTTTTGCCTGATGAAGACTTCTAAAATTACTTCTAAAAAGATCAAGGGGAAACTTCACTTAGTATCGGATGACTCCTCTTCCTGGGCAATATTTTGCTCTCTTCCAGAAAAAGAAGGTTCAAGCATCTTTCCCAACCTCTGCCTCCAGGGCCGCTGCAGTATCCCTGCCTACAGCAAGGACATGAATCAAAAAGAGGCTCTCGGTTTAACTTTTACTAGAATTCTCCCAGAATGTAGTCATAAAAATCATTCCAACCTGGAAACCAGGAGCCTCTGATGCTGGTATTGCTTTTCCTGCTGACTAGCAAAGCCTTTATCTTCTTCTGGGCTTATCACTCAATCTGAAAATCTGGTGTTGGGACTTCACTGATGTTGAAGTGTATTTCTGCTTCTGAAATCTGAAGTCAGAAAATTTTAATGTCTTCCTCCACTTTTTAATATTGTAAATTCCCTTCTGATTTCTCAGACTAGAGCTGTAGAGAAGTGAGAACGTGGCTGGGGCGAGGGAGAGCCATGAGGGCTGTGGGTAGTGAATAGGGGGCTGCTGGCTAACTGCACTACTCTTGCCCTCAAGCTCGGCCATCAGTTTTGCCCTCCTGGTGAGCTCTTTTCTTCCTGCCTCTAGCTTCTCAAACTAATCCATATTGTCCCCAAAACAGTAACCTCTCTCTCTAATGCTGCAAGGACACAGATATGCGTATGCACACACAGACACAGAATTCTGTACTTACGTATTCGTTTACAAAATTGTAAACAAACCAACGAGAGACATTATAAAGCCACGAATATATCCTCCTGCCTTACAGTGTGAAAAGGGCTACAGGGAAATATGAAATTCATTTTGAAGGTGTTTTTCACAACATCTATAGCCAAAAACAGAATTCGGATTCTACTCTCCTTTTTGTACTGAAAATCAGATCATTGACGTTTTCAATATAACACGTCTTGAATAAGCAACTACCCAAAACCTATATGTACATTATTCTATTTCAGTTAATCCATCCTGAGATAAAATTCAATTTGAAAGCTGTTCCCATGAGTGTGTGTATACATATATGTATGGATATATATACACACACATACACACACAGTTTTTGAAAAGCAAAAAGGTATTGCTTTTTAAGATTTTGATCTTCCTTGGTAACTGCTGGAATAGCAAATGTAAATTCTGTTCATTTAACTCAAAGATGATAATGCCAGGCTCAAATGCACTTTGAGCAAATCTGGACTTAATTTTTCCATCACACACACTGCTGCTTTGCAACTATAAAGAAATGTCGCCATTAGGCACACTCTTTCCTGAGTTCTGTTTTGTTTCTTTTCATGTATAGTATTAAACTATTAATAGACCCTCAAAGTAGAATGAAACTTTAATTAAGCAAATCATTCCTTTTTGTCCTCAATCTATCTATTTCCACAGGATTAAAATAAATTGGTCCAAGGCAACCCAGAATAAAACATTTCTCTATAAACCTGTTTCAGCATGTACCGAACTAATGCACCTGAATTCCATCAGTGAAATTACTTTCTTTTCCCTTTTTCTTTTGGTCCCGATTAACACTGCCTGCACAGGTACTAAAATCCCAAGCTATTCCTCTCTTGTCTTTCTTTTCTTCTCATTTCTTAATTCTCTCTTTAAAGCATTTGGGAAACTTATCTTTAAAGGTTTTAGTCTGGGGCTTCCCTGGTGGCCCAGTGGTTGAGAGTCTGCCTGCTGATGCAGGGGACACGGGTTCGTACCCCCGTCTGGGAAGATCCCACATGCCGCGGAGCGGCTGGGCCCGTGAGCCATGGCCGCTGAGCCTGCGCGTCCGGAGCCCGTGCTCCGCAACGGGAGAGGCCACAACAATGAGAGGCCCGCGTACCGCAAAAAAAAAAAAAAAAAAAAAAAAAAAAAAAAGTTTTAGTCTGTATTTTAAAAGCCCAACGGCTTAAAATCTTAACAGTTCAAATACCATGTAAGCAAGCCTTCTAGAAGTGAAGTAACAGAACTCTTTTTGAGATGTGAAGGGTAAATTTTGGCTAACCTCTAACAACAGGGGTGCTACCAAACCCAGATAAGCCCTGTCTCTCTTTATAAATATGTCAGAATTAAACCCTAAATGAGTCTAAGACACCACTCCAATAATGACCACAGAACAAGCAAGACAAAAAAACAAGGTCTACAAAACCACTTCCTTCTGAACCCGAACTACCTTCATCTTCTATCCTTCAAAGACCTCCCGCTTCCCCGGGCTTTTGGTATGATACCCGTGTTAACCTGGTTTCCTTCCTCTGCTTTTATTCTTAAATGTGATCTTAATTAGAAGATGAAATCACTTCCACATGGAAGCTATGTGGCTTAGTACGTCTTCCCAAGAAAAAGAGTGCTATGTTGCTTGCTACGTATAAGCATGGTAAAGAAAATAAAGTCTCTTTCATCTTGCCGCTGCTCCTTTCACAGATAACTGCCACCCGTTTATCCCTGAATGCTGCTCATTTTGCCATCATGCTGGCCTTCCCTAAAAGCACGGGGCAGCAAGTTGTTACATGTCAGAGCTGTAATAAATACTTTCACATCTTTTTGAGAAGTATTTCGAAAACCCTTGATGATTCAGTGATTTATTCAGGAAATGCACTTGAATTCTCAATCTTACTAGATGTTGCTTAAGCAAATTACTCTAAGGTAACAAGTGCAAATCCTCAGTATTGTATAAAAGAAAGAAACAGTGCGTATACCTATTCCCGGATCCTTACTCTCATGTTGGATCATGCCCCTAACGTTGGGCATTTCGTTTTACAGTTGTTCTTTGGCATCACTGTTAACTTTTTTTTTTTTTTTTTTTTTTGCGGTACGTGGGCCTCTCACTGTTGTGGCCTCTCCCGTTGCTGAGCACAGGCTCCAGACGCGCAGGCTCAGCGGCCATGGCTCACAGGCCCAGGCGCTCCGCAGCATGTGGGATCCTCCCGGACTGGGGCACGAACCCATGTCCCCTGCATCGGCAGGCGGACTCTCAACCACTGTGCCACCAGGGAAGCCCCCACTGTTAACTTTTGATGAATATCTTTGCACATAAAATTTTGACCACATTTCTATTTTTTTCCTTCACACTGAAATTGTACATCTAAAAGTCCAGACATTTTAATAGGGCTCTTGAGATATCTACTGGTTTATGGCCAAATGCAATGTGGCTAAAAGTGAGCTAGCTGGTCAACACGATGACATGACTGAACAGCAATTTTCCTGAACAAGTCTACTGCTAGTCATTGGCTTTTCTGGTCTCTGTAATTTTGCTATACCACAGGGCCGTTTTCCAACTCATTAGGTGCTCCAAATAGTGGCTTTTTTTCACTCATCTAATCTCCTATTGTTAGAAAGTTAACTCATTCCAACAAATTCCCTGTTGTTACACATTAAATTTTTTTTCCCCAATACATCCTTGTCCAAAAATAGAATAGAGGGATTAATTGCTGGGGGAAAAAAAAGGAAAAGAAAAAAACATACCTGGAAATGCCTGAAAAAACAGACAAAAAGAAAAAAAATCAGGAAAAAATTTAACCTAAAAAAAGTTTAAAGGCACAACCTCCACAGTACAGATACCAATATTTGAACAACCAGCGTCTAGCAGCATGTTTCTGAACAAAAAGATCACTTTTATCAATTGTTACACTAACTGAAATGCTTTCATCCAAATTGTTTTTGGTCATATCAGTTGGTAATTACCTGTAAAAAGTGCCCATCTCATCAAATAAGTGACCATCTTATCTTTTTTTAATCTTAGCTTATTTAAGAAGCAGAAATCGATATCTCGTTACTCTTTTAATTTGACTATTAGTTTGGGTGATATTATTATTTTAACAAGTGCTACTAAATATTATTAACACAAGAATAACAATAACTAAATATATTGAGGGCTTAGTATATACCAGGTACGATTCTTTTTTAATTTATTTATTTATTTTATTTTTGGCTGTGTTGGGTCTTTGTCGCTGCGCGTGGGCTCTTCTCTAGTTGCGGCGAGCGGGGGCTACTCCTGTGGTACGCGGGCTTCTCACTGCGGTGGCTTCTCTTGTTGCAGAGCACGGGCTCTAGGCACGTGGGTTTCAGTAGTTGCAGCACATGGGCTCAGTAGTTGCGGCTCGCGGCTCTAGAGCGCAGGCTCAGTAGTTGTGGCGCACAGGCTTAGTGGCTCCGCAGCGTGTGGTGTCTTCCCGGACCAGGGCTCTGTGTCCCCTGCACTGGCAGGTGGATTCTTTTTTTTTTTTTTTAACATCTTTATTGGGGTATAATTGCTTTACAATGGTGTGTTAGTTTCTGCTTTATAACAAAGTGAATCAGTCATACATAAACGTATGTTCCCATATGTCTTCCCTCTTGCGTCTCCCTCCCTCCCACCCTCCCTATCCCACCCCTCCAGGCTGTCACAAAGCACCGAGCCAATATCCCTGTGCCATGCGGCTGCTTCCCACTAGCTATCTACCTTACTGCGTTTGTTAGTGTGTATATGCCCATGACTCTCTCTCGCCCTGTCACAGCTCACCCTTCCCCCTCCCCATAACCTCAAGTCCGTTCTCTAGGAGGTCTGTGTCTTTATTCCTACTTTACCCCTAGGTTCTTCATGACATTTTTTTTCTTAAATTCCATATATATGTGTTAGCATACGGTATTTGTCTTTTTCTTTCTGACTTACTTCACTCTGTATGACAGACTCTAGGTCTATCCACCTCATTACAAATAGCTCAATTTCGTTTCTTTTTATGGCTGAGTAATATTCCATTGTATATATGTGCCACATCTTCTTTATCCATTCATTCGATGATGGGCACTTAGGTTGTTTCCATCTCCGGGCTATTGTAAATAGAGCTGCAATGAACATTTTGGTACATGACTCTTTTTGAATTTTGGTTTTCTCAGGGTATATGCCCAGTAGTGGGATTGCTGGGTCATATGGTAGTTCTATTTGTAGTTTTTTAAGGAACCTCCATACTGTTCTCCATAGTGGCTGAACCAATTCACATTCCCACCAGCAGGGCAGGTGGATTCTTAACCACTGCGTCACCAGGGAAGCCCCAGGCACTATTCTGTATGCTTCATGTGTATTAATTTGGCCGCTTGTATTTCCCGTTTTATAAAATATCTGCTCATTAACCTATTTATGTTTTCATTCATTACTTAGCTCCCTCATTTAAGAAATACTGACTGAGAGTCTGGAGTGTGCTAGTCATTGCATATGTATATCGGTGAATAACAGATCTGCTCAGCCTTTGTGGTTTACTTCCTAGTAAGGAAGACAATTTAACAAATTAAATATAAAATTACACATGCCATAAGTGAAATAAACAGGGCAGAGGGGAGAAAATAAAATGGGGGAGGAATGGAAGGCATCGAATGAGAAGAGTTGGGGTAAGAGGTTTCTGGGCAGAGAATGGAGCACAGCATGTGCAAAGGCCCTGAGGCAGTGAAGAGCCTGGAGGATCTGGACACTGACAGGAGAACCACGTGCAGACAGCAGGAGGAGGCTGCAGAGAATGGCATGAGTTTAGAGAGTTAGAAAAGACCCAGGCAGGATTTCTTTAAAGTACAATGGGAACACATTGATCCAATTTTTATCGTGAAGAGATGTCTTGAGCTGCTATGTGGAGAGCTGGAAGGGAGTAAATAAGAGAGGGGAGACCCCTGAAGAAGCTGCTGCAGTGGGCCTGGCCAAGGCTGGGCAGGGGATGGGAGAGAAGTAGATTTAAAATATATTTCGGACTAGATGTAGGTAGGGGAGGAGATGGAATAAGGATGACCGCCATGTTTCCACTCTGAGCAGTGAGTGGTGGTACCATTCACTCATTCAGACGGAGAAGCCTGGAAGGGAAACGAGTTTGTGTGTGTTTGCTGTCAAGGCAGGTGTGGGTAGGGAAGCAAGACTTCAACTTTTGCCATTTTAAAGTCGACGTGCCTGGGAACGATGCAAATGGAGATGGCAAGTAGGTAGCTGAATATATGAGTCCACACAGAGCTCAGAGGTGAGGCTTCTGCTATAAATATGAATGTGGGAGTCGCTCGAAAGTGGGAGACATTTGAAACTGACCAAGAGAATAAAAAGCCTTATCACACACACAAAATTCTGTAATTCTGTATACAAATATACAATATACAAATATCAATATCAATATACAAATATCAAACCGCTATGTTGTACACCTAAAACTAACATCATGTTACATATAAATTACAATCCGATAAAAATATAAAATAAATGTGGGAGTTGTAAGACTATAAATGGTATCTAAGTCCATGGGATGGGCGAGATCATCCAGGGAGACGACACTCAATGAGAGAAGAGGACTCAGGACTGAGATCCAGGGAAGCTGGGTGTTTAGGGGTCTAGTAGAGGAAATGGTACCTATCTGAGAAGTGACACTGAGAAGGAGCAAAGAGCATCCAGAGACACAAGAACGTATTATCTCAGAGGCCAAAGGAAGGAAAGACAGTGTGGAGGAGGAAGCGTGCAACCCGTGCGAAGGAAGGAAAACGAAGACCTCTGGGTTTGGCCACATGGAGTAGTGACTCAGTGCACCGATGGGGGTGGCCGCCAGGCAGAGGGCCTCGACGAGGTGGGGAAGTGGAGAGAACACGTGCCGACAAATCTTCTGTGCAGTGTGACTCAGAGAGGGCGCAGAGAACTGCAGGGTGTGGGGTTAAGGGAGTTTGGCGCTTCTCTTCTCAATTTATATGAGAGGGTTTCTTAAAAATAAATTAAAGCTATTTGTCCTTAATACTATTTGTTGGAAAAACCTTGCTTTGGCCTTTCATTTCATTTATGGCATTTCTGACATGGATTAGATCTATCCAGCTTTTCCTTCCAATGCTTTTAAACTTCGAAAGTCTTTCCCAAGCAAAGATCATGTTAAATGTTTGCCTTTTTCTAGTTCAAATTTTTTAACATTTAATTCTTTGATCTACGTCAAATTTATTTTCCTACGAGGGATGGGATCATGAGCAAAACTGGTTTCTTTTTATGAATGTTTAACCAGTTGTCCCAGTTGACTCATTCTTCTCTTTTCCCCAGTTGTTGACCATCTTCTGTATCGCTAAGTTCGCACCTATACTTGCGTCTGTTTTGGGTAGGTTCTCTTTCTGCCAATCACAAAAAAAGAGGCTCAGTGGAAAAAACTTCACTGACGAGCTCAGGAGACTCAACTAAGAGAGGACGATCTAGTCCATAGGAGGTCTGGGCATCACCCAGGCCATGGCCCACGGGGCTTCCCAATCTCACCTTCCTGCCGCCACTTTCCTGCTCTCACAGACCCATTCTCTCCACCACTTACACCTCTGCACACACTCAAGAAACTCACTGGCAGATCCATGGTCCCAGTGTGGAGAACCATCCCTTCCCCTTTCTTCGGGAGATCTTACTATTTGAGGAAATGAAAAGTAGATTTACCACGTTATTTAAAGCCAAGTTCCAACTCTTGTTGACAATAGGCTGATGCTCTTCAACCCAAGGGTAAATGTCTTCTGTCTCCAATCCAAAAGCACTCTGATTTCTGAATTCTTGATTATTTTAAAGAATTCTGATAAGGATCGGGAGAGATTAGTCTCCATCCTCAGTGCCAAAGGCATTACGGGAAGGATTAAAACCCTGTAATCGCATTTAGACATATACATGAAGTGCTACGCAAAAAGAAGACAAGAAACTCTTGTGCAAAATGCCAGTGATTCTGTATAGGGTGAGAGCTAGAGAGGGCCAGACCACATTTTTTTTTTTACATCTTTATTGGAGTATAATTGCTTTACAATGGTGTGTTAGTTTCTGCTTTATAGCAAAGTGAATCGGTTATACATATACATATGTTCCCATATCTCTTCCCTCTTGCGTCTCCCTCCCTCCCACCCTCCCTATCCCACCTCTCTAGGTCAGACCACATTTTTAACTTCTATCAGCCATAAAGGATTGCGGAAAATCTTGACCATCAAGCTGTCCAGCTGACCAGAAATTGTGGACATTTTAGCCAAATTATTCTACAGTCTAGTCTCAAGGGTATCCTTTTTCAAGAAGCATTTTAATCAATAGTAACACTTGAGTCCCTCTCTTCTCACCTTGTATTTGGGGTACAGGTAGTGAGGAGAGAAGAGCTAAGGGGGAAGGGAATAAAGATGCTGACAGGACTCATGGGCCTGAAATTTAATCAGAGACATGTTAATTGTGAAAGTAGAGACTTTGATTTCTTCACCCTTTGAGTCAGCATCCTTGCCTGAAATTGGGTTACAGATGTTCAATTTTTTTTTGGAAAATTAAAACCAGAGAAAGAACAAATGCCCACCCCTTATATGAATGATTCATCCATAATCCTACAAAGGCAACAGTACCATAAAATCACAAATGACCCCCAAATATGCCAACTGGGAGCCTTCCGGTCGTTTATCTCCCATCCATGGGTAATGTTTTTCAAGGCTGAGTCAGCAAATCTAGTAACAGATGCTAGAATATTCCTTACAGTGCTTTATAACACTTTTAATCTCTAATAGTTACAGTTGGTATTTACTAAGGGTCTTTAAGAGTTCTTGTAAGAAAGTGCATCGACATGGGAGACTATTTGGCAAAGACATGATTTCACAGGGCTCTGGGGACAGACGACTGTGTAGACATGAACCTTCAATTTCATGTCTAAGGGGGAATCTATTATGGCACAAGGCTTCTCCTATGTGATTGTCTGCAGGATGTTCTGACACAGTCGAGGCATCTGAAGACAAGTAAGTGGCTGAAGGTACCCTTTTGGTGTAGAAAGAGATGGAGGTTCATTCTGAAGCTTCCTTCCATGAAAATGAGCTAAGGCATTCCCAAACTGGAGAGAGACATACTCGGCAAGTTTATGTACAAGGGCTGAATGGTGTGATAAGGCAGGGCTACTGTGCACATCAAATGGGACAAAACTCAGGAGACCTGAGTTTCGGTCTGGGTTCTTTCCACAACGAGATGTGTGACCTTTGGCCCAGCTGAGTTGCCACGTTCTCATCTACAACGTGGCGGAGGTGGAGAGCTGCTCTCTCACGTCTACTGCTGCCTGACGCTCTGATTCAAATCATGCCAGAAGAAAAAGGGAGAGTAGGTCTTGCCTGGCTGGAAAAGCATCTCATACTATCAGGAATTCTAGACTCTTGCTTCCCCAAGAACTTCGCTCACATCTTAATAGCACATAACAGCAATGAAAGAGGTGAATGAATGGAAAGCTTCCTGTCCAGCTGTTATATAAGTGGGCCTGACGTGGCCCCTGTGTATGAAGTAAAAAGGGCACCCATCTTCTTTACTTCTTCACAGCAAGCTAGGACCTTTAGCTCAAAGCCCGCTGGAGCCCAACTCAAATTTTCACACATCCAATCACTTTAAATATATTCCAAAGAAACACATTTTTAGCCACTTAGAGCCTACCTACTTTACATATCCTGTGGAACTGCCCCCAACATCTGCCACAAATAAGGACGAACTCTCCAGCTACAAAAGACCCCGCACTGCAGTTGCCTTTTGGAGCTCTCTGACCCAGAGACTCTCCACCCTGTTGCTGAGTGACATCACCTAAACACGTAAGCCCCCTCTCCAATTCCTCTGACTCCCCAGGGAGCTCCCTCATCCTAGCCCCCTTCTGGGTGGTGGCCTTGCGCCACTGTCTCTGGAAGGTCTCTGACCGTGATGGACTCCCTTCTCATGCCACCCCGTCCAAGCACCACCTAAACAGAGCCTGTGTGTTACTGCCTCTCAGGAACCTGTCTCTTCCTTGATCAACCCCCAGGACCCCAAACTTACTACTCCAAGCCATCTGACTGAAGTAAGTGTACAAATAGCCTCCAAAAGTATCAGATATGGGTCTCCCTTCTACCCAGAAATAAGAAGAGTGTAAGTTCCCTGCTACTCAGCAACAATTCTGAGAAATCGAAGAGTTGACAAGTCTGCTGAAGGGCTGGAGACCTAGGGAAGGGTTGGCACTTATCCCCCATCCAGGGCAGGGGATTGTTCATGAATTCCTGGGCGAGGAGGAAGGGGTCAGCTCCTTAGCAAAATGACTGATGGGTCAAGAATTCCCTTGTCAACGTCCATCTCTCCTCTTAGGCCCTCTCTGTCTTTAAAGTTTCCATGGGAAAGAAACCCGCTCTCAGCAGAAAATCTCATTTCTATTGGGTTGTGCTGAACTGGTAAGGACGTGTGCAGGCTTGTGGTTAAGAGCACAGAGTCAGGGGCCAGACATCCAGTTAGAAGGCCAGCTCTGTCACTCACTAGATGCATAACCCTGGGCAAGTGGCTCGTCTCGCGATGCCTCAGTTCTCTCCCTCATCAGGCTGTCGTGAGAATCTGACTGGACACAGTCAGCTTCCCTGGCTTCTGAGGCCTCGGCCACTTACGGAGACCCCTAGGTGCCATGGCTGCTGCCGCCTCGGCCCCTCCTGGCTGACTGTCAAGTTCTGAATGGCTTCCATCACCCCCCCAGAGTGGCGGGAGCTCCAGGAACTCCAGAGCCTGGCCTGACAGACCTCCATGCCCAGACAAGAGTGAAGATCCGAGCCACCAGATGTGGTGTGTGGCCTCCACAGAGGCTGCCGCAGGGGGCTGGTGACACAATCAAGAAGGGCAGGGAATTAGCGTCCACACGCTGACTTTGGCCAAAGAAGGATGGAAGGTGTAGGATGACAGAAAAATTCTTCCTGTTTCTTCCTTCGTTAGAAAGTCCTGAGCCACAGTTTTCTGAACAGGCCTCCTGTGTCACCAAGCATCTGTCTTGCTTCCCCTCTCCCTCACTCTCACTGCCCGGGGGTGCCCTGCCTTAGGCTCTGTTTTCCAGAGAACCCAAGTGAAATCACGAGTAAAAGAACCGATACAGGTAAAACACTCAGAACTTCACTGTCCAATACAGTTGCCATCACCCATTTGTAACTACGGAGCACAGCAGATGTGGCGAGTGTGAACTGAGATGTGCTGTGAGTGTAAAAAAAAAAAAAAAAAAGACAGTGGATTTCACAGACTTGGTACAAAAAATATTAAAAATCTCATTATAATTTTATATTGATTATATATTGAAATGATAATATTTTAGATAATTGGCTGAAGTATACTATTAAAATTAATTTCAGCTGTTTGTTTTTACTTTTTGAGTGTGTCTACTGAAAATT
Organism: Pseudorca crassidens; assembly: GCF_039906515.1. NCBI lineage: Eukaryota > Metazoa > Chordata > Mammalia > Artiodactyla > Delphinidae > Pseudorca > Pseudorca crassidens. Next base: position 121,363,274 of record NC_090317.1, on the reverse strand, counting down.
TGAAATGACATACGGCTCCCATTATATTTTCACTGGACAGCTCTGACTTAGAATTTGGTACCTTGTAAACCTACAAAAGATGTCAGCCATTTTCATTTCTCATCCCAAGAAATTCTAGACATTCACTGTCAGTAAAGTCTAATGATAAAAAGGGAATGTGGGAGCAGAAACGGAGACAGATAAGGGAAAGGGAACAAATATTTATGAATTACACTCTTTGTTGCTAGGCCCATTATACACCATGCACTATGCGTCATTCTCCCTATTCAGCAGATGAGGAAATAAAGGTGCAAAAATAAATTTTCCTAAGGCCACAGAGGTATTAAACAACAGAGCTGAAATGTGGACCCGGGTCTACTGGACTCCATAGTCCATGCTCTTTTCCATCTATAGTACTGTCAAAGGATTGACTTTTTTTTTTTTTTTCATTTTAACATCTTTATTGGAGTATAATTGCTTTACAATGGTATGTTAGTTTCAGCTTCACAACAAAATGAATCAGTTATATATACACATATGTTCCCATATCTCCTCCCTCTTGCATTTTGTCGAAAGCTTTCTCTGAATCTATTGAGATGGTCATATGGTTTTTCTCCTTCAATTTGTTAATATGGTGTATCACGTTGACTGATTTGCGTATATTGAAGAATTCTTGCATTCCTGGAATAAACCCCACTTGATCATGGTGTATGATCCGTTTAATGTGCTGTTGGATTCTGTCTGCTAGTATTTTGTTGAGGATTTTTGCATCTATGTTCATCAGTGATATTGGCCTGTAGTTTTCTTTCTTTGTGACATCCTTGTCTGGTTTTGGTATCAGGGTGATGGTGCCCTCGTAGAATGAGTTTGCTATATTTTGGAAGAGTTTGAGAAGGATAGGTGTTAGCTCTTCTCTAAATGTTTGATAGAATTCGCCTGTGAAGCCATCTGGTCCTGGGCTTTTGCTTGTTGGAAGATTTTTAATCACAGTTTCAATTTCAGTGTTTGTGACTGGTCTGTTCATATTTTCTATTTCTTCCTGATTCAGTCTTGGCAGGTTGTGCCTTTCTAAGAATTTGTCCATTTCTTCCAGGTTGTCCATTTTATTGGCATAGAGTTGCTTGTAGTAATCTCTCATGATCTTTTGTATTTCTGCAGTGTCAGTTATTACTTTTCCTTTTTCATTTCTAATTCTATTGATTTCAGTCTTCTCCCTTTTTTCTTGATGAGTCTGGCTAATGGTTTATCAATTTTGTTTATCCTTTCAAAGAACCAGCTTTTAGTTTTATTGATCTTTGCTATCGTTTCCTTCATTTCTTTTTCATTTATTTCTGATCTGATTTTTATGATTTCTTTCCTTCTGCTAGCTTTGGGGTTTTTTTGTTCTTGTTTCTCTAATTGCTTTAGGTGCAAGATTAGGTTGTTTATTCGAGATGTTTCCTGTTTCTTAAGGTAGGATTGTATTGCTATAAACTTCCCACTTAGAACTGCTTTTGCTGTATCCCATAGATTTTGAGTCGTTGTGTCTCCATTGTCATTTGTTTCTAGGTATTTTTTGATTTCCTCTTTGATTTCTTCAGTGATCACTTCGTTATTAAGTAGTGTATTGTTTAGTCTCCATGTGTTTGTATTTTTTACAGATCTTTTCCTGTAATTGATATCTAGTCTCATAGCATTGTGGTGGGAAAAGATACTTGATACAATTTCAATTTTCTTAAATTTACCAAGGCTTGATTGGTGACCCAAGATATGATCTATCCTGGAGAATGTTCCATGAGCACTTGAGAAAAATGTGTATTCTGTTGTTTTTGGATGGAATGTCTTATAAATACCAATTAAGTCCATCTTGTTTAATGTATCATTTAAAGCTTGTGTTTCCTTATTTATTTTCATTTTGGATGATCTGTCCACTGGTGAAAGTGGGGTGTTAAAGTCCCCTACTATGAATGCGTTACTGTCGATTTCCCCTTTTATGGCTGTTACTATTTGCCTTATGTATTGAGGTGCTCCTATGTTGGGTGCATAAATATTTACAATTGTCATATCTTCTTCTTGGATCGATCCCTTGATCATTATGTAGTGTCCTTCTTTGTCTCTTCTAATAGTCGTTATTTTAAAGTCTATTTTGTCTGATATGAGAATTGCTACTCCAGCTTTCTTTCGGTTTCCATTTGCATGAAATACCTTTTTCCATCCCCTTACTTTCAGTCTGTATGTGTCTCTAGGTCTGAAGTGGGTCTCTTGTAGACAGCAAATATATGCGTCTTGTTTTTGTATCCATTCAGCCAATCTGTGTCTTTTGGTGGGAGCATTTAGTCCATTTACATTTAAGGTAATTATCGATATGTATGTTCCCATTCCCATTTTCTTAATTGTTTTGGGTTCGTTATCGTAGGTCTTTTCCTTCTTTTGTGTTTCTTGCCTAGAGAAGTTCCTTTAGTAGTTGTTGTAGAGCTGGTTTGGTGGTGCTGAACTCTCTCAGCTTTTGCTTGTCTGTAAAGGTTTTAATTTCTCCATCAAATCTGAATGAGATCCTTGCTGGGTAGAGTAATCTTGGTTGCAGGTTTTTCTCCTTCAACACTTTCAATATGTCCTGCCACTCCCTTCTGGCTTGCAGAGTTTCTGCTGAAAGATCAGCTGTTAACCTTATGGGGATTCCCTTGTGTGTTATTTGTTGTTTTTCCCTTGCTGCTTTTAATATGCTTTCTTTGTATTTAATTTTTGACAGTTTGATTAATATGTGTCTTGGTGTATTTCTCCTTGGATTTATCCTGTATGGGACTCTCTGTGCTTCCTGGACTTGATTAACTATTTCCTTGCCCATATTAGGGAAGTTTTCAACTATAATCTCTTCAAATATTTTCTCAGTCCCTTTCTTTTTCTCTTCTTCTTCTGGGACCCCTATAATTCGAATGTTGGTGCGTTTAATGTTGTCCCAGAGGTCTCTGAGACTATCCTCAGTTCTTTTCATTCTTTTTTCTTTGTTCTGCTCTGCAGTAGTTATTTCCACTATTTTATCTTCCAGGTCACTTATCCGTTCTTCTGCCTCAGTTATTCTGCTATTGATCCCTTCTAGAGTATTTTTCATTTCATTTATTGTGTTGTTCATCATTGTTTGTTTCATCTTTAGTTCTTCTAGGTCCCTGTTAAATGTTTCTTGCATTTTCTCCATTCTGTTTCCAAGATTTTGGATCATCTTTACTATCATTATTCTGAATTCTTTTTCAGGTAGACTGCCTATTTCCTCTTCATTTGTTAGGTCTGGTGGGTTTTTATCTTGCTCCTTCATCTGCTGTGTGTTTTTCTGTCTTTTCATTTTGCTTATCTTACTGTGTTTGGGGTCTCCTTTTTGCAGGCTGAAGGTTCGTAGTTCCTGTTGTTTTTGGTGTCTGTCCCCAGTGGCTAACGTTGGTTCAGTGGGTTGTGTAGGCTTCCTGGTGGAGGGTACTAGTGCCTGTGTTCTGGTGGATGAGGCTGGATCTTGTCTTTCTGGTGGGCAGGTCCACATCTGGTGGTGTGTTTTGGGGTGTCTGTAGACTTATTATGATTTTGGGCAGCCTCTCTCCTAATGGGTGGGGTTGTGTTCCTGTCTTGCTAGTTGTTTGGCATAGGATGTCCAGCACTGTAGCTTGCTGGTCGTTGAGTGAAGCTGGGTGCTGGTGTTGAGATGGAGATCTCTGGGAGATTTTCGCTGTTTGATATTATGTGCAGCTGGGAGGCCTCTTGTGGACCAGTGTCCTGAAGTTGGCTCTCCCACCTCAGAGGCACAGTACTGACTCCTGGCTGCAGCACCAAGAGACTTTCATCCACACGGCTCCTTAATTTGGGATGATTCGTTGTCTATTCATGTATTTCACAGATGCAGGGTGCATCAAGTTGATTGTGGAGCTTTAATCCGCTGCTTCTGAGGCTCCTGGGAGAGATTTCCCTTTCTCTTCTTTGTTCTCACAGCTCCCAGGGGCTCAGCTTTGGATTTGGCCCCGCCTGTGCGTGTAGGTCGCCGGAGGGCATCTGTTCTTAGCTCAGACAGGACGGGGTTAAAGGAGCCGCTGATTCGGAGGCTCTGGCTCACTCAGGCCGGGGCGGGGGGGGGGGGGGGGGGGGCGGGGGGTAGGGCGGGTAACGGAGTGCGGGGCGAGCCTGCGGCGGCAGAGGCCCGGCGTGACGTTGCACCAGCCTGAGGCGCGCCGTGCGTTCTCCCGGGGGAGTTGTCCCTGGTTCCCGGGAACCTGGCCGTGGCGGGCTGCACAGGCTCCCCGGAAGCGGGGTGTGGAGAGTGACCTGTGCTCGCCCACAGGCTTCTTGGTGGCGGCAGCAGCAGCCTTAGCGTCTCATGCCCGTCTCTGGGGTCCACGCTTTTAGCCGCGGCTCGCGCCCGTCTCTGGAGCTCCTTTAAACAGCGTTCTTAATCCCCTCTCCTCGCGCACCAGAAAATAAAGAGGGGAGAAAAAGTCTCTTGCCTCTTCGGCAGCTCCAGACTTTTCCCCAGACTCCCTCCTGGCTAGCCGCGGTGCACTAATCCCTTCAGGCTGTGTTCACGCCGCCACCCCAGTCCTCTCCCTGCGCTCCGACTGAAGCCGGAGCCTCAGCTCCCAGCCCTGCCCGCCCCGGCGGGTGAGCAGACAAGCCTCTCGGCTGGTGAGTGCCGGTCGGCCCTGATCCTCTGCGCTGGAATCTCTCCGCTTTGCCCTCCGCACCCCTGTTGCTGTGCTCTCCTCCGCGGCCCTGAAGCTCCCCCACTCCGCCACCCGCAGTCTCCACCCGCGAAGGGGCTTCCTAGTGTGTGGACACTTTTCCTCCTTCACAGCTCCCTCCCGCTGGTGCAGGACCCGTCCCTATCCTTTTGTCTCTGTTTATTTTTTTCTTTTGCCCTAACCAGGTACGTGGGGGGTTTCTTGCCTTTTGGGAGGTCTGAGGTCTTCTGCCAGCGTTCAGTAGGTGTTCTGTAGGAGTTGTTCCACGTGTAGATGTATTTCTGGTGTATCTGTGGGGAGGAAGGTGATCTCCACGTCTTACTCTTCTGCCATCTTCCCGGAAGTAGGATTGACTTTCTAATGGTACAGTTTAGATAATGTAACCGAAATTTTTTTGGCGTGGGTGAGGGCATCCTAGAATCCTTTAAATCACCCACACAGGAGATCACCTACACTAAAAAACCTAAAAGCTGCTGCTGGACACAAATCAATCAATCTCTCTCTCTCTCTCTCTCTCACACACACACACACACACACCCACACCCACCCCTGCCGTGGGTACATGGGAATGAAGTGGTCATACACCACGGTCTATGGCACGTGGTCACAGATACCCATGAAAGCCCCTCATTTTGTATTTTTTCTCCATCATTCTCTGCCTCAATCCCATTCCCCCACTGGCTCTCAGTCAAGCATACCTAATGAACATTCTTCCAACCTACCCTCTGTATGTTGATTTAGAAAGACAGATGGCCTTAAAAAATAAAGTGGTATTGTGTGCAAAACTGCTTTCTTGTTCTTATTTATTTCACAGTATTTCCTGAGATCTAATAAAACAGCTGTAAGTAAACATAATCCATTCCTTCTAGCAGCTGTACCATATTCCATAATACGGAACCTCCAAATTATACTTATCTTTTCCCTAAGTGGTCGCCACCTACATCATCTCATGACCACCATCATATGTCTACTTGGTGAAGCTTTGCTGGAGTAAATATCTATGAGTGGAATGGCTGGGGCATACCCTATACGCAGCGCTAGCTTCACTAAGCAATGCCGGCTTGCTCTCCACAAGGAATACAGTTACACTCGCTGGCCACGCAGGAAGTTTCTATCTCCTCCTGTCCTTCCCAGCACTTGATAATACCCACCTTCCTGATTTTTGTCACCTTAAAAGGTATCAAGTGGTAGTTTATTAGAATTCACATTTCTCTGTGTATTGGTCAGAAGAATACCTCTTCATATTCTTCTTAGCCTTCAACAGTTGGGTGGAAGATATTCTAAAGACCTGGTGTCTGGAGTTGCCACCAATACAAGCATCTAAATTTCAAGAAGGCACAAACGTCTCACCTCAGAGGATGGAGAACTATGAGTACATGCTTTGTTCTCCCAACTATGTTAATGTTCTGGCCTCACCGCGTACATCGATTTCCTGCAGATGTAACTGCTCTAGGGCTCAGAGGTTTGCTTGTGCAACAAAATCTCATGGAACCAGGGCTGGTATTGCAGTAAATGTGTGTCCTATTATCTTTGGGGATATTTTTTAAGTGAGACAAATGAGAACTGGGGTGGAATGAATTCCAGTTTGGCAGTCCTGATGGAGCCACAACCAGTCCAGCGGAGGCAGCCCAGCCCACTGCACTTACAAAGGAAAAGAAAATCCATATTCTACCCAAGCAAAGCAGAATTTAAATTGGGTGAGGACACTCTGGAATTTCATTTAGAATATAATTTCTTTTGACTTGGTTTATAAAGGCAACGAGTTTTAGATCAGAACCTTATTCTCTTCTTAGAGATTTGATGATGGGAACTTAAGAGCCTAGAAAGGTGAGGAAAACTGAGCCAGGCAGGTGTCTGAAGGTGGTGGGAAAGGGCCCTGTTCTGAGTTTCAAAATGGTTGCCTTTAAAAGGAAGCATTTAAATTTCTCCAATTGCTATTTATAGTTGGACCAGGAAAAGAAAATTTGGGGCCGTCATGGTTTCCTTCCATAATGTTAAAAATGATCATCTACATGGAAGCAAAGAGAGCAAGGGGGGCTTCATGAGGGGCTTCAGGTTTCATGAAAAAGAGGCAAATTATCATTATTTTATTCGTCAATGAACCTGGGGCTTAATCACCCCATGTTGCGTTCCAGATGGAACCACTCTAGTCTCCACATGGGTGACCCCTTCAGACAGTGACGTGAGAGCTGTACCTTTGGAATTTTGCACTGTTTTGGTTTGGGTCATGCAGAGAGGGAGAGAAAAGGCAGAGGAGGCAGAAGAGCAATAACACCAGGAGAAACATCATCAGTATATTCATGATTTTCTTGAAGACACAAGAGAATGAAATTGACAAGTTAAACAAAAAAAGAGAGAGAGAAATTACCAAATTACCACAAAAGTTTTACACGGTAAAGATGATTAACAATTTTCATGCTTAAAACAATGGACATACGTTTTGAAGGCCTCCTAAAAGTACTGAGTTATTCCACTGGACAACTCTGACACCTACGAACAGAATCGCTTTCACTCATGCTGTCTCCTTCACACTGTCTAGACTCTTTCCACCCTTTGCCAGGCCAGTTTGCTCCTAGATTCAGACCTGCTTCTCCTGACGCTTCCAGACTGGGCTGAGCCCCCCATCTGTTCTGCCCTCCCCTAATCCCGCCGTGTTTACTAGCCCAGTGACTCAGCAGAGCATACTCGTGTTACCAGTGGATGTGTCTGTTCCTCCGATGGTGCACTTCCAGCTCTCTGATTTTTTTCCTCTTTTTCCCTTACATCTTCACAGAGTCTTGCACATAGGTATCCCTCAGTACACATCTGCTGAGCTCAACTGAACTACAGTGGCATAAATACCTTCCTGGAAAATCCTCCCAGTTCCCCAAAGGCCAGTGCGGGAGTCCTTCCAGCAACGGCTGGCTCCGACCACGTCCTCATCTCGTTTTACTAAGGGTATACACTCAACGGCCCATGGCCTGCAACACATGGTGAAAAGGACTCCCTGCGGTCGGAACATCACAACATGCCCCTTCTTTACAAAGTCATCCCCATCCATGATTTAGAGCCCATTAGAGTGGAAAACTTTTAATGCTTATCTCTCTTGGAGTACCTATACCTGACCACAGGACAATTCTTAATGGAGCTTCAAGTAATCAGAATTCTACCTGACACCAAATGTACTCATCACATTTTAGTGTGAGTTTGGTCAAACTGTTCAAAAGCCACATGATCGCAAAGATTTGTGCTTCGGGCAAAATAAAGTATGGTGTTCGTAGCTCTCAACACTGTAGCTCTTTATGTGCCAGTGCCAGTTTTTAAAATACCAATATCCACTTCATTTATATCCACAGGAGCTCAGTTTTTAATGCAACAGGCAAGAGCCTCTGAAGCTCTCTGAAGCTGTCCTGTGTTTTCTCACTGTGGTTAGAAAAAAAATCTGTTATGTGTTCCTGGGGAAAGGCTTCTTATATCCTAAAAGGACAAGCCTTGACAGTCACAGAAGTGATTATAAGGATATGTAAAGTGTCCGCTCACCTTTACTGAAGGTGATACCTTGCTTTTTATAGCTTTCATTATGCTCTTAGTCTAAATCTGCTGCTAATTTGTAACCCTGATTAGTAATGGCCAACGATGTATGAATGACTCAGGATGTAACTTCTGATTTAAAAGTGCACTTATCCAATCTTCATTTACTGGCAGACGAGGGCTCGTCGACACCACTGGAATGTTCTTCCTAGGTGATTGGGTCGACAGGGACATCTTGAAGGCATAAGAACATCTGGCACCCTTCGTGCGCACCAGGAATGGTATTTCTGGGGTGAGCAGGCTGCCCTGGGCAAGAGCAGCCTTCTGTAGAGCTGATGTGAGCAGATCCCGACCACTGTTTATTTGAACATTCCTAACTGCAGATGAAGTGCAACTACGGCTGCCAACTCAGGACAAGGACAAGCTCTTTGGTGTCTTCCTACTTAGTGAACGACACTAACAGACCTAACTGTGCCTGGTCTCACACTCAATCAGAACCAAGATTTGCACTTGTCTGTGCAACGAGGCTGATCATTTGCTCGGGCTACCCAGCCTGTGATGGGGCGGGTCCTATAGAATGAACTGCTTTGTGAAATTCGAGATGAGACAGGGCTGCACACAGCACCCCACCTGACCTTACCCTCAAACTATGCTACTGAAAAGCCCTGGGAGAGAGAGGGATGCAGGAATTTATATACAACCAAGGTCAGCCTTAGGTAAAATCCAGGAGTAGGCAAACTTGGCCTTGGGTCTCCCTCCTCCCCAGTACTCTGCATCATCTCCTTTCACGCTGTCACAACCCCACCAGCATCTGGTTGCTTCTGCTTGCCTACGCAGCCCCCCATCATGATCCCCAAACGGCCACTGCACCCCTACTAGCCAAGCCTTTGTATAAGCCATTACAACACATGACCCCTGTCCCCATCTCTTTTCTTTGTTTCCTTTCCTACCTCCATCCACACAAGGAAAATTACTTCTCCATCCTCCGGACCACCACGGAAGTTTTACACAACCGCTGTTTTAGCATTTCTTGTATCACATGATACTTCTAACGTTGGCCCGTTTCTCCCCGCCCCCGGCTAGACTGTGACCTTATCTGAGGACAGAGGCTGTATTTTATTCACATCGTATCTCTAGGGCTCTGCACACTGTACCCACAGCAAGTATCTAATGACTGAATGAAAAGAGCTTGTAGAGAAATGGGACGCGTGAATCAAATGATAATTGTCAGTCCAAAGATCTCATGGATGGTGAAGACAGGATGGCTTTGTGGATCTAGGGCAGCTGAGAAGGCTTCACTAAAGAGAGGGGACTGGGCTGGGCCTTGGTGATGACTAGCAAGGAGATGCAGATGGTGAATTCCTCGGCTCCACATTTCTACAGGACTTCGCACCTGACAATAACCTTTCCTCCAACTGCTCTGTTTCCCTCTTGCCCTGTGTCAGAGGAAGACCAGGAGGCTCTCTGCCTTGTGTGATATTTCCCTGCCTCTCGCCCCACACCCACCCATTAAAATACATTTATTTAAAATCTGAAAAGGGAAATTCAGCGTGAATTAGTTTGGGTGATTGTGAATTTCTCAGGAGGGACTTTTTAAAAGCATTCCTCATAGCATTTAATTAAACATGGACCATAAAAGAAAAATCAATGGAAATAAAACCCAGTGGAAAATGACATTGTTGTCACAAAGAAAGATAAAATTGCATCATTAAAAATCTTGAATTCCTAAAATGATCAAATTATATTAGGTTTCCAGAAACTGCCTCTTAGAGACAATGGCCATCCATTAAAAAAATATTTAGGGGCTTCCCTGGTGGCGCAGTGGTTGAGAGTCTGCCTACCGATGCAGGGGACACGGGTTCGTGCCCCGGTCCGGGAAGATCCCACATGCCGCGGAGCGGCTGGGCCCGTGAGCCACGGCCACTGAGCCTGCGCGTCCGGAGCCTGTGCTCCGCAACGGGAGAGGCCACAACAGGGAGAGGCCCGCGTACCGCAAAAAACCAAAAACCAAAAAACAAAACAAAAAAAAAAATTTAGTATTTAATATAACACTGAATACTCCAGTATTTTTTTAAGCTCTTTTATATTTGTACCTATTTTTCTTACACTGAAAAATCTTGATTCCTAAAAATGTTAACAAACTTACTCATTTGTTTTATTTCATAATATGTACAAAACTGTTTTAAAATTGTAGTGCCAACATTAACAATACAAACACAAGATGAAGTTTAAAATTTTATGTTTTTACCTGTAGAATATATCCCACTCAAACTGTACAGTCAGAGAACTATGTTTAAAAGCCCTTGAAATAAATATTTTCTCTGTATGGTTATGATGCTGAGATCTTTACACAAATTTTTCGGTTCTTCATTTGTTTCCGTTCGGTTTTCATTTTAAGCTTTGGGTTTTTTTTTCCTTTTCTGGTTTTAAATACGTAAACATTTACATCTTTCAAAATTAAAAATAAGAAGACATAGTGAGAGAAGTCCCAGGTCCATCCTTATCCCCCTCCATCCCAAAGGGAATGTTTTTTTAAATATCCAGTTTTAAAATCTATCACAGAGCGCTCCGATTTATAAATAGAAACAATGAACAGAGAGGCCTTTGGAAGAGAGGAGTCCTTTCTGAGCAGGTGCTGTTTTCCCTCTGCTTGCTCTCGGGGCCAGCTGAAGCCTGTTACCCGAGCTCCCTTCGTCAGAAACCCACGGCTCCACTCGCAACCTCTGCCACTGGGAGACTAGCCATGATTCTTTTTCAAGCTAGACTCATGAACCTGCTGGAATACTTCAAAGGAAAAACAAGTGTCTGTGCTACCTGCTTTCAAGATTTATTGTTTTTTAAATGCTACCTTGAGAAGTTGTTCTTCTGGGCTTGGTAAGGAAAGAGAGGCCTCCTGTGGGAGGGGGTCAGCTTTCCCCACATCCCCAAGTGAACAGAAGCCAGCTCAGAAAGGCCAGGGAAATGGCGGGGGGAGCGGGGGAGCGGAGAACCTGGAGCCAACTGTAAAGTCGGCAAGGTCCAGTTCACATTGCCAGATCCAATTTAAGAAAATTCAGACTGCCCCTGAAAGAGCAAAATGGGTACAATGTAAAAATGTTCTAAGTTTACTGTCCAGTGTTACTGCCAAAAACCCACTGCCATTTGGACGTGCTGTAAGAGCATTTCCTCGAAAGCCACATAAACTACATATTTTTTTAATCAAATTAAGGTAGGGGGATACTGACAAAATTCTCTATTGATGATAAAGTGTTTCAAATGACATTTGGCCCTTGGAGTTTCCCGGATAAAAACAAAAGCTGCGAAATGTGGTACAGGCAGCTGTTTCTCTAGTTCTGGTGTAAGAAAAGGCGTGTGTGGGTACCAACGACCTGCCACAGCCTGGAGACACCCCCAGTTCTCCGAATCGGAGGTGACAATCACAGGCTTGGCTACAAATCACATGCTAGCCCACAACCAACACAGGCTGATTAGTGGGCACGTTGGGTTTTGGTGCTAAATCGGGGCCAAGAAGGGGGGCGGCCCACAGGGACGCACTGAAAGCCAGTATGTTCGCTACTGCAGATCAAGCCACGCCCTGAAACCCACAGGAAAGACGCTACCAAAGACAAGGAGACACCTGTCTGTGGGCCCCCAAAGGGAAGCACGAACCTCCAAACCTCTGCTCAGTGGTTGGTGTCACTGCTTGAACTTAAGAAACCTGCAAGGAACAATGTGGGTCTTGAAAAACAGCCTAGTATTCATATTTAAAGAAAAGAATCAATCTGGTTTTTATTTCCCTGCTTCCGAATCCCTTATAGTTTATTTCATTTGAAAACGGAAATTAGCTAATTCCATTGTTCTCTCAACTTTTTAGTTAGCTTGTATGAAGCTTACTGCAGTCATTCTTAATCCCTATATTGTCGATCTTATTACTTCACCCTACTTTCTTATTCCAGCATTCGTTTACATTTTAACGATTTCACTTATCCACCCAGCAAATATTTACTGATTGCCCTGTATGTATCAGCCACTGTTTCAGGTGCTGGGGGCACAGTGGTAAACAAGATCTGAGCAAATTACATGACACGCTTGGCAAACTCTTTTGGAAACTGAATTTTTTAAATTTTGGTTATCCAATACATGAATATACAGTCTGCTCATCAGAAGGAAGCTGCTTCTTGTTATGACTGTGGGACACATGAACACTGCACAAAGCTTCTGCAAAGAAGTAAAAGTAGGACTTCCCTGGTGGCGCAGTGGTTAAGAATCTGCCTGCCAATGCAGGGGACACGGGTTCGAGCCCTGGTCTGGGAAGATCCCACATGCCACGGAGCAACTAAGCCCGTGCACCACAACTACTGAGCCTGTGCTCCAGAGCCTGAGGCCACAACTACTGAGCCCACGTGCCACAACTACTGAGCCAATGTGCTACAACTACTGAAGACGGTGTGCCTAGAGCCCATGCTCCACAACAAGAGAAGCCACCGCAATGAGAAGCCCGTGGACCACAACGAAGAGTAGCCCCCGCTCACCAAAACCAGAGAAAGCCTGCGTGCAGCAACGAAGACCCAATGCAGCCAAAGATAAAATAAATAAAATAATTTTTAAAAAAAGTAAAAGTAGCAACCACTTATAGAGGGCTTACTCGACGCCAGGGATTGTTCTAAGTTCTTTACCCATATTAACCAAGTTAATCCTCCCAATGACCCTCTGGGTCATTATAATTATCTCCATTTTACAGATGAGAAAACTGAGGCCCAGCAAGCTTACATGACTTCTCTAAAGGCAGTCAGTGGTGGAGCTGGCCTTGAACTCAGCAGTCTGGCTCAAGGTAGCCTTTTTCTGACCCCGGTGGGGCTGAGGCCTCCTTAAGGTTTGCTTCTGACATAATGTAATTTAAAACAGCAGGAGGCAAGAAGAGGCGTTTGTTGGGAAAAGAATCATGTTGCAGAGAGAACTGGCAATAAATATTCCTGATCAGCTGCCTGATAAGGATGGAATGGGGTTTGGAGAATTTCATACTCTCATGAAATAAACATGTGATTTTTGACCTTCCAGAAGTGACAGAAACTATTCAAAGTATCCCATTTTTATCTTTTCCCCCTTTCAGCCTTCACTTTACACTGTGCTGTCCTGGCAGAATCTTGCTCACAGTTGGCTGTGGCTTCCCAAGGGCTAAAGAAATGCCCAGACACATATAACCTGGGGAACAGGGACACATCTAGCTTTGGGAATATCAAAGGTCAGTCGTGCTGCGTGCAAAAGCTTATAGCGTTCTGCACAAAAACCCCCTCACTACATAAAGGTTGAAGATTTGCCAAAAGCCACAGAATTGGACCTTAACATCTTCTATAGGTACCTAATCAAACTGTCCCTCCTGATAAGTGAACTCCCATGTCTTGAATCCCAGGAACATTACACATATTACAAACTGTGGTCCCCAGACCACAGCAACATCATCACCTGGGAGCCGGTTAGAAATGGAGACCCTCAGGCCTCACCCAGACCTGCTGAATCGGAGTCTGCATTTTAACAAGAGCCCCAAGTGATCCATGTGAATATTAAAATCGGAGAAGCGCTGGAATGGTCACTAATTCCATTTTCTAGCTATTTAAGGTGCTGGGAGGGGAGCTGTTGGTGACTCTCTATTGGTTATAAACACATCAATCTCTTGAAAGGTATATTCTCAGCCTCACCTCGTGATTTAACTTAAAACTACCTTCCTGATGCAATACAATCTTCAGTTCGTTTTTATGGTAGATCTAGACTTTTTACAATCCAATCATTCCTGTGTGAGCAGACATTAAGGCTTCAGATGTGCAAAACTACGTTTCTTATGACACCCAGAAAAAAATGGTCAAGAGCCCCCCGTGTGGACAATGACTCACACTGGTGTCTTTTCTTCAGAGCAGGTTAATTGCCTTTCCCAAATCCCAGCAAGTCCCTTTAGCATAGACCACAAACATAAATCTCAGCCCAGCTCCTGCCCAAGTTAACACAAAGTAATCAAAATAATAATAACAGCTACCGTTCGTGTGGTGCTTACAACACGTCTGATGCTGTTTTGACAACTTAAAGTGTAAAAAAAAAAAAAATCACTTAATCCTCACAGCAACCTTATTTTACACACGAGGACAACGAAGGACAGAGAGGTTCAATGGTCTGCCCTAAGCCACACAGCTAGTTCATGGTGGTGATTCTAATCCAGACCAGCTGTCTCCAGAGTCCACACTGGTAACCACAGCACCGCATGGCCTCTCAGAGCCCAAATTAATGCTGCCCAGGCTTCCAAGAGTCCCTTATTCAAATGCTCTCATAATAAAGACTGATCGGGCTTCCCTGGTGGTGCAGTGGTTAAGAATCCGCCTGCCAGTGCAGGAGACACGGGTTTGAGTCCTGGTCCGGGAAGATCCCGCATGCCGCGGAGCAACTGGGCCTGCGCGCCACGACTACTGAGCCTGGGCTCTAGAGCCTGTGAACCACAACTTCTGAGTCCGCGTGCCACAACTACTGAAGCCCGCCCACCTAGAGCCCGAGCTCCGCAACAAGAGAAGCCACCGCAATGAGAAGCCTGCGCACCGCAACGAAGAGTAGCCCCCGCTCACCACAACTAGAAAAAAGCCTGCGTGCAGCAGCGAAGACCCAATGCAGCAAAAAGTAAATATAATTTATTAATTAATTAATTTTAAAAAATAAAGACTGATCAGTTATTTAGGAGAATGTAATTCACTTCAGAGGTTTCAGTTGACAAAAAGAGAGAGGCTGGCAGCTACTAAGACATTATTTCACTAAGTTAAAACATTATTAACCTCTGGTTTCTAATTCTTAGTTGGGATTGCAAGAGCACGTGGTCTGCTGCTTGGAAGTGCTTTAAAATGTCCTCCTGCCTGTAACTGGTACCAGCTCTGACATTAAAACTGCACTGTATTTTCTATAAATGAGAAGCAGTTCTAAATGTTAAGGATTCATGATATTGCTGGCTTTGATTATGCATTAAATCAGTGGTCTAATTTCTCTTTTTAGCTGCAGATAACTCTTTTTGTAAGTGAAATCTTAAAGACAATACCAATACATGTGACTGGGTAAAGCCTTGGGTTTTGGTTGAAGTGGAGAGAAGGAAATCTCTTGACCTTTACCATCTGCCTCAGTATCCCAAGAAGACCCGTCCCTAGAGTCCTGAAAACACAGAATGAAAAACGCCAAGGGCAACACAGTGAGCCGCCTCTCCTCTGCACCAATTCAGCTCTCCTTAGACCCTCCCTGCCTGACTCTACACAAGGTGAGGTCCTCTGCCTTATACCTGAAAGACCTCACAGGACCTGTATTCTCCCCTGTGAAGCTGAAGAGAAGGAAACTAGACGCACAGTTGAAAAGCGCACTGCCCAATGCTTGGCAAAACACGAATGGGTCACAGAAACAATGAAGGGTGACGTTTCCAACTGCAAAGTAACGTGGAGGCCTGCCAGGGCGTAGATAGCAGTCAGCTATATATGCTTATTAGGGAGTGAATTTTGATATTTTTTTTCTTCAATCACTTCTGTTTGCACTGGAAGCAAAGCAAAATAACACATACTCCTAGGCACAGTACAGGAAAAGAACTGCGGGTTACGGTGCAGGAAATACAAAAACCAGTGAAGTCCTAACCAGTAATCATGACCAACCTCTTAACCATGAATGCATCCCACTGCCTGGCCATCATCCCTGTGGGTGCATATAAACAAAATTTAAATTTACATAAATTAGTATTTAAAATAGTTTTAAGTGCTCTTTGCACGAAGAGAATGGCAAAGTGGTTCCCAATATATTGATACCACTCAACAACAGGTAACAGACAACAGGTAGCACGTGTGGAACTGGAGGTGGGGGGGGCCCTCCCAGATCCCCCCTTCCCATCCCTTTTGATCATTTCCGCCTAAGAGACCACATTACCGAGCTCACCACCAGAAGCCTGGGCTCCAGGCAAGCAGTTCTGGTGCGCAATTAACACAGTACTGGCCATACCCTTTTCCTACCAAAATCTCTTCACAAAGTTTAGCCAAAATTGATCTCATTTGATTAAAAGGTGGGACTTGGAACCGAAATATTATAAAGTCTCAGTTAAGAAGAATGTACAGGGCGTGGCGTGTATGGATTAAATACATGTTCAAGTTAATTTTTTTAAAAACCTCTCTATGATGTCGTAGTGTGCCGTCCTTACTAAGTTGAGCATAAATAATTAAATCAATCTTCGGGGAGTGGAGTCAGTTCTGGTTTTTGTTTCTTAAACGAGGCACTCTAAAACTGCACGATAAACAAAAGGAAACAGGCTCAATCTGCACACATATTAAGATGAATCTTGAAAACTGCTTTTTTACCAAATTCTTTACATGGGCTTGCTTTCCTGTAATTTTCCTAACTCTAAAGGTTTGCACGTGGCAAAATAAATTCTGGGTTCCCTTAGGTTGCATTTATTCTGACACCTTTGAAGCAAGTCCACCCCCTGGGACTTGAACCGTGACAAACCCGGTGAGAGTTGTCGACCCAGAGCGGGCCAGCCTCGTGTCGCCGCATACCTCAGCTTTCACAAACACACCACAGCGCGGCTTACCTTGACTCCCAGGGCTTCTCCAGAAATGACAGCAACGGTCACGGCCTCCTTACTGGGTTTAGGGATTTCGCTGCTTTTCAGTTCCTGGTACCGAGGCTCCACCATCTTCTGTGGGCTCCTCAAGTTAACCCACAGCTGTAGGCCGTGGACTGGCTCCTCCGAGCAAGGCATCTCGGCGTGCACGATGCCCCGGCCCGCGGTCATCCACTGCAAACACCAGACCGGCAAGAAGGAAGTGTGACCCGGCCTCTAATGAGTCCACAGGTGGGACGATTACCACTTGGTAACTAAGTCAGGCACCTTACAAGTCTGCTTTCCGAGGAATAACAAAACGACAGAGACGACTGCTGCGGCCCTTTCCAGTTTTCCAAACATGTCCCATGCTTCCGCGTGTGTGATCAAATCATCAGCTCTGGAATTCACACAAATGGAAGAACCCCCTCTTTGGCATCCCTGAGTCTTAGATTGCGCCCCTAGATGGGGAGTTGCGGGCAGAGAGTAAACTGAGAAGTGCTCTCGGGAGACGCATCTTAACAAGTGAAGAAAGCAGGATTGGGCAGGGGGAGAAGCCAATCACCAATGCAGTTATTGTACAACGGAGGCCTTAGCCGAGCCAACAGGGAGCTCTGGAGTCGGATGAAACTTCAGAATTGTCCCAAATTGAGGCTTTCCTATCCCCACATCAGCAAACCCTTGACTGTGGGCCACCCTGCAGTAGCGAGCACAACCTTGGGAGAGGCGGTTCCCGGGACAGAGGGCAGCGCCCAGAGTGGGATGCAGCTGAGAGCCATCAACAGCCGGTATTCGCAGCAGCTGGAGGACACGAGGTGGGCCTACTGGTACCCGTGGAGGCCCACGGGACCCACCACACCATAGGCAGCTGACTTCAACATGGGGAACGGAGCCCTCACCACTTGGAGGAAGTTACTGCCTCCGCTCTTCTGCAGACTTTTCAAGCGTTCATTTATTTCTTTACTGAGAGCACATGAGGGGCCAGCCCCAGATGCCAACCTCGGGATCTGAGGATAAAGGGATAGAACACAATAGGTAGGTTTCTTGCCCGTCTCAGCTTGGGTTCTCCCACAGAAGATGCTGAGACAAGGGCTCGAGTGCAGGGAGTATATTTGCCAAGTGGTACAGAAAGCACAAGTAGGGAAGAGCAGGAAGGGTGAGCCAGGCAAGGGAGAAAGCCACAAAGGGGGGTTAACGAGCAGGTTACACCTGTGGGCATCTGGGGCTCAATCCTACTGGGAACCATGCCGAGGCACGTTAGAATTGATGCATGGAGGACGGAAGAATCCACTTCCGGGGTCACAAGCAGTCGAAGCTACGCTTTACACTCTGCTCCGGGGACAGGTTACTGTTGACTTTTGGGCACGACTCTTTGCCCTTTTGCTTTTCTGTCTCTCAATCTCCTGTTCACTGAAACACCACGATTCAAATATTTGCAGATGTCATCCCCCAAAATATGTAAATGATCCCAGAAACTACCTGTACAGAGTCCACACTTATAAAAACTGGCAAAGATGAACCAAGCACTTCCTGGGGATTTTAATGGTAACACGTCTCAGACAGGACTAGGATGGTGGCCGGGTTTGGGTCATGCTCTTTAAGTCACAACACCTACCCCTGCAGATGGACTGGAAGACAAATAGAAAATTGTCTCAAAGGCAGCAGAGAGATCTAGAAAGATGAGGCCGGAAACTGGCGCCGTGAATGTGGCAGCAACTGGGACATCATGAGTGACCGTGACCTGAACAGCTTCAGGAAAGGTTTGGGGGGCAGTGCTGAGAGGCCAACCCTGATTTCAGTGACTGGAGGATGGGACGGAAGAGAAGGAAGCCGAGACAGTGACCTGTGATTACTTTTTTCAGAAACATCAGGAAAAGCCCTACGTGGGAGCTAAAAACTGATTGTGAGGGCCCAGGGAAGCATGAGAGAGGAATACAAGGGACCTGTGCAGGTTTTCAGGCGGAGTGCAAGAAGCCATAGAAAGGGACAAGTCCAAGGTGTAACAGACAGAGCAGGGGACGCGGGAAGCTACCAGAAGTGGGTGGGACGGAGCAGCCTCACCCAAAGACTATGAAACCATCAGCCATTCCTCATCTCGGCCATACCTGCAGGTCTCCTGGGTTCAACTGACCAGTGTGTCCACAGAAGTCTTCATGGGCCATGCTGCCCCCTTCCAGGAGGTAAGATACCTTTGGGAAAAAAAAAAAGAAAAAAAAAAAACAGAAGAAAAAGTAGGTGTTGGAGGGCTGTGAAGAGTTGTTCACTTTTTCCACTGAAAATGTGTTGACCAAAGTGTCGGGAGCAACTAAGATGGTTGAGCGAGCTGAGGGGATGAACCTCAGTGACAGGGCCACGCTAGCCTGAGCAACATCTTTGAGAGAATTTCAAGTGGGAGCCCCTTCCTCCGGGCAGATGCAGCCCTGAGCAAGCAGAGCTCCCAGCTGGGTGAGAGGGACCGCCACTCATACCCTCAGCCCGCCGGGACGAGGCCCTGCCACGGTGGGTCCCAGAGCCCAGGGTGAAAGAGAGGCAGCTCCTGTTGAAACAGCAGGAGCCTTGTTACCAAGGCCACGTTCACCCAGGTGTGTGGGACGACAGCTCTCAGGCCTCCACACCTTCCTTCACAGGCTGATAGGAGAAATCCAAAGGACGTATGTCTTTCCAACACCAGGCACACACACTCCTGAGGTGCTCAATAAATGCTGGCGAGATGTATCAGATGAATTCACAGAAATGAAAGTCAACTTTTCCAGAGGCAAGACCGTACTAAATCTAAAAGCATTGTCCGTGTTGACATTCTGTGTTGTCCGTCACAGTAGCCACTAGCCACAAGTGGCTACGTTTAAAATAATTAAACAAAATAAAAAATTCAGCTGCACTAGTCACATTTCGCAGGTTCAACAGCCCCATGTGCCTAGTGGCCACCACAGTGGACAGCGCAGATTACGACGCATTTCCATCTTTAAAGAAAGTTCTATTTGACGACACTATCTTGGTAAATAAATCTGCGTAGCAGCAGCCATCTATGGGAGGCATTGTGTGCAGGGGGCAAAACCCTCCTGGGAGCGTCTGCAATCACAGTACCTCTTGGCAGAACGAAATTTCACCGATTCTAAACAGCACTAGAAAATCGAGCCCTTCTCATTTCATGATTTCACTAAACGGAAAAGTCAAGCAGCTCTACAATTCTCATTTTAAAAACGACTGTGATTATCCTAACTAACAAAAACGAAAAAGACACCCAACTACTTAGCGTTTTAAACTACCCCAGGGACATGGTAACATTTGAAATGTAAGACTTAACACCGAAAGCTTAAGACGCCGTTCGTACGTTGGTGCTGGGGTCCTCTCTGTACCCCTCTATTTAGATTCGACTTTCCATTTTGCTCATTTTGTACACACTTATGAAATTCATCTGTAATGCCAACAAGAAATACCAATCAGCCACAACAGCTCTGAAAGGTGTCTGCAAAACCATGTTTACTGGCGAACCACGCGTGGCTCCCCGCCTCAGGCTTACGGGTGACAACTCCGATCGTTTGCATCATTGGATGAAGTTTTCACGTTCTAGCTATCCAAATGCTTTCTTTAAAGCTTAATGTGTTTATCCGTTTTAACCTTGGAAACTGTACTTCAAAACTCTCTTTAACCATTATTAAACGAGCAAACCAGAAAATGCAGTCTGCAATTAAAATCCCAACATCTCTTGTAATTATGTAAGCCAGATCTAATTTTTGCTCAAAGACTCATTCCACCAAATATAGCAATTTAAGTCACTACTTAAAAAGAGTAAATAATACTTTTTAAGGAACAAATCACAAATCTCTAAAACCACAAAAAAGAAAGAGTAGAAATATTATATTTCAACAGGAAAGAAAAACAAAAAAAAATACACCCAAGAGGTAATAAGAGAAGAGAAAATATCTATGAAGGTTTCAGCATATATATCAGATACTACTGTTTTACACAAATAAGATTATTTCCTCCTCCATACAAGAACGCATTATATATGTCTAGGCCAGATTGTTTTTGCAGTCTGTTTTTGCTGTATCCTAAGGCATAAAAAGTAGATCTAACTTTTTTTAATATGAAAATTCAAAAAGTTGTTTCATAACCTATAAGTGGCAATGGGTTTCTGATCATTTTCCTATACATTTGTGTAGTTAGGAACTAGCCAAAAGATTATCAATTCATAGATGTAAAACTTACAACAGAATACTTTTTAAATAATAAAGATTTATGAATTCATTGAACAAATAGTCATTGAGGTCTTCCAATGGAAACGACACAGAAAATATCAATAATTGTTTTCATGAAGCTCATATTCTCATGCAGAAGAGAGTAACTGGGAATAAAATACGGAGTAAGGGTCCTGCTGGGTAAGTACACGGTCGTGTGAGGAGCACAGGAAGGATTTAGCTCACACTTGGGCGCCAGATAAAGCTTCTCGGAGGAAGTGAGTCCTAAGGAGGGAAGGGAGTAAGCCAGACAAAAAAAGATGGCAGTGAAGGTGGGCCAGGAGTGTGTTTCAGGCACGTGTGAAGACCAAGAAGTGAGGGAGATCATGACTCACGCAAGGAGCACGAATGGCAAGAGACAAGAAGGGGCCACAAAATAAAACCAAGATTGCACTAACACTAGATTCAGCCATGACCTTGGTGTCCTATATCAGTGTGACCCCTGCTCCATCAGCAGGGCAGGACCTTCCACCCAGTGTTAGGGAAAACCTCCGCTGCCCTTGGTGGTATCTCCCTCCCCATGGAGGGTACTCCATTAACATTAACACTCCTCAACTCCTGCTGTATCTCACCCACCCCTCCATAGTGGGAAGGAAACAGCTTGATCTGATTGGTGGACTTGAAAGAAGCAGCTGCGCTCGCATAGCTGAACCCTGCTTCTCCTCTTCCTCTTTGGGAATCAGCCTGCCACAGGTCAGGGTCCTCTTCCGCTCTTTGCCTCTGTGAGAAGGGCCAGCCCCCATGGCAGTGGCCTGCAGGGCTCCAGCACAGCCAGTGAGGTCTGAATGGAGTCTGCCTCAGTTTCAGGTGCTGTATTCAGAAGCCCAGCTGCCTGCAGATATAAGCCACATTCGACAGTATCAGCTTTATTGGAAATAAAGGTCTATTTTTGTCCGCTATCTTTCTTACTCTTTCATCTCAACTGGTTCGGAATTCAGGCTAGGAAAGCAGGCCATCGTTTATTCTGCCTCTTCATATTCCCACCTCAGGGCAACTTAAGACCTGGTCCTGTCATGCTCTTGAAATCTTATACTACGGCCTTATAAAAAACCCACCTCTTCTGGAGCAAATTTTATTTTATTTATTTTTATTTTATTTTATTGAGTGCCGGATCTTGAAACCAAGTATTTGTAGAGCACTTACTCCAGCGCAAGTCGAGCTGGCTGACACGAGGACTCTTCGTGTGTCATCCTGCAGAACAATGTCACCGAGGTATACTGTGTACAGAATGGCCTTGGTAGCAACCTTTATCCCAGCAAGTGACAGGCAGATGGCTACAGACACTGGAGGGTCTAGACTGTGGTTAATTTTATGTGTCAACTTGGCTGAGCTAAGGGATGCCCAGATAGCTGGTAAAACATTTCTGGGTGTGTCTGTGAAGGTGTTTCTGGATGAGATTAGCATTTGAATCAGCAGACTGAGGAAAGAGGATCCAGCATCGCCAGTGTGGGTGGGGCACGATCCAATCCGTTGAGGGCTCGAATAGAACACAAAGGTGGAGGAGGGATGAGCCTTTGCTCTGTCTTCTTCAGCTGGGACGACAATCTTCTCCTGCCCTCAGACATCAAAGCTCCCGATTCTCAGCCTTCGGATTCTGGGCCTCGGTCTGAATTATACCGCCACCTTTCCTGGTTCACCAGCCGGTAGACAGTAGACTGTGACATTTCCCCACCTTCCTTAATCACACGAGCCAATTCCTATAATAAATCTCCTCTCACATAATCTCTATATATCCAATTGGTTCTGTTTCTCTGGAAAACCCTGACTAGATTTTAAGTCTAAAACCCCCTCCTGGAAACTTGCTATCGTAATGGCAACAGTGCAACATTGGCACGGGAACAAAGGAGATCCATTTGTAGGGGAAATTAACATATAATGACAGCAATTTCACATCAGTGGGGCAAGGATGCCTTTTCCAATAAACGGTATTGGAACAAGTGACTGACCAAATGAGACATGACTAAAAGAATGTTCACAACCTAAAAGTTGAGAGCTATATTGTATTCGGCGGGCATACTAAGGACCTCAAGCCCGAGAGGCAGCGTCTCAAGTAAACCTGAGAAACTGCTCCGAGGAGGCCAGGGGGAGGCAGGATATATAGGGGTTTTGCAGCAAAGGGCAGGTAGTCTGTAGGTCGAAAGATTACTGTTAATTAAAGAAAACCAGATATCTCACGTTAAGGAATTTAGGGCTTTTCTACGAATGGGAAGATGCAGGAGTCTGGGCTCACTGAAACCATTCCTTTGCTATGCACCTCAGCTATCTGGGGCCAGGATCCTGTGTTTTCACATCCTGAGTCTCCTCAGGGCTCACTGTGGGAAGTGGCTGCAGTCTGACGGCTGCTAGATGGCAGGTATTCTTTCATCCCTGAGTTCCCTCAGGGCTCTCCAGCTCACCAAGTCGGTGGCTGCAATCCCTGAGGATTGTGACATCCTTTGTTTACAGATATGGCAGGAAGTATTTTATTTCTCAGAGAAAAGAGAGTAAGCCCCCACTACATGCAGAAACGTGTTCCAAATGGATTAAGGATTTTAAAAATACACTTAGAAGATTTAAATCTAAGGAGACAACAAAAATCCAAAATGTCTGCACAAATCTATCTCAGCAATGTTTATTATGATGGCAAAAAGACAGGAACAATCTGGACGATGGGTTAATAGGGTACACTTAGCTAAATAATGGTACAGCCATACAAGAGGATATTATTATGCACCTGTTAAAAAGTGATACAGATCTCTATTCACTGATACAGAAAAATGAAATATTATTTAATCAAAAAAGCAGGCTACAGAGCAGTAATTGTATTTAAAGGGTCAAAGGCAACGATGCATTTAAATGGGTTCATTCAAATAAAACTGTAGCCCGTCATGCTGTCTACGCGTGTAAGTGCCTGGATGGACACGTGTCAAAATGTGAACAAAGGTCATCTCCAAAGGGTGGAAATGCAAGTACGTTTTATTATCTGCTTTCTCTTCTGCTGGTCTACATTTTCTGCAATGAGTAGTTTACTTTTTTACAATGGAAATTTTTTTATTTGGGGAAAATAAAAAGATGTTGCCACTAATCAGTGAATGAAATGCTTTATTGTGCACAGATGCTGGCGAATATTGGTTCCCTGTGTGCGTAAACTGGGGCTGGAAGGAAGGCAATAAGACATAAGGCAAAACACTAAGAATCAGAATAACTCCCTATTACCTGTGAGGACCACATAGGTACCTCTGCCTTTAATATGCTGCTAGATGGGAAAGATCTGGAATTCTTATAGAGGGCACTCATGCCAAAATAAGAATTAAGCACTTAGGACTCCATACCGAGCTTAAGAATTTCAGAGGACAAATAAAAAGCTTCCAAACTTCATACAACCAGCCAAACTACACTGAGCAGTGTCTAGAATTGCTTTCCTTTTCCTGTTATTCATGTACTTTTAATTAAAATAACTGCATAATAAAGGCAAATTTCTTTCTGTTTGGGCTGAAGCTCCCCTTTGGCTTCTCAAAGGAGTCTCTTTCAAATCATGTTCTTTCCCTCCCCCAAGATCTTTCAATTATCCAAGCCTAGGGACTTTCAAGTTGTTAATCATCTAAAACTATGTCAGGCAACTTGCAAAAGTAAATTGTCGGGAACATGAGTCACTTAAAGATAAAAATTTACATGGATATCAAAAGAGGGTTTTGGGTTTTTTTTTGCAAATTTTATTTTAGGGAGCAGTTCCAACACTGTTTCTAAAAGACTGACGAGACCATTACTGCTGCCTTTTTCCCCTACCTTTGCCGTGTGGATGTGCTCTTTTCTCTGGCAGTACACAAGTAAACAGCATCTCCCCTATCCTAAATAAAATCTGAATTAGAGAAGTCTGGCCAACGAGGCTTTACTGAGTCTGTAATGCCAACCTTTTACTACTTAAAGCAAAAAACATGCTTTTAGCCTTTGGGGAAAGAAAAATCAGAAACCCAGGAAATTTTATTTACTATCTTTTATTTATTTATTTATTTTTGCTAAGTGCTGTAAATGTTACACTGAGACCTTAAGGATAAATTAAGGGCTGCAGAGGATTAAAAAACAAACAAACCTCAGGCAGTACTTTGAGAACTGACATGATCCAGATGATTTTTTAGGCCATTACATAATCGCAAACACCTGGAGAATTGCCGTGGGTGGTTGAGGGGATTGGGAGTGTTATGTTTAAACTGGAGACTTGCATGTGTCTAATTAAGTAAGAAATCTGTAATTTGAAACAGGTGTTTTCTTAAAGGACTTGCCGTGCTTCCTGGTCCTGCTGCATCCTTTCCTGGTCCTAAACTTTCCACGGGTCTTTACGAAATATTTGTGCTTCCTTGTCAGTTCTTATTTGTTTCTGTGTTTGTTTGTATTTGGAAAGAGAAAGACACAAACCCGCAACAGTAATGAAAGTAAAGCATTACCTGCAATATGAAGTTTAGAGAAGGTGTACCTCAAGGAGCTATAAATGAATCCTGAAGAACTACAGCACTGAACAGAGTTTGTTGTTTCTGGTTGGTATTTAGGAAGAAGAGTGTCCCTGTTACAGATGCAAAACACACTCTTTAAAAGAAAAAGGTTATATTACAGATTAAACTCTGTTTTCTTTTAATTTCCATTTGCCCTAAAATGGTGCCCTTTTCTCTATTGGTAGCTGAGTAGGAAAAAGAGAAAAACAAAACAAAAACACGGGTTGAGGTCATGGCTGATGAGAGAGGCCGGCAGGGAACATCTTGCGTAATCGAAGCGGCTAACTGGTCTTCAAGGACAGAAACAGCATGTTTGAATGCATACAATCCAGGACCCGACTTATTTTACAAAAATGTCTTAATTTCTTGAGTAATCACTGAGAAACCTAGAAATTCACACCCCGCCCCCAAGTTGGCTCATCCAATCACGACCCCACAAAAACACCTTCACAAGTGCCAGAAGGTCGTTTGCACAAAAGAGGAAAAGAGAAGCAACATGGTTTAGGTATTCAGCCAAGGGGCAAACCCAAACCTTTTAACGCTCTGCCACAACCCCCGGAGACGCCCCCTGCTGGTGAAGCCCTGCCTCGGGAGCCACTCGGGCACTGGAGCCTGGGTGGGAACCTGGGCTTTGCCACTTACTTGCCAGGTGTGAGATGTGGGGTGAAGGCCTTAACTTCTCGGAGGCTCAGTTTCTTCACTTACAACAGGGACCTAGGCAATGAGCTCACCGAGCATGGTGAGGGATAACCCAGGTGACGTGTGCAAAGCACATAACAAGTGTTCAGTAAGTTCTAGAATCAGCACGTTTGCCACATTCCTCGAGCAGAGATCCTGTTCATGGGTCCTCCCTCTGGTCCTCACTGGAGCTTCCTGGAATGATTTCCCCCAATATTCTCATGGTTTGCGTCCTTACTTCGTTCAGGCCTCTGCTCAAATATCACTGCCTAGAGACTTCCCTTGCACTCCAGTGGTTAAGACTTAGCCTTCCAATGCAGGGGGTGTGGATTCGATCCCTGGTCGGGGAGCTAAGATCCCACATGCCTCACGGCCAAAAAACCAAAACAGAAAACAGAAGCAATACTGTAACAAATTCAATAAAGACTTTAAAAATGATCCACATCAAAAAAAAAAAAAAAATGTCACTGCCTAAGAGAGGCCACCCCCAACCAGGTCATCTAACTGGTCAATCTATTCTCAATCCTCCGACTCTGTTTCTTCTTCCTAGCTTTTTCATGAAGGGCACTATATTATGTAATTATTTGGTTATTCATTTATTGTCTGTCTTCCCTAAGAAAATGCAACCTCCCTGAAGGCTAGAACATATAGCTGACACTGAAGATGGATGGATGGATGGATGGATGGATGGATGGATGGAAGGAAGGAAGGAAGGAAGGAAGGAAGGAAGGAAGGAAGGAAGGGCAGCATCTTGTATTTGCGTAGCATTTCAGCACTTAAAAAGCATATGATCCTGGGAATATATTATCACCTACACGATACTGATGAAAACATTGTGGCTTAGTGTGATTAAGTTTACACCATTAATAGTAGCAGAGAAAGGACTTAACATTTTCTGTCTCTGAGAATAAAACTATTTTCACTCCCCCACAATGTCCCACGGATGCTGGCGCCATCTTGGCAGTAACACAGGTGTTGTGAGCACAGCACCTGCCTTGGAGGAGACGGCTGATGGGAGCTGCAAGGGGAGCCAGCGCTGCCAACTGCGAGGGCTTCAGGCAACCTGGCACCTCTGGCAAAGAAAGGGTCCTTGCTATTGTATACAAAGCTGAAAACAGGCCTCGGGATTCCCAGGTGAAGTGGAGAAGAGGTTGATGGAGGGCCAGGCAGCCCCGTGATCCCGCGATGAGGTGATCACGGGATCCTTCTTTGGTGTGGACGTTGACAAGTTCTACCCAACAACGTCTAACTACAGAGCAATGAACAAATGACTTGAAAGCAACTCTCCTTTTCTATTTTTCTGTTGCTCCCCTCACAAAAGTCTCCCAAATTTACTAATTTTCCTTTCACCCTGAATAAAATTTCAGACATGCACATCGAGGTTCTATGATGATCACATTCCCAAATCTACTCAGGCTGAATTGCAAACTTCCTGAGAATCTTCCAGCTGCTTCTAGAACCCCAGATTCAGACATGCCCTTCCTCTTCAAACTCCACTCAGGAGTCAACCCTTTGGGGGAATCTCTTCAGACAAACTACCCCTGGCTCCCCATGTCGTCAGGCCAGCCTCTTAACTGATACCACCTACATCTTGTAAAACTGTGGTCAAGGCGTTCACGTCCATTGTTTCATTTCCCATGTTATACTGAAGGGGCTTCTAGGGAATGGTGTGCCAGCTTCTACAATTACCCCAATTTCCCACATACAAAAGCACTATGTCGGGCTTCCCTGGTGGCGCAGTGGTTGAGAATCTGCCTGCTAACGCAGGGGACACGGGTTCGAGCCCTGGTCTGGGAGGATCCCGCATGCCGCGGAGCAACTAGGCCCGTGCGCCACAACTACTGAGCCTGCGCATCTGGAGCCTGTGCTCCACAACAATAGAGGCCGCGATAGTGAGAGGCCCGCGCACCGCAATGAAGAGTGGCCCCCGCTTGCCACAACTAGAGAAAGCCCTCGCACAGAAACGAGGACCCAACACAGCAAAAATTAATTAATTAATTAAAAAAAAAAAAAGCACTATGTCTGTACCCAGCGGGAAAGTGGGTACTTCGAAGCACTGTTGCTTAAGAGTGCCCTCTGCTGCTCCTTATGACCTGTGCTCACTGTTTTTCTAAAATCAGTTCTCGCCAAACCAGGGAGCTGTCTGGCTAAAAGATTCACCAATGACTAAGTATGTCTTCCAGCCCAAGCGCGTTGTCTCTGCTCAAAGAACACGTGTCCATGGGGCAGGCTGCCCTCTATTCATCAAGGGAGGGGATGTGCTGTGGTGTAGAAGTGAGTTTTCCTCTAGTTAAAAGCTGTCAAGGTCAACATCCAAGAAAGAAAGGCCTGAAACGCTCCTCCGCACACATGGTCCTAGGCAGGCTTGGGGCTCACAGGGCTCTTACAGAGACAGAGTTAAGGGAATCATGTCGATTTCCCTCGTTTTAATATTTTGTTAAAATTTCATTATAATAATATTTAATTTAATTAAGCAGGTGACACCTTTTGGTGGGTGATTTCTTATTATTCCTGATTCAATTCATTGTAAGGATCTAATTTCTGAATGTTTCAGTGAATGTGTTCATTGCACTTGATGTTATCGGGCCACAGTTCTCGGGATTTTGGACTTCAAGAAGCAATAAAACACTTTATAATAAGGGGGTGTGATACAGGGATGCCAATTTTTGTCTTTCTTTTGTCTTTTTTTTTTTTTTTTTTTTTTTTTTGCAGTACGCAGGCCTCTCACTGCTGTGGCCTCTCCCATTGAGGAGCACAGGCTCCGGACGCGCAGGCTCAGCGGCCATGGCTCACGGGCCCAGCCGCTCCGCGGCATGTGGGATCTTCCCGGACCGGAGCACGAACCCATGTCCCCTGCATCAGCAGGCGGACTCTCAACCACTGCGCCACCAGGGAAGCCCTTTCTTTTGTCTTTTTAAATAATCCTTTAATTTTGGAATATTTTTTAATCTCATTTTCTTTTTATTTCATTTCAGCCTGCACAAGAGAAAATGTCATCACAAACTCGTAAACAGGAAGTTAGAAAGCACCCAAGGGGAACACAATGATTATCCCTTCCCTACCTTCAGGGAGCTACTGGTAATTCCAGCAGGGAGGACACTACTAAAACATGTAGCTAAGAGAAGCAAATGCTGCAGAGAAGTACAATCAGTCCCACTGGACACAGAAGAAAGATCAATCCTGATGAGGATGAATCTAGAGGAATGGGGGAGTAACTCATGGAGAAGGCAGCCCCCTCAGCTGGTCCCTAAAGGACTGAAATATTGGGGAAAAGCTGGGGTGGGTGGGGCAAAACGGTACAGAGAAGGAGGAAAAGAATCTTTAGGTTGTAATAAAAGGTCATAAGCAACTAAAGCACCATTTTGTTAATTATCATGTTATTCCTCATCATGAATGGTCTCCTTGTGGCTACAAGAAGTTCAATGATTGGTCCTTAAATATCCCAGCAGTCAACCAACCCAATCCATTTCCTCATTTTACTGGAAGTTCAGAGAAGTGAGAGCATTACTTTGAACTTATGGGCAGGAAAATCCAGGTCCCTGAACCATGAGAGCAGTGGGTCCCACACTAAGTTACAGAAGAAGTATGAGGTGCTCACAGTTTGAGGATCTGTGCCACCTGCGCAACCTCACTTCAAATGCTATGAACGTGTCTATGTATTGAAACACTATGAGATGTACAGAATGGGAACTTTGTTCCAGGAGTGGGAGCATGGAAGAGTGGACCGGTGTGGGCCTGGGATCAGAGGGTCCCACCTGCCGTGTACGGGCCGTGAGCTTGACAAGTCACCACTTCTCTGGCCCCTGTTTGCTCATCTGTAAAATGGGGGGTGGGCATGTGTGCGAACAATTCCTGCCTTTCAGGGCTGCTGTGAGGTTTAGAGCTAAAGCAGACGCAGCACGTGAAGCGTCTCATGCAACAGGGAGCTAATATTACTGCGCAGCAAATTTCCTTTACATTTACTCCTGCATGTTCAGGCATTTCACTTGAAAAGAGTGTACTGACGGGTAACTCTGAAGCAGCTTTGCTAATGGTGCTCAACGTGTGGAAGAAGCTTTTTGTCACGTAATCATCTGTGTTAACTTATTTTAGACTTATCTTTGGTCTCACTTAAGAAGCATTATTTTATATTTGGCAACATAAAAGAATGTTTAACGACTAGTATATAGTCTTTATTACATCCCGCTTCAATTTGTCTACTTAAGAACTCTAGGAATGTAGTCTCTCAGACACGAATGGTTTCTGTTTGTAATTGGAATCGGGTGGGGGAGTGGGGCAGATGGGGAAATTGGTTGGGAAAATATTTTGACTACTTTCAAAGAATATTTCCATTAAACTGCTTCTTTCCCTCATATGACCTATGCTGGGAGCTGTCCTGAGCACTGCAGGGTATTCAGCGGCATTCCTGGCCTCTACCCACTAGATGGCAGTAGCACCCTCCAGTTGGTATAACCAGCATGGTCTCCAGACATTGCCACAAGACCCTGTGCGGACAGAATCACCCCCAGTTGAGAACCACTGACACAGTCTAAAAGCCAGACTTTTAGACTAAAGATCTTCCCTGAAACCCTCCCAGACTTGTTAGAAGTGCTAGCTTCTCCCTCAGAATGCAAAACTACATCAGTTGGACCTCTCTGGTTCCTCCTTAATCATTTTCTAACTTTCTTACAAACTGGAAGTCCTCTGCCCCCACTTGTAAACTCATGCACACGCATCCGTGTATACACACACACACAATTATAGTTTCCTTTCGGACAGGGAACACGTTGAGGAGGAGAAAGTTATGCTTTTTAATTTGAGGCCCTTTTAAATTTCATGGGCACCCCTAATGGTGCACAAATGTTTCCTACAGGAAGCTGCCCCTAGATCACACCCCACCCACCTTCCACTCTGGCGTATGTTATTAACTTATCTGGTTGACTGGAATAGAACACAAACGAGCTCGATTTCATGTGGAGAAGGCCGCCCCAAGGTGAAGGCCTCAGCAAGAGTTCCTGGAGAGCAAGTGAGCGCCAGGACCTTCATCAACCATGACAGAGAACACGGTTTATCTTCAAATGTGGCGTGTGAAGAGGGAATTTTGAATATATATTTTAAACAACCAATATACATGCTCCAAATTCTAACGGTACAAAGAGAAAAAGAGGGTTAGAGTGAAAATTAACTCTTTCCCACTCTCCCTCATCACCCAGTAACCTTCCCTGGAAGGTACATTATCAGCTTCTTGGGTGTCCTTTGAAGAGAGAATCTAGGCACTCCCAAGAATCAAAGTATGAGTGGAAACAACCCGAATGTCCATCATGAGATGACTGGATAAACAAAATGTCACACAGCCATACAATGGACTATTAGCCATAAAGGAATACGGTTCTGACACATGCTACAACATGGATGAAGCTTGAAAACATTATGCTAAGTGAAAGAAGCCAGTCACAAAAGACCACATACTGTAAGATTCCTTTTATATGAAGTGTCCGGAACAGGCAAATCCATAGAAACACAAAGTTTCAGATGTTGTCAGAGGTTGGGGGACATGGTGATGCGATTGACTGCTAATGGGTGATGGCTTTCTTTTGAGGGGTGATGAAAATGTCTAGAATCAGTGGTGAGACTTGCACAATCTTATGAATATACTAAAAACCACTAAATTTTCAAAAAAGCTTTGTGAATATATATTTTTATCTGCCGTTATATGTCTTCTCTCTAAGCACCATCTTCTTTCGGTATTGTTACGTGAATTCTGTAATTCTGTTTTCTTTGCATCAACGTAATCTGTGGAAGTCATCATTCATTCAGAGAGTCCCCCTTCCCCACAATAAATAATAAACCATTTTGGGGAAAGAATAAAGGTACAGTCTTTGCTCTTTATACAAATCCCACATTATGCCGTAACAATTTTGTACCTTGCCTCTGTCACTTTCCAACTATCATGGACATGATTCTTTATCAGGACCTATCAAGCTGTGACATTCTTCTACCAGCTGCGTAGTATGTCATTATATGCACACATGCATGTAAACCACTAGTTCTCAACTGGCGGCAATGTGGTGGCTTCCCTGCCCAAAATGCACAACTGGCAATAATACCTGGAGACATTTTTTCTTGTCGCCACTGGAGGTAAGGGGGGTGCTATCGGTATCCGGTGAGAAGGGGACAGCATGCAGCGGAACAACCTACAATGCACAGACCCCCACAGCAAAGAATGATCCAACCAAAATGTCAATAGCGCCAAGGGTGAGAAACCTTGATTTAAACAGACCACGATTCACGAAAATTTAAATTATTTATAATATCTGCTTTTATAAATAATGTTGCATAATATTCCACCTTCCAGACATACAAAAATTTCCTTACATATAATCTCCACATATATAATCATTTCCCTTTTATTTTGGATACTTACTCTGTGCCTTTTTTTCTTTTTTTGACTTTTTAATATTGCACTGGAAGAAACATTTGTATAACAAGCCTCTGTTCTTATGTTGGTTTTGTTTTTGTTTTTTTCAGGAAATTATTAGACTCCTAGAAGTAGGATAATTGGATTAAAGGAGAAGAACTTTTTGCCCTGGAATTATAAGGGGTCTTATTGCTACTATGAATGGGACTGCCCCCCCCATTATATCTGGCTATTGCCTTTGGGCAGGAAAGTGGGTGATTTTTGCATAGTTATTTTCTATCCATTTCTATCCATTCTATTAAAAAATTAATATTTTCTATTAATAAGAGGTTTTGGTTGATGTTCTTAGCATGGTGGTGCCGAGGGGTGTCCTGGGGGTGAGGGTGGCTTTAGCTTCCTTCCTATAATCTGTTAGTGTCACCCCCAATTCACGCCAAATAAACGTATACGCTAAAATCCATACGCTGCACTGTAACGGTAACTTCAGAACAAGTCCTGTGCCCTCCAACGTGCTCCAATCACATCACCACCCAAAGCTGGATGCAGCCACCGTGGGGTTTCATTTTTATTAGCATATTACCTACAAATAAATAATTTGTCCTCCTCCTTTCCAATAGCTCTCTTATTAATAGCGTCAAAGCTTCCAGAACCATATTCAATCGTGGTGGTGCTGGTAGACATTCTCATCTTTTTTCTCACAGTGACAGGAACGTGTCAATACCTCCATGTTAGAGATGAAAGAGGATGTTCCTTGAACAACAGTCTGATGCTCAGAAAATATCCTTCTTTCCTACCTTTCCTAGAGTATTTTTTTTTCTTTCCAGAATGGATTTTTTTAAACGTTATGTTTTTATAATTAAATTTATTTACTTATTTATTTTTGGCTGTGTTGGGTCTTCTTTGCTTTGCACAGGCTTTCTGTACTTGCAGCGAGCAGGGGCTACTCTTCGTTGCGGTGCATGGGCTTCTCATGGCGATGGCTTCTCTTGTTGTGGACCACGGGCTCTAAGTGCACAGGCTTCAGTAGTTGTGGCTCGCGGGCTCAGCAGTTGTGGCGCCCAGGCTGTAGAGCGCAGGCTCAGTAGTTGTGATGCACAGGCTTAGTCACTCCACGGCATGTGGGATCTTCCTGGACCAGGGCTCAAACCCGTGTCCCCTGCATTGGCAGGCGGATTCTTAACCACTGCACCAGCGAAGTCCCTCCAGAATGGATTTTGAATTCAATCAAGCTTTTTTTTTCCCCCAGCTTTGATTCAACGATGGTATGGCCTGAGTTTGAAAGTGCAACGCAAACTAGAAAAAACAGGCCGCGTGGGAGACGGGAGGTTTGGGTCCAGTTTTAAGTTTTAGGTGTGAATCAACAGAACCCTACCCTTCCTCTAGAGGTATTGTTCAGAGGTTGCATGCAAACGCTGCTGGCTGCCAACCAGTAAATGCCAGTCTGGCTTTTCTGATGGGCACACCCTTGGAAACAGAGCGGGTTTGTTCTCCTGAACAAAATCAAAGAATCTGCTGAGGCTTGTGGTGAAAAACTTGATAAAACATTTCTAAGCCCAACTAAGGACAGAATGGAGACCATCCTAAAACATTCCTGCGAAGCAGGCAGGACGGTTCCTCCTAACGTTCTTCAACTGAAGCAGAAATGGTCAACCACGTTGGTTTCCCCAGGACAGAGGGGTTCCTAGGAAAAGGGGCCTTTCAGTGCTAAAACCTGGAAAGTCCTGAGGCTATAATTCAAAGGATGATTTTGAAAGGTACAAAATGGTAGGTGAAGGGTTCATCAACAGTGTGTGAACTTGAAGCACTTCTCTTTCAGGCAAAATTAAACTTGGGCAGGGCGTGGATTAAAAAGGAAGAGTGTTGCGCATTTTTTCAGATGGTTCTTTGTTCTGAGCATATAGAGTTGCCCTAAACAAATCAAGATACCAGGCCTGACCAGAAATAGGTAACTGCAAAATCATTCCACCCTTTACCACTTGGCCTTTCAAAACAATGCTCCCCGGAGTCCAAACTACAGGCAGGAAATATTGCGTGCATTTTCCCCTTTGTCTTGGTACCACCAGCTGTGCCTCCTCCAGGGCCTTCCTTCTTCCTCAACTTTTATGCAAGTTTTTAACAGAATATGTTTCGCTATCTAAACCGAAGAGTTAAGTTTTAGAAAATGATTAGCCATTAACTCAGTAAAATCAGGTTCTTGTTCCTAGCTCATAGAGTTATAATATTTCTTGGATAAAGAAGATGTGGTACACATATACAACGGAATACTACTCAGCCATAAAGAAGAATGAAATAATGTCATTTGCAGTAACATGGATAGACCTAGAGATTATCATACTAAGTGAAGTAAGTCAGGAAGAGAAAGACAAATACCATATGATATCACTTATATGTGGAATCTAAAATATGACACAAATGAACTTATCTATGAAACAGAAACAGACTCACAGATATAGAAAACAGATTTGCGGTTGCCAAGGTGGGGGTGGGGGAGGGACGGATTGGGAGTTTGGGATTAGCAGATGCAAACTACTATATATAGGATGGATAAACAACAAGCACCTACTGTATAGCACAGGAAACTATATTCAATATCCTGTGATAAACCACAATGGAAGAGAAAATGAAAAAGTATATATATGTATTTATAGACACACACACACACATATATATAACTGAATCACTTTGCTGTACAGCAGAAATTAACACAACATTGTAAATCAACTATACTTCAATTAAAAAATAATATTTCTGGTTTGGAGGGTCATCTAGATAAGTGACTCCTAGGTTGAGTTGGCACCTGAGGTTCCAGGTGATACCACTGCTGGTTCACGGATCACACTTGGGGTAATAAGAATTTTGCAGGATAATATTCTCCACATTTCTTTGATCATGTATCACTGTTAGTTTAAAAAATTATGAGCAGGGACTAAACAACATATATTTAGTTCTATTTTATATTCATGTGTTAGTCCAGCATAATTTCAGTTTTCTTTAAAAATATAAACATGAGTTCTAATATTTTATTTCAGCACAGCACTGACTCATCTCGCACAAAGCCTATTTTGAGGGCCATTTATCTTGATAACATACCCATTATGTTAACATGCAGTGCATGCTTGTATTTCTCCAGGCATAAGAAAATCACTGATCCAGGGGACCTATTCCATCTTTGCATAAGAAATTGTTAAAAAGGGCTTCCTTCTGTTGGGTTGTATCTATGCTTTGTAACTAAAGGTCTACCTTTGGGGGCGTGCAAAACAAGCCAAATCCTTGTTAACACTATTTCAACTCCTATCATTGAAAAGGGCCTGATTTCCTTAATATGCAAAGAGCATTTATAAAGCAATAAGAATAATACCACCAACCCAACAGAACAAAATAGGCCAAGAATATAAACATGTATGGTAAAAAGATGCTTAAAAATGCAAAGAAGGGCTTCCCTGGTGGCACAGTGGTTAAGAATCTGCCTGCCAATGCAGGGAACATGGGTTCAAGCCCTGGTCCGGGAAGATCCCACAGGCCACGGAGCAACTAAGCCCGTGCACCACAACTACTGAGCCTGCGCTCTAGAGCCTGCGAGCCACAGCTACTGAGCCCACAGGCCGCAACTATTGAAGCCCACATGCCTAGAGCCTGTGCTCCACAACAAGACAAGCCACTGCAATGAGAAGCCCATGCACCGCAACAAAGAGTAGCCCCCGCTCACCACAACTAGAGAAAGCCCACACACAGCAACGAAGACCCAATGCAGCCAAAAATGAATGAAAAGATATCCAACCTTGCTCAGATAAGAAAAATTCAAATTAAAACTGATGAAGCATTATTTTTCACTTGTCAAAATGGCAAAGATAAAGAAAAGTTGGGTAAATATATTGTGTTGGTGATGCTGAAGGAAAACAAGTACCCTCATACGTTGCTCTGGTCATGTCAACTGGTGCAATTTCATGGCAGATGCTTAATGAAGCCATCAAAGATTAGTCTTTTGTTTTTGTTTTTTTTTTTGCGGTACGCGGGCCTCTCACTGTTGTGGCCTCTCCCGTTGCGGAGCACAGGCTCCGGAAGCGCAGGCTCCGGAAGCGCTGGCTCAGCGGCCATGGCTCACGGGCCCAGCCGCTCCGCGGCATGTGGGATCTTCCCGGACCGGGGCACGAACCCGTGTCCCCTGCATCGGCAGGCGGACTCTCAACCACTGCGCCACCAGGGAAGCCCCAGATTAGTCTTTTTTTAAACATTGGGAAACTGTTAACAGTATAATGTTAGGAAATAAAAAAGACACAAAACATATACAGCATACCAGAAAAAAAAGTACTGGAAGAACAATAGCAATGCCTATTTCTGGATGGTAAGGTAACAGGTGATTCTAACTCTGTTCTTTATACTAATTAGCATTTTCAAAATTTACAACAAGCCTGTAGAAAATGCTCCAGGGAGGAGGTGAGGAGAGCCTAGAAGTGCACCTGGTTTTGAACTGCAGACTATTGAAGTTCACAGTAAGAGACAGCTGGGTCCTTAGCTTACCTACACTCCTGGGGGAAACTGGTACAATCGATTCTAGTTATTTACAGTAGCGATGTTCTATAAAGTTGCCATGATCACTGAATGAGCCAACACTGAACCTCTGCTCCTGGGGAAATAAAGGGCTACGTTCCTGCGAGCCTCAAGTCACAACCAAGAATCAATACGTAACCTCCTGTTATGTGTGCTTCTGTTTAAAGACACCTTACTGAATATATATCACTGATTCATTAACACTGAACTCACGGCCAGCAGCAGTGTAACTCACGCCTGAAAGAAGCGTCTCTGACACACGTATTTTCTCCATGAGGCCCCTCACAGCCTTCTTGCACTTAGGATCACTGGACAGCACTTAAAACAGCGAGATCACCAACAAAAAGCACAAAAATGTGGCACTAAATAGACCTCAAGAAGGACACCTGTTTGCAGTATGAGAGCTGAAACAAGAAGGCAGAGCATCGTCTTGCTGACCCTCAGCTGAGAGCATGTGCACATTGGGCTGCTCTGCGCATGCCCGTCAATGACGGCGCAAGCACCACAGTTACAAATACATTTAGTGAGTAGGTGAATTCACGAATATAGAATCTACAGACGATGAGGGTTGGCTATAGTTACAATTACACTTTTCAGGAAAATGCTTTACTCAAAAGTAAAGAGCCGAAAATCGATATTCTACAGCTGGACCCCTTCCCAGAGTAGTTTAACATTGAGCACTGTACAATTTATAAATTGTAACTTAGAAAGGAAATTAGGGACTTCCCTGGAGCGGGTTTGATCCCTGCTCAGAGAACTAAGATCCCGCATGCAGCGTGGTGTGGCAAAAAAAAAAAAGAAAGGAAATTAAATTTTCTTTCAATAATGGAAAGGAAAGCAACGTGTTTCATCATTCATTTTATTTAATATATTTGTCGTCTTCAGCAGAAACCTTCTCTTTTTACTATTCAATTAAATTCAGCCAGGAGTGACTGAGAATCTCCACCAGGAGAACATGGAGATGGGCGGGATGATGTGAGCTGAAGAAACTTACAGTCCTCTTGGGTGTGGGAGGGGGAGGTTGAGGCAATTCCTCATTTTAATACAAAACAGAATATGATCAAGGCCACCATAAATATCTAACATGTATGAGTGGAAAAATCTAATGCTACGGCGGCCAAACGCAGGAGAAAGGGTATCCTCTCGGGACTGTCTGGAAAACATGATGGAGACAGTAATATCTGAAAAGATCTTGAAGGATTAGTAAAATGGTAGCTGGAGCTGTGGGATGGAGTGGTGAGAATGTCCTGATACCAGAGGCAGAAGAGCACAGTCAGAACTCAGCATGAGTGTAGGCGAGGTGAAAGGCATGCCTTCCATTACTGCTGTAAAGCAAGGCACAGTGGCCCCGAAGTGGTCACAGAGAAGAGAACCAGAAGGCAAATGGCTAAGTGACAAATGGAAACCAGCCCAACGACCTTAATCCTTCATACTGTTTCCAGAAGCTTCTAGGCTTATTCTATTTTCACACTGCAGAGGTTTACTCTTTACCTGTCCATCTTTTACATCCTTAACTAAACCCCATACTGGAGGCAAGCAGGGGTCATGCCTCATTCTTCATTAGCCTCCCCTTCCTCTGCCTCTGCCCAGTTCCCCCAACACACAAACACACACATCCCAACATACAAAAGATCACCTGACACCATGCTTCATGTCATCAGACATCAATAAATATTTGCTCATTCAGTAGTGGACTTGACAAACACACTAAGCCCTGGTCTGTTTCCTTAGAATACAGGTTTTCCTCAGGGAGCAGGTGACTGAACTTGGCTGGGAACTGTCCCTGCATCTTTCCCCACAGTATCTGTGTGTGTGGAGAATGGGAATCTTTGAAAGGGCCCCAATATTATATTACACATTCTTATTTTCTCACTGAACTAAAACTGAAAATAAGTGTTCAGCAGAATCTATAGACTTTACAGTTAAATTTGTAAATGTATATATTTGGCCTTAAAATTCTAATTTTTAGGCCACGTTCTGTTTCGGCCCCTTGATTCTGTAACTCCTTAGAACTGAGTTAAATACTAACAGTGTTCTTGGATTGTCTTTTGGGGTGTAAAATATTACACTACATGAGATTAAACATTTCTGAAAATTCTTGAAGAGAAGCAGGTTTTCATATAAAAGTATTTTAATCACATCTTAAATTGTTTCTTCTACCTCCAATAAATTATTTTAATTATATAAATACTTTAAGAAGCCAATTCTTCCCTTTTTTAACTGCTGAGATAGGAATAGATCCAGTGGCACAAATTCAAACAAATTCAAAGAAGATTAAACACAGTAAATATTTAAATTTGAATATATTTCATGTAAAATAGATATTACAATTCTGTTAACAACCAGTCTATAGCCAGGAACTTATAAATTAATTTTTGCCTATTATTCATTGCTCTTAAATTTGAATTTTCTATTAGAAGTGATTACTAACTTTAAGAACAGAGGTAAATTTTAAAATACACAATTCTGTGGTCAAATTCTTTTACTTACTATTTCAAAACCTCGGTGCGGGTGATCAGGAAATCCACCTGGTCTACCGCCTTTAAATTCATCAAACAGTAAAAATGGATCCAGATGTTTTAACTGAAAAAAAAAAAAAAATCCAGCAGATTAGATGTGCCTTTTAAGCCACGCTACTCGGGGCTACATTCAAGAAGAGATCTAGCAAACCTAATTAAAAATGATTTGACTAATGAGCAACTTTTTGCAATGCTAGTTGCTTTCAGGAAAGAACTCCTTACACACCCACACACACACACACACACACACACACAAACACGGATTCACTAAGTTAAACAGTTGACATTTTATGAGAAGTGGACAATTTATGATTGTCTAAGATCTGAATAGTCAAGCACAATTGAGATACAGTCTATATATAAACAGATTCATCACAGGGGAACAGACTAGAACATTAATTACTGTGCTGTGATGATAAATGCTCTGGAGAAAGACAACACACAGGAGCGTAGGGTGGGATCAGGGAAGGTTCTACCAAGGAGGTGTCACTTGAGCTGGGTCTTGAAGTACATGTAGAAGTTAATCAAGAAGTGGGAGAAGGAAGAATATTCTAAATGAAAGAGCAGAGAAGCAGCTCGGCAAACTTGAAAAACTGCGAGGAAACTACTGAAGCAAAAGAAGCACATGGATTTATGATGAGAGATGGGCTGAGGATACAGGCCAAATCTTAAAGGAGTTTGGGTTTTATCCTGAAGGTGATGGGTTTTCATCAGGTTGACACGATCAGATCTAGAAAGACCACCCTAGCATACATGTGGAAGATGGTCTGGAAAAGGAAGAGACGTGAGGCGAAGAATATTCAGAAGGTGATTTCAACAGTCCAGGCAAGGACAAAGGCCAGAACTAAGGCAATGGCAGTAGTGATGGAGAATGGGAAAAACGAAGAGCATGAGGGCTTCCCTGGTGGCGCAGCGGTTGAGAGTCCGCCTGCCGATGCAGGGGACGCGGGTTCGTGCCCCGGTCCGGGAAGATCCCACATGCCGCGGAGCGGCTGGGCCCGTGAGCCATGGCCACTGAGCCTGCACGTCCGGAGCCTGTGCTCCGCAATGGGAGAGGCCACAACAGTGAGAGGCCCGCGTACCGCAAAAAAAAAAAAAAAAAAAAAAGGAAGAGCATGAGATCCCTCCCAAATTTCTAGCTATGGGGCCTGGGAGGACAGTAGGGCCATCCAGAAGCACAAGAAACATAACAGAAGCAGCAGCCTTGAAGTAGTCAAGGTGACTTCATTCTAGGTCACGTTGAGTTTGAGATATGTATATAAATATTTATATAAATAGAACTATGAATATTCAGTGTCCAGTATATTGTGCAAAAGCTAGATGGCAACTGAAGATAAATCTTGAGCCCAAATTAGAGGCAGAAACAGATTTGGCTGTCATCAGCGTATCTTTATGTTCATCTTGGTTATTCTTGGCCATTTGTTAGTCTACACAAATTTTAGAAAACTTAAAAACATATACAAACAAAAATGTTAGACTTTTGATTGGACTTGCTTTGAATCTATGGATCAATTTGGGAAGAAATGACATTTATATAATACTGAGTTTTCCTACTCATAAACATGGTTATCTCCATTTATTCAGGTCTTTGAAAATGTCTTTCAATAGGATTTATAATTTTCTCCATACAGATTTTGCATATATTAAACATTTTTTCTAACATACTTTTATAGTATTGTAAATAGTATTTTCATTGAGGTATAACTGACATACAACATTATATTAGTTTCAGATGTGGAAGGTAATTTTTTTTTTTTTTTTTTTGTGGTATGTGGGCCTCTCACTGCTGTGGCCTCTCCCGTTGCGGAGCACAGGCTCCAGACGCGCAGGCTCAGCGGCCATGGCTCACGGGCCCAGCCGCTCCGCAGCATGTGGGATCCTCCCGGACCGGGGCACGAACCCGTGTCCCCTGCATCGGCAGGCGGACTCCCAACCACTGCGCCACCAGGGAAGCCCCGAAGGTAATGATTTGATATTTGTAAATACTGCAAAATGATCACCACACTAAGTCTAATTACCATCTGTCACTACACAAAGGTACTCTCTTAGCAACTTTCAGATATGCACTACCATAACCTGTTGAGTTTCTATGTACTAACAACAAACTATTAGAAAGAGAAATTAAAAAAAAATCCCATTTACAATTGCATCAAAAAGAATAAAATTCCTAGGAATAAATTATCCAAGGAGGTGAAAGACCTATACACTAAAAACTATAAGACACTGATGAAACGAAGTGCAGATGACACAAATAAAAGGAAATACATTCTGTGCTCATGTCCTGGAAGAATTAATATTGTTAAAATGCCTATATTACCCAAAGTATTCAATACAATCCCTATTAAAAGGAAATACATTCTGTGCTCATGTCCTGGAAGAATTAATATTGTTAAAATGCCTATATTACCCAAAGTATTCAATACAATCCCTATTAAAATCCCAATAACATTCTTCATAGAAATAGAACAAACAATCCTAAAGTGGGTACGGAACCACATAAGACCCTGAATAGAACCAAGCTGGAGGCATCACACTCCCTGATTTCAAACTATATCACAAAGCTACAGGAATGTAAACAGCATTTTTAACTAATGTTTTTGAACAGTCTGCTGCTGGGGATTAGAAATGTGAATAGAGGGACTTCCCTGGTGGTAAGTGGTTAACACTCCGTGCTTTCACTGCAGGGGGCACGGGTTCAATCCCTGGTCGGGGAACTAAGACCCTGCAAGCCACGCGGTGCAGCCAAAAAATGTTAAAAAAAAAAAAAAAGAAAAAGAAAGAAACGTGAATACAAAGGCGATTTTGAACACTGCTAAGCTCTTATTAATTTTAATAATTCATCTGTAGCTTCCTTTGGGTTTTCTTTGCAGACATTCATCACCAGTATATTTATCAATAAGCTTTTGGCCAATAGTTCACAAAGGATTTTTTGCTTGCATTAGATTAAAGCTGAGGCAGGCTGCCATTTCTCTGGGTTTTGCTGGGCCAGGCTGGCCTCTACATGTCTTCTCATTCTGGGTCCCAAGATGAAACAGTGGCCACTCTCTAGGACGTGCTGTTCTCATAGCCAAGGGCAGGAGCCAAATGGTGCACAATCCCAGTTACATTGTCCCATTGGTCAAAGCACGTGACGTGGTCGAGCCCAAAGGCAGACAGGAGGGCACTTAAACCCGCCCTGTGGACTCATGGGTAACGCACCCAAAAGTGGCTGGGAGTGTATAATCTATTACAGGGAGGGAGTGAATATTTGGGAGTAATATTCCAACCAACAG
Source organism: Pseudorca crassidens (assembly GCF_039906515.1). Lineage (NCBI taxonomy): Eukaryota > Metazoa > Chordata > Mammalia > Artiodactyla > Delphinidae > Pseudorca > Pseudorca crassidens. The sequence continues at coordinate 121,320,395 of NC_090317.1, read as the reverse complement.
CCATCAGCAAATAACTGTTTTCCGCCCTTTATTTTCAACCCTTATACTTTCTATTTCTTTTTCTGTCTTCTTTCAAGCTGGCCCCTCTACAAGGATGCTGAGTAGAATAGATGGTAATAGGCAACCTTGCCTAGTCCCTAATGTTACACAGATTGCTTTTTAAAGTTTCACTGGTAAGCAGGTTGTTTAATGTGGGTTTTCTGTAGATTCCTGTCGTAATGTTAGGGAATTTCCCTTTTATTCCTAGTTTACTGATTTTTTCTTCAGCATAAATGGATGCTGACTTCCAGTGAATGTGCTTTCTGCACTGATTGAGACATTATATGTTTTTTCTCCTTTAATCTCTTAGTGTTGGTAAGTTATATAAATAGATTTTCCAACATTAAACCAAATTTGCTTTCTTCAGACAATCCAAACTTGGTCATGACATAATACCTTTTTATACATTGCTGTATTTGGTTGGTTAATATTTTGCTTATGAGTCCTGCAAAAATGTTTCTAAACGAGAGGCAATTGTCCCTTCATTTGCTGTCCTTGCCTGGTCTTGATAGCAAGGTAACGGGACTTCATAACGTGATTTGAGGACCCCCTGGAGCTTCATCTCCTGGAGAGTTTGTGTATTAGTGGAATTATCTGTACCTTAAATATCTGGTAAAATCTGTCTGTAACATCTGGACCTGTTGCTTTGTAATAAACTTTCAAAATACTGATTCAATTACCCTACTAGCTATGAAACTATTCAGATTTCCTATTTTTCCTTTCTTTCTCATTGTTTTTAGACTCTAAGAATTGCTCTAACTTCCTGTCAGCTCAGCTAATTAATTTTTAGGTTATTTATTTGTTTGTTTGCTTCTTTGTTTCAGGGTATCTACTCTGTCCTATTGCTGGAAATGAAGGTACCAAACCCTCCCTGTCTCTTGTCTTGACTCTTATTTTCACTTTCTGTGGAAAAAATATGCATACACACTTGCACACACATCTGTATATACATACATGTAACACATATAGTACATACACACACACGCACACACATTCAACAAGTTACTACAAGTTTTTTAGCCTAATCAAGTCTCAATTTCTTCACTTTAAAATATGGGCTGTAAAAAAAAATAAAAAATAAAAAAATAAAAAATAAAATACGGGCTGTAAGCCATATATAGCTGGGCCACTTTGTAACCCATCTTAGCCCAGTGTTTCATCCAGTCCAATATTTAAAAGTAACTGGAAAACAATTCAAATATCTATTGAATTCTCTCAAAAATGCCAAAAGGGGCTTCGGCTTAAAGATTTCAAATCAGCCCTCCTCCTCTCCAATAAATGTCTCCAATATTTCCATCGTCTCTCACTCTAACCCTTCAAATCTCCTCCACCCATGTGGAGGCAGCTCCTCCCTTTTCTCCTTCTCCCCCTCACCTTCTGAACTTATTCTTTTCTCTCCCACCAGTAATTCTCTGTCCTTTCCAGTGAAAATCAGATCTCAGATCCTCTCGGTCTCATCCTGTCTCTCATAATTCCATTTCAGCTCAGTGAAAGCCCAGGAATGGAACTGGGGTTGGGAGGAGGAGAGGCTGAAAATTCTCATACCTTATTATACACTGCTGCTTCTCACAGGATAATACACAGCTTGAAGGCCTGGAAACAATGAATGGAGAACACCTGGTCCAGAGCCTAAAGCAGGGCAGGCTCTACATAGATGGGCGGATCTGTTACGTTGTACCACTTCCATAAATCTCTGAGACACAACTACTTGCCAAACAAAGGGTCTACAGCCTCAAGATGGCTTTTTACTTCTACATTATTGTGGTTCTATGGTATTAAAATGTGGGTAAAGATGAGATCAAGAGATGTGCATTGCTTCTTGGGATCAGTTTCCTATGAGCAAATATGTCCTGCTGTTAACTAAATCATGAAAAGAAGAGGTTCCCTCTTTCCAGTACTACCCTCATCACCATCTGCCACTTAAGAGACCAGTAGGTATTCATTGTTTGGAAAGTCCTATTTGCGACATCTGGATCGCATATCCAACCCTTCTGTCACCAGTCCATGACATATGGACACACACACAAAGAAAGGCAGCACAAGAAGCCTGCAGAAGCCAGGGGGCTGGATGCGGTGAAAGTCAGAGGGATGAACTGTTTATCTGGCTAAAGGATGGGGCACGTGTGTAAGAGACACTCTTCCTCCGACAAGCAAGAGTATCTGCATCAGACTATTGTCCTAAAGTGTTATTTGCAGGTTAGCTATTAGCCCTCACCAAAGTTCCTCACATTCTCTAAACAGTCAGCATGTATCCAAGAACATGTTAGAGAGACACCTGTTATCTGCAAGACAAGCTCTGAGACATATAAGAACTCTGACTTTTTTAAATGTCTTGACTTGGTCCCCAACTCAGTAAACTGATGATCTTTCAAAGTTTTTGAACGATATAAGAATTTCCTTTCCTTCAAACACTTCCAAATCTTTTAGCTGCCACCTTCGGCTGGCAGCTTCCAAGCTATTTCTTTGGATCTCTTGAGAAGGCCAGCTGAAACCTGTGGCCACCACCCCTCCGGCCTGTGGTGCTCCTGTAACAAAGCTTCAGCAGCCTGGCATTTTACTGAAATCAGGAAGCACCGGAAGTAACCAGGAATATCACTTCCTTGGGGACAGGGCCAACGTTATGCTTTTCTATGATGCTCCACTGAATCTAGAATAATTCTGTGTACACAGAAGGTACTCCACCAACATCCCAAGTGGTACTTGTGCTAGGTCCCTAGCTTCCCTTGTAGGTAGGTGTGGTCGTATGACCAAATCTGGCTAATGAGAGGAACTGGGTGGGACTTTTAGGGAAATCCCTTATAAAAGGAGATAGACAGCTGGCATATATCGTTTTGCCTTTCCCCTCCTTCCTCCTTTCTGCCCCCAAGGGCAAATGGTTGCTACTGCTCTGACAGCGTCTTGGACCATAACGGGATACAGTAAGAATGCAGTAAGAAGGATGAACTAAGATAGAACGAGCATGGGTCTCTGGTAAGTGTGAAGCTTCCAGGCCCACCCTGGACCACCTACTTTTGGATTTTCCAAAGAGAAACACAAATCCTTACATACATAAACCACTGGTTTCGGAGGATGCTTTCTGTTATACACAACTGAGCCTAACCTAACTGATATAAGGGCAATGCCTGTTTTTTACATTATTTTTTCTTCTTTTAAATTATTGTCTCCGGAGAGGACCCCCCCAACCCTCCCAACACCTGACAAAAGGCCAGGCTACATCAAGATAATATGGCAGCAAAAAAAGGCAGAGGCCCCCAAAGGTAGACTCCCAACACCTCAGACTATCCCCTGGGCCTAACTCAGCCTCTAGACTGGAGCCTGAGGGTAACAATGAGAAGGTAGAAGGAAACTGCCAACACGTAGTCCAGACTGAGGTCGAAATATGGCCTTGAATGGACTTGACCTGTGACTCTGTGCTCCTCTACCTTGACTCAAGGTCTAGAGACACTGTTAATGGAGAGCGCCATCTACAAGTCCTGCATCAACTAGGACCAAGGTGGTTTGATATTAAGAGACTCTTACAATTTTAACTGTGATAATGGGATTACAGTTATTTTTTTTAAGTAAAAACTGAAATATTTCTGAATGAAATGAAATGATTCACTTCAAAATACTCTGACGGAAGAAATGGACGGGGACCAAGATTGGAAACAAGACTGCCCATGAGTTGATCACTGTGGATGCTGGGTACCTGGAGAGTCATTATACTATTTTCTACTTTTCTACGTTAGAAATTCTTCCTAATAAAAAACATATACAGGCATACCTTGTTTTATTGCACTTAGAGGTATTGCGCTTTGCAGATATTGTGGTTTTTACAAATTGAAGGTTTGTGGCAGCCCTGCGTCAAGTGTCTATCGGTGGCATTTTTCCAACAGCGTTTGCTCACTTTGTATCTCTGTGTCACACTTTGGTAATTCTCACAATATTTCACACTTTTCCACTGTTATTCTATTCGTTATGGTGATCTGTGATCAGTGATTTTTGACGTTACCACTACAACTCACTGAAGGCTCAGATAACAGTTCACATTTTTTAGCAATAAAGTATTTTTTTAATTAAGGTGTGTACATTGTTTTTTTGGACACAATGCTATTGCACACTTCGTAGACTATAGTATAGTTTAAACGTTAAGTAATTTCTGTATGCACTGAGAAACCAAGATAATCACGTGACCTGCTTTACTGCAATATTCGCTTTATTGCAGTGGCCTGGAATGGAACCCGCAACATCTCTGAGGTGTCACTGCATGACAGTGGTCCAAGGAAAATCACATCAGCAAGGACTGTCTGGTGGAAGGGGAAGTGGGGCATAGAGGCAAATGCAGGTGATGGGTGGGTTTCCCTCCTGCTGGAAGCATAGAGGAACCACCCGTCAGCATCATGCTGTGCGATCATTTCAATTCCAGCTTGGGGCTGTCCCGGCCCACACACAACTTTAATGGAAGGTGCCAGGCAGCCCAACTCCATCCTGTTTACCATTCATCACCGAAAGAGCACTGTGAATTCCTCCACCTCCACATTTACAGTCACAGGGAATGTGTCACCTAGGGCCACTAACATCAAACACTGTTGTAAATTCTACACTAAAATAGCTCTGGGCTCCAGATTTCTTATGAGATTTTATTTTCTACTGACAGAGCCTTGGTGCAAAAAGTTTGAAAAGTAACCACCTTGAAGTGAGAGTGATGCTTTCCTCCTCTGCTGATGGGAGGGTTGGGGTCCATCTTTCTGGCAAGCTGGCAGTGTGCGGAGTGCTAACAAATAGGGTAACAATCTAAATGGTCAAATGCAGGGCCAGCATCATCAAAAAGTCTACAAATAATAAATGCTGGAGAGGGTGTGGAGAAAAGGGAACCCTCCTACACTGTTGGTGGGAACGTAAGCTGGTGCAGCCACTGTGGAAAACAGTATGGAGGTTCCTCTGAAAACTAAAAACAGAGTTGCCATAAACGTCCCTCGACAGATGAATGGATAAAGATGTGGTACATACATACAAGGGAATATTACTCAGCCATTAAAAATAATGAAATAATGCCATTTGCAGCAACATGGGTGGACCTAGAGATTATCATACTAAGTGAAGTAAATCAGACCAAGAAAGACAAATATCATGATTCCACTTACACGTGGAATCTAAAATATGACACAAATGAACCTGTCTATGAAATAGAAACAGAATCACGGACATAGTTAAGAGACTGGTGGTTGCCAAGGGGGAGGAGGTCGGGGTTAGCAGATATAAGGTTTTATATATACAGAATGGATAAACAACAAGGTCCTACAACATAGCACAGGGAACTATATTCAATATCCTATGATAAACCATAATGGAAAAGAATATTAAAAAAGAATATATATATATATATGTATGTGTAACTGAATCACTTTGCTGCAGAGCAGTAATTAACACATTGTAAATCAACTATCCTTCAATAAAAATTTTTTTAAAAATTAAAAAATAAAAAATGTAGGGCCAGGAGTAAGAGAATAATGGTATGCTCATACACTGGAATATGTCATAACTACTTAAATGGTGTTTACGAAGAATTTATAATAACATGGGAAGTCCTTTTGCTACCCTCTTAAATGAAAAACTAAGGACACAAAATTCTTTATTCTGTACAACTAAAATATTTAACTATACACAGACAAAAGGAAGCATGCTTTGTCTTAACAGTGATTAAACCAGAGTGATGGCATTAGGAATGATTCCTATCCATTTATTTTTCTTGAGGGTAGAGGCACACCTGGGGCATGGCATTAGTAAAATGCAGAGGTCTTTAAAGCATAGGTTTTCAGCCAGGGACTCTTTTTTTTTGCGGTACGTGGGGTCTCTCCCGTTGCGGAGCACAGGCTCCAGACGTGCAGGCTCAGCGGCCATGGCCCACAGGCCCAGCCGCTCTGCGGCATGTGGGATCTTCCCGAACCGGGGCATGAACCCGCGTCCCCTGCATCGGCAAGTGGACTCTCAACCACTGTGCTACCAGGGAAGCCCAGCCAGGGACTCTTAACTGGGAACCATGGATACAATTCAGGTAAACTTGGCTGGGGGAAAAAAACAAACACACACACACACACATTTTTGTTTTCACTAACCTCTAACTGGAAATTTTTTTCTTCTGAATTTTTTTGTAGTAAAACAAACATAACATGGAATTTACCATTTTAACCGTTTGTAAGTATACAGTTTAGTGGCATTAAGTACATTCACGCTGGTGCGCAACAAGTCACCACCACCCAGCTCCAAAGTAAAATGTAACATTGCCTTTAATTATGGATGTAGTCAAAGAACCACAGTAATTTACCAGGACCTGTGACTTTGCCCCCAACCGAAATCAAAGCTCCTTTCATATCACATCATAGCTGTTGCAGGTATACCGAACTACTGTTCATGCCCCTCACAGATTTGAAATTAGGTAGTTATGAGAACCGCCACCAGATCTCCTTATTGAATGTCACTAGAGTTGTTATTTAAGTTACTAGATTACAGATTTGTTCTGTAATATTTTGCTAACCATATTTCAATACAAAGGTTTTCCTTTGTATGTAATACCATGCCTAAGCCCCACCCCACACAGCCCCCAGGGCCTTTTCCAGCCCTGTGGGTCCTGAGCATTGGCCCCGCCCACCACCCAAACTTTGCCCTTGCTTAGGCCCTGCCCTCCACAGCTAAGGCCTTCCCCCCACCCTGCCTTTTTTTTTTTCTTCTCCCACCTCCTCTTTTTTACTATTGTGGTACTGATTTACCTTCCAGCTGTTGATTCATCTATATTTTTATTTTTACAGTCTTTCTAACATATCTGTTAGCTTCCTAGTCTAATTTTATCTTTTACTTTGTCATTGTTCTTTTTTTGCTGCCCCACGCAGCTTGCGGGATCTTGATTCGCAAGCCTGGGGTCAGGCGGAAGCTCCTGTGGTGGGAGCTCTGAGTCCAATCCACTGGACTAACAGAGAACCTCAGACCCCAGGGAATATTCATCAGAGTGAGGCCTCACAGAATTCCTCATCTCAGCACCAACACCCAGCTCTACCCAATAGCCTACAAACTCCAGTGTGGAAAGCATCAGGCCAAACAACCAGTAAAACAGGAACACAATCCCACTCATAAAAAAAAAATGAGACAGCAAAAAAATATGTCACAGATGAAGGAGAAAGGTAAAAACCTGCAAGACCAAATAAATGAAGAGGAAATAGGCAATCTACCTGAAGAAGAATTCAGAGTAACGATAGTAAAGATGATCCAGAATCTCGGAAACAGAATGGAAGCACGGACTGAGAAAGCACAAGAAGTGTTTAACAAAGGTCTAGAAGAACTAAAGAACAAACAAACAGAGATGAACAACACAATAACCAAAATGGAAAATACACTAGAAGGAATCAATAACAGAGGCAGAAGAACGAAAAAGTGAGCTGGAAGACAAAATGGTGGAAATAACTGCTGAGGAGCAGAATAAAGAAAAAAGAATGAAAAGAATTGAGGACAATCTCAGAGACCTCCGGGACAACATTAAACACACCAACATTCGAATTATAGGGGGTCCCAGAAGAAGAAGAGAAACAGAAAGGGACCAGGAAATTTTTGAAGAGATAATAGTTGCAAACTTCCCTAACATGTTAGGGGAAGGAAATAGTCAATCAAGTCCAGGAAGTGCAGAGAATCCCATACAGAATAAATTCAAGGAGAAACACGACAAGACACATATTAATCAAACTATCAAAAATTAAATACAAAGAAAAAATATTAAAAGCATCAAGGGAAGAGCAACAAATAACATACAAGGGAATCCCCATAAGGTTAACAGCTGATCTTTCAGCAGAAACTGTGCAAGCCAGAAGGGAGAGGCAGGACATATTTGAAGTGATGAAAGGGAAAAACCTACAACCAAGAATACTCTACCCAGCAAGGATCTTTCAGATTCGATGGAGAAGTCAAAAGCTTTTCAGACAAACAAAAGCTAAGAGAATTCAGCACCACCAAACCAGCTTTACAACAAATGCTAAAGAAACTTCTCTAAGCAGGAAACACAGGAGAAGACAAAGACCCACAAAAACAAACCAAAAACAATTAAAAAATGGTAACAGGAACATACATATCGATAATAACTTTGAATGTAAATGGATTAAATGCCCCAACCAAAAGACACAGACTGGCTTAATGGATACAAAAACAAGACCCATATATATACGCTGTCTACAAGAGACCCACTTCAGATCTAGGGACACATACAGACTGAAAGCAAAGGGATGGAAAAAGATATTCCATGCAAATGGAAATCAAAAGAAAGCTGGAGTAGCAATACTCGTATCAGATAAAATAGACTTTAACATAAAGACTGTTACAAGAGACAAAGAAGGACACTACATAATGATCAAGGGATCAATCCCAGAAGAAGATATAACAATTATAAATGTTTATGCATCCAACATAGGAGCACCTCAATACATAAGGCAAATGCTAACAACCATGAAAGGAGAAATTGACAGTAACAAAATAATAGTACGGGACTTTAACACCCCACTTACACCAATGGACAGATCATCCAAACAGAAAATAAATAAGGAAACACAAGCTTTAAATGACACAACAGACAGATCTAATCGAAAATTATACAACATTCCACCAAAAGTGGCAGAATACACTTTCTTCTCAAGTGCACATGGAACATTCTCCAGGACAGATCACATCTTGGGTCACAAAGCAAGCCTCAGTAAATTTAAGAAAACTGAAATCGTATCAAGCATCTTTTCTGACCAAAATGCTATGAGATTGGAAATCAATTACAGGGAAAAAAAACTGTAAAAAACACAAATACAAGGAGGCTAAACAATACATTACTAAATAACCAAGAGATCACTGAAGAAATCAAAGGGGAAATCAAAAAATACCTGGAGACAAATGACAATGAAAACACGACGATCCAAAACCTATGGGATGCAGCAAAAGCAGTTCTAAGAGGGAAGTTTATAGCTATACAAGCCTACCTCAAGAAACAAGAAAAATCTTAAATAAACAATCTAACGTTACACCTAAAGGAACTAGAGAAGAAGAATAAACAAAACCCAAAGTTAGTACAAGGAAAGAAATCATAAAGATCAGAGCAGAAATAAATGAAATGGAAACAAAGAAAACAATAGCAAAGATCAACAAACCTAAAAGCTGGTTCTTTGAGAAGATAAATGAAATTGATAAACCATTAGCCAGACTCATGATGAAGAAGAGGGAGAGGACTCAAATGAATAAAATTAGAAATTAAAAAGGAGAAGTTACAACAGACACGGCAGAAATACAGAGCATCCTATGAGACTACTACAAGCAACTCTATGCCAATAAAATGGACAACCTGGAAGAAATGGACAAATTCTTAGAAAGGTATAACCTTCCAAGACTGAACCAGGAAGAAATAGAAAATAGGAACAGACCAATCACAAGAAAGAAATCGAAACTGTGATTAAAAATCTTCCAACAAACAAAAGTCCAGGATCACATGGCTTCACAGGTGAATTCTTTCAAACATTTAGAGAAAAGCTAACACCCATCCTTCTCAAACTCTTCCAAAAAATTTCAGAGGAAGGAACACTCCCAAACTCATTCTATGAGGCCACCATCACCCTGATACCAAAACCAGACAAAGATACTACAAAAAAAGAAAATTACAGACCAATATCACTCATGAATATAGATGCAAAAATCCTCAACAAAACACTAGCAAATAGAATCCAAAAACACAATAAAAGGCTCATACACCATGATCAAGTGGGATTTATCCCAGGGATGCAAGGATTCTTCAATGTATGCAAATCAATCAATGTGATACACCATATTAACAAATTGAAGAATAAAAACCATAACATCTCAATAGATGCAGAAAAAGCTTTTGACAAAATTCAACACCCATTTATGATAAAAACTCTCCAGAAAATGGGCACAGAGGGAACCTACCTCAACAAAATAAAGGCCATATACAACAAACCCACAGCAAACATCATTCTCAATGGTGAAAAACTGAAAACATTTCCTCTAGGATCAGGAACAAGACAAGGATGTCCACTCTTGCCACTATTATTATTCAACACAATTTTGGAAGTCCTAGCCACAGCAGTCAGAGAAGAAAAATAAATAAAAGGGATACAATTTGGAAAAGAAGAAGTAAAACTGTCACTGTTTGCAGATGATATGATACTATACATACAGAATCCTAAAGATGCCACCAGAAAACTACTAGAGCTAATCAGTGAATTTGGTAAAGTTGCAGGATACAAAATTAACGCACAGAAATCTCTTGCATTCCTATACACTAATGATGAAAAACCTGAAAGAGAAATTAAGGAAACACTCCCATTTACCACTGCAACACAAAGAATAAAATACCTAGGAATAAACCTCCCTAGGGAGACAAAAGACCTGTATGCAGAAAACTCTAAGACACTGATGAACGAAATTAAAGACGATATAAACAGATGGAGAGAGAGACCGTGTTCCTAGATTGGAAGAATCAATATTGTATGTTGACTATAGTAAAATGACTATACTACCCAAAGCAATCTACAGATTCAATGCAATCCCTATCAAATTACCAACGGCATTTTTTACAGAACTAGAACAAAAAAATCTTAAAATCTGTATGGAGACACAAAAGACCCCGAATAGCCAAAGCAGTCTTGAGGGAAAAAAACAGAGCTGGAGGAATCTGACTCTCTGACTTCAGACTATACTACAAAGCTACAGTAATCAAGACAATATGGTATTGGCACAACAACAAAAATATAGATCAATGGAACAGGATAGAAAGCCCAGAGATAAACCCACACACCTATGGTCAACTAATCTATGACAAATGAGGCAAGGATATACAATGGAGAAAAGACAGTTTCTTCAATAAGTGGTGCTGGGAAAACTGGACAGCTACATGTAAAAGAATGAAATTAGAACACTCCCTAACACCATACACAAAAATAAACTCAAAATGGATTAGAGACCTAAATGTAAGACTGGACACTATAAAACTCTTAGAGGAAAACATAGGAAGAACACTCTTTCACATAAATCACAGCAAGATCCTTTCTGACCCATCTCCTAGAGTAACAGAAATTAAAACAAATAAATGGGACATAATTAAACTTAAAAGCTTTTGCACATCAAATTAAAACATGAACAAGGCAAAAAGACAACCCTCAAAATGGGAGAAAATATTTGCAAATGAAACAACAAAGGATTAATCTCTAAAATACACAAACAGCTCATGGAGCTCAATATCAAAAAAACAAACAATCCAGTTAAAAAATGGGCGGAAGACCTAAATAGACATTTCACCAAGGAAGACTTAGAGATGGCCAAGAGGCACATGAAAAGATGCTCATCATCACTAATTATTAGAGAAATTCAAATCAAAACTACAATGGGGTATCACCTCATGAAGGTCAGAATGGCCATTATCAAAAAAGCTAGAAACAATAAATGCTGGAGAGGCTGTGGAGAAAAGGAAACCCTCCTACACGGTCGGTGGGAATGTAAATTGATACAACCACTATGGAAAACAGTATCGAGGTTCCTTAGAAAACTAAAAATAGAACTACCAAACTACCCAGCAATCCCACTACTGGGCATATACCCTGAGAAAACCATAATTCAAAAAGAGTCATGTACCAAAATGTTCATTGCAGCTCTATTTACAACAGCCAGGACATGGAACCAACCTAAATGTCCATCGACAGATGAATGGATAAAGAAGATGTGGCACATACATACAATGGAATATTACTCAACCATAAAAGGAAATGCAACTGAGTTATTTGTAGTGAAGTGGATGGACCTAGAGTCTGTCATACAGAGTGAAGTAAATGAGAAAAACAAATACTGTATGCTAACACATATATATGGAATCTAAAAAAAAAAAATGGTACTGATGAACCTAGTTGCAGGGTAGGAATAAAGAGGTAGACATAGAGAATGGACTTGCTGACATGGGGAGGGAAAGCGAAGCTGGGGTGAAGTCAGAGTAACATCGACGTATATACACTACCGAATATAAAATAGTTGGCTGGTGGGAAGCAGCAGCATAGCACAGGGAGATCAGCTCGGTGCTCTGTGGTGACCTAGAGGGGTGGGATAGGGAGGGTGGGAGGGAGGCTCAAGAGGGAGGGGATATGTGTATGCCTATGGCTGATTCACTTTGCTGTGCAACAGAAACTAACACAGTGTTGTGAGGCAATTATACTCCGATAAAGATGTATTAAAAAATAAATAAAAGTAAAAAACATTTTTCTGAGAAGGAATGGATAAAACATTATTCTGAGAATGAACTGATGGTTTTCAGCAGACCTCCAAAGGGGTTCACAAGACCAGAAAAATTGAGAACTCCTCAGCAGATGTGTTTCTGACAGATGGAGTAATTAAAGTATTAGCTACCCTCAACATACAATAGTGGGTTTGCTGATGGGTATTCGAATTCCCCTGTTGGCGATGTGGCCTAGTATAAAATGACACCATGCCCACCTGCATCTTCCCAACATCCACTGTGCATTTAGCCCTTAGAATAATCCTGTTTGCGTGTGTCCCTTCGGAAAAACCATGTTTGACAGACCTCAAGAGACATTCTCAGATGAATAGGAACCTAACGGTGGGAAGAGTATGAGAATATCAGAGCAGAATTTAAGAAGAGGAACAAACCAGCCTCACTTTTCAAAAAGAATCCATTTCCCTAATATACTTCTTCCTTTATTCAAAAATATTTTTTGGAAGATAAGTTCAGCATCACTAATTAGGGAAATGCAAATCAAAACCACACTGAGATATCACCTCACATGTATTAGGAAGGCTATTATCAAAAAGACAAGAAATGACAGTGTTGGTGAGTGTGTGGAGAAAAGAGAACCTTCGTGCACTGTTGGTGGGAATGTAAATTGGTGCAGCCACTATAGAAAACAGTATGGAAGTTCCCCCCAAAATTAAAAGTATAACTACCATACGATCCAGCAATTCCACTTCTGGGTATTTATCCAAAGAAAACGAAAACACTAACTTGAAAAGCTGTATGCTCCCCCATGTTCATTGCAGCATCATTTACAATAATCAAGACATAGAAACAACGTAGGTGTCCACCAACAGATGAACGGATAAAGAAAATGTGGTGTAAATATACAACGGAATATTATTCAACTACAAAAAAGAATGAAATCTTGCTGTTTGCAACAACATGGATGGACCTTGAGGGCATTCTGCTGAGTGAAATAAGTCAGAGAGGGAAACACAAATACTGTATGATCTCATATGTGGAAACTAAAAACAAGCTCATAGATACAGAGAACAGACTGGTGGTTGCCAGATGTGGGGGTGGGGTGAGCAAAATGGATGAAGGAGGTCAAAAGGTACAAACTTTAAGTTACAAAATAAATGAGTCATGAGGATGGAATATACAACATGGTGACTATAGTTAATACTGTACTGCATATTTGAAAGTTGCTAAGAGAGTAGATCTTAAAAGTTCTCATCACGAGAAAAATAATTATGTATGATGACAGAAGTTAACTAGACTCGTGATCATTTTGCAATATATACAAATACTGAATCATTGTGTTGTACACCTGAAAGTAATGTTATATGTCGATCATACCTCAATAAAAAGAAATCTGTTTTTGGAATCTGGGGCTGGGCACTGTACTCCTTGGGCGATAACCACCATTTGATGACCTTTCTATGCGAATAAGATTTTCTTTTCCGCCAAGTCTCATGTCTCCCATAATTTTCAAATAAAACTGCTCTCTAATGTGGAAAGATATCTGCCTCACCTACAATCACCTTCTCTGAGGGAAGCCCCCACTTACCTCCCACCAAGAGGTCCACAAAGTTGGGTCTCAGGGGTCTCTCTAAGAATTCAGATCCCTGGCAATGGCTGACTGGTCCAGGGTAGAGACCTGACCCAAGCCGAGCCGGTCGGATTCTCTCTCCTGGGAATTTGGGATGGGGCCCCAGTGTCTCTCCTTGGTGCTTTGACCTGTGGGCATGTAAACCCGGGGGTATCAGGTGGGTGAGCCTGGTGAAGTGCCCACAGAGGCTGACAGATAAACCCAGGATGGGACATGGGTGTGCAGAGAGGGTCACAGAGGTTTCACCTCAGGACCACCGGATCCATATTACAGAAACCCCCTTGGGACTGGGGCTGCTCCGGGGAGGACCCCAATTGCTAAGTTTAGAGTTGGTTCCCAAGGCACCCAACAGGGCGGCTCGTGATTGTCTCATGCCCTGTCTTCCCAAGTTTATCCTCAGGGTCCCACCAGTCCTTTCTGCTAAAAAGCAGGAAACAGCCACCCAACTAGCCAGCGTACCTCAGGTCTGCCGATGCTTCTGCGGACCCGCGCTCCAACCCCTTCCCACTGCTCGCGGCTGAGCAGTGAGAGGGTAACCTTTTTGGACCACGCCATGCCCAAGGCTAAAAAGAGAGCGTTCTGAGGCTGAGCTGTAGACGACAGAGGGCAAGAGGAGGAACAACAAAACAGAGAAATCATCAAGGAGGGACCACCCAAGGACTATAAAATATAGGATACGAAATTCACACCTGCCCCAAGTATTAACAGCTACAACTTTTAAATTGCTTACTCTGCACAAGACCTGGGCTAGGTGCTTTAAAACAAGCATAATGATGGTGAACGCGTGGGAGTACTAACTAGGTTCCCAGCACCCTACTAATGATTTACAATGTTTAGCGGGTGTAGTCCTACGACCACCTTTGGCGAGGGTTAGTGGTAACAGCTCCGCTGGGCATTGACTAAGGACCTCGAACGCTCACTTTATCTGCTTTACATGATTGAAGTCCCTCGACCTCCCCCCCACCCTGCGCTGCCCCATGACGGAGGTGCTACCTTGAGCTGAGAGAGATCTGTGTGGCGACACAGGGAACACGGAGAAAAACCAACAGGTCTGGGACTCTCACCTGAACATGCCAAAGACCTTGACATTGAAAGGGATCTTTGAGGGTCATCAAATTCAAAGACCCATCTATCCCTGAAGCTCAGGGTCAACTTAAGTAGCAAGAAATCTTGGAGCTTTCATGTGAAGTAGAGCACAGGAAACTCATGGAGGAGGTACCCTTGACAGTGCTATCCGTATTTCGGCACCCATCCACAGCCCCAATCCAAAAGTGTTTCCTCTTTGTGGGTCGAAAGCCTACTCAACGGCATATCACAAAACAGGTATAATCAACCCCCTTTCCAGTTCAAATGCTTGCATACAATACCCGCAATTCCTAACGCTCTTCTGCAAACTGCGTATAATCCTTTCCTTCAAAGATTCCCACTCAAACCAAGAGAGATGCTTCAGCAAGAAGCATACTCTGGAGCCACACAGCCTGGGTCTGCATCCCAAGTTCACCAACGTACCAGCTGTGTGACCTGAGGCCAACTGCTAAGCCTCTCTGTTCCTCAGTTTTTCCACC
This sequence comes from Pseudorca crassidens, assembly GCF_039906515.1. NCBI lineage: Eukaryota > Metazoa > Chordata > Mammalia > Artiodactyla > Delphinidae > Pseudorca > Pseudorca crassidens. The sequence continues at coordinate 121,304,929 of NC_090317.1, read as the reverse complement.
TGCGAAATAGGAGTAATAAGACTGCCTACCGCAAAGGAGTGTAGTCAGCGCTCTAAGAACGTGAGCTGCTGCTACTCAGAGCACTGTGCGGGGCAAAGACCTCCAGGCAGGCAAGCGAGGCTCACCCTAAATGTGCCCTCCCCGAGGCAGGCAATCAATAAATATTTACTGGGTGCTGGGCTGTGGGGCACCAATCCTCCACGCCGTACATAACTGTCATCACCTACCTACACCCATCTTGAAAGTATTGGTATTTTACGCCCCGCCCCCTCAATTTGGACTATTTCTGGGTCTTTCCAGACTCCTACAATTAAATTCTATGCACGTGAATCATTGATGAGGTACTTACCAGATCAAAGTGGTCTGCAGAAAGAAAAGTTGTCTACCACTTGCACCCAATTGCAGAGGACTATTTAAGCATCTCTGGCCATCGCCCTAGGAGATTCCCCTGGGAGTCTGAGACGGGCCGGAGAGGGCGGGGTCCTGCTAACTGATAGCCGGCACCCGCCCGGCCCCGCGGGCGTTCTGTAGTCCCGCCCGGTGAGGGCGGCTGCTGCAGCCCGTGCGGCGGGGGAGGCGTGGAGAAGGTGGGCTCGGAGGGCGCCGCGCACCTGCCTCACGGTGACTCAGCACTTCGCTGCCGGCGGCCGCAGGGAGGCGGGAGGCGGGAGGCGGGAGGCGGGAGGCGGGAGGCGGGAGGCGGGAGGCGGGAGGCGGGAGTGTGTGGGTCTCTGGGGCCCTGGGCGGGGTTGATACTCCTTGATTGACAGTTCGCCGCCGCGCGGATCCTCTCGCTCCGCCCCCCACCGCTCCCCCGCCCCCGCCTGACCTCGACGCCCCTCCCGCCCCCTAGAGCTGCGCGCTGGGCCCTGGGAGCGGGGGTTTGACCTGGCAGGTGTTCTGTTCAGGGCGAAGGCCCCAGTGGACCTTCTAGGACACCTGTCTCTACCTGGAGTGCGCTGGTCACGCAATCCGAGGAGCTTGGCGGCACGGGTTTCAATCCTGCCTCCACCACTTCTAGCTGTGTGACCTTGGGCAGATGGCTCAGCCTCTTTGTGCCTCCGGTTCCTCCATTGTAAAATGGACAAGGTGATAATGCCACCTGATGGGGTTGTGATGAGAATGAAATGAGCTGGGCAGGTGCTAAGCATTACACAACTGTTGGCTACATAAATAAGTTGCTTGCTGCTCTCTTCCTGCAAGGGGGTGAGGGAATTGGAGAGTTCCCAGGGGAGTGCGGAGTTGCAGAAGCCTTCGCGGTTTCTGTTCTGTAAATACAAGAAAGCTCACTGCCTGGTTTTGAAGAAGGAAAGAAAGTGCTGGATAGTAAATGTTTTCGATTTTGCACGTGTTCTCTGTGGCTACCAAGCCAGTTGGTCTTTGTAGCAACAAAACAGCCAGAGGCAACAAGTAAATGGGCGTGGCTGTGTTTCAATAAAACTTTAATTATGGCTACTGACATTTGAATTTCATGTAATTTTCACTTGTCAGGAAGTGTTACTCTCCTTTTGGTTTTTTAGTTCAAGTGCTTATAAGTGTAAAAACCACTGTTAGCTCGCAGGCTCTAAAAAAACGAGGTAGTGGGCCAGATTTGGCTGCAGGCCTAGTTTGCAGACCCCTGCTTTAAGACAACAGTCCGTAGGCATTCCCCCTGATGCCTTATATGTCAGTGGGGCTCAAGTCCCCCCTTCCCACTTTACTCCGATGAGTGAAAGCTAAATGAGAGGGTCCCCCTGGTGGCGCAGTGGTTAAGAATCCGCCCGCCAATGCGGGGGACATGGGTTCGAACCCTGGTCCAGGAAATCCCATATGCCGCGGAGCACACGCACCACAACTGCTGAGCCTGTGCTCTAGAGCCCGCGAGCCACAACTACTGGCCCACGCGCCACAACTACTGAAGCCCACGCACCTAGAGCCTGAGCTGCGCAACAAGAGAAGCCACTGCAATGAGAAGCCCGCGCACCGCAATGAAGAGTAGCCCCCGCTCGCCTCAACTAGAGAAAGCCCGCGCGCAGCAATAAAGACCCAATGCAGCCAAACATAAATAAATAAAATAGTTTTAAAAAAGCTAATGAGATAATACACGTGAACCTTAAAAGTACCATGAAATAATATTGTTGCTCATCATCATTCTACTTAACGTCTGCAGGTGTCTCCAAAGAAAATAGAAGCATGCGCTCTCTGTCTGGCACTTGGCAGACCTGGGTAAATACTTCTGCCTTCCCTACGAAAAAGTTCAATGTTTAGCCAATTGCCTGAGCCTGAAACTCAGGATATCACTCTTCCACCCTGAAATCTTGTGGATTCTGCTATTTCTCTTAAGTAGCAATATATCCAGTGCTTCCCATTTTGACTGCCACCATCCATCTTCTCTGATAGCCAAGCCATTCTCCACGTCGCAGGGAAATGGAATAACCGCCTAAAACCTTCACTGCCCTCAAAAGAAAGTCCTGTGATGTCGTTAACCCAGCCTCACCCTCAGCATGCTGACACTTGCTCAAGGATGGACAGACAGACAGACAGACAGACAGACAGACAGACACACACACACACACACACACACACACAGCAGCAGCCCCTCTTTCCATTATGCTCAACTTTTTTAGGCTCTCGAATGTGCATTCACTCTCTTGTCAACTTGCTGTGCCTCTGCCTGGACATTTCTTTCTCCTTGATCTGGCCTATCGCCATTCATCTTTCAGCTCTCAGTTTCCACATCACTCCCTCTAGGAAGCGTTGCCTGTCTGTCCCCTCAAGTCTGGGTGAGAAGTTTGACTTGGCAGTCATCATGACTACACACTGTTGACCAGAGTCATCATTTCTCCTCCTCTGGAAGATTCTATTTTCCTAAGATGGCTACAACAGTATCTCCCATATACACTTGCCTTCTTCTTCAGTGTGACCCTGACACTCCCCCCATCACAAGTGGAGTTTACTTCTCTTCCTCTTAAGTCTAGGCAGGGCCTTTGGCTGCTCTGACCGATGGAATATGGTGGAAGGGGCAGTGTGCCACTTCTGGGCGTGGCTCTGAAATGGCCTGCCAGCTTCTGCTTCCTGCCTTTGGGAAACCAGCTGCCATGTAGGAAGAGTGAGGACTCTGAGACCAGCTTTGTGGGAGAAGCCCACGCCATGTGGAGGAGAGGTCCTGGAGGAAGAAACGCCATGTGAGGAAGGAGACAGAGGCCAAGGACACTGTGGCGCCAGACATATAGACAAACAAGCCATCTAGGAAGTGGCTCCTCCAGGCCCAGCTGCCCCAGCTGATGCCCCGTGGCTCAGACATGAACACCCACCTGTGTGCTTCCCAACTTCCAGACCCACAGACTTGTGAGCAGATAAACATGGTTGTCTCAAGCCACTCAGTTTCCAGGTCATTTGTTTCATGATAATAGATAACTGGAAAATATGCTTTTATGCTAGAAAACAGATGAGGTGGATTTTCAAAGCTCTGTGGGCTTAAAAAAAAACTCTTACAAATATTTACTCTTTCACTTTGAGAAGATAAACAAAATTGATAAACCATTAGCCAGACTCATCAAGAAAAAAAGGGAGAAGACTCAAATCAACAGAATTAGAAATGAAAAAGGAGAAGTAACAACTGACACTGCAGAAATACAAAGGATCATGAGAGATTACTACAAGCTACTCTATGCCAATAAAATGGACAACCTGGAAGAAATGGACAAATTCTTAGAAAAGCACAACCTTCTGAGACTGAACCAGGAAGAAAGAGAAAATATGAACAGACCAATCACAAGCACTGAAATTGAAACTGTGATTAAAAATCTTCCAACAAACAAAAGCCCAGGACCAGATGGCTTCACAGGCGAATTCTATCAAACATTTAGAGAAGAGCTAACACCTATCCTTCTCAAACTCTTCCGAAATATAGCAGAGGGAGGAACACTCCCAAACTCATTCTAGGAGGCCACCATCACCCTGATACCAATACCAGACAAAGATGGCACAAAGAAAGAAAACTACAGACCAATATCACTGATGAACATGGGTGCAAAAATCCTCAACAAAATACTAGCAAACAGAATCCAACAGCACATTAAAAGGATCATACACCATGATCGAGTGGGGTTTATCCCAGGAATGCAAGGATTCCTCAATATATGCAAATCAATCAATGTGATAAACCATATTAACAAATTGAAGGAGAAAAACCATATGATCATCTCAATAGATGCAGAAAAGGCTTTCGACAAAATTCAACACCCATTTACGATAAAAACCCTGCAGAAAGTAGGCACAGAGGGAACTTACCTCAACATAATAAAGGCCTATATGACAAACCCACAGCCAGCATTGTTCTCTTTTTTTTTTTAACATCTTTATTAGGGTATAATTGCTTTACAACGGTGTGTTAGTTTCTGCTTTATAACAAAGTGAATCAGTTATACATATACATATGTTCCCATATCTCTTCCCTCTTGCGTCTCCCTCCCTCCCACCCTCCCTATCCCACCCCTCCAGGCGGTCACAAAGCACCGAGCAGATATCCCTGTGCCATGCGGCTGTTTCCCACTAGCTATCTACCTTACGTTTGTTAGTGTATATATGTCCATGCCTCTCTCTCGCCCTGTCACAGCATCGTTCTTAATGGTGAAAAACTGAAACCATTTCCTCTAAGATCAGGAAGAAAACAAAGTGGTCCACTCTGACCACTATTATTCAACATAGTTTTGGAAGTTTTAGCCACAGCAATCAGAGAAGAAAAAGAAATAAAAGGAATCCAAATCAGAAAACAAGAAGTAAAGCTGTCACTGCTTGCAGATAACATGATACTATACAGAGAGAATCCTAAAGATGCTACCAGAAAACTACTAGAGCTAATCAATGAATTTGGTAAAGTAGCAGGATACAAAATTAATGCACAGAAATCTCTTGCATTCCTATACACTAATGATGAAAAATCTGAAAGAGAAATTAAGGAAACACTCCCATTTACCACTGCAACAAAAAGAATAAAATATCTAGGAATAAACCTACCTAAGGAGACAAAAGACCTGTATGCAGAAAACTATAAGACACTGATGAAAGAAATTAAAGATGATACAAGCAGAGAGATATACCATGTTCTTGGATTGGAAGAATCAACATTGTGAAAACGACTATACTACCCAAAGCAATCTACAGATTCAGTGCAATCCCTATCAAGCTACCAAAGGTATTTTTCACAGAACTAGAACAAAAAAATTCACAATTTGTATGGAAACACAAAAGACCCTGAATAGCCAAAGCAATCTTGAGAAAGAAAAACGGAGCTGGAGGAGTCAGGTTCCTGGACTTCAGACTATACTACAAAGCGACAGTAATCAAGACAGTATGGTACTGGCACAAAAACAGAAATATATATCAATGGAACAGGATAGAAAGCCCAGAGATAATCCCACACACATATGGTCACCTTATTTTTGACAAAGGAGGCAAAAACATACAATGGAGAAAAGACAGCCTCTTCAATAAGTGGTGCTGGGAAAACTGGACAGCTACACGTAAAAGAATGAAATTAGAACACTCCCTAACACCATACACAAAACTTAACTCAAAATGGATTAAAGACCTAAACGTAAGGCCAGACACTATAAAACTCTTAGAGGAAATAGGCAGAATACTCTATGACATAAATCACAGCAAGATCCTTTTTGACCCACCTCCTAAAGAATTGGAAATAAAAACAAAAATAAACAAATGGGACCTAATGAAACTTAAAAGCTTTTGCACAGCAAAGGAAACCATAAACAAGACGAAAAGACAACCCTCAGAATGGGAGAGAATATTTGCAAATGAAGCAACTGACAAAGGATTAATCTCCAAAATTTACAAGCAGCTCATACAGCTCAATTTCAAAAAAACAAACAACCCAATCCAAAAATGGGCAGAAGACCTAAACAGACATTTCTCCAAAGAAGATATACAGATCGCCAACAAACACATGAAAGGATGCTCAACATCACTAATCATGAGAGAAATGCAAATCAAAACTACAATGAGGTATCACCTCACACCAGTCAGAATGGCCATCATCAAAATATCTACAAACAATAAATGCTGGAGAGGGTATGGAGAAAAGGGAACCCTCTTGCACTGTTGGTGTAAACTGATACAGCCACTATGGAGAACAGTATGGAGGTTCCTTAAAACACTAAAAATAGAACCACCATATGACCCAGCAATCCCACTACTGGGCATATACCCTGAGAAAACCATAATTCAAAAAGAGTCATGTACCACAGTGTTCATTGCAGCTCTATTTACAATAGCCCGGAGATGGAAGCAACCTAAGTGTCCATTGACAGATGAATGGATAAAGCAGATGTGGCACATATATACAATGGAATATCACTCAGCCACAAAAAGAAACGAAATTGAGTTATTTGTAGTGAGGTACATGGACCTAGAGTCTGTCATACAGAGTGAAGTAAGTCAGAAAGATAAAAATATCTTATGCTAACACAAATATATGGAATCTAAAAAACAAAAAAGTTATGAAGAACATAGGGGCAGGACAGGAATAAAGACTCAGACGTAGACAATGGGCTTGAGGACACGGGGAGAGGGAAGGGTAAGGTGGGACGAAGTGAGAGAGTGGCATGGACACATATACACTACCAAACGTAAGGTAGATAGCTAGTGGGAGGCAGCCGCATGGCACAGGGATTTCAGTTCCGCGCTTTGTGACCACCTAGAGGGGTGGGATAGGGAGCGTGGGAGGGAGGGAGACACAAGAGGGAAGAGATATGGGGATATATGTATACGTATAGCCGATCCACTTTGTTATAAAGCAGAAACTAACACACCATTGTAAAGCAATTATACTCCAATAAAGACGTTTAAAAAAAAATTTACCCTTTCAGAAAGAGATCTGTTCATTTAAATGTTAGTACCAAGGCAAGCAGCCATCCAGTAAGATAAAAATTTATTAAACTAGACTTGAGAGATGAAATGTTGCATCCCACTGGCCAGAGCAGTAACCTCTGATGCACGGATGTCCTGAAAGTTTTCTCTGTTACATGTAGCATTTAGAAGGACAGCTTCCTGATACAAGAAAACAGGAGCGAATGGCATCGCTGTGCATTTTTACCCACTTCTATATTGGACTTGCCATACTCTTGAGGATGCTTTCAGTTTATCACCTTTTCAGAACCTCCCCTGGGACTCAGAATCCCCTCCACCTCTGAAACTGAAACAGGCAGAAGAGCTTCCCTTCCTTCCTGACTTTGGGAAGCCAGTCATGGGGAGAAGCTAAGTCCAAGGGTGTGCATTGTCAGGGTAAGGCAGGGAAGTCTGTTTGTGGGCTGCTGCAGAAAAAAAGAAAAAGAGCAGACCTGAAAAGCTAGAAGACTTAAAATGAGGAAAAACGAAGGTGGGGGCAAATTGTTACAAAGAGAACATGCAGCAAGTAATGTCTCACTGTAACAAGGCTGGCTTTTGAGATGAGAAATGTGACTTCATACATGGAGCTTTGAGCACTTTTCACAGTCATTTGCCATCCAGTTGGAGATGCTAAACAGGCAGCTGGATATATGAGCGTGTAGATACAGCATCAATCGCTCAATGATTCCAAGTAACACCGTTATCCTTGAAGACACTCATATTATCAACATATTTTATGTGACCTTTTTTCCTTTTTCATTCCAAAATTTGATTTTCTTCTCCTGGATGACTGACTGACTTTCTTCTCAAAAATATACTTTATAGAAATATATGGACATCTTATACATTTCATCATTTGCAATTTTTTTTCTCCTTCAAGCAGTCAACTCAAAAAGTCTTTCTTAAAAAAAAATCTTTCTTGCAGATTGATCAGGTTTCGGTAATTTGCCTCCCAGGGCATGGTAAATGCTGTTCATTAAATGACAAATATCTTTAGAATATTCCATATTAGGGATTCAGACTCTCTGGACCCAGGAAATGTCTCCAAGTAAGGGACTGATTATTTTGTAAACATTCATTTATGAAGGGCATTAATGTGCTTGTGGTCAAGGACATCCAAAAATATCCAGAAAAGATGTGTATACGTGACTCCTGCTTCCACCCTCGCGAGAGCAATCTGCATGGATGTGGTCTGGCCCATCGGCCAGGGCTCTGACCCAGAGGCTACATGTGATCAGCCATTGCATGAAACACGTAATTGTCTTTCCCATGGGTTTTCGGCAGCGTGCCAGAAAAGAATAGCTTATGACCCTCTCTCTTGAGCCACAGAACTTTCCTAGAATTCATCACATGCAAAACATTCTCAGCCCTGAAAGGCCGATTCATCTCTGAACCAGGGAAATGGAGAAATGTAGGTGAATGATACTTACCTCAGTTATCCTGATAACCTTTCTCAGTTTTCAGCTTGTGTAAGACTGTGTCTTCTGGCCAAATGAAGGCTGCTTTCAAGATCCCAGGATTGGAGTTAAAAGGCTAAAAAACAAATATCATATATTAACGCATATATGTGTAATCTAGAACAATGTCACAGATGAACCTATTTGCAGGGTAGGAACAGAAAGGCAGACGTAGAGAACGGACGTATGGACACAGGGTGGGAAGGGGAGGGTGGGATGAACTGGGAGATTAGGTTTGACGTAAATACACTACTATGTGTAAAATAGCTAGCTAGTGGGAACCTGCTATATAGCACAGGGAGCTCAGCTCGGTGCTCTGTGATGGCCTAGATGGGTGGGATGGGGGGTGGGGATGGGAGGGAGGTCCAAGAGGGAGGGGACGTGTGTATGCGTATGGCTGATTCACTTCGCTGTGTGGCAGAAACTAACACAACATTGTAAAGCAATTATACTCCAATAAAAAGAAAGTAACTAAAAATAAATAAAAGGCTAATTTGAATTATCCTCGTTGATGTTATGTACTCTGAGGTGTTCACATATGAAGTCCACTGGTGTCTGTGACTTACTTTGAATGCAGCAAAAAATAACAGTAATAGTAGTAATACCAATAAGGTGGACTGATGGATGGATAGAGGGTGGATAAATAGATAGATGACAAAGCAGATATAATAAAATGTAATTGTAGAATCTAGTGGTGCATGGGTGTTCACCATACTTTTTAAAAACTTCTCTGTTATTTTGAAATTATTCATAATAAAGTTTTGGGAAAAAATCATTTGAATCGAAGTGGCAATCGTAGCTGGAAGGGCTCCATAAAGATCTCCCCTCTGCCTACTTCCTTTGCTTCCAACTGGCACCTTGTACACAATACAGTTCAGTGAAGATCTACTGTATTGAGCTGTTGAGCTAAATTCCAAGCTACTAGGTCACTTCCACAGCTGGCAGGATTCTTCTAGAGCATGAGTTAGCAAATTTTTTCTATGTAGGCCAGATAGTAAACATTTGAGACTTTGTGGGCATATGGCCTCTGTCCCAACAACTCAACTCTGCCGCTGGAGAAGGAGGGCAGCCTCACACAACACGTGAACGGACGACCGTGGCTGCACTCCAATAAATCTTATTTCCCAAAACAGGCGGTAGAAATAGTTTGCCAACCCCATCTAGACCTCAAATCCTTACCTTCCGCTAGAAAATAAGGAGTGAAATTGATAAAATGCCAACAATCTGTGTAAAGATCTCATGGATGTCGGGAAAGGGCACAACAAAACCACACAACAGGGAATTCCCTGGTGGTCCCTCACGGCCAAGGGCCCAGGTTTGATCCCTGGTCAGGGAACTAAGATCCCATAAGCCGTGCAGCATGGCCAGAAAAAAAAAAAAAAGAAAAGAAAAACAAACAAACAAAAAACAAACCTTTCTGTGTCCACCCTCACCCTCCACTCACAATCTCCTTTCATGAAGAAAAACCTCGGGTTCCACCATTGAACCTGAGGTTTAACATGCAAGCATCCTTAGGAGAGATGACACATTCATCTTTGATTCCAGTAAGTGTAAACTATTCCCATCAGATCCCAACCTCCAAGTACATTATTTCAGCACCAGGAGACATAAGAGCAGGAGGTGACGGAGTGACGCCCCCAGTGAAGAGATCCCCATGAACAAAGCTCAGGCTGCAGAGCGAAGCTATCAGAGCCCTTGTGGGCTTACCCCTCAGGGAGGAGAGACAGATATTAAAGGTAATAAATAACTAAATTATGTAGTCAGTTTTAAGGTGTTAGGTGCTATGAAAAAAAGAAAAAGTAGAGCAGAGTAAGGGAGATTGGGAGTGCTGGGTGGAGCGAGCTGTGGTAGTAACAAGATGGTCTAGGTAGGGCTCATTAGGAAGATGCCGTTTGAAGCAGAGCCTGGAGATGAGGAAACGAACCAGTCAGATGTCTGTGATGGTTTGCCAAGTAAAGGAAACAGCCTGGGCAAAGGCCCTGGGGCAGGTGGTGCTCAGAATATTGTAGGAGTGGCAATGTGAGGTAGAAGAATCATAAGATGATGTTAGAGACAGTACTAGGGGACCAGAAGAGGGGGAACCATTGGAGAGTTCAGACAAGAGGAGTGGCCGGCTTTGACCTACATATGAAAGCATCATTCTGGCTAGTCAGTGGGGAACAGACAGCAGGCGGCAAGTGTGGAAGCAGGACGAGCAGGCAGGAGGCGAGCACAATATTCCAGATGACGGATGGTGGCAACTTAGACCAGTAGGTAGCAGTAGAGGTGGTGCAAAGTGGCCAAATTTGGGATATATTTTGACAATATGGCTAACCATATTTCGTGATGGATCAGATGTTGGTTGTGAAAGAAGGGTAAAAGTCAAGGGTGATTCCACATTCTTTGGCCTGAGCAACTGGAAGGCTACATTTGCTCTCAGCTGAGAAGGAAAGCCTGTAGGAGGAGCTGGTTTGTGGGGTTAGTCGGGAGGTCACCTTTGGACATGTTACGTTTGACATGGTTATTACATATTCCAAGTATCGGGCTTCCCTGGTGGCACAGTGGTTGAGAGTCCGCCTGCCAATGCAGGGGACACGGGTTCGTGCCCCGGTCCGGGAAGATCCCACATGCCGCGGAGCGGCTGCACCCGTGAGCCATGGCCGCTGAGCCTGCGTGTCCGGAGCCTGTGCTCCGCAACGGGAGAGGCCACAACAGTGAGAGGCCCGCTTACCGCAAAAAAAAAAAAAAAAAAAAATTCCCTAGGACTGTGCTGGAGCAGCTCCTCAAAGGAGGTTTTTAGATATTCCAAGTATAGATGGACAAGGTGACAGTCGAATACAAGTCTGGAATTCAGGGGAGAGGACCTGGCTGAAATTTGGAACCATAAGTATATAGATGGTGTTTAAAGCCATGACTCAAATGAATTTTTTTTTTTACATCTTTATTGGAGTATAATTGCTTTACAATGGTATGTCAGTTTCAGCTTCACAACAAAATAAATCAGTTATACATATACATATGTTCCCATATCTCTTCCCGCTTGCGTCTCCCTCCCTCCCACCCTCCCTATCCCACCCCTCCAGGCGGTCACAAAGCACCGAGCTGATCTCCCTGTGCTATGCGGCTGCTTCCCACTAGCTATCTACCTTACGTTTGGTAGTGTATATGTGTCCATGCCTCTCTCTCGCTTTGTCACAGTTTACCCTTCCCCCTCCCCATAGTCTCAAGTCCATTCTCTAGTAGGGCTGTGTCTTTATTCCTGTTTCACCCCTAGGTTTTTCATGACATTTTTTTTTCTTAAAGTCCATATATATGTGTTAGCATACGGTATTTGTCTCTCTCTTTCTGACTTACTTCACTCTCTATGACAGACTCTAGGTCTATCCACCTCATGACAAATAGCTCAGTTTCGTCTCTTTTTATGACTAAGTAATATTCCATTGTATATATGTGCCACATCTTCTTTATCCATTCATCCGATGATGGACACTTAGGTTGTTTCCATCTCTGGGCTATTGTAAATAGAGCTGCAATGAACATTTTGGTACATGACTCTTTTTGAATTATGGTTTTCTCAGGGTATATGCCCAGTAGTGGGATTGCTGGGTCATATGGTAGTTCTATTTGTAGTTTTTTAAGGAACCTCCATACTGTTCTCCATAGTGGCTGTACCAATTCACATTCCCACCAGCAGTGCAAGAGTGTTCCCTTTTCTCCACACCCTCTCCAGCATTTATTGTTTCTAGATTTTTTGATGATGGCCATTCTGACTGGTGTGAGATGATATCTCATTGTAGTTTTGATCAAATGAATTTTTTAAAGTAAGAGAAAAATAGACGTCACTCGAAGCCAGAAGAAACACGGACAGACACATTCTCTCTTCCTCCCTCTCCCTCTCTCTCTCTCTCTCTCTCTCTCTCTCTCTCTCTCTCACACACACACACACACACACACACACACACACACACACATAATGGATCCTATCAGGTTCTTTCTTGTTCTAAAAATGTAAGCACTACTGCTCCCAACTGAACAAGCTTGTTTACATCATGAAGCCAAGTCACCCCATGCTGCAGCCCTACACAAACCTGTTGCGCGCTAAAAGCTCACGCAGAGAAGCTCAGAGAAAATTCCTATGGGTCTCCCTGGGTAGAGGTGACAACGCACACCATAATTCGAGCAAATTAAATCACATAACGGAAACAGTAGGTCGCCACAACAAGTTAGAATTGGACTGAAGACATGGAAAATACGAAGCCCAAGAAAAGTTCCGGAGAAGTAGCAGAGGAAGTGAATGAATAGAATAAATACATAAATCTGGGACATTTTGACTCAGAGGAAACCACTCCTCCCAGCTGCCCTTGAGCGTTTCAAGCCGCAAGAAGGGATGAGAATCCCAAGAGGTCGTGCCTAGGTGTTTTCAGCGTTCTGCCACGTCCTCCTCTCCTCCCCTAAACTGACTTTTTATTCTAGAATTGATCTTCAGCCATGCTACCACGTTTAAACCGCAGAGTAAATACAAATCGCCATATGGGAAAGGCAGTGAATTAGCAGAGTGTAGAATTCATTTATTTGGCCAAGGTGCTTTGCCACTGTCACTCTGCTTCACCATCAATTTCTCGAATGACTGCCTACTTGATTCCTAGAGGATGGAGACCTATGTGGAATCCATCAGTGACTTATTTGCTATCAGGGTGTAATTTCTCCTCTTTTGAATTGTTCTGAAGGACTCTGTCGTTCCCCAAATTCCAGTTTCAAATAATTTATTTTTCAGACACTCTACTGTAATTAAATCTTTATTTGTAGTCCTTCCTCCACTGGACATAAGCCTCCTGAATATGTGCGCTGCCGCTGTTCTGTTTACTGCTGTGTCTCTAGACCTAACAGAATGCTTGGTAGATGGCAGGTTCTCAATAAGACTGAACCAATGAATAGAAATGATGCTCACCCTGTGTCCACTCAAAAGAATACCTCTTTCAAAGTCAGGGCCTTGAACCATCCTCTGCCCACCCAAGATTTCATCACAACACAGACGTTTACAAAGAAGTTAAAGTAGCCAACAATTTATAAGCTAATATAGTGTCAATGCATGCCAAAAGGATGATTTTCTCAGCCATCCATAGCTGAACCTAAAATAAGTCATTAGACTTATTACAGATTACATACAGTCAGTGTGCACTGGAGAAGATGGCAGAATGAATAAAGCCATGATATTATGACTCACAGACATAGGAAACAAACTTATGGTTACCCTAGGGGAAAGGGGGGAGGGATAAATTAGGAGTTTGGGATGAACAGATACACACTACTCTATATAAAATAGATAAACAACAAGGTCCTACTGTAGAGCACAGGGAACTATATTCAATAATAAACTATATTTATTATTATCCTGTAATAAACCATAATGGAAAAGAATTGGAAAAAGAGTATATATATATGTATGTATAACTGAATCACTTTGCTGTACACCTGAAACTAACACAACACTGTAAATCAAGTATACTTCAATAAAAAAAATTTTTTAATAAAAAATAAAATTTAAAAGTTGTGATGTCATAAATCATTAGCGTGATCATCATAAGTTATTCAAGTGATAATCACATTCTTTCACTGCACTTTTGGTGCCTGGTACGTGAGCCACACCCATCTCTCTTCCATTTCTGGATTTCTTAATTTAAGCTGTGGAAATGTGCTCCTTTTCCATCATTTGACAGTCCTTCTCGCTCATATCCTCTCTGACCTCCCTGGGTCCAGTGCTGAGTTGAAGTTTTCATTGCTTATTCTCTGCACACTTTGGCGTTACCTTATGGTTTCCTGACTCGTGTGAGAGAAGTCAGCATCACAAGCGGGCTTTTGCCGAGATGTTTTCTCGTCCTTTCCAGCGCAGAACTCTCCAAACAAAGAGAGGTTATCACATGTGCCCGAGAGCTGCCTGGGAAAAGCAGGAGCTGTAGTTATCAAAGTTGGAACCTTTATGAAATATGCTTTTGTCTCCGTTTTTGTTGCGCTCAATCAGGTCAACAAGTATTGGCTAAGTGTTGAGCGCGGTTTCCTGTGGGATTGTGTAAGACCTTGCAGGACAATAAACGTTTGGGGGGCACTGAGTAATGCAGCCATTTCTGACCCAGCAGCCGGGAAAATGTGAGGCAATTTGCGGCTGCTGGAAGGAGGACAGCTGCGGCTGAGTCCCTACAAGAGCAGAGCGACCTCACCGCCGTGGACCTGGGCAACAGAGCCAGGCAAAATGGTACGTGGAAGGGCAGGTGGCTCTACAGCGTCACGTCCTACAGGAAAATAGGTTCGGATCTGGGTGTTGTAGAGCCTGAAGTTCACAAACTTGGGGGGAGGGGGGTGCTTTAAGAAAAATAGTGCAAAATTATGAAGGTGAAATTGCTGGGGCTCCTCTGGGGGCTTTGGATGGGACCATGTCATTCGGGGGCCTGCTATAGAAGAGTCACTGGAAATTCCCTCCTAGCTCAAGATCTCGTTCAGGGAACCTGTCAGGTTCTGTGTACATCACCATCAGCTTGATCTAGCTTTGTGTCTATTCCTCTGCTGATTTTCTCCATACTATTCTTAAGCCATTGCCCTTTGAGGACTTTTCTTTATTTCCCCTTTATTTACTTTTTTAATTGAAGTGTAGTCGATTTAGAGTGTTGTGTTAGTTTCAGGCGTACAGTAAAGTGAGTCAGTCATACATATATATATATACACATATTTACAAAAATCTATCCTTTTTCAGATTATTTTCCATTATAGGTCCTTCTGTGACTTTTCATATTGGCTTTGTAATTGCTCCCCAAAAGACAAAAAAAATGTTAGTCATGCCTTCTTTTACTTATCTGTGCTTTATAATGGCTTTTTTTTTTTTGCTACGAATATTTATTCTTAGCTTCCTGAAGTCTCCCTAAGTCAGGGGCCTGCGGGTATTCTAGATGGAGGTAGAAAGATGGGAGGGAGGTGAACCACACAGTTGCAGCCACATACATAGAATTTTGAAAGTTCTCGCAGACCATGATGGTTTCATTGGATTTAAAAGGTAGTACAACTGTAATGTGCTCTAGGTCATTGCTTTTCCAACTCCCATGTGCACATAAGTCACCTGGGTATCTCACTAAAATGCAGATTCTGATGCACTAGGGCTGGGGTGGGATCTGAGAGTATGAATTTCAAACAAGCTCCCAGGGTATGCTGATACTGCCTGTCCGTGGGCCACACTTGGAGTAACATCCACGTACTTCTGTTAGAAATCGGTGGCACAAATACACAGTCAAACTGATTTTAAGGTAACCAGTCCCAGGATTGCAAGGCCGTAACAGAGCCACGGAGCAGGTACTTGTTGACGAGAGAAGGCGTGAGGTGTCTTCCCCTCCCAGTATCTCCTATCCCCAGGGGGCTGGGGGAAGGAGGGTGAGGACTAAACTTTTATGTTGAGGTCATCTCGTTGTGTCCAGTTTTTACACTTTGCTATGGTCTTTTCAAAAACTTCGCCTACAGAGTGATGAGGGGAAGGGGTGCAGGTTTCTGCAACACCTACTAGGGTGCTAGGCCATAGCACAGAGACAGGCCAGGGATCTGAACCCCCCAAAGCTTGGTGCTTTTGTCCACACCAACCCGTATCCTTAGCAGTGTTACGTGTTAAACTAATTCAGCACGATGTATTAGGACGTGAATTTATCACTTTTTGCTTTTCTTCTAAGGAAGGTGCCCAGAGGGGTGCGCTGGGCAGAGGGGAGGGAGCAGAAGGAAAGAGGCTGCTGAAAAGAAGGAAAGGCCTTAGCAAAGCTCTGTGAGGCACTGAAGATGAGCTTCACACCAAAAGCAAATCTGAGCTCTAACAGGAAAGGCATTGGCACTCTCTGTGCAAAAATGGCTTCCTAAAGTGTGTGCTCTCCATAAATTCATTCTGGAGCAGCCAAGGCATGGTGTTTCAAAATGCCGGGCTCCAGTGTCAACGCGAAAGGGTTTCTGTCCGTATCATGCCGAGACCAACTGTAACTTTCTCTCGCCTGCAAAATGTCCTGTGAAACGGGGGTTCGTCAGCTTCTGTGCAGCTGGTATTTGTCTTTGGCCAGCATCTTAAGAGTTATATTTTTGAACCACTTTACCTGATTCTGAGTTAAGCTTTCTGTTCCTGTTTAACTTACCATCATATTTTGTTCAGTTATTTAGCAGGAGGATAAGCAGGCCTGACCTTGGGCAAGTATCTGAAGGTCAAGTTTGCCACAGGTCCACCATTTTGGCTTTCGGAGCCCCCATCCCAGTCCGCACTTGGAGCGTCTGCCCTTTCCCTCCCGCCCTCCCCCCTCCACTGCCCTCCCACCACACGTATTATTTTAATATCTTGACACCTACCAGAATCTTAGGTAAATGATACGTAAAGTAAGGGAGGATAACCAAATCAAATAAAGGGGTAAGGAATTGCTACCCTCATCTCTCAATTCTAAAAAATAAAACTTTAAAGCCGCCATCCTGAGCCAGCCAGGGAATATACATTTTAATTGAGGGAGCTACCCAGTGGCCCCAATTAACTATACATGCCTTTCTCCCTTCCTGTCCTGACTCCTGCGCCCCTTTGCACCACTTAGAATTTATTCCAACTTCTGAGATTGTATGTTCTTACCTGTTTTCAAAACGTGGGCTAGAGTTTTGCTATTTAACACTGCTTGAGAGGTCCCTGCTGAAAGAAGGAACCTCTAAAGGTTCCTTATTTATAGGTCACGTCTTTCTGATATTTCCAGTAAAACCTCCCTTGCGTGTACCTGGTCAGGCTCAAATTTATGCCTAGTTCTACCAGACCACAGGCTTTAGCAAGGCTGTCATACATTTAGCTGAACACATAGATCTCTTTTAGTGTATTTATTGCCATGATGGTGTGGGCAAGTGTCCCAGGCAGGACACCAGTGATCTGGCTCCGTGGGCTGTGTCTCTCTAGTCACAGTGTCGTGATTCTGGCTAAGTCACCTAGGCCGCCAGGGCTCAGTGGTGCATCAATAAAATGACTTCTAGGGTTCCTACCACCTTTGATACCCTGTGGCTGCCTTCCTACATTTAGGTTAGAGCCTTCTCTGCTTAGGAGCGTTACACAGCTGGCATATCCTTCTCTAACATCTGCGTTGTGGTCAAGAATATGGGCTGGGCACAGACATAGAAAACAAACTTATGCTTACCAAAGGGGAAAGGGCAGGGAGGGCTACACTAGGAGTTTGGGATTAACAGATACACACCACTACATATAAAATAGATAAACAACGAGGACCTACTGTATAGCACAGGGAACTCTACTCAATATTCTGTAATAACCTATGTGGGAAAAGAATCTGAAAAAGAATATATATATATATATATATATATATCTGAATCACTGTGCTCTACACCTGAAACTAACACAATATTGTAAATCAACTATACTTCAATAAAAAAGAATGGATAAGCAACAAGGATATATTGTACAGCACAGGGAAATAGAGCCATTGTTTTCTAATAACTTTAAAAGGAATGTAATCTAAAAAAATATTGAATCAGTATGCTGTACACCTGAAACTAATATTTTAAATCAACTATACTTCAATTAAATTTTTTTTTATATTTCTCCAACATAAAATAAAATGAATATGGGCTATGGAGTTAGACTGCCTGGATTCAGACCCCAGCTCCTGCGCACTTGCAGTGTGGCCTGGTCGGTTTACTTATCTGTGACAGCGTCATCAGCTATAAGCAGGGAATGATGCTGCAACCTACCCCGTAGGGAGGCTTTGTTACAACTTACCCCACAGGATGGGGCTGTTTACGGCCTACCCCATAGGGCCGTTGTGACCAGTAAACAAATGCATCTTTTTAAGGTTCTTTAAAGAGCTCCTGGCACTTCGTGAGCCCTCCTTAAATGTTAGCCAGGATTATCATCACCGCGATCACTCACATCCTTCAAGGTCCAATCTGAATGCCCTCTCTTCCATAATATCTTTCTCAATTATCTTAAGAAAAATAATAAGTTTTCCTTCCTCGGGCCTTTTGTAGCAAAGAGTAAGGACTCCTCTCTAACTTGAGTTGTTTCTCTCCACCTTTTTCTCTTTTAATCATAAATAACTTACGGGTACCCATAGCGTGCCCAGTATTTTCACATAAAGTTCCTCATTTAAGTCACAGAAAGTGAAAGAGCTGTTACCCGTTTCATTTCACAGGTGAGAAAACTAACATTTACAGCACGGAAGGGGCTTGGTCAGGGTGACACAGTGCACGAGTGACACTCCTGTCACCTCTTGGAAGGCTTCTGAGTCTACCAGTCCACAGCAAGCTTGCATATCCCTGAGCTACTGAAACTATCTCTCAAACCCGTTCATTGTCACTCAAGCACACTGTAGGCTCAACATCAAGTGTGCTGCACAGATGTGCAGGCTTGAACTCCTTACTCTCATGATATCGTTTCCTTAGAAATGCTAAGTAACCATAATGATTCCAAGTCTGGTTAATTCAGCATGCACCTTTTATGTTTAAAACTTACACAGTGGTTGCTGACTTCCTTATAGAAAATACTGTACTGATTTCTGACAGGTTTTTTTTTTTGGCCTCCCCTTCACTTTAATCTTTCTAGTTTCATGTGTTTATGGAAATAGGCAGCCTGAGCTATTTGGTAAGCAAATTGATGTGTCTATTCTATGTAGGTAGTGATATATGAGTGTCCAGCCAAATCGCACCAGCTTCTCTATGGAAATAGATTTCTGGTTTCTAGCTTTAGGATCAAATTTTATTTTGTTCAGTTTAAAAAAAAAAAAAAACCTTCCCAACTGAATTTCCCTTAAATGTGGGTAGGCAGAGCCGAGTTTGCTAGTCGCTGGACAGGCGGTTGAGTGAACGGTGGCCCTGGAGCCCTGTTGACTTACTGTCCTAATACGAGGCGAGACGTTCCATTTCTAAAAATTAGTCCTCACCATAGAAATGCCTTCAGTTTAGAATCGAGGCTACTCTAGGAGAAGAGGGAAGTACAAGGAAGGGATAGAAGCAAATAGAAGGAGAAAGGCAGGTCCAAACTTGATCAGGAACCAAGTATTGTCTCAGAAGAAACTGATCGGGAGGTGAAAGAAGTGTGAGTCATCAAAACAGGGTTCTTGAACTTTGTTAAGATGCTCTGGAATCCAGCTTAGGGAGTGGAACTTTGAAGGCCTTCAGAGGCAGGTGGCTCCAGGTGTGTGTGACATGAGAACCATAGATTACAGACACGTATGCACAGCATGTGGACTCATTTTTGTGAAAATAAACACCTGCATGTGTAATTTGAAAAAAATCTAAAGGTATGTTCACCAAAAAGTTAAGTTTTCTTTTGCTTGTCTGTAGTTCTTGCTTTTGTCGAATAAACATATATCACATATGATTTTAAAGATGAAAGCCAAAAAATTCACAAAGGGCAGGATTTGGAATAAACATTTTTGTTAAAATTTGACAAATTATATTTCATTAGATGCAACGACGTGTATAAACTCTTGGAGATTTATTAGAAAATGTTCTTGAGGACTTGGTACCTTCCTTTCTACTCGATGTCCTTCTTCCCTTCAACATACAGAAGCGACTGTGAATTTCATTTGTCAGTGGTTTCAGTGGCTCATCATATTCATTTTTTAGATAAAATTCCCCAAGAAACCATTCTTCATGTGATGAATGTGCAAGTTCTATAAACAGAGAAGCATGTGTATCATCATGTAGTACGAGAAGGGCTGTGCTCTACCTTGGACATTGGGATTTGCATTTTTAAAACAGTGCTCTTAATGTTACAAATTGATTCAGCGTCTGAAAATAAGTGTTGAAAAGTTAACTTCGTATTCAACTAACCAGATCTATTTAACTACCACTCTGCTTTGAGGAGGAATGTTTTAGCTGTGGATGTAAAAGACATTTGACAAGAGTTTTCACAGTGTTCTCTTTCTGCTTTGTTAGTTAATTTTTTTCATGGAGAAATTTAAAAGGCGAAAAGTTCCCTACACCTCTGCCCAGTGTGATATGGCTCCTCCAAAGGGAACTTTAACTCACAAAAAGTAGACATTCCAGAGTTTCAGTAAGTCTTCAAGCAAATTCTCTTCCGGCCATAGACTACGGGTGTAGAAAATAATCTTATCTGAACAGGCGTGTGCGCAGAGGTTACCACGGAGGCAAAGGTGAAGGGAGGCGTGCTCCCTGCCTTCCCAGGGCCGGCTGGGTTGACTGTGTCCTGATCTCTGCCTCATCTTTGAGTCCAGGAAAAATAAACCAGTGGCCATGGAGAACAGCACTCACTGGGCTCAAAAGGAAACCCATTCTACTTTCACAAAAGAATTATACTTTATTTCCAGGTAAAACAATATTCAAAGCAAAAAGTGGCCAAGTCTTTATTATATTCAATGGCTAAGATTTCTACTACTTCTGCCTAGGAGACGAACAATGCCCTTGGAGAACATGTAGATATGTTCTGACTGTGTAGATAAATAATAAAAGCTGATTTGCTTGATTCCCATCTTTAGAGTGGTGTAGCCTATGTCAGGAGGGAAGCTGGCTGGGCCTGACCATGGTTTATTCAACGCCAAGCAGAGTTTCTTAGTCTCCCTTTCTTCCACTCCTACCATAGTGGGCCCATCATACTCTGCGGCCATGCCCCTTAGTGACTGTGTGGCTGCTTCCTGATCAGGTAATAGATAGGATGCAAATATCTTCTTTTTAATGCATGACCCTGGCATAGCCAGAGGGAAAATGAGTGCGCTGTCTCAGAGCAGTGACTTTTTGCCTAGAGCTTGAGAGTGAAAGACCTACAAGCACACTTCTTCAGCTCTGTCGAAATTAAGGTGAGTAAAGTTAATTGCCTTCAGATTATCAATAAACAAAGAAAGATAGTAATGATTGGGCATCTGACTGCTAATAAGCACGTGATTTCACAAAGCAAAGAACATAAGGAGGTTGGTCTCTTGTGGCCGACTGCTCAGCATTGCTTTTCATTACTAGACCTGATACCAGACAGAGGGTTGAAGCAACAGTCTTAGTAGAACCAGAAAATGAATGCATTTATTTTCCAGAAATACCTTAACTTTTAATGTTTTATGCAGTTTTGGAAGAAAAAGCAAGAGTGTTTTTAGTTTATGAAGCACCAATTCTTTCAGTTCTTTTAAATCTCTTTTGACAGCTTTTGAAAATGTTTTATGCTCAGAAACAGTGAAAATTATACCCAAGTCCTTTATGCTAAAGATCTGATCATGTTCAGGGACTGTGGTGTCATTTACAACAATATCAGAGTCTCACAGTGGTTTGGATAATTTGATCCAACAATGGGCCACATTAGTGGAGAGAAATTTCAGCTGATCAGTTACTTCAGACACGATGAACTGTCTGGAGTTCAGATTGTTTAAAGTTGGGTGATATTCAATTCAATTCAACAGATGTCCCTAGAATGTTTAAGGAAAAAGGAGAATTTTGACATGGTGGTCTGGAAGGTAGTGTGAAGATGGTGAATTTATGATCCAAAGTGGGAGATGAGTACACTGCATAAAATGCTATAAAAATATCAACGTATTTAAACACGTCAAAGCCAAGGCAGTAGGAAAAAAGTGCAGGAATGTGTGTGTTTAAGAGCCTGCTTCAGGGCTTCCCTGCTGGCGCAGTGGTTGGGAGTCCGCCTGCCGATGCAGGGGACACGGGTTCGTGTCCCAGGCTGGGAAGATCCCATATGCCGCGGAGCGGCTGGGCCCGTGAGCCATGGCCGCTGAGCCTTGCTCGTCCGGAGCCTGTGCTCTGCAATGGGAGAGGCCACAACAGTGAGAGGCCCGCGTACCGCAAAAAAAAAAAAAAAAAAAAGAGCCTGCTTCATTGCATTTTCCTCTATACTGTTAAATCTAATTTAAAAAAACTATTTGTATTATCCGTTAATGAGAAATAGTTGAATAAAAATTATGAAAGCTAAAAGACAACCTAGCTAGATGCTGCCAACATTCATTCTGATCATTTTATTTTATTTAGGACGACAATATGAACACAGAATCCATTCTAGAAGAACTCCTTCTCAAAAGGTCACAGCAAAAGAAGAAAATGTCACCCAATAATTACAAAGAGCGGCTTTTTGTTTTGACCAAAACAAACCTCTCCTACTATGAATATGACAAAATGGTGAGACCCTATTTATTTCATTGTTTTTAATGCTACTTATTTTTCTCAAGTCTCCACAAAGTGCTTAATATAAGGAAACATCAGGTTTCTTAGCAAACACAGTAAAAATCAACTTGTACTCATCACATTGTCTTTTCTTAGCCAAGTTATAATTAATTCAAGATAAAGCATTTTCAAACATTGCTTAACTTTACTAAGGCAAATTGTAACTTTAGAACAGTGGTTCTCAACTGAAGGTGATTTTGCCCTCCAAAGGATACTTGGCAATGGCTGGGGACATTTTTGGTCGTCATCACTGCGGGAGGGGGGCAGTTTGCTACTGGCATCGAGTGGGTGGAGGCCAGGAATGCAGCTAAACATCCTACAGTGCCCAGGCTGGCTCCACCACAAAGAATCATCTGGCCCCGAATAGTGCTGAAGGTGAGAAACCCTGTCTTAACAAATGCTGAAAATAAGACTATTTCTGTGCAGCTGAGAATTCTATCACAGTAGAAATACTGAAGTACTGTCATAAAATTGAAACAAGATGAAGATGCTTAATTTTCCTGAATAGATTAACCATATGGCAGGTGATCTGAAATGTGTTTCAAGATTAACAAAAAAAATTAAGTGCTGCTTGAAGACTTGCTCTTGGAGGAGTTTATGTCCACACTCGAAAAATATATTCTCTCATCATTAGACTTTGACTATTATGGAATAATTGGAGTGATTCTCACGTGCCCATCTCATCTCCCAATCTCCCTCCTAAGTGTAACGTTAACTTGATTCTGTTCTTTGTGCACCACTGTATATCACGTGAGGCATCTTATATTTTCCTTTTAATTCAGAAAAGAGGCAGCAGAAAAGGATCAATTGAGATTAAGAAAATCAGATGTGTGGAGAAAGTAAATCTTGAGGAGCAGACCCCCGTGGAGAGACAGTACCCATTTCAGGTAAGGGGAGGGATAACATTCCATCGGATGGATGACTCTCCTTTTAATATTTGCTATTATGAACTCAGTATTGGGGGGGATAAAGATGTTGCTAAATGATTCATTAAGACGACGGCAGGTGCTTATATCTGTGTAACCACAGAGAGCATTCGCAACCTCTCTCTGAATCTGGAACATCCCCAGATGGGATTGGGGCCGTTTGCTAAAATTCTATCCACCAACCTGCCTTCCCCGGTGGGAGAGAAAGATAGATGAGTGTGTAGGCCTTAGTGGTCTGACTTGCCTTGGGGTCTGATGATCTCTTTCATCAAACATTGCGCAGCATTTCCAATATGCTACAAGGTACTAGGCACACTACCCCTGTCCCCAAGGCATTTACAGAGCATTATGATGCAGGGAGGTGAGTGTTAAGACGAAGGCGGCAGCGTAGCCATGGTGTCCCAGAACGGAGAAGCTGCACTTCTCACTCCCAGAGGTCAGGGAGGTTTCCTGTTGGAGGTGACACTCAGGTCGGTAAGGACAATGGGAGTTTAGCCCAGCAAAAACAGGAAGGGCAGCGAAACCAAAGAAACAGCAGATGTCATGACCCTGGTAGGTGAAACAGTGTGGCATGTTTGGAGAAATCCGGGTGGTGCTCAGAATTAAGGAGCCCCATGAAAGAGTGAGAGACGAGCCTGGAGAGGTAGCCAGGGCCATATCACAAATGGCTTTGCATAGCACGCTAAGGAGTTTGAATTTTACCCTGAAGTATTTCAAACACTGGTCTCCTACGGAGAGGGTGCCTACAGTACCCCATGGAAGTGACTCGATCTAACACCTGCCCCACTTTTATTATATCAAGAAAACTTATCTTTCTGCTCTAGAGACAGACAGACTGTTCTTCCTATGGTCAGACTACCCTGTGCTACTATGAGGGAACAGTGGCCAAAAAATGAAATAAAATAAAATAATCCAGTCAGTGAACAGTCCATAGTTCCCACTTAAAAAAAAAGAACATTGCCCAATTGGGAAAAACCGGAGGATAGTGTGCTCATGGAATATGCTTCAAATGAGTATCACCATGGCATGGAATACTCAAAAGAACATGAGCTTTGGAACGCCAGAGCTCCCAGCCCCATTGCTTATATTTGCGTAACCATAGACAACCTTCTCAACCTCTCTCTGAGTTTGTTTCTTCATTTGCAAAGTGGGCATAATCATATATTTTTATAGACTTGAAAGGGAATTAAAATGTTAAATTATCTAGGAAAGAGCCCAGAAACTAGTTGGTATTTAATAAATGGTCTGTATTGTTTACCCACAAAAGCTGAATAAACTAGAGGAGGATCTGGGCAAGACACTGGAATGTTCAAACATTTCACCGAGTATCATAAGGAATAGAAAATGACTTATACTGGGGATTCCCAGGGTGGGACATGACCCAAGGGAGTAAAGTAACAGGGAGACATATTTTCACTCAATATAAGCATGAACCATAAAATGATCAGAATGAGTGGAAATTGGCAAGGATGGCACAGCAAAAGTAAAGGACATTCTATCCCTGAACATATTTTCAAGGATAGAGCAGATGAACATTTTCCAGTGGGCTATAAATACAGTCATGCACTGGGTTGGTGGATAGACCAGAACACTTCTAAGACACCTGTAATGTCTAACATTTTATACTTTTATAATTCTCCATGGTCCAGGGCATTCCTGCTGAGGCCTCAATGTTCACTGCTGTCAGATGCATCATTGCCGTGATTTTCCAAAGCGTAGAGGTGTCTGGGATAATATAAACTGAGGGGTGGAGGATAAAAATAACTAGATTTAAAAAATCTAATTCCAGAGCTAATGTGTATTATATAGGCAAACTCAGTGTTTCTCTTGGATAACAAAAATTTGTAGTTGTACCAGAGTGAACTCTAACACAATTATATCTAAACGCACCAAATCTTTTCCTTTCCAGATTGTCTATAAAGATGGGCTTCTCTATGTGTATGCATCAAATGAAGAGAGCCGAAGTCAGTGGTTGAAAGCATTACAAAAAGGTAATTTTTTTAAAATGTCATCAAAGGGAGTCTCTGACTGAGCTCTTTTGAGGCTTAGTGGAGGAAAGATATGGCAATAAAAGGGCCTAGCACCAACAGAGAAATCTGTTGATTTTCCTACCAACCTCAGAGAATGTGCTGCACTCACCCTTGTTTTGCATTCGCTTTGTTACCTAGAGGAAGCCTGGGCATCGTGTTCCCTTTCCTGCCCAGCACACACCTGGCTATTGTGCCTTCCCCACAGCTAGGAGGAAGCCAGACCACCTGCTCTCCACCCACTGTGCTTGCCTTTATCAGAGCAAAGTCTAGATCCTCATGGGGCTCTCTCTTGGGTCCCGTAGCTACTGTACTTTGGGTATTTACAGAAAATTATGTCTAATACTTACTAATACTTATCATTTGCCAGCTACTGTGTCAAGTAGTTGGAAACATTTTCTTAGGTAATCCTCTCGACAACTCCACGGCAAGGGGTAATAATACTATTCTCCATTTTTCAGATAAGTGAAATTACACAGACATGGCAAACGTCACATACCTAATTATGGAGAACACATAATTCAATTACCCAAACCCAACTTTTAAACAGTACAGTATAAATGCCAGGCAAAACTGGGAATTTCATGAAACATTTATTTAGTGATTCTTAGGCTGCCCTGGTAACGACCTTTGACAGAAGAGAGAAAATTATTACTAATTTGGCACTATGATGTTTCTCCCTATGATATTTTTATTTTAAAGGTGGGTAATGGTATGAGGACAATATTTAACTCAAACGAGTGACTCTGTTGGTGGAATTTCAGATATTAAGCTCCCAGATGGGGGAAGATTTTACTTCATTTAAGTTTTAGATTCGGGCTCTTCTCACTACCCTTCAAATTACACCACTTAGACAACCACCTCCTCTACTTCAATGCAAATACATCCTTTTTCACTCATAGGGCTTAGTTTTCCCTTTGTATGAAAGGGTTTAGCAACCTATTCTGTAGGAGAATCAAGTGGTCCAGGTAAGAGAAAAGCCTCCCTCTACCTGCCGCCAGCTTGTTGACGTAAGAAGGGCATCCTTCTTAGAGTCACACAAATCTGCGAACAAGTGCTGCTTTGCTGTGTCATCTATAAAACCATCTAACGTCTCTGGGTCTCAGTTTCCTGACCTGTAAAATGGGAGATTAGATTTCTTTATTCCTAGAGCATTCACGAGCCAGCAATGAATGACTCATAAATACATTAAAGAGTCCGACACACAAACATGAACCACTGTGTTATAGCGGGGCCTCCGGGAGGAGCTCTAAGATGCTGCTTCCCATTCAGTCTCCTTTGGGGGGATTTGCCAGGGGCAGTTGCTATGGAGACACCCCCTGTGTGCAGCTATTTGTCACGCACTAGGGTTCTGTGTGGGTCTTTCTGGAACTATATATGGTAGGCAGGTTTGGGTAGGCCCTGGGCAGCTCATGTAAAGGCTTATAGAACATAAAAGGAAAGCAGAGAGAGAAGCAGAAGTGAACCTCTTAGCCCCTCATAAGCTGCAGAGAGACCCTATCACTAAGGCTGCCATATGCATAGTAAGCCATTTGTATCATTTAATAATGCTTTGGGATGCAGGTAAGAAGACACCAAACAGTTGCTGAAACAGATACATGTTTGTTCCTCTTCCATGGCCAGAGGTAAGCAAACCTAGGGCTGGTGCAGCAGCTCAATGAAGTCAGTAGGAACCCTGGCTCCTTCTAGATTCTGCTCTGCCACCCTTAAGAGGTTCCCAGAAAGGCTCTGAGCTTTCCCAGAAGCCCCTCTGCAAACTTTTGCTCGTGTCTCGTTGGCCAGAACTGTGTCTCATGGCCATCTCTGTGTGCAAAGGAAGCTGGAACACAGGATCTGGCTTTTCCAGCCTCTGTGCTGGAAGACAGCAAGAGAGAAGGCGAGTGAGATCAGCTACCATGGCTCTGAATTCAGCTGACCCGATGTGAATAAACTGTATCCTTCTTTCCAAAAATCAAAACTGTAGGGGGTTTGGCAGGGAAGCTGGCATCTGGGCATTGGAATATAGTAGAAAAAGCCTGGGCCCGAGTCTCAAATACGCTATCGACTAGATTTGTGAACTTGAGCAAGTTGTCTCTGCACCTCAGTTTACTTGACTCTGTAAGAGTCATGATAACAGTAATAGCTCTCCCCAAGGTTGTTGAGTAGGTTCAATGAGATAGTGTGAGGGAAAATATGCAAATGTAAAGTCCTATACACATAATCAATATATGAGTTCCTCTTATTGTCATTATTAGATGGTGGGAGTGTTGCAATGTGGACTTTTGGACTTGGCTGGAAAACAATTAGTTCCCCAGGAAACCAAATCCATGTAATAGAAAATAATAGGAATCCTGGTACATGGAGACCAGGAGCTTATAGAGCAGGAAGGCAAGAAATGTGCCCAAGGAACTGCAATGACCATTTGGGACCAAGGTCAGAAACTAGTGTTTTGTAATCTTAACTTCTCTTGCTTTTTGTGACTTTTGTAATAATTTCCCATTAATATTTGGTAAAGTTTTTTTATGCCAGAATTTTCAGCTAAGCTGAGCTGGGTTAAACTAAGGGAATGATATCATTAAAGCCCACTGTTCACTGAGCACCTACTCTGAGCCAAACACTGTGCTGGATGCTTTACACACATTGGCTCATCTCCTCCCAAGGACCCAGCAAAGTAGATATTATTATCTCCAAACACTTCCTTGAGTCATGGTTGTAAAGAAGGGGTTTTGTTTGTTTTTTTTGGTTTTTGTTTTGTTTTGTTTTTTACTTTATATTAAAGTTTATTATTCCATTTGGAAAATCTACTGTACAGGGACAAACCCATTGGATTAAGCAGAGTTTTGCTAAAAGCAAAAGACTATCAACTCTTTGGAATATTCCTGATTCCAGCCCAGAGTCGGGCCACAGGACTTTGATCCCAGGAGTTCCCCTGGGATCAAAATAAGGAATCCTCAAGATGAATACAAAATCAAGAAGGAAAGCGTTTAAGTCACACGGAGAACCAGCCCTCCCTACCCGGAGAATCTTCTTGAACTGTTCTCTACTAAGACCTTGTAGGCTTCTATGCTGCATTTCGAGAGAGGTGAATTTGTTGTAGACACAGTATTATACTCCAATATTAGAATTTCGTTTCTTTGGATTCAACATTGCCCTAGTCCCATGGTTTTTTTAAATATGCACATATTTCTAGAAAAGTAGCCCCATAAACCGTTTATTCCTTAGTGGAAACAGGTCAAAAGTCACGGAAGACCAAGAAGGGATGAGGAACTGTTCTAGCTCAGGAAGAACTAGATAACTAAATGCCATGTGTGTTTCTAGATTGGATCCTCGATCAGAAAAAGTGAATGATTACAAAGGGTATTATTGGAATAACTGGAAAAGTTTTGAATACAAAATATATATTAAGTAATAGTATGGTATCAGTGTTAAATTTATTGAATTTGATAATTGTATTACGGTTATGTAAGGAAATGTCCTTGTTAACAGAAGTTACACGCTCAAGTAGTGATGGATGACATTATTTAGGTCATGATATCTGTGACTTACTCTCAAATGGTTAAGCAAAATACAATAATGATAAAAAATTTTAATAATAATAATAATGTGTATGTACAGAGAGAAAATGAGATGAAACAAACAAACAGTTAAAAGCTGGTGACTGTGTGAAGGGTATATGGACATTCACTGCACTATTCTTGCAACTTTTCTGCGCATTTGAAATGTTTCAAAATAAAAAGCAGAAGGGGGGGGAGTATATGTTTATTGGAAACTTCTTTTCTTCTTGCTAAGATTTAGTCCTACTCTAAAATCCTAACACCAAGCTGATGCATATATGTAGTTTCTAGCAGTATTTTTTAAAGACTGATAGAAGTTATTGTGTTGTTCTTACTAAAACATGATTAGACTTTTCTTTTTGGCTTTGTAACTTCTGAGGGAAAGACTTATATCCTTTGGGAACCATTTGCCCTTAGGCTGGTTGCTAGCAAAATGAGGTTTTCATTGTTTTCTGATAACAGCACTTACTGAATGTGTTTCTTCTCTTGGGCCAACGTTTACTCATGCTGTGCTTTCTTCCTGCCTGCTCCCCAGAGATAAGGGGCAACCCCCATCTGCTGATCAAGTACCACAGTGGGTTCTTCGCCTACGGGAAGTTCCTGTGCTGCCAGCAGAGCTGCAAAGCGGCCCCAGGATGTACTCTCTGGGAAGCATGTAATGTGACCCCTCTGTTGGGCTGGACCCTGGGTGGACGATGCCCTTTAGGCAAACCTGGCAAATGCCAGAAGAGCTCGCCAGTTCAGGAAAACAAGATGTGCCACATTGGTCAGCATCATGAATATCCAGCTTCGAACATGATATCTAGCAAATGAAATCTAATTCCAGGGTCAACTGAGTCATGTTCCTTAAAATAATAACAATATGAACATCTGCCATTCATTCATGTCATGAGAAATATTTTTAAACGGAAATCATAAATCAAGCAAGGAGCTGTTTATTTCCTCCCAAAATTCTTCCTGGTTGAAGATAAACTCCAGATGGGTAGAACGTGGTGAACATATCACCATGGTGCACAAACTAACATCATAAACTTAAAAAACCAACATTCTTTTCAAAAATATGTCCAAGGATAAAATTTAAGTAACACTTTTAATCACCATATATACCAAAATGATGGATGGCCAAGTTTTCAAAGATATATTTAACGTGGTTTGCCATTCTGTACATGTTTGCTGATTTCTTAATAACATCACAGAAAGTAGTGTAGGGTTTGCTTTACGTGCAATCGGATTCTACTCAGAGTTTTATTCCCAGGGAAATCTGCCTGACACTTTATCCAGGGACAGAAAGCCCACTGAGTGACTTTGAAGGGCTAACGGAGGGAAAGAATTATGCTGGTTTTTGCTTGTGCCCTACGGGGTCCTACTGTATCACCAGGATACTTACATGAAGCAGTCATATACTTTAGAAGTTTATCATTGTTTAACAACATGAAGTTGTTGATAAATAAGAAGGAGAACTTATTTTGGTACCAGTTTTACCAGCCTGGACAAACTATGCTTGGACTATAATGACTTTAAAGAATTAAATGAGATCAGCTGCATGATAACAACTTCAAGAACTGTAAAACAAGGATGTGAAATATTATTCAAATTCACCCTACAATAGTATTGACCCCCGACAATCGTGTTAATGTTACTATGGGTAATTTTACAACAAAATCAGTGACTAGGGCTTCCCTGGTGGCGCAGTGGTTGAGAGTCCGCCTGCCGATGCAGGGGACACGGGTTCGTGCCCCCGTCCGGGAAGACCCCACATGCCGCGGAGCGGCTAGGCCCGTGAGCCATGGCCGCTGAGCCTGCACGTCCAGAGCCTGTGCTCTGCAACGGGAGAGGCCTCAACAGTGAGAGGCCCACATACCACACACACACACACAAAAATCAGTGACTAAATATTCATTGTATTTCCCATCTCAATTAAACTATACAATGAATATTTATTCATCTTAATTAGATCCCATTGCCCTTTATACTCATGAATTGTAATGATTTAATGAACTATACAGAACGGACTGTGCATGGATCTTCCCTCCAGTGTGAAGGGCCAGAGAGTAATGTCTCCTTACAGCATTAATCATTTACCCCAATGATTCTGTCTATGGTCAGCATTATTACTCAGCAGGCCAGATTCCAGCTCTGACTCTGCCCTAACTCCCTGGTAAAGAGCAGGAAAACAGGCCAGAGAGAGCACTACCTTGGGATTATCCTCCTGGGCCCTGTCTGGGTGGCACCTGCCATGTGTCCTGAGTGCCAAAGGCTCTCTGCCGGCCTCTGAAGAAAACTACAGAACGTAGTAGAGGTGTCATGGCTTGCAGACAGCTGTGATATTGTCTGCCTGCCTAAGTGTCACTTCTTCCCTCGGCCTCCTCCTCTGCTGAGCTACAAGGCAGCCCGCAGGCACATCTACTAGGAAGGGAACAGTTGGGCATCTTTGCTTCCTTCTGTTTCCAAAATGCCATGGAACATCCTCTGTCCAAGGTATATATGGCCTATAAATAAGCTGACCATACACCCCAATTTGCTTGGGACAGTCCATCCTGCAGCTGGGGACCTGGCATAATTATTAAAAGCCTACCCATCACTGTCAGAAAGGTTCCAGCTGAGTCAATACACCATATGGTGACCCCACTTATAAGACATACAATGGCTTCACCCTCACAACCTGGATGTCTATCTACATGTGTGAGTAGAAAGAAAAACCAGCAAGTATCCTAACAACGGGGTGGTGGGGGGAAGCATAGGATAAGTTTGTTCACTTATAAATCAGCTATTTCTATGCATCTTGTATGAGCTGATCAAAGAAGAATCAGACATGGATTCTGAATCCTAGGCTCGTAGATACTACCCAATGAGATTAGATATCTGTTACTCAGAGACGAGGTAGAAATGTGGCATAAAGTAACAGTTTATAGAATTTAGAGGACCTTGAATTTCTTATCCACTTGGGAAGATACTGATAATCAATGGTGAAGTGGTATCTGAGTTGGGTATTATACAGGAAAGCAACAGAATCACTCCAGATGTTCTAAGTTCATGTAGTCTGGAGTATTGCTCACACAATCTAGTTCACTCTTTTGATTCATAACATTGGGTGTTTTGCTTTGTTTTATTTAAAGTTTTTTCTGCTATTACTTGGTTTTACTCTTCAGATGCTGATCTGCACATTGAACCCAAAGAAGAAAAACACAGAGTTCCCATCTTCCCAGACAGAGTGGTAAGTCAACATTTCAATTTTTTTCATAGTCAAGATATATTAAATAAACCAAGAGTTGCCAAATTCAAGACTGGAATACATGGGCTTCATTCAGAATGCCCAGCAAAGAGAGAGAAGACGTGACCTATCGCCAACAGCCATGGCAGTAGCAAATAATAAATTCAAACAAAGAACCATTTTATGTTTTTTTGCATTTAACGACTGGGCCTTTTTCTAACCTGTAAACGCAAAAAATGATGTATGTGGGAGAAGCCCTTAAGATGGCATCGCATATAACAGGCAGCTATATTGGCTGACATTCCTCCCCCACCACCAGCACGGCTAAGTCTGCCTCGTGTACGTATCCTGGCAAAGGAATGGGACCCCATAGGGCACAAGCAGAATATAATTCTTTCCCTCCATTATCCCTTCAGAGCCACTTGGTGGGCTTTCTTCTCTGTCCCTGAGGTATGTCATTACCTCAGATGACATAAAATTTCCCAATTACTAGTAGTCATGAGAACAGCCTCTAAAGTGATCCATCCAATGTTATAATCCCATGACTCGAAACGTCATTTCAAGTTAAAACATCCCCCCCTTCCCTTAGCTCAAGTCTGCATTCAAAGGGCAGCCTGCTTTGGGGGAGAGGTCAGGGAGAGGCTGACCTGGGGGAGAGGTCAGGGAGAGGCTGAGATTTCTGACGCTTTCAGGATTGAGGCCCAGGAAGAGAGGGTATAATGAAAAAGAGACAGTCATACGTGGCCACTCCCATCATGATTTGGTAGTGGTGGCTTCTGGGTGAGACAGTTTTCCAATGCTGATTCTTTATCATACAGGACACTTTCGTGGATTTCCCCCTGGGGTGGAGTTTTACGACAGAGCAAATGTCTTGACCCTTAGCTCTTCCGGTTTCTAGCCCTCAAACTTTCTACTGGGTCCATTCACTCATCTAGGGCAGAGTTCCTTTCAAGGTGGCTCCCAGCCAACCCTCACTCAAGGGTGGAGTTGGCCTGCAGGAAAACAAACAAAACCTTGATTGCTCTGCTTAGTAAAACTGTACGTGGCTCGCGCTCCCTGCTTTTAGGCTTCCCAGGTAGGTGTCAGCCTCCTCAAATGCCAGGAGACACATAAAATGGCCTCCCTGTGGTTTTCTGGAAGCTCACCTGAAAGTAAGGGAGCATCTCCATCCACCCATCAGCTCTGTGGTGTCTTGGGTACTTATTTTCACCTACACACATTCACACGTACTTACTTCTCTCTTTCTATCTAAGTTAAAACCATATAACTTTTGTAAACCAACATGAAGGACAAAAAGAAATCCATTATTGTCATACGTTGAATTTTTGTCTCCCCAGATTCATGTCCACCCAAAACCTCAGAATGTGACCTCATTTGTAAAGAGGGTCTTTGCAGATATAATTAGTTAAGGATCAAGATGAGATCATACTGGATTAGGATAGATCATAAATTCAATGACTGATGTCCTTATAAGATGAGGGGACACAGAGAGATACACAGAGAAGGAGGCCATTTAAAGACCTAAGCAGAGATTGGACTTATGCCGCCACAAGCCAAGAATGCCTAGAACCACCAGAAGCTGGAAGAGGCAAGCAAAGATCCTCCCCCACAGCCTTTAAGTGAAAACTTCATTTTGGACTTTTGACCTCCAGAGCTGTGAGAGAATAAATTTCTGTTGTCTTCAACCACCAGATGTGTAGTAATTTGTTATGGCAGCCCTAGGAAACTGATGGAATTTTTAAGGTTTGGGAGTTTTAGTCTGTTATCAGTGATATTGCTTTTTTTGGTTTGGATACATGCTCCAGCCCTGAAGCTTGAAAATTACGGCTCTGTAAAACACCTAAGAGCAATGTCCAGAATAAGCGAAGGTCAATTAGTGGTTACCTAGGGGCAGGATGGGAACGGGGACTAACTACAAATGGGCCCGAGAGATCTTACAGGGGTGATGGAAAGATGCTAAGACTGGATTGTGGTGATGACTGCTCAACCTGATAAATTTACTAAAAATCACTGAATTCTACACTTACAAAGGGTGAATTTTATAGTATGTGGTATGTAAATTATACGCTAATAAAGTTTATTTTAAACAAATCTAAGAGCAGAGGATAATTTAGGAGCCCCAAACCATGGCATCTAGTCTCTGGCAAGTAATTCCCTCCCCCTCCCTCCCCCGTTTCTCCCTTCCCCATTCTTCCTTCCCCCTCCCTCCCACCCTCCTCCCTTCCTCCCCTGTCTCCCCTCCCTTCCTCCCTCCCCTCCTTCCTCCCTCCCTGCTCCCTTCCTTCCCTCCTCCCTCCCTCCCCCTCCCCCGCGCTCCTTCTCCTTCCCTCCCCTTCCTTCCTCCCTCCCCCCTTCCCTCCTCCCTTCCTTCCGATTTTTTAAAATTTAAGAGCTAATATACTGTGGTTGTTAGTCCCCAGTTCATGCATCTGCGCCTCACTGTGATGCACTAAAATCTCTTATCCCCCGAAGCTGAAGGTCCCTCGAGCAGTTCCTGTTCTCAAGATGGATGAACCATCTTCAAGCACCGCTCTAGCTCAGTACGACAGCGACTCCAAGAAAAACTGTGGCTCCCAGTCAAACGTCAACACGTGGTTTATGCCCAGAGAAGACTGCCCTGACTGGTGGCAAGTAAGAGGACTGAAAAGGTAAACCCCAGCTTCCAGTCTGGCTGTGCAGCGCACAGAGTAGACACTGTCCCACTGCCTTGGAGCTGAGCCTCAACTCGGTCCACACAGGCCTCAGCTGACATAGAGATGCCCTCCGAGAAAATGGTCGGTGCCTGAGCCGGAAGCCTGGGTAGCAGTGGCCCTGCTGAGACTCAGTGGCACAGACTTTCCATTTAGATGATCATATCTAATGATCTAAGTAATACTTGAGCATTTTATTCCCTTTCCTTTCTCTCCCCTCCACCTCCAAATAACCCCATGTTCCAGAACACCAAATCTTTCAACTATATCCTCTGTCTGAGAGAGCTTCGAGTGGGTTACTTTTTAATGCACTTCGGCATCACTGGCCAAATGACTAGTCGATCGAGTGAGGCCATGGCTGCCTTCTCAGGATGTACACCTTCGCCCACACAGTCTTCTTTGCCAGTTCCTCTTTTCACTTAACATCTGGGACATTTTTCCCATTTGAATACATGAGAACATACTAAATTTTTAATTTTTAAAAGTTTTAATTGTGGTAAAACATCATGTAAAATTTACCACCTTAGTCATTTTGCAGTGTACAGTTCAGTGGTGCCCATTACATTCCCAGTGCTGTGCAACCTGCCTGATTACTTTGAATGTCTGTATAGTATTCCCCCATGTGGATAAACCTAAGCGATGCACAATTGATGGATACTCTCCACGTGCTCTTAAAAACCACAAAAAGGCTAAATAAATCGCTTAGCATTTTTTTTTCACTTAGCATTTTTAAATGAGCGTTTTCTTATGAAGAACTGAAGGGAAAAAGCTATGTTCGTGAGCAAGGCTGTTTGGGAAGCTGGGGAAGGAGGCATTGCTGTGCTGGGGCTTCTCCAGGCATTCACTGAAGTGTGGTTTTGAGAAAGACCCTGGGCTGTGAAGGCAAACAGGAAGTAGGTCCTACATTCCAAATAACACAGCCTTTGGACTTGGAGAAGTCAGTACTTCCCCATGCTCCGCTTTGCACCCCAAATGAGACAGATAAAATGATGGGTGGCAGAGGATGAAGAGAATCCTGCAGATCCATCTGTGTCCACATGGAGTTAAACGGTTTGGTATTTTCAGGACTTTCCTTTGCAATCATAACAGCAAAGAGGAAAATAACTTATTTTAAAATATATCAGCAACAGAACGCTTGCATACATACAAGAAAATCAGGGCAAACCCAGTCAAGATGATTTATTAATCCAAGTTTTCCTTTGTTTGGGGTTATTATGAGCCATTATTAAAAATTCTCTTTTCTTTAGGCATCCTGTCAAACTACTGCTTTTTAGTGGAGTCCCTGCAAGGATGAAAATGTGAAAATGACTCATTAGCTTCCATTTCCAAACCAAGTGACATATATGGGTCAAACTGTGAAAGCTGAAACATATCTAACAAAACTACTTTTGTCATTTAACATTTATAAACAAACATCAATTTATGAAATGCATCCCTCTTTTTTGTAGCAGTGAAGAGCTGGCATGCAGTAACCAAAGGGAAAGAAATGCTGTAGATCACAGCACCCTAAAGATGTCATGGTAAATCACATTCAGATATTCTTTTACACCCAGGATTTCTTCCTTTGGCAGGAAAACTAACCACATTTGGGATAATTTTGCAACTAGCCTTTACTTTTTAAGGTAAATATAAAACAAATCCAGCTAGTTTGCTTCTCTGAACCCTGCAGGTGGTCTGAGTTGATGGCTTCTGGGTCACGCTGAAATTTCCCACCCATGGTTCATGATATACACTGGTGTTCTCGTGAACACGGACACACCGGGCTCAGGCATGTCTAGCAGGAGGGAAACCAACGTAGAGTTGAGTAACTCTTCTCTGAGAATAGCTCTATGCACAACCAAGATTTTCTCTAGCTTTGTATCACGGCTCTCCCGGAAGCATCCTCATTTATTTCACGAGCCTGCTCTTCTGACAGAGTCCAAGAAATCTACATTCCTGGGGGCCTTCTGTATCAAGGAGCCAACTTCTCATGAAACTGGGCATGAGCTCAACTTTTAAGCAATCCTCTCTTCACTTTGCTGACACCTTCCCAAGTGCAGAAAAGGGAAAGCTAACAGTCCAGATTTTACTCACATGGATGAAAGCAGGGTGGGATCTGATATGGCACTGGGAGGCACCTGGGTTATTTCTTGGTGGGTTTTTTTTTTTTTTTTGTATTCATGTCATTCCCTCTCTTCTTAAGGGGATCCCCTGAGTCAAGTTCATCTGAAGAAGAGGAAAACCTTGATGACTATGAGTGAGTTTTGAAAGTCCTCTGTGTTTCTCTAAAACTAGACATAGATGTTTCTATTGTTTTCTCCCCCTAAAGTTACAAGCAGATGGTTCAAACTTGCTCAGGAGGCTGTATTTACATGGAGGCACTC
Source organism: Pseudorca crassidens (assembly GCF_039906515.1). Classification (NCBI taxonomy): domain Eukaryota; kingdom Metazoa; phylum Chordata; class Mammalia; order Artiodactyla; family Delphinidae; genus Pseudorca; species Pseudorca crassidens. The sequence goes on along the minus strand of NC_090317.1, from coordinate 121,267,692 downwards.
ATGTGAGGTTCTGGGCCATGTATCTGGAGGATGGGTGACAAGGAACTGGGTTGTTGCTAATGAAAGTATTTTTCCCCAGTCTGGATGATCTAAACCAGCTGCACACATTCCTGGGATCTATCACACACCTGGCCTCCTCTTCATTTCGCTTTGACTTCATAGATGCAGCCCATGACATTTCTGCTGATTATTTCTTCCCTGGAGGCTCCTTGCCAGGATGATGTTTGAAGGCTCTTATTAGCGTTGAGTCCAATTGTGAAGTTAGTTATGATGCAGTAATTTTACAAGGTAGCACAACCGAGCCTTGAATATCACAGCATTTATGTTGAGAGATTCCTATTCCTAGAGTGACCTTATCATTGAACATCCAAACTAGGACACTTTAGAAAGAGAAAGAGTGCACTGCTCAATGTTACATCTGGACATCAGGCATAAACTGGACTCCTCTGGGCAAATAAGAACGTGTGATCGCCCCAATTATACTGAGACAGGGTGGTCTTAAGTGGTTGTTAAGGTCCTTTCCAAAATCTAAGACTCTACCATTCGACAACAAATAGGGACAAAATAATCGTCTCCTGGACTTAAAGTCTGGCATTAAGGAGAGGTGGGAGTAATGGCACAGTGCATCTCTCAGACACCTGCTACCCAACAGCGACCAATTCAGTTGGACACTAGGATAACACATATTTCTAGTTCTGGTTTTGTAGGAGTGCTGTTATTGATTCATTGGCTACGAGCGCAGTGAGAGCATTTACAAAGTACATGTCACTCTTCACCACCTTCTAGTTCCCCTTCAACTGTAGCTTCTTCCCCAACATCTACCCTCTGGAAAGCAACTACTGGAATCATTCAAACTAAGATAAAAATGACTGAGATACAAAATGTAAAACCGACAGCTAGTGGGAAGCAGCCGCATAGCCCAGGGAGATCAGCTCGGTGCTTTGTGACCACCTAGAGGGGTGGGATAGGGAGGGTGAGAGGGAGGGAGACGCAAGAGGGAGGGGATATGGGAACATATGTATACGTATAACTGATTCACTTTGTTATACAGCAGAAACTAACACACCATTGTAAAGCAAGTATACTCCAATAAAGATGTTAAAAAGAAAAATGACTGAGAAATGCTAGCACAAAAATTATTCAAAGATATTTATACTTTAACAGGTGACAAAGACTTAAACCAAAGGGAGAGAACCTCTAATCATGGATTTTAGTCTTTCGCATTTAGATGAATTGGAAGGTTTTCTTTGACTTGGAAAGCCCAGATCTGACCATATAGACAGTCTCTATCTCCATCATTTCTAGATTCCAATGGGGTGTGAGAGGCGTGCATTGGGGAAATGATCAGGAAAGATATGCAGGCCCCACCCCAGAATCATAACTGGGTGGCGGAGACTTAGGAATCTGAGTGTTTAGCAGCTCCTCAAGTGATCCTCTTGAACAGCCAGGTTTGGAAAACCCTGATCTGGGTCAATGCCTCATTTTACAGGTGAGAAACTTAAGTGACAAAGTTATGCAATTAAAACCTATTAATTCTCAAAATGGAATTCCTTTCTATTGCAGCTGGTTTGCAGGTAACATCTCCAGGTCACAATCTGAGCAGTTACTGAGACAAAAGGTAAGTAGTCTAGTCTTTAAAATAGCCTCTAAGAATGTCTTTCTGTTGTTGGGCGTGGAGGGTAATGCACTGCTCATAGAAATCTTACTGCTAATTATACAGTCAAGACGTCATAGTGTTAATTGCCCACCCTGTGGGTTACCAGGCCCTTCACATCTAGCCACTTCCTCTAAGCCCAGTGCTCTATAATAAACCACTCCAAAATTTAGTGGCTTGAAACAACAAGCTTTATGATTCTTCACCGTTCTGTGAGTCAGCTGGGCCGGCAGTTCTGCAGGTTTTGCTCAGGGCCACTCATGTGGCTGCATTCAGCTGGTGGATTGACTAAGGGTGGGCTCAGCTGGGGTAGTCAACCAGGGTGCCATATTCCATCTGCATGTGGCTAACTTGGGCTTCCTCACAGCATGGTCATCTCAAGGCAGTGGCTGAAGAGGCCAAGCCCCACAGTTCAGTGCAAGCAATTACAGAGTCTCAGCTTTTGCCACGTCTGCTAATGTCCCACTGGCCAAAGCAAATCACCTGGGCCAGCCCAAAGTCGATGTGGGAGGGGACTACACAGGGCAGGAATATACAGAGAGATGATTTACTGGGGGCCATCTGTACCTCATACTTCAAGCCTGTCACTAAAACCATTAGCACCTAAACCGGAGTACAGCAGATGTAATGGGGAATAAATCTATCGGATTTTGGTACTAATTGGTAATGGACTTTCCAATTGCAAACTCTTTTGACCTACAAAAGTGACACTTTGCTATAGTTCAACCTAATACGACACACACCAATTATTTCTTGGAGGGGCCCTAGTGAGAACGTGGTGGTCACTACCTAACTCGCTATTTCGCCACATGCACAGTTTAATATCCACTTCGTCTAAATCTAAATCTGCTTAGAATCAGCACATTACAAAAGACAAGTTGAGCATAAATTTAATAAATGATTTGTTCTGCATCTTTGGTTTTCTAAAACCTTCCAAGGGCATGATATGGTGATATGTGGTTTTAAATTTTATTTCTGAAAGATGAAAACGTTAGGCTTGCACAAACACAAAACAGGGAAAATTATCAGAGAAGGTTAAAAATTAACTGGGGAGGAAGAGTTGAAGCACACAGGGTAGATCTATAAAGACACTGAGTGAGAGAAGGAGGAAAGCTAAACCAGGGGTCCCTTCTGTGCCAACTGGTGAGTAATCTGTACCATCAATGTCTAAAGTGGATCTAAAAGATCTACTTTCCGACCAACCTACCAGGGCAAATCGTTTTCAAGAATAATGAAAATGTTTTCTGTCCCTTCCACACTCTCCTTCCTATTTAGGGAAAAGAAGGAGCATTTATGGTTAGAAATTCCAGCCAGCCGGGAATGTACACAGTGTCCTTGTTTAGTAAGGCTATGAAGTAAGTATGATGCGGACTTCTTTCAGCTTCTTGTGTATGTTCCTTGAATATGCTGGTCATTCAGTCACATTTGGGGATAAAATCCCATCTTTAAGCTCTGGAATTTGGGATCAAAGTATTTCTGTGGAATGTGACCATTCGTAGTTGCCTTCCCCCGCCCCACCCCGTACTATCAAGAGGCTGTTTTCTGGGCGATTCTCTCCTGCCCATCCCAGACCGCAGCAGAGCGCCCAGTGCATGGCGAGCCTTTAACATTGGTTAAAGGCATCCTGCGTCATTCCCCCTTGATTCATCCTAAGCCTGGAAAGAGAAAAATAATAGCAATGGTGCCTCTACACTCTTGGCCCTAGCCACCTGCTGAGCTGAGAAACGTAGCCCGGTGTCTGGTTTTTAGTAAGTCTTTCCAGTGGGAGCAGGAGGTTGAATCAGTGTAGCTGTGTTCCCTGCATGGCTTCTTTCTGGGGTGCTGTCCTGTTGGTGTGGTTAAGAGTTCTGGTGTTAAGCTGCACCTCTCAGTCCAAATCCTGACTCTGCCATTTCAAAACGTTATGACACTAGGCAAGTTTCTTAACTTCTGTGCCTCAACTTCCTCATCTGAAAAGTGGACATAATAACCATTATTATGTTCTATGGATGAAGTGGGTTAATTCACAAATTGGATCAGAACAGTGCCTGACACAGAGCACACACTTAATAAAGTAATAGTAATCACTAGCATTGTTGTTGCTGGGAAACAGTAATTCTACCTGCCCTCCTCCCCCGCATGCTTAGGTATATAAGGCCCCACGGTTACCTCAGGCAAGTCACCCTCACCAACATTAGGGTCCCCCTCCAGAGTCTTACAAGCCACTTTCCCATTGGTTGTTAGCCTTTTTGTTCCTTCTAAACATCCTGTGAAGCAAACAGGAAAGCTGTTTTTATTTACACCATTTTACATATGAGAGGACTGAGGTTCAAAGAGAGCTTTTATTTTTTCTTTTTTTAATATCTCTATTGGAGTATAATTGCTTTACAATGGTGTGTTAGTTTCTGCTTTATAACAAAGTGAATCAGCTATACATATACATATATCCCCATATCTCCTCCCTCTTGCGTCTCCCTCCCACCCTCCCTATCCCACCCTCTAGGTGGTCACAAAGCACTGAGCTGATCTCCCTGTGCTATGCGGCTGCTTCCCACTAGCTATTTTACATTTGGTAGCGTATATATGTCCATGCCACTCTCAAAGAGAGCTTATAAAGACCACCCTCAAAACTAATAAATGACAGACTTGAAGCCAGGCCTTCAACAGCCAAGTTCATGTTCCCTCAATCATATCCCTGTATCTATGCTGAAACCACCCAATGTTTTGGAATGAGAATCTGGTCAAATCTCGATTAGGGCCATTTGAAAAAAAAAGTCTATGTGTGCGACCCCTTTTTTAATACTTGGATTGAACGACCTTGAATGACTGAAGGGCCTTGGTGGTTTCTCCATGTGCCCTGCCTTGTGGTGCATATATGTATTTTTTAAATAATTAAGTGATGAAAAAGTTATTTTATTTCGGGAATTTTTTTTACAGCGTACCTACCTCCAATTTGAGATAACAGCATGTACCATAAGCATTCACATGGCATTTTCCAGTGCCAGAAGCCACATCCCCGGTGCACCTCATGTACTAGCTTGCAAACTTGGATGCTGACTAAAGCCAACCCAGTAAGAAGGGGGAGAAGGCTTGGTTCACTGAATATCAAAAGCTCTATGGCTGAATGGAGAACAGTATGGAGGTTCCTTAAAAAACTACAAATAGAACTACCATATGACCCAGCAATCCCACTACTGGGCATATACCCTGAGAAAACCAAAATTCAAAAAGAGTCATGTACCAAAATGTTCATTGCAGCTCTATTTACAACAGCCCGGAGATGGAAACAACCTAAGTGCCCATCATCGGATGAATGGATAAAGAAGATGTGGCACATATATACAATGGAATATTACTCAGCCATAAAAAGAAACGAAATTGAGCTATTTGTAATGAGGTGGATAGACCTAGAGTCTGTCATACAGAGTGAAGTAAGTCAGAAAGAAAAAGACAAATACCGTATGCTAACACATATATATGGAATTTAAGAAAAAAAAAAGTCATGAAGAACCTAGGGGTAAGGCAGGAATAAAGACGCAGACCTCCTAGAGAACGGACTTGAGGTTATGGGGAGGGGGAAGGGTGAGCTGTGACAAGGCGAGAGAGAGGCATGGACATATACACACTACCAAACGTAAGGTAGATAGCTAGTGGGAAGCAGCTGCAAGGCACAGTGATATTGGCTCGGTGCTTTGTGACAGCCTGGAGGGGTGGGATAGGGAGGGTGGGAGGGAGGGAGACGCAAGAGGGAAGACATATGGGAACATATGTATATGTATAACTGATTCACTTTGTTATAAAGCAGAAACTAACACACCACTGTAAAGCAATTATACCCCAATAAAGATGTTCAAAAAAAAAAAAATGACTGGGGAAAAAAAAAAAAAAAAAGCTCTATGGCCCTCAGGGCCTCCAGTTTCAGCCAAACCTGATGTCAGAAGTCCTCTTAGTTAAGCTTCGTGACACCAGATTCATTTTTGAACGTGGCTACATAGAAAAAAAAAATCAGCAAATAGATGAGGAATCAAATGAAAAGAATCCCAATGAAAGACTACAGAAGCCTTCTTTAATGAAACACCATCATTCGGCTGGAGTGAATGTGATGCTCAGACCAAGAGCCAATGAGCCATATGCAACAAGAAAGCATCCTTTCTCCTTTTTATAACTGTGATTCTAACGAGGTTGACATTACAGCAACAAGAATATATTAACAGTTTCTTATGTGCCAAGCATAGTGCAACTGATATATACATACTCTCATCTGAGCTTTCCAACAACTGGATGAGGTAGCTAGCCAGCAATAGAAATGCACTCAAAGCCCAGTTCTTGACTGCTACGCTAGACTCTAACATCTAAGACAGGCATATCATTCCTGGTTAGCCTAAATCAACGTGCATCAATTCACCACTATTTTCTACAAGTAGAGCAACAGAAAAAAAAAAAAAGTTTTATGGGAAAAAGGCACAAGTTCGCATGAGGAATTTAAGGCTATTCCCACCAACTGCAACCTGTACACTCCACTCCCAAAAGAGCTTCCCATCCACAGCCTAATGACCTTTGCCTCCCACCTTTTAATCTCCATTACTATCCTAAAAGAGAATTAATGTTCAGAATAATGATCCTAAAAACTGCAGGGCTCTCAATCACCAAAGGAAGATGCCGGCTTTATACTTACTAAAGGAAGAACGGTACAGAAAGGGGGGATTTTATTATAGATGAATTCTGTATGAGCACAAAGGATCCACTGAGTTCAGAGAGGAGCCCTCTTCCGAACTTATGGATTATCGTGGACACCTCCAGAAACACACTAGATGTCAAGACTCAGAAGCCACCTCTGACTTCCCTTTCTAAACTCTGCAAATGCACATAAAATAATGATTTAACCATTATGTAATCAAGCTTCACTTGTTTATTAAAAACATTCTAACATTCTTTCTTCCTTACTAGTGATAAAAAAGGAACCGTCAAACATTACCATGTGCATACAAATGCCGAGAACAAATTGTACCTGGCAGAAAACTACTGTTTTGATTCCATTCCAAAGCTTATTCACTATCATCAACACAATTCAGCAGGTAACTTGGTTCAGTTTTTCTTTTATGGGTCCTTATTGATAAATATAAATTTTCTTGGATATTACTGACCCTCCTAATACTCTTTTTTTTTAATTGAAGTATAGCTGATTTACAATGTTTTAGGTGTACAGCAAAGTGATTCAGATATATATAATATATATACATTCTTTTTCAGATTCTTTTCCACTATAGGTTATTACAAGAGATTGAGTGTAGTTCCCTGTGCTGTACAGTAGGTCCTTGTTGTTTATCATTTTATATACAGTAGTGTGTGTATCTGTTCATCCCAAACTCCTGATTTATCCCTCCCCCCACTCCTAATACTCTTAATTATATAAGGAATCATGAAAGTGGGGGAAAAATGCTCTCAAGCCCTATGACTGTTGTGATTTTAACCTACGTTTCCTGGAATATAACATTATATACTCTATAATGCCAGGAAAAATGAAGTTGAGTGAGTTCAGTGACTTAGAAGTAGAGATTCTCTTTATAAAAATATTTGCAGTTTTTTTCCTGCCTACAGAAGTAAGATGACTGCAAAATTCAAGCAATATAGAAATGTGCATCATCGGAGAGATAACCTTCATGGACAAGCTGGTGTCTATTTTGACAGAATTTTTTTCTATGCTGACACTAACATTTATTATTCATTATATATATGCATATATATAATATATATGTATGTACACACATTATATGTTTACAGATATGAGATCATTCTATACATACTACTTTTCAGCCTGCTTTCTTTACTCTGCATGTCTTAGAAGTCTTTCCATGCACATGGGTATAGCTCACTCTGATCTGTTTAATGGAAATCTATTGTAGAATTACTCCGTAATTCATTCACCGAACCGTATACTGATTAGCAGTTGGATCATGTACAATATTTTCACATAACAATGGCTGTTTCATGCAAACATAGCTCTGTGTACCTGTATGAGTGTCTCTGTAGCCAAATTCCCTAAAAGTGGAATTTGAGATAATGGTTAAGAAGTTTAAAATTCAGACACTGTCAAATGCTATTCAGAAATGTACGCTCCCACTAACAGCAACACTTCATCCTCACTGACCCTGGGTGCTATCACTCTTTTTAAATTTTGCCTAATTGACTGATACAAATAGTATAAAATAATATAAAAATATATAGAAATCCCTTGTAATGGAAGTATTAACTAACCTTATTGTGGCAATCATTTTGCACTGTAGACATGTATCAAATCATCACAGTTGTACACCTTAAGAGTTACCTATGTTATATGTCAATAAAATCTCAATAAACCTAAAAAAAATGAAATTTAAAAATCCACTCTAAATGTCTTATCTAGACTAGTTCCACTTACAGGCAGTGACTGGATGAATTTCCAACAGTTAGTAAAACTAAGCTGTGGGATCAGCATCAAACTTGTGCAACTCTACCTGACCTGATCACAGGCTCTTACTCCTGGTGTTGATTTTAGTTTTTATTTGTATTTTTCCATGGTCCCAATTTCTTCAATTGTGTATTTTAACATGTAGCACCTGAAAAATACACTTTGGAAAAGGTATTGTATAAATAGATGTCTCCAAGTGGAATGATTCCACTCCAGAGGATACACAAGAAATTCCCCAGGGGATTGGAAGAAAATACTAAAATGTTTATTTAGATTTGTTTCTAAAATCTAATTCTCTTAAGTTTTCTATTTGTGAGTATATTTTATGATTCATATATTGTATCAACACAGCAGCAATTATATATACACATATTTTGGAGGAGTATGTTAATTTTTTTTTTTTTTTTGCTAATTAAAGGTGCAGGATTTACAAGAGACCACTCATGTAAAAACTAGATAAGTAATAGAGAAAAAAGGAAGGAGAGAAACGAAACATGTGTGAGAGCTCCCAGGACTTGGAAAACATCACACATTTAAAGCAAGAAACATACATTTTTAAAAATAAGTTATTTTGAACCACTATAAATACTTTGATTATTTTAACCCAGCTTTACCATAACTCCATGTAAACAATTAAAATGACTTGACCGTTAAATGCAATTTAGGAATAAGCTCATTTTTAATTTTTTTTATTTTTATTTTTGCGGTATGTGGGCCTCTCACTGTTGGGGCCTCTCCCGCTGCGGAGCACAGGCTCTGGACGCGCAGCCCCAGCGGCCATGGCTCACACGCCCAGCCGCTCCATGGCATGTGGGATCCTCCCGGACGGGGGCACGAACCCGTGTCCCCTGCATCGGCAGGTGGACTCTCAACCACTGCGCCACCAGGGAAGCCCAAGCTCATTTAAAAAAAAAAAAAAAAAAATTCAAGTGGTTTACTTATCTTGTACCCTTGTGTACTGTTTGGATTTGTTTTTTTTAACCAAATGTATGTGCTGTGTGTATAATACTTAAATATGGGAGTATAAAAAGATAGCAAAATACCTGAAGAGCCATTTTTCCAAAGAAGATATACAGATGGCCAAAAGACATATGAAAATATGCTCAAGATCAGCACTCATCAGAGAAATGCAAAGCCAAACCACAGTGAGCTATCACCTCACACCTGTCAGAACAGCTACCGCCAAAAAGTCCACAAATAACAAACGTTAATAAGGATGTGCAGAAAAGGGAACCCTAGTACGCTATTGGCGGGAATGTAAATTGGTGCAGCCACTATGGAAAACGGCATGGAGGTTCCTCAAAAAACTCAACATAGCACTGCCATATGACCCAGCAATCCCACTCCTGGGTATATATCTGAAGAAAATGAAAACACTAATTTGAAAAGATATATGCACCCCATGTTCACAGCAGCATTATCTACAATAGCCAAGATATGGAAACAACTTAAGTGTCCATCAACAGATGCATGGATAAAGAAGATGTGGTATATGTATATACAATGGCATATTACTCAGCAATAAAAAATAATGAAATTCTGCCATTTGTAACAACTGGGTAGACCTAGAGGGTTTATGTTTAGTGAAATAAGTCAGTGAAATAAGACTTATATGTGGAATCTAAAAAATAAAATGAATGAATACAACTAAACAGAAACATACTCGCAGATAAAGAGAACAAATTAGTGGCTACCAGTGGGGAGAGGGAAGGGGGGAGGGACAAGATAGAGACAGGGGACTAAGAGATACAAACTACTATGTCTAAAATAAATAAGCAACAAGTATATATTGTACAGCACAGGGGAAAAGAGCCATTATTTTGTGATAACTTTAAGTGGAGTATAATCTATAAAAATATTGAATCACTGTGCTGTACACCTGAAACTAATAAAATATTGTAAATCAACTATACTTCAATTTAAAAAAATAGTTGATGGCTAGCTACAAATGCAATAAAATAATTAAAACAAGAAAAGCTAGCAAAATAAAAATGAGAAACTTTTTAAAATAAAAGATTCCACCAAGCAACTACCTTTGATGAGATTTTTAAAAAATCACATAAAGTATTGATAGCTTTTACTCTTTGAATTTTTGCTTTACATAGAACTAGTTAGTCAAGTCAAGCAAATTAATATAACTACAGGATGAATATGGTTAGAATGGATTCTCTCTCTGCATGACAACATCATGAACTCTGTGCTTTTTCAGCTGCTCTAGAGAGAGCATAAGCAGAGGTGTGAACCAATGTAAGGTAATGTGATGTGATATAATGTCATCATGTGATGATGTGAAGCTGATTCCATTGCAGGCATGATCACACGACTCCGCCACCCTGTGTCAACGAAGGCCAACAAGGTTCCCATCTCCGTGTCCTTGGGAAGTGGTATGGACATGCCCTTGGGTTCTTAAACTCCATTTCCTACCATTTTTCATTTTATATATATATATATATATATATATATATATATATGTGGTTAATTTACTGGGAAAAAAAAGATGGAAGACAGGGAGGAGATCCCTATTCAGCTTGTGTCAGGGAAGGCTTCAGCTCTAATATGTTCATTCGTTTTCTTAAACAAACTGAAACCTTTTCTGTCCTCCCAACCTAACTCTGTAATCTCCCCAGCATTACCAAAAAGACTGACCCAGTCATCAGCCTCTAGAACCCCACTGCCTGTCCTTTCTTCTTCTAGGATTCTCTGCCTGCTCAGGGGAGCCAGTTTGCAACCTGGATCACAGCTTAATTTATTTTATAAGAAAATGTAATGATATTTTACTAAGCTAAGGGCACTGAGCACATTTTGACACCAAGTCTTTCCAAGATGCCTCTGGTTGGCAAAGGTTATTTCACTCTAACTTTTCTTGTCAATAATTGTAGGTGCTTCAGGAACAATACTGTTCTGGTGACATTATCATGTGGTCTAATAGATCATAAGATCATATCACTAAGGATTTTCTTTTTAAGTGATCAACTTAAAATTAAAAGGTCTTGCTGTTCTTCATATTGTCAGTGTTAAACTCTCATTGGAGAGGGAACCACTTGGGAAGCTGTTAGCCCCAAAGCCTTCTATTCTCATCCTAAAGAGGGTCTGTCTTGCCTTATTAGGAATCTGGGAACTGAAAAGAGAAGAGATTATGCTGTTGAAGGAGCTGGGAAGTGGCCAGTTTGGAGTGGTCCATCTGGGCAAGTGGAAGGGGCAGTATGATGTTGCTGTTAAGATGATCAAGGAGGGCTCCATGTCAGAAGATGAATTCTTCCAGGAGGCCCAGACCATGATGTAAGTTTCTCCTGAGGAATGGTGGTTTACCCTCACCATGAGGGGACATTCATGCTAACGGATCTGTCCCTAACATTTGCAAGGCCTGAATCAAGAGTCCACATAGCATAGAATATATAACGGAATATTACTCAGTCATAAAAAAGAATGGAATAATACGATTTGCAGCAACATGGATGGACCTAGAGATGATCATACTAAGTGAACACAGACAAAGACAAATATCATATGATATCACTTATATGTGGAATCTAAAATATGACGCAAATGAACTTATTTACAAAACAGAAATAGACTCAGACATAGAAAACCAACTTATGGTTACCAAAGGGGAGAGGTCAGGGGAGGGATAGATTAGGAGTTTGGGATTAACATCTACACACCACTGTATATAAAATAGATAAGCAACAAGGACCTACTGTACAGCACAGGGAACTGTATTCAGTATCTTGTAATAACCTATAATGGAAAAGACTGTGAAAAAGAGTGTGTGTGTGTTTGTGTGTGTGTGTGTATCTGAATCACTTTGCTGCGCACCTGAAACTAACACAACATCGTAAATCAACTATACTTTAATTTAAAAATGCACCATTTTTCAACAGGAAAAAAAGAATCCACAGATCATAGATACAAATATTTAGAAGTTATAAGTCAATTTAACACCCATTACACAAAATTGGTTCTATGCGTCTCCTCTGACAAGTATACCTTCACAACAACCTGAAAGGTCGTATTCAAATTTAGAATTCTCAAGGCTCTTTAGAGAAGTCAGCCTCTGGACCATGCTCCCCACCCCCCGCAAAACTCCACCCCTCCCCTTTCTCTTCCCACCCCCAGCCCCATCCTGTACTCAGTGCCTATGTGCAGACATAGCATTCAGTACATCCGAGCTCCCTCTGTGTCTCCCACAAGCAACTATCTCGGCTAGGGGTAGGCACACCAACGGCATGGTTCACTCTTGGGGAGATAGACCAGGAAGAGTCTGCAAAGGTCCTGGAAGAGGCCTCAGTACTTTGTGGGCAGGGGATTCCAGAGTCCTGGTACCCCAAGAGTGATAAAGAGATACACTGGTTCTGAGTGGACATGTCTCCTTAGCCCTCTGGCCTCTTTGTCCTGTGGGGAGGGATGCGGTGGAATGAGGAACAGAGTGGGGCCCTGTAAAGCACATGCCCAAGGGCACGAGCTTCTAGTGGCCAGGACTAAGGCACTACTGAAAACTAACGCCCTACAACAATATCCCAACACAGTGTGGTACAAGTCCTGTTCTCACCCTACTTCTTTCCTCATCTGATAAATGAAGATACCCTTCCTAATGGACCTCAGCTCCAAGCACAGCTCTCAACTCTTGGCAATTCATATGTGTTCTCTCTCTCTGGCTCTCCCCCTCCCCCTCCCTCTCCCTCTCCCTCCCCCTCCCCTCCCCCCCCATGTATGTAAGTACAAAGAACTCTTTTAATGATTATACCTCTTGTCAGCATGGTGAATCAGACTTTGAAGGGTGACCAACCATCCATTTTTGCCTGGGACTTCCCTGGTTTCAGCACTGAAAGTCCCACATCCTGGGAAACCCCTCAGTCCCAGGCAAACTGGGACAGTGAGCTGGCCATCCTACTCTAAGGAACCAATCAGCATGGTATGAAAAACAATGCTATAGCAGGCCTTTGGTCAAAGACACTTGAAACCACAAAGCCTAGCCTGCTACAGAGGAATAACATTTTTAAAAAATTTACTTAAACACTTATATACAGTGTTTACAGGCATCTCTCTGAGTGCTTTATAAACATTAATGCATTCAATCCTCATAAGAAGGCTATGAGGGATGTACCATTGTTGTCTTTGGTAGGAAAACATTGTTGTGTTTGGTAGGAAACTAAAGCACAGAAATGTTAAATAACTAGCCCAAGGCCACCAAGCTAGTAAAAGTGGCAGAGCAGAGATGCAAACCCAGCAGCCCTTCCAGCGTCCATTTCCTTAGTCATTCTTTTATGAAGACCAAAGGCACCCGGAGAGTCAGAATAACCACTTTTACTGCAATTGCCCAATTGTTTGGAAGCAGAGGTACTATGCAAACAGAAGCCTTTGGCTGGGGCTGGCTTCACGGGCACACAACCTGCACAGTGTCGAGGGCTCCTGCACTTAGAAGGGCTCCGCGCTTGGTTTAATGCTGTGCTGTCACCATTGAAATTCTTAATAATTCTTACACAAGGATCCCTGCATTTTCACTTTGCACTGATCCCTGCAAATTATGTAGTTCATCCTGTCTCTGGCAATTGTACTGTCATAAAACGGGGGAAGGGGTCCTTGATGTCAGAACAGAAAAATCCGACAGGAACTCCCTTAGGGTCATGGTGTAACCCCTGTGTCATGGTGTAACTTTAAAAGATATTTTTTGCTATTAGAGAGCTGGTAATCCTACAGAATCCTAAAAAGTCATTAACAAATCACCTAGTCATAGAGAACGAGTCCAAACTGTATCATCAGGGGAAACTGTTAAATCTCAAATGTAATGGTCAAACGGAGGCCTGAAATGTGGGAGGTGTCAATTGACATGGTATTCCTACCATGTGCCCCCTGGGCAGTGACTGAATTTGCTCAAGGAACACCTTTTATTGGGTGATAGACCTTGGTCCCACCACAAGCCTTCCCTTTGAAGGGAGCAATGCAGGTCCCTAACACTGCTCAAATATGCATAACCCAGCCTTGAGTAACATGATAACACATGTCCCTATAGTCAAACTAAGGAGGAAAAAAATAACTGAATATTTAATGAATCCTCATCTGTTAAAAAAATTGTCAAGTTGACATGTTAAATTTAATTTAGTCTACACATCTGAACATTAAAGAATCATCCTGTAATGCTCATCATCATTAATTTTTAGAGAAATGCAAATCAAAACTATGAGGTACCACCCCACACGAGTCAGAATGGCCATTACCAAAAAAATCTACAAATAACAAATGCTGGAGAGGGTGTGGAGAAAAGGGAACCCTCCTACACTGTTGGTGGGAATGTAAATTGGTGCAGCCACTATGGAGAACAGTACGCAGGTTCCTCAAAAAACTAAAAATAGAGCTACCATATGACCCAGCAATCCCACTCCTGGGCCTATACCCTGAGAAAACCATAACTGGAAAAGATACCTGCACCTCTATGTTCATAGCAGGACTATTTTTTTATTGGGGTACAGTTGCTTTACAATGTTCTCTTAGTTTCTGCTGTACAGCAAAGTCAATCAGTTATACATATACATATATTCCCTCCTTTTTAGATTTCCTTCCAATTTAGGTCACCACAGAGCACTGAGTAGAGTTCCCTGTGCTATACAGTAGGTTCTCATTAGTTACCTATTTTATATACAGTAGTGTATATATGTCAGTCCCAATCTCCCAATTCATCCCACTCCCCCTTCCCCCCTTGGAAACCATAAGTTTGTTTTCTACATCTGTGACTCTCTTTCTGATTTGCAAATAAGTTCATCTATAGCAGCACTATTTACAGTAGCCAAGACATGGAAGCAACCTAAGTGTCCATCGACTGATGAATGGATAAAGAAGATGTGGAACATATATACAATGGACTATTACTCAGCCATAAAAAGGAACGAAATAATGCCATTTGCAGCAACATGGATGGCCCGAGAGATTATCATACTAAGTGAAGTAAGTCAGACAGAGAAAGACAAATACCATATGATATCACTTAGACGTGGAATCTAAAATATGACACAAATGAACTTATCTACAAAACAGAAACAGACTCACAGACATAGAGAACAGACTTGTGGTTGCCAAGGGGAAGTGGGGTGGAAGAGGGATGGAGTGGGAGTTTGGGGTTAGCAGATGCAAATTATTATATAGAGAATGGATAAACAACAAGGTCCTATTGTATAGCACAGGAAACTATATTCAATATCCTGTAATAAACCATAATGGAAAAGAAAAAGAAGCATCCTGTAAATTGATAAGAATAGATCAATTACATAAGGGCTAGTTGATGAACATCATAATAGCTGTCGTGACCTACTAGAAGTGCTATGTCACGTGGTTATTCTTTTCTAAGTTTATCATCAAAAAAATAACGTCACAATAATGCAAAATGAAATTTTTTTAAAAAGGAAAATCAGAACTAATCTCACTTCTCTAACATGGAAACTATTTTCATTTTACCTACACCCTTCATATTCTATTTTTTTTTTAAGGAAATGTTTAGACATGAAAGTTGGATGCTTTAACATGGAAATGACTTCTCCTAGGGTATAGCTTCCTCCAAATCAGCCATGGAGTTCTCAAGATGCCACGAGACTAAGCAGGATTTCTGAGGCAACAGACCACTGCTTCCCTGATTCTCTGTAGCAAAGTTGAACAAGCACCCAGAACAGCTTAACGGCTGCTGAGGTTGTCAATATCCAAGAGGAGGCAGCATTTTTCTGCTTCCAAAGGCTAACGCTCCCAGAATCAGACCCTTCCTCCGTTCCACTAGAAGGGGGGAAATTAAAACACACAAAAATCTGACAGTGATTCTTTTTCAGGACATCTGGAAAATGCAGTATGGAAATTCAGTATTGAACTTTGAACATCTGTTGTTTCCAGGAAACTCAACCATCCCAAGCTGGTGAAATTCTATGGAGTGTGTTCAAAGAGATACCCTATATACATAGTGACTGAATATATAACCAATGGCTGCTTGCTGAGTTACCTGAAGAGTCATGGGAAAAGACTTGAGCCCTCCCAGCTCTTAGAAATGTGCTATGATGTTTGTGAAGGCATGGCCTTCTTGGAGAGCCACCAGTTCATACACCGGGACTTGGTAAGGAAAGAAAGCTATCCCCAGCTCCCTCCTCCAGCGATGGGGCCACTGGGAGGGACGGCAAGGAGGGCATCTTCACTTATACTTTGCTCACTTGTGACATGCTTAAGCGCATGACATTTTTGTAATCAAAATCACAATTTCACAATAAAATACTTGAAGTATAGAAAGAGTAGAAGTAGCCATCAAGATCTATGTAGTTAGGTTGCGGTATAAAGGAAAACAGATGGAAAGGAAAGACTTGGTCACTTTCCTGTTTCCCGGAACCATTTAACCCAAGGTTACCTTTACTCCAGGAAGGGTTTAGTGCTAAAGGAGTTGTTCAGTACCATAACCAAAAATACAAGAAATGAAATTTGTGTGTGTCTTTGGGTCAGGGTGGGCATGGAGAGTGTTCTGCTTGGTTTGCACTGGTATTGATTGATCTTTTAAGATTTTCTTGTGCTGAACAGCAAACCTGCCATGCACCCTAGGCCAGTGTATTTGGGGTTCCCAGCGCAGCAGTTACGCCTTCAAAGCGCCTGTTAATGCACGGTGCCCTAGCAGTGTGGAGAGGGAACCCCTAGACATGATTTTTGCCTTCTCATTGATGAGCTCATGTTCTGTGTTTAATGTCTAATACCTTTCGTGCTGTTTGACAAGGATGGATGCTTGAGGCAAAATACTTATGGGAGCACATTTTCATTCTGAAAAATGGAAAATTGCGAAGGAAAAAAGACAACTCCTATACTCTAGATATTTCCTTTGAAATAGAGCATTTGGGGTTGTGATAGGCAATCTTCGATTTTGCTGAGAATTCTGCCAAAGAAAAGGAAAATGTCTGATTTTGATGCCAGGGGATTCTTGGTCATCTTTACTACTTGGTAATTTTGCTTTCCCTCTAAAGGCTGCTCGGAACTGCTTGGTGGACAGTGACCTCTCTGTGAAGGTTTCTGACTTTGGGATGACGCGGTAAGCCAATTCCCACAGGGCAGCCAATGCAACAGGGGTTTCCATTCACATCAAAATGCGGATATAGAACCTGCTCTCAATCAGGGGCTTAAAAACCGGGATCCCTCCCCCACTCTACCTCTGCCCACCTCATTTCTCCACCCATAAGATGGGATTGTTCTTCAGAAATTGCCCCAAGTCCTTTTTAGTTCTTTCAACACCTTGATAAATATTTCCTAAACTTAAGAATAAATTCCATGAAAGTCTTAAATATTCAAATATAACATGTTACAGCCAGACATACAACCCAGAAAAGCTTAAAAAGCCTTGATTGAGTGAGCGTGTGTGTGTGTTGTGGCTCCTTCACCCCTTCTGGCTGTTTCCTCTTAACACTATATGTTCAAATGGACAGGGCATTAACACTAGGACAATTTTTCTTGCCATTTTATTAAATTTCCTGTATCATCAGGTAAGGCAGTAGACTCAGATTCTCTCGGTGAGCACTCTAGCAACACTTCAGGATTTGAGAAATTAGTTTGAGTATGACAGCAGTTTAACAAGAGTCTTCCATTTCCTGAACTCTGAATCCTTATACTATGTAAGCCTCAGAGTCAATTTTCATGGTTTTACATAGGAAATGAAGACATACATGGTAGCCTTTCCATTCAACAAACATTTATTGAGTGCCTACGCAGTGCCTGGGCCTTATGAGAGATACTGAAATGTATGGGATACTCCCTGCCCTCAAACTGCCCATGGTTTAGTCTACAGGGCAAGCAGATGTCCCTGCCATTGAGACAAAATACAGCTATAAAGTTGTGCCCACTCAACATAAACTCATGTCATTCTGAGGAGAGATAACGCAGTTTCAAAGCGATCTGAAGAGGTGACGAAAGCCAGCTCTATGTTTAGCCAGCATGGCCCTAAAACACCATAGGAAGATCTATTTTTTTTTTAAGTCTTCTCCAAATTTCATTAGAGAAGCTGCTCCTCTTCTGGGACCCCTCAGTGTTGCCAGGGTGTCCCTTTAGCTGCGTGCTCCCTGCCACCCTCCTCTGACCATGCACTTCCTCTCCAACGCCCACACTTCGAATGTGCAGCTCGCCTGAGCGCAAGAGAAAAAGCTGCTCACAGCTGCTCAGGACAGGGAGAGGCTCCCAGGCCGAGGGAGCTGATCCCACTTTGTTCTCAAAGCAGAAATATGGGCTGTTACGCCAGCATCCAGGGAATATACTGTCAAGTTCTTTGTAACTTAGGAAAAGGGGGCTGCACGTCTTGCTCTAAATAAGGGATCCTGGAGGCCATGCACCAGGCCCTGTTGGTCATGAAGCTCTGGGGTCACATTAGTCAGATGCCTGTGATTGAACTTGGTCCTGATGATTTGAAGGAAGGTTTAGGTCATGAGCAGAGCCCAGTCAGGGGTGTCAGGGTTGTTTCTGAGTGTCTGGTGGTGTCTGAGGAGCTGAGGGGGCTTGGGAGGGAAGTATGGAAGGTGCTATATGTAATCTTATGGAAGCATTATTTATTATTACTATTATTAATATTTCCCAGAATGATTTGCCACACCAGCTTTTTCAGCTATTTTAAAGTACAATAAACATCTCTAACACATTTTTGTGTGTGAAGTTTTCCTACAAATTATATCCAAAGTTTCAGTCTCCATCATTTTCATTTTTCTATTTTCTTGAGTTAGTAGTCATTATTTACGTGTTTTTTGTGGGCTTCTCCTTTTTTAATTGTACAAATAATATATGCTTATTGTAAGAACTATAGCAATAGTGTATAAAGCAAAAAGTAGAATCTACCCCCCCACCCATTCCCCTTATTTTCAGCACTAGGAGTAACTATGGCTGACACATTCAGTGGATGTCCTTTCAAACCTGATTCCTAAGTGTACCCAGTCATAGACACAAATATGGACATTTACTGTTTGTCCCCACAAAAATGGAATCACATTACCCATACATGCTTTTGCACTAACCATAAACCATAGGCATCTTTTTATTTTGGTCAGTGTAGAGTGATCTCTTTTTTCATGGCTGCATACTATTCTATTAATGTACCATATTATATTTAATCACTCCTCAGCCTGGGGACATTGAGGTTGATTGCATTTTTATCGTTATTATAAACAAAAGTGTACTGCATATCTTGAGCATATATTTTTATGGTCTTGATAACTTCATAAGATATTATTGCTGTCCATCATTGTTTACAATAGCAAAAGATTAGAAGTTACACGGTTAAACAAATTACGTTAATCCGTAAGAAGAAAGACTAGTCAGCCATTAAACATGATGCTGTAGGAGAATGTAACCATGGGGAAAATGTTCTTGATATGCCCTTAAAGGAAAAATAAAAGCAAACCTCAGTACAACAGAAACCCAATTTTGTTCAAAGTATATATAGAAAAAAAGATTTGAAAGTACAAGTGAAAATGTATCTTGAGTGGTAGCATGTGACAGGTTATCTTTGGGGTGGGATTCGGAGTGATTTTACTTTTACTTGTTTGTGTTTCTTTCTATTCACCAAATATTTTGCATTCAGATTTTGCTATTTTCAAAGTTAGAGATCATTTTTTTAAATGCTTACAAGTCATAAGCAGCCTCTAGCTAAGCTCACACACCGAAAGGAAGCAAAAGGTCTGGAAAACCAAGGCCCTCCGCTGAGACCGGACGGCTGTATGTCCTGCATACTTGGCTGAAGGACTGTGTTGATGTTTTCCTCTGCAGGTATGTTCTTGATGACCAGTATGTCAGTTCGGTAGGAACAAAGTTTCCCGTCAAGTGGTCAGCCCCAGAGGTGTTTCACTACTTCAAATACAGCAGCAAGTCAGACGTATGGGCGTTCGGTAAGAATGTGGCCACGTGGGACCCAGCCCCATTGCATAAGCTGGCTTCCACAACAGGAAACCACAAGAGCAGCAACATCCATTTTCAGCAAAAGCTCTGGGCACTTACAAAATTACATGTATGGTCAGAGACAAGCAAGGGATTGAAGAAGGTGATGGTGACCCTTTCTTGTGCTGGTGTTAGGATGTCTGCCACGTATTGTATAATTGGCATCCTGCTAGCACCTTCTCATAAAATCAAAAGGGATAAAAGCTTTCCCACTGAAGATTTCAGTTTTCAAAAAGGAGTCACCGAAAACTAAAACCCAGTTTGCATGAGGTACAAAACGGTGAAGGGCTTAAAATGAAGTCATCGACTTTCTGCACGGAAGCGGGGTGATAATCATTCCCTTCTGAATTGACCAGTTTGGGGGGCATGCCTGGTGTAAATACCAAACATGACTCAGCACTTTCTTTGGCCCATCCCAACTTCAACTAGTGTCCCTGTTAAAATTCATCATTTAGGTCAGGGGTCAGCAGACCATGGCGCAGGACCAATTCCAGTGGCCTGTTTCTGTAAGGAAAGTTTGATCGGAGCACAGCCATGTCCTTTGTACATATGGTTTACGTATTGTCTGTGGTTGCTTTTGTGCTTGCAACAGTAGCTGTCACAGAGGCTGCATGACCCTCAAAGCCTAGAAAACTTACTTTGTGGCCCTTTATAGAAAGAGTATGCTGACCCCTATTTTATTGAAAGATCTATATTGAAATTTAGTAAACGTAATTAGACAACAGAGACAATTCTTAAATTGTGATTCTGTAGATTTTCTGGTATTTTTCTACATTGGGAGGAATGTCAGGCTTGTTTAAAATCACTGTCAGATGAGCCCAGGATAAATATTCCAAATTATCATAAGGCTGTGGAATCTATTAAATACAACTGAGAACTATTTCATGCCTGTCTGAGTCCATAAGCACAATTTGACTTTCTACATGACAGCCTGAAGAAAGGAAAATGTAGTCAGCTGTTTAGTTTTCTATGTGACAATTGTTAAAAATAATTATTCCTTTTGTAAAATTGGTACTGTTCATTGTAAAAAAAATAATAATCCAATGTATACAGAAAAAGGAAAAACCACAGAGAGCATTTTGGTGAATACTTGATGTCATTTTGTGCTGATGAACTTGTCAGAATTAGTTTCAATCTCTTTGTGTCAAATGATATGCCTTATAAAAGATATTTTTAAAAATCGGTATCCTTACTCCACAGTCACAGCTGGGTTTTGACCAAAACATTGCATTACCCAGGCTGACTGCTTACCTTATGTGCCAGAATTTGGCTCCAAATATTTTCTGGCTGTTTCCAAGAACTAAATTCATTCTTAAATAATCTGTCCCCAGTGAAGATACTCAAAATAAACCAGGACCTCTGAAAGCAATTCTCAAAGAGGAGTCCCACAGATATTTTAAGCAATGATATTATTCTTGAGATAAGTGGTTAGCCTTCCAAAGAGACAGCTGTGAAAGGGGCAACACGTTTTCTGATGGTTGTTTTAGAATATTTGTTTAAAAAAACCCCACAGCCACCATAACTTGTAACATTGCCTTACTGTAAATATTTTACAAAAAAATCTGTAGCCCTAAAGGTCAAAGAAGTTTTGAAGTTAAGTACTTCAGTTATGGTTCTAGAACAATTTTCTCCCTTCTTACATATTTCTAGTTTTCCAAGCTTTTGAAGCTGGCTGAGTGCTGGAATTCTCTGGCTTGGCCAGTACATCACAATGGCCACCATTTAGAGAGCATTTAAAATGTCTCCAGTGCCCTTCTAAATGCTCCGCGTGTTTCATCCTATTCAATCCTCTCGACAACTCTGTGATGTGCAGATATCCGCATATTACAGAAGGCAAGCAGAGCTGAGAAGGACTAAGAAAGTCGCCCAGCCTGTAAGTGGCAAACCTGGGCCTCAAAAGGCACGTCTGACTGGCCCCAAACGCAACCCTCTTGACCACCATGACCAGAACTCGGTTTCTTAACCTGGAGTCCACCATACACTGGATACTTCCAGAAAATACCCTGTGAACTTCCACACAAGGAGCCCGAAAACGCTGTGCATTCACTTCCCCGAGGAAAAGCTAATGCTTTTAATCAGATCCTTGAAAGAACACCTGACCCACAAAGTATTCTAGAACACTGTGGCAATAGAAAAGGAGGAGCGTTGCCCATGATTTTATCTTAAATTTCCACCAAAAGGTAATTTGATGGTGCAGTGAAGCTGTTGCCAAGGCAGAGAGAAAGGGCGAGGACTCCCATCCATTACTCCTAAGGGCTGGAGCTGGGGCTTGTCACGGTGGTTTGGACCAGGCCTCAGCCGCCTCTCTGAAGCAGCCCAAGGGCCTTGACCCCAGGGAGCTCCCCCTGCAGCTGCCCTGGCGGGTTCCCCGTTTCCCGGCAAGAATGGGCGTCCGGGTCTCAGGGAACAGGGAGAAGAGAGCCTGGGCTCCGTAAGCTATGGTCCAGGCCCGCCCTCCCTACCCCGTCCTCCATGCTTGGACTCATCCCCCAGGGATCCCGGCTCTGACCCAGAGCCTTCCTGACCTGCCGCGTGAAGCTCGTTCGACAAACTGTACCTTTTGACGCTGGCTCTCTCTCCTCTGTCCGCCGCCGCCCTCCCCATGGTGCAGGGATCCTGATGTGGGAAGTGTTCAGCCTGGGGAAGCAGCCTTATGACTTGTACGACAACTCGCAGGTGGTCATGAAGGTCTCCCAGGGCCACCGGCTCTACCGGCCCCAGCTGGCGTGGGACACAGTCTACCAGGTCATGCACAGCTGCTGGCACGAGGCGAGTGATCCACTGGCGGGAGCGGGCACGCGCCGGGCGCATCCGGGCCGGTGGCTGCGTCACCGCCGGAAGAAACGTTTTTGAGGCGGGGACGGGGGTGGGGGTGGGGGCACCTGCTACAGAGCAGGTGGAAATGGCCCTGGGCCCCTGCCCTCAGGTGTTTGTGATCTGAAACCAGCACTGTAGGCGCCAACAACTTAACAAACAACTTATATCAGCAGTGTTCTAAGGACTTTACGAATATTAACTCATTTATTCAACAGGAAACACACTATGAGTAGGTACTCTTATCATGGCTAAACGAACAGAAGTGGAAACAGAGACCCACAGAGGTTAAGTGACTCGCCCAAGCTCACACAGCTAGTAAGAGGCAGGCTGGCTAGTGTCAGAGGCCCTGTTCTCAACCACAACACTAGAGGGTCTCTCCTCAAGGAGAAAATGTGTAACAGAGAACAAATAACACGTGTAGAGAGCACAGAATGGACAGCAGTCTGTTCTCCCTTCCCCTGTCTCCCAAGTGCTGAATAAAAGCCTTCCATGCAGGGAGAGAATAAGAGTATCTTTTTTTGTGGGACTGAAAACAGCAAGTAGCTTATAATTATATGTGCAAATTAGAAACAGAGACAAGTAAGTACAGGAAGGAAGAGCTCAGAGGACACAGGGAGCCCAGCTTCCGGAACGCATCGTTATCTGAGCCAGGTCTGGAAAGCCCTACAGAGCTTCCCCAACTATGTGGGTGGAGACACAGTTCAAGGGTGTCCAGGTGAGAGCGACCAGCACAAGCACAGGTGGGGAGGCAGGAATGAGCACTGCATGCTTGGCTGGAGCTGTGATTGGAAGGGCTGGAAATGAGTTTGGAAGAGTACGTCTGGTCCTGTAGCCTGAATGACAAGGAGAGGAGTGTGAGTTTGGCTTTCTATAGGCAACACGGAGCCCCTGAAGACATTTGCGAGTGATGTGATAATAAGAGACTTCTAAGCACATTCATCTAAGAGCCCGCAGCCCATAGCCATTATACGGTGTGGCCTCATTGACAAACGGGCCTAACGCTGCCGTCATGCGTTCACACATTCATTCATTCACTCGTAAGAGACAGATCAGTGTCGTGGTTAAGCGTGTGGACTCTGGAGCCAGAATGCTAGCTCTGGGTTGAATGCTAGCTGTGGGACCTTGCATAAGCCTCCTAACATCTCTGTGCTTCACCATAAAATAGTACTTAACTGATAGGATTATTGTGTGGATTGAATGAGTTAATATTATAAAGTCCTTAGAACAGTGCCCGGTATACAGTAAGTGCTCTAAGTGGTTGTCGTTGTTGTTACATATTAATAGAGCAGCTGTGCACCAGGCACTATGCGGGTGCTAGGAATAAATGACTGCACAGGATTTAAAGAGTTCCTCATCTCTTGTGTTGGAGCCTAGAATTCCACTTTGGAAGAGTTACTGACTGCATCACGTAACATTTTATCTTTTAGCTTAAATTCTTCTTGGAATGTGGGCACTTGGTGACTTCCCACCCAATGTCACTTGAAATACTATCTAAGGCTCCCCCACTCTTTTTTACCCCAAATGTAAAGGGGATGAGAGCCTTAGGTGGCACTAGAGGGTCAGACTGGGTCAGAGAAGGGTTAGAGACCTGGCACTGCCCACAACCAGGCAGACTCACTGCTGTCACCTGGCTGATGGAGAAGAGGAGCAGACAAGGGTGTTTGAGTTGAAGCTGGGAACCTCCCTGGCCCTCCCCACTCCAGCTCCTGGGAATGTGCCTGCACCATCAGATGGACAGGGGGCCCTGAACAGGAAGGAACTGCCTTCTTCCTACAGTTGGTCCATGAAAGTGTGAGGATTGGGGCAGAATCCATTGAGAGGGGGTTGCACGGGGGCAGTCCCCAGCTGAAGGTCCTGCTTATAGTGAGTGTTTTGTAGTTTAGTCTCCCTTCTTTTTGGTATTTTATTTCACAATTTTGGGGAGAAAATTCACAATTTTCATTAGATTCCAGTTTAGCTTTCCCGTATTTCTTTGTACAAAAATGAACACGTATGTATAGGTGTGTGGTTTTGTTTCCCTTTCTTTCTTACAAAAAAAAAAAAAGAGCATACAAATTCCTCTCCACAGGCATCGGCCCTCTAGCAACACAGACCATTGTTAAGCTTCTGAATTCCTGCCGATCTGATAGACGAGAAATGGCATTTTAGTGCAGCTTTCCTAGGTACATCTTTCATTATGAGTGAGGCATATTTTGAAGAGCATATGTATATCTTTCTGAGAATTATATGTCATATCTTTTCCCTTTTTCTATAAGGTTTTTGTTCCTCCCACCTCAATTTTAAAGATCCCTTTAGAAATTCAGGAGATTAATACTCTATCTCTGACATAAATTGTAATTATTTTCTCCCAGTTTGTCACTTATCTTTGATTTAATTTATGATGTTCTTTGCCATGCAAAACTTTCTTTTTAAAAAAATACAGTTGACTACATCATTATTTGCTTCTTTTGCTTCTGGAAACTGAGTTATAGTTAGATAGGCTTTGCCACACCCAGATTGCAAAGGCGTTCACTCAGATTTTCCTCTAGTAATTGCATGGTTTCATTCTTTTACATTTAAGTGTCTGATCTAGTCTGTTTGTTTTGGTATATGGAATAAAAAGTATGGATCCAAAGATTTCGTTTTCTAAATGACTACTCAGTTGTTGAGGCACCATTTATTAAAAGACTATGTTATCCCCAGCAATAACATTCTATCGAATGGTGTCAAAATACCCAGTAACAGGATAGTAAATTTGCATAGGCATTTGGATTCATTTTGGGACTTTCTCTTCTATTCTCTGGT
The DNA here is from genome assembly GCF_039906515.1 of Pseudorca crassidens. Lineage (NCBI taxonomy): Eukaryota > Metazoa > Chordata > Mammalia > Artiodactyla > Delphinidae > Pseudorca > Pseudorca crassidens. Next base: position 121,242,094 of record NC_090317.1, on the reverse strand, counting down.
CTCTATTCATGTGTTAGCACTGTATTGTTTTAATTACAGAAACTTTATAACACTTTTTTTAATGTCTAATTTTTTTGATTAATTTTTGTTGGAGTATAGTGATTTACAATGTTGTATTAGTTTCTGCTGTATTTAACATGTTTTAATACTAGGTAGGCTAGCACCCCCTCATTGCTCATCTTTCTTTATAGTTTTCTTAGCTATTTTACATATTTAAAAATCCACAAACTAGATAATCAATTTGTTCAGCTTGAAGCCAGCTTGTTCATATTTTGGAGGAGACTGTATTTGGTTTGTATTTTAACTCGGGAAATTGACCATCTTTATGGTATTGGTGCGTCCTATTCAAGGACAAGCAATGTTTTGTTCTATGTGGTCAAGTCTACGTTTGTATTTTTCAGCAGCGTTTTAAAGTTTTCCTCATTTGTGGGGGGTACATTTTTGTTCATATTTTATTGAGGTGTTGATGCTATTGTAAATGGGGTTTTCTCTTCCATTACATCTTCTAATTGGTTATTGTACACATATAGGAAGGCTACTGGTTTTGTAAGTTAATTTTATATACTGCTCTCCTGGTGAATTCCTTTATTATTTGGGTTGGTTCTATCATTAATTCTCTTGGTTTTCCAAGGTCTGCAGTCGTATCTTATGCAAATAAAGATACTTTTTCTTCCCCAATTCTTAGGGCTCTAATTGTTTTCTCTTTAGAAGAAATGTCTATAGTGTTTCCACATTGTAAAATTTGCTAGTTTTAGGACTGAGGTATAAATATTTTACATAGTTTATTTTTAATCATAGCCCTCATAAACTAAACCATTGGGTTTTTCTTTTATTTAGCTTCCAGAAAAGCGGCCCACATTTCAGCAACTCCTATCTTCCATTGAACCGCTTCGGGAAAAAGACAAACCATGAAGAAGAAATGAGAAGTTCTGATGAGAATGAGTGTAAATGTTGGCCAACATTTTCATTCTTTTTAAGGGATGTAGCAAAGCACAGACATTGTAATTTAGCTAGTTCTTCTTAATGGTATTTTGTGTGCTGTTTGTTCTATTATCTAGAAATGAACAAGGTAGGAAACAAAAGATTTCCTTGAAATTTAGGTCAAATTAGTAATTTTGTTTATGCTGCTCTTAATATTATACTTCCCAGCCTATAGCAGAAGCACATCTTCTGATTGATTGCAAAATAGAGAGGGTGTGTACCATATGTAAAGATTGAACAGAATTGAAAAATTGTTGGATATTTGTTCCTTTCGTAATATCACCACTATCATGATAATTAAATATGCTATTAGCAAGTATGGAAATTGTGACACTTGCCTTCATGTTTCAATGTTCTCAATCTTTAGCATGTATGAGAATCAAATGGAGAGTTTATTAAAACACAGGTTCCTTAGGAACTACCCCAGAGATTCTGGTACAGCAGGTCTGAGTGCAGCCCAAGAATTTGTATTTTTAACAAGCTCCCAGATGTTTCTGTGCAGTCAGTCCAAACTGCCCTAGGGGACCTCATTATGTAGTGGGCACCGTTAGGTGGTCCATAATTCAATCCAAATGATACAATTCTCATTTGATATCCAAATCAGTAAAATGAATTCATGTCATTATGTACACAAATATAAAACTAAAGTTAAATAACATAATTCAATAATATACTATGTGTCACACAGACACAATTTTTAAAGATGCTAAGGTATAACTTGATGCCTTTTTCCTTACACTTAACTATTTTCAATTTCAACTCAAGTATAACCACGATCTTGTATTAGATTGTTGCTTTGTACAGTACTCCCCGCTTATCTTCAGGGGATACATTCCAAGACCCCCAGTGGATGTCTGAAACTGAGGATAATACCAAACCCCATAGATACTATGTTTTTGCTATACATACATATCTATGATTAAGTTTAATTTATAAATTAGGCACAGTAAGAGATTAACAGCAATAACTAATAATAAAATAGAACAACTAGAACAGAATACTGTAATAAAAGTTATGTGAATGTGGTCTCTCTGTCAGAGTATCTTACTGTACAAATTGAATGCCTTTTCCATTTTAAGTAAGCATTTACACACTGCGGCCATAACTTTTGCAGTTTGAGGTGTGACAGCAAAACTAGTATGAATTTCTTTTTCTTTCTTCGCAATGTCACCGATGGAAGATTTGGTCTTACCGTAGGTTTCAGCCCCCTCAGCGTCTGATTTTTTTCTTTCCTTATTGAGACCTTTCACCTTTTTACTTAAAGGAAGCACTTTAGGTCTTATCTCTGGCATTTCCGAATCACCAGTATCACTCCTCTGGCGCTTTGGAGCCAGGATTAAGTAAAATCAGGGTCACTTGAACACAGTAGTGTGGCACTGGGACAGCAGATCTTATAACCGCAGCCACTAATTGACTAACGGGTGGGACATGCTGGCCAAAGGGATGATTCAGACCCCGGGGGAGCAGAGCTGAAATCGCGAGATTTTATCACGCTACTGAGAACGGCACGCACTTTAAAACATATGAATTCTTTATTTCTGAAATTTTCCATTTAATATTTTCATATAGTGGTTGACCGCGGGTAACTGAAACCGTCAAAAGTGAAACCGCAGATGGGGGGTGGGGGAGGGTGGGCGCTACTGTAATCGTTTAAAATCCTTGAGTTTGGGGCCCTGGGGCTTCTGGCTAGTTTGATAACTGAACTTTCTCTTTCGGTCTTCTATCTTGACACAAAGGTACAGGAGTCCTATTTTACCTTCTTATGGCTATTACTAAAAGGTGCCTTAGCTTTCAAGCTTCCTGGGAATGCCCACCCTCACGGTCTGGTACTGAACCCATAGGTTTTCATCATTTTGGAGTACATCATTGTCATGTCTGTAATGTCAAGAAGGGAAAGAGAAAGGTTATGTGAAGGGCATTATTACAGTGAAAAGACACTAATGAAACCCTGCTACTATTTTCCAGATATAAGTTAACAATCTCCTTTGAGACATTCACACCCTTCCTCATCCCGCTCACCCCTCACCCCCCAGCTATTGTGAATGATCCCTCTTGGTTATTTGTCTCTTGACATTTAAATAATGATTCCTTTATTTTCAGCAGAATCGACTTATGATAATAGTCTTCTATTTTTTTTTACCACGGTACGAAAATCTCAATATATAATGAAATGTGCTGCTCTGATTCCGTCCACCAGAGATTAGCACCACAGACTGTTAAGCCCCCGAGAAAGATTTCTCACGCCCAAACTAGGTCTTCCTGGTCCCCCCCCCCCGCCACTTGAAAGGTGTTTTCCTTTCTTCTTATTTTTACATATTTGATCTTCTAAAAATGAAGCTCAGCAGGACTCTATGGGACCTTCCCAGGAACATGACCCCTCCCCCGCCTCTTGTTTGTAGAAAATCTTTAGCTCCCTAGGCCTTCCCCAAGTTCCAAAGAGCAAATTTAATAAGAGAAATGAGAAAATGCAGGAACAAAGAAAAACAGTCAATCAAGACAGTAATAGTTCAGCCATAAATCAAAGTCAAGGACCTTTAGTTCCTCCTCAAGGGCTACAGATAATATCCTGAGCCGTATCCTTGAGCTGTTTTGCAGTTACTAAAACCCCCACCAGGTGGAAGAACTTAACTGCATCCTGACCACAAGTAGACCCCAGACTGGTTAAAACCAGAAGGTTGATGATGCTGACTCCAGAAATACCACCCAATTACCTCACCACCAATCAATGAGAAGAATGTCCACAAGCTGATCAGGTCCCCTACGACCCTCACCCCTAATGTTGCCTTTAGAAGCCCTTCCCTAAGAGCCATCCGGAAATTCGGGTCTTTTGAGCAGGAGCTGCTAGTTCTCATTACTTGACAAAGTTACTCTAACAGTATGCTGGTCACTGCGTAAAGTGAATTGATGGGTAGAGTTTGGATATTTCCACCTATTTAATCCATTTTAAATCAGTTTTCAGGTCTGTATTGGATGCTGTGCTCAGAACTGGGCTGGGGGCTCTGAGATATATAAAAGCATTACCAGGTTTGGCTCCTAACCTGATGGTGTAGACGCTCTAACACAACTCTTTTTCGACTGATTTTATAATTGATTTATACAAGAAATATAAAGCAACTGAAGGCATTGGGTTACATCCCAAGACGTATGGGAGGTCAAGAGTCCTGGACAGTCAGATGGCAACTTTGTCCCTGGAAGTGAAAAGCAGACTGAAGCCACAGAAACCCGAGCACAGAGCACACATAAGACCACACGAGTGTGTAAATCGAGTATTTACTGAGTGTCTGCTTCGTGCTCAGCACTACTCAGACATTGTGGGCAAATACAAAAGATTTAAGAGATTGGGAGCCCACTTCAGAGGGTGGCATTCAGTTGGGATCTCCATGCACTCCACGGTTAGAGAGCAGCGGAAGCGAGTTTCTATCACGGGTGCTCCGGAGGGGGGTTCACAGAGGCCCCTGGGGCTAGTTTGATGTTGTCAGGAAGATGGTGATCAGGCAGCTTGGAAGTGAGAAGGCAATGTCCTCCAATGGCTCTCTGGATTCTTCTCTCTTCTGTAGCCCTGTCACCCTGAAGAAGGCATGTTCCAGTCCAATCATCACTGGGGGAAATCACTAGAGTACTTAGATCAAGTTAATGTGAAGAGAGCATGACATCCTTTACACTTGAATTCAATCCAAGTGAACAGTGCGTGCTGTTCTCCATCCCTGCAGCTCCGTGTGTTCACAGGCACCGTCTTTAAGAGTGATCCACCCAGGTTCCACACCAGAGCCCAACACCTGCTCCTGCCACGTCTCCTTTCTTTTCAACTCCAGCAACACAACGGACATTTCCATTTCTATTACCCCTGAACAGCGTGTGAGGCAAAAGACAAACTTTCTCTATTCTCTTAGAGAAACATAGAAACACCTCTTTCAGGAAACAGAAAAGTCAAATCCCGAGGCAGAAACAAATACTAAAGGCGATGCAAGTGAAGATGCCCTCTCCTCAGGCATGTCTTCTTTGGACAACTTTTCCTGAACAGAGACACAGCTTTGACATTTAATGACATCCTTATAATCTCCTATGTTCTGTACTGTGAAATTAACATTTACATACAATAAGATCACCTCAAGAGGAAATAAAAGAGATTTTTCTAAAACGAAGTCTGAACATCATCACTATTTTGGAATCCTGGATTATTTTCTCCTTTACTCAAGCCCACGGAGCCATAAGGATTTTCTTCACTGCTTGCTTGATTTTTCCTGTTAAATAAAGTGAAGTCTCCTTAATATTGTGATGTTAGAATGACACGGCCTTCCTTGGACTCCACTGGGCCCAGGCATCTTTTTTGTCTCAGCATCTAATCACCTGTATTCATTTGCATACCAGCCCCCTCTCAATGGACCATAGGCACCCAGAGCGCATCGGATTCACTTCTTTAGGCCCATGATTGGTCGGCACGATGGCTGGCAGAGCACAGGAGATTGGTTAGGGTATAAGCTCTGGAGTCAGAGAGCAGAGGCCTCCGTGTCTCAGTTTGCCTATTTGGCAAATGATGGCAATCATGTGAAGTCAATGAAATAATGCTGGCAGAGTACTCACGGTACTTGGCATGTAATCCTCAATAAATATTGACCATTATTATTATTTTTAGGAACTCAGTGATCATTCAGCCAATCACTTCATTTTAAAAAGCTTCCCCACTAAATTATTAACTTCCAAAGTACAAAGATCAGGGTAGGCCTGCTTTGTAGTACAATAACCAGCTTTAGAAACCAAGCATATATCCTCATGTGTTACTGACTAGCCGTGCAAACTTGAGAAAGTTTCTTGGCCTCTCTGAATCTCAGTTTTATATATACATGAAGATAATTACGTATTTACATCATACAGTCACTGAGAACACTAATGTAAGAAATACATGAGCACGGTTGACAGTCTTATTTTTGTACCTTCTATTAACATAGTGTGTAGCATGAAGGAGGGGCTTCCAAATAAGTTCTTTAGTGAATTAACTTTGGAATAGCGTCTCATGTGCAAGTTTTTAGTATGTAGAGGAGTGCTTGTTAAACTGTAATGTGTGTCCAAGTCTGCAGGTCTTACTAAAACAAAGATTCTGCTTCATTGGGTCTCCAAAAAACTGATCGTTTTTCAGAAATACTCATAGACTTAGAAAACAAACTTATGATGACCAAAGAGGAAAGGGCAGGGAGGGATAAATTAGGAGATTGTGATTAACATATATACACCACTGTATATAAAACAGATAATCGGGCTTCCCTGGTGGCGCAGTGGTTGAGAGTCCGCCTGCCGATGCAGGGGACACGGGTTCGTGCCCCGGTCCGGGAAGATCCCACATGCCGCGGAGCGGCTGGGCCCGTGAGCCGTGGCCGCTGAGCCTGCGCGTCCGGAGCCTGTGCTCCGCAACGGGAGAGGCCACAACAGTGAGAGGCCCGCGAACGGCAAAAAAACAAAACAACAACAAAAAAACCCAGATAATCAACAAGGACCTACTGTATAACACAGGGAACTCTATACTCTGTAATAACCTATGTGGGAAAAGAATCTGAAAAAGAAGAGATATATGTATAACTAAATCACTTTGCTGTACACCTAAAACTAACAGAACATTGTAAATCGACTATAATATAAAATAAAAAATTTTAAAAAGCCGATCGTTTTTGTTGGCTTTGGGAAGGGAACTTGGAAGCAAAGAGTGACAGAAGACTCTGTGTATCCTTTTGTACTTAAAAAATTTTAACTATATGAATGTATTCTAGTAAATGCCTATTTTAAAAAATGAAGTTACTTGGGAGAATAATATAGTGAAGAAAATTGAGCAAAATAGACTAGTGCATGTCAAAGTTGAAGAACATGTTTAAACAGCCGAAAATGTGCAAAGAGTTTTGTAAGGTGCTATAAAATATGATTAACTTCAATTATATAAGCCCAACAAACGTAAATGACGTCTCAAGGTCAGAAAACAAATCTAGTGGCAGGGCAAGACTATACATCAGGTCTCTGGTGATTTAAATCCTCCATGAACTTGGATCTTCAACTCAAGAACAAATTAGAGGGTGCCTGACCCATCAACTGAGGGAACAGTAGGGCGTCTGTGCTATCAGAGGAGGGATGAAGAGGACTCGAGTGTAGCAGTTTGGAGCAAATCTCAGAGCTCATTCTCGAATGAGTTCACAGTTCAAATCCATCACTAATCCAGCCTCTAAGGTCAGTTCTAGACCGAGGAGGACTCATCAGTAAGGATAACGCCCTGAGCCCACTCACTCCTGCTGGGCTTGGAGTGCCTCTTAGCGGTGGGGGCAATGATGCTGTGGGCCAGGCTGGAGTTTACCAGGGCACACCAGCCAACTCCAGGCTGGACATGTCCTGTATGGTGGGGCTTTGCTAGGGAGGCAAAGTGCTGATGAAATCTGGTAAATTTCTAGGGGATGCATAAGAATATGTAGCTGCGAAATTGTCCAAATAAGGAATTGGCTTGTACAACCTACCACTCACCGCAAAATTTCCAGTTAGTTTTCCCTAAACCTTTCTGTTTTAGGATAGATAAGTCTAAGAAAGGTCACTTACTTTCTTCGATCTCTGATGCCAGTGAAGATGAGCACAACAATACCAATCACTACCACTCCCATCACGACCCCAAAGATAATCAGCCATACGGTGACAGGTGGCTCGTAAGGGGGTGCCAGCGTCGGCTGAACCCCCAGAAACTCCAGGCTGCTGTCATCCAGGCGGAAAGCATCATTGATACGGCCCCGGGACATCCTATTCCCAAAAGCAAAACACTTAGGCAAAAGAAAACTGTGTGCAATTATTGACTCCCTACATCATTGTTCCCAAACGGATTTGATAAGGCTTATCCTAAAAATGTATACCTAAAAAAGCAATGATATCAAAGTAAATAACCAGGTTCAGTGAAAGATTTGAGTTTTGACAATTATACATCCTTCCTATCTTGTAACCTAGATTAGGCTTGGAAACAGCTCCATTGGAAAATTAGGCTGCAAGTGCGGAAACGTGCAAATGGTTGGCATTTGTTCATTCGTGACTACTGCGTTGTAAAGGCAAAGTTGGCATGTTTGGTAAGAATTTCCCTTCTGTCAGGGTATGTCTACAATGATGTTATATCAAATAACGGAAAAGGACAACTGCATCCACCTCTTCTACAAATGAAACAGTCCCTCTACACAAGTCTTGACAGTTGTATTTTACAAATGAAAGGTGTTGACATCCAAAATTATCACTAAAAGGCAGCACTGGGGAGGAATACAGGGAAGGAGGCTTTGCCAAAAAAAAGGTGAAGATTATTTTTAAAACAAAAAACAGTGAAATGTTCAATATTCTAGATTGAAAACCAAAGTGTCTGGCATCACATCCTCCTGCCCTTGGGTATAGGGCAGGTCAGGAGGAGGTCAGAGTCCACCCAGAGAGAGAGAGAGAGAGAGAGAGAGAGAGAGAGAGAGAGGTCAAAGCAGCATTAGGCATGTCACCCCTGGCAACCTCTGTCTGAGAGTCTGGGCATTCTGGAAACAGGAAGTTTGAGGACCCCTGTAGCTTGCAGGAGGGCGGGGCTCCTTCATGATGATCTCAGCTGGCGCTTTTCCCCAGGACAAGTCACGCGGAGACAGCCAGTGAGTCTCTGGGCGTGCTCCGGTTGTAAACCCCACTAAACCAGATTTTCTAGGCCCACTCTGCCCAGCAAGTCTTGTTTCTGCTTCCGAAGATGAACAGCAGCTCAAGAGTGCCACCTAGTGAGCACTTCCTGTAGCAGTGAGTAGCTGAAGCCTCTTTTTTTTTTTTTAATGACAAGGGTAAACACCTACACCTCTCCATTATTCACTATTGCTGTTTTGGGAAACAGCTGAGGCAAACTGGGAAAACTGTCCCTTCTGAACACTCACCACCAATAGCAAGTCCCTCTTTTGGAATGGAGGCTAACCAGTGTCTAAGGAATCCTATCCTTGCCTACCTTGTTTCGGACTTTGGTTAGTTAAATGGATCCTACATCAAAGTCCCTACAGCAAATGATGGCGACACCTGCCCATGTGCCCTCTGCTCTTACCATTTTCCGGGTGTGCTGGCCAGGCTTCCTTCAGCCAGTATCTGCTGCCTTTTCCCAAGAGCATTCTCAGGCCACAAGATTCGGCCCTGCCTGCAGGCCAGCAATGCTGGGAAGTTAGTCTCCCCTGTAAGCAGTTCTCAACCAGTGACTGATGGGAGGTGGTGAATAAATACCCCAGCTCTGATGGGACAATTGAGGGGCATATTCTACGCCGTCTCCCAGAATTCCCAGCAGAATGGAGCTCTAGCTGCCCACAGTGGTAACCTGCTCATAACGTGTCCTTTATTACCTTCCTTCCATCCTGTCTCCTGTCCACATTCCTCCATCCGTGTTTCTTGAGGTCACCTCCCAAATAAACGACTTACACTCAAATCCTTGTCTAAGGACCTGTATCTGGATAAACCCAATTAAGACAATCCCCTTGCTATGAGATTCTGGAATTTAAACCCAAGTTTTTAAGATGAGGAAAAACATGTAAATGACTCAGAAGAGTGCCTGGCACTGTATAAGCACACCAAATATTCGTTACTGTTGCTGCTGCATTGGGGAACCCCCTGCCCTGCTATCATGCATTAGAAAGTGAAGTATCACCTGATGGCCTCTTCAACTTCAGTTCTAGGAATGATGTCAGACATATTTTTAGGTGAAGTGACAAAGAAGTTGAAGGAGATTCTTGGCTTCAAGTCACTCACCCACACGTCCTTCTCCCTGTGGAGAAACAAAAGAAACATCTTCCCTGGTGGCACAGAGGACACTGTAAAGAGAATGAAAACTTCTCCTGCTGGTGAAAAGGAGATGGGGGGAGGATCACAGGGTAAAGTAGGGAGACGTGGGGCAGGGCCCGTCATGGAAGGATGTAATTGTCCCAACAAGCTTAACAGGGCCCAAAGCACACGAACTCAACTGCATAAGGTGTGACAGCAAGTCTTGGCGCTGTTAGTTCTGCCACCGTATAAGAACAACAGTTTGGGGTTTTTTTCCAATCATAGAAAAATTTCAAACTGAAAGCAGTAGCAGAATCAGCAAGGAATCGTTGGTGACCCAGACTCGTGCTAAACAACATGGCAGGCAGCAATGGCCCTGTTCCATGGACAGAGGTGGTGCGTTGATATCTTCGAACCTTGCCCCTCCCAGCAAAAACCGTCATGTTACCCCCACCGTGAGGGTGATGAGCGGGGTTGACAGTACGATGTGACAAGACTCTGCTCTCACAGCTGCCAGACTGATCCTAATAAAACCCAAGGCAGATCACAGGGCTCAGAGCCTTCCTCGCCCGGAAGGAAAGCCAGTGGCCTTAGAACAGCTTGGGAGGCACACACGAACTTTCTTCTCGCCTCCCCACCCCCCCGGCCCAGTCCCACCATGACCACATCTCCCACTGGTCTTCTATTAGCTCACTGTGCTCCAGCCACACTAGCCTCCTGGCTGCTCCTTCAACAGGTGAAGGATATTTGTCCCTCGGGATCTTTCCACTTGCTATTTTCCCAGCTGAAACATTTCCCCACAGTCTGCACCTGTGACTCTCTTTCCTGTTTCAGCTATTTGCTCAAATATTAACAAGGCTTTCTCTGACCATTTTAGTTAAAATTGAACCCTACACACACACACACACACACACACACACACACACACACACACACACACACACACACACACACACACCAGCACTCCCTAGCTCCTTTCCTGTTGAATTTTTCTCCCTAGCACTTATCACCATCGAATTCTACTACTTACATATTTACATATTTTGTCGACTGTCTATAACACACACACACACAAAACAGATACATTAGAATATAAGCTCATGAATGAAAGCAGAGATTTCTGCCTTTTTTTTTTCAGTGCTGAGGGTGGATGAGAGCATTTGGGGAAAAGAAGGGGGGAGGAAAAGAGGAGAGAGGAGGGAAGGGGGTGGAAAGGGAAGAGAGAGGCGAGGAGAGGGCCATTTAATAATAACAGTGCTCTTGTCACCTACGAGTCAAATAAGTCACAATCATCCCTAAATAGACTGGCCCAAATTCCAGGAGATCAAAGAGATTTAAAAGTTATTAGGAGGTTTTTCTTAATTTCATTTGAATAAAAGTTGAAGCATAATATTTTCTTAGACCCAAGAGTAAGGGAAATACTGATTGACAGCACAGCAAATCAACTCACCCAAAAGGAATGGTCTTGTTTCTGACTTTTGAAAAATACTCTCTCATGGCGTACGCAACAGATGACCGGAACAAGTACATTTCATTGTCATTCCATTCATACTGCAAATTCAAAACAAAAACATTGCTCAGTAGAGATCGTGGGGTACATTAAAACCTGATATTCTAAAAGCTTTTTTTTTGTCGCACCGTGCATCTTGTGGGATCTTGCGGGATCTGAGCTCCCCGACCAGGGAATGAATCCACGCCCTTGGCAGTGAGAGCGCCAAGTCCTAACCACTGGACCGCCAGGGATTCCCCACAAGCGTTATTTTTAAATTGTCTAATATGCCAAAGATTCTTGCTCTGCGTGACGTCAGTAACCTCCAACTTGGGTGTGCATCAGCATCACCTGGAGGGCTTGTTAAACCACTGAATCCTGGGCCTGAGCCTCAGAGTTTCTAATTCAGAAGGTCTGGGAGGAGACCCAAGAAATCGCATCTCTAACAAGCTCCCAGATGGTGGGAGCTGGTCCCGCTGCCACGCTTTAAAAACCATGGCGTTCACTGGCCCTTTTAATTTAGTTTGATGCAAGCTGAAATAAACACCCGGAGGGAAGGTTTATAGATGGGAGTCATGTGAGCCATTGGTTTTGGTTAAAATGTCCATATACTGTAAACAAATATGCTGAGTTTTTACTATTTTTATAGTAAATTCTTGGATATGTGTAAGTGTAAAAAAAAGAAGAAACTTGAGGTTCAAAGGAAAAAAATTTTTTTTGTAAACAAGGTAATTTGTTCTTGTGTTTCAGTGCTAAACCAATGGCTTGTGTATTTGCATCGTCCAGGAAAAACCTGTTGAAAGAGAAAAAAGCGTTCACTCTTTCCTCCAGTAGATGGCAGTAGAGATCATGAATAGCACGAAGTTTGCATCTCTCCCCCTTCTAGGAAAAACAATTACGAGATGATCATACTAAGTGAAGCAAGCCAGACAGAGAAAGACAAATATCATATGATATCGCTTATATGTGGAATCTAAAAGGATGATACAAATCAACTTATACAAAACAAAAACAGACTCACAGACGTAGAAAACAAACTTATGGTTACCAAAGGGGAAGTGGGGGAGGGATAAATTAGGAGATTGGGATTAACATACACACACTACTATATATAAAATAGATAACCAACAAGAACCTACTGTATAGCACAGGGAACTCTACTCAATATTTTGTAATAACCTATATGGGAAAAGAATCTGAAAAAAAAATGTGTATATGTATAACTGATTCACTTTGCTGTTCACCTGAAACTAACACATTGTAAATCAACTATACTTCAATTTTTAAAAATGTAATTACATTTTCAGAAGTAAATCTAAAATTTTAGCTGTTTAAAGAAAAGATTTCATTGTAAAGCAACTATACTCCAATAAAAATTAATTTAAAAAATAAATAAAATGAATTTTAAAAAGGATTTCAAAGGGTTGCTACATTGACCCCAGCTTGATATCACACAGCTGTTGGAAAAAGTTGCTTTAATAGTAATAATGATATTATTAATATTATTACTAATATTCTGGTTACTATTTCTATATTCAAAAAAAGCAAAGGCCAAGTTCTCAAATTAGTGTCAAAGATCCAGGTGGACTTTGCCATGAAATAGCTTGAACTGGGCAGTTATTCTGGCTAAAAGTATGGTTCTGGTCTCATCAAAGCAGCCTCTCGCTCAGTGAATAGGCCTCAGAACGTTACACCATCAACCCCTCTGAAGACTACCGATCCCTCACTGCATGGAAAGAGAACATGGGGACACATGTCAAGAAAAAAGAAGATAATTGAAAAGGATCCTGACCTACCAGATACTTTAAATTAAAATAATTAAATTTCATTAGTCCAAGGAAGAGCTAATAAAAATATGACAGAAAGAGAAATGATCCCAGAGATACTCAATGATTGTTAAGAAATAGGAACTTGAACTTTTAGAGTTTGGGAAGTGATGCACTTCCATTTTTATTATTTCTTTCTTAAACGTTCCTTTTTTACTCCTACTATGTTATTTATGTTTAAACGTCTTACTTATCTATGAAAGTTACACTACAACTACTGTGGAACCTTGGACAATATTTAACTTACCAGGAAAAGTAAGGGGGTAGAAATGCCATCTTTGGGTCTATCCAGTGCAAAGAACAATTTTCTGTAGCACCCTGGACTGTTTTACCCAATAGTGTCAGGCTGCCCTCTAATCCTGCAAAGCCTGCAGGATGCCACAAGCCCACCCACGCCTTTGATCCCCATCTGCCTGGGGCGACCCTCTCCTCTCCTCTTTCCCAATCAAAGCCACTACTGCTTCAAACTGGATAACCTGAGACAGGTGTTTAGGAGAAAGGAATAGCTGATCAAAGTAATTCACATGAAGGTGTAAGTAATCTGATTTTCTGTAAAACATTCTGTTGTCCTGAAATGCATCTCTACATCAGTGGTTCTCAAACCGTGCCGTAATCAGTCACCTGGGGAGCTTTGATGACTTGATGCCACACCACAGAGCAATTAAGTCAGAATCTCTGGGAGTGGGATTCAAGCACTGATATGTTTCAAAAATCCCAAATGACTCCAGTGTGCAGCTACGTTTGAGAAACTGTGTTCTAAATCAGAGCTTCCCAGTCTTTATTGTGTCTACAGACCCACTGGGGGGCTTGTTAAAATGCAGATTCCGATTAAGCAGGTCCAGGGCTGAGGTCTAAGATTAAAACAAGCTTCCAGGATATAGATGATTGACAAGCTTCCAGGATATAGATGACTGACTAAGACAAAACAACGCAAAACTGCCTACAGTGCTTCTAAGAACAAAAATCTCTCAAAATATAACCATGTCCTCTTCCTCAAATACAAGTAATGGTGATTAGAGTGAATTGGGAGGGTGGGTATTTGATACTTAACATTGGATGTTTTCTCATTGATCTTCATAACACCTTCAAAGTCACAAGGAAAGAGGAGGCATAGCCAATCCAATAGGGAATGAATGTGTTACTAAAAAAACAAACAACCCAAAAGCCAAAGGGCAGAATCTAGAGCTTTTTAAGAGAACCATGTGTCCTCTCATCTTTAGACCACACTGGAATGGGCTTGTTGTGCCCTATTTAAGGGAACACATTGAAAGTCATAGACGCACTGTGTAGAATACTCACAGCTTTTTCTCCAAGAGCTGATTTGAGGCTTATCCTCACTTTGATGCTTTGGTTAGAATCTGATTAAAGAGAAATAACAGACTGTTGTTACAGATGACAGATTGACCATGTGTGTTTATTTCCTTCCTCTCCCAAGATCCCACTAAAGTGATAGTAAAGGAATTTTTTAAGGTATCAACACAATTTTGGAAAATGAGAAGTTATGGAGGAGTGGTAAGTGCTTTTGCAAGGGTCAGGAAGCCATGCCCTAATGTGTACACAGAGGCAGCACAGACCCCCAAAGTCCCACAGAATCCCGGAGAGCCTTGGGATTCAGGTACAGTAGCGGGTGGGAAAAAGATACTGGACGGAAAACAAGGGGAATGAAACTCAAGGTCTGGTTAAAGACACTTTGGGGAACAGTTGGTGTTCCTACCCCATGAGCTCTTGCTTAGAAAGTCACTTGGAGGCTGTGCAGCAAAACAAGAGGTAATTCACGAAAGAAGATATGGCATCCAGGAAGCAGTGGATTCAACCCAGGACAGCAGCAAAGGGATGACTCAGGATGAAAACTGTGGTCCACATTGAGACAGGAGGACTCTAAGTGGGAGTTCTTTAGGAAAAAATGAGACTGAAAAGAATAGATATGTTGGAATAGTTGAAAAAGATGAATGTGACGTACATAGCAAATTAGGCATACAAAAAAAATGAGGCAATAGAAACTCCAGGACAAACAAAAAACCACATAAGAAAGGATATAAAATAGTATATTACTTGGTTCTGCAAGCAAAATGATGCAAATATTGATAATTTCTCTATGAAAAATTATGTTAAACCTAATTGGGAGAATGAGAAAAGGAGGCAGAAGAGTAGGCAGAAGTGCATGCCTAAAAGTGAGTGACAGGGGAATGACAATATAAACAAATTGTTTAAAAATATGAAAGTAACTGCCAGAAAGGAGAGGCAATAGCATTAAAATTGTTAAAAGTATTTGTCTTTGACGAGCCGGATTCGAATACAGTGGGTTGGAGACCGTTAGACTCTTTTAAATATGGGGCTAGTAAAGCAGACTTGAAAGAGAGAGAGAGAGGTAGTTTTCACTGTGCCAGGTACATAGTAGCTGCTCAACAAATGTGTCTCCTCCCAGATAAAATGGCAGCTACCACCGTAGTACAGGGGCTAAGTAGAGGGAGAACATATTCAGCTGTGTCCCAGTCCCATGAGACTGGGGCCAGAGAGGACTAGGGGAAGCAGAAAGTGGGCAGTTAGAAATGTGCCAACTCAATGTACTCACATGGAGTCCAGTCTGTTCTCCATCCCACAAATGAATTCCTGTTCTGCTCTTTCAGCCAGGTCAACAACGGCTCAAAGTAGTTGAGCAGTGGTTTTACGTCCATAGTCTTTACTCCCACAATGCGTTCCAATGCTGAGGTCCAGGGTTCTGATTTTCCAAGGTGCAGCATTTGGCTACAAGAAAAAAGGGGAGGGTGGGTTCAGAGCCTTTTGAGGGATTCCAGATGTACATCTACTTACATGTACAATCTATACTTTCTCCTCTTTGGCTTGACTAAGTTTGCTCCTGGCAAATAAGAAAAGAAGCCATGTTAACAGATGTATTCATCCTTCAATCTCTCTTCCCCTCCAGTTACTACAAAAAGAGCTCTGTAGTTATGACATGGAGAGAGGAGGTGGCCTGTCCAGCCATCACATGGTCCAGGTTCCTGTGTGACCACGAAACAAATATTTAATTTGTGGATGAGAACATCTTGAGGCCCCCAATTTTCTTTTTAGAGCAAAGAAATCAAATTCAAACCTAGGCGTGGAAATGAGTAACATTAAACAGGAATGAGAGGGTCAATATTTTGAAGCATCTCTTACAGCAGCCTCTGCCCAGCTTCGGTGGAATTCGAGATATCACATTTGTACAGGGGACCTTCATGTTTAGCTGTTTGACAAAGGGCTTCATGAAACTGGAATTGATAAATGGTCCTTGTGTAATATCTGTAAAAGAGATAAAGAAAAGAAGTTGTCCTGTGTTTAGTTTCTGTGCTAGAATCAAAGATTGGGGCATGTATTTAAATGTTGAAGCCCTAGTCACCAAAGAAGTACCAGTTAAACCTCTTTTCCCTCCAGAAAGACCCAAACATGAACCCTACAGACTCATCATACTTGCATTCATGTATCAGCTGACAAAAAGGCAGTATTATTTTGTTAAATGTTAGCTCACATTTGTATTGTGTTTTACAGATTTATAGCCCTTTCACATAAATGATGCCAATCGATACTTATGGCAGATCAACAATATTATTTCCACTTTACAAATAAAGAAACTGAGGCTCAGGGCTTAGCTGGTGGTCCAGTGGCTAAGGGTCTGTGCTCCCAATGCACGGGGCTCAGGTTCGATCCCTGGTCAGGGAACTAGATCCCACATGCCGCAACTAAGAGTTCACATGCCGTAACTAAAGATCCCACATGCCACAACTAAAGAACCCACATGCCACAACTAAGACCCAGAGCAACCAAACAAGTAAATAAAAAAGAAAGAAAGAAACTGAGACTCAACAAATTCAAGATCTGGAGCTAAGAGGGGAAGAACATAGGTCTTAGGGCTTCAAGTTAAAAATGCTCTATTACAGATATTAGTCGGCCTGCCAGTTCAAGATGGCAGAGTAGAAGGACGTGTGCTCACTCCCTCTTGCGAGAGCACCAGAATCACAACTAACTGCTGAACAATCATCGACAGGAAGACACTGGAACTCACCAGAAAAGATACCCCACATCCGAAGACAAAGGAGAAGCCATAATGAGACAGTAGGAGGGGCGCTATCACAATAAAATCAAATCCTGTAACTGCTGAGTCGCTGACTCACAAACTGGAGAACACTTATACCATAGAAGTCCATCCACTGGAGTGAAGGTTCTGAGCCACACATCAGTCTTCCCAACCTGGGGCCCTGGTAACGGGAGGAGGAATTCCTAGAGAATCAGACTTTGAAGGCTAGCGGGATTTTGACAGGACTGGGGGAAACAGAGACTCCACTCTTGGAGGGCACACACAAAGTAGTGTGCACATCAGGACCCAGGGGAAGGAGCAGTGACCCCACAGGAGACTGAACCAGACCTACCTGCTAGTGTTGGAGGGTCTCCTGCAGAGGCAGGGGGTGGCTGTGGCTCAGCGTGAGGACAAGGACACTGGCAGCAGAAGTTCTGGGAAGTACTGCTTGGCGTAAGTCCTCCCAGAGGCCGCCATTAGCCCCACCAAAGAGCCCGGGTAGGCTCCAGTGTTGGGTCGCCTCAGGCCAAACCACCAACAGGGAAGGAACCCAGCCCCACCCATCAGCAGTCAAGAGGATTAAAGTTTTACTGAGCTCTGCCCACCAGAGCAACAGTCAGCTCTACCCACCACCAGTCCCTCCCATCAGGAAACCTGCACAAGCCTCTTAGATAGCCTCATCCACCAGAGGGCAGACAGCAGAAGCAAGAAGAACGACAATCCTGCAGCCTGTGGAACAAAAACCACATTCACGGAAAGACAGACAAGATGAAAAGGCAGAGGGCTATGTACCAGATGAAGGAACAAGATAAAACCCCAGAAAAACAACTAAATGAAGTGGAGATAGGAAACCTTCCGGAAAAAGAATTCAGAATAATGATAGTGAAGATGATCCAGGACCTCGGAAAAAGAATGGAGGCAAAGATCCAGAAGATGCAAAAAATGTTTAACAAAGACCTAGAAGAATTAAAGAACAAACAAACAGAGATGAACAATACAATAACTGAATTGAAAACTACACTAGAAGGAATCAACAGCAGAATAACTGAGGCAGGAGAACAGATAAGTGACCTGGAAGACAGAATGGTGGAATTCACTGCTGCAGAACAGAATAAAGAAAAAAGAATGAAAAGAAATGAAGACAGCCTAAGAGACCTCTGGGACAACATTAAACGCAACAACACTTGCATTATAGAGGTCCCAGAAGGAGAAGAGAGAGAGAAAGGACCCGAAAAAATATTTGAAGAGATTATAGTTGAAAACTTCCCTAACATGGGAAAGGAAATAGCCACCCGAGTCCAGGAAGAGCAGAGAGTCCCAGGCAGGATAAACCCAAGGAGAAACATGCCGAGACAATAGTAATCAAAATTGACAAAAATTAAAGACAAACAAAAATTATTAAAAGCAACAAGGGAAAAATGACATACGTTTTTCCCTTGACAAGGGAACTCCCATAAGTTTAACAATTGATTTCTCAACAGAAATTCTACAAGCCAGAAGGGAGTGGCATAATATATTTAAAGTGATGAAAGGGAAGAACCTACAACTAAGATTATTCTACTTGGTAATGATCTGATTCAGATTTGATGGAGAAATCAAAAGCTTTACAGACAAGCAAAAGCTAAGAGAATTCAGCACCACCAAACCAGCTCTACAACAAATGCTAAAGGAACTTCTCTAAGTGGGAAACCCAGGAGAAGAAAAGGACCTACAAAAGCAAACCCAAAACACTTAAGAAAATGGTCATAGGAACATACATGTCGATAATTACCTTAAACGTGAATGGATTAAATGCTCCAACCAAAAGACACAGGCTTGCTGAATGGATACAAAAACAAGGCCCATATATATGCTGTCTACAAGAGACCGACTTCAGACCTAGGGACACATTCAGACTGAAAGTGAGGGGATGGAAAAAGATATTCCATGCAAATGGAAATCAAAAGAAAGCTGGAGTAGCAATACTCATATCAGATAAAATAGACTTTAAAATAAAGAATGTTACAAGACACAAGGAAGGACACTACATTGATGATCAAGGGATCAATCCAAGAAGGAAATATAACAATTATAAATATATATGCACCCAACATAGGAGCACCTCAATACATAAGGCAACTGCTAACAGCTATAAAAGAGGAAATCGACAGTAACGCAATAATAGTGGGGGACTTTAATACCTCACTTACACCAATGGACAGATCATCCAAGATGAAAATAAATAAGGAAACACAAGCTTTAAATAACACAATAGACCAGATAGATTTAATTGATATTTATAGGACATTCCATCCAAAAACAGCAGATTACACTTTCTTCTCGTGTGCACGGAACATCCTCCAGGATACATCACATCTTGGGTCACAAATCAAGCCTCAGTAAATTTAAGAAAATTGAAATCATATCAAGCATCTTTTCTGACCACAATGCTATGAGATTAGAAATGAATTAAAGGGAAAAAAACGTAAAAAACACAAACACATGGAGGCTAAACAATACGTTACTAAATAACCAAGAGATCACTGAAGAAATCAAAGAGGAAATCAAAAAATACCTAGAGACAAATGACGATGAAAACACGACGATCCAAAACTTATGGGATGCAGCAAAAGCAGTTCTAAGAAGGAAGTTTATAGCTATACAAGCCTACCTCAAGAAACAAGAAAAATCTCAAATAAACAATCTAACCTTACACCTAAAGCAATTAGAGAAAGAAGAACCAAAACCCCCCAAAGTTAGCAGAAGGAAAGAACTCATAAAGATCAGAGCAGAAATAAATGAAATAGAAACAAAGAAAACAATAGCAAAGATCAATAAAACTAAAAGCTG
Source organism: Pseudorca crassidens (assembly GCF_039906515.1). Classification (NCBI taxonomy): domain Eukaryota; kingdom Metazoa; phylum Chordata; class Mammalia; order Artiodactyla; family Delphinidae; genus Pseudorca; species Pseudorca crassidens. Next base: position 121,222,155 of record NC_090317.1, on the reverse strand, counting down.
GTTCTTTGAGAAGATAAACAAAATTGATGTGTATAAAATGGGTGACTAATAAGAACCTGCTGTATAAAAAAATAAAATAAAATTCAAAAATTAAAAAAAACCCATATTAGTCACTCAAAATAAATAAATAAATAAATAAAAATACTCTATTACAATCACCCTGCACTCTGTCAGTAACAAGAAGACAAACAAAAATATATTTCTATTTCTCCCAAGGATACTATAAATTCCCTGATGGTGGGAGAAAAGATCTCATGTAAGTTTTATTTAACTCAATACATCATGTTGAGTTAAATCGAATTGAAACTGATCATCTATTTTGAGGATCTAAGGGGGAGGTGAATGGAGATAGAAAAAGAAATTAAAGTTGTCACTCTGTCCACAAATCCTAGAAGTGAAATAGAAGAAAACTGTCATTTACCGGATGAATGAGTAATCTTCAGCAACATGGAACAGACACGCGGGGTCACAGTATGTTTCATCATGGGGCAGAGGCTCCACCACCCCGACTATCTCTCGCCTTTGGGGAAAAAAGAAGATACGTTAGCTCTGGGTCACTCATCGTGAAAAAGTGTGGATGGTGTCATTAGTGCAGTGTCATCAGCCAATGGCGTTTCTACTGAAATTAGTTGTCAGGTGAAATTGAAACAGTGTAAAGAATTACAGAATAAAGTGCATCGTGTAGTCATCTCTTTATTTTTTAGATTCAGCCAGTCTACAGCATTGGAAAATAGCTGTACCTTCAAAATACTAATTTACTAAAGTGCATTGCGTGGCCAAAAACATACAGTGAAAGTCCTAATAATTCCTCTCCGGCACTACATATTATGGGCTCCTCGTAGGCGGAATTTTCTAAAATTGAAATCTCACTGATTCTTCAAGGCTAGCTCAAATGTCCCCTCCTCTGTGTGGCCTGCCCCTGATCCCAACCACCTGCCAGCACAGTGAACCCTCCAGCTCCCTTGGCCTTCTCTAGCTCTGCCTCCTTTGCCATTTCTCTCTCCGTTTTATAATTATTCACATACAGCTCCTTCTTGCCCTGGAGACTTGCCCTAGCAGGCGGGGCTGTGTTTTGGTCATCTTTACAGTTCCAGTGTCAGACACGATGGCAATGCTAAGAAAAGACTTCACGTGGATTCACTGAATGCATAGAGTAATGCATTAATGAATCATTTTAAGGGTCTGATTCCATGTACCTTTGGAAATAAACTAAAAGGGATCAAAAATTAATTTGATCAGAAAAAAAAAGGTAGGAAAACCATGTATTTGGCATTGTTTAAAGTGAATACATCCGTCCTTTCTCACTGTGGGATCATGATAGACATAATTTCAGTAATACTCAAATGCTAGCAACAGCTACTACAGATGCTGCCTCCTCCCTCCCAAGGAGGGTTTATGTCACCAGAGAGAATCTTGGCAGAAGAGTGGCACTGACTTCAACTTACGGATATGGGGCTGAATGTTATAATGGTAGATCTTCACCACAGAGAGGAAAAATAAAGAAAAATAATTGACAGGAGTCTGACTAATAGATGGTGAGGAGAAGCTTTCTTTCTTCTTTTCCTTCCTTCATTCGTTCATTCATTCATTCCTTCTTTCCTAACTTCCTTCCTTCCATCTTCTTCTGTAATACTTTCATCATTTATTTCATACTTGCATGTGCCAGGCACTGTGCAAGGCACTTGGGATACGGTGATGAATGAGGTAGCGCTGAAACTACTGAAAGGAATCGCCCTCTGTTGCCCAAATGCAGCAGGCTCTCACTAGCTTGGAATTCTCTCCCTTCCCCTCTACATACCCCTGGTTAAATCCCACATCTTTCTCAAAGCTGTTTGGATGCCTCTCTTCATCTGACCTATCAGCCAGGGTTTTGGATCCCCCCTTGGATGCTCATGGATGCCCACATTCTCCCATCACAACCCAACACATTGCAGTGCTTTCATTTCCTGCATTCCTCCATAGACTACAAGTTCTTTGAAGTCGAGGAGAACATCAGAAATGATCAGCATCGGATTCCCCAGTGCTTTACCTAAAATGTGGGGTAAATATTTTTGTTTCAAAGAATGGACAAAAGCAAAAATAAAAATGAATAAATTGATCACTTCCGAAATAATATCACAGTTTAATGGGTGCCTCAATACTTAAGATAGAGCATGAGAAATTATGTCACTTGACCCTGCTGGGGGTGGGGCAGAGCCAAGGAAACATTATCTGAGAAAGCTCCCAAATGGAGACTTAAAAAATAAAAAGGAGGCAGTTAATGTGGGGTGTGTGTGTGTGTGTGTGTGTGCGTGTGTGTGTGTGGTATGTGATGGCATTTCCCTAGCCTGAATACACTTCTCTCTCATTTTCACATACTTAGCCCCACATCACTAGATTTCAAGATTTAGCCACTGAAATCCCAGTTATTCTGACTAGGAAGAATTCTCTGAGAACTCCAGTGCCAGTTGTCTTAGGTGGGTTCTCACCCAAACAGACCCTGAGATCAGGCCCTGGGATGTGATCCCAGGAAACACAGGCAAAGGAGTGAGGAAGTGAGACAGGAAAAGGAAAGCAGCCCCCAAAAGGTATGTTATCAAGCAAGTCACCACAGTGGGTAACTGGAGCCTATTCCCACTGAGGAACTCTAGGATCCCACGTAGAGCACTCACCTCAGAATTCTCCCCGCTGAGGGCGAGGGAGCTGAAGTACTTATCCACCAATTCCCATCACACATAGTTCCTCAGTCTTTTCTCCATAGGAGGGTCCTAGTGACCAGAGGAAGCCCTCAGGCAATAAAATACAGATACTGGTACTAAGTATATGATGTCTGTGTGTGTATGTGAGTGTGTGGACACAGGCCAACCAAATGCTTTTAAATAAACAGCAAACTCAAGAGGAAACATTTTACTGATTGCATATTCATTGACTTACTTCATCTCCCACCACTTTTGCATCCACTGCTCTTTGGGTATTTCACCCTTAAAGACCATCCACCTCCACTTTTCTAACATGTAGGTAAACGGTAGAGTTCCAACAATAGTAAGTGCTTGTTTGAGCAGGAAGTTTATTTCTGTTGCTGAAAATAAAATGGGAAAGGATAAACATTAAGATGAGGGTGACAGCGGACGTTTTGTATTAGACAATTTCCTAACCTCAAGATATACTTACTGTAAGGATGATCACATGAGAAATATTGACAGTGGACATAATAATATGTATATATTAGTTTTCTCAGCTGAGGGATTTGGAGTAGGGTGAAGCCTTGGATAGATCAGGTTAAATAAATCTACGAGGAACCCCTAATCCTTTTTCTTTATTAGTTTCCATTGCCTTCCTTAAGTACTTCTTATCAGAGCTAATTAGGGGTATTTTATCTACTTTCCTAGTCATACTGTTTATCTTTTTTGGTTTATTTATTTATTTATTTATTTATTTATTTTTGGCTGCGTTGGCTCTTCTTTGCTGCATGCAGGCTTTCTCTAGTTGCAGTGAGCGGGGGCTACTCTTCATTGCGGTGCAAGGGCTTCTCATCGCGGTGGCTTCTCTTTGCCGTGGAGCACGGGCTCTAGGCACGCAGGCTTCAGTAGTTGTGGCTCACAGGCTCCAGTAGTTGTGGCTCACGGGCTCTAGAGTGCAGGCTCAGTAGTTGTGGCACATGGGCTTCGTTGCTCTGCGGCATGTGGGACCCTCCCGGACCAGGGCTCGAACCCATGTCCCCTGCACTGGCAGGCGGATTCCCAACCACTGTGCCACCAGGGAAGCCCCACACTGTTTATTGTTGCAAGCTCCATGAAGGAAGTGACTGTCAATTCTCATTCAAGACTGTATACCTAGCCTGGTGTCTGCTACATGATGTCCTCTGTGAGTCTTTGCTAAATAAACAAATATTAAACAGATGTGGCCAAAAGCCAGTAAACCAGGGAAGGGAAAAAACAACAAAAACGAGCCTCCCTAGAGGAAACCATCCACTGGATGATCAGAAGTCCAATGTACTTTAAATTTACTGACATCTTCCTCACCTGAGTTTAAAATGCTTTAACAAATTATGTTATTTCATTTATCCTTTATTAGTGATGTAAAAAGGCAGTGGAGCTCATATCTAGTGCGTAAGTGAAGCTCACTGGAATGTAAGCAGAGGGATATTATCTACTTGGCACACCAATGTATTTAGTGTCTTTTAAAATGCTTTACACATAGTAAGGGCTCAATAAATATTTTTGGAAGAAGAAAGGAAGAGAGGGAGAAGGAGAGAGAGAGAGAGAGAGAAGGAATGAAGGACCTTATTTTGTTTAGCATCATTCACAGATCAGGGCCAGAGCCAAGGAAAGAAGCAGGAGTTTTTCAAATCAGTGGTTTAACCATGCCTAGTACTGTCTTAGTGATTCAACCATCTTTGACTGCTGTCAAGGAATATTAAAAAATGATAAAACGAATAATGGTCTGTTAATTGACTTGAGAATGATACTTTAAAATTAGGAAACAGGTGTGGTTACTGCGAACCCCCTTTCCTCTGTTGCTCCCTTCATGGGAGGATGCTGCTACTTGTCTATTACCCACTGGGTCTGTGCTCACAGTAAATTTTTCACACATGATGATGGCTTTACACTGACCTACTCCCAGGTCCTTGTGAGATCATCAAGGTCTGGAGCCAGAAGTCGAGGCAAAGCGAATTGCCCACACAAGGATGGAGCTCATGACCTGGACCTCATCGACTAAATGTACTAGTAGGCAGAGCTGAAGTTTATGTCCCAAATTGCTAAAATGAGGGGAGAGAAATACACAGGAAAGAAGAACATATTTGGCCCTAAGTGTCCTCCTTTTACAAGAAAAAATCCTCACAGAAAAATCTGGATCTCGTGAATATCTGTTGTGTTCCATCAAGTCCAACCCATCTAAAGAGAAACAGGCTGCCTCGGGCAAAGACGCTGAAGAATGGCCTGAATCTGAGGGGATGTTACGGGGCAAATTCATGCTTCGGCCACATGAACAAAACGTTTCAGTCTCCTCCAGTCTTGATATTCCACCACCTGTTCCTTAAGAACTCCCAAATTTCAAGTTACACTTTGCTTTGCATAATATTATGGGAAAAGTTATAGATTAGGGCTCTGCTTCCGGTTCTGCCATGTTGCTTCTTGACCTTGGGTTAATTATTTTCCCTCTCATGTCTTCAGTTTGCTTCCTCTGCAAAATGGTTGTTAGAATCTGTTCCAGCTCCACTGTTTTGGTTTTTACCTAGAACCAGGGGATTCAGTCAGAACTCTGACACTAATTAGCTGGGTAACCTTGGATAAGCCATTTCAGTTCTGTGGGCCTGTTTTAGCATCCTTTTAAAAAGCTTCTGTTAGATGGTTCTTAGAGTCCCAAGACCATTCACTTAGTTACCTCTCTTATGCCCTTTTCAAAGATACAAAACCAGAAGCTGGCATATTATACTATATACTTAAAATTTTTTTAACCAGTAGCAATTTCCAGTTACCCATAAATAACTTATATTTTACATGGCAAAAATTAAATATATCCTATGCATGACAATAAATACCTTTGCCCATGTCAGACTAAAGAATACCCAAAACAGGCCATGAAAACATGTCCATACCACTGTCTTCATAAAAATCAGGGGGCAGAAGACCAAGGGCTTTCAGATAGTGAGGTGTAGCTGCAGAAAGTGACATGATTTCCCCAACAGCTTCATGGAAACCTTCATTAGCTCCATTTCTGAACAGGTAGGGCTGTGTGGCATACGCCATGTCATACTGGATGTGCCCCATCTCGTGATGGGCTGTCAGGAAGTCATCCATCGTCACCTTTGTGCACATTTTGATCCTGAACAAAAATGGGCAAGATTAAAATGAATCTCATTGAATTTCATTTAATCATCACAATGGAGTTATATGGGATTTCCATAGCATTCACCTTTCCAAGACTTATTCACCAATGATTCTTGAGGACCTATCTTGTACGTCCTAGAAACTGTACTAGGTGCTCAATATAAAGTGATGGGCAGGGCTGAATCTTGTCCTCCTGATCACAGACTAACAGAAAGGAAGATAAACAGAGTCGTCTACTACAAAAACTCTGAGGCAAGTACTCTACAAGTGATCAGTAGACATGGCCTTGGGCACAACAATGAGTATATGGAAGCATAGTCTTCTGGAAGCCCCCAGGAAGGGCATAACTCAGGATGCAATGAGCAAGCTGGACCTTGGTCAACATGCAGGGGTTTGCCAGGCAAATGGCAGGGAGGGACAAGAGACTGACATTCCTAGAAGCGCTCAGTGAGGATGGCTTGAGAAAAGAATGTGGCATTCAGGACACAGCCAGCAGTCTGGTACAGCCAGGACATAGTAGTAGGAGGAGAAAGGGCTAGAAATTGATATTTGGGAATCATTAGCATGTAAGTCAGGGAGTGGATGTGATGGCCCATGAAGCTGTGTAGGATGGCAAGAAAAGAGGGCCAAGGACAAAGCCCCAGGAGGTCCCAGGATGTACAGGGTGGAGAGACGAAAAGGAGACAGAGAGAGAAGTCAAAGAAGTCCAGAAGGAATGACGATGCAGACATCAGTGAACAAGAGCACTTCAAAGACAGCTCCTCAACACGGCCCCATGCTGTTGTGGCCCAATGGTATGAGGATGGCATCTGGCAATTAGGTGCCGGTCCTTTTCAACTTGGCAAGAGCAATTTCATGCGGATGAGTGTAGGGGTCATATTTCAGTAGGTTCAGTCGTCTTCCCACCACTCTGAGCACCACGTCATCCCCTGACAAATACCCTTTAAGGACTCCCGCTGCTCAGGAATGAACTCAACCTCCTTTACACATCCCAACATGACCTCCTTCTCTAACTTGGTTTTTCTCTATACTCTTTTGGCACAATTATAAGAATAGCTATTATATAGTTAATATCTACTGTGTGTAAGATCCTGTGCTAGGAAGCTCACATACACTTACTCATTTTTCAACTTCACCCTAGTACTGGAGTCGGTGAGCTATGGCCTGCAGCTGGCTACCTGCTGTGATAGATCAGGCTTTACTGGGACACAGCCCTAACCATTTGTTTCTGTATTATCTATGGCTGCTTTCATGCCACAAGGGCAGAGATGAGTAGTTGCAACAGACACCTGCAAAGCCTAAAGAAACTATTTACTATCTGACCTTTTATAGGAAAGGATTGCCAACCCCTACTCTAGCGCATGCGGCTGGGGCCCTGCCTAGATCTGCTTTACCAGAAAGATCCACCCATCTCCCAGTTGTCTGAGTCCTGGCTGTTGGCCAACAGCTGCTTCCTTCTTTAATGTTTTTGGCTAAATGGGAGGTGCCTCAACCAGGAGGTTATGTGGCCCCATACTCTGGGGCAGTCCACAGCCAATGACTGAGTAATATGGGGTACAAAGGGCCAGTCCTCTTGTCTCAAGATGTGACCAACTCTGTGGTACAAATCATGCTCCAGAGAGCCCCGTGGGATCAGGCTGAGGCCAAGTCTCTAGCAGAGACCACCTCCTTATTAACGCTTTCCCCTGCCCCATCCTGCTTCCCTCACTCCCCTTTGCCTGCAAGCTCTCCCTCGGTGAAACACGTGTACAAGAATCTCCATCTCAAGCCAGGGAACCCAACCTAAGACACTCACAAACCTGCCAACCGGGAATTACGATTCCACTTTATAGATAAAGAAACTGAAACCCAAGCAGGTTAAATACCTTGCCCAAGGTTGCCTATTCATTAAGTGACACAGCTGGGGTTAGAAAGCCTGTGCTCATTCTGCCATTTCACACAGACCCTCCTTCACACGCCCTTTATTCTAGCCTAACCTGCTGACTCCAGTACACAACACTGGTCCTGCCTCTCTGCATCTGATACTGCTATTCTCCCAGCCCCGTGTCCCTCCCAGCTCTGTCTGTCCAAACCCTTCTTGTCTTCCAAGCCCAACTCAAATGCCACCTGAAGAGCCCTGTCCGAGCCAAACCCCTATTCCAGGTGTGGTCACTTATCTTCCAATTCCCACGGAGTGTTCTCTGTGTTTCTCTTAATGACACATACCAGCTTATCTATTCACCTGTCCTAGCTCACTCAGAAGAGGGAAACGGAGGTGGGGATCAATGCCTCACTCACATATCCATCTTCCATAAATCTTGCACCAACCCTTTCCTAATGGGGTCACCACCATACCCATGACCATGCAACTCTAATGGGTGCATATCATCTCAGACGAAGCAAACTGTCTAAAGGTTCAAGTTAGGGCCTGCTGACAATCCCCTTTTCCTTGGAAAGCCCAGATGTGCTCTCATGGACTCCCAGCCTTCGTTCAAGGAGAATTCATTCATCTCTTCTGTGCTCAGAGAAGCAGAGAAGGAATCCAAATTCATCCTCATCCCTCCATTGTCTCCCATTTTAGTATCAGCTGTGTACACATCAGCCTCACTACCTGAAGTCACCCTTCCCCAGGTCCCATGCTGTGGGGTGGCAGACCACTTTCCGGCCATCGCCTGGCTCAGTTAGCATGGAGTTATCCCAGAATCCTTGAGTCATATTAGGAAGGCCAATAGACACAAAGAACTTCTCAGCCTCCTTGAATATCCTCTTTGCATCCCAGGACTGGAAGAAAAAAAAACAAAAAAAACCCCAGCATTTAATTCTAGCATTAAAATCATGGCATTCTTTCTGTTGGATGTGTACAAAGGCATAACTGTTCTGGAAGGCAATTTGGCAACATGTATGGACAGCTTTCACAGCGTTTATACTCTTTGTCTCAGTAATCCTGTCTCTAGGGAACTAACCTAGGAAATTCTCAGAAATTAGGTCGAAGAATTATGTTTAAAATGATTTTTATTATTAATTTTCAATTGAAATAATTTGATATATTGTGTAAGTTTAAGGTGTACAACGTGTAAAATGATTTTCTTTTTTTTTTGCAGTACGCAGGCCTCTCACTGTTGTGGCCTCTCGCGTTGCGGAGCACAGGCTCCGGACGCGCAGGCTCAGCGGCCATGGCTCACGGGCCCAGCCGCTCCGCGGCATGTGGGATCTTCCCGGACTGGGGACGAACCCGTGTCCCCTGCATCGACAGGCAGTCTCTCAACCACTGCGCCACCAGGGAAGCCCTAAAATGATTTTTAATAGAGGGAAAAGTGGAAACAACCACCAGAATGGTTAAATGAATAATGATGCCTTTGAGGAATGGAAAATCTAAATAAATTAGATTTATAAACAATTTTTATTGATATTTTTAATAATTTAATAGTGAAAAAGTAAAATATATAAACCACTTATATGGTATAATCTTAATGAGAAAATACATTAAAATGTTAACAGTAGACGGGGTGAGATCATGTGTGAAGTTTTTTGTCTTTATTCTTTATGTTCCAAGTATAAACACAAACGATAATGACCTTCTCTTTGCTAAAAACTGTTCAACTCAAGACAACATCCCTTGATTGATCTCCTTCGATGGGCAAGGCCCTGGCATTAGGCTCATTAGAAGACACAAACAATAAAGCAGACATGAAGTTGTGTGATTTTGGAACCAAAAAGGCCCACATGTGACCCAGCAGCCGATGGGTAGGGGGGGGCCTTGGCTTCATAGTCTGTATGGGAATCTAAACTTTCAGAATGTTCTGGAACTGGAGAGGGGCAGCAGAAGGTGTCTGCGATTCAGCAAACTCTTCTGGGAACCAGTGTCTCTGGAGCTGACCAAGACTTCTTTGGACATAAGGCCCATATCAGTCAAACTAAGTTTGTATAATTGGCAGATATTTAATGAATCACGTTTTAGTGACACAGAAAACTTCCTTTCATCTTAAAGACCAGTCAAGTTTGTTTTTTCTCCTATGTCAGCCTTGGGGATATGCAACTGGATATAACAGACACTATGGATATTTTCTTTGACCTTTAAAGGCTTAATGTCAGTCAATATTGCTATTGGTGAGTATGGCATTCTTAAGGAGAATGAACATATACTAAAACAGCATAGACGGGCAAGCACAATTAACATCTGCTGAATGAAGAATGAATGGATAGAAAACCAGGCTGGAAATATTAGGAGTTCTCAGTTCCAACCTTAGTTGTCACTGACTGTCTTTGTGACTTTGAACAAATCATTTACCCAAGCCTCAGTTTCCTCACCTACAACATGGAACTATCACAATACCTGTCCTGGCAGTCCCATAGGTTTGTCGTAAACATAACATTAGGCGAGATGGTGGGTGTGAAAACACCGTAGATAGGCTATGGAGCTACATAAAGATGGGCCTCTGCTGCTGCTCAACTGCAAAGTGGGGCTCCAACGGCTGCAGGAGTTTAGGGGCCCTTGCAGCTTCACGTTTTCATTCTGCTATGGACTTTTCCCAGGAGTATGTTACGTAGGTGAAGAAGTTCATTGCATTGCTGCTTACAGATTTAAAACTGTTAACAAGCAGTGCATAAATAGCAAACCATGGTGCAACCATCTGAAGAAATTTTACACGGCCAGTAGATGTATGATTATGGCTCCTACCCAGAAATGTAGGCTATTAGCTGAATAAAGAAAAATACACAATTATAACTATAATATTATTTAATCAATGGAAGGGAACATAGAGAATTTAAACAATTATACCAAGATGGTAAAAAAAGTTTATTTAAAAACTATTTTAGACTCTTGTAATATTTTTAACAGTAATGATTTTTAATATGCAAAAATCTTCTAATGATATCCTTGTTTTACTATTCACAGAGATTACTGACTACTTAGCAATGACTAACTTTATTTTTTTTTTTAACTTTATATTTTTTTAACATCTTTATTGGAGTATAATTGCTTTACAATGTTGAATTCGTTTCTGCTGTATAACAAAGTGAATCAGCTATACATATACATATATCCCCATATCCCCTCCCTCTTGTCTCCCTCCCTCCCATCCTCCCTATCCCACGGCTCTAGGTGGACACAAAGCACCGAGCTGATCTCCCTGTGCTATGCGGCTGCTTCCCACTAGCTATCTATTTTACATTTGGTAGTGTATACATGTCCATGCCTCTCTCTCACTTCATCCCAGCTTACCCTTCCCCCTCCCCATGTCTGCAAGCCCATTCTCTACGTCTGCGTCTTTATCCCTGTCCTGCCTCTAGGTTCCTCAGAACCATTTTTTTTTTTTAGATTCCATATATATGTGTTAGCTTACCGTATTTGTTTTTCTCTTTCTGACTTACTTCACTCTGTATAACAGACTCTAGGTCCATCGCAATGACTAACTTTAGAAAGAGTTATGGCAACCAGTTGATAATTCCACATCTTATTGCTTAATGGAAAACTCAGGTCATCTCTACTTTTAATATCTCTCAGCAAGATCAATACCATACTTATTGAAGGTACTTGATGTCACTGACATTGTAAACTACTTTTCCATGAAAAGACAGCTACATAAGAAATAAATTTAAATTAGCTTGAACATTTTCTCATTTACATGTTTTCATAAGACAAGAAGAGAAGGATGGCATAAAAAGAAATGAGGTTGAGGATTTAGATTTGGTTTTCAAGGTGTCTTCTTCCTACCTGGTTCTGCATTTCTTTGGTAACATCTATGCTCGGTCTCTCTCCAAAGGGGACTGTCAAAGGGTACAGATTTGTCCAAAATCTCCCCCACATATCACCTATTTAAAAAAAAGATTTCGTTAATACATGACAAGGACAACAGAAGTATAGACCTGATTTTACATAGTGCATGAGGTGGGATTGGTAAACAGGACACAGAGTATTCTAGATTTAATCTAGTTTCTGTGCTTCCTTTTCACTACCTCTTTTCTTCTTCCCTTATTTTATATTTTCAACATTCCCTTCTTTTTTTACCACCTCTAAAAGGTTAAAATGGCAGGAGATGATGTGGCTAGACAAAGTTTGTTAGGGAATCATCCCTGTTTCTCACATTTCAAATTACAATTCAAAGGCACAATGTATTAAATGTACAGGACATCACAGCTACTATAGATTAGAAATAGATTTATATAGTCCCTCATCCATGGGACAAAATACTACAAACTAGACTATTAGTAATCTATGATATTGGATTCAAGAGAGATCATATAGACAGACTTGTGGTTGCCAAGGGGGATGGAGGGGGAGGCAGGGATGGATTGGGAGTTTGGGGTTAGCAAATACAAACTATTATATATAGAATGGATAAACAACAAGGTCCTACTGTATAGCACAGGGAACTATATTCAATATCCTGTGATAAACCATAATGGTAAAGAAAAAAAGAGAGAGAGATCATATAGGATGATCATTCAGGAATCTCTGCTAACTAACCAGTAACTAAGTTCCACTTTTATTACTATATTATAGGAATCCACTTAACTGGGTGATTTTTCAAACATCTCAAACAAATGTTAAATTGAATTCCAAGGCCAGAAACCCTAAAAGGAAAAAATGGATCTAGAAAAAAATCAATCTCATAATAGGACCAGAATCCTGGCACCAAAGGAATGGGGGAAAATAACTACATAAAGAATATGTCAATGAACTCATGTTTTAAAAGATAAAATTCAGTAGAGATCAATGTAAAGTCCTATGCTTCAATTTTAAAGAAATATCTATCTATTATAGAAATATGTGATATGTGACATCAGGCTGAAACATATCCCACATGTAAAAGACCAAAAGGGACCCAACAAACAGTATGATGTGGCTTCCAAAACACAAATGTGACTGTAGGGTAAGCGAGTAGAATTACAGAGTCTAGAACAAAGGAAACCATAGCACCATTTTTACTCCATGTTGGTCAAACTTTATCTGGAGTAACTGTTCAGTTCTGAGCGTGATATTTGAAGAGGGACATCAACAAAGGATAGCTTGTCCAAAGGAGAACAAGTAGAAAAGTGAGATTTTAAAGAATGGTTGAAAAATCTATGTAGGATATTTAACATAAAAGAAGAAAATAGTGTATACGTGATGATAACAGTAATACTCACTAAAATATACTGAGTACGTACTCTTGTGCCAGGTGCTACGCTGTGCCTTGACCGTGGTTGCTTATAAATCTCTAGAAGGCCAATCTTGTGGAAGAAGAATGGACATATTCTGGGTAACCTCATAGCATGGAATTAGGCAAAATGAATGGAAGGCATTAGAGGGGTGCTGATTCACCTCCACATAAGGTAGGACTTTAGGTTAGTTTACTTTGGAAGGAAGAAGGAGCCACCTGACAACAGACAGGTTTAAGCAGAAAGTGAATTACCAAAGAACACCTGCCAAAGACACTGTAGAGAGTATTTATATATTGCTTTAGAGGAAAAAGTCTCCACTGATCCTTTGTCCAAATTCCCCCCTGCTAAGAGAGAGGCTTGGCTGTGGAGAATCAGCTGTCAGCAACTTAGCTTGACTAGAGTAGGCATGCTATGTATGCAAGACATGAACTTTTCAAACATATATTTTATTTGGCCTCAGCTTCTGGCGTGAGGGAGAGGGGAGGGAGGATGGCCACTCTCTGGTGGGGAATAAGGAGGTTGAATAAAGGGCCCCAGGTCTTGCATGGTCTACAAAAGCTCTATGGCAGGATCCAAAGTTCTTGGAAGATTGATTCTCCTCCTAAGGTAGGCATCTTCCTTCATGATGAAGACTTCATTCATTACTCATATGATTCCAAACCAAGTACTTCTCAGCAAAAGAAATTGTTGCAGTTGAACAATGAACTTAACAAAGCTTTCACTCAGGCTATACCTTAATTCTAGAAAGTCTTTCTCTCACCCCTGACTGCCCCTAGCCAACCAAGCTTCTTTCCTCTGAATATGATGCTAAAATTCCACCTCGAGGATTAGCCAACCAAGTTGATTAATAAAACTTAGCTTCCCCATTTCCACTCTCATTTGTCTAGTGATCTTAAATAACCCCTTTATCCTATGGATTGTGGCCAACATAATAACTCTTTATGTACAAAGTAATGCAACAGAGAACAATTTAAAATGACTTCTCTGTTGAAGACAGTGCTTTCAAACTTTGATTTCTATAATGTTACTAACTTCATTCACAGAATTTTTCAAAAGTTGGGCCTCACTCCAAAAAAACAACTTTATTGGTGGAAATGACAAAGAGCAAAGTACACAAAGAATTCCTGGAGTTTCTTACCAAGCAAATGGGCAGGGAGGCATCCAGTCGGACTGATACGGGAAGGGTAGGCATCCATCAACTTTGCCCTCACATAAGCGTGAAGTTGTTCATATAATGGTTTAATCTGAAAAGCTCAGGAAGAGAGTTTAAGACCAAGAATAGCCTATTTCCAATCCCCAACACTAAAAATAGGAGCTTCTTTAGACAAGTAGAATTTCCCTAAGTTCCAATTTCTTCTCCTCTGAAATATTCTGGAGAGTTTGAAAGCATTCATTCTTCCCAGATATCGATGATGACTAGTTCCACTGCATAAAGCAATTAACACACCTGGAGGGATACAGATCCCAAAAGGAAGGCAGATGCAAAAAAACATTCATACTTCCTTCATTTTTAAACTGAAGTATCATTTACATATAAAATTCAACCATTTTAAAATATATAGTTTCGTGAGTTTTAATAAAAGTATACTGTTGGACAACCATCACTACCGCTTGGTTTTAGAACATTTCCAACACTCCCCAAAGTTTCCTTGCACCCATTTGCAGTCAACTCCATTCCCACCCCCAGCCCCAGCTGATCACTGAACTGATTTCTTTCTCTATCGTTTTGCCTATTCTGCACATTTCATATAAATGAAACCATACAATACGTGACCTTTCATGTCTGGCTTCCTTCACTTGGCTTAATGCTTTTTAGGTTAATCCATGTTGTTGCATGTATCAGTGTTCATTCCTTTTTATTACTGAGTAACATTTCATTGTATGAATACATCAGAGTTTGCTTCATTTAGTATCTTAAGGATAAAATTCACCAGTTGAAGGATGACTAGGTTGTCTGCAGTTTGGGGCTATTATGAGTAATATCTCTATAAACATTCATGCATAAGTCTTTGTATGGCTATATGTTTTCATTTCTTTCACATAGATCGCTAAGAGTGAAATACCATAGTCATATGGTAAGTATGTGCTTAACTTTTTAAGAAAATGCCAAACCATTTTCCAAAATGGCTGTACCATTTTACATTTCTGTCCGTAGCACTTAGTACTGTCAGTCTTTTTTTTTTTTTTTTTTCTTATTTTGGCTGTGCCGGGTCTTAGTTGTGGCACGCGGGATCTTGAGTTGCGGCATGCAGACTCCTAAGTGCGGCATGCATGCAGGATCTAGTTCCCCAACCAGGGATCGAACCCCGGCCCCCTGCATTGGGAGCGCAGAGTCTTACCCACTGGACCACCAGGGAAGTCCCTGTTAGTCTGTTTTAATCACAGCCATTCTGGTGGGAATGTAGTGGGCTTTTTTTTTTTAATTGAAGTATAGTTGATTTACACTGTTGTGTTAGTTTCAGGTGTACAGCAAAGTGATTCAGTTGTGTGTGTGTGTGTGTGTGTATATATGTATATACATTCACATATACATACATATATTATTTTTCAGATTCTTTTCCATTATAGGTTATTATAAGATATTGAATATAGTTCCCTGTGCTATACAGTAGAACCTTGTTGTTTATCTATTTTATATATAGTAGTGTGTATCTGTTAATCTCAAACTCTTAATTTATCCCTCCCCCGCTTCCCCTCTGGTAACCGTAAGTTTGTTTTCTATGTCTGTGAGTCTGTTTCTGTTTTGTAGATAAGTTCATTTGTGTCATCTTTTTAGATTCCACATATAAGTGATATCATATGATATTTGTCTTTCCCTGTCTGACTTCACTTAGTATGATAATCTCTAGGTCCATCCATGTTGCTGCAAATGGCATTATTTCATTCATTTTTATGCCTGAGTAATATTCCATTGTGTATATATATATACCACATCTTCTTTTTCCATTCATCTGTCAATGGACACAGGCTGCTTCCATGTCTTGGGTATTGTAAGCAGTGCTGCTGTGAACATTGGGGTGCGTGTATCCTTTCAAATCAGTGTTTTCCTCTTTTCCGGATATATGCCTAGGAGTGGGAGCGCTGGATCATATGGTAACTCTGTTTGTGGTGGTTCTTAATCATGGTTTTAATGTGCATTTCCCTAATAACGTTTTATTTGCTTATTTGCCATTTGTGTAATTTCTTTGATGATGTACTTACTCACATCTCTCGCCCATTTCTTTTTCGGGGGGGTTGTTTGTCCTACTTCCGTTTTTGATAGCTCTGCCCAGCTATGGCTGTGACAGAACAGCTTCACATAAGAAGCTGGAAGGCATGGGGATGTGGAGGTCAAAATGAAGGAAGAGCGAGACATTGAGAGGTGTCTATGGGGCACTTATAATAGGACTCTCCCTTCCCTAGAACATCTTCCTTAGCCAAAGATAAGGAAACAACAGTATCAAGTGTGCTGAGGAAGGAGGCAAAGCCTGTGGCTCTGCTAACAAAGGAAGACAGCACAGGCCCCACCTAGCTCCTGAAACCCATGCCTTCTTATAATGTAAAAGACCGCTCCTTCCTATAGTCTTTCCTTCTCATAATCTTCCTGTTGGTAATTGCTGCTCAATGGCTAAAAGGGAGAGAAGAGCAGAGCAATTCCAATCATCTGCAGCAGTTGCCCTGTGATTCTTTACAATCTTGCCAGGCTCTAATATTCCATAACTCTGAGGCCTGGGAACGACCAGCCAGTGTGTTAAGAACAAGCCAGAATGCTTTTGGTCCCTGTCCCTTCTTCCTGCATGCTGCCCTACGTCCGTCTCTGCAGACAGTTCCTTGTTACCTCTGCAAAGGTACGTTCCACATCTGTGATCAACTGGTCGCGGCTGTAGTCATAGTCACCTGCCCCCGTCACTTCATAATCTCCTCTCCAATAGTCCCCATAGTCCTCATAATCTGTTTTTAAAAAGAAGAAAAATGAGAACATCTGGAAAGAAGAGATAAAGCACAATATACACAGAATAGCTTTCCTGGGAGGTTAAAAACTCCAAAAACCTATCACATTTTTATTGCCCTTCTAAATATCAACTCAAAGGGATGCAAATAAATAATAACACTAGCTAATGTGTCCAAATTTTAATTCATTATCTCATCTACAAAGCACAAAAACTCTACAAGACAGACAGTATTATAATCCCCGTGGTGCAGGGTAACAGCCTGCTCTTGGCCGGTTAAACGATTCGTCCAAGGTCACACAACTGGTGAGGGGCAGAGGCGCACTCCGAGTCTCCTAACCCCAGGTCTCTACTCTCTCCATAGGTCAATTTGCATCCTTAGCTTTAAAACGTGTGACTGGATCTTTAAATTCTCATTTTGCTCAGGGCCTTATATTTTCAAATCTAACCCAACTCATCTTGGACACGGCCACAGTGGGCCTGTGTTTGCTGGCAAATTGTACGTATGCTTCATGTAGTGTCTTGTTATCGGGAAATGCAAGCTTGTGTCAGGGTAATAGTTAGTAAAGTTTGTAAATGTATTTTAGCAACTTTTATTTTTACATGCACGTTGGCAATGGATGATCAGGAAGATGAGGAGACAAGTAAATATTTGGATGGAAGGATGTGGCGATGGGCTCCTGTCTCCAGCTTGCCTGTGGCTTGAGAATATGAGTTTAAGTGGTAGTGAAAGACATTTAGAAAGAACAGATGAAAAATGTTTTTCCTTCCTCAACCCCAGAGCATAAATGAATTCATAATGCCATGGCTTCGGCTCATTATTCAGGCTGGAGGGTAAGTTAAGAGATATGGAAATTCCTCACCATGTTAAGATTTTGATGACCACGTGATTTGAGTTATAATTACAACTACAGAGAATAGTAGGTTTCCAGCCTAAACTACTGTGATTTGTTCCGTTCTGGGATACCACTCTGACGTAAACACACAAATGACCTTTGAGAACGAACTGTGGCCAGATGGGAGTTTAGGGGAGAGATGGTGTCTCTGACTCTCATCCTTTCTGGTAAATAGAATCGATCAATCCCCCAGACTACCTCAGGAACCCTCGGGGGCCTGAGCCCTTCCCAGACAACTGATTTGTTTGAGGCCTGGTAACTTAGTCTCACTCTTGAGCCCTTTCAACTGTACAATGTCAATTCACCTTTCCTTACTCCCTGGTGGTCTCCTCTTTGAGACACGTAACCTAATTGTTCAGCAGGTGACTGTTAAATTAGGAATACCCCTTAGATCAAAGGGCAGGCTTGGTGATTCATAAGAAATAGCCCCGAAGCCCTGCAGAGAGCTTCAGAACCGCCACAGCCCAGCAAACTCACTGTTGGCTCTGGCCATCTCATTTTCCAGGACCACATACTCTTCATATAATGGCCTCAGCTGCTTGCCGACCTCAGCCCTCCAGCCTTCCCAAGCCCAGAGTCTCCGATTGTAGTCTTTGCTGTTTTCCATTATGTCATCCAAACCTATTATCGCAAAGTACCCAAAGGGAAATAAACATGCATTTGTAAAGTTTTTATTTGTAAAGACTTATATGAAATTTAAAGAATTAAAAGGCTGGCAGACATCAAGGTCATTAAGTTGTTCAATGAAATCTCATGATTCGTTCATTTCCTCACCCTTATTATAGTTTCAAAAGATTTCTGCAGAGAAAATAAACCACTGAGATCATTGAACTATTAATTTCATTAGATTACTTGAGTGTGACAAAATTCCCAGTGCAGTTTTGTTAAAACTTAAAAGAGCATCTGTGTGCTGAAACACACACATTTGGAATCTTCCCCTCTTTAGATGATCCATCTGAAAGGCACAATGTCGTCATCCAATGTTAATCTCATTTTTAAAGCTTGGAATAAAAAAAGGAAATTTTATAATCACTGCTCAAAATTAATAGCCCACCTGGTTCAAGTACTAAGCACTCCTGTGTATTTGGGTCCAAAACTTTCCCACTACTGTAGATGGTGCTCATTGTACTTAGAATTGCGTTCAACTGCAAATTAAAGATAATAAACAATGTTAAAAGTGGAAGATGTACAAAAGAGAATGCTAATGCAGAGATGTCCTTTCAACCATGTGATTTTTTTATGCCTCAAAATACAGCAGTTCACATCTTCTTGGCTAAGTATCTTCTTTCATGTAGGGTTGGAACACCTCAGTTAAATTTTCCCACCGTCGACTAGCACAGACGGGCCTTCTTATAAGCACATGATAAATATATGTGGAGTGACTAAAAAAACAAAACAGAACAGATCTACCAAAATCCCAAGAATGTTTCTCACCCACACACGCACAGAGCAGTGCGTTTCTTATTCCATTCAGCCTTCACTGAGTGCACATTTGTTGAACATCTGCTATGTCCTACACTCTGACAATTATGACATGAACAAGTCACTGGTCCTCAAGGACCCCACAATCATGCGACAGTGAGACAATCATGAAACCAATGATTACATAATAGAGTGACAGGTACTATAACTGTGGCCAAAAAGTGATGTGGCAGCATGGGGGGGTGTGGATAAATTAATAACCTGGAGATTCAGGAATGGCTTCAAAGAGGGGGCACAATAGAGCTGTGTCTTGGAAGAGAGGTAGGAATTGGTCAAGTAGAGAAGGGAAGTAGAGGACAGAGCTTACAAGACAGAAGAAGGTTGAGAAAGACAAGGCATTTTCAGGGAGTGGTGACATGAGAGAGAAAACTGGGGTAGTGATGTTGATTGAGGGGCATGGAGGATGGGAGAATAGAGAGGGAAGTAGGGGCAGATCATGAGCAGCCTTCTATGCCTTACTGAAGAGTTTAACTTTTACCCTGTAGGTAAAGGAGCATAAAGGTAATAGAGTAAAGCAGTGCTACTCAAAGTATGGTCCATGGACCAGTGCAAGTCAGCAAATAGTTTGTTTCTCGTCTATGAGAAGCACAGGAATTGAGAGAATAAAGGTTTATAAACTTTTAAAAACGATTTGATATTTCCATGACAGTTAAGCATGTGATCAATGAAATTAACCAAGCACTGATCTGCAATGGATTGAAAATAAAGAAAGATAGGGAAGAAGGGAGGGAGGAAGGAAGAAAGGAAAGAAGGAAGGAAGGAAGGAAGGAAGGAAGGGAGGGAGGGAGGGAGGGAGGGAGGGAGGGAGGGACTGGTTCTCTCCCATAGATGATTTAAGAATCACTGGATGAACGGCCCTGTTTCCCCTTCTCCTATTTCTCTCTTCCGTTATTCCTTCACTCTACTACAAGAGCCATTATCCTAAAACATGAAACAGATCTCATGCTTAAAACTTCAACAAGATCCCACAGTCCAAAGGAATAAACCCAAGTCCCTTACCATGGCACAAAACCCCTCCTGCTCTCTTTCTCTACCTGCTTTTTCCATCTCCCCTCCTTCCTCTCCATTGAATTCATGCATCCTTGAGTCTCCCCTCCTCCCAAACACTTCAAGCTCTTCTTACACGCATTTCAGTGATTTTTAATCCTGGCTGCACATCAGAATTATCTGGGGATCTTTTTAAAATACAATGTCCAGTTTCCACCTAGACTAGACCAAGCTCTAGATTGTAACAGAGCAACGGGCAAGACGGTGTCCTTGTGGAAAAGATGGGGCAGGGCGAAATGGATAAAATAAAGTGGATTAATAACTATTTGAATAATGGGCCCCAAAGAATGCAGAATAATAAACAACAGCTTGTAGGAAGACACAGGCCATATGGTTTGACCTTTGTCCTTATCGTGCATTTTTCTTTTTATAGATGCAGATAAGAACACAGTACCAGAGGGCAAGCAGCTGAGAAAGACTTTGATGTTAAATAGGCAAATCTTTTAGATAAAAATATTTCAATAGATCAAATCAAGGGTCTGTAAATTATGATTTGCAGACCGAATCCTGTCTGCTGCCTGTTTTTGTGAAGTTTTATTGGAACACAGCCATGCCCATTTGTTTCTGTGTTAGCTGCGGCTGATTTCCCGCAACAAGAGCAGACTGACTCAGTGGGACAGAGACAGTATGGCCCACTAACCTAAAATATCTACTATCGTCCCCTTTACAGAAAGAAAGTTTGCTGACTCCTGGGCTAGAGAGATAGCATGAGAGATTTTTATTTTAACAGGGGTGAATGTAGGCTTTCTTGAATTTAGACAAACTACCTACATAAGAATAGAATTTTCAAAGGTATCATTTTTGGAGCAACATTGCTGGAAGAGATTTGGAGACTTTCTTGACAGTGATGTTGAGATGAATCAACCATGGAATTTGACTGTCAAAAAACCAAAGCAAGCAAACAGGAGCCTAATGTAATCCTGGGCTGTCTTAGTAGATGTAAAGCACAGGAGGCAGGATGTCGTACCCCTGCTCACCTCCAGGCAGACCCAAACCCACTCGGAGGGCTGTGTTCAGTCCAAGGATACTGACAAAATGAAGCCAGCAACTAGGACTGGTTAGGGAACTTGAAACCATCGTATAAGGAAAAATGGACAGAGTGAAGGATGTTTAGCCTAGAGAAGAAAAGACTCAACTAGTTAAAAAAAAAATTACCTGCCTTCCTTTATTTAAAGACCATTATGGGAGAGAGCAATTTGGCTTGAGAAGGCGGTACAGAGTGGAGGAAAAGCACTTTATGCTCAATGGAAGGAGTATCTTGCCATCAGTTAGAGGGACCCACATACGGAACTGGCCTCTTGGAAAGAAGTGAGTCGCCCATCCCTGAAGCAGTTTGAGCTGGGGTGGTTTAGCCATTTGTTAAAGAAGTTGCAGAGGAGAGTCAAGAGTCAAAGGGGTGGGGGAGGATCAGACGACATGCAGGGCTTCTCAAGCTTAGCACCACTGACGCTTTGGACCAGACGACTCTTGTCTTTGGGGGCTTCCTTGCGCCTTGTAGTGTTTAGCAGCATCCCTACCCGCCAGATGCCAACAGCACCCCTCAACAGTTGTAAAAACCAAAAATGTCTCCAGATATTGTCAAATGTCCCTGGCGGGCAAAATCACTCCCGGTTGAGAAGCACGGACATGGACTAAGTGCCTGGTCCTCAGGAAGGTGACCTCTGTCACTGTGTCCATATACACCACAGCGCCCTTAGAATCGTGCTTTAACAATGTGTCCCAACATACCAGTGTCCTACTTCACTCTCAAAGGATATCGGTTTGGATGATAAGTTACGTGGCCACCCTACCGAGGCACAGAGCTCTTTCTATTGTGAGCATTGCTATCTTGGCAGATAAAGGCAGCAGCCAGGGGTGATATTAATGTTTAAGATTTCCCCAATATTTCAACTCTTGGGGTCAATGCTAGCATGTCACGTACTCGTTTGCTCTTGTCTGCTGAGAGCACTGAGGTCCCAGTCTGCTGAAGGACCTGCAATTGACGCTTGAGTGTGAGATTCCGAATTTCTTCTAGTGGATAAGTTTTGGCAATCCTGGATTGTGCTTCATAAAAGGCAGACCATTTGGCCCCGGCTGCATTCTGAAACGACAAAAAAAAAAATAATAATAATAATAATAAAGTTGAAGTTAGAATGGCACTGCTCGAACAGATAGAACAGAAGATATAGTCCAAAGAGCATCTGGTGGAACATTTAATATTTCCTGAGTGATTTAATTCTCTACTTTGCTGAAGGTCAAAGTTTAGGTTAAGAGTGACCAAGCCACACTTGGTCACACTCTCTTTCTGACCTAGTGCTTAGTTTTCCCAAGGGTCCTGTCCCCAGAACCGGAAGTGAATTCTCACAGATGATTCATGTTGTGAGGCCCTGGAAGGTATGGTCTTAGCACTTGTGACGTGGGCGAGTTGTTCAAGGATTCAAGGACGAGTGCTCTAAAGGGAGAGTCCAGCAGAGCTCAGAGCGGACTTCCTGGGCATACAGCTCCTCATGGCGATGAGAACCGTAAGAAATGAGAACCAGTTTACAGGAAGCTCCATGGTGCCATGATTTACCAGAGATTCTGATCTTAAAGTATGATCCCCAGTCAAGGTTGCCCAGAACATGGCCATTTGGTAGCTGTGGTGATTTTCTACCAGCAAAAGAAACCAATAAGCAGGTGATGATGCCAGGATTCACTTGCCCCCCCATCTTGACCATCAGTAAGCAAGTGGACTTCTCCAGACTTATCCAATGCAGTCTTCTCTCAGCGCACAAGCTCATTTCCATTTATCAAAGACTGAAATGAGCAACTATTTTGTACATTGTACTTCTCCAGACCCTATAAAAGAGGTAGCATATGAGGCAAGTAAGAACTCCATTCCTTGAGTCAGACACTTCTGACTAGCTATTGTGACCCTGAACAAATTACTTAGCCTCTCTGAGTCATGTTACCTTACTCGGAAAATGAGAGTAATAATAGTAGAACTTACCTCAAAGGGTTGCTGTAAAGGCGAGAAAATTTAACAAGCAATATAATGCCTATCAAAGTGCCTGATATATCCCAAGCATTTAAAAATCATAGCTACTTTATCACTTACAGGGAAAAAAGTCCTTGTCCTTAAGTGGCTGACAGTTTTATCAAACAGATAAGATACGCATCGTGAATGTTTCACTACTGAAACAAGAGCATATGATAATGTATAAACTATGAGTGGGGCTAAGCAGTTCCTGTTACAGGGACCAGATTTGGCAAGCCCTCCTGGAGGAGGTGGAACTTAAGACAGACCTTAAAGTAGGTAGGAGATAGATGGGTGTAGAGTACTTTGCAAAATAATTTACCTCATTTGGTCTTCTTAACAACCCCACGAGATAGAAAATTATTCTATTTCCATTTTTCCTATGTGTAGAAAGGGGCTAAGAGAAATAAAAAGTGGAGCTGGTAACTAGATGCCAGCATCTGAATCCTGGATCCTGTGGTGGGCAGACACTAAGATGGCTCCTGTGATGCCTCCTTCCTGCTGGGGCACCCTTGTGTCCCCCTCCCCTTGAGGGTGAGCAGGACCTGTGCCTCACTTCTAACTGGGAGAATATAGCAAAAGTGGCAGGATATACATGTTTATGTTACATAAGGTTGCCATTTTTATCTTGCCAGAAGACTCTCCCTTGCTGATTTTGATGCAGCAAGATGCCATGTTGTGAACTATCCTATGGATAGGGCCACATGGTGAGGAATTGAAGATGGCCTCTGACTGACATCCTAAGGACCTCAGTTCAGCAACATATGAGGATCTAAATGCTACCACTAACCACATTAGCTTGGAAGTGGATTCATCCCCAGTTGAGCTGCAGATGAGACCACAGCTCTAGCCGGGACCTTGATTGTAAGCTTATGAGACTCAGAAGCAGATCCAGCTAAGGTGTGCCTGGAGTCCCGCCCCACAGGAACTGTGAGATAACAAGTGTGTGTTGTTTTAAGCTACTACGCTTGTAGTAATCTCTTACTCAATAGAAAACTAGCACAGATTCCAAAGCAGGACTCCAGACATGACTGCACTCTCTAGACCAAGGAATTTTACTTTTATCCTGTAAATACTAGGGAGTCACTTAGGGGTTGCAAGCAGGTGTGTGACATGATGAAAGTGGTGCAGGAAAGGGACAACAACGGATCAGACAAGAGATGAAGGGAATAGTTGCAGTGAAATGGAAAAAGATTTCTCTCTTTATTGAGCACACACAACCCCTCAGGAACTACTTCTCAGTTAATCTTCACAAACAATCTTGTGAGGTAGTTGTGATTGTCTCCACTTCACAAATGAGGGAAATGAGGCACAGAGCAGGTAAGTAACTTTGCCTAGGTCACACAGCTAGCAACTGGAAGAAACAGGGTGTCAACCCAGAAATGTTTACCTCCAAAGCTAATGCTCATAACCACTGGCTATAGATTCGACATATTCTGTTCTTGTCTCTAACATGCCCGAATGAGAGGGAGTGAGCTATGGAAAGAGGAGTTCGGTCTACAGCACAAATTCATTCATGCAACCCACCACTCACCTCTCTGTCCCTACCCTTTTTCATCCAATCCAGAATGACTGACAGCAAAATTTCTAGTAAAACTTTGATCCCAAATTAAGGCAATTCTTTTCTTTTCAATCTACTTTGGAAACAGCTCATTATTCCCAAAAGGCCCCAATCTTAAAATATTTTTTAAAAATTATACTGCATGTGGGAACTTTGAAGATATCTGTTTTATTTTATTTATCGCTACCATATACAAGTGTTATACTTTATATCACAAAAAAATTACTTTATGTTGCCTTGAATTTTGGCCCCTGAGGACACACTGTTCCATCCCAAGCTGTTCTTTTTAATATTGCTTACAATCTATTCCATATTCATGCTATAAGGCTCCCAAGCCTACATAAAACTGACAGCTTAGAAGTTATACAGAGAATCAAAGTCAGTTCATACATACCAACCAAGTAACACAGACAGTGCTTGAGAGCTATATGTCATTTTTGGATTTGAATGATGAATGAATTGAAGCATATACAGTAACCTACGTAGTTACAGGGTTCAAAAGGAACCATTACAAATCAAATAAGTGGCATCCCATACTGCCTCTGTGCAAAGGCAGGAGAGCAGCAGCTAACACAGCAAAAGTTTCCACAGCCATTGATGGGGGTTTGGGGTCAAGACACACATTACTCAGTACAATCACAGGAAGTTAGAACCCTCTCTGACTTCCTACATATAACTACAGTGGATACCATATTCTCATCCTACAAGAGATCCTTTGTAATTTCAAGGACTGAAAATGTAAAATCCTAAATTATATTTTAAAACACTCCAAAAGATATCCTGCTCTTTTTGGCCCTAATGATATGCAAGTTAAATATGATTTCATTATGCTTTTAAATGTTTTCATATGAGCTTCGTCTTAAGCCATAGGTCTGTGGTCTCTACACAAATTATGATAGTTTTATATAAACAATTAAAATGCTTTTGTGATAAGTTGTTTGAAATGAAAACAATTAAAATCTCATTTTCTTTTTTTCTATAGTTCACTATCAACCCCTAAACCACTTCTTCCCCTGTAGGTATGAGAGTTCCCTGAAGACAGAAGATGAAAAACTGAACGGAACCTTAGCATCCAAACAGTGACTTGGAGCCCAACAGGCTCCCAGGGAACCCTCCACGCTCAGGTCCCATATGCTGGTCCAGTTTTCATATATAGTTCTCAAAACCACATCAGATTCAAAGATGAAAACTGCCTTGGTTACTTTTCAAATATGCCCAGATACTTGCATATTTTTAAAAACAGCTTATTCTATTCAAGGAAGTAGGTAATCTAAATTACAACAATATTGTTTTGCCATGAGAATCAAAAATTTATTTTTTCTTTTTTCAGATGGGAGGAAGGGGTATGGCTGAACTTTATCTCATAGGGAAAAAGAAAAATCCACTCACACCTGAAACTGGGTCCTGCCAGAAAGTGGCCCACTAGATATATATTTGAGATATTTCATAATAAAAAATATAATGTAGTATAAGTAACATAGCAAATATCACGAAAACCTCTACTCAGATTTTTTAAACGTTGACACTTTGCAATAGTTGCTTGAGACATATTTATTTAGTGGTTAGAATCAATAATACCATATTATATACTCAAAAGTTCCTAAGAGAGTAGATCTTAAATGTTCTCACTACAAAAAAGAAATGGTAGGACTTCCCTGGTGGCACGGTGGTTAAGAATCCACCTGCCAATGCAGGGGACACGGGTTCAATCCCTGGTCCAGGAAGATCCCACATGCCGCGGAGCAACTAAGCCCACGTGCCACAACTACTGAGCCTGCGCTCTAGAGCCCGTGAGCCACAACTACTGAGCCCACATGACACAACTACTGAAGCCTGCATGTCTAGAGCCCATGCTCCGCAACAAGACAAGCCACCACAATGAGCCCGCACACTGCAACGATGAGTAGCCCCCGCTCGCCACAACTAGAGAAAGCCCTCACGGCAACGAAGACACAACACAGCCAAAAATTAATTAATTAATTTTAAAAAACCCACATATTCTTAGAAGTGGAATTGATGGGTTAAAGCAATTTTCAGCTCCTGTAGCTATTGTTAAATCTTGGTAAATCTGATTTTATGTCAACTCGGTGTTTCATTATTAATATAATGTTATCCCTCTGATTATTAATGAGGTTAAACATATATATGAGGTATATAAATATATATATATATTCAAATTTCCTCCTTTATGCATTTGCTGCTCATATCTTTTCCCTATTTTTCTAGTGAATTTCTGTCTTTTTTAACACTTAGTAAAATTTCTTTATAGATTCTGACTGTTAATCTTTTGTTAATTATATGTATCACAAATGTTTTCTCAAGCTCTGCTTCTTGTCCTGTGTGTGTCTGTGTGTGTAGGTTTATGATGTCTTTTAGTGCACAGAAGTTTCTTTCTAATCCTAATGCAACTGATTTGCTCAGTCTTTTCCTTTATAGATTGATCCTTTTGTCTCTTATTTAATAAATCATTCTAAAACAAAAGTCATTTAATAAACCATTCCTGGGCTTCCCTAGTAGCACAGTGGTTAAGAATCTGCCTGCCCTCTCGGACTTCAGACTATACCACAAAGCTACAGTAATCAAGACAGTATGGTACTGGCACAAAAACAGAAAGATAGATCAATGGAACAGGATAGAAAGCCCAGAGATAAACTCACGCACATATGGTCACCTTATCTTTGATAAAGGAGGCAAGAATATACAATGGAGAAAAGACAGCCTCTTCAGTAAGTGGTGCTGGGAAAACTGGACAGGTACATGTAAGAGAATGACATTAGAACACTCCCTAACACCATACACAAAAATAAACTCAAAATGGATTAAAGACCTAAATGTTAAGGCCAGATATTATAAAACTCTTAGAGGAAAACATAGGCAGAACACTCTATGACATAAATCACAGCAAGATCCTTTTTGACCCATCTCCTAGAGAAATGGAAATAAAAACAAAAATAAACAAATGGGACCTAATGAAACTTAAAAGCTTTTGCACAGCAAAGGAAACCATAAACAAGACGGAAAGACAACCCTCAGAATGGGAGAGAATATTTGCAAATGAAGCAACTGACAAAGGATTAATCTCCAAAATTTACAAGTAGCTCATGCAACTCAATATCAAAAAAACAAACAACCCAATCCAAACATGGGCAGAAGACCTAAATAGACATTTCTCCGAAGAAGATATACAGATTGCCAACAAACACATGAAAGGACGCTCAACATCACTAATCATTAGATAAATGCAAATCAAAACTACAGTGAGGTATCACTGGTCAGAATGGCCATCATCAAAAAATCTAGAAACAATAAATGCTGGAGAGGGTGTGGAGAAAAGGGAACCCTCTTGCACTGTTGGTGGGAATGTAAATTGATACAGCCACTATGGAGAGCAGTATGGAGGTTCCTTAAAAAACTACAAATAGAACTACCATATGACCCAGGAATCCCACTACTGGGCATATACCCTGAGAAAACCATAATTCAAAAAGAGTCATGTACCACAATGTTCATTGCAGCTCTACTTACAATAGCCAGGACATGGAAGCAATCTAAGTGTCCATCAACAGATGAATGGATAAAGAAGATGTGGCATAATATATATACAATGGACTATTACTCAGCCATAAAAAGAAACAAAATTGAGTTATTTATAGTGAGGTGGATGGACCTAGAGTCTGTCATACAGAGTGAAGTAAGTCAGAAAGAGGAAAACAAATACCATATGCTAACACATACATATGGAATCTAAAAAACAAACAAACAAAAATGGTCATGAAGAACCTAGGGGCAAGATGGGAAAAAAGACGCAGACCTACTGGAGAATGGACTTGAGGATATGGGGAGGGGGAAGGGTAAGATGGGACAAAGTGAGAGAGTGGCATGGACATATATACACTACCAAACGTAAAATAGATAGCTAGTGGGAAGCAGCCACATAGCACAGGGAGATCAGCTCGGTGCTTTGTGCCCACCTAGAGGGGTGGGAGGGAGGGAGACACAAGAGGGAAGAGATATGGGGATATATGCATATGTATAACTGATTCACTTTGTTATAAAGCAGAAACTAACATACCATTGTTATACTCCAATAAAGATGTTAAAAAAATTAAAAAAAAAAAAAAAAAGAATCCGCCTGCCAATGCAGGGGACACGGGTTCAAGCCCTGGTCCGGGAAGATCCCACACGCCATAGAGCAACTAAGTCTGTGCACCACAACTACTCAGCCTGCACTCTAGAGCCCATGAGCCACAACTGCTGAGGCTGCGCACCACAACTACTGAAGCCCGTGCACCTAGAGCCCGTGCTCTGCAACAAGAGAAGCCATCGCAATGAGAAGCCTGCGCTCCCCAATGAAGAGTAGCCCCCGCTCGCCACATCTAGAGAAAGCCCATGCGCAGCAACGAAGACCCAGTGCAGCCAACAATAAATGATAATAAATAAAAATAAATATAAAAAAGAAATCTTATCTATAAAAAAATAATAATAAACCATGTCCAACCAAGAGTCACCTATATATCCTTATAAAAGTTTGTCTTACTTTTCCTATTTAATTTTTAGTCTATCTTAAATTTATTTGTATCTGTTACATAAAGTAGGAATGCCTTGAGCTTTGGCTCATAAAAGGGTCCCTACAGATTTTTAAATTTGCTTCTTTTTACCAGAGCTCTAGGAACCTGAACAAGTTTTTTGTTAATTTCTTGGCTCAATATTCCTGCACCCTGCTAGTAGTGTAAATTCATTTTCCACACCTATTAAAAAAATTCACAAGTGAAACCTGATTTTGATCAGGTCTCTAGATCAGGACTCTGCCCACCATTTGTTTTTGTAAATGAAGTTTTATTGCAACATATTCACACCCATTTGTGGGCTGTCTATGGCTGCTTTTGTGCTACAATGGCAGAGTTGACTGGTCTACAATGGCAGAGTTGAATAGAGGCTCACAAAGCCTGAAATATTTACTACCTGGCCTTTTATGGAAAAAGTGTGCTGACCTCTGCCCCGGATCTATACATTTACAGAAAACACAGGGGTCAAAAGAGCATGTTAAGCAATATTATAGGGACATAATCAGCAAATCCAGAAAGTGGGAGTTTCTATAGGACTAACAGTTCAGTACTTCTGCGAATAAACTGCAAAACAAAACAAAACAAACAGAAAAATGATGGAGGGACTCTATAGGCTAAAAAAGACCTAAAGTACATCTGCTAAAATGATCAAGAGAGGACCTTGTTAGATCCTGATTCAAACAAACCAGCTGAAATTTTTTTAAATGAGACATTAGGGTACATTTGAATACTGACTAGATATTTGATGGTATTGAGGAATTATTATCATGTTTTTGACATGGTACTGTTATTAAGGTTGTTTTAAAAATTCTTACTTTGAGAGCTAGAAGGTGAAATATTTACACGTAACATATAGTTATATGATGTTGGGGATTTCCTTCAAAATAATCCAATAAACATGGGGTTGGGTAGAAAAATAAAACAAGATTAGCCAAAGTGTTGACAATTGCTGAAGCTGGGTGATGGGTATAAGGAGATTCAACATACTAGTCCTTCTTTTATGTGTTTGACAATTTTTACAATGAAAAGTTTAAAAAAAAATCCATATAATGGAATACTATTTGGCAATAAAATGGAACCAAGTAATGATACATGCTACGGCATGCAAAGTGAAAGAAGCCAGTCACGAAAGACCACCTAGTGTATAATTCCATTTATATGACATGTCCAGAATAGGCAGATCTATAGAGACAGAAAGTAGATCAGTGGTTGCTTAGAGCTGGGGACGGGGGAGGAAGAATGATTACTAATGGGCGTGTAGTTTCTTTTGGGATGATGGAAATGTTCTAAAATGAGATGGTGATGACAGTTGTACAATTCTGCAAATATACTAAAAAGCATTGAATTGTAGACTTTAAATTGGTGAATTTTATGGTGCATAATTGTATCTCAACAAAGCTGTTGTTAAAAGCGCTCAATAGTAAAAGCAAAGAAAAAAAACCCCACCTTATTCCCTAGCTCCTATAACTGGCTCTGAAACACCCATGGAACGGCTCCAAACCAAAGGATTTAGCCAAAATTAAATGAATTCTCTTTTGCCCAGTTACCTGGCACACACTAAGAAGCAGCGGCAGTTCCTGACCACCAGGCCGCTTTCCCTGGGTGTAGCTCGTGGCTGCCTGGTGTCCTGTCAGAGTGCTTAGATCAGTGAGTAACTGTGTCAAATTTGGATGGAATTAAACATGTCATTTTGAGTTGCTCAAGTTCAGTTTCACCAAATTACATCACTCAACTGGGACATCATCAAGTTTTCATGACAAAGAAAAACTAGTATGAACAGGCCTCCAATGCACTTGACTCATGTTAATCCTCCACATGTGGAACTTATTCATTCACCAGTTATCCACTGAAAAATCTTGGCTGGGCCCATCCACCCTCTTATGTTTCAAGAGACAAAAAATAAGTGACTTGCCCAAGGTATCACAGCCAGCTCAGGAGAGTCAAGATAGCATCAGATTCCCTGAATTCCACTGTATTTGCATCACACTGACTTTTCCCAACCCCTGTACCTGGGTGTAGGTACTTGTATGTGTTGGGGAGTGTGGGACAGATTCATTGGAGACAGGGTTGGCGTCTACATTCTTTCCTTGGGTACAGAGTAGCAGTTTAAAATGACCCTTCTCTGGGTTCACTGTGCCCCCAGCCCTAAAGACAGCGGAAAAGGTTTAGGAAGCAGGTGTGCCCAAGGACTCTAAGGGCCCTGACCACCCAAAGGGTAAGTGTGGGCCTCCTGCTCTCTCTTTACAACTTCTGATAACTCAACAAGAAATATTTATGAAGTGTTTTTGGAGACCTCCAGGGCTCCAACAGGGCAGTCTTCAACACGCCCTTCAGCTGCATGCACAGGAATTTGGGGCAGCTGTAGTAGTTACTGTCAAATACTGGAACAGTGAACCAGGATGCCCCTGCCAGTGACGGGATCCTTTCGCTCTCTTCCAGGGATAAAAAAATTGTCCAGAGACCTCCTATGTTGCTAGAGAGCTTCCGACTTTGCAAAAAAAAAGAAAAGAAAGAAAAAGAAAAAAGAAATCCTTTTGACTGACAAAGGACTCTTTCAAAAATAAAACCAACAATAAACTTACAAAGGGGCAATGCAAAAAAGTAATGTCATTTTACTGAGAAGAGAATTACAGTTTAATTGGTGAATGTTCGATCTCAAACATGAGAACAGTATTTGCTCTAAAGCAAGTATTTGGTAATTAATTTTCAGTGAGTTTCTGAATTCTATGGAAACCTGTTTTGAACCAAGCTTTTTTCCTTATCTCTGTCTGATGGGCCTCTCCTAAGCAGGGAGATTTGGGGACACTATACTGATCAAGTTTTGCTGCCTTCTATTATTTTAAGCTATAGTCTCATGACTTGATCTGAGAATCGCCATACTGCGTCAGACTGATTGGCTGACAAGCCCAATATTCTGACTCTGAAAGTTATGCCAAGGGATAATTAGGAAATGGCAGATTGCCCTCAATAATGTCACCCTGATAGGATATGAACAGACACATGTCATACAGCCCAAATTTCTCTTCCTGTATTACTTACCTATTGCTACAATAATACTACATAACAAACAACCAAAAATCTCAATGGCATGTGTTCATTGTTTACGTGCCTAGAATCACTGAGGGTTACCAGGCAGCTCTGCTGATCTTGGCTGGATTTGCTTACAACTCTGGGGGATTGGTTTCAGACGGGACAACTATTCCACACATTCCCTCACTCTTTAGCTGGCCAACCCAGGCATGTTCTCATAGCAAAGCCAAAGGTGCAAAGAACAAGCCCCACTGTTCAAGTCCCTTCCAAGCCTCTACTTGCATCACATCTGCTAACAGTCCATTGGTCAAAGTAAGTC
The DNA here is from genome assembly GCF_039906515.1 of Pseudorca crassidens. NCBI lineage: Eukaryota > Metazoa > Chordata > Mammalia > Artiodactyla > Delphinidae > Pseudorca > Pseudorca crassidens. The sequence goes on along the minus strand of NC_090317.1, from coordinate 121,189,396 downwards.
ACATGGCGAAGGACACGATCACATCACCTTCAGTGGGATGGCACTGCAAAGTGACATAACCTTGGGTGTTGATATAGGGAAAGGTAAAGAACTGGGTCCATAAATGCACTTAACCATACTTCCTTACCCACAGTGGATCTGCAATCCTTACATTCACTTAAATACTACGAAAACCGACTTATAGTTTTCAATGTCTCACTGTTTTAGATTAAAGAATGGCCTAGTTTTACAAGTCTTACCAGTTTTACCACCTGTAATGTAAACAGCACCTCCTCCTATTTATTGTAAATTTCTCTCTTTTGAGCTTTCAAAGGCACCATCTTTCTAGTCTGAAGAGAGTTGGTCGATACAACTGGGAACACTCTATCCTTTCTTGTTCCCGCTCAGACTCAGTTTTTTTTTTCTTTTTGAGTCAGGCTTTGGAGAGCTAACTCTGCTTTCTCTTCTAACTCTCTCTGATCGCCCTAAATCACTCCAGTGGCTCTTGGGGAACACGCTCCGTTTCTCCAGTTCTTTCTATTGATAGCCACCGGCAGCAGATCATATCTCAGTCTCCTGCTCATTTCGTGCCTCTTGTACCACCAGCTGCAGTGCCCGTTTCATCAGGGGATCTCAATATATGTGATAAGAGAACAGAAGAGCTATTGCTCTCCCTGTGCATTGCCCCCTCCCCAGGTAAATCCACACAGGTGCACTAATGCACTAACGTGCCTTCACCATTGCTGGAGGAAGGACATATTGGGCCCCCTGCTTGCTTCTTGCATTCAGATATTTTCACTTTTCTTTAAAGGGCCCATACTGTCTGCAGTTCGACCACACTTTGTGGATTTGTGCCCTTTCATTTCTGGCCTTTCCTCTAATCAACAAGTGCAATTCAAAAATGACAGCACTTAAGATCCAAACGTGAATTCAACAAACATCACTACATCTGGGCGTACAACATGCCCTTCTCAGCAAGCGGGCCCTCAACAGAACTGTTACATGTCTCTTGAGCAATTATAACTCCCTTTCACATTCACAGCAATGATATCGTATTGTTCTCCCAGGCTCACAAGCATTGAGCACTATTTTGGTGGTTTTGTGTATTAACTGTCGTCCCAGCAACCCTATGAGGCAAATATGAGTGTTACGCTGTTTTTCACAGGCAGAAAAACTAAGGCGGAGAAAGGTTCATTAACTAGCTCACGTTCACCCAGGTAGAAAGTGGTGGAGCCAGGGTTTGGACCTCAGCAGTCTGACTCCAGACCTCTTAGGCATGATGCCGGTCGAACTTCACCACCACCTGCGGACAATTCGGCTAAGAATGAAAACAGAACCTTTTTTTTTTTTTTTTTTTTTTAGATTCCATATATACGGTGTTAGCATACCGTATTTGTTTTTCTCTTTCTGGAGGGTGGAAGGGAGACGCCAGAGGGAGGAGATATGGGGATATATGTATAGGTATAGCTGATTCACTTTGTTATAAAGCAGAAACTAACACACCATTGTAAAGCAATTATACTCCAATAAAGATGTTTAAAAAAAAAGAGAATGAAAACAAATGCACAATGCACTTCAGGTACCTCCAACAAAGATCAAATAAAAAGTGAGAAAAAAGCAACAGTGAAGAGGTGAAGAGAGGTAAGACCAAACTATGAGACAAGAAAAATGCTCTCCTATGACAACACTGGGCTGTCAAAATCTCCTGGATCTCTTTAAGCTTTAGAAAACTAGGGGGAAAAAATCTCCTGAGGAATTCAGATGAGGCAGCAGGTCTCAGATTGGATCTGTCCAGAGAGCAGCAGTAATTTAATTTACATGCAACCGACTATTTGAGAAAAGAAGCTTCTGAGCTACATTTTTGAAAGAATGTATTGCTGTACAAGTGTCATAAAAACTTTTCTTAAATAATGTCACTCCATTTTCAGCACTGCTTTCGGATCTGTGAGGGAAGAAATCCCCTAAATCCTTGCACTTGTCAAACAAAACATCTTGCTTTCCCAGAGCATTCTGAGATCTGTCAGAATTGGTTTGATTATGGTTTTTCTCGGAGGGTTCTGCGGATCCCGTATGCTCTGGAAGTCCCTCGGAGCGCCGAGACCATTAAGGAAGGAATTCCCAAGTCCAGCCTCACCCGACCCCTGGTAATCTTAATTACTGGCTAGCTCTTTCACTAAGCCTCCAGTTGCATTTTTCTCAGTTAATAGATCATTTGTAGAGAGTCTTTAGACATTCCTGTTGACATTGTAGGCTTGGGAAAATTATTAACTCAATAACTTATGGCATTTCTATGAACTGCTTTGAAAGCCTGACTATGATGAGAATTATGGTGGCAACTTTCTAAAGCATGTTCACTGGTTTCCAAGAACCTGGACTGAGACCAGTGAATTATTTTGTTAACAATTTTCCAAATGAACCAAAGGTCAATTGTTCGGCATCTGGGACTCCAGAATCAGAAATACTGAGGCAAACATCCAACCTCACAGCTCGGAGCATTTCTTTGATTTCCCTTTTCAGTTTCCTGGGCAGTAAGCTGATTTTTAAGAAGCAACTGATATCCTTATGCAGCTATAGGAGAGAACTCACCATCTTTTGGACATTCTCATCGGTAATATTGGTGTTGTAATTCCAAGAAGCAAGTGAACTTTGATAAGACAGGTCTTCAGCTTCACGGTCAAACTTCTGCAAAAATGTCTTGGCCCGTTCCTCAGTGGCGGATTGAGCAGCCGTTACAGCAACAAGGCTGAGAAGGAGCCAGAAAGAGCCTGACATCTTGCTCTGTGCGCCAAGATCCCATCCACTGAACAACTTCCCTAGAGTAAAACCTCCTCATGAGATTTTCTCTCTCATCAGCCTTTGAACTTGGGTTGGGCACTGAGCAGGAAGATAAAAAAAAAAAAAAAAGGAAGAAGAAGAAAAAACAGTAAACAATCTGCTGAACCAACACAAAATTCATCCTGGAGAGGACAGATATGTAAACAGATTTTAGAATGATTTCTTAAAGGAAATCAAATAAACAAATGTTATTCATTAATCCCAGAGAATCATAGCTCTCAAATTTTATGGCCAAATCAAAACTTGTCCATTTGCTTAGTATGTTCCTTAAAATCTGTTAAAGATACACTGAAGGTGTTATGATTTTACAGTGACCAACGAACTCTAGAATTAGGGGTCACGGGGGTAATGTTGGGACTTACACGTTTTAGAGACAATTCCATTAAGTCACTTCTCTCTCCTTCCTTTTTATTTTACACTCATATTCACAGAAACTCTATTTGGGTAACATTTTCCCTTCCTAAATAAACAATTTTGCCCTTGTCTCTATAGAATTCATTTTTTTCTGATAAATTTTAATTTCCAGGGCCAATTTTTAAAATTATGAGACCACCCTCCACTCCACAAGTTAACTCTCCTGATTTAACTTGGAAAAATTTTAAAAGGCTCCTTTTCTCTTTCGCAGATGATCGTGCTAAACACTGGTTCTATGACTAACTTCACGGTGGGCCTCCATCCCTTTCACTTACCTGTTCAAAGCTTGGTCAAGGTCACAAGGAAATCAGAATGCCACCACATGGTATGAAATTCAGCGAGTGTCCATCTCAAGTTCTGGTCACCCATAGCCATGTATCATTGCATAGAATTCAAAGAGACTTTAGTGGTTATCCTGTAGAATCTCAGGAGCTGGACCACTGTCCTCATTCCCAGGGTGTAGGTATGAGTGTCATAGGTACAAGAGAGGAGCCACTTTAAATGGCAGGGCTCATGGGCCTGCTTGACTGTGGTTATGAAACCTTCACACAGGGAAAACATTTCTTTACCCAAAAAACAAGTCTTCCAGGTCCAGGTGAAATGGCAGTAACCAAGCCTTTAAAAAAAGTTTCCACTACTTCTCCTTATTCCAAAGTTGTACATGTTATTGTAGAAGAGGAAAAAAATAATAAGTAACTGTTTAAAGTGCTTTGCATTAGAATATCTCATTGAAGCATTACAACAAACCTAGAGGCAAATATTTTTATCATCATTGTACAGATTATGAAACTGAGGCGCAGAGAACTTAAATAAATGACCAAACCTTACTCAGCCAGGAAGTGGTAGAGCCAGGATACGAATGCATGCAGTTTGAATCTAGAGTACAGGCCTTTAAGTTGCTGTCAATAGTCTAAGAGCAATGATGGAGGTGTAGATAAAGAGCAGCACAGGGACATGGGCCTTTGGTGACCACGATGGATTTGGTTCCGCTACATCAAAAAGAGGTGGATTCTGGGACTTCCCTGGTGGTCCAGTGGTTAAGAATCTGCCTTCCAATGCAGGGGACGCAGGTTCGATCCCTGGTCCGATCGCTGGTTGGGGAACTAAGATCCCACATGCCACGAGGCAGCGAAGCCCGCAGGTTCTAGAGCCCACGCGCCACAACTACAGGGCCCTCGTGCCACAACTAGAGAGCCTGCATGCCACAATGAAAGATCTCATGTGCCACAACTAAGATCTGATGCAGCCAAATAAATAAATATTAAAAAAAGAGGTGGATTCTTACTACCCTTGGTATGAATCAAAAGACATGATCCTTCTAAGAAATAAAGTAATTGACACATTTAAGCAATTATGATCAAGAAGGTTAAAAGAAAGTGAGCTGAGGGGATCAGTGCAGTTTCAGTCAGGCTCCTTCCACATTCAAGGAAGCTGAGATCCACTCGCTTTCACAGGCATTAAGAGAAAAACTGGTCAAGAGAAAAGGGGGCAGTGTGTGGGGCTCTGAACCAAGAGGTGGAATGTTACTTTAATAAAAGCTGAAACACAACTCTACTCAGGTTGCTTCCTGAATGAAGCTCTTGGGTTCAGGAAAAAAATGGGAGTAGTCCAACTTCAATACACTGAGGCAGAAAATCAGATTAACGTGATCAAATTGAAATAGGGAAAGCAGGATATGAAATCTGAACGTTAAAACAGATGAACAAGGAGCCTGAGATAACAGTGAGGCAGGAGAAATCTAGAAGCCAAGAAATTTTGAGGAGCGAGAGAAATAGGAGAATTTGGTCACAATAATCCTGTAGGAAAACTAGCTCACAATGGCCAACTGCAAGCGATGACTGAATTATTGGAAGTTTTGTTGACTTTCCACTGAGAAGATGCTGATGTCCTGACAGCTGCCCAGAAGTGTCCTGAGACCATTCTGAGAATGGAAAGAGTCCACTAAAGACCCAGGGGATGGGACCCAGAAAAACAATTGGCCTAAAGGAACAGATCCTCTGTGAAAGAATGAAGAACCAGAAAAACAGGAGAGTGGAAATTGAGGAAACCTGTTCTATTTTTCAGAAGGGTAGATGGAAGACTTTGGTATTGACGCCAGACAAAAACTATGAAATATCATTTTTAGAATGCGGTTTGCACTTGGACAATATATATCTCTGGTCCCAAATATATATCTAGGGATTCACTAGGAACAAATAAGATGTTGTCTGCCTCATTTCCTTTGTATCTTCCATTTCAATAAGGGATTTAACAAAATGTAAAGTTCTACAACTAGCTCTAAATGTCCCTGAAAGAACCACACAGCACAGAAATAAGCAGTCCTCTGATCAACAACAGTTCATGCCCAAAACAACAAAAATCTTGATTCATGTATATAAAATAGATAAACAACAAGGTCCTACTGTATAGCACAGGGAAGTATATTCATCTTGTAATAAGCTATAATGAAAAAGAATCTGAAAAAGAATATATACATATATATGTATAACTGAATCACTTTGCTGTATACCAGAAACTAACACAACATTGTAAATCAACTATATTTCAATTAAAAAAAAGAATCTTGATTCAACAATTATTTATTGGCCACCTACTCTATGCTAGGCACTGGCTAGATACTGGATACTAGCTAGGCGCTAGATACTGGATATACACTAATGAATAGACAGGAAAAGTTCCCGTGGATATCATATTATACGAGGTGGCGTAGCAGGAAGAAACAAATAGCTGATGGTAAACGCTATGGCTTTACAATAAGCAGGAAAGGAGGAGGGTGAATGATGGGGTGGGGATGAGAGGATGACATCTGAGCAAAGACCTGAAGGAAGGGATGAAAGCCACATGAATATCTGAGGGGAGTCTGTTCCAGGCAGAGGGAACAGCAAGTACAAAGGTCTCAAAAACATCAGAGGCCTTTGTGGCTGGAGCCCAGTGCACGGGGAAAGTGGCAGGAGGTGAAGATGGAGAGGAAGCTCTAAGGAGGGCCTTATAGACAACTGTAGGACTTTGGCTTCTACTCTGAGTAATGTGGCAAGACATTGGAGGACTTCAAGCAGAGAAGTGATCCGGCAAACGTTTTAACAGGATCACTCTCACTGCTGGTTAGAGAACAGACACTGAGGGGTAAGGGTAGAAGCAAGGATGTCAGTCAGCGAGTTACTACAGCTGCCCAGTCAAGCAGGGTTGAATAAAAGCTTAATATGAGAAATCAATCCAACATGGCTGCCACCAGAAAGCAAAGCCATCTTAGACTATCTTAGACTTTGTTACTAGAAGTATTAGATACAAAAGAATTTAGAGCATCATGCTAATTTCTAAGACCCACAAGTTTAGAGAGACACAGGAGAGTATCCAGAGGAAAATAAAGAAGAGAGTAAATAGGTCTCAAATAATGTCATTTGAAGCACAGTGCAGACGTGAGGAAGGACACCCAGCATAGACAGCTCTCCTCCATCATGGGACTGTCATTTAGATGAAGACTTAGGTAGCTTAACGGATTGACTCTGCCGCTGATTAGCTGTGTGACTTTCAGCAGGTGATATTTCCCTCACATCTAATTTCAAAGCTGATAATCATATTTACCCATCTCACAGGGACGTTGTAAGTATTCTATGAATTAATACATGAGAACACAGAGAAAAATGCTGGGAGCCTAGTAATACAAGCCACTCAAAGTGCGAGGAGCTGTATGATAATTAGTGGACTTTGAGATATGAGGGAGATTGGAGACTCGTCCATAAGCGTTTTGTAGGAAAACTGTCATATTCTGAGAATAAGCAGGCCCCACATAAGCAAGATGAAAATGCACTGCTTTGACTCTACTAGTTTTGCTTTTTTTAATCATTTAAGGAAGACATTTTTCTAAAATACATTCCATCTAATCAGGATGTTGCCTGAACATTATTTTATGTGTTCTTTTTTCTTTCCAGATGACTCAGTGTCATCATCTTGGACAGCGTTTACTGACTAGGCTATAACGTGATAACATCTTCGGGGCTTTACGTTAAATGGCTCCAAACAGCTTTATTGCTATTAACTGCTGTCTCTGCAGGTTCTGAATTCTGTGCCACTTCTTGAAGAATGCACTTTGAGTGGCCCTGCCCACCACGAATCCCCTCCCTGTTTCTGATTTGCTGTCTGCTAAGAGCTAAATGGAAACCAGATAACCATGGAGTTCAATCAGAACACTCCCTCTTCATAGGCTCAGATCTGAGGGTGGGTCTTCATTCTCCTCGAGCAAAGTACATAGACTTTGAGATCCATTTTTCACTTACTGCTCAACTTTCTGTCCACTTCCAACCGAATCATAAATGGTGAGGTTGCTAAATAGCTATAGCAAAAATTTCCTCTAGCTCCCCAAGTTAAGAAGACAACTTCGGTCGGAGCAAAAGAATGTTTTGTGTAACTTCTTATCTTAAAATTGACAGAGTAATGTTTCTGACAGAAATAAGAAAGGAGGGGCTTCCCTGGTGGCGCAGTGGTTGAGAGACTGCCTGCCGATGCAGGGGACACGGGTGCGTGCCCCGGTCCGGGAAGATCCCACATGCCGTGGAGCCGCTGGGCCCGTGAGCCATGGCCGCTGAGCCTGCGCGTCCGGAGCCTGTGCTCCGCGGCGGGAGAGGCCACAACAGTGACAGGCCCGCGTACCGCAGCAAAAAAAAAAAAAAAAAGAAGAAAGGATATCAAGAATATAAAGTAGAGAGAATTTAAAACTCCACATGACCAAGAATGATTTGCCTTTAGTCCAATTGGTTTTGACCACATATTTATCACACAAAGTGAATTTATAAGTACTTTACAGAAAATAAATAAGTTGACTCTTTAGCCCAAAGGAAAAGCTAAAGTTCTTTCCTGTTTACATTTCGAGTTGCATAGCTGCCCCTTTTTCCTACAGATAGAGCAAAGATAATCTTCATTAACCAAATTGACAAATATTTTCAACAGACAGAGTTCAAGTTTGTGAGGCCAAACTGTGGATTCCAGGGAGGTTGTACAGATTATTATTGCTCTGAATTTATAATAGTACAGTGCTTGCCATGTAAGCCGAATTTATTCCCATATCCAGACAGTACAAAATAGCAGGTAACACTAGAGTCGCTAGTACAAATTTATATCTAGGGCCTTAGAAGCAAAACTTGAGCCTTTATTCTAAGTGAAATGAGAATCCATGGTAGAGTTGTTTTTTTTTTTTTTTTAAAGAAGATGTTGGGGGTAGGAGTTTATTAATTTATTTTATTTTTGCTGTGTTGGGTCTTCGTTTCTGTGCGAGGGCTTTCTCTAGTTGTGGCAAGCGGGGGCCACGCTTCATCGCGGTGCGCGGGCCTCTCACTATGGCGGCCTCTCTTGTTGTGGAGCACAGGCTCCAGACGCGCAGGCTCAGTAGTTGTGACTCACAGGCCTAGTTGCTCTGCGGCATGTGGGATCCTCCCAGACCAAGGCTCGAACCCGTGTCCCCTGCATTAGCAGGCAGACTCTCAACCACTGCGCCACCAGGGAAGCCCCATGGTAGAGTTTTAAAGGAGGAGTGACATGATCTCATTTACATTTGAAAAGCATCACTCTGGCTGCTGTATCAAGAACAGGTGGCTAGATTTCGAATACAATTTGAAAATGAAACCAGGAGGATTTTCTGCTGAATTAGATGTAGGCTGTGAAAGATAGAGAGAGGCAAGGATTACTCCAGGGTATTTGGATTGAACAACGAGAAGGATGAGGTTGACATCAATTTATATGGGGAAAAGGTTGCAGGTAACACACTTTAGAGGGAAAAGGAGGAGTTCAGTCAAGGTTGTGAGAAATCCAAGAGATGATATATACAAATCTTCAGTTTGGCAGCGAGCTCAGGGATGACGATATAAATTTGAGAGTTGTTAGTCAAATATGCCTTTTCAGTTAAGGCAAAGAGGAAAGGATCTTACTTCTTCAGGATCCCAGTGTGCTGGAAAGTACTACATAGTCCAGACCTCAAAAGGAAAACGGGATGGGATAAGAAGGAAGAAAGTTACTTGAAACAACCCTCCCTAGAGGAGCCATCTGTGCACTGTACAGGGAAGTGATAAAAGGGAATTTCAGGAACTTGGCCAGAGCATCACATTTCTTGACTGGTTTACAGAAAAGCAGACACATCTCAGGAGCACAGGATGGTTGAGTTGAAGCAAGGTGCACGTTAAGAGAACGCAGCTGACATGACATACAGTCAAAGTCAAGCGGCTTAGATCCAGTCCAGGTCAAGGCTGAAACACTGATGGGCATTCAAAGCACAGAAGACTCCTTTTGGAGCTAGCTCCTGCCTGTCAGCTAGAGTCTGTGGGTGACTGAAGACTTTTACACTTTGGTTAATACTTCCTAATTGGCTCTAAATATCTTAGAATAAGCCTTCATCCCTATTGACCTCTACCTCAGTCTGCAGACTGAGTGTAAGAGCCATGTTTTCAGATCCAACTAGAAATGTCCAACAGCAGTTGTCTTCTTGAAGTCCAGCAGGTTCATCCTGGAGACACTGTACCATTCCCTCCTCCACTTCTAAGGGACGTATCTGGTCTGGGTCATTGGTAGGGCTTGGCCAAGGCTACTTACCTTGGCCAAATCAGAGAGATGGGGAATAGATAAATCACATTATAAATCCTCAAGGGCCTAACATAACATCTGAGCTTCAATCTCATGCCCACATGGATACATGCACTTGGAATTATAAGAATTTTCCTGAGACTTCAGAATCTACCATTTTTTAAATCAAAATATCTTGGCTTTTGATGAAATGTCACCACAAATACATAAAAACTAGAAGCTCAGTTGGGTAAGAGTCTTACTACTTCTTCATTCTTTGCCACTGACAACCCTCTTAAGGTTTGCCAGCCTGTCATCAATCTCATCAGGAATCTTCTTTGGCTGAGAAATATGTCAATGCCTAGAAACCAGAAACTATATAACGTAAGTCCCAGGGCAGCCTTGCATCTTTTCTAGGACAGTCAGAATGTGGTAGATATTAATAATATTAATTTGGATTCCATCCAGAAAGGAATCAAGGCCTCATGGCCTTGGAATCTGGATAATGCCATTATGTTACAAGATGTTATTTTTGGAATTCAGTTATTCCCAAAGTTTTGACATTGCTTTACATAAGGTTAGGCAAAGCTTCAGCGATCTCTGCAAGGATGAAATCACTAAGCAATCATGAACGTTGAAAACTTGAGAATACACTTGGAGGAACTCTCATACTGAGTGAGCATGCTTCTCTGCTCAGCCTTTCCCCTGGATTTTGTACCTGGATTGGTACCGTCGCAAGCTTTTTCGCCTCTCCTATTGTAATAGTGGAATCTCTCTAAGATTAGCTGGGGCGCAGGAGTCAGTTATAGCTCGCTGGGATGCTTGATCATCTTTGGAAGCTGATTCAGCATCCTCTCTGAATTTATTTGGTCAAGAAGCCCTTAGGCCCAAGTTCCATACAAATTCAACATGAACCTGAAATTTAGGGATAGCTCCAACTCTTCCATATTATGTTTCTGGAAGATCTAGGACGCTCGGGAGCATGGGGCACTCTAGAGACACTTTTGGTAGTCTAGATCTATACCGACAAGTAACATACTCCTTGGGAAACTGGAAAAGCAGTGGGGGAGGGCAAAAATCTCCATATATTACTCAGGTGGGATTTCAACCTGGCACTCTCCCTAAAGAGAGAGCTGCTGCTTATCAAAAACCAGAAGTCGGGCTTCCCTGGTGGCGCAGTGGTTGAGAGTCCGCCTGCCGATGCAGGGGACATGGGTTCGTGCCCCAGTCCAGGTGGATCCCACATGCCGCAGACCAGCTGGGCCCGTGAGCCATGGCCGCTGAGCCTGCGCACCCGGAGCCTGTGCTCCGCAACGGAAGAGGCCACAACAGTGAGAGGCCCGTGTACCACCAAAAAACCCCAGAAGTAACAAGGCCCAGGACAAGGCAAGGCATTAGGTCAGGCCCCAATACACCCATCAGTGAACATCAGGCATAGGCAAGCCAGCATCCTAAAGAGCTCCACTGGAGGCACAAGCCTCTGACAGGTATGGGGATGCTGTGATGCAGCTGCCAGCTAGAATAGTCATGGGGTAAAGGGGAGTGGCAGAATGGATAAGAAATGACTCACAGTGTTGTTTAACTAAGAAAGGACAGGAGAAGGAGGAAAAGTGAGAGAGAGGAAGAGAGGATTCTAGGGCATTAACCAGAGCATACAAGCCTGTCTTTATAGATTTCAAATCATGGTTAATATTTATATGCCAGGGACTATGTTAAGCACTTTACAAGCAGTATCTTCTGGAATCCTCACTGTCACCCTGTAAGGAATTATGATAATTTCCATCTAATAGGATTATAAATGAAGGCTTAAAGAGGTTAACTAAAGGGCCTAAGTCTGATTAACAAGTACAGGTGTCCACATTTTAACCCACTGTTTACCATGATGCTCAGCTAATCAGGGAGAGGGTTTTTTTATCTTTCACTATAAGATATTTGTAGTAGATTGCAAAACTACTTCTTTACTCCTCTTTGTATCAACACCCTTTATAATGTGACTTTGCAGTTTCTTCCATCAAGATATATAGTCTGGGCTTCCCTGGTGGCGCAGTGGTTGAGAGTCCGCCTGCCGATGCAGGGGACACGGGTTCGTGCCCCGGTCCGGGAGGATCCCACGTGCCGCGGAGCGGCTGGGCCCGTGAGCCATGGCCGCTGAGCCTGCGCGTCCGGAGCCTCTGCTCCGCAACGGGAGAGACCACAACAATGAGAGGCCCACGTACCACAAAAAAAAAAAAATTAAGATATATAGTCTATTTCCTTCTTCTTGAATCTGCTTTGGCCAATGGCATGTGGCAGAAGTAATAGTGGGCCAGTCCATCCTTTCTTTCTCTCTCTCTCTCCCTCTCTCTCTCTTTCTCTCTCTCTCTCTCTCTCTCTCTCTCTCTCTCTCTCTCTGAAGGCTGAGTAGCTATCAAGTGAACAAGCCTGAGCAAGGGACCACTGGAGCAGAGATGAGACAACCAAGCTGAGGCCATCCTAGACCAGCCAGCCCCCAGCTTCCCTGGCAACTGACTACAGACGCATAAGTGAGAGCAGCTAAGACCAGAAGAATTTCTCAGGTGAGCCCAGACAAAACTGTCAACCCATAGACTCATGAACTAAACAAATGGCTGTTGTTTCAAGCCACGGAGTTTTAGGCTGGCTTTTTGTGTAGCAAAAAGCTAACTTATACAATCTCTTAATAACTTCACCAAGGTCTTTCCAAATTATCTATTCAGATAGGATGCTCTTGGGTTGCAAGTAAGAAGACACTCTTACTCAACTGGGTTAAACGACAAGGAAAACATATTAACTCATGCAAATAAAAGACCATGATATGTTAAATCCAGAGTTAGTTAACTTAGCGCCTTAATGATACCATCAAAGACCCAGGTTTCTTCCATCTTTCTACCGTGCTACCCTTGGCATGTTGGCTCTGCTCTGATTAAAGCTTCCCTTGGGGTCACAAGATGGCTACATTCATTTCAAGCATCACATCTAGAAATGACAACATGGAAAGAGGAGCAGTTTCTTCCTGTGAATCTCTCTCTTTTTTAATGACTTTTTTAAGACTAAGGGAAGCTTTCTCAGGGGACTAGCATAATTGGCTTAGACTAATCAAGATTTACATCTGGTTCATGTTGGAGAATGGTAGACCTCCAGCTAAACCTGGTTTTGCCTTAAGGGAGTAGGAGGGGATGCTTTTCATATATGTAATATAGGTCATGCGTATTCCACCCACTGTAGAATGTCCCACTATTTCTGGGATATTTTCTGTAGAGATTTCATTCCAACCATGAATGTGGGTTCTTATGAATTTCAGGCACAGAAGACAGAGCTTGTAAGATCTTCCTGAATTGTGCCTTGGTCTGGAGGGAGTTTCCACCTCAGTCTCAATAGCATGCTGATGTCTCTACCCACTGAATATATATGATACAACCAAGAAGAGTGGGCAAGGGGAGAAGAAAGTTCTAATAGGAAAGAAAAGATATTTTCCCAAACCACTACCCAATTTTTTCCAGGGATATAGATCCCCTCAACAGTATTAACAACTACTTATCCAATTAAGTGAGATGGATGAGAGAATGCAAATCATATAGAACACATAATCTCTGGCTCATTGCATCCTGTGTTATTGGGAAATTTTACTCAGAAGACACAGATAAAAGATGATGGAACAAATTCTGATTCGTAAGAATATAAAACTTTTCATGATTTCAGAGAAATAGGAGGTCAGAGTGGGCACAAGGAGTCAGTCAGGTAGGCTTTACAAAGGAGATGAGACTCTGAATCATAGAGACTAATACTACTAATAACAGTAACAGTAATAATAAAATCCAAACTCTGTTGAGTGCTTATTATGTGCCAGGCAGAATGTAACTGCTTTACATGTGCCCCCACATTTAATCCTCACAACAACCCTATAAGGTAAGTGCTAGCACCACCCTCAATTTCTAGGTGAGGAAACCGAGGCATGGAATCAAGATCACAAAGCTGGAAATGAACAGAACTGGGGTTGGAACCTCAGCAGTCTGACTTCATGCCCAGACTCTTTGTGGTCAGAAAGGGCTTTTCGAAGGAATTCCTGTTACAGACATGGAAGAGAGGGACAGTCAAGGCATAAAGAAGCATAACAGGTGTAGCTAGACAGCTTGAAAAATGGTCCCACAATGACATCAAACTTGCACAAGTTACAAACACAGTTCCTCCTTGCATTCCTTTTACTGCATTCATCTTCACAATTTTCACTGAAGGGAGACCATTGGTGCTCTACCCTTTTTCGGTGAAAAGCTGTTTTTCTCAGTAGGGTGAGAATGTTCAGGAATAGAGAGTAATTAGAGATCATAGGTTCACAGATGACAACCTCAGATGGTGTGGCAGTCATTTTGTTCTCTTCAAAGCGAGTCTATATCAGTAACAAACAGCAGCGGCTCTCAACCAGGATGATTTTGCATCCCAGGGGACAAATGACAATGCCTGGAGACATCTGGGGTTGTCACCACTTGGGTGGAGGGTGCTCCTGCATCTAGTGGGTAGAGGTCAGGGATGCTGCTAAACATTGTGCAATGCATAGGACAGCTCCCCACAAATAAGACTCCCCAAATGTCAAGTGTGAGGTTAAGGGACGCTGACCTAGATAGACGGCACTATGAACATAGTACTCTCAAGAATCATGTGTGTGTGATTCCACCGCTTTACATCTCAGTCAGAGCCAAGCAGAATAGTAAATTACCTTCTCCCAATAGCAAAGCTGCCAAGACATTTGAGCACAAAGTAACTAATCCTGTTTAGACATGAATATGCATGCATTTGCACTAGTCTCAATAACAAATAGGAGAAATAAGGAAAAAATAAAACAAAATATCGATACAAATAATTAGCCCTGACTTTAACACGACAGGGGAGAAAACTAACACTTAAAGCATTTACTGTAGGTCACCTTGCTGAGTGTTCACAACCACCTTTGTGGAAGTTGTTACTTTCTAAACACTCAGCATGATCAGTAACTAGCTCTATGTCACCCAGTAAGAAAACTGGGATTAACCTGTCAGTGTGTTTTCCTTTCAACTCCTGCCTCTTTCCGTGGGATGTGGTCAAGTTCAAAAGAGCTAGTAAGATTGTTGAAGAAGAAGATAATTATGATTTTTAAAAATAGATGAAAATGATATAGTACTTCTGCCTTGAAATTTGTTGACGTCAATATGTAGGAGATATTATCCAGACAGCTCTGTCTCTCCCAAGAAAAGGACAGGATGAAATGGGCTGAAAGGACATGATGGCAAGAATTCAAGTTTAGTCTTAAGGGAGAATCGCTTGACAGTGGTCAACACTGACATACACTATTGAAGGGTGTTGTGTAATCTTTGTCTCTGGAAGGTTTCATAGGCTGAGGAAGGTTTAGGAGGGTTTGAATTTGGCCTTGACTGACGGGGAGGACATGGCTGGGCACAGCTCCAGTTAAATGCTGCTCTGGGAAAAAGAAAAAATAATGAAAGGGGATAAAGAAAGCCTATGGGACTAATGGGACACCATTAAGAGAAATAATGTCTGTATCACTGGAATTTCAGAAGGAGAAGAGAGGGAGAAAGAGGCAGAAAGACTATTTAAAGAAATAATGGCTGAAAACTTCCCAAACCTGGGGAGAGATTTGGACATCCAAGTTCTCAAAGCTAATAGGTCGCCCCAAAATTTCAATCCAAGACAGTCTTCTCTGTCTTGGATTGAGACACATTATAATAAAACTATCTAAATCAAAGCCAAAGAGAGAATTTTTAAAACAGCTAGAGAAAAAATTTTTCTCTCATACAAGGGAAGCCCCATGAGGCTATAACCATATTTTTCAGCAAAAACCTTGCAAGCTGGGAGAGAAAATGGGATGATATATTTAAAGTGCTGAAAGAAAAAAACCTGTTAGCCAAGAATACCTTACCTAGCAAAGCTGTCCTTCAAAAATGGAGGTGAGGTAAAGATTCTCTAACAAACAAAAGTTGAGGGAGTTCATCACCAGTAGACCTGCCTTACAGGAAATGCTGAAAGGAATCTTCAGGCTGAAATGTAAGAGTGCAAATTAACAGCATGAAAACACATGAAAATGTATAACACACTGGTAAAGAATTCAGAATACTCTAATACTGTAATATGGTGGTGTGTTAACCACTTAACTCTAGTATAAAGGTTAAAGGACAAAAGTATTTAAAATAGCTATAGCTACAATAATTTGGTTATGAATGCACAATATAAAAAGATGTAGGGCTTCCCTGGTGGCACAGTGGTTGGGAGTCCGCCTGTCGATGCAGGGGACGCTGGTTCGTGCCTCGGTCCGGGGGATCCCGCATGCCGCGGAGCGGCTGGGCCCGTAAGCCATGGCCACTGGGCCTGCGCGTCCGGAGCCTGTGCTCCACAGCGGGAGAGGCTACAGCAGTGAGAGGCCCGCGTATTGCAAAAAAAAAAAAAAATTCTGACATCAAAAACATAAAAGGGGAGCGTAAAAGGGGAGAGTTTTTGTATGTGATCAAAGTTAAATTGTTATCAGCATAAAATATTCTGTTATAGCCATACAATGTTTTATGTAAGCCTCGTTGTAACCACAAAACAAAAAGCTACAGTAGATTCACAAAAGATAAAGCAAAGGGAATCAAAGCATACCACTATGGAAAATCATCAGTTCATAATGGAAGGTAGCAAGAGTGGAAGAAAGGAACAAGGGAACTACAAAACAGCTAGAAAACAGTGAATAAGATGGCATTAGTAAGTCCTTACCTATCAAGAATTACACTAAATGTAAATAAATTGAATTCTCCAATCAAAAGACATAGAGTAGCTAAAAAACAAGACCCACTATATGCTGCCTACAAGAGACTCACCTCAGCTTTAAAGACACACAAAGTGAAGGGATGAAAAAAGATAATTCATGCAAGTGGAAACCAAAAGAGAGCAGGGGTGGCTATACGTATATCAGAAAAAAGTAGACTTTAACTAAAAAAATGGTAACAAGAGGAAAAGTAGGTCATTATATAATGATAAAAGGGTCAATTCATCAAGAAGATATGACAATTGTAAATATATGTGCACCCAACGTTGGAGTACCTATATATATTTAGCAAATACAGATCTGAAGAAAGAAGTAGACAACGATATAATAATAGTAGGGACTTCAATACCCCACTTTCAGCAATGGATAGATTATCCAGACAGAAAATCAATAAGGAGACATTAGACTTGAACCATACTTTAGATCAAATGAACCTAACAGACATATATAGAACATTCCATCTAACAGAAGCAGAATACACATTCTTCTCAAGCGCACATGGAACACTCTCCAGGATATATCATATGATAGGTCACAAAACAAATCTTGGCAAATTTTAAAAGACTGAAATCATACCAAGTACCTTTTCCAACAACAGTAGTATTAAACTAGAATTCAATAACAGGAAGAAAGCTGGAAAATTCATAAGTATGTGGGAATTAAACAACACACTCCTGAACAACCAATAAGTCAAAGAACAAATCAAAACAGAAATTAAAAAATATCTTGAAACAAATGACAATGGAAACACAACATAGCATTATCTTTTTTAAGACATTTTTCCAAAAAAACCCATACAGATGGCCAATACATACATGAAAAGGTGCTCAACATCACTAACCACCAGGAAAATGCAAATCAAAACCACAATGAGATATCACCTCACACCTCTTTAAATGGGTATCATCAAAAGACAAAAGATAGTGTTGGTGAGGATGGAGAAAAGGGAACCCTTGTGCACTGTTGGTGGGAATGTAAATTGGTACAGCCACTATGGAAATCAATACGGAGGTTCCTCAGAAAGTTAAAAAATAGAACTACCATATGATCCAGCAGCCCCACTTCTGGGTATATATCCAAAGGAAATGATAACAGGGTCTCAAAGAGATATCTGCACTCCTGTGTCTATTACAGCATTATTCACAATAGGCAGGATATGGAAACATCATAAGTGTTTGTCAATGTATGAATGGATAAAGAAGTTCTGGAAATGTAGTGTACAGTATGGCGACTATAGTTAACAGTACTGTATGGTATATTTGGAAGTTGCTAAGAGAGTAGATTTTATAAGTTCTCACCACAAAAAGAAAAATTGTAACTATTTGAGGTGATGGGTGTGTTAACTAATTTTATTGTGGTAATTATTTTGCAGTATATGTATATAAAAAATCAGGGCTTCCCTGGTGGCGCAGTGGTTGAGAGTCCGCCTGCCGATGCAGGGGATGCGGGTTCGTGCCCCGGTCCGGGAGGATCCCACATGCCGCGGAGCGGCTGGGCCCGTGAGCCATGGCCGCTGGGCCTGCGCGTCCGGAGCCTGTGCTCCGCAACGGGGGAGGCCACAGCAGTGAGAGGCCCGCGTACTGCAAATAAATAAATAAATAAATAAATAAAAATCATTACGTTGCACACCTTAAACTCACACAATGTTATATGTCAATTATATCTCAATGAACCTGGAAAAAAACATGGTGTGGAAATATATATATATATATATATACACACACACACATATATATTGAACTATTATAAGCCATGAGAAAAAAAAAGAAATTCTGCCATTCGTGACAACATGGATTGACCTTGAGGGCATTATGCTAAGGGAAATAAGTCAGACATAGAAAGATGAATACTGTATGATATCACTTCTATGTGGAATCTAAAAAAGCCGAATTCTTAAAAACAGAGAGTAGAGTGGTGGTTGCCAGGGGTTGGGGTGGGGGAAATGGGGAGATGTTGGTCAACAGGTACAAACTTCCAATTATAAGACAACTAAGTTCTGGAGATTTAATGTAAAACATGGTGATTATAATTAATGATACTATATTAAATACTTGAAAGTTGCTAAGAGTAAATCTTAAATGTTCTCACCACAAAAAAGGAGATGGGGGACTTCCCTGGTGGCGCAGTGGTTAAGAATCTGCCTGCCAATGCAGGGGACACGGGTTCGAGCCCTGGTCTGGGAAGATCCCACATGCTGTGGAGCAACTAAGCCCGTGCACCACAACTGCTGAGCCTGTGCTCTAGAGCCCACGAGCCACAACTACTGAGCCCGTGAGCCACAACTACTGAAGTCCGTGCACCTAGAGCCTGTGCTCTGCAACAAGAGAAGCCACCACAATGAGAAGCCCATGCACCGCAACACAGAGTAGCTCCCACTCACCGCAACTGGAGAAAGCCTGCGTGCAGTAATGAAGACCCAATGCAGCCAAAAATAAATAAGTAAATTTATTTTTTTAAAAAAGGAGATGGTAATTATGTGATGTGATAGAGATGTTAGCTAACACTATAGTGGTCATCACTTTGAAATCTATATCAAATCAACATGTTGTACACCTTAAACTTACACAGTGTTATAGGTCAGTTATATCTCTATAAAGCTGGGAAACAAACAAAGGAAAGCAAATGCTGCCCTGAGAATGAGCCCCAACCACAGTCCAAATGGGGCTTCTTCCCCACTCCCCTCCCCACCCCTACCTCCCACTCCCTGTGTAAGGAGCCCAGCCCATCCTCCATTACATCTCTAACAGCCTGACCCGGTGTGTCCTCTCTCCTTTCATTTCCAACCCTCTCAGCACCTCATCTCTCCCAGTCCTTTATAATTCGTTTTGAATGGTTAGATCTAGGTGGTGGATAAGTGGGTGTTCATTATACTACTCCTCCACCTTTCTTTATGCATGATAATGTTTATAATAAAAAGGTAGCAGGAGGTGTACAGGAACCGAAGGCAGATCGTGTAGGGCCCCATCACCATTTAGAGAGGTTGGGTTCTACCTAGAAAGAGATGGGTAGAGAGGAGAGGCTTAAGTAAAGGAATGATATCATGGTTTGAATTTCCATTTGTTTTTTTAATTTTTGTTTTGTTTATTTCGGGGTTTTTTGTTTTTTGTTTATTGGGTTTTTTTGGCTGTGCTGTGTGGCTTGTGGAATTTTAGTTCCCTGACCAGGGACTGAACCTGAGCCCTCGGCAGTGAGAGTGTGGAGTCCTAACCACTGGACCACCAGGGAATTCCCTGACTTTCCATGTTAGCAGGATATGTCAGGGTTTTCTTCCTCCATTTAAGTCTGACTCAATATAGGATGAGGAAAGTTGCAGTTCTGATTGCAGTTTTATCACAGCCACTAAAATGTGCCTTTCATTACCCCTGAGCCAAGTATAAATAGCAAATGACCTAAATCAAGCATAGCACAGGAATGGCCAACAATGATCCAAAGAGCTATACAAATGCTGAAGCAAAACTATAATCCTCATTTTAAAAATTTTCCAGCTGTGAAACACATTCAATCTGTTTAAGATTCTGATTTCTCTCTATGCCACTGCCCATGGTACTGTATTTGGTTTGGACCAAGAATAATCCTGGCAACCACCCTGCACATTAGCCAGTCATGGGGTTTCAGGCACCCCAAACCCAGCTCTTCTCCTCCATTGAGGACATGGCTGGCATGGCACTGATGACATGTTTCAAGTCATTCCAGGAAGAGGAGTTGATGACAAAGTCCTTTTTAAATGGAAATAAGCTAAACGTAGAACAGTATAGTTAAAATATGGAAACTAAAGGAATCAGTTGCTCCAAACCCTCTAACAACATGTGAACATCTTTAAATGCTGCATGATTTCAGGTAAGATATTTAAATTCGCTCAGCCGTTTCTTCTTTTGTTAAGTCAGATTAGTAATACTTGCTTTTGAATAAAATAAATAATGAGAAGCAATAAAAATTCATGAATAAAATGGACCTTGTGAATAAAACTTTTATACTCTTTAGAAAAAGTGTTATTGAAACTATTCAACTTGAGTCCACAAAGAGAAGAAAAAAAGACTGATTTAGGGAAACTATTTTACAATACGGATATTCATATCTACAATGACTAAATCTTAACTAAGATAACCTATCTATCTGGAAAGAAACATAAGTCTGACAGGAAGGTGGTGAAAGGGAATACATAGATATTTAAGGCATCTATCTGCACTCGCAACACAAAGTAAAAATGAACTATAAAACTATGAGAAAAATTGCCAGGTACCCTGATTTCTAGCCCCCCACACCCTCAATTCTCCCCCAAAGGACTCCTGTATAATCCTTGGGGAGGTTTTATAAATGGCTTCCCCCCCCACCCCGATCTATTGGAATGTGCTGTGTCAAAGCACTATATTTGAAACTGTAACCTGAGGCTTTCGGCAATCACTGTACTACTAAAATGAACCTTGGTATTCCCCTTTATAGCTAAGCAGATGATAATCTAGCAGACAAACACTATAATATATGATGAGCATTTAATATGAGCTTCAGTCACCCTTGGAATGATGGCAAAGATATTAGCATTGGCAAGCCTCCGTTGCTTTTGAGCAAGCAGATTTTAGTTCTTGCATTCATAGGTTTAAATTTTCTTTAGGTCCTCAGAAAGCACGTTAGATTACCTGGAATTGTGCTAAATAAAAGTCAAAAGGTGGAGGACCTTCCAGATGGCGGAGGAGTAAGACGTGGAGATCACCTTCCTCCCCACAAATACATCAGAAATACATCTATATGTGGAACAACTCCTACAGAACACCCACTGAACACTGGCAGAAGACCTCAGACCTCCCAAAAGGCAAGAAACTCCCCACATACCTGGGCAGGGAAAAAGAAAAAAGAATAAACAGAGACAAAAGAATAGGGACGGGACCTGCACCAGTGGGAGGGAGCTGTGAAGGAGGAAAGGTTTCCACACACTAGGAGCCCCTTCGTGGGCGGATACTGCGGGTGGCGGAGGGGGTAAGCTTCGGAGCCGCGGAGGAGAGCGCAGCCACAGGGGTGCGGAGGGCACAGCGGAGAGATTCCCGCACAGAGGATCGGCGCCTACCGGCACTCACCAGCCCGAGAGGCTTGTCTGCTCACCCGCCGGAGCGGGGCGGGCGGGGCTGGGAGCTGAGGCTCCGGCTTCCGTCGGATCCCAGGGAGAGGACTGGGGTGGCGGCGTGAACACAGCCTGAAGGGGGCTAGTGCGCCACGGCTAGCCGGGAGGGAGTCCAGGGAAAAGTCTGGAACTGCCGAAGAGGCAAGAGACCATTGTTTCCTGGTGTGCGAGGATAGGGGATTCAGAGCACCGCCTAAACGAGCTCCAGAGATGGGTGCGAGCTGCGTCTATCAGCGCGGACCCCAGAGACGGGCATGAGACGCAAAGGCTGCTGCTGCTGCCACCAAGAAGCCTGTGTGCGAGCACAGGTCACTCTCCACACGTCCCCTCCCGGGAGCCTGTGCAGCCCGCCACTGCCAGGGTCCCGGGATCCAGGGGCAACTTCCCCGGGAGAACGCACGGCGGCCTCGGGCTGGTGCCACGTCACGGCGGCCTCTGACGCCGCAGGCTCACCCCGCACTCCGTGCCCCTCCCTCCCCCCGGGCCTGAGTGAGCCAGAGCCCCCGAATCAGCGGCTCCCCGTACTGTCTGAGCGAAGAACAGACGCCCTCAGGCGACCTACACGCAGAGGCGGGGCCACATCCAAAGCTGAGCCCCGGGAGCTGTGCGAACAAAGACGAGAAAGGGAAATTTCTCTGTGCAGCCTCAGGAGCAGTGGATTAAATCCCCACAATCAACTTAGGTACCGTGCATCGGTGGAATACCTGAATAGAAAACGAACCATCTGAAAATTGACGCAGTGGACTTTGGGCAACCGCAGACGTGGGATTTGCTGTATGCGACTGACTAGTTTCTGATTTTTATGTTTATCTTAGTATAGTTTTTAGCACTTGTTATAATTGATGGATTTGTTTATTGGTTGGGTTGCTCTCTTCTTTTTTTCCCCTTTTGAAATTTTTTATATTAATAATTTTTTAAAGTTTTATTAACTTTATCTTATTTTATTTTTCTTTCTTTCTTTTATTCTACCTTTTCTTCTGAGCCGTGTGACTGACAGGGTCTTGGTGTTCCGGCCGGGTGTCAGGCCTGAACCTCTGACGTAGGAAAGGCGAGTTCAGGACATTGGACCACAGAGACCTCCCGGCCCCATGTAATATCAATCGGCGAGAACTCTCCTAGAGATCTCTGTCTCAATGCTAAGACCCAGCTCAACTCAATGACCAGCAAGCTCCAGTGCGGGACACCCTCCGCCAAACAACTAGCAAGACAGGAACACAACCCCACCCATTAGCAGAGAGGCTGCCTAAAATCATAATAAGTTCACAGACACCCCAAAACACACCACCGGACATGGCCCTGCCCACCAGAAAGACAAGATCCAGCCCCACCTACCGGGACACAGGCACCAGTACCCTCCATCAGGAAGCCTACACAGCCCACTGAACCAACCTTACCCACTGGGGGCAGGCACCAAAAACAACGGGAACTACGAACCTAAAGCCTGAGAAAAGGAGACCCCAAACACAGAAAGTTAAGCAAAATGAGAAGATAGAGAAACACACAGCAGATGAAGGAGCAAGGTAAAAACCCACCAGATGAAACAAATGAAGAGGAAATAGGCAGTCTACCTGAAAAAGAATTCACAGTAATGACAGTAAAGATGATCCAAAATCTTGGAAATAGAATGGAGAAAATACAAGACACGTTTAACAAGGACCTAGAAGAACTAAAGAGCAAACAAACAATGATGAACGACACAATAAATGACATTAAAAATTCCCTAGAAGGAGTCAATAGCAGAATAACTGAGGCAGAAGAATGGATAAGCGACCTGAAAGATAAAATAGTGGCAATAACTACTGCAGAGCAGAATAAAGAAAAAAGCATGAAAAGAATTGAGGACAGTCTCAGAGACCTCTGGGACAACATTAAACACACCAACATTCGAATTATAGGGGGTCCCAGAAGAAGAAGAGAAAAAGAAAGGGACTGAAAAATTCTGATGGGTGGAGTATCAATTCTCATAACAGACAAAATAGACTTTAAAATAAAGACTATTAGAAGAGACAAAGAAGGACACTACATAATGATCAAGGGATCAATCCAAGAAGAAGATATAACAATTGTAAATATTTCTGCACCCAACATAGGAGCGCCTCAATACATAAGGCAAATGCTAACAGCCATACAAGGGGAAATCAACAGTAACACAATCATAGTAGGGGACTTTAACACCCCAATTTCACCAATGGACAGATCATCCAAAATGAAAATAAATAAGGAAACACCAGCTTCAAATGACACATTAAACAAGATGGACTTGATATTTATAGGACATTCCAACAAGAAACAACAGAATACACTTTCTTCTCAAGTGCTCAAGGAACAGGATAGATCATATCTTGGATCACAAATCAAGCCTTGGTAAATTTAAGAAAATTGAAATCGTATCAAGTAGCTTTTCTGACCACAACACTATGAGACTAGATATCAATTACAGGAAAAAATGTAAAAAATACAAACACATGGAGGCTAAACAATACACTACTAAATAACCAAGAGATCACTGAAGAAATCAAAGAGGAAATCAAAAAATACCTAGAAACAAATGACAATGAAAACACGAGGACACAAAACCTATGGTATGCAGCAAAAGCAGTTCTAAGAGGGAAGTTTAGAGCAATACAATCCTACCTCAAGAAACAAGAAACATCTCAAATAAACAACCTAACCTTACACCTAAAGCAATTAGAGAAAGAACAACAACAACAACAAAAAAACCCCCAAAAGTTAGCAGAAGGAAAGAAATCATAAAGATCATATCAGAAATATATGAAAAAGAAATGAAGAAAACGATAGCAAAGATCAATAAAACTAAAAGCTCGTTCTTTGAGAAGATAAACAAAACTGATAAACCATTAGCCAGACTCATCAAGATAAAAAGGGAGAAGACTCAAATCAACAGAATTAGAAATGAAAATGGAGAAGTAACAACTGACACTGTAGAAATACAAAGGACCATGAGAGATTACTACAAGCAACTATATGCCAATAAAATGGACAACCTGGAAAAAATGGACAAATTCTTAGAAAAGCACAACCTTCCGAGACTGAACCAGGAAGAAATAGAAAATATAAACAAACCAATCACAAGCACTGAAATTGAAACTGTGATTAAAAATCTTCCAACAAACAAAAGCCCAGGACCAGATGGCTTCACAGGCAAATTCCATCAAACATTTAGAGAAGAGTTAGCACCTATCCTTCTCAAACTCTTCCAAAATGTAGCAGAGGGAGGAACATTCCCAAACTCATTCTACGAGGCCACCATCACCCTGACACCAAAACCAGACAAAGATGTCAGAAAAAAAGAAAACTACAGGCCAATATCACTGATCAACATAGATGCAAAAATCCTCAACAAAATACTAGCAAACAGAATCCAACAGTACATTAAAAGGATCACACACCATTATCAAGTGGGGTTTATCCCAGGAATGCAAGGATTCTTTAATATATGCAAATCAATCAATGTGATACACCATACTGACAAACTGAAGGATAAAAACCATATGATACTCTCATTAGATGCAGAAAAAGCTTTCAACAAAATTCAACACCCCTTTATGATAAAAACCCTCCAGAAAGTAGGCACGGAGGGAACTTACCTCAACACAATAAAGGCCATATATGACAAACCAACAGCCAACATCGTTCTCAATGGTGAAAAACTGAAACCATATCCTTTAAGATCAGGAACAAGACAAGGTTGCCCACTCTCACCACTATTGTTCAACATAGTTTTGGAAGTTTTAGCCACAGCAATCAGAGAAGAAAAAGAAATAAAAGGAATCCAAATCAGAAAAGAAGAAGTAAAACTGTCACTGCTTGCAGGTGACATATTATATGTAGAGAATCCTAAGGATGCTACCAGAAAACTACTAGAGTTAATCAATGAATTTGGTAAAGTAGCAGGATATGAAATTAATGCACAGAAATCTCTTGCATTTCTATACACTAATGATGAAAAATCTGAAAGAGAAATTAAGGAAATGCTCCCATTTACCATTGCAACAAAAAGAATAAAATACCTAGGAATAAACCTACCTAAGGAGACAAAAGACCTGCATGCAGAAAACTATAAGACACTGATGAAAGAAATTAAAGATGATACAAACAGATGGAGAGATATACCATGTTCTTGGATTGGAAGAATCAACATTGTGAAAATGACTCTACTACCCAAAGCAATCTACAGATTCAATGCAATCCCTATCAAACTACCAATGGCACTTTTCACAGAACTAGAAGAAAAAAATTCACAATTTGTATGGAAACACAAAAGACCCCGAATAGCCAATCTTGAGAAAGAGAAGACTATACTACAACGCTACAGTAATCAAGACAGTATGGTACTGGCACAAAAACAGAAATATAGATCAATGGAACAGGATAGAAAGCCCAGAGATCAACCCACGCACATATGGTCACCTTATCTTTGATAAAGGAGGTAAGAATATACAATAGAGAAAAGAGAGTCTTCTTCAATAAGTGGTGCTGGGAAAACTGGACAGCTACATGTAAAAGAATGAAATTAGAACACTCCCTAACACCATACACAAAACTTAACTCAAAATGGATTAAAGACCTAAGTGTAAGGCCAGACACTATAAAACTCTTAGAGGAAAACATAGGCAGAACACTCTATGACATAAATCACAGCAAGATCCTTTTTGACCCATTTCCTAGAGAAATGGAAATAAAAACAAAAATAAACAAATGGCACCTAATGAAACTTCAAAGCTTCTGCACAGCAAAGGAAACCATAAACAAGACCAAAAGACAACCCTCAGAATGGGAGAAAATATTTGCAAACGAAGCAACTGACAAAGGATTAATCTCCAAAATATACAAGCAGCTCATGCAGCTCAATATCAAAAAAACAAACAACCCAATCCAAAAATGGGCAGAAGACCTAAATAGACATTTCTCCAAAGAAGATATACAGATTGCCAACAAACACATGAAAGGATGCCCAACATCACTAATCATTAGAGAAACGCAAATCAAAACTACAATGAGGTATCACATCACACCGGTCAGAAGGGCCATCATCAAAAAATCTAGAAACAATAAATGCTGGAGAGGGTGTGGAGAAAAGGGAACACTCTTGCACTGCTGGTGGGAATGTGAATTGATACAGCCACTATGGAGTAAATTATGGAGGTTCCTTAAAAAACTAAAAATAGAACTACCATATGACCCAGCAATCCCACTACTGGGCACATACCCTGAGAAAACCATAATTCAAAAAGAGTCATGTACCACAATGTTCACTGCAGCTCTATTTACAATAGTCAGGACATGGAAGCAACCTAAGTGTCCATCGACAGATGAATGGATAAAGAAGATGTGGTACATATACACAATGGAATATTACTCAGCCATAAAAAGAAATGAAATTGAGTTATTTGTAGTGAGGTGGATGGACCTAGAGTCTGTCATACAGAGTGAAGTAAGTCAGAAAGAGAAAGACAAATATGCTAACACACATATATGGAATCTAAGAAAAAAAAAAAGGTTATGAAGTACCTAGGGGCAGGACAGGAATAAAGACGCAGATGTAGAGAATAGACTTGAGGACATGGGGAGGAGGAAAGGTAAGCTGGGATGAAATGAGAGAGTGGCATTGAGATATATACACTGCCAAATGTAAAATAGCTAGTAGGAAGCAGCTGCATAGCACAGGGAGATCAGCTCGGTGCTTTGTGACCACCTAGAGGGGTGGGATATCGAGGGCGGAAGGGAGACGCAAGAGGGAGGGGATATGGGGATATATGTATACGTATAGCTGATTCACTTTGCTCTACAGCAGAAACTAACACAACATTGTAAAGTAATTATACTCCAATAAAGATGTTAAAAAATAATTAAAAAAATAAAAAATGAAAAAATAAAATTCAAGTAAAAATTAAAAAAAAAAGCCAAAATGCTTATCATATGAAATTTTTCTACTGCTGTCTTGTGGCCCTGTCCTCCCAGGGACCTTTGAGTCTTTGCTTGTAACAGTCCTAACTAATGAAGAAATAGGATGGGTGACTCATCCCCACATACCTGGCAGAAAAGTCACAGGCACCAATCCTCAATATAGGAGAGTCTAAGTATCAGTAGAATTTGACTGGATGCACAAAGTTCTACCATATTAAGTAGTTAATTCAACAAAACAGCTTGCCCATCCAGTCAGGTATAATTTTTAACTCAGTTTATTGGGAGGCCAGTTGATTCAACAAATGTCAACTGGTTCAATGATGATAGTCAAAAAAAAAAGAGTAATTATTTGAAAACATAATCATCATTACCTAACTGAACTGAAGTTTATACTGGGATGATTAGCTGAGTTACCACAAGTTTCCCTCTCTCTGTCTCAATCTGTCTCTCTGTCTCTTCAGGGATTATATAGAATTATATCCTCTAGGGAAAAATGAAGGCATCGTGGTAGTTAGAAGCAATGTGTACGGACTTGGAAGTTTTTTATTTGCAATTACACTAGTGGAGTTTTGTAGGTTTGTTTTTGTTTTTGTTTTTTTTTAATTTCTTTGGGTTGAAAATTCAAATAGATACTTCATCTGTGTGTAGTTGTGTCTTCCTAGATGGGTAGGTTATCTACTTCTGAGATTAAGCCATTGTAGTTATGAATTATTCATACAGTAAAATATTTTCCTTAAATAAATCCTTATTCCTCTTTATGGCCTCAAGTTGAGAAGTTTCACTATCAATTTTAACAATGAAAAATTTCACTCACAGTGCACACTTTCTTCATTAATTTTGCTGTGTTTATTCTTTATTTCATTCTATTCTCGCAACAACACTTTGGACAAATAGGGCAAGTATTAGTTCCTTTTTAAAGCTAGTCTATTTACATCAAACGGAAATAAGTTATTTCACCAGATTGCTTCCTCTCCGCTTTTATGAAGCCCTACTCACCTGGGGCCACCCACTTAGTAAATGGTGGTGTTACGATTAGAACTCAGGCGATACTAGTGGTAATACTGTGCATATACCATGTATTAATCTACACCCTGTGAGATCTGGGGCAGCATCCTATCAGTAAACAGTTGAATATTTCTGCATTCAGTAAGTACAATAAATAAAGACCACTGAGTACAGTAAAGATCATAAAGAGTATCATATCTGGGCCAGGCTTGCTGCCAAATGGTTTTCAGAGTTTTGGATTTCGGAGTTGCAGATTGTGGATGTGTATTCCCCTAGCCTTGGTGCTCTCCACCACTGTGTGAAGCACTGATTATTTAACATACAATGACTCCTATGCACCTTTTATCTCTTACTCCAAGGCTTCTCTGAAGAGCAACCAACCTGTTGGTGGTCAGCAGAGAGAACCTTCAGGCCCAAGTATTTTCTCCATGACCTTCATTATGCACAAGAGGCAACTCCCTTTTCTTTCACTACTGACAGCTCAACTATACTTTACACAAAATCTCTTAATTTTTCACCCATGTCTTTCTTTCCCTTTCAACTTCTTCTCTGGCTTCTTGGAGAATGATTAGAGAGAGCGGATGAGTAAAAGGATAGGATCATATCACAGAAGAGTCAAGAAGGAAGAGTGTATCAAAGAGAGGGGCAGAGCGCCCTACACTGTCAGGTGAGTCAAAAAGATTCAGGAGGGTGAGGACCAAGATGCCGTGACCTTGGCAACCAGCGATTCCCTAGTGACCTTTGAGGGAGCAGTTTCTTCAGGGTTATGGGAATGGAACCCAGAATGCAAAGAGTTAGGGAGCAAGTGGATATTGGTGAAGCCAAGACAGTAAAGAGAGACCTAACTTTTAATTAGCCAGGATCAACATCCTTTAAAGGTCCTCAGAGTTAAATTCCTTTCACTAGTTCCATGCACTTCCTTATTGTTCCATTAAAACCTGCTTCTCCTCAAGCACTGATAATAAAATACAATCAAAGATGGCTCTTATTAGTCTTCTTTTTTTGTTTCCATTAAATCGCTGGCATTATAAGTTTGCCTTCTAATACTGTACATCATAAATATACAACATTTCAGCTGCATTATGGGTTAATATGCTCCTGTGAACTGGCCTGAAGGCTGTCTTGCCATATATGACATATTTACATGGGGAACATCTTTCCTAAATTCCAAAGAATTGACTAGTGAACTAACAGCTTGAAGTATAGGAAATTGCCATTTCTGTAGGTCAAAAATGATTGCATAGCAGCAATTTGATCTGGTTCCACCTCCTAAGTTTTCAAATGCTACCCTGGAGCTTCCCTGGTGGCACAGTGGTTGAGAGTCCACCTGCCGATGCAGGGGACACGGGTTCGTGCCCCGGTCCGGGAAGATCCCACATGCCGCGAAGCGGCTGGGCCCATGAGCCATGGCCGCTGAGTCTGCACGTCCAGAGCCTGTGCTCCGCAACGGGAGAGGCCACAACAGTGAGAGGCCCGCGTACAAAAAAAAAAAAAAAAAAAAAAAAGCTACCCTGATACAAACTGAATATTGCCACCCTGATTCACTGTTCACTAATTACGGTGGAGGAGGACAAATGGAATCCAGGAGAGATTAACACGAGTCTTAACTGAACTTTTGCTAAGTTGTGCAAAAGGGGCCACTTGTTTACTGCAGCAAGGCACCTGACAGTGGCACCTTCTAGGCCTGCCTGCCCATGGCGGCTAGTGCTCACTTTTGTTCTACACCAGGCCCAGGAGCTCTTGTTCTACCCTTTCCGATGGTCTTGGATATGACCTAGCCCTGTTGTTCTGGGAACCTACTTTCAGATTGGGCCAAAAGACATCAGACACTTGGGAAAAAACAAACAAACCAACCAACCTAGGATCACTTTCTCTGCATCTGATGAAATCTCTCCCTTCACCCAACACCCCACGCCCATATTATTGTCATATGTTCACTAATTTTCAAAAAATATAAGCAATATCAAGGAGTAACTATGGAAAAATTACTTCTAGGGACACAGTTGTCATTTCTTTACTGGCCAAACTCTCCCCTACTGCCCAGTACCAGGATAAAGACTTGTACCAACTATTTGCATCCTACTACTGCCCCTAATGTGTTATAATAAAGAAGAGACTAACACTGTGCTTTATAAACTGGCCCATAGTCTCTGCCCATAACTAATATCAAATCCATTTTCAACCAGTGCTGTGAAAATAAAGAGCAAAATAACTCAATAAATAACAACTAGAAATTATTCATTCATTCAAACCAAAATTTCCTAAAACAGAATGGTATTCTTGGTAATAAACTGAATCTCGTCATAAATTATGAACAGGTCCCTTCTAGGAAATTATCTCTCTGTTTATATTTCCTGAACCTAGCATCTTATCTTACACAGAGTGCCTCCACTCAATAAATTCTTCAGGCAAGAAGGAAGGAAGGAAGGAAGGGAGAGAGGGAGGGAGGGAGGGAGGGAGGGAGGAAGGGCCAAAGGAAAGTTAGTAAGAAAGAAGGAAAAACTTCCATGCATTTGCTTGTGTAATTGAGGTAACTAGACATGTAATATTTTTTATGAAACAAAACAAGATGTAAAGTGGGAAATAAAATACTGTGTTAAGGGGCTCCATAACTTTGAAATAAGGACTGGGAATTTGGACTTTGAGGGATTTTATACTCTTTCTGGTTCTTCACCTGTGTTCTGTCCTATTCCTTGTTCCTTATCCAGGGATGATAAATGCGCATACTTCACTTGGTGATACTAATATCTGGAATCTGATCATGTATCATTCTAAATGCAACAATTCACTGCATTCTTTTATATAGTGATGTTTTGTATTGGTTAGTCCTTGTGGAAAACATGGTAGATGAAACTACACCCCAAAACCCAAAATCTACCTGCATTTACATTTCTTCTGTGAAACAACTCCAGATATCACCATCCCAGCTCATTGTTTCTGCAGTGACTTGGTTTTCAGATGCTTCTGTCTTTCCAGTTTCATCACAGTTTTTGCTAAGGACTTGGAGACTGGAGTGACAGCTATATTTCCACTCGCTTTACAGCATTTTATTTCCAGTACATATCACCTCACAATGTGTTCCCTTGTGGGACATTACAGGATCATTATTTTTAAAATGAAAGGTATGGTTGATGATTGACTGCCCTCTAATTACCCAGAGTGTTTGTCAAAGCCAGTGGGCAGGAGACATAAGCTCTATTTTGCTGTTATATTGACTGTCAAGTTTACAGCGCATCTCTGCTAGCACGGAAAACTTCCTCAACAAGGATATTTAGTGGAGCAGATCTTTGCCAATGGAACAGATCCCCTCCCCTTCAGGATAAACAATGAAGAAAATGATCTAATGATCAAATTGGTCCATCCCATGCCTTCAAAATAAGAAGCTTATCTAGGATCAGTGTTTCTCAATTTTTTTTCCCATTATTGAGACTTTTCAGACATCTTCTCCTAAGAGCTCACCCAGGACATTTTAATACCATAGATACACTTTACACCTGTTTACGTACTGTGGTCCTTTGGAGGATTAAAAACCATTGTAATACTGAATTTTTTTTCTCCCCACCAAGAACAATTTCCACCCTCTGGAGAATGAATGTCTTGGATGGTGCCTGCTAGTGCACACTGATGGAATTCAGATGATGTTTCACCAATTCTATATGCAAGGCCACCGTATTACGGAGTACACAACTCAAGAGGATGTAAGATAGAAAATGGTTCTTTAGTAAACCAACTGAAATCTCATTCCTCTCCTAAAAATAAGGAAGCCCTAATAACGTTAAAGAGTACATGGTGCCCAAGTCAAAATGGTGCCCAAGTCAAAAAGTTTGCAGCCACCAATTCAAGCTCCTCCGCCTACAGAGAGGGGCCAGGCTTTGCTCCCAGAAGGTATAAGACTATGGCCTTGTGACAGCCACCATCTCATTTGCTTGTTTATTAGCACACATTTATTGAGTTCTGACTATGTAGACTTTCAGCTCCATGAGGGCAGCGACTGTTTTCGATTTTGCTCACCGTTATAGAATAAAGGAAAGAAAGAATGAAGACAGAAAGGGAAGGAAATAGGAAGACAAGGCAGTATGCTAAGTGACTTGAACACTGCCTCTAAGAATATTACATTTAGTGTGAAGGTATATAAACAAATAGTCAAAATAAAATATTGTGATGGTTATAACTGAAAAGATGTGTAGATATGGTGAGGTTACAAAGCAGTGGTTAATTCTATCTGGTTAGAGGCGGGAAGAAAATGAAGTGAGTTATGAAAACCTTTATGGAGACAAGGTTGTATTAGAAGACTTATGTGGGCCCCAGGGCACTCTTGCCTTTGTGGTCTCCTTTTTCTACAAAAGCACATTTAAGTGTAATATAATTCTAGTACAAGATGAGTATCATTATCTGGGCAGTCTAGGAGCACTTAGCCTGGAGGCCCACGAAAGACCTCTAGGAGGATGAGAGATTTAAGTGAGAGAAACTCTAGGACAAGCTGGAAGAGTGGCTGGAAGATGGGGCAGAGTGTTCCAGGCCTGGAAGTGAGAGATCTATTAGGATTGGATGAGAGAGAGAGAAACAGAGAAACAGAAGGGTAGAAGTGTGAGAGATGAAGTTAGAGAAGAAGGTGGGGGTCAAACCGCAGCAGGCTCCATGTTAAGGAGTCTGGCTTTATCGTAAAGAGAATAAGAAACCATTTTTAAAAGCTTTTATGTGAGGAACCAACAGAATCAGGTTTGCATTTTGGATATTCATTCAATCTACACTGCAGCCAAATAACTGGCGAAGGTGTCGTGGATATTCTGGGGGTCCACCCAGGCCCCCTCTTTAGGGCCCACATACCCATCCCCTGCTTCTGGAAATAATGGCTTTTGAAGGTTCATGGCTGAGTCCTTCAGTGGGAATTGCCCTCAGCCACAGGGAACTGCCCTTTCCAAGGGCAGATCCTTTCCCAGAGAGCACCCATGACCGTAACCAGCTAATGCAGAGATACAAAGACCCAGCCACATTATCTCAATCAGGGACAACCTCAGCTCCTAAGATCCCTGAAGGATTGGCTGAGGCCTCTGCTGTAACCATGTTTCAGGTTTCTTCTCCCTCTGCTTAATCCTACTCTGTTAGTTTCCTATGGCTGCATAATGCTTTAGCACAAACTTAGTGGCCTAAAAAACACACATTTAACATCTCACAACGTCCATGTGTCAGGAGTCGGGGCACAGCTCAACTGGATCCTCTGCTCAGGCTGCAATCAAAGTGTTGGCCAGACTACCTTCTCATCTAGAGATCTGACTTTGGAAAAATCCACTTCCAAACTCACTTCAGTTGTTGACAGAATTCATTTCCTTGTGGTTGTAGGACTGAGGATCCCAGCTTCTTGCTGGCTATTGGCTGGAGGCTATCTTTGGTGCTGAGAGGCCACCAGCAATTCCTAGAACCTGCTCACAGTTTCATTTGTGCTTTCCCAACATGCCCACTTACTTAATCAAGCCAGCAAGGAGAGTCTCTGGAACAAGTTTGCTAGCAAGACAGACTCAGATATCATATAAATTAACTGCAGGGGGCTCCCCTGGTGGCACAGTGGTTGAGAGTCCGCCTGCCGATGCAGGGGACATGGGTTCGTGCCCCGGTCCGGGAAGATCCCACATGCCGCGGAGCACTTAGGCCCGTGAGCCGTGGCCACTGAGCCTGCGTGTCCGGAGCCTATGCTCCACAACGGGAGAGGCCACAACAGTGAGAAGCCCGTGTACTGCAAAAAAAAAAAAAAAAAAAATTAACTGCAGGAGTGACATCTCACCAGCTTTGCTGCATTCTATTCATTAGAAGCAAGTCATAGGTCCCCTCCGCACTCACGGAGAGAGGGTTACATGAAGGCGTGAACATCA
This sequence comes from Pseudorca crassidens, assembly GCF_039906515.1. Classification (NCBI taxonomy): domain Eukaryota; kingdom Metazoa; phylum Chordata; class Mammalia; order Artiodactyla; family Delphinidae; genus Pseudorca; species Pseudorca crassidens. The sequence goes on along the minus strand of NC_090317.1, from coordinate 121,154,922 downwards.
GGAGATGACAGACACCTTAGTATCTACCACACGTGACTTCCTCACTTCTTACAGGTATATCTCCTGAGAGCACTCCCCAATAAACCTTCTGCATTCCACTACCCCTCTTAGAGTTTGTATCCACTGGAGGCAGGGAAGTGAGTTAGCGACTACTGCCGGAACACCAACTATGGGTGATAGCAGTGGGAGACTGAGCTGCATATTTTCCTTCTATTAATACATGTATAATAATTATTATTAGAATTTAGAATGATACATGGCCTACCTGAAAGTAAAATCAAGTCTAAAAACTACAGTCTTCAAGCAGGGATACACACAACAAAAATAATTCATTTCTAGGACTGGAGAGCAGATTAAACATAACATAAAAATAAGGCTTACTATGTTCCACAGTGTGAAAATAAATTGCAGACTACAATCGTCACTTAAAAAGAGATGATTAGCACTTTATTAAGTTAGCATAGATTGTACTTCTACAAACTGCAGAAATAATCAATGAATACAGATGCCCTATTAGAGACTGATAGTCAGAAAATATATATAAGCAACTGCTGGTATGATAACAGGATCAAATTCCACCTTGTATATCAACACGCCCATTTTTATCCAACCCATTTACAGTAATTACTTGTTCTTCTTGCTTATCTTGTCATATACAGAGTGATATAAATGATATTCAAAAAGGATCCATTTTCAATGATTTGGACACCGTATTATAGGCATTCTCCACTGGAAAAGTATTTTTTCTTAGGTCTTTAAAGTGTGATATATATATACTGGCCTGACCTTATTGCTGGAAATGCTTAAATACTAATGCATTTTAAAATCAGTAACTACAAATGCCACATGACTACACTTACACACTGTGCTGTCAGAGAAATATTTTAGAATATTCTGGATAGTCAACAGCTTATTATTCCAATGGTCTTCATGGGTATAATTCATTGCCTTTCAATTTCATGCACATTCAAAATTTCTTACAAAAGAAGAATGGTGAAACAAAATATATAATCTTCCCTCAATGAATTGTGATGTTCAGCAGTTGCACAGAAACAAGTGTTGAGTTTCAGGGGGAAACAAAACAGCAGCCCTTCAGAGGGGGGTGAGCCGCTCATCCTCTGTCACAAAGGCATCATTAACGTGCCCTCCCTTCATGTCCAGGGGATCGCAGGGGATGCCATTTTCAATTTTGACTGTGTTTTCCCATTTATCTTCAGTGTCTTCCATTTCAGAAGGTCCTTTGTTCTTCCTAAATGCACATAAAAAGAATGATTGGGATCTAGGAAGAGAAAGGATGGTCTTCTGTACAAACATGGAGATCAGGAAAGGGAAGAGGAACCCTAGAATGATGGGGAAAATAGATGACATTGTGTATTTTCAAATAAATTTCAAAGATCATAAAGAGTTGATGAGGTGAAAAGATGCTATCAAGATCAGAAGTCTGCATGGATTATATATATATGTATATGAATGAATATATATATTTGTATGAATGAATATGTTTGTATACACACACATATACATATGTACATTCACACACACAAACTGCATGAAGGAATGTGAGGAAAACATATGGTAAATTGGCAAGTTAAAAAATTTAGTTCTAGGAGAACTTCACAAAAATTGAATTTAAAAAAGTAATAAATTCCTCTCACAAGATTTGACAAATTAATGGTCTGCAAATGTTAGGTAAAAATCAGGTTGAAATGAGATACCAAGAAGCAAACTCACATTACTTTGTAGAAAGGATGTAACCATTGTAAACTGCAGGTATCATTCCTTGGCTCTACTCATTACAAAATAGTTGTATTCATTTGTTAAGTCAGGTTTTTGGAACTCTGAACACATTTTACTAATTACAACTCATAGCTATAATACCAGGTCATTCCAAAAAATTCTATTTAACAGGTAAATTTTTAAGTTATTCATTCTCAGACCCTTTAAGGACCCTGCTACCCCAATCCAAGTGGTAACCAGATCTTTAATCTTTCCCTGGAGTGTGGGAAAATGTAGCCTTGAATTCAAACATTCTTCCTGTCCTTTGTGAAAGGCCAAGACACTGAGCCAGTTGTGCTTGATATCATAGAGGTAGGGGGAGAAAAGAGATGTGAGTACCTCTAGGCAATCAGAGGGCAGAAGAGTTTCCCTCAGGATTATCACAAGTTAGATGTTAGGGCACCATGGAGGCATGATGTTAGACACGAGGCTCCCAGACTTGTCAAAGATTCTCTTGTCCCAGAAATCTGTAGAAGCTCCAAAGAGGCAGACCTGAGTGGATCACATGGCTGGGATGGTGGACACTGCTGTGGTGACCAGGATGGACTTCCACCGCTATGGAAGTCCCTTAGAAACTTAGTGAATTTCTAGTGGGTGAGGAGGTGGTGAAGATGCCCCAAAGATGATCAAAGTAGAATTTCCTATTAGTCCTACATGAGAGCTCATTTCAAAGTGCTTTAAAGAATATGGTGGAGGAAGGCAGAGAAAAGAAAGAACTCTTGTTTACAAAAGAATGACAACCAATATAGAAGATGCAACAGAAAGAGAAAATCACCAAATAATAATAATTGATTGTGATGAGGCTCCTCAATGGATACTAAACCACTGAGTGGGAGATGACTAAGGAATAGGATACTCACAGGGTCTCAGTGGAACACCCCTACAAGCAATGTACTAATTATAAAGAGACATTTGTTTTTTGTAAAGGGAGAAATTTGGTGAATATCACCAACAATGAGACAAACTGACAAGTGCCTCTAGATGTGATGCACGGAGAAGACATATTTTTTAAAAATAAAATTCTGTGTTCTGTGTTCCTGCCCTACCCCATCACCAGATTTTTTTGACCTGAATCTCTCAGGAAGAACTAATCAGACAACTCCAAATTAAAAGATATTTTGTAAAACAGCTGACAGCATAGAGTAGGCACTCAACTAATGTGCTTAGAGTTGGATGGACAGACATATGAGTAGCTGGCTAGCTAGTTAGACACATAAATGGATGGATCAATGAATGTAGATCAATGACTGGTTGGCTGGATGGTGAATCAATAGATGGATGGATGAATGGGTGGATGGATGATTGGACGGTAGTTGGGTGATGGAACAAACAACTGGATGGAAGAATGGATGGACTAATGCTGTAGGCAAAGTTACTCAGACAGCAGCCCAAGGTAGATTTTGAATGGGATCTATCAGAAGAAGGAGAAAGAAAGAGGGAAGGAAGGGAAGAAGGGAGGAAGGGACGGAGGAAGGGAGGAAGGAAGGAAGGGAATGTACACGTGATATTTCTTGTATTTACTGAATAGTTATTTTTTCAAATGGATGGAGGAAAGTACTCATTTTCATACCTTAAGAATTAGGAGTGAGTACAGATTTTGCCAGGCTTCACTGATGGTTTATTAGATAATTTCAAATAGGTAGAGTTTATAAAGAAAAGTAAAGTAGCATTTCAATACTGTAGATCCCACTGTCATCACTTGAAAGTATTTTGCCATTGTGCATGCCACTGTCAAATGTCAAAATGTATCACTACAGGCCCAACGCTGGGAGTGGAAGTCGGTGGGTTGTAGTCCCAGAGACCTAAGTAAGGACAGGCTGCTGTGTTTTCCCTTCCTCAGGGTGAAGATACTGCACTGTCCATTCCAAGCATCAGCGGTCAACGATCAGTGCCAGTTGGAGTAGGCATACAATTTCCTGTGATGAGAAGGTCCTCCAGCCAGGTGAAATCACCTATCAGAGGACTAGAATTCTTTGGTCCCTCCTCCTGTAGACAGGGGTATCTCATCACTTTCCACGTCATCCAGAAAGCAAAGACAACTGACATTCTATAACCATCGAACACATCACTTCCATTCATAGTATCCAACATTCATTCAATAACTATGTTTTGAGTGCCTACTATGTGTTGGAAGGGACACAGTTCTTGTCCTAAAGTGAAAAGAAAGGGCTCAATAAAAAAGAAAAACTCCAAATTTCACTCATCCTCCCCTCCTTTTCATGGATTATAAAAGAGAGGAGTGATGTTTCAGTAAGAATGACACCCTAGCGACAAATGTATATTTATAAATTATCATCAAAAATGCCTAGCTCACGCAATTTCTCCCCAAGTCACTCCGCATTGGGCTTGGAGTGAATAATAATTCTCCATAACAATAAATAGGTTTTTAACAGTGAAGTTTTACCCTGAAATTTGTGTATGTAACTATGAAACTCATATTACAAAAATCCTTGTGGATGGAGCATTCTGAAGTAGGTGGCAATGCAACAGCAGTCTTAGAAGTAATGGTTGCCAGTGTTCATTTGCCAGTTTCTTCAGTTAAAAAAAAAGTTTTTACAGAATTAGAAGCAAAATTGCAGAGAGCTGGACACTTGCAGATCATGGCAAGAAATCCTGCCTCCCCTCCCCCTGCCAACCACAAAGGAAAAATAATCCACCAGGCATCACAAGGAATGGGGAAGAACGAAAAAGGAAGATGCAGATGGATGAGGACAAGTTTCTCTTCTTTAGAAGAAGGATTTCTTAATCAAAAAGATTCTGAGCAAAATCACTGTGGAAATTTATCAAAACGAGAGCTGTGTCCATGACAAATTAGGTACATGTTATTTTTTTGTGACCTTAGATCTAGTTGTTCACAGTCTTGGCACTGCCAGGCTTCACAAACTGCAGTGTCAGTAACTTGCTGGCTGGTGGACATGATAAGAAGTTCAAAGGTTATCTAACAGTAATACAGCCCTTTGTCACATTTCATAGTGCGTCCTGTAATAAACTGAGTCACTGCCTGCACATTGCTCTAAGTATAATAAAACTTAACTATCTTTCTGGATCATTCTGATTTGATGTTCTGCTAAAAACATGAATTCTTTTTCCTGAAAAATAAAAATGAGTGTTAATGACTTCCGCTGTTCCTGCATGTCAGGTGGTTCAGGAAGAGGATTAAAAACAAAACAAAACAAAACAAAACCCGCGACTAAAACACCTGAAACTAGCTCTTAGAGGCCTTAGTGTGGCTATTTCTCATAAATCCAGAGAGAAGATGGGCAAAAGAGGGGACCATAAAAGTACAGGCATACCTTGGAGATACAGCAGGTTTGGTTCAACTGCAATAAAGCGAGCCACACTATACTGTAGTCTATTAAATGTGCAATAGCATTATGTCTAAAAAAAATCACAGTACATACCTTAATTTAAAAATATTTTGGAGATAAAAAATGCTAACCATCATCTGAGCCTTCAGCGAATTGGAACCTTTCTGTTAGTGGAGGCTCTTGCCTTGACGTCGATGGCTGCTGACTGACCAGGGTGGTGGCTGAAGGCTGGGTGGGTGTGGCAATTACTTAAAATTAGACAAAAGTGACGTTTGCTGCATCAACTGACTCCCTTCCATGAATGATTTCTCTGTATGTAACATGCAATGCTGTTTGATAGCATTTTGCCCACAGGAGAACTTCTTTCAAAATTGGAGTCAATCCTCTCAAACCCTGCCGCTGCTTTATCAACTAAGTTTATGTCATATTCCAATCCCTTGTTGTCATTTTAACCATCTTCACCAGGAGTAGATTCCATCTCAAGAAACCACTTTTTTGGCTCATCCATAAGAAGCAACTCATTTGTTAAGGTTTTGTCATGGTATTGCAACGATTCAGTCACATCTTCAGGCTCCACTTCTAGTTCTAGTTCTCTTGCTTTTTCCACCACATCTGCAGCTGCTTCCTCCACTTAAGCCTTGAACCCCTCAGAGTCATCCGTGATGATTGGAATCAACTTCTTCCAAACTCCTGTGAATGTTGATATTTGGACCCCTTCCTAGGAATCATGAATGTTCTTAATGGCATCTAGAATGGTGAATCCTTTCCAGAAGGTTTTTGACTGACTCTGCCCAGATCCACGACAGGAATCACTATCTATGGTAGCTGTAGCTTTATGAAGTGTATTTCTTAAATAATACGACTTGAAAGTCTAAATTACTCCTTGATCCATGGGCTGAGGAATGGATGTTGTGTTAGCAGGCATGAAAACAACATTAATCTTGTTATACATCTCCATCAGAGCTCTTGAGTGACTAGGTGCATTGTCAATGGGCAGTAATATTTTAAAAGGAATCTTTTTCTGAGCAGTAGGTCTCAACAGTGGGCTTAAAATATCCAGTGAACCATGTTGTAAACAGATGTGCTGTCAGCCAGGCTTTGTTATTCCATTTATAGAGCGCATGTAGAGTAGATTTAGCATAATTCCTAAGGGCCCTGGGATTTTCACAATGGTAAACGAGCACTGGCTTCAACTTTTAGTCACCAGCTGCATTAGCCCCTAACAAGAGAGTCAGCCTGTGCTTTGAAGCTTTGAAGCCAGGCACTGACTTCTCTTCTCTAGCTATGGAAGTCCTGGGGGGTATCTTCTTCCAATAGAAGACTGTTTCATCTACATTGAAAACCTGTTGTTTAGTGCAGCTACCATCATGAATTATCTCAGCTAGATCCTCTGGGTAACTTGCTGCAGCTTCTCCATCAGCACTTGCTGCGTCACCTGGCACTTTTGATGTTATGGAGACGGCTTCTTTCCACAAACCTCATGAACCAGCCTCTGCTGGCTTCAGACTTTTCTTCTGCAGCTTCCTCACCTCTCTTAGCCTTCATAACATTGAATAGAATCAGGGCTTTGCCTGGATTAGGCTTTGGTTTAAGGGAATGTTGTGGCTGGTTTGATATTCTGTCCAGACCACTGAAACTTTCTCCACATCAGCAATAAAGCTGTTTCACTTTCTTACCATTTGTGTGCTCACTGAATTAGCACTTTTTATTTCCTTCAAGAACTTTTCCCTTGCGCTCACAACTTGGCTAACTGTTTGATGTAAGAGGCCCAGCTTTCAGCCTATCTCAGCTTTCAACATGCCTTCCTCACTAAGCTTAATCATTTCTAGCTCTTGATTTAAAGTGAGAGACATGTGACTCTTCCTTTCACTTGAACACTCAGAAGCCACTGTAGGGTTATTAACTGGCCTGATTTCAATACTGTTGTGTCTCAGGGAATAGGGAGGCTGGAGGAGAGGGAGAGAGACGGGGAACATCCTGTTGGTGAAGCAGTCAGAACACTCAATATTCATCATTAAGTTTGCCATCTTATGTGCGTGTGCTCTGTGGACCGCCCCCCCAATTCCAATAGTTACATCAAAGATCACTGATCACAGATCACCATAACAAATATAATAATAATGAAAATGTTTGGAATATTGCAAGAATTACCAAAATGTGACGCAGAGACACAAAGTGAGCCAATGCTGTTGGAAAAATGGTGCTGACAGACTTGCTCAATGCAGGGTTGCCACAAAGCTTCAATTTGTAAAAAACACAGTATCTGCGAAGCACAATAAAGTGAAGCACAATAAAGTGAGGTCTGCCTGTATCGGGTGGCCCACGTAGCTAGGGGGTGTTGAGGATCAGGGTTTGCTCAAGATAAAGTAGTGGCAGCTAAAAGCAGAAACAGTATTTTTGTCTCCCTTCAAACAAGATAGGGCTGAAAAGCCAAGGCCCAAGAACAGCCAGACAAACAACAAAGGACAGACAAATATGATTCCAAAACAGGACAGAGTTAATTATTGGGGAACTGGGACTGTCGTCATAATCAGTATGGATGAGTCCTGGGGAAATGGCAGCACTGCTGGAACGATTTTAATGGGTGTTGCAGCACAGTGAGACTGGTGATGTGATAGCAAAACAGTAAGAATTAGTATCTATTACACGGCAGACTAAGTGCTTTGTACACATCATCTCACCTAATTCCTACTGCAATACTATGTAGATTTTATTATTATCACTGTTTTTCAAATGCAGGAGCTGAGACTCAAATATGTAGAGCAACTTGTCTTTCATAAAGGAATGAGACTGGTGAAAGGAGTAGACCTAGAACTCTATTTCCTCTCCCCAGGCTTCTCTCAAAACACATTTTTTTTTTTTTTTTTTTTTTTTGCGGTACGCGGGCCTCTCACTGTTGCGGCCTCTCCCGTTGCGGAGCACAGGCTCCGGACGCGCAGGCTCAGCGGCCATGGCTCACGGCCCCAGCCGCTCCGCGGCATGTGGGATCTTCCCAGACTGGGGCACGAACCCGTGTCCCCTGCATCGGCAGGCGGACTCTCAACCACTGCGCCACCAGGGAAGCACACATATTTGACTCCTATTGAGTGTGTACATTTAAGAACAGCAAAGTAAAACAATTATTAGCTCTAACATTTCTGATTTCATTTACATTTCTATTTTCAAGACAATTTATTCACTTAATTGCGACTCTATAAGAAAGTGAAGTTTCAGTATATGAAAATATTGGCTGAGCCCCAGCCCCTTGTGTGAAAAAATTCATAGAAATCCAAATGCACTTCCCTTTACTATTGACCTTATGGGAAGAGAAATATAACCAGAAATAAACCAAGTGAATTTACTAGTGACTCTGCTCAACTGCTAGCATTAGCTAGGGTTCAATGTCCTGAGTCCTTGACCTGGCTTTGTTACAACTACAAGATTATCATCTCCTTATAGGCAAAGACCACCCATGTTATCTATGTACGTCTCTTCCATGATACATTCTAGAGCTCCTATCACATAATGGATGGTCAATAAAAGAATAAGATATTTTTACCTCTCTGGGCCTTGGCTTCTGGAGAGATGGATTCAGATCATTGTTTAAGATCCCTTCCTAAGACAATAACATTATAACAGTCTATTTATATGCAGGACTCATGAATCAATTCTACTATATACATACAAGTCTGAAATTGTGCTGTGTCTGTGACTCTCCTTTTATAGCACAAGGTGCCAGGTTACATAGAATTAGCACTTTGTAACTGCTTTTTGATGATGATGCTTCTTTACATTGATATAGCACTCCCCAGTGTATGAAGCACTTGTGTGTATTCTCCAATTTTGTCTTCCCATCATCGTAACTATTTAAGAAAATATTATCCTCATTTTCCATATATGACTGGATCAAGGTCATTCAGCTAAAAAATGCCAGGGCATGAGACTGGAACCCAAAACCAGGAGTATTGATCCAGTGCTCTTTCAACTAAAACACACATCACATCATCGACTTCACCACCATTAGCATTATCACATCACCCCCACCATTACAGTGATCACTATCACCATCACCATCATCACCATTACCATAAAACTGACCAGAGAGCTAAAATATCCACTTCCAGGCTGGGGCTAGACACAGATCTAGTACAGACACCACTGTCAAGTATATGCAGTTCATCTTGGTTGTCTTCCCACATACCCAACTCCCTAATTATTCCCCAAAAGAAAAAAAAATCACTTTTCCAACTTTTTTCCTGCAACAAATCTCTCAATTCTGCAAACTGCTGTTCTCAACTAGATGGTAATAGAGAAGCAACCTCCTCGAATTATTTCACGAAGAGGCGGCAGTTGTAATGGCGTGTTGAAACTGGCTGGCACAGGCTTGCTAGAGGTGACTCAAACATTCAGAAATTTCAGACTGGATAGGAAGTCAGCAAATGCTACAGATCAGGGGATTTTTTTTTTTTAGAGAGAGCTCATTAGTCAGTCCACCACTATTATAGTAAACAGCAGGCCTAATAAGATCACTTGCCTTTTAAAATAGGTGTTTGACCTATCCTTCTCAAAGTCTTCCACAATACAGCAGAGGGAGGAACACTCCCAAACTCATTCTACGAGGCCACCATCACCCTGATACCAAAACCAGACAAAGATTTAACAAAGAAAGAAAACGACAGGCCAATATCACTGAGGAACATAGATGCAAAAATCCTCAACAAAATACTAGCAAACAGAATCCAACAGTACATTAAAAAGATCATACACCACGATCCAGTGGGGTTTATTCCAGGAATGCAAGGATTCTTCAATAAACGCAAATCAATCAACGTGATACACCATATTAACAAATTGAAGGAGAAAAACCATATGATCATCTCAATAGATGCAGAGAAAGCTTTTGACAAAATTCAACACCCATTTATGATAAAAACCCTGCAGAAAGTAGGCATAGAGGGAACTTTCCTCAACATAATAAAGGCCATATATGACAAACCCGCAGCCAACATCGTCGTCAATGGTGAAAAACTGAAACCATTTCCACTAAGATCAGGAACAAGACAAGGTTGATCACTCTCACCACTCTTATTCAACATAGTTTGGAAGTTCTAGCCACAGCAATCAAAGAAGAAAAAGAAATAAAAGGAATCCAAATCGGAAAAGAAGAAGTAAAGCTGTCACTGTTTGCAGATGACATGATACTATACATAGAGAATCCTAAAGGTGCTACTAGAAAACTACTAGAGCTAATCAATGAATTTGGTAAAGTAGCAGGATACGAAATTAATGCACAGAAATCTCTGGCACTCTCATACACTAATGATGAAAAATCTGAAAGTGAAATTAAGAAAACACTCCCATTTACCATTGCAACAAAAAGAATAAAATACCTAGGAATAAACCTACCTATGGAGACAAAAGACCTGTATGCAGAAAATTATAAGACACTGATGAAAGAAATTAAAGATGATACAAACAGATGGAAAGATATACCATGTTCTTGGATTGGAAGAATCAACATTGTGAAAATGACTCTACTACCCAAAGCAGTCTACAGATTCAATGCAATGCCTATCAAACTACCACTGGCATTTTTCACAGAACTAGAACAAACTATTTCACAATTTGTATGGAAACACAAAAGACCCCAAAGAGCCAAGCAATCTTGAGAACGAAAAATGGAGCTTGAGGAATCAGGCTCCCTGAATTCAGACTATACTACAAAGCTACAGTAATCAAGACGGTATGGTACTGGCACAAAAACAGAAATATAGATCAGTGGAACAGGATAGAAAGCCCAGAGATAAACCCATGCACATATGGTCACCTTATCTTTGATAAAGGAGGCAAGAACATACACTGGAGAAAAGACAGTCTCTTCGATAAGTGGTGCTGGGAAAACTGGACAGGTACATGTAAAAGTATGAAATTAGAACACTCCCTAACACCATACACAAAAAGAAACTCAAAATGGATTAAAGACCTAAATGTAAGACCAGACACTATCAAACTCTTAGAGGAAAACATAGGCAGAACAGTGTATGACATAAATCACAGCAAGATCCTTTTTGACCCACCTCCTAGAGAAATGGAAATAAAAACAAAAATAAACAAATGGGACCTAATGAAACTTCAAACCTTTTGCACAGCAAAGGAAACCATAAACAAGACCAAAAGACAACCCTCAGAATGGGAGAAAATGTTTGCAAATGAAGCAACTGACAGAGGATTAATCTCCAAAATTTACAAGCAGCTCACGCAGCTCAATATCAAAAAAACAAACAACCCAATCCAAAAATGGGCAGAAGACCTAAATAGACATTTCTCCAAATAAGATATACAGACTGCCAACAGACACATGAAAGAATGCTCAACATCATTAATCATTAGAGAAATGCAAATCAAAACTACAGTGAGATATTATCTCACACCGGTCAGAATGCCCATCACCAAAAAATCTAGAAACAATAAATGCTGGAGAGGGTGTGGAGAAAAGGGAACACTCTCGCACTGTTGGTGGGAATGTGAATTGATACAGCCACTATGGAGAACAGTATGGAGGTTCCTTAAAAAACTACAAATAGAACTACCATATGACCCAGCTATCCCACTATTGGGCATATACCCTGAGAAAACCATAATTCAAAAAGAGTCATGTACCACAATGTTCATTGCAGCTCTATTTACAATAGCCAGGACATGGAAGCAACCTAAGTGTCCATCAACAGATGAATGGATAAAGAAGATGTGGCACATATATACAATGGAATATTACTCAGCCATAAAAAGAAATGAAATTGAGTTATTTGTAGTGAAGTGGATGGACCTAGAGTCTGTCATACACAGTGAAGTAAGTCAGAAAGAGAAAAACGTAAACCGTATGCTAACACGTATATATGGAATCTAAGGGAAAAAAAAAAGGTCATGAAGAACGTAGGGGTAAGACAGGAATAAAGACACAGACCTACTAGAGCATGGACTTGAGGATATGGGGAGGGGGAAGGGTAAGCTGGGACAAAGTGAGAAAGTGGCATGGACATATATACACTATCAAATGTAAAACAGATAGCTAGTGGGAAGCAGCCGCATAGCACAGGGAGATCAGCTAGGTGGTTTGTGACCACCTAGAGGGGTGGGATAGGGAGGGTGGGAGGGACGGAGATGCAACAGGGAAAAGATATGGGAACATATGTATATGTATAACTGATTCACTTTGTTATAAAGCAGAAACTAACACACCATTGCAAAGCAATTATACTCTAATAAAGATGGTAAAAAAAAAAAAAAAAACCCAACTCTACCTGAGATTTGAGCCCATGGTCAAGACCACATTCTCCGGAGACCATCTCCAGCCTTGCTTGATCCTTAGGAGTGGGGCTAATTTGTGGGAGAAAATGTCTAGGCACCATGTCAGAATAAATTTCTTAAAATCATGCAGTTGGAATGGCATTGCTGGACCTCATTTGTAGTTATATTGGTTGAGGACATAGTCAAATATAGACTGATAAACTTCCATGGTCAAATAAAATAAAATATTTATGAAAAAATAATAAAATAAAATAGGTGTTTGTTAACTAATAAAATCTCAAGCAATAAGTTATTGAACTGGAAAATCTTCTGCAGTACGGTGGCAATATCTGGATGGAAAAGAGATCTTTTTCTAGCATCCCTTAATCACAGAAATGGGTTAAGCTCATCTTGGATAATACTAATTACTGTTTATTTAGTACATGCTATAACCTAGGTACTTTATACACATTTTTTCACCCAATCCTCATTTAAGTCCTGTGAGACATTATCTCCCTATAACAGATGGAGAAACAGACCCACAGAAATTACATGATGCAACCAAGGTCGCTCAGCTAAAGGGTATAACTAGTATTTGAGTTCACCTAGTTTGGGCCCCCAGTGACTGCATACTTTCCACCCAGTGGTTCTGAACAGTCAATGGAATGCTGTTATTGACACAGCTAACAGAATAGTTAAAGCTTTACTTGAGCAATTTCTTCAGTAGTAAGTATAAAGATGCACATGTCTTAGATGACACGGGCACTCTTCTCTGCAGAAGCAGAATGGTGATTCAGATGACCCTGTGGTCCCTCCTGGTCTTCTAGGTTTAAGATTTTGTATCACACAAACTGTGTTCATTATTACCTAATGTATGAATTGGATTCTTGAACAAATCTTTGTCTTCCTCAACAGTAAAGGCTTTCAGGGGCAACTCCTATTTTTCCACAATTAGAAAAGGCTTTCATCACAATGATCAGGGCTCTCCCCACTTCAAACTGCACCCTCGCCCCACCTTTGAAGTGATACTTTGCCCAAGAAAAACCCACCAAATTTTTTCCATACCAAATGGAAAACCCAACAAATTAATTTCTCTTCAAAAGGTTGTCATAACTGTCCTGACTCTATTTGCTAACTACTGATGCTCTCCAGGTTGACACAGGAGATTTGTCCATCTGTTTCCTGGTTTGAACATGAACTAAATTTGTGAAGGCAAGGTTGTGACAACAGCCTCCCTTCTCCCGGGCAACAGATTATGATGCTACACACTCAGTTTTTATATTACTGCAGAATCTGCTCTGAAGGAAGAGATAGCTGATCCCAGCACTAACGAGCTGAAAGACCAGCAACTGGCAGGATAATAAAATAACAGTAACAGCTAACAGCAGTAGTGCCAGGCACTACTTCAAGAACTCTATTAACTCTTTTGATCCCAGCAAATTAATTCTTTCTAATATACCTCACTGTCACTCGAGCAAAGTTATCTATGCACAGACAGTAAAGAAAAATTTAACCAACTTGACTCGAGCACCACAAACCATATCCTCTTGAGCTTGGTTTCCCTGACTCATTGCCTGTATTTCCTGATATCCATACAGTTAATGGATTACATACAAGAGCAGAGTCTAGGCAATAAATACTTTGAATCCAAGCAGTCTATCTCCAGAGCCCATTCTTCTACCTCCTTCACCATATTGTACTAGTGAGGAAATTGGGAACCAAGGAGATGGCGTGAATTCACAAAGGTTACAGTTGTTGGAAACCATAGAATCCTAGCATTTCAGGATTAATATAAAACTTAAAACTATTAAACATAGGTATTCAAATACTACAAGAGAATATTTCTTAATATTCTGAAAAACAAAACAAAACAGATTAATAAGTTGTACCAAGCCTCTCAGCATTATGTGTCACGCCAAGAGCAATAAAAGCAAGCAAGTACAACTTGATCTTAATCTTTGAGCTTAATTTAGGCACTACACATAAATCACATTTATTCCATAGCATTTCACTTACCATTTGTGAAAAAAATTATAAAGCCCCAAATTTAAAATGATTACCTTCTGCTAATAACCAGGGTGAACAATATGGAAAGTAGAAAGTCTCAGGAGAAACATTTAGTCAAACACACACTTGGCCAAACACAACCTGCATGTCCCGTGTGGGCACCAACCCTTTTGAAAACCAATGTGTGTGCCTGTGATTCCACTTACCAGAATTCCTCTTCCTTGGTATCAGAAGGGAAGGTTTAGAAGCATCAGAGTGTCTACTGAAGAGTTAAGGACTCTCTTCACTTCCCCTCTGGATCAGAGGTGCTTGTAAACAAAATTATTTTCTCCTTTCATTGTGCTAAGAAATCTTGTCTCCTCTCTACCTAAATAACTCTCCCACTGGTCTGAAATTCTCTAATACCAATAATTTTGACAGCAAAGTTTGCATGTGCCCCAGAATCCAGCTAAATGAACTCCAGGAGTGGGAATCTAAATGTAAGTACTTAATTTGGAAGCTCTGAAACTAAGTGAATTAGAATAGCCTAGATATTCATTAAAACATATTTTCTTCAATTGTACATCAACTAAACTTCAGTTAAAAGAATGCACCTCCTTCAGAGAATCGACTTTAGTGGGTCTGTGGTAGGGCAAAGGAACCTATATTTTAAACAAGTGTTCCAGGCAATTCTGATGCAGGAAGTTGATTCAAAGGCCACTGTGAAGAACACGGGTCTATATAAAATCATAGGCACTAGAGGGAGAGCATCCATCAAAGGGAGGGAATATAAAACATCGCAAAAGTGTGTAGTACAAGGTGGAGGCTGCAGGCACTGGAAGAGGCAGGCCAAGGTGAAGAGGCATGAAAAGGACTACGGAACTACTAGTCTTTGGAGGTGGATGACTAGCAAAGATTAACTCTGCCTACCCAAAAAGTCTGCTTAGCTCTGTATATCCAGCTTACAAAATCATAACCCAGATATTAAAACCAACTCTAGATATAAAACATTCACATGGTGTAGAATAGAAAGAAAGATAGTAATGGAAGGACCCATAGTTAACTAAGGGACACGGACTCCAAAATGTCTCCAAAAACAAGAGCATAAGTGATATTTTGAAAAATCACCAATTTTTTCAGTTTCAGATATAACACATTTTCTTCATCTAGGGGAAAATCCTCTCCTTGTTTTTCCAAGTCATGAGTAAACAAGAAAATGTTCTTTAAATCACTCCCTTTAAATATCTTACCTTCTATGTTGCCGGATTCCTGACAAAATCAATAGCATGGTTGCCACTATGACGATGCAAAATATCACACCAAATATAATAATCCAGATGGGCACAGATGGGTCAGTAGGTGGTGCAAGAGTGGCAGGAATTCTTAAAAATTCCAGAGTCTGGTCATTCAGAAAGAAGGCATTGTTGATCCGGTTCCTATTCATTCTAAAATACAATGATGATTAAAAACAAACGAAACAAGACAGAAGAAACATTAGAAACAGAAGGTATAACCCTATCTCCCCACGATTATAACTATCTCTATAAACAGAGCATCCCCCTAGCAGGAGACTTCTGGTTGAACAGACAGTTTGATAAGGACAAATCATGCTGTGGTTTTCTGTCTATAAGTGGCAGTGCTGGTTGCCAGAAAGATGCTTCTCTATGTACTACTGCCCTCCATTGTTGATAATGTCCTAGAAGTAACTGGAAGTCTGGAGCTTTGAGCTCTGCCCACCATGTTTTATTTCCTGAGAGGCAGCATCTAGATTAAAATGACAGAACTCTATTTAAGGTGCCTTACATAAATACCAACAGCCTGAAAAGATAAAATAATATGCAAAAAGTAGGTGATAAATATGAGAAGAAAAAACAAAACCAGCAGCAGAAAAGAGAACACGAAGCCAGGAGCAGCTGCAAATCCATCAATTTGATCTTTTTTTTTTCATTCAATTCAACAAACATTTGCTGGAAACTTACTAAGTACCAGATCCTGTGCTAGGTGCTGGAGATACAGAATGAAATAAAAATACCCAAGGAGCTTACAGTCTAGAAGAGTGGCCCTTCAGTCCCTCCACAATCACAGTGCAATCACAGTGCAAGGGGCACAGTGGGAGGGGCACAGTGGGAGCACAGCAGAGGGGTAAGTACATCATAGTAAAATGTCACAGCTGCTTTCCTAAGAAGGCAACTTTTGAGCTGTGCTTTGAGGGACAAGTAGGAGTTCTTTAGACCAAAGTGTGCAGCGAGCATAGGAATTGGAGACATGGTATGTAGTATGATTTGTTGCGTCAGCTGCAAGTAGTTCCATATGACTAAAGTAAATGGTGCTTTAGGAGTACAAAAGTCTAGAAAAATATGAGGGTAAATGCATTGCTTTTCCCAGGGAAAATCTGTATTTTTGGTGGTAGTGGCACCTAGGGAGGGGTTGGTGGCAGTTAGGGAGGGGTTGGTAGCAAAAACTTATTTGACTGAAACTAAATTTCTAACTGGAATTTGCAAATTAGATGAGGAGATTTCTTGGAGATAACTGTGTGGCCTTTACTGAATTCACACTAAGCAAGCTGACTTCAACAACCTCCAGAGCAGCACTGAAACCAGAATATAATGTGAACCTTACGTGTGATGTCAAATTTTCTAGGAGCTGCGTTTAAAAAAAAAAGTAAACAGTAACAGGGAAAATTAATTTTAATAACATATATTTTGGGACTTCCCCGGAAGTCCAGTGGTTACGACTCTGAGCTCCCAATGCAGGGAACCCAGGTTCGATCCCTGGTCAGGGAACTAGATCCCACATGCCGCAACTAAGAATTCGCATGCTGCAACTAAAGATTCCACATGCCACAACTAAAGCTCCCCTGTGCCGCAATTAAGACCCAGAACAGCCAAATAAATAAATATTTTAAAATATATATATATATTGCCCACTATATCCAAGAAAATATAATTTCAACATGTAATCAATTTTAAGTTGGTTCACATTTTATTTTGTGCTCAGTCGCTGAAATTTGGTGTGTACTTTACACTTAGAGCATATCTAACCTTGGACTAACTACATTTCAAGTGCTTGAGAGCCACATGTGGCTGGTGACTACTGATCCTGAACCTGAGAGTAAAAGCTGGAGAATCTCTGCAGACCAGCACCGGGGTATCAGGAAAGACCTCCTTTAGCAAATGAAAATCTGTGGGGAGGCCTGATTATTCATAAATGGGAAGGAGAATCCCAGCCAGGGAATCTGCAGCAGGGGATAATTTCCATGCAATTTTTGTCAAACTACGGAATGTTTTCTTTTTTCGTAACCTAATTTTGCTAACACGGTAACAAAAAGCTTCCCACAAAATAACGAACCCCACTACCAAGGTATAACAGACTAAAGTGAAAAGTTGCTCTGCATTCTCATTCTGTCTACCTGGTTGGTTAGCACTCAGGCTGATAAGAAATTCTAGTTTAGTACAAACTATATCTCCATCTACCACTGAAATCCCCAAGAGGCGTCAATCACCATGGATATCTTCTAGCCAAGATTGGCCTTGAATAAGGCCAGGCCCTCAAAACAGATCAAAAGCAGACATCTTAAAACTGGTCTGTCATCCCCTTGCCTAATTCCATAGGTGTGGATACTCTAGCAGACCGGGAGAAAAAAAAAAATCACTGCATGTGCTGGCAGCATGCCTGCGTTCAAGTCGTCACTCTTTATTTTTCTAGGTGACCTGAGCAAATCAATTAATCTCCCTGAGCCTCAATTTCCTCATTTATAAAGCAGGGATAATAATAATAGCTCACAAATGATTGGTGTTGATACTAAATTCCACAGACGCATCAGAACATGCCTTGTGAACCAGAAAATATTATGCAAGCATTAGGTGGAACTAGCATTATTTTGCCCAACCACATAGGTTCTTCAGCCTTGAAATTCCTACTACCTGCCTTCTAGGTACCATCTCCTTTCTTTTCAGTCTATCTTTCCCTCTTGGTACTGTTTCCTTTATTTTCATACAATTCTGATGAGTCCTATCCATTCCCGGACATAAATTCCCATTCTATTGGCCATCCTCACCCCCTCAATAGTCCTTCTTACTAGGGCCTTTGAAACAGACATTTTGTTGTGAACATATTCCTCTAGATCTTCAACCTTCACCCTAAACACTCACTCCTCCGCCTCACATTAACTGAAGCTTGGTTTAACCACAGGGCCTTCATTTTCCTTGTAGCCCTCCCTCATCACAGGGCTTGAATAAAATCCCTTTTCTCATGAAATACAATATTCCTAATTCTTACTCCCTAAGTAGTGGCTCTTAGCAGTATTCTTACTGGCAAAAGTGCAGAAACAATTTGGCTCAAACCTTCTTGTTAGGGCTTCCCTGGTGGCGCAGTGGTTAAGAAACCGCCTGCCAATGCAGGGGACACGGGTTCGAGCCCTGGTCTGGGAACATCCCACATACTGCGGAGCAACTAAGCCCGTGTGTCACAGCTACTGAGCCTGTGCTCTAGAGCCCTTGAGCCACAACTACTGAAGCCTGTGCGCCTAGAGCCTGTGCTCTGCAACAAGAGAAGCCACCGCAATGAGAGGCGCACTCACCGCAACGAAGAGCAGCCCCCGCTCACCGCAACTAGAGAAAGCCTGCACACAGCAACGAAGACCCAATGCAGCCAAAATTAATTAATTAATTTATTTATTTATTAAAAAAACAAAACAAAGAAAACCTTGTTAAATCATTTCCCATGGGTATAGAGCCTCAATGCCTTTGCTTCAGCAAGGGAAACAGATGATTATTCACACAAAAACACTTGGCATTTGATTATACACTCATTATCTTAAACATTAATATTTTACAAAGAGCAGATGAGTTCTTTCACTAGACATTTCTCTTTGGTAATGAGAAAAATATGCATTTCAGTAACTTGTAAATAAATCCTTTGTAAGAAGAATGAACTTTGTTTCATTCTTTTTCAGGAAATAGTTTATTTTGTGAACTCATTCTTCCAATATACCTTTGCCCAACACCAATCATGTGTGGGATTTGAAGTTTTGACACACATAAAGTGCACATTAGTTGAAATAAAAACAAACTGCTTCTTCTGCTTCTGTGCAGAAAAGAATACATTTCACTTCTGAAAGTTTGTTATAATCCCAAGGAGAGAAGGAGGGGAACTGTCAGGAAAAAATGGGTAAAACTTCAAATGGGTGAAAAATATGACTGAGTGTCCTGCAAGTCTACCTTTCTGGACAATTTCCACCTTTTACTGTTTTTGAGTTATTTTGCATATGTGTAAGTTGGAGAAAACTGATACAATGTAAATGATTCTTGTCCACAGAAAATCAAGGTGAATTGTGTCTGGTGGAGCACTGCCAATGGATAGACTGGTGTATCTTTTAATAAATAAACATCACCATTCTTCAATTCCTGCATTTGCATGCTGCCTTGAAGTCTCCTTTAAACTGGTTTTAACATCTTACTAGTTCCCTCATTAACTAATAAGATAATAGAATCTTGGATAGCATTTATTTTTGATTTGTATGAAAGTCATCCTTTTACTTTTTTTCAAAAAATTATCTTTTAAAGGTAAAGACTTTCACTTTGCTGTACAGTAGAAACTAACACAACATTGTAAAGCAACTATACTCCCCTAAAACAAAAAACACCTAAGCATTCGGGCTCGAGAAGGCATATGGCAAACCATCACATGATAGTGCCGTACAAGGTGTTCTCGCCAAAAGAAGACAGTACTAAACCTTCTTAGCTAATGTTTAAACCAAGGCTTCTCATCCACAGCACAATGGATATTTGGGGTTGAATAGTTCTTTGCTGTGAAGTGCTATCCTGAGCACAGGAGGATGTTAACTGGCGTCCCTAACTTCTGCCTACTCCGTCACCAGCACTGTACAACAACAATGTCTCCAGACATTGCCTAATGTCTCCTTGGAGACAAAACTGCCCCTGGATGAGAACCACTGATCTATACTAATCTCTATTCCAAAGTAACGAAATGAAACCTTTGACATCTTAATAAATAAATCACTGTGAACCAGAGAGAGAAGTCTTCAAAATCTATCAAAACAGCTGAATTAATCAATACCTTGATTTACCAGTGGAAGGCATATTTAGCGGTGATTACCTTATGGCTGACTGTACCTCAACAGCAGGAAGGGTGTGATTCCTTGAAGGATCGGTAACCACAAACCAGAATGACACCCGCTGGGTTACATTGCAAAGTAGGACGTGGGAAATTCTGCAGATGATGAGAAGAAAAAAAGTACATTATAAGCGAATAATACCAAATTGCATTAGATATTCCACTCTGGTGTTATTACCGTCTTAAGAGGTGAAGAAATGTCCTACTAAGAAGAAAATAATATAGGAAATTTCCTTTATTTCAAAATCATAGACTTGGGGATCATTCCTAAAATAAGAAATCTACCAAAAAAGAAAGAAAAAACAGAATGGCTCAGTAGAGGGCATTACGTATCTCATTCTTCATCACCTGTTAGCTGACAGCATCCCTGTTTCCTCAACTCTTGGCCTCTCTGACACAAAAGCCTTTTGTGTTTCCTCATCAGGATCTTTTTAGTGTCCTCTTCATTCAGCCTTCCACCTCTCAGAACCAGACAAATCTGTTGATCGAGGACTTGCTTCCTCTGTTGGCCACTGTTTCCACCCCTCTCCTACTCCAGTAACTGGGGTCGGCCCAACAACAGACCCCCAGACTGAAGTTCTGTAACATTTACCAGCAGGCTTTGAACACTGTTTTTGCGAGTACCTGCTTCCAACTATAAATTGGAAATGTGCCTCACTCTACTCTATATACCTGGATCACCAGTAGAAATGACAAGAAAGAAATGGCATTAGTGTTCAGATTAGAGACAATCTATATATGAATGTATGAAATCTATGAACGCAGAAAATAAGAGGAGAATCCACAACAAACCAACGTTGTCGGAGCTAAAAAATAAGTCCCGAAAGGCTTTCACCAGGTCCTTAAGAATAAAATTACAAAAAGTGACATTAGCAACCATTCTAGAAGAAACACACAGCCTCTGTAGAAATACAAGTAAATTCGCTCTTTTTCCTTAAAGGAGCATTCAAGTGCATTTTGTTCATTTTTACAGTAATGAAAGAGAGCGCCCTTCAGTCAATTTTCAGGGCCTGGTACAAATTATTATATTTTCTCCCTTTAAATGTCAAGGGCAAAAAGTGGAGGGCTCCCCCGCCACCCAGAGCCAAGCGCCTGGGCCAGCAGTGGGAGCTGAAGGATCCCCTGTGCTCAGAACACAGGTGCGCCCCACGAGGCCCCGGGTCCGCGAGGCCCCGGGTCCGTCCGCGAGGCCCCGGGTGCGTCCGCGGGGCTCAGGGTGGGTCTGCGAGCCCCCGAGTGAGTCTGCGAGGCCCCGAGTGGGTCCGCGAGGCCCCGAGTGAGTCCGCGAGGCCCCGGCCTGGCGCACGCAGGACCTCATGCCCAGAGGTTCCGACGCCCCACGAACCGTCCCACACCCCGATGCCAACGGTCGCCTCAGCGCCGTAAGCTTCGTGTCTACAGACTTCGGGGCCGCCCAGAAGCCAAAGCCCGTCGAAGGTCCGACCCCGCTGACCCGTGAGCATGGGCAGCTACCTGAGCATGTACCTGGGCATGGCCAAGGCCACGCAGCCAGCCCACGCCCGGAAGCGCCGGTCCCCATGGTTCCCATGGACCGGGCCGCCCGCGGAACCTGCCTCCCGATGGGCCGGGACGGGTGCCAAATCCTGTGCTACCGCCGCCGCCGCCGCCGCCGCCAGGATCGCAGGCTCTGGTTCCGCAGCAGACGGCCGCTTCCCAGCGGGCCGCCCCTCCGCACCTCCTCGGGGCTGGGGTTTTCCGGCCATGGCAACGGTTTCACGATGAGGTCCCAGTGGAACGCCCGCCTCTCCTGCCACACGCAGAGCCTGGTGGACATCCGTACCGCCCCCGTTGAAAGCCTAAGCAGCTTGTCCACGTGTCCGCCCAGCCAGAAGTCGCCGGATCCCTGTGCCAAGGAGACCGCGCTGAGAGCCCTCAGCCGATGCGAGGAAGGACAAAGGCGGCTCGACGGGCCTCTCAGGTCTAAGAGCCCCGAGCCCAGGCTGTCGGCCTTCCGGCCCGTGATGAAGAATGGAGTGGTCCCTGTCTTTGTGCCCAGGCCGGGGCCTCTGAGAAGAAGCATCTGCTCCCGGTGCAAGCGCCTCCGAGAAGAGGACACTGAGCCCCGGCCTGACAGCAGCCCTGCCTGAGCCTTCCCTGCCTGCCGCCCACCCTGCTGTGAGGCCCCCCCCACCCCCCACCCGCCCAGGGCACAGTCACAGAGCCTCGCTGGAGAGATGGGGGCAGATCAGCACTCCCGGGCCTGGGCCTCCTGCAGCCTGACGTCCCCCTTGAGTCCTGAGAGCCAAGGCCACCTCCTCCTAACACTCAAACCCACATTTCTTTTACCCAGCTGACCCCTGCCCTACCCCTGCCTGAGTCACTGGCACGGACCGCCAGGCCAGCTCCCTCCACTCCAGCCAGGAGCTGCCAAGCCCCAGAGCCACCTCTCCTACCTGCAGAGGCCGCCCCGAGGAAGCACTGCTGACGTCCAGGCCTGCACTCCCTCCTGCCCACCCACCCTTGCTGCCTTTGCCCCTGAGAAGACCCTTCTCGGAGGACCCTTCTCTGGAAGGTGTGCTTCTCCCCTATTGCCCACTTCATACGGTTTAAAGGTTGTTCTTATTTTAAATAATACTAAAATAGCTTCATTATCCTAGAGATTGTCATGGTCTTTCTTTCAAAGATTCAAACATTAGGATTTCATCCACATGATGGTTTCTCCACCCTGGCTCTGTTGGGGCCAGACAAGTCTTTGTTTGTGGGGTGCAGACCTCTGCATTGTAGGGTTTTAGCAAAATCCCTGGTCTCTGTCCTCTAGGTGCCAGTAGATAATCCATATTGTAAACATACAAGGTGTCTCCAGGCCCTGCCAGATGTTTGGGGGGCGAGGGGCGGGGCGCACGGTGCACAATGACACTGGTGGAGAGCCACTGAGGGACAGTGCCCTCTACTGGCAGAAACAGTCAAGCCCGGTCTCCCAAAATGTGCCTTCTTCAAAGACACAGAGATGAACAAAATGAAGTGGTGTGTGCTTGGCAAAAACATATCCCCCACTTTGCAGAATGCTGTGGGGTGCGCATGACTCATGTTTTGGGCCTTATTAACAATCAGACAATGTGGTTTTTTAAAATGAGCTACTCATTTATCATCTTCAGGTTGGCAAAAACTGAAAAGTTAAAAAATATCAAATGCTGGAAATGATGCAGAGAATTGGAATCCCAGGCCGTGCTGTGGGTGTCGATGGGTCCAGCCCTTCTGAAGCGGCATTTGGAAGTGTTTCCTAGAACACAGTGCGGCCACCAGAAACACTCTTACACACACACACACACACATACACACACACACATACACACGCACACACACACACTGGTGAGGATGTTCTTCGCAGCCCCCTTTGTCAGCAGAGAATTGGAAGAAGCTAAATGTCCACCAACAGGGGAAGGGATAAAGTGAACATGGTATTGCTATCAAGGGACAACTATTCCACAGATTAAAGGAAAGAAAGAGCCCAGGGTTTCTGCACTGTTCGGTCTGGGCCAGATAATTCTATGATGTGGATGCCCTGTGCGTTGCAGGATGTTTAGAAGCAAACCTGGCCTCTGTGGACTCGATATCATCAGGACCACCTCCAGTAAAAACAATCAAACATGTCTCCAGCCACTGCCAAACGCTCGCTGAAGGACAAAAATCACCCCCAGTTGGGAACTACGGAACTAGAGTTACACATTTTTTTTTAAAAAGGTATATCTCAAAAATACACTGTCAAATGAAAAAGATGGGAAGTGGCATATTATGGGTAGCACAAGCCATTTATATAAATCAAAAAAAAAAAACAAAATAATATTGCTGGCATAATAGAGGGGGCCGGAAACCAAGTAAATGGTCATTTGGACACTTTGCCTGTATTGTTCTTTCCATCTAAAGCCTCTTCAAATACTGTTCAAACATGAATTTCAAGGTTTCCCCTCTAGAGAGTCAGAGAATGAGCTGTAAACATAGCAAAGTCCCTTCTCCCTCCCATGGAGCACGCTTTCTAAGGGGGCGGAGACAGAAGGTAGACATTTAAATAAATGTACACACTGACAGGTGGGGAGATGTGCTATGAAGAAACCAAGGCAGGAGGAGGGATGCACACAGCTGCATCGACACACTGTGGCCCAAGCGCTTCCTCTGTCCCCATCACCATGGAACCCACTATCCCTTACTACGAATTCAAGTCCTTCATTCCGTGTTTCCACTGGGTGGCAGCTCAGGCTTTAACACAGCACCTCAGCAAATAACAGGAAAATATGTTATCTACTTAGAAATAAAGATGTCCAAAACATTAAAATTGCTGGCTGAATATATTAAACTCAACATTTTCAATGGAGACAGTTACTGTTACATACAAAACATCCTGGGCTGAAACTCTATAAATCAAGCTTTTATTCTGAAGTTTACTACCTGCCATTTGCTAGACATGAGACAAGGCACTGCACTCTGCGTGAGTTACTAGAAAGGGCTTGAGACCTTCGTGTGTCAGTGAGGGTACGGTTAACTGCTTAGGGTCTTCCTCAATAGAAGAGTAGTAAGTATCCCTCCTACATGATGGTTTAGCCAGGAAAAGTAAGTCAAAGGTTTTAAGCACACAAAACCGTAAGCTTCTGCTCTACAAATATCAACTATAGAAACAGAACTACAGAGATGTGTTTACATTTTGTTCCGATCCAGGCAGTTGAACTGGTAATGAGTAAACCCACTTCCCAAAGTAGCGAGCTTGTGGGGAAAGGGCCAGGGGAAAGCAAAGCCCTGCTTCTGGAGCCAGCTGCAAGGCAGAGGCTGCATAGGACGATGGAGACACCCCCGTGGGCTGGGGCTTCCTCCCTGTCTGGATGACCCTTTGGGAAATTAACGGATGTCCTGGGTACCGCAAGAGTAAGACACTGAGGTCCAACAAGAGAAAAAATGCAGGCGGCGGGGAGCTCCTTCTACTGTGGCCATTCCCGCCACCTTCACCGTGGGAGTATCCGCCCAGGGGATTCAGGTGCAACACGAGGGAGAAATGGTGGGTGGGACACCGTCTGCTTGTGTCCACTGCAGCCCAGTAGACGGGGCCCTGGTTTAAGAGTCAGGACGTTAAGCATGCTTCATTCACTCACAGATGTTTACCAAGAGCTAACAATGATTAGCCACTATGGTTAGGGAGGGTTAGGAAAAGAGTTCTACTGCAGGGGCATTTAGATTGCACGACCTTGCCCATGAGTGCCGCGTCTAGGAGTTTAGTGCTATTAAGACGCTTGAAGATCAAGGTCACAGTGTGAGCTCACCAGAAGATTAAAACCAAAGTGGGAGCCAAAACTCCCGAGATGCCCGAATCTGCCCACAAGACGCCATGCTCCATCGGAGAACAGACACAGGACAGAGGGGAGGGCACAGGGCTTCTGGATTCCACGTGGTTTGTCCACAGTCTTTGTCAGGAGGGGCTCTAATTTCTACCCACAGTAGAACTTCATAGTCTCCAAGCTTTGAGCATCGTTTTCAATTTTATCAGCTGAGCGTTCCCTGGGAGCCTATCAAACACTCTGTCCATCTGCAACACAAGACTTCTCTGGGCCCTGGGCCACGAGGCCAAGGCCCAAGCCTACCCTGCACTGTGCGGCCCTGTATTCCTGAAGTGTGGCCCATGTGGGCGCTCAGTGACTGTGATATGAATAGATGGATGAATGAACTAACAGAACGGAGTAATGAGCTCCACTGTTTTTACTCACTGTTTCTACCTTATTCCAAGAGAGAGTAACTGAGAAAGTAAATTGGGCCAGCACGGCAATAACAGAAAAGGGAGGAAGGAAAGGAGGGAGATTACTTCCCTAAAACTTTGTTTCCCCAATCACAAATATTCAGACAACATAACACAGACAACTCTCTAGTATAAGAAGACTCCTGAATATAGTGCAGATAGAGGTAGCCAAGAGGAAGTGTACATGTAAGGAAAGTGGGTGCTAAAGGGAGTAACATGAAGAGTGATTTATAGATTTCAGTAGATAATTTACTTAGCGACCAAAAGACGCAGATTCCTTCCAGTGATAGATTATGTCCAACCAGCGTGACTTCTTCCACGCCCTTTCTTCTAAATGTGACCACACTGAATGTCCTCTAAGATTTGCACAAAATGAAAAATTAATCAGCCGACAGCACTTACTGAACTAAACATGTCTTTTAAAGTATGTTTTGATGTAATGAATAAACTGAAATGCCTAAATCTTACAAAGTTCTCCTCACAAGAAAAAAGATTACATCACGATGCACGGTGACGGATGTTAACTAGACTTACTGAGGTGATCATTTCACAATACACACAAATATCAAATCATTATGTCGTATACCCGCAACTAATATAATGTGATCTGTCCATTATACCTCAATAAAAATAAATAAATAACGACTGAAATGGCATTAGCACAGCTAAACAGCAAACCTACACTTTCAAGATTTGTAAATATAGATGGGTCTGATGGAATTCTTTGTATTCACTGGAATAACAATTTTGTCCGACTACTTCACAAAGCTGTAGTATTTACACATATACAGTCGCTCCTGTCAGCAAATCACTAAAAGGGTAGAAAGGGCCACTCCCATCCCTCAAGTGTGGGGAGCCCTGGTCTGAAGGTAACTGTCTCAGAACTGGCTCCACTGCCACTCCTCATCAGTGGCGCCAGACAGGGCCAACTAGGGTGGGAAGAATCGGGCTCTTGTTTCTGGAAATCAAAGGACTAAACAGGAGCTGGGCTGCTGTTTAACAGGCACGAGACCGTTAATCCCCTTACCGTGGATACAAGAGCATGTTGTTCGTTCTTAGATCACAAGGCTTATCCTTGAATAATTAGGCAGACGAAGAAATCCATTCCGTGCCTTACAGCATTTTCCTCAGAAAGGGAACGCTAGGCCTGAGTTAGACTTCTGCCTCTCCTGCTAAAAATGATAAATTATTCTAAACAACCAATATTGGAGTAAACCAGGCAAGTAGATTTCTCAGTTTTCCTGGAAAATAGACTAAAGTTTAAACTTAATCATATTTTCCTGAGATAATAATACTTTCAACATTTAAAAACTCCTATGAAACTATTTTAGAAAATCTGGCCTAAACCTTATTATAAAAACTTGAAAACACCTGTTTACCATCTTCAATCAAAGTCCCAAGAAACCTTCAAGTAATCTGATCTAATGAAACCATAACTTTCTACCACTTAAACTTGTCCTTCCCTCTTCCATTCTACTTTTAAGAAAATCCAGGGAAGAGCAAGAAAACCACTTGATATCAAGATTTGTAAGTAATGCTTTCAAAGGAACTGTCTTGTTTCTGTCACATTTCGTCCGTCTTCCATGACTCCCAGGGCCAGCTTCTTGGGTGTGGGCCTGTGCTGTGTGGGACCTGGATTTACCCATCATTTAAATCTCAGGGCCTACCTAGCAGCCTACACAGGAGGCTTCCAACAGAGGTTACTTAATTCTCTGGCCCCCATCCAGCAGTGTAGGGCACAGGCGGCCTCAGGCGAGCGCCGTGAAGAAGAGGCTTCTGCTTCTCACACCACTGCCGTGGGCGCTCTGTCAGCTCTTTCTCTCCCTCACTCCCTGACAGCATCTCGAGGAGGCGCGATGGAGCTTGCCTGTCACTTCTGGCCCTTGAAGAGCTCAGGCCGGTCTGGTCTGATCAAAACCTAGACGAACTGTCTTCCCGCCCCTAACACACGGCTTCCCTCGCCCCGGACGTGCTGGCCTCAGCGGCCTGCTCTGTTCTTTTACTCTCCTGGCTCCACCCCTCCTGCGCTTCGCCCCTTACCTCCCCGCAGTCCCGCTCACCGGGGGATGGAAAAGGGAGGTGGGAGAGCGCGGGGATCCGACAGGAGAGAAAAAGGCAAGCTTCTTTTTCCCTAGCCAGGCTCCTTGTGCTGCCCTCTGGCCGCTGGTGGCCCCTGCCGGGGCGGGTCCTCGCGTTCTCCACCCAGAGTGCACCCGGGGGGCCTCAGGAGACCGTCTGGGGACCTGTGCACTGCCCCTTCCCCTGACAAGGACGACGCACTCTGGCCAGGGCCGAAGGCTTCCATCTCGCCCCTCCCTGCCCGCTCTGCCGCCTTCCCTTTGTCCTGCACTTGGATCTCGGGCCCCACAGGCAGCGACTCGTGCAGCTCCCTCCGGAGGCCTCTGCTTGGCCCCGGGCGGGCAGCCGTCCGAGTGCAGGCTGTTGGCAAAGCCGCCCTCTCTCACCCAGCCATGGAGGCTCAAGCCAGCCTTTGCCGTCAGACTTCTCCAGCTAAGAGGCAGGCGCCAGTTTCTGTTCCACCCACGGGACAGTCTCAGTGGCTGGGGACACCATCACGGTGGCTCGCGCTCCAGGTGCTGCTACTCTGGTGGCAGCTGGAAGTGGCCCTGGGAACGTCTGCGAGCTGGGGAGTGATGTGCCCCTCTCTCCTCTCGCAGACAACTCCTCTCTCTACTAGCAGCTCTGCCTGACCTGAGGTGGGCAGGGGAACACGCAAGGGGGCCACTAGTGTGGCCTGGGCGCTAGTGGGCGCCCATCACATGGACCCAGCTGTCAGCTCCCAGCGGGCTGCGTGGTGCACCTGCACCGGGACCCATCCCCGCCCCTGTCCTGCGGGGAAGGCCGTGGACACGCCGCACCCGCTCTGCAGGGCCTCGCCCTCTGCCTCTCGGAACCTCGACCTTCTCTTCCACTGCCCGCTTGGGGTCATGGTGACTGGACCCGTTCAGCTCTCCTGCAAGTCCTTCATGGATGTGGCCAGGACCTCGCTTTAGGAAGAACACCCTCTGGCAGAGTCAATCCAGCTTATACTGGGTCAAGAGTAGGCTGGCGGTACGTTCCCAGATATGCAGAGGAGACACTGAGCCCTGTGTCACTGGAGGTGATCACGCTTGATATGAGATACCGTAGTTAGGACTGAGTGAAAGGTGGGACGAAGAGTCTTCATTACTCTGTTCATTATTTGACTATCTGTAGTGAGTTACTCTTTACATCTTCCACCCAGTGCATCTCAGTAGCTCTAAGTTTTCTGCAGTATCCATAGAATAAGCAGTGACAGGATAGGAAAAAAACGATTTAAAAAATCGGCCAATGTTCAAGATTTGAATCCCTAAAGCCATCCTAACAGGCATACTTCCCACCCTCTAGAATCCACTCTGCCTCACACTGGCACCAAAAGACCTCTGAAAAGCACATTTAAAATCGGATCCATTTGCCAAGCTAGTGGTGCCTTTCTATTACCCACCACACTCGGGAGAGGCAGCCTGTCTGGGAAGTTGTTTTCAATTCATCTTGCATTGTGTGGTGCCCTTTCCCATAGAGGAAACCTGCTCATGTAAAGAAGCAGCCACCGTTAGGGGGCAGCACTTGTACTGCATCTTAAGCCCATCCTGATTCATGAGGCAGCCCTCATCCCTCAGCCCCCTGAGAGCAGTACTGCTTGCTGGGACTCAAGCTGCCTGAGCATTTACAGGAAAACAATTTGTTGACCCCAATCTAGGTGTGCGCTTTTCAATTTTTCAACTGACATTGGCAACAAAAGCCTCTATAGAGCCTATGCACCCAGTTCCAATTAAAACACCTTTGCAAATAAACCAGATTACACATTCACAGACTCCTACAATGTCCAGGTTCCGAAAAATCAAATTCCCAAATTGAATTCCTCAAAACTAATCTGAAATGTTACATATTTAAATTAACTTTTCCTAAGAATGGAAATGTGATATAACATAGTCATTTACAAGGTGAAATTTAGGTACTAAGAGGATGTAATAATACAATGAACACAGCGATGTATAAAATCTGTTGATCAAAAATGACAATAAGATAAAAAGAGACTAGTTGAGGGGCTAGCATTGTGAGACGACCAGCGGCTGTTTTCCTTATATTTTTCTCTTTTCTTTCGTTTTTGAAAATTGAGGTATAGTTTTATGTACAATATTATATGTTTCAGGTGTACAACACAGTGATTCACAATTTTAAAGGCTATAACTCCATTTATAGCTATTATAAAATACTGGCTATATTCTCTGTGCTGTATAATATATCCTTGTAGCTTATTTATTTTATATATGGTAGTTTGTACCTCTTAACCCCCTACCCCTATCTTGCCCCTCCCCCTTCCCTCTCCCCAGTGGGAACCACTAGCTTGTTCTCCATATCTGTGTGTTTCTTTTCGTTATACTCACTACTTTATTTTTTAGATTCCACATATAAGTGATAACATACAGTACTCGTCTTATTATTTCACTAAGCATAATAGCCTCCCAAGTCCATCCGCGTTGTTGCAAATGGCAAATTTTCATTCATTTTTTCGGTTGAGTAGTATTCCATTGTATGTATATGTATATATGTGGATACGTGTGTGTGTGTGTGTGTACACCACATCTTCTTTATCCATCCTTCTGTTGATGGACACTTAGGTGGCTTCCATGTCTTGGCTATTGTAAATAACACTGCTGTGTACATTGGGGTGCATGTATCTTTTTGAGTTAGGGTTTTTCTTTTTCTCTGATATATACCCAGGAATGGAATTGTGGGGTCATATGGTAGTTCTATGTTTAGTTTTTTGAGAAACCTCCATACTGTTTTCCACAGTGGCTGTACAATTTACGTCCCCACAAATGGTGTACATGGGTTCCCTCTTCTCCTTATATTTTTCCTTTTTTATTTTTTGGAAGGCAATCTTCTCATTTTAATTTTTTTTTTTTTATTTTTTTGTGGTACGTGGGCCTCTAACTGTTGTGGCCTCTCCTGTTGCGGAGCACAGGCTCCGGACGCGCAGGCTCAGCGGCCATGGCTCATGGGCCCAGCCGCTCCACAGCACGGGGATCTTCCCAGACCGTGGCATGAACCTGTGTCCCCTGCATTGGCAGGCGGACTCTCAACCACTGCGCCACCAGGGAAGCCCTCGTTTTAATTTTTAAAAGGTTATTATAAATTGTTTTGGAAAGAATGCTTCCATTTAAAGGCATAAGATAAAGGCAAATATATCTTTTCTAAAAATCTATAAAACAAGAGTAAAGTTCACGTAGGGCATCATTTGTTTTACCTTACACCTCCTTCTTTTAATTTTTTGAATCATGTGAATATGTTACGTATCTTAAAATACATATGTGTGAAAAAATACATATGTGTGTTGTGTATATATGTGTGTGTTTGTGTACACGCAAATCCACATATCATATGTTTATTTTGCTCCCCCAAATTTTACTCTTCTGTTTTATCCCTTATATTCACAGCCCATGCATAATACATTGTGGGTCTGAGGAAGACAAAAAAAGAAACCCTCTTTGCCAAGTTCTCAATAAAATTAAGACAAAAGAATGAAGCAGACAGGAGACCAAAATAAAAGGCAAATTTCCTTCCCAATTTTAAAAATATCCTGCGATGAGATAAATTCATCTATAGTGACCCAGGCAGAGCTGAACCGAGGCAGGTTCACCATATTCTGGTGTACTATGCAAGATACTTAACACCTTAGGATCTGGCACCTACCAATCTAAACAGTCTACAGCTACAGACAGCACGGACAGCTGTGTGGGTGTGTAAGCTTGCCCAGGCAGGGCCTGATTCTGTACTTAGTGTGAGGGGCAGCGCAGAAAAATGCGTGCTGAGGGCAGGCCGGCTCCTCAAGAGAAGGGAACCCATGCCCAGTTTATCCCTCCAGCCCACCAATCAAATCAGTCATTTCACCTCTCAAGGGAAGAGTGAAGTAAGGGAGTAGAGAGAAACCAGGAGTGTTACCCTAATCACAAATGGAGATGGAAGGAAACATCACAAATAGGGAAGATTCCTTCGGAAGAACAGATTCAAATGTAAAACTATTAAAAGTTGTACTAAGGCTTTGAAGAAAATAAACAAGGTGCTATGATAGATACCAACAGTGCAATGAACCTATACCTATGTAAGTTATTTTCAAAATGAGTGCTATGCACTTATCCCCTTGCCCCCCGAGTTCATATATTGAAGTCCTAACCCCAAATGTGAATGTATTAATATTTGGAGATAGGGCCTATAAGGAGATAATTACAGTTAAATGAGGTCATAATGGTGGAGCCCTGATAGAGAGGATTAGTGCCCTCATCCAAAAAGGCACCAGAATGCTCACTCTCTCCCCTGCCACTTCCCCCTCAACAAAGAAGAGGTCGTGTGAGCATACAAAGATCTGGTGTTGCCTACAAGCTGAAAGAAGAGGGCTCAGAATAAAATCTACCTTGTCAGCATCTTAATCTTCAACTTATAATATATAACTTCAACTTATATAATATATATATACAGAGAGAGAGAGAAATGTAGAAAGCTTATGACATGTAACTACAAATTTTTATATTTATCTTCATAGTGCCTATTGAATGAAGAGCATTGTTAGAACATGATATAAACTGTAAGCTGAGCTAGATTATAAAGGTTCTTTTTAATGTTGAATTAAAATGTGGGTCCCTTAAAAATTAGATGTATACCTTATTTTCAAGATTGAGTTTTGAATTAATGTCCTGTCTCAAATAATACTTGCAAACAATCAATTTAGACTTTTCATTGCTTACTTACTCAGTTGCTTCTCTGTTGGGAACTCTTCTCATGGAGAAAGCCACCATCGCTTTGAAGAGATATTCTTCATTTGTATCCCAGGTGTACTGAAAGAGAAGTAAAACCGAAGGTAAAGTGAAGAGGCATGGGGTAAAAATTGGTCCACTGGGTTCTAACTGTGGCCACACTGGTGTTGGTGTGTGTCTGTGTCTCTCTCTCATCTTCCTCATACAATAAAGACTGGAGACCATGATAAATCATGTCACCATAATGTTCAGGATAGAGTTTCCTGGCTATTCTATCATTGTAATTGTGGTGTGTTTCCCACTGCATTAT
The DNA here is from genome assembly GCF_039906515.1 of Pseudorca crassidens. NCBI lineage: Eukaryota > Metazoa > Chordata > Mammalia > Artiodactyla > Delphinidae > Pseudorca > Pseudorca crassidens. The sequence continues at coordinate 121,121,610 of NC_090317.1, read as the reverse complement.
CTTCTTCCAAATCTGCAGTATTAGTAGCCAGTCAACAAACAGGTCACTTGGACATCTCATCCTGGACATAAACAGTTGATTCTCTCCTTCCCTTTCACCTTTCCCTCATAAACTGACTCCCCTTCTCAGCTTCCTTCCCTTTATTAACACCGGTACAATTTTACTTTTTATACTCTTAGCTGAAAACTTGAGTGTATGTGTGTATTATGGGCTGAATTGTACCCCCCTACAAAGAAATTCATATGTTAAAATCCTAACCCCCCAGTACCTCAGAATAGAACCATATATGGAGATAGTGTCTTTACAGAGGTGATCAGGTTACAATTAGATCACTAGGGTGGGCCCTAATCCAATATGACGGGTGTCCTTGGAAGAACAGGAGATTTGTCACAGACACATACAGAGGGAAGACGTGTAGACACAGGGAGAAGACAGCCATCTAGAAGCCAAGGAGAGAGGCCTGGAACACATCCCTCCCTCACAGAACTCAAAAGGAACCGACCCCGCTGACACCTTGATCTTGGACTTCCAGCCTCCAGAATGAGAGAAAACAAATTTCTGTTGTTTAAGCCACTCAATCTGTGGTACTGTGTTACAGCAGCCCTAGCAAACTGAAGTGGCTGACCCCACATTTTAGGTGGTAATCAAGTGTAACTGGAGAAAATCACAAAACAGGTTCTGTGGCTTAACTCTAAACTCATGATGACCTACTCCCAAATTGCCCGGGATCCCGTTAGGATTCTCCATCAGTTTTCTCTCTCTCAAAGTTCACAATGACTATTTCAAAGCTCCTTCAGGCCTCCCCAAATCTCAGTGCTTCCCTCAAACCTCACTCTCACTAGGAGCTCTTGTTTTATAAGTTACTGATACATCTCGAGTCATCCACTCACACTCCCCCGCCCTCCTGACACCAAGTACAAAACTTCCTCCATAGACACATGTCTTATCCACATCCTCCCCCGAAGGGCCAGATGTGGTGTTTCTCCTCCTGTCAACGGCTGTTCTGTCCACCTCTATTAGGAACGCTTCCATTCGGCCCTTCCCAGGATCTAAACAATACAGTTTTCCCCTCTCTTCTGTGCATTCAGTGCTGACTGGAGGCTGTCCATTGACTCTGAACCATGACTCTGAACTCTTTCCCATTAAAACAACAGCAAAACTAAATCACTTTATTCAGTCCTCCTTCTTCTACCCATTGCTGTCTCTCTCCTGCCCTTCAGAGCCAAAATTCCCAAAGGAGTTGTCCATCCTTCTGTCTTTACATGGTCACTGCCCACTTACTCTTTTTTTTAAATATAAATTTATTTATTTTATTTATTTTTGGCTGTGTTGGGTCTTCGTTGTTGTGCGGGGGCTTTTCTCTAGTTGCGGCGAGCAGGGGCTACTCTTCATTGCGGTGAGCGGGCCTCATTGCGGTGGCTTCTCTTGTTGCGGAGCACGGGCTCTAGGCACGCGGACTCAGCAGTTGTGGCACATGGGCTTCAGCAGTTGTGGCTCGCGGGCTCTAGAGCGCAGGCTCAGTAGTTGTGGCACACGGGCTTAGCTGCTCCCCAGCATGTGGGATCTTCCCGGACCTAGGGCTCAAACCCGTGTGCCCTGCATTGGCAGGCAGATTCTTAACCACTGCGCCACCAGGGAAGCCCCACTACCCACTTATTCTTAACCTCCTCCACCATCTGCCTTCCAATCACTCCACTCCACAAAGCGGCTCTCTCACGTTACCAATGACCTTCACGTTGCTCAACACAATGAGCAGTTTTCAGTCACGCCTCGCTTGGCCTCTCAACAGCATTTGATGCTCTTGAACAGTCCCTTCATCTGAAGGCACTCTCTTCCCTTTCGTGATACAGCATCGTCCTGGTTGTCCTCCTGCCCCTCTGCCTCCTTTGCAGGTTCACCCTCCTCTACAAGGGCTTTAAGCTTTCGAGAATCGCTAAGCTCAAGGCTAGCCCCTCTCCTCTTGCCACCCTCCGCTTTCTCCCTCAGCACTGTCATTACCACCTCAGTGCAGGTGACGCAGGAATGTGTATCTCAAGCCAGCTCTGTCCTTGCCTGTTTGTCAATAATACCTCAAACTCAGTAAGTCCAAAATTAAAGCCATGGTTTTCTTGTTGGTTCTTGGTTCCCTGACTCATAAATGGGCCATCAGGCATCCAGCTGCATAATTAGAAACAAAAGCTTATGCTTCACCCGTCGTCCTCTCTTCCTTGTCATCCCATCCCCGTGACTCTCAAATCCCTTCACTGCCCCCTCTCTCTCTCCACCAACACACCATACTCCAAATAGCCATCATCTCCCACCTGCACTACTCCACCTGCCTCCCAACTGGCTCCTCCTCTCTACTCCAGGCGCCTGGACTCTGTCTTCCACACTGTAGCCAAAGTGTCTTGTAAACACAAATTCTGTCATGACGCCCCTTCCACGAAACTCCTCGTTGCTTTAAAGATAATATCAAGGACTTCCCTGATGGTGCAGTGGTTAGCAGTCTGCCTGGCAATGCAGGGGATACGGGTTCGAGCCCTGGTCCAGGAAGACCCCACATGCCATGGAGCAACTAAGCCCGTGTGCCACAACTACTGAGGCTGCACTCTAGAGCCCGTGAGCCGCAACTACTGAGCTCGTGCACCACAACTACTGAGGTTGCGCTCTAGAGCCTGTGAGCCGCAACTACTGAGCCCGCGTGCTACAACTACTGAGCCTGCGTTCTAGAGCCCACGTGCCACAACTACGAAAGCCAGCATGCCTAGAGCCCGTGTTCTGCAACAAGAGAAGCCACCGCAACGAGAAGCCCGTGTGCAGCAACAGAGAGCAGCCCCCGCTCGCTGCAACTAGAGAAAAGCCCGTGCACAGCAACAAAGACCCAACGCAGCCAAAAATAAATAAATAAATGGATATATTAATTTAAATAAATAAATAAATAAATATATATATATATATATATATATATAGAACATCAAAACTCCTCAACACAGCCCACACATTCTTTGGCCTGACCCCTCCTTCCGCCCGAAGCTCATCATGCGCCATGGTCCTCCCCACTGCTCCACTTCCAGGCACCTTGCCCTCCTTCCACCCTTCACTCTTCCCAAGTTCTTTCCTATAATAAGCCTTTGCATGTGCTGGTCCCTCCACCCTCTTTCCTTTCATCCCCTGGTTCACTTTTACTCCTGCTTTAGACCTCACACAAATGCCAGTTCCTGCGGCCCCTCATGAGGCCAAAGCCCCTACGTACTTCTCCTCCCTGTAACGCTTGCCAAGATTACACACTTGCATTTGGTTCATTAATATGCAACCAATTCCACTACTATTAGCTCCCCTAGGGGGCAAGGATAAGCCTGGTTTTAGCTGCACTGCATCCCCAGCATCCAGCACGGGGCCTGCCCTCAGAGGATCCTGGGATAAGCAACCCTACGCACTGGCAGAGATGGTGGATTCTGCAGTCAGACTGCCTGGGTTCAAACCTGACCCCTGCCCCTTACTGACTTGACATCTTGAGTAGGCCACATAATGTCTCTGTGCCTCAGTTTTCTCATCCACCTAATGAGAATGGGAATACCCATGCCACCTTCCTCAAAGGGTTGTTGTGAGGGCTAAATGAGCTGATGTGAGCAAAGTGATTAGAAGGGTCCCAGCTAGAAAGTAAACTAAGTTCTCAAGGAATGGTGGCGGTTAGAATGATTATTACTCACGGAGCGAGCGAACAAAACGGTTCCAGCCCTGCCAACTGAATACTTCCAACTATCTTTAGCACTCTTTTATCATCTCTAGCCTGAGGCGTCTTACTATCACCTTCTATTCGGGAAAATGGTCACAGACCATGCTGGAAAACCAAAACTAGAATGACACAACTCCATCTTATTAATTCAACAGTCTTTACTGTTCCTATAGCTACCGGAGCCCCATGAGTATTTTTTTAACTTTAATTTCATAAGCATATATTTCATGCTATTACTTTGACATCTGAGAAGAATTGAAGAAACCTCACCTGAGAATTGGAACGTTTTGTGCCATGAAAGATCTCATGCGGGTGAAATGTGCCCTCCTTTCAATGATGAGAAAAGTCACTGACAAAGTTCAAATGACCACAACGGTGAGGAGCAGAGCCCAGCCCACACCTGAGAGCCTGACTCAGGCCCCTCTGCTCCACTCTGCTAGGCTGAAACGTGCAGGCTTGCAAAATTGTTTGGGGCAGCACAGAACTTCACATATTTTCCAGCACACACTGCAGATTAAATACTTCAGGCAAAATCACTTTACTAACAATTTCTATTTCACTACAATCTTTTTTGCTTTAAGAAAATATCAGATTTCAGGTCTTTAGAAGCAATCTATACAAGTTTAAGATAACTATGAAGAGAAAGCAGTGTTATCAGCAAACAAAATTTTAAAGGAACATACAAGTTTCTTCACTTACTGCTTTATCTCCCAGAGCTGTTCTGAGACTAAGTCTCACTTTAAAAGCATTTTCTGCATCTGCCAGAGAGAGAAAAGACAGAGAGCACTATATGATGATAAAATCTGCCAAAATGGAACCTGATAGATGCTAATATTTAATGCAACTCGAATCAACAGAATTGCAAGTAAACTGCCCCAGATACTTCCGGAATTTTAACTGCAATCATCTTAAATGGCTGAAATTTTAATTTCAAACTCATAAAACATTCACAGGCTCAACTTTCAAGCCATGACACGACGGCAGATTTAGAAAAATAAAGAAGTCTTTCAGGCAGAGACTTGTCAATCATTTAGAAAACTGTTCATCTATTTTGAAGTTTCAAGGCTTACGTACCTGGCTGACAGAGTTCGGCATGAATAGCACTCACTAGAAAAAAGAGCAGCCACAACAGCCACAACATTCTTTCAAACTGGAAAACACAAGACAAACGGAGGGAAAAAAAATCCACCCTTCGCTTAAAGCTGCCTTAGCCATTCTGTGACCCGGATTAGAATATCAGACAAACAAGCAAGCCACCAACTAAAAGGTTTAATGATTAACCCCCATCATCTGGGTTAATACTTTTGAGAGAAGCAGCCCATCTCCTGTCAGTTATTTACGAAAATCTGTTTGGAAAACAGATTAGCTGTCCTTTCCAAATTCTACCTCTAAAGAATGTTTTCTCTGCTGACCCAAAAGTCGGAATCCTCCCCCCACCTTTCTTCTGTTGTTGTCTGGTTAAATGCACGGTGGAAAGCATTAGTCCATTCTGGAGGTTTACCTTGGCATGAACTTCCCATCTTTTCAGGGCTGAAATATCTCTGGCGTATAGATAGACTCTCTTAATTTAGGAAACAAACATCACTCCTTTCTATCTCTGGTGAACAAAGGACACCCTTCCAAGACTGGCCTCATTAGACTCTCACCTCCACAGGTAAACATTCAGGAGAGTTTCCAACTCAAAGAGAATGGTTTTGCTCAGCGCTAAGCTCTGGTAGTTGTGTAAAATCAAAAGTTAATGATGTACAGCAGTGCGATCCAATGGAACATTCTGTGATGATGGAAATGTTCTATATCTGCACTGTACACTATGTATACAATACGGACGCCACTAGGCATCGGTGGCTGTTGAGCACTTGAAATGGGGCCAGTGCTGCTGAGAAAATGAACTTTTACTAAGTTAATTTAATTTAAGTAGAAACATGTGGCTAAGCAACTACATTGCTCAGTGCAGCTACACGACAGTAATTAGGAGCTACCGACCATGAACTAGCTTTGCTGAATTATTTCTCTAATCCTCAAAACAGCACCCCACAGTTGCTGTGGTATAATCATCTTACATACGAGGAAACCGAGGATCCAGTATTTAAGGCATTGCTGGCAACAGGGAGTGGAATGGGTGTCACTTTACCAGCCTGGATGACTTACACTTGAACCCTATCTCCACCACACTGAACCCGACTGTGTCTCAGGGTCATCACTGATCAAAACTGAAATTGTAACGAAACCTCAGAGATGCTCTGAGGACTACGGCAGTGAGTGGAGAAGAACCTTTCCCCTAGTGGCCATTCTACAGGTGCTGATCAAGCCCCCCAGCGGGTCAGTGTCAGGACTTTCCTCTCTACCATGCTGCCTCTGCATGTGTTCAGTCCCCACATTCCACCTCGTTGCTTGAAAACCATGAATGGAAAAATCAGATCGGGTGACCCGGCTGTTAAACAGACAATCTGGATTTTTAAAGCAGCAACAAGAAAAATATCAACAGCTACACTTCTCATTTCCCCTTCCTGGTTAGGGTGACAGCTTATCGTAGATGACCCACTGCTGTTGGCTAACTCCACTTAAGAGCTTTTCCTCATCTCCTCCACCTTGGTTGCCGGGGCACAGAGTCAGGAAAAGTTGTACTAGAGAGAGAAGTGGCCAAAAGTTAGCCTAGTAGTCATTCCAGAAATTTCACTATTAGATGAAATGGAAATTTCCTAGAAGGAAGGGCCCGCATAACTGACCCCTGAAAATAGTCAGACTAGATGAAGTTATCTTAGGAAATGTTAGACTAGATAAAGGCATCCTGGGGGCGGGGAGGGAATAGACAGAGACGTAACAAAGCTGATTATTTGCATCAAGGAACAAAGCTGTGTTAGCGAGACAGAAATCTGATTCAGCCTTCTTTTCGCCTTAAAACTTCATAAATATATCAAATGTCTCTCTTCTGCTTTTACTTAGTCACTTATGTGACGAGGCTTGAAGACAGTAAAATGCTGAGTTTTTGTCAGTGTAAGCCACTCATTTGAAAAGAGAAGAAAATCTCTTCTCTTCTGAATTATGATTTCTCAATGTTTGTTGTCTCATTTTTAAAAACAATAGAAAAAAGAATAGAAGTTCTGTACAGAAAATACAGAGAGGCAAAAAGAGAAAAGTACAAAATACCCATACTACTACCCGCATGGACGACCAATGTGAATATATTTTAATAGTTGAAACACACCTTCCGTAGCCTTGGATCTTCTTGTATGTTCTCGTGTGATGTTATTGTTGTTTTGTCTCACTGTAGTGGCCCTATGGGAACAGGGAAACATCACGGTGGCAATCACATGGGCCCTCCACGGGATCTGATGAGTCGCTTTATTTTCATTTATTTATCTATGCATACATGCATGCATGCATGCCGCACTGTCTGGCTTGCGGAATCTTACTTCCCCGACCAGGGATCGAACCCGTGCCCTCGGCAATGAAAGCGCGGAGTCCTAACCACAGTATGGTCAGGGAATTCCCTGGTGAGTCACTTTAAAATTGATAGATCATGAGATATATCAAATTTATTTTATTCCTAGTTTACTGAAAATTCCCTTTACTGAATTGTATTCAATAACCTATATTGAATTGTATCACCTGCCTTTTCAGTATCTATTAATATGATCCGAGAATTTTTACCACTTGGTACATTATAGTTTAAAATTTCTTTACACTGATCCAACCCTTAGATAAGCTCAGTTTGATGATTTCTAACATGCTTCTGGACTTAGTTGCTGTGTTTTTCTTTCTTTAGGTTTTTAAATCCATTTTTGTAGAAGAATATTTAGGTTCCTTTTCAAGCGCTGATTCTTTTCTCCAGCCCTCGTATTATTACCATGTTGAAAATGGTACAGATAGATTTCTAACATTGTCTATGTTTACAAATACTTGAAAATGTAGAAGAAATAAAATATTCAGAGTTGAAGATTCTGGACCATACATATTTCGGAGGAAGAGTTCTTTTAAATTTTTCTTATATTGCCAGTAATTTCAGGTTTCGTATTTCTTTCTGAGTCCCTTTTCACTGTTTACAGTATCCAAGAAATGCATTCATTTCATTAAGATGTTCCAGTTTTCTCATGGACTTTATACAATATTTCCCATAAAATACTCCATTCACTGTTACATTCCCTTTATATTTTCTAGTTATATATTAATTTTTTTCTCATTTCCCCTTTGTTCTTTCCAGAAATTTACCTATTTTTGTTGTTGTTTAATCAAACAACAAGATCTTGCATTTAATTTTTAATTCCTTTCTTTCTGCTTTCTGCTTCATCCATCTTTACATTTATTAAGTCTTTACTCTTTCTGTCATACTGGTTTTCTTGTTCTTTTTATAACTCTTGAGTTGGCTACTAGGCTTATTTATTTTTAATCTTTCTCAGTTAATGTGAAAATATCTGTGGCTATGAATTTTCCTTGGACTACTGTTCTGGCCACATGACATAAGAAGTACAGATGTACAGTGATCTCATTCTATTTTCTAAATAGTCTATAGTTACAGTTTTATTTTTCTATACCCCAGTATTTGCTTAGAAGAGTACTTGTCATTAGCAAAAGAAACAGCAGCCAAAAATGAAATGATTTAAAATATTGACTTTTATAAGTCCTGTCAGATGAATAGAGAGAGAAAACGTATAATGATAAAATAAGACACCGTCAATAACTTGACGTAAAATATGAAGACTCTTACAAGGTCTGGATCACTTGGAACATGCTAAAAATGATTTAACAACTAAAGAGCTTGAGAGGTCAATAAAAGACGTGGAACACAGAACTAGATGCTATTGTTCTTGCCTCTCAACATATCGGGTTTTTTTCTTCCACTTTTCAAAATCCTGTACATACTTAGCCTTTATTTTCATGCACAATTTTAAGTATTAAACCTCCAGAGAATTCATATCAAACTTGCTTCATACAATGCTCATTTCAGCAATTTCACAAATAGGAGCTTAATAATTTATCAGTAACAGTGGTAATGATGGCAAATAAAGCATTTTCAATCATTCTGAATATGGTCCTATTTACTGCCAATATTTAGAGTTTAGAGAACGCAGATAAAAAATTGAGACTACTGTAGCCGTGAGCAATATGAAAGGCACTGAGTCTCCTGAGACAGGAAAGAGAAATTGATTTCTCTGTGCTTTTTTATACTCCACAACACTACTGGAAAGCAGTTTCTTGGCACATAACTATTGATCTACTGCTCTGGAGGGTGAATTAAATATGAGACCACACGAAAAGAAAACACGTGAGTTGTTCTTTTGATTCACACAAGATGCCTTTTAAAGTACATCAGAGCTGTAAACGCATATGGGGGATTATGTATGCTCCATTTACCTGCAATAAAACAAGATGTAGCAGGGAGAACCAATGTAGCTTTTAAATTTTGAAGCTGATTGTTCTGTTTCACTGTCACAAACAGGTATTTTGTAAACCTATACAACCTTGAACACTGTGAGCTTTCATTTTTTTAATCTTTAAACATCTTAACCACTATTACAGGTCTATCTCAATGATCACCTCCTTCGAGGAATCTTTCTTTTCTTTTCTTTTTGTTATAGATTTTTAGCTGTTACTATTTGCTGTGGACTTGTCTAATCTACTAACTTTTTATTCTCTCTTTGTCCTATGTTCCCATAGCATTTTGTTCACATTTGTACATGGATCTATTGCCAACATGATTTGCTTTTGGGTCCTACAAATTTTAAGCTCCTGGAGGGCAGGGACTATATTTGGTTCCATTTGCATTTCTCACGGCCCATGAATATTTGGTAATTTAATAACACTGAATTGACTTATTTGAATCATAAATGGGCAGTTTAAGGAGCTCAAGACTGTGGAAATGAAGTATCACGAGGTACACTGCAATTTTTTTGACATTCCCAGCCAGAGAAAAACAACTCCCAGTATCTTTGATAAACAAGGAACCCTGGGCTTTGGAAAATTTTTGTCTCCACTCCCGTACCTTATGCCCTTTTCAAGATGAGAAAAAAAATCTGAAGCTACGATATTCGAAGGCTCATCAAATTTTGTAGGTTAATCAACAACTGTAACCATTATGAACCTTGCCTTTTTTTCACACAGGGTAACAATTTTCTAGTTCAGAGAAAGTTAATCACTAATGTTTGGAAATGAAGATTAATTCAGACAAACTGAGTGAGTGTAATTCTGCCAACTTTATATTCCTAAGGTAGCAATTTAAAGGACGTTTCATAAACAGGATGCATATGCGCCTGTCTGAGTGTCTCATCTGCATGAAGACCAATACATTAAAATAAGTCCTATGTAGAATGTAAATTGCTGCAGCTACTATGGAAAACAGTACGCAGGTTCCTTAAAAAACTAAAAATAGAGCTACCATAGGATCCAGCAATCCTACTCCTGGGCATATATCCGGAAAAGATGAAAACTCTAATTTGAAAAGATACATGCACCCCAATGTTCACAGCAGCGCTATTTACAATAGCCAAGACATGGAAGCAACCCAAGTGCCCATCAACAGACGATAGGCTTAAGAAGATGTGGTATAGATACACAATGGAATATTACTCAGTGATAAAAAAGAATGAAATATTGCCATTTGCAGCAATGTGCACGGACCTAGAAAATATCATACAAAGTGAAGCAAGGCAGACAGAGGAAGAAAAATGTTATAGGATATCACTTATATGTGGAATCTAAAAAATAATACAAATGAATCTTTATACAAAACAGAGACTCACAGACATAGAAACGAAACTTAGGGTTACCAAAGGGGAAAGGTGGGGGATAAATGAGGAGTATGTGATTAACAGATACACACCACTATACATAAAATGGATAAGCAACAAGGATTTACTGTATACCACAGGGAACTATATCCAATATTTTATAATAAACTATAATGGAAAATAATCTGAAAAAATATATATAACTGAATCACTTTGCTGTACACCGGAAACTAACACAACATTATAAACCAACTATACTTCAATGAAAATAAATAAATAAAAATTTTAAAAATAAAAATGAAAAAAAATAAGTCCCATGTAGTAAAAACAAGACTTTACTGACATTTCTTCCAGAATGTTTAACTCTTTCCAACTTTGCTTGGGTGTTGTATTAAGAGTTTTCTCAGGACTTCCCTGGTGGCGCAGTGGTTAAGAATCCGCCTGCCAATGTAGGGGACACAGGTTTGAGCCCTGGTCCGGGAAGATCCCACATGCCACGAAGCAACTAAGCCCGTGCGCCACAACTACTGAGCCTGCTCTCTAGAGCCTGCGAGCCACAACTACTGAGCCTGCGTGCCACAACTACTGAAGCCCATGTGCCTAGAGCCCGTGCTCCGCAACAAGAGAAGCCACCACAATGAGAAGCCCGCGCACCATAACGAAGAGTAGCCCCAGCTCACCGCAACCAGAGAAAGCCCGTGCCCAGCAATGAAAACCCAACGCAGCCAAAATAAATTAATTTTTTTAAAAAAAAGAGTTTTCTCACAGTTTTGACAAGTCATGATATTCTTTCTAGGCTAAAGATTATTGTAACCATGCTCTATGGAGTAGTATTTTCCATTCTTAATCTTATATCTGGCTGCCAGTTAGTGTCACCCAGTCACATTTAGTCCTGCCAATAGGTACCGCCTTTACCAACCTCTACAAAGAGGTAGAGGGGCCATGTATCTTTCAGGTTAGATGCTCTCATTTTCATAACAGAATTTTAAGCTACCCTCATTCTGCTTGATATACAAAGCATATGAAGTAATCAACACATCAAAGTTTCTGCCCTTAAGTTTTGCCCAGTGACGGTGACCTTGATCTTTCTACTGTCTGAAAACATCAAAAACTTACAGTACGAAATGTTTTTGAAGACCGCCTAAAAGACGTGCATGCAAGACCTCTATTACTACAAATCTGGCAGAGATGCCAGATAGGTTGTTGCAACCACTCATCCATCCTGGACTCACAACAGACATTGTTAATCTATTACAGAACATTTTCCTTCGGAGCCTGGACTCAGCCACAAAACTTCCCAATGCAGTTATTCAGTCAGTCGACATGTGAGCTAAAACTTACTTGCCATCGTGGGGAATGATGATCTAAATGCTGCCCTAGCTAAGTCATATCACTGAGGGCCTGTGATCTCAAATAAACAGGAAAGTTTGGGTGGTTCATAAAATTGATTTAGTTGTGCTTTGTGATTGTGGCAACAGTTTACATTGAGGGGATCTGTATGAAACTCTTTATGACACTTACACTTTATGACACTTGTTTCCTGCTTATTTCATAGCATCATTATGATGAGGAATCAGGATTTCCGTTGGGACTAAAAATCAAAAAAACTGTGCTTCTCAAAAACAAACAAATGGGGCTTCCCTGGTGGCGCAGTGGTTGAGAGCCCGCCTGCCGATGCAGGGGACACGGGTTCGTGCCCTGGTCTGGGAAGATCCCACATGCCGCGGAGCGGCTGGGCCCCTGAGCCGTGGCCGCTGGGCCTGCGCGTCCGAAGCCTGTGCTCCGCAACGGGAGAGGCCACAGCACTGAGAGGCCCGCGTACCGCAAAAAACAAAAAAACAAAAAAAACCAAAAAAACCCAAATGAACATGCAGGGCATTATGCTAAGTGAAATAAGCCAGACAGAGAAAACAAATACCATATGATCTCACTTATATGTGGAATCTAAAAAACACACATACAAACAAAAAACAAAACACCTAACTCACAGATACAGAGGACAGGCTGGTGGTTGCCAGAGGCAGGGTGTGGGGGTGGGTAAAATGGGTGAAAGTGGCGAAAAGCTACAAACTTCCAGTTGTATTGATACAATAAATAAACCATGGGGATGCAATGTACAGAAAGGTGACTACAGTTAATAATACTGTGTTGCATATTTCAAAGTTGCAAAGAGAGTAAACCTTAAAAGGTCTCATCACAAGAAAAAAAACTTGTAGCTATGTGTGGATGTTAACTAGACTTATTGTGGTGATCATTTCACAATTATATAAATATTGAATCATTATGTGTACCCCTGAAACCAATAAAATGTAACATGTCAATTATCCCTCAATTTAAAAGAAAGAGACCAGCACTTACCAAGTCCTTTTCCACCTATAACCGACCCCCTTACCACATCTTCCCTAACTTTCTCATCAATTCTTGTCCCATCCAAACCCAAGCTGGGGAACAGACTATAAGCTCCTTGAAGTTTGTCTTGTCACTGGAACATAGTACTCCATAAATATGACTTCAATGAATGAATAACTGAATGGCTAATGGAAAGTGCCCTTCCCCTAGGAGCGCCCACTCAGAGGTTTCTGGACAAGAAAAAAATAAATAAATAAAGCTGGTAATAACCTCTTCACTTTCCTCCTGTGGACCCAGAATTGTAAATGGAGAGAGTAAAGAAAATTAATCTCAAAGTAGGAGGCCAGAAGCAGAAATCTAAGTGTGGTGTTGTCTCCACAGGTCCTAGACAGCAGGAGGGCACAAGGTACCTAAAAAAGTCGTCTGAAGGAGACATCCATCAGGAAGTAGAGGAGTGTGCTTACTCCATGCAGCCCGCTAGCATTTAAAGTCGGCTGGGAAGCTGGTAGGAACACAGTTCCAGTTGGTCCTCAGTTACGTTTCCTATCCGGTTTCTGCTCTTGGACTTCTGGTGTTTGGAACTGGGAGAAATATGAAGAAAATCCATTTTTAGGCGTGGAGCAGAGATCCGCAGGCTCGTCTCACCCTATACACGCCACTAACATCTAGCTCCGAGACCCGGGCGACTTTCTCCTAAAATTCGTGAGCCCCGCCCGCTTCTCTGCGGCTTCCCAGGACCAGGCTCGGCCAGCAGAGGGAGAGCAGGAGGCGTGGACCAGGCCAGAGTCCAACCAGAAGGGGATGGCCTGGGAACCCAGGGCGTGGCCATGGCGGAATGCGGAATGCAGGGAATCGCGCATGCGCGGAGTTAGCGTGATCAATGGGGACCTCAGGGTTGTACAGTGCGGCATAGGCGGAGCGCCGGGATTGGCCAGGACAGAGGGGAGTGGAATATAACCCGGGCTTGAGGGGCGGGGTTTGGACAACCGTGGGAAGGAGCGGCAGCGACTGCCACTTCGGGAGGGGCGTGGCCTCGGCGTAGCACAGAGGCTTGACCTGAAAATGTGGGACTCAGTCGGTGCGTAGCCGCTCGTAAAGGCAAGACAGGATTGGTCGAGACTGCGGGAGAGGTGGGCAGAGGAATTACCAGAGTGGAAAGCAGAGAAATGGTCACAAGAGAGCGGCGTGGGGTCAGCGAAACGAGCGTGGCCCAGAGGATAAGAGGAATGTGAAAGGACTCGGATCAGGGGCGTGGACGCCGATGAAGAGGCGGGGCCACGGAGTAGCGTATGGGACGCAAGTGACGTAACAGAAAGGAGGGCCCTGGTGTAGGCGCAGTGTAAGGATTTACCGTGAACGTGGGCGCGGCATGTCCGTGGGGGCGTGGCTTTACAGTTCTAAGGTGTGCAACAAAGATGGTCCGGCTCCAAGGAGGGGTGGGGCCACGGCGAGGCCAGAGGTGGGCCCAAGTTAGCGCGCCGGCGCGTCACCGCGGCCGGAGGCCCGGAGCGATGGCAGCAGGGGCAGTCAGGCAGTCAGGCAGTCAGGACAGAGAACAGGTGCAGAGCTGGGTGGAAAACAGGTTCGGGCTCCGACACGGGGAGCGTAGCCAGGGCGGGACTTTAAGCTTCTTCGGGACGTGGGCCGGGCGCGCGGGGAAGTGACGTAATAGGCGAAATGACGTGTCCCGGCGTGAGGGGCGCGGCTAGGCACAAGGGGGCGTGGCCAATATGGCCGCGCGCCTGAGCCTCTCATCCCGCCCTGGTAGCGAACAGAGTGGTTCCCGCTCTGGGGAACGTTCGGGTAAAGTCCGGCGGCGATGTGGAGCGTGGGCAGCAGGGGAGCGTAGGCTAGCAGAGAGAACAGGGATCCTCTCATACACACGATCCGGCGCTGCAGTGGGCCCCGGAGGCGGGACAGCTGTTGGCCCCGCTAGGATGGCCACAGTCCCGGCGGGGCTTCTCTGTACGATGGGGTCGGGAAGACAGGGAGTCGCTCCATCTCTACTCTAGTCCTGTTCCTCCGCTCTGAGGGTCACCAGAAAACTGCACCCCCTTACGGTTTTGTGCATTTAAAGGTAGAACAGCTGTCCCAGAGAGTCTGGGAAGTAAGGGGGTTGCAGTTTCAGAAACCGAGGCCCAGCAAACTGGATTCACTCATATCTGCGTTGTTGATTTTCTTCCTGACTATACCAAGGGCCACGGACGGATTCACAACCACCCCCGGGGCAGGGGATCAGCAGCTATATCATGTGGACAAGTCTGAGTCTTCTCTACTCCTCAATTCTTTCTTCTATCCTTTTTCTTTAGTGCCCCGTCCTGGAGCTAGAGGGGAAGAACCTACCAAATACAGACGCTGTTGGTGGCTGTAATTCTTTGTGGCGTGAGTTGAAAGCTACTGCTCAGAAGATGCTGGAAAGTCGTTGTTATTAGTGTAATTCCCTCTTGTTTATTTTTTGCTGAGAAAGCTTGAGAAATATGGGGGGATAATGAAGATGTGTACACCTTATGTTGAGTAGAGTTCATTATCTGTCAACCACTGAAAACCACATTGCTTTCTGCTTCCCCTTTTTCCTTTGCTGACAGTCTGGTCATCTCCACTCTGCTGCTTAAAAGTCTTGCTGGAGTATGGAGAGAAGTTGGAAGTCTCTGGTGAAGGAAGCTTGTCCACACGCTACCCATAAGCTGCCCCTGCACATCCCTCAGAACGGTCTCTGTTCTCAGCCTGCACTGAAGTCCACAGTGAACCAATGTTCCCCAGCCCCATGCCCCCACTCTCCCTTCTGGGTCCTGATAAAGAGCTACACTGTTCTTGAGTATTTTGGAAATGAAAACCTTTCAACTTTCTAGGGCTTTCCTACTTCACTCAGAAATTGTAAACTCAATGCCAGGTCTGAAATGCACCTAAAGGCTGAAAGCAGCAAGGGCACCATTTCTGTGCCTGTGCACGCCTGCCCCGTTGTCCCTGGAGCCAGGCAAAAGGCTGCCACCACTCGTAGTTGGAATACAATGAGTTGCGTTCCTTTTGACTGAATACGAATATTGAGGAAATCTGATGGAAGGAGGGAAATGCATTTCATATCATTCCACTGGAGCAATTAGTGCGCTGGAGCAATTGCAGTGCGCTAAGCAATTATAGAAATGTAACCTTTGGCAACCCTATATTGGGATCATAGAGAAGAAGTGGGTGAGAGGAGCAAGCTGAACTTTCTCAGTCAAGATAAGGAAACATAACTTCTAATTTAAATTTCAGAGAATTGCAAAAACGCTGTCTTCCTTTCTAAATCAAAAGGCAAGAAAGTGAAGGGTCCATCTGATAAGAATCAAGGAATTTTTCTTCAACGCAACTGTAACCTTTAGTAGGTTTTTGTGCTTTGTTTTTTGTTTTTTTTTGGTGTTTTGCATAAGTACAAATGGCTTAACCAGGCAGAGTTGAAGAGCCAAGGCATTTAATAAATACACAATCTACAAGTGATTCTAAAAGGCTGTTAGAATCTGTTCATTCACACATTTCTGTCTGCAAAACAGCAGATAAGGACGGTGTAAGTAAAACCCAAGAGCATATATAATCAGTGATAGCAAAGGGCATGTAGCATAGGAAGCTTACCTTCCCTAGGGCCCATCCAGCTCATGGTCACACCTTTCCTGTGCCTGTACAACAAAATATAACTTATTGAGAAAATGTATTCTACATTTATACGTTCCAGGGTTCACCTGGGGCCTATTTAATAATGAGTATTAGTTTATTTGTAATGCTAAATTTTGCAGTTTATAGTCTAGGTGCAAATTCATAAACGTTTTTCTGATAAGCATCTTTCTTTCCGAAGCACATACCTGGACATTAATAATCTCACATATTGTTACACGTATTGTAGCCTAGCATTAGCTAAATTAAGTTTCTTTCTATTAGGATTTCCCTGGAACCCTCCTTGCCCCTGACCTTCCATGCTCCATTCCTTCCTTGGTTGCCTTTGACCATTCCTTCTCCATCTCTTGGCCTCCTTAATCACTCCATTTTGTTGGTCTCTATACACCTGTTACCCCTGGGGGGAGGGGATGTTCCTTCTCTCTCTAGCCTCACAACCTCTCTTGGGCACCAGAGCTGCACTGCCAACTCTCCCTAGACCTTTCCTCTCGCCTGCCCCCTTGGCACCTCAAACCCAATAGAATTAGTAGTAAGAGTGCCATCTTTCCCTCCCCGCCAGCTCCTGTGCCGGGTTCTGTTTCTTTGTTCAGGGGTTCATCCTCGTTCTACCATGAGGTAGAATATTCTACCATATTTCCTCACTTGAATTACTGGAATTTCATTTCAAACTCCACATGCCCAAATCTGAGCTGCTGATTTCCCACCCAAAACCTTTTCCATACACAGTCTTCCCATCTCAGTTCGTGGCAAGTCCATCCTTGCAGTTGTTTAGGCCAAGCATCTGCCAGTCATCTCTGACTGCTTTCTTTCACATCTTACGGGCTGTATCCCCAAGATACATCCAGTACCCAGCCACTTCTCACCACGTCCACTGTGACATCCTTAGTTCCAGCCCCTGGATTATCCTGAATGGGCTCCCTGCTTCTTTCTTTCATCCTGGTCAGTTTCCAGTAGGGCACTGTGAATGAGCTTTTTAAAATGTAAATCAATTCACATTCCCACCAGCAGTGCAAGAGTGTTCCCTTTTCTCCACACCCTCTCCAGCATTTATTGTTTCTAGATTTTTTGATGATAGAGCCACTATGGAGAACAGTATGGAGGTTCCTTAAAAAACTGCAAATAGAACTACCATATGACCCAGCAATCCCACTACTGGGCATATACCCCGAGAAAACCATAATTCAAAAAGAGTCATGTACCAAAATGTTCATTGCAGCTCTATTTACAATAGCCTGGAGATGGAAGCAACCTAAGTGTCCATCATTGGATGAATGGATAAAGAAGATGTGGCACATATATACAATGGAATATTACTCAGCCATAAAAAGAGACGAAATTGAGCTATTTGTCATGAGGTGGGTAGACCTAGAGTCTGTCATACAGAGTGAAGTAAGTCAGAAAGAGAAAGACAAATACCGTATGCTAACACATATATATGGAATTTAAGAGGAAAAAAAAATGTCATGAAGAACCTAGGGGTAGACAGGAATAAAGACACAGCCCTACTAGAGAATGGACTTGAGGATATGGGGAGGGGGAAGGGTAAGCTGTGACAAAGCGAGAGAGAGGCATGGACATATATACACTACCAAACGTAAGGTAGATAGCTAGTGGGAAGCAGCCGCATAGCACAGGGAGATCAGCTCGGTGCTTTGTGACCACCTAGAGGGGAGGGATTGGGAGGGTGGGAGGGAGGGAGACGCAAGAGGGAAGAGATATGGGAACATATGTATATGTATAACTGATTCACTTTGTTATAAAGCAGAAACTAACACACCATTGTAAAGCAATTATACTCCAATAAAGATGTAAAAAAAAAAAGTAAATCAGAGTATGTCCCTCCTCTACTCCGAAAACTCCATTGTGTTCCCACTTCTCTTAGAACAGTGGTTCCCAATCAGAGGTGATTCTCCTTCTCCAAGGGACATCTGCAATGCCTGGAGACGTTTTTGGTTGTCACAAATGGAAGGAAGGTGCCACTGGTATCTAATGGGTAGAGACCAAGGGCGCCGCTAAACAAGCTACAGTGCAAAGACTAGTCCTTTACAACAGAGTTATCTGGTCAAAATGTCAACAATGCCGAAGCTGAGAAACCCTGAGTTAGCGAAAGAGCCTTTACAATGGCCTACATGTCTCCTTGATATGGCATCCACTACCTCTGGACCTCACCTCCTACCACCCTCTGCCTGGTTCACTCCACTCCTGCTGTATTTACCTCCCCCTCCCGCATACTAATAATCTGAATGATGTTTTCCACGTGATCGGCCACCTCTGTTGTTTGCGACTTTTCTTCCTCTGTCCTCCTTTTGCTCTGGGTTATTAGGTTCCTTCAAGTTACTTGGGAGCTGATCAAGACTTCAAGCTAAAGATGGTGATGATGAGTCGCCTGAGGGTCATTCTTCAAGCCTCTCCATGCAAGGCATAGTGGAGAAGGTTCCAGATTCCGAGGTCCATGCTAGCAAGGCCCTGCAGCCTCTACACCTGTACTTAAAAAACCCGGAACCGAGCCTGTGAGTACATGGCTGCCTGGAGAGAGCAGAAGACTGGTTGTTTCCTAACAGTCACATGTGTTGAGTGTTTGCAGCTCTGATGTCAGTAGCATTCCAGACTGGGATTAGATGCCTTGAGAACTGAGAGTCATAACCCATTATTTCTCTGTTTGTTCAAATATGGAAAGCCTTTTTCTCCCCTAGCTTTATTGAGATATAACTGACCTAAGTCTAAGGTATACATCATGATGATTTGATACACGTACATACTGTGAAATGATTACCCCGGTGCCGTGTGGAAAGGTGTTTTCTTCACCAATTTTAACTTGTTAAAATGATGTCATGCAGAAATAGGTCAAAGAAGTCCTAAGTTTCAAATACTTTGAACCTGTTCTTTATTGATTTTTGTTAGCAACCGTTTTTTTACTAAAATTGATCCACGGACTGCGAATTATTTCTGTGAGTCTGAACATTCTGGAATTTACATATTCATGTTTGCAAGCAGTTCACTAGCTTCATACTCTGGAATATTCCGTCCCTCGTTACAAATTGCAGAAGAGCTGCTTCTAGGTGACCAGCTCGCCAGTGTGAGCTCCGCTGTGAACCCAGCAGATCAAGTGAGGCAGCAGATGGTCCTCCCTGACACCACGGCGCTACTGCCATGGGCGTGGGTCATCCTGTGCTGTCGGGGTGGACTGCACTGCAGATGCTGCATGGCATCCCTAAGTGTCCCCTGGGGGGCCAAGTAACCCTGGTACAGAACCCCTGAGATGATCGGAGAGGATAATGTGTGTGTTAGTGGAGACATGAGTTTAATGAAATGGTTAAGCATATATGCTAAGTAGTTACATATTCTCCACCATTCACAGTGAATTCACACAGAGTTTTCCAGTGTTGGTTTGCTTCCAGATTCTAGCTTTCTCAACTTTTCCTCCTTGGGTTTACTCTCTTTGACCCTGTTTTGCACATTACAAAAGGGATTTATTAGTAATGCTAATCTAGCTAAATCTATTGCCTTGAAACTGCTTCATAAATATATTTTTACTGTAAGTTTGTTTCCTCCGATGTTGACTGTGTTCTCATTAAACTGAGCTGGTCTGAGTCATAATAAATTTCTGGTTGCTGGGTGCGGCTTCCTACCATCAGGCCCCCATCCTACACGGACTGGCTTATTCTCAACACTGGCACTTTGCGGTCTAAGGCTTAAAATGGAAAAAAGTAGTCATATTTATCTAGTTACTAAATTTTGTGTGAGTGCTTTCCTTATTTTCTTGTTTGTTTATATATACAGAAAGTATTTGTTTTTATTTACAGAAAGATGGAAGTAAATCCAATATGCTCGTGTCTTTAGGATAGTTTGCTCCTTTTAGTGCTGACAGAACCCAGAAAGTATTGGCTTAGGGAGGTAGGGGCTTCTCTTGATTAATTTCCCACATCAGATGAAATGTTCTTGTTTGTAACTTACTAGAAGAAACAGGTCACAGTCACCGTTTGATTTTGGTTTTCGAATATTACTCTGTCCCTCCTTGTTTCCCCCAGGAGAATATTTGGTCTTTGCTGCCCTGGGCCACTGCGCATGTCCTATTTGTATATCCTGGTCCCTCATCTGTGTAGTTGTAAAGACGATACTCATTGATTCTGGAAGCTCAGTACCCCAGCGGAAGGCCCAATACACTTGTGACCCAGAGTGACGCAAGACCACTGAGGGTTAGTTAATGTGGAAAGTCCTTAGCTAGCGCCTGCCACACACTGAGAACTCGGCCTTGGCAGCGACCTCTAGTACCACAGTCGTTATCATCATCACCACCTTCATCACTGTCATATGCTCAGCACCTCCCTCAGATGTCTGACCATTGTTAGGATCCGGGAGCCGAGTAGGGAGTGACTGAAGGAGGAGGCTGCGGCGAATTTAGAAACAGCATTTCACTGGGGCCTGTGCCCTGTGCTCTGCCTTCACTCCGCACCATCCCTCTCCCCGAGGAATCACTGGCATCAACTCAAACTGCTGTTGGCTGTGATCTCAAGTGGCAGACAGTAAATGTTGACAGCCCTAACCCTGCAGACTGGTGATATGATAAAATAAAGATGAAAGCCTGCATCTATTACCCACGATGAAAATAAAATCACTTTCATTTCTTGTATCATCTAGTGAAATTTAGCCTAAATTTCTGTCACATAAAAAAGATTTAGGGTTTCCGGGCGGCGGGGACGGAGGTGGGCTTGGCGGGCCGCACGGCCTCGGGGCCGGAGGTCGGGTCCCCCGCCCGCCCCAGCGCCCGCCGCAGGCCGAGCCCCGCGCCCCGCGCCTCCATCCTGGGTCGCGGTGGTCGGAGGTGCGCCCGGGTCCGCGGGACAGGCGGGCGCAGAGGTCGTTTGTGTTTGAGGGGGCGGGGCTGCGGCGAGGTTCCGGCGCCTCCGCGGAGCACCTCGGGTCTGGGGCTGCGGGCGCCCGCGGCTTGCTATGCTCTCCGCACCCTCCCGGCTCTGCAGCCTCGAGAACACGGCTAGGCAGCAGTAGTTTAATGGGGAGTTGGCCTGCTGGGAACTAGGGGCCTGCTGGGGTCTCAGTTCTTGGCTGGCCCCGGAACACGAGGTTGCCAGGCGTGTGACGGCAGCAGGTAGCAGTGAGCCGCTGGTGCGGTGATGAGCAGGAAAGGAAGGACACTGGCTCTTGGCCTGTGAACCTAGGCAAGAACGACCAGCCAACACAATCCAGACCAAGGTCCGTGGGCCCAGCTCGGTCCTGTGCGGCTGGTCAGTGGAACAGACCTGCTGATGAGCCCAGGGCACCGCCCTCAGCTCTCCAAGAGAGTGCGCCTGAGTGGAGCCAGGGCGGTGTGCACCACTCAGCACGGCCGCCCTGCGTGTCCAGTCTGCTGGCAAGGGCAGTGGGGAGCCGGGGGAAGTCATGGCCTTGCGAATGTCCTCTGATGAAAAAGAACCTGCAGGCTTATAGAATAACTTTTGTGTGGAACGTTGGTGTGCTGAAAAGCAGTTCTGTGTGCCTTTCCCCCTTGGTGTGGATCAGCAGTGCTGAGGCAGCAGGCGTGATGCAGAAGTGTGAGCAGAGACCGTCTAGAATCCCCAAACTCCAGGGAAACTAGAGGTGACAGCCAGCCTAGTGAAGAGGCAGGAGGTGGGGGCGGGGGCGGCAGCCCAGCAGGCGCCCCTCGTCTCAGGGCCCTAATCCTGGCTCCAGCCGGGTGGTCAGGGGAGCTGCAAGGTCTTCTGGACGAGCAGAGCCCACAGTCCTGAGCTGTTCTTCTCTGTGTTTGGGTCATCTCCCCCCATCCAAGGGGAGAAATCTAGATGAAGTTTAAGAACTAGTGCTTTAAGAATGTGGATCTCATAGTTGAAACCTCGGAACACGTGTCTTCAGCACAAGGTGTTAAAGTGAACGGAAGAATTCAACGCCTTTTTGAGGAGGGTGTCTCCATGTGGGCAGAACTAGAGAATAAATGGGTCTTGAATAAAAAAAAAACAACAAAAAAAGATTTAGGCATGAGATCTTAGACCACAGGGAAATAAGTTTAATAATATTAATTTTTAATTTAATGAAATATAAAGAATGTCATCTAGAATGGAAATGGTACAGATTTGTTATTATTCTATTGATTCTTAACGTTCATGATCTCCCTAGTTTTAGAAGTAAGAGGAACATTTATTTTTAGGACAAATCTCAGTAGAATAGCACTGTATAAAATGTAGCTACTAGCCCCATGTGTGTATTTACATGTAAATATATTCAAATTGTATGGCCACCTGTGGCTAGCACTTACTATATTAGAAATTTCCATCATCAGAGAAACTTCTATTTGACAGGACAAGTCTATATTATAACTTAACTGTGTTAGAAAACTGTTCTATTATTTCTCCAATTCATTTTGAAGGACACTAATAAAGCCTGGAGAACGAGAGTATTCAAAAGCTTGTTTTGCAACGTCTTCACAGAGAATTCCGTTAATCCCCAGATAATATAGGCTGGGATACCCAGACTGTGTTGTCTTCCATTAATTTTCAAATAATCTTGAGAAACAGTGGACCTATTAGCCCTGTGGAATTACAGTAACGGCCTCAGGGGTATCTGCAGCTACAGTGAACTAACAGCCCTGAACTGACCACCAGGAAACGTGGGCCTTAGTCTCCTGCACTGGTAACTGCATGTGATGCTGTGGTTACCTGGGCTCAGCATGAAAGTGCCTTTTACAACCCTGATGCTCTAACAAGGCACTCTGTGATTATCCCCAACAAAGTCACATGGAGGGTCCCTGTGTATCCCATCACTGCAATAAGCCCTAGGCCTGCTAGGATGGTGTTCAATTTGACGAGGAAATAGCCCATCTCAAGAAAAAGGACAGTACAGGGCAAGGCACTGGAGAGAAAGCTAGTGATGGTATACAGCAATAATGTCCAAAAGATACATAATGTGAGCCACATAGACACTTCTAAATTTTCTAACAGTCACACTAAGAAAGGGATAAAGAAACAGGTGAAATTAAGTTTAGTTATATACTTTAACTCACTATATCCAAAATATTATCACTGTAACATGTAATCAATATAAAGATTATTAGTGAGGTAGTTTACAGGATTTTCTCCTAAGTCTTCAAAGCCCAGTGAGGTATCCTACAGTTTCAGCACATCTCACTGACTGACCAAGGGGAGTAGCCTGGCAAGGTTCTGGAATAGCGTGGCAAGAGCAGAGCTTGGGAAGAATGAGGAGAAATAAAATTAGATGGGCGAGATGGGTTCCTACTAGGAAAACCTCAACGCTTGGATGCAGAAGCTTGGACTTCACATAGTCTTTAACATGGGAACAACATGATGAAGGTGGTAATTTAGGAAAACTGATGGATGGCAAAACACAGTAAGAGGGGAGTAAGAGAGGAGGAAAAGTGAGCAAGAGGACCTTTCCTTGAGGAAAAGTCTGTGGTACAGGGGCCTGAATGAGGCTGGTGGTCATGGGCTGGACAAAGAAGAGATAAACCTCAAAGATCCTTAAGGAGAAAACAATGCGGCGCTCAGTAGAGTAAAAGGAAATAAAGATAAAACGGGAATGACCCCTTCCCAGTAATGCTCTTTATCTTATACATTCAATCCACAAGCAGGGACTGAAAGCCAGCTCAGTTCTTCATGGGGCTTGCAGAGCCGTGAGGGTGCAGAAAACTAAGCATATATGCATATACTTATCATCATACCCATGTAATAAACGATTTGAAGGAAAAGATCAGAATCCTATGATTAATAAAAAACAAGAGGGGATCGAATAAGAGGATAGGGAGGTGCGGAGGCGACACTTTTGCTGAAGACGTGACAAGCCAAGAAGAGGAGCCAGCCCTGAGCTGAATGAGGGGAGATTGATTTCTGAGAAGGAGCAGGAACTGAGGGGCTGGGACAGGAATGATCCCGAAAGACGGACACCCCCAAGGCTGGAGCTGAAGGTGGTACAAGCACAAAGTAAATCGAAGACAGGACCAGTCATGTAAACAGGAACTAAAGCTGAGCACATCCTCACTGTGGAATCTAAAGGGATTGTGTTGCTCTCAGTGTTACATTAGTGACACCTTCCTAACGACAGTGTGACGTCGTGCCCTTAAACCATGGCTGACAGAATCACTCTCTCTGTTTATTTCATTCTCCCCACATGAGAAGAAGCTGGAAACGCAGGCTCCGTTAGTCAGAACACGTAATCACCTTCCGACTTTGAGGGGAAGTCTGAGTAACCACCAAGAAATCATTTTAATCTGTATTTTGTTAAAATGCAGGAAGAGGAAGGGAGGAGAGAACAAAAATGTGAATTTATCATTAGCAAAACGAGCCCTGGGCAAAAGCTGGCTTCACGAAGGGGACAGTGACCAAGGGCTCCCTGGTGGGGGGATGCTCTGGGTTCCTAAAGGAGGAGGTGGGTGGGGGAAAGAAAACCTGGAAGCTGAACTTGTGAATAGAGGGGCATACAAATTGACGGGAGCGTTATGACCATACAAGAGCAGCTGAAGGAACAGGCCCAATTTCCTTGGGCTGGTGTTTGTGTGGGTGAGAGAGTAGACTCTAGGCCATTTCCTGAATGAAGTGGGGGACGATTTGGGTGGAAGAGGGCATCGTCTTAGGGATCTGCTCTGTATTCCCTTCTCCCCTAGTCTCCTTACGAGACCCACACGAGCTGGTTTTGAAGGGCGTGAATGCTCAAACCCTCAGCCTCAGTCTGAGCATCTCAGAGCGGACAGTGTTGTCAGGTTTCTTTGTGCCGGCGGGCAGCTTTAAGACTGAATCATGGCTGTTCTCGGGGTTTCTGGAAGTTTTAAAATATCAAATTAAAAATTAATCAGTATGGCTGATTCATTTTGTTGTGCAGTGGAGGCTAACACAACATTGTAAAGCAACCATACGCCAATAAAAATTAATAAAAAAACAATTGAAAAATTAATCAAATACAGCTTTTTATCCCAACAATAGCATTTGGATAATCAATACTCAAAGGGCATATACCCAGTAGGGCGCTACAGGGCACGGAAAAAAGGGAGGGAGGTATGGCTCCTCCCTGCAAGGAACTTGCATTCTAATCTGATACCAATATGACTATTGTACCAATTCATATGCATTTTTCATTTTAGATTTCTGAAACAGAAAGTCCTCCTTCTCTAAAGTAAGTTCTTGTTGTTCAGAAGTTATTTTACACTAAGGGAGAAAACCCAAAACGTTGGGTTCAGACCTCTCTAGAGACGAGATTACCGCATTATATGAAAAAATTGAGCGGGGGGTGGGGAAAGGGAATGCCCTGAGTTTGCCTATTGCTTTCTGCTCTAGACCAAGATTTCTCAACCTTGGCATTAATGATATTTGGGGCCACGTAATTCTTTCCTGTGAAAGCCCAGCCTATATACGTAGGATGTTTAGCTGCATCCCCAGCCTCTACCCACTAGATGTCAGTAGCACCCTCCTCCAGTTTTGACCACCGAGAGTGTCTCCAGACATTGTCCAATGTCCCCCGGGGTCAGAATCGCTCCCTCCTTTGAGAACCACTGGTCCAGAAACTGCCTTGGAGCGCTCTGTGTCTATGCCGCTGGGGCACTTGTACCAAAAAATCGAAGGTTAAGATCCTGCTTTGGGCAGCTATCTCAGGAAGAGAACCGTCTCCTCTGTAAGAGGAAACCAGAGGCAAGCTTGTTTTTTACAAGTGGAGTGCCAGTGACCCTGCCATGCACAGGGGGGTTTGACTGGGCAGCAGCTGCCTTGTCACTTTCACCAATCCTCAGACTCATTCTCAGTGGTGGGGTGAGGTGCAGAGGGTCGTTGGTAATGATTTATCTTGATTCGTATTTTGTCCAGCTTTCCTGTTGGTCTCGGTTCTGCCCATCCGTGCTGATTCTAAAGGGCAGAGAGCTGGACCACCCGAATTATACATGTGGGTTCTATCCATCATGTGTGGATAGCTCTTTCTTTGTTGTAAGAAGTTTCCTGAGATTTATCAGGGACTTGCCACAAAGACCTGGCGCTCGACTCTTCGGTAGAAAAATCACCGTCAGTGATGTCATCAGCACCCGTGTGGGACAGAGTGTGCGTGTACACCTTAATATATACAGTGTCATAGCTATCCATGTGGCAGGACTCCAGGGACCTTAGCAATGCTAACATTCTATCCAGGCTTTGCAGGATGGCTGCCTAATCCTCACAGCTGGCTCACGTAAGAGCTGAACCCAGCATACACGCTTACATGGGACCATATCATCCCCCCAGTGGGATTCCAGCTAGTGTCATCTCGAGGACAGCCCCCGATGTGCTTTCTCCTAGTGCACCCTCTCTGGGAGAGCGTGGACCTGGTCCCGGGGGGTGAGCGCCAGTCGCCCATCAACGTCCGGTGGAGGGACAGTGTCTACGATCCTGGCTTAGAACTGCTCACCGTCTCTTACGACCCGACCACCTGCCTCCGCGTCTGGAATAACGGGTACTCTTTCCTCGTGGAACTTGAAGACTCTGCAGATAACTCAGGTGAGAGCCAGACCTGTCTGTTGTCTCATCTGGAGTTAAAGGGACAGTTTCATGTCAGCACAGGCCACATCGCGAGGCCTCCATGGGAGCGGGGACCTCTTTTGTTAGCAGTGGCACGGGACTCACTGGACTCTTTTTTTCGTTGTATGATACACATAACATGAAATGTACTCTCTAAGCCTTTTTTTAAGTATATGGTTCAGTAGTATTAACTACATTCACACTGTTGTGCAACTGTCACCACCATCCATCCTCAGAACTCTGTACCCATTAAATAATAACTCCTTATTTTTCCCCGCCCTCCAGCCCCTGGCAATGAACATTTTCCTTTTGTTTCTATGAATTTGACTTTTGGGTGCCTCACTTAAGTGGAATTATACAGTATTTGTCTTTTTATGACTGGATGATTTCACTGAGCATAATGTTTCCAGGTTCATCCGTATTGTAACATGTGTCAGAATTTCCTTCTTTTTGAAGGCAGAATAATATTCCATTGTATGTACAGTTAATCTGTAGACAACACAGAGGTCAGGGGCACCAACCCTCCACAAAGTTGAGAATCTGAGTATACCTCATAGCCAGCCCTCCATATCTGCATTCCTCCATATTCTCGGATTCATCCAGCTGGGGATCATGTAGTACTGGAATATTTACTTTAGAAAAAAATCCACGTATTAGTGGACCCACGCAGTTCAAACCCATGTCGTTCAAGGGTCAGCTGTATATACCACATTTTGTTTATCCCTTCATCTGTTCGTGGACACTCGAGTGGCAGCCGCCGTTTGGCTATTGTGAATAATGCTGCTGTGAACATGGGTGTACGAATATCTTTTCAAGATGCTGTTTTCAATTCTTTTGGGTATATACCCAGAAGTGGGATTGCTGGATCCTCCTTGGACTTTTTTGAGTGTATGAAAAATGTCTCTTTTCATTTTTATGCACATTTCCATCTACTAGTATAAACAGTATTTCCTGTTAATACATATATCTCTGTGTATAGATTCTATAACTGATGTAGAAGATAGGGCGTGAAGTTAAAACTTTGCTAGAAATTTATTTTCTGTGTGTGTTGAATATGTGGTAATGTTCCTCTACTTGCTGACTTTACAAATAACTTTTATATTAAATAGCAATATTTAGTCAGATTTTAAATGATAAAATTGCAATACAGTTGAGCCTTGAACAACACAGGTTTGAACTGTTTAGGTCTATTTATACATGGGTTTTTAAAAAATAACTACATACTACAGTACTACACCATCCGCTGTTGCTTGAATCTACAGATGCGGAACCGAGGATAAGGAGAGCCAACTGTAAAGTTAAATATGCTGATTTTCAACTGCGAGGTGGTTGGCACCCCTAGCCCCTGCGTTGTTCAAGGGTCAACTGTACTGGGCAAAAGGCTAGTCGGGCAAGAAAAAGGCCTTTTATATTTGTGGTTACCCAATAACATGTATGTATTTTGTCATTCATTGATTTATTTATTCATTCAACATTTACTAAGTGCCAACCATGTGTCAGACATTGCACTGAGTGCTAGGAATAACAACTCGATTCTTGACCTCCCAGAGTTCAAAGTCTAGTGACAGAAGCACACATTAAATTAAAATGATAAAGCAAGTGTGATTTGAAGAAGGGTTTCTAAAAGTGCTGTGGGACCACAGAGGAGGGTGTGATGTAGACTGCTCAGAGGAGTCTACGATGATTCCACTAAGGAGGGGACATTTGTGTTGGGTATTGAAAGATGAAAAGGAGTTTGCCAAGAGGATTAGAAGGGCATCCAGACTGAAGGAAAACCATGTGCAGAAGCAGATGTTCAGAAAGTGGTCAAAACCCAAAGTGGCCAGAATGAGAATGTGTGTTGTGGGAAGAAGCGCGAAGATTGGTGATCATTGAAGATTAAGAGGGTAGGTGGAGGGCTTCCCTGGTGGCGCAGTGGTTAAGAATCCACCTGCCATTGCAGGGGACACGGGTTCGAGCCCTGGTCCGGGAAGATCCCACGTGCCATGAAGCAACTAAGTTGTGCACCACAACTACGGAGCCTGCGCTCTAGAGCCGGTGAGCCACAACTACTGAGCCTGTGTGCCACAACTACTGAAGCCCACGCGCCTAGAGCCTGTGCTCCTCAACAAGAGAAGCCACCGCAGTGAGAAGCCCGCGCGCCACAATGAAGAGTGGCCCCCACTCACCTCAACTTGAGAAAGCCCGCGCGCAGCAACGAAGACCCAACACAGCCAAAAATAAATAAATAAAATAAAATTTAAAAAAATATATAGTTTTTAAAAAAGAGGGTAGGTGGAAGGCAGGCTTATGAGACACTGGTTATTTTTAAACAGAGTGGCATAGCATGATATCATCTAAATAATTGGTCAATTGCTTTATTTTTTGAGATTGACCCAGGCAACCGTGCAGGACAGCTTAATCCACATGGGAGACGGTGGGAGCCTAAATGAAGGCTGTGGCAGTCGAAAGAGAGAGAGCAAGTTTTAACAAGCATTTTTAAAATAAAATCAACAGAACTGGGAGACGAGAAGGCTTCAAAGTGAGGAGAAGGCAAAGTTAACCATGACCTTGAGGTGTCTCACTTGGGAGGCTCTCGGGATGGCAATGCCAGAAAGTTCATGAATGATGGACAAGGATAATTTGTAGGGAAGCATAGGGAGCATATAAGGAAATAAAATTTCTTCTTACAACTTTTCCCCTAATTTAATTTTAAATGTTACGTTACAAATAGAAAGAAACACATTTTAAGTGGTTACCCCTCAAAAAAGAAATGTGTCTTCAACTCCTGTCCAATTCCCATAAGGAGAATCTATTTCTCTCAAGATAAGCATCTTCTCTCCTTTTGATGCAAATGGGTTTTGGATTTTAGTATTTCCTGCAAATCAAGATGGGAATGAACAAATGTTGATCCCTCACTGAAATGTTACTCACTTTACTATATAATTAAAAAAAATTTTCTCCCCAAATAAATCCCTTTATTCCAAAGTAATATTAATCCACATGGAATTAATTGCTGCTCCTGCATAAGTTTCTTCCTGTTCTTTATTTCTATCTCATTTTGCATCAGATTGTCATGTCTTTCCCAGTGGCTTTATTTTAGGTAGGGAAACATGTTTAAATAGTGTATGCTGAATAAGGCTGCTGAATTATTTTGGAGCAATCCTATATGGTCAGGCAGTACTTCTTTTAGTGGTGTTTCAACTGTACTTGGTACATCAGAATGCAATCCAATTTGAAAGCTTTGAGGATGCAGCAACTGGAGGAAGATGGTTTGGCTATGGTAGGAATATTTTTTAAACTATTTTTAAAAACCTTACCAAGTTTAAATGATGTGTTGTATTCTAGAATGAAAAGATAGAACATTAGAATATTGTTATTTACTTTAAGAATATGGGGATCAATACATTGGTAAGATAAACAATGCTTAAAATACAGGACTGTTAAGAATATATTTCAAATGGTATGAAACTGGGCTGTCCAATATGGTAGCCACAAGTCATGTGTGGCTGTTGAGCACCTGAAATGTGGCTACTGTACGTGAGGAAACGAATTTCAAATTTTGCTTCAGTTGATTGTCATTTAAATTTAGGAACTGACAATTCAGTTACTGGAAAACTTAAAAATGTTTGGGACAGCTTGGGTATGTTATCTACATTTTCAAGTGTAAAATATACAAATCAAGTATTTCTGATGAAAAGTTAGCATCCAAATTGATATGTGCTGTATGTATTAAATACACAACGTATTTTCAAGACTTAGTAACTTTTCACATTGATTATATGTTGAAATGACAATATTTTGAATATATTTGGTAAAATAAAATGTTTTCAAAATTAAGTTCACCTGTGTGTTTTTTGTTTTTTAACTTCTTCAATGGAGCTCCTAGAAGCTTTAAAATTACCTCTGTGGTTTGCATTACATTTCTATTTTTAGGCACTGGTATAAAAGGATAAAAGCAAATAATACTAAATATCAGTTAAAATGTGATATTTGATAAGAATGTATTTTAAATGGAGTAAAAAGATAAAGGCAAACAACTAAGGGAAATTCAGGAAAGGAACTAAACATTTAAGAGTGTGATGTGACTATACATTTGCTGAGTGCTTCATTTTTCTCCCATAGAAGTCTCTGTGGTGGACCCTCATCTCCGTTTTTAGATGGAGAAAGTAAAGGTCAGTGAGGTTAAGTGCTTTCCTGTCAGGTCACTCAGCTAGCACCTGGAGAACTGGACTGGAGATCTGTGGACCATACTCTGCACAGCACCTCTGAGCTCCTGCAGGTTCCATAGGTACAGGCCTCCTGCAGGCTCCCTGCCTTAGTCCACTCTGGATGCTGAGTGTTTTAAGGATACCCAGGTTTTAGTCTAGTCAAGTATGGTAAGACATACAGACGTGGAAATGGCTATCATGAAGGAAGAATTTTATTATACTCACAAATACCTAAAAAGAGGAGACATGGCATGCCATGCATGGCCACATGGGGAAGTACCAGGGGTGGTCAGGAGGCAGAGAGGGCAGGGGAAGACATGGACAGAACCTTTGTTGTGGTTTCCATGGGAAGGAATGGGTGAGACAACATAAGCAGGCTTAGGATTGGCCACTTTGGATAATTTCAGCAGGCTCTGGGCATAGAGGCTTCCCCCAGTTGTCTGGTACGTGGCCCTGGGGTGACTAGGGCAGAGGAATAGTAGCTCAGAGTATTAAGAATCCCAAAAAGGAAGTCGTTGGGGTCTGAGCTCTGGATTGGTTGGTTTGTACATGAAAGGCATGCTCCCTGTTGTTTGTTCTCTCTAGCAATTGACTAACCTCGGGAGAGGTGATCCCTCTAGCATCAGCAAGGCCTCAGATATCAAAGCATCAAATATAGAAACTGGAAAACATAGTTATTGCACTGAAGCTCCTCAGGACTCAGGGGCCTGAACTGAAAGCTGGGCCTTACTACGCGCTGGCTTGCCCTGACAGCTTCAGCCTCCAGAGCCTCTGTGCGCCAAGCACCAGTGAGACCCAGAGGGGGAAGCTGATGGAGTAAGGGACACCTTTTCCTGCAGACTGTGGGTTCCAGCCTATCAGCAAACAGCCTGCTCATTTGTTTTGTATCTACTTTCACTCAGTGATGTTTATAACATTCTAAATTGTCAATTTAAGTGCAGTTCCAGTACTGTGGACTGTTTTTAGGTAATCACCAGGTATCTGACTTTATCTTATTTTTTAATAATATGTTTTATTTATTTATTTTCTAATTCATTTTTGGCTGAGTTGGGTCTTCGTCACTGCGCGCAGGCTTTCTCTAGTTGCGGCGAGCGGGGGCTACTCTTCCTTGCAGTGCATGGGCTTCTCATTGCGGTGGCTTCGCTTGTTGCGGAGCACGGGCTCTAGGCGCGCAGGCTTCAGTAGTTGTGACACGTGGGCCCTAGAGCGTGTGGACTTCAATAGTTGTGGGGCATGGGCTCAGTAGTTGCATGTGGGCTCTAGGGCGCGTGGGCTTCAATAGTTGTGGCTCACGGGCTCTAGCGTGCAGGCTCAGTAGTCGTGGCGCATGGGCTTAGTTGCTTCATGGCAGGTGGGATCTTCCCGGACCAGGGATCGAACCCATGTCCCCTGCATTGGCAGGCGGATTCCTAACCACTGCACCACCAGGGAAGTCCAGGTGTCTGATTTTAATTCACGTTCTATTACAATTCTAGAGTGAGATGTCAATTGTTTTTAATATTTTCTCATCTATTGTTCTTTAGCTAGGCAAATATCATAAAGAGCAACAGAAACTGGTGGATACTACGGCTTCAATTACGCATTAGGTAATTTTTCCCCCTAAATCACTTGAAATATATTTTATGTTTTAATCTCAGAGTGGAGACGCTAACATGGCACTTTGAAAGGGAAAATGTTAATTCACCTCAGTGTAATTCAGGCTCTCTTTGAAAGCTGTCCCTTAAGACAACTTGCCATTTATGATGCTTGTGTTGAGAGAGCCCCTGGCCCTGGGACACTTTGCAGAGGAGAGACATGATTCTGTTGGTGGGCACAGACGGCGGCTCTGGTTTGGCTGCCATGCCAATGAGCACTCAGAAACTCAGGAACATGAGTCCCCTCCTCTGCTCCCGACTGCTGCTCCTTCACAGTCCTGTGCAAACACTCAGGGAAGCCTTCTGGGCTCTAGCTACCCTCCCATAGGCAGGGGGCACAGAAAAGTCTGACAGAAACTTGGCTTGTCCAGCTTTACAGAACAATTACCCACATCCTTCAGGGTGGATACCTCTGTCCAGCCGTCAAGGTTAATTGTTCAATATTCAGAATCCCAGAGGGGCTGCTCTCTGCAAGTCTGTCTTCCCTCCCCTCCCTGCCTCTGTCTCCACCCTGCCCTCCCTCTCCATCTCCCTCCTTTTCCTCCTCCCTCCCCCACCCCCACTCCACCCCCATCTACTTTCTTCTCTCTCCCTCCCTGTTCCCCTCTGTCCCTCTCTCTGTCCAGTATCCTGTCTCCTCGTAATTTGCACTGCATTTTAGAAAGGTGAATTCTATTAATCTCTCTTGAAAAGGAAAAGCCTCCTTGTTTATGCACCAGCTACCACCTAATGCCTCCCAAAGAGTTCAGAGGACAGCACCTGCTACAAGCTCACTAGAACGAAGGGAGAAAATGGTTTTTGCTGTGTTCCCACTGAGGACTATCAGAAATACATGGTTAATTGCAGGAACAAAGCATGGGTATGATTCTGTCCTAAGGTGCCCAGAGGTACCTGGAGCTCATCTGGACCACTGCTGGTCCTCAGACTCCCCTAGAATCATCACCACATCATCTGATTCCTGAGTGGTTTTCAGCATAAAATGATAACTCGATGACCCCTTCTCTTGGCCAGGACATGCTTGTGGAATTTGGGTCATTCGACCCTTCCTGTCTGATGCCTACCTGCCCAGATTACTGGACCTACTCAGGGTCCCTGACTATCCCGCCACTCTCTGAGTCTGTCACTTGGATCATTAAGAAGCAGCCCATAGAGGTTGATCGTGATCAGGTACGTTCTTTCCACATTTCTATGTAAGGAAATTCTAGTCTGCCCCTTTAAAACAAGGCTGGGCTCAAACTTTGGCATCAGTTTTTAACATCTTGTAATGCTCATACATTTTTATTAAAATGCGCTAACATCTTGTGTTAATTTGGATATGAATTAGGAAATGCTTCAAATTAACTAGAGAGAAGAGGTAAAACTTAGGAAACATAAGCTTTTTACTTCCATATTTGACAATGACATATGTTTTATGCATTGTATATTTTATATATAAATACGAATCTCTGTATAAACAAGACCCTTTTAAAAGGAAGAATGAAGGCTGAAAATGGATGTGCTCAAATCCTGTAAAATCTTTAAGGGAATTTTGCTATGGAACCTCAGGATAAAAGCAGAACCCAACAATGTCTGTCCAGAAATTTTAAGTCAGTTGTTTTGACCCTGGAGTCTATTTTTTCCTTAGCAACTAAGTGGTGATTACTATGTTAATACACATATTCTATTTAATTCATAACATAACTGAACTGCAATAATATTTGCTTATGCTTGCTTTATGGGATTTTAATTAATCACAAAGCATTTTCACAAGAACAAAAGGTTCCAGAACCTTTTTTATGAAGCCAGGATAACTGACACCAACACCCACCAAAGATCAGACCAAAAAAAAAAAAAAATGTACAGACTGGTATGTCTGAAGGATATGTTTTTTAAAAAGCTAAAAAGCTAAAATAGGGACTTCCCTGGCCGTCCAGTGGTTAAGACTCCACGCTCCCAATGCAGGGGCCATGGATTCGAGCCCTGGTTGGGGAACTAAGATCCCGAATGCTGCATGGCATGGCCAAAAAAAAAAGCTAAAATAATATTTTATAAACAGAAGCCAGCAGTACCTTAAAAGAAATATATACTTTGTGAGAACCTATTGTATAGCATAGGGAACTCTACTTAGTGCTCTGTGGTGACCTAACTGGGAAGGAAATCCAAAAGAGAGGGGATATATGTACACATATGGCTGATTCACGTTGCTGTAAAGCAGAAACTGACACAGCAGTGTAAGGCAACTATACTCCAATTAAAAAAAAAAAAAAAAAAGGGACTTCCCTGGTGGTCCAGTGGTAAGAATCCACACTCCTAATGCAGGGGGCCCGGGTTCAATCCCTGGTCAGGGAACTAGATTCTGCATGCATGTGTTAACTAAGAGTTCAGATGCTACAACTAAGAGTCCACATTCCGCAACTGAAAAAAAAGATCCCGCATGCCACAACTAAGACCCAGCACAGCCAAAAATAAATAATAAATTAAAAAAAAAAGAAATATATATTTTGTCCAAGTAGTAGTTATTCCAGTAATGCAAGGATGGTTCAATATTACGAATGATATTAATTCATCATATCAGTGAATCTAAATATATTTTAAAAATAATCATTTCCATAGATTCTTAAGAAGCAGTAGCAAAATTCAACATTCAGTTTTTTAAAAAATTTTCAATAAAATAGGAATGTATGGAGACTTCCCTAACTTGATAAAAGAGATTGATCTCAGTTCTAAAGTATATAGTATGCTTAATACGGAAAAGAGAATTACTATGTTAAATTTTAACTGAAGTTATATTTTGGAAGTAGTCAATATAATTGGACCAGAAAAGAAAAAATAAATTAGAAAAACAACAAAAAGAACTACTGCAAAGATAACTGAGTAATTAGTGGAGCACAATATTAATTTCTAGAAATCAGTACACTGGACATGTATATATCACAATCAGTTAAAAGATATAATGGAGGGCTTCCCTGGTGGCTCAGTGGTTAAGAATCCGCCTGCTAATGCAGGGGACACGGGTTCAAGCCCTGGTCCGGGAAGATCCCACATGCCGCGGAGCAACTAAGCCCGAGCGCCACAACTACTGAGCCTGCGCTCTAGAGCCTGCGAGCCACAGCTACTGAAGCCTGCACGCCTAGAGCCCGTGCTCCACAACAAGAGAAGCCACTGCAATGAGAAGCCTGCGCACTGCAACAAGGAGTAGCCCCCGCTCGCCGCAGCTAGAGAAAGCCCACGCGCAGCAACAAAGACCCAATGCAGCCAAAAATAATAAGTAAATAAAATAAATAAATTTTCAAAAAAGATATAATGGAAGAAAGAATGCTATTTATAATGGAAAAAAATACAAAATACCTTGGAATCAGCTTAACAAGAAAACTTAAAACATTTCTAAAGGACACAAAAGACTTGAGTTGATAAAATTCATTCCATGTTATTGAATAGGAAGACATCATAGACACCTTTGATGTCAATTCTCCTTAAGTTGTTATTGGCCATGAATTGTTTATTCTTCATAAATTTGATGTAATCCCGATAAATATACCAATAGGATTTTTTAATATAAATTTATTAAAAAAAAATTCAATTTATTTTTGGCTGCATTGGGTCTTCGTTGCTGCATGCAGGCTTTCTCTAGTTGTGGCGAGCGGTGGCTACTCCTTGTTGCAGTGCGCAGGCTTCTCATTGCAGTGGCTTCTCTTGTTGCAGAGCATGGGCTCTAGGTACGTTGGCTTCAATAGTCGTGCCACGCGCGCTCAGTAGTTGTGGCTTGTGGGCTCTAGAGCACAGGCTCAGTAGTTGTGGCACACGGGCTTAGTTGCTCCGTGGCATGTGGGATCTTCCCAGACCAGGGCTTGAACCTGTGTCCCCTGCATTGGCAGGTAGATTCTAAACCACTGCACCACCAGGGAAGCCCATACCAATAGGATTTTAAAATAGGTATGCTACTTCTAACCTCATGTGGAAAAAGAAAAGTATAAATAAAGAGCCAGGGAAAATTGTGAAAGAGAAAATGAAAGATGATTAAATCAACCAAGTTATAAAGCCTCAATAGTTAAATAGTGCTGTACTGGTACACAAATAAAGAGATTAATCATAGGATGAAAACTGTAGATTAAGAAATATGTCCAAGTACATATGAGAATTTAGTTTATGATAAAGGTTGCATCTCAGCCCAGTGAAAGGGAAAGATGACATTATTCAGTAAGAGCGATGGGGACAATCGAGCAGACATTTGGGGGTGAAAAGTTGGATTGACCATTCAAACCTTACACAAGAATATATTCCAGACATATTAAATGTTAAAAATACTGCCATAAAAGTACTAGGATAGGCATAGGAAAATCTTTTCGTACATCCAAATGGAGGAAGCTTTTCTAACCATATATCAAAACCAGAAGTCACAGAGATAGCAACTGGTAAGGTAGACTACATAATTAAAAAAAAAAAATTCTGTGTCAGGCTTCCCTGGTGGCGCAGTAGTTGAGAGTCCGCCTGCCAGTGCAGGGGACACGGGTTCGTGCCCTGGTCCGGGAAGATCCCACGTGCCGTGGAGCGGCTGGGCCCGTGAGCCATGGCCGCTGAGCGTGCGCATCCGGAGCCTGTGCTCTGCAACGGGAAAGGCCACAGCAGTAAGAGGCCCGCGTACCGCAAAAAAAAAAAAAAAAAAAAAAAAAATCTGTGTCATGAAAACCACCATAAACAAATGACAGAATACAGAGTTTGCTCATAAGCCTGGGCTTGGTGGCCTATACATTTATTCCGCTACTATCCTTCATATTTAAAAATTGACATAACACTGAAAAATAAATAAAATAAATAAATAAATCAGAGGGTCAGTGGCCCATGTGAGGACTTTTCAAATGAAATTTCAACATAGAAAATTCAGTAAGAAAAAAATGTTAGCTGTCATCAATAATCCTAGTTGCCTACAATCTTACCACTAAGTGTTAATCATTGTTTGGATAAATCCTTCTGGTCTTTTACTTATACAGATACACATAAATCCTTCTGTTCTTTCATCTATATAAATATATACAATTTTTTGAACAAAATGGAATCATTCTGTACATGCCATTTTGTTGCTCTTTTCACTCGATGATGTGTGGAACATTTTATAGATAATAAACATTACCTTCAATATCATTTTTAATGGCTATATACTAGCCCATTTTATAGCTCTAATGAAATATATTATTGATACTTGGGCTATTTCTAATCTTTTGCAATTAGCCAAATAAAAATAAACCTGAACTACTCAGACACGTTCCTAATTAATGAGGGTATATGTGTGATTTGCAAGTACGGTCACTGTGTTGGGTGCTTGTCGCTGGCCTACTTGGCCTGAAGTCTTTAATCCAGACAAATCTTCCCATGCTTGCCTGCTGTGCCCTAGGCTGTCCTCTCTGTAGCTACAGTGTGCCTGATTGAGTGAGGAAAAATGCTACAAAGAGCTTTTCCAGCTGGCTTGAAGTCAAGTGTTCTATAACATGTTTGCTCAGAAAGCCAAGGGGCTACTGATTGATGCTACTGCCACACTGGAAAACAAGCCTTTGATTTGGGATCACTCCTTTTATACTGAGCTGCACTGTTCAGTACCTTAGCCACAAGACACGTGTGGGCATTTAAATTTAAGTATAAATACATTTAAATGGAAACTAAATTAAAAATTTAGTTCTTGGTCACAATGGCCACATTTCAAGTGCTCAGCAGCCAGCCATTTGTGGCCTGTGGCTGCTGTAATTAGGACCTTTCCTTCACCACGGAGAGTTCTATTGGACAGTGCTGGCAGGAGGCACCCCACTGCCTGTTAAGACCTCCACCTGCATTGCCTTGTCCGCAATGCCCAGGTGCGGTAAGCAATCAAGACTACGTTATGTTAAGGATTCAGTTAAATTTTGAAAAAACAAAACATTTTTGGCACTGTTACTATATGCATCAAGCCTTTTATTTATTATCCTGTAGCCTGGCTATTTTTGCCCATTTAAAGATGAGGTTTCTGAGAACCAAAGATGAAGTAACTTGGACTTGGCACATGGCTAATACGTGGGGGACAGGGCCTTTGATCGCCAGTCTTTGAATCCCAAGTGCCCCACTGGCTTCACCACGTCCTGCTACTCTCCTCACACAACATTTTATTCCC
Organism: Pseudorca crassidens; assembly: GCF_039906515.1. Taxonomy (NCBI): domain Eukaryota; kingdom Metazoa; phylum Chordata; class Mammalia; order Artiodactyla; family Delphinidae; genus Pseudorca; species Pseudorca crassidens. Next base: position 121,082,741 of record NC_090317.1, on the reverse strand, counting down.
TGTGCAGCAGTGAAGGGATTCCTGCCCAGAAGTAAACTCTCCTTCTGTATCCAATTTTAGACAAATGTTTCAGGGTAGTAAAAATGAAAGTAATTTATTCATGAAGTAAAGCTGTTTTTCTATTGAAATTATTTATGCTTCCTGTTTCTGTTTCTAGCTTGAGCAATTTCGGACCCTGCTCTTCACTTCTGAGGGGGAGAAAGAGAAAAGAATGGTGGACAACTTCCGCCCCCTTCAGCCCCTAATGAACTGCACTGTCCGCTCATCCTTCCCTCACGACTATGTGCTGAACATACAAGCAAAACCCAAGTCGTCTACCAGCCAAGTGACCCCCTTAGACGCCATTATCTAGGTGGTATCTTGCTTAAATATATACTAGTTCTTTAAAAATTGCTAACTAGACTCTTCTAAATGCCTACATTTAATAATTATGGATGTGCCTTTCTTGGTATGGCAGCGCTCCTTAGTCTTTGAGGGAAGCTCTTTGGTAAACAAATTCTTACTTTTATTGATAATGATGTTTATCATTAAGTACCAGCAAGAGACACAGATTTCTCTTATAGCAACCTGCTGGTAATTGTAATGTCTTTCTATGTGTGACATTTTTGAGCTGTCTTTTTACTGATATGTTTATCAATTGGTGGTTCTACAGAGTTATAAGTAGGGATGATAATCAAAATATTTAACAACTGGTAAGGCACAGACACTGAACATCCAGAATGCAGGCTTTTCAGAAACAGCCACAGGACCCAGATTGGTACTTCTTGGCTGAACATTGGCTACGGTTTTAGGTATATTTTATTTTAAAACATGAATGAATATTCTTTTATAAGGCCTTCTCAATGGGTATATTTGCCTCGATTTTCACTTGTCATTACTAGTACAGGACATGATTACTTACTATCAATTTATAATATAGAAAAAATATTTTGTGAGCTTCCTTGGCGGCGGAGTGGTTAAGAATCTACCTGCCAAGTCAGGGGACACGGGTTCGAGCCCTGGTCTGGGAAGATCCCACATGCTGAGGAGCAACAAAGCCTGTGCGCCACAACTACTGAGCCTGCGCTCTAGAGCCCGTGAGCCACAGCTACCGAGCCCGCATGCCACAACTACTGAAGCCCGCCCGCCTAGAACCCGTGCTCCGCAACAAGAGAAGACACCGCAATAAGAAGCCCGCGCACCGCAACGAAGAGTGGCCCCCGCTTGCCACAACTAGAGAAAACCCGTGCGCAGCAACAAAGACCCAACGCAGCCAAAACTAAATAAAAATAAAATAAATTTATTTTAAAAAAAAGAAAAAATATTTTGTAATCCTAAAAACACAAGGGTTTACTTATATCCGGAAATCCTTTTGCATTTCTGAAAGTCAGATGTTTTACTTAAAGGCTTGATCATATAGAAAGCATATGCAGAATATTTTAAAGAAAAAGCTTTAAGTGCCTAGAACTTAAAATTCTTTCATGATCCATTTACAGAAATACTTTTCAAAAGGCTAGTAATATAATAGTCTATGGTTTATAATATTATTTTGAATTGTTTGTACATTGTTTCATAGAATACAATATTTTCCACAATGACAGAACTATCTTGACTTCCCTTTAAAACTATCTGAACTTTATTTCATTAGTTGAGGTTCTGTGCAAGGCAGGTGATCAACATAAATCTCCTAATTTATACAGTGGTTTAGAAGACTTTTGCAGGGACTTCCCTCGTGGCCCAGTGGGTAAGACTCCACGCTCCCAATGCAGGGCACCCGGGTTTGATCCCTGCTCAGGGAACTAGAACCCACATGCATGCCGCAACTAAGAGTTCGCATGCCGCAACTAAGAAGCTGCATGCCACAACTAAGACCCGGTGCAGCCAAAATAAAATAAATAAATAATAAAATAAATAAACATTTAGAAGACTTTTGCTATAATAATAGGGAAAGAAACCTGTCAAATAGGCTAAAACCTAGATAATTCTACATATTCTGAGGAATCCATGCCACTGTTGCCCTTGCTTGTAAATATGTGGAATGTTTTTAATTGCCTATGCCTGTGTTCAAATTCAATACTGCATTTACTAGTATATTTCTTTCATTAGTATGCTAGTCATCCGATCTGCAAGATAAGGTTGGATGAATATACTTAACACTACTGAACTATACACTGAAAAAGGTTAAGATGGCAAATTTTATTTTAATGTGTATTTTACCACCATTAAAAATAACTAATAAATTCAGTAGGGAAAAAAATAGGGTTGGAGTTGTATGTGTAAGTTTGGGGGCATATCTCTGCTCTTAAAAAAGGAAGGGGGTAAAGGCATTGCTTCTAGAGTGCATGCCTTCTCTGGAAAAGGGAAGCATATATGCTCTAGGAAATGAATAAAATCCTTTAAAAGATTAATATGGGGAAAAAGTTATGTTAACTTTATATATTTTTTCTGTTTTAAACCATAGTTATCTTTAAAAGGTAAACACACAAGATATGCATTTTTCAGGGCACACAGGCTTCCCTCCTAGGTCTCTTGCAAATTCTTAATGCAAAATTCAATTGCAGTGAGTCTTCCAAATTGACTCACAGAATGCCTGACTTGCCCTTCTATCTCAGAGATACAAAGGATGTATTCATAGGGTGTGTCCCTGCTGGCCACCCCTGATCAACTTACATCTGGTGTTCTGGTATAGTTATTAACAGCACCCTCTTTCACTCTCAACCATGTCCTGCTTTGCATGACAAATTCTTGGTCACCTTCTCTGCAGAGGTTACGGAAACTGCCTTGGGGATGTGGTTTCTTCCATGCCTTAGTCAGATGACCCCCAAGGGGGTGATGTAAATTCCCTGGCTACTGATACACCCTCAGGGGAAACTTTTCAAGTCTTTTCTGCCTCCAAAAAGTGTTTTACTTGTGCCTTCCTAGACATGAAGGGGGAAAGTGGGCTTGAGGGCTGTCAAAGGGCTTGAGAAAGAATTCTGTACTAAAATTGCTGCTTATCTTCATTAAATAATATAATAAAACCCTTTCTTTACACTATTAATATTTGTTTAATGACTTTTTCTTCCTATTAGTTTTTTTGAGCATGTAAGGTATCTATACAATTAGCGAGACAACGTGAGATCAGAGAGTGACTGGAAAACTCATGAGGGATTTACTAGAGAGGCAGGAATGGAAAGATCCACCCGCTGCTCCTCAGCTCACTATGGAACCAGTGCACAATCTGCTGACATCAGGGCAAGCTTCTAGCCCCTTTCTCCTTTCCCAGGGCTACATGGGTTAGGGTGAGGTTGGCTATTCTAAAACCAGGCATCCACCTCAAAAAAGTTTAGGAAGATGTCTTTCCCTTGCTCACTTTGGGGACACATTCTTTTGGCACAGTATTAGCAAAACTACAGTATTGTAATCACTTTAGGTATTTTTCTGTTCACTAGAAGACTCAACTTTTGATACCTATTCTACTTAATGTTTTATTGTCTTTTTAATTCAACTTTAAGTTCTTTCATGCAAAATTTTATTGATCAAAATGGTTACAGTTCAATTAAGCAAATAAGCTCAATTTGACCATGTAATTAGTACATATTAACAATACTGGCTACTTTGCATGTAAATAGTAATGCATTCTTGTTGTTAGGAACTGAATGTTTGTATCCCCCCAAAGTTCCTGTATTGAAATGTAACCCCCAATGTGATGCTAGTAGAAGGTGGGGCCTTTGGGAGGTGACTAGGTCATGAGGTTGGAGCCCTCATGATGGGGTTAGTGCCTTTATAAAAGAGACCACCCAGAGCTCTCTCAGCCCTTCCACCATGTGAGGATACAGAGAGATGGGCATCTATGAATCAGTAAGGAAGTACTCACCAGACACTGAATCTGCCATCTGCCAGCACCTTGATCGTGGACTTCCCAGCCTCTAGAACTGTGAGAAATAAATTCCTGTTATTTATAAGCCATCCAGTCTTTGGTATATTGTTATGGCAGCCCGAACAGACTAAGACACTTGTCCCTGTGTACATTTTGATCCCTGCTTATCAAATTCAATCTACTCTTCGAAAATGGTACTTTGGTTTCAGTTCTAGGTGGGGATATCAACTCTGCCACCATTCCAGGAGTTGTGTTGCTTTGAGCTTATCACTGGACAAAAGAATCAATAAGAATATTAACTGAATGAAGAATAACTTTATTCACTAATAACTGAATAAGAACTGATTGAATAAAGAATAACTACCACTGGATAGTTCCCTGCTCCAAAGAAAACTTTTAATCAGTTGCACAAATATAGATTTGCATGCATTTTCATATTAATATGCATTTATAAGTATCTTATCTTGCTATTTTAAGTGATAACTGTAATCTAGAAAATATATAAAGCCTTTGGCATAGCAATGAGTGTTGGAGAGGACTTGAGACCCCACTGTATGTCCTTGAATAAATCTGGTGTTTAATACTGAAATTAATGGTAGGTGAGAAATGAAATGTTGTTTCCTGAGAATTTCTGCATTGACCTTTCAGTGAGTCCTAGTACCACTGTCCTACTAGAGCAAGAAAAAAAACAAATTAATTTAAAGAGTTCCAACCTGGCATTCAGAAAGTAGACATTTCTTGCTCTCCCTTTATGCTTGCAATAAATGAAAAATACATTTATGGATCATTCTTTGGTCACTTTATAATAACTAAGACTCATATTTAGGGACTTCCCTGGTGGTCCAGTGGTTAAGACTCCGCACTCCCACTGCAGGGGACACGGGTTTGATCCCTGGTCCGAGAAAAAAACAAAACAAAACCCTCATATTTAGTAATAGCAGTATCTATTACATCATTTATATGAGTAAAATATTTTCTTTAACTTTTTAAGAACAATCAGCTATTTTCTACTGACAAAATAAGACAAAAGTTTAGGCCTTTTCCCATAGAGAGGGGATAAACCAAAACATATATATTTGAGAATAAGTAGATATTGTATTTCAGGCACCAAGAAAAATAGAAAATACATGTTACATTGCAGAACAAAGATAAATTTGTTCTATTTATCAGAATATCATAGTAGAATGTATCTTTGCATTACATTTTTACATACCTTATTTTTATCTTATGATTTATCGAATTCAAATGATGGTAACTGTAGTTTGGAAATGGAATTGGCTTTTAGAGTAACTTCTGTAATGAAATTAACTTGAGCAATTTAAGCTTATTCATGAAAATGAACGCAGCCGTTAACTGTTGAAGATAAACCTCTAACTCCTATAAAAGGAGATTTGCATTCATTTCTAAATCATAATAGAATAAAATCGAAATCTGTATCCCTTTTTAATTAGAAGTATCTTCCTAGAAGACATTCTTAGTTATTCTGACATGAAAGTCTGGTCTGATTCATAAGAAATGTTACAGCAACCCAAACACTGATGCTTTCAGAATGGCAGCAATTCTCAGCATAAGCCCTGGTCACAGGAACCAGCAAAATTGGAGATTTGCACAGCTATATTTTGTGCCACCCAGGGCATTCTCTAGTTAGAGGCCGTAACTGCCAAGTCTTCACCTTCAAGAAGTTTAAGATTTAGTGCCAGATGCAGTCTTATGAAGGCAACAAAGTACAGTATAGTGTGATAGGTGTTATAAACGGTGAAATACTTGTGCTGAGAGCACCCGCAGGACAAGTACCTAACCCACTCTTGAGGGGGTTGGGAAGTTTTCACGCTGCCGCTGCCGTTAATAACAGATAAAGTTTTGGGGACACTAACTATTGCCAGGCACTATGCCAACATATAGCATTCCCTTGATTTTTACTGATGAGAAAACTGAAGACTAAACATTAGGAACTGGGAGTTCCCTGGCAGTCCAGTGGTTAGGACGGCCAGAAAAAAAAAAATTAGGAATTTACTCAAGATCAGAGAGCCAAGCCTTGAGTTTCCCAGTCCATCCAACTCCAAAGTCTATGTCCCTAATTACCGATGCACTGAGCTGGACAAGCTCCACTTGGAGGCTTGTTACTGCAAGTGTCTTTCTAAGAGGGAGTAGGGCAGTTTATGAAGAGTTTGGGCTTCTGCTGAATGATTTCAAGGAGGGACTAGGGAAACAGGCAGCTTAGTAATTGGGTATCTCAGTAATTTTGATTTGGAGGAGAGAGGGAAAAAGGTAAGCCAGGGAAGTTATCCAATTATCAAAAGATGGGGGTTGTTAATCCTTTTGCAGTCGCAACCTGTCCTTGGGAGAAACACTTTTTTCTTGGTCTTGTCCCTGGCCTTGTATGTGTAAATCACGGTCTAATTATTAGCAGGGTTTATTTTGTTTTCTCAGTCCCTTACCCAACTGCCCCAGTTTAATTCCTTGTCACCTCTCACCTAGATTGCGTTATTCCGGCTGTACCCTTTATATTGCAAACCAGAGTAATTTACCTAAAACACAAATATGATCACAACAAGCCTCAACTTAAAATCTTGCAATGGTTCTCTGTTCCCTACAGAGCATAATTAAGGCTTCTTGGAATGGCCCTCCTCCACAACCTAGCCGCAGCGGTATTCAAGGAATACCGCTGTATTCCTTGAAACTTTCAAATTGCCCTTTATATTCGATGGCCAAAATTCTCGCGGTTCTGGCAGATCCCACCTTGCTTCACCTCTTAGTGCCTTTGCTTATGCTGGTTTACCTGCAATTCCATTACCACCCTCTCCACCTGAGTAAAGGTCGTCTGCCTTCAAAGCAACTCAGGCATCAGAAAGCTCTCCCTGAATCTCCAGGCGGACTATGTTAAGTAATCTTAGTTGCCTGTACCATATTATCTAATCTATGAATTGGTCCTTCTCTGCCTCTAGATTGTAAATTCCTTGGGAGTAGAGGTTGCACCTTTGCAGCCTCGGTAGTTAATTTCGCCTATAGAGCCGGCAGGTGTGAATGGAAGGGGGCGGCGTAAGGAGCTTTGTCTAAGGCGTTGATAGGTCGAACTATGGAAGGAGCCAGAGCCTCGGACTGGAAAGCAAGGCGAGCAGCGTGAGAGATGAGGCTTTGTGAATGGACGAGAAAGAGGGAGGTGTGGCTTTAACTTCTTGGCCACAAGACACCTCACAATGAGGTGGGGAGAGGGAGTGATAACGCACTGGGGAAGCGCTACGAGGGAAAAAGTACTTACAAGACGGGTTAGGAGCCCAGAGGATTTTTCGAGAAGGAGACATTTACTTGTGCAGGATTTTGGAAGACGAGCTACCTACCTCCCGTCGTCCGTCTTTGGTCAGCCAAGGGGGAGACAGGCTACCGCCCCTCTAGCCCGAGAGGCCGCGCAGCGACCGCGACTCCGCGACTGCGCGCGACCGCGGACGCCTTCAAGCCTGCCCCTTCCGGCCGACCGTTGCGGGGCGTGGCGCTGCTGGCAAGATGGCGGCGTCCGAGAAAATGATGTTTCCGGAGAAGCTAAGGTGAGCTGGGTTGGGGGAGGTGAGCTGACAAGAAAAGGGGACGGAGCGGACCGAGGCTGGGTTGAAGGATTTGCAGGCAGAAAGGGAGCTGGGCCAAGCAGATAAGCCACCGCGGCAGCTCGATCCCTTCCCTCGGCGCGCCCCGGACTGTCCGCGGGCGTCTGTGGGCTCAGGGAGGCGAGGAGGGGTACAGGTGGTGGGATGGAGAAGACCTGCCGTCTGCGCATGGGATGGCGAGGCGATGGTAAAAGCATGCTCTGTAATTAAAACACGGGAAGCAAGGTTTCACTTTCGAGCGCCCAAACGAGTTCCTGTCATTGGGCGCGGAGGAGAGGGGAGCTCAGGCACCGTTGCAGGTGCGGCCACTGACGCTGGAGTGTGTTTGTGTCTTGTTTTTCCAGCCACAAAAAGTACAGGGCCGCCCTGAAGAAGGAGAAACGAAAGAAACGTCGGCAGGAACTCGCTCGACTGAGAGACTCAGGTAATGGATTCATCCTGTTTTCTGTGTATGCAACTGCTCCCCCGACTCCCGTCCTGAGGCCCCAGTGTCAGAAGGAAAGCAAGTACCGTATCCGAAAAAGAATTGCTGTGGCCACGGCCTCTCAAAAAGTTGTGTTAGATCCATGACAGAAACAATGTTAACGTACTCAAGGGGTGGGGGGGAAGTCACGGTGAATCATCACCCACTGATTACGTGTTAGGTATTTATGAAGTATCTAATATTACAGGTGCAGGCATTACGAATTACAGTAGCTGGCCCAGCCTTTGCACGTAGTAAGTATTCGGTGAATAGTTTTCTTTGTAAAACCAGCAGGAGTCGACAGTTTTAGACACTTTGCAAGTTTTTCTTAAATTTCACTAACATGAGAGACCCCTTGTTGACATTATTTAAACATATATGCATAAAATTAGTTGTGAAACTTACTTGACTTATAAAGCGATATACTTACAAATCACAAAACCAAGTGAAATTATACAATTATACATCCAGTCCCCTGCAGTGGAAGCTCAGAGTCTTAACCACTGGACCGCCAGGGAAGTCCCCATATCTACATTAATGTAGTGTTAGGGATGATGGGAAATAGATGCTCACAACGTGAATATGGTACTGAGTGGAGTTTGGAATGCCACTACTACTGTTGCCCTGTGGTTATTTATCACTTTTTTTTCCTATTAAAATACTGTGGAACCTTCATCTGTACTGATGGTGGTGTCATTTGGCCTTCATGGCAGAATCTAACATTTGTATATTAAACCTACCTGTTTAATGAACTTAGTTGTAAAGTTGTATAGTGTAGTTATAAATGCAGACGAAAGCACTGAAATCACGCAGGAGTACTGAGTTATAATGGTTACCATACACATTAGCCAGAATATGCCTGTTAAATTATCCTAGACAATTCTTGAAGTCCACAGACTCAAGGAACCAGGATTCTCCAGCCTTGAGAAAATAGCCATGGAGGTTTTACTTACCATTGGAGTTACCTTGTAACTGTTTCAGTAGCATTACTTGGGATACTTAGAATGGAAGGGGCAGTGCGTTGCCCTGCAGCCTGTATTAGCATCTCTGTTTTATTCGTTCAAAACTGGCCCACTAGAGGCAGGATAAAGCATCAGGGATAAAAGGAAAAACAGGTTAGGTTGACGTTATTGATGCCCTTAGTGATTTCCCAGCCTCCTTGAAGTTTTCAGCTTCCTTACTTTGTTAACCTGTTTTCTTGTAACATGCCCCCACTTTTAAAAACTCTTCTTTTTCTTTACATATTTTAAATCCAACATATTCCATTGATTTTTTATTCCCCTTTAACTTTGTAAAGTGCATTTGGAGTGAGCCTCTGTGAATAGGCAGGTGGATGTGTCCTTTGGCAGTTTAGTCAATTGAAGGATGCAGCTCACTGGTCTGCTCGTGATTATATATGGCTAATGGCAGATCCAAGACTAAGCGCTTGTCTCTGGATGGCTGCTCCTGCTTTGGCCTACTCCAGCTCACAATTCTTTACTTAGTGGTGCTTCATGAATAGTGTGGTCTACCAAATGCTGCTGTGGGTTGTAGCACACGTTGCATGGGCAAACATTACAGAAGGCTAGAATATAGAAGTATTCTGTAAGGATTGCTATAAGAGTGAATTGGCAAGTGATTAGTAGAAATTTCTGGAGTATCAACCTCTCTATTACAGGTAGCCTCTTTAGCCCCCAGTTCTACTTTAAATAATCTGAAACGAGCTGCATTATCAGAAATTAAGGTAACATGAAGGATAAAAAGCAAGTTGTAAAATTGTAGCATGATTCCATATACAGTTACATGTATAATACAATTAGATATACATTTGACCCTTAAACAACATGGGTTTTGAACTGCTCAGGTCCACTTATATGTGGATTTTTTTCAATAGTAAACACTGTTGTACTACATGGTCTGCAGTTGGTTGAATCCAAGGATGCAGAACCACAGATACAGAGGAATCATGGATGTGGAGAGCCGACTCTAAGTTATACATGGATTTTCAACTGCGTGGAGGGCCAGTGCCCATTAACCACTGCATTGTTCAAGGGTCAGCTGTATGGTGATTATCTAGGACTGGGTGAGTCTTTGGTTAGACCTATACTTAATATATGTGACAGACAATATCTTTTTCCTTTTAGCCTGAGATCTTCTGTTATATTTCCTTAAGATCACTTCAGTTTTCCTCCTTTTTTTCCCTCACATTTAAATTCTGAGTAGAAGAGGATATAAATTTTTATTATATTAAAACTTATTTTCCCATGTTTTCATTTTATTTTTATTTTTTTGCGGTACGCGGGCCTCTCACTCTTGTGGTCTCTCCTGTTGCGGAGCACAGGCTCCGGACACGCAGGCTCAGCGGCCACAGCTCACGGGCCCAGCCGCTCCGCGGCATGTGGGATCTTCCCGGATCGGGGCACGAACCCGTGTCCCCTGCATCAGCAGGCGGACTCTCAACCACTGCGCCACCAGGGAAGCCCCCATGTTTTTATTTTGAAAATGTTCCAATGTACAGAAAGTTGGAAAAATGGTTCAATAAACATCCATGAACCCTTCATCTAGATTTGTCAATTGTTAACATTTTGCTTTACTTTCTCTCTATATATAGATAGATCCATATGTACAAATTTTTTCTGAACCTTTGCATATCAGTTGCATATCCATACCCCTTACCCCTAAATACTTCAGCCTGCATCTCTTAAGAATAAGGACCATAATACTAAACAAAGGAACATTAATTCAGTAATATATATACAGGCCATATTTAAACTTTCCCAATTCAAGTTTGATTATTTTGAAAAGCTCAAGCCAGTTGTCTTGTGGAATGCTCTGCATTCTAGATTAGTCTGTCTTCTGATTGGCTTCAGGTTACACTCTGTAGCAAAATACTACAAAGCTGATGCTGTATAGCTCTCATTGCATACATCAGGGGGCCTCTCATGTCAAGTTGTTCCACTCCTAATGATGCAAGTGTGGTCTAAGTGTTGCCAATCAGATGGCTCCATTGAAAAAGATGTTCCTGCCTTTGTAATTAGTACTCGTCCGAGGGCTGATATTTTGAGATAGTGTAAATAAATATTCTCTTCCCAAATAAATATCCTCTTCCTACAGTGGGGTGCAGAAGTGAGGACTTTTCTACTTAAGTCTTTCTACATTTTTTAGTTGCCATTCTTCTATACAGGTGGATGTTCCCTCTCACACCTCACCATCTTTTGGGGTATCACTATGGAACCATCAATAAATTTTTTAAGTTTAATGTGTTATCTACTACCATTATTGTTCTTTTCAGTGTTCACATTGTTCCAATTTGGGCGATTGGGGCCCTTTATTATTAGAAAGTTTTAAAAACAGGTTTGTACCATAATTGTAAAGATGAAAAATTGTATGTAAGTTTTTCCCTGAATTATTGACCAAGGTTTTGTAATATACAGATAGTGTACTAAAACACTGACATTCCTTCAGGACTCTCACAGAAGGAGGAGGAGGAGACAGCGGCGGATGCCTTTATTGAAGAACAACGACGAGAAGAAGAGAGGCTGCTGGAGAGAGAGAGGTCAGCACTGATTGAAGCGCTTCCTGCGAACCCAGTTATTTTACTTGAATATCCTAAATCTTCGCTAACTAGGGCGGGTCTTCTTTATACAATCTTATACAAAATAGGTCTTATAAAATACCCTGGATAAACTGTTTAAACCGCTAGCTGATGGGCTGAAAAAAGATATTGTCTTTAAAAAAAAAAGTATTATTCACTCTTTTTGCTCATTGGTAAATGTTTTTGAAAAAAAATCCAAATAATTAAGAAGTGTAAACAGTGAAAGGGCTTCAGTAAACTCAACACACCAAAGATAGCCCCAATAAGAAGGTAAGAAAGAAACTGTAGATGTAGTATATATGTATATTTCTATTGTGGGATGATATTTATACCTATTTTTCTATAAATTGCTTTTTTCGCTATATAGGACATTTATTTCGGTGTTGGTGCAGAGATCTAATTCAACCATTTCAATAGCAACACAGTATCCATTGTATGACTGGCATAATTTATTTTCTATTCATAATTTATAGTTCTCTACTGATGGACATTCAGGTTATTTACTATTAAATAACATTCACTTACCATGTACTATTAATTTACTCTTATTTACTATTAATTTTTTATTATTTTACATTCAGGCTTTTTACTATTATAAAAAAGTTGCAGTGAGTATCCATGATTATAAATCCATGGTAATTGTGCTATTATTTCCTTAGGAAAATGCCTAGAGGAGAAGTACACGTAAAAGGTAGATGGGCAGGTAGAAAGGGCATCCAGATTGCAGTTTGCAGCCTTTCCAAGAGTGAAGCAAGGTGCCCATCTCTCCACACCTTCACTCACACTAGGCATTATCAGTTCTTAAAACTCCTTTAGTGAAAAGTCATATTTCATTGTTTCAAATGTACATTTAAAAAAATTTTTTTATTAGAGTATAGTTGATTTACAATGTTGTGTTAGTTTCTGCTGTATAGCAAAGTGTATCAGTTATACATATACATATATTCACTCTTTTTTAGATTATTTTTCCATATAGGCCATTACAGAGTATTGAGAAGAGTTCAAATGTACACTTCTTAATTAGTAGGGTTGAGTATCTTTTTATATATTATCTATTTGTAGCTTGCTTAGTTCTTGCACCTTTCTCTTTTGGGATTCATTTTTTTTTAAGTTTGTTGTGCAAGCAATGTTATTACTTGATTAAGGATATTAATCCTTTATCTGTCCTGTGTGTGATGTATATTTTTCTCATTTGTCATCAGTCCTAACTTGGCTTATCGTGTTACTCACATAATTTGATCTCCATGTCATCAATTTCATCATGATATCTAGCCTTGATGTCTGATTTCAAAAGGCCGCCCCCATCCCAAGTTGACAAAAATATTCTGCTCTTTTTCTCTTTTGGTATTTTTCAGGGGGTAGTTTGTTTTTTATTCCCCAAGTGGTACACAATAATATGAATCTGCTTAATGCTACTCGACTGTACACTTAAATGGTTAAAATGGTAAATTTTATGGTATGTATACTTTGCCACAATAAAAAATAAATAAATAATTTTTTAAAGGAGAAAAAACTTTATAGGTCCTGTCTAGCTATTTAGTGTGTTCACTGGAAATGTTGCTTCTTTTCTTGTAATTAGTTCCTGTTACCCAAATAAGCACATAAATAGGTGGAAATATGAAAATGCTGAAAAAATAAAAAAAAAGTAGTAATGATTGGGAACAGGGAGTTGGATTCAGCCAGATCTGCATTGCAGTCCTGGCCCTGCTACTTACTAGCTGTGTTCAAGTTGCTTAATCTCTCTAAGCTTCAATTTCCTCGCCTTAAATATGGACATAAACAGGGACTTTCCTGGTGGTCTAGTGGTTAGGACTCCACGCTTCCACTGCAGGGGGCACGGGTTCGATCCCTGGTTGGAGAACTAAGATCTCACATGATGCAGCCAAAAAAAAAAACCATCAATCATAGTACCTACAGCATAGAATTGGGGAGATTAAATGAGATTAATGAGGTGGTAAGTGTATAGCACTTAACGTAGTGTGAGCAGATAGGAGGTGCTGTAATATCTCTGGTTGTTCTTACTACTAGAGATTTCTGTAATGATAAAGATGATATGTATAGCATGAAATAGGGAAGTCATTTTTCTTGCTTTCCCATTTACTTAGATGCTTCTTTTAAATCACATACACATGTCTTTGTGTTCCCTTGATTTTTGTTTATTCCTATACGAGTTGCATAATACTTTATTGTTGAAAAGCAGGAAACTTATTTGAAAATACTGAATGGCTTTATGTACTACTTAAAAGGAGGTGTATAGTGTCAAAGGTAAACAGAGCCGGACATTAAAGTGCAGGAACAGACTTTATTCAGTAACTCCCGACAGTAGGGGAAGACCTGAGCTCCATTCTGGTTTGTGTAGAGGCGATTTGGGCATTTAAAAGGGAGAATGAGGAAAGTGAACAGTACCAGGAGTTGATCCCTGTGAAGGTGACCAGGAAGCTGTGTTCGTTAGTGGGCAGTTAGGGAAGTTAGGGCTTTATCCTCCCACAGAGACTGGGAGCCAGAGGCCTCATCCTTCTTAATGACTGCATTTCCCAGGAATGGCTCTCACGCCCTTGAGAGAGACCCTTATGAGCTGTAAGAGACACATATTCATAATTACGAGCCCTTTTGAGTAATGCTCTAGGAGAGGGAAGGCAGAGGCCTATTATCAGGTGTTGGCCAGAGCAAACAGTCCATTTTCTAGGCAGCATTGAGTTTTCTCAGGCAGGCATTTTAATGTCTTGGGGGGTGGGAGGTGATGGGGTCATCCTAGGGACACAGCCTTATGCTGCTAAAAGGCATGCTAGAGTTTGCTCAAGTCTCTTAGTGCAGGGGGTTGACAGAGTTATGTGCCCAGAGTTCTAGAGTTCTCAGTATTATATCCAAGTTACTAAGTTTTAAAGTTTGTAATATTTTACTCTTTTGTGGTCTTAAATATATATACACTTTGGTTCAGTTTATTTACAATGAATATCTTCCTCAAAAGGTTCATGAATCAGAGTTCTGCACACTGAAACATTTACATATACTCTATGACATACACAGGAACGTTGACACATGCAACATGCCAGTGTCTACTATGGCTAAAAGATGGGTTCCTGGAATCTGTAGTTGGAAATGGAATACTTTTTCCCATCAAGTATTTGAAATTGTGGTTGGGTCCCCAGACTAGACATAAAACCTTATTTAACTGCTAATGTCCCTGAAGTAATATAGAACAGTTTCTCATATTTCATTTTCCTTTTACAAATTCAGTGGGAAAATGCAGTCTAGGTTTTAAACACTTAATCGGCTAATAAACTTTTGAAATATAACCCATCTTTAAGTTGGAAACTTGTGGTATTGGATATCTGAGACACCATTTTAAGATAAGATCACTCTTTATAATTGGTCATTTCTAAAAATAAACTAGACACCCACTAATCTGTTTTTGTAACTCTTTGTCATCTTTTCTTACAACCTGTAGCTTTCTTTATTTTAAAGACACGATCACGATGTAGTTCTATTTTTCTTCTCTCAGCAGTTAGGTGCTTGGGGCAAACCACAGGAGTCTCTCAGCTGTAAAGAGTAGCAGTCCAAGGGTTTACAGCAGGAGATGTCAGGTTTTTATCATGCTGCAATCCTGCGACGGGCACTTTCAAAATGCATAGAACAGGAAGGGTAATACTTCCTGAATGTGAAAAGCTGGATGTTACTCACTTTATTGGCACCTACACATCACTGTGGTCAACCTAAAGGGAAAGCTAGAGTGTCATTGTTTTGTGTAAAGATAATACAGATAGGAAATGTAGAAGTAGTGATTTTATGCTGTCACCCTCTAGGAGGATATGCTAAAATGTAGTGCTTTTCCAATATCACTACTCATCTCTTGATCCTCTTACCTCCACTTAACTGCTTTCTAGAAAATATCTTTCATGATACTTTCGTCATTCCCAAAATCCCATTTGCTATCATATATGTGTGTGGATGTATTTGTAGATTAGTGCCCATTTCTTTTATCTGATCACATCGTTACATCAATAGGCAAAAATTACATGAGGAGTGGTTGCTGCGGGAACAGAAGGCGCAAGAAGAATTCAGAATAAAGAAGGAAAAGGAAGAGGCAGCTAGAAAACGGCAGGAAGAGCAAGAGGTATGGTATTAATCAGATAACCAGTTAACCAAAACGACTCTCATTGAGTTACATACCTTGAACTTTAAAAATCGGATATTATCCATTTTACCAGTGTTAAAGTTTTTCATTTATTTGCCCCATATGTGAAATGTTGTAAAAAAGTGAGTCTGAAAAATAATTACCTTTCTTCTTTCTTTTTTCCTCTGTAAAGAGAAAGTTAAAGGAAGAATGGGAAGAACAGCAGAGAAAAGAGAGAGAAGAAGAGCAGCAGAAGCTACAGGAGAAGAAGGAAAGAGAGGTGATTCCAGTCACAGGAGGATAGATGCACTGCGTATCCTCTTAGTGAGCGGATGGGGCGGGTGATAGGCTTGAAGGATAAGCTATAGGCATGTCAGGTTTGGACTTGATTTTTTCTTTAGAGTCATGTTTTTAGTTTGGATATACACTAGCGTTTCCTTATGATGCTCTTCTTTGGGTGGGTGCTGTGGCAGATGCCTTAAATGAAGGTTTTTCTTCATCTCTGCCGATTTTACTCTCTATACCAGGGATTGGCCAACTTTTTCTGTAAAGAGCCAGAGTAAACATTTTAGGCTTTATGATCTGTATGGTCTTCGTTGAAAATGTCCAACTCTGCCAGTGTCCCGTGAAAGCAGCCATAGGTAACACGAAAATGAAGGGTGTTGACATGTTCTAATAAAACCTTATTGTTGTATTGATTAAAAACCGGCAGCTGGCCCCTGCCTTACACTTTCTACCACTCTAGAGCAAATGGTGTTCTTCGGAGGTTTTGCTGTATATGGGTTGACTTACTTAGAGAATACTATTTTATATAGTTTCCACCTTTGTTTAATTCATAAGAGACTTCACTGCTTTGGACGTGTCAGCAAGAACTAATAGATTGAAAGAAATCAGACTCAAATATTGAGGGATGAGGAAATATTTTTTGTTATTAAATCTTGACTTCCTTTCTAACTTGTGCTATAAAGGCAATTGTAGCTAACCTATAGTTGCTCACACACAAAAAAAGAATCTATAAGGTATATGTATATATCCTCTATATCTTCCAGGATTGTTTTTAAAGATTGCTTTGGTCTATTTTGCTGCTGTTCCTTAACAGTGTATTTATTTCAAAGATATCACAGCTCATCTTTCCTTGACTGATTCATCAGGATGTATCTTTTCTGTGATAATGCTATGTATGAATAGCACATAAAATTGGGTAATCACCAGATTACGGGGGAAAATGCATTTGTTTACATCCTGGTCATGATGGGGTAGAAGCAACCTTTGTTTCTTTTGTCTCAGGCCATCAGTTAATTCCAGTGCAAATTTTAAACACCCTTATTTGAGTACTGCTTTCCAGATGAGGCGAGATCATGCTAAGTTTTTAGGGGGCAGGAAAGTTGTTTGGAGCTTGTTATTTTTTTAGTAGAGTGTAATAAATTCCCATTTTAACAGTGGAATGTTCTTCAACTGAGGTCTTTCTGGCACTAGATAAAAGCTAACGCTTTTGTTTCAAAGGAAGTCTGGTGAGACATTAAGAAGTGGGTAAAATGAAGTCGATTCTAAGCATATATAAAGGGATCTGCATTCTTTGTTTCTCCTGTAAGCTAGATGCTTCTCTAGGGGTTGGAGATAGGGCAGCGAAAAAGATCTGTACTCATTGAGTTCGGTTTCTAGATGGCGGAACTGAATATAAGCAAGCAAAAAAGGTCATTTGAAGTGCTCTGAGGTAATGTTAAGCGGTATAAAGGAATAAAGCATTAGGAAAAAAAAGAAATAAGGCAGAATGTCATGTGACAGAGTGATTGGGGTAGGAAAGTACTTCTTTCGATTGCCTGTCAAGGAAGACTTCTCCAAGGAGAAGCCGACGTGTGAGCTGACGCCTGAATGCAGAGATCTCAGAGAGAAGGGCTCCAGGCAGAGGGGGGACGCCCTGAGCGTGGAGCTGAAAGGAGGTCAGGGTGCCTGAATCCTAGAGACCAAAGGAAAGAGCAGCAGGGGTGGGGAGAAAGTCAGGAGGGTAGGCAGGGTCATTCATGTAAGGCCTCCTGGGTGGGAAGGACGAGTTTGGATTTTACCTAAAGTGTCATGGGAAGCCATTAAAGGGTTTTTAATCAGGGATTGACTTCATCTAATTTACCGTTACTTTTAACAGATCATTCTGACTTTTGTATAAAGAATGGGGGATGGGGGTGGGGAGTGGTGACCAAGGAGGCAAGAGTGGATATATGGTGACCAGTTAGAAGGCTGCTGTTCCAGACAGGACATGATGGTGGTTTGGATGACAGTAGTGCTTAATACAGAGAAGTACAGAGATTTGGGGTGAGTCGTGGCACAGTCAACGGAACTCTAGCTGGTAGGCTGAATGGACCGGGAAGGGAATTCAAGTCATACTTTTAGCTTTTTAGTTTGAGCAGGTGGTCAGATGGCAACACCGTTTACTGAGATGGGCATTTAGATGGGCGAGGGGTAGGCAAGAGTGAGGTTCGTTTTGAGCACGTTAAGTTACTGAGGACCCTTACATGGCCAGGCAGAGTTAATCAAGTAAGCAGCTAGACATATGAGTCTTCTATGTAATGCTTTAAGGAGCTAGGGAAGAGAAGTCTGTCGAACATAATTTAAAACTTATTTAAATGCCAAGGAGGTCAAAATTTACTGGCATATTTCAGGACTGACTTTGCCTTATCGGAAAGTTTGAGATTTTTTATCAATCCCAGTTGCTGCTGTTCATGTCATAATGTAGCGTCTGTTAAATGTCTGTGATATTTCAGCTAGCATTGTCTTTTATGATATTCACTAATACTTCATCTTAAAAACTAGAATGTGGAATATATGTTCAAATCTACTAAATACTACTCTTACTGAAATTATTAGAAGACTGTGTTTTGCAATGTGTGCTGTTAAATGTCCTAGTTGAATGAAGATTCTCAGCTATATGTCTTTTGAAAGCTTTTCAGAAGATCTGTGCTGTAGAAAGCAAATTAGAACTTGAAGCCTTTTGTGTGCATAAGTTTTTTTTAAAATTGTGACACATGAGATTCTTAACCAGAGAAACCAGATGTGACTTACCTGACTTTGAGGTTTTCATTAGTCCTATGTTTGCACCATTTGTAGGAAGCTGTGCAGAAGATGCTGGAGCAGGCTGAAAATGAGGTATTTTCAAAACCTTTCATTAAGAACTTGAGACCGATGAACATTTCTTTAAAAACAATATTTCCAATAATGTTAATTTCGTGGTAAGCTACTTAGATCCTGTCTGAATGTGGGAATCACCTGCGTGGCTCTGTGCTTTGTACCGCAGCAACAACAAAATTGAACTGATGAACAAAAGCAAAGATCACCCTGGTGGACTGGACTTGTTTATAGTCCTTAAAGTGTGTGTAACCAGCATCACACACACTTACGCCCAGATGGATGGTTTAACTTGATTCACAGTAACTTAGATTGGTCTCAGGGGGTGGTTCCCTAAGAAGTCCTTCAACCCTTTTAGGAATAGATGGACTGAAGGGAAACTTTGGTGACTGCTCCTGGTAGCCATATCGATGCCTGATGATGGGCAGTGACTGGGAGCCAGGAGAGACATATAGACCCTGTCTCACGACAGTTGTTTGTAGAGTCTAGATTGTGTGATACAGCTTGAATGTGTATATTCTTACATGAATCTGTTTTTATTTTTGACCCAAATATTTCGAATACCTTTTAAACATTTACTTCTTCATGGATTTTTAACACCAAGTAAAGTCATGGTTATTTTTAACAGTTGGAAAATGGCACCACATGGCAAAACCCAGAACCACCCATGGAATTGAGGATAATGGAAAAAGATCGAGCTAATTGTCCATTCTACAGTAAAACAGGAGCTTGCAGATTCGGAGATAGGTAACCAATTTTGCTTTATTGTGTCAGAGTTAAGTGACTCAAAATGTTGAGGTTTTTGAGTTGGCACGGGCTGGAGTTTGAAATGTTCATAGGCATCTGCTGCATTCTTGCTGCTGCTCCGGTTCCCCCAGCTGAGCATCCCCTGCTTCCTCCACACCCCCATACCTCTTCTCTGGGTGGGCTTCGTCCAGTTCTCTGGCAGGGCTTCCTTTGCGTTCCTCCCACAGCTATCTGAAGACCTTTTGCTTTTATTTCCTTTCTGCACTTGTATTAGTCCACATGGGACACCTGGGATGGGGAAATAATCTGTTTCAAAAGACTGGAGCAGTCTGGCTTTACTTTTTGAATGGCAAACACTGTACACAAAAGAGGCTTTAAAAACTGGCATGCCGGGCTTCCCTGGTGGTGCAGTGGTTAAGAATCTGCTTGCCAATGCAGGGGGCGTGGGTTCGTGCCCCAGTCCGGGAAGATCCCACATGCTGCGGAGCTGCTGGGCCCGTGAGCCATGGCCGCTGGGCCTGCGCGTCCAGAGCCTGTGCTCCGCAACGGGAGAGGCCACAACAGCGAGAGGCCCGCGTACCGCAAAAAAAAAAAAACAAAAACTGGCATGCCCAAAGGGATATCTGTGAAAGACAGGATCCGAGTTGAGTAGAGGAAAATTCTAATATGTGTTCTCAGTCTGCTCTGAGTCAGGAACAGACACCAGGTTCAACATCTGGCTTTAGCGGCTGTCAAGGTGGGAAAGTTACTTAAGCCCTCTGTGCCTTAGTTCCCTCACCTGTAAAATGGGGATTAAAAGCAGTACCCCTCGGGCTTCCCTGGTGGCGCAGTGGTTGAGAATCTGCCTGCCAATGCAGGGGGCACGGGTTCGAGCCCTGGTCTGGGAAGATCCCACATGCCACGGAGCAACTAGGCCCGTGAGCCACAACTACTGAGCCTGCGCGTCTGGAGCTTGTGCTCTGGAACAAGAGAGGCCGCAACAGTGAGAGGTCCGCGCACCACGATGAGGGGTGGCCCCTGCTCTCCGCAACTGGAGAAAGCCCTCACACAGAAACGAAGACCCAACACAGCCAAAAATGACTAAATTAAATAAATAAATAAATAAAATTAAAAAAAAAAGCAGTACCCCTCTTCTAAGGCAGTTGTGAGTGAATGCAGGGAAAGCAGGGAGAACGTGGCAGGCCCATGGCAAGTTCTGAGTGTTTGCTCGTATTTTCATTTCGTTACTGTTGCCCTTATTCTCTGAGACACTCTGCTTCCCTCCCTCTTTTGGATCAATGATTTTAAAACAAGACATTCATGTGGAAAACTAAGTGTTGATGTTTTCATTCATTTAGCAAATATTTAAATACCAACTGTATGCCAGGCAATGGTGAGTTTTATAATTTGGCTTGTTTATGAATGAACAGCTTAAAGTAGATAAATAATTCATAATGGTGAGTAAATCCATCTGAGGGAAAATCTAATTATTTTCATTCTGCAGAAGAAAAGATCTAATTATATCTTAGTGTCCTATTCATCATAAAAAGGGATATGAATAGGAAAATTCATATGTATTTAATGAGAAACTGTATGTTGTCTCTCATGTTTATTTTATTCATAAAATTATCCATGCTGTTTTATTTCCTTCTTTGAAAATATGAACCTTCTCTAGCTTTCTCTTTCTTTTTTAATTTAAGCCTTCACGTCATTTTACATTTTTTAAGAACAGTGGTTCTCAACCCTGGATGCACACTAGAATCATTTAGAAAGCTTGAAAAAAATTATGTCCTACCTCAAATTGATTAAATCAGAGTTTCTGAGACTTGGGCACCCTAATTTTTGAAATGTGCTCAGGTGTTTCTGATGGGCCCAGGATTGAGAGTCACTAATGTAGTATTTGTGACTCCTCTTATATTTTATAGCTGGGATTGTATATGCCCAGAATATCTGTGAAAGGATTCACAGGATCCGGTCAATAGTGAAAGTCTCCTCTTGAGGAACTGGGAACTAAGGAGGGGAGAAAGACTTTACCCCCCTTCGTATCCTTAGAAGTGTTTCCCAAATGTATGTTTAATTTCATCAAAATAGTAATAATTGGGGCTTCCCTGGTAGTGCAGTGGTTGAGAGTCTGCCTGCCAATGCAGGGGACACGGGTTCGTGCCCCGGTCCGGGAAGATCCCACATGCCGTGGAGCGGCTGGGCCCGTGAGCCATGGCCGCTGAGCCTGCGCGTCCGGAGCCTGTGCTCCGCGGCGGGAGAGGCCACAACAGTGAGAGGCCCGCGTACCGAAAAAAAAAAAAAAAAAGTAATGATTGATGTAAAACATCCCCCACCAAAGAAAAAGTGTACAGTGAATTAGCTTTGAAAGACAGTTGAGACTCAATGTGAGTCACCTTTGCATTGGCGGGGGTGGAGTAGGGGTGGGGGATTGAACCAAATTGTATGTAAGGTTTCCCAGCTGCAGGAGTCCTCAATTATGATATGTTTCTAACATTTCCCTAAATGTGAAGACTTGTGGTCATCGGATTCTGGAGTCTTCTGCTGGGCATAAGTGAGAGAAGGGGAGATGTCCTAAGTGGTTTCAGGAAATCAGTTGACAGTACTTATTTGTGAAAAGGGGAATGGACTGTCAGCCTCTCAAAACCCATCCCTGAGGGCCGTTTCAAGGAAATATTGACGGTGGTCAGCTTAGTTTGTGAACCTGTCTTAATATATTCACAGGCATGTGAAATTTCACCGTCACAACTATCAGAAAAAAGTATGAGAGCGATTTGGGTATTTGCATGATTCAAGTGATCAGTTGTGAAATAAGATTCCATGAAACCAGCAATTACAAAATCCAGCACCATCCCTTCAAACAAAGATACTGCCCCCCTTTCACAGAGAGCCCCAGTGACTTGCTCCAGATCATACAACTGTTCTTTTCTGTTAAGGTCTGTCACAACATCAAGCACTCCCGTAAGCTAAGCATTTCTTTGGTTGCTTTGTTTTTGTAATTAGTACGAGTTTGATTCTAGAACCTTTTTGCACTTGGAGTCACAGCTTTGAGGGGAGTTCAATTTTTATTTATTTTTTGGTCCTTAAAGAACATAATCACTGATGAAAAGTAAAATTTATTAATCAGAGTAGTTATTTATACCTCACTTGTTTCCAGAAGTGATTTAAAGAAGGCTCACAGGGCTTCCCTGGTGGCACAGTGGTTAAGAATCCGCCTGCCAATGCAGGGGACACGGGTTCGATCCCTGGCCTGGGAGGGTCCCACATTCCGCGGAGCAACTAAGCCCGTGTGCCACAACTACTGAGCCTGAGCTCTAGAACCCACAAGCCACAACTACTGAGCCCACGTGCCACAACTACTGAAGCCTGTGCGCCTAGAGCCCGTGGTCCGCAACAAAAGAAGCCACCGCAATGAGAAGCCAGCGCACCGCAACAAAGACCCAGCACAGCCATAAATAAATAAATAAATTTATGAAAAATAAAATAAAGAAGGCTCACAATCTACTACACTAAGTTTAATAAAATAAAAGAAATTGAAAGCAAGGAAAGGAGGAGAAAGTGAGTTATTGTGAACGTACAATACATTTGGCTTTGGAGTTGTATCCATCCCAGGCAGAAATGAGCTATGTAGTTCTTACCAAAAAGGAAATGAGTGGGATCTCTGGAAAGACAAAGATTTTCCAGGCATCAGAGTCTAAATATTTCTCCCGTGGAATACTGTATAAAGACATTGAGTAGGAAGGTGGACAGTAACTTTGATAGGTGTTTTATTAACAGTTGCATATGTAATTTTCATGAGAATATTTCTCACAAAGACCTTCAGTAAATAATCACAGCCTACCTTTAGCATGTAGCTTGATTCTATAAAGGACAAAGGTAGTGGGTGCCTGGAGTGCTCCCCTGAAAAAAGAAAAAGAGGCATAGTCAGTTAGCTCTACCTGAGGGGGCATTTGGAGACCCATGCCATTTATTGGCTGTCCTTTGGTTAAGGTAATGTCCAGCTACATGATTTTGTGGCAGTCTTACTTGATTCAAGGATCTGAGTAAATAGCATGGCCTAAACCAGGAGTCCCCAAACATGGCTAACCTTCAGGACCAGGTGGGGAGTTACTCTGAAAACATGGGTTCCCCACTCTTGGAGGTCTGAACAGATGGTCTAGGGCAGGACCTGAGAAATCTCAGTTCTTCCCAGGTGATTCTGAGAATCACATGGGTTTGATACCACAACTTTAGACTGCCTTCCCAAATATCTCTTGTCTTAGCTGACTTTTCAGTAGAACCTATAGGGCTGGCCTTAAATACACTCAGATTATATGGACTATCTCTAGGCCAAGTGGGATTTTTCCCTAGATGGGGACTTTGGTGCTGTTCCAAAACTCACAAATGTTCATTTGACATCCTGGGTACTATAGAGCCAAGTTCATTCAGTTATGATAATCCCATGAGAATTTTAACCTTGTTAAATTGGTTTCTCATTTAATTCTGTATGTGCTCCATACTTGTAAAATTCTGGTTCTGCTAACACTGCCAACCAGGTTGAATCCTCGTTCTTTTTTCTGTGGGTATTTGTCCTTGGGAAGATGGATCTCATTACAAGGTCTCTGACTGAATAATCTAGGAGGGTCCTTTGAAAAATAGAAAATTTCACTTTAATGAACACAGATTGCCCATTTCTGAGCTGGGCATGGTGTATGTGGGGCATTCTGTGTGCATTGTCTCACTAGGTGTACAGAGATGTATGTTACAGACACTGGAAAGTAAGCATGAGTTAAACATTTATTCATTTCAGGGCCATTTTTTTTTTCTAACACCTGCCTTGTTTTTCAACTTTTTTTCTTCCAAAGTTCTGGGGATTTTTTTCCTAAAGTTCTTGTTTTAACTAATTTTTAAACTAGAAATTTAATCAGGAAAATTTTGATGATTTGGAATCCTAAACTGCATTTTTTTCCTTCATTTTACTTGAGGAGAAGGAAGTAAATAAGAAAGTAAACTCATATAAAAGATTTTTTAAAAAAATTACTCAGTTACAACCCGGTCCAGTTTAAGCTATGAAAAGAAAATTGTTCTTCACAATGGTTAACCTTCATTAAAGAGAAATTCCTTACATTTAGCACATCATATAACACACAGGCAGTAGACTGTCGATAAGCTCGGATCTCTGGGATCTTCTCTCCCCAGCCATGTGACCTGGGTACGTGTGCTTCTCTAGGCCTCACTTTCTTTCTTTCAAAGTGGAGAAAATACTAGCCCTGGCTGTCCTAACAGTTTGCAAGGATCAGAAAAAGAATATAAAAATGCCATGAAAACTATGAAATGCGATCCATTTAGCTGAAACTCTCAGAATACCCTTTTCTCTAAGTGTCGGGTTTGTTGGCGATTGTATGGAACCAGGATTGCACTGTTCTCACCTTGTCCGGAGTCCCATGCTCGGTGTCTGTGTGCCTTTCATCACGCTCCGTCATGCCCATGCATCTCTTTCCTGGTGCTTCCACATGTGTAAGGCTTCCTGAACTTCAGTAAAAGGCAGCTGAATGGCATCTGAACTTGGAAATAATTCCCAACCTTACATTTTAATGAGACCCAATATATTGGTCAGTTTTAGAACAGTTTTTTTTTTTAATGCTGGATACTATTTTTTTAAATAAATTTATTTATTTTTGGCTGCATTGGGTCTTTGTTGCTGCGCGCGGGCCTTCTCTAGTAGCGGCGAGCGGGGGCTACTCTTCGTTGCGGTGCACGGGCTTCTCATTGCGGTGGCTTCTCTTGTTGCAGAACTCGGGCTCTTGACGTGCGAGCTTCAGTAGTTGTGGCTCGTGGGCTCTAGAGCGCAGGCTCAGTAGTTGTGGTGCACGGGCTCAGTTGCTCCACGGCATGTGGGATCTTCTCGGACCAGGGCTCGAACCCATGTCCCCTTCATTGGCAGGTGGATTCTTAACCACTGCACCACCAGGGAAGCCCTTAGAACAGTTTGGTGTTTTTTTTTTTTTTTTTTTTTTTTTTGCGGTACGTGGGCCTCTCACTGTTGTGGCCTCTCCCATTGCGGAGCACAGGCTCTGGACGCGCAGGCTCAGTGGCCACGGCTCACGGGCCCAGCCGCTCCGCGGCATGTGGGATCTTCCCGGACCAGGGCACGAACCCGTGTCCCCTGCATCGGCAGGCGGACTCTCAACCACTGTGCCACCAGGGAAGCCCTAGAACAGTTTTAAGTGTTGAAATTTAAAGTCTGAATGGGGTTTATCATCTTACAGTTCAGTTGAAACAGCTAAGTTGCTTGAGTATCTCACAGTTTAAAGCAAGCCTTTTATGTGTAATTTCTCACCATTGGAATGCTGAAGTTTTTCCTTCATACGCAGGTGTTCACGTAAACACAATTTCCCGGCATCAAGTCCCACCCTTCTTATTAAAAGCATGTTTACGACATTTGGGATGGAGCAGTGCAGAAGGGACGACTATGACCCCGACGCAAGTCTGGAGTACAGCGAAGAGGAAACCTACCAGCAGTTCCTGGACTTCTATGACGACGTGCTCCCCGAGTTCAAGAACGTGGGGAAAGTGATACAGTTCAAGGTGGGCACATGCAGTGCGCGTGGAGGACGGGACTGGTTCGCCTCCTTCTGAAGCACCAGATGGCATGGGAAAGCGAGGGCACAGGCTCTCTGCCTGGGTGGGACGTGCGCTATGGTGGAGGGCCTGGCGCCATGTTGGAAGGAAATGTTAATTCTTTCTCTCTCTCTCTCCATCCACCTCATTGCCAGTACGGTTGAGGTACTACTTGAAATCTTAAACAGGTACTAGCATGACATTTCCTGGGTTCTGAGGTTTTGATGGGAAAAGATATTTCATCCATTCAGTACCTTTATGGTCCCATTCTTTTGCAGCCTGTGAATTCTCTGCATAAGGTCCTCTGCAAATAGGTATCCAAGCGTTCGCTTAGGGGCTGCATATGATGCGGAATGCCCTCCCTCCCGTGGTCGGTCTCCCCTAGAGCCGAGGAGAGCAGAGTGTGACAATCGTCTACTTACTCCACCTACCGAGGTGGTTGATTTGTTGTTACTGTATTGTGTTGATGGTGCCTGCCTGCAGCTTCCACCCAAGGTGCATGTTCTTTCTTTTGGAGCTCCCTAAGAACATAAACCTTGATTCCTTTTCCTTTTTTATTTTTACTTTGTTTTTATTCACTGAATACTCTCAATACTGAAAATAGTGTTCCCAGAGTCATGGTTTGTGATGCAGCATAGGGGGTAAAAGAAGTGTTCAGATTACAGAGTTATTTTAAAACATTCCTTAAAGCAAGCGTGAAGTCAGGTGTAATGGCTGCTGCTCCTGGGCCCAGTGGTCAAATCCTAGCACAGTGAAGTCTCCTGCTGTCTGCAATTTGATCAGATCCGAACCTGAATGATTTTGTTATGTTAGGATGGGGGAAATGGCCCATAATTTGGAAAGAGATAGGAATAAAGCTGTGAATTTTTTCTGCTAGTTGGAAATGACAGTGGAAATTTGGAACAGCTAAGAAACAGAGCAACTGCGGCCCTCGTGAAATTCAAGGCTATCCTTCTTACTACTGATTTCAAGATTTTAAAAAATTCTTTCAAAATTTCTCTTTCCCCTTTACCTTTTCTTTCTGTTGCATGCACTTTCCCGTCTTCACAGTACTTCTAAGTGCCTGGCCACACACGACTCGGTGCCACGTGAGAAGCACCGCTGAGGAGCTGGTGTGCTGACTAGCCGTGGGCTCTTTGCCTCTTTGTGCCTTTTCCTCATCCCTGAAGGGCGAGGACTGGACTACATCAGTGTTTTCCCGCATGGGGTCCCTACATCATACCGCTTCTGGGAAGTTAGTGCTGGAGCTTTCAACACCTCAGGCTGCTTAATGGAAATCACCCCCATTATCTGCAACAGGCCGTACCTACTAACCGTGGAGTTTTTTTTTCTTTTGTTGAGAATTCTGTCAGCCAGGCTCATGCTAATCACGTTGGCAGTTATAAATGGAAAGCTGTTTAATAAACTTTTAGTAGAAAAATTTCCAAAACATCAAATTCATCATGGAAAATTAATAACGGGTCTTTGGAAACCACTGGCTTAAATGATCTCTAAGGGCCCTGGTGCGGCTCACGTGGCCTCCTGGGGCCTTTCAGTCTTCCTTCTCTCTCTCTCTCTCTTTTTTTTTTTTTAAAGATTTCGAGAAGCATGTGGGATCTTAGCTCCCCGACTCCCTGACTAGGGATCAAACCCGCACCCCCTGCATTGGAAGGCGGAAGGTGAAGTCTTAACCACTGGCCCACCAGGAAAGTCCCCAGTCTTCCTTTTTTTTCTTTTTTTTAAATAAATTTATCTATTTATTTATTTTATTTTTGGCTGCATTGGCCTTTGTTGCTGCATACAGGCTTTCTCTAGTTGCAGTGAGCGGGGGCTACTCTTCGTTGCGGCGCGTGGGCTTCTGTTGCAGTGCCTTCTCTTGTTGTGGAGCACGGGCTCTAGGTGCGCGGGCTCAGTAGTTGTGGCTCATGGGCTCTAGAGCTCAGGCTCAGTAGTTGTGGCGCACGGGCTTAGTTGCTCCACGGCATGTGGGGTCTTCCTGGACCAGGGCTCGAACCCGTGTCCCCTGCCTTGGCAGGCGGATTCTTAACCACTGCGCCACTAGGTAAACCCCCCCAGTCTTTCTTCTAAGGATGGTGTCAGTCAGTAGTGTCAGTCAGTACGCATCCTGCCTCTCTTGGGATGCTCTAATAAAAATACTCTGCAACTAAGTTGTAAAATTATATCGATAGATTCATTTTGAAAAGAAATGCTAAACATTAGTATGAGTATTTGAGGACTTTTTTTTTTTTTTTTGCGGTACGCGGGCCTCTCACTGTTGTGGCTTCTCCCGTTGCAGAGCACAGGCTCCGACGCGCAGGCTCAGCGGCCATGGCTCACGGGCCCAGCCGCTCCACGGCATGTGGGATCTTCCCGGACCGGGGCACGAGCCCGTGTCCCCTGCATCGGCAGGCGGACTCTCAACCACTGCGCCACCAGGGAAGCCCTAAGGACCTTTTTATACCGTTATGTAAAACGAAATCAGATTTGTCATTTTTTAAGACAAATGGTCAATGTTCACCCTCACAAGTAATGGGAACAGTGCATATTAAAATGAGATGTTATTCATACCCATCGGGAAAAAAATTATGAATTCTAATATCAAGCATGGGCGACGTTGTGTAAATTAGTAAAACCACTTTAGAGAGCAGTTTGTCAGTACCTAGTGAGGTTGAAAGTACATGGAACCTACAAATCAGCATACTACTTCCGGTCATGCACACTAGACAAAGTCCTACCGCCCAGAGAGGCGTTCAGGCATGCTAACTGCATCGCTGTTTGTTGATGAAAAATTGGAAGCACCTTGGATATGCATCATTAGAGGAGTGGATAAATATATTTGATAATTTGATATAGCCAGTATTTAGTAGTTTAAAATGAGTCATTAAGTTTACATGATTACATCTTGAAAAAAGGATGTGAAATAAATATTATTTATATAAAATTTTAAAATGTACAAAGCCATACTGTATATTGTTTATCAATATATATACGTGCTTCTTAGCATATATGTACATAAATATGTGTATACCCATACGTACATAACAGACACACACTTCTTTGTATGTCTGTACATAATATATGTATATATTTTATGGCACACATATGATATATGTGTATATGCCTGTCTGTGTGTATGTATGGCTGTGGGTATTGTGTCTGTGTAGATAGGGGTGTGTGTGTGTGTGTGTGTTTGGAATGTGAAGGTTATACCCAACCTCAGGATAGTGTTCCACCTATGTGATGGAGGAGGGAGAAGAATAGGATGAAAGGGCTTCAACTGGGTCTTTCACGTTTTATGTATTTAAACATTCTCAGTCAAAAATGGAAAATGTTAGTGTTAAATCTGGGTGGTGTATATAGGGGCTGATTTCTAGTCTCTGTATTTTTTTTCTTTTTTTAAAATAGTCTCTGTATTTTTATGCGTGTGAAGCATTTCATATCTTTGGACAAAAAAGAATCAGGATCAACAGGGATCAGGTAATTGGGGCCTGCAACACTACCGTCTGCTGAAGTATGCCTTAAATAGACGTAAGAGTGGGGTAGTATCTTAATTTTGGAATCTTTGATTGATAACAACTTTTGGTAATGTTGGCCTGGACAAAAAATGCGTTTGATGACTGGAGGGCTTCTTTTCCTTAGGTTTTTGCCTTTTTTGTTTGTTTTCTAATGATGGAATTCTTCATTGCTCCTTAGGTCAGCTGCAACTTGGAACCTCATCTGAGGGGCAATGTGTATGTTCAATATCAATCGTAAGTATTCTAAACATAAACATCTTCACATTTGTCACAATATAGTGTTGTGATTACATTGACATCTGGGATTTTTCCACTGAATATATACCTTTCATATGCATGGTATTTTTAAAAATGTAAATATTAAGAGCTGACCTAGAAATATGGAAAGGATTAGAAAACTATATATTTGTATTTCATTTTTCGTATACTTAGAGAGTTTTTAATTTTTTGCATTATAGTTAATTTTTTACTTATATAATTTTAAAATTAAAACACAAACTGAAAAGGGATAACTAGAATAGAGAACCCCAAATAAAAGCCCCAAATAATTTCAGTGTGCATTTGGCCCACTAAGAGAGCAAGCAGTTAGTGTGTTGTTTCTGCTCGTCTTGCTGTTTGCCTGTGCTGCCATGGCTAATGGGATAAATTAACCATTGTATTGAATAATAGGAAGGACAGCGATCTGAGCTGAGAAGGAACAGGCAGTGACAATGGAAAACACTTCTGCATTTTTAATGGTCCAATCTTTTGGTTTAAGAAGCTTTGACTCAAGTAGATTTCCTTGCATCAAAACCTCTGGGAGGGTTAGTAAAAAAAACTAAAAAACAAAACGGTTCCTGAATAAAGTGAGCTTCAGGACCTTGAATGCTGTAATAAGGACTCCCTAGGTAGCACAAAGGCAGTGAACTAGGTGGTCCTACAGTAAACAAATACAAGGGTTAATTAACAGTAGGGTTAATCTGCATATTAGAAAGTTACTCTAAAGTGCATCCTTTAATTTGTGGTTTCAAGGGAAGAAGAATGCCAAGCAGCCTTTTCTCTGTTTAATGGACGGTGGTACGCAGGAAGACAGCTTCAGTGCGAATTCTGCCCAGTGACCCGATGGAAAATGGCAATTTGTGGTAAAATACAACGTGACTTTTTTCCCCACTGTTCCACTGTCATATAAAGAATAGTTTTAGGAAAAAAACCAACCTTTTAAAGGTGTGAAGCATAGCTTTTGCCTCACCTGGTAGATGAGCAGAGATCATTATGTAAAGTACATCACAGTTTAGACCTGTAACCGACCTTGTGGGTCACTTTATGGATGAGGTAACTGGGGTCACAATGTATAGGTGACAGAGTCGGTGCTCGAAGTCCTGGGCTCTGCAGGAAGCCTGAGAAGTTGTGTCTATCAGGGACGCCGTCTCCTGATTGCAGTCTCAGAAGTGTTTTTTATTCATTGGCTCCTCACTTGAGCTGGGTTTTTTCCCATCTTTATCCCTAATGAACCTTCTGTCATCTTTGCCACCTAAAACATTACCTATGACACTTCCTGCCTTATTGAAATACAAGCTTTTGTGTCATAAAGATTGATTATAGCTGTAGAACCTGGTCAGGGCACATTCAGTCAGGCTGACTCATCAGACAGTGGCTGCCAAGTCAGGAAATGAGTCAGTCCTTTGAGTAGCTGGCAATTTTGAAGGGCTCATTCTGTTTTGATTTCTATCAGATGGGCTTCGCCGAACCATTTCTTGTTGAAGTGCTCCGGGAGCTACGAGAGGAGCTGCCCATGCCTTACGGGACCACTTCCCTTACCCTTTGCGTTGCTTTGCTTTATACTCGCCTGCTTAAAACCTCTTGTTTCAAAATCTATAATTTATAAAGTCTGAATCTTTGGCAACCTGGTCTTAATGGATGCTCTCACTTAAAAACCATTTATCTGAAGGGAGAAAAAAAAGGAATTTAGAATTCCTTGCTTTGGCAAACCAGAAGAACCATTATGCCTGATTTAAAGACTGGGGTGCTGAAAGAGATGGGTCTGTTTTCTCCATTTCAGTGAGGTGCTTCTGAGTGTGACTTTGACTCCCCCAAAGCAGGAAACTATTTATTTCACTTGTTATTTTTTAAATAACAGCTTTATTTTTTCCTAGTAACTAATGAGCATTTTGTCGTGTCCTTATTATTG
Organism: Pseudorca crassidens; assembly: GCF_039906515.1. NCBI lineage: Eukaryota > Metazoa > Chordata > Mammalia > Artiodactyla > Delphinidae > Pseudorca > Pseudorca crassidens. The sequence goes on along the minus strand of NC_090317.1, from coordinate 121,051,049 downwards.
GATTATTGGCCACTGTATATCATCTTTGGACAGATGTCTGTTCAGATGCTTTGCCCATTTTTCATTAGGTTATATGTCTTATTGAGTTGTAAGAGTTCTTGATATATTCTACAGACAGGTCCCTTATCGCAGATATGATTTGCAACTATTTTCTCCCATCATGTGGGTTGTCTTTTCACGCTGATGTTGTCCTCTGAAGCACAAAAATTTTTAATTTTGAGGAAGTCCAATTTTTCTATTTTTTTTCTTTTTTTGCTTGTGCTTTTGGTGTCATATCTAAGAATCCATTGCTTAGCCCGTGTCACGAAGATTTACTTGTATGTTTTCCTCAAAGAGTTTTATAGTTTCATAGCTTACGTTTAGGACTCTGATCCATTTTGACTGACTTTTTGTATATAGTGTGTGGTATGGAGGTATTTCACTTTTAACTCTTTTACATATTTAGGGAATGCACCGCTTTTAAAAAAGTTTGAAAATCCCCAAAAGATCTCTAAATTGTTCAAGTAGATTTCACCTTTGACAAAAATCTTCCATGTTAAAAGCACCTGGTAAATTTAAAGCATTAGGCCAGTGTTTATCATCTTCTTGAAGTATAAGAAAATACAGGATCTTCTACTTACGATAGGCTCTTTCTTTTGGTCAGTGGTTTGGTCCTCCCACCACCGTGCCCTCAAAGCATGTTGCCAGGGGGACTCCCAGGGCTGGTTCTTCACTGTTAATTAGGGATCTACATTGTCAGCAGGATGGTAAAAGCCTAGAAAAAATAATGTGGTCGCCATTGGTTCGGTTGCACTCCACACCATAATCCAGTAGGGGAACAGGGCATTCTGGTTAATTAAAAGTTCTTATCTGTTACTTTTCACAGTGCCCTTTGTTAGAGCATTGAATATTTTTGAAATTCGGGGAACCAAACTATGACATCAATGTACGTAAGGAGAAAATAGTCCTATCACAAGCGAACATCAGAAATGTACCTTCTGAAAAGGATGAAGTGCGAGCAGTAAATGCCGTTTCTTCACTGTGCCCCTCCAGGTTTATTTGAAATACAGCAGTGTCCAAGAGGGAAACACTGCAACTTTCTTCACGTGTTCAGAAATCCCAACAATGAATTTTGGGAAGCGAATCGAGACATGTACCTGTCTCCGGATCGGACTGGCTCCTGCTTCAGTAAGAACTCAGAGAGGAGAGAGCGGCCGGGCCGCCACGACGACTACTACAGTAGGCCGCGGAGGAGGAGGAGCCCCGGGCCGGCCCACTCCTACAAGAGGAACGGGATGGCCGAGAGGAGGAGGAGGAGGAGCCACGGGGGCAAGAAATCCCACAAGCACGCGTCCAAAAGCCGGGAGAGGCACAGTTCCCGAAGCAGAGGAAGAAAAAGGGGCCGCAGCCGTGGCCGGGGCAGCCGCAGCCGCCGCAGCCACAGCCGGAGCTCCTCCAGGTCCAGGAGCCGCGGCAGGAGGACGTCGGGGAGCCGAGACTGAACTCTGCACAGCCCCAAATCCAAATAAACTTACCATGTCCTTCAGTGATTGTACACCCTTTATTATGGCGGCTGCGTAGTTGGATAGAGGGCTCTCAGCTCACGTGGGTTAGCAAGTCTGGCAAAAGCCTATGTAGCCTGGAACCCTATTTTAAAATACTTCTATTCTCCGGTAATCTGTGTGCTTACTATAGAAAACCTAGAAAACATAAAATGTATACAACACAAAAATTATTTATACTCCTGACCCGTAAATATAACCGGTTGGGCTTTCCTGGTGGCGCAGTGGTTGAGAGCCCGCCTGCCGATGCAGGGGACGCGGGTTCGTGCCCCGGTCCGGGAAGATCCCACATGCCGTGGAGCGGCTGGGCCCGTGAGCCATGGCCGCTGAGCCTGCGCGTCGGAGCCTGTGCTCCGCAACGGGAGAGGCCACAGCAGTGAGAGGCCCGCGTACCGCAAAAAAAACAAAACAAAACATAAAACCAATTAACACTGGAGCATTGCTTTAAGTCTTTTTTTTCTCTTATGGGTGTATGGGTGTGTACACATTTTTTTTACACAAAGATAACATATATGTCTGCAGTTGAATATGCTTTTTTTCACACCAAACATTGTCCTATTTCATCAAGCCCTAGTGTTACTGTTATTTTCACTCGCTGCATAGTTTGGATCTAACAATTTAACAGTATCCCTATTGTTGGATTTTTAAGTTATTTTAAGTTTTGAACTATTAAAGAATCCTGTGCTATAAACAATCCTGTGGTGGATTTCCTTAAATACTTTCATACATTACTGGTCATTTCCCTAGGATAAATTACATCAAGAAATATGAATACAGAAGTCTTTCCAGATTGCCTTCCATGAAGACTACAAAACACTTTACCGTCAACAGTAAATTTTGCTGTTCCTGCACCAAATTACTGTAACCTTTGCCGGTTTGGTAAATTTTATGTGTTTATTCATCTCTGCACATATTGGCTAAGCCAAACACATTTTTCCGTATTTAATGGGTATTAAGTTTGGTTGTTTGCCCCAAATTATTAATAATTGTTAGATTTTTTTACATGTTAATAGCCGAATAGCTTTTTTACTTTAAAATTCACTTTCTTAAAGTACTAAAGGGTGGAGTCAATTTTTTCCCCTCCCTCCTACCCCATAGTTTTCCATTAGGATGTTCGTCTTTTTTACAGTGTTACAGAGTTCGTTGCTACTGAATATGCCTGGTGTTAAAGCAATTCTGGTAAAAAAGCGTGGTCAGAGAAACTTGCTTGAAAAAAAAATTAGGGACTTCCCTGGTGGTCCAGTGCTTAGGACTCCACGCTCTCACTGCCAGGGGCGTAGGTTCGATCCCTGGTTGGAGAATTAAGATACCCTGCATGGCCAAAAAAATAAATAAAAAGCTTAAGACAAAATATCATTCTTAGGTTTCAGATCATAAAAAAGAAAAGATGCTCTCATACTTCCTTATAAGATTTTTATTTTCTTGGTAACCTCCTCTCCATTGATGTACTGGAGATCTCGAGTTTCCGAGTATGTGGCATTTGGCAACTTGAGATTTGGAAATAAGGACTTAAGGATTCACAAAATACTGAGTTTAACAGAAATAGGAAAAGAAATTTCTTCAGGATTGGGATTTCTGAGTGGTATCTGTGGAAAATGAAAGTTCTTTAATCTGTAGTCTAAAGGAAAGGAATTATGTGGTCCAGAATACATTTTACTTTAAAAATTGATATGTGGAAAAAATAAATTGATATGTGGGAATTCTCTGGTGGTCCAGTGGTTAGGACTCAGCGCTTTCACTGCCGTGGGCCGGGGTTCAATCCCTCGTCGGGGAATTAAGATCCCACAGGCCATGTGGTGCGGCCAAAAAAAAGAAAAAGAAAATTTGATTTGTTCCAGAATTTAAATGCCTCTACCCTAAAAATGATTGAAAAATTTCTGTAAGTATCTAATGGATTTACAAATGCCGAATAATTCTCACTAAATTCAAAATTTTTCAATCCTTTTCTAAATACAGCCAAGACATACACAATTAAATGTGGGCATTCAAAGCTGAATATTCATCTTAATAGCTCATGGAGGAAAAAACGAGATGAACACCAGCTTGTCCTCAAGGTAGAGATGTTGGTGACTTTTCCCTCAAGTGTTAATGGGTAGTATGAGAGGGATGGAAGGAAGTAGTTTTTAAACCACTGACTGGGTCATTATCCTGATAAATGTCCATCTTGAACTTAGACTTATTAATGCCTTTTTTAAACCTACAATTTGATTACTATTTATGATTCAAAAATTCCAACTCTACATTGCCAGCAGAAGGCCATATGCCTGTTTTCAGTGAAGAGATAGCTGCATGTTGGAGCCTCTTTAAATCTACACATATCCTTTTCTTTTAATTGCACACATATCTATTTTTAGCAGACTAGCAAATTCGTTTGATGGTAGTTGTTTCCTTGATCTTAAATATCCTCATTTCATTGTTTTCCTATTTTTTCTAGAAATCAACGAGTATACTTAAAAAAAATCCACAATTTTGTATGTAACATTTCCTATCTGTAGTTAATAGGCAGTCCCTTAACTATCATGATAACCAAAATTTTGATTTGCTACTCATACTAGGCAGTACTTGGCACATATCCGTCCATTTCAGCAAGTGTGCTAGCACCTCCGGTTAGTGTGTGTGTGTGTGTGTGGACTCCAGTTGATTTGGAATACCTCTGATTACCTGGAGTGATCTGAGTTGCTCATTCAGAAAGAGAAAGTCAACTGCATCAAGGTTTTAAAAGCAGTATTTATTGATTGAAAATAAATGTGTAGATAAGCTCTCAGTAGCATGGACTCCACATTATTTTTTAATGAGCTTGAAGTACATGAAGACTCCTTAAGTCTTCCGCCATTTATCTTGTGTGTGCTTTTAACCACCACCACATTCAAATGTGGGTGAATTTTCAACATTTTACTCAAAAAATTTTTTCTTTAAATTCTTCCTTCAGCAGCTCTTCATAATTTGACAAACTTTTGGAAAGAGACAGATAAAAACACACGACAGTGGTGTACATTGAACATTTATTACAACTAATTGGCGATGTGATAAGACGTGCTCACGTGGCCTGAATACTGGTCACAATCACAACAAAGCTTAATCCAGCCCAGCAGATACAAATGAAAGTGTAAACTGTGAAGACATATTTACATACATAGAAGTATGTATAAAAGTGACATTGAAACAACTGTATATCCTTAAAAAATATAGAGCCCACTAGTGCCATTTTACCTCATTCAACTCACACTTTCATATGAGAGGTGGTATCTGTTTTTATATTTATGACTTCCAATAACTAGGCAGTGCCATAGAAGGGAAGGAAGCTGCCCTAAAGTTTGCTGCACTTCTAAGTGGAGGGAAGCAATAGGGGAGTAAAATAAATTTGGCTGTAACAAGCACCCTGGAAGGAATATTCCTGCGTTAAACAATGACTTATGCAACACTTTGTGAAGGGAGTAAAACATTTTCCGTAACATACTGTTATTAAGAATCCCTGGTAAGTCAACATTTCCATTTTATTTTGGGGGCATCAAAAAGAATACAACTAAGTGACTAAATGATTATGACAACAAGAAACTTATCTCAGGAGTCAAATGTTCCTTGGCCTTAAAAATAACGTGCTTACTATTATGAAACAGCTGATCTCTGTTCCTCGTCCCAGGTCTGGAATGCCTAAGAAATAATTTTTAGTGTAAAACAGCATCATTCCATTAGTCTTTTGTGTATTCCCTTTGTTTTAAGGTGTTTAGTTTCTAATAAGGGTCTTTGGTATACATTTGTTTTTTTTCTAAAGTTTCAACATAGAGTGAAATTTTTATTCATTTGATATGTGACATGTCAATTCCCTTTATTCGCATATATAATAAAATGAACTAGTCTTTGGTTTCATAAAACCAGGTTTCATATAATTTAACTTTTTTGCCAAAGACAGTAATTAATAAATGTATATTGCCTGACTGTGTCATATTCATAGATACACATAATCAAGGTAATGATAATAATCTATTCAAGAGAAACAGACCTATAAACTTTAAAATAGCCAGAAAAAGTACCTTTCTTTTCCTGCATTCATTCTAATTCATATTTAAGTCCCTTGTTATCACTTGATTAACCAAAGTTCCCTTTAAAAAAAGATTGTGTAGGCCTGAATGAAGCAGCTTAGCAGAACAGTAATACTGACAAGACGTCATCTTACACCATTAGCTAACACGGACATGAAGGCAGTGACCATCTACAGTGTGTGAAATGCCACAAGAAGTCATCAACAGGGGAGGAGAGTTATGTCAGTCCAATTTCTTCAAGAACGCTACGTGGGGTTTCAGCTTCCTGTGGAGGGAAAATGTGAGACTCTGGTAAGCAGATCCGGGGAGGCTTGAGAATGTGAAATTGACACGGAAGGGCGTGCAAGTTTCAGAGAACGCTGAACGCAAGCAGTTCAGCAGTATGGGCACTTCTATGGAGAGCCAGTGCTTATTTAGCGACTTTTGCCCCAAACATCAGAGACCACAGGAGGATATTTTCAGCATGCATTAAATACCTACTGACTACCTACCAATTGTGCTGGGCTCCATTGCTGCAACACAAAAAGCAGTCAAGCCCACTGCAAACGCAGTGCAAACCCACAGCTACCCGACATTTCTACAGGAAAGGTAAGTTACCTTAGTGTTAAAATTCAAAACCTCCCCTAAATAAAGACCAGGGAACCCCCGCTGAGTTCTCCCCATTCTTCACATATTTTGTTTTCCCTGCTCTTTTTTCAAGTCATATGTATTTATTCTTCTCTGAGTTTTTACTCAGTGTTGGACTTAAATGTCCCCAGCAGCAAGGCTGCAGAAACTCACCTTCCCAGACCTCCCCAGAGCAACCAATGGTTTCAGTGGAAGTAACATACAGAAAGAGTGCTCTGGGATCTGGGACAAAAGTGCCTTTTGTTCTATGGAACAACCAATACTCATTTTTAAATGTCAAGACTAAACAAAGTAGGCATACTAGAAAAAAATTAAAAGTTTTTCCCAAGTGTCTAATTTTGCACGGCACAAAATAAAAAAGGATCAAGTAGGTCAAATTTCAGGTATTACTAACAACAAGTTTGTAATTAAAAGGCATACTAGATTTTAACAGAGGAAAACAATTTTTGTACCCAAATAACTTACTTTTGCATCCTAATTGTGGTACAGCACAAAACAAGGAAAAGAAAAATTAATTAAACCATAAATCCATACATTAGATTTAATTGTATGTAAAGCACTACATGAAATAATCTTAAGTTAATTATTTAAACTCTTTGGTCTGTTTCCTTATTCCTTATACTATGAAAACAAGGATCATAGTACTTACCTTCATATGTAGAGATTAAGGGAGATAAGGCTTAGTGCCTGATTCACAGAAAGTGCTCAAAAAATGTTAGCTGATACATTACTCAACTGAAATCTAAATGAAGGTATTTAGCCTTACTATAAACCAGCTCTCTATATAAAGTTCATATGATGACCTTTTAGTATGTTTGTGTATTAATGAAAAATGGGTAAAAGTCAGCTTTGGTGAAAAAAGGCTATTTTTTTATGAAGTATTCTTGCCCCCCTCCCCACCTCCAAATTGAACCTCAACCTAACCAGGCTACAGACCTAAATATACATGGAGGATAAGAAAACAAGTTAAACATCACCATTATAATCTGCCAGATACAGAATGGAGGAAATTCTACAGCATAGGGGACTCAGTTTAACAAAAATAGGCAAAGGCGGGTAAAAGCAGAGGAGTTGTTAAAGATTAAGAGAGACTTAAAGAGACCAGATAAAGTGTGAGCCTTGTTTGGAATCTGGCTCTTACAAACCGATTATAAAAATGCATTTTTCAGACAATTAGGAAAAAAAACCCAACCAGGAATAAGACAGGAATTACTATTAATTTTGGGGGGTGTGGTACTCATCTCTTAGGGATACATACTTAAGTAGTAAAGATGAAATGGTAGGATGTCTAGGGCTTGCTGTAAAATAGGCAAAAAAGGTGGGGTGGAAAAAAAAGGCAGGGTGGGGTGGTGATTTATGAAACTAGCATTGAGTTGATGGTTGTTGGAGCTGAGTGATGCGTACATGACAGTTCCTTATACTATTCTATTTGTATGTCTCAGAGTTTTCATGATATAGCTTTAAAAGAAAGTTTAATGGAAGTGATGCAACACTCCCAAGAATGATGTAAGCCAATCTCTTTCATTTATAATAATGTTTAGCCTTAACCATTAAATACACTGCAAGACTGACATCTGAATCACATACGTATTAAATAAAGGGGACAATTTAAAAAGAATCATTTCCATTTAATGTTAAATAATTTTTAAAACATCATATAACCTTTAATGTATTTATTAAAGGGTGCCTACATTGAATTCTATAGTTAACATTCTTAGCTTATCCATGTAAAAATGTCCCCCTATCCTATTCCCTGGAGCTGGTCAGACTTCCCCTATGTGTTCACTGCTTGCAATCTTATACAGCATTTCTTGAAGAGAACCACGTTACTTCTCAAATATGCATTATTTAAAGTATCTGTCCTTTCTGAAAGGCCTAACTTCAAAGAATCATTTACACATTTTCTTCCTTTGAGACTTATACAAAGAGTACGTTAGAGTTTTTTAATCAGTTGTATTTATAATATAAAATTAATTTTCACATGTTCACACTGAAATTGTAGCTCAAAATTACCTAGAAAAACTATTATCTGAATTAGTAATATCCATAGAAACAGAAAGTAGAAAGGTGGTTGGTTACCAAGGGCTGAGGGGAGGGGAAGTGGGGAATAGTTGTCTATAATGGGTAGAGTTTCAGTTTTGCAAGATAAAAAACTTCTGGAGATCTGTTGCACAACAATGTGAACATACTGAACACTGCTGAACTGTACACTTAAAAATGGTTAAACTAGTAAATTTTGTTATTTTTAAAAGACAATTAAAAAAAATTACCTGGAAAAATTAAAATATGAAATATATTATTTATCAAAAGGATGGAGAAGAAAAAAGTCATTCACATGAGACAAAGTACATGCAATACTTTTATTTTAGACATGCAAGGAAAGGTATTTCAGAATCTACTAGTTTAAAGCAAGCAGCTGTATACAAATAACAAAAGAAGCAACATCTTGTTACAGCTGGGCACACAGCATCCAAAGCAAACAGGCATGAGACAATGCATATTTATGCAGCATTAAAACCACATGAATGACATGTTGCAGGGCTGGGGGAGGGATAGAGGAAAAAAATGGAAACGAAAAGACCAATGTTTCCCAATGCTATCAATGTATATAATGCTAAATTTCTCATTTGACCGCCCACCCAGGTTGCTTCAAATGTCATGTGGTACAGTGAGAATGGTAAGAATGGAAACAACTGATCTGCATACCTGCCTTATACACATTTTCACAGGTCTTCTTTCAATGGTAAATCAGTTTGAGCATCTTTTGAATGTATTGTTTAATGATAGGTTACTTAACTCGGGCTTTAAACTCTCTAGACATAAACAATGAATTATTTGGTAATTTCCCCTTTATAATAATATATGTTGCATGTTTTATTAAAAATATACACAAAAATCATCAATATTAAAGGTTTTCATATTCAGAAATATAAAACCATATTTAACAAATCATTAAGTAAATGCAGACAATTATAAAACCATAACTAGTAAAATATTAGTATTTAAGCAATATTAGAATCTTAACTATATAAAATAAAGCAGGTATTAATACTTTGAAAGGATTACTTACTATTGAACAACAGATATTGCAGAAGAGACTTTTCTGATATAGCTTTCTAATAGTTCTTAAAGGGACTGTTTGATACCGTATAGCACAAATGTGATTCAATAAATGTGGCATTATAAATTTCTTAGAAACTGAATGTTTTACCTTAAATATTATATAAGAGTAGATTTTACTTTCTTGTATTATTTCCAAATACACTTTTATGTGATACATTAGAAAACGTTTGCTCATATAGACTATAATATAATCACCCTAAATATAGCTCCCCCCGCCCCCCACCAACATTTGAAGATGAAACCACACTATATTATGCATTGCTTATTCTGCCCTAGCATTTCAGCTATATTTTCTTTGGTAAACATTTTAACAATTGCTAGGTATTCCTCTTACACGATTAATCACAGATGGTTCATAAATGATGACACGTATGTGTTTAAGATGAAGCATTACTCAAAATGGTCATAGGTCATATTTTTTCAAGAATTAAACCAGCTGCAAGAAGGAAAAGCTATATCAAGATCACATATCGAATGAAAATAAAACAGAAAAGAGGATGAAAACAGGAAAATTATTACAATTATAAAGGTAATGGTTCTGAAATGTTCTATTATTATTATACAAGATAATCAGTCACCAAGCTGAGGGTATTTTCTTTCATGAGCATATCAGCTCTCTATTTCCTCTGTGAAATTCTGCATACACGATGATGAGTAGTCATTTAGTACACAGGGACATTAAAATATTCATGACGTGGCTACAAAAGAAATGCATATATTCTTACACACAGTATACAAACTGACATAGACACAATCAGATTTCTAGAATGTTTAGTGCACAGTAAAGAAATTTTAATTGAAACTTAGAATTTGTTTGTTTTTAGAATTTTGGTTCATGGATGAATATTTAACTTCTAAACAAAGCCCAGGAGTTCAGATTCATCTTTTATAATTTTACTGTATATAATGATAATCTATATGATAACCTATATGTCCTACAAAATCCGAAAGCACTGTATTTACTAAAAATACTCTGAAAAGATTTTTCAGTATAAGTCATCTAGTAAATACTGAGTTAACTCAAAATCCAGTTAGAATACTCCCTCCCACCAGTGTTCAAGTTCATCAGGATTTTACCACACGAAGCAAAGGAATTTAATCCCTTAATGAAAATCATTACATCCTAGAATGACCATGAACTTTTACAGATCCTAAAGGAAAATCTTTCCCAAGAAAAAAGGAGAAAAGTAGTCACCCATTCGGTAGCAATAGAGGTTTTCAATGGTTTGCTTAGCTTAAAAAAAAAATTCCCAAGACTATACCCTTGCGACTAAGGATATTACTTTTAAAATAATCCTCGAGAAAGATTTTAAAGGACTCTCCAAATAGATGTGTTAAATATCTATGCCTTCTCTCTATAAATGTACCTAAAAGGATGTTTCTCACATCAACAAGGTAACCTGAGGTGAGGTTTTAAACTGACCCTAGAGTGCACAGAAGAGATGAATGTCTAGGGACTCCAAAACCTCCCTGAAACTAGAGACAAAATTAGGTACAGATTTTCCTGAGAAGAGGGCCCATGGCCCATCAGACTCTCAAAGCGATTATACCCCTCCAAAAGGCTTGTGACTCAAAAAAGTTTAAAACTGCTTATTTGAGTGCTTTTAAGATATCCTCAATTTAATATTTATTCAACTTGGCACTTTGAAATATTAGGCTACAAACTCATGTAAACTGTTTCAATAAAATATGTAACAGATACCTTATACTTAAATAATAACCATTAAATACAAAAGTGTTCGAGGAAAAAAGCCAGTTAAATTTTAATCCTCAGATAATTCCTAAACAGTTTAAAGATATAATTGCTTTTTTTCTCCCACTCAGAATATTGTGGAATGAAGCAGCAAGCTAAAATAATACTAATAATAAATTGAACCCCTAAATGCTTCATTTTCATGAGGGAATTCGATTTCGGTATCAATGGTATTAATAATAGTATTTTGGTCAATGAACTCTGAACCTATTTCAATATTCTCTGTGTAAAAAATATAAATTATAAGCCCCAATGATAGATCATTATCAGAGCAAAATTTCCTATGAAAATATCAGTTAAATGAAATAATTGGGACTATCCCTTGGGATTTAATGTAATTAAACTTTTCAGGTAATGCTAAACTATAAACAACGAACTTGACAAAATTATAATTACAAACGGAATTTATATATCCTACTACATTTTGATACATGTAAGTACTCCAGCACATATTCTACTATGCTTTCTTACACCCAATGAAACTCTTGCTGTGATACATGTTCCGTTTTCTGGACAGAGAACAAGAAAAATTTGTCTATCAAATAACTTTTCACCTAAATAATACCAGTACTTTGAGCCTTTATATTACAGCTTTTCATCTTTTTGTTTTCTCTCTTAATTTTATTTATTTATTTTTTTGCAGTACGCGGGCCTCTCACTGCTGTGGCCTCTCCCGTTTTGGAGCACAGGCTCCGGACGCGCAGGCTCAGCGGCCATGGCTCACGGGCCCAGCCGCTCTGTGGCATGTGGGACTGGGACACGAACCCGTGTCCCCTGCATCGGCAGGCAGACTCTCGACCACTGCGCCACCAGGGAAGCCCTCTCTCTTAATTTTATATCACACCATGTAAAAACCAACAATTAAAAGAAAAGAAAAAGGTAGTTTCTCAAATAGGGCTGAGTACACAGCGGTTCCTCCCCAGAGGAGACTTAACTATGAAAGAGAACAATTCTATAGAAGCAATTCTCAACCCTGACTGCCCCCCCCCGACTGCCCCCCCTCCCCGTATGCGGGCCTCCCACTGTTGTGGCCTCTCCCATCGCAGAGCACAGGCTCCAAACGTGCAGGCTCAGAGGCCATGGCTCACGGGCCCAGCCGCTCCGCGGCATGTGGGATCTTCCCGGACCAGGGCACGAACCCGTGTCTCCTGCTTCAGCAAGCGGACTCTCAACCACTGCGCCACCAGGGAAGCCCCCCAGGCATTTCTGACAGACCTTTACTACCCTTTAGGAAAGAAAAGGGTTGATAAAGCCAAACTATTCTTTATAACAGTGATCCATATTACTGTACTTAAGAAATTATCATCCAGTCAATTGAGAAGAATACTCTTCAAAGGGCAAAAACCTCCTCACCGGAAAAACATTCTTCAAGAAGAAAACAAACTCTAAAACCCACAAAAATAAGTGTATTGGGCTTCCCTGGTAGCGCAGTGGTTAAGAATCTGCCTGCCAATGCAGGGGACACAGGTTCAAGCCCTGGTCCGGGAAGATTCCACATGCCGCAGAGCAACTAAGCCCGTGCGCCACAACTACTGAGCCTGAGCTCTAGAGCCCGTGAGCCACAACTACTGAGCCCGCGAGCCACAACTACTGAAGCCCACGCACCTAGAGCCCGTGCTCCGCAACGAGAGAAGCCACCGCAATGAGAAGCCCGCACACCGCAACAAAGAGAGTCCCCGCTCGTCGCATCTAGAGAAAGCCCGTGTGCAGCAAAGACCCAACACAGCCAAAAGTAAAAAATAAATTTTTTTTAAATTAAAAAAAATAAATGTATTCTTTTAACCACTTTTAAGTTGCTATAACACGTTTTAAGTACTTGCCCAGTTTAAACTGCTAGGGGCTGAGAAAGTTGTGCTATAAATAAATGCCTTAATGAGCATTTAAGGCTGATTTTTAGCTAAATGACAGATATGCCCATAATTAACCAAGTTATTTTTTCTCTTATATACGAGGAAAACATTATAGTGGATTAAATATAACTCCAGTATTCTGGGCCTTCTTACCACCAGTACATTTTATGAGTCATGTAATAATTATATTAATTAAGAATTGGGGAGGGTGAGAATGAAGTCTGTTACAATACACAGACTTTATAGTCCTGTGCAGAATTAGACCTACTGTCTTCTATTACCTAGCAAACTGAGTTTAATACACTGAAATGTCAGTGATTTAGATTGTGTGGGAATAAAGACCAGAATGAAAATAGTGAGAAAAAAAATTTAAACAAGTTGTATTACACAAACATAAACCACAAGTGCCCTTAGTACAGATTCTTTGGTGACCTATTTTTTTAAATAAAGATTAGATATTTACTATTTTCAGTCTGAAATGGGCCTTTAATCCTGGGCAAACCTATTCCAAACCCTCAACATTTTCCTCAAGTTATCTACCTCTTCTTTCTCCTCAGTCCCTGCAGCTCTCCTCTAGATGTAGTTTCTCAACTCATCCAACTCATGAGGAAAAAAAAAAAATTTACATCTTTAACCTGTTCATCTCCTCAAAACAGAGGAGGGAGAAGACTCACCTTACTCAAGACCAATGCTTTTGATTCCATTCCTATTCACCCTCCGCATATACTTTTCCCATTATTCCATTCCTGTTTTTCATCGCTCTCTCCATTAGCTCCTCTTCTCAGTATACATGCATGTTCAACTTTCCTCCATACTAAGAATAATCTTTTTCTTAATCCCCTACAAAAAGGACCAGATGTAGTGGGAAGTGTAGGACAACAAACACAGCAGAAAGGAATTAAGTTACACCTGTTCTCAAAACCACCTACGTTCCTAAGACAAACCTCATTACCTTAAAAATTCCCAGATATTCACTATACTAGGCCAATGACTCAAAAGTAAAATGATCTGATAAACTATAATGAAAACTGGTAAGCAAGTAATTATCTGAAGGCTTAAGTCTTATTGAAATGAGAAGTGCTTAAATAAACTAGTGGTATTGGATCCAAAACTGAAAACCTAGTGTCCTGATTTTTCTTTCTGGTACACTATGTAGTCAAAGAGAAATAATGTACATTTAATTAAAAATATATATAAGAAAGTGTAATTTGTAGTTACTGCTCTACTTCAGTTTTTCTTGAAGGGACTTCACTTATTCCTTGAACTGTATCCTTTGTCCTTCATGTTCTAGAATACAATGGTCCTTTTTATTGCCCCTCACTGAATACTGTGGCAAAGTCCTTATTCTCAACTCTGGAACTCTAATCCTTGAGCTAAAGACCAAAGGGCTGCAGAGTATCCAAATGCACTAAGATCTCTTTTTAGCAATGAATAAAAAGAGAAGAAATGAGAGCACTTTATAAGGTACCTTTTAGATGAAAGGGCTCACGGTGTCTTATTACAAAAGCACTTGTGAGGCACTAGGAAAATCGAGCGATTTTTTTACATTAAGTTAGCAATGTGGCAAGAGCAATATGGTTGTTCCAGATGGTTAGTGTTAAAATGGCCAAAAGAACATAAGTGCTTCACTTTACCTGCTGAAACTTCCTTTTTAGCAAATTCTACTCTAGTTTCAACTAAAGGAACAACACAATGTAGTCTTCCATTCACAGAGCAGCATTTTGTCTTTTTAAAAAATTTATAAATTAAAAAAAATTATACTTAAAGTACATGTTTTACACTTCTAGAAAACAGGAGGGAAGGACCTCAAATATCTTCAGAGGTAATACTGTTAATGTCCTACTCCTAGATCTTTTCTTACTTGATGCGTATCTTTCCATATCATTACATAGAAATTGATCTCATTTCTTTCAAAGCCAGGTTAACAGTTTCATGTATGGTTGTACTGTAATTTTCTTAACCTATTTCCCATTGATGGACATTTGGTTAGGTTCCAATGGCTCAATATTATACTGAGCATGTGTCTTGCTGCATTTGTATATTTCTGTTGGATAAAATTCCTTCCAGTATAACTAATGGGGCAAAGGTGTACACATTTAACTGTTAATAGATATCACTAAACTAATCCTTCAAAATGGAATACAAATTTATGTGTTCATAAGAAGCAAACAATTATTCTTTGCCAATCCAAGAAACCAAAAAAAAAAAGCTAACTGATATTTTAATTTACATTCCCTTAGTCAAAGGACCATGTGTTTTTTCTTTCATCTGTGGATTACTTATTCATATCTCCTGCTGTCTTATTCTGTTGTGCTGTTGGTCTACTTCTATTACATTTGTCTTAAAAATAATAATGAGGAAAACTTAACTACATTTCCTAAAACCCTGCTCTAAAACCCGTTAGTGATAAAATAGTAAAGAGAAATTACTTTCTCTGGCAGTTAATTGTACTTTTTTAATAAAGAAGCAGAATAATTAACCTAGCTAATATAACTTTAAACTATAAAGAAATAGTTTTAAGCACATTTTAGGGTAGTTGTATTGTATTTGCCCTGTTCTTCCATTAGGATCATAACTTGAAATGCCCTAAACTTAATCAGGATTTTCAAAATAGAAAAGATTTCTTGGAATCACTGAATTTCAAATATTCAAACTCTAAATATCTTTACTAAGTAAATTCTTTAACGCTAATAGGGTATAAAAGAAAAACAACAAAAATGTCTACAGGTACAACATAAGTCTATATATGTAAATTCTGGTCATTTAAACTATTTCTCTCTTAAGGAATTATCAAATCCCTAAGGTGGATAGGGAAATCAGCAGAAAATTCAAGTGTTCTAACTGCCTGCAGGGTATGCTCAATTCTGTTTTCAGGCAAAAACTCAATTACCTTAATAGATGTTAACAGATTTGGTTGTTGTTGAGGAAATTAAATTATATAGTGACATCCCATAAGTTTTACTACGGGCTATCTCTGGTTATCAAGTAAAAGTAATTTTGGTGGATCACAGAGGTGATTTTTATAGCCATTTACTTGAGCACATTTCTCCTTTCACAATTTTTAGGGTTTTTTTTCCCCTTCTACTTTTGATTCAGCCAGTCATTTATAATCTGGACTATACATTATATTGAAAAGATGTAGCAGTCCATAAATGTAAATGGAATCTATAAATGAAAATTTTATATATTACATGATGTTAAATTAAACCAGGGTTTCTGGACCTTGGCACTGTTGACACTTGAGGCTGGATAATTTCTTATTCTGAGAGGGCCGTTATGGGCACTGCTGGTTCTTTAACAGTGCGTCCTTGATCTTTACCTACTAGATGCCAGTAGCACCTCACGGCTAGCAGTGACAATCAAAAATGTGTTCAGACATTGCCCAATGTCCCCTGAGGAGGCACAACTTCCCCACCCCCAACCCTAGTTGAGAACCAGAATAAATTGTCTCTGGCTGGTGGGTAAAATTATGTTCTCGTGTGCTTGCCTGTATTTGTTAATTTTCCTATAATGGGAATTTTTATTAAAAAAAAAAAAAAGACAGCAGAGGAAACAATAAAAGAAAAAAGAATGTCTCAATAGGGGAAAAAAGAACTCAAACCCTGCAATTTTTCAGAAAGTACTTTTTAAAGAAAAAAATCACGTCAACTTACTTCAATAAATAAATAAATAAACACATAAAACCACCACCAGCAGCTAGGAATATGATCTTTGCAGGTCCCTGTGCAGGTCCCAATCCTAGGGCTCATGCAATCAACTTAGTGGATCAGGACCAGCATTGAAAAAAAGAATAGAATAGAAAACATGAGACTATAAAATAAGAAATATAAGTAAGTATATATTATTTAACCAAAAATTTTTTTGGTTTATGTAACTATTGTGATATAAAATTGCATTTATTACTGTGGCTTCTTGTCAAATACTTTTGAAAATCACATTTACAGTTACTGAATATTTTAAGTTATTCCAACTTTTCATTATTACAAACAGACCAGAGTAGCAACAGTGGACTCAAAATGAATTAAAATGAAACAGCAAGGGGGAAATCCTCAAAATTCTGAAAAGCAAACAAAGAAAAAGAGTTCAAAAAACAAACATACAGCAAAATGATTACAACCTAAAAACCAGTGACCAAGGGCATTGGCCAAACTGTTTCTTATTAAATGCAAAGTGAAAGGCAAGATTTGTTCCACCTTCTGTTTTCTCTGTATCTACCCTTCTGTATTTTCTATTTCAAGTATTAATGTAACTAAACCTCACTTATCCAGAATTTGTTCTAGCAGACCCCAATCAAGTTTACTCATAAAAAGATAAAATAGGGCTTCCCTGGTGGCGCAGTGGTTGAGAGTCTGCCTGCCGATGCAGGGGACACGGGTTCGTGCCCCGGTCCGGGAAGATCCCACAAGCCGCGGAGCGGCTGGGCCCGTGAGCCATGGCCGCTGAGCCTGTGAGTCTGGAGGCTGTGCTCCGCAACGGGAGAGGCTACAGCAGTGAGAGGCCCGCGTACCGCAAAAAAAAAAAAAAAAAAAAAAAAAATTTAAAATATGCTGGCGTAAAAGATTATATATATAGCCTTGTTAACTTTTACCCAATTGAAAAGAAGAAGGTTTAGGCTTAAAGGTTTTAATACAAACAGTGGTAATTACAAAGGAATTACAGGAGCTTGTCTTATTAAAGCCAATCCTAAGAGGATTTTTATCAAAATGCTTTTTGCTGTTATATTACTGTATATATTTTAAAGCATCTGTTTTAAAACAATGTTAAGATATTCTTTATTCTTGAGTTTGACTACCTTGCCCAAAGCCCAAATATTCTTAATTAGCAAGATTTTAATTAAAAAAAAACCCCAAACTTATTAAAAGGCATGTTATTAAATACTTCAATAAGTACTTACTTACTTAAAATACTTTAAAGTTACAAAAGATTCATTTTTAAAGAAATCACTTTTTCTCTTAAGATTCTTACCTTTCCATTTTTATGCAGTCCAAGAGATTTATTAATTACTACTTCCACAAAGATGTATAGTACTAAGATGTATCATGCAGGCCCAGCACTAAAACAAATCAATTTTAGCAGCACTAATTCTCCATAGAGCACCACTTTCTAGATGAGGCAAATTAACAACTGTAAATCCAATAAATCTATTCATAAAGTGGACCACCTTGAAGTAGAAGCAAATTCATGAGTGTAATGCTTGCTTTTGGTACCTCACTTATTTTTCATTTCTCAGATTACTTTAGTGAGAAACAATACCAACAGCAAACAAAGCTCAAAAGGAAATCCCCCACGAATTTGAAAATGATGCTGTTAGTATAAAAAAAAAGGTTGACACATCTCAAAGCGCTGATCAACACCATCATGCATCTACCGCTGAGGGTTAAAGCCCAACACCCAGTATTTAACTATTTGATCTTCACAGATCAAGCAAGGACTTGAAATCATCTCACGTGCAACAGTTTTTGGCATAACACCCCATTTTATCCATGCCACGAAAATGGTAAATTTAGTAGTTACCAATAAATAAGGTGGGGGTCAAAGGGACTAAAGCCTTAGACTGCTCTTTATCATAAGATATCCTCAGACAAACCTCCCCATTCTTCATTCTGGCTCTATAAAATTAAGGAGCAGAGAAAAACTGGTAAGTGCCTGACTTCACAAAGAAAATGCACTCTATATTTCCTTTGTCATTATATGTAATGTTTATAAAATAAATCCAACTGTACTGCTACCCCATGCCCTCCCTCCAAAAAAATCTAGCTTAAAATAGGTATTTAATTGGTGCTGGGGAAAATGTTCCAAGTATTGCAAATAAAAAATGTCAATTTAGTAATCTCAGCATGTTGCACTTTAATAATTTAAGAATCAAGTTAAGTACGAGTGGCATGTTAAGAAAATATGTTTTAAATTCCAACGGTCAAATGTTAAAAATTGGATAACAGACCAATTATTCTGGGCTTTACCCCCAAATCTAATTATGTATTCATACAACAGAATACCAAAAGGAATTAACATAGTTTGGTCTAGAAATATCAAAATTGTAACCCTTCCTTACCAAGTAATTAAGTAAAACAAGACATCTTTATTATTTAATCATAATATCTGATATTTTAGTAATTATTATTCAGATACACATTTATGTTATGTTCTCATTACTGACTATAAAATGCTAATAGAAAATCTACTTTATGCACTGACTTTCTAACCCTGTTTGCCTATAAAATGAAGGACTATCTAAACAAACTATATGACATTTACACAAATTGAGTAAAAAGGACATTTTAAAGAAATTTTTCTAAAGAAAATAAACATTCTTAAGGATAGAAATGTGTATTTCACAGATTAAAAAAGGATTAAAACCAAAATTATTTTGTGCTTTGCATATATCTTTAAGCCAACAGATATTTTCAATATAAATTCAAAGTCATCTTTGGTGTTTAGAAAAAATCAATTCAAGTAAAAGACCTGACACTAAATAGAAAAAGAAAAAAAAATCACAATATATGAAAAACTAGATTAAGATCAATTAATTAGGACTTCTACAAATTTAAGACTGCATTTAGATAAGTGTCTTTACAGCTATATTTACAATTTTGGAAGCAAAATCATTTCATGACATAGACTAAGTGAATATTATACCCTAAATTATAAGACCAAAAAAGCTACTATAGATCTAGGCATTTTGATAAATCCAACAAGAAATGATTTGAAAAATACTATTTATATCTATATATCCAATTAATAAATTCCAACTATTGATAACTTGGACAATGAAAATTTCCAGTCTAAAAAGTAAAGGATAGCATCAGTCTTAGGAAACCTACTTTGTTCAACATAGAGAAACCTCCAGGAGAATTATGGATTTCTTTACTATATTACTGAGACATACAGAAGTTGGTGTCTAAAACAGAATGTTTAAAACATACCAAGAAAATACACAAATGGGGGTTGGGGCGGACAGAGCACAGTGGTTAAGATTTCATACAGCTCTGGAGTCTAGCAGATCTGGGTTTACAATCCTGGTTTTGCCAACTGCTACCTAGGACCAGTCATTGGAACTTCACCGAGCCTCTAGAGCCTCTGTTTCTTCTTTGGTTAAAAAGGCTCTCGTGGGGGCTTCCCTGGTGGCGCAGTGGTTGAGAGTCTGCCTGCCGATGCAGGGGACACGGGTTCGTGTTCCAGTCCCACATGCCGCGGAGCGGCTGGGCCCGTGAGCCATGGCCGCTGAGCCTGCGCGTCCGGAGCCTGTGCTCCGCAACGGGAGAGGCCACAACAGTGAGAGGCCCGCGTACCACAAAAAAACAAAAACAAAAGGCTCTTGTGACCTTCTCAGGAAATCCTGATGATTAGCATAGGATGCCTCACATCTAACTGCTCAATAAGCATTAGCTATCATCATAGTTCTTTTTTGCTATCATTGTGCCCAGACAAATCTTTTTCAGCAGTTTGTAGAATGCTTTTTCTCATCTTATTCTATCACCTATTTTATGAACATAATATTCAAATACTCTCCCAGAGATGTAAACTTGTATCATGTATCAACATATAAATGACTCTATTGTAGGAAACAAACATCTTATCATCCTGGATTTCTTATGACAGTATTGGTGAATAACCTGAATAAACAAGTTAACCTGAACAGAATAACCTGAATGAAGCTTAACTGCCCCATACAGACTCTAGCTTGGTTTCATAAAGGCCTTAACCTCACTCTAAATTCAGAATGGACCAGCCACGTTCTGCCTCCTCAAGACCTGAATGGCTAAATTAAGAAAGATGGTTCACCTGGACCATTGAATAGAAAATGTCTTAATATAGTATCAATTTGGTTTATGTACAAAACAATGTAGTCACAGATGAGAAATAGGGCCAAAGCTCTCTTCTAAAGACAAGGAACCGTAATTAACAGTAGTCAGGTTTTTTTTTTTTAAACTAGGGTGAGATGGGGTAAGGAGAATTTTACATGGAACTAAGGACATCCTATGCTTCTCTCTCCATTCCTACTTTTCCCAATTAGAGATATAAAAATACTACTTCAAAAAAAGAGACAGTACTTCTTATTAAAATACTTTTATAGGGGAGATACACACACATGTACACATTTACAAACAAACGTGTACCTGTAATAACTTCTGGATCCTCTAGTATATTACTCAATACATGCTATAAAGTAAACTTAGCATATTTGTCATATTGTAAAGTGTATAGCGATTTCCCAGTAGGGTTTAAAAAACAATCCAGACACAAGAGACGTCAATTCCCTAAACATTACTCTCCAGAAAAAAATATTAAAATTAAAAGCTGAACTTCAACAACTTTAGAAATGTTTCAAGGCATACGTAATTAATCAGGAAATGACAAAGAACTTGGACCAGGATCTGATAGAACCGAATATAGTTCCATAATAATGAAATATAAAAGTGATCAAGGGAAGGAACAAATATGAAAAACTCCCAGACTGCACTGGCAATCCAGGGGTTAAGACCCTGCGCTTTCAATGCAGGGGACATGGGTTTGATCCCTGGTAAGGGAACTAAGATCCCACATGCTGCAAGGCACGGCCAAAAAAAAAAAAGAAAGAAAAATTCCCAATTTCTGACCCTGGTCTTGACCTAATTTTTAGAAAAGTCTGGTTAGTGAACAGCAAAATAAGGAGGTGCTAACTTTAAAGCAATTTTACAACAGTAGAATATGAACTTGTAGTCGGCACATCTGACATTTAAAAAGAAAATCTTCGAATGACATGTATACAATCAATTAATAAACAACTGTGGCAAACCATACACACATGGAAAAAGGGCTGTGCTCATTTCACTACTGAACAGCAGATGCCATTAGGGCTGTCAACAAAATACTTCACTTGTGCAGGCACCTTAACCCCTGTTTTGGTAACTCAAGATAATTAAATGTACAAAGCATTGTCTCATATTTAACTTATGAATGTTCCAGATGATGTCATCCCAACTTCAAACAATCCCCACAACTGACCTAGTCAGTGACTGATGCAGAGGGATTACCGAGAGCTCCCCACTCTCCTGACTGAGGCCAACAGTTAAGAAGTTATAATGGGGGCTTCCCTGGTGGCGCAGTGGTTGAGAGTCCGCCTGCCGATGCAGGGGACACGGGTTCGTGCCCCGGTCTGGGAAGATCCCACATGCCGCGGAGCGGCTGGGCCCGTGAGCCATGGCCGCTGAGCCTGCGCGTCCGGAGCCTGTGCTCCGCAACGGGTGAGGCCACAACAGTGAGAGGCCCGCGTACCGCAAAAAAAAAAAAAAAAGAAGTTATAATGAAGAAAAAGATTTACTCTGATTTAAAGCTTCCTTTAATAATAAAAAAGACAATTACCATAATGAAAAAACTAATTTTTTTATATTGACTAGCTCCTTCTCCTCATGCTATAAACTTTCTATTTGAATAAAACCACAATTATGACTAAAGCATAATTCAACTAGGTACCTGAATTAATGTATCATTAAGTTTTTAAGAAAAGGTAGCCTTATCTACGAAATTTTTAACTTCAGAAATTGAAGGTACAGAAGTATCAAATATACAATTAACCCAAGACAACTGTGGAAGTTAGAAAGGGAAAGGGGTTTTATCAATGGTTCTTGTGATATCAAGGCAAGACAAGAATGTAGCTGTTTAACAGAACATGGTTTGTTATTTAAGAAAATCATAGAGAAGTAGAAATACTTTTTAGTTAGTTTTGCTAACACAAAACTAGAGGATTCTACAAAAAGTATAATTATAACACTATCATTTGCTTGGCTACATTTGCACTTAATGGACATGAGGTGAAAATATGAACCAACTTGGAATGAAAATGCCATAATCTCACAGTCAACTCCTCATTGTACACACTAGTGAGAAAAGGGGTTATCTTAAGTAATTCAGAACAATGGACAGAGTTCTCAAATTACTGTTACTTTTCCCATCTTAAAGTAGTCCATCCTCTAAATGTTTGGACTCTGGTGTTTTGGGGTCCCAAAATGGGCCATCTCCAGATCATCTCCAAAGTAAACAATCCATCCACAGATAACTGAGTCGATGTGGCTGACACATATTCCAATCAATAAACTGCACATGGACACTACATGCCAAGCATGCTTCAGAGTAATTTCTGAAACTGTAAGAATGAGGGAAGATGACTGAGACTTCCCTAGCAAGAGCAAAACATGCTAGTGTCCAGTCAAGAGAACTCTGAGTAGCTTACCTCCTGTAGTAGATCAGCCTGCTCAATTGCTTTAAGGACATTTTTCTTGGATGTTTCCTGAACTTCTCCTCCCAAAAGAAACTCATCCAAAATAAAATAAGCCTTCTCAAAATTAAAGATGATATCAAGTTCACACACCTGAAAAGCAAAAATAAATAAATAAATAAAACCGAAGAAAGTAAAAGATACTTACCTACTTACTTACTATCAGGTAGTCAGTAAAATCTGACCAGAGGGAATCAATCTTAATGCCTACAAGCTAAGGAAGACCAGACTCTGCAAGCTCCTAACATGGGCAACTTAATAATTTTCTACTCATAAAGACTGATCTTTTGAAATACATATTTCTGGGTAATATGATTGTAACTGCTAACCAAATCTAAATTCTATACTAAGCACTTCCAGTATATTAATCTTTGCAGTTGGACCCCTTTCTATTTCACTATTTTAAACCTTGTTCTCAGCAGCATAATTAAATGAGTAGGTCTGTGGGGTCAAGCAATTCTGGCAGTTAACTCACTAGGCACACTGACAAGAAACAGCCATTCCTTCCCTCTCCCACAGTTACTATCAAATAGTCAGAATCCCCAAGATAATTAAATAATAAACTTGTTACAGAAAAGGTTAAAAAAAAAGCACTATGGCATTCAATTTCCTAAAACAAAATACTACTCACACTGCCAAAATACTTGTCAAGTAATTCCACATAACGATGAATTATTTCCAGGGTAATTAGTTCATTGTCCTGATCCTCAATAGCACAGCAAAAATACAGACTGGCATATCTGTAACAAAAAACAGATGTAGAAAAAAATTTACCCTATAATCATGTTTTCTAAAATACATTTTCATATCCTATTGTAAAATATGTCATGCTTATACAGTTTATTTCCTCTTTACAACAGTAGATTATTTTTCTCCTAGACTATAAAAGTAATAAATGTACAAAAAGAAATTTTGAAAAGTACAGGCAAGCAAAAAAAAAAAAGAAAGAGTTACTTATTTTGCTCTTCTTCCATTCAGGCTCCTTTCTAGAATATTCTAAAACACAATTGACCCAGGTTGTTCTCAAGTTTACTTAAAACAAAGTGCACTGTTGACTATTTCAAACCACAAGTAAACAGGGAAGAAAATAAACTCTCCAACTGAAGGACTTATTGAAGATGCCGTCAACGTTAAGTCAATGTTCTGGAACATTTTACTGAAGTGTAATATACACACAGAGCAGAACACAAGTCATAAATGTACAGCCTGATGAGTTTCGAAGTGAACATACTTGTGTACCAGCACCTGCACCAAGAAACAGAATTATTACTGAACCCCTGAAGCCCCTCTAATCTCTCCTGGTCACAGCCTCCCACCCCCAAAGGTAACTACTATCTTGACTTCTAACAGCACAGAATTATTTTTAAAGGAGTTTTATAGGATTATGGAATAAACCTCAAGAAAAAAACAACAGTTCCAAGTAATCATAGAAGTCAGAAAAAGAGAACAGGGGAAACTGAGACATGTCCTCAAAATTTCCAAGTTCTACCCTGTTAAATTAAAGCTCGGGTTATTTACCCTTGAAGAAAGTATAATAAGGTTGGAAAAGTCATATTCTCCAAACTAGGATTCTAGCACATGGGACTAGGTTATACTTGATCCAAGGAAGCCAAAAGTTATTAACACAACCTTGAGGCATACATAAGGAAGGATGACCTAACCAAGTCCTTTGAGGAGGGTTAAAAGAGTATTTTCAAATGGTTTAAATGTATTTAAGGCTTTTGAAAAGAAACAAAATGAAAACCTAAGACATTCTAAACAAGTCTCAGTTGCCATTGTAATTTTCACAGAGGAGCATTTAAGTGATTTTTAGAAAACACAATGGGAAATTACTGCTCATAGCATTAATGTAAAATAACATACAAACACATACACACACAATCTCAGTTTTGAAATTCAAGGAATTCCTGCTCTTCAGTATGAGAATAACTTCAGTATGAGTATTTTCATAACACTATTAATTTCAATATTATTAAAAACATTTCCTCTTATTTGATTTTTCCAACAGTAAGCAGCAGCATCCTTGATTACGGAAGGAAAAAAAAGAGGCCCAAGAGTACAAGGGCCTGCCAAGTGGTTGTACTGTGACAAGAAATCTGATCTTCATACCTTAACTCCAGGCCTTTTCCACTCTACCACACTGACTCCCTTGTCATACACATACACTTTTTGCCACGTCCATTCTACCTGATTTCTACATTCACTAAGTTATTTTATTTATTTTTAAAAATAAATTTATTTCTTTATTAATTTATTTTGGCTGTGTTGGGTCTTCGTTGCTGTGCGTGGGCTTTCTTTAGTTGGGGTGAAAGGGGAGGGGGCTACTCTTCGTTGCGGTGCGCGGGCTTCTCATTGCAGTGGCTTCTCTTATTGCGGAGCACGGGCTCTAGGCGCACGGGCTTCAGTAGTTGCAGCACGCGGGCTCAGTAGTTGTGGCTCACGGGCTCTAGAGCGCAGGCTCTGTAGTTGTGGCACACGGGCTTAGTTGCTCCGTGGCATATGGGATCTTCCCAGACCAGGGCTCGAACCCGTGTCTCCTCCATTGGCAAGCGGATTCTTAACCACTGCGCCACCAGGTAAGTCCTTCACTAAGTTATTTTAAATGGTGGTTCGGGGCTTCCCTGGTGGCGCAGTGGTTGAGAGTCCGCCTGCCGATGCAGGGAACACGCTGCTGAGCGTGCGCGTCCGGAGCCTGTGCTCTGCAACGGGAGAGGCCACAACAGTGAGAGGCCCGCGTTCCGGAAAAAAAAAAAAGGGTCCCCTGCAGTCTTAGAGAGAAGGCATTCACACACGTTCATTTATTATCATGAAGGACATAACAGGCACCACCTCCAACCTTACTAACAAAGCACTTCCTATCTTTCCCAGCACTATCCTATGTTTTGTTTATTGCTTTAAAAGGCAATGGGATATTCCAACCTTCCATCCTCCCTAACCCATGCTCCTCAAATAGTCTTAAATTTGGGAAAACTGATACAATTGACACATAAGATTCTCTGAATTAAGAAAACTAAAGATTAAAGGGGCTGACATGAAAAATGGTAGATAAAAACCAGACATAACTAGCTGCTATGAACAGAGTGCTAAATAATTCCATTAGAAAGAATTTACTAATAGGCAACGTCAGGTAAATTTAATTTGTTTTTTAAATTTCAAGATTTCTTCAATGCTACTGTTAAGCAATCTAATGCTTACACCATCCTTGCTCCTTATCCACAGTACCGCTTTTTACTTATAAGTAAACAGCATTTAAACACTAGTCAAAGGTCCTAGATTATACGAGTCATTCGGAAATATTACTTTAATATCAAATTAAATGAATTCTTCACTGTAGGTGAGCATCCAGTTATCAGGATTATAAGAAGGCACCTCTTTCCAGAAGGCTTAAGGAAGAAAGAAACAGAAGCATAATAACAGGTAACATTTACTGAGTCCTCACTCTGAGTAAGGCACTAAATGTTACCTAAGGCCTTGGCATAATTTACCATTTTAATCCTCAAAAAAACCCTTCCAGAGAGATACCGTTATTATTTGCATTTACAGGAGACTCAGGCTTAATTGAGTAATCTTCCCAGAACAGTGATTTGACTCCAGAGCCTGAGTTGTATATTAAAAACTATGGCCCAGAACTGTGCTAAATAAAGTAATCCTGCAACTGGCAAAAATTAAAACATATTCAAAGCAATATTTTACATGCTTTGAAGAGAGAAATAAAAATTGTTATCTTGATTTAGTAAAAGATTACCAGCAGAACCTGAGGTATACTCCCTATTTTCAGAAGCAAGTGGTTTTAAAAAATTCAATAATGAGCTCATTTTGTTCTCTTAGTATATATTTGTAAGTCTAAATCTGAAGTAAAATTAATAATAGACTAGTAAGAAGAAAGGTATGTTTGGTTATTTTTAGCAGAGTAGATTACGGCTTACTCTAATTACTGGCACTCAGAGAACATCTGAAGGTGCCTATTCTTATATTCACAACACATGACTTCTCCCCAGTCAGCTAAATATCAGCTGACTGTGGGTGACTGTAACCAAACCGTTCTCAATATTCTACTGCTATGTCATTAAAAATTCTTTTGTTAGTAAAGAAAATCAATACAGTACTCTTCAACAAATTCTGAAGCTCGTAATTGGTAGGTGTGTATTTTTTAATTAATATTAAGACTTTAATCCATAACATGCTGCACAAAATAGGAATAAAAAACGCATACAGTGTCTTCTGTGTTCACGGGATCTTCAAGAGCGTTTATTTTAGAGATGAGGAAACAAAGGCAAAATGACTTGTTCAAAGTCACAAAACTAGCTAATGGCCAAAGGAAAAGAACTCAAGTCCCCAGACTTTCAGTCTAATTTTTCAGCTATATTAACCTTACTCCCCTCTCACCTCTCCCTCCCCAAGAGGGGCAACTGTAAAGAAAGGCTCAGGGATGAAGAATGTGGATGAGGCAACTTGAGGAAGGCAGACATAAAGATCACTTGGTGGTATGAACAGCGAAAGTGCTAGTTCAGAATTTCTCAGCAGCTAAGTGGTAATTCCTTTGCTTAAAAGGTCTCCTCTTCCAGCTAGTCTAGGGAAAAAAAAATCACCTGGGGCTTCCCTGGTGGCGCAGTGGTTGGGAGTCTGCCTGCTAATGCAGGGGACGGGGGTTCGAGCCCTGGTCTGGGAGGATCCCACATGCCGCGGAGCAGCTGGGCCCGTGGGCCACAACTACTGAGCCTGCGCATCTGGAGCCTGTGCTCCGCAACGAGAGGCCGCAATAGTGAGAGGCCCGCGCACCGCGATGAAGAGTGGCCCCCGCTCGCCACAACTAGAGAAAGCCCTCGCACAGAAACGAGGACCCAACACAGCAAAAATAAATAAAGTAAAAATTAATAAACTCCTACCCCCAACATCTTCTTAAAAAAAAAATCACCTGTTCATAGCTACAAAAAAATATGTCCTTAAGTACTCTAGATGAGTTTTCAGTATGAAATGGGGAAATGCAGAGGAAAACTGATTATAAATTCTAACTTTTATATGTGAATTTCATCTCAGGAAAGCTGGGGTTTTTTTTAGTGCACCTTTATTTATAGGCGCTTGATGTAAATATCAGAGTCAGGTGAGATTACCCTTTACAGCCTTTAACGGAAAAAGCGGTGGCCCAACATGGATGGGCTGAATGCTGTGCACAGAGCACCAAGTAGTGCCTTCTTTTCTTTTGACAGGCCATCTCCTTCAGCTACAGGAATCTTGATTCCTGGGACTGATTCCCTTGCTTGTATTTTCCTCCTCCACACGGGGGACTCCTTCCCCTATCTAGAAATAAGCTTAAGTCTCTTATGCCATTTGTTAACCCTGTCCCCCAATCCTGTCTACAGGTGGTTATCACCTCTTCTGTCCTTCATAGCAAAGCTCCCCCAAATACTCTACACCTGCTGTTTTATTGTCTCCACCTCTTCACACTTTGCCCCATTTCTTCGAGAGTTCTGTCTCTACTATTCCACTGAAAATGTTCTGATGAAGGGCATTTTGTGAAATGCTCACTGTAAAATCTAATATTCTTCACTTTAGTTGACCTTTATGCGACCTTTGGCACTGGTGGCCTTATTTTTGAAACTCTCTCCCCTTCCCCAATGTGACTGACCTTATACTTATCCTTTGCCTGCTGTTTGAATGCTGGTGATCTAACTCTTTATGCCTAATTTTCCCCCAGACTTCCATGCCTATGCCCACCCTGAGAAAACTAGGCATCTCCAAATGGAAGTCACACAGGCCCCTCAAAGCCAACCTTCTACTTCACCATTTACCCCATCAACTGAATCAGAAATGTGGAATAACACCACTCCTCCTCTTCTTTCACTGCCCTCCCTGCTTCTAGCGGTGACCAAGTCTTACCAAACTTACCTCGGAACAGCTCTTCCACCTGCTGAGCCCACAGCAGAGGTCTTCCTTCAGGACTGCCGGATGAGGCAGTCTCCTAACAGATCCCTCAGGTGACAGTCTCAGCCCTCCCCCCACCCATTCTCCAACTACAGGATCTTTAAAGAAATGCAAATTTTCTATTCATCCCAGTTTAAAACCTTTGCCTCCAGGCTTAAGATTTGAGTTCTGGCCACTACGGCAGTCACTAGCAACTGACCTTGGACAAGTCACTTCTCCCAAATTCTCATTTTTTATAAAGCTGAAGTTTGATCAACAGTAGTGGTTTTCAAACTCAGGAAGCATCTACAGAGAGGGTGGAAGCCAAATGAGTTGAGACACAGTCCTGATTTCACACAAGCACCTCCACTTCCACTTGTTTCATTTAAAGTTCTATCCTTGGGGCAAAAAGCTTTTTTTTAAAAAAAAAAATCACTTGACTAGATTACTCTAAAACATCTCCCAGCTCTAAAATGCTATGATTTTTCTCAACAAATACTAAACCAAACACTGGATACAAAATCACCCAAAGATGACTAATATTCATTCTATTCTAAAGAGAAGTCTATGGTATTTTTAAAGTTCTAGATGTCCTATAACCTTCATGACTTTCTCTACCATCTCCCCTACAAACCCCACTCATATTGTAGTGGAATAAAGGAAAACTGAGAGAAAACCCAGGCTTCTCTTTGACCCTCCTCGAAGCCCATACAGTCAGTTCCCTGCACATCCCCCTCAGGAAAGAATTTTTATATGCATGAATGTTCTTATCTTAAATTCAGTAAATTATTTGTAAGGGAACAGAAATGGGGAAGAAACAAAGTAATTATATTTCTTTTAACCTTATGAGAACAATCTTGAGAAGTTTATTTTAAGGTATAAAAAGTTTCAGATATTAATAAAGATGTATAGCATTTTTTAAAAAGCTTAGTGTTCAAGGCCAACCTATGAGTCATTTTGCAACATCAAAATTTTAAAAGTCTGTTCTTGGCAAAATTATCTATCTACCAGATATAATCACACCTCCACCACAGCAACAAGTGTACTTCAAATTAATAAGCCCTAAAGAACAAATCCTGTATATATCCAGTTTTTACATCTGTGACTAAAATGGTCTATGTATCCAAGGTGTTTATAAGTGAGTAAGAGATCCTAAAAGTCAGATTAAAAGGCATGTCAAATATCAGTCATTACTTTACAGATTTGTGGGGAGAAGGTGGTGGTGGAGGGTAAATGCTTATCTAAATTCAGAGAATTACTCACACAATTTAAAATACTGATCTTATTTTCCCCTGCAAAGAAATGAATTCTTTCAAATTTCCTAAAAAGATGATTAAGCATGAAGTATCATTTATGCCTTCAGTCACATAATTTCGTGTAAAAAGATTTCCATAATTTTAACATTTTAGCCTGGGTAATAAATCAAAACAGCAGTTATCTTAAAAATACAAAGCTTTACCTTAAGACTATTTCATCTATACCTTTATTAATCATTATTTATAAATGTCATCCCTCAAAAGTCTGCAGTTTCCACATTATAAATGATCTGACATTTGATTCTATTTCACCTTCCTGATAAATCAAAATATACCTTTTGTAAACAATCTTCAGATCTCGCCACTCAAGAAAGCTGCACATTTTAGGTTTCCGTGCTAAAACGGTTTGAACAAGTTCTCTTGTGATCTTTTTCTTCTCTTTGTCTGATAATGGGACGTACCATTTCTGCAGTCGAAGCTTTCCCTGACGACTAAAAAGCAACATAAACTGCATCTGTTAAGATAAACAGAACCAAGATTACAGACAATACTTTGATTCAATAAAGTTAAGGTTAAGATGACATGCTGCACAGAGAAGCTTTGGGGGACAGGGCGTTTAGCTAACAAATGATGAGTAGCCATCAATATTTCTATGCCAGTTAAAATAGCAGGAAATTCTTATAGAAAGATCTTCCCACCAGATGCAAATCCTCCCACCCCACCCGGTTCCACGTAAGTTTGGGGGGGCGGGACGGGAGGACAAAAACAGGCGAAGTGAAAATTCTGATGAAAAAGATAATTCTTGCAATTTAAGAAACTATTGTGTACCTGTGCTATAGGAATGCATGTATATGCATCAAAAGAGAATTGTTGACATCAACTGGTTTAGATGCATTTGAAAGAAACAGATCTACTATTTTTCACCCTAAACAGAACAAGCCGTCCTGGTTCCAGACCGAATTACTTGTACACAGACTGCTATAACTTAGAATGCTCTCTTCAGTTTATGCTTACATATTTTAAGCAAAACAAAAAATCTAAAATATAAACCAAAAAAATCCCATAAATGCATTTTTCTTAATAAAAGCCTGATTTAAGTATCTTATCTCATTTTAAAAATCCCACCATAAATATACACACAATAAAGTGAGTTAATATAATTTTACCTAAGACAATAAAACCTTTAAAAAGCCAAAATAAGAGCTACACACATTACATGAAATACTTCATTTAAAACGATAAAAAACACAGCATCTACAGATGGAGTGGATGCTGAATTCTAGTGTATTTTACACAAACTGTTTTGTATATATTTATTTGGAATCTGCAAATGATGATTAGTCTACATGTTTAGTTTTTAAGGAAACCTTCTTGTATAATTCAACTGGTCTTCTCAACTGCAAACAGATAAGCACTGTTTCTACAAAGGTAATTTAAAGGTAGAATTCAGATATATATATATTTTTTCTTTTAACTATTGTATGTTCCAGTACTAGTTACTGCAAGTAAGATTCAGCCTGACTCTTAATATTCACCACACCATGAACATGGGGTGGGGGAATTTATACAATCAATTTGAATAAAATGGGCCCTAAATTTCGCTAAGAAATCATTGCCGCTTTTTGTAATAATCCAAACGGGCATCAAGATATTTAGAAATTTACGATGCAACAATTTAACTTTATTAAAGTTAAAATTGGCTGAAAACACCTCACTTAAAAAGGATGCCTGGCACGAAGTAAACGAACAATATTTGTTTATTGATGTCAAAGTGCCTCACATAGAAGTCCTGTTAAGATAGCGGCATTAGAAGGGGACAGCAAGTAAAGCATCAACTGGACAACGTTTCATGCAAACCCGTTAGCAGAACTTGGAAAAGAACAGACCCGTATTCCAGGATCTCGATGACCAGGAGGGCTGGGGGTTTGCTTTCGGAACTCAAGGACTCAAGGGAGTCTATAGCAGGCTCCCCCATCTCCCCCACCACCACTTTTTATGACGAATAGATAATTCACTCTCTTGAAAATAAATTATATGTTAACATGGGACGGTGCCCGGTCGCAAGGCACAAGTATTCCTTTCCTCTAGTTAAAAACCAACGCTCTGATTTTGCCACAAATCACAGAGCACCTCAATTCCTGGAGATTGGTATTAAAAACAATGGGCTCGGCCGCGGAACGGGCTCGGGGCCAGCGTTCCTCGGTCCGGCCGTCTCCGATGCCTGCCCGCCGCCCCACGGGGGGCCGCACTCCATCACTGACCGATCGAGCCCGGGCGAGGTGACAGGCAAGGAGCGGGGCAGACAATGGCAACCGCCGCCGCGCAGGGGGCGCCAAGGGTCCTTGGTCGCCGCCGCCCCCGGCCGCCGACCCCGCCCGCAAATGCCCCGCAAAACTTGAGGCGATTTCCGAACCACAGGTGCCGCGGGGCCGCCGCAGCGTCCGAGACTGGCCCCCGCATCCTGGGGCGCGGCGCCGAGTGGAGAGGGGCGCGCACGCGAAGAGAAGTGAGTTTCGAGGCGCGGTGCCCCAGTGGCGGGCCGGGCGGGCGGACGCAGGGTGGGGTCGTCGGGGCGCTCGTGGGGCAGCGGGGGGCTCGCCCGACCCTCCCTCCCCGCTCCCCGTCCCCAGCGCCCCCGATCGCCTCCCGGGACTTACGGCGGCCGCGGGCCGCAGGCGCGGCGGGGCTCGGCCGGCGGCGGCGGCGGCTGAGGGGAAGCCCCTGTCGCTGAGCTGAGGAAGAGAAGCCGTGTTGCTGTGGGGAGAGGACCCGGTTCGCGGAGTGAAGGCTTAAGCGGCTAGGGGAGGGCGAGCCGACAGACCCCGCCCCGGGGGCCGGACGAGGGAGGAGCCAGGGCTGCGGCGAGCAGAGGGGCGGGCTGGGCGGTGCGCAGGACGCAGCTCGGCTGTTGCCAACGGCACCGGAGACAGCTCAGGTGACCGCCCAGTCCGAGGAAGCCGATTGGCCGCGTCTTTACCAAGAGGTGCGGTCCGAACCGGAAGCCAGGCCACGTGACCCGGAAGCGGCCGCTGCCGGGGCCGGCGCGCCTGCGCACTCCTGAGTGTGCCACCGGGACGCGCGCGCAGCTGTCTCGGCTGTTTTGTGGTGAGAAGGTAGTGTTTCGCGGTGCCCTTTGTTGACCCTGCTATGCGGGGCAGGGAAGATCTGGACTGCCAAGAACCACATTCGAGCTCGGATAACTTTCCGTGCCCCAGGAGGGTGGGACGGGGCGGTGTAATGCCTGGTGATGTTGGTGAGGGGAGAGAGGGGATGCTGCAACTCTGAGGAAAATAAGTCAGCTCTTTCTTGGAGCTCGTGCACGCGTTTAGAGTGCTCTTTACAATTACTTTGCCTCAAAACCGTCCGGAATCCGACCCCTGCTTCCCATCGCACTGCTACAGCCCTAGACACCTTTTCGCCCCAAGCTGTGCAAGTGTCTCTTCCCGGGGCTTGCCTCGTACGTCCTCAGTGCTGCGGACCTGAGGAGTTACTGTCCGTTCTCAGCTGAAAAGCCTAGACAGCACCTCATTTCAAGATCCCGCTTCTTTCACACGGAGTCTCCCCTCTCCTCCCCCACATCCGCCTGGGTTCCAGTTAGTCTTGTCGACGACTTGCTCTGCCTGGCTTGCCCTTGCTCTCAAATGTCACAGCTCCTATGAAGCCTCACCCTCAAACCCTGTAAGAAGGAATCCCTCTTTCATCCATATGCCCATTAGCACATCTTGAATTTTCTTCATTTTGTATCCCAACCTAGTTCACTGCCTAGTATATAACACCACTAGTAAATGTGAGCTGACTGATAAGGATTATAAAATTGTAGATTTGTTTAGAACCATAGTGCTGAGCATTGTGTCTGGCACATAATGGATGTACATATTTTTTTGAATGAAAGAATGGATGAATCATCCAGTCCGACTCATCTTTTACAGATGAGGAAAGGGGAGCCCCACGGGATTAAGTGACCTTGCTTGAACAGCCACGGGTTTCTCATGTCGACTGCTATTCATTACCCCAGTCACCTCGGTTCTTACAAAGAAAGCTAGAAAATTGCTTTTGTTAAGCTATGCCCTTTTTGCAGAGGTTCCCAAACATAGTCGCCCGAATTTTTTAACGGCCCAAAGGGAAAAAGAGATGCTAAGTTTTATAGGAAGCTAAATTTAATCAATCTAAAGGAATCCTTTATTAGAGATTGTGTTCTTTTTGTGTGTGTTAAAATGTCTATAAAACTAAGATAGTATATAATAGGAATTTGGGGGCATTTTTTTAATGCCCTTCTTTGGCAAAATAAAAATATACAATACCTTCCTTTTTTTTTTTTTTCTGGAATACCTTCCCTTTTAAACGCTGCTATGCTGCTTGGAAAATTTCCTACCAACGTGTATGCTAAACGTATATACTGTAGTATTAAAGAAGTGGTCGACACAAAGCACAGAGCTGGCTTTCTGTAGGTCTTTAGGCCCCCTGCCCAAATTTCAGCAACGGGACCAATCCTGCCCCAGAGGCACATGTTAATGCCCCATTTCTCCCTTACTACACAAAACAGATGCCATTAGCCAGTCAAAGATATATCTAATACGATGTAATGAAAACTCGCCCTCTGAATCCAAATGCTGCTTTTCTCTTTTTCTGTACAAAACTCATGTCCTCAAGGTTCCTGAGATAACTACCTCCAAGTTTAAGCTCATTGGTTATGCTCCTGATGTTGGTCTGTGGTTCTGAAAACGAGGACGGGAGACTTGCTGATGACATATTGGCAGTCTCTGGTATTCCTAGCCAAGAAAAGGTGGAGGTTGGGGGGAGGGAGGGTAGGGAATTATGGGAAAAATAATTAGCAGCTGAAAGCAGCTATTACATAATCTTGGCTGCTTATTAATTTAGCAGAAGGAATGGCTTATTAAATTCTAATAGCAACAGCACAACTGCAAACAACCTAGCAATTAACAGTGCAGGGCCCATTATTTTGTTAATATGTTCTCTTCTTTTGGCAAGTGTATAAGAACAAAATTTATAGAAGCAGATGGTCTTTTTCAGTAGATTATAGATGGTTTATTTCCCAGTCTTAGTATTAAGAGCTTATTGTGCGTTCACCGTGAAAGACAAAAGAAGCACTGTTATTGTCTTTGTTGGTAATTAACTGTTTGACTTTGATTCCCACAATTTCCAAATTGTGGGCTTTGTTATATAGCTGATTCTTCTCACCTGGTATCTTCTTCATCTGTCATGTTAATAGGGTCTCTTTTTTTAGTCCTTTGCTTTTGTTATCTGGGTGGTCCTGATTTCTTGGTTGTTATTGATTGATGGTACAAAAATTATTTTTTATGAAAAACTAAAAATCAGATTTTATACTTTTTTTTTTTTTGATACAGGAAACATTTATTACAGTACCGTTTCTCATGGAACAAGAACACGTAGTTTCATGGTGCACGGCTGCCAGATGTTTCCCAGGTTTCAATGTCCCAGGTAGATAAAGGAAAATTCGGCAAGGTCAGAAGAGAGAAGAACAGATTTATCATGAAATAGGAATGGTAACTGTGTCCCAAGTGTACAGAAGGGGAAGAATTGAAGTCTTTCTGGTAACCTGCCTTTGCTTTTATTTATGTTTTTATAGAGATATAATTGACATATAACACTAGTTTCAGGTGTACAACATAATGGTTCGATATTTATATATATATTACAAAATGATCAGAGTAAGTCTATTTAACATCACTTGTTTCTTAAACAACAACAAAAAAAGTGCCTAGCTTTTATTTGTGCTAAATGCAAGAGGTGAGGGTAAAGTAGAGATTCTACCTTTTAACAGTAAAATTTTGAGACTTTATATGTAGTCTTTTATAAGTTTTCAAAAATAATTTTAGTTTCCTGTTAAATGTGTGATGGCTATATGCTTTTATCTCCTCTCCCTCTCAAAATGCCATTAAATGAAAAAAAAGAAGAGGAATGTTTAAAGTATAGACCCACATGGACAATAAGGGAGGGGACAGTAGCGTGAGGATGTCAACGAGGATGTCAGGGTACACTATTGGCTCATGATTAAACACTGACGATTTAAGAAAAAATTGTAGTATATTTATCTTGAGAATATGGAGGACAGATGTGAGGGGATGTTGAAATAATGCTAAATCCTCATGCGGTAACAGGAAGAAAATAGATACGATCCAACGTGAATCAAGAAATAGAATTATTAGCATATTCTTTCAATACCAAGAAGTAAATTCCAGATGCAATGAAGACTTTCTTTCCAGAGACAGAATCTTGAGGTAGGATGTAATAAAGGTTATTATTACATTTTATTTTACTGTAGGTTTTACTTAGATAATTTTTAAAAATATTGTAATGAAGTAGATAAAAATTCTTCTGTTAGTGCTAACACTGTATTAAGGATTTGTACAGTGTTCCTTTAGCCAGTCTATATATTATATAAAATTTATTAAATAAAAATGTTTTGTAATGAAATTCAGTGCTGAATCATTGTAGAAGATCACAGTAAGTGTAAAAAGATGCTCAGAGTTTGTGAATTTGCATCTTCTAAGATAAAGTTGTTCCAAGGAGAAAACTGGCCTAAAATAATGAGGATTTGTGAACCAAATCATTTCAAATAGATAGAGCTGTCACTGCTGAAGTCCTCAACAATGAGCTAAAGGGAAATGTGGAACATACGTTCTTTCTTGACGCCTGTTTCCATAGCTTTGAATAAAATGCAGGAGAATGACTCTTCTCCTTTTAATATTGGGTTAAAGCATTGATTCTCAAGCTGGGCAATTTTATCCCCCACCAGGGAACACTTGGCAGTGTCTGGAGACATTTGGGTTGTCACAGTGGGGCAGGGGGGCGGGGGTGGGGGAAGAGTTGGTGATGGGGCTGCAATGTACAGAATAGCTTCCATGACAGAGAATTATCCAGCCCAAAATGTCAATAGTGCCGAGGTTGAGAAACCCTGAGTTAGTCACTGAAAAGGTTAACATGCAGCAATGGAGATATTTTATAGACATTTCAAGAAATGGAACAAGCACTTATCTTCATATGTTTGTTTTTCTCTCGGAGGGGTTGGAGTTGGAGGCATTCTTAATGTTTGATAGGTAAAATCCTTAACTGCTGAAAAGACTGGCCACATACATGAGGCAGTCAGTATTCATCAAAGTAACTAGAATAAACTATCCAAACGGGATTTTCTTTCAAAGTGATTCTGGAATATTAGTGGAAGTTATTTAAAACCAGGATCCATGAGATGACTATTCCATCCATTCATTCATTCACTTTTTTTTGGCTGTTTTGGGTCTTCGTTGCTGCGCGTGGGCTTTCTCTAGTTGGGGCGAGCGGGGGCGAGTGGGGGCTCCTCTTTGTTGCGGTGTGTGGGCTTCTCATTGCGGTGGCTTCTCTCATTGTGGAGCACGGGCTCTGGGCACATGGGCTTCAGTAGTTGTGGCCTCAGGGTCTAGAGCGCAGGCTCAGTAGTTGTGGCGCACGGGCTTAGTTGCTCTGCGGCATGTGGGATCTTCCTGGACCAGGACTCAAATCCGTGTCCCCTGCATTGGCAGGCGGATTCTTAACCACTGCGCCACCAGGGAAGTCCCAATTCATTCATTTATTAACATAAATGTTTATTATGTGTTTGCTCTCTGCTGGGCACTGTGGTAGATAATGGTGATACAAAGATGAGTAAGATGTTGACTCTGTCCTAAAGCTCCAAAACTATTTCTCCTGACACAAAATTCCATGTCTTTTGGCAACAAACTCTGGATGGTCAGGGGAGCAGTCACCAAACATATGAATACATTTTCTTTTAGGAAACCCCTAGAGATGCTTCATAGAACCTTAGATGTCTGTGACTGACCCCTTTGGAAACTATTCGCCCTAATGACCTCCCAGGGCTCTTAGCAGTCTTTTCATTCTGTCAGTTTTCCACAATACTCTTAATTCACAGCAGTATTACAGAGAGATTTGCTATGTTTTCAACAAAACAGTTTCAAATAATTATCTTTTGACCTGGTCCTTAAAATGAGATGTTTCAGCAGTAATCTAACTCAACTAGACTAGTGGTTCTAGGATATTCTTTAGGGGACTTGTGAAAACACAAGATGGCTGGGCCCTACCACCAGAGTTTCTGATTTAGCACGTCTGACATGAGGCCTGATAATTGCATTTCTTTTTTCTTCTTTTTTTTAATTGAGATATAGTTGTTTTACAATGTTGTGTTAGTTTCTGGTATACAACAAAGTGATTCAGAATATATACATTCTTTTTCAGATTCTTTTTCATTGTAGGTATTGTTTATCTGTTTTATACATAGTAGTGCCTATCTGTTAATCCCGAGTTCCTAATTTATCCCTTCCCCCACTTTTCCCCTTTGGTAACCATAGTTTGTTTTCTATACCTGTGAGCCTGTTTCTGTTTTGTAAATAAGTTCATTTGTATCATTTTTCTAGATTCCACATATATATGATATATGATATTTGTGTTTCTCTGTCCGACTTACTTCACTTAGCATGATAATCTCTAGGTCCATCCATGTTGCTGCAAATGGCATTATTTCATTCTTTCTTATGGCTGAGTAATATTCTAGTGTGTGTGTGTGTGTGTGTGTGTGTGTATGTGTATGTGTATTTATATACATATACACCACATCTTCTTTATCCATTTGTCTATCAACGGACACAGGTTATTTCCGTGTCTTGGCTATTGTTAATAGTGCTGCTATGAACATAAGGGTGCATGTATCTTTTCAAATTAGGGTTTTTGTCTTTTCTGGATATATGCCCAGGAGTGGGATTGCTGATCATATGGTAGCTCTATTTTTAGTTTTTTAAGGAACCTCCATACTGTTCTCCATAGTGGCTGCACCAACTTACATTCCCACTAACAGTGTAAGAGGGTTCCCTTTTCTGCACACCTTCTCCAGCATTTGTCATTTGTAGACTTTTTAATGATGGCCATTCTGACCAGTGTGAGGTGGTAGCTCATTGTAGTTTTGATTTGCATTTCTCTAATAATTAGCGATGTTGAGCATCTTTTCATGTGCCTGTTGTCCATCTGTATGGCTTCTTTGGAGAAATGTTTATTTACGTCTTCTGCCCATTTTTTTATTGGGTTGTTTGTTTTTTTTGATATTGAGCTATATGAGCTGTTTGTATATTTTGGAAATTAATCTCTTGTTTGTCACATCTTTTGCAAATATTTTCTCCATTTCCATAGGTTTTCTTTTCATTTTGTTGATGGTTTCCTTTACTATGCAAAAGCTTCTAAGTTTAATTAGGCCCCATTTGTTTATTTTTGCTCTTATTTCTTTTCCATCGGGAGACTGACCTAAAAAAACATTGCTATGGTTTATGTCAGAGAATGTTTTGCCTATGTTTTCTTCTAGGAGTTTTGTGGTGAGAGTTGTATTTCTAAGAAGTTCCCAGGTGGTGCTGATGTTGCTGGTCTTGAGACCACACTTTGAGAACCACTGCTCTATACCAAAAAAAAGCTATGACATATAACAGGAAAGTTCTCAAAGCCAGTAATTGTGATATATAACTTTCCCAGACAAATGATCTAGAGGAAACTTGAGATCTGAATTTTTTTATTGCTGACCTCATTAAGTCTGATACCATTGGGAGAGTAATAGTCTCAGTTATATGAACCTGAAGTTCAGTCTATATGCACAACCCATAGTGGCTTCTGATCATGGTGTGCCCTGTACAAACTAATGTACTGTAGTAGTCTAAGTTAGAGATTAGAGTACTTAGAGAAACTTGAAGTTTGCACCATAAAAGTCAGATGCTTACGTGATGAATATCACTACTCTAAAATTTTTTCCAACTACTTATGCCAAGTAGGAATCACCTCTGAATACTTTGTTAGCGATTATAGACATGAGGTGGAAAGGAGAGAGTTGAGAGGGACCAGGTAGACAGAATCCATATCCCTGGATAAAGCAGAAACGACTACGTAGTAATCAAAATCTGCCCTTTCTCTTCCATGACGTGCGGCTAGACCCTGTTCCTCAGCCACCCGTGCAGTTAGGTGTGCCCATGGAGCTGAGATCAGGCTATGAAGTGTGGATGGAAGTGCTGTCAGTCTGGGCCCAGAAAACCCTCCACAGGAAAGCCTCTTCCCTCCCTCCCTCCTCAACACTGCTTTTGCTCTCTGGATGTTGACACTTCGAGGTGTCCTTGGAAGTAGGGTTTTGAGGATGGCTGAGTCTGTCAGCCTGGGTTCCTGAATGACTGCGTGGAGCAGACGCACATACCACTACCACCATCATCATTCCTACCACCAATTTTACTTTAAGTGAATGAGAAATAACTTTGTATTAAGCCAGTCATTTTTCCGGGTTCATCTGTTAAAACTGCTAGTATTACTGGCCATCCTTGCAAGCTGTTACACACTTCCTTACGAAGAGAAGGAGCCATAGTGATGGGTAGAGCAGTGCATTTTCAAGTGGCTAGCTCTTTGTCTCGATTCTAAACCTGCTTTTTGTGCTCCTCCATGTGTCTCCTTTCTGTTGAAATTTAAAGAGAATCCTCATACGGTCTGAGTCCAGAATTTAAAACTACTCATCTATCAAAGGGGCAGGAAAGACTGATTTGAGATTTTTCATTAGCTTTACATTCCTGTGGCAAAACATAGCATTTGTACCAGGCAGTAGATAATGCAAAATTTTAAAAATCATGTGGATGAAAGAGCCAAGGAAATGGGGGTAACGGGGGGAGCATATTCTGGCTAACTATCCCTAATTGTCAAAAGTGCATGATGTTGTCAGTTTCTTAGAACCAAGAAACCAAAGATGACAGTTGATTTATGATCAGATTATATCCTTGTCTTCTAAATAATATAGGACAAAGTTAAAACATTTATCCTAAAGCACTATTTAGAATACACAGACATTTTAATTGAATGATTTGAAAAACTTTTAGAAATAATGCACACCTTTTAAATATAACAAATACGTAAAATAATAGATGTTTAAAAGTGATTTCACTCAAAAACTTCATTTTACAAATAAGGAAATTAAGCCCCAGAGCAGTAAACAAATTGCTCAATATCATACTACTTCATTAGTGGTAGATGAGGAACTAAGAGCCCTGTGTTCTGTCTCCAGCCAGTGTTTTCCCACCATAGTCCACTGTCTGTTGCCCATAAACTACTAGCCCATTATCTTTAGACAAAAACAAACAAATAAACTGAAAAACCACACACCCACAGCCCCTCAAAGCATAAATTCTTCATTTCTTTCTCTTATCTCTCAGCCTGGTACTAAAGTATTTGTGTCTCCACTAGTGGACTGAAACCCTTGTGATCTCCAGGATTGGGATAGTATTTTACTAATCTTTCTATCACAGAATCTAATCCAATACTTGGCATAGAGTAGACGCTCAGAAAATGTTACTTTGAAATGTTAATTACTTTGACGCCAAAAGAAAAATTAATAAGCCCCTGTCTCATTGCTTCTTGAGTGTTAGCAGATTTTCTGCTCCCCTCCCGCTACCATAGCATGCGAAGTAATCTCCTCCTTTCCATCCCCACTAATGTTGCCCTAGGTCAGACCAACAAACTGGACTTTCCGTCTCAGCCCCTCCCCTCCATCTGATCCCATTACTACAATTCCTTCTGCATGTGGCCACCTGAGTGTTTTTTCTGAAACATAAATCCAATAGAGATTAGACCCTCTGCTTAGAATGTTTCAGTTTCTTTATTACTTCAATTTGTATGCCTATGTCTGGGCCAGGTACTCATTGGGTACTGGGGATAACATAGAGAACAACTTAGACATGGAACCTTCTGCCAGGTGCATATGGTATTAGGGCAGGAGGGCACAGTTTACAACTGGCAGTCCCAATACAGTAACGTAAGTGTTTCAAAAGGGGGAAGGCCAGGGTGCTAAGGGACCATATAGGAGAGGGCCTAATCCAGAGTTTCGGTGATCGTGATAGGTGGTAGAATCTGAGAAGGGTTCCTGGAGGACACAGACTTTAGGCCAAAATTGAAAAACAAAACAAAACAAGTGAGTTGGGCAAGAGTGTTCCGCACAGGGAGAGTAGCATGTACAAAGATAAAGAGATGGGTGTGTGACTCTCTTAAGGACCTGAATAGAAGGTCATTGTGGTCAGAGAGTACCTGGGTAAAGATAAGTCTGCAGAGAATAAGAGGACCAGGTTATACAGGACCTTTTAACAAGATTAAAACATTTGGGCTTTATATAAAGATATTGGGAGACACTGAAGGATTTTAAGCAAAGGCAGCGCCATTATTGGATTTGAGTTTTAGAGTTTCAGAAAAATCACTCAGGGTGAAATGTGGTTAACTGCAGGATATACTGTAGTCCGAGTTTAGTTGAAGATAAAATAAACCGTTCTAACTAATATGAACAAAAGCAGTCTAAATATGATTGGAAGAGCAAAATCTAGGCTGAGTTTCCAGGAAAACCTTCCAGAATAACACTGCAGAACTTGACTGCCAGGGAGCCACTGTGTCTGCCATGATCAGTGAGCTGGAATGCTAAGAAGCTGTCTTCATAACTGCTGGCTTCAAGCCTATACATCCTCTGCTGTGATCAAGAAATCAGGAATCTGCTGCCAGCAAAGTGGATGCCATGGGTGCTCCTTCTTTTCACTCATGTGGCTAGAGACTGGACATTGGACTCCCTCTACAACTGCCACTGAAAGCCAGATGCTTCCATAACCATGCTCATCAGCAGAAATAGGAGAGGTGAGGCCCCCTCTTCATGATCTATCACTTCCCCCTTCCAAATCTCGCATAGGTACACCTGATTGTTGGAATCTACATCACAACCAGAAGCCTGGCTATGGAATGTAGTTTTTTGTTTTCTGGGAGGAACACTGCAGCAGGTTGGAATGTATTTATATATTTTTACTAAATTTACTTATTTATTTATTTATTTATTTTTGGCTGCATTGGGTCTTTGTTGCTGCATGTGGGCTTTCTCTCGTTGCAGCGAGCGGGGGCTACTCTTTGTGGCGGTGCGCGGGCTTCTCATTGTGGTGGCTTCTCTTGCTGCGGAGCATGGGCTCTAGGCGCGCGGGCTTCAGTAGTTGTGGCTTGCGAGCTCAGTAGTTGTGGCTCACGGGCTCTAGAGCGCAGGCTCAGTAGTTGTGGCGCACGGGCTTAGTTGCTCCGCCGCACGTGGGATCTTCCCAGACCAGGGCTCGAACCCGTGTCCCCTGCATTGGCAGGTGGATTCTTAACCACTCTGCCACCAGGGGAGTCCCGAGGTTTGTATTTAAAGAGGCGGAAAGAGAGAGAGCTGGAGAGGGGGGTGTGGCATCAAGTTGGAGGTGCTGCTGTTGCTTAAGGAGGGAGAGACAAGCTAGGAGCCAATAGAGAGGAAGAGGTTGAAGATATGGGGGAAAGGAGTTAAATACTCAGTCCTACAAGGACACTGAGTAGTGAGGAGGTGATGTAAGCCAGACACACTAGAGGCTAAATAAGAAAAGGGGCATTTCTTCCATTTTGCTCAGACCAGTGAATGGTGGGGGAGGAAGAAAGGATGTAGGCAAGCACATAGTTTGGTGCTAGGGAAGCAGCTTCTTCCTCTCTGACATAGAGGCAGAGGGAAGATTATCTGCTGGGCATGAAGAGGGAGGTGGAGATGGGTTGAGAAACATGAAGCAGGTTTCTCCTAGAAACCTTGGAGAACTGGAGAGAGGCTTCTGGCGCAATATGAACGGATCACTGAGGGCACTGAGTGTACAGTGGAGACTAGAAATGTGGCTGGGTCGTTCTGGAATTAGGTGCATTGGTGGAGGGTTGAGATTTGCCAGACGGCTGAGATAGAAGGATGAGACACCAAAGTAGTGGAATTCAAGCCAGACAAGGAGAGCTGTGGTGGTGAAAGCGGGGAGTTTCAGGGCAGGAGGGAGGTGGTGGATGCTGATATGATGGAGCAGAAGGAGGCAAA
The DNA here is from genome assembly GCF_039906515.1 of Pseudorca crassidens. NCBI lineage: Eukaryota > Metazoa > Chordata > Mammalia > Artiodactyla > Delphinidae > Pseudorca > Pseudorca crassidens. Next base: position 121,006,803 of record NC_090317.1, on the reverse strand, counting down.
GTGATGAGATCGAGGAAGAGGAGAACCCTACGCCCACCAGGGCCAGATTAGAATTAGAGCCAGCTGGAAGTGTTGGGAGTCGTGTTCTGAGAGGGACCTGTGACATTGTTTCAGAGGTGGGGAAGTGGGAGGTTGGGTGGGGAATGCAACAAATAAGGGCGGAGTGATGGCCTAGTAGAAAGGAGGGGAAGGTCACTGGAGCAGAGAAGACCCAGGAAGGGACTTGCTTGGGTGTTGAGTAGTAGGTCATCTATGTGGATGTCAGAGTCATTTGGGATGGTAGCAGGACCTGATGGAAAAGGTGACAGTGACTCAGTTGCTAAAGACTCCAAAGAAAGAGGGAGTGGTATATAATGGCAGCAGGAGGAGTAGGGTGTGATTTAAAAAAAAGAAAAGGTTTATTGAGATGTAATTCACATGCCACACAGTTCACCCATTTATAGTTCAATGGCTTTTAGTGTATTCACAGAGTTTGCAACCATCACCACAGTCAATTTCAGAACATTTTCCTCACTCCAAAAAGAAACCCCACACACCTTAGTCATCACTTCCAATCTCCCGAACACTCCCCCCATCCCCCAGCCCCTGGCAGCCACTGATACGCTTTCTTTTTTGTTTGGTTTTTTGTTTTTTGGGGGGTTTTCTTTGGCCGCAGGGTAAAGCTTGAGGGATCTTAGTTCCCAGACCAGGGACTGAACCTGGGCCACGGCAGGGAAAGCGCCGAGTCCTAACCACTGGACCACCAGGGAATTCCCCTGCTGATCTGCTTTCTGTCTATAGATTTACCTATTCTGGCCATTCTGTATAAATGGAAGCATATCATAGGTGGTCCTTTGTATATGGCTTCCTTCACTTAGCATAGTGCTTTCAAGGTTCATCATCCATGTTGTAGCAGGCATCGGAATTTCATTTCAGAGCACTATTTTAATGGCTGGAAAGAACCTCAGAAGAGTTTAGGGGAGGATGCAAGGCAAACACTTCCCTTGTACACCAAGTCAGCTCTGGTCATTGACATTCAGTGCCAAAATTGTTGTAAAGTACGTCTTGTCCTTTTCTTGGGAGTATCTAAAATAAGTCAATATTAAATGCTCATGCTTGCTTCTTCCCTCCCCACCCCCAGCAGTAAACATAACTGAAAGCCTTGCTTAATGACAAAAACTGAGTCAGTCATTGTTGCTTCATGTTAACTACTTGCCTAAGAAACATATTCATCTTATAGAGGAGATAATGAGCAAAACTGGCAATGCCCTAATAAGCTCTAAATTAAGCCTACATAATGTTGAACAAAATATAAGAATCAGCAAAAAAATTTTTTTCTACTTATTGATCATTAGTGTTAATGAGAACAGCAGCAAGTGGCTTTGTTCCTGTTCACTTAGAAAGTATGAAAACAAGGTAAGCCAGCAATTAGGAAGGTTAATGTGAGGATTCAGTTTTCATCCTGATAATGGAATAATTTATTTTCTAGCCTATTAACCTCAGAAGCCCTCGACGGCTTTATCTTCTCTGGTCTTTGGCTAATTTTTTTTCAACCATGTTAGTAACAGAAACTGCGAAAATGGGATCAGGGCCTACTAAAAGCAATAAAACCGAATAAATGCATCAACTTCCAGGAAATGTCAATTACAAATAAGCAGAAGGGACTGTTGTCTGTATGAAGGGACTAGAGCCTCTTATTAATAATAGTGGAGGAAGTAATCCAAGAGACTAAATGTGCTGGTGAGAGAGGCTAAGTCTCTTTAAGGAGCTCAGAATGTAAAGGACACATAAAAACCTGGGAAGAGGGAGGTAGCAATCAAAGACTCAAACCACAAGAACAGCACAGAGCTGTAACACTAATGCAAGAAAGACCAGCTAGAGAGAACCAAGGCTTGCTGAAGTATATTTGAATTTGAAGGTTCACTGCTGCAGTGGAATCTCTTTTGTTTGCCCAGCATCCCTCACTCCTTCTAAAAACAGTACCCCCATTCTTCAGGGAAACTGTTCTCTCCCCCTACCACCATCACTCCCATTCCAAGGATGTAAGCTAAAAGAATGCAAGTCTTCAGGTTGGGACAAATCATATCTGAGAATATGAAAACAATTTTTTAAAGAGATCCTTAAAATATCATTTGTAATCTATTTTTCCCATAGATTAGAAATAGAAGTGCTTCCTGAAGACAGGAGATGGGCAAATGTCTTGGTTTTCAAAAATGGGGAGAAGGTAGATGATGCAAATGTTAACGGGGATTTCAATATTGATTCTCTATTAAGAATATCAAATGGGTGGTGTGTGAACTCCCAGAGAGAGGGGAGGTGATCCTTAAAGAAGCCAGCACGAATTCACTGAGAAGAGACAGCCTGACAGACAGGCTTTGGTTTCTTTTGTTATATGTTTATTAGGCTAGTAGGTCAAAGGAATCCTGCAGACATAGCGTTTCTGTGCTTCTGCGAGGCATTTTTCAAACACTTTCATGGCATCCTTGCTGAGAAGATGGAGAAACTGGATGGGTGATAGGATAATTTAGCAGCATAATCATTCTATCCTAAGAATGCTGATTAATGGATCTCTGTCAAATCTGGCAAATTTTGTTGAAGATCTGTTTCAACCAGGGTTCCTTTCCTAGCATGGTCCTTTTTAAGTAACCTGGATGTGGGCTAAGGGAACCTGGGTATCAGTGTATAGAGAACAAGAGTCTGGGAGGGAGTGTGAATAAATCAGATGACAAAGCAGATTCCAAACTGGCATTGGCCCAGGGATGATGTATCAGCTAGTATCTTTTGCAAAAAGGCAGGATAAATATGTAAATAAATGCAGAAGTGGTCATCTCTGTTAAAATGAAATTTAAATAGGACAAGTTTTAGTGTTCTATCCTTGGAACCAAAGTTAAGGATATAAGGAGAACTTGCTAAATAGCAGCATGTAGAAAAGAAGACTTGGGGATGTTAGTAGCCTGAAGGCAATAAGAGCCAAGAGCATGATAAGGCTATAAAACAAAAGAAGAAAAAAGAACCCAAAGGAATCTTGGGCTGTTTAATTAGAAATATATCCATAGTATTCTGACTGTTCTTTGCTTTTGATAATCAATCTTACTATACTTTGATTTATTATGTTCAATTCTGGGAAATATATTTCATGAGGGACATAGACCAACTTCAACTCCTTCATAGGAGTCATATCATAGAGTGCTATAAATCATGGCATATGAGCAACAGCTGAAATGAGTGAGGATGGTTAGCTTGGGAGTAAAATATTTAGGGGCAAAAGGATGGCTCTCTTACAGCATCGAAAGAGATGGGACATAAGACAGAATTCTGTTTCGTTCCAAGAGGAAAATGAGCATCAACGGATGAAAGTTACTGGGGTGGTAGATTTCAGATAAAATATAAACAAGTAACTACTAATAATTAGGAGTCGAATCAAAGTAGGTGAGCGCCCAGTTGTTGGAGATGTTCAAACAAATGACATGGCAGTGGGAACTCCTTTGCTATGTGAAGGGCTGGACACTCAGAACCTTAAGGCTTTTTTCAATTTGGGGATCCAGAAAACCCCACTTCAAGGGCAGCTGTTGTTCTGGGATTTGTGGGTATGCGTATTGGTGTTGTTTCTCTCCATCTTAAACAGAAAGGAAATGTTTCCTGATTTATATGTCAGAAGTCTAGAATAGTCAGGCACAAATGGGCTAGAAGGCCAGTGTCTGGAATTTGCTTTGGATCTACCCCATAATGCCCAACACACAGGGACTCAACGAAGAGGGTCTTTTCTTGAAGCTTCTCTGTGTTTCTCATGAAGATGCTTTCTTATTTTATATCTCATTTATATTCATGATTTAGCCTTGAATTGAGGCGATTTCTCTCCTTCAAGTGCTTTCTTTTTGCTTTTGGATATCTCCTAAGTTAAGAGTGAAGAATCATGTGTTTTTACTGCTAAGGAAACTGCACCTCCCTACTATGATTTCCATCATTGCAAATTCACATTAAGTAAAAATACTTTCCTAATTCTTATCCTAGTCTCTCTCCAATAGGACTTTGATTTGGAAGGTACTTGATGTTTGCCACAAAAGCTGGAAGAGCTTTTCAGGGCAACATACAAACCATAAAACTTGCCCTTCCAAGCCAGACAGACTCAGGCTTTAAATCCTGGCTTTTCTGGGTACCATAGTCAGCTTGCTTAATCTTTCAGAACGGTAGTTTCCTCATCTCTTAAATGAGGTTATTAATATATGTATATTTCAGGTAGTTATTTTGAAGATGAAATAAAGTATGCTAATAACCTATCATAATGCTTAGTTCATAGTAGGTATACCATGGAATGTGAATATTATTATTAATTCATCACACAGTAATTTTCCGATAATCCTCAGCTTCCCTTAAAGTAATGATCAAATTTAATTTCTTAACACTATAATGTTTCTATTTTAAAAAATTTAGTGCCAGTTGTCTGTTTCTTTCCCTAACATAATCATTTAACTATAGCTAAAATGTCCTAACTTCCTAATTATTTATAGTTTGTGAAAAAAAAATTTGTGTGATGGTAACCAAGTCCAAGGCATGTCTTTATTATTAGCCTCAACTTTTTCCACAACCCATTCTGTAGGAAGAAGCTATAGTTTTCCCAAAATGCCTTGCCCAGAGCAAAGCAGTTGCAGGGTTCCTGCCTCTGTAGCCTGTCCTAACCAAGCCCAGGGCACTGATTGTTTCCTTCCTGTACTTTGCAGAAAAATTGGCCTCCTCTGTTTGATTTGAAGTCATGAGTCTGGATCACAGTGAGCAGTACACTCTGCTTAATGAATCATTAGTAGAACAGAGAAAAGAACAGACTCAATTACCTGCTGGGTTGGTTACCCAGCCTTTCCCTGAACACTGCCCTGCTCCAGCCTACACTGAAACACGGAGGCTTTTGTATAGCAATGACTCCCTCACCAGTAGTGCTGTCTGTTGAACCTAAGACCCGTATTCTACATTCTTGATTGAGTTTAATCTGACTTGGCAGCTTTCTTAAGTACTACAGCCGTCTGCAAGCAGGAATAATGAGGGCTTTGTACAAACAGCATAGCTGCTGGGCTCCAGGCCTCCTTTCCCCTTTCTGTCTTCTTGACCACATGCTCCATCACCTGCAGGTGTCAAACTGTGTGCAGTGGCCTTTCAGGGTCAGGCCCTTGGGGCTTGCTCAGGAGGTGATAAGCCCAAGAACTAAGGGGAAGAGAGTGGGGGCAGATGAACAATAAACAAATAATCAGGTGATGATAAGTGCTACCCTTGTCTCCCCTGCCTCTGGGGCTCCAGCCTCAGAATATTCAAGTTCCTTGAATGAGCTGTGTTCTCTCCCACCTCAATGATGACTTCGAACACCTGTAGAAACCTTCCTTGGCCTTCAGAAAACCTCAGCCTTTTTCACCTCTTCAGTGAGGACTCCTTGACATTCCCTAGATCGTGGCCTCTCCTATGACCTACTCTGACTAGTCCGGAGGCCACTTACAAGCAGGAACCATGTCTTCATTTTACGTAGCTCAGAGACTTAACACGGTGCCTGGCTTATAAAGATTGCTCAATAACTCCTGGTTGATGGACTGAACAGGTCAGGGGAGAGTTGAAGGCCAATCTTGATTTATTAAATAAATAATACTGAGCCCCCATGATATCGCAGGAGAGGCAGACAACCCAAATATAAACACATAAATCTGTCAGGTGGCGAGGTGGGGGAAGAGAGTGACAGTGGGAGACACACAATAAGCAGATAAACAAATAGGTCAGAAGGTGGTAAACAGTGAGAGAGAAAAATGAGAGAGGGGTCTTGGGGGTCGCTATTTCAGATAGACTGGTCAGGGGAGGCCTCTCTGACAAAGTGATATTTGAGCACAGAGTTGAAGAAAGTGAGGGAATGAACCAGTGGAACCTGGGGCATAAGCTTTCCAGGCAGAGAGGGCAGAGAGTGCCAAATCTTAGAGCTTGGCATGAGGACGCGTGCCATATCTGATGTAAGGAATTGGAAGGAGACTAGTGTGACTGGAGTAAAGTGAGTGAAGAGGAGAGTAGTGAGAGGTGAGATAAAAACAAGAAGAAGACCACCACCACCACCACCACCACCACCACCACACAAGGTACAGCGTGGATTGGCTGTAAGTGCTAGAATTTGGGCCCAGGTGAATGTGATAAACCATCAGAGAAAACTTACAAATGAGACCCTGAATGCCTGTGGTTGGGAAGGAGGAGAAAAACCAGAGGAATGGAGGGGCGTGGGGGGGGGTGTCCTAATTCTGAAAAAGGAGACAGTGCCAAAAATAACAGCCTAGTGTACTTGATGTTACTCCCGGGTGATTACAGTACTCAAAGAATGATTTGTAAGCACCCACACAGGAACTTAGTGAGCTGTAGGAGCTAGGATAGTGGGGGTCACAAAGAATATCACATAAGTTATCAGATTTCCTTTTACTCGTACCTTCACGAATGATATTAGGCCGGTTGATCAAAGTAATGTGGTACAAATAGTGTACAGAGATTTCTGCAAAGTATTTGGCAAGGTCTTGTACCCTCCTAGACAAGATGGATGGACATGCTCTGAATGGTCACCCTGTTAGATGGCTTTGTTCTTTTTTATTATTATTATTTTTTATTGTGGTGGTAAAATACACTTTGTTCTTTTTTATTATTTTTTTTTGTGGTAAAATACACATCATATAAAATTTACTATTTTAATCATTTTGAAGTATACAGTTCAGGGGTATTAAGTACATTGACAATCTTGTGCAACTATCACCACTATCTAGTTCCAGAACTTTTTCATCACCCCAAAAGGAAACCCCCATTCTCATTCTCCATTTTACCCTACCCCCATTCCTGGGCAATCACTAATCTGCTTTCTGTGTCTGTGGATTTGCTTATTCTGGTTGTTTTGTATAAATGGAATCATATAATATGCAGCCTTTTTTGTCTGCCTTCTTTTACCTAGCATAATGTTTTCAAAGTTCATCCATGTTGTGGCCTGTATCAGTACTTCATTCCTTTTTTTTTTTTCTTTCTTTTTTTCCTACTTTTTGGCTGCACCATGCGGCATGCAGGATCTTAGTTCCCCAACCAGGGCTCAAACCTGTGCCCCCTGCAGTGGAAGTGTGGAGTGTTAACCACTGGACCACCAGTAACGTTCTTCATTCCTTTTTATAGCTGCCTAATGTTTCATTTTATGGATATACCAGATTTTGTTCACCCATTCATCAGTTGATGGAAATTAGGGTTGTTTCCACCATTGGGCTATTGTGAATAGTACTACTCTGAACATTTGTGAACAATTTTTGTTTGAAGACCTGTTCTTAATTCTTTTGGGTATATACCTAGGAGAGGAATTGCTGGGCCATATGGTAATTCTGTCCTTACCCTTTTGAGGAACTACTGAACTGTTTTCCACAGCAGCTGCTCTTTCCATGGGAAGTGTTGGGGGCAGGGTACAGTTGGAAGCACCAAGGGTTGGCTCCAGGAGGACTCTGCTCCACTGTGCCTCTAGAGAAGTTGAGAAGGGCAAGAGGCACTGGATCGGGAGCACATCATCAGGAATTAGGAGAACTTGGATTAATGGTCAGTGGAATGGCCTTGCTGAAGCGAGGCTCATCCTTATCTAGGACGTGAGGCACCTGGAATTTGCACACCATAAATCTTTCTCAGCTGAATACCTGGAGGTTCTTCCTGTGAGACAGCCTGTCGCTAGGCTCCCTGAGGGAAGGCCCAGGCCCGTCCAGCAGACCATCCGTCTCTCTTGAGATGGCAAACTGATCAAATTTTCAGATGACACCCAAGTGGAAGGGATACCAAACTTAGAATCAGGGTTTTAAAAGATTGAAGCAAACCAGAAAGATGAGTTAAAACCTAACCAGATAATATTTGTGATTTTTTTTGTGTGTGTGTGAGTAACATCAGTGAGTCAGATGGGTCACCTGTGGAAAAAAACCAGAGATTTTCTAGGCCGGTTAACACATTAATATATATATATTTTTTTAACCCGGGATTAATTTTAAGGATTTAGTTTTTCCTTCAAAGAGTAACAAAAGCTAGAAAGAATAAATGCCTGCTTAAGGAAAATCAACATGAAAATAGCTACTAGTGCTCTTAACAAGAAAACAGAGGCTACCCAGGTAGCCTACTAAGGAATGCACTAAAATTGCCTGGATGTATTTCCAACATCCCATAACAGATCAATGTTAAAATTTCAATAATACATCTCCTTCTATTTAAATCGGCAAACTCAAAAACCACTGGTTACCAAATATTTTGCTTGATGTACTGATCTCTCTCCTCCTCTGTTAGGAGCAGCTTTCACTGAGCACCTTCCCCTCCAGGTGCCACACATAATGCAGTTAAGGAACGGAGTGAGGCAGATAGCTAGTGGGAAGCAGCCGCATAGCACAGGGAGATCAGCTTTGTGACCGCCTGGAGGGGTGGGAGGGAGGGAGACGCAAGAGGGAAGAGATATGGGAACATATGTATATGTATAACTGATTCACTTTGTTATAAAGCAGAAACTAACACACCACTGTAAAGCAATTATACCCCAAAAATTAAAAAAATAAAAAAAAAAGGAACGGAGTGAGTACATGAGGGTGGGAGTGGGGGTAGAAAAAGTACAATTTAGACACCAAATCAGAAACCGTATTATTCCAGAGTCAACTTCCACACCATTAATTTTTTAAAACCTCAAAATCCATCAAAATGCTTATATAATATTTTTCATCTTCAATATCATGAGAGAACCAAAGAACAAGCCAATTACTTTCTAAAAAATTTATGAAAAAGTAAATCATAGAATTCCATTCAATTTTCAACTGCGTATAATATTTATGAGTCCACAAATTGCAGATGAAAAATAAGAAAAAGGTAATAAAAGTGATTTGTTTCCAGCTGGGAAACATGCATTAGAAAATTCGAATCTACTCTTGCAAAGTCTTGTTCACCAGATTTTCTCCTGGGGGCCTGGGCATAATACTTACAGATTTTCAGATAAAGAATGCCTCCTAAGGCTTGACTTTTCACAACTGACTTAATTTTGACAGTTTTAGCTGATATTGAAGGACCTAACTCTTAGCCAGACGCAGAAAAAACTACATGAAGTGACATAGGAATATCCGTGCCCCGGTCCAGTTCCAGTCACCACCATTTATAACATTCACCAGATTTAAACTTAAATCTTTTGTCTTGCACTGTTCCTTCAACATGCAAACAGCAGTAGGAGAAAGGGAGCTGATAAATAAAACATCCGAGAATATTATAGTTTCCAAGTGTTGAAAGAAAACTCATCTGAACGTTACAGCAGACATGATTTTAAAGTAATATTTGCTGTTTGAAAACACAAACAAGTATTCTGTGTTATGTGGTAGTGTTTAAACTTAAGTTAACTGATTACTCAAAACTTTTCAGACTCACAAATTCATGTATCAAAAATATGTCTACCCTAGCAAAGAGAAAAGCAGGAATTGTTCCAAAACCCAGAGTAAAATGTAAATGCCTCATCTGGATAAGATGACATCCTCATGAGCAACAGTCATAAAATGCAAGTTAGTGTGGGGCCGTTGGATGATTCTAAAACAACTAAACTGAGTCTCAGACAGTCCTCAGATAGGAAACACCAAAATTGCAGTCTCTATTAATTTCAGTACAATCCATTTCAAACATTTTTTTTTTTCTCTTGAAGTCACTTGCAGACTAGCATGTTAGTGTTTGGTAAGTTATAAAAATAAGTGCATATGAGGGCAGTCATTCCCAATAGATAGCACTTTTGGAATGCTGCTAATAAATAATCACCTCTGAGATAAAAATCTGCCTCAAAGAAGATGTGAATGCATTTCGAGTTTTTCCAGAAAACTGATTTCCATTTACAATCCAAAAGCCAATGGTAAAGAGGAAAAGTCCCCCCCAAAAATGTTGAAAAGATCATTACAGGCACTTCCCTGGTAGTCCAGTGGTTAAGACTCCGCACTTCCAAGACAGGGGGCGCGGGTTCAATCCCTGGTCGGGGGACTAAGATCCCACATGCTTCACAGCACAGCCAAAAAAACAAAAACAAAAACAAAAGAGCGTTACATCTTCCCACTTCCCCAAGATAAATGTCATATTAATTTAGCACAGGAAAACGGATGAATATATGTACTTTTTACATTTTACTATTTTGCAGTCTATCCTAAGCATGCAGTAATAATTAGCGTCATGATCAGGAACACTACTACTGTCTTAATTAATATGTGAACATGTCCCTACTATTATTATCAAAAATAAAAATGTTAGACTACAGACTGAGCCCAACCCACTGGTCTCCCCATTTTGACACGGAATGTTCCAGTAGGGATTGGTGGCTAAAACAGGAATTGTTATGTATTTGGGGAACTATGACTATACTGAGAAGGTCAAATATGCAGTCACTAGCAAATCCAGCTTCTCTTTGGTCCAATGGATTAAGAAAAAAAAACTCTGTAAGTTCAAGGCTTCAGTTGTGGATGTTAGAGCTTAGACATTTTAAGCAATCTTCTAGATTTTCTTGAAAAGTAAATATAAACCTAAAAGTAAAGGTAAGTATAAAACTAAAAGAACCTTACCTACATGGTTTATTTGGTACCTCTCATATAAACTTAAAACCTCTAATCTTGTTTTTAAGGAAATGCTTTAAAATTCCTTAAAATACTAATAATAGAAATCCAACCAGCAGTAAAAAGGTCCAAATTGTAGAGAAAAAGATTGCAGTTCTACTGAAAAGGAGACCTACTTTCTGTGAAGAAAAGTACAAGGTAGCCAGCCCTGACTCAGCACAGATGGGACAATAATAGCTTAAATTGAATTCTTCTACTGCAGGATTATCCATTTCATTAAGGATTTAGACTCAGAGAGAGAGCTGTGCATTTTTGCTCATTCTTATTCTCAAAATAATAATATCCTTTCCTTGAGCCAGTCAATTTTATTTAAAGTTTTCTATAGCTAAGACTGCTGTAAGCTCTAATACCCAGCAGAATCTATTGTATGTTGCAAAGAAATGGCAAAGGTGTATTACATTTTGTGGTGCAATCCCAATGATCTCCCCCTTTCTGTCTCATTTTTATTTCACTTACAGGAAGACAGAAAAAATGTTGAACTTCTCCATTATCCCTAGTCTGTGACCCATGTTAAATTGTATTTATCTCAGTGAAAAATGTTTCCACAACACACATTTTTAACATATAATTTTACATGATGGAGCATGAATGACTATTCACAATAGAAGTTAAAAAAACACACTAACATTGTTGCACTAATTGCTTGAGCATCCGCTGTATAAAACAATAGAATTATTTCTAATATTTGCTTGAATTGGCCATTTTTCTTATGAAGAACCCACTAGCAGACTCAGAATCAGCAGAGTGCATGCATACAGGGAAAAATTAATCTATGCCTGTCTTTATTATGATAATGGCGTACTTTTCTCTTAAGAAATGAAAGAGAATTGTATCTATCTCCAACCCCCCTTGTGATGGTGTTAGGAAATATTCTCCTTTAGTGATCAAAATGAGAGTGTTTGTGAAAGCTCTTTGTAAGCTATAAAGTAATATTCAAATATAAGTTAGTATCATTGTCGGCCTAATGCTTATTTATATCTGAGGCTAAAATGAAGCGCCTAGAGGTTATTCTAGTCTGATTCTCCCAAAGCAGATCCTGAGACTAGGATTCAGGTACAGGGAGTAAACTAGGGGGGTGATCCCAGGATCACCAGGAAGCATAAAGTGAGGGAGTGGGGGACCTTTAGGCAGGCGAGGGAGAAGTCAGCAAAAAGGGTGAGTTGTGAGTAATTATAACTGTGTGCACATGAAGCTCAAGGGAACTGAGCATCCTCTGAATCGTCCCACTGAGGATGGGAAGCAGAGGTGTTTAGCCACAGGCTTCTGTCCCTCATTGGTTAAGGGCTGCTCCCTGGGGATGATAAATCCGTGACACTTCCTAGACGCCCTGCACAGCTGAGCCAGCTCTGAAGGTGCTAGTGAAGCCTTGGGTCAGAGGTGGAGAGAGATGGGTGGCTGCTGGAGGTACGGAGCTGTCAGCAGGTACAAGGCTGTCTTTCCCAGCAGCTGCAGGTGAACCCAGGCCCAGCCAAGGGCACATGGGGCAGGGCATTTGCAGTGTGTACTGAGAACACAACCATCATACAGAGTCTCAGAAGCAAAGTCAAGAGCAGGCTTCCGGGATCTGATTTGTGCTGTCTATCTTGGTCCCAGGCCTATCATAAGCACTTTGCATGGGTGAAGCATCCTAGGTGAGATTACCCTGAGTTTCCTTTAATACTGTGTATTGGTGCCACTATTAGCTATTTTTAGTTGTTGAGATTGAAGTGCTGTCCAGCCTCTGCTAGGTTTCATGAAATTTATTGATATGGTTTGTGAGGCAGTACGTTCTAGTACAATTTGTTCTGAGCTTGGGTTTTCATTAGAATCATCCAAGAAACTTTGAAGGAAAATACTGAGCCTCCCCCCCCATTTAAAATAAGAATCTCTAGGAGTGGGTCCAAGGTCTTGGGGTGCGCGTGTGTGTGTGTGTGTGAGCGCGCGCGTGTGTGTGTTAACTCTCCAGATGATTTTTCTTGCAGCCAAAATTGAAATCACTGGGTAATGAAGAGAACGTAGCTTTGGAAAAACTTTGGAATCAGATAGCCTTGAGTAGAGATTTCGGCCACTCCACTAAGCAGCTGTATAACATTCTATGAGTAACATATCTTCTCTGGGCCTCGGTTTCCTCATTTGTAAAACAGGGATACTATATCTGTCTCACAGACTTCTTTGAGAATTAAATGGGTGTAAAAAAGCCTACTCTTGTTTCTGGCACATAGTTGGTGCTTAATAAATGTCAGTTCTCACCTTCCCAGTATTGTCAGACTTGCTCTGAAAAGTACTTCTGTGTCTCCATACATTGGAAAATGAAAATTAAGTTTTCACATGTAGGTGGAGAGGGTGGAGAGCTGTTAGAACAAATGGAGGAGGGCAGGATAGGATTGTTACACTGTCAGAAGTTAAAGAAAGAGATTATAAGAAGAGAACAAACAACTGGCTGAAAATGGAAACAAGAAAACCACTAACCAGTTAAAATACAATTATGCAAAGGCTTCTTCTGGAACAGATTTAGGATGGCATGAGAGCTAGTCCCTGCCAGGATAAGTGGATACTGTGGGGTCAGGCCTTACCCTCATGGAATGTCTGCATGGAGTTAAAGTCCCAAGTGGAAATACCTTCAAAGTGCAGGTAAAATATTTACTAGGGAGCCTTTACAGCACTCTAGGTTAGGCTAAGTACCCTCTTCTGGGTTTCCTGGGTTACCTTTAAATTAGCATTCAATATTATATTCAGAGTAACTGTTTGTGTGTTGACTAGAAGACTGAGTTTCTTTGGGGCAGGGCTCCAAAGAAGCCCTGTTCATTCATTGACAATACTTGGTACATTTGAAGTTCAACCATTATCTAAGTCAAAACAGAGCGCAGATCAACATGGCAGACTTTGAGATTGTTTCTCACAAGTGGCAGCCTTAATCCCTTCCCCTTTTTGCTGAGTTTGTCCAAGTAGAGAAGAGTTTAATGTCAGGAGAGACAAAGTGTGCACCCATTTTGCTTCCATAAAGAATGCCAGTCTTAAAATGGTGACAGTATTGTGTAGGAAGGCAGAGGAAAGAGTCACAAATAAATGGAGCTGGGACTCTTACTAGTGGACTTTATCAGTTCTGTGAACCAATTCTATTTGAGTTGGGGTGTCTATACCTTGCAAGCCAGTTTCCAAGTGACATGGTTGTTGTTGGGAAAGACAGGGTCAAGAGGCAATCTTTTGACCCTCTGCTCAGCCAGATAAGAAACGGCCTTGGGCCTGGAACACTTCCTTACCAAGAGGTAAAGAGCGCACACAGCCTGTGTTGGGCTTTCTGCATTGTGTGGAATATCTTTCCCCGTTTCATGCTCACTGAGTGTTCCTTCATTCTGCTTACTTGTGCATGTCAACGGCCCACAGGCATGCACCCAACTTTCAATATTTCAGGCTCCACAGGGAAGGGTCAGGGTCCTTCTCTTGCAGCATAAGAGGGGTGTGCATAGGCCAGTTGCACTGTGTTGGCCGCCCTGGGGACCTGCTGGCCACGAGGGACCAACACCCACATCGAAGCTGATCTTGCTCTGTCCCCTCTCTACGTAGGTAAAGCACCATTCCATCTGGGGCTTGACTGTGTTGTGTTTCACTTGGCGACCCCAACCCCAACACGCAACAGGCAGAAGTGTTTGGAGTCCTCCTCTGGGGTTGGTAGCTGGTACCTGGTGTTCAGCTTGACAGTTACATACAGTCACGTTTTACACAAAAGTATAATGAATGCCTTATCTTTAGATAAGCAGGGTGATGACTAAATTTCTTAGCATCAGTAGTTGTATAGTTGGAACTTTTCAAAACAGGTGGTAAAGCAAACAAAAAGGACTTTAGATTAGAAGGGATTTATTGGAAGGATCTTGGGATAATTCATTGCACAGTGAGTCTCAGTGAGACAGTGATGTGATTGGTGGAAAGATGCCCATAGACACAGTTAAGGGAATATGTTTCCTCTGATGTCAAAAGATACAGAAACTGAGCTGCACCCAACAGCCTCACAAAGCAGGAGACGACGCAGCTCGCATCCTGATTCCTCCAAGATCCCTTTAAGGACAGTGAGCACAGAGTGAGAACTTTGCTCTTCTCTTCTCTTGGGGTCTTTTTACTCTCTTAGTCCCTTTCAATCATACTGGAGAGAGCCTGGGTACCTGCTTGCCTGCTCACCAGATATAAGAAGTAGACACAGAGATATAAGAGGATAGAAGATATAAGAAGTAGGTACATCCCTCATTTGCCATGAGACTGGTGACATTAAAGGTGAATTTACCACGAGTTTCTAGGTCTGAGCCTTCAGGCCTGACTGGGGTCCATTCCATACTTCTAGAATAGAGGCTGAACGAACAAACCAAGTCTTAGGGAAGCAAGAAGAACCACGGTGGCCCTGGGAACCTCTGGGACAAGATTGGATCCCCCTCTCCTCAAGATTCTGACTCCCTCCCCATCTCAGCCAGGATGTTAAAACTGGTTGTTGGCAGCCCAAGGGCTCATACCCTCCCAGCACAGTTCCCTTCCCTTAGGATTGATTTGAAAATGTCCAGGGAAGGCCTCTGACAGAGCAAGCTTGGGTCATGTACCCTCCCCTATGAATTGAGTTGTCTTAGCTCAAGCAGCTATAACAATATTATATACTGGGTGGCTCAAGCAACATTTATTTCTCACAGTTCTAAAGGCTGGGAGGTCTGAGATTGGGGTGCCGTCATGGTCGGGTTCTGGTGAGAGCCTTCTTTCTGCTTTACAGATGGCCACCTTCTTGCTGTGTCCTTACGTAGTGCAGAGCAGAGAGAGGAAGCAAGCTCTCTCGTCTACTATGAGAGCACTAATCCCATTCATGAGGGCTCCACCTCATGGCTTAATCACCTCTGAAAGCCCCTGCCTCCTAATGCCCTCACATTGGGGGCTAGTGTTTCAACATATGAATTTTGGGCAGACACAAACATTCAATTCAGTCCATAACATGGGTTAAGGAGGCGGGGTGATGGGAGCTGGGAGGAGGGTATTATGACTAGCAGTGGCATTAAAACCACACAGTTGGAGCAGTGAAGATGAATCCTCCAAGAGAAAGAATGAGTCGTTCTCACAAGGTGGGGTGGTGGCCACGTAAGATAAGTAGATCCCACCACAGCAGTAAACCTTCAAAATCCAAATAACCGTTCAGGAAGAAGGGCCTGAACGCAAGGGCCTCATCTCTCTCTCTTTTTTAAAAAAATATTTATTCATTTATTTGGCTGTGCCGGGTCTTAGTTGTGGCATGTGGGATCTTAGTTGTGGCATGCGTGCGGGATCTAGTTCCCTGACCAGGGATCGAACCCGGGCCCCCTGCATTGAAAGCACGGAGTCTTAACCACTGGACCACCAGGGAAGTCCCCAGGGCCTCATCTCTTAAAGAATGGTGCCCGACGGAGTTGTTTTTCTAATCATGTTTAGTCGTGACAAATATTGCTGTGTTGCTGACAAGAAAACACTTAAGTACAGAGGGTGACTGTATGGTTCTGTTTCTGTGGCATGGCTAGAATGGGCACATTCATAGAGACATTAGGTAGATTAGTGGTTGCCATGGGCTGGGGGGAGTTGGAGATGAGAGTTAAAGAATATAGAGTTTCTTTTGGAGGTGATGCAGATATTCTAAAATTATGATGATGGTTGCATAACTTTGTGGATATACTAAAAACCGTTGGATTGTACACTTTAAGTGGATGAATTATATGGTATGTGAATTATATCTCAATGAAGCTGTTAAAAAAAAATAGAGGACTGAATGGTTTCCTTGGAAAGAAGCTTAGAAACTGGCAAAATAAGAAAAGCAGACGGACACCCCTGCAGCAAACCAGACCCCCAGCTGAAGACAGTGGGTGGGGACAAGGTCATGATTTAACTCAGAGCTGTTCCAAGTGTGGGCCCCTCACCAGCAGCTGCATCTCCTGGGAACTCATTAGAAATGTGAATTCTTGGGTCCTACCCCAAATTACCAAATCAGAATCCTTGGGCATCACTAAAGTTGAGGAAGTATTAATTTAACTCATTGTTGCTTTTAATAAATAAGAACTCCTCCCCTAACAGTGTGCAAGGTGCTTTCCAAACTGCAAGCCAAACAAGATATAAAAGCAGCATTAACGAATTTTTAAAAAATGTTACTTGGACAAAGGAACCTTAATTCTGTATTTTGCAGGTAACGTTACCAACATAGCAGGGCTTATTAGCAGCCAGTGGTTATTTGCAGAGAAGGTAGTTATTTGCTGAAAGTTACTGAAGCAGTTAACCAGACTGATGTGCCTTGAAGCTGCAAGTATTTTCTCCATGACCTGACGGAGAGATACCTCCATCATTTTTCTCCAGTGAAGATGCTGAAATTGGTGTGAATTCAATGAAAGCTGAGATGCAGGTGGAGATTCAGAGATAGTTTTGTCATCTTGAAAGCCAATTATTTGCTCCAATGCCACATTTCCACGTCCAAGGTTTGAGGACAAATTTATCTCCTGTGAGCATGTGAAGCATTGTAAGTGCTGTACACATATTAGGAATAAAAAACCAGAGCAAGAAAAACAATCTTAAGGCTGCTCCTGAAAATATTCAGAACTTATCTTATTTAAACTGTGCACAAAGCTCGGTTGGTGACCCTGCTTCAGTGAAATTGCACTATCACCATCGACCTAACGTTGGACTTAAAGAGGTAAATTTTTACCTTGGTCAGTTACTATTAGGAAAGAAACTTAATTAAATCGGTGACAGCATCACCAGGGGCAGAACTCCATGCTGGCGGTGCTGGCCAAAAACACGGTGTGCCCGTTCTGACTTCACTTTCAAGTGAATATCCATTTGGTACAAAATTACAGACGGTGGTGCAGTGGTTGAAAGAGCAGGCCAGCAGCTGTCTGAGCCCAGATATTTCTGTAACTACAGTAAACCCTCACACTTTAAAAAATGACTATGATAGCTTTTAATAATAAAATTGTAATTTTTTTTTTTTTTTTTTTTTGCGGTACGCGAGCCTCTCACTGTTGTGGCCTCTCCCGTTGCGGAGCACAGGCTCCGGACGCGCAGGCTCAGCGGCCATGGCTCACGGGCCCAGCCGCTCCACGGCATGTGGGATCTTCCCGGAGCGGGACACGAACCCGTGTCCCCTGCATCGGCAGGCGGACTCTTAACCACTGCGCCACCAGGGAAGCCCTGTAATATTTTAAAATAAAATTTTATGTATGGAAGTTCATTCTAGGATAGAATATTTGTTTCTGGCCTTGCTCGGGCCATTAGGCATGTGGCTGAAATGTGTATTTTGTGCATCCCTGCTTTACAGTGGACACAACTTAAAATTAACATTCGATATCCTATTAAAACAATTCCTTGGCCCCCTCTGCAGCTCTGTATCAGCTTGTGTCCTTGTTAAGCTCTCCTCTTCTTCCCCTTCTCTGCTTTGTTCCTCTCAGGAGACAAATATTGGAAGTTCCTTTCATTTTCTTAGGGGAACAGTTTGGCCCTCTCCCACCTCTGCCTTCAAATTCAGCTAGGGCCTTTCCTCTCATAGCTAAGGTCTTATAGTAAGTACTGAAACATAGAGCAACACCTTGCCCAGACCCTTATAGAGACAAAAATACATGTAAGCAAATATATAATATAATATATGTATAACATACATGATATGCAAGCAATACAAGATACTAGATATTAAACTAAATAAAAATTTCCAATGAGTGGAAATCAGGGGTGCATGGGAACTCTCTATGCTATCTTTATAATTTTTCTGCAAATCTAAATTTATTCCAAAAATTTTTAAATTATTTTAATAATGGATGGAAGAATAATATGTTGGAGAAACAAAACAATCCTGCCAGCAAGATCACCTCCGTACCAGTATAGAAGAGAGAAAACACATGACACAGGTGGTCCAGGCAAGAGACGACAAGTTAGGACAAAATCTCATGTAATTTAAAGAGCACATCAGAAGAAAGAACAATGACTTCTCTTATCTCCGAGAGAGACCAAGGACTGTGCCTTCTGAAAGTCTCCTACCCACCCCTCAAGAGAGCCCTTAGCTAATTCCGGAGGTACACCTATTTACACATCTAGAGACTGTTTGGTCCTGGCCTTGGAGATAACTGTGTTGTAAAAACTGGAGACTCGGGGCTTCCCTGGTGGCGCAGTGGTTGAGAGTCCACCTGCCGATGCAGGGGACACGAGTTCGTGCCCTGGTCCGGGAGGATCCCACATGCCGCAGAGCGGCTGGGCCCGTGAGCCATGGCCGCTGAGCCTGTGCGTCCAGAGCCTGTGCTCCGCAACGGGAGAGGCCACAACAGTGAGAGGCCCACGTACCGCAAAAAAAAACAAAAAAAACCTGGAGACTCGGATTAATCCCTAGAGAGATTTATCTCTGTTCAAAAGGTTAGAGTAAGCGCTCAGATTCACTCTGTCCCTAAGTTTTCCGAAGTACTCTAAGAAAAGGGGTGGGTGGAAGAATGGTCTCTTTGCCCACTGTAAGCAGAGAAAATAATTTTTTTGCTCTCACAATACCCAGTGTGGAAGACATGCAGCAAGGAGAACTGATAGGCTGCTGGTGAGGATGTGACTTGGTAAACCCCTTTGGAAAACAGTTTGGCATCATCTAGAAAAGACAAGATACACCTACCCCATGGCCTTATTGCTATACTCTAAAGAAACCCTGGTCTGTGTGCACCAAGAAACATGAAAAAAATGGCCACCACAGCATTATTCAAAACAGCATCAAACTGAAAACAACCCAATAGTCCACTGACAGAATAATGAATAAGTAAATGGTAATATATTCACAGAATAGAATATGGTAGAGCAGTGATCATGGTTGAACTACAATTTCACCCATCAACATGACTGTCTCACAAATATACTAGTGAGTAAAAGAAGTCACAGAATATAGAATATAAAGTATGAAAACACAGATATAACATTCAGAAGCAAGCAACTCTAAACAAATATTCTTTAGGGATAGATATATATGTTGTAATATTATTAAGAAAAGCAAGGGAGTAGTAAAAAGGGGATACGTAATTAACAAAATTCAAGGTAGTGGTTACTGCTGGGAGTGAAAGGGATGCAGATGGGGCCTTGAAAACATTGGTAACATTATTTCTTAGATTGAGCAGTGGATACATAGATATTTGTTTTATTATTCTGTGTACATTATATAGATAATATAATCTTTTAAAATATGAAGTAGCTTGTGATAGATTGTTTGCTTTAATGAATGGTAGAGACAGTAAAAGCTAAGGGAGAGAGGTTAGTGCTGGCAGGATTTTCAGAGCAGAACCCTTCAGGAGGAGCCGAGACTTCAGCTGGGCCTTTGGAGGGAGGAATCACATAATTTTTCAAACTTGGAATGAATGTTAGAGTTCACTTGCCCCACCCCTTCCTTTTGCAGATGAAGAAATAGAGATATAGGGAAGTATCTTTAAAAAAAAAAAAAAAGCTCAATATATTTTCTACATTGTCAGACCAATTGCAAGGGGGAAAATTTGAGTGAAACGCTCTTTTGAGAAGAGCATTTTAGGAGTTGAACACCATAGCCCATAGCCCTACAAATGTCAGGCTGTGGTTCTCTTTTTCTCGGTTTTGCACACCTGTCTGCTCAGTGTTGCTCCCAGCCCTATTCACGGGACCCCGCTCCAGTGGGTCGTTGAGCTATTATGGGTCAGGTGTGATGGGTGGCTATGCGGGGCAACCTCGGCTTCCTCTTTTGCCCTGGGCAGGTGCTGCCTGGAGCCTGTGCGGTTACATCTGGGGTAGGTGCAGCGCCAGAAGAACATCCGGTCCACAGCCTCCTAGAGTCCTAGGTCATCAGCCCCACACATCCAGGGAGTGCCCAGTGCCAGCAACATTATGTATATTCACTTCATCTTTAAAAAGCTACCTCACTTCATCATACACTCACACAACTACTCAGTAACAGAATTATAATCCCCTCACCCACCCCGGACTTTTTTTTTCGTAAAAGAGGAAGTGAAGACTCAGAAGTTAACTTGTCGAAGGTCACACCTTCAAAAATGACATTGTCAAGTTCCAACTCAAAGCTGCCTGGTTCCAAAGTATGTGCTGTTTTCACTGTCACTCGCTGACTGTGAGGTATGTTATCCTTTTTTTTTAAAGGACAACAACAACAAAAACAACGACTAAACGACTTATTTGCAACACAACCTAGTTCCCATCACTTTAATACAGCATTGGAGTAGAAAAGAGTCACAGTAACTATTTAATACTGTTTTTCCCCTGTCAGGAACTAGCAATTTATTTATATTAGTACTTCACTGGGAATAAGGTTGCCAGATTAAACACTATGCAATATTTGGGACATATGTATACTAAAAACTTATTCGTTGTTATCCAAATTCAAATTTAACTGGGCATCTTCTATTTTTAATTGCTAAATCCGGCAACCCTAACCCAAAACCTTTGAGGAAAAACCTTATTATTTCTAGCGAGGCTCTCCTCTTCATTAGGTAAGGAGAAACACATGGGGTAGGTTGGCTACTGAGTAAAAACCTTAAGGAAATCTTCTGAAGTCCTAACTGTGGGTGATTTTGCCCCCTCCCAACATTCAGCAGTAAGTGGAGATATATTCTGTTGTCCTAACTGGAGGAGGGCTTACCACTGGCATTTCATGGGTAGAGGCCAGGGATGCTGTTAAATACCCTACAGTGCACAGGACAGCCCCACCACAAACAAGTGTCTGGTCCAAAATGCCAGTAGTACCAAGCTTGAGAAAACTTGCCTTAAAGAATCACTCATCTAAGGTAGTGTAAACCCAGGAAAATTATATATATATATGTATTTTAAATCCTTTTAAGGCTACCAATGTATTTCCAAATAGGGCTTGGCCTTCTTCTATTTCTCAGAAAAACAATATCACAGCCGTTTATTTATCTGAACCAGCTAACTGATAATTATGGATGCTGGTGGCAGCAGGAATAGACTCAAATTTTTACATACTTTACCGTGTATTGCAATCGACTTTTGATATCAGATTTGCACTCTTAATTATGTTTTTCTGAATAATGATTTTTTATATATTTTTATTGTTATTTTTACAAATAAAATAATACCTGTGAACAATAAGCAAGTCCAAATGTAAACTATAGAAATGTAGAAGTATGTGTTGGTAGATGAATTTTCACTAGAAAACTCAATTTTTTAATAATTTTAAGGAGCAATGATACATGTTACTTGTTAACAAAAAACCTTAATTAACCTGTAAGATTAAACCCTTGTGCTAGAAACTAAGGGGAGATACAAGAGGCATAAAAGAACTATGCCTCTTGGAACTTTCTATCTGATCTGTAAGAGAAGACATTTATTTTTCAAACCAGCAAGTAGCATGTGAGCCAATTTATGTTTAAGTACATTAAGTCTTTCAGAACTGCTTCCAGAGTGAGATCAACATAAGCTAGAGTTTTCAGGGACAAGGCAGGATTTTTGAGCAGCTACCTAACAATTTTGACCGACTCACTTCTCTTAAAGCTGGTAAATATTGTGGACTCACTTCTCTTGCCCAATCCCGACTCCAAAATGCACACGCAATTATGTATGCGATATCTAAGTTTTCACTGACACCCTGAAGCCTATGCACAAACTCCAAAGGTGTCCACAGCCTTGGTGAAAAAGCTCTGTTGTGTTAGAGAATTAGATATGATTAGACCAGTGAGGAAAAGAATTGGTTTCTAAGGGCAAGGAAGCAGCCAAAAATGGCCAAGCACCTCCTATACGACTTGGTACATATTGAATAATGTTCTTGATTTGTACTATGGGTAGGGTTAGAAATGAAGTGGTCTTTGGAAGCAGTCTCCATATTAGGTTGAAATATATGTTGGTCAAAACTGGTTGACTATTGGCAGTTTCACGCGGTTCGACCTGATATGTGCTGTGCAGTAAGACTGTACATAATGAAATGCACTCTAATCCAATCTATGCTTCGAATCAGTGAGAGCTTTGGTTGGTCCCCAGAGTTGCTGTGCCTATTGGTCCTGGGGTAGAACTTTCAGAGCCGTTGGAGGGACTGTTTTAATTTTTTGTTTTAATAACTAATGGAAGTTGGGAAAGTCGTCTTTCAGCTGTTTGCTGTGCCAGTCCTTTTCTCCTTTATCTGTTTCCTTTCATTTCACTGACATTGGTCGTGTAGAACTTGGACCCCCAGCTGCACAAAATGTGCCCAAGTCTTGAATAGCAAGTAAATCAACCAGTAAAGAGAATTCTAACTTCAATTTTTAGCCTTTAAAATTTTATCCAGATTTATCTCCAGGCAGTGAAGTGAAGAAGGAACAGTATATTCTAAGTTTATTTCTTGTCAAGAGCCCCTAGAGATGGGGACATAAGAGACCCTTGTTCAAGATCCTTGAAAATGAATATGAGCTATATTTTGGTGTGATCAATTTAGAAAAAGAAACTTCTTTGTTTAAAAAAAAGACTAAAGACAACACATACTAAAATGATTTGAATTTTACAGATGATACCCTACTAATATTTTTAGTTTAGCACCATCTGTTTATCTGAAATTAAATTTCTGACAAATGGTCATGCCAGGAGATGCTGTTTTTATTTTTATGTGCAGCTGAAACACAGAATAATAAAAATCTGCTTGAGTTGAAGAAATATGTTCATAAAATATTTCTTTTTTCATCTGAGTTGGCTGAGAAAATGACTTTTTAATCTAGTGGCAGCTGCTTTCATTTGGCTGGTGTTCAGTCTAAATAGTTTATGTTGGAGACAGATCATTTGTTTTATATTTGGATGCAGTATAACAAACAGTGCCTTTTGAGCTATGAGGAGGACCCAGATATCACAAACATCTTATTTTCCCTATTAGTCTACCTTTCTAATTATTTCTTGTTTCTTTGACGACACAAGTGGCATGCAATAGGTTTGTAAATAAAAAGCACAAGTGGCACATTGCAGACCACCTGGTTGCTGTGTTACTTTTATTCGACTCTAAGAAAGTCGCATCCTACACATTAATTGGCATTTGTTTACAGGAGGGGAAAATGATGGCTTTTGAAAATATGACTCAGTGGAAACACTTCTCGTCACACTGGCTTGCAAATAGGATCACTGCACTCCCTTTGGGTACTATGGGTGATTCCACCGGGAGCCTGATTCTTCCCAACAGAGTGTTAATTAAAGAGAGCCACCTCTTGGCACCTCTCTTGCTCCAGCTACACTTCAGAGTCCTCCAGCCACCTCTTTAATCAACAACATGTGTTGGATGTCTACTTTTAGTGTGAGGCACTGCAGCTACCACCCTGATTTCAAAGGTGGTGGCAAGGACAGGGTTTTATTACATTACTTCAAAGTCAGGGCACCTAAACCTATGTCAGCGATGCCATTAATATCTGCCGTTGGCTTGGAATGATTGAATTTCCCAAGTAAAGTGTGAATTTCCTAGACGAGAGAGATCTTGCCTTTTTGTCTTTGCACCCCAGCACTTAGCGTATAGATCTCCTTATGTTTATCTAATAAATCCTTGTTTTCTTACTGGGCAGTAGCAATTTAATTTTGTGTGCCAACTTCTCTTAAAACTAAAAAAAAAAAAAAATGCATTAATTTGAAATGTAGAGGCTGGTCTTCAATGATAAACTTACTAAAAAAAGTGAAATACATTTTTAGGAAAATGGATGTATTAGGTCAGACTGCCATAACAAAACATCACAGACTGGGTGGCTTAAACAATAATAATTAATTTCTCACAGTTCTGGAGGGTGGGAAGTCCAAGATCAAGGTGCCGGGTGATTCGGAGCCTTGTGAGCCCTCTCTTCCTGGCTTGTTGATGGTAGCCTTTTGTAGTTTTCTTGCTGTATTCTAACAGGGGAAAGGGAAAGAGATCTTCCCCTTCTTATAAGGCCACAGTCCTATACAGAGCTCTACCCTTATGACCTCATTTAACCGTAATTATCTTCTAAAAGCCCTATCTATAAATACAGTCAGTTTGGTTGTTAGGACTTCAACATATGAATTTGGGGGGATACAGTCCAGTCCATAGCAATTGGATTGGACTAAAGGAGACACTTTAATTTTCGGACTCTCAGATTACCATGAAAACAACCAACTTAAACAAATTTGGTATTAATATTATTACCTTTTAATTTCATGTTTCAAAAATAAGTCAGTTTTTAGAATTTTATTTAAAGTTCGAAAATACACCAAACTAGAGTATTAAAAGTCAGGATAGCCATTCCTGGGGAGGGGGAGGATATAGTGACCGAAAGAGGGCACAAAGGGGACTTCTGGGTTGCTCCAGTGCTCCAGTTCCTGTTTGGGTGCTGATTCAAAGGATGTGATCAGTTTGTGAATACTTGCTGAGCTGTTCATACATAATGATTTGTGCACTTATCTGTATGTGTGTTATAGGTCAACCAAAAACTAAAACACAAAAGAAAAATAAATCTGAGTCATGCATTTAGTACCAGAGGTAAACTATACAATTATCCCATTTTGTCCCAACCTAAACAGCAAAGAGGCTACTCCTCCTTTGTCTTTTTTAGTTCAGAAAGTCACTAGAGGTTAAAATCTAATGAGTGGGAGCATACAAAGAAGATTATCCCTGTATAAAGTTGACATAGTATTATCTTCCCACCAGTACCACCAGAACTGCAGACACAGTGAAAATTTCTGCCTGACATTGCTTGATGTTGTTTTTCTCCGCCTGGTAGCTCAGCAGCTGCAGGCTAAAAATCCAGGTTTCCGGGGAGAGGAGGAAAGCTTTCTGCGGAAGGGGCAATACGGGCTCCAGATCAGGGGCATAGCCGGGGTCCTCTTGTAAGTGGTGGCCGTTTTAAACAGGTTGTAAACCAACATTTTCATGTTGATCTAGAAAGTTCCAGCTGCCCTAGGAAGAGGCTTTGGATCTGCGCAAGTGCCAAAGCTGGCTTTTCAAGATAATGTATGGGGACTTCCCTGGTGGCGCAGTGGTTAAGAATCTGTCTGCCAATGCAGGGGACATGGGTTTGAGCCCCGTTCCGGGAAGATCCCACATGCCAAGGAGCAACTAAGCGCATGCGCTACAACTACTGAGCCTGTGCTCTTGAGCCCGTGAGCCACAACTACTGAGCCCACACGCCACAACTACTGAAGCCCGTGCGCCTAGAACCCATGCTGCACAACAAGAGAAGCCTGCGCACCGCAACGAAGGGTAGCTCCTGCTCGGTGCAACTAGAGAAAGCCCCCGTGCAGCAGCGAGACACAACGCAGTCAAAAATCAATCAATTAATTATTTAATTTAAAAAAAGATAATGTATGGAGCTTCAGAGTCAAATGATATGTTTGTATGGATGTCAGTGTCCTTAGAAGCATCACTCTCACACACCCAAGGTGGAGCTTGTCTTCTCGAAAGACGATCGCAGTTAAGGAGTTTGCACCGTGTGACCTTTTAGATCAGCCTGTGGCCGCTTTGCAGAAACCTTCGAGGTTTACAAATGGGTTACTGCTCAAATTCCAGAACACCAGGACTGTGCTCCATTGTCCCCAGCTCTCACATTCAGTATTTTATTGTTTCACATTGTGCTTTAACTTCCTCCAGGAGGTTAACAGCAGAAGCCAGCTGAACATGTTGAAAACCTTTTACTTACGTTTGTGGAGCTGACTGTGCCACACAGGTGAATGGAAATTTCTTTGTTCCAGGAGGGCTGGCTCTTTCAACAGTTATCTTGGTGCTCTTGTATTGTCTGTCATGTGTAAAACAAACACATTTACCTCTATTTACCTTTTATGAATGTTGAGATGTAATTTTGAAAATAACTGCATAAAATGCTTTTACAATAAACTTTGGAGCTCTTAGTTGTCATTTCTCTGCGGAAATGTTCCCTCGTGGAAAGTAATGATTTTTAAGTTGTTGAAGGTGTTGAAAAGTTCTGACTTGTTGTTTGTGGGTTGTGTGTGTGTATGGGTAACAGGCCTATCTCTTGGTGCTTACCTAAGTTAAGAGACTCTAGACTTTCATGATCACATTAGTCTCTAGGTGTTGGTATATTTCCAAGCCTTTGGGGATGTAGGTCTTTTCTTCACCATTACCCACCCCTTGACATTCAGAATGTCCTTAGACCACCAGCATCGGCTTGCTTACCCAGGAGCTTGTTAGAAATGCAAAGTCTGGGGCCCCACCTTAGATCCAGTATCTAATAACAGAATCTGCATTTTAACGAGCTCTCCAGTGATTCTTACATACATACAGATGAATCAGCAAGTAGGCCATGGCAGGAATTGAGAGATCCTTCTTCTCAAAACGTCTGCCGCCGGGCCAGTACTGCTATTATTTAGGATGAATCTCTCGAGTTTAAGCCGCTTATTATGAAAAACTCCCTGGCCTGCGTAACTAAGTAAGTCATTTTCAGTTCAAAGCCTTCACGTGAATCCATCCACTCACACCTTTCCAACTCGACAGATGGCAGAGAGTAGGTTGACTGAGGAGTGAGGGCGGGAGGAGGGAAGTGGAGTAGAA
Source organism: Pseudorca crassidens (assembly GCF_039906515.1). Lineage (NCBI taxonomy): Eukaryota > Metazoa > Chordata > Mammalia > Artiodactyla > Delphinidae > Pseudorca > Pseudorca crassidens. The sequence goes on along the minus strand of NC_090317.1, from coordinate 120,979,767 downwards.
AATGCAGGGAATTTTCCTTGGTGGAAGAAAGTAGGCAGAGTCCATAACGACGGCACACTGGAGTAGTGCTGCGGGGTGGCAGGAAGGAACAAAATAGCAGTGACACAGCAGTGGGCACAACAATGGTAAATAACTGTTGGTGAGGGCATTCCTAAGCTTGTTTGACAATAATAATCACCTGGGGGATGAGGGGGACTTCCTAAAACATAAAGTTTCCTCTAGAGGCAGGGAATTATGGAATATTCACCCTGGTTTATCCTTTGTTCACTCTGGGCTTGTGACATCTGAAACTCTCGGGGAGAAATATCTGTATTTTAAATAAGTGCCTCAGGTATTCACATCCACAGGCATGGCTGAGTGAATGGAGAGCTTGGATCCTGTGCCTGATGCTCTATAAATATTCTTTCCAGCGCTCACAATAAGCCTAGAAAATCTTACGGCATTTTACCAACTGCCTTTTGTGACAGAGAAGTTCAGTAGATTGCCCATTGTCACACAGGCAGTGTGGATGGATTCCATCCCAGATCTGTCTGACTCCAAAGCCTTTGTTCTCTCTACTCTGTCCTACCATAACCTTATACAAAGCCACTGTGGCCCAAAGGTTATTCTACCCAGAACACACTCTGGTTGCCCCAACCCCACTTTTGGGGGGTGGCAGTTTCTACAGAGTTTCTATAACTTGACCTGAAGTTATGACATAAGCGTTCAGATTTGGGTGGAGTTGTTCAAGGAAACCACGCTCGCTGATGAACTCGTAAGGATGCCTCCTCCTGCTGCAGTTAATAACCAGCAACCCAGAGCTGGGATGCTGGTCCCAAAGGGATGAAAAACAGGGCTCTCCCAGGTAAATGAGAATTTCTGGTTGCTTGGTATCAAAGCAGTTTCCAAAAGTGATGGAAGCAGGCACATATTGCTCCTATCCTCTGAAACCTTATTTTGTTTCAAGAAATCCCTAGAAAGAAAACACACTAATTTAATACAGCAATGTTAAATAGTGATAGTAGCGAGAGTGGGGCACCATCTGGTGCATTTGATTAATTGTCAAGGTTGGCTTTTCTTTAAATGCTGCTTATTGCTCAGTCCACCCATCTTCAATTACTAGACCTAGAAGTCGTCTGGTGGTGATGTCTTAGTATTACAAGAGTGTCCTTGCATATTAAATTCCTCAACTTGGGCTCAATTTGGGAACTCAGATGCAACATTTGACCTTCATCTATATTTAATCTCCTGTTATTGGTTACAGCCACCATCATAGATTTGCTTCAGAAACTTTTGATTCTGATTCTGTTGTCTAAGACAGTGGTCTCCCATGCGGGGTGTGTAAACCCCAAAATGATCCACTGGGATGTGGAAAACAAATATTACCGGTTTCATTAAAATTTTTATTTTATATGTAAATATTTAATAAGGTAGACCATGTATAAAATTTATAACTAAACACATGTAAATATACTGGGGGGAGCGTACGTGATTAAAAAGTTCTGGCCCTTTGCGATACTGGCTCACTAAAGTTTATAAGATTTTCATGCAGTATATCAAGTCTTCCTACCAGTGTCACGTTTTCTGCTTACTTGATAAGAGTGCCCTCATCCTTGTCAATTCAATTTGTGTTTATCCTATGTAGAATCATGTGCTAAATGTTCCAGTGTATATATAAGCATAAGGCATATTTTACTGCTCTTAGGAAGTTTACTATCTGGAATGGGGACGATGATAATGGTAGTGATTTTGGAGGAGGTTACAAGAATAATGAGGGTGTCGATGGTGACGGTGATGATGACGATGGCCAAGAAAGAGAAAAGGAGAAGAAAGCCTTATTTATGGTTGACATGAAAGCAAAATTGGAGTTGACTGCTTCCTCTCCCTGCTCTCTGGTAATGTGACATCTTTCCTTAGCAGTGATGCTCTTCCCAGCTTGTTCATCTTGCTTCCAATGCAGCTTAAAAATACTTTTTAGTCATCTTCAGCATGTACTATAATTCTCAGCTTCCTAGGGTTTAAGCCTTGGGAACAGGAGGTTTTCCTAGGCCCCTACCACTCTTCTGTATTTTGGTCCTCGGTGCTCCGCAAGCTGGGAAAGCTGTGAGTCATGACTCCCATATGGTGGGATTCCCTCCCTTCCCCTCGATCTACATGCCTGCCCAGCCATCTGCTGCCACTCTCAAGGTTATGGAGCAAGAGATGACACAGGGAAGGGAAAGGAAAACACCAGGAAAATGAACACTGTTTTATAAATAAAACTGAAAAAAGCTGTATTTTCTTATTATAAAAGCAATTTGTATTCATTACAGGAATATCAGAAAATGAAGCATAAAAACAAATCAAACAAAACGAAACACAATCTCCCTCAGAGCATCGTTAATTATTATAACCATCTCCTTGTATGTTTTTCCAAACCTGCATCCCGTATCTATCTATGTAGCTAGCTATCAAACAAAATGGGATCATTACCACATTATTTTGTAACCTGTTTTTTAATATTGAATTATGAACATCTTGCCATGTCCATAAATATATCCCTACACTAGCATTTTTAATGTTTAAGGAATATTTTCTATGCAAGGCATTATTCCAATTGCTGCACTTTATATACAAAAATAGGCAAGATTGTCTCTGCCCTCATGTGGGTAACATAATTATTTTCTCTATGTAATATTTAGGTCATTTCCATATTTTTGCTTTTACAAAAACGCTGTGATGAATTTCCTTGTGGCTAAATCTTTGCATATACTCATAATTTTTGAATGATTGCGTTGGCTACTCTGTTTGCCCCTCTGGGTTTACTCCCCATGCTTCTTTGCCTTGCTATGTGGCCCTCATCGCTGGGCTCATTTACCCTCTGGCAATGGGAAGCACAAGCAGGACATTGGAGGAGGGTAGTAGAGAGAGATGGGTGATATATTCTGACTCACGCCTTCCCTCCTTATGGATTGTCATTAGCTACCTTCTTGCATTGATGATGGCTTTTGTGCCTGGGCGCCCTTCTCCCAGAGCTCAGTTTTCAGGGAGTTGCTCACACCATGACACTGCACCATTTCTTTTTGGTTTACCTTAACGTTGCCGTAGAGAGTTCTTCATTAAACCCTCTCACTTACCCCATGGCTGTAGGGATGGAAAAATTTTCCTTTCTTCCCTTCTAGGTTCTTTGGCTGGTCTAAGAATCAAATTGACATATGACAGACTAACAGGAGAAAAACAAATTTAATTTTGTACGTAAAGGGAGCACCATATAAAAAATGAGACCCAAGGGTAAGTCAGGCAATTGAGGCTTATAGCCCATCCCAAGCTAAGGAACGGGATAGGAGCCTGAGGCTTCAAAGGGGAGGGGGGCCGGGAATTCCCTGGCAGTCCAGTGGTTAGGACTCTGTGCTTTCATTGTGGAGGACCCGTGTTCAATCCCTGATCCGGGAACTAAGATCCCGCAAGCCAAGAGGTATGGCAAAAAAAAAAAAAAAAAAGTTGATAAAAGGGGAGGGGTGTAATTCACAGGATGATAAGAAGGGCAGATGTTTGCTCTGCCATACAGATAGGTCGTTCAGATAAAAAGTTATCTCTGGTAGTAGCTCTCTTTCTGGGCCAGGCCCCCTATTTAAATTCTTTTAGGTAGTTAAGGGAGAGGTAAAAGTTTGTCTTGAATCTACTGGGTCTTGATTGCCTCCAGCTCAAAACAGTTCACACGCCAAAGTGGCACATTGTGGGGTAACCTGTTCTGCTCCCCTGCCGTTTGTTTCGTAGCAGGACCCTGGATGGTAAAAGCATAGTCCTTTCCCTAGCATATTCTGCATCCCTAACTGCTTACCTGCGTTGGGTCATGTAGAAAAGTCAAGAACTCCCTTTTCTCTTTTGACTTAAGACCTAGACACCAGTGACCACTGAGCTGCCGTCTCCCATTTCTTTCTGCTGGACCTTTTCATAACTGCCATGGGGATCTCTCAAACTATGACTGAGGCACTCTGGCAGGGAGCACAAGAGAGAACCAGGAGAGCCCTTCAGCCCTCCAATTTGGAACTTTGACTGCAAGGACCGTGCTACCTTCACTTTGTTCTCGATGCCCGAAATCCTCGCTGGAGTCACAGTGAATTGGAAGAGGTTGTGTGACCATTTCTTAACCTTTTAAACATCTGAGCTCATAGCAAAATTTGTTTCTTTAATTCTTTCTTCACTTCAGACTTGTGGTATTACAGTATTCTTATTACATATACAGAACTGTATTTTTAGAGCTTCTAGCTTGAATTTGAGTCCCCTGATACTATCTCTTCTGTGATTCTGTCTTTTCTGTGAATCAGTAGAAATGTGTTTCTTTAAAGTCTACATCCAGTTTTACCTTCCTCGCCTTTTGGATTTTTAGATAATGCTATCTCTTTCTTCAAAGGTTCTTCACACTTCTGTTTAACCAGTTCTCAGCTGTTAAGAATTGTCTGTCCCATTTTTTTGTCTACCTTGTGTTCAATGAAATTGCTAGCAAAACTAGTCCAAGAATGATCAAATATTCTTCTTTTTAGTGAGACGAAATTTTTGATGTGCACATATTTGGGGTTCCCATCTTATTGCTGTGCTCCAGGCCTCTGCCCCCTGGTGCTTTACCTTGTTCTGAAATTCCAATTCCCACAGGTGGGCACTTAGAAGGAGTTTGGCTTCAGAGTCAGAAAGATCTGGAGTTAAATCCCATCACTTACTGGCTTTGTCACTTTAAGGCTTCTATCTTTACTGAGTTTCAAGTTTCCTGACTTACCTCACAAGGTTGTCAGGAGAAGTAAATGAGATGACCCATGTGGAAATAATCTAGCATAGCATGTGGAAATGTGGTTTCTCAGACTAAGTCACTTTCTCCTCTCTCCCTCCCCTCCCTCTCTCCTCCCCACGTCCCCTCCCCTGTCACATGCTCTCCTCTTCCTTCCCTTCCTCCCTCTCCACTTCTCCTTCCTCCTCCCCGCGCCCCCACCCCCGCCACTCCTCTCCCCTTTAACCTGTCCTGTAAGACAGACATGAGGATAAGAGGGGTTAAAAGCCAAGTCATTTTATTTCTCCTTAGAAACAGACCAAAAAGTGCAGGGAATTATATGCAGAAGGAAAACCACCTTATAAATCCAGGCCCCAAAAGGCCTTTCCAGCACTTCTGAGTTCTCTCATGAACTCTTTCCTTGTAGCATCAAGGACACAAAGAATGATGTGAAGTTGCTGATAACAGTCATTATTTTCCCAGTCTTTGAAAAAATGACTGCCCAGTGTGTCAGACTGAAGAGTTGTTGTGGTGAATAAGATAAACTCTAAAAGTGTTTACATAATATGTCAAATGGTCTTATCTGGTGGAAGGGAGCTGACTGGCTAACATGTGCCAGTTCAGTAATTCTAAGATGTTTGGAGTTGGGTTGGAAGGATGATCCTTTGTTTCAGGAAACTGCTGTATCAGCTGATAAGGGCTTCTTCAAAGGCTAGCTGGAGAAATGCATTGTGAGTCCTTTGCACCAGAATTCAGACTTCACTTGATCCCTATTTCTCAATTTTTACAAATTTTTAACTTTTCAAGGAAACTAGATTGGTCTTAAGATCTTTTAAGAATTAATTTCAGGGCTTCCCCGGTGGCGCAGTGGTTAAGAATCAGCAGGGAACACGGGTTCGAGCCCTGGTCCGGGAAGATCCCACATGCCGCAGAGCAACTAAGCCTGTGTGCCACAACTACTGAGCCTGCACTCTAGAGCCTGCGAGCCACAACTACTGAGCCCGTGTGCCACAACTACTGAAGCCTGCGTGCCTAGAGCCTGTGCTCTGCAACAAGAGACGCCACCGCAATGAGAAGCCCGCACACCACAAAGAAGAGTAGCCCCCGCTCCCTGCAACCAGAGAAAAGCCCGTGCGCAGCAACGAAGACCCAACACAGCCAAAAATAAAATAAATTTTTTTAAAAATTAAAAAAAAATTGGTTTCACAATATTATGACAGAAAATATATTTTTAACTTAAATTTGTATTACATAATATTTTATGTATGCAAAAATAATAAACGTAGTATATAATATATATGTAAGTTGTGAGAAATATTAAAATATAGACACACAGGGCCTAGAACATTAATATCTGGGCTCTCCTCCATTGATTTCTACTTCTCCTGCAAAAATAACTGCTCTTCTAAATTTTGCATTCCCATTCATTAAAAATAAAACACTTTTACCGTATATAGATGCATTCCTAAACAGTTTGTTTAGTTTTGCTTGTTTTTGAGCTGTATCAAAATGGCATCATAACATATGTAGTGTTTTTTCTCTCAAGTTTTTAACATTCATCATTTCATCCATGTTGTTGTCTGTAGCTGAAGTTCATTCATTTTTACTACTGTTCCTATGTTCCATTTGGTGAGCATACCGCAGTTCATTTATCCATAGTACTATCTATGAACATTTTGGTTGTTTATTGTTTCCAGGTGTTTTCTTTTTTAATAATAGTCTTGTTAACATAGATGAGAAATATAATAATAAGAATTTTTAGTGTTCTTTTGTCAAATTGTCATAAACACTAGATTGATTTGTATAGTGTTCCTTCGAGCTTTTTCTATTTTATTATTCCCATTTATCACCTAAAGAAGCTTAGATGCAGGAAAAAATATAAATGATTTGCCCATGCTCTGTTGTCACTGATGCTTATTTCCACTGCTGTTAACTTCAAGAACCAGTTAAGTCCCCTCTTGGTTCTTGTCTGAACAGAGAAGAGTCCCTTCCATTCTGACACCAGAACTAGAAAGATATTTATTTCAATTTCACAAAACTTATGATCCGAGACATTTTGTCACAGTGAAAATAAAATAAGCTCAAGAGGCAGACAGATTTGGGTTTTAAAATACTGGCATCAGCACTTGTAGCAGGGGTAGTCTTGTGCTAATTACTTTATTCTCCCAATCCCCAGGTGGAGATCGCAATGCTTTCCTCACATGATGGCTCACTGATTATGTCAGGTAAGACGTGTGAAAGGCCCAATCATCACATTATAAAACAAAGAATACAGGAGGCTCACAGCCTGACCAATGGGACTTGTGATCTTAGCCTAAAAAAATGACACAGATGGAATAGAAAGAGGTCAGTTTGGGTTTGTGCCATTTCTAATCCTTTTGTGGATGGTTCTGGCTCAGAATAGAGGAATAGCGAGGTCCTTTGTTGACTTGATGGTAATATAATGTTTTGGCTTTGCTTAGGATACCAGCTTTTTCTTCCCAAACCTATCTCGTGGGTTATTTTAACAGTCCGTTCATTAGTAGCATAAGATTCCTTTGTGCTTTGTTTGACTGGCAAAGAAGCAAAAACCCATCACGGTGGTTTCTAATAATTAAGGAGATTATGCATTTTCCGCTGAAGAAAAATGTAAGTTATTTAATGTGAATTAATGTTAATTAGTTAATAATGTTAAAGTCATTGCATAAAGCATTTAAATCCAGGTATTGGACTGGAGCTCCAAAGGGAGTGTGACCTGGTCTGTCTTGTTCTCCACTCTGTCCCCAGTGCCTAGCACAGTGACTGTACATAATAGTTGCTAATCAATATTTGATGAATGAATCAATAAATGAAAGTGAAACCGCACACCTGGTCTCAGATTGGGACTCGAACCCAATCGCACCTCAGATGGGACCCGAACCCAGCCAAAACTTGGATTGGAACTTAAACCCACGGGCTGGGATTCCAACCCAGCCAAAATTCAGATTGGGAGTTGAACCCACTGTCTTTAAATTAAAATCACTCACCCGGTGTCAGGACTTACTGAAGCTCTGGTTCTTTATGTCTCAGCAAGAGGCAAAGTGATAGGCAAGAAGTAGATTTATTAATATAGAACGCTTGTGAGGGATACAAGTGGGCAGATAAGGGGGCTCTGCCCCAATAACTAAATGGGAAAGCCAGTTTATTTAGGGAGATACACACTCCATAGACAGAGTGAGGGCCATCTCAGAAGGTGAGAGGCCCTGGGAGATACACATTCCATAGACAGAATGCAATCAGTCTCAGAAGGTGAGAGCACCAGAGGTGTGGTGGTTAGTTTTTTGGGTTTTTTTAAAACATCTTTATTGGAGTATAATTGCTTTACAGTGGTGTGTTAGTTCCTGCTTTATAACCAAGTGAAATCAGCTATACATATACATATATTCCCCTATCTCTTCCCTCTTGTGTCTCCCTCCCACCTTCCCTATCCCACCCCTCTAGGTGGTCACAAAGCTGATCTCCCTGGGCTATGTGGCTGCTTCCCACTAGCTATCGGTTTTACAGGTGGTTAGTTTTTATGGGCTGGGTAATTTCATAGGCTAACGAGTGGGAAGATTATTCCAACTATTTCGGAGACGGGATGGGGATTTCCAGGGATTGGGCCACCACCCACTTTTTTGCCCTTTATAGTCAGCCTTGGAACTGTCATGGCACCTGCGAGTGTGTCATTTAGCATATGCTAATGTATTACAATGAGCATATAATGAGGCTCAAAGTGTACAGGAAGTCGAATCTTCCTCCAGCTTGGGCCTAATTGGTTCTAACCAGTTTTTGTCATATCCTCAACGGCTATGTCATTCTTTTCAAAGGTTGTGCCCTGTCCCCCTCCCTCCTGTCTCAAAAGGACTACCTACCTCTCTTTGTCTTTTCTTATTGCAAAAATCATTTTTTTTCATGTTCCAAATCTTGAATAATGGAGGCTTAGGATACCGTATGAGTTAGTCAACAAGTAAGCATTGCCCTCTTGGAGCGTTTATCTTTGAAATACAAATATTCTAAGGAGTAACATATTATAATGTTAAAGAACTAAAGGATACAGCGAATTTAGCAAATTTAGCTAACGTTTAGGCTCATCCTCAGCCTGGGCTCTCAGAGAGGGGACTTGGAGAAGGGAACAAGAAGGCACAAAGACCTTCATGAATTAGTTTAACTGGAATGACTTGAATTGGAAGCTTGACTGCTGACTACTTGCTAATATTCATAGATGGAAGGAAGGAGACTGACAGAATGGGGGCAGGAGAAGAACAAGGCCTAATCTTGGAGTCTAGACCTCTGTGAGAGAAAGGAGTCCTGAGTGGAGGGTATCTGAACAACTGAAGAGAAACTAGAGGATGATACACCTTGCATGAAGAAGCGGAGGGCCAGGTAGACAAACCTTGTCTACATGCCCATATAGATCACAGCGGTCTCAAGATAAAGAGTAATAGCCTTCATTCATTCATTTGTTTATTCAACAGACATGCAGTGAATGCCTTCATTGTTCCAGGTAGTCTTCTAGGTGCTTGGGATATATGAGTGATGAAAACAGAGATCCTGCCCCAATGGAGTTTATATGCTAGTGAGGAGAGACAGACAATAAGCAAAAGAGAGAATAAGTAGACAAACCAAACAGCTTGTTAGGAAGTGACACTAGCAACAGAAAAAAATGTGGAGCAGGAAAAGGGACAGTGGATGTGGGAGGAAAAGGGGAGTCACTGGAGAATTTTGAGCAGAGAAAGCAACATGATCTGACATGTGTAGGGGTGGAAAAATTCTCCCTTCTTCCCTTCTAGGTTCTTTGGCTGGTGTAACAATTTAATTGACATAAGACAAATTAACAGGAAAACATTTTAATTTCATATGTGTGGGACCCCCAAAGATATGAGACCCAACAGCAAGTTGGGCAGTTGAGGCTTATATCCCATCAATTGCAACAAAATAATTCACATGCCAAAGAGGCATATTTGGTGGTCATGTATTCTGCTCCCCCTCACACGTTACAGAAGTTCCCATCCCTCTGACTGCTAGAGTGTGTGTGTGGCAGGGACAAGTTTAGGCAGGGAAACCTGTTGGAGGGTATTATAGTTAGCCAGGCAAAAGGCCAGGTGCTTGGACCAGGGTGGTACCAGTGAGCTGTTAAGAGGAGATCAGATTGTGGATATATTTTTAAGGTAAAGCCATCAGGATTTCTTGAGGAATTGGATATGGAATGACAGAAAATGAGGGGACTTGAGAATGTGTCAAGATTTTTTGCCTGAGCAGTTGAAACATGTACTGCCATTACCTGAGATGGGAAGGCTGCTGGTAGAGAAGGTTTGGGGGGAAAAGATTTGGAAATGTTGAGTTTGAGATGTACACAGTCAGATGTAGATGCTTGGAGTTTGGATAGAAGTATGGGCTGGAGATATATTTGGAGGAGTTAAAGGCATTTTGTAGAATTTAAAGCCTTGAGACAGGCTGAGATCATACAGGGAGTGGCAGATAAAGAAAAAAAGGAGCCAGGATTGGGCCCTGGAGCATTACAGGGAAAGAAGAAAAACCCAGCAAAGAGACTGAGAAGATCCAACCAGTGAGATGAGAAAACGAAAAGAGGGTGGGTCCTGGCGACCAAGTGAAGAAGTGTGTATCAGGAAGGGATTATACACTGTGCAAAACGTTGCTTCTAGGTCAGAGTAAGAGAAAACTTAGCCATAAATTCAACAATGTGAAGATCACTAGTGAACTTGGAACAATGGAGAGCAGCTTCAGTGGAGTGATGGGGTCAAAGGCATAACTGATGTGAATTTAAGGGAGAATGGGAGGAGAGGGATTGAAGATGGCAAGAACAGAGGACTATTCTGAGGAAAGACCTACCTTCCTGGAAAGTTATTTGGCAACAAATTTTTCAAAATAAATAATTAAATTATTTTAATTATGAAAATTTAAAAATTAAATGATTTGTAATCAGTATATGTATTTTAAAGGATGCTCTCTGACTCAGTAATTCTAAGAAGTTTTTGTTGTTGTCTTCTGTTTTCTAAGAAAAAATAATCAGAGATTTACACTAAGGCCTAGATCTTTAAACACAAGGATGCATATGGCCTCTCCATGTGACATGGGCTTCTTCACAGTGTGGTGGCTGGTTTAACAGGGCAGGAGAGCCAGGTGAGAGCTGCATGCTAATATCACCTTGGGGGCTTTTCAAAAATGTCTGCCTTCAACTCCCAGAAATTCTAATTTCATTGGTCTGGAATGGATCCAGGTATTGATATTTGTATAAGCTCCCCAGGTGATTTTGTATGGCCACGGTTAAGAACCACTGCTCTCATAAAGAGCACACGAAACAAAAAGATTTGGCTTCCCAGGCATCTGCTGCCAGCAGTGTTTGATATGGCATCTATTGGGCTCCAGAGGTTCCAGTCATGTCATGTGACATTCAAAGGCTTGCCAAAGAAATGAAGAAAATGCTCGAAGCAGTCAGATAACTAATTGCAATCATTACAGAGCTCCACAGCTCTCCTCTGGCTGCTTCAGAATGATGGTGGATGGGCCCAGAGCCCATGTGTTTTACAAGGATATCCTGGCAACCTGTAAGGGCTGAGTTGAAGAACTAGACTGGCACTCCTGGTTGCTTTGTTCTTAAGGTGGCAGTTAGATCAGTCAAATGCCAAGTGGAGTTTTCCCCATCATTCCTGAAGATGTAATCTCTGCACCTGAAAAACCAATGCCCCTGTTTTATTATTTGGTCAGCAGCTAAAATGAGCAGATACACATGAGTGTTAGCCGGGACTCTTCTGAAGTACTCCCAGTAGACACCACAAGGAATTAAGATCCTGTTAGTTTTTAACCTGACACAAGATGTCACCATTGCTCCTGTGCTTTTAGCAATAACAGTATAAAGTTAAACAGCAGTGAGTTTGACTCCTCGATTACACAAGTTTCCCCCCCCTCACAGGGAGATGAGTGAGGGCGTTCTGTTGATGAGCTTCATTAATCTATAGTCCATCTCACCCATCCAAGTTAAAAGTATTTATATATAAACACTGATTTTTCCCCCTTACATCAGCTGTGGATCAAAATCAATATCTCTTTGTGAACCCTTCACAGAGAAACTTTTGTGGAGGTGACTGTAAAACAAGATAAGCTGACATTTTAGCTGGAAAAGCGGAGATCGTGTTTTAGTTTGCCTTCACTGCCGCTGACAATGTTGAAATGATCTCTTGCCACCATGCTTAGTTTGGTGCCAAAGCGGAAAAAAAGGCATGGACATTATCCCAGGGTACCAATGGCTAAGAAGTTGGGTGGGTAAAAGATCATTGGAGCACTAAAACATCGTCGGAAATGTTGCCAAGATGGAATACTGACAGAACTTCTCTTACACACAGCACTGTGCATGATCGGAAGGAACACTTTGCAAAGTTGCTTGGAGGTGAAGATGGTGAACTCAGAGTAGAGCTGAGTGAAGTGTAGAATTTGGGGACTGGACTTGCATTACTGGGAATATTAAGAGAGGCTGGAACTAGCAAGCATCCTAATGCTCTGCCATTCCCCTACACTGCCTCTCTATATAAACACTGAGCATCACTAAAGAATATCCATTTGAAGGAGTGCCTAATTATTACTTTGCTCTAGGTTTCCACACCAAAATATCAATATCGATTGACTCAGGCTTGTGGAATTATGGTGATTAATTTGTTTATTTTCTAATTTTTCTATGAGTATGTAACTAGAACAAAAGATCTCGAAACAACACGAACTATACACTATATGATTCCAATTATGTGACATTCTTGAAAAGGCAAAACTATGGAGACAGTAAAAAGATCAGTGGCTGCCAGGTGTTGGTGGCAGGGTAAGGGAGGGATGAATAGGCAGAGCACAGGATTTTTAGGGCAGTGAAAATACTCAGTATGATACCATAATGATGAGTACATGTCATTATACATTTGTCCAAACCCAAAGAATATACAACACCAAGAGTGAACCGTAATGTAAACTATGGACTTTGGGTGATTATGATATGTCAACATAGGTTCATCACTTGTCACAAATGTACAAGTGATGAACTCGGGTGGGGGTGTTGAAAATGGGGGAGGCTGTGCATGTGTGGAAGGCAGGGGAATATGGGAAATCTCTGTTCCTTCTCAAATTTGCTGTGAACCTGTAACTACCCTAAAAAAACCCCATGATTCCAGAGATTTATAATGAAGGAAGGTGTGTATGTGTTATTTACATTGTTATTGTTATAATAAATTATTATTGTTATTAAAAGTTAAGAAAATATTATCATCTATTTTCTAGTCAATCTAGATGCAGATGTAGCTAAAGCTCTGTGTTAGTCAGGGTCCTGGGAGGAAGTACATGACACGTTCAAATGATGTAATTTAAAGAGAGTTCTAATGAAGAGACTATTTCTGAAGATGTGGGTAGAATGGAGGGAAATCGTAAGGGAGAGTGCAGTACCTGAGGATAGATCATTAGAATTATTATTGCCATTAGGTCTGGAGGGCAAGAGGAGAGAGAGCTTTATGGACCACCCAACTGGAGTTGTGAAAATAAGTCTTTCTCTCTCACTCCAACCTCTGCTGTATAGCCAATTCAACTAAGACTGTTGGTGTGGTCCACATGAGTCAAATTCCCAGGATACTCAATGAAAGGAGCAGGACAAAGAGTAGATCTGAGGGGGAAATAAAAGATGTACAGCAGTAATTCTTTTTAAATTCATTTTTATTATATGATTCTACAAATTCATATGGTTCTACAAGGTTTTCAAAGAAAATGAACAATCTCTTTTCCCACCTTTTTGCATCCCTGTTACCCACTTTTAAGAGTCAACCACTTTTGATTGCATTAACTATTTTTTTCTGGAATTTATCTCCTTATTTTAAATCAACACTGATATTTCTAATTTTTTCTAATTCAATGTTATTAATTGATTTCTTACTACTGAGGCTGAGGATTTAACTCTCTTACCTCCCCTTCCTATGTCACACTGAGTTCCAAAACACACTTGCTTACCCTATCCCATCCTACAGTACGGTTATACCAAATTTTAAAAAATTAGATCAGAATTCAGTATTCATGTTGTGATTTTGTAACTATTATGCATAAATAGTATACATTGTAAAGGTAGTATACAATTATTACGTTTCTTTTCTTGGAAAACTTGTTTTCTCTGGAGCTAATAATTGTATCATTTTTTTTCCATAAATTTATTTTATTTATACTTATTTTGGGCTGTGCTGGGTCTTCACTGCTGCACACGGGCTTTCTCTAGTTGCAGCGAGTGGGGGCTACTCTTCCTTGTAGTACGTGTGCTTCCTATTGCGGTGCTTCTCTTGTTGCAGAGCACAAGCTTTAAGCGCATGGGCTTCAGTAGTTGTGGCACAAGGGCTCAGTAGTTGTGGCGCATGGGCTTAGTTGCTCCGCTGCATGTGGGATCTTCCCGGACCAGGGACTGAACCTGTGTCCTCTGCACTGGCAGGTAGATTCTTAACCACTGCGCCACCAGGGAAGTCCCAATAATTGTATCATTTTGGGCCTATATTTTTTCTATATATACCTTTCTCTAATTCATCCCCAAACACTCTTCCAGAAGCACCATTCCCCTTTGAGTACATCAAACATTGGTGGTAATCTACTGCTTCATTTTGTGTTTGGAGTTATCCTTATTGGAGCCCTCCATCCACTTTCTCCAATGTTAATCAGTGGTTCTCTGGGTTCACTTCTTAGCTGTGTGGTTCCCTTCACCCTCATCCTGGTGAAAGAGAATTATCATCTCTCCTCTCTTTGATTCCTTTACTTGATCCTTTATCTTCTGTCTTAGTTTACTACCTCATTTTGGTGGAGCACATCTAATGATTCAGGTACCAATTCCAATGGTAGTGGTAGTGGGTGGGGTTGGGGGTTGTGGTTCCACAGCACCAAGCAGTTCTCCAGTACCAGCTGGGTGTCCTACAATTCAACTCAATTTTGACACTATCTACCCAGAGATACCATCAGATCCCACAGGTTAAGGGTTCAGTCCTACAAGACTGGTGCCCCACCCCCACCCCGCCACCCCACACTTCAGAGGCCAATCGCAAGTCCAGGTATCACCTGGGCTTCTGACCTACTGACTCTAGTAGATTGTTGATTCCAACGATCCCCTACTTGTATTCGATTAACTTGCTAGAGTGGCTCACAGAACTTAGAGAAACAGTTTACTTACTAGATTACAGGTTTATTATAAAAGGATCTAATTTAGGAACAACCAGATGAAAGATGTAGAGGGCAAGGCATGGGGAAAGGGGATGTGTGGAAGTTCCATGCTCTCTGAACTTCCATGCTCTTTGAGCTCGCTCTCTCTCCTCATTCTCCACGTGCTCACCAACTCAGAAGCTCTCTGAACCCTGTCCTTTTAGGTTGTTATGGAGGCTCCATTAGGCATGACTGATTAAATCATTGGCCACTGGTGATTGAGTTCAATCTCCAGCCCTTCACCCCTCCCAGAGGTGGGGGTGGGTTGGGGTGGGGTGGGGCTGAAAGTTGCAACCCTCTAATCACAAGGTTGGCTCCACTGGCAAAAGTCTCCTCATTAACATAACAAAAGACACCTTTATCCCTCTCAACACAGGAAATTCCAAGGGTTTTAGGAGCTCTGTGACAGGACCTGGAGGAAGAGCAAATATATTTCTTACTATAAATCACAAGATCACAGCACTCCAGTAGCTTCCTGAGGTTTTTTAGACCTTGCATGTTTTTGAGACATTACATGTCTGAAAAAATATATATATATTTTTTGTTTGTTTGTTTTTTGCGGTACGCGGGCCTCTCACTGCCGTGGCTTCTCCCGTTGCGGAGCACAGGCTCCGGACTCGCAGGCTCAGCGGCCATGGCTCACGGGCCCAGCCGCTCCGCGGCATGTGGGATCTTCCCGGATCGGGGCGCGAACCCGTGTCCCCTGCATCGGCAGGCGTACTCTCAACCACTGCGCCACCAGGGAAGCCCCTGAAAATATTTTTAAACTACTCTCAAAACATATTGATAATATGATTGTGTTTAGAGTTCTATATAGAAACTATTTTTTAAAAGAATTTTAATAGCATTGCTCCATTTTCTTCTAGCTAGTCTACTTCTTTAGCTTTTATCTGTGAGCTATTTTTGCTGTCTGGAAGATTTTAGAATCTTCCTCATATACCCAGTGATCTGAAATTTTACAATAATACCTTAGCAAGGGCGTGGTGCTAGCTTGGCCCCTTATTCTGTTCTGGGAAATTTAAATTATTTTTTTGATTTTTTTTTCTCCTCTCCATTTTCTTGTCTTTCTTTCTAGAACTCTTATAATTCAATCTTGGACCTCCTTGATTGATCCTCTGATTTTCTTATCCTTTTTCTGGTATGTTCCATTTCTTTCTTTTTCTGTCCATTCAACTTTCTATAAAATTTCTTCAACTTTATCTTTTTATGTATTTATTTATTGGCTGCGTTGGCTCTTCATTGCTGTGCGCGGGCTTTCTCTATTTGCGGCAAGCGGGGGCTGCTCTTTGTTGTATTGTGTGAGCTTCTCATTGCAGTGGCTTCTCTTTGTTGCAGAGCACAGGCTCTAGGCACGCAGGCTGCAGTAGTTGTGCCACACGGGCTCAGTAGTTGTGGCTTGCAGGCTCTAGAACGTAGGCTCAGTAGTTGTGGCACATGGGCTTAGTTGCTCTGCGGCACGTGGGATCTTCCTGGACCAGGGCTCAAACCCGTGTGCCCTGCATTGGCAGGCGGATTCTTAACCACTGCGCCACCAGGGAAGTCCCTCTTCAACTTTCTCTTGTCACTCCTCTATTGATTTATTTTCTGTTATATTTTAATTTTCAAGAGCTCTTTATTTCTTCTTGGATTGCTTCTTTACTGTATAGTATTTTGTCCTTGTTTCTTGGATGATGCAGTCTTTTATCATTTGAAGATACTTATAGTGAGGTTTAGTTTTCTTCTGCTCTCTGCATTGTTTCTGTTTTCTCTGGTTTCCTTTTTTCCATATATTCATTGTCTGTCATGTTAGAAAATTTCTTTAAATAGGAATTCTTGGTAGTCTGTCTAAGAGTAAAACACTAAAAAGCTTAGTTTAGTGGAAACTGTACATTGGTGGGGCTTGACAAAGAGGAGCCCTGAATGTTTCATAGGAGACCCCCAAATGTTAGCATCTGTAACTAACCAAATGCTAAACATGTTAGTATTTCTCAGGGATCATTCTCTTTATCTGGGAAGTAAGTGAGCAGCTGATGGTGTTCTCAGAGCCAAGTAGGAGGCAGGTTGGGAGGATATCACTAATTCCTCTGTTTTTAGTTCAGTACTAGTGCCCTCGGCTATGGTTATGTTTTAGCCTTTTGCCACTCAACCTTCAGAAGTACTTGGTGCTGCCAATTTCTAAGCATTCCTGGGATTCTGCAGCTCAAATTGGTTTTTCTGTTGATACTGCTATCTGACCCTGAATCCTTATAGATACTCGAATTTTACGTTTATGCTAAGTCGTTTACCACTTAGCCATCTGCTTTCCAGCTTTTAAAATTTTATGGCCATCTCTCATTTGCTGTCATCCACTCTTTCATTCTTTCTGGCCTTATGGCCTTTCTAAAAGATCATTTTTCCTGTCATGTTTAATTAGAAATCTTCCAGTCGTCTTTTTGTTTTGTATTTAAAACTGAATGAGTGGTCAGGAGAAACTCTTAAGTAGCTTGAGGTTGTTCAGGTTCTCAGGGTCATTCTTCCCCCAAGGAGTCGCCTGCTGGAGACTCAGAAGCCCCATTTGCTCTCATAACCTTTCTTTCTTCTTTGCTCTGTTGACCTTCCTCAGACATATGGCCCATTACACCCATTAAACTACATATTCCCCCATTACATCAAGTCTAGTTCCTTTATTCCTGAGAAGATTGGAGCCTTGCACATGATCAAGGTTGAAATGAATCAATTTCTACTCTATTTATAGAAATGTGGTGACATGTCTCCCAAGGTATATATAGAACAATGGGTGTTGACAGCATTTTCTGTAACCATGGATACTCTGCAATTATTCCTGAACCTTACTCATTATTTATCTGCATCTGAATTTTAACAAACAGGATTCTTGCTGCTAACTTAGATTTTCCAATGAAAGCATAGTGCCCATTATTATCCTCTTCTCATGAGTCAGGCTCCATCTTTCAAGTTCAAATTTAGTCATATACTTTGAGAGGACTCAGTCAATCTCTCTTCTTGGATAAAGGTTGAAAATTCATCATGAGAATAATAATGGCAAAAATAATGATGATGACAGTGCAATAAAAGCCAAATAGTCTAACAATCTCATTTGTTTCTTAAAATAACTCTAATGTAAGCAAGTATTATTATTAATCCCCACTTTTTTAGATGAGGAGACTTGAGCCTCAGAGATTTCCATTTACTGCCCAAGATCCCACCACTGATAAGTGACTGATTCATAATTTTGCTGTCATCAAACATTTGCTAGAAGCTTATCATGTCTCTGGCAGTGAGGATGCTGACTGAGATGAACTACTGATCTCAGGTTGCTCACAGATTGGCAAACAAATGCATAAATGAACAAGGAAACAAACACTTGGGAATATGCACTGGGGCTGGGGGTGGGGATGGGGATAAAAAAAAAATCACCAAATTGCATGCTGATTTCCATATGCCATATGGAAGGACCAGAGAGGGAAATGTTTGAGATTGTATCTGTCAGGTTATGATAATAAAAGGGTAGTTAGGAAAGCACCTGACACTGGGTCCACCAACTATCTACGGTCATTTACTCGGATATACCATTGGGAGAATATCTGCAGAAAGCATTCATCAACATATCAATAGCTTTACACTCTTCAGGGTTGTTTTCAAAGTGTATGTATCCCATGATGGGTCTGTCTAGAATAAGTAACATGATATAACCAGTTTAGTGAATATGCCATTTGATGTACTTAAACTGGTTGACCACTCAGCAATTCACTTAATTTCACACTCTATTTCCTCATTTGTAATATAGTACACCATAGGCATTTTAAGTATAACAAAAAAATTGTTTTTTTAAGCTTCTGAATTGTAATAAAATGCATATTTCTCTTGAATATTTTCTTTCCTCTGGGGTTCTAGCATCCCCTATGTTAACCATACTTCATTTATAATAATCCATTTGAGTATAGCTAAAGCCCATCCTATCACTAAATTTCAAAAAACCAAAATTCATCTCTGGAAAATATTTCAGAATGTCTTTTCTGATGCCAGGAGGCAGATTTAAATTATTCATGTTGTTAAAATACACGTTAAAGGCACTGTTTTGTTTGTTTGTTTGTTTCTGTTTTTGTGACTGGCTTTTTTCACTTAGCTTAATGTTTTCTTTTTTATAAATTTATTTATTTATTTACTTTTGGCTGAGTTGCGTCTTCATTGCTGCGCGCGAGCTTTCTCTAGTTGCAGCAAGCGGGGGCTACTTTTCGTTGTGGTGTGTGGGCTTCTCATTGTGGTGGCTTCTCTTGTTGCGGAGCTTGGGCTCTAGGTGCGCAGGCTGCAATAGTTGTGGCACGTGGGCTCAGTAGTTGTGGCTTGCGGGCTGTAGAGCACAGGCTCAGTAGTTGTGGCACATGGGCTTAGTTGCTCTGCGGCATGTGGGATCTTCCCAGACCAGGGCTCGAACCCATGTCCCCTGCATTGGCAGGTGGATTCTTAACCACTGTGCCACCAGGGAAGTCCAAGCCACTGGTTTTTAATTCTAGCTCTCTCTCCTCTTTTTACTATTCCCACCTTTCTATAAAATATATGCATAATATTTAATATGTTAATTTAATGTTGTATTTAAAAAATAAAGTCTCCAAAATGCTTAGGTTCACTTAAAAAGTTAGTATAAAACTACAGGCTTGGGAAGGTATTCCCCAAACTCTTCCAGATGCAGAATTATATTGGGTTTGATTTCCATATGGTTTTATAATTTCTCTGGAGTGAGTCAGGGTGCCATGGGAGCTGTGACAACAGTGCAAGGAGTGATGGGATCGTTCTGTCATTTGAGGGAGTAGAAGGGAGCAGTGTTCACCAGGGAAGCCTTCCATTGGGGATAGGGTGTGTTTGACCAGTACTTCCAAGTACTGATAAGAAAAGGAGGTGTGAAAATTAAATCTGGTGCCAGAAACTCTTGAAAACCAACCTCTAGGCTGGGATGGACCTATGTGCAACTCTGAACAAGGGCATGCCTCTGGTTCTGTCCCACTTGGGGGTTTGTATGTAGTTCCAACTCTCATTTGCCACAAAGAAGCATTGCTCAGGTGAATGCTCCTGCAGTTCCTTGTTAGAGACATAACATTGGCCTTCACTGATAATTGTATTCATAAAGCATCTGCCTTTTGCATCAAAGAATAAAAGATGATGCTCCTGATCTTGATCATCCTGTGTTCTCCTTTTTTTTTTTTTTTTTTGGTCAGTACTCGGGCCTCTCACTGTTGTGGCCTCTCCCGTTGCGGAGCACGGGCTCCGGACGCGCAGGGTCAGCGGCCATGGCTCACGGGCCCAGCCGCTCTGCGGCATATGGGATCTTCCCAGACCGCGGCACGAACCCGTGTCCCCTGCATCAGCAGGCGGACTCTCAACCACTGCGCCACCAGGGAAGCCCCACATGCTTATTTATTTTTTATTTTTTGCGGTACACGGGCCTCTCACTGCTGTGGCCTCTTCCGTTGCGGAGCACAGGCTCCGGACGCGCAGGCTCAGCGGCCATGGCTCACGGGCCCAGCCGCTCCACGGCATGTGGGATCTTCCCAGACCGGGGCACGAACCCGTGTCCCCTGCATTGGCAGGCGGACTCTCAACCACTGCGCCACCAGGGAAGCCCTACATTTTTTAAAATTCACTCTGGAAGATGCCTGCCTTCAAATCACTGGCTAATGTGAAATTCATAAGAATTTTGTTATGATAGAAAAATGTTATATTGGACAAAATCATTCAGAATAGCTTTTTTTCTCACTGGTATTTTCATGGTAGAGGATATACTTTTTTCCTCCTCCAAGGAAAACATGTAGTAATTTTATCCCAGAAGCCTACATTCTAATTGTATTAGACTATCTCTCTAGCATTGTCATTCCATTAGAGAATTTGATGATACATGCAAATACACCAATCTAATGGTCTATTATAAAAGAAATGACTGACTGTTACCATTTGTTTCCAGCAATTTATATGATTTCTCACCTCCTGCTGATAAAAAGTTCCAGAAGGTAGGAAACTCAATTTTTTTTTTTTAACAGCAAGGTGGGCCAGAGTGAAAAGGGAAGACTAAGAAAAAGTATTGCTGTTTCCTTGTATTTGCATTAAAATTTTTATAAACTTTCATAACCTGGCATAATTCTGAGCTTTTTCATTTGAAAACCACCTAAAAGTAGTTACCTGTAGATTTTTTCTTTTGTTTTCTTTATCCATTCATCTGTTGATAGACATTTAGGTTGTTTCCATATCTTGGCTATTGTAAATAGTGCTGCTATGAACATTGGGGTGCATATATCTTTTCAAATTAGAGTTTTCATCTTTTATGGATATATGCCCAAGAGTGGGATTGCCCATATAATAACTCTATTTTTAGTTTTTTGAGCAATCTCCATACTGTTCTCCATAGTGGCTGCACAAATTTACATTCCCACCAACAGTGTAGGAGGGTTCCCTTTGCTCCACACCCTCTCCAGCATTTATTATTTGTAGACTTTTTGATGATGGCCATTCTGACTGGTGTGAGGTGGTACCTCATTGTATCGATAGTTTCAGTTTGCATTTCTCTAATAATTAGTGATGTTGAGCATCTTTTCATGTGCCTGTTGGCCATCTGTATGTCTTCTTTGGAGAAATGTCTATTTAGAACTTCTGCCCATTTTTTGATTGGGTTTATTTTTTATTATTATTACTATTATTTTTGATATTGAGCTGTTTGTATATTTTGGAAATTAATCTCTTGTTGGTCACATCATTTGCAAATATTTTCTCCCATTCTGTAGGTTGTCTTTTTGTTTGATTATGGTGTCCTTTGCTGTGCAAAAGCTTTTAAGTTTATTTAGATCCCATTTGTTTATTTTTGTTTTTATTGTTATTACTCTAGGAGGTGGATCAAAAAAGATCTTGCTGTGATTTAAGTCAAAGAGCGTTCTGCCTATGTTTTCCTCTGAGAGTTTTATAGTGTCCGGCCCTACATTTAGGTCTTTAATCCAGTTTTTTTTCTTTAATCCATTTTGAGTTTATTTTTGCATATGGTGTTAGAGAATGTTCTAATTTCATTCTTTTATGTGTGGCTGTCCAGTTTTCCCAGCACCACTTATTGAAGAGACTGTCTTTTCTCCATTGTATATTCTTGCCTCCTTTGTCATAGACTAGTTGACCATAGGTGTGTGGCTTTATCTCTGGAATTTCTATCCCGTTCCATTGATCTATATTTCTGTTTCTGTGCCAGTAGCATACTGTTTTGATGACTGTAGCTTTGTAATATAGTCTGAAGTCAGGGAGCCTCATTCCTTTAGCTCTGTTTTTCTTTCTCAAGATTGCTTTGGCTATTCGGGGTCTTTTGTGTTTCCATACAAATTGTAAAGTTTTTTGTTCTAATTCTGTGAAAAATACCATTGGTACTTTGAAAGGGATTGCATTGCATCTGTAGATTGCTTTGGGTGGGATGGTCGTTTTAACAATATTGATTCTTCCAACCCAAGAACACGGTTTCTTTCCATCTGTGTAGAGTTCAATTTCTTTCATCAGTGTCTTATAGTTTTCAGAGTACAGGTCTTTTGCCTCTTTAGGTAGGTTTATTCCTAGGTATTTTATTCTTTTTGATCTGATGGTAAATGTGATTGTTTCCTTAATTTCTCTTTCTGATATTTCATTGTTAGGGTATAGAAATGCAACAGATTTCTGTATGTTAATTTTGTATCTTGCAACTTTACCAAATTAACTGATGAACTCTAGTAGTTTTCTGGTAGCATCTTTAGGATTTTCTATTTATAGTATCATGTCATCTGCTAACAATGACAGTTTTACTTCTTTCTTTCCAATTTGGATTCCTTTTATTTCTTTTTCTTCTCTGATTGCTGTGGCTAGGACTTCCAAAACTATGTTGAGTAAAAGTGGTGAGAGTGGGTACTTTTGTCTTGTTCCTGGTCTTAAGTGGAATGCTTTCAGCTTTTCACCATTGAGTATGATGTTAGCAGTGGGTTTGTCATATATGGCCTTCATTATGTTGAGGTATGTTTCCATTATGTCCACCTTCTGGAGAGTTTTTATCATAAATGGATGTTGAATTTTGTCAAAAGCTTTTTCTGCATCTATCAAGATGATCATGTTTTTTATTCTTCAATTTGTTAATGTGGTATATCACGTTGATTAATTTGCAGATATTAAAAACCCCTTGCATCCCTGGGATAAATCCTACTTCATCATGGTGTATGATCCTTTTAATGTATTGTTGGATTTGGGTTACCAATATTTTATTGAGGATTTTTGTGTCCATGTTCATCAGTGATATTGGCCTGTGATTTTCTTTTTTGTGTGCTATCTTTGTCTGGTTTTGGTATCAGGGTGATGCTGGTCTCATAGAATGAGTTGGGAAGTGTTCCTTCCTTTGCAGTTTTTTGGAATAGTTCGAGAATGATGGGTCTTAACTCTTCTCTAAATGTTTGGTAGAATTCACCTGTGAAGCCATCTGGTCCTGGACTTTTGTTTTCTGGGAGTTTTTAAATTACTGATTCAGTCTCATTACTGGTAATTGGTCTGTTCATATTTTTATTCCTTCCTGGTTCAGTCTTGGGATAGTGTACCTTTCTAAGAGTTTGTCCATTTCTTCTAGGTTTTCCATTTTATTGGCATATAGTTGTTCATAGTAGTCTCTTATGATCCTTTGCATTTCTATGGTGTTGATTGTAACTTCTCCTTTTTCATTTTGATTTTATTGATATGGGCCCTCTCCCATTTTTTCTTGATGAGTCTGGCTAAAGGTTTGTCAATTTTGTTTGTCTTTTCAGAGAACCATCTTTTAGTTTCATTGATCTTTTCTATTATTTTTTAGTCTCTATTTCATTTATTTCTGTTCTGATGTTTATGATTTCTTTCCTTCTACTAACTTTGGGTTTTGTTTGTTCTTCTTTCTCTAGTTGCTTTAAGTGTAAGATTAGCTTGTTTATTTGAGATTTTACTTGTTTCCTGAGGTAAGGTTGTATTGCTATAAACTTCTCTCTTAGAACTGCTTTTGCTATGTCCCTTTGGTTTTGGATCATTGTGTTTTCATTGTCATTTGTCTCTAGGTATTTATTTCCTCTTTGATTTCTTGTTAGCCATTGGTTGTTTAGTAGCATATTGTTTAGCCTCCATGTGTTTGTGTTTTTTGCAGTTTTTTTTTTGTAGTTGATTTCTAGTCTCATAGCATTTTGGTCAGAAAAGATGCTTGACATGATTTCAATTTTCTTAAATTTACTAAGGCTTGTTTTGTGACCTAGCATGTGACCTAGGTCCTAGACATCCAGGATGTGAACATCCTGGAGCATATTCTGTGTGCACTTGAAAAGAGTGTATTCTGCTGCTTTTGGATGGAATGCTCTATATATCAATTAAGTTTGTCTGGTCTAACATGTCATTTAAGGCCAGTTTCCTTATTGATTTTATGTCTGGCTGATCTGTCCATTGATGTGAGTGGGGTGTTAAAGTCCCCTACTGTCATTGTGTTACTGTCGACTTCTTTTATGTCTGTGAATATTTGCTTCATATATTTAGGTGTTTCTATGTTGGGTGCATATATATTTACAATTGTTAGATCTTCTTGGATTGATTCCTTGATCATTACGTAGTGTCCTTTTTCATAACAGCCTTTATTTTAAAGTCTGTTTTGTCTGATATACTTATTGCTACACTGACTTTCTTTTGATTTCCACTTGCATGGAATACCTTTTTACATTCTCTAACTTTTAGTCTGTGTGTGTCTCTAGATCTGAGTGAGTCTCTTGTTGGCAGCATACATACGAGTCATGTTTTTGTATCCATTCAGCCACTCTGTGTCTTTTGGTTGTTTAATTTAGTCCATTTATATTTAAGGTAATGATTGATATATATGTTCTTACTGCCATTTTGTTAATTGTTTTGGATTTGTTTTTATAGGTCTTTTTTTCCCCTTTCTTCTTCTTTTGCTCTCTTCTCTTGTGATTTGATGACTATCTTTAGCGCTATGTTTGGATTCCTTTTTCTGTTTTTGAGTGTACATCTATTACAGATTTTTGGTTTGCAGTTACCATGAGGTTTTTGTATAGCAGTCTATGTGTGTGTGTGTGTGTGTGTGTGTGTGTGCGTGTGTGTATGATTGTTTTAAGTTGCTTATCTCTTAATTTCAAATAAATTTTTAAAACCCTGCATTTGTATTCTCCTCCCCTCATGATTACTTTTTTTTTTTGGCCACAAGGCTTGTGGAATCTTATTCTCCTCCTCCTCTTTGATTTCTTCAGTTAGCCATTGGTTGCTTAGAAGCATATTATTTACCCTCCACATGTTTGGGTTTTTTGCAGTTTTTTTCTTATAGTTGATTTCTAGTATCATAGCATTTTGATCAAAAAAGTGCTTTGGCATTCTTTTTGATCCCCTTCTCAGTGGAGCTATCGATACACCAAGTGCAAACAAACAGAGGGGTGTAGGTAAAAATCAGCTCAGAGAGGGGAAAAAGAAAAACTTTTGAAAGGATTTCGTTTTTCCAAGAAATCAGTGGAGTCATCATCCCTTTCTGCCTCTAAGCTATTGGACATCTTCCAATTGAGAGATCTTAACTCCTTTTCCTAGATATGACTTGACATGCAAATACAGTACCAGAACTTGGTTGAGAGTCACTTATAATAGCAACTTATAAATTGCTGGGCAGGGTCCATGTCTTATTTATCTGTTTGTTCTCCAGACCTAGCATAGTGTAGAACTCCAAATGAACTCAGTTTCTCAAATTGAATCCAACAAGCCCAACCCTTATCACTATCTTTATCACTAGTAGCTGTGATAACATACGCAGGCAGGATGAGTCTACTGATAGAAAGTAACAGATAGCTACTCAAAGAAATATACACTAAGGATAGGAATAGGAATCAGGGAACACATTAAAAAATCAACACATCTCATGCTGGTTCCAGTGTACCACATTGGAAGGACCATAGAAGAAAAGGCTGGGGTTATATCTGTTAGATCCTAATAATAGAGGTAGTTTGGAATGCACCTGACACTAGCTACCAGCTATTTATGGTCCTTCCAGTTCATCTACTTGGATGTAATATTTGGGAAAATATCTGTGGAAGGGATTGATCCACATAACTACAGCAAAGTAAGAGCTGTGCCATCTCTGCTTTACTCTCCTCTGTCAGCAAACTGGCTCTCTTGACTGTTCCATAAACATGGCAGAAGATGTCTGTCCCTATCATTTATAAATTTACATCTCCTTGGGATTTCCCTGATGGTGCAGTGGTTAAGAATCCGCCTGCCAATGCAGGGGACATGGATTCGAGCCCTGGTCCGGGAAGACCCCACGTGCCGTGGAGCAACTAAGCCAGTGCACCACAACTACTGAGCCTGCACTCTAGAGCCCATGAGCCACAACTACTGAAGCCCATGCACCTAGAGCCCGTGCTCCGCAACGAGAGAAGCCACTGCAACAAGAAGCCCGCGCACTGCAACGAAGAGTAGACCCTGCTCGCCGCAACTAGAGAAAGCCTGCGCACAGCAACGAAGACCCAACACAGCCAAAAATAAATAAATAAATGAATAAATTTATAAATAAATTAATTAATAAAATAAATTTACATCTCCTTTATTCAGATGTCCAGTGGAGACAGGTGTGATCTTGATTCCAGATCCCAGTTCTCAGAAGAGAGAAATGGGTCTGTTCAGCTTGGTTTAGTTTCTATCCCTGACCCAATATTCAAGGGTCAGGGATGCATTAGGTAGTTAGAAATATGACTCAGGAAGCACTCTTGTCTGGGAGAGCAGTTCTCAGAGAGGGAAGCTGATGGGGTGGGCAGATAGCTTAGAAGGCCTCTAATATAATGGAAAAAAAAGAAAAAAAAGAAAATTTACTTCTCCTCAGAGAGGAAAGAAAGTACAGAATGAACAGGTTATATGGACAAGGCAACCAATAAACAATATGTGCAAATTTATGGAAGGCAATTGAACTGTATCAGTGGCTGTCATTAATATAATAGATTCATCTAGTAGCAGAGGAAAAACCTCACCAGCCTTTTTACATTAAAACTTTCTGGGCTTCCCTGGTGGTGCAGTGGTTGAGAGACCGCCTGCCGATGCAGGGGACGCGGTTTCGTGCCCCGGTCCGGGAAGATCCCACATGCCGCGGAGCGGCTGGGCCCGTGAGCTATGGCCTCTGAGCCTGCGCGTCCGGAGCCCGTGCTCCGCAACGGGAGAGGCCACAACAGTGAGAGGCCCGCGTACCGAAAAACAAACAAACAAACAAACAAACTTTCTTTTCAGAACCAAACCCGAGAAATGGCTGGGAAAAAGAATACCTGCCCAGTATTCATACCCCTTCTTCTATGAAAAGAGTTGGGGAATTTTTCTGCACAGCTTAAAGAATTCATTCCTCAGCCTCCTGTGTAGCAAAGTGTTGCCCATGAGTTGTATCTTGAAATTGTCTGCATACAGTGGTACTTCCCAGGAATAGTTACTTTTGTTTGTTTTTTAAAGGGGCACGTAGCTAGCGTGTATGTCCGTTTCTGTTTTCACTTCTTCCCCTCCATCCTAACTGGAATACAAACATGATGATTGGATTCCCAGAATCCGTTCTGGAACATGAAGTGACCTGAGGATGGTAATCATACTCGAAGAATGAAGGAATAGAAATATAGTAGGTGACTGGGTCCAGGATGATACTTTAGAGCTATTATATTGGGTTGGCCAAAAAGTTCTTTCAGGTTTTTCCATAAGATGTACAGAAAAACCCAAACGAACTTTGTGGCCAACCCAATACTATCACTGCACTGCTTAACTACAGACTTATTTTATATAAGAGGGAAATAAACCTCTGTCTTGGTTAAACCATTTTTTTAATCTCCAGTCCCCATAACTAGCAGCTGAATATAAATCCTAACTCGGTTAATGAGCCTCTATTCAATGGGGGAGCATTATATGATTGACTGATGGTGACTGATAAAAACAAAATTTATGACAAGGCCCATCATGGAGGCTAGTTTTTTCTGGTCCTGATCCTTTATGTTTTCGTAGTGACTAAAATCTATTAAAACAAAAAGATATACAGATAAGATGGATAAGCTCATGTTACCTTTAAAAGAACACTCTGTAGAAGCGATGAGAATGTGCTTTGAAGAACTGTGGGGAGTATAACTGACTGATGGCCCCAGCTGCTGGGTTCTGAAATCCATCCCCAAGTTTGAGCCAAGGCCTTGCCTCCCAAGGGGTGCTCCCAGCCAATGATATGTGGCAGAAGTACCAAGGCAGGTTTTTTCTGGAGGGACATGGGATTCCTCCGATGGCCAGCTTTGGCTTGAGGACTCCCTGATGGCCTTGCCAAACCTTCCTTAGACTACATGGCAGCACACTTCTGCCCAACCTTCTCCCTCTCGCTTCTTCACTCTGGGTCAGCCTCGCGTCGTGGTCTCATGACCCTCTAGCTTTCCTGGCTCACTCTCCATTTTCTTACATGGGCATTTCTCCTAGTAAAATCCTTGTATGTTTAATCTTATCTTGGCATATGCTTCTATGAGAACGTGGACTAATACACTCATTTGAAGAAGCTAAACGTTTTCTCCATTCTTGCAGCCAATGTATTTTATGGGCCCAATTTATGCAAGGATAGATGGTTCTTGGGCAAAAAAGTCATGGAATGTCAGGATCTCCCCTCTTCTTTACTCTTCTGTCTTTAAAATGAAGAAAAAATGGGGGAAAAGGAATAATCACCTATAGCAAATTTTTAATGGAGGCTTCTGGTAGTGTGCTGTGCTCAGAAGCCTAAGATACTGAGAAGAATGACAGATACTATAATGTAGTCTCTCTTCAGCTAGATCATAATTTGGTTGAGAGTATGAGACAGTGGAGAGAGGCTCTGCCCTACACAGTGTTCACAAAACAAGGCATACCTAGCTCTGCCATCTTTCATATGTGGGAGGTAAGAGGGTGGAGGATTACAAGGGAGGATTTTATAAGCCAGGCCCAAAAGTGGGGTGTATAACTTCCTGCCTGCATTCCATTGGCCAGGAATCTGTCACGTGGGAGGCTGGGAAATGCAGTCTACCTGGGAGCCAAGGAGGATACGGAAATGGGTTTGGGGAACAGTTAGCCAGTTCCTGCCCCAGCCACTTAGAAGAGGAACAACGGGGCCTTGGTTTCCTCAACAGGGGAGTTTCTTTTCACAAGGACCTTTCCACATAGTGCTTTCTCTTTATCAATACTCTGGCTGCATCACTTCATTAGAAAGTATAAATTTTTAAGGGGAGATAGAATATAATAAAATATTGTATAGTAGTTAAACTGTCTTAACACCACTTGATTTACTTGGAGGTTTGTTATGCAATCAAGTATTCCCAGACTCTTTTGAACAGATTGCAAAGCTGCCTGATCAAAATTCTCATTTCTTATTTATAGGCAAATTATAGTTCAGATCCAGATGTTGAATGGGGGAGCAGGTAGGAAATGTTATCTTGTGCTTCATAGGCATGTCAAGTGAAAAGATGAATTATATTTTCTTTTAAGATGCAGAAATCGATGGATATGAATTGGACCCTGAATGAAAATATATTTAGGATCTAATCAAATTTCTATGAATTTGGATACAGCAAGGTTATTTTGTAAATTCAAGATAAAACTATTTCAATATGATAATAGTGCTCTGTACTAAACATCACTCAAAGATGGAAATTTTATTTTTAGCAGTGCATCAAACCGAATCCACCCTTTACTTTGTTTTTTTTGTTTTTTTTTTTGCGGTACGTGGGCCTCTCACTGTTGTGGCCTCTCCCGTTGCGGAGCACAGGCTCCGGATGCGCAGGCTCAGTGGCCATGGCTCATGGGCCCAGCCGCTCCGCGGCATGTGGGATCTTCCCGGACCGGGGCACGAACCCGTGTCCCCTGCATCGGCAGGCGGACTCTCAACCACTGCGCCACCAGGGAAGCCCCACCCTTTACTTTGAATATTGCAAATATGGGGGGATAGGGTAGGGAAAGGAACATGTGTAAAATGTTCTCAATAACATTTAATTTAACATCTGCCTAGACTGTCAATATATATTTTTCTAACTTGTATTAGCTATTTGGCAATTCCAGCTGCTCAGTAACAGTTGTAGGATATCAATTTCTCCAGATTGCTAACTACTGCATGAGACCCACACAAAGTCAGAATTAGATTAAAAATGACAAGTGTAAAAGGATAGCAGAGTAACCCAAAACACCATTTTTTAGTTTGTTTCCACCATACTTACAGTTAAAGAAATTCTCTTGCCAGTAACACTTTATGAATTCAGCACTTTAAATTCAGAAAGGGTCTTAAAGGTCAACTAGTCCAACCTTTTCATTTCACAGTTGAGAGAACTGAATCTCAAAAAAGCTGAAGGTTATGTAGCTAATTAGTTACATGGCCGTGTTTAGAAGCCAAGTCCATCCATCTATCCATCCATCCATCCATCCATCCAACTATCCAATCAACAAATACGTATTAAGTGCCCACTGTCCAGACACTGGCTTGATGCTGAGGATACAATGATAAACCAAACCAGACATGGTTTCTTTCTTGTAGAAAAGACAAACACTAATCAAATGGTTATATGTATATGTTGCCACGAAGGAGAACTACACTATGTATTGAGAGCATATAACAGGGGCTGACCTTGTCATGAAGTTTATGCTGGGAGATGAAATTTGAGTGTGTGTGAACTAGGTGAAGAGGAGGAAGAATGCACCATGGAAGCCCACGTGCTGTGATAGAAGTAAGAATAGCATATTTGATGAGCTTGAAATAGACCAATGGAGCTGGGGTGCAGAGAGCAAGTGAGAACATGATTCAGGATGGGGCTGAAAGATAGGCAGAGGCTATAGAAGGAGACCATCTCTTGTCCTGAAGAGTTGGTGTGAGGATGTGAGGTTTGGACTTGAGCTGCCATTTTGCTGCAGTGAGGGACAAGCCAAGGGATCAGCATGAAAGCCCTGAGGATGGTGCCAACAGCATGGAAGGGTGAGAAGAAACTACATAATGAGAAACCAGGTCCTTGGTGGCACTGCCTGAGCTACACGGTCAAATCTCACATGAATAAAGAATTAGTGCGGTACCACTTAGTTGTGGTTTTTATGCTTTAAGTATTTAAATAGGTTTTTTGGTCACTTGTTTCCCTCAAATAGGGAGTCAGCCAAATAAAAATGGCAACCACTGTGTACTTGTTGAGACGTTTGCCATTTTTTTTTTTTAGCAATTAATGAATACTAGCTGCATTGAATGCTTACTTCCATTATTGTGTGGGTGTGTGGAATGCTTTCTATGTCAATTTAAATCCTACTCACCTTCAAAGCCCAGGTTAACCTCTCTATCTTTCAGGAGGCTGAACAGTTACCTTCATCCTCTTTTCAACAGCTTCTGTCCTTCCTGTTGGTCCATTAATAGTGTGACTCAATCTATGTGATCTTGTATTTTATTTTGTTTTATTTTATTTCATTTTATTTTATCTTGTTTTTTTAAAGACTAACTCCTTCTGACCCATTTTTTTAAATTGAAGTATACTTGATTTACAATGCTGCATTAGTTTCAGGTGTACAGCAAAATGATTCAGTTATATATACACATGTGTACATATATATATACACACATATATTTGTATATATAATATACACACACACACATATGTATATTCTTTTTCAGATTCTTGCCCGTTGTAGGGTATTACAAGGTATTGAATACAGTTCCCTGTGCTATACAGTAAGTCCTTATTGTTTATCTATTTTATATACAGTAGTGTGTATCTGTTAATCACTGACTCCTAACTTATCCCTCCCCCCACCTTTCCCCTTTGGTAACCTTAAGTTTGTTTTCTACGTCTGTGAGTCTATTTTTGTTTTGTAAATAAGTTCATTAGTATCATTTTTTAGATTCCACATATAAGTGATATCATATGATATTTACCTTTCTTTGTCTGACTTACTTCACTTAGTATGATCATCTCTAGGTCCATCCATGTTGCTGCAAGTGGCATTATTTCATTCATTTTTATGACTGAGTAGTATTCCATTGCGTATATATACCACATCTTTATCCATTCATCTGTCAGTGGCCATTTAGGTTGTTTCCATGTCTTGGCTATTGTAAATAGTGCTGCTATGGACACTGGGGGGCGTGTATCTTTTCAAATTAGAGTCTTCATCTTTTCCAGATATATGCCCAAGAGTGGGGTGGTTGGATCATATGGTAACCCTATTTTTAGTTTTCTAGGGAACCTCCATACTGTTCTCTATAGTGACTGCACCAATTTACATTGCCACCAACAGTGTGGGAGGGTTCCCTTTTCTCCACACCCTCTCCAGCATTTGTTATTTGTAGACTTGTTTTTTTTGGCTGTGCCACATAGCTTATGAGATCTTAGTTCCCTGACCAGGCGTTGAACCTGAGCCATGGTAGTGAACGTGCCAAGTCCTAACCATTGGACCGCCAGGAAACTCCCCATTTGTAGACTTTTTTATCATGGCCATTCTGACTGGTATAAGGTGATTTTGACTGGTAGTGATTTTGAGTATTTTTTTCATGTACCTGTTGGCCATCTGTACGTCTTTTCTGGAGAAATGCCTCTGACCCATTTTTTCCAAAGAACATTCTTGTATTTTAATGTCAGTGCTTCACCTGCCTTTTTCTCCTTTGCATATTTTCAAGTATTACTTTTCAAATTTTTGGACACATAAGACTCACCTTTAGGCTTGTTAAAAGGGCAGATTCTCTCCTATCATAGGTGCACATATGGAAAAACACGGTACATTAGGTATTGTATAGTGTAGGTGCTTAGTGCCTAAATCATGAGTTGAATTGAATGAAAAGTCCACAGGGATGTGATTTGGGGATTAGCAGAAAGGTTTCTCCTGTAAGGCTCTAGAAATGGGCACCTCCTTCAACTTGTCCCCAGTGATCTCATAACTAGGCTGAGTATCAAGGTCAAGGTACTGTGTACTTAAAAGGCAGCCAAAATTTTTGATGACCTTAGCTAAAACTAGTGAGAGAAACCAAACCTCATCCCTCACATTCTGCATTAATAAGAACCACAGTGTCAGGAGTTCTTGACGAATAATGTATATTTCACCTGTTCTTCATTCATTTTTCGTTTCTGCCCAAGCACCTTTACTTCCTTTACTTTTGAGCTCTGATCCGTTCCCACTGATTTTTGGTTTCTGTTCTAACGGGAAGCACCTTGGTCTAATGGGGAGCGGCCAGGCTTCTACCTAGAACACAGCTTTGTCTCGGCAAGTTGTTCATTTCTTCCTCTCTCCCTCTGGCCCAAGCGAGCTCTGCCTCATCCACCCCTGCCTCTTATCCACACACACAGCCTCTTTACTGTGTTTGCTACAGAGAAAGACAGTTTTCCAGCTTCTTCCAACCTAATCTTGTTTCTTTGACACATACGTACGTACACACACACTTTGGCTTTTCTCAGTTTCATATGTGAAAATTGACAAGTTTAACAAAACAATGGAGAAGTTAAAAAACTAAGAAGTCTTAAAAGCCCTGGAAATAAGGGTCTGTTTTCATTGCCTTCTCTTTACCCCACTGGTGATGAATGGCTTCCCACCATGGAGTTATAGAGATGGCTGAACACACAGCATCCACCACTGGAGAGATGAGATGGACAATGGTTTATTAGTCACACATACTCACAGTCTGGGGCAGGAGGATCCCACGTGCCATGTAGGGCTACATGGGAGTTATACTCAGAAGCAGAGCGAACAACCAGGGCCTGTGAGAGGCAGGCTTCATGGTATCAAGAGGGTGAGGTGTACCCTGGCTTCTGTAGGAGGATGTGATTGGCTTGTTTGAATAGTTCTGAGGGCTGCAGGGAACTGTTCTTGGTCCCTGTGATAAGGAGAGTTGTTTGGCTAGCGGATCTTTGTGGCAGAGTAGGGAGAGGCACTTGCAATTAGGCTATTGGAGACCCTGCTGATTTCACCAGATCTCAAGGCAGCGCATAATATTAATTTTAGGCCTTCACCACAGGGTCTCTAGTTTTTAAAAGAAATCTAAGCAGGGCCAGTCTATCTCTTTCTGGCTCCTGGTTTGTCTCCTCAGTCTTAGTTTGGGAATAGACTCACCCAAGTAATTTTCTGTCTTTTCAGATTTTGTATCACCACTTTCCTCCGTAAGCCTTTGGGGGTGGATTATGTCAAAGGTCCTTTGCTTTTGTGCTTGCTCTAAATTTGAATGATTAAGCAATAACGATGAAACTGGATTGACTGTTTATACACTTAACTTTGAAGCTCTCTACCTCCTCTCTTAGGTTGGGTTCCCTAGAAGCAGAGCCTGAAGCAGGAAGTCGGGCGCATTGCGGGGAGTGCTCTTCAGGAAGAACCTGGGAGGGAGGGAGGGAAGCAGGAAAGGAGAGGGGTGGGGGAAGGTGAGCGAGGACACGCGCGGTCTTGCTTCCTTAAAGAGAGGCTCTGAAATACAAACCACACCTTGGAGTTATCCCTGTCTTGAGAGGAGGGGGTCTCTTTTGTACCCGCATATCAGTCAGTCTTTGTGGGCCATGGGGTGGGGTAACTTACTGGAGGGCATGGCTACCATCAGTCCGGGGCAGTTCTGCAGAGACGGAGGCAGCTGGGGTATCCACATTCTCCCCTGCTAGGGGATGGGTGCTCTGACCTTGTAAAGGGAATCTGGTCAAGGTATCAAGTGCATCTACTGCATATACTTCACCTACTCAACAACGCTAAGAGGCAGAAAGTATATCCACTGTATTTTTCAGATGAGAAAACTGAGGCATAGAAAAAGCCTGGCTAAAGTGAAGTCAGTATTCCAGCCCAGACAGCCCAGTGCCCATTTTCAGAGCATTGCTGGGGAAACATGCCTAAGAATTCTAGAGTCTCTTCTAGCTCTTCATTTTATGCTTTTAATTTTATTCAATTCATGAAATATGCATTGATCACCAGTATTGTACAGAGTTGTCTCACGGGAGAGTTTAGCTGAAGGCCCCAGTTACACTGCATCCTTCTCCACTAGACGCTTTGATGTTGAAAGACCCTTGGACCCATTTTGTCCAACACTTCAAATTATATAATTAACTTTGCATACTTTGTTAGATTCAACCTCAAACTGTCTGATGAATCTGTCCTTCTTAAATCATTCGTGTGAGTTATCTGCTCATAAAATATGTCTTTTAATGAGGAAATCTGACAATGGCTCTTCATTTAAGTCAGTAATTAAGGATATCATGGATAGGAACATTGTTTCAGCTGCCAGTGTTGTACCTTTTTATCCTTGGAAAGAGAGGCAGATGACTAAAGATATCTCTGAATAAGACTAGACAGTTAGCCTTCCT
The DNA here is from genome assembly GCF_039906515.1 of Pseudorca crassidens. Classification (NCBI taxonomy): domain Eukaryota; kingdom Metazoa; phylum Chordata; class Mammalia; order Artiodactyla; family Delphinidae; genus Pseudorca; species Pseudorca crassidens. The sequence continues at coordinate 120,944,562 of NC_090317.1, read as the reverse complement.
GGGTTTTTGGTACAAAAGGGAAATGACTGTGAACCAGGTGTTCTCTGTGAAAGAGGGTGATCCTTCTTTTTAGGACTTTACATCTTCGTTTGAAAAAAATGGGACAGGCTTCCATCAGCAGCGATCTCTGGGGAGGTGGGGAAGATTGCTAGGTAGGTTGTTTGAGCCATAAATTTTCAAAATTTTTATTTTATTTGTTTTAAAAATAGATAATACATCACATGGTTTAAAATTCAAAAGGGTATTATAGTAAAAAATCTCCTTCCCTTATTCTGCTGCTACCCACTTCCCTTTCCCAAAGGCAACTAGTGTTGTCAGTTTCTTGGTTATCTTTTCAGAGATGTTTTATGAATATTCAAGCAGGTACATGTAAATATTTGCTAAGATTTTTGAAAATTCAATGGTGAGTGTAGAAATAGGAAAACCCATGTATTAGTTTCCTAAGACTGCCGAAACAAACTACCAGAGACTTAAGACAAAAGAAATGTATTCTCTTACATTTCTGGGGGCAAGAAATCCAAAATCAAGGTATCAGCAGGGCCATTCTTTCTCTCAAGGCTCTTGGGAACAATCTTTCTCTGCCACTGCCTAGCTTCTGGTGGTTTCTGGCAATCCTGATCATTCTTTGGCTCGTGGACACATCGCTCCAATATCTGCCTCTTGTCACGTGGCATTCTCCCTGTGTGTCTCTGTGTCCAAATTTCCCTCTTCTTACAAGGATACCAGCCACTGGATTAGGACCCACCCTAACCTAGTATGACCTCATTTTAATCTGATTACATTTGCCAAGACCCTATTTCCAAATAAGGTCACATTCACAGGTACTGGGAGTTAGGACTTGAGCATATCTTTTTAGGGGACATAATTCTACCTACTTCAATCCATAATGTTATAATTTCAAAGTTTAAAGCAGGCTTTGTAGAGAAGTAGAGTTCAGTTCACCTTTGGGATATGGACTGGAGCTGACAATTCTCTTGTTTGGGGGAAAGCAAATACCGAGATGGATCTTTCTCTTTTGTAGACATGAAGCAAAGACACACAACAATAAATGAAGATTTCTAAACCTCCAGTGACATCAAGAAACCAATCTGTTCCGGATGAAAATGAGAGAAGTTATCTGTGTAGTGAAAAGTGTTTACATTGGTGAGTTTTTTTCCCAATTTTTTTTTTGACTCCTACCTATAATAAGAAATACATCATGACCCAGACATACAAATGTTTGAATATACATATACGAATAAATATAACTGAAACAAAGTCTTGCTCCATGAAACAGCATGTACATTTGTTATTTGAAATGAATTTTAATCTTTTCTAGTCTGCCTTTTTTCATTAATTTTTTCTCAAGACCACTAATGGGTTGCTACCTGCAGTATGAATAACACTTTTTGGTGATATGTTCTTCCCTAGGAAGGGGTTTATAGATTTCAGTGCCTGCATGTTATTGCTTGTTCTTATGGAGCTGTTTGTGCATGGCAGGAATAAAGTGGAGGGTTAATCTTTACCTCCCCAAGGAGGACTGAATGGCTGTGAAAGGGAAATGATGAGCTAATCACTTTGGCTCAACGTAGATTGGACTGTTGGTGCCGTACACACATGTTACTCAAACTAGGACAAATGTACTAATGTTGGGCCTTTGTGTTCCAGTGTCTTCTTGGAGTCCTAAGACCAAGATTAGGGAGTGAGGGCTGTCAATCATTTTGGAAAATCCTGAAACTGAAACAGGATTGGGTGATGTGTTTAAGGGAGAAAGAAATGTCTCTGGGACCTCTCCTCCAGGGAGAAGAGACAGCACAAGGACGTTTCTGTTGGTGGAGTGAAAAGGAGGTGGCAAAATGAAGAGTAAAGTTAACTCTTTCGAACAGTGGTGAGGCCAGGGCAGGGCAGAGGTGCTCTTCCGGGACTAGTTGTGAGCTATGTTATAGGTTGTTGTCATGGATGCACTTGGTGCCCACGCACATCCCTTTTAAGGACCCCTGATGGCATCCCTCAGCAACTATGGGTTTGCCTATTCATCCCTACCTCTTTATCTGGAGAATTCTTCTCAGCAGAATGGGAGTCTCCTCATCTGGGAGGTTATGCTACCCCATTCCCCAAGTGGCTATGGCCAACGACGGACTGACATAGGGTACAGAAGGCTGGCCCCTTTGCCTTCGAGGTGGTACTATCCTCTGGTGCGGTTTGTACGCCAGAATTCCCTGTGGGATCAGGTTGAAGCTGAATTCCCAGTAAGATCCCATGATAACTTCACTCCTTCCCCTGGCTCATCCTGCTTCCCTCATTCCTCTGCTCTCTCCCAGAAGAAATCACATGCCTAAGAATTCTCATCTCAGGTTCCAGTTCTAAGGAATCCAACCTAAGATGGTTACTTCTGTGTTGTAACTTCCTCAACTAGTAGTTTTATCATTACTTATTATTTTTTCTTATTACAACAAGCTTCACTCTTGCATTTGCATTTCACTTCGGAAATTAGGGAAGCTGATCAGGATCATGCTTTGGGTGAAGCAATACAAAGGAGTGATGCAGGAATGCAAGGGAAGTGAATCCTGGGGGTGGACGGTGACCAGCAGCAGGGTCATCAGTGGCCCCATGGGTGGAGGGAAGGAGTGGTTTCAAAGCAGGAGGGGACTGAGTCAGCTGGAAACAACCAAGGCAACTTCCTGGAAGGAGTAAACTTTCCCTTTTATTTGTGGAGAGGAGTCAAAGAAAGGCTGGACTTCTACTAACAAGTGAGCTAGGACTTAAGTGGTTGTAATTTAGGGGCCAGGAGTGAACTGATCTCATCTTGTCTGTATGGGCTCTTGGCATATTCGTTTCCAAGTGCTGCTGAAGCAAATGACCCCAAACTCAGTGACTTAAAACACCACAGATTTATTATCTTATAGTTCTGGAGGTCAGAAGTCTGCAATGGGTTTCCAGGACTGCATTCCTTCTGAATGTTCTAGCACAGAATCTGTTTCCTTGCCTTTTCTGGCTTCTAGAGGCCACCTGCATTCCTTGGCTCATGGCTTCTTCCTCTGTCTTCAAAGCCAGCAGTGTAGCATTTTTGAATCTCTCTCTCTCTGTTCCTCTGCTTGTGCTATCACATCTCCTTCTCTGACTCCTCTTGTGTCCCTTTTATAAGCACCCTTATGAATACATTGGGCACACCCAGGTAATCCAGGATAATCTCCCCATCTCAAGATCCTTAACTTAATGACATCTACAAAATCTCTTTTGCTACATGAGGTAACAACATTCACAGGTTCTCGATATTAAGTCATGGACATCTTTGGGGAAGGGCATTGTTCAGCCTACCACAGTTAGGGAAACCTGGACACAAAAATTATATTTTCCTTTCAACATTTGCTTCATGTTCAATGCCTGGAATCAATTTTGCTGAGCTAATGTCTGCACTTACTCCTCCCTCTTTTAGCACAAGAGTTAGTCTGTGTCAGGGCTTGGAGCTGGACCAAGGTGGGCCCCTGCCTCCATTACTGGGGCCATGGGTCTGTGTCACACAGGGTTGGAGAGTACAGGGGCTGCGTGGTATGGCTGTGCCTATCCATGGACAAGGCTTTTTCCTGGGATGATTGGACAAGGGCCGAACCATGAGTGGCATCTCCACTAGGTCCATCCAACACAGATGCTTTGACTAGATCTTTGGGAACTCATTAAAGCCAAAAAGGAAAGGATGGGATGATTCTTCTCTGGCCACTAAGAGTGTCTGTGTATATCTGGCTCATATTTTATATCCACTAAGGAAGTGAGGGGATTTAGAGAAAGAATCGCCACCAGTCCCACTCCAGCCTCACTCTCCGTCTTTTTCTCTCCCCTAGTTTGTCATGTATTATACTTCTTCACAATTTTTCCAACATCAAAATCAGGAGCAGAGCTCTAGACATAGTCTGTAGTCCATGCACATGAATCCCAGAACTACTATTTAGTAAGATGCTAAGATAAAGTGGCATATGCTTCTTTCTCCATTAAATAAAAATTCCTTTATAGACAGCAACTTGTGATTAATGTCAGTCAAGGGAGGAATAGTGTCAGTGGGTGCTGTCATTTGATGTCAGTAATTTTTCCTTTGTAATCCTCAAATTGCCATGAAATGTCATTGAGACTGAAGTTGGCTACAGTAAATGCATTTTGCCCAGTAAAATACATTTGACTGAAAATTTTCCTGTTTTCTGTCTTCGCATTGCTGTCCTGATATGAAAGAAATAATTTGACCCCTCAGCAAGGGATGCATGATGTCTTCTGGCCCTCAGACCTTGAGTTCATGCTTTTGAGTCTTCCCTTTCATTAATCTCCCAGGTCTTCTCTCCCTCTCCCTCTATCCTGTTCAGATTTTTCATCCACCATATTATGTAAATATGTTCTTCATTCTAGTGCTTCTTACCTGAACAGGAGCCTGGTCAGCATGTGGATGGTTTGGTAAGATCTAAAGCTGGAAAGCTAGGCTACTCTCCTTTTAAGATACTTGCAGTATCTGATTTTGAGTTGCTTGCCATCTAATTTCTAAAACCCACCAGCCATTTTCCCAGAATATTGGTTTGAGCCACATGATATTTATGACAATTCATTATTCCTAATATAATGCAGAAAAAGAGATCTTGATTAAAGGTCAAAATCACGCACACTTCCTAGTTACTTTTCACAATCCAAGATGTGGAACCATGAACTTGATGAATTCTGGGTATCATTGACATGATTCAGAAAACCAAGTGGCTGCTTCATGGATATTTCTTCAGTCTTTAATATTTCTTGCTAGCTGACTGTGACAGTTTTGTACAAGGCAAGGATATCCTTTCTTAATATGTTTCCTTCAATCCCCAAGAATATAAATCGTTGTTGGTTAGTGCTGTGAAGCATACAGGATTCCATATCACTCTAACATGTTTCTGAGATTTGAGCTATTTATTTTGCCAGCTCAATGTTTTCCCAATGCCAAGAAGAAATCTAACAAGACTGGAAACCCTGTGATATTCTTCACGTGGGTATCGCTGTGAAAAGGACAGAATAGAACCCAACCTGTGGGGCTTACCTGGTGGTGCAGTGGTTAAGAATCCGCCTGCCAGTGCAGGAGACACGGGTTCGAGCCCTGGTCTGGGAAGATCCCACGTGCCGTGGAACAACTAAGCCCGTGCGCCACAGCTAGTGAGCCTGCATGCCACAACTACTGAAGCCCCACACGCCTAGAGCCCGTGCTCCATGATGAGAAAAGCCACCGCAATGAGAAGCCCACGCACCGCAACGAAGAGTAGCCCCCGCTCACCGCAACTAGAGAAAGCCCACGCGCAGCAACAAAGACCCAATGCAGCCAAAACTAAATTAAGAAACAAAAAGAAAAAATTCCTTTAAAAAAAAAACCCAACCTGCAACCAACTTGTCTTAAGTAATAATAATAATAACAACGATAGTAAAGAAATAAAAGACTTTTGTTTAGTTCAACAAAAAGCAATAATGTGCTTTTAGGGGAAATAAACAAAATCATCTCAGAACTTGCCTAAAGTATACGGCAGGCATTTAAAAAATATTAGGCAGAGGGTTTTACAGGTACATGTGAATTGATTGAACTTTTATCTAGGGCAGTAATAAGTATGAGACAAATAGAAAATCCTTTCACCATTGAGAGCCATTGACCTAAGGGAAACATTTTTATTGACAACCCACAAATAAAAATGCAATGTTATAAGTTTCTTTAAAAAAACAAACAAACCAGATAAGTGTATTATTCAAAAGCCTTTTAAAAATTTTAAACATTTTATTATGAAAATTTCAATCACACACATACTTAGTGAGAACAGTATAATAAATTCCCATATTCCATCACCCAGTGTCAATAATTATCATTTTAACATTCTTTCAACTTTTTTCAAAAATAAGAACTACTTGAGTCATATCCTACAGATATCCTATTCAGTTTCTTGCCTAGTCATTTCTATTCCTTATGGACTTTAAGACATCTCATGTTAATTTCAACAGATTTTCTTATCTCTTACTTCCCTGAGAAGATAGGCTATTCAGTTTGAGATCTGCCATTTTCCCTTCTCTGCACTTCAAAATGTCTCAGAATTCTGTTCTATTTCCCCCATCCTCTCCCCCTATTTCCTCAGAGAAATAGCATTTCTCCATGTGAAGTTAAACCTCCATCTGAGTATTTCGTCACATCTGTCTCCTCCAGAATCTTGTCCTATTAATTTTCTCTCCCCCATTTTCTATCTTTAGTCTTCCTCTTGGCTCCATTATCTCTGCCAGTAAACATGCTCATATCTTCTCCAAACTCAAAAGGCAGAACTACTGGGAACATCTTTTGAGCTGTCTTTCTCCCCAAACTGACTCTGACTGAAGCCTTCCCTTTTGTGGTTATTCTTTTTCCACCTAGACTTGAAATCTGGGAAAATCCTTGATTTCTTCCTCTTGTTCTTCCTCCAGCCAGACTTCAAGAATCTGTATTTTTTCATTGACTTTGCATCTGCCCCAGAGTAAGAGGCTGTATTTTCTGAAGATGGTCACAAAAATGTCTCCCATCCCACATGCTCTTCTTCAGTGTGACCTTGACACTCTTGATATTGGGTGGTAGGGTCTATGTCCCTTCCCCTTGATCTGGGTGAAACTTTGTGACTGCCTTGACCATTAAAATATGGCAAAAGTGACACTATGTGACTTCTGGGATAGGTCATAAACATGCCATGCACATCCCTCTTGCTCTGTTAGAGCCCAGCCATCATGCTGTTAGGAAGCTCTAACTAGCTCACATGGAGAGACCACATGGAGAAGCCATATATAAGTGTTTCAGCCAATAGCTGGCCTCAACCACCAGACAGGTGAATGAGGAAGCCTTCAAGGTGACTGTGGCCACCAGCCATTGTCAAAACTTCCCAGCCGAGGTCCCAGACATTGTAGAGCAGAGACAAGCGATCCCTATAATGCAGTGTTCAAATTCCTGACCTATAGAATCTGTGAACATAATAAATTTATGCAAGTGTTTGGTTGATTTGTCATGCAGAAATAGCCCTGGAATACCCAGCCTCCCCTTCCTCACTGTGCTCGCTCTAATTCACAGACACATCCTCTTGGCCTGATTTCTGGACTAGGCTTTTCTGTCACATTTTTAATTTGCTTCCAAACACTGGGGAATAGGCAGGGCATATTACAACAACCATTTTGCAGGTAAGGAACTGAGATTTAAGTAAAGGGAGGTTAAAATGACTCTCAAAGTAGCTTGTAGAATGGGAACTAGAACTATGAAAGGGGACTTACTCTAGATTGTAGAGTTTCTCAAGCACGTTTTCCCACAGGATCCTTTCTGAAAACATCTGTCAGCATTTGAAGGACACTGGTTTCCCAAGGAACATAGTTTGGGAAATACCCTTCTAGTCCAATTTCTTCTTTTTGTAGATGAAGCTTGGGAGATTTCATTTCCAAGAGATAAAGAAAAGATACAAAAGGGACAGGAACTGGAGTGCAAAGTTGTTCTGCCAAGTCTTTATAGCTTGCTGTGTGTGGTGAGGTTTTTTTTTGGTGTGCTTGTGCCTTTATAGTATTTCTATCAGCCTGGCTCTAGGTGTCCCAGGTGAGAGAGGAAAAGATATATTTGAATGTGTCAATGCCTTTTAGTCAAAGACCACTGTAAGCACACTTGATTAAATAAATTGGGTTTATTACTCATTGCAGGGAATCATGGGGTCCCTCAGTAAGAGGGTGTTAGAACATATTATAAGATTTGGGTTCCAGTGGGATGAGTGAGGGGAGAATCTAAGGAAGCAGGAGTTTGGTCTAGATGGGTTGCTGTCGGAAAGTGAGGATAGTGCTATGATTGGGTATTCTGTGGGTGTCACAGTGACCTTGTTTTTGTTTGTGCTTAAAATTATGAAGTGGTCTTGTTTCATTTCATTTTATCATGATCTCAGAGTAACCTTGTTTGAGGCTGATATTCTGTGATTTTATGTTCTACAGGAGAACAAAAATGTCCTGGCTGTGAATCTTAAACGAGCTTGTAAAAATATTGAGGTCTAGTTGTGAACATCAGATTAGTTTTCGATATCAGAGGTTGCTTTTTTCTTTTTCTCAGGTCATTATTCTTAAACATTTTAGGTATTAAAGAGCAAAGCAGATCTCTTTGTCTGGGGCCAAGACTCATCCAAGGGGACCTGACCTTGTTTGGGATGGGGTCTTTACTGCTAGGTCATAGGAGACAATTAAAGCAAAGAAACCTCACAAGCAGATGGCCAAGAGACTCGGTGAGTGGTATCAGATTCTTATTGCATACAATCTTCAATAGCATAAAAGAGATTGTTTAAAAAAAAACCCAACAACGCTTATAACCAATGTCTGTTAGAATTTTGAACCTTTCAATCACTGCTTTATTAGAAGGAACATCCTCCTGATTTGAGCCAAGAACACTCAAGAGGCACACTCACTGAGTTGCATGAGAATGGAGAGAGAACATTTGTGAACTCAAAACCTGGCTCGTAAAGCAACACTTGCCCATTTCACTGGTTAGCGTTAGATTTGGGCCGAGAACCCAGGCCCCTGACCCCCAATTCAGTGCTATTAAATTCCCAGTGCCTCGCCCATGTACGTAGGAGTTGACACTATTCACAACGACTTCTAGAGCCAATTGTTTTTGTCCCTTTATGGCCCTTAATAGGTATGTTTTCCATGGAAACGGTTAATAACATTTTAAATAGTTACTTCAGAACTCATAAGATCTGATCATCATTTCTGTATTTGATGATACACCCCAGTGTTTTTGAGGGTTAATGACTGCGCAAGAAAAGTGAGCATTTTCTCTTTACAGCAGTGTAGCTCGTAATTAATTGATCATCATCTCCTATTAGTGAGATATCTTTGATCCTGCTAATTGAAAACAAGACTATTTTCCTAAGCACAGAATAAAAGCAATATTAAACTGTTTAGTCTCTGTCTGCTTAAGGGCCAAACTTTAATTAAGTGAGTTTATAGGAACAATTAATCAAAATGTTTAAACAACTGATTTTTTTTTTTTTTTTAATGATTTGCTGGCCACACTGGCTGAGGAACTCTCTTACTTAACAGAATGGCTTTCCCAATATCAGACAAGTAATTTTAGTGAGGTTGAGGGAGCAGACAGGGAAGGGGACCAGAAGACAGAATGAACATATCATCATCACGATCATCATCATCATCACCATCATCATCATCATCATCATCATCATCATAACGTAAGCATGATGCTTGCACATAGTTATTACTACTTAGAAGTCCTGTGAAGTGTAATTTTTATTCACACTTTATAGATAAGGACATCAGGGCTGCAAGATGTTACAAAATTCACCAAGATGTAAATGCACATTTTTAGACTCTACATCCTATTCTGGGTCCAGCACTCTTTTTGCTATATCATTTGGCCTCATATTCTGATTAATGTCAAAAGAAAATATGGGCAGTGCTAGAATATAAACAGGTGAGGAGGCAAATGCCCAGAATCAGTATAACTTGCCCTCACAGCTCTGGATAGGATTGTTACACTTTTGTTGGAAAGACAATGTAGCTTGTAGAGTTGAGAGATTGGTAAAATGTTCTTTGAGTTGAGTGACTGGATATTGTGAACCAGTACTTAATGAATAGTTATTATTTTGAACTCTACAAATTTCCTGTAGGAGCGCGTACAACTATGGGGTACTTAAGTAGTTTTAGAAACAAAGAATCCATGTGTTTCTCAAATTATTTCTTTTCCTCCTGCAATTCTACATTTCTTTATCCTGCTTAGCAGCAGCAAAAGGTATTGTACAAGAGCACAATTTGTTATGATGTCATAGAGACGTGATCTACTGTGTAAAGGATGCTTCTGGGCTTTGTCTTTTTATAAATTTATAGTCTAGACATCAACTTAGAGCCAACAGAATGAACATGCCTAAATTAAGGGTCAGCAAACTTTTTCTGTAAAGAGCCAGATAGTAAATATTTTAGGCTTTGTGAGTCACATGGTCTTTTTAGCAGCTTCTCAGCTCAGCTGTTGTGAAGCTCAAGTAGACATAAGCAATGCAGAAACAAACAGGCATGGCTGTGTTCCACTAAAACTTTATTAATTAAATTCAAATTCCATTTAGTTTTCACACTTCATGAAGTATTATTCTTCTTTTGATTTTTTTTCAACCATTAAAAAATTGTAAAAACCTACTCTTCGCTCAAAGTTCGTACAAAAACATATAGCTGGCTGGACTTGGCTCGTGGGCCACAGTTTATAGACTCCTGGCCTCATTAGCACAGTAGGGACTTTAAGGGATTTGTACTGGATGAAAAAGATGTGGGCTTGATTGGGAGGAGGACGTTAAGACAAGAACATACCTGACTTCAGGTTTAGAGGGGACAGGGGAGACAGCTGTTCTTCAGAGTGGGCGAGCACCTCCTCCCCGCCTCCGTCATGAGCAATGCCTGTTGCCTTGCAGAATTGTTGTTCTGAACAGATTCACCCAAAATGACTCACCGGCCTGGACAAAGCTGGGGAAGATTTTCTGCCTTTTATTCAAAAAGAGTTTGGCCCACCTGCACCTCTTTTTTTTATTTTATTTTTACTTTTTTTTTACGGTACGCGGGCCTCTCCCTTTGCGGAGCACAGGCTCCGGACGTGCAGGCTCAGCGGCCATGGCTCACGAGCCCAGCCGCTCTGCGGCACGTGGGAATTTCCCGGACCGGGGGCACGAATCCACGTCCCCTGCATCGGCAGGCGGACTTTCAACCACTGCGCCACCAGGGAAGCCCCACCTGTGCCTCTTAAATTAAGATTTCCAGAGCTCAGGTCTTTAAGCCTCTTAACATGGTTTACTTCTTACACCTTTTATCAGCATAGAAGAAGAGCTGCTTTTCTCATCTTTTCTTGTAAAACCCTATTCCAAATGTACAAGGTACTTTATTCACATGATGCTTCATGGCTATTTCCGGGCCTCTGATCACAGAAGCACAGAAAGTTATAGAAAATTTAAATGGCACCCTGTTAAGTGTGGTGGGCAGCATTTGACAAGACATAGATCATCTGGAGTTTCAGAGATCTGATTTGAATTTCCTGTCTGCATCCCTCCCTGCTTTTTTTTTAAATTGAGGAATAAATTATATATAGGAAAATTCATTCTTTTTGGTATACAGGTCTATGAAATTTGACCAATTCATGTACCCACTGTGACATATCTGTTTTGTAACTATCATGACAAACAAGATATAGAATATTTCCATTACCCCCCAAAATTTCCTGGTGCGCCTTTGTAATTATCCTCTCCCCTAACTCCAGCCTCTGATAAACACTGATCTAGTCTCTGTACTTTTCCCAGGATGTCACATAAATGGAATCATATAGGATGTAGCCTTTGGTCTGGCTTCTTTCATCTGGCAGAGTGCACTTGAGATTCATCTGTGTTGTTGCCTGTATCAGTAGTTTGTTCCATTTTATTGCTAAGTAGATTTCATTATATATGTGTACCAGTTTGTTTCCTTTTTTTTTTTACATTTTATTGGAGTATAATTGCTTTACAATGGTATGTCAGTTTCAGCTTCACAACAAAATGAATCAGTTATATATATACATATGTTCCCATATCTCTTCCCGCTTGCGTCTCCCTCCCTCCCACCCTCCCTATCCCACCCTTCCAGGCGGTCACAAAGCACCAAGCTGATCTCCCTGTGCTATGCGGCTGCTTCCCACTAGCTATCTACCTTACGTTTGGTAGTGTATATATGTCCATGCCTCTCTCTCGCTTTGTCACAGTTTACCCTTCCCCCTCCCCATAGCCTCAAGTCCATTCTCTAGTAAGTCTGTGTCTTTATTCCTGTTTCACCCCTAGGTTTTTCATGACATTTTTTTTTCTTAAAGTCCATATATATGTGTTAGCATGCGGTATTTGTCTCTCTCTTTCTGACTTACTTCACTCTGTATGACAGACTCTAGGTCTATCCACCTCATTACAAATAGCTCAATTTCGTTTCTTTTTATGGCTGAGTAATATTCCATTGTATATATGTGCCACATCTTCTTTATCCATTCATCCGATGATGGACACTTAGGTTGTTTCCATCTCTGGGCTATTGTAAATAGAGCTGCAATGAACATTTTGGTACATGACTCTTTTTGAATTATGGTTTTCTCAGGGTATATGCCCAGTAGTGGGATTGCTGGGTCATATGGTAGTTCTATTTGTAGTTTTTTAAGGAACCTCCATACTGTTCTCCACAGTGGCTGTATCAATTTACATTCCCACCAACAGTGTAAGAGGGTTCCCTTTTCTCCACACCCTCTCCAGCATTTATTGTTTCTAGATTTTTTGATGATGGCCATTCTGACTGGTGTGAGATGATATCTCATTGTAGTTTTGATTTGCATTTCTCTAATGATTAGTGATGTTGAGCATTCTTTCATGTGTTTGTTGGCAGTCTGTATATCTTCTTTGGAGAAATGTCTATTTAAGTCTTCTGCCCATTTTTGGATTGGGTTGTTTGTTTTTTTGTTATTAAGCTGCATGAGCTGCTTATAAATTTTGGAGATTAATCCTTTGTCAGTTGCTTCATTTGCAAATATTTTCTCCCATTCTGAGGGTTGTCTTTTGGTCTTGTTTATGGTTTCCTTTGCTGTGCAAAAGCTTTTAAGTTTCATTAGGTCCCATTTGTTTATTTTTGTTTTTATTTCCATTTCTCTAGGAGGTGGGTCAAAAAGGACCTTGCTGTGATTTATGTCATAGAGTGTCCTGCCTGTGTTTTCCTCTAAGAGTTTGATAGTTTCTGGCCTTACATTTAGGTCTTTAATCCATTTTGAGCTTATTTTTGTGTATGGTGTTAGGGAGTGATCTAATCTCATACTTTTACATGTAGCTGTCCAGTTTTCCCAGCACCACTTATTGAAGAGGCTGTCCTTTCTCCACTGTACATTCCTGCCTCCTTTATCAAAGATAAGGTGACCATATGTGCGTGGGTTTATCTCTGGGCTTTCTATCCTGTTCCATTGATCTATATTTCTGTTTTTGTGCCAGTACCATACTGTCTTGATTACTGTAGCTTTGTAGTATAGTCTGAAGTCAGGGAGCCTGATTCCTCCAGCTCCGTTTTTCGTTCTCAAGATTGCTTTGGCTATTCGGGGTCTTTTGTGTTTCCATACAAATTGCGAAATTTTTTGTTCTAGTTCTGTGAAAAATGCCAGTGGTAGTTTGATAGGGATTGCATTGAATCTGTAGATTGCTTTGGGTAGTAGAGTCATTTTCACGATGTTGATTCTTCCAATCCAAGAACACGGTATATCTCTCCATCTATTTGTATCATCTTTAATTTCTTTCATCTTTAATTTCTTTCATATTCTCCAATGGAAGATATTTGAGTTGTTTTTGTTTTTCAATTTTGACGATTCTGATAGGTATATAGTAGTGTCTCATTATGGTTTAATTCACATATTCAAATGACTAACAACGTTGAGCATCTCTTCATATGTTTATTTGCCACCCACGTGTCTTCTTTGGTGAAGTGTCTGTTCAAATTCTTGGCACGTTTTTAATTGAGTTGTTTGTTTTCTTGCTATTGAGTTTTGAGAGTTTTTTTTTTTTTTAATACTCTGGGACAAGTCCTTTATCAGATAGTTATGTGTTCTAGAAATATTTTCTTCCAATCTGTGGCTTTTCGTTTTCTTAACAGTATCTTTTGCAAAGCAAAATAATTTAATTTTGATGACATTCAGTGACACCCCAGTAGCAAGAAGCACACATAGTGCCCAAATCTATTCTCCAATAACAGGAACCAGAATTCCTTAGAGATATGTCTGACTCCAGGACTAGGGCAGGGAAGATAGAGGAAGAGCCGAAACATCTTGTGGTGTCAGAAAATAAAAGTGCTGAAAAATCATGGGGATGTGTTGAAAGGACAGGAGAGTCAACTTGAAGGAACTCTCCGTGGCCAAATCTGGGAAAATATGAGCAATAAAACAATAATGATAGTAATGGATTATAACCTATAGAATAAGATAAATATCCATGAATTCATACTGATATAAATAAATAATTGGGTAAAAAAATAAATGAAAGAGGCAGAAAAGTTCTGTTTTCGATAGAAGTTCAATAATAAATATAGGGACTTCCCTATGGTGCAGTGGTTAAGAATCCGCCTGCTAATGCAGGGGACACGGGTTTGAGCCCTGGTCCAAGAAGATCCCACATGCCGCAGAGCAACTAAGCCCGTGCGCCACAACTACTGAGCCTGTGTGCCACAACTACTGAGCCTGTGTGCCACAACTACTGAAGCCCGCACGCCTAGAGCCCATGCACCACAATGAAGAGTAGCCCCTGCTCCCCACAACTAGAGAAAGCCGGCACACAGCAATGAAGACCCAACGCAGCCAAAAATAAATTAATTAATTAATTAAAATAAATAAATAAATATAGAAAGAATGATGTAAATAGAAAATCACCATTTGGCAAAAGCTATGCAAATAATTGTTTTAGGCAAGAATTATTAATGGATGTTAAAATTAGTGGATGAAAGTTTGAGCAGAAATAAGATATTTGCATAGTTTCAATGTATCTCCCCCAAATATTTAGTAATTACAAAGGGAAAAATAGTAGCCTTACAGTGGAGAAACATGGCAGATACTACCTTAACCAAGTTAACCTCATTGGTAATGGGGTTAATTGACATCATGTGCCTCCTGATATGATGCACTGAGAAGGGTATAGCATCATGTCTATGATTTTCTTGCCAAAAATGCATAACCTGAATTTAACCATGAAGAGCCATCATTCAAACTCAAATTAAGGAACATTACATAATATAACTGGCCAGTCCTTTCCAAAGGTGTCAAAATCATGAAAGACAAAGAAGGATTGGCAAACCATCTCAGGCTGGAGAAGACTAAGGAGTCATAACAACCAAATGTAAAGGAGGATCCTGGCCCAGAAAAAGGCCATTAGTGGGACAACAACAATACAATGAAATCTGAAGAAAGTCTATGGTTTAGTTAATAGTATTGTACCAATGTTAATTTCTTAGTTTTGACAAATGTACCACAGTTAAGTAACATGTAGTATTAGGGGAGCTGGATGAAAGGTATATGAGGACTGTCTGTTATCTTGGCAACTTTCTGTAAATCTAGAATTATTTAAAAATTAAAAACAAAACACCAGTGGAAAAGTAAGCCAAAATCTTTAAAGTAGTCACATATAGGAGTAAGGAAGAAACCAAGTAGAAGAGATAGGGATAGGAATTGGGCTTTCTGATTTAATACGTTTTGCAGATGGGACTTTGCAATCATGTAAACACTTTACATAACTCTAAACAAAATTAAATTTAAAAGCATTTCCTAAAAATCAAAATCAAAATGAAACCAACAAATCTAAAGGTACAGTAAGTTAGCGGCAAAAGTACAGAGGGAAGAAATATTTCACATGACTTTAAACCACAGTAATTTGACTATATATTCCTAGTGAGATATACCCTATGGACACAAAAAGCTGAAAAACTCAGTTGTGGCTCACGGGCCAGAGCTGGGTCATACAGCAACCCAAAGCTGCAAGGGAATATGGGAAGGCATTTGACTTTCCACTCTCTGTAGTATAAGGCAGCAAGGGAGAATGGGGCTGGGGACGGCTTCGGGATAGCCAGTCAGCAGTACCAGCCATTGATCGCTATCTGCTGGGGCCATCGCCTCTCTGTTTCCACTTACCTTGGATTGGGGTAATAAGATCTTTTCCTGATAGCAGATAAAATGGTAGCAGGCAGCAATCCTTCTGCCTCAAGTATTCTGCCAGCTTACTGAGGTCGGGGTTGCTGCCTTGACAGAATTGAGTAGCAAATCTGGAACCATCTCTTCTCTGGCCAATGCAAGAGAAATTCCAAGTTTGTTATCAGTGGTAACTACTGTCTCATCTCCAGGCTAACAGTGGAGCAGTGCTTCCATCACTTATTTTTATGCTGAAGAAAATGGTAACCATGCTCAGACACTCTTACATTCCATAACAAGACTTGTGATTTTAAAAGAAAGAGTAATAGAAGCCTAAAGTCTGGAAAGATGCACGATGTGTAAATTCAGCCATCATTATGCAAATGGATATACACATAATAAATCCAGAGATGGCTGACTATATTTTAGAAATATTATAGGCCAATTATTTTGACAGCCTGCAGGAGGTAGGTAAATTGTGAAATACATGTTACAGTATACAGAGTAGCTTGTTAACAAGATGTCTTTTGCTGGAAAATATTTTAGCAGAGAAACCATCCATCTGCACATTCCCAGCTTTGTTCTCCTCCTTTGACTTCACAGATATATTTAGTATCATGAAGAGAAAAAAAAAAAGGAGGAAGCCTTGTGTGTTTGGGTAGAGGCTTGTGGTAGTTTCATAAACCTTGTCTCAATTTGAAACTTACAATAAGTCAGTGAAATATTTGAACCATAGCTCATTTTCCCATTTTATAGATAAACAAGCTGAGGTTCTTGGAGTTTTCGTGATTTGCTTAAGGTCAGGTAGGAGGCAAATTTGGAATGGAACTCTATATCTGATTAGTGTCTTTTGCACTGTAACACTTCCCCCTTCTTTCACTCTCTTCACTGCAGATTGAGCTAGTGTGGGATACTCTGGTGCCTTCAGATGAGTGACCAAGGGCACACGGGGGCTCCAAGATTATTGGTTGCATTTCCACAGGCCAAGTGTAATGCTAAAAATAAAACGTGCATTTTTAGCTAATGTTTGGCTTAAAAACACATTAAGTGAGCAACAACCAAATCTCCCAAGGCCTCTGCTATCACTACCAGTGTTTCACCAGGTGGCTGAGGGGACAGCATTTCTTATTCAAAAATGCATGTTAATGGCAAAGTGTCAGAGTGTCAGTGTATGAGAGTCAGATTACTGATTTGTTGGGTAACCAATCACTTCTCCTGTCTGGGCCTCAGAGTAGATTATTTCTCGGGTTCCTACATAGTTCTACTATTCTGTAATTTTTTGCATGGACTTGCAGTGCAGAAGAGAAAGTTCTAAACCAGGGGAATGTTAAGAGGTCAGCTGTTATGCCATAGAGTTCTTTCTGGACATTTGGACCTACAGAGTTGAAGGACTGACAAGAGAATTCCCGACTCTTAGAAACTGCAAAGTGCAGAAAAGTTGAATTAATGAAGATAACAGCCTCGTTAGGAATTTTAAAAGATGCACTTAGTGCTTTCTCTGTTAGCCTCTCAGAAGTGTCATAAGTGTTTTTATGAGAGCAAAGAATGACATGGCGAAATCTGCTACCTGAGGACAAAGCTGGATGTGGGTAGAATGATACTCTGGCAGACATGGTAGCCTGATGGCAGTGGTTCTCAGTTCTGGCCACATCTCAGAATCGCTTGGGGGACTTTTTAATATTTGTAATTGAAGTTTAAAACAAACAAGTAAATGGACACACAGAGCAAAAATCTTAAGTGTACAACATAATGAATTTTATATATGCATCCACTTGTGTTATCATTACTCAGGTCAAGATATATAGATCATTCCCAACACCTCAGAAGAACACCTCTCGTTCAGCGCCCCACTCCGAGGGTTACCACTCTTCTGTCCTCCATCACCATAGATGAGTCCTGCCTGTTTTTGAATTTAATGTAAATAGAATCATATAGTAGATACTCTTGTATCTGGCTTCTTTCACTTATTTCATTATGAGTGAGATTCATCCATGCTGTTGTATGTATCAGATGTTTGCTCTTTTCCATTGCTGTGTAGTATTCCATGGCATGAACCTACTACATTTTATTTGCCCATTCTGCTATAAAGTTGGCCCTCCATATCTGCAGGTTCTGCATCCACAGATTCAACTGATCACGGTTCGAAATTTTTTTTTTTTTTTTTTTTTTGCGGTACGCGGGCCTCTCACTGTTGTGGCCTCTCCCGTTGCGGAGCACAGGCTCCGGACGCACAGGCTCAGCGGCCATGGCTCACGGGCCCAGCCACTCCGCGGCATGTGGGATCTTCCCGGACCGGGGCACGAACCTGTGTCCCCTGCATCACCAGGCAGACTCTCAACCACTGCGCCACCAGGGAAGCCCCTGTGTTCCTCTTTTGCTAGTTGTTTGGCATAGGGTGTCCAGCACTGTCGCTTGCTGGTCTTTGAGTGGAGCTGGGTCTTAGTGTTGAGATGGAGAACTCTGGTAGAGCTTTCGCCATTTGATATTTCCTGGAGCCGGGAGGAAATAGGTATCATTCAGAATCTTGCTTGGTGGTTCTGATGCCCAGTGAGAATGAGGGTCTCTGCGGCCCAGCCTTAATGCCCAGGCATGTATCTTTGTGATCATCTCAGCCCAAAAGGGTCCATTTATTGTCCAAAATAGGGAAATCATTCCTTGTCTGTAGATCTGAGAAGGAGTGGAGATTTGCTCTCTGGGGTTTGCCTCCTAGTTCTTTTCTTTTGCTATACTCATCTGAGATCACATTAACTGCCTACTCCTCCCCAAATGCCTGAACACAGGAATGGAAGGCTTTGTCCCATGCACCAGGAAATATGAAGTGTGAGGATGGGCCATAGAGCTCTTTCAGGGCTCCTGACAGTATCCTACCACATAAGTAACCACAATCTTACTTCTCACGCTGCAGAAATTCACCTCCTTTTAGCGTTTCTCTACCTAGTTTTGCCGAGAGACTGTCATTCTCTTTTTTATGTCAGTGTTTAGAATTGACTTTGCTTAAAAGAAATTTTACAAGCAACATGGCCCATTTACTTATGGTTCATCTGAATTAATAAGAGCAGCTAATATTTATTTACCAGTTACTATGGGCAAGGCACCCTGCTATGTGCTTCTCTCAAAATAAGCCAACGAGCTCAGGAGCTATTATCAAGCCCATTTTACAGATGAAGAAAGTAAGGTTTTGAGAGCTTAAGTAACTTCCCCAAGTTCATGTGCTGATACATTATGGAGCTGGGATTCAAACCCTTGTATTTTGACTTCAGCGATGGAACTCTTACTAATCATGCTGCCTCTTCTTAACCAATCTGAGATTTTGAGAGCTGTTTATGGCCTGGACTGTAGACCTCTTTGAGCTACAGGTCTCCTGGAAAGAAGATGCCAAATAATGGTGATGTGTTGAATAATGGAACAACATGGAATAGATGAAAGGCCAAACTTGGCCTTTACATCTCCTTAAAAGAGTGGCCAGTCAGCCAGAAAATTTTTCAGGAGAGGAGAAGAAAGCAAAAGGGAGCAGAAAAAGCAGTTGGAAAGTTACACAACTTTCCTTCTCATTCTCCACTCTGTGTTAATGATCTTATCCACAACTGGAACTAAAACTTTAAATGGGAACAACTGTAGAATTTTATCCAGAATAATTCTAAGCCACTCCAACTGCTTATTTGATCCGTCCACTTCAATGTCTCACAGGCACCTCAAATGTAACACTGTCCAAAATGGAATTTTTGACTCCCTCTCTTCTCCCCTCACAATCTGTTCCTTGTATAGTATTCTTTACTCAGTAAATGTCACCTCCGTCCACCATTACTTAGGTCCCAAACTGGAGTAACCTTGTTATTCCCCTTTTCCTTCTCCCACCTAATGTCATCACTAAGTCCTGTTGATTCTGGCTCTAAAATATATACCAACTGCCTGTGCTTGAGTCCTGGTTCTCCCACTGGGGACAGGTTTCTTAAACTCTCTGTTCCTTAGTTTCCTCATCTGTAAAATGGTGCTAATAGTACCTACCAGATAGGTTGTTGCAAGGAAAGTTAGCAACTATGACTCTTCTTCTCTCTCGAAACCACACTCTAGTCCATGTCACAATTCTCTCTTCCCTGGATTTCTGTAACCACCTCCTAACTGGTCTCCCCACAACCATTGGTGTCCTTTGGACCCATCATTTAAAGCTGTGGTTCTCAACTGGGGCTTTCTTCCCACCATTTGCAGCTTCCCTAGGAATTTTCGTGAGTAAACTTTCCTTCATCTCATCCCTTGTATGGAAAGGCAAACAGTATGGAAGGCGACACCACCTTTTAGCTCAGCTATCAAGTCTTTCTGAAGATCACTGACTTGTACTGAACTACAGATTTCATCCTTTCCAAAGCACACATCCCCCCGCCCCGCCACACACACATTTAAACAACTGTGAAACTGAGATGTGTATTATGCCTGATAGTAGGTCATGATTTAATTGTTGTGTTTTTCTTTCTTAGTGGTATAGAAAATAGTTGTGTGTCTTAGAGTTAAGGACATCTTAGATTTGCTGAACTATAGCAATGTGAGCATTGTGCTTGGAAAATGTTTTCTTTTTTTTTTTTGCGGTACGCGGGCCTCTCACTGTTGTGACCCCTCCCGTTGCGGAGCACAGGCTCCGGACGCGCAGGCTCAGCGGCCATGGCTCACGGGCCCAGCCGCTCCGCGGCATGTGGGATCTTCCCGGACCGGGGCACGAACCCGTATCCCCTGCATCGGCAGGCGGACTCTCAACCACTGCGCCACCAGGGAAGCCCAGAAAATGTTTTCTTTAGTCAGAAACCACAGGGTTGATGCCTGAAGGCGTTTAGGGATGAACTATAGGAAAGGGATGAGGGTCCAGGGAGAAGCAATAGTATTTGCAAGGTACCTGGGGTGGGAAGAGAATGGCGTATCCAAGAAACCAAGTGTGGTCTAGGGAGGCAGGAATGTAGAAAGCAAAGAGGATAATGAACCACTCTAAATGGATGTAAGGATCGCACAGAAATATTTATGGAAAGTGCTATGGACTTACAGGCACTATAAATGATACTTTGCTTTCATTTGTTTCCTGGACAAATGAATGAGAAAATTTATATTTCATTGGTTCTCCGGCATTCATTTTTTTTCCCAGTTGTTAACACCTCTGAAACTGGGGTGCATCTTATAGGCTAGGGTGTTTCATTATTTAATTGGCAGCATTCCCCCCAACCCATAAATGCCATTTTAGAGTTGATGAAACATGGTATATAAAATCAATCGCTAAAACGGACACACTGTCCCTTTGTTCCTGAGTTCTTAACCTGAATTCCTGATCTCCCATATCTGATCTAGCCACTTGGAAGTTTTTTGCTGCTTTTCCTAATCCAGGCTTAGATTATGGGTCATATGGCCTGATCCCTTTGTGCCTAGACCCTTGATGTCCATGAGGTCCTGTGGGGCTGACCCGAGTGTCAGTTTGGGCTTCTCGAAACCTGTGTGAAAAGGAACAGATGAGTATTTGAAGTAATGAAAAATCATACAAGTATTTTTTAAAAATAACTTCTTCAGATTCCAGGCTTTAAAATTTGTCCATCCAGCCAGTACTTATTTGAGCACCTATTATCTGCTAGGCCAGGGGTTGGTAATCTGTGTTCTGCAAGCCAAATCAAGACCAATGCCTGGTTTTGTAAATAAAGTTTTATTGGAACACAGTCATGCCCACTTATTTACATGTGGTCTATCGCTACTTTGGGGCTATAAACAGTAGAGTTCAGTAGTTGCAACACAGACTGTATGACTTGCAAAGCCAAAATATTTACTATTTGGCTTTACTAATATTTATAGGACCAGTTTATCCTCCTGGGGGATCAAGAGGAGCCCTATCTTAAATGAACAATCAAAGAAAATATACAATCTCATAATAAAAATGTTTCATTTTATATTGAAAAGCATACATATACCCCAGGAGAACAGGGGCCTTGTATGTCTACGTATGTATGTATGTATGTATGTATGTATGTATGTATGTATGACTAGTACGGTGCTTGGCACAGAGTAGGTGCTTGCAGTAGATTCAAAATGGCTTCTTTCTTTGTGACTCCTCCCGCTGAGAGGTGGAATCCATTTCTTCTCCCCTTGATTTAGAACTAGACTTAGTGACTTTCTTAATCAATAAATTGTGGTAGAAGTGATGTTCTGAAGCTCTGAGGCTAGGAAATAATACACCTTGTAGCTTTCTAAGTCTCTTGGAATGCTTACCTTGAGGGAAACCAGTCAACTCATAAGAATTCTGACTATCCCGAAGCCACCATGTTGGAGGGGCCATGTTCAGGAACTCTAGTCAACAGTCTCAAGTGAGCCTAGTGTTGTAGCTATCACTGCCAGACATGTGAAAGAAGCCACCTTGGACCCTCCAGACCAGTCCACCCACCAGCTGAATACCACTGAGTAATCTCAGTTGATAACATGAGGAGCAGAGAAATCATTCAGCTGAGCCCTGCCCAAATTCCTGACTCATAAAATCATGAGATATAAAAAATGGTTGTTCTTTTAAGCCACTAAATTTTGGGGTGGTTTGTTATTAAGAAGTGGATAGCCAGAACAATGCTCCATAAATATTTGTGACTTTGTTTTACACAGCTAGGAAAGTGTAGAATCAGGACTAGAATACAAGTCTTTTGATTCACGGTGTCTGTGATAGTATTTTCATTTTTATTGCTGTTTGTCCAAGGTTAGCAGGGTAATCTGGTTCTTCTTAGAGAGACCTCTTCCAATCTCTCCCAAAGTCTGAATCAGTTAGAGGCCAAATAGCCATATGAGTAGCTTTGTGAAAGGTGATATCTAAAGACTGTGTTTCTTGGCCAGATGCTGGGGAGCATGGTGGCACTGGAGTGAACTTCACAACACACTAGGGCTTCGGGTGCACCTTGAGGTTTTGAGAGGCGCCTCAGGAGGTTTCAGTAGGTCTGCAGAATCCCAGATATGGTACATTTATATAGGAGGCCAAGCACAATAATGAAGTTCAATTTCTCTAGAAAGATTGCTTAGGTTTGAATCTTAGATCTTCCACTTACTAGTTAGGAGGCCTTGGATGAGTTATTAAACAGTTGAATCTCACTTCCCTCATCTGCAAAATGGTGATGACATCGACACATAGGTTGTTGTGAAGATTAAATGAATTAATTCATGCAAAGCAACTCGAAGATTTTTAGCACTTAGTAAACATTCTTATGAAGAGAGTCATTCTTAGTAATAGTATTAAAGATCCAACTTTCATCACTTCTCAAACTTTCACCTAAGAATTTTTTTAAACACATGACATATCCAGTTGTTCTGCAAGGACTAATGTATTGGCATATGTTTTTATTTATGGATTAGTTGGAATGACTCATGTATAGTCACTCACCTTTGGTGTGTTGTTCCATTGTACATATATAATTTCTTTGTGTTCTTGGCACACTGAACATCTGTACTTTATCACCTCACTAAAGACATTGGAATCCTTCCGGTGACTTTTTTTTTAAACTACATCATTGGCTTTCCAGTTTACTCAGCTCTTATGCATACTTTGTAAGCTCTGAAGAGCAGACACATCTGAAATAACTTTGTCTATCAAGTTTTCCGGATCTGCCTATTTTGTACCCTCAGTAGCTCAGTGGACAAGGGCAATATTCTGTCTTCATTGAACTGCACTGTGGAGTGGAGCTCGACTTAATGACTTAAAGAGAACTTAGAGGGAAGACCTCACGTGCTACAGCCTCTGAGGAGCCCTTAGGGTGGTGGGCCTGCAGCTGCATAAGGGAAGGGCATAAAGGGAGGAGTATAAAAGGAAGGGGTGGCTCCCTGGTGGCAGTGAGCTGCTTGCCTAACATTGCATGTGTTCCTCTACATTTCCCTGCCACCTGTGCAGTTAGGTTGAGATTGAGTTATGACCAATAGAATGTGGGCAGCAGTGAAGTGTACCACTTCCAGGCCTGGCCATAAGGTCTCTGTATCACCTCTCAACTCTTTCTTCTCCTGTTGCAGTGGCCCTAGAAATCTTGTGTTGAGATCATTGTGTGACAAGATGGTAGCACCTCCATCAGCTTGGATTCCTGAGTTACTATATGGAGCAGAGCCCCATGAACCAGTGCTGGATTTGAAGTTTGAGAAAAAATATATCTTTGTTGGGTCAGGCCACTGAGATTGGGAGTTAATTCGTTACTTAGCTTAGCCTGACTACTAGAGCTGCAATGCCCCAGATACTCGGCTGGAGTAGAACACTAGTTTGGCACGAATGGGAAATTAACCCACCTGAGAATAACATCTAATCTCCTCAGTTCCAGTCAGTACAAGAAGAGTCTTAATTACTTGGACAAACTGGTTTGAACATGTCACTTCCCTTCCTAAAAAATTCTTGATAGATTTCATATTCATATTGTCTCCAGAATCAAGTTCAAACTCTTTAGCCTGGCAATTCAAGGCCTGCTGAAATCTGCATTTAATTTACTGATTCAGTTTTTCCTTTTAATGTCTAAGCCCCTTCTGGAAAGCACTCACCCCAACCAAACTTGTCCTACCTGGTATACCTCATGTTTAAGCCCACACTTGGGATTTTGCTATAATAGCTCTATTGATTGAGCTGTATGTTGAAATTTTACATCCTTTTAAAAAATTTTAGTAGTTTTAGGACAATCCTTCAAGAGAAGTATTATTACTCCTACTTCACACGTAAGGAAATTGAGTCATCAGAGCATTGAAGTAACTCACTCAACTCACACATCTAGGCAGTGGCTTCAAACCCAGATTTGCCTGACCCTCAAACCCATGTTCTTTCCAGCATACCTCACTGTTTCCTGACTCCAGATGTTCCCCTTCCTTGGAATCCCATCTCTCAGAAGTTTCTCTGTGTAGTTATGTTCTATCTTTCCTGCAAGTTCATGTCCACTGTGAGGCCCTGTCCACTTTGCCCGCATTTGAGGATGACTTTTCCTCTATAGTCGCTTTACACGGGTGCTTTGTGCCTCCCGTTGAACGCTTGGCTTCTTATAATTTGTGCCTTCCGCACAATACCTTATATAAAGTATACCCTCAAGCATCTGCGGCTGGAGTTGTTTTAAAGGGAAGCTTACGAGCGTAGCTTTGGCTACACTTGAAAAGCTAAGTTAGATCAAGAAGGAACAGTGAGAGATGGCTCTATACTCTGTTTCTTATTCTCAGGCTTCTCATGGGAAATGGCAAAGAATCAAAACTTGTTGGAAGACTAAGGTACTGGAGAGGGTTTAAAACCAGAAATCCCTGGTGCTAAGGTCTGCAAGTGTTTTAAGGAATGTAAGTGATCATAGAAGTATATTCCAGGAACCCATGAGTTGTTAGCTCAGCGGGTGGGGCAGTGGTAAAAGACGGTCAAGGTGTTAAATGTCATTTCGAGGAGGACTAATGAGCTTTTCTGATCCCCGAATTCTGAATTTCTGTGAAGCCTGGCCAGGCTTGGTTATTTAAGTCACACTAGTTATTTTGTCCCACTCACTAAGATCCTGGACACAACAGGGAGTGGATGAGTGACGGGTGAATTAGACTCATCCATCTCCCCTAGTTGATTAACAAAGCATGGCTTAAAACATGTAGCTACTAGGGCACAAGGATTATTTTGACCAGTTCCTGGGAGCGGAGCTAAAGTAGACCATATATTTGACCTGGAAAATGGCTGAATTGCTTTTCTCAAAGGATGACTTTTTTTTTTAACAAATTTATTTATTTATTTTAGCTGCGTTGGGTCTTTGTTGCTGTGTGCAGGCTTTCTCTAGTTGCGGAGAGAGGGGACTACTCTTCGTTGCAGTCCGCGGGCTTCTCATTGCGATGGCTTCTCTTTGTTGCAGAGCGTGGGCTCTAGGCACACGGGCTTCAGTAGTTGTGGCACGTGCGCTCAGTAGTTGTGGCGCACGGGCTTAGTTGCTCCACATGTGGGATCCTCCTGGACCAGGGTTTGAACCCGTGTCCCCTGCATTGGCAGGAGGATTCTTAACCACTGTGCCACTAGGGAAGTCTTCAAAGGATGACTCTTCTTGAGGGCTTTTGAAGCATGTCATAATGGGGAGGGGGGCAGGCTGTGAGTATAGGGCAACGTATGGGCATGATAGAAACTTTTCTCTTCACCCTAAGTGTAAAATTCAACTGTGTGTTATTCTAGCAGGTAGCAAAAGTCTTCCAAGCACTAGTCTTTCTAACTCATTCCAATGAAATTTGAATTGTTGAGTGGATCACATGCTTTGAGACTCCAGGTAGTAGGAGTGGAAGTGGGGAAGAGGAAGGGACAGGAAGTGTCATTTCTTTTGCAGTGTGCTAATTTGACAATGTTTCTCAGGTCTAGCTTATCAGCAACCACTCTAAATTGACCATGATTTTATCCTTGCTGCTCCATGTAAAGGTTTCTTTCTCAGAATTTTCAGCCAACAGCTTCCAAACTGTCATTTACAATTTACGGAAGGACAGAAGGTAGAATAGTTGTCAGCAAGCAGCATAATTATGTGCCAGGAAATGACATAGCAAATAGTCTAGCCTGGCAAGTACTAGACGGCTCTTTCCCTATATTCTAGCTTCAGGCAGGAGCAGAACTATAATATCTGCTGATCTTTTTGTGACTTATTTTACACTTGGAGTTAAGATTACTAAGGAGTATTTGGCCTGGAGATCAGGCAGAAATTTATTTTTTAAAAAGCAAAGCAATCGTGCTTTGTGACCACCTAGTGGGGTAGGATAGGGAGGGTGGGAGGGAGATGCAAGAGGGAGGAGATATGGGGACATATGTATATGTATAGCTGATTCACTTTGTTATAAAGCAGAAACTAACACACCATTGTAAAGCAATTATACTCCAATAAAGATGTTTAAAAAAAAAAACCAAAAACAAAGCAACAGGGAAATAGGAACTTGGAAAGTTGGATGTTACGTTATATATATTATGTTATATTATGCAGTCCTGTGCTATGGTGTGCTGTGGTATGCTATGCTATACTATGTTGTGTGTTATGTTATGTTATGAAATGCTATTGTGTAATCCAGTGGTTCTCAAAGTGTGACCCCTGATGCAGCCAGAGCTGCATTACCTGGGTACTTGTTCGAAATGCAGTTTCCTGTTAGCCATCCAAGACCTACTGTATCAGAAGCTCTGGGGCTAGAGCCTAGCAATCTGAATTTTAATAAGTCTTCCAGGTGACTCTGATCTGTGCTGTAGTTTGAGAACCACTGGTGTATAATAGATGGCAAGTAATCCTGCCTTGTTTTACTTGTTTATCAGTTACAAATACAATTACCTGCAAAAACTAAAACCAAAACCCCCCAGAAAACCTAGCAAATAGTGACTGTGTAAGTAAGAAAGAATTTTATTATCCTCACAAAATAAGAAGTACCGAGGAAGACTTTCCAGATTATTATCCAGGGCTCAAGGATGGTGTCTAGTGATCCAGGCTCTTTCTAGCTTTCTCTTTTCCCACTCTTAGCAAGTGGCTTTGTCACCAGAGTTGCAAGATGGCTGCTGTGCCGCCAGGCATTACTCCTCTGTTCCAGGCAGGGAAAAGATGGAAGAACAAAGGGCTTCTCCTAGTTTTATTCAGGTAAAGTAACTCTGCCCAGGGATTTCTTTAGCCTTTCTCTTGTGGCTAGAACCATGTGACGTGGCAAACTCTAACACTGGAAGTTAAATAAACGTTAGCTTTTTAGTCTTTATGATAGAGAAAGTCAAAGGAAAAGGGATGGAGGTAAGAATAGTTTGGGGGAGGCCAATCCATACCATCTCTTTCAAGTTGCAACTTATAGCTAATTTTGTTGCTGCTTTCTTTCATTCTTTCTGTTTTTGTTTTTGTTTTTGTTTTGCGGTACGCGGGCCTCTCACCGTTGTGGCCTCTCTCGTTGCGGAGCACAGGCTCCGGACGCGCAGGCTCAGCGGCCATGGCTCACGGGCCCAGCCGCTCTGCGGCATGTGGGATCTTCCCGGACCGGGGCACGAACCCGTGTCCCCTGCATCGGCAGGCGGCCTCTCAACCACTGCGCCACCAGGGAGGCCCCCCTTTTTTTTTTTTTTGGTTGAAATTCTTGGGGTAGGTCATGACGGAAAAAGTCCTCATATTATTATTAATAGGAAAATAGGATCAACAAATTGTCTTTCCATTTACACTTTAATTCTGAAATCTAATTCATTAAGGAAAACTAACGTTTTATGTCTGAGCAGTTATTTTACATTAGGTTAAAGGTTTGGCTGAGTTTGCCTTCTTGAGATTTATTTAATGGAAGATTTGTAAAATAAGACAAAATAAGAAATAATGTGAAATACTGGACAACTACACATATTTTGGCTAATTATAGTGGAGAGTCTGAAAATTTGAATATTTCAAGATATGCATCTATTATCTCTTTAAAATGTAAATAATAATTAGAATTAGGCTCCAGGGCTGTCACATATAATCGCTTTTTATTGTAATGCATGATAATTGACTTATTTATAGTAAGAGTTGTTTCCAAATTAGTATACCAGTGTAAAGCTATTTATATCTCTCTGCAATCCTATTTATTTCTCAACAAAGCCATTCCTCTTGTATTTTAAATAGTAAATTTGCCCAGACTCTGTTCAAAATATTACCAATTTTGATTTATTGCAGCACGAGTATATGAGCTATTGTTGGACTCATTGGGGTTGCCATGGTAATTAATCATCTAGCTGGCAAGAAGAAGCTGAGGACCAGAGAGGAATCAATGTGACTAGGGTACAAGAACCTAGACATGTCAAAACAGAGATGTTTGGACACTAAGTCTTGTTATTCTTTTCACATTCTCTGTCTCTAGCTTCCAAAGCTCTAGTTTTCATTCTTCAGCAAATGTCTGTCATTAAAACAACCTCTTAGCACTCCCTTTTCTTAATCTCTGTCCTCCAGGTCAGGGGGTTGGCAAACTACAGCCAGTGGGCCACATCTGGCCCATCACCTTTTTTGGTAGGGCTCACAAGCTAAGAATGTTTATTGTATTTTTAAATGTTTGAAAAAAAATGTCATGACATGTGAAAATGATATGAAATTCAAATTTCAGTGCCCATAAGTAAAGCTTTGTTGGAATACAGCCATGCCCATTTGTTTAATGTGTTGTCTGTGGCTGCTTTCATGTTGCAACAGCAGAATGGAGTAGTTGCAGCAGAGACTGTGTGGCCTGCAAAGCCTAAAATATTTACCATCTGGCCCTTTATAGAAAAAACTTGCTGACCCTGCTCTAGATCAATCCTGATCAAGGGGACTTTGGACATAGAAAGAGAAGCTCTCTTGTCTGAAATGCTAACCTAGGCACCTCTGATCAGATTTTCCTGCTTTTCTGCCATTTTTTGTAGTAAATTCTCTTTCTGCAATTTTGAGTCTTGCTTGGACATAAAAGGTGGTAGTTTATACCTATGCTATCAAAGATAGTAGATGCTAGCATGTGTGGCTTTTGAGCACTTGAAATGTGGCTAGTGCAAACTGAGATGTGCTATAAATGTATACACCAGATTTTGAAGAATTAGTACAAAAAAAGGATATAAAGTCTCTCATTAATATTTTTGTATTGATTACTTGTTGAAATTATAATATTTAGGATATATTGGATTAAATAAAATATTCACCTGCTTCTTGTTACTTTTTAACGTGCCTGCTGGAGAAATTAAAATTACACGTATGGCTCATGTTATATTCCTTTGGACGGTGCTGGTTTGAATCCTTTCACTTCTTCTCTTTTTTCCCAGGAAATAGAATTTTTTCCTTCTTTTTTGGGGGTCAAATTTGTGTTTTATTTTTTCCAGCTTTATTATGATATAATTGACAAATAACACTGTAAGTTTACATTGTACTACATGATGATTTGATATATGTATATGTTATGAAATGAGGTTAGTTAACATCACCTCACATAGTTACCATCACCTCACATAGTTACCATTTTGTGTGTGTGTGTGTGAGAGAGAGAGAGAATATTTAAGATCTACTCTCTTAGTAAATTTCAAGTATATAATACAGTATTGTTAACTACAGCCACCAAGGTGTATATTAGATCTCCAGAACTTATTCATCTTATAACTGAGCCAGTTTTCTATTAGCAAATCTCTACTGAGTCACTAGAAACACCGTGACAGGTACTTTATCAGAGTTCACCACCTTCTTGTTTCTCTGTGAGCAATTTCTGCCACTTTGGACAGAAAGTTGTCCTTTTTTTTTGTTGTACGCGGGCCTCTCACCGCTGTGGCCTCTCCCGTTGTGGAGCACAGGCTCCAGACGCGCAGGCTCAGCGGCCATGGCTCACGGGCCCAGCCGTCCGCGGCATGTGGGATCTTCCCGGACCAGGGCACGAACCCGTGTCCCCTGCATCGGCAGGCGGACTCTCAACCACTGCGCCACTAGGGAAGCCCAGAAAGTTGTCGTCTTAACCAGGCAGGTAGACAGAGCAATTTAGTGGTGGACAAGTACCTCCAAATTTGTTGGGTCACCAGTAAAATTAAGTATTTACTGCTGTACCAGTTGTTGAAAAGTGTTATTTTTCTAAATATCTTACAGCAGTTAAAAATGTTAAGACATTTTATTAACACAAGTTTTCCCACTGGTACTTCTATATTTTGCAAACGTTAAAATTACAGCATGGGATATAGAAACAAATGTAGGTTAGGGGTTTCTTTTTACGAACTTCAGCATGGCAAATTAGTGGTAAAAGATTCATAGCAAAAATTTAGAATTGACTGCAAGTACCAAGAGGATGTCATTTTACCTTAATATTATACTTTCAAATTGCAAGTGGGGTAACATGCTAATTATTTGATTTTTTTAAAAAAATAGACTTTATTTTTTACAGCAGTCTTAGGTTCACAGCAAAATTGAGAGGAGGATATGGAGATTTCCCATATAGCCCCTGCTCCTCCCCTACAACATGCACAGCCTCCCCCATTATCAACACCTCCAGCAGAGTGGCACATTTGTTACAATTGATGAACCTACACTGACACATCACAATCACCCAAAGTCCATAGTTTACATTAGGGTTCACTCTTGGTGTGGTATATTCTATGGATTTGGACAAATGTATACTGACATGTATCTACCATTATACTATCATACAGAATAGTTTCACCACCCTAAAAATACCCTGTGCTCCACCTATTCATTCCTCTTACTTGATTTTTAAATATGCACAACTCTTCTCAACAGTTTCATTTCCATTCAGCCACTTTAAAAAAATTTTAGTTTTCCTTATCAGTTATTCCTGTGTGTAATTTAAAGAGTCAAATACTTCCCAAGACTTATTATGACTAAATATCAGTTCCCAGCCTCTACTTCACCCCTTTTCCTTCTTTAGAGGCAACATTTTCAACTTCTTAATTTTTTTTTTTTGGTGTTTATCTCTATAGCTTTAAATAACATGCTTATATTACTACTTTTAATTTTTTTTAACTTGTAGGAATCATCTAATTATTTTTCACTATCCTAAATCAAGAATTACCTCTTTCAGATCTCTTCACCCCACCACACTCATGAACATTTCCTATACACTCATTTTCCCAGTATAATTTCATTATAATTTTAGTTAGCTCAATAATTTCACTATATAAATGCTATTCATAGCTGAACCAAGTTGAGCCATTGATAAGACATAACTAAAGGAATAGTTAGGGAATTGAAATATAGATTTAAATATTTCCCCAGAGTTCAGCTCACAGAGATAAAAAGAAGAGAAATTGTGAAATACAGGTTAAAGGAAAGTGAAGGATAGAATAAGAGTGCTCAACATATGCTAATGTGAGATTTGGAAGGAGAAAATTTAAAGGATGAGGGGGAATTAAGAGTCAGATAATGTAGACAAAGGAGGAACAATCAAATGACTAGCAGGAACATTTAAAAAATCATACTACTATCTATTGAGACTAAAGGTGAAATAAAGATTTTTCCCAATAAAGTCTGAGAGAGTTGACCATTCACAAACCCTTAATATTAAAAGATGTACTTCTGTGGGAAGGAAATCAAACCTAGAAAGAAGAATCAGTATCTAGGAAGTCATGTTGAACTAAGAAATTGGCAAACAGGTTGGTAATTTTAAATACCCAATGACTGTCTAAAAATAACCCCATAATAATAAGAGCAATTATGACAATGGAGGGGGGTATAAAGTGGTATAAAGTATAAATAAAGTGGAATTAAATATTATATGACCTATCATGGAACATCGGGTTGTATCTATGGTGTTAAAGTATTCTGAGTACTTTGGATTGTCAGGAGGAGTCTAAACATGTGATTACACTCAAAGTATTGAAGTCAAGTAGGTATATTAAATCTTTCTACTAAAATAATTGAAATAAGATGTTTACCTTTTAAATAAATGGAAAATAGAAAAAGGAAAAAAGAAACAAAGAAAAATTTAAGTAGCTAGATCACTCAAAATAATGAAAAGAAATCCACATATAACTGTAGTAACAATAAGTATAAATGGTTCAACATTCCTCATTAAGGACAGAGCTTCTTAGATTAGATAAAACCCCAAATCCAAACTATGTGCTGTTTATAAGAGACACATATAAAGCATAAAGACACAGAAGGGTGGAATGTAAAAGGATAGAAAAGAAAAGCCAAGTGACTATTTGTTAAATAAATAATGAAAGTTCCTGGAGGGCAGAAACTGTTTTTCTCCTCTTATTAACAGACTTCATTTTTAGAGCACTTGTAGGTTCAGTTGTAGGTTCACAGGAAAACTGAGCATCAAGTACAGAGAAGTTCCCATTTACACCCTCCCTGTATTCCCACAGCCTCTCCCACCGTCAGCATCCCCCACCAGAGTGGTACATTTGTTACAATAGTTGAACCAACATTAACACATCATTATCACCTGAAGTCCATAGTTTGCATTAGGTGTCACTCTTGATGTTGTACGTTCTTTGGGTTTTAACAAATGTATAGTGACAAGTATCCACCATTAGAGTATCACATGGAATAATTTCACTTCCTTAAAAATCCCCTCTGCTTCACCTATTCATTGAGACTATGTTTTATATTTATCTTTCTTATTTGCTACAGAGCCATGATTATCTTAGGGGTTTGAAAGTCTATGCTTGGATTTAACTGTTTTACTGAGGCTCTTCTGATTGAATTCATGATAATCAGAGAAAATGAAAAAAGTTGGACATTTCCAAACACTAGATCTTTAGTGACAATGCTGCTGCCACCACCACCAAGTACTTTAAGTCTTTTCCAGACAATTTTCAGAAAAATGGTATTTCTTGCACAAACAGAAAATAAACCTTTTCAGTATTATCTTCTAGAATTAGGAATGCTTAGCCTAACTGTCTGGAAATGTCCCTCTAACATGTTATTTGTAGTATAAAATAATTTGAATGTTCTGTGAAGGATTATAAAATAACCTTAATTTTTTTTGAGTTTGTGATTATTATTATTAATAATTACATTGATTCAATTTATTTATTTATTTTTGGCTGCGTTGGGTCTTTGTTGCTGTGCGCGGGCTTTCTCTAGTTGCGGTGAGCAGGGGCTACTCTTCGTTGCGGTGCGCAGGCTTCTCATTGCGGTGGCTTCTCTTGTTGCGGAGTGTGGGCTCTAGGCGCACGGGCTTCAGTAGTTGCGGCATGCGGGCTCAGTAGTTGTGGCATGCAGGCTCTAGAGCGCAGGCTCCATAGTTATGGCACACGGGCTTAGTTGCTCCGCGGAATGTGGGATCTTCCCGGACCAGGGCTCGAACCTGTGTCCCCTGCATTGGCAGGTAGATTCTTAACCACTACGCCACCAGGGATGTCCCTGAGTTTGTGATTATTATTAAAAGGACTGTCACAAGTCCCAGACCTATGTGACAACCATCAAAGACCCTTGGACAGAAAGAACATCGTCCATCAAGTTAACAATTTATCAATTGATTTTAACAAAAGATTTCTATGATATTTATAGACCTAAATTATATTGAAATTCTCTGTATTAGTTTTCTATTATGCATAATAAATTACTCTAAAACCTAGTGGCTTAAAACAACAAACATTTATTATCTCATGGTTACTGTGGGTTGAGAATTTGAGAGCATCTTAACTGTGTAGTTCTGGCTCAGGGTCTCTCATAAGGTTTCAGTCAAGATGTCAGCTGGGACTGCAGTGGCTGGAGGATTCACTTCCAAGATGGCCCACCCATCTGGCTATTGGCAGGAGGCCTCAGTTCCTTGTCACTTGGGCCTCTCCAGTTGCTGCTTGAGTGTCATGATGGCATAGAAGCTGGCTTACCCCCAGAGTTAGTGATCCAAGAGAGAGCAAGACAGACTCCACAATGTCTTTATGACCCAGACTTTCAATGTCATACTCCATCATTTCTGTAATATCTTATTGATTATACAGTCAGCGCTATTCAGTGTGGGAGGGGACTATACAAGGGCATGAACCAGGAGATGGGGATTACTAAGGGATCATATTGGAGACTGGTGATCACATTCTCAGATATAGATATCAAACTAGGGTTTAGAAAGGATAGAAGCAACATTTTTAAGAAATAAAAGAATTTAGAATTTTATTACTATTTGCATTTTCTCTATCTTCCATAATGACATTTCTTATTTAAATCAGCATTTTGACTTTTCCTTAATTCCTACCTTTTCAAGATTTATTAAGCCTGAAGCTCTTGAAAGTTATGAAAACTGGTGAAATTTAGAGGTTTGTCCACTCAGTGTATAGAAATACTGAGGATTTAATGGTCACTCTGGAATGAATATCTCTGTATATAACTTGATAAGTATATGTATGTCTCATTTAAAGTGAAAACTATCTTCCATCCTTACAATAATTATCTTCATTTTATATGGAGCTTTTCCTAAAGAAAAGGTTGTCTCTTTTGTCAAACTTTTAGCTGTTTCAATGCGACTGAGGCCACATTAAGCACAAGAAAACTGCTTCATTTAAAAAAAATCTTCTCATCATCTTCTAATCTGAAATTTTCCTGTAGTTCAATGAAATTAATGCCTTTAACATTTTCCAACCATACTAGAACCAGAGTAGAAAGTGCTTTTATAATATTTTTAAGGGAATGATATATGAAAACCTGCCTATAATTGGCTAAATGGAGACATTAGAGAATCAAATACCTCATCTCTTTCCGAGGGGCTGCTTCCATGGGGTGATATAAGCTTTGAAAAGTGGATGCAATTTTATGAAATTGGTGGCCTATGATGCATTAAAATCTAGAAAGTCTGCATTTCATTTCAAATTGAGGTCTTGGAAGTAATGCTTTTTACTTATAGCTGCATTATTTTAATAAAACTTCAGGGATAATTATTTTAAAATCACCATCGTCCTGTGTTTAAATGAAAATCACAAAATCGAGATTTAGAACTTCAGAACTGAAAGTACGAATGTTGCTGGAGTCTTTTTAATATAATCTTTAAAGTGGTTTGAAGTAAATCAACAGCTGCCACCATCACCAAACCTCACTCCAGATAATCTTGTATGGGTCCCTTTCTCTTAACCTGGGAGAACTGCAAGTTCCTAGAGGCCTGCACGTGGCCATTTTTATTTTGTCTGAAATCTTCATGGCTACCTACTCCTCTGGGTTAGAGAACAAAGGAGAGGGTATTGTTTTCAGAAGGTTACGGTTTTTTGCACATTTTGTGTCTCAGTTGTCCCCCAGGTCTCACCAGTGTGTGAAAGGAGTTCATCCTTAGACTCCTGAATTGGAACCTGCCAATTGCCGAAGCAGCAGAATCTTCTCGTACCTTCCTAAAAGCAGGCTGGTGGGATAAAGTGTGTCCCACAGGAAATCAGAGCTGATGTCTTTGAATTTGCTATCCTTTTAGCAACAGTGTTCTTCTCCCTCTGACCCAAAGCTCAGCTGCTTTGCTGGGACCCAGTGAGGAAATCCAGAGGGATGGGCTATTGTCCAGGGTGTGGAGATCATAGACAGCCTTTGCCTGCTGATCTCCATTACCTTCCTTGGGACTTTGGCTGGGCTGTTGGAAATGTGAATCTCTTTCTGTTGGTAGGGCTAAGCAGGAAGGATTTGATCTAGACCTGTTGGCAGTCATCTTTGTCACCACTTGGAGAGAACTGTCAGAAAATAAAACCAACACAGAAGAAGAAAGGGCCAGGAAATGGAACGAGGCTCTTTTCTGGACTCCTGCCAGATGACTCAGATTTGTCAATAAAATAAGCCCCCGAATTCTCCCTTCTTGCACTTAAGTAAATTTGAACTGAGTTTTGGTCACTTAAAACCCCCCAAATCTTTATTACAGCAGCAATTTTGAGGTGAAAGTATTGTTTGTAAAAGCAAATGTTATCTCTTGAATTTTCAACCGATAGTGAGGGAAGAATTTGATTGTGGTTTTTTTCTGCTGAGCAGTGGCTGAGAAAAACCCATAGATTTCCAAAGTAAATCCTTGATGTGGCTTTTTGAGGTGCTACAGAAAGAATACAAATGAGATTATACATAAAAATTGGGGAAAACACAGACAGTGGAGTAAGCAAAGACTAATAGAAATATAAAGAGGTTTGGATTGTCTCAGTAGCTGAATTAAGATCTAGGGGAGAGCTAATGAATTTAGTCCACAAATGCTTTGAGGCAAGAATGAATAGGAGAGACTTTTTCTGTTAAAGGAATAAAGAGAGCCATCTGGAGAAATAAGAGCAGTGGATAAAATCAGGACCTGTTGCCTGGGTCAATGTGAGGATGTGAATTGTAGGGTGGGGACAGGTAGGGATGAAGGGCATTGGTTCTATGACTTTGTTCTACGTCCTATTGTCCTATGACTTGAGACACCAAGTCTCAAGACTCTGTGAGCTACCAGGCCAGATAGAGGTTTAAGAACCAGATTAAAATAAAAGGAAGTTTTAAGTTCTGTGCCTGATTTTTGCTTTTGTGTCATGTAACAACATCTCCTTATTTATGGTCTCTGCTCACACGCTAGAGCCAGTGATGTGGTGAAGCCCTTGGGACAAACATAAGAAAAGCGTCCGTATCTGTGTGTGTGTGTGTGTGTGTGTGTGTGTGTTATATTTTATCAGGGCACAAGAGCTGTCTATAGTGTACTTTAATTATTATTCTCTTTGTCTTGTGGAGGGCATTTTGATGAATTGAGAGAGAGAGAAGCTGATTTCTGGGCTCATGCTGTACACACTGGGCAGGGTTTCGCAGAAGCAGCAGGGAGAGAAGGAAGAGGTGC
Organism: Pseudorca crassidens; assembly: GCF_039906515.1. Lineage (NCBI taxonomy): Eukaryota > Metazoa > Chordata > Mammalia > Artiodactyla > Delphinidae > Pseudorca > Pseudorca crassidens. The sequence continues at coordinate 120,907,769 of NC_090317.1, read as the reverse complement.
CTTCACCATCTATGTGATGAAAATACTCTAAATTCAAATTTAGAGAATCCACAGATGTTACTCACCCCACCTCTGAAGCCAATGATGCCGACAAGCATCTCTCCCCAGTTCCATCTCTAGCTATAAAATAGCTCTTTTTGTGACTTTTTCTTCTTTCAAGGCTACCCTAATACTTGGCAAAGAGAGAGAAAATTAAAGGGAAGACAAAGAAGGTAAAATCAAGATACTCCTTCTCCAGGCCCTTGAAGGAAAAGGAGATGTTTTAGCCAGGCTTTCAAATAATGGGAGCTCTGATGGCTAATTTGGACAAAACAGGGAGTAGGATAATCCCCAAGAACAAAAAGGGGAAACAGTCTTGGAGCCTAAGTACATTTCAAGCATTCTGCTTGAGAGTGAGTGGCAAGCAAGGCTGTTAAATTATCTGGTTGGCAAATTCTCAGCCTCTGTCTCGCCCTTCAACCATGCTTCCTAACATCTAAGTTACTCAGAGTCTACATTTAGTGCTGGAATGTGAATTAGAACAGTATATAACTGGGATTATTTCTGAATCCCAGCCTAAAACCTGTGTCTTGGTGTCTGAGAGAAGCAATGGATTCATAGACCAGAATATATTTACATACAAAAGCATTCATCAGTGTTTGTGCTCCGCCTCAAGATGTAACTTGAATTACACTGGAAAATCATGTATTTAAGAATATGTATCTAATAAATCCAGTGTCATCTAGGGAAATAAGACCTGTTATTAGGCTGAAACACTGGCTGGCCATTCATTTTCCTGGTCAAGACCTCGAGGCATGGCAATTTAAGGTTTAGCTCTGAAACAAGCAGCCCTCTCACCTTGGAAACCTTTCCCTGCTTCTGTTGCTAGGTCCTCCAGCCCTGTTCAAGCCCTGTGCATAATAGCTTCTTGTGAGGAAATGACATTTAGAGCTCTCTCGATCTGTCAGCTTAATACCAACGGTTTAAAAATCACACATTATGTGATTAGTGAGGCCTTCTCTTTCCTTACGTCTCAATTTTTCTGCTTCCAAGGTTGAAAATATGTTTAAGAAACAATTTAAAATTGACACCAGTATTTGTGCAATTATTTCCTATCTAACAGTATTGATTTTCCATATTGAAAATGACTTCTTTAATGGGCAAACTATAACATTAAAAAATAGCTGTGGGGGCTTCCCTGGTGGCACAGTGGTTAAGAATCTGCCTGCCGATGCAGGGGACACGGGTTCGAGCCCTAGTCCAGGAAGATCCCACATGCCACAGCGCAACTAAGCCCCTGCGCCACAACTACTGAGCCTGCGCTCTAGAGCCCACGAGCCACAACTGCTGAGCCCACGTGCCACAACTACTGAAGCCCACGCACCTAGAGCCTGTGCTCCGCAACAAGAGAAGCCACCGCAATGAGAAGCCCACACACCACAACGAAGAGTAGCCCCCACTGGCCGCAACTAGAAAAAAGCCTGCGTGCAGCAATGAAGACCCAATGCAGCCAAATAAATAAATAAACAAATTTATTTATTTATTATTATTATTATTTTTGCGGTACGCGGGCCTCTCACTGTTGTGGCCCCTCCCGTTGCGGAGCACAGGCTCCGGACGCTCAGGCCCAGCGGCCATGGCTCATGGGCCCAGCCGCTCCGCAGTACGTGGGATCCTCCCAGACCGGGGCACGAACCCGTGTTCCCTGCATCAGCAGGTGGACTCTCAACCACTGCGCCACCAGGGAAGCCCTATTTTTTAAAAAATAGCTGTGAATGACAGGCTTGCTTGTCATGCCTCATTTCCCCAAAGCATTCCTTTCCAAGTGGGTTGCTGTGGGCAAAAGTAGATAATTATTTATTGAGTAGACTGTTCGGCATTTTCACTTTCTTTCAAGTGCCTGTCACACAGTAGATGCTCAGTAAATAACTATTAATTGTTTGAATGAATTAATGAGTGCCTGATGAATCACCCCACTATTGATTATTTTACACTGAGCTCCAGATCAATGTACAAGTATTGTACTTTTGTGGAAAAAACATTTTAATTATCTTGAAAGGGTATCAACATTGCTATATAGTTTTACCTTAGAAAATTGTTTTGTTGTGGAAAATTTCAAACATACCACAAAATCAAAAGAATTTTATGGTGAATATTTATATACCATCACCTAGATCCCACCATTTATATTTGCCTATACTCGTTTTATCACCTATATCAACTCATCTTATTTTTTGATGCCTTTCAAAGTAAATTGAAGACATCTATACATTCATTCTGTATACTTCAGCATTCATATGACCAATTAGAGTTCAGTATTTGTCTAAAGTTTTTCTTTTGATGTAAAATTTCCATTCAATGAAATACACAAATCTTAAGTGTACGTCCACTGAGTTTTGATGAATACAAACCCCCATCAAGATATAGAACATTGCCATCACTCCAGATAGTTCCTCCATGCCCTTTCCCAGGCAAACATTGATCCCCCCCTTCACACTCTCTTTCCCACCAGGAAACCACTATCCTAGTTATTTTCCACTATAGATCAGATTTGCCTGTTCTAGAACTTTACATGAATGGAATCATACAATTTGTATCCTTTTGTGGATGGCTTCTTTCACTTAGCATAATGTTTTTGAGATTAATAAATATTTTAGTGTGTATTGGTAGCTCAGTCCCTCTGTTGCTGAGTTGTATTTCATTATCTGACTATATCATAGTTTGCTTATCCATTCTTTTATTGATAGACACCTGGGCTGTTTCTAGTTTTGACTATTAAAAAGAAAGCTGCCATGAACATTTGTGTACAAGTCGTTTTGTGGACATATATTTTCATTTCTCTTAGGTAATACCTAGGAGGAATTACTTGATCATAGGATAGATGTTATGTTTAGTTTTGCCAGAAACTGCCAGACCTTTTGCCAAATGGGCTGAACACTTTTACAGTCATAAAAACAATGTATGAGAGTTCTGATTGTCCCAAATCCTTGCCAACATTTGGTGCTGTCAGTCTTTTTAATTTTAGCCATACTGGTGTATGTGTAGTATTTCATTGTGTTTTTAATTTGCATTTCCATAATAACTAATGATGTCAAGTAATTTTTCATGTGCATTTCAGCCATTAGCACATGTTCTTTTATGAAGTGCCTATTTAAATATTTTGCCCATTTAAAGATATTTTTGTTTTTTATTATTAATTTTTAGGCATTCTTTATATATTCTGGATACCAGTCCTTTGTCAGATATATGGTTTCTGAAGCTTTAGGGCTTTAGCTTTCATGTTTAGGTCTAGGATATATCTCAAATTAATTTTTGTATATGGTACAAGGTGGAAGCCGATGTTATTTTTTTCCCTTTAATATAAATATCTAATTATTGCAGCAGCATTTGTTGAAAAGACTATTCTTTTCTTTCTGGATTCCTTTGGTGCCATTATAAGAATCAGAGGACCATGTAATTGGGGGTCAATTTCTGGGCTATATTCAGTTCCATTGATCTTTTTGTCAATCATTATGCCACTACTACACTGTCTTGATAATTTTAGCATAATTATCTCTGTCATGATAATTTCATGAAGTTAGGTAGTTTAAGTTCTTTTTTTTTTTTTTTTTTTTGCGGTACGCGGGCTTCTCACTGTTGTGGCCTGTCCATGGCTCACGGGCCCAGCCGCTCCGCAGCATGTGGGATCTTCCCGGACCAGGGCACGAACCTGTGTCCCCTGCATCGGCAGGCGGACTCTTAACCACTGCACCACCAGGGAAGCCCAAGTTCTTAACTTTACTCTTTTTCAAAGTTCTTTTGGCTACTCTATGTTCCTTGATTTTTCATATACTTCTAGCCTTAGCTTGTCGCTTTCTACAAAAAAATTCTGCTGAGGGTTTGATTGGAATTGCATTGTATCTATAGATTAATTTTGTGAGAACTGACATCTTGATAAAACTGAATCTTCTAATCTAGGAAATGATTTATCTCAACATTTATTTAGATCTTTTTTAACTTCTTTCAACAATGTTTTATATTTTTAATGTAGAGATCATAGAAGTCTTTTGTTAGATTTATTATGTTATATATTATGTTATATATAACATAACATGCTATATATTAGAATTATTCTGTGATTTTTAATACTATAGATGGAATCTTTAAAATTTCATTTTCCAATTGTTTGTGACACTGCTTGATTTTTTAACTTAACATTGTATTCTGTGACTTTGCTAAATTTACTTATTAGTTCTAGCATTTATTTTGTGATTCTTTAGGCTTTTGTATATAGTCATCTCATCAGCAAATATAGACAGTTTTACTTTTTCCTTTCCAATCTTTCTGCCTTTTATTTCTTTTAACTTTAACATTCTGCCTTATTGAATTGGCATATTGAATAGCAGTGATGACAGTGGGCAACCTTGCCTTTTCACAGTCGTGAGCAAAAAATTCAGACTTTCAGGTTTTTTTTTTTTTTTTTGGTACACGGGCCTCTCACCGTTGTGGCCTCTCCGCAAGGCATGTTGGATCTTCCTGGACCAGGGCACAAACCTGTGTCCCCTGCGTCGGCAGGTGGACTCTCAACCACTGCACCACCAGGGAAGCCCTAGCTTCAGGTTTTTAAAAGATGTCCTTTATCAGGTTGAATACATTCCCTTTTATTCCTGGTTTGCTAAAAGTTTATGTGATGAGTGGATGTTGAATTTTTTTCTGCATCTATTCAAATTATCACATAGTTTTTCTGCTTTATGCTGTTAATATGGTTAATTACCTTGATTGATCTTACCTTGATTGATCTTTAAATGTTAAACAACTTTGCATTCCTGAGATAAACCCTACTTGGTCATCATGTATTATCCTTTTGATATATTGTTGGGTTCCATTTGCTAGTACTTTGTTAAGGATTTTTTTGCATCTATGTTCATGAATGTTATTGGTCTATAAATTTCTGTTTTGAACTGCCTTTATCAGGTTTTAGAATTAGGGTGATGCTGACCACACAAAATGAATTGAGCAGTTTTCTCTCATCCTCTATTTTCTGAAAGAGTTTTGGTAAGATTGGTATGATTTCTTCCATAAACATGTGATAGAATTTACAAGTGAATCTAGAAAATTTTTAAACTATGAATTTAATTTTTCTAATAGATATAGGGCTATTCTGTTTCACACCCTACATCCAATCTATCAAAAAATTCTATTGACTTTACCTTCGAAATATATCCAGAATCTCAGTTCTTCTTATCACCTCCTTGGCTACCATCTTGGACCAAGCATCCATGGTCTCTTTCTGGACTACTGCAGTATCTCTTTCAGGATTATTGCAGTAACTGCCTTGCTGAATTTTTTTGTTTCTGCCCTTGCTCCCTTTAGTCTGTTCTCAATACAGCAGCTAGTGTGCCACTTAACATAAGTCAGATCATGTCACTCCACAAAACCCTCATCCAGAGTAAAAGTCAAATCCTTGCAGTAGCCTGTAAGGTTCCACATGGTCTAGCACTACATTACCCTTATCACTTCTCATTCTTATACTCTCCCTCTCGGTTACTTCTCTCTTCACTGGCCTTCTTGCTGTTCCTTGAGCAAGCCAAGCATACTTTGCCCCAGATTCTTTCCACATGCTTTCCCCCATCTGCTCAGCACCTCCCCCACCAAATATCCACAAGTCTTGCTCCCTCATCTCCTTCAAATCTTTGTGCAAATGTCATCTTCTAAAAGGAGCTGTCTCTGCCCACCTAACTTAAAATCCCCAGTGCCTCCTGGCACTCCCTGCCCTTCATTCCTTTTTCCTTGTTCTCTGTATACTTATGACTTTCTAATGTACTATACCATTTACTTATTTTGTTTATTGTTTGTCTCTCTTTTCTGTAAGTGCTATGTGAGCCTAGATTTTTGTTCATTTTATGTCCCGTTGCATCTGAGAATCTAAAACGGTGCCTGGTAAATAGGAGCTACTCAATAAATTTTTGTGTAAAGAATGAACTGTGCTCTCAGATTCATAAGGTTTCCAAAACCAGCTTTAATGATAGTAGCTTTTCCCTGATGATACCCTTAGCTTTCAACATTTAACAAATCAGACTTTTTTTGAGGCTGGATCTTTTGTAAATAAATGATATCATAAGACAGTGGTTTCATATCTTTGTTGGCAGCAGACTCACAGGAATTATCCTCAGGAGCAATGTGTTATTTTACAATAGTTGACAGAATTGAGAGGTGAGCTTGCTAAATGAAAATTCTTTGTTATTAATCCCACAACCCCTCCCCCATGCTACAATATTTTTCAATACAGAACATCCCAACATGAGTCTTACCATCCTTCTCATTTAATAAAAATTTATACAAGATATATATATACACACAAGGTAAGAAAGAGAGATGTCCTCTTATGAGTTTATGGTGATTTGAATGGATGAAGTTTGCAAACACCAATATTTTAAACTATTCCTTTGCTTGGTGCCCCTGAAGTTTTCACACTCTGGGACAATGCGTAATAATAAGATTTGGGAATTCAAAGAAATATGCCTTCTTTTGAAACATGGAAAAGGATGCTTGTGAAAAGAGAAGTAGGAAAGAAGAACAGATATAATGCATTCCTCAGGCAGATCTCTTACAGGAGGGATTGCTTATATATGGAAGGTGACTTGAAATTGTTTTCCTCAAAACTATTTATGTCCATGTACCCCTTGGAAAGTCTCTGTATAACCCCAGTTTGAAGACTGTTGCTATAGTTTTAACTCCATTCTTTTGCTGCCTTGGTTCTCTTAAATCATTTTGGTAAACATGCGTTTAGTGGAGGAGACAGGATATTTGTAATAGAGATTTTTAGTAACTGTAGGCTTGCTTAAGGTTTTCTTTAAATCTGAAATGATGAATATAGAGCCCATGTTTTAAGGATGCTTGTGAAGTGTTCCCATGTGTGTGGCCAGTCTCCACCTGGAGAGCTGCTTTATCATCCCTCACAGGGCCTTCTGTGGGCTACAGAATCTTGATTGTGACTGACAGAATATTGCAGTTTCTTCTAACTGCATTATAACCCAGAATATGTGGAAGCGTTAAAAGAATTTGATTGTAAAGCTTCTAAATCAAAGCTCTCATTTCTTTTTAAATTTATTTGCAAACTTTCCATGTCAAAAGAGAATCATATTGTACTTATCTTTATAGATGTATTTTTCCTAGTAGGTCATAGTATTAGTTATCTACTAACAATTATCCCAAAATTTATTGGCCTAAAACAACAAACAGTTATTATTACACAGTTTCTGTGCGTCAGAAATTCAGGAATGGTTTAGCTGGATGGATTTGGCTCAGGTTGCAGCTAAGACATGGGGCTGCAGTCATCTGAAGGCTTGACTGGGGCAGGAGGCTCCACTTCCAAAGTCATGAAATGACTATAGGAAGGAGGCCTCAGTTCCTTGGCATTATTGGTGAGAAGTCCCAGTTTCTTGCCATATGGGCCTCTTCATGGGCCTGCTTGAATATCTACACAACATGGCTGCTTTCTTCCCCTGAAATGCGTGATCAAAGGAAAAGAGCAAGGAGGAAGTCACAATGCCTTTTATATCCTAATCTCCGATGTCATAGACTGTCACTTCTACCATTCTATTCACTGGAAGCAAGTCACTGAATACAGCCCACATTTAAGGGGAGAAGAATTAGATTCTACTCTTTGAAGGAAGGAGTATCAAATGATTTGTGGACATATTTTAATACCACCACAGTCATGTATCTGGATCAAAAGTAGGTTGCTCTTCTTCTTTGACTTAGGCTTTCCATCTTAGATAAAGCCAGGATAGAAATATATCTCTGTTTTCAAGAGAAGGCACAGATACAGTGAATGACAGGCCCACTTACACAGTTAGAAAATGATGGTCTGGGATTAGCTCAGGTCTTCTGACAGCAGTAATTCCTTCTACTCTTTCATTGTAGTTTTCAACCCAATTATGTCAATAAACATTTGAAAATAAGTCTTTCTGTTAATAACTCACCAGTGCATAGTTGAAAAATGACCATGCAACAGTGCATTATCTATTTTTTGTCCTTATTTGAGCACCATTAAAATATTTCATTGGGATAATATCCCCATTAACCAAAGAAGAAACAGATTCCTATGTAAGGAACCATTTCCATGGAAATGATTTTCAATTGTTCAGATTATCTTTCAAAATATTTGACCTGTTTGTTGAAAATGGTACATTGGAAAATAAAAGTTTGTTTTGTTTCCTTTTAATGACTTGAACTTTTTTTGATTAATTCTACAAAGATTTTTCATTTAACAGATTTGTAGCTAAGAGTTGGCAGCATGACAACCTGTGTACGCTTTACTGTCTTTAGAACATCATTACACTGTCCTAAAAGGTCAGGCATTGTAAGAGGTGCTGATAATTTGGGTCCTTGTTAACAGCAAAGACAAGAAAATAACTGAAGTAATTATTTCTCAACTGTTCACAAAATAGTTGAAATTTGATTTCAGAGACTCCATATTATAGTAGATTTTTCTTTGTTTGTAAACAATGGTTATCTTGGTCCTGGAAATAAATAATCATGCAGTTTTTAAATAGATAATACTACTTGTGTATCACTAGCAACTTTTCTGAATCATCTCTTTAAAAATAATGGCCTGGTAGGAATGTCATAAAACTACTCAGAGTACGCGCCCGTGGAAGGCTCCTGACATTTGTCATTGGTTTTGTTATAATGGCTCAAAAAGGGAGTTATTCTATTTGGTCATACTGTTGGTTCTTTATCCTAGACATATGTCTACAAGCAGCATACTTCTGTGGCAAGTCCTCCAAATTATAACATTCTCAGCCAATCTTATAGAATAAAAAATCCCTTTGCTAATGGGAGAAGCACTTGGGGGAGGCACTTTATTAAACTTTCAGCCATGAAGTACAAATATCATTATATCCTTTGGTTTCTCCCTTGAATTATCTATCCTATTAGTCAACTCACAGTGTATTATAAAATGAGCATACCTGCTCCTCAACTACATTTCTTTTGCTATATTACAAGATGAGTGTCTCTGGCAGGAAGAGCACTGATAGGTGTGTGGTCTTTGGAGAAGGCTGAGTTAGGGGGAGAAGAGAGGCAGGATCTCATTGCTGAGGTTTATGTTTAGAACTGTGCTCTCTCCTTTCAGTGCAGTACATGGGCACCCTGTGAGGTGATAAGTACATTGTCTGATTGGTCTCACTCCAAATTTGCTACCCTTTGTTAAGGGCAGGGCTGGTGGTATAAAGATTGGGTGTAAAAAGAACGACCCAAGAGACGGAAGCAGCAGCACGTTAGAAGGCAAGGAAGATGGGGTGGCAAAGCTCATTTTTGGGCTCCAGGTTTGGACCGTGGTGACAGTCAGACTGTTGACTTTTGGGGAGGCAAAGAATGTCTATTATTATTTTAAAAATAAAATTCGTTCTTGACAAAATACAGATAAATAAAAAGAAGAGAACAACCAAACAAAAAGGGTCATATTCTCACTGCTCAGAGAATCCATGTTAACATTTAAAATGTAACAAAATTAACATACTGTCATGTTTAGAAAATCTAACTAAAAGAGAAATATGCAAATGAATAGTTCAGGCATCTTTTCCTGCTCACCTTTCTAACCCAATCCACTTTTCCAAAGGTGACCACTGTTAACAGTTTCTTAGTATTCCTTAAAAAAGAGTAAAAACCTATTTGGGCCTGATAGAGTGCAAATCAGCTCAGACTGAAAAAGAAAGAAAGAGTCCCTTCCATCATTAAAGCCAGGGGGCTAGACACAGATAAAATCAGATGCAAAGTTAACAGAAAACATTCTTTCTCCCATGATTGTGCAGCAGCTGTAAGATGCTATAATGGCCTCCTTTTTGAGTGGCTCCTGCTTTCTTACTGATGACCGCCCCAAAGCCCTACTTTGCTATACTCATCTGTTATCAAGAGACCCAATCTTGCCAAAGTCCCATCATCTCAAGGCAGCACTCAATCTCCTAATGCTGTCTTGGGAAAGCAACCAACCCAGAACTGATTGCCACCCCCTTAAACTCTCCTCAGAATCCTTTAGCAAGAACCCAAACCTTATAAAAGATGTGTCCACCGTTCTCCTGGAGGGCCTTCCCTCACTGCATCAAGATAATAAATCTGACCTTGTCATACTACCAGCTTATCCTTGGTGGTCTTTGGCTGTTCAGGCTTTAACATAAGCAATTTTCTTTTCTTTTTTTTTAAAAAAATATTTAGTTATTTAGGCTGCGCTGGGTCTTAGTTGCAGCACGCAGGATCTTCACAGCATGCAAACTCTCAGTTGAGGCACGCATGCGGGATCTAGTTCCCCGACCAGGGATTGAACCTGGGCCCCCTGAATTGGGAGCGTGGAGTCTTACCCACTGGACCACCAGGAAAGTCCCACATAACCAATTTTCTATTCATCTATCTGCTTTTTAATTTACAAAAACGATTTACTTTACACACTGATTTGCATGTGCCTTTATTGTTTAATGATAAATCTTGGAGACCCATCTATGTCAGAGTATAAAGATCTACTACTGCAGAGTTTCCAAACTAAGAATGTACCATAATTTGTTTAAATGTAAGTCCCCTATTGACACACACACTTCAGCTACTCCTAGGTTTTTGCTATTGCAAAAAAGGTGGCAATTAACATCTTTACACACATATCACTATAAATTTGTGGTTGAACTACCCAGCATCCACTCCCAACTTCTCCCTTCTCCACGGTACCCAGCTTTTCTCTCTGAGGAAGACAGCCCATCTTTATCTCCAGGGATTGATTCTGATTGATTTAAGCCATGTAACAAAATCAGAAGTGTGCCTTTGCCTTAATTTAGTCTAATTAGGCTAAACATAAGCATTGTTGCTTGGAACATGGACCCCAGAGTGCTTTCTATATCCTACAATATCTGTAGCCCCAGTTGGGACTGATAATCATTTAATGACCACTATGGAAAACATTGGTTAGCTAAATTAACCGTGGAAATTTGAGTGGAAAGGAGAGAATCTCATGATATTGTTGAGCTGCTGGATCACCCAACCCTGAAGTCCATCTTAGGCGGAGGCTATTGGTTCCCTACCCATACCCACTTGTCTTTACTACTTCAGTGCACACTGCTCCGACTTTTGTCAGTACTGAATTCTTTGCCTGAGGGCTTTCTCTTACCACTGGAGTCCCTTTTGCTGTCTACTTAGCAGGATGGAATGAATGTCCCTCAGGGACAGCTCTCAACCAGTGACTCATGGTATAAATACCCCTCCCTGCTAGGGTGGATTACCTCTGAGGCAAATGTTTTACACTGGCTCTCAGGGTTTCCCTAGTGGAATTAAACTCTGGTTGTCCAGGATTCCCTGGTGGTCCAGTGGTTAAGTCTCCGTGCTCTCCATGCAGGGGCCCTGGGTTTGATCTCTGGTCAGGGAACTAGATCCTGCATGCTGCAACTAAAAAGCAAAATCCCAGATGCTGCAACGAAGATCCCACATGCCGTAACAAAGACCCGGCGCAGCCAAATAAATAAATATTAAAGAAAAAAAAAAACCTCTCGTTGTCCACAGTGGAAATTAGCTTGATACTGTACCCTCTATCGGCTCCCTTCTTGTCCCTGTCACACCTTTCCATTCTTTTATTGGTGTTTCCTTCACCTTCCAAAAGTAGCCCAAACTATTAACCGTCTTACTCCTGAATTTTGCAAGTCTTTGAGCCAACAAGCCCCCTTTATTGTTTAAGCCGGATTGCACTTATTTTCTGTTACTTGCTAGAAAAGGGCTCTAAATGATACATATCTTTGGGGGCGTTATCTGAGGAGTGAGTCAATTTTGTGAACATACCTGAGCAGTGAATATTTTGGGGCTGGTACACACATTTTGCATGTGAATAGATATTGTCCTCCAGAATGCTTCTACTAATTTGCAAGAGATTTATCTCTCTAAAAAGTAATCCTTACTTTAGTTACCCAGATCTTTCTCTTTTCTTTACAAAAGTACCCAATGGTACTGAGCACTAAAGTGAATTTGAATAACCTGAAGCTTTTTAGAATCCTCATAGCCTGTTCCAGGAACTGCCACCCAATCAATTATGCTTTGCACATAACTGAGAATGTTCTATAGCAACCCAACAGAGAAACATTGTCTTCCCTTTTTATGGAGTTTCTCATTTGTTTACTATCAGTGCAACTCTGTGTGAATTACTTCCCCATTAAGAGCTTAGGTTTTACAGCTATCATTTATTCAACATTGTAGCTGTGCTGAATTGGACTATTGATCAATTTCACATGGTGGTGAGCAAGTTGCAGGCCAAGTAATTTTCCCCCATGGACACAGCAATGTTATTGTGAAACATATTCATAGAAATATCTACCCCAGTGAGATATTGGGTTTTTTGGAGGTTTTTGTTTATCACTGATGGTCTAAATACCATCTGATATAAACAAATTTCAATAATATACATAATGTCTTTGAGACAAAAGTAGCTAGGCCTCAACCTTTTTGATAACAGAAGACTTAGTCTGTTATGCGCATACGCTAGTCCAGACCCATGGGGTTCCATTTAAAACACATCATGTTTAAAGTTTCTAACTCAGCTGACCCTCAGAGCTCTGGAAAAAGTGAACTCGTATCTTCCCTCCCTTACCTTTTCTGTCCCTTTTAAAAGTATTCCTTTCTCAAAGATAGCATTTGGCATACTTTGTATTAGAGATTTGCCCTGTTCATCCTCCTCCTCATGAAATCCCATTCATAATTTCAGTGAGGTTAAGGGTAGAGATTAAGGTTTTATCACTTTTAATTTAAGAATACCACGGAGAAAAAGAAACAAAAGATTTCTTTTATGGACCAGGATATGCTCTGTTTTGGTAAATGTTCTTTGTGCACTTGAAAAGAATGTGTATATTGCAATTTTTGAAGTGTTGCATGAATGTTAATTAGGCATTTGGTTGATAGTGGTGTTCAAGTCTTCTGTATCCTTATTTGTTTTCTATTTGTTCTTTCAATTATTAGAAAAGGGTGGGGAAATCTCTAAGTATAATTATATATTTGTCTATTTCTCCTTATACTTCTATTAGTTTTTAATTCATGTAATCTGTTACTAAGTACATACAAACTTAGGATTGTCATGTCCTCTTGTTGAATTGGACTCTTTATGAAATGACCCTCTTTACTCTTATTAATATTATTTACTCTGAAATCTACTTTGTCTTATATTAAAGTAGCAAGTCCTGCTTTATTTTAGATTAGAATAGTATCTTTTCTCATCTTTTTAGTTTTAACCTACTTCAGCCTTTATATTTAAAGTATATCTCTTAAAAGTAGTATATAGTTGGGTCTTGGCTTTTTTTAATCCAATCTGACAATTTCCATTTTAATTGGGTGTTTAAACCATTTACATTTCATGTTTTAGTAGCGAGTTATTGCTGCAGAATAATCTTACCACAAACTTAGCAGCTTGAAACAACACCCATTTATTATCTCACTGTTTCTGTGTGCCAGGAATTAAGGCACAGCCTAGCTGAGTCCTCTGCTTCAGGGTATCTCACAAGGTTGCAATCAAAATGTCAGGCAGGGCTGGGGTCTCATCTGAGGCTTGACTGAGGAAGAATCTATTTCTAAGCTAATGTGGTTGTTGGCAGGATTCAGTTCCTTGCATGCTGTCAAAATGAAGGCTGCCTTCAATTCCTTGCCATGTGGACTTCGTCATATGGCAGCTTACTTAATCAAAGCTAGCAAGGGGAATAGTCAATAAGAGAGAGTCTGCTTGCAAGATGAAAATTATAGTATTATGTAGCAGTCATGGAGGTGACATTCTACATTCTATTGGTTAGAAGCAAGTCACAGGAGAGGATTACACAAGGGCATGAATACAAGGAGACAGGGATAATTGGGGGCCATCTTAGAGTCTTTCCACCATGTATGTGATTACAGGTATGGTTGGGTTTATATCTACCATCTTTCTATTTATTTTCTATTTTCTAACAGTATACTGAGGTATATTTTTAGATTACTATAAATATTCTTAAGCTTTCTTCTGAGTTGCAGTTAAGTTACTTAGAAACAGTTTGATACTTTTGAGTCTTAATTGTCTATAATTATAATTGTCTATAATTGACTATAATTGTCATTAGGTGAGATCAGTGCTGTGTAGTCTAGTGCTGTATTTCCCTCACAACTGAGGTAAAACCCTTTTTAGTATTCTACCCAATGCCCTATGAATTATAAGTTTTCCACCCAGCCTGATAGGAATGGGCACTATTTTTGGCCCTGTGTGATCTCCAGGGATTTCTCCCTTTAAACTTCTCTGGTGTTCCTTTCCTCATGTGCATGTGCTAACTCATATGTTGAATATTCAAGGGGCACCCTCTGCAGATCTCCAGAGTTTCCTTCCTATGTAGCCTTCTCCTCTTTGGTATTCTGCCCGATAACTCTTACTGCTTTGGCCTCCCAGCTCTATATTCTCAACACAGAAGTCTGCCAGGACTGTCCTGGGTTCCTTTCTCTATGCAGTAAGCTGGGGCAATCATAGGGTTCATCTCATTTATTTAAGATCATTGTCTTTTGTTGCCTGATTATGACATCATGAAAGCCATTTTTCATACATTTTGACCATTTTTTCTTTTGGCAAGAAAGTAAATCTGGTGCCTATCATTCTATCTTAGCTGGGAATGGACGTATCCTCTATATCCTCTTTCATTTTTAATCCTCTACAGGCAGTCAGTGTTCAATTAATAATTGAGCTGAGTTTAGTATATGGCTTATATTCTTGAGAAAAGCGTGTAAGTCTGAGTTAGGTTGGATGCTTCAGAAGTAGACCCTGAGATTTGGATTCTTTTGCAAATGCCCTATTGAGGAAGTGTTCTCAGGAAAAGAGGATGGGGAGTAGTGGGCTAGGACAAAGGGCGGAATCAAGCAAGGATGTGATTTCAGCTCAAGACTATTTCAGCCTGATCCTTTGGGGAGCTCTAGAGCACAAATTGTTCTGCAAAGATGGTTCACCTTTTAGGCAAATGCGGGGATGGGGGGCTTTCGTGCATCCCTGTTACTGCCTCTTGCAGGGAATTACCTGCCCAGCAACACAGCTTCCAATCATACAAAGACAACTTTCTAGAGAAGGAGGCAGCTGCAAGCCTTTAACAGCCAACGCTCACAGCATCTGGGGGATAGATGTCTGGACTGAGTAAAGCCATCTGAGGCACAACAACAACAATATCCCCTATATTGTTTATGAGTCTATCCCCAAAATGCCTTGTACTCAGTAGGCATTCTGTATGTTAGTGCCTTAAGGTATAGAACTACAGCAGTATCATTGTTTTGCCGAAATCCTACTTTTGGTTTTAAGGTTCAATGGAATCGCTGGCAAAATAACTACTTGTTTCACACAAATAAACAGCTTTAATCAATTCTTTAATGAAAGGTGACTTAACTTAATCTTGATATACAATCATTAGAAGGAAAGGAATAAGAATATTAGAGAGACATAACAGGGTATGCATCACTGAATTGGGCTGACACCTACTTCCAGATCCAAACAGCAGATGGGAGGTCCCGAGTGACAGCAATCTGGAGCCCCAGTTGGGAAGGGTCCTGGGCGGTGCGTCCACCCCACGGATGAGACTTCAGATTGGAGTTCTGGGGGCTTCCGTTTATAATTCCAGGCCGCAAACAGATATTAGTTTGCGCAAAAACGGCTCTGGTTCAGTTGTAACAATGCTGCTAATTTCACCACGTTAGTCACAAGATTTTCTAGACCCCAGGGGACTGGCCAGGTCCCCAGGGCTCAAGAAATTCCAAGACCCACTCCCTTTCTTATCGTAAGTGCCGCTTGACTTGCTAGCAGCAGTTGTTAGGTGAGCAAGCGAAGGGCAGTCCAGGCAAGGTCACAGGTCAGGCAGAGGCCTGCTTCTGTCTCTGAAGCCTGAACAAGACTACTTTATTAATTTTCCCAACAATCATATCTCCAAGGAATAAATTATTTCATATGGGTAATTTTCTAGGTATTGAAGATTGCACTTTGAAAAACTTTTTGATGAGAATGTTTCTAAAATGTGTCATATATTTTCCTTACATCACACAGAGCAGTGGTCTCCAACCTTTTTCGCACCAGGGACCGGTTTCGTGGAAGACAATTTTTCCATGGATCAGGGTTGGGGGGGATGGTTTGGGGATGATTCAAGCGCATTACGTTTATTGTGCACTTTATTTCTGTTATTATTACCTTGTAATATATAATGAAATAATTATACAACTCACCATAATGCTGACAGGAGGCGGAGCTCAGGTGGTGATGCGAGCGATGGGGGCAGCTGTAAATACACTCGCCCACCGCTCACCTCCTGCTATGCGGCCCGGTTCCGGGGGTTGGGGACCCCTGACACAGAGGATGAGATCAGAATGATCTTTCCATGATGACTCAGGGTAATAATTTAGAAACCTCAAACGCTTTGCTGGGGTGAAAATCAGCAGGAATTTTCTTTTCTAAATATTTAGGTGAATATTGGAAGCACAGTATAAGGCAGCATGCTGGGCTGTCAGGTATCAGCTGTCATCACTCTTAATAGTACACTGGGTTCTTGAAAGTTTCTTCAACTTCAAATCTCTGAGGTCTGAGAAGTCCAATGATCGAAGATGTCAGGTTTATGAGAAAATAAACTGCAAGTTATGTCCTGAGGGCCTCTTCTAGAGTGGATTACATACAAGGTTTTAGTGCTTTGGCAATCGACAGATGATGTGTCAGGTGCTAAAACATGCTGGTGTTTGGTTCTCATTTGTGGCCGAATCCTGCATCCTGGGATGCTCTAAACTTCAGCATCTCTGGGAATACTATATTCGGAGTCCATCATTATTAAGTTGATGGTTGATTTTTCAGATGAGAGAAAGAGTTGATTTGACAAATTTCATCCTTATGGGCATTAAGGAATTGAAGAAAAGATGAAATTTGTTTTTTTACTAATTTTCTGACTTAGAACCTTTAGAAGTCATTTGTTGTTTTTACAGTCTGAGATTAGGGAAGGTTTTTAAAGTAGTGAAGAATTAGAATGGATTGTAAGAAAATGAGATTGTTTGCATTTCAGTATTTCATGACCTCCAAGACCTTTTTTTCCCCCAGAAAAATGGCAGTGAATTCAGTGGTACTTCTGTGTGATAAATAGGGGCTCTGCCTTAAATTGAAACTGAAAATAGAAAGTATCCTGATACCTGGAGCTTTTTTCTTCATAATGGTCTTACTGCTCAGGAACTGAATGTGAGCTGAGAGGTGAGCAGTGAGATCCAATGGGTTTGGTACAGTGATGTGCTGGAGCCTGCTCTATGAGAGCCAGTTGTGTATGTCTCTTTCCAACTCTACCTTAGTGATGTCCTATTGATAGCTTGAAATTGGCCATGGTGGGAATGTTTACACAATGGATATTGGCAAACACTATAAAGCAGGCTTTTTTTTTTTAAACCCAAAGAGCCAGTTGTTAAACATTTTCCAATACACCACTGATCTCTAGACCGGTGGCCTTAGCCACAAGCACTAAGTAATGCTTTATTCAAGGTGACTTTTTTTTAAAAAATTGAGGTATAATTGACATATAACACTGTATTAGTTTCAGGTGTACAGTATAATGATTTGATACTTGTATATATTGCAAAATGATCACAATGTCTAGTTAACATCCATCACCATACATAGTTAAAACTTTTTTTTCTTGTGATGAGAACCTTTAAGATTTACCCTTAGCAACTTTCAAATATGCACTACAATATTATTAACTGTAGTCACCATGCTGTACATTACATCCTCATGAGATATTTATTTATTTATTTATTTATTTATTTATTTTGCGGTACGCGGGCCTCTCACTGTCGTGGCCTCTCCCGTTGCGGAGCACAGGCTCCGGACGCGCAGGCTCAGCAGCCATGGCTCACGGGCCCAGCTGCTCCGCGGCATGTGGGATCCTCCCGGACGGGGGCACGAACCCGCGTACCCTGCCTCGGCAGGCGGACTCTCAACCACTGCGCCACCAGGGAAGCCCGAGATATTTATTTTACAACTGGAAATTTGTACCTTTTAATCCCCTTCATCCATTTCGCCCACCCCATCCCCCAGCCTCTGGCAACCACCAATCTGTTCTCTGTATCTATGAGCTCAGGGTTTGTTTGTTTTTTCCCTGACTCCTCATTTAAGTGAGATCATATGGTATTCATCTTTCTTTGTCTGACTTATTTCACTTAGCATAATACCCTCAAGGTCCATCTCTGTTGTTGTAAATGGCAAGATTTCCTTCTTTTTATGGCTGAATAATATTCCATTGTATATATATACACCATATTTTCTTTATCCTTCATCATCGATGGACGTTTACATTGTTTGATGTCTTGGCTATTGTAAATAATGCTGCAGTGAACATGGGGTGCATATATCTTTTTCATTTGCTTCGGATGAATACCCAGCAGTGGAATTCCTAGAGCATATGATAGTTCTATTTTTAACTTTTTGAGGAACCTCCATACTGTTTTCCATAGTGGCAGCACCAATTTACATTCCCACCAACAATGCACCAGGGTTCTCTTTTATCCACATCCTCGCCAACACTTGTTATTTCTTGTCTTTTTGATAACGGCCATCTTAACAGGTGTGAGGTGATATCTCACTGTGGTTTTAACTTGCATTTTCCTGATGATTAGCAATGTTGAGCATCTTTTCATGTACCTTTTGGCCATCTGTATGTCTTCTTTGGAAAACTGTCTGTTTAGATCCCCTGCCCATTATAAAATCAGATTGTTAGCTTTATTGCTATTGAGTTGTGTGAGGTCTTTATATATTTTGGATATTAACCCATTATCACATGTGTGGTTTGCAAATATTTTCTCCCATTCTGTAGGTTGCCTTTTCATTTTGTTGATAGTTTCCTTTATTATGCAGAAGCTTTTTAGTTTGATGTAGTCCCACTTGTTTATGTTTGCTTTTGTTGCTCAAGGCGACCTTCTTGGACAAAGAAAAATTAGACTCAGATGAACTTAGAGCCATTAAATTGCTAAAATGTTTCTATCTTTCTGTCAAGAGAGACAGTATCAGCAAATCCAAACCCTTTATTTATTTGTTTTTAACCAAAAGGAAACTGAGTCTAATAAATAAGTAGAAAGCAACTTTGCCAGATCATATATTGTATAAAGAGTAGGGTTTGGATTAGAACCAGGTCTCTTGACTCTTTGACCAGAGAGTTTTAAAAAATTATTTTAAATAGTACATATTATTGTTAATAATATAAAGGTAATGCTACGAAATGAAATATTTACTAAGAAATATATTACCAATTAAGTGTATTAATACTTAATGTATAAATTAATAATTTAATACCTAGTGTGTTATAGGCACAGAACTGGCAACTTACAGTATGATCTCATTTAACCCCTACCACAATCATGTGCATTGTAATCCCCATTTTACCAGAAAAGAATCAAAGATGAGAGAGATTATATAATTTATGCGAGTTCACACAGCTAGGGGTAGCAGAAGCGGGGTAGCAGAGGCAGCGAAGCAGAAGGCTCTTCTGTTTTGAAAGCCTCCTCTTCTCCATTTGCTGGATTGCCTTTATAAACATGACATTAGCAGGCTGGGATTGCATCCCAATAGGAGACACATTTATTTACTTCAAAAATGCTTTGGAAAATAAAAGAACTAAGCACAAAAACGAGACTTTTCTCTTAAACTACAGTGCTTCTTTCTATGGTGCTCTCCCCGTCTTTCACAGAGACCTGTAGAGGGAAATGGCCTGCCCTTCACAGCAGTGAGCTTTGTGCCTTTGCAGTGCTCCCCTGAGTTTGTGAAATTCCTGCTGTGTCACATTGCATTGGTCCTGCTGGGAAAATTTACTGATCAAGCTTGATTTCTCCTCTGATAACCCACCCTTTGTCAATTTGGTTAATGTTATTCGTTTATGTGGTCTACTGGAGGGAAATTTAGCACAGCTTCTGTTTGCCTTTTAGGAAATCAAGTTTTCTTTTTTGTTAAATTTTGCCCACAGGTATATTCTTGTATGTGTGAATGTGCTTGTGTGTTTAATATCATAGCTTATAACAGAAATTCTTCTTTGAAGCAAAAGTAATTCTTCTTGAATACAATGTAGCCTTAAACTCTCAAAGCATATATGAACGTATTCTTAAAGCTGAAAAATATACCTCCTTGAGCTAGCTGATTAATTTTTAATTTAGGATGTTTTCTTAAAAGATAAAATATTCTCCATTTTTTTGGTGAAGTGATAATAGTTTTAGAATGTGTTTCCAAATTGCACTGCCAATTCAAGTCTGGCAATAGTTCAAGTAGGCTGTAATAAACAGTTGAAAAGGCTCAGAATTATGTGCTCCCATTAAGGGCACAGGACTGTAAGGGCTATAACTGAAGAGTGTTTCTGAGTAACTGCATGTCTAGGTGTAAAGTCTTGGAATCCAAGGTGAAATGCTGACTAGATTACTCATGTGATGCTGTATTGGATAAACACAGGCACCCATGTACCTGGGAAGTTGAGTGTAGCTATATTCATCTTTAACCTGAGAACAGTCCTTCTTTACCTGTCAAGCTTGTCTTGGTAGGCTCAACATGCAGCCATAGTAGGACCATTCAGGGAGTGCTGGAGGTGGAGGATGGGTTGTGGCTGCTGAACAGTTCGTATCTGAGATGACGTCAAGAATGGTGTGATGACAGGAGACCCAGGCAGATGTTCTTCTTATTCAAAGACTGTTCTGGCTCTCTGTAGCTGGATATCAAGACACCGCAAAACAGGGCTTAAGAAAATAACACTCACTTATTTTGCTTGCCAATGTGGCAGTTGACTGGGCTTAGCCAGGTAGCTTCTCTTGGGATCTATCTGATGGTTTCAGTCATAGTAGCTGATGTTGGGGCCATCTCAGAGGCTCCTTCACTCTTATGTCTGGTGCCTGTGCTGGGGAAATCCAAAGAGCTGGGGGTTGGAAAGGTGGGGATCCCTGGGCATCTCTGCCTTTGTATGGCCTCACCATTGGTCTCTCCAACATGGTGCCTACAGGCAGCCAGATTTGTTAGATGGTGGATGAAGGTCCTCCAAGAAGTTGTCCCAAGAGATAACATATAAAAGCTGCCAGACACATAGTAGAGAACCTAAATAGTAAATATTATGTTCATCCAAAGGGATTTTGAGTTTAGAACTCCAAGCAAGCAGATTGCCAGTAAAAGCATTATTCTTTTCATAGGAGAGTATATATAAGACTGGCCTATGGCATTGGAGACTGTGGGGTGTGTAGAGGTGTGCTTGTGTGTGTGTGTGTGTGTGTGTGTGTGTGTGTTTGTGTGTGTGTTGGGGCCTGTAAACAATCTTATGATTCCCAGAATCTGCCAGAGTTTCCCCTTGCTTCTGGCTAGAGAGAAAAGAGAGAGGAATTCACAAGATCCTGTCCCTCTCCATGTCTAGCTTCTTTGTAATCTCAGGTTTTTGTGTGGCCCTGTATCACCATCAGTCCTCCACCAGGGAACATGTCTAACTACCAAGTTGTATGGCAGTAATCTGGCATATCATAGATGAGGCTATGCATTTCACTTGGTTCTAACCATGCTTAAGTGGCTCAGCCTTTAAAGCTTATAAAATTAGTTCAGCTCAAACACAGGTAGGTATCTTGCTCATTGCTAATTGGATAAAAAATGTAATTACCATAAAGTAAAAAAACATGTTGAGAATAAGCAAGGGCTCCTTAGTCTAAATGTATCTCATTTGGAGGATGGGGAAGGTTTTTTTCAAGAAGTTTAAGAAGGGTAGGCATTTTGCTAGGGAAATTGAACCTTGAGAGACCAGAGTTTAAATATATTATATACTTACTTGATTAACCCGTTTAATAGCTGGTTAAAGATTAATTGTACATCCAGCTCTAGAAGCATGTTTTATTTGCTCATCTTTCATCTCAGCTGGTGTTTGTTTAGTTTTAAAAGCACCTTCAGTGCTGTCCTTTGAGCTTTCTTTGTGGTAATAAGTTAATTGAGAAAAGTAGGGGCCTAAGTGTTCAAGAAATGAAATTATATGGCCATTAATTTGTGAGGTTCCGATTATCTTCTCATTCAGGAAGTTTAACATTCATTTCAGAATCATAAATAAAGGAGAGATGACAAGTCCAGTTTTATGAACCAAGGCGCTGGCTACAACCACTTAAGAAAATTACCGTAAGTTTAGTTTCTAATTGCCTTGATCCAGTTGTGTGAATTACTCTCATTTGTTTTTGCTTTTCCATAACAGTAATAATGGGCCACACATTTCCTGTAAAGAATAGTTGACTCATTAAGAGTATGTTTAGTGCTATTTGACCAAAGGTAATGTTCTGGGAAATTTATTTAGTGTATTCCATCCTCTTGTCCTGGTGTCTTCTTCCTGTTTCTCTTTATCTCTATGATGCTCATGTATCCTTGAAGACTCTACCTAAGCCCAGAAGGACATCTCCACTCCTCAAATTGGGTGAGTTGCCTTGTCTCAGTGGGCATAGGCCTGCAATGCACACATTCTTTTATGGTTTCTATCACTTGAAACAAAAGCAAGTAATTATCTGTTTAGATGTCTTTTGCCTGACTAGATACTAGTTTTCTGAGGACAGGAACATTCTTATTCAACAGTGTAACCACAACACTGAAAGAAAATCATACATGCTAGGGAGAAATTGTGCCCCAAACTCAGGGCACGTGGTATGCACCCAATAAATGCTTGTGGAATGAATGTGTACAAATATTCTGGATTTTTAACTGGTGCCTTTCAGAAGCCCAAATCAATGTGAAGTTGACTTGATAAAGTAGGATATGAGCCATTTTGATGAATGGAAAACACAGTTTTGACTCTGGAAGAACAGTTTGCAAATACATATTGCAAACCAATAATTACACTTAATAATAAACCAAACTCTGCAGTTTGCTATTGTTGAGTTTTATCATCTGTGAACCCTAGCTGACTGATAAATAAGGTATTAGTTATCTGTGGCTATGTAACAAATTACCCAAAACTTAGTGGCTTACAACACACCTTTATGATCTTCCAGTTTCTGTAGGTCAGGAATCTGGACAAGGTTTAGTAGCATCCTCTGCTTCAGGCCCTCTCACAGGTGGCAGTTGTCTCAAGGACTGAGTGGGCAGGATCCACTTCCAAGCTCACACTCATGTGGTTGTTGGCAGGATTCCATTCCTCGTGAGTTGTTGGACTAGGGCCTCAGTTCCTCATGAGCTGTTGGCAGGAGGCCTCCCTCAGTTCCTTGCCACTTGGGCCAATCCATGGAGCCTCTCACAGCTGGCAGTTGGCCTCACCGGGGGAGCAAGCCAGAGGGCAGGAGAGGGTGCCAGCAAGAGAGCGTGCTACCAAGACACAGTCACAGTGTTTTGTAACCTAATCTTGGAAATGAATCTCACCATTTTTACTATATTCCATTGGTTACTAGGTCCAACCTACACTCAAGGGGAAGGGATTGCACAAGAGTATGAATGCCAGGAGGCGGGAATCATTGGGAGCTGTATCAGAAGCTGCCTACCACAAATAATAAAAAATTAAGAAAATTACAAAATGTATAACACAATGTCAGGAAGTATAAAAATAAAACATACTAGTATGATTGAACTATGAAGAGAATGGACATATAGGAAGGACAAGAAAGTTTAAGCCCAAATTCTTAAATGCTTAATTCTTTAATCCTCAAGAATTCATTGACTGTTTATTTGGTGCCAAGCATCACAGTATGCTCACGGCACCCCAGAAGGGAATAGAACTGTATTAATGACTGAGGAGCTTAAAGATTAGTGAAAGAAATAAGAACGGAGAAAAAAGAATCATTGTGGAAAATGGCATAATACAAGTACTTTAATAGTGTTTTTGGAGTATAGACGTAGCGTGGGTGTCAGGAAAACTGAGAGTTGCTGAAAGTTGTTCAGGGAAGTGAGTGATGAGGAAGAGTTCCCTAAGCACAGAGTGGCGAGAGGAAGAAGAGCTTGTGTAAGGGAAGAAATGTTGCTTATTTGGGATTTCCGAAATCAGGATTTTGCTGATCATATAAATACACGGAAAAATCGTTAAGTGGTTGGAAGAGAAGTTATTTGAACTGTCCCCCAAGTCTCAATCTCAATGCCAAGGGAAGCTGAGGCAGTTCAAGTCCCAGAGTGAGTAGAGGTGACTGAGAAAAGATAATCTATGGAAGCTGCTCTTGTCTCCTTAGAGATTAGTTGGGCTGGATTTATCTGAATTCATGACTAGTCCTTGATGAGACTTTGAAACATGCACATTTTGTCATTAGGAACACAGTTGAAGCTCTTCTCCTCTGTGGTATTTCTCTAACCCCAGGTACCTGGTCAGTTCTGGGTGGCTTCTGGCCACCTCAGGCTCCACCAGGCGAACCTTGATGCACAGTGCCCCCATCCTGCTCCCCTGGACATGTCTTCCTCCTCTCACCCATCAGAGCCTACTTAACATGTTTCCGCTCCAGAGGGGAATGTAGGAGGAGACTTGAGGTCAGCGTCCAGACTGGAAGAGAATACCTATGCCTATGCCTTGCAATTTTAAGGCCAGAATCTAAGGTAGCAGCAGCAATTATCCACAGTAATATGGGGAGAGAGGTGTGCTTGACTACAGATTATAATTGCATAATTTTGCTTTCAATTGTCTTTTTTCTTGCTTTTGCTGTCACCTCAATTACATTTTCATAAATATACCTCCTTTCTTATGACAGGAGCATGTATTTATTTCTGAGTTGAATTGTTTTTTGCATCATTCAATTTCACACTCTTCAAAATAATGACTATGGGATGCCAGTATCTAATGATCAATGAGTTCTCTACTCTGCCAAGTCATTGTCTCCTATTTAGGTTTTTGGGGTTTTTTTAATGTTAGGTTGTATTTTTTAAATTCTGTATGCTAGGGAGAAACTGTAGTTCAGAGAGGGTGACAGAGCTGACATATGAACCCAAAACCTATGTTCTTTGTACCAAGCCAAGCAAAAGATACAGTAGATGAAATTATTGTCTGGAATCTAGGAGAAATCTGAAATGTCAGGAAAGCTTCTGGGCAGTGAGACCTGGGCAAATTGTTTTTCTCTTTTCCTTCTTTTTTTTAAAAAAAAATTTATTTATTTAATTTATTTATTTTTGGCTGCGTTGGGTCTTCGTTGCTGTGTTCGGGCTTTCTCTAGTTGCGGTGAGCGGGGGCTACTCTTTGCTGCGGTGCGTGGGCTTCTCATTGCAGTGGCTTCTCTTGTTGCGGAGCTCGGGCTCTAAGCGCGTGGGCTTCAGTAGTTGTGGCATGTGGGCTCAGTAGTTATGGCTTATGGGCTCTAGAGCACTGGCTCAGTGGTTGTGGCTCACAGGCTTAGTTGCTCCGCGGCATGTGGGATCTTCCCAGACCAGGGCTTGAACCCGTGTTCCCTGCATTGGCAGGCAGATTCTTAACCACTGCACTACCAGGGAAGCCCTCTCTTTTCCAAAAAGGAGGAGGATTCTTCAAACTATAGGTTGATTAGCTTGCTGGCAATCCTTGGAACGAGCGGATGAGTGAGATGAGCTAGGAAAACTTATAAAAAGGAGTGATAATTGACTTTCTGATCCTTTACACTCCCATAGCTATCGATGTAGCTTTATGGATTTGCCTGTTTATGACATAACATCCAAGATCCCCTTGCCTACTCAAGGATCATAAAGACCCTCTTCCCTGTTGACCACAAGGCAGTTCTCAGAAGGATCTTACTTTCTTTTTGAATATAAAAGAAAGCCTTAAATTTCAATGTTTTGGGGAACCAGGATGGGTTATCTCCAGCCTTTGATTGGTAAAAAAAAAAAAGTTCTTTCTTAACTGCAATGCAGTTTTTCTCAGTGACATAGTTTGGTTTTAAAATTCTGAGTCACAACAGCCGCATATGAAATTACACTATAATTATGTCCTTATATATCTGTCTCTCCTACTAAATGGGGAACTCCCTGAAGGTTGGAGTCCTGTGTCACTCATCTATGTATTGAAATGCATGTAACAGTGCTTGGCACTTAGCAAATTGTAACAAATGCTTGTTCTCATAAAGTCATTCATTTGTTCAGATTGTTCAATCTCCCTGAACTTTACCTTCCTTATCTTTATTAGGATAACAGTACAAAAAGCACCCGGCAAATTGTCAGATACGTAGTGGATATTCAATAAATAATGTGACATTCCTTCCCCCTACTTAGAGATGTAATCCGTCAAACCTGAAGTGGTTGATATTATTTAGAGCAGTTAAATGTTCTAGGACCACGTTCTCATCTGTTCTAAACTCAGCTTCAAGTTTGCCAGCCTATACATCCCTCTACTTGGCAGGAGAACAGAAGGAAAAGGCTTCCCGGGCATCCTGCTTTCTCTGTCTGACATGAATATGATTTGTGTGCAGACTGCAAGCCTTGTTCCTCCTGCTGGCTGAGCATAGCTGTAAATAACCCCTAACCTTCCAGACACAATTCGTTCTGGTCCAGGCCCCTTTTTTATCCGTCCTTGGTTAAACATCCTGCCTTTTAATTTTTTTGTGCATGACCTTTTGTGTATCTGTTATTCAAATGACTTTATCATTCATTTTCTACTTTGATCAGGAGAGCTCATAAATGTTTAATGCTTACAAAATGGAAACATGATAAAATATCACGTCACTAATATAGTCAAATTAGTACATGTGATTTGAAATCTTATCAGTAGATTAAAGAACTTCATTTTGGCCCTATTTTATTTTATTTTAATTATTTATTTTTTTAAACATTTTGATTGGAGTAAAACTGCTTTATAATGGTGTGTTAGTTTCTGCTTTATAACAAAGTGAATCAGTTATACATATACATATGTCCCCATATCTCTTCCCTCTTGTGTCTCCCTCCCTCCCACCCTCCCTATCCCACCCTTCTAACTGGTCACAAAGCACCGAGCTGATCTCCTTGTGCTACGTGACTGCTTCCCACTAGCTATCTATTTTACATTTGGTAGTGTATATATGTCCATATATACACTACCACTCTCTCACTTTGTCCCAGCTTACCCGTCCCCCTCCCCGTGTCCTCAGGTCCATTGTCTAGTAGGTCTGCGTCTTTATTCCTGTCTTGCCCCTAAGTTCTTCATGACCTTTTTTTTTTTATATTCCATATATATGTGTTAGTGTATGGTATTTGTTTTTCTCTTTCTGACTTACTTCATTCTGTATGACAGACTCTAGGTCCATCCACCTCACTACAAATAACTCAATTTTGTTCCTTTTTATTGCTGAGTAATATTCCATTGTATATATGTGCCACATCTTCTTTATCTATTCATCTGTCGGTGGACGCTTAGGTTGCTTCCATGTCCTGGCTATTGTAAATAGAGCAGCAATGAACATTGTGTGTGGTACATGACTCTCTTTGAATTATGGTTTTCTCAGGGTATATGCCCAGTAGTGGGATTGTTGGATCGTATGGTAGTTCTATTTTTAGTTTTTTTAATGGACCTCCATACTGTTCTCCATAGTGGCTGTATCAATTTACATTCCCACCAACAGTGTATGAGGGTTGCCTTTTCTCCACACCCTCTCCAACATTCATTGTTTGTAGATTTTTTGATGATTGGCCCTATTTTAAAAAGAGGCCAAGTTTACTAATAAAAGGTCTGGGAAAAGTTTTTTTCTTTTTTTTTTTAATGGTTCTGCTTATCAGGATGCTGAGGGCCTAAATCTTGAACTTGATTAAAAAGCCAATGGGGACTTCCCTGGTGGTGCAGTGGTTAAGAATCCACCTGCCAATGCAGGGGACACGGGTTTGAGCTGTGGTCCGAGAAGATCCCACATGCCGCGGAGCAACTAAGCCCGTGTGCCACAACTACTGAGCCTACGCTCTACAGCCTGCGAGCCACAACTACTGAGCCCACGTGCTGCAGCTACTGAAGCCCACGTGCCTAGAGCCCATGCTCTGCAACAAGAGAAGCCACCGCAATAAGAAGCCCGCGCAACACAACGAAGTGTAGCCCCTGCTCACATGCAGCAATGAAGACCCAACGCAGCCAAAAGTCAATCAATAAATAAAATTTAAAAAAAAATGGAATGTTTTAAAAAAAAAAGCCAATGGGAAGTGGCCCAGGTGGTTATTGTGCAAGCAATTAGGTTTGCCTCACAGCTGGGGACCCCTGAGCTTAGGGAACCTGAATCTTCTATAGTAGGCAGTAAGTAAACCTGCCTGACCTTACACTGGAGACATTATCTTTGTTATACTAGTCAGTAAATGAATCTGCCCTCTGCTCTGAAGAGAGACTCTATCTTTATTGTCCAAGACTGCTCACTACAAACATCCTTCAAAAGATAGTTCATAACAAGGCAGTCAGCACCTCTGCTCACAAGATATGCAGAAACACAAGAGACCCATGGAGAATAGTCCCCCCCCAGCAGTAGTGGTGGTGGTGGTGCTGGTGGGGGAGATGAAACAAAATTAACTGAGTTGATAATTATTAAAACTGGGTGATGACGATATTGAGGTACAGCCTACTTTTGTATTTTTTGAAATTTTTCCATAAGTAACAAGTTAAAAAAAATAGCAGCTACCATAAGTAAAGTGCTGTGTGACACTCTACATAAATCACAATTGAAAAGACCCAGAGAGACTGTGTCAACTCTTTACCGTCTTACATCTCTACTTCCCTGAGCTGATGTCTGAGGTCTGTTCAGTATATGTTCTTGGAGGCTAATTACACTATTGGTTTGCTAGTGTAATAAGTTCAATATGATTAACTCAAATCTCGACAGGTTAAATAACCACCAACTGTGAAAGTTAGGACTATTGGGGAATGGTAGAAACTTATGTCTCAGTTTTCAATTTATTGGGAGCACAATATACATATCATGTATGCATACTTGTACACATCACAGTATACATTTAACATGTACATATCATGTATGTATCAGTGAGGTAGAGGCAAAGGAAGACTTTATTTATCTGTAAGGCCTTTTATTCACATGAATAGTAATCAGACTGTCAAAAAGGAAATCTGGAAAATAATGCCAAAGTGTTTTTAGCAATGTTTTAAAAATATATATACTTTAATAAAATATAAATGCATTCCTGTTCTAAAAACAGAGGTGTCTAGACTAAAAAGTGAATGTCTTATTCCCCACAGACCAAGTACCACCCCCTCGCCAATCTTCCATTTGCCTCCAGAGAAGTAATTACTGTTAACAGTTTGGTGTGTATTCTTCCAGAATAGTGTCTCTAAATTTACATATATTCATATGTAAAAATACAAATATAGTCTTATAAAACATAAATGGGATTATACTATGCATACTTTTATATATCCTGCTTTTCTCACTTAAAAATTTCTTGGATATATTTCAGTTTGAGTATATATGAAACTATTTCCAATTTCAAAACTGTTGCATAGCATTCCTTAGAATGGATGTATCATATTTGAGATATCGAATCTAAGCTCATCTCTCACTGCTGCTAAGAATTTTTCATTGTTATCATGAACCCATATCACGATTGCATTCTGTACCAAGTAAGCTCCATGGACCAGTTCCTGCCCCTCTGGGTTTAAAATCTAAGACCACTTCACCACAAACATGTAGTGAGAAGACAATCTCTGTATGTGTGTCAAGAGTTTTGAGACTCATTTTTTTTAATTGTGAAGCTTATTTTAAATTCCCTTTAAAATTGAGAAGGAAGGGAAGCTTAATGAGGGATAGGATATATACATAGTCTCACAGTAGCTCCTCACTGATTGCCTGTAAAGTCACAAAAGGAAAATCTAGCGAAGGAACCAGACTTTAACCAAATGACCAAAATTATTACCACCAATAAGGCTAAATGGGCATGATGTGCTTCCAGATATGGTACCTGAGAAAGACACATCACTCATGTAGTATTCCAGCCAGATATGTATCACTTAAATCAAATCATGAGAAATCATTGGATAAACCCATATCAAGGGATATTCTGTAAAATAACTGGCCCATACTCTTTAAAAATAATGAATGAGGGCTTCCCTGGTGGCGCAGTGGTTGAGAGTCCACCTGCCGATGCAGGGGACACGGGTTCATGTCCCGGTCCGGGAAGATCCCACATGGCGCGGAGTGGCTGGGCCCGTGAGCCATGGCCGCTGAGCCTGCGCGTCCGGAGCCTGTGCTCCGCAACGGGAGAGACCACAACAGTGAGAGGCCCGCGTATTGCAAAAAAAAAAAAAAAAAAAAAATGAATGAAATAAAAATATTGATGAAAGAAAAAAAAAAAAAGGCTTAGGAACTGTTCCAGATTGAAGGAGACTAAGTATACATGCCAGCTAAATGCAACGTGTAATCCTGGACTGGATACTATACTAGGAAAAAAATGCTATAAAGTACGTTGTTGGAAGACTCAATAAAATTGGAACACAGACTATAGAGTAGATAAAAACACTGCATCAGTGCTAAATTTTCCAATTTCAACAACTGTACTGTGGTTATGTAAGATTGTATGTTGAGAATATGTTAGAATATTTAGGAAATCCACACTGAAAGATAAGGGGTAAATGTGCATGCTATCTGCAAGAGGTTCAGAAAAAGAAGTGTGTGTGTGTGTGTGTGTGTGTGTGTGTGTGTGTGTGTGTATGTAGAGGGGGATGGGGAGAGAGAGAATATGATAAAGCAAATGTGACAAATCACTAAAAGTAGTAAATATGGATATGGATAATGGGTACATGGATGTTCTTTTTACTTTTTTTGCAACTTTTCTCTAAATTTTAAATTATTTCAAACTAAAATTGCAGAACATGTCTTGGTTTCCAGAGTGTGCAGAGACCTGGAGTGGATAAGTCATGCATTCAAGTGTTGGTCATGTTGCCTGTTCAACCTCTTGCCTGCCTGGAGGGAGCTCTGGTTGTAAGACTTTAGGGAATGGCTCTTTTTCAATAAATTTTCCAGAGATATTTCATCTATCTCACAGTTAGGAACTGCCAAACACTTCGGTTTCAGAAATAAAAATAGCTGAATAGCTGTTAATTTTAAGAGTCTGGAGAGGAACTTGTATTTTAAAGGGCAAGTTGTTTTAATAAAACATTGTGTTGCATCAACCTGGGGCAGTTCTTCTCCTGGGGCATTTGACTAAGCTGTGCCTATGCAGATAAACTTGCTCTCACTTTTAATCCTTTACCTTTTGTAATACTGGTTGACTTAGTGAGCAGTGGGTCATGACTTTAAGTTTAGAGATGCACAAAAACATAGAAATTATTTTAACAGATCAGTAATCCCTCTTGCTTATCTGTCTCTGAATTGCTCCAAGGAACTGGCAATGGCAACTATTTTTAACAGCTTTATTGAGATATAATTCACATACATATATTTTATCCATTTAAAATGTACAATTCAGTGGTTTTTAATATGTTCACAGAGTGCAACCTCCACCACAATCTAATTTTAGAACATTTTCATTACCCCAAAAAGAAACCCAGTGCCCGTTAGCTGTCACTACCCATTCCTTCCTCCCCTTCTCAGCCCCTGACAACCACTAATCTATTTTCTGTGTATATGGATCTGCTTATTCTGGACATTTCATATAAATGGAATCATACGATATGTGGTCTTTTGTGTCTGGCTTCTTTTACTCAGCATAACATTTGCAAGGTTTATCCATTCTGTAGCATGTATCAGTACTTCATTTCTTTTTATTACCGAACAATATTCCATCATATGGATATGCCATCCATATTCCATCATCTATTTATCTATGCATCATTTGTTTGTTTCATGGACATTAGCTTTGTTTCTACCTTTTAGCAATTATGAATACTGCTGATATGCACATTTGTGTGGAGGTATGTTTTACTTTCTCTTGCATATATATCTAGGAGTGGTAGCTCTGTGTTTAACATTTCAAGGAACTACCATATTGTTTTCTAAAGTGGCTGCACCATTTTATATTCCCACCAGCAGCATGTGAGGTTTCCGATTTCTTCACTTGTTATTGTCTGTCTTTTTGATTATAACTGTCCTATTGGGTGTTAAGTGGAATCTCATTGTGATTTGGATTTGCATTTCCCTAGTGACTAATGATGTTGAACGTATTTTCATGTGCTTATCAACCATTTTTATATCTTCTTTGGAGAAATGTCTATTTAGATCCTTTGCCAATTTTAAAATTGGGTTGTTTACCTTTTTATAAATGAGTTGTAAACTTCTTTGTTATTCCAAATACAAGTTCCTCGTTGGATATATAATTGGCAATATCGTTTGGCTGCTTTTTTTCACTTCAAAAAATCTCTTGGATATATTTCAATTTCAGTATGTATGAACAAGTCTCAGTTTTAAAAAAACTGTTGAATAACATTCCATATTTGAAATATCCCTTAATAATTGCCACCTGAATGAGGTTTTCTGTTTGTATATTCTTAAAGGACATATTCTGAATCACACTCTTCTCTCTTCCACATTTTGGGGGTATTAGTCAAATCAACCCTACTAGATTTATGCTCTCTAAGATTGAGGAATGTGTATTCTGCATCTTTTTGGGTGTGTATGTGGTTTTCTCACCACAGCACTTAGCATATACCACTCTGCTAGTTGGTATGTTTAGAGAGATTATTTCCACTGGCTTAATGTAAATTCTCAAAGGGGAGTCTTGTTTACAATGCTACTGAATACAAAATCTTAGTGTTGGAAGGGATCCCATGGGTCCTTTAGTCCAGTGGAACTCAAAGTGTAGTTCAAAGACTGATGCCAGTCCACAGTCTCTTACTGGACCATGGCGATTGAGCACAGAAATGGAAAGTTAAGTGTTCAGAAGCTTTTACTGTATTCAATATTGCTGTGAAAGTGAAGCACACAATATTGTATTACACAAAAATATGAGACCACAATTGATAGGAAATTTTAAAATGTACTTCATCAAAGACAATTGAGAAATACTCCTGTAGTCTAATCTTTCACCCACAGCAAAAATCCCTTCTACAGCTAATCAACTAGAATTTACTTAGTCAGTTTAGTTTATTAACTCAAGGAAAATTTATTCAGCCCTTACATGTAGTGAACTGGTTAAACTTGCAGATTCATATCCTGATTTTTCACTTACTCAGTGTGTGAACATGTGAAGGGTTCTTAATCTCTGTGGGCCTTAGTTTCCCAATTTCCACCTGTATAAAATGGGAAAAATAAGAGTACCTGTTCTCATAGGTTTGTTTTGCGGAATAGATGAATATATATATATATATATATATATATATATATATATATATATAGTACTAGAACACCCCTCATAAATGATAGTCATTCAGTAAATGTTAGTGAAGTTAACAACGATGCTGATGATATAATCCAGGCAGAAGGTGATGGTTTGATTCAAGGTAGTATCAGTGGGAATGGAGAAAATTATATGGATCTGGCAAATGTCTTCAGGACTTACAGACTGATGGACTGGGGAGAGCTGGTAAGGATGAGGGTGGGGACATCCTGCCAACCATTCTCTGAAATGGGGAACCTGTAGGAAAAGGATTTTGGGGGGGAGTGGGCCAAGGTGAGGGATTATGAGTTCAAGTTTGGCTACGTTGAGTCTCAGGTGATTCCAGGGTTTTCCAATAAAGCCATTCAGTTGGTCTTTGGAGATAGAGACATGGATTTCAGAAGAGAGAGAGCTACGCTGGAAGTAAGGTCTCAATGTATAAATGGCAGTTAGAACAATGGGAGTCACTAATATAACAAAGGATACTGTGTAGAGTGACAATAGAGTAGACCCAAGACAGAGTCTAGTGGAGCATCAGTGAGCATCAGTGTGCATCAGATGTGAGAGAGACCACAAAGGAGGCTTAGAAGAGTGGCCAGAGGAGTCAGAGAGGTGGCAAGAGAGTATAATGTCAGAGAAACCAAAGAAAGAGATGATTTCAAAAAGCAGGATGTGGTCAACAGTGTCATGTAAGAGAAATTGCAAAGAACATTTATCCACAGTGACATTACAAAGATCAGTTTGGGTGGCTTGGTGGAGGCAGAAGCCCCACTAGATGGACTGACAGAGGAGTGAAGGCTATAGATGGCAGATCACAAGTGCATGCTGCTCTCTCAAAAAGTCAGACTTCAAAGAGGATGGGAGGAAGAGGCAGCAGCTTAGTGGAATGTGAGGCCGAGGAATTTTCCTTTATGCATGTGATGGGAGAAACCTATGCATGATCACCAATGAGAAGATGAAGTTGTGTAAAGATAAAAATGAGAAAGCACATAATTAATGGAGGTGGGAAAGGAATCAAGAGCATCCATTGATGGGGCACATTCCAGATGCGGTTTGACACATGCTTGGTACCACGTTTTCTTTCTTGATCTAGACACTATTTATTTATTATTGCTCTATAAATTGCATTTTGAGCTTTTTAAAAATTACACTATACAAACATTACTTATTGTGCTTATAAACAATTAAAACCCCCATGTCTTTCTCCAGGAGCTGCTTTTAAGTCAGTTCTCCTATGTTAAAAGCTAAGTATGGGTCTCTAGTTTCTTTTTGTTACTTTTGACTTATTATTCCAAGCTGCCATCCTATTGGATAGAATATGGACTCTGACATCCAACATATTTACTCTCTTTTCCAGTCAGTGCTGTCAGCTTAAATATTCACAAGCTTGTTGTGGCAGGCAGAATTCTAAGATTATTCCCATAGCTTCCACCTCCTGGAGTCCACACCTTGGGGTAATCCTCTCCTCTTAAGTATGGGTAAAACCTGCGACTTGCCTCAAACCAATAGAATATGGCAAAGGTGAATGAATTTTGCAGATATAATGAAAGTCCCTAAGCAGTTGTCTTTGAGTTCATCAAAAGGGAAAACATCCAGGGTGGGCTTGACCTAACCAGGGAAGCCGTATAAAAGAGGATCCAGATCTTTGCTGAAAGGAGAGACTTGAAGCAGGAGTGACTCTCCCCTGCTAGCCTTGAAGAAGGAAATGACCATATTGTGAACAACCTATGAAAAGGGATGGCCTCTAGGAGTTGAGAGCCTCAGTCCTCCAATCGCAAGGACCTGAATTCTGCCAATAACCTGAATGAGCTTGGAAGAAGTTCCCTGAGTCTCAGAGGAGACAATTGTCCCTACCAACACCTTGATTGTAGAGGACCCAGCTAAGGACCCATGAAAGCTGTGGGATAGTAAATATATGTTGTTCTGAGCCACTAGGTTTGTGGTAATTTGTTATGCATAATGGAAAATGAATGCACTTGTCTTCAGCATTACCATCCATGTCTTGAGTAAGAGAGTTGGACTGCACAGGGAAAGAGCACCATCAATTGAGACCCCTTCCTCTACTCCTCACCTGTGGCTTCCACAGCATCCCTAATGCTCCTTGACTACCCAGATTAGTGAACTTTACTTGGTGAGAGGTAGAAAAATCACCATAGTGGGCCACATATCTACTTCTGAGTCAGAAGAAAATTGCCTCCATGAAAACAGAGGACACATTGAAAACCAGTACTGTTCGTGTTGTATACTATTGCAGTACTTATTAACGGCTTTGCTGATTCATTCTGTGACAAGCATCTGAATCAGACATTAGTGGATCATCTCTGTTGTTGTGAGAGAGCCGTTTGCCTCAGGATAAAGAATGTCTGTTAATATTCTGGGCACGCTTGAGACTCTTGACTAAGAGGCCAACCCTGACCTCTCATTAGTACTTTGTGGGTGTCAAGACCATCATTAAGATTCCACTTCCTTTAATGTGGCCACCTTGGTATGTTTTCTGAATGACCTTTGTGGCTTAGGGAGGATTGCTTTTTCCAAATAATAGGCAAGAATGCAGAAAGTAATTGAGTTTGACATACTTTGTAGCATCTCATTGGATTGCTTTTCGAAGAGCTCTTAAAGAAAGGCTTTATTTAAATCAGAGCAAAGAGGAAGATTTGGCTGGAGGTGCTGATAATCTTCTGTGAGAGATTCAGTGACTAATGCTGCATGTCAACACCAGGTTTCCATGTAGACAGGTATTATGACATCAATGTGTGTAGACTCCCTAATGCTGAGGGAGGAAGGGAAGGCAAAGCCAGCCCACTCCACTGCAGAAAGTTAGTAGGAATATAGTGAGAATCCAGGAGGCTGAATGCATTCTGTGTTGTTGATAGACAAGTGAGCAGAAAACTTCAGTTTCTGGGATGATTTTGGATCTCAGAGATGTCCTCAGGCAACAGCTCTGGACCTGACCTAAAGCAGGCTTTCTGACATTCTTCACTTTTGTTTTCTGACACTACTGACATTTGGGGCAGAAAAATTCTTTGTTGTGTGTGTGTGTGTGTGTGTGTGTGTGTGTGCGCGTGCGTGCACGCGCACGGGGTGGGGTGGGGGGTGGTGGTGGCAGGCGGCACTGTCCTGTGCATTGTAAGATGTTGAGCAGCATCTGTGGTCTCTATGTACTAGATGCGAGCATACTGAAGACACTATGAAAAATATAGAAAAGAATAAAAAAGTGGAAAATACTTGTGGCCCACATTACCCTGTGTACCAGTCACTGCTTCACATCTCCTTTCGGGCACATGGATGGATGGCATTTCCCCACCTGCTTGAAGTTAGGCACAGTCATGTAACTTGCACTAGCCAATGAAATGCGAGTGGAAGTTCATGTGTTACTGATGGGTAAAAAAGCATTTAATTGCCAGTGCCCAAATCCCCACCTTTCTTTTTTCTTTTTTTTTTTTTTTTTTGTGGTATGCGGGCCTCTCACTGTTGTGGCCTCTCCCGTTGCGGAGCACAGGCTCCAGACGCGCAGGCTCAGCGGCCATGGCTCACGGGCCCAGCCGCTCCGCGGCATGTGGGATCCTCCCAGACCAGGGCACAAACCTGTGTCCCCTGCATCGGCAGGCAGACTCTCAACCACTGCACCACCAGGGAAGCCCCCCACCTTTCTTGACCCCTGCATCAGTGATTGTGGAAACCCATGCTGATATGGCCATGTAAAGAACAGAGGACAGCCATCTAAGAGACTCACCTAGAACCAGCGACAGAACCTGCATGACCAAGAATAAACCTTTGCTGTTTAAAGCCCTTGAAACAGTAAAGTTATGTGTTACTATAGCAACACCCAGCCTATTCTATCTGAAACAATATCTACAATTCCACAACCTAGAGATAATTTTTATGCATATTAAAACATTTTATTCAAGGCTATTTTAAGTGTATGATTTTATATAGTTGGAGTCATAATGTTTTATATTTTAACTTTCACCTCTAAACACGTTATGAAAAGACATTTCTTTGCATTCTAATGCCTTCAGCACATCACATTGTTTTTTCTTCTTAACACTTACCACTTTGTGAAATTATCTTTATTCGTTTGCCTATTTACTTGGCTTTTGCTATTTTTCTCCTTTGCAATGTAGGTTCCATGAAGGCAGGAATCTTTTTTATCTCCTTCACTTTTGTTTTTCCCAGTATCTGAGAAATGGTTGGCACATAACAGGTGCTTAATAAATATTTGTTGAAAAAATAAGGAATGAATATTCCCTATAAATCTATGTAAGTTATCTAACAATTTCCATTGGCTGGACATTTTCATTGTTTTCATTTTTTCCCTTTGAAGACCATAGTTTTACAGAAATCTTTTTTTCTCTCTGATTACTTAGTGGAAATTTCTAGAAGTGGGACTAATTACTACCTCAAAAGACCTGAATAATTTTAAAATTCCTGATTCTTATTGACCAACTACCCCTCAAAAAGCTGTATCAATATTCACTCCCAACACTACGTGAGAGTAATAAGTGAATGTTTATTGAGTCTGCATATTTTTTAAGAAGTCAGGAATATATTTTATAAATCATCACTCATAATCTTTTCAACTTTTTGCATTCTTATTTGAATATGGATTTGTCTAATGACCTGGGAATTCACATCTTCTACTACAAAAATAATAATAAATAATAATAATAATAAAGTCACGTTGAAAATCCAGGAGGAAGTGGGCAACTTTTGCTTCCCGTTCTGATTTTTTGCTGTCTCTTTCCTAAAACCCACTCTCCTACTGGGACCATCCCTACAATTTCCAATCTAATTTCAACCTTCTAATTTCTCTTCTAATAAGAGAAATGTGATCAAGAGCATGGTTGCTCAAGAGTTGTTACCACGCAAAAAACCAGGGGATTTAATTGTCATTGAACCTATTAGTTTCTGCCAATAATTGGGAAGAGTCTCAGTTATCAACAAATAAAATATTTAATGGAAAGAAGGCTGTTAAAAAACTGGAAAGCAAGATCTGAAATTTCATCAATTTGCCCATGGACGTTCAGTTAATTATTTTCTATGAGAGGTAATTTTAAATTCTTCAAATTCTTGTACATGTTCAAAAGGATACTGCTCTAGAAGAGGATGAAGCACCATGTTCTAACTGAGGAAAACAGCCTGGCTAAACTAGCAAATGGAAGTAAGAGGTCAAATCCATTTACAGAACTTAGTTTCCTGCTGTACATTCTGTGTTGCCCAAACTTCCTGATAGTAATGAAATTATCTTCAAGTGAAAGATGAAGGCTTGGGAGAGAAATTGAGCACGGAAAATCAATACTACGTTTCAGTGGTTCCTGACCAGAATATTAAGCTCCTTTTTATAGCACAGAGAGAGACAGATCTATGTGACTCAGTCCTGTCTCCCTGGTTGGTAGGCAACATCTCAAACAATATTAGATTCTGGTTTCTTTAAAAACTATAAAAATCATTCAAGTCTGAGTGGTTAGCTATATTTTTTCAATGGTGTCAATACTGACTTGAGATTTTCCTCTTTAATTGAGTTGGCATTTTAATTAGGTATTAACTTTCTCCGTGAAAATGAAGATGAAAGGAATTATTTGGGCTGCAACCTTTTAAAAGAACACTTGTCAATAACATCAGAGAATGCTGACAGTGTGTCAGAAGTGATCCCCTTATCTTTTCTCACAGGGTGTGCTTTGAATCTGATGTTGTTAAATATAAGAGAGAAATTAATGTAGTATAATTTGGAAAAGGTTTTATCTCAGTCAATCTTTTTTAGATTAATTATTTTATTTATTTATTTTTGGCTGTGTTGGGTCTTCATTGCGGTGTGCGGGCTTCTCATTGCGGCGGCTTCTCTTGCTGCGGAGCACGGGCTATAGGTGTGCGGGCTTCAGTAGTTGTGGCACACAGGCTCAGTAGTAGTAGCTCATGGGCTGTAGAGCACAGGCTCAGTAGTTGTGGCGATGGGCTTAGTTGCTCCACGGCATGTGAGATCTTCCCAGACCAGGGATCAAACCTGTAAACACAGCCATATATTTTTATATGCTTATGTATTATCTGAGGCTGCTTTTGTGCTATAATGAGAGTTGAGTAGTTTTGACAGAGACTGTATGGCCCTTTACAGAAAACCGTTTACTGATCCCTGTTCTAGAGCCACATCTTTGTATTTGGCACATGTTTGAATCAGAAGAGAATAAATAGTCTTATAAAAATATCTACTTATGGAGCATATGCTATGCAAGGAAGGTGCTTGTTGACATGGAAGTAAAAATGTGTAGAATGTTAAGAAAGTTGAGAAAAGAAACTCAGAATGTTATTAGAGGCCTCTAAAGAGATGGAAATAAAAATGATACTGAGTTCTCAAGCTGGAATTGATTAACACTACCAAAATGCCTATGAGGATGCATGTATCAGAAGAATCAGTATAATCCAGTTAAAGAAATTAAACAATTATTATGTAGTAGACATTGTGCCAAGCCACAGAAGTTACCAAATGGATGACTCATGAGCCTACCACATGAAGAACTAAGAAATATTTTTGTTGGGTTTCATTCTTCAGAGCTGTTACTGGCTAGAGCGCTGATCAGTTACATCATTGAACTGGTACATTGTGCAAAGGCAGGAAAAATTACTGAAATTGAACTCCTCATATTTCCCTTCAAACCTATTTCTCTTCTTGTACTCTCAGTTTTGGGAGACATATTACCACCCAACTGACCAACTTGATTGTCAGCTTTTCTGCTTTCTCTCTGAAATACTAGAATTTGTTTCCCACTTTACCTGACTCACTGAGGTACCACCTCCTCCCCGAAGATTTCTTTTTTTTTTTTTAAGTTAATCTTTTCTTAAAATTTTTATTGGAGTATAGGTGCTTTACAGTATTGTGTTAGTTTCTACTGTACAGCAAAGTGAATCAGCTATACGTACACATATATCCCCTCCTTTCTGGATTTCCTTCCCATTTAGGTCACCACAGAGCATTGAGTAGAGTTCCCTGTGCTATACAGCAGGTTCTCATTAGTTATCTGTTTTACACACAGTATCAATAGTGTATATATGTTAATCCCAATCTCCCAATTCATCCCACCACCACCCTTTCCCCCTTGGTATCCACGTTTGTTCTCTACGTCTGTGTCTCTATTTCTGCTTTGTGAATAAAATTGTCTATACCAATTTTTTCAGGTTCCACTTATATGTGTTAATATATGATATTTGTTTTTCTCTTTCTGACTAACTTCACTCTGTATGACAGTCTCTAGGTCCATCCACGTCTCTACAAATGACCTAATTTCGTTCCTTTTTATGTCTGAGTAATATTCTGTTGTATATATGTACCACATCTTCTTTATCTATTCCTCTGTTGATGGACATTTAGGTTGTTTCCATCTCCTGGCTATTGTAAATAGTGTTGCTTTGAACATTGGGGTGCATGTGTCTACTAGAATTACGGTTTTCTCTGGGTATATGCCCAGTAGTGGGATTGTTGGGTCACATGTTAGTTCTATTTTAGTTTTTTTAAGGAACCTCCATACTGTCCTCCATAGTGACTGTATCAATTTACATTCCCCCTAACAGTTCAAAAGGGTTCCCTTTTCTCCACACCCTCTCCAGCATTTATTGTTTGTATATTTTGTGATGATGGCCATTCTGACTGGTGTGAGGTGATACCTCACTGTAGTTTTGATTTGCATTTCTCTAATAATTAGTGATGTTGAGCATTTCTTTCATGTGTTTGTTGGCCATCTGTGTGTCTTCTTTGGAAAAATGTCTATTTAGGTCTTCCACCCATTTTTTGATTGGGTTGTTTGTTTTTTCATATTGAGCTGCATGAGCTGTTTGTATATTTTGGAGATTAATCCTTTGTCTGTTGATTCGTTTGCAAATATTTTCTCCCACTCTGAGGTTTGTCTTTTTGTCTTGTTTATGGTTTCCTTTGATGTGCAAAAGTTTTAAGTTTAATTAGGTCCCATTTGTTTATTTTTGTTTTTATTCTCATTACTATAGGAGATGGGTCAAAAAAGATCTTGCTGCAATTTATGTCAAAGAGTGTTCTGCCTATGTTTTCCTCTAAGAGTTTTATAGTGTCTGGCCTTACATTTAGGTCTTTAATCCATTTTGAGTTTATTTTTGTGTATGATGTTAGGGAGTATTCTAATTTCATTCTTTTACATGTAGTTGTCCAGTTTTCCCAGCACCACTTATTGAAGAGACTGTCTTTTCTCCATTGTATATTCTTGCCTCCTTTATCAAAGATAAGGTGACTGTATATGCGTGGGTTTATCTCTGGGCTTTATATCCTGTTCCATTGATCTATATTTCTGTTTTTGTGCCCGTACCATACTGTCATGATGACTGTAGGCCTGTAGTATAGTCTGAAGTCAGGGAGCCTGATTCCTCCAGCTCCGGTTTTCTTTTCTTTTGCCTCAAGATTGCGTTTGCTATTCAAGGTCTTTGTGTTTCCATACAAATTGTAAAAAGTTTTTGTTCTAGTTCTGTGAAAAATGACATTGGTAATTTGATAGGGATTGTATTGAATCTGTAGATTGCTTTGGGTAGTATAGTCATTTTCACAATCTTGATTCTTCAGAAGATTCTTTGACCCTGTCTCTTCTTCTATCCACACCAGCGCCAGTCTGGGTTATGTATCTGCCATGTATGTTCCCATAGATCCCAGTACATACTTCTCATGACAGGGCCCTTGCCACTGTGTTTTAATGGTTTCTCTACCTGGAAGGAGGCCATTTTCACATTACATAAAACTAGGAAATGGAATATGTGGACGTGGGTAAATGGATGTGATCAGAATTAGTGAACCCAGGTTTTCTATCTGCCCCAGGGTCATTGCATGAGTATATACACATTCACTTATTAATTAATTAAATCTGCTAATAATTATTAAGCATTCTCTTCATGCTGAACGTTTTATATTTAACAGTGGGAGATATAGCAGTGAACAAGGCAGAAGAAGTCCATGTCCTCATTCTAGTGAGGGCAGACAATGAAGGTTTTAAAGCCAACCTCACCACCACCACTGCAGTTTTTTGGTTTTTTAAAATCAATTTATTTATTTATTTATTATTTTATGTTTGGCTGTGTAGGGTCTTCGTTGCTGTGCATGGGCTTTCTCTAGTTGTGGCAAGCGGGGGCTACTCTTTGTTGCGGTGCACAGGCTTCTCATTGTGCTGGCTTCTCTTGTTGTGGAGCACGGGCGCCAGGCTCGTGGGCTTCAGTAGCTGTGGTTCACAGACTCAGTAGTTGTGGTGCACAGGCTTAGTTGCTCCACGGCATGTGGGATCTTCCCAGACCAGGGCTCGAACCCATGTCCCCCTGCATTGGCAGGCGGATTCTCAACCACTGCACCACCAGGGAAGTCTCCACCACTGCAGTTTTGAAGATAAAAGAAAACTGAGACCTATTATCTACTTTAAACTCTTACTGGCACCATTAAACTTTTATTCATGTTAGAAAACATTGTAAATAGGTAGACTTTTCTAAGCTGTCACATAATTAATAAACTTTACAATCAAGAATATAGTAATATTAGAAATTCATGAGAAGTTAAACAACCGTTAATATATAAGATGAGGTAGTGACAAGTGTTATAAAGTAAAAAAGGCAAGAAGAGATGGGTGGCTGTTCTTGGTAAGATGGTCAGGAACAGCATCTTTGAAGGCATGGTGCTGGGCACTTGCAGAGACCAGGATGAAGACAGCGGTGGGTGTGGGGTGGCCAGAGCAGAATGAGAGAAATTCAGAGAGAAAGGCATGGGCCAAATTATGTAAAACTGTTCAGCCTTGGGAAGGAGTTTGAATTTTATTCTGAGTATGACAGGGAAAGCCATTGGAGGGTTATGAGTAGGAGAGTGACATGGTTTGATTTGGTTTTACAAAGTTCTCAAAGGTTGCTCTGTGGAGAACAGACAAGGGGGCTGTAGGAAGAGAAAGTGCAAAACCAGTTAGGAGGCTCTGGAGTTGGGGCAGAGTTGATGGACTTGGACAATATTATTGGCAGTGGCAGCAGTGAGAAGTGGTCAGTCATGGGATCTGCTTTGAAGGTAGAGCTGCCATGACTTGAAGAATTGATTGTGGGGATGAGGAAAACAGAGGGGCCAATCATGGACGACTCCAAGGGTTTGACTTGAACAACTGGATGTTAGAAGTGGTTAATTATCCAGACACACACACACCCCATGTGTGTCATAGAGCCAACTGAATTAAATGAAACTATGTATTAAAGAATTTAAGTACTATTATACATAAATTCTTCAGTAAAGGTAAAAATTTCCTCAAGCCACTTGGCTTTTATTTTATGAAATAAAAGTATCTAAAGAAAAAGTTGGTCCTTAGACCTTTATTTTAATTTTTTTAACATCTTTATTGGAGTATAATTACTTTACAATGGTGTGTTAGTTTCTGCTTTATAACAAAGTGAATCAATCATACATATACATATGTTCCCATATCTCTTCCCTCTTGCGTCTCCCTCCCTCCCACCCTCCCTATCCCACCCCTCTAGGTGGTCACAAACCACCTAGCTGAAATAAAAGGAATCCAAATCGGAAAAGAAGAAGTAAAGCTGTCACTGTTTGCAGATGACATGATACTATACATAGAGAATCCTAAAGATGCTACCAGAAAACTACTGGAGCTAATCAATGAATTTGATAAAGTAGCAGGATACAAAATTAATGCACAGAAATCTCTGGCATTCTTATACACTAGTGATGAAAAATCTGGAAGTGAAATTAAGAAAACACTCCCATTTACCACTGCAACAAAAAGAATAAAATATCTAGGAATAAACCTACCTAAGGAGACAAAAGACCTGTATACAGAAAATTATAAGACACTGATGAAAGAAATTAAAGATGATACAAATAGATGGAGAGATATACTGTGTTCTTGGATTGGAAGAATCAACATTGTGAAAATGACTCTACTACGCAAAGCAATCTACAGATTCAATGCAATCCCTATCAAACTACCACTGGCATTTTTCACAGAACTAGAACAAAAGATTTCACAATTTGTATGGAAACACAAAAGACCCTGAATAGCCAAAGCAATCTTGAGAACGAGAAATGGAGCTGGAGGAATCAGGCTCCCTGACTTCAGACTATACTACAAACTACAGTAATCAAGACA
Source organism: Pseudorca crassidens (assembly GCF_039906515.1). NCBI lineage: Eukaryota > Metazoa > Chordata > Mammalia > Artiodactyla > Delphinidae > Pseudorca > Pseudorca crassidens. The sequence goes on along the minus strand of NC_090317.1, from coordinate 120,863,525 downwards.
GTATGGTACTGGCACAAAAATAGAAATACAGATCAATGGAACAGGATAGAAAGCCCAGAGATAAACCCACACACATATGGTCACCTTATCTTTGATAAAGGAGGCAAGAATATACAGTGGAGAAAAGACAGCCTCTTCAATAAGTGGTGCTGGGAAAACTGGACAGGTACATATAAAAGTATGAAATTAGAACACTCCCTAACACCATACACAAAAATAAACTCAAAATGGATTAAAGACCTAAATGTAAGGCCAGACACTATCAAACTCTTAGAGGAAAACATAGGCAGAACACTCTATGACATAAATCACAGCAAGATCCTTTTTGACCCACCTCCTAGAGAAATGGAAATAAAAACAAAAATAAACAAGTGGGACCTTTATTTTAATTTAATTTAAACTTTTTCTATCATAGGTGAAGGAATGGAGACCCAGAGAGAGGTTCAGAGGATCATTCTAGGTCGCAGTGTCAGTGTATGCCAGAACAGGCAGTAGAACCCCCTTCTTGTATTTCCTTAACAAATTTGGGCATAAATCACCTTGCTTTTTATAAAAGCACTATTTTCTTTTGTGTCTATTTAAGATAATAATTGAAACAGCATGAGAAATCAACTCTTGGTAATTGTTTTAAAGTAGTCACTTAAGAGTTTAAAATTTTTCTCAGGACATATACACATACTCTTTAAAAAAGATGTCCATAGCTCCAGGCCTGCTGAGGTTACACATTCAATTTCACTTCCCCTCAAAAAAAAAAAAAGGAAAATTTGATCAGTCCTACTTTGTTTAAATTCTACTTACTCTTCTACTTTTAGTTATTCTATATGGAAATAATCTACTGAATTACTTTAAAATTGTATATATAAACTTTTCTTCTATAAAATACTTCTAACGTTAAGTTTATCATCTTCAGCACACTGATGGAACAAAATGTACCTGAATATATTAGGTTTATTTCCTCAGAAATGAGAGAAAGAAGGAAGTTTAAAATATGAGAATTTTTAATTTTTTTTGCTATCTTGAGCATAATGTAGTCTTCTTAATAATTCTCTTCCTTATCACTCAGCACATCTTGTCATACTGAACAGTCTTTTATGGTATTTTTCTTCTCATGAATTTCTAATATTACTGTATTTTTTAATGTGAAGTTTATTAATTGTATAAAAGTTTAGAAAAGTCTACCGTGGACGTCAGCGTCATGGCAGTGTGAGATGCTCTCTTTGTCTCTCCCCTTCAATCTACAACTAGTAAAACATCCATAACTCAACAAAGGTTCCTTTGCCCAACACACTAGGACACTGGAGAGATCCACACATCTTTACCTTTGAAGGTGGGTGGATTGGAATACATAGAGGAGATAGAACTGGGGGAACAGGGGAGGCAGTGCCTGCAGTCCTGCTGCCGCTGCCCCCTCCCGACCCCCTCCCTCCCCACCAGCTATTGTGGCTGAGCCTGCAGCTCCAGAGAACCTGGTAGCAGCAACAGAGGCACACATGACTTCAGCCTCCTGTCCATAGTGGCACCTGAAGTCACAGGGAACTGGGCAGCAACAGTGGTAGGGCCCATGAACCAGGCAAACCCAGAAATAGTGGAGGTGCCTGCCATCCTAGTGCCCCCAGCAGTGATGCCAGTGGCAGCAGTGACACCAGCAGCAGCAAAGTACCAGTGACCCTGGAGGAATAAGCAACAATGATGAGGATGGTGGAGGGTGAAAAGTGCAAAGTCTCAAATACAGCCAGAGGTGGTTCAGGTAAGATAAACCAAAAAACTTGTGCTATAGCACCATCTTCTGAAAAACAAAAGAAAGGCCTCTAATTACCAACCTGTTGAATTATTAGAATCAAAGTAAACAAAGCTTTGCCTAAATAAGAAAGGTGTTCACTACTTCAAATGTGCCAGCAAAGAAAGAACTCATCAAGCACCATGACAAACCACAGTAACATGGTTTCACAAAAAGAAAATGACAGTTTTCCAGAAACCAAACTTAAAGTCACAGAAGATTGTCATCTAACTGATGGAGAATTCAAAGTTGCTGTCATGAAGAAACTTAGCGAGCTACCAGCAAGCTCAGAAAGGCAATTTAGTTTGCTCAAGCGTAAAATTAATGAACAGAAGAAATACTTTACCAAAGAGATCGAAACTCTAAAGGCAACTGGACAGAAATTCTGGAGCTAAAGAACTCAATAAATGCAGTGAAGAATGCATTATATAGATATAATATAGAGCAGACCATATGGAAGAGAGAATTAGCAAGCTCAAAGATAGAAGTTTAGAAATGACTCAGGTGGAAGGTGAGAGAGAACTAAGACTTTTAAAAAATTTATTTATTTATTTATTTATTTATTTATTTATTTTTTGCGGTGTGCGGGCCTCTCACTGTTGTGGCCTCTCCCGTTGCGGAGCACAGGCTCCGGACACGCAAGCTCAGTGGCCATGGCTCACGGGCCTAGCCACTCCACGGCATGTGGGATCTTCCCAGACCAGGGCACGAACCCGTGTCCCCTGCATTGGCAGGCGGACTCTCAACTACTGTGCCACCAGGGAAACCCTAAGACTTTTTTTAAATCAAGAAGCTCTACAAAAACTATCTGACTCTATTAGGAAAGGCAACATAAGGATAATAGGTATCCCACAAGGAGAAGAGAGGGACAAGACAGCAGAGGCCTTATTTAAATAAATAATAGCTGAGAACTTCCCAAACCTGGAAAGGAATTGGATAAACAAATCCAAGCTTGTAGAACACCTCTCCATGCAAAAAGCCCTTCTCCAAGACACATTATATTAAAACTGTAAAAGTCAATGATAAAGAAAGAATTTTAAAGGCAGCCAGAAAAAAAGACTGTAACCTACAAAGGTACCCCCATTAGGTTATCAGCAGATTTCTCATCAGAAACTCTACAGGCCAGGATAGAGTGGAGTAACATGCTCAAAATATTAAAAGATAAAAATTGTCAACCAAGAATACTCTATCCAGCAAAGTTATCTTGCATATATGAAGGAGAAATAAAAGTTTTCTGGACAAACAAAAGCTGGGGGAATTCATCACCACTAGACCTGCCTTACAGGAAATGTTGAAAGGAACTCTTTTACCTAAAACAAAAAGGCAAAAGTATACAAAACTTTTAGTAAGATGACAAATAGACGGACAGGATCAGAAAATTGCAACTATATATCAGAATAGGTTGAAGCGGGGGGACCTTAAAAATAACTATAGCTACTTCAGTTTGGTGACATACAACATGAAACGGGATAACTTGTGACAACAAAAACATAAAATGGAAAGAGGAGAAGGATGGAACCTGTATATGCAAATGAAGATAAGATGCTATCAGCAGAAAAGGGACTATTTTATCTATGCGAGATTTTATACAAACCTCATGGTAACCACAAAACAAAAATCTAGGGCAGTGACATGAAACATTAAAAAAGAGGAAACTGAGAAAGACACCATAGAATACCACCAAACTAAAATGGCAGCCAGAAACACAAGGAAAAAGCAACAGTGGGGATATAGAGCAATCAGAAAACAAAAGATAAAATGGTGGTACTAAGTCCTCATATATCAATAATCACCTTAAATATAACTGGATTGAATTCACCAATCAAAAGACACAGAGTGTCTGGATGGATTAAAAAACAAGATCCAACTATATGCTGTCTCCAAGAGATTCATCTCAGCTCTAAAGACACACATAGCCTTGAAGTAAAGGAATGGAAGATGATACTGCAAGCAAATGGCAGCCAAAAGAAGTGGTTGTAGTCATACTCATATCAGACAAAATAGACATCAAGCCAGAAAAGATGGATATTATATAATGATAAAAGGTACAATCCATCAAGAAGATATAACATTTATTAATATATATGTACCTAACACAGGAGCACTAAAATATATAAAGCAACTATTAACAGACCTAAGGGGGAAAAGTTGGCAGCAGCACAGTAGTAGAGGACTTTAACACCCCACTTACATCAGTGGGTAGATTAGCCAGACAGAAAGTCAACGAGGAAACACTGGCCTTAAATAAAACATTAGATCAGAATCACTTAATAGATTTATACAGAACATTTCATCCAAAAGCAGTAGAATACACATTCTTTTTAAATATATATGGAACATTGTCAAGGATAGACCATATGTTGAGACACAAAACAAGTCTCAATAAATTTAAGAAGATTGAAATCATATCATGTATCTTTTCTGATCACAGAAGTATGAAACTAGAAATCAACTACAAGAAGAAAGCTAGAAAAATCACAAATATGTGGAGACTAAGCAATGTGCTACTGAACAATTATTGAGTCAATGAAGAAATCTAAGTATAAATAAAAAAATAGCTGAAGACAAGTGAAAATGAAAATACAACATGTCAAAATATATGGGATGCAGCAAAAGTAGTAATAAGAGGGAAGTTTATAGCAATACAGGCGCACTTCAAGAAATAAGAAAAATCTCAAATAAACAGTTTAACCTTATACCTAAAGGAACTAGAAAAAGAACAAACAAAGCCTGAAGTCAGTAAAAGAAAGGAAATAATAAAAATTAGAGTGGAAATAAATGAAATAGAGACTAAAAAGACAGTAGGAGAAATCAATGAAATGAAGAGCTGGTTCTCTGAAAAGATGAACAAAATTGAAAAACCTTTAGCCTGACTCACTAAGAAAAAAAGAGAGAATGCTCAGATAAACAAAATCAGAAATGAAAGAGGAGAAGTTACAATGAATACCACAGAAATACAAAGGCTTATCAGAAAATTCTGTGAACAGCTATATACCAACAAATTGGACAACCTAGAAGAAATGGATAAATTCTAGAATCATAAAACTTTCCAAGACTGAATCATGAAGAAATTGACTGATCTGAGTAGACTGGTTAATAGTAAGGAGATTGAAACAGTAATCAAAAACCTTCCCCAAAACAAAAGTCCAGGACCAGACAGCTTCACTGGTGAATTCTACCAAACATACAAACCCACTCTAGCATCCACGATTTCTCCCGAATTAGAACTTTCTCAACCCTATGTTTCCATTTATTCCTCATTCCTGGCATTTTTGTTGTTAAGAGCTGCCCTCTATGTGCTGTCTTCACCTCCTTACCTCCCAAACTGGCTTCCAAACCCACCACCTCACTGGAACTGCTATTGTCAGTGTTGCCATTGGTCGCAATTTGTGAAATCTACTCATCATTGTTTGGTCTTCATTTGACTAGATCGCTCACTGGCATTTTAGAGTTGAATACTTCTCTATCCTGGAAATATTTTCTCTTTTGGCTTCTATGAACTGACTGCCGTGATTCTCAAAATGTAGTCCCTGGCCCAGCAGCAGTAGCATCATTTGGGAACTTGTTAGAAATGAAAATTCTTGAACCTTAACCCAGATCAACTGAATCAGAAACTCTGGGGGTGGGGCCCAGCAATCTGTGTTTTAACCACCTCTCTAGGTGATTCTTATTCAAGGTGAAGTTTGAGAAGCACTGCTCTCTTGATTTTCTTCCTACCTCTATTATAGTTTCTTCTCAGTTATTTTTATTTTTTTGACTTCTGTCTGTTAGGTTTTGCTGCATAACAGTACACCCCCAAAACTTAGCTACTTAAAAAACCACCACCATTTAGCTCATAAATAGATTTCCCAATTGCTTTGTTTATTTTCTTAGGTTGGGCTCCCCGGAAGCAGGCTATGAGGCAAGAATTTGAGTATAAGTGGTTTATTTGGGAGAATCCCAGGAAGCACCAGTAGGGGCATAGGGAAATGAGATAGGAATGGAAGGAACCTAGTATGAGATGTGTTAATGAGCAGAGTATTCCTGTGCACAACTGGGCTCTATCTCTTGGGCTTTTAAAGCATTACCCCATCCAAGGGTGAAGAAGTTGGGATATTTATCCACCAGCTCCCATTCTCCACTGGTTGAGGGCTGCTTCTCACAGCTATAACTCCCTTGAACTTCCCCACCTATCTGGTGTGAGAGCCTAGCTTGCTTTTGTGGATAGAGAAGGCCCTGAAGCAGGAAGTCCAGGTACTTCACGGAGAGACCAGCTGCATAGGATGACGATCAATGGGTGTGGGTGGGGTACCACAATATCTGCTTTAGGAATCCCTGTTTGGGGCTCAGCTGGTCTCAGACCTTGGGAGGCTTCCCTTGACATACTGAGGCAGAATTAGGGTCTCTCTTCTCTGCCTCCTCGTCCTCTTAAGTGCATTTCACTAAGTTCCTGCGCCCTTGTCTGCTCCCTGGGATTTATCAGTCCCTCAAAATTAAGGATGGGATTCAGAACACACTACCACAACATATGGCACCTTGGCATATTTAATAAGCTGAAGGAATCTGAGAAATGGCAGGTGCAAGAAGGACTCTCTTACCTTCCCCTTCTACTCTGAGGCAGGTCATAAGACGCTCAAGTGAGAGGTGCCTTCCCATTACCTGAAGGTGTTGCAGGAAGGGGGACCCCTTCCAGGGCCCAAGAGTGGGCTCTTGTCTAACACTCGGAAATGAATTGAAAGAGCAAGAGACTTTATTGGGAAGGGGCTCCCGGGTGCAGAGCAGGAGGGCAAGAGAACCCAGGAGGACTGCTCTGCCACGTGGCTCGCAGTCTCTGGTTTTATGGTGATGAGATTAGTTTCCGGGTTGTCTCTGGCCAGTCATTCTGACTCAGGGTCCTTCCTGGTGGCACATGCATCACTCAGCCAAGATGGATTCCAGCAAGAAGGATTCTGGGAGGTTGGTAGGACAGATGGACTGGCATCTCCTCTCTCCTTTTGACCTTCTCCGAATTCTTCCGGTTGGTGGTACCTTGTTAGTTCTGCATTCCTTACCAGGACCTCCTGTTTAAGATAACTCATGCAAGTGGTTACTATGGTGCCTGGCCAGGGCTGGTGGTTTCAGTCAGTGTTTCCCCTAATAAAGGAAAGGGGCAACCTTATCTGTGAAGATGGAGGGATACCAAAAGGAATCTGAACAAAGAGGCCTTGCTAAGTTTCCCCCAGCGGACTACCCTTAGCTCATATACATTTGTCCCATCACATTTTCCCACAACTTTCCACTCTTCATCAAACCTAGTATAGAAACACTCAAGTTTAACCATTTCTTCTGGTCTTCATTTCCTTATGAAGGCTCTTGTGTCCTGTAAAACTTCCATTCAACAAATTTGTATGCTTTTCTCTTGTTAACCTGCTGTTTGTCAGTTCAATTTACAGGGTCCCAGCCAGAGAACTTAGGAGGATAGTAGGAAAAATAATTTTTCCTCCTCTACAGTAGATTACATATACACATTTTTTCACCCTTTATTCCTATCTCACAGAGATGACACTTAATATATGTTGATTGGATGTGTGAGTGGGTGCCTTATCTTTTTATCCCTTAAAAGAACTCACACAGAGGAAACAAAAAAGTATGCATTGAGTTGTATTAAAGAGGCCTTGTGATGGATGTGAGTATAAATTGGACCATTATTAACTTTGAACTAATTCCACTATGTCAGAAACAATGTCTGAAATATTTTAAAATCCCTTTAAAAATAGCCTTAGTTGAAAAATTACATAAAATGAATAGACCTAAAACTTGACTCTTACTCAAGTTTTCAGAAAAACAAATACTTTACTTTCCATATTCTGTCCTTGTCACAGAAAAGCAATATTTTATTAGATTTTCCTTTTTCAATGTTGTGTGATTAGTTGTGTGATTACTTAGTGATTGTGTGATTGTGTGATTACTTAGTTGTGTGATTTATTGAATAAATTTTTTATGTAGTTGCCTTATGAAAAAAGTCGTGAGAAAGTTTAAATATAAATAAAGCATTGGTATTTTTTTTGGAAATTTTATAATTCAAGCTAATTGAAAATCACATAAAGCTCTATCTATCATGTCATCTTCTTTATTTCAAAACATTTTTTTTGTGGTCTTCTGACAGTAATTCTTTTTAGTTCAGTTCTCTTATTTTTAATGAGGCATATTTTGTGGATTGGGAGGAACTCCAGTAGTGTACTTAACTTTGAAGGAATATGAAATCAGTTTCATGCTGAAGGAGTTATGTTGAGTAGAAAATAAAATTCTCCATGGATAAGCAGACATTCTTCATGGAAAAGGGTAACATTCTACATTCTTCCATTTTAAAAGTGGAAAATGGGCTGTTATTTGTATTTAGATACTGCTCTCTCCAATGAAAAGAATGCCAGGCTGGATGACAGAAGATCTGTGTTCTGATCCTGGCCTTTTTCCTTGCAAGCCTCGGGAAGTGTCTGGACACAGAATTCTCTTTCTCTCCTACAATATGAGAGGTTGAGAGAAAGGTCTCAATCAGCGTTAAAAATTTGCAGTTCTGTACTTCTGCACCATCACCGCAGCTCTGACACCTGTGTGAAAATACTAAGCTTTATTACATTTTTACTAATACCCTCAGCTTTCCTCTTTAAAAAATTGAAGTTTGGTTGTGTTGTAAATAAATGACATCACTAGATAAGTTTGGTTGTGTTGTAAATAAATGACATCACTAGATAAAGGTGGCAGATTTCATATCACTGTTGACAGTAGTTGAATGTGGCTTGCCCTCAGGAACAACCATTCTTTGATAACATGGAGGATAGAAGATGTATAAGGACTCAGGTGGCTACTGTTCTCATCTGCCCGTGATCCTCTCATATTCCCCGCTGGGTCAGCATTCTTTTCTCTCAGGGGAATTAACACCCCCTCCATGTCCATGTATTCTAGTGGGATTTTTTATCAGGTTTCTTGTCCCCTTGCCACAGCAATGAGCATTTGACACAGTGGCTACAATAATTGGTCCAGGGGATAGACATGTGACCCAAGCTAAGCCAATTAGAGTTTTCTGTAGAATTTTCTAGATTCAAAGTGTATATGCATGGGGGATGACTCTTTCTCTTGGATTTTGTATTGGGACGTATGCCAGAAACTGTTGAAAGGTGTTTAACTTACCATATATAGCAAGGTTGCTTCCAGTAGGAGAGAATGAGGCCAGTACACAAACAGAAGCAGAGATCAGTGGAGATGAGGGATAGATGGAAAACCAGAGGGCATTGAGTTCCTCATTCTACTCCCTGACTCTAGACTTCTTCCAGCCTCTTCCCATTTGCCTCTTGGGACATCTTCCTTCTCATTTTATCATCTCTGGTTCTTTGACTCTGTAACTCCCAATGTTACCAAGTCCAAGCTCGCTCTGCTCACCTCAGATAGGCCAATGACTCGGAGAGGAGGTGTTCAAGAAAGGAAGATGTCTTTATCCAGAAACAGACCGAGAAGATGGCAGACTAGTGTCTCTGAAAAACCATCTTATCAGGGTTTGGATGCCAGTTTCTTTTATAGTACAGAGAGAGGGAGGAGATGAGGAAGTAAAGTAAAAAGGCCTTAAATTTTGCAAATATCCCCTGGAATACCAGCCTCGGGGAGGGGATGTGTTAATTTCTTCCTTCTTGGAGACATCCACAGGTGGGAGGGGTCAGACTGTCTCCCTGTGAGCGGAACAAAGGCACTTTAGTTTAACATTCAGGCAGAGGGGCAGGGTTCCCTGAGGCAGGCCATTACATATGATTATAATAACAAAAGCAAAGGTTAAAAGTCAACAAAGCAGAACGAACTTGGTGTCCTATTTAGCTCTTCCCTGTTACACCAATCCTTGCTTTACATTCCCTGACTCTGACAACACACTTTGTTGTTGGCCTCTGTACCTCATTCAGTTCTGTGAACTGTCCTAAGAACGTTATTAGCTAGGTAAGTTAATAAAGCCCTTTCTTTGTTTATGATAGTTTGAGTTGGAGTTTAGTTTTTTGTAACAAAAAGAGTCTTGTCTAATACCCAATGTGAACACATAAATGGTCTTCAGACAACTGAAACTGAAGCAAATACATTTTTATGAGCCACAAGCAGGAGACTAGTTTGTTTAGCCACCAATACATAGCTACTCATATGTTCATGAAACTACCTCATCATTGTGTCTAGGAAATAAAGGGTATTGCTGGGGCTGGAGGGAGGAGAGGGGGTATATTCCTAGAATGATTCATGAATGAACAGTCTTGTGGTGCTCCAAGGACAATGGTGCTTCAAGGACAAAGGAAGAACCTGCCTGAAAAAGTTTCAGCATTATACCCCCTACTGGACTCTTAATCGCCCTCATACCATGTTGCTATGGTTACGAAATTCCTGAGCCCACCTGGGCGAGGCCCACCTAGGCAACAGGACCTGTCCCAAATAAGGAAAGGCATATGCCCTGTCCCACTCCCACCCTATAGAAGGAAGGTGCATGTGCCTCAACCAATCAATAAACGAAATTTTCACCTCGGACCATTTCTTTGTTTTCTGGCTATAAAAACTGATCAATAGCGCATGTTCGGGCTTGACTCTCCCAGACTACCAGGAATTCGGCCCGCTGTTCTGGCAGCGACCCTTCCCTCTAATAAATTCTATCTTTACATTCTGCCTCGTGTCTGGAAATTCTTTTCCAACTTGCGTTCAGACCACGACAAGTCTGTTGATGTTGTTGATACCCTTAATGCCTTAAGTTCCGTGGTCTTTTTATGTCATCTTGTGAACCCAAACAGAATGTGCAATTATCTATGTAGACTTTCAAGGTTCCTTTCTGGTTTTCTACTTACCCATCAAATGGAGCTATTCTACCCATTCAAACAGGAGGACCCAATTATGGCATTCTACTACTCTTTCTGGACTTCTAGATGCTTCTCATTTGCCTGATGGGAGTTGTTCCTCATAATCTCATCATCCCTGGTTCCTGACCTCTTGCTTTTGGTACCCTGGCTTTGACAGCCTATTTTGGACATGTTTCTCTAGCCTGACACTGACACTTACCTCACCTAGTAGCCTCATAATACGTAAGGGACATCTTCCTTTCCATTAGCCATCACACTAGAGGAAGGAAGGACATCGACAGTGGAAGGCATGGTATCTTATTGGGCAGGACTTTACTGGCCTAAATCAAAACTTCTTATCAGACCCAGGAATTTTTTCCAGCCTTCTGGAAAAGATTAAATAATCTTTAAAATTATATCATGAGACCATTTACCTACTCTCTTCCATTGTCTCTTTGCCCAAGAACCCAGCCTGCCTTCTGTTCCTTTTCTTCCTCTACTTCTCTCTCCCCATGATAATGGTGACCTTATTTCTGGTCTATAAATGCCCTGACTCAGGGCCAGAATATAAATGGACAGATAGATGGAGAGATAAACAATGGGGGAAAAAATTAGAGAGAAAGCCTGTGTGTAAAATGCTTTCATGTAAAACATGGCATCTTTTACTGGGGGATCGAGGAAGGTCTACTTGATTATGAGATTCTTAATTGTGAAGTTTTTTTTCCAATGCAGAAGCTTCTTTAGGGGAGTTGTAAAAACTGAATTAAGATCTCAAACACATTCAGCAGGGTTGAAAGACCAGAGTCTTTCAGTTTTCTCTGAGGTAAAAACAAACCCAAAAAAACTTAGCTACAGAGCAGTGTGGAAAGGGGATGGGTTGCAAATGTTCCTTTTTTCCACAAATTCTTCAAATGTTAACCCATTGATCCACTGATTTAAAAAAAAAATAGCCTTTTCACTTTCAAAACAGAGGGTGTTAGTAATTTGAGATTGTCACATTAATTTTTTTGATTTTTCAAATCTCCCGCAAGGCTCTCTCCTCCCTCTTCCTAAATTAAGCGCAACAATGCCCATCTGGGGGCTGTGAGTATTAAGTTTGGAAACCTACTGGGCCACTCAGTTTCCTAAAGCTTCCTCTCAAGTTTAAGGATATTGCTTATTAGTGAAGGGGAGCAAAACATACCACCCCAAAATACGGCCCTTTGACATATGGTTATTTTAAGCTGGTCATTTTTGAGAAACAGCAGACACAGGAAAAGCTCTGAAACCTGAGTAGAAGTTCCCCTTTTGTAAGAGACAAGTCCATTTATAAGGGAAATCTCCATTTGTAAGGATGTCTCCCTCTTAGTACTGGGAAGAGAAAGATGATTCTAAATCTCTAGAAACTGTTAACCACAGAGAAGACAAGGACTTAAATCTGCATAACAACCTTATCCTTGTTTACTGTGCTTTTCCTGGTCACCTCCCACAGCTGGCCTCCCCGCCCCCCAACATCTTCTTTTTAATTGGAGATGTTACTTAAGGTGGCAGCTTGGTACATTTCCGGGAGTTAGTTTCCCTGGGTCTCTCCCCTGTATACAGTAGGTATACATGTTGTTAAACTTGTTTGTTTTTCTCTTGTTATTCTGTCTTTTTATCACAGGAAGGTCTCAGCCAAGAACCTAGAAGGGTGGAGGGAAAATTATTTTTCCTCCACCACATTAGCAAAAAAAAAAAAAAAAAAAAAGATTAAAATTTCTTAAACATTGGCTAGATTCCCAGCAAGTAATATATAGAATCCTAAAAGGAGACACTCAGGAGAATCAGCAAGCCAATTAAGAATATTTCAAAATGAAGTTTAAAAAAAAAAATCTGTGTTAGAACATAACATGAATATTTGAGTATGGAGAATTCTCATACAACTGTAGTAATTTAAGAAACTAACTTTATGGGTATTCTGAAACATACAGAACACATCACTTGCAAAGTTGTCTTTTATGCTCATAATTCCTCTTGGAATGGCTTGAGAAAGCAGTTATGAAATTTCCAACTGGGATCCCCATGGCTCCAGCAGTTGTTCCTGGGAACAACTTTTGATTTTCCAGCTTAATGATGCTGATGGTATGATGAGATATGATTCTTTTCCTCTCCTTGACACTTCAGAAAACATTTTTGCTCTTCTGGCGTATTTTTAAAAATTTTATCTTCTTATTTTTACAGCTTATCTTTCAGAAAAGAATTTTTGAGGCTTTTTTAAAACTAAAAACTGATATAATATTAAGGGGAATGTTATTAAAAGTAAAAAATAACTCCTCACAAATCACCATAGTAACAAAACAATCTAGTTCACCTTGTGAATTTTCTTTTTGTCTGTTTGTATTTATACAGACATATTTTATACAATCCTTCAGAATGCACATGAAATTTGCATATCTGCCCTTTTTACTTACCCTTCTATTGTAAATTTTTAAAATAATATAGTTAATATGTAGATTTATAGTGGACATGTTAAAATCCCTATTGTTAGACATTTTAGATGTTTGTAAATTTTGCTGTTCTAGATATGTTCAGTAGAAGCTCTTAAAGATCTGCAGCCAGCCCAGGTGGAGGGTGAGCTGGGATCCCGCATCCTTGATATTCCTACTGAACTAACCCTATTCCTCACCTGCCTTTTTCCTCTATAAATATTTTAGAGATTGTCTTTTACATATTTGTGGTCATCCACAGTAATTTTTGTACAGGCCACTGCTACAGGCCGTGGCCGTGCTAAATGTAAAATATTCACTGTATTGTAGTGGTTTCCAAATTGGGCTCTGAAGACCTTCCCCAAGGCTTCCACTGGAGGGGGTGGGGTGAGTGGCTGGGGCTCTGAATTCCTACCGCAGCTCTAACCAGAAGCAGTGCTGTTCTGCTGGGGCCCAGTATTAAACAAGTTTGAATACAATTGGACTAGATCAGTGAGGTGCACTGTGGTAATATGTGCACACAAGTGGCATCACTGAAGTGTCTGAGGATTCAAAGGCCTCGGTGGTGAGTTAGAGTGCTCTCCACAGGGGCCAAACATGTCTCAGAGATGTGGGGCATCCACACTTGCCCTGAGTTGTAAAAGAGAGCATGCTCACTGGTACCTCATTTTTGCTTTCCTCCAAGCCATTCTCCAAAGTGCAGCCAGAGAAATCTTACTGAAGATAGGACACAACAGCTCTCAATAACAAGAGTCACAATATGCAAAGAACTAGTGCTAACCCCAAACTTCCTTCTGTAAAGTTTGGAAAATCTCTTATAGAAAAGACAAGGAGAGGCTCTTGCTGCACCCACTTTACCAGACCTGAGCAGAGAATTTTGGTTAAAAGAAAAAGTTTACCTTAACCAGCTTGGTCAGAGGTCACGGGATCTCAGCTGCAGTCTCTCAACCAGCTCATCCTCAGTTATCAAAACTGTTGGGAGGAAATGGTTTTTCTCTTCTAACTTGGGTCAATTGGTTGGGGACCTACAAATAAACAGATTAACAGGAGAAGAAACAGATTTTACTTACATGGGCTTGTAAGTAAATTTATAAAATTTACTTACAAATTACTAATGCTCAATAATTAGTAATTCGAGGGGAGGAGCCAGAGATAAAGGTTTGTAAATCAATTTACCGAAAGGGGGTGGTTGTTTAGGGCTTCAATGGGAAAGTATGGAAGGGTCTGTTAGGCTTTTGTTGATAACAGACAGCTGAATTCACACTTCCTGGTACTAAGGGTCAGTCTTTTCCCAATCAGGAAACTCCCTTGGAGGCGGAGCAGTTATTGGCAGCTGTATTTGGGCGAGGCTCTGCTTAAGTTTAAATAACATTTTCTGTGGCTTCTATTGCCCAGATGTTTTCCGTTTAAAGTAATTTTCATACCACTTTGCCAGGCTATCCGTCCCTTCAGTATTTAGAATTCATAAAAGTTACTGTTGAAAAGGAGAGTCACACATCTAAGTTGTTCCAAGAATACTTGAAAGTTCCCAACAACTGAATCAAGTAACAAAAAATTAATTTCCCTTTAATTACAACAAGGACATTGACAAAACTGGTTTATCTGTTTCAGAAGAATTAATTTGACTTTGGAGAAAAAATATATCAGTCTCAAAACTGCATCTGTTGCAGTCAAGCGAATTCACTAACTCTTGTATCAACTCAGTACATTAGCATTTCATTTAAAGGAGTATTATGGGGCTTTCCTGGTGGCACAGTGGTTAAGAATCTGCCTTCCAATGCAGGCGACATGGGCTCGAGCCCTGGTCTGGGAAGATCCCACATGCCGTGGAGCAACTAAGCCCATGCGCCACAACTACTGAGCCTGTGCTCTAGAGCCCGTGAGACACAACTACTGAGCCCACGTGCCTACAACTACTGAAGCCCGAGTGCCTAGAGCCTGTGCTCCGCAACAAAAGCCACTGCGATGAGAAGCCCATGCACCACAGTGAAGAGTAGCCACTCTTGCCGTAACTAGAGAAAGCCCACGCCCAGCAACGAAGACCCAACACAGCCGAAAATAAATAAATTTTTTAAGAAAAGGAGTAAAAAAGGAGTATTGTGTAAAGCAAAAAGTAACTCAAATTTATCGATATCAATAAAGCATTCTTTCAAATTTTTTCTTGTGTCCACATTTTGAGTGTCCAGTAGCCACATGTGACTAGTGGCTATCATACTGAACAGTGCAGTTCTAGACACACTAATCTTTTAGTCCATCTCATGCTCTAGAATCCTCTTGCCTCAAGGACTTCTTACATGTTCTTTATTCCTTCTGACAAATCCTCAACTTTCTGCTGGCCTAACTCTATCTCTTCCTTGACATCGGTTAAATGTTATAGTCTTACAGAGGCTCTCCCTTACTCCCAAATCTAACTTGGGACTCTTGTTCCACTTTCTCAGATTATCCTGTACATTTTCCTCCTAACCCTTGCCACAGTTACAAATAGTGCTCTCAATATGCAGTTTGTCATTTAATATCATCACACTGGAAGCTGTGTCTGCTTTGTTTATCACCAAATATCTTGCGCCTTGCATAGTGCTCAGCACGTGTAGAAACTAAGTAAGTAGCTGTTCAACAAATAAATCAGAGGAAGAGAAGAGACTAGGTAATATAAAAGACCACAGAGAATATAAGGTCTCTGAGAAATCTATCTCCTGCCCTGAAATATGAAGTTGCAAATCATATGATTTATGGAATTTTGTCACCCATGTATGTTGACAAGAGTGATATTGGAATGGATTTTGTTAATATACTGAGGTGACTTGGGATAAATCAGGCAAAGTTGAAATGTAAAATGTGGTGATGACAATAAAACCACCACTTAATTACTCTCTTCAGTACACGGGCCTCTCACTGTCGTGGCCTCTCCCGTTGTGGAGCACAGGCTCCGGACACGCAGGCTCAGCGGCCATGGCTCACGAGCCCAGCCGCTCCGTGGCACGTGGGATCCTCCCGGACCTGGGCACGAACCCGTGTCCCCTGCATCGGCAGGCGGACTCCCAACCACTGCGCCACCAGGGAAGCCCTAATTACTCTCTTATTTCATGCCTTGAGAATGAAGGATACAGATTAGCTCATCTATAGAAACGTTCCATGATCTTTGCCTGATCTCTTTGACATGACTTAAGGGAATGCATGGGGAGGAAAAAGCTTTCCTCCACCCTCTTAAGGTCTCCCGCTGGGTCTGAAATTAGACTGTCAAAGATAAACAGGAGAAAAACATAAATTTATTTAAGTTTTAACTTTCCTCGGAGTCTTCACAAGGAAATTAAGACTCAAAGAAGGTTAAACCTGAATATTTTTATGCTAGGTTTGATGAAGACTGGAAAGTCATAGAAAGATATGAGAAGACAAAGAGCATGAGCTAAGTGTAGTAAACTGGGCAAAACTTAGCAAGGCCTGTTCATTCAGATTACTCTTTTTGTCCATTTGTCTTCAGAGATAAGGATGCTCCTTTCCTTTGGGTATAGGGAGGGCACCTCTTATGTGGGGTTTTTATGATCTGCGTCAGGAGACGGTCAGAAAGTTCTGACACGTGTCAATTCTCATATTCCCTCAGCTTAAAATATTCAGTATGCCAAAGTGCCATATTTTGGGGTAGCATGTTCTGAACTCCATCAGAAAACAGTAGAAATAAATTATAGTCTTACAGTGATAATAAGAAACCAAAAAGCATTTGTTATTCAATTGTAACAAAAACAGAAAAGCATAAATTTTCATAAGTTGTCACAATGTGAATACACCCATGTAACCACAGCCAAGTCAAGAAATAGTACATTAAAAATATCATCAAGAAAGTGAAAAGACAACCCACAGAATGATAAAAATATTTGCAAGTCATTTATCTGGTAAGGAACTTGTATCTAGAATATATAAAGAATGCATATGACTAAATAATAAAAAGACAGCACAATTAAAATATGGGCAAAGGATTTGAGTAGACGTTTCTCCAAAGAAGATATACAAGTGGCCAATAAGCACATAAAAGATGCTCAACATCATTAGTCATTAGTGAAGTGCAAATCAAACCACAATGAAGAGCTTCCCTGGTGGCGCAGTGGTTGAGAGTCCGCCTGCCGATACAGGGGACACGGGTTTGTGCCCCGGTCCGGGAAGATCCCACATAGCGCGGAGCGGCTGGGCCCGTGAGCCATGGCCGCTGAGCCTGCGCGTCCGGAGTCTGTGCTCCGCAACGGGAGAGGCCACGACAATGAGAGGCCCGCGTGCCGCAAAAAAAACACAAAAAACCACAATGAAATACTACTTCACTCCCACTATGATGGCTATAATCAAAAAAGTGGACAATAACAAGTGATGTTGAGGATGTGGAGAAATTGTAACCTTCATATATTGCTGGTGGGAATGTAAAATGGTGTAGCCACTTTGGAAAAAAGTTTGAGAGTTCCTCAGAAAGTTAAACATAAGTTGCTGTACAGCTCAGCAATTCTGTTCCTAGGTATTGATCCAGTGAAAACACATGTCCACACAAAAAACTTGTACATGAATGTTCATAGCGGCATTATTAATAATCAATAAGTGGAAACATTCCAAATGTCTATTATCTGATGATTGGACAAATAAAATATGGTATATGCATAGAATAGAATATTATTGAGCAATAAAAAGAAACAAAGTGCTTTAACAATCTTGACAACATTATGCTAAATGGAAGAAGCCAGTCACAAAAGATCACATACCATGTGATTCCATTTATATGAAATGTCCAGAATAGGAAAATTCCTAGAGATACAAAGTAGGTTAGTGGTTGCCTAGAGCTGGGTGGGGAGGGGTGTTTGGGAATGACAGCTAATAGGTACCAGATTTCTTTTAGTGGGGAAGAAAATATTTGAAAGTGAAATTGTGGTGATGGTTGCACAACCCATGAATATGCTACAGAAACACACTGAATTATACACTTGACATATGTGAATTGTATGGTATATGAATTATATCTCAATAAAGCTGTTAAATGAGAAGAGAAAAGAAATAGAACATTATCAACACACAGGAAGCTTCTCTGTCTTACATTAAGTTCCCTGGAAACAGAACCTGAGATGGTGATTCTTTCTTTTTTTTTTTTTTTAAGTTATTTATTTATTTAGCCTGGGTGTGTCTTTGTTGCTGTGCGCAGGCTTTCTCTAGTTGCGGCGAGCGGGGCTACCCTTCGTTGCGGTGCCCAGGCTTCCCATTGCAGTGGCTTCTCTTGTTGAGGAGCATGGGCTCTAGGCGCGCGGGCTTCAGTAGTTGTGGTGTGTGGCTACAGTAGTTATGGCTCACAGGCTCTAGAGCACAGGCTCAGTAGTTATGGCACACGGGCTCAGTTGCTCTGCGGCTTGTGGGATCTTCCTGGACCAGGGATCAAACCCATGTCCCCTGTGTTGGCAGGCAAATTCTTAACCACTGCGCCACCAGGGAAGCCCAAAATGGTGATTCTTGTGCAAGTGATTTCCTGAGGGAGCGCTCTTAGGAGGAGTTGACTTTGGAAAGCAGGAAAAAGCTAAATGTGGTCTCAGCTGAGAACCAGCCTCAGCCTGATCCAATGAGGAGCTCTGCAACATGAATAGTACCACAGTGTGGTCCCATATGGAAGCAAGGGAGTTGGCTTTTTTTAATATCCTTGGCAGTCAACAGACAGTCCTTGGCTGTAAGCTGTGTGTGTGTGACTTCCTGCATAAGTCAGCTTTCTTTTGACCAAAACCCATTCTAAAAGGGGGCAGCTGTGATCTGTTAGCAGCTGATAATCACAACAGCTGGAGGATGATGCCCCAGCCAGTGCTGAGGATCTGGGCAGGGCAGCAACAGTGACCACTACATCCCCTCATGCTCCCTCCCATTATTATAATCTTGATACTTTGCAATATTTCCCTTCAGCTAGATTGTCACTTCAGCACACAATTTATGAGCAATCTGATTTATCTCAGTGTTTTACCTCTTAGAAAACTGCTTTCACACCGGGGCTATTACATGCCTGTTCTATGTCAAACAATGTGTTAGATAAACTCCAGTCTTCTATGAAAATGAATAGCACAGGCCTATTTACTTAGCATCAACATAAGTGATTTCAGACATTATTTCCTCTAAGAAAACCAAGAGAGCCATAAAAACAGAGACCATGAAGGTAGGAAAGAAAAAAAGAACTTTCTCGCAGAAGAATACTGACAGCATGTCTCCCACTTCCCTCATCAATGTCCCTGATGACAGTATTTCTGTGGCAATAGGAATATTCACCGGGAAACTTGGGCTTATGAGAAGCCAAGAGGGTTTTTGATGCTGAACTGGCCAATGTCCCTGAGCTCATGAATAAGCCCTAAGAGAGAACTGGCTCCAGGAAAGTTGAAAAAAGAAAAATAAAAGTTTCATTTAAGCTTAAGGAGAAAACCAAGGTTAGAGTGTGTATGAGTTTTCTACTGCTGCATAACAAAGTACCATGGACACAGTGACTTAACCCACATTTATTAACTCACAATTTCTGTGGGTCAGTAGTCCAGGTCCTACTTAGCTGGGTCCTTTGCTAAGAGTCTCACTAAGCTACAATCAAGGCATCAGCTGGCACTGCAATCTCATCTGGAGTTTGGAGTCCTCTTCCAAGCTCACGTATTGTTGGCAGAATTTAGGTCTTTGTGGTTGTAGGGCTGAAGCCCTCAGCTTCCTGTTGCCTGTCAGCTGGAGACTGCCTTCAGCTCCTAGAGGCCACCCACAGTTCCCTGCCACATGGCCCTCTCCATAGGCAGTTCACAACATGACTGCTTCTTCAAGGCCAGCGGGAGAGTCTCTCTCTCCAGTCCGCTGAGATGGAATCTTATGTAACATGAAGTAGTCAAGAGAATGACATTGTTACCGAATCCAAACTCCATCTGCTTGCTGCATGACAGGCCAATAATCAGGAGACAAGGTGTTGAGGCAAGGAATAGCAACTTTATTCAGAAAGCCGGGCATTCGAGAAGATGGCAGACTAATATCCCAGAGTACCATCTTATTGGGGTCTGGATGCCACTTTCTTTTATAGAACAGAGAGGGGGAGGATGTGAGGAAATAAATTAAAAAGGCCATTAGTGTTGCAAAGTATCTCCTGGCTTGGCCAGCCTCGGGGAGGGGATGTATTAATTTCTTCTTTTTACAGCCATTCACAGGTGGACAGGGTCAGAATGTCTCCCTGTGAGCTGAACAAAAGCACTTTAGTTTAGCATTCAGGCAGAGGGGCAGGGTTCCCAGAGGCAGGCCATAATGTATGCTTACAGCTATAGATAGCATCCTTTTAGTGACTATAGTAACATAGTGAGTATAGTAACAAAAGCAACGAAAAGCAAGTTAAAGTAAAAGAAACAGATCCAACTCTTCCCTATTACAACATCCCAGCACAGTTGCTATGTTCAGTTGGTTAGAAGCAAGCGACAGTTCCCACTCACACTCAATGAGGGGGGTGGTCAGTTATTACAAGGGTGTGACTCATTGGGAGTCACCTTAGGATGTGTTGGACACAGATAAAACCTATTGTTAAGTTTCTTCAGTTGATTTAAAACTTGCTCTATGTATCTATCTTAAAAATAGTTTAATTATTATATTTTGCTTTTAAAATAAAAAAAGGTGTTTTTTTTTGTAAAAATAATTGAATATGGCTTCTTATCTCACTCTGGATATCCATGGGCTACAGGGAGGTCCTACATGGTCTAGCTTCCTGATTATCAGAAAACAGCATGCTGTCCGGGAGGAAGAAGTTTTCCTCCACCCTTCTGGGTTCTTCTGGCTGGTCTAAGAATTAACTTGACGTGAGACAAATTAACAGGAGAAAATTAAACAAAAGTGTAATAACATGTATATATGGGAGAGACCCAGAAAAACTGAGTCACTCACCCAAAAGGCCGAAACCCTCATCTTAAATACCATCTTCAGCTGAAGGCAAAAGAGAATGTTGGGGTTAAGGGTTTGGGACACCAAAGGGGAGGAAGGCAATTGACATGGAGATGGAAAAGCAAATGTTTGGTAGACAAATGTTTGCTGGGCCAGAGACAGTGGGACACAGAGAGGAATTTTAACAAACAGACTTGGCTAGGTTCCACCCTGTCTACATGCCTGGTTCATACCATAGTTATGTATGGTGACAGCTCCCTTCCTAGAACAGGTCCTCCATCTACATTCTTTAGGCAGTTAGGGGGAAGGTCAAGGTTCTTCCTGAGTCTTTTGAGCCTTGATTGTTTTCAGCTCAAAATAATATGCATGCCAAAGAGACTTTTTGGAGTGGCAAATTTTGCTCCCCTACAATGCCATGGTTCCAGGCACATATTAGGTACTCAATAAATATAGGTTGACTAAATAAACAAACACATGAAAAGAAGTATTTTCCATGCATACAGCATACACCTGTTTTTTTTTAATACCAAAGAGCAATATCCTAAGTATGTGCTTTCAGCCCAGCTTCCCTGCTTATGGAGAAACCAGGAGGAAACCAGTAGCCTCTTGAGTGCAAAAACGACAGTAGTATTAAAAGTTATATCTTGGCTACAGTTTGTGGCACGCACAATGGGATTCAAGGTCAGCTACGCACTCTTCTAAAAAGATTAAGTAATATTGGGTTTGCAAAACCATAGGCAATATAAGTGCCCAGAGTGTTACATCTCTGAGTCACCATTTCTTAGATTAAGAGCCCTGTATGGTTTGTATCAGGTTGATCACTGATGGAATGTTATATGCACATATGAGTACAATCCTACTGGGGCCAACCCAAAGCAGAGATGAGTTTCTTAGGCCAGTGAGTATATTTCCAAGTTATTACTCAAGGCAAAACATATTTGAAGTCAATTTCCAGCTCTTAGGGAAAAGATAGCATAAATGAGAGAAAAATGTATTTTATCTTAAAGTATCATCTGACTCCTCCAGTGACAATAGCCAAGGGTTTTATTATTTGCAGTATCTCACTATGAGTGAAACAAAGTAATGGAGCATTCAATTATCTATTCTGATGAGTTACTCCTTGGTAAGAAAAAGTTATATGTCCATAATTATGGTGGTTAATTGTATGTGTCAATTTGACTAGGCCACAGGGTGCCCGGATAGTTGGTTAAACAGTATTCTCGATGTATCTGCGATGGTATTTCTGGATGAGATTAACATTTAAATTGGCAGACTGACTAAAGCAGATTGTACTCCCTAACGTGGGTGGGCCTCATTCAATCAGTTGAAGGTCTGGAGGGAACAAAGAGGCTGACTTTCCCACAAGTAAGAGGGAGCTCCTCCTGCCTGAGTGCTTTTAGGTGAGTGGTCTTTTCCAGACTCCAGACTCACACTGAAATATCAGCTTTTTTGGGGTCTTGAGTCTGTCAGCTTTCCAACTGGAGCTTACATCAGCAGCTTTCCTGGTCCTCAGGTCTTTGGACTCAGACTGGAACTACACATTGGCTCTCCTGGTGTCCAGTTTTCTGACTACAGATCTTGAGGCTTCTCAACCTCCATAATCATATGATCACATGAATATATTTATGTAAATTATATATATAACTCGTATTGGTTCTGTTTCTCTGAAGATCCTTGACTAATACAATCATATAATGCTGGTAGGATTAATACAGCTTAAAGTGTGATAATGAATGTGTTTGGCAATTATTTACTTTTCCCAGGTTGCCTCCCTATAAAATCTTTCCCTACCTCCTAAATTCCATTCCAGTGGCTGTTTCAAACTTTATAGTTCCTCTCAGGTCCCCAAACTAATTTTGCTCAGTCTCGGACAATGAGCCAGGTCTCAGTTTCAATGAACTCCATGTCTTGGCCCACCCGGCATCCCTTGTCTCAAGGTCATAGTACGTGTCAGATAGCCCTTTCCATGCAGTCTGTGCTTGTGCTCTCACCCTCTCTCTTGTTATTTCAGGCCTAGGAAGGGGAAATTGGGACCGGTTGCTGAGTTCTGGGTTGCTACAGCATCCCTTGTGTGATTTTCCTGCTCCTTAACTCACATCTTCATATACGTCTCTCTCTTTTTTTTAACTTTTTATTTTGAAAAAATTAAAGACTCACAAGAACTTGCAAAAATAGTACAGAGAGGTTCTGTGTACCTTCACCCAGCTTCCCCTGATGATAACATCTTACATATATAAGGGTATCAAAATACACTGATACAGGGCTTCCCTGGTGGCGCAGTGGTTGGGAGTCCGCCTGCCGATGCAGGGGACGCGGGTTCGTGCCCCCGTCCGGGAGGATCCCACATGCTGTGGAGTGGCTGGGCCCGTGAGCCATGGCCACTGGGCCTGTGTGTCCAGAGCCTGTGCTCCGCGACGGGAGAGGCCACAGCAGTGAGAGGCCCGCGTACCGCAAAAAAAAAAAAAAAAGACAAAAAACACTGGTACAATACTATTGACTAGACTATAGACCTTCCTCAGATTTTGTCAGTTTTCACGTTCACTCATGTGTTTGTGTGTAGTCTTATAAAATTTTATCACATGTAATCACCACCACAATCAAGATATGAATGAATCCATCTGTACACAATCTGTTTATTAAATTCTTCTCAAATTACCCAATTTGAGCATGCCTTCCTGTTTCCTGCCAGCATCCCTACTGATGGACCCTTAAAAGATTTTCAACATTCTGAGGGTGGAAAGGGTCTGTCCTTTTGTTTCTGGATGAAGGCCAAGAAGGTAGCAAGCCTCTGAGAGAGAAGGGTGCAGTGTGGCAGCTGCAAAGTAAAAATGACAATTGGGCCCCTCTTGGCAAAGAATATCGGAGATAGTTTCCAGAGTGATATGCAAGATAATCTGAAGGTTTTATTTTATGGCAATTGTTCTCAAGCCTAACTGTGTATTAAAATCACCCAGAGACATTTTAAAAAATCAATCAATAAATCAAACAAACAATCAAACAAAACCAAAACAGAGACTTGGACTCCATCCCCAGAGGTTCTGATTCATTTTGTCCAAGGTGGAGTCTAAGGATTGAAACTTTTTACAAGTTCCTCAGGTGATTCTAATGTACAGCCAAGGTTGAGAACTCGTGTTTGATGACTTTGGGTTTTGCATCTTAATTAGAAAAGCCACTCCTACTCAAGATTATACTTTTAAAAAAGACAACTTGAACTTTCCTGTGTATTTGCTTTAATTTTTTATTAAATTAAAATCTTTAATACTTCTTAAATTTATTTTTGTTGGAGGGAGTGAGAAATAAATTTATTTTATTATTTTCCCCAGACAGGTATTTTGTTGTTCTAATATAATTTATTGAATAATCCATATTCTTGCTACTGATACAAAATGTTACTCCTATCATTTACTAAATCCTTGAATTATTTTACTCTATTTCTGTATTCTCTTTTTTTTATATTGATCTTTCTATTAAGTGCCTGAATCAAACTGTTTTCATTATAGTCATTTTATCATACTTTATTTTCTGATAGAAGTAGAAAGACGATATTCTTAAGTTAATACATCTTTAAATTGATTCCAATTCTTTGTGTTCTGCAGTGGAGGTCTAAAATTTTCTTCAGTATAGATTCTCTACTACAAATAGGTTAAAAAAGATTTTTTTAAAATATCTTTATTGAGGTATAATTGCTTTACAATGGTGTGTTAGTTTCTGCTTTATAACAAAGTGAATCAGCTATACATATACATATATCCCCATATCTCCTCCCTCTTGTGTCTCCCTCCCACCCTCCCTATCCCACCCCTCTAGGTGGACACAAAGCACCGAGCCTATCTCCCTGTGCTATGCGGCTGCTTCCCACTAGCTACCTACCTTACGTTTGGTAGTGTATATATGTCCATGCCACTCTCTCACTTTGTCCCAGCTTACCCTTCCCCCTCCCCGTGTCCTCAAGTCCATAAAAAAGATTTTTAAATATTGAATCACTAAGTTGTATCAACTATACTTAAATTTCCTAAAAAAAGATTTTTAAAGAAGTGGATCAGCTCCCCATTTAACTAAAATTAATTTTGAGCCAGAGGCAAAAAAAAAAAAAAGCCTATGTAACTTACCCTTGAGCATAAATGAAGAAAATGAGTGTTTGACTTGTATAATTTCTTAGAATAGAACATTTCTTTATTATCTGGCCTGATTAGCAAGAATTCTTTATCAAGAATTCTGGTATATCATACAGAGAGTAGTAATTTTCAAAACCTAAAACCTAATAAAATACTAAACATTATACCAATAAATCAAAAAAAAATTTTTTTTGAAGACTCAAGCTACATGACACTGTAATGGCATGATGCACTATAGATGTTAATGGGAAGTTTAGGTGAGAAAATGTCAGATAAAAATGACTTTTCAGAAAGCAGGGACTCCCCACAAAGACTCCGGATGAAAGTTGCTCATTTTTTACCAACTTTACTGAAAGATAAAAGTCCTAGAATAGAACTAGCCAGCCATGAGATACAGAGAAACTTGGATTGCTAAAATAAATGATGGGATGAATCCATGTCAAGACCTAAATGCTGCAATATATTCTAAAGTTTTAAATATTCAGAACTGACTGATCTGAATCAATCTGCAAGGAGTCCTTCCTTCATATCCAAAGCTGTACCAAAAGAATTTCTAGACTAATTGTGTTTCAGCTAAAGACTTTTAATCATTTAAATGGACATTATTTGTGATTTCACGAAGAGTTAACATTTTTAAGGTAAATGGTGAAAATTCTGGAATAGGAAGAAGGGAAACACCTACATAAACTTTAGAAATGCTGCTTGGATATGCACACGGAAATCAGTAGGAATATTATAAATTGTAAAGAAATAGCCATGACTGAGCAATGCTTTTTATGTAACATAGGAGAAATTGAAATATTCACAGCTACTATATGTGTGTATATATGTGTGTGTGTGTATGTGTGTGTGTGTGTGTGTGTGTGTGTATATATATATGCATATATATGTACATTTATACCTAAGTATATGCAAGTATACAATGTCTGTAATTAGGTTAGAGCATTCTTTTCTTTGGGACATAAATAGGCAAGGATGAATCTAAGGGTAACATTTCTGGGGCTACATCACTAGCAAATATTGGCCTACCTGAGTGTAGAAAGTTAATTTTAAACAACTTTTGTATTGAGTACTATTGAAGTCATATTGTTTTGTCTTCCCTTGACTTGTAAGCTACTTACTTACAAAAAGTAGGTTGGCTCATTGTACCTAAACATGTTTTCTTTAAAACAGGAGTGTCTTATCCTCATGGTAAATAAGACATGAGAGTAGCCGCCTCCTCCCACCCTCCAAATGTGAGTTTATTTGAGGTTGGACTCTAAGTGGATTAGGTACATAGAGATGCTGGAAAAGTGTAGTCTCGGCATCCTGTTCCTCTGTGATTGGTTTTATCATCATTAAATCACTTTAGATGCAAAAAAAAAAGAAAGGAGTAGCCCCTCCCCCGACCTTTAAAAAACACAGCTGTCTGTTTACTTTTGAATACCTTATTGCGGATTGCTGGAAACTAGTCAGCGCTGGAAACTGGTCAGTGTGGTTTGGAAATCAAAGGCTGACCAGTGAGACCTTGCCATTGCTGTTGGACAATGCCTGTGTCCCACCAGCAGCTTCCTTTCTTCTTCTAAGACAGAATCAATCATTGTTCACGCTTGCTTTCTGGTCAAACACAATCAACTGATTTTCCTCTGTGTGCCAGACAGTATCAGGAGAGTACTAGAGCGTTCCAACCAGCACACTTTTTTGCCTTCTATGTGAATAGCAGGGTAAATTCCTAGGAAGCGTTTAATTTAGCACTTTGACAGTATGTATTTGCATTTTGACCACAAAATAACTAAGCTATTTATAACTATGCAAATAGTGTATAATTATGACTTGGTTTTACATTCTCAATACTGTCATAACACTGAAAAATATTTATTATGATTACCTTTATGGATCAAGTCTTTTTATATTTCCAGTAAGCGGACAAAAATACCCTTTAGTATTTATAGCTGAGCATCTGTAAATCTGCTATTTATTTCTGCCAATTTGGGGTGGGGGGTGTCCATAAGCCTAATATAATTTAAAGAGCTTTCCTCCTTTTAATTTTCTGCAGGGAAACCAGACTCAAGAGATGAAAGAATACAGGAAACATTTCTGTGCGGTCACACACAGAAATTCCTTTATAGGAATAAAGGTCATCTAAGTTTTCTTACTGTCAAACATTTTGTGTGGCTTGGAGGTGTTATAAATGTGAAATGGAAAGTTACTTTTTCTTCCTAGTGCGTAAGAGCAGGACTACCTACATAATTTGTGAAAATGCAGGGGCCCTTGTTCAAAAATTATTAAGAATTTCAAGACAGCAACAACAGAACATTAAACCAATGGAGGGGAACAGAATTTGCCAACCCCAAATATGTCTCTTTGGCATAAGGATTATCTTCAACTGGTTATTTTCAATAAACAGCAGACACAGTAGAAACTCTGAAACCAAGTAGGAATTACCCTTTTGTAAGAGACATTTACAGTTATAAAGGAAATCTCCATTTGTAAGGGTGTCTCCTTCTCTGGACTGGGAGCAGAAAGATGACTCCAAATCTCTAGAAACTCCTATCGATGAGGAAGGCAGAGACTTAAATCTGTGTACAGCCTCATCCTTGTTTACTGTGCTTTGCCTGATAACCTCCCCAAACTGGTCTTCCCCATGCCAGCATCTTCTGTCTTTAGCTGGAGGGTTAGGGTTAGGGTTAGGGTTTAGGGTTAGGGTTAGGGTTAGGGTCATGGGTCTCTCCCACCTATACTGGAGGTATACTTGTTATAAAACTTCTGTTTGTTTTTCTCCTATTAATGTGTCTTTTATTACGAGTTGTGGGGAGGTGTCTCAGTCAAGAACCTGTAAGGGCAGAAGGAAAATTATATTTCCTCCCCTACACCAAGCATGGAGTCTGTTTTGTTTTTTTTTCAAATTGAAGTATAATTGATTTACAATATTGTGTTAGTTTCAGGGATAGAACATAGTGATTCCGGTTTTTTGCAGACTATATTCCATTATAGGTTATTACAAGATATTGGGTATAATTCCCTGTGCTCTACATTAAATCCTTGTTGCTTATCTACTGGTTTGTATCTGGTAATCCCATACCAAGCATCGAGTCCTTCTAAGCATAGGCATCTGTCTGACTGCGCAGTTCTACAAATTATTATAAAAATGGGAATAATCCAGGAATGATCTGAATAGACTTTGCTAAAAACTCATGGTTACAAGACTGTGAACAAAGACCAGCATTGTGTAGAATGATTTGTGAATATTTAACAGGCTTCTCAGACAGATAAAGGCACATCAAATACTTACCTTCAGAGGTGGGTCATAAGGCTGTAGTGAAATAAATGTAACAATAGAAACACTTGGAAATGGTAAAAGCAGGCGATATATATATATATATATATTTTTAAATCTTGGCAGTGGTCTTTTTTTAAAATTAATTAATTAATTTTTGGCCGCGTTGGGTCTTTGTTGCTGTGCGCGGGCTTTCTCTAGTTGCGGCGAGGGGGGGCTACTCTTCGTTGCGGTGTGCGGGCTTCTCATTGTGGTGGCTTCTCTTGTTGTGGCCCACGGACTCTAGGCGCGTGGGCTTCAGTAGTTGTGGTGCACGGGCTCAGTAGTTGAGGCTCGCAGGCTCTAGAGTGCCAGCTCAGTAGTTATGGTGCACGGGTTTAGTTGCTCTCCGGCATGTGGGATCTTCCCAGACCAGGGATTGAACCTGTGTCCCCTGCACAGGCAGGTGGATTCTTAACCACTGTGCCACCAGGGAAGTCCCGCAGGCTATATTTTTATATCATTTCGTAGTTCATTTGTATTCATATATGCTATTTAATTCTTACAACGAGGTGAAATAGGAAAGAAGAAATAAGTTGCCCAAGAGTAACTAACTGCTTGCAGAACCAGGACTCATAAAGATCTCCTTATTCTATAGAGCAGGGGTAGACAAACTATAGCTGTGTACCAGATCTAGCCTGCTGCCTGTTTTTATAAATATAGTTTTATTGAAACACAGTTGTGCTCATTTAGCTAAGTATTATCTGTGGCTGCTTTCACATTACAATGACAGATTTGAGTAGCTGTGATAGAAACCATGTGCCCACAAAGCCTAAAATATGTATTTTCTGTCCCTTTACAGAAAAAGTTTGCCAACTGCTGTCATAGAGAACTATACCATAACTAAAACGTGGGATTCTGAACTGGGAAAATTGCTTCTTTATCCCAGAAGTTGTGCTTTTGCATTCAAGCTGAATATACTTTTTGTTTCTAAGTATGAGTACTTTATAATTAGCAGGTGCCTATTGATGGACATTTAAGTCTTTACCAATTTTTTAAATTGTAAATGATGCTATAGTAACTATTCTTAAACAGCAGCTTTTTTAAAAATTCAATCATTTATTCAACAATATTTAGGTTAAAGTTTTCTTTCAAATCATAAAGAATTCCCCCACCCTTCCCCCAATAAGTATTTATAGAACAACAACAACAAAAAAACATGAAGGATTCACTTTTATAGGAATTGTCCTCCCACTGTAAACAACTAAAAAATAAGATAAAACATATAAAACAACTGTTTTCAGACATTCTATTTAGGCAGTACAAGAATGTGAACTCTGAGAGACAGAAAACAAAAGAGGTGAGCCTTATGATTGGTCCAGATAACTGGCTGGAGTCAGTTTCCAGGACAGTCTGGGAACAGAGAACGCAAAGAGAGGATGGTAATCTTGCTGAGTTGAGAAGCCTGAGCTTGGAGTTAAACAGCAACTTTTAACACTTGTTAGATTCTTAATCCCCCTGCAGGATGATTCCTGAAGAGGAATGTATGTGTCAAATAGCATGCGCTTTATCAATGTTGAGTAGTCTTGTACAAGTTGACAAAATTGTACAGTTTGGCACAGTTCTGCCAGATGGCCATAGAGAACAGGTTCACCAGGTTGCCCCACCAGCAGTGCACGAGGATCCCTGCGTCTCTGCATCCTGCCTTCCCCTGGCGTTATCCAGCTGCTTTATTGTTGCCAGTGATTGTCCAGCCATAGAGCATTGTTGTGTTGATTTGCATTTCTCTTCATGGATTTACATATCTAAATGGATTTACATATCTCTTCATGTTATTTGTTGGCCCTTTGGCTTTTGATTTCTGTAAATTGCCTATGTACCATTAAGCTTGCTGCGTTTCTCTAATTCATTTTTAGGAGTTTCTTGAAAATGTTGGCTATTCCTTCCTTGTCGGTTTTAGGCATTGCACATATCTTCTTCCAGTTTGTCATTTGTTCATTGATGTTGTTCATGCTGTTCTTCATTGCACAGATTCCCTTAAATCCAATTAATCACACTGCTTTGTCTTACGGTTTATGCTTGTGAAGTTTTATTTAAGGAGCTCTCCACTCCTAATTTGCAAAGATATCCTCTTGCTTTTTCATCTATTAAGTTTGTAGTTTAACATTTCATATTTGTGTATTAGTGTGTGCATTAGTACAGCTTTATCTTCTTCATTCGTGAGCCATTTCCCCCCCAATGTCATCTATTAAACAACTCTTCTTTTCCCATTTACATGTGGTACCATCTTTATGGTATATTGTCTTTATACGTATGCCTCTGTGGAATATGAAGTTCCATTCTTAGCCCATTTTCCTTCTCATTCTGAAATTTCTACCTTAGAAATCTTAACTTTGCCCCTGCCCCCTTTAGTATCCTGATGCCTTGTACATTTGTATCTCTAACCTTGATCCTTCCTTCAAGTTTGAAACTTGTGTATATACCCTGCCTTCTGGCTATCTCCCCTACAGGTACCACAAACTCAAAGTATTATAAAATAAACTCATTATCATCTGTACTGCAAACCTGTTTCTGTATTCTCTGTTTCAGTGGGTGGCGTCACCATCACCCATCACCCATTCCGGTTGACAGCCTTGATTCTTCCCTTGTCCTGATCCCCAACATCCCATTGTTGGGGAGGAAGAAAATTTCCTCTACCCTCTAGGTTCTTCTGACTGGTCTAAGAATTAACTTGACGTGAGACAGATTAACAGGAGAAAATCAAACAGAGTTTAATAACATGTGTACATGGGAGAGACCCAGGAAAACCGAGTCACTCGCCCAAATGGCCAAAACCTTTACTTTAAGTACCATCTTCAGCTGAAGACAAAAGAGGATGTTGGTGGTGAGGGTGTGGGACTTCCAAGGGGAGGAAGGCAATTCACATGGAGATGGGAAAGCAAATGTTTTGTAAGTAAATGTTTGCTGGGCCCTGCGGAGACAATGGGACACAGAGTGGACTCTGATCTCTGAGTTTCCCCCACCACACCTAGTCCATATTCTTCGCAGATATGTCTGCTGATAGCTCTATTCCTGTAACAGGCTCTCTGTCTAAATTTCTTGGGCAGTTAGTGGGAAGGTCAAAGTTTCTCCTTGAGTCTTTTGGGCTATGATTGTTTTCAACTTGAAATAATATGCTTGCCAAAGAGACATTTTGGAGTGACAAGTTTTGCTCCCCCATACCATGAATCACCACATCCTGCTGTTTTTATTTCTTGATTCCACATTTTCCTCTCTAAATCTGTGATGGCTGCCCTAATCAGGCCCTGATCATCTTTTGCCTGGATTACAAATGCATCCTAATTAACCTCCCTTCTCCAATCTAACCTTTATTCTGCTTGCCAGATGAATCATTCTAAGAGGAAATTGGGACCATGCCACTCCCCTGCTCAAAGCCTTAAATGGCTCCATGTAAACAGCAAGGCTCTTGGAGGCTCCCTCGGGAGGTGGAGGCCTGGGTAGCATGGGGATAGCAGCAGCACTGGGGGGAATCTGGTCAGGCACCCGGCACCTGGGGTGGGGAACCGCTCAGCAGGGCCCCTATATCTAGGGCAGGCCCCACCCTGCCCACCACACCAACATGGTGCAATAAATAAAGTTTCAAGTAGTAAGTCAGTGTCAGGTAGGAGATCTGGGGGCTGGCACACAATTACAATTGTGTTAATTTCTACTGTACAGCAAAGTGATTCAGCCATACATATACCTATATATTCGTTTCCATTATGGTTTATTGCAGGATAGTGAAGATACTTCTCCGTGCTATACAGTAGGACATTACTGCTCATCTATGCCTTACATTTTGTACCCCAACAACATCAAATTGTTTATAGTTTTCTCCACATGCCATTGCACTGAATTTTACTTCTATGTCTTTATTCCACCTGTTCTCTGGAGTGAAGCCTCCTCCCTCTCCTTTGCCTATCAATGCTTCATGATCTCTTAGAAACCTTCTCTAACCAACCTCTTCCTCCAGCTGGCTCTAGGGTCTCCTTTGGCCTCCTGCTGCTTCCTGAACATACCTCAATCATTAACTTACTGCCTGTAATAGCAACCATGATGTATATATCTACTTATAAAATACAATGGAATCCCCACAGGCAATACCTTAGCTCTGACTTTCCTCATTTCTGAACTTTATTATTTCATGGTTTTCTAATTTTTCCTCCTATCTCCAGTTTCAGTTTTCATTTTCAATTTATACCCCATAGTGAATTGAATAGTCTCCCCCTAAAATTCGTGTCTATTGGTAGCCTCAGAACATGACCTTATTTGGAAATAGGGTTAAGGATCATGCAGTGATATCATACTAGATTTGAAATGGACCTTAAGTCTAATGACTGGTGTGCTTACAAGAAGAGGAGAGGACACAGAATCACAGAGGTAAAGCTGATAGAAGAAAGAGGCAGAGATTGGAGTGCTGTGTCGACAAGGAACCCCCAGGAGCTGGAAGAAGCATGGAAGGATTCCTTCCTAAAGCCTATGGAGTGGGTGTGGCCCTGCCGGCACCTTGGTTTTGGACTTGTGGCCTCAGGAACTCTGAGAGAGACATTCACAGAAAGATAGACAAAATGAAAAGGCAGAAGACTATGTACCAGACGAAGGAACAAGATAAACCCCAGAAAAACAACTGAATGAAGTGGACATAGGCAACCTTCCAGAAAAAGAATTCAGAATAATGATAGTGAAGATGATCCACGACCTTGGAAAAAGAATGGAGGCAAAGATCGAGAAGATGCAAGAAATGTTTAACAAAGACCTAGAAGAATTAAATAACAAACACCTAGAAGAATTAAAGAACAAACAAACAGAGATGAACAATACAATAACTGAAATGAAAACTCCACTAGAAGGAATCAATAGCAGAATAACTGAGGCAGAAGAACGGATAAGTGACCTGGAAGACAGAATGATAGAATTCACTGCCGTGGAACAGAATAAAGAAAAAAGAATGAAAAGAAATGAAGACAGCCTAAGAGACCTCTGGGACAACATTAAAGGCAACAACATTCGCATTATAGGGGTCCCAGAAGGAGAAGAGAGAGAGAAAGGACCCGAGAAAATATTTGAAGAGATTATAGTCGAAAACTTCCCTAAAATGGGAAGAGAAATAGCCATGCAAGTCCAGGAAGCACAGAGAGTCCCAGGCAGGATAAACCCAAGGAGAAACATGCTGAGACACATAGTAATCAAACTGACAAAAATTAAAGCCAAAGACAAATTATTGAAAGCAACAAGGGAAAAAAGACAAATAACATACAAGGAAACTCCCATAAGGTTAACAGCTGATTTCTCAGCAGAAACTCTACAAGCCAGAAGGGAGTGGTATGACATATTGAAAGTGATGAAAGGGAAGAACCTACAACGAAGATTACTCTACCCGGCAAGGATCTCATTCAGATTTGATGGAGAAATCAAAAGCTTTACAGACAAGCAAAAGCTAAGAGAATTCAGCTCCACCAAACCAGCTCTACAACAAATGCTAAAGGAACCTCTCTAAGTGGGAAACACAAGAGAAGAAAAGGACCTACAAAAACAAACCCAAAACAATTAAGAAAATGGTCATAAGAACATACATATTGATACTTACCTTAAACGTGAATGGATTAAATGCTCCAACCAAAAGACACAGGCTCACTGAATGGATACAAATACAAGACCCATATATATGCTGTCTACAAGAGACCCACTTCAGACCTAGGGACACATACAGACTGAAAGCGAGGGGATGGAAAAGATATTCCATGCAAATGGAAATCAAAAGAAAGCTGGAGTAGCAATAGTCATATCAGACAAAATTGACTTTAAAATAAAGAATGTTACAAGAGACAAAGGAGGATGCTACATAATGATCAAGGGATCAATCCAAGAAGGAGATAGACCAATTATAAATATATATGCACCCAACACAGGAGCACCTCAATACGTAAGGCAACTGCTAACAGCTATAAAAGAGGAAATCAACAGTAACACAATAATAGTGGGGGACTTTAACACCTCATTTACACCAATGGACAGATCATCCAGACAGAAAATTAATAAGGAAACACAAGCTTTAAATGAAACAATAGACCAGGTAGATTTAATAGATATTTATGGGATATTCCATCCAAAAACAGCAGATTACACTTTCTTCTCAAGTGCACATGGAACATTCTCCAGGATAGATCACATCTTGGGTCACAAATCAAGCCTTGGTAAACTTAAGAAAATTGAAATTGTATGAAGCATGTTTTCCGACCACAATGCTATGAGATTAGAGATCAATTACAGGGAAAAAAATGTAAAAAACACAAACATATGGAGGCTGTTACTAGATAACCAAGAGATCACTGAAGAAATCAAACAGGAAATCAAAAATTACCTAGAGACAAATTACAACGAAAACATGATGATCTAAAACCTATGAGATGCAGCAAAGCAGTTCTAAGAGGAAAGTTTATAGCAATACAATCCTACCTCAAGAAACAAGAAAAATCTCAAATAAACAATCTAACCTTACGCCTAAAGGAACTAGAGAAAGAACAAACAAAATGCAAAGTTAGTAGAAGGAAAGAAATCGTAAAGATCAGAGCAGAAATAAATGAAATAGAAACAAAGGAAACAATAGCAAAGATCAATAAAACTAAAAGCTGGTTCTTTGAGAAGATAAACAAAATTGATAAACCTTTATCCAGACTCATCAAGAAAAAGAGGGAGAGGACTCAAATCAATAAAATTAGAAATGAAAAAGGAGAAGTTACAATGGACATCGCAGAAATACAAAGCATCCTAAGAGATTACCACAGGCAACTCTATGCCAAAAAAGTGGACAACCTGGAAGAAATGGACAAATTCTTAGAAAGGTATAACCTTCCAAGACTGAACCAGGAAGAAATAGAAAACAGGAACAGACCAATCACAAGTAATGAAGTTGAAACTGTGATGAAAAATCTTCCAACAAACAAAAGTCCAAGACCAGATGGCTTCACAGGTGAATTCTATCAAACATTTAGAGAAGAGCTAACACCCATGTTTCTTAAACTCTTCCAAAAAATTGCAGAGGAAGGAACACTCCCAAACTCATTCTACAAGGCCACCATCACCCTGATACCAAAACCAGACAGAGATACTACAAAAAAAGAGAAAATTACAGACCAATATCACTGATGAATATAGATGCAAAAATCCTGAACAAAATACTAGCAAACAGAATCCAACAACACATTAAAAGGATCATATACCATGATCAAGTGGGATTTTTCCCAGGGATGCAAGGATTCTTCAATATACGCAAATCAATCAATGTGATACACCATATTAACAAATTGAAGAATAAAAACCACATGATCTTCTCAATAGATGCAGAAAAAGCTTTTGACAAAATTCAACACCCACTTATGATAAAAAACCCTCCAGAAAGTAGGCATAGAGGGAACCTACCTCAACATAATAAAGACCATATACGACAAACCCACAGCAAACATCATTCTCAATGGTGAAAAACTGAAAGCATTTCCTCTAAGATCAGAAACAAGACAAGGATGTCCACTCTCGCCACTATTATTCAACATAGTTTTGGAAGTCCTAGCCACGGCAATCAGAGAAAAAAGGAAATAAAAGGGATACAAATTGGAAAAGAATAAGTAAAACTGTCACTGTTCGCAGATGACAGGATACTATACATGGAGAATCCTAAAGATGCCACCAGAAAACTACTAGAGCTAATAAATGAATTTGGTAAAGTTGCAGGATATAAAATTAATGCACAGAAATCTCTTGCATTCCTATACACTAACAACGAAAGATCAGAAAGAGAAATTAGGAAACAATCCCATTCACCATTGCAACAAAAAGAATAAAATACCTAGGAATAAACCTACCTAAGGAGGTAAAAGACCTGTACTTAGAAAACTATAAGACACTGATGAAAGAAATCAAAGATGACATAAACAGATGGAGAGATATACTGTGTTCTTGGATTGGAAGAATCAATATTGTGAAAATGACTATACTACCCAAAGAAATCTACAGATTCAATGCAATCCCTCTCAAATTACCAGTGGCATTTTTTACAGAACTGGAACCAAAAAAATCTCACAATTTGTATGGAAACGCAAAACACCCCGAATAGCCAAAGCAATCTTGAGGGAAAAAAACGGAGCTGGAGGAATCAGACTCCCTGACTTCAGACTATACTACAGGGCTACAGTCATCAAGACAGTATGGTAGTGACACAAAAACAGAAATATTGATCAATGGAACAGGATAGAAAGCCCAGAGAAAAAACCCATGCACATATGGTCACCCTATATTTGATAAAGGAGGCAAGGACATACAATGGAGAAAAGACAGCCTCTTCAATAAGTGATTCTGGGAAAACTGGACAGCTACATGTAAAAGAATGAAATTAGAACACTCCCTAACACCATACACAAAAATAAACTCAAAATGGATTAAAGACCTAAATGTAAGACCAGACACTGTAAAACTCTTAGAGGAAAACATAGGCAGAACACTCTTTGACATAAATCACAGCAAGATCTTTTTTGATCCACCTCCTAGAGTAATGGAAATAAAAACAAAAATAAACAAATGGGAGCTAATGAAACTTAAAAGCTCTTGCACAGCAAAGGAAACTAGAAACAAGACTAAAAGACAACCCTCAGAATGGGAGAAAATATTTACGAACGAATCAACTGACAAAGGATTAATCTCCAAAATATATAAACAGCTCATGCAGCTCAACCTAAAATCTAGTGTCTTCATTTAGTAGATTAGACTAGATTAGGAGAAGTGAAGTCAAATTTAGCTAAAAAGGTAATTATTCTCCTGGTATTCATATACTAGTCTACAGGGAAAAAAATATCCAATTTGCTCTTAATACCTCCTTGCTTTAAAAGTTATTATAAAGCTAACCTTTAAATAATACAAAATGAATCATCTCTTAGTTTATCCATTTGTTTTAGCAAACCACCCTAAAAATTAGAGGTTTAAAACAGCCATTATATATATATATATTTTTTTATATATAAAAATATATATATATATTATATATAAAAATATATATTATATTTTGATGACGATTTTATGGGTCAGGAATTCAGAAAGGGCTTAGCTGGACAGCTCCTTTCTGCTCCTTGTGTCCTAGGCTGAGGCAGGAAAGGAGGAGGGGATGGGGAAGGGGGCAGGAGGGTAGCTAGTCCACTTCCAGGAGAGCTTCTTCACACACATATCTGGCGCCTTTGGTTTCATTGGACTCTTTCTCCATGTAGTGTCTCATGCTCATTATCAGAGCATGATGGGCTCAGGGTGGGCATACTTCTTAAATGGCAGCTGGCTTCCAAGAGAAAAAGCAAGAGCTGCCAGGCCTCTTAAAGGCATCATTTTTGCTGTATTCTGTTATTCTGTTGGTAAAGCAGTTTCAGCCCAGCCCAGATCCAGGGGGTGGCAAAATAGACTCTCTTTCTAGATAGGAAAGAATGTGTGTCCACTTTAAATTTGACACATCATCTATCAGTTATTCTTTGGACATATGAGGCCTGAATCACATTTCTGGAGCCATCGTGAGTCCCTGATGAAAACTGCTTAGCTTATATCCGTTGGCTGTGTAAGTATCTTATTCTGCCTTAAGATCCTCCCGAGGATCTTAAGGCAGAATAAGATACTTACACAGCCAACGGATATAAGTTCACACAAATATAAGTTCACACAAATATCAAGCATTTAAAAAATAATAACTATGAAAGTTATATCACCTTTTATTTGGGTGAAAATGCCAATGTTTTTATCTTGCAAAAACTGTTGTTGTTTTTTTCCTCACCCAGTACACCAAAATATTCACTGGAAGAAGGCTAGAAAATAACTATTTAAATAGAAGTGTTGATTGAAGAATTATTGTGATAAAATCCTGCAAAAAGCAACATTCAGCACGAACCAGGTTCTTCTCGGTTAAAATATATGTATTTTAACCCAGGGGTACCATGGGATGCTATGATAAGTCTGTTTCATCTATGAGTTATCTCAATATATACCTTAGGTCTGTTGGTAAGCCTTAGGAGTATTTTATATCATATACAATCAAGATAAAAGGGACTGTTTAATTTGGACATTTTGTACATCTCTGGGTAAAGCAAAGATCACTTGTAACTAAGCAAGTCCCTGTTTACATCAGAACCTGGGAGACCAGGGGAGATCTACGATGCCTGCCTGTTGTTCTGATATTTAACATTTGGAATATTATTTAATATTAAAAAACATTTCTATTCCTCATTATTTTTTGCAATTTTCTGCAATCTCATTGTAGGCTCATTTCCTCCAGTTAGTCAAAGTCATTACAGCAGCATGGCTCAGTTTTAGGGATTATAGTCCACAGAGGGGAGAATAGGGTTAGAACTTTCAACACCCAATTATAGATATATCAAGGTTTTTTTTAATTATTTTTACTTTTGTTTTGTTTATTTTACAGTCCACTAAGCTTTAGTAAATCAGTATATGTTTCTACTACAGAGGAAAAGTAGGATTTTACAGAGGAAAACTAGGATAAAAGATAGAATTTTTTCCTATCTTTTAATTTTTCCACCATATTTTTATTCAATTTAATGGATTTACTACCTTCAAAGTGAAGACATCCAACCAAGTTTAGGTTGAACTAAAGTTAATTTCATTTGCTAATTTCCTGAACACTTTCATGACGTACCTTGAGGCAGTTGGAGAAATATAGAGATTCGAAAACTCAGAACTAAGAATCATTAAGTCTGCTTATTAGATAAAGCAGAGGTTCTATTAGAAAGTTTTATAGATCATTTGGCCTTCCTTGAAAACAGCAAATGGACACAGTCTGTTCCTCTGATGTCAGTCAGCTAATAGGCACATCTGTATGTCTCTGTCACAAATGGGACCAAGTAACAGGACAATACCAGTATGTGTGTTGATGATGAATCAGGTCCAAGTAACAGGACAATACCAATATGTGTGTTGATGATGAATCAGCAGCGAGATAGTCAAAAACAAAGAATTGCATCTTTTGTAGAGGCTAAAGTTAGTTGTCTTGGATATTTGTGGTATAATATTAAGAAGGGACTTAGCAACAAAACGTCACATAGGGTAATTTTGGTAAGACATGAGGTACAAATAATCCCTTAAAAAAAGACAAGCAACACCTGCTGTTTATCAGTAGTAACATGAAATTATACATAGTTTTCTGTTGGGATTATTTGCTTATAATCAAATTAAATGTTCTCTTTAGAACCTTTGTGTTTTATGTGTGTTAATGGGAACTGAGGGTCCTTGGCAAGAAGGAGGGTCTATGGAAATAGCCCAAATGTAAAGGGAAAGGGGAAAGAAAGCTAGAGAAAAACAGAACCTAAGGAAGAAGTAGATGCATTTCTTTTCTTTTTTTTTTTTAAACATCGTTATTGGAGTATAGTTGCTTTACAATGGTGTGTTAGTTTCTGCTTTATAGGAAAGTGAATCAGCTATACATACACATATATCCCCATATCTCCTCTCTCTTGCATCTCCCTCCCACCCTCCCAATCCCATTGCTCTAGGTTGTTACAAAGCACTGAGCTGATCTCCCTGTGCTATGTGGCTGCTTCCGACCAGCTATCTATTTTACATTTGGTAGTGTATATATATCCATACCACTCTCTTACTTCGTCCCAGCTTACCTTTCCCCCTCCCCGTGTCCTCAAGTCCATTCTCTACATCTGCAGCTTCATTCCTGTCCTGCCCCTATGTTCTTCATAACCTTTTTTTTTTGATTCCATATATAGGTGTTAGCATACGGTATTTGTTTTTCTCTTTCTGACTTACTTCACTCTGTATGACAGACTCTAGGTCCATCCACCTCACTACAAAAACTCAATTTCGTTCTTTTTATGGCTAAGTAATATTCCATTGTATATATGTGCCACATCTTCATTATCCATTCATCTGTCGATGGACACTTAGGTTGCTTCCATGTCCTGGCTATTGTAAATAGAGCTGCAATGAACATTGTGGTACATGACTCTTTTTGAATTATGGTTTTCTCAGGGTATATGCCCAGTAGTGGGATTGCTGGGTCGTATGGTAGTTCTATTTTTAGTTTTTTAAGGAACCTCCATACTGTTCTCCATAGTGGCTGTATCAATTTACCTTCCCACCAACAGTGCGAGAGGGTTCCCTTTTCTCCACACCCTCTCCAGCATTTATTGTTTCTAGATTTTTTGATGATGGCCATTCTGAACAGTGTGAGGTGATACCTCATTGTAGTTTTGATTTGCATGTCTCTAATGAGTAGTGATGTTAAGCATCCTTTCATGTGTTTGTTGGCAATCTGTATATCTTCTTTGGAGAAATGACTATTTAAGTCTTCTGCCCATTTTTGGATTGGGTTAATTTTTTTTTCATATTGAGCTTTATGAGCTGCTTGTAAATTTTGGAGATTAATTCTTTGTCAGTTGCTTCATTTGCAAATATTTTCTCCCATTCGGAGGTTTGTCTTTTTGTCTTGTTTATGGTTTCCTTTTCTGTGCAAAAGCTTTGAAGTTTCATTAGGTCACATTTGTTTATTTTTATTTCCATTTCTCTAGGAGGTGGCTCAGAAAGGATCTTGCTGTGATTTATGTCAGAGAGTGTTCTGCCTTTGTTTTCCTCTAAGAGTTTGATAGTGTCTGGCCTTACATTTAGGTCTTTAACCCATTTTGAGTTTATTTTTGTGTATGGTGTTAGGGAGTGTTCTAATTTCATTCTTTTACATGTAGCTGTCCAGTTTTCCCAGCACCACTTATTGAAGAGGCTGTCTTTTCTCCATTGTATATTCTTGCCTCCTTTATCAAAGATAAGGTGACCATATGTGCGTGGGTTTATCTCTGGGCTTTCTATCCTGTTCCATTGATCTATATTTCCATTTTTGTGCTAGTACCATACTGTCTTGATTACTGTAGGTTTGTAGTATAGTCTGAAGTCAGGAGGCCTGATTCCTCCAGCTCCGTTTTTCTTTCTCAAGGTTGCTTTGGCTATTCGGGGTGTTTTTTGTTTCCATACAAATTGTGAGATTGTTTTGTTCTAGTTCTGTGAAAAATGCAGTGGTAGTTTGATAGGGATTGCATTGAACCTGTAGATTGCTTTGGGAAGTATAGTAATTTTCACAATGTTGATTCTTCCAATCCAAGAACATGGTATATCTCTCCATCTATTTGTATCATCTTTAATTTCTTTCATCAGTGTCTTATACTATTCTGTATACAGGTCTTTTGTCTCCTAAAGTAAGTTTATTCCTAGGTATTTTATTCTTTTTGTTGCAGTGGTAAATAGGAGTGTTTCCTTAACTTCTCTTTCAGAATTTTAACCATTACTGCATAGGAGTGAAAGAGATTTCTGTGCATTAATTTTGTATCCTGCTACTTCACCAGATTCATTGACTAGCTCTAGTAGTTTTCTGGTAGCATCTTTAGGATTCTCTATATATAGTATCATGTCATCTGCAAACAGTAACAATTTTACTTCTTCTTTTCCAATTTGGTTTCCTTTTATTTCTTTTTCTTCTCTGATTGCTCTGGCTAAAACTTCCAAAACTATGTTGAATAATAGTAGTGAGAGTGGGCAACCTTGTCTTGTTCCTGATCTTAGTGGAAATGGTTTCAGTTTTTCACCATTGAGAACGATGTTGGCTGTGGGTTTGTCATAATGGCCTTTATTATGTTGAGGAAAGTTCCCTCTATACCTACTTTCTGGAGGGTTTTTATCATAAGTGGGTGTTGAATTTTGTCAAAAGCTTTATCTGCATCCATTGAGATGATCATATGGTTTTTCTCCTTGAATTTGTTAATATGGTTTATCACATTGATTGATTTGCATATACTGAAGAATCCTTGCATTCCTGGAATAAACCCCACTTGATCATGGTGTATGATCCTTTTAATGTGCTATTGGATTCTGTCTGCTAGTATTTTGTTGAGAATTTTTGCATCCATGTTCATCAGTGATACTGGCTTGTAGTTTTCATTCTTTGTGACGTCTTTGTCTGGTTTTGATATCAGGGTAATGGTGGCCTCACAGAATGAATTTGGGAGTGTTCCTCCCTCTTTTATATTTTGGAAG
This sequence comes from Pseudorca crassidens, assembly GCF_039906515.1. Taxonomy (NCBI): domain Eukaryota; kingdom Metazoa; phylum Chordata; class Mammalia; order Artiodactyla; family Delphinidae; genus Pseudorca; species Pseudorca crassidens. Next base: position 120,821,154 of record NC_090317.1, on the reverse strand, counting down.
AGCTTGAGAAGGATAGGTGTTAGCTCTTGTGTAAATTTTTGATAGAATTCACTTGTGAAGCCATCTGGTCCTGGGCTTTTTTTTGTTGGAAGATTTTTAATCACAGTCTCAATTTCAGTGCTTGTGATTAGTCTGTTTATATTTTCTAATTCTTCCTTGTTCAGTCTTGGAAGGTTGTGTTTTTCTAAGAATTTGTCCATTTCTTCCAGGTTGTCCATTTAATTGGCATATAGTTGCTTGTAGTAGTCTCTCATGATCCTTTGTATTTCTGCAGTGTCAGTTGTTACTTCTCCTTTTTCATTTCTAATTCTATTGATTTGAGTCTTCTCCCTTTTTTTCTTGATGAGTCTGGCTAATGGTTTATCAATTTTGTTTATCTTCCCAAAGAACCAGTTTTTAGTTTTATTGATCTTTGCTATTGTTTCCTTCATTTCTTTTCCATTTATTTCTGTTCTGATCTTTATGATTTCTTTCCTTCTGCTAACTTTGGGGTTTTATTGTTCTTCTTTCTCTAATTGCTTTAGTTGTAAGATTAGGTTGTTTAATTGAGATGTTCCTTGTTTCCTGAGGTAAGATTGTATTGCTCTAAACTTCCCTCTTAGAACTGCTTTTGCTGCATCCCATAGGTTTTGGGTCGTCATGTTCTCATTGTCATTTGTTTCTAGGTATTATTTGATTTCCTCTTTGATTTCTCCAGTGATATCATGGTTATTTAGTAGTGTATTGTTTAGCCTCCATGTGTTTGTATTTTTTACAGATTTTTTTCCTGTAATTGTTATCTAGTCTCATAGCGTTGTTTTCGGAAAAGATACTTGATACAATTTCAATTTTGTTAAATTTACCAAGGCTTGATTTGTGACCCAAGATATGATCTATCCTGGAGAATATTCCGTGAGCACTTGAGAAGAAAGTGCATTCTGTTGTTTTTGGATGGAATGTCCTATAAATATCAATGAAGTCCATCTGATCTAATGTATCATTTAAAGCTTGTGTTTCTTTTTTATTTTCATTTTGGATGATCTGTCCATTGGTGAAAGTGGGGTGTTAAAATCCCCTACTATTTTGTTACTGTCGATTTCCCCTTTTATGGCTGTTAGCATTTGCGTTATGTATTGAGGTGCTCCTATGTTGGGTGCATAAATATTTACAATTGTAATATTTGCTTCTTGGATTGATCCCTTGATCATTATGTAGTGTCCTTCTTTGTCTCTTGTAATAACCTTTATTTTAAAGTCCATTTTGTCTGAGATGAGAATTGCTACTCCAGCTTTCTTTTGATTTCCATTTGCATGGAATATCTTTTTACATCCCCTCACTTTCAGTCTGTATGTGTCCCTAGGTCTGAAGTGGGTCTCCTGTAGATAGCATATATACAGGTCTTGTTTTTGTATCCATTCAGCCAGTCTATGTCTTTTGGTTGGAGCATTTAATCCGTTTACATTTAAGGTAGTTATTGATATGTATGTTCCTATTCCCATTTTCTTAATTGTTTTGGGTTTGTTATTGTAGGTCTTTTCCTTCTCTTGTGTTTCCTGCCTAGAGAAGTTCCTTTAGCGTTTGTTGTAAAGCTGGTTTGGTGGTGCTGAATTCTCTTAGCTTTTGCTTGTCTGTAAAGGTTTTAATTCCTCTGTCAAATCTGAATTAGATCCTTGCTGGGTAGAGCAATCTTGGTTGTAGGTTTTTCTTTTTCATCACTTTAAATATGTCCTGCCAATCCCTTCTGGCTTGCATAGTTTCTGCTGAAAGATCAGCTGTTAACCTTATGGGGATTCCATTGTATGTTTTTTGTTGCTTTTCCCTTGCTGCTTTTAATATTTTTTCTTTGTATTTAATTTTTGATAGTTTGATTAATATGTGTCTTGGCATGTTTCTCCTTGGATTTATCTTGTCAGGGACTCTCTGCGCTTCCTAGAGTTTTTTGGCTATTTCCTTTCCCTTATTAGGGAAGTTTTCAACTATAATCTCTTCAAATATTTTTTCAGTCCCTTTCTTTTTCTATTCTTCTTCTGGGACCCCTATAATTTGAATGTTGGTGCATTTAATGTTGTCCCAGAGGTCTCTGAGACTGTCCGCAATACTTTTCATTCTTTTTTCTTTATTCTGCTCTGTGGTAGTTATTTCCACTCTTTTATCTTCCAGGTCACTTATCCGTTCTTCTGCCTCAGTTATTCTGCTATTGATTCCTTGTAGAGAATTTTTATTTTCATTTATTGTGTTGTTCATCTCTGTTTGTTTGCTCTTTAGTTCTTCTAGGTCTTTGTTAAATGTTTCTTGTATTTTTCCATTCTATTTCCAAGATTTTGAATCATCTTCACTATCATTACTCTGAATTATTTTTCAGGTAGACTGCCTATTTCCTCTTCATTTGTTTAGTCTGCTGGGCTTTTACCTTGCTCCTTCATCTGCTGTGTATTTCTCTGTCTTCTCATTTTGCTTAACTTACTGTGTTTGGGGACTCCTTTTTGCAGGCTGCAGGTTCTTAGTTCCTGTTATTTTTGGTGTCTGCCCCCAGTGGGTAACTTTTGTTCAGTGGGTTTTGTAGGCTTCCTGGTGGAGGGGACTGGTGCCTGTGTTCTGGTGGATGAGGCTGGATCTTGTCTTTCTGGTGGGCGAGACCACGTCTGGTGGTGTGTATTGGGGTGTCTGTGACCTTATTATGATTTTAGGCAGCCTCTCTGCTAATGGGTGGGGTTGTGTTCCTGTCTTGCTAGTTGTTTGGCAGAGGGTGTCCAGCACTGTAGCTTGCTGGTTGTTGAGTGGAGCTGGGTCTTAGCGTTGAGATGGAGGTCTCTGGGAGAGCATTTGCTGTTTGATATTATATGGAGCTGGGAGGTCTCTGGTGGACCAAAGTCCTGAACTCAGCTCTCCCACCTTAGAAGCTCAGGCCTGACACCCACCCAGAGCACAAAGACCCTGTCAGCCACATGGCAAAGGTGTTGCGTGCAGTGCCAACTCTCTGGTTCCACAGAGTTAGATGCATTTCTAATAGGTTACAAGTCTGAAGAATGAATCTCCCTTAATTTGCTGATTGATACATTTTAAAATTAAGGTACCTGAAGATTTTGGCCCTAAGGTAAGAATATCACATTGAAAGGTGTAGAAAACTTTTTTTAACAGCAAAATCTGTGTTTTAGGAAAAAAAGAAACACTTGATAAAATGTAGCTAATATTTCTATAAGCTTCCCATTTTGCTAGAATATTTTGCTTGTTTGACACAGCAATTAAATGTTAAATTTTATCTAGACAAAGTTCGTGGAACTGAGAATTATTTTGCTTTCTATCAACCTACTTTCCCCAATATTTTGTAACAGCTACACCTGTTAGAACCTATTTCACTGCATGAGGTGGAAATGTTGGCTTTTAGCAGTGATCTGGGAAAAAAGGAATTGATGAAGAAAAGCAGTTGAAGTAACCACTGAAAAGGAAATAAAAGATAAATAGTAGCAGCAGAGCAACAGAACAACTATGCAGGGTGTCTGAGGACACTTGCTTTTATAATACACAGTTAAGGGACTCACAGGAGCATCCAGCTCTGCAAGCCATTATGTGTCATTAAGTCTGTTGCTTGGTAAAATGATGCCACAGTGACGTTTATGGAAACGTCTAAAGGGAAACGTCTAAAGGGAAACGTTTCCCTAAAAGGGAAACGACAAAATCTAGCTGGTATAGAAGGCAGAAATCTGCAGGAGGTAAAAATAGGAGGATCTGGCTAAGGTGGCCAGACTCAGCCCACCAATCTCGTCCCTGTTGAGTTACTTAATGAGATATATACAATCTGGCAATTTTATGATTTCCACTACATAGTTTTGGTGGGATGTTATCCAAATAGGGATAATTCCCATTCCTGGGAAATAGTATCTCATGTGGCTGACTGGCCATTTTCAGTCAGTGCAATGAATGGATCTCCCACCAGGAAAACTGAATTACTGTAGGGAGATAGCCCTCTTTACAGAACACTTGCACTCAGAAGCTTTTGTGTTCTTGAACTCTAAAGACACACGCTATCATACATGCCACTGCTGCTGGGCTAGAACCAAAGCAAATTAATTATGCCTTCCCCCAACACATGTCAGTTACTACCCTTGGTGTAGTTTTGCTTTAGATTTGTGAGCAATGTTTTTGACTGATGGCCTTTTGAAACCCTATCTCCTTGCCTGAAAGGAGCTGCTAATCTAGTCTTGCATTTGTTTCTCTATTTTATATCCTGTTTTTAAACATCTCAGGCCCTGTTCTACATGCTTTACAAATATTTGCCATTTAATCCTTATAAGGACCTTCAGGTGGGGTGTATCATTATCCCCATTTTACAGATGGGGAAACTAAAGCACAGAAAAGTTAAGTAACTCGCTCAAGGTCACACAATTAGTAAATCATGAAGCTGGGATTTGAACTCAGGAAGTCTAGTTCCAGAATCCAAGCCTGACCACTGTCCACTGCCCTTTGCTTGTCTCTTCATTCCTTTCCTCTCTCTCTTTCATCACCACGCTTGATTGAGATGTTCTACCTTTATTATTTCAGCTAGAGCAATTTCATCAGCATGTTGTCTCTTGGCTTTTGGGCAGACTGGGAGGGTGGAGGTGAGATGTGAGATTGTGGGGAGACAGGAGCACATTAAGTTGGAAGGCCTGGAAGAGCCACGGTCACCATGTAACAATTACAGCAGATTTCTCTTCAGTGTGGAGTCAGAGGCCTGGATTCAAATCCTCGTGCCCCCACTTACTGACTCTGGGACCTTGCCTTTATTGCTTATGTCTTCATTTTACAGACTCCTTTTCTACAAATTGGAAATTGATTGTAGTGCTTACTCTGTAGGGTTGTCATGGGAATTGCAGGGGACAATCCTGGCACATAATAATTGTTCAGTAAACATTAGCTAGGATAGTGATTATTGTGATGGCTATATCAATTTTAGGCACGATTTGTTACATAAGATCCAAGCATCAGAGAATAGGTCATGTTTAGTTTTCAGCTGAGGCCACACTCAGACCAAATTTTCTAGAAAAAGTTGGCATCTGATGGTGGTTTATTGATAAGGGAAATGGAAGACATATGATCTTAGGAGAAAGACTACTCTGCTTCTATATTTTAATTGTGAAAGGTCTCCCTCTACCATGTTGAGTTGGGGAATAAGTAATAATATTTGAAATTGGCATTGCAAAATGAGTCTCAAAAATGCCTGACACACAGTAGGTACTCAACAAATATTACCTTCTACTTATGTCGTATAACCCACACCCCCTGCTTGTCACTCTTATTTCTCACATCCCCAATCCTTGGTTCTAGTCAAGCCACAGTCACTGCATTCTTGTTCTCACCCTATGCCTTTGCTCACCTTAATATTCCTGCGTGGAATGCCCTCAGTTCTTCTTTCCATGCTTCCAGCTCCTACACATGCTCTCCCTGAAGCATTTCTGAGCCACACAAGCCTGCTTAGGGATGAAGGTGAATTGAGAGGAGGCACTGTGTAAGCAGGAACCGATTGTACAACCTTCCAGAGCCCCCAAGTTCAATTGTCCTTCCAGAAAGAACAGATGACAAGACATCAACAGTGAACCCAGAGGAACTTAAAGCAGATTGACTCAAAAATAGATTGTGTCCTTGCCCTGAAGACTCTTGACTATAGTTTTTCAGTGTCCTTCAGTCTTTAGAATCAGTGCCAGGGAAGAGAGGGGAGGGAGCTTAGAAGTAGACTGGGATTTAGTTCTAGTAGCAAATTTGATGATGGAGTCACAGGATGGGAGTACATTTACCATCTAGAATAAATTGATTGCCAGGGATTAGTCCGGAAGTCCAGAATCATAAATCACAGTAGGTTCTACAAAGAATACTTTTGCTCATGGGAATTTTGAAGACTGTGAAACTGAAATTCCATTGCCTATTGCCAATCAAATACTTTTTAGATACAAAATTTGTTCAGAAAAATTATCTAAAACTTGGAAATAAGGCAAAAGGATGACTGTGTGTCCTTTCAGTGACATACAGGAGCTTCTCCTCACAGGCCCATCCAAGGATTATTTAACTCTAGAGGGAAACATACCTTTGTTTGATTTACTGTTTGCTCTTGATTAGAGCCCGGCCTCTGAGAGGTTATATGATAACTTCAAACTTTTTTGGGGGGTCTGATTGAGATGTAAATAATTTCTGTCCGGTAAAATAGGTAACCCCAAAGTTTACATTTTTGTTGCTCTGTAGGACACAATACTTTTATATCAAGTTTCATAATCTTATTCCTGCATTCCTTCTTTCAGTTCCTGTGTATACTCTGTCTCTCACATTATCCTTTGAACCAGCTTTATTTTCTGATTAATGAGAGAAATAAGTCTGTGATATGTGCTCACTTTATATGAGAGTCACGTTTTTAACATTTAAAATATTATACTTTGATAAACCCTCATTTGAAAGTTGAAATTTTTATGGAGAAGTAGTGAGGCCTTTGAGAAAGAATTTTAAAAATAAAACTTAATATGAAAGTCTTTTTCTTCTTTTAGCAAGTTTGGAAGAATTAGAGGTAAAGAGCCGGAGCACCTAGTCACTAATGATAGAGAATAGGTCCAGACAGTGCTGTTCTGAATCATGCAAATGTGATCATCAGAAAGATGTACTAAGACTGAGATATTACATGACAAAGAGCTGAACTGAGTGATTTGCCAGCCAGATGCCCGCCCCTCCCCGCCAACCCTTAGTTTGGGTTCATTTAACTTTAAAGTCTGTGTCAGTTTTGAATTTAAAATAAACTATTACTTGACAATTCCTCTAACCTAAAAGAAACCCAGGAAAATGGATTAAGATGAAAATGCTGTAGCTCTTTTATTTTGCTTTCAGTACAACTGGTAATTTTCAGCAATTCTCTTGATTCCTTTCATTGTTTGCCATGTATCCACAGGCATACGTAAAGGCCAAAAACTTACTTTGAGATACTACTTTCTTTTGCTTTGAGAGATTTGACAGTTTTCGGTCGTATCTTTCCTGGCAAGCCTTTGGAAGAAACATTAGTGTTCCCCATAATTGAGATATGTTGGAGTTTGGGGCCTAGGACCAGTATAATGTGGTGGTGGAAAGTTCACGCTCGCTGTGTATACTGTCTAGGTTCAAATCCCAGCCCTACTATTCCCTAGATATACTCCAATTATTTAACCTCGCTAAGCCTCAGTTTCCTCACGTGTGAAGTAGGGACAATAAGAGGACTTACCAAACAGAGTCCTTCTGAGGTGCTCGGCATAGTGGCTGGCAAACAGTAAGCATTCAATTAGTGGGAGCTATTATTATTTTGAAGGTAGGGAACATGGAAATGTGCAGATGTTTCCCATTTGTACGTGGTTCACATTTCGGGTATCTCTAACCATTTCCTCTCTTTCTCCTTCTTACCCAGTAGCACCGTAGTGAGAAATTAATAGGATTTTAATATTAATTTGTGTGTATCCAATAAAGTTTTTTTCCTATTTTATTGGAAAGCAAAACAAAAAAAATGAAAATCAGAAAAGTTAAATATTTCCTATTTCTGAAGGAGAGGATTGATTAAATTGCATTATTTCCCAGGAGTATATTCGTATTTTTTTTCCCTTGCGGACAACAATGCTCCCTCAGTGCACCGCATTGGATTATTTGACTTTTTCTGCACCTTTAAGTCCAGTCATGGGGAGGAGGTCACGGCTCTCCCTTCATTCCTACAGCGGCAGTCTGGGTGTAACCTAACGCCGTAACATTCCATGAGACAGGAAAGAAACATCCACGTCAGTCATGATTTGAGCTGTGTTCCTATCCCTGGTTTCATCAAGTATGACAGCCTAATTATAAGGCTTCCTATACGAGTTACGTAGGCAACCAAGATCCTCTGCCTGCTTTCTCCTTCTGATGTGTGTCTCTTGTCTTGTAATGAAGTTCTTTACTGGTGTGTTCTTCATAGAATATGTTTATATGAGACTAATCTTTCCAGGGTCTCTGCATGATTTCACCCCAAATTTCCTAAAGTTGTCTAAGACAATCTACTTATAATGACAACTCCAGGGGCCATGGGTGGCATATTGTGGAGGAATTCTAAAGATGCTGGAGGAAGTGTTGGTGCTTAGTGTAAAGGTTAACTGTGGTAAGATGAACAACTGGATGAGAGCATTGAGGGCTGACAAGAATTCAGGTGAGAAGTCCTAGCTGGTTGGGGCAAGGAGTTTACTTAACTGCCAGCCCAACATGAGCCAGCAGTGTGATCCAGCTGGGGGCGCCTGAAGATGGAACAGACCCAGTCTATGATTTTGTGTTTCCTCTAGTTGAAGCTTAGCAGTCGTCCACTTGGGCTGTTGTATGGAATTTTCCGGCATTGAAATAGAGGAGATAAAGGTGAAATGATCTTGAAGATGCCTTACAACTGTAAGTTTGGATGCTGCTTTAGTTTCTTTTTCTCAATTTTTTTAAAGTATAATTTACCTCTAATGAAACATACAGATATTGTGTTTCATAGTGTTGATGAGTTTTGTTAAAGATATACACCCATGTTACTCCCTCCCGATTCAAGACATAGAGAACTTCCACTACCCCATAAAGTTCTTTGTACTCCTCTACAGTCAATGTCCCCTCTCTGTAGGTAATCACCATTCTGATTTCTATTAACACAGATTCTAGAACTTCATACAAAGGGAACCATATAGTATGCACTCATTTATATCTGGCTTGTTTCACATAACATAGTATTTTTGAGATCCATCCATGTTGTGTGTATCAGTGGTTCATCCTGTTTTATTGCTGAGTTGTATTCCATCATGTGCATATACCACAATTTGTTTATTCAGTCTCCTGTTGATGGACGTTTGAGTTGTTGGCTACTTCGAATAAAGCAGAATAAATATTCTTGTACAAATCTTTCAGTGGACATATGGTTTTGTTCCTTTAGAGTAAATACCTAGGAATGGAACTGCTCGATCATAGGATAGTTGGATTTTCACTTTATAAGGAGCTGCCAAAAAGTTTTCCAAAGTAATTGTACCATTTAACGCTGCCAGCAGCCATGTATTGAGAGTTCCAAGTGCACCACAATCTGGCCACTCTGTTTTTCTTTTCATCATAGGCGTTCATTTCCCTTGGGTGTGTTCCTAAGGAAACCATAGAGATGATCACTGTTACTAGCAAAGGTTCACTTGAAAGTTAGCCTAAGCTAATAGGAAAAACCAGAAAACAGCATGCATTGATCACATTGGACTTGACTTTTGATTAAGGATTAGAATAAATCATGTGATTTACAAATAATCATGGCTGGGGGAAACATGCTTGTTAGTTTGTCATTTCCTCATAGCTCCTTATATGGCCAGAAAGCTCTCCTTTCTGGTGTTTTTATATTAAGAACTTTGACAGTTGTCCTGTCAGGACAGGACAGTTTGTTTTCTTATCAGGAGGAAAGTAGTAATTTGCTCATCCATCAAATTTTGAGGTACTTTTGGAAAAGGAATCCCTGGAAAAATGGTGGTTGGTGTTAGGGGCTCTAGGAATGAAAAAGCAGGGTTGGACAAAATATCATGGATCTAGTATATATGGAAGAAAATGTTGGGTAAGGTGGCTCTCTTTTTTCTTTTTTTCTTAATTTATTGAAGTATTGTTGACTTACAACATTAGTTTCAGGTGTACAACATAGTGATCATAGTGATTCAGTATTTTTATAGATTACAAACCATGCAAAGTTGCTTTAAAATATTGACTATATTCCCTGTGCTGTACATTACATCCCTATGATTTATTTATTTTATAGGGTGGCAGTTGGTACCTCTTAATCCCCTTCACCTTTTTGCCCCTCTCCCACCCATCTTCCCTGTGGTAATCACTAGTTTCTTTTCTGTGTCTGTGAGCCTGTTTCTGTTTTGTTATATTTGTCTGTTTGTTTTGTTTTTTAGATTCCACATATTAGTGAAAACACATAGCACACAAGGGTTCCCTTTTATCCACATCCTCGCCAACACTTGTTATTTCTTGTATCTTTCACGATAGCCATTCTGACAGGTTTTAGGTGAGATCTCATTGTGATTTTGATTTGCATTTTTTTGATTATTAGGGATGTTGTTATTGAACGTTTTTTCTTGTGCTGGCCTTCTGTATGTTTTCTTTGGAAAAATGCCTCTTCAGGTCCTCTGCCCAGTTTTTTGTTTTGTTTTGTTTTTTAATAAATTTATTTATTTTTGGCTGTGTTGAGTCTTCGTTGCTGAGTGCGGGCTCTCTCTAGTTGCAGTGAGCGGGGGCTACTCTTCGTGTGGTGTGCAGGCGTCTCATTGCGGTGGCTTCTCTTGTTGTGGGGCATGGGCTTTAGGCTTGTGGGCTTCAGTAGTTGTGGCACATGGGCTTAGTAGTTGTAGCTCACAGGCTCTAGAGCGCAGGCTCAGTAGTCGTGGCTCAAGGGCTTAGTTGCTCCGAGGCATGTGGGATCTTCCCAGACCAGGGCTCGAACCCATGTCCCCTGCATTGGCAGGCGGATTCTTAACCACTGCACCGCCAGGGAAGTCCCCCCTCTGCCCAGTTTTTAATCTGGTTGTTTGGTTTCTTGATATTGAGTTCTATGAGTTCTCTATATATTTTGGATATTAACCGCTTATCTGACATATTATTTGCAAATATCTTCTCCCATTCAGTAGGTTGCCTTTCTATTTTGTTGATGGTTTCCTTTTTTTTTTTACTGTGCCAAAGTTTTTTAGTTTGACTAGGTCCTATTTGTTTATTTTTGCTTTTGTTGTAGGGCAGCTCTCTTGTGAGTAAAGAAGTATTTTGCGTGGTAGATTAATAATGTGCTACCATTTACTAAATGGTCACTGTACGCCGGGCACTGGACTAAGTATTTTCATATATCCTTTTAATTTTTGCAACAACCTTACAAAATAGACATTAATTTCCCAGTATTATGGAAGAGAAAAGTGAAGTTCATAGAGGTTAAATAACTTACCCAAAGACACAACTATTACATAGTAGAGCTGTGTAATGGCTCTACTATTTGAACCTAACAGTGCCATGGCTGAGCTATACTTTGGTAAGAAAGTTGAACTGGATGGTCACATGGAAAAAAGTACGTGTGTGTGTGTGGTGTGTGTGTGTGTGTGTGTGTGTGTGTGTTAGTGTGTTATAGGATGACCAGAGTCTTTCCAACATAAAAATAAATATCACTAGGATAAAATTCCATGGGAGACATGGAATGGAAATATGAGATTAAGGAGGAAAAGAAATACTGTAAAATTTCTTTGTATATTAAAAAAAGAATGATGATAGGTATCACATGGTATTTAGATTCTGTTGGATACATATATATATTTTTTAACATCTTTATTGGAGTATAATGGCTTTACAATGGTGTGTTAGTTTCTGCTTTATAACCAAGTGAATCAGCTATACATATACATATATCCCCATATCTCTTCCCTCTTGCATCTCCCTCCCTCCCACCCTCCCTATCGCACCCCTCTAGGTGGTCACAGAGCACCGAGCTGATCTCCCCGTGCTATATGGCTGCTTCCCACTAGCTATCTACCTTACGTTTGATAGTGTATATATGTCCATGCCACTCTCTCACTTTGTCCCAGCCTACCCTTCCCCCTCCCCTTATCCTCAAGTCCATTCTCTAGTAGGTGTGCATGTTTATTCCCGTCTTGCCCCTAGGTTCTTCATGACCATTTTTTTTTTTAGATTCCATATATATATATGTGTGTTAGCATATGGTATTTATTTTTCTCTTTCTGACTTACTTCACTCTGTATGACAGTCTCTAGGTCCATCCACCTCACTACAAATAACTCAGTTTCATTCCTTTTTATGGCTGAGTAATATTCCATTGTATATATGTGCCACATCTTCTTTATCCATTCATCTGTTGATGGATGTTGGATATATTTAAATAAATGACATATCTGCTTTAATTTAAAATGTCCATATTTAGAATGCTTTGGTAATTCTAACCTTTATAAATATTTAAATTTATGATGAAAAATGTGAGATGTCAACTTAAAAATGGGTGAGGAAGTTACATGGTTTTCAAACTTCTTTTAAGCGACATGGTAGTTAAATTTTGAACATCATGACTTGTGAAGGGTAGGGGTCCTGACTACTTAGTCACTTTTTAATCCTTGCACTTAATACAGTACCCAGAATATACAAAATTCTCAATCTCCATCTGGGGAATGAAGATGCAAGGACAGTGATGCATTGTGAGAGGCTGTGCACAAAAGGCGCAGGGCTGCAGAGAAGACTTCATCAGGACCAGTGCACAGAACTATCCAGCCTTCCAGCTTCATTTCCTCTGCTCAGAAAATAGCGTTCTAAAAGGGTTACCTGATGCCAGTAGACTGAAATAATTTTTTTTTTTTTTTTTTTTTTTTTGCGGTACGCGGGCCTCTCATTGTTGTGGCCTCTCCGGTTGCAGAGCACAGGCTCCGGACGCGCAGGCTTAGCGACCATGGCTCACGGGCCCAGCCACTCCGCGGCATGTGGGATCTTCCCGGACTGGGGCACGAACCCGCGTCCCCTGCATTGGCAGGCGGACTCTCAACCACTGCGCCACCAGGGAAGCCCGACTGAAATAATTTTAATGATGATAATTGTTGTGATCATGGTAGTTTACAGCTGAGAAACCCTCTATAGAGATCAGTTCATTATTATCCTGGATGGGGGAGTATGGCCTCTCCTTTCTTTTTTTTTTTTAATTTTGAGATTTAATTGACATAGAACATTATATTAGTTTCAGGTGTACAATATAATGATTTGATACTTGTATATATTTGAAATGATCACCACAATAAGTCTAGTTAACATCCATCACCATCCATAGTTGACAGAATTTTTTTCTTGTGGTGAGAATTTTTTTTTTTTTTTTTTTGCGGTACGCGGGCCTCTCACTGTTGTGGCCTCTCCCGTCACGGAGCACAGCCTCCGGACGCGCAGGCTCAGCGGCCATGGCTCACGGGCCCAGCTGCTCCGCGGCATGTGGGTTCTTCCCGGACCGGGGCACGAACCCGTGTCCCCTGCATCGGCAGGCGGACTCCCAACCACTGCGCCACCAGGGAAGCGCTGTGGTGAGAATTTTTAAGATATATTCTTTTAGCAACTTTCAAATATACAATACAGTATTATTAACTATAGTCACTGTGCTGTACATTACATCCCCAGGGCTTATTTATATTATAACTGGAAGTTTGTACATACGTATTGACCCCCTTCACCTATTTTGCCCACCTCCACCTTTGGCAACCACCAATCTGTTCTCTGTATCTATGGGTTTGGTTTTTTTAGATTCTACTTTTAAGTGAGATCATACCGTTATTTGTCCTTCTCTGTCTGACCTATTTCACTTAGCATAATGCCCTCAAGGCCCATCCGTGGTGGAAAACGGCAAGGTTTCCCTTTTATATGGCTGAATAATTTTCCGTTGTGTTTATATACCACAGCTTTATCCATTCATCCATCAATGGACACTTAGATTGCTTCCACATCTTGGTTATTGTAAATAATGCTGCAATGAACACAGAGGTGCAGATATCTTTTTGAGTTAGTGTTTTGGTTTTCTTCAGATAAATAACCCAGAAGTGGAACTACTGGATCGTGTGATAGTTCTATTTACATTTCCTTTATATATTTTGGTTCCCATTGGCTATGGGCTTTCATCAAGTTGATTTCTCTGCCTCAAACAATGCTACATGGCTTGTGCAAGGGTCAACAATTTGGTGAAGGAGGTAAGGACTGGGGCAGGAAGGAGAGAAAAGGACTTTCCAGCTAAAGTATTCTTTACTCATAAGACTGTTATGAGTGCAGCATAGGGTCATCGATTTCTATCCATACTGGGGACAAGTGGAATTTCTTTGTGGTTCATCCATCTGTCCATTCATTTAATAAACATATATTAAACGCTCACTTTGTGCAAGATCTTGGAATAGAGAGGTAAATCATACCCACAGTGACACTTTGGAAGAGGGAAGCAGATCAGTAAGTAAATGCATATAAATGGAGAGAGCCTGTTTTCACCTTACAACCTCCCAGCCCTGAGTTAAATGCTTTTGCCATTTTCATCAGAAGGAGGGAGAACACAAGCTCAGAGCCTTCCGTTTCCTCACCCACTCAAGTGAATCGAGAAGGGTCTCAGCATTCTCTAAATGATGTGCTGTCCAAACGTATAAGCCGAGGAATGGGGTAAAACTCAGTGGAATTAATGTGAGCTGGGTTCCTGGACTTTTTCCATTTGCTTTAAAAGGTCAGCAAGTTTAATGTAGAATACGTGTGGGGAAAGATGAGCTTTGGGCAAGAATGAAGGAAAGATTCAAATACTGTCCAAGGTGGATGAAAGGAACTAACTGTGTTTTATCTTCAAAGAGGCCATGTAATTGGGGTCAGCAGTTATAAGGGGTGGGCATGATATGTCTGCCAGCCTCACACATCTGTTTAGTGGCAATTTGAATCCTAATGGCGTTTAACCTGGCTCGGGCAATCCTGCCCCCCAGTTCATGCCTATTATCCTGTGTAGTTATTAAGAGCACACCCTTTTGCTTTCAAAATGTCCTAAGTTAGAAGGCAAATTATGTGGCCATGGTAGTAACTCAAGAAGCTAAAGTCAAGCCCCATCTGCATTCCTCATGGAGAAGTATGACCAAAATATGTTTGTTATTAAAATCTTTCATGTTAACATTTTACTGGTGTGGGAAGTTGTAAATCTGCTGGAAATAATAAGGTCCAGCAAACATTGTTTCTGCAGGGCTTGTGTTAAGAGAGTAAAGGAGACAGAAAAATGGATAGGATAGAGGCCTACTCTGGAAGAGTTCATGGACTGACAGAGGTGACACAGAAAGAATAATGTGTGCTTGAGACACTAAAGGTTTACATCCCTAGAACTAAAACGCTGGACCAGGAAGGGACCTGGGGATAATCTTACCACCTCACTTTACAGATGAGGATGCTGTTCGCCTGGGTTCACATAGCCTTTAGGTGTGGAAACGCGGGCTTTGCCTGGGACTGTCCTTGTTTATGCCTATTGTCCTGGAATAGCTACTAATAGCATCCCCTTTTGATCTCAAGAGTGTCCTGGTTAGTATGATAAATGATATGGTTCCTCTACTGTAGGGAGCAGGGTTTCTTGACTCTGACCAGTATTTCTCCACTGTGGCACTATTGACCTTTGGCACTGGATAACTCTTCATTGTTCGCTGGACTGTGTCCTGCTCATTGAAGGATGCTTAGCAGCATCCCACTCAAGGCCAGTAGCAGCTTCCCTCCCAGCTGTGACATTAAAACTGCCTCCAGACATTGCCAAATGTCCCCTGGGAGGCATAATCACCCTGGTTGAGAACATCTGCCCTAGACAGTGACCTCGACAGTGGTCAGGCAGACTTTACCAGGTTGTCACAAAACTCTAAAATATAACCTACCAAGGATACTTTTATTTGCTTCTTTTTTTTTTTTTTGAACTGTTCATATGACAACCTCAAGGAAACTATTTAAAGCAAATGCTTTAATGGGAAGATATTTATTTCAAAAAGCCCTCAAGCAGAATTATTGTTTTCCAGGTAAATTAATATTTTCTGTGAACAGAATATCCTCCTACGCAAAGGGTATAGAATCTGAAATGTTGGTGCACAACTGTGCAACAGGTTAAAAATCATATGGATTGCTATTTTAACCTGTTGCCCAAGTGGAAAACAGAAAGGAGAGAGGATAGTAAAATTATTTCTATAGTACTTGGAACCTACTTTTAAAGTGATATTTCTGAGTATTTTTTTAATAAACAGGAAGAGACAATGCTGCCCCAAACTGTGAAATTGGTATTCTTCTCATACACCCCACTTTCACTCCTTCTCCTGTATTCTCTCCAACTTGGAATTATTATACTAAATTTTACCGTAATGAAAAAGACTTAACCTGTTCTCAAGAATAGTTTATTGATTCAAGCAATATATACTAAGTGGCTCCATGCCAGCCTGCTCCAGTGCTGGAGATGCATTGGTGATCCCTAGTCACTGCCCTTGAGATGCTCAATGTCTAATGGGAACTCATTCATGCCCAGGTGGACTTCAATGATAACATTTAGTGCATGGTGGTTCTCAGACTTGAGTGTACATCAGTATCACCTGAAGGGGTTGTTTCTGATTCACTAGGTCTGGAGTGGGGCCCAGACAAGTTCTTCAGTGATGCTGATATTGCTGGTCTGGAGACCACACTTTGAGAACCATTGGTTTTATCTCAAGGATATTTAGGCTTCATTAGCATTCAGGAGCACCCAGGCAGGGTGGTAACCTGGCTTCTTTGGCTTCATCTTCCTCAAGTCTCCCCTCCCTGTCTTTGCCCCTTTCCTTCCTCTTTTCATTTCCCATTTCACTTCATGCACCCAGCATTGTCATGCTCCCTTGACCCTCCTCTACCAAACATTGCTCTTAAGGAAGAATTTTATATCAAACATTAGCGTGGCATTAAGGCAATGTCTTACCTTTTCTAGGGTAATTGGCATTGGGACATATCCCTGCTTAGGAAATGGGACACAGTGTGTATGTCGACTTTTTAGGACTGATTTAGGCAAATCTCCTCTATATAGGAATCCTTACTGCACTGGACCTGTTGGTGTAGTTGTTACACACACATCAAGGGGTCTCTGCTCTATGATACACATACACACAAGCACCAAACAAACAGCCACCTGTGTAGTGAGTGTGTGATTGTTAAGGCACCTTCAAGTCCTGATCTCTTATGATGATTTAAGCAAATCCAGGGTCTGGGTAAACCTTGCTGAAGTGTCAGGATTGTCCTCTCTCTTGTTTAGATGCTAATAACACTTAGAAGACCCCACCACCAGCACCATCACCACTTTATTCATACCTATCAGTTGGCAAGAGAGCAAAACATGTATCCACCCTCCTACTTACTGGGATTGTGAAAATTAATCTAAATATGGAAGTATGTGCAGAATGAAAAATTTTAAATGACATCTTGACTTAAGGACTATTATTAAAGTTAAGGCCTCTCACATTCAAAGTAATCACTAGGTATTAACAATAGGAAGAAATACTTCCTTTTTAAAATTTTGATGGTTGTTTTCTCTTCACCCCCAAATTACTGGGGTTAACCTTTGATAAGAAAGGGAAAGAACCTACTATTACTTCTAGTGTGTGAAGTTGAGGGAAATTTAACATGAACACTCAACCTACCAATGAGTTTGTAACAGGTCATGTGTCTGTTCCTCTGGGTTAATGTCATGTGCAGTTAATGACTGACTAGTCTAATTGTTTCTTGATCTAGTTAACTTTTAGCTTAATGGTTGGATCTGAATCCCAATTAGAGCAGTGAGTAGAAAATAACATATGTGTAAGTGTTGTGACCAGTGAATTTGAAGAATAAGAAAGAAAGAAAAAAAGCAAATGCTTTTATCTCTAGAAAAGTGTGGCACAGGCAGAAGTTGTCTTACTCTCTCCCATTGCTCCACCTCCACTCTAAGGAGAAGCAGAGAGGAGCTTTGGTGATGAGGGGACAGGAAGGGAAGGAGGAAGACAGTTTCTACCTGGCCTAGAGATTATGTTTCAGGAAAGATATCTGTGTATTACCCTGCATTTCCCCTTCATATTTTAAAAAGTCCTACCCACCCATCCTCTTACCATGTGACCATTCTAGAAGCCAGATACATAATGATGATGCGGACTTAGAAGCCTGCTAAAGCAATACTAGGTACAGGTTCTGGACATATTATTGGTAGCCTTATCATGCTCTGAAACTGTTTGCAAAGCTACCAGATATTTAAGGGAGGATGAACTGTCCAATCAGAATGAGTTGACGTATCCTAGAACAATAATGGTAATAATATCAGCTGCAGATTATAAGACTTCACTGTGTATTCCTTTTCTGATAAGTACCTTTTACCCCTTTGGTTCCTCAGAGTATTACACTGAAACATTGTGATACGTGGAGAGGCTGAAAGCATAGTGAGTACGCCAATTAGGAGTGCATTTGGCTGCACGTAACAAAATTCACCTTCTAAATACCAGGCAAAGTGTGAAACCCTTTTCAAATATGGTTTTTATCTTTATAGCAACCCTGCAAGATAGGTTTTTTTTTCCTTAAGTAAGCACAGAGCAGTTAACTAACTTTCCCAAGGACCAATCTTAAAATAATAGTTTTGCCTGGTATTTTTCAAATCAGTAAAAGTTATAACATTGCTTGAGAATATCAAAACTTCTAAATCAATACAGAAAACTCAGGATTAATTTCTATGTCACCTGATGAAACGCTCAGATGGGCAAGTTCCTAAGTGGAACAGAGGCCCAGGGACAAGGTTATTGTTTAGTTAGGGGTATCCATGGGATGTGTATTGTGTAATTATTACAAGTGGGTACCTGAAGGTAAAGATTGCTTAGAGGTAGGGGTGGTTGAGTACAGGGATCACATGTCCCTTATGTGGTAGATATCGTCGATTGTCTCGACAACCCTTTCCAATAGCTTTCACCCTTGCCTTCTTTTGTTATAAAGGATATAGAGCTTGAAACCTTATTTTCTAATGAGATATAAGTGGATATCTACTTAGGGTGGCTCTGGGAAAGTTTTGCTTTCCGAACATAAGAAGAGACTGTCAGCTACCATGGTCCTCTCTCCTTTCTCCCTGCCAGGAATATAGACTCGACATATGAAGCTACACCAGCCATCTTACAACCACAAAGACAAAAGCCTGTGCACTAACAATCATGGAGCAGAAAGAGATAAAGAGCTGGGTCTTTGGTGATATCATCTGTCTCAGATTGCCTGCCTTTGAACTGCTCGTCACATGAGAAAAATGAACTCCTATTTGTTTCAGCAACCGTAAGTTGAGTTTCACGTTATTTATTGTTGAATGCATTCCCAACTGACATCCCCTCCATGGGATAAGCCTCACCTTCCCCCATAATGTTTTAATATAACAGCCTGACTAACCAAAGGAAAAAAGTATTGTACCTGTCAAAAAAATGATAGAAAGTGAAGCCTTGTAATACATGTAATCAGCTTTGTAAATTGTGAAGCGTAAGTCACGTTGCAAATTGTGAAACATAAGTTTCTATTTGTCTACGGCAGTATAAGAATGATAACTGTATAGAAACAGACAAAAAGAAGAAATCAACCTGTAGATTAGACTTGTTCATGATATATTCATTCCTTCCCACCCTACTTCCCCAAAACTCCATGGGAGAAGTGTATTTCCCTTCCACATTGATGTTAGACTTGGCCATGTGACTTGCTATGGTCAATGGGTTGTGGGCAGAAGTGACCGCCATAGTCTAGGCCTTAAAGAGATATCAGGTGTTTCTGCTCTACACTCTTACCTTTCTGTCATCACCATGAGAAGAGCATACCTCGAGTAAGCTGCTGGTCTAACGAGGATGAGAGATGTATGGAGCAGAGATGAACTGAACCCATAGCCTAGAGCCAAGCCCAGCCAAAATCTAACTGACCCCAGGATGCATGAGTAAGAAGTAAATATTTGTTACTGTACATCACTGGGTTTTTGAGGGGCATTGTTATGCAGTGTTAGTGTGACAATAGCTAACTAATACACAACCCAGATAGCATAATCTCACAAAATAAACTATAGTTATTTTAATTTTTGAAACAAATATTAGTGTTTTAATGACCTATAATAACATTCTAAGTGGAACCCAATTTATTAACAAATAAAAAGCCAACATTTACAAAGACATATTTTTATGCAATAAATTAAGTATTTATTTGCTTAATCCCATTACTTCAGGAATTAGGCATCTCCCTAAATTTAGCCAGTTAAAGTAGGCGTTCTGTTTTTTCCTCACCAAAACTTTAGCTTTATTCTTTCGGTCTGCTTCTGTCCTTCTTCTGTTAGTTATGCTGTGATCAATAATACCTACTCTTTAAATTTTTGTTTAACTAGATCAAAGAAAACCTCTCTTATAAAACAAACGGAAACAAACTATTGAACAGAGAAATGTTTTCTTTGCTTGAAAGTAATATTTGTTCTAAATTCTATTAGTTATCTATTACTGTGTAACAAATTACCCTAAAACTTAGAGGCTTAAAACAACAGTAAACAGTAAGCAATCTCAATGCATTAGGGATTCAGGAGTGGTTTGCTGGGTGATTCTGGCTCAGGGTCTCTCATGTGGTTGCAGTCAAGATGTCATCCAGGAATGTACTTCCAGGAATGGCTTCACAGGGGCTGGAGGATCCACTTCCAAGGTGGCTTACTCAAGGCTCTTTCCATGTGGACCTTGCCCATTGGGTTGCTGAGTGTTCTCATGACATGGCAACTAGTTTTCCCAGAGCAAGAAATCTCGAAAAGCAATGTCTCTTATGACCTAATTTGAAAAATCACACTCTCTCAGTTCCACAATATCCTATTGGTTACACAAGTCAGATCTGTTAAGTGTGGGAGAGGACTACACAAGGGTGTGAATACCAGGAAGCAGGATCGTGGGGAGCCCTCTTACAGGCTGGCTACCACAATTTCTAATATACTTTTTTTTTTTTTTTTTTGCGGTACGCGGGCCTCTCACTGTTGTGGCCTCTCCTGTTGCGGAGCACAGGCTCCGGATGCGCAGGCTCAGCGGCCATGGCTCACGGTCCCAGCCGCTCCGTGGCACGTGGGATCTTCCCAGAGCGGGGCACGAACCGGTGTCCCCTGCATCGGCAGGCAGACTCTCAACCACTGTGCCACCAGGGAAGCCCCATTTTCTTTTTTAAAAAATAAATTTATTTATTTTATTTGTTTATTTTTGGCTGCGTTGGGTCTTTGTCGCTATGTGTGGGCTTTCTCAAGTCACGGTGAGCGGGGGCTACTCTTTGTTGCGGTGCACGGGCTTCTCATTGCAGCGGCTTCTCTTGTTGTGGAGTACGGGCTGTAGGCACGCAGCCTCAGTAGTTGTGGCGCACAGGCTTAGTTGCTCCGCGGCATATGGGATCTTCCCGGACCATGGCTCAAACCCGTGTCCCCTGCATTGGCAGGCGGATTCTTAACCACTGCGCCACCAGGGAAGCCCTCTAGTATACATTTTCAATGCAGTCTCTCTCAGACTCTTCCAAGCATCTTCTCAAAATGGATTTACAGTTTAAACTCGTGGTTCTCAACCCCCCTTCCTGGGGACATTCAGCAATGTCCGGAGACATTTTTGGTCTCCTGGCATCTAGTGAGTAGAAGCCAGGGGTGCTGCTAAACATCCTATGAATGCAAAGGACATTCTCCCCCCAACAATTATTCAGCACAAAATGTCAATGGTGGTAAGGCAAAGAAACGCGGCATTTAAACTATTTAAACTATTACAGTCTGTTAAAATTTTAAACACTTTCCCCTTACAAATCCTTCAATGTATCATATAAACACTGCTTTTCGTTTTCAGTCAGGTATAATCAGATTAAGCAAAATTGAGTTATTATAGGTGCACAACCAAAAGGGAGTGAGCAGGAGAAATGAATTTGGCCAAGAAACACACACACACACCCCCCTCCCCAGAAGAGCTGGAGTCGAGGGAGAGCTTTCCCTATTGTGTGATATACTTGCTGAATTTGCACAAAACAACACCAAATAATTGCTATTTCACTTGAGAACTCCCTGCCAACAACTAGAAACAGCCCTAGCTGGGTGACACTGTGAATCCTGAGATAGTCAACTGGGGATTTTAAAGACAAGCAGAAGAAGAATAAGAAAGTGAATTCAGTAGTTTTATTGACAACTTAGAGCTTATAGAGCTTTTTCTATAACTCTTGACAAGTCTTCTTTGCATCCAAGGTTTGTTTGAGTGCTTAAAAGGGGCTAAGATAATACATTCACAACACAGTAGCTATTTCTGTCAGAGACTGATCTCCTCCTTCCTTAGAAGCTGGGGAGGAGTGATTATTAAGCAGACTGCTAGATTTGGGACAGCCTCAGGACTGTTTGCAACAATTAGGGAGATAAAGAAGATCAGCCTGAGCTCTAATCTTCCTTGAACAAACCATGAAGAACTGAACTGGCTTCTGGGCAATGTTCAGAGCCACTGGGACAATGGGAAAAAGTCACATTATACCAGATCCCCTAAGTGTCTCTAAGCTAGCACATGGGTAATGGTTCTTTAAAAAAGGAAAAACGTTAATGTATCTTTGCATTGTAAGTTCTACTACTTGATGAATATATATGCCTATATTCTTAAACTTATATGATTTCATAAATAACTATAATATATACAATACATATATTCCCTCTCTCTCTCTCTCTCTCTATATATATATATGTATGTATGTGTATATATATATATATATATATATATATATATAATGATTTTTTTCTTTTCCACATGGGAAGCCATGTGAAGCATTGGGAGGGGAGGAATAAAGTAATTCTTAGAGATTGGGGAATGTACAATGAGAAGAAATTATTATCTCATTCCCCAGTTTGGCATCAGCAGGGGTGGGGATGGGGGTGGAGAGGGAGAGAGAAAGAGGTGGAGGGGGAGAGAGAGGTGTTACCTTATAAGGAAACAGGATCATTGAAGATGTGATTGAGCTAAGGATCTTGACAGTATCACTGGGCTGAAATCAAGGTGTCAGCAGGGTGAGACTCTAGGGATGGTCCATTCCTCGTCTCTTACAGCTTCTGGTGGCTGCTGGCTTCCCTGGTTTGTGGCTGTATCACTGCTATCTAGGCTTCTGTGGTCACGTTACCTTCTCTTCTTTCATCTGTCAAATCTCCCTCTACCTCCCTGTGCATATGATTGCATTTAGTGTCCACCCTGACAATCCTGGATAATCTCTTCATCTCAAGATCCTTATTTTAATCACATCTGCAAAGATCTTGTTTCCATATAAGGTAATATTTACAAGGTTCCAGAGATTAGGACCTGATATATTTGGGGAGGTGGTATTTTTCAGCCTACCACACCCAGTATCTTGTTCCACCCCTATTCCTTCCAAGGTTCAGCCCTACACCCTATTTATACACACACACACACACACACATACCCCTACCTCTTTCTCTCTCCATCTCTTCTCCTTTTCTTTCTTGATAGAGCTGAATGAACCAAATCGTTAGCCTTCATTAGCCTGGCGGGCTCAGCTCTGTGTATGCACTCCAGCTGTAGTGGCAGTGCTGGTGGTGGAGTAGGTTTTTGTATATTCTTCTAATGCAGCAAAGAAAAGGAAGAAAAACAAAGGAGAAAATTAACTTTCCATACTGAAAAAAAGTTAAATAGTGTTATTTTGCTATGTGAAGAAATTACATGGTATAGTCGAGAAGTTGTTATAAAAAAACGAGTACAGAGATATCTTACCAGGGAAGAGGCTAATGATCGTTGGTCCCCAAAGGTAAGCCTTGATTCAACCCTTTTGGCTAGAATTCCATAAGCCAAAATATAAATGCTTCGCAGGAGTCTAGAAGATGCTGACCCTTCTTCCCCTCACATCTGTCTGTCCAGGAGACATACTTATTTTTAGTCAGTAAAGAAACAAGGAGTTCTTTCTGAAACTTTTACTTTGAAAGTCAGAAATTAAATGTATACTATTTATCTGAGGATCAATTCTGCACTTTTCATGTCGCTCTTTAGCTATGGTTGAAAGACTTTCTGTTGTTCAGTGAGTGTTATTAAATATAGAACTGACATATCTAGCCACAGGAGCAGCACTTCTGAAATCAGTGTGCTTTAGAAGTACAATAAATGATAAAGAAAAATATTCAGCTACATAGAAATGAAGAGGAGTTCATTTTAGAAATAAAAATGTTAAAGCTAGAAGAGATCTGAAGTTATTTAGTAAACTTACTCCATTTACTGATGAGGAAACTGAACTGAGGCCCAGAAAGATAACAAGATGTGTCAGTCAGCTATTGCTGCATAACAAACAACTGCAGACTCTTAGAAGCTTAGAACAAGCATATATTTAGCATGCACCTCTGGGCATTTGCTGATTTGGAGTTTGGCTGATCTAGATTTTTGTGCCTAGGGTAGTTTTGTTTCACATTTTAGGTCCTTGGGTTTGCTCCAGGTGACTCTCACCTTCCTTGTACCAGTGGGCTAACTGGCGTAGGTTTTTCTCCTGGTAATGGTGAAGGCACAAGAGAGCAAGTGGATGTGCACAAGGCATTTTAAGGTCTAGATTTGGAACTGAAACACTGTTATTTCTACCCAAATGTCATTGGCCAAAGTAAGTTACATGGCCAAGCTCAAAGTTAAAGGGCAGGGAAATACTCTCTGCCCACAATGAGGCCCTGCCAAGGGTATGGATTTAGGATGGGATGAAGAATTAGGGCCAGTCATTTAATCATCCATACAAAATTTGCCTAAGGTCAAAAAGCTACATAATGCCTCAATTAGGAGACTAGAATTCTACTACACTGCACAAGTGGTTACATTTATTTGATCTAGATTTTTCTCTTTTCCATCCACATAATTAAAAGCCATTCATAGATTTCTATAATTATTATCCACAGAGGCATATGACACATTGATGCATGTTAAACGTGGTACTGTTTTCATTCAGTGTCAACCCAAGTTTCTCCAGCCCATGGGTACTAAACTGCTCATATTAAAAAGAAAAGTCCAGATTTCACTGGCTTTGCAAAATCCCTTTCTGGCGGCTCATGAGAGACCTTCTCATCTTCTTCCCCTTGAACACCTCAAGAATATCTGCTACTGGTGCTGTTCACTGCTACACCAGCCCCTCTGGGAGAGCGCTGATGTCCCAGGTGCCCCAGAACTGGGAACCCTTGAGTTGCCCAAGTGACGTTGTGTTCCCTTCTGTTTTATGACTGAATAATATTTCATTATATATATATATGTGTGTGTGTGTTTGTGTGTGTGTGTGTTTGTGTGTGTAAAACATTTTCTTCATCTATTCATCCATCAAAGGACATTAATATTGTTTCCATGGCTTGACTCTTGTGAATAATGCTGCAATGAACATGGGAGCGCAGCTGTCTCTTCGAGATACTGATTTCCTTTCCTTTGGATATACCCAGGAGTGGGGTCAGCAGGATGTTTTAAATTTTTGAGAGAAACCCGGGGCTATGCAAGCTAATTGCTTGATGTAGTTCACAGTGTCAACATTAGATCTGGTGACATTACTTTTGATAGCATGATGTCTTTGTGAAAGTGGGAGTTCAGCAGTTGCTGTGGTAAAAAGAAAATACCAAGTGAAAATCAGTGTAGAACAGAAAATGAGGGTGGTGGTGGCCAATCTTACTGCAAGGTTTGAGAAACTGTACAGTGTCCAACAGGTACACCCATCCCATTGGGAAGTAATTGTGGTCATTCAAGAATGAAATTCTATAATATATGTTTTTTATTTCCATGCATTATTTTTTTTCAGATAGCTACTTAGTTGTTAGGATACAAATATTCAATAAGTCATTTGGACTTAACTACTTAATAAATGGAGTTGTTAGGTGTTCCTTTTGGCCCAGGGGTCCCATGAAAAAATTACAGAGACACAGAGTGTTGTAAACTGAGAAAGTTTTGGAACCTTGGGTTTATTATATTTTGTCTATTAAATAGCTAATTGAAAATTGAAATTGATTAAAAATATTTGGCACATAGAACTTTGTATCAGCCTACTACTTAAAAATCTCAGTGTCTTTGCATGCCTACCAAAGAAAACACCAAATTTCCCAGACCATTATTGCAGACCTTTCATGATCTTCCCCCCCAACATACCTTTTATTTTATTATTATTTTTTAAACATTTTATTTTTTTTTAATGAAAAAAATTTATTTATTTTATTTATTTACTTTTGGCTGCATTGGGTCTTCATTGCTGTGCGCCGGCTCTCTCTACTTGCGGCGAGTGGGGGCTACTCTTCGTTGTGGTGCGCGTACTGCTCATTGAGGTGGCTTCTCTTGTTGTGGAGCACGGGCTCTAGGCGCACAGACTTCGATAGTTATGGCACGCAGGTTCAGTAGTTGTGGCTCACGGGCTCTAGAGTGCAGAATCAGTAGTTGTGGTGCACGGGCTTAGTTGCTCCGCGGCATGTGGGATCTTCCCGGACCAGGGCTCGAACCCGTGTCCCTTGCATTGGCAGGTGGATTCTTAACCACTGCACCACCAGGGAAGTCCCCCCAACGTACCTTTTAGGTTTAACCTTCTATCACCATCATCTGGCTAAAAATATTCACCATTCTCAGAGCTCCGATTTGCCCTCTCTACCAACCTCTTTCCCAAAAATGTACTCTCTCTTCTGTTTATGGTATCGTACCAATTCTTTAAGAATCTTCAAAGTCCAAAGTAAATTCTGTCTCTTTCATTGAAGAAGTTTGTCTTTCTCTTCTGTCAGATGTGAGTTCTCATGCTTTGGAAATCTGTAGACATACAACTCCCGGGAGCATTTATCTCATATTTTCTCTTATTTTCTTTTCTCCCCTATTAAATGGAAGGTTCTCATATGGCAAGGACCATTTCTTATACGTGTCTATATGCACTGCAGTGTTACTCCCTTGAGTGGATTAGTGGAATGGATGGGTGAATAGAAGGATGGATGCATGGGTACATGAATGGCTGGATAATAAATTAATGGATGGTTAGAAAGATGGATGCATGGATGGAGGATGGATGAATAATAGATGGATGGGTAGATGAAGTAGTACATGGATGAGTGAGTAGATGTGTGAATAAATGTTACAGCAGTTTAAAAACCCATTTTTCCTAATATTTTAGTCCCTTATAGTCATAAATTACCCAGGGGTTACATTCAATTAACAATCCTTTTGCCATTCCATGCCTTATTAGAACTATAACATCCCTTTTCATCATATCATAAATTAGAACAAAATTTCTCCTATTCACCAATAAGATTTACTTTTTACAGTCAAATGTACACATCAGCTTCCTTATCAAATCATTTGATTTGTGTGTCCAAAAACAACTATAGTGATTATGATGTATTTTTATTATATATATTTATATTACATAATCACATAAAGGCAGTGTGCTTATGGGTAAAAATCAAGTCTTCCCATAAAAGATAGGAATTAGTTAATTGTATACAATGTGGTTCAGAGGACTATACTAGAGCTGACTGTGAATATCAAGCACAAAGTTAGTCAGTGGTATCGCAAAAGGGAACCAGTGTTTATTGAGCATTGCTATGTGTCATTTAATGCTCACAACTACCTTGTGGGTTAGAGATTATTATTCCTATTTTATAAATGATAAAATAGAAATACATGGAGGTTGCGAATCTTGCCCAAGGTCACATGTCTCATACGTGGGGGAGGTTGTATTGAGAGTTGCACTATTACTACCAATTTAACGTGTCTCCGACCCATGCTCTTTGCTCCTCATCTCAGTGGGATGCATACATGGGCGCCCAGCAATAAGAACTAAGAAGAAATCACGTTGTTCTTATACCAAAACTGTAAACAGAGAAAAAGTGGCATAGGTTTGTCCTCCACTCCTCAGTCTGCAGACCCTTATAACAGCAATTCCAGTTTTCTACTTCATATTTCAGGGAATCAAGGAGTAGAAAGGAGAAGAGACTGAGGAGAGAGGAAAATAAAGGGAATAAAAGACAAGAGGGCCCTGGGAAATCTGCAGAATTAACTTTATCAGCAGCAGAAGCAGAGAGTCTTTCCCTCTCTTTCTCCCACCAGGCCTCTTAAGTATTAATCAGATTTAATTGCAAGTTGTTCACTTCTTAAGAAGAGATGTCTAGGAAAAGACAGGAACAGGGCCTGCTATTTCATAGCATAGTCCTTCAATATCTGGAGCTTGAGTCCTAGCCCCATTCCTTTCCAGATATGTGACTTTAACGTCTCTGTGCCTCTGACTTCTCATCTGTAAAATGGGTACAATACTATTACCTACCTCATTGTGTGGTTGTAAGGGTGAAATAGGTAATTCAGATGTAGTTCTGGTAATGAGTAGTATTCAATAGATGTCAACAGTGATGATGTATGGTAGTGGTGGTAGTGGTGATGATGCTGTGGGACAGTTCTGCCTGGGGAACTCCAGGAAGGTCTTATAGGAGTGACATTCTGGAGGAGAGAATGAAGGGGATTTAGGGCATTTCAAGCAGCATGTTTGAAAAATTATAGGGCAGCAAAAGAGCCTACCTAGAGAAGAACAAGCACTTCTGTGGGATAAATTCATTACATTCTTAATTGTATAGGAATTTCTTAAGGGGGAATGTTACATTAAGGATGTTGTGTTGAAAGCACAATGTTGTATCTTAGCACTGAGAGATCTTACATGTAATAAAGACAAGAGAGAGGAGCAAAGGCAGTATTCAGAACACTGACTCCTAAATTTAATTGTTTTCTGTCACTTACAATGTTGGAAGTATCAAAGAAGTCGACTTGGTTCCTGTTCCCAGTGGGTCCTCCCCATAAAGCAGGCAATGAAACAGCATTAGGTGAGGAAGAGATGTGCTGGGGAGGTAACACCTGTGAAAGATACAAGGGGAAGGAAAGATACAAGGGGAGAGCCTCAGACCAGGATGCAGCTCCAAAAAAGTCTTCACCAACCCAGTGGGAAGCTCTGGGACAAAGATTGCCCATTAAAAGAGTCCCTCACTGGGCAGAAATGACCAGGTCTTAGTGTTCCCGCCATGCTGGGGTCTTTGGCTGGGGGCTGCTGAGAAGAGCATGGCCTCAGCTCAAAAGTTAAGGTGGATCTTGAAGCCATTTATCAACTGGAATTTCTTAGCTAACTGTATTCCTTGTATCTGAACAAGGAAGATCTGAGAAACGCATCTCTGTATATGCATTGTTCCTCTGATGAAGTGTCTCCTAAGAGAGCACCGTGGATGGGAGGTGGAAGAAGAGAAGTCAGTAAGCTCCCAGAAGACCTAGTTTCTGACCCCCACTCAACATTAGTTTACTGTGACAGTCTGTTAATTTTGGGGGGGGTCTCAATTTTCTCAGCTAGGAAGGTGTGGGGATTCTGGTTGAAATCTAGAATATATTTGACTCTAGATAGCAAAAATTCTTATTCAGAAATCCCATGGAATGAGAATGGTATTAAGAACATGGATTGCCTGAATTTGAAAGCTGGCTTTAGCCGTGACTAATTGTGTAATCTTGGGTGAATTATAAAATCTCTCTGGACCTTGGTTTCCTCATCTTTAAAATGGGACTAATACTAGTACCTACCTAATAGGGTTGAAAATCCAAAGAGAAGAGAGTGTTTAGAATAGTGCCTGGCACATGGTGAATGAATCCTCAGCAAATACTAGTTGTAACTCCCATTCCCTGCCTATACATGTTCTTGAAAGGACCCGACCTTAGAGTGAGAATTTAAGGGGCCAATGGGTCCAGGTTAGGCCCAGCAGCAGCTAAGTCTAAGGAAAAACTTTAGCCCTGCTTTTGTATCTCCTTGATTCTGAGAAAGGGTAAAAAGTGCTTTTCTTCCAGAGCACAGTTTGTGATGCTTCTGGATTGCCTAGTAACAAAAGCTTCTCCTCACTCTTTTTCTGGTCTGATTGTTTTCAACTCAACAATTTTTTTTTAATTGAAGATTTAAAAAAATTATTAACTGAATTCTGCTCCCCTGACCATTTGAAGTCACTGCATCTCAAACAAAATACTTCAGAAGCCCGTAAACATCATCGTTTGGTCTAACCTGCTCAAAGTTACTAACTGTCTATTCTTTTATTTTTTGGATGCTTGGCAACCGGGCTGTCTTTGCTGTAGACATAATGAGACATCCCTCTTAAGTCAGCTTTGCAGCCGGGAGGTTGGTGGTGGCAGGGGAGGTCGGGTCAATCTCTTCTCAAAGGCAGGGTTCCCACACTTTCAGACCTTTGATTAAAGCAAGAGAATGTGCTTGGGGAATTGATTCCAATAGTACAAAACCCAAAGAGCAAGACTCTTGTCAATCATAGTCATCAAAAAGAGAGGTTACACATGAGGGAAGAGGAGTGCACGCTGTTAAATGACTGCAGTGAGGTCTTTCTCATCCCAGCAGTGCAGTTGAAGCTGTTCGTTTTGAAAGGTGGTGTCCTTACTGTTGGCAGAGCGATGCAGAAGTGGAATTAGGACTATTAGAGGGGTAGGATATGTGAGAGTGGAATGGAAAACGACGCATCAAGCCTTGTTCTGAGCCCATGAGTAGCCTCTTTGCCAGGAGATCAGAAACGGAGGCGTGTTCACTGTGGTTAAGAGTCACTCTGAAGCCACTGTTTTCAGCAAAATGATGCATAATTTGCTCATGTTTCCATGAGGATGTTTCATCTTGTTTACTGAAAGAAGAAGCACAGTTGAGGTCCTATCACCATTAGAAACCAGTGAGTTTCTTCTTCTCTCTATTCTACATCTTAAATTACTTTGATATTAAAGAAATGTGACTGTAGACATCCCCAAAAAACAGAAAAACAAAAATCACAGGACACCGTTGCCGAGGAAGAAATAGAAACCACAGCTGCTGGACTCTCTGTGGTTTTCTTCCACTAGTTTTTCAGCTCCCTAATTTTCCCTAATTTCTACTTCCTTGTGTTTCAGTGTTTCCCCTCTTTCCTACTTGTCTGTTTCACCTCCCAGGAGAACTATGAGGCATGACTGTCTCTCTGCTGCTACCCTTTGTCCCCTGAGAGGCATGTGGTCTAGTGGTTAAGCACCCAGTTACCAGAACACACTTATTAACTGTGTAAATTTAGGCCAGTTGCTTCCCCTCCCTATACCTCATTTCCTCATCTGTATAAGGGATGTTAATAGTCCTGTATATAGGGTGGCTGTAAGGACTCCATGAAGGAACATGTATATAATATCTGGAATCAATGTTAGTTCTTTCTATTATTTTATCCTTTGTCCTCTCCCCTTCCCATAGATCCTGTACTATTCATTATCTGGCAATTTACAAGAAAAGGATGAGAAAACTTGCTAAGAGAAATAGAAAGGTAAATGCTGGTAGTAGATTTCAAGCAGGGGGAAAATGGAGTGTTTAGTTGTTGTTGAAGTATAAGAAGGCCCTTTCTAGAATTTTAGCATAAGGGTCCAAAACAATCATTTGAGCCTATACAACTCATACGGGAAAATAGGGATATAGGCAAAGCCACTTCTAGTTTTTTGGACTCCTTGATAAAGAGCCTGGGTTAGGACACCTAGTCTTGAAAAGGAATTTGGTCTAAAAATTGGTCTCACATTTTTGAGTTCTGTAGGACACAAGCAGAATTTAAAATGCACTAATGTGGCCATGGAGAGGAACGAGAAAGGATGTGTGAGAGAGAGAGGGACGGGGTAGTAAAAAAAATGTAAAGCAGTCTATTTCCCCACTGCATCTAAGAGGCATTTTCCTAAGCTGACAATCCAACAGCCACTCTGAAATCAGTCCCATCCCAAATCATGTGTGCTCCATGCCACTTCAATCTTGGGTCTCCAGATTGATGTGGAATAGAGGAAATGCATATCTGAATCGCCAGAGTGATGCTGCAAACCTTCTAGGAAGCTCCACTCTATGCCAAGTTCTCAAAGATACATGTGTAGTTACTTGTTTGGCATTATTTATCATGTTAATAATAAATTACCTTTTTGATACTATTTAATTTAGTGGAGAATTTAAAACATATACAAAATAGATGCATTACATGAATCCCCACATTCCCTCACCTTTCTTCAACAATTACCTACTTGGCCAATCCTGTTTCATTTTTGCCCCTACTCACTTCTCCACTTTCCATGGTTTGGAAATCCTGGCTGTCACATCATTTCACCCATAACTATTTCAGTAAGTTTCTCTGAAACAAGGTTGGCAAACTCTGGCCCATGGATCAACCTCCTGTTTTACAAATAAAGTTTATTGGGTCACAGCCACGCCCATTCCTTAACCTATTTTCTATTGGCTGCTTTCCCAGAGACCCTATAGTCCACAAAGCCTAAAATATTTACTATTTGGCCTTTTAGAAAAAGTTGGCTGCCCCTGCTCTAAAAGATAAGGACTTTTAAAAACATAATTACAGGGGCTTCCCTGGTGGCGCAGTGGTTGAGAGTCCGCCTGCTGATGCAGGGGACACGGGTTCGTGCCCCGGTCCGGGAAGATCCCACATGCCGCGGAGCGGCTGGGCCCGTGAGCCGTGGCCGCTGAGCCTGCGCGTCCGGAGCCTGTGCTCCGCAACGGGAGAGGCCACAACAGTGAGAGGCCCGCGCACCGCAAACAAAACAAAACAAAACAAAAAGTGGGAAATGGTCACAGAAAGTCCAATCGGACTTCAGAAAGTATAAGAAAATTAGTTTCCATTTTCACATGACCTAAAACTCTCTATACAATTAAAGGTCATCACCAAAACAGTGTCCAGGTTCTTTAAACAGAAAGCTTGCTTATGTTTATAAACTTGCTTTTTTTTTTTTTTTAATGAAAATAAGCTTTATTACATCGAGTAATAAATACAAAGATGCAAACAGTTCCATTTTCTTCCAGATCTTTGGATCAACTTACAGGAAAGGCAGAACTGAAATCTACATACAGTCTCGGGAAAAATTTCGGGGATCCTTTTTGGGTTTGTTTGGGAGGTTGCTCTTTCTTCTGTATGTATAACTTGTGCATTTTAAAAATCGACTTCGGAGCACTAATAGTCATGCAAATGCTTAAGCAAAAAAGAATTTACGATAAGCAGAATCTATAGTGTATGGGAAACGAGGGGACCAGCTACTAGTTAAGTGTGCTGTCAAGTCCGCACTACAAAAAAAACCCTTCAAGTTGTATCAGCTTATGAAAAGGATCAAAGAACAATTCGGGTAACATAAATGTATTCAAAAGAGGAGAGCGAGACACTGGTATCTTGGACGCAAACTAGTTTGCTGTAAGATAGGTAATTTTTACGTGCATCTTTTGAATCAATGCTTTAAAAAACAACAACAAACACCTGGGTAGTTCCTAACTATTTAAAATGTAACTCCCAATCAACTGCAAAATCTTTCCTCAATCTTACAGACTGTAGATTCGGAGCCTAGTGAACCATGGGAGGGGCAGGGGGAGGAGAAACCAAACTGTTACCATTTTGAAAACAAAAGTTTCGTCTGAACAGGGGAGATGAACTGTAACTTCTCTCCGAAGATGGAAAACCGTCCAGGCTCACAAGGCAGCTAGGACCTGGCATTCCGTTCCTTTTCAGCCAAGCACTCCCGCACCAATCCTCGAGCGTGGATGATGCCTCGTTTTAGTCTCTCCATCGCGCTCTTGCTGCCCGCGTAGGTGGGTCTGATCTCTTTCCCCAGCTCTTCGATGATGGCCAACAGCTCAGCGTATTTGCTCTGGGGCACCTGGCTGTTCCCAGTTCCCTGGGTGTAGCCTAGAGATGGCGGCCCGTAGTCAGCAGCTGGCGGTACTGTGAAGACGTCACCATACTGGTGGAGGGCGGGTGGACACTCCCAGCGGCGTTGAGGGAGGTGGCGGGCATGTGCGCGGTAAAGTTCGGTTTGTAAGACATTCCCCCGAGCGGCGGGGCGCACCGGGGCGCAGCGGGGCCCAGCCCGGGAGGGTGGCGGCGAAGGCGGCGAGGCCGGGCGACAGCGAGGCGGCCCGCGCGTCTGTGCGTGCGTCCATGCGCGCGCCAAGCTCCTGCACACTTTTTGTTGTTAACGGCTCGGGCTGCACCGGCAAATATGGCCGTCCCTCACCCTGACACCCGCTGCAGTATATCACCCATACATCGGGCGGGCGCAAGGGCGGCCGCAAACTTTGAGCCTAAACTTGCTTTCTTTAAACAAATTGCAAATGTTGTCCTAGTTAGGCAATTATTTCCTTGAGGGTATGGACCATTGCTTGTTAATTTTTGTATTTCCAGGGTCTAGAACTGGGTCTGGTAGGGAATGACACTTAATATAAGTAATTTTGAATGGTTACATAATGTCAACATCATTACTTTGGGTATGAATACAGTCATATTTCTGGTAATTAAAAGGAATCTGTGCCCCCTAAACAATAACTTTACAGTGGAGAATCCTGGCCTACACAGCCTTAACAAAGTGTTGAAGATTAACATGGCCACTGATAAATCATATGGGTATCATGTACTCTGTGTTGGCTGAGCAATAGCCCCCAGTGATATCCAGGTCCTGTTCCCTGGAACCTGTGACTATTTTATATGGCAAACCTTATGTGGTGGGACTTCCCTGGTGGCGCAGTGGTTAAGAATCTGCTTGCCAATGCAGGGGATACGGGTTCAATCCCTGGTCTGGGAAGACCCCAAGTACTGCGGAGCAACTAAGCCCACGAGCCACAACTACTGAGCCCATGTGCCAGCTACTGAAGCCCACGCACCTAAAGCCCATGCTCCGCAACAAGAGAAGCCACCGCAGTTAGAAGCCCGCGTACCACAACAAAGGGTAGCCCCCGCTCTCTGCAACTAGAGAAAGCCTTCATGCAGCAACAAAGACCCAAGGCAGCCAAAAATAAATAAATTTATTTTAAAATAATAAAATTACTTTTAAAAACAAACAAACAAAAAACCTTATGTGGCAAAGTGCACTTTGCAGATGCAGTCAAGATGGGGAGATTATTCTAGGCTATCTGGGTGGGCTCAGTGTAATCACAAGAGTCCTTATAAGAGGGAGGCAAAGGAAGATTTGCCTATGGAGGAAGAGAAGGCAATGTGATGACATAAGCAGAGACTGGAGTGATGTGGCCACCAGCCAAGGAATGATGGAGGCCTCTAGAGCCTTCAGAAGGAACCAGGCCTGCCAGCAGCTTGATTTTAGCCTGTAAAACTTATTTCAGACTTTCATCCTTCAGATTGTAAAAGAATAAATTTCTGTTTTAAGCCACTAAATTCATACTAATTTATTATAGTAGCAACTAATACATACTCCCTGATATGATGTGATGAGAAGAGCACCTCACCTCTATGGTTTTTCTACCCCAAATTCACATCTCCAGTCTCACAATGAAAAATATCAGACAAACCCAAATGGAGGGATATTCTACAAAATTCCCGACCAGTACTGTTCAAAAGTGTCAAGGTCACGAAAAACAGGAATGTCTGAGAAACTGTCACAGATAAGAGGAGACTAAGGAATCATGATGCGTAAATGCAGTGTGGTATCTTGGATTGGATAGTGGGACAGAAAATGACTGGTAGAAAACCTGGTGAAATCTGAATAAAGTCCATAGTTTAGATGATAGTCTTGTGCCCATGCTAATTTCTTAGTTTTATAGATGCTAACAATAGAGGAAGCTGGGAGAAGGGTATATGGGAACTCTTTGTACTATCGTGGCAACTTTTCTATAAACCTAAAGTTATTTTAAAATAAAATGTTTAAAAAGGAATTCATCCCAGCAACATGTTGTCTTGTCAGACATCTATTAGTAGAGGTATAGACATAATACAAGGGATGCGTTTCAGAGGGGCCCGGGGTCTCACTGATCAGATTCTTCCAGGAGAGAAGAAGAGCTGGAAAGAGAGATGGCTGAGGGCAGAGGGGAAGGTGCCACTTTATGTTGCCTTAGGTGCCACTGGGTGATACTAATGCCTCAAGTTGTCCTGAAGCATAGGCCAAGGGAAAATGCTCTGTATTTTATGGATGGGGAATCCATGGCACAGAACAGTTCAATGGCAAATAATGTTCACTGAACTGACTTGCCCAAGCTCACTGAGCAGATGGGGAAATGGGATATAAATAGTCTAATTTTCAGGTACATGGTGGCCAGGCAAGAAAGTTCACCTCATTTATAATTTTTTAAAAATACACATATTTTATCCAGATAAAAATTCTGGTGGTACTGAATAACAAATGGATTTCAGTCTCCATAACTCTTCTAGATTTGACCATACTTTCCTTCACACTCTAACCACTCAAGGTTCAACCTGGTTTATAGCACTTGCCTTTTCTGGTATTTCTTTTCTGTTTTATTTTGTCTTTTTGGTGGTTCCCCCCGCCCTTCATCCATTCTACTTACCAGATGTTCCACATCTATCACTGCATAACAAATTACCATAAAGCAGTGGATTAAAACCAAAAACATTTATTAACTCACAGTCTCTGTGGGTGAGAAATTCGAGAGTGTTTTGACTGGATGGTTCTGGCTTAGAGTATCTCTTGAGGTCGTGGTCAAGATGTTGGCTGGGGCTGCAGTCATCTGAAGGCTTGACTGGGGCTGGAGGATCCATTTCCAAGATCACTTACTCACAGAGCTGTGGACGGGAGGCCTCAGTTCCTCAGCCTGGGGATCTGTCCATAGGGTCACTTGAGTGTCCTCACAATATGGGGGCTGACTTCCTTCAGAGCAAGTAATCTAAGAGACAGTGCACGGAGGGAGCTGCAATGTCCTTTGTCATCTAATCTTGGAAGTTACACACTATCACTGATGCTGCATTCTGTTTGTTGGAAGCCAGTCACTGAGTGCAGCTCATATCCAAGGGGAGGAAAATTTATCTCCACCTCTTGAAGGAAAGAGTACCAAGAACTGGTGGAATATGTTCAAACCGCCATGCGAGGTGTTCTGTCAGCCTTGGGTCTGACTGAGAGTCCGGTGTTCCACTCCAGGCCTTCTCTGGGCATCGACCTGCCCTTCTGCAGCTTTGTGTGGCACAAAATAAAACCTGACTCTTTCTTTCAGAAGACTCCCCCCATCTCTCCTGAGTTTCCAAGCACCATGAAAAGCCACAGAATGTTAAGAGAAAAGAAGGGAACTTGAAGTGATCCCGGCATTACAGGATCTGGATACAGTCATCCATCTCTTTTGTTCCTGCTGCAGCACTAAAATTTGACATCTCTGATTCTTCTCAAGCAAGAGTTGCTGCAATCTTTTCAGCAGCTTCTCCATGGTGCTGCCACATATGTAATATTGCAATCATGTTTGGTACCCACTGATTTTCAGCACATGACCTTTTCCTCAGAGCCTAACTTCACTTGATTCTTGGTGATTTCTCTGTACAGTTAAACTACTGTCATTCATCATCCTGGTTCCCAGCCAGTCCTCTTAATTATTTACCTCTCTGCCTCCAGACTTCAGCTGTCATTTTCGTTGACTTCCTTCCTTTCCCTTGTTCATATAGTGAACTCGATATGCCTAAAACCAGATTCAGCATTTCCCTCCAGAGTGGCTTCTCTCTTGTTCTTGCTGTTTATACTGAGTCACAAGCCTAAAAAATTTCACCATCTTGGGCTTTTCCATTGCCTAGATTCCCTACATTTGTAATGGGATTCTGGCCCCTGTCTTGTGGCAAAAACAGCTTGCCTGCCATGCAGTCCGGGACAACTCCCAGCCATTATCAGGGGGATATCAAAAACCCCAAAT
Organism: Pseudorca crassidens; assembly: GCF_039906515.1. NCBI lineage: Eukaryota > Metazoa > Chordata > Mammalia > Artiodactyla > Delphinidae > Pseudorca > Pseudorca crassidens. Next base: position 120,784,050 of record NC_090317.1, on the reverse strand, counting down.
GAGGGATTCTTCAGTCAGCTTCCAGTTGGTCCAGTTGCTGGTTTCATTCTGAGCTTGAGATTCCAGTTTCCTATCTGTTCCCAGTTCCTGCCCTGGTTTCTTAACCTTTTCTGCCAGAGCTCCCTAATGCCTAGAGCAGTACTTTTCAAACTTTAACATGCACCTGAATCCCTGGGGAGCTTGTTAAAATGCAAATTATGATTAAGGAGATCTGGGGTGGTGCCTGAGTTTCTGCATTTCTCACAAGCTCTACGGTGATACCCAAGCTGCTGGCTCAAGGACCACACTTTGGGTATCAAGGGCCCATAGCAACTATCTCCTAAATGTGCTTCCTTGCTCACCCTCTCCCTCCACAGAGGGCAGGCACAAGGACTGTAATGTTGCCGTGATCTCGGGGTCACACACTGCCTGCATCATTGGTCCCCAGCATAGCAGAGGGCTGGAATCCCTTCAGGACCTCATGAAAAATAGTGATTCTTGGGTTCCATCCCTGGAGATCTCATTCAATAGGTCTGGGGTATGGCCTCAGAATCTGTATTTTTAAGAAGCACTCCAGGCAATCTTGAGTTTTTTTGAAGAACCAGTGTTCTATAGACTGAAGTCCAACCAGAAACCTTAAATGTAAAGTCTTCCCCAGCAGATCCAGTCTCCTTTTTCTCATTTATTACTCCCCTCTACAGCTTTGTTCAAGACTATCTCACAGACAGACCCAAAGCATCCCCTTCTCTTTACTCTGGTTCCACCTACAAATTCTACCCACTCTATAATTCATTTGTCTTTTCTGTGTATGTTCATTGTCAGTCTACCAAGAATGCCAGCTGCTGGAAGACACAGTGCCATGCACATAGCTGGTGGGCAGAGACTTTGTCTTTACTCTCTTTGGTCCTGTTGAGTCCACCCATCCTCCCAAATTCTACCAAATGACTGTGTCCCACCCCCATATTAAAAAACAAAATGCAATTGTCTGGAAGAGTGGAAAATGTGACTCTCTTGACTGAAATAGAAATGACGCTCCTGCCCCAACACGTAAGAAAGGATGCTGAGTCACACTCCAATTCTATTCAGAAACTGGAGTCCCTGAGGACGGGGACATTGTATTATGTTTGTTCTATGTCATTTTCATAAGTCAAAGGCATCTCATGCTCACCATTAAATAAAAAGCTAAGCAAATGTCTAAGTATGTTTGGTGATCTGCTCGAAGGCGACACAAAGTGGTAGGGATGGAAAGAGTCATTATAGCTAATTAGTTGAAATGACATCAAAATTCTCTAATTAGCTTTCTAAAACATCCTTGCTCCCAGAAAATATTAAGTGTTGAACCTCAATATATCCTCACTCCTAAAATACCATCAGAACAGTCTATAGTGTTGTGGGACACCTAACACCAACAACAGCCATGAGGAATCACTGCTAACTCTCAGCATCAGTGTAACTTACACGGGAAGAAACACTAACAGCCCAGTTGGATTTAAGAGGTGTGGTTGACTCAGCACACGGGTGTGTCTAAAGAAATAAAGGGAAACAACATCTGGGAGTCCTCTTTGTGAACCAAAAACATGCCCTTCAGACCAAACTTCTTAACAAGAATACAAGATCCATCACAATTTCACCCAAACCTGCCTCAGGCTTCATTTCACACTGCTCTTTCCCTGCCCCCTCTCTTCCAGTCTGGATGCCCTTTCCGGGCTTGAAGCTGTCTGCTGCTCAATGCCATGCTCTTTCCTTTACGCCTCCATCCTAGGTGCATACTATTTTCTCTGTTCAAAGGGTTCTGCCAAATAGCCTTTAAGGTCAAATGTCGGGACTTCCCTGGTGGTCCAGTGGTGAAGAGTCCACCTTGCAATTCAGGGAACGTGAGTTCGGTCCCTGGTCAGGGAACTGAGATCCCACATGCCGCGGGGCAACTGGGCCTGTGTGCTGCGGCTGCTGAGTTCGCACGCCTCAACTAGAGCCCGTGCGCCACAGACTACAGAGCCCACGTGCCACAGACTACAGAGCCCACGTGCTCTGGAGCCTGCACGCCACAACTAGAGAAGAGAAAACCCACTCACCACAACTAGAGAGAAGCTCGCGCGCCTCAACGAAGATCCCGCATGCACCAACTAAGACCTGATGCAGCCAAAAATAAATTACATAAATAAATAAATCTTGAAAAAAAGATCAAATGTCACCTTCTCTGGAGAAAAGGGAGGGGATGGGGTGTAAATGCTGCGACTTTTTTTTTTTTAAAGAAGCCAGAGTTTATTTCTATTTAAACAATACTCAAGGAACTTTCAGAAGGTTAAAAGGCCCAAAGATGCCCGGGTTTCATATAATAATATAGCCAGGTTCTGGCTTTTGCTACCTCTGTTTCGAAATGCTCAGGACTACCCTGGGCAGTTCAATGCCTCACTAATTCTTCTAGTCCAAGAATGGTGAATTTCTCTGAGTTTTGGCATAATTCGTACAAGGCTGTCCCTCTGGTAATGACAACAAAAACAACGCCAGAAGCAATGATTGTCATTGAGAGGAAGAAAGGTAAATGATCAGAGAAGAAAGCCACCACAGCAATTTCAAGAAGCAGAATTATGAATACGGTAGAGAACGAACAGAAGCATTTGCAGAATCTTCTTGAAAACCCTTCTTGGCATTATTCTTTGAAACCAGGTCCTCTGACTTTACGCTTGAGTAGTTGGGATCATGACGGCTCTTATCATAACATGTATCTTCATGTTATTTTTCTCAGGCTCTTACACAGTGCCTGGAAACTGGCAGGTGTTTGATAAATGACTTTCAAGTAAATGGAGGACTGGCTGCTATGATAGAACTTTTAGCCTATTGATCTGAGGTCAGTCTCTCTTCTGACTTTACTGGGCTTTTCCAAAATAAAATCACAAAAATAGTCTCTTTCAATCACAACAATAATAATAGGTTTAATAATAACAGCTGATTATTACTTGAGCACTTACTATGTGCCAAATACTATGAAGTCTTAACACGGGTAATTTCATTTAACTTCACGAATTATCCCCGCTTTACAGATGAGGAGCTTGAGGCTTAAGACATCAAGTAACTTGCCAAGGTAATGAATGAGGGAGCCAGGACTTAAGCAGGGAGTCCATGTACAGCATTATTAAGCTCTACTGCCAGTAACTCATCAACACCACTAGGCTTGTGGTTACTGACTCATTAATGGTGCTACTGATCACCACTGAGAAGCTCTTCGCCCTCTGGGCGTGTAACATTAGACTCTACTGCTGGCTGAGAGGAGCACAAGCCCTTGGGTTTACGGAAGAAGCATGGCAGCCGCCTCAGTGTTGTAAGCTGCCGTTGGAAATTTCCATGACAGCACACTTGGTGGGCCCTGGCATGGTGATGAGTGCAAGCTTCTTTATTCCTTATGAATCCTGAAAAACCAAACTTTCAGTGGCAGCGCCTGCTAGTAACTGGCTTCCTGTGATGTATCTGGAAGAGCTTGAAGAGCTTCACGTAAGTCTTGAAGATTCACGCTTGTAATGTAATTATGCATTTTTGCTAAAGGTCTAAGCTTAAATCTAATAGTACCTCCTCAGTAAAGCCTTTCCTGGCACCTGTCAACTCTGTTATTCTTTCCACTCCCCAATTCCTCAGTATTCTATCTGTAACTCCTTTACAGTTCATTTCTCACTCAGAGCTTACGAGGAAATTTGCTATAAAACGCAGCAAACATTAACTTAAAATTGCAAATAGCTGCACCAGAATGCCAATTCATGTACCTTTTAGATCCAATGAGAAAATTCTCCTGGAAAAGACTACTTATCTGTGAGAGTTAGAACACAGCTGGCTTCTGATTTTATTTCTCTCTGGTAAAGGGAAAAAGAATGGCCTGGCAGATCTACAGGACAGAGCGTGTGTGCGTTCTGCTTTCTGCTCTTCCCAGATGTCAGGTGCTGAAGGTTTAAGGCAGGAGTCGTGTGCCTATTTGCCCTCAGTAGCAGTCCCTGTTCAAATAGGCAGTGGGAAGGCCGAGTGGGACCACTCACACGTGGACGCCTTGCTCATCTGTGTGCAATTTAATTCAGGGACAGACCTCATTTTATAGCAACCTTAACGTGTCATCCTAATGTATTGGAAAAGATGAGAAAATGGGATGTGAGTCTGGATTTGGAGCCTAGTATCAGAAAGATTTCCAGTGCTTTGCGGAGTGCTGCATCTGAAAAAGAGAAGCCCAAATTATCTGCTAGGACCCGCAGATTGTTGGGCGAGTCTCATCTGGGCAGAGCAGGCGGCCGGGCAGTGACTGAAGTGTCCAGCAGGGGGCTGGCACTCTCTGCCTATAAGTAGCCCGGTTCCTCTTCAGAGCCTCAGCTCAGCAGAGCTGCCGTTTGCTGGTGAAGCCGGTGAAGCCGGTGACGTGCAAAGCGTTCCTGCCTATAGCATTTCAGGCTTTCTCGGTACAGTGTTTTTCTACCCTCTTTAAACCTTCAGGTTCTAAATATCAGGAAAGACGGGAAATGCCGTGTGAAAATAGCAGGCCAAAAGTTCTTAGTAAACTGCAGCCAGGGAGACTCAGACTAGAATGGAGGTAGAAGGAGTTGGTACAGAGTGGGTTTGATTCTAAGCCCTTTGGGAGCTGAGTTTTTGTGGGTGTTTTGTTGTTAACTTACTGAATTTAGAGATGTATTACATTGGTCACGTAAAGACCAGAGCAGCGCCAGCGTCAGAATAGTGACAATTTTGAATGCCATAGTCTCTATGTACTCAGAGTATTTTTATTAAAGAAGATAAAGAGCCCAGCATAGATTTTATCATCATCTTCACCAAACTGCAAAGTCAAAAGTTAAGCAACAGCATCTAAGGGCACTTTTTAGGTGGGAAAGAACCTAGAGGATGGCTCTGAATGACTGTTTGCTTCTAAACTTGGACGTGGACCATTTCGTACACTGCAACATCTCTAATCACAGTGTGGATCTCCCCACGAACGACGACTGGTTCCACCCGGGGGTCCTGTATGTCATCCCTGCAATTTATGGGGTCATCATTCTGATAGGCCTCGTTGGCAACATCACCCTGATCAAGATCTTCTGTACCGTGAAGTCCATGCGAAATGTACCGAACCTATTCATCTCCAGCCTGGCTGTGGGAGACCTGCTGCTCCTGGTAACCTGTGCGCCTGTAGATGCCAGCAGGTACCTGGCCGACAGATGGCTGTTTGGCAGGATTGGCTGCAAACTGATCCCTTTTATCCAGCTTACCTCGGTAGGGGTGTCTGTCTTCACACTCACAGCTCTCTCAGCAGACAGGTAAGTCCTGGAGGACAGCGACCTTCTCTCTGAGGGTGGTAGATGCTTCGGTAAATGAGCTACCACATCGGGACAAACAGGGTTGTTTGTGTGCAGGGAAGTTTCACTCAAACTCCCATTCCCTTCCAGGCATGTTTCTGTTCTAGGGACTACTTCTTGAGTTTGACATATTGGTTTCAGAAAGAAAAGTCAGTGGATAGCGGTGGGGGTAATCTCTGAGTATAAGATTGAGGTGCATTTTCTGGAGACAGCTGATTTAGCCTTGCTTCTTCCTAACTTCTCACTCCCTGCAAAATTAATTGACTGGTGAGGAAAAAAAAAAAATTCACACCTAATAGAGTTTAAACCCCAGGTAAATGTCTCTTGGAAGCAATTCAAAGTCTTCAGAGAACAGAAAAGTCCCACTGCATTTCTTCTTCAAATGTTCTTTCAGAAATAACCAAGAGGAGAAAATAAGCAGCATTTCCTTGAAATCCATTCTCTTCAGACAGTTTCACTTTTCTCACAGCTGATGTTGTATTTGGTTCTCTGGAACTGAACAGTTTGTGTGCTGGTTTTTCTAAGTATCTCTTAGGTGAAACCAAGCATTATTTGGATTTTTTTCTTTCCTTGAGAAAGCTCCATTCAAGGTTGATTTCAAATTTTAGTATCTTTATTGATGTACTTCCATATACAACACTTTTAGGGTTTTTGTTTTTTGGGCGGGGGGAGGGAGTCCAGTACAGTGTTTTATTCTGGGAAATATACGTATTTGTGAACTGCATTTCTTGTGTGAACATATTGCTTAAAAATTCACATTTATTCATTCTTAAACATTCATATTCATTCTTTGAGCATTTATCAGGTGTCTATCACGTAAAAAACACTTGCTTGAAATAACCAGTCAGGAAATACCTGCAGATTGTTCACATAAATTGCTGAGCATGTCTTATGTACTTCTGGGCTCTAGAACTGGACACAGTAATGAATAGGCTTCAGACACATTGTCGACCATATGGTCAAATTAAGAAAAACTGGTGCAAGGAAACAGAGACTATCAATTTTTGTTTTAAAATCAACTGTATGTTTTGGTGTTAAAGATACAAAGGGATTTGAGAGTGTACTGAGGAAGGCATAGAAGCAGCTCTTGAAAATTTATACTCTGAAGAAAATGTCCCACATTTTAATACATAAGGTGCTGGATTCTCACTTTGTAGAGGAACAAACAGTCCCCAGGTGATCTGGGTTTGTGGAGTAATGGACAAACAAAGAGAGTGTTATCAGTATTTGTAGACATGTGTTTATACTTAGCTGCCTGAAGTACACTGCTCAGCACACACAACTTTTTCAGACTGAAAAATAATAGCCCAGGAACGAGGTTTGCACATGGCGCCCACTAGGCAGGGTTTCTCGGTTCCTGCCACTCACTCTCAGCTCACTCTAACCCTGAACATATGCCCACCAAGGCCTGATGACCACAGGCAGTCTCACTGTTGAGCCAGGGCAGGCAAACTGTGGAGCTGGCAGCAAGTTTGTGGCTGGTTACCAGTGGCCAAGGGCACCTCAGGATGACAGTCATTTTCTTGATGGGATGATGAGATTTTGGTTTCCGGGTTGGTGAGTGCAGTGGTACAGATGGCCTTTCCTCTCTTCCTGGGATGGGGTGGGGAGTGGGGGAGGGAGGAGTGAGGGAGAGGAAAGTGAGGGAGTGCAATGGAAAGATACAGCTGCAGGGAACTCTTCTCGGGGTTTCAAAGCAGACGAAATTCCCCATCAGCAGAAAGGCTCTCTCAAAAGCCAGGCTGCACCATTTGGCAGCTCTGGTGTGTTCTCAGGAAGTTTACAGTTACCGCACATCTTTCCCAAGTTCAGAAATTACTGTAAGCTTCCATATAACTAACTTTCTGTGTTTTGCTAAGGCTTAAAAAAGCTGACCTCTAACCAATTTCAACAAGAATAGGTATTGAGCTAGTTAAAATATATAAGACTGTACGTCTCATCTTTAAAAGCTATTGGAGTTTTATAACAACCTCATGAGGTTGGCAGGGCAAATACACACGCGCACGCACACACATACACACACACACACAATATCTGTATTTTTTTCTTCTCAACAAGGTATAATTATATACAGTAAACTGAACAAGTGTACAGCTCAATATATTTTCACATATTCTGTATAACAACATAACCACCACCCAGATAGAGATAAAGAACAGTTCCAGCACTCCAGGATTTTCCTTTATGTCCCTTTCCAGTTAATACCCAACCCCGTAGAGAGGCAATCACTATTCTGAGTTCAATTACCATGTATTATTTTTGCCAGTTCTTTAATCTCATATACATGGAATCATACTTCTTATGCCTATCCTTATGTCTGGGAGAGTCATCCACGTTGGTGCACATAGCAATGGCTTATCCTTTTTAATTGTTGTGTAGTGTTCCATTGTATGAATATACCTCAGTTTATTTATCCATTTTAATACTGATGGACATTGGATTTTTTCCAGTTTGGGGCTGATCATAACCCCCATGATCATGCCTGTTGGGGGAACAAAAGTGTTTCTCTTGGGTATATGCCTGGGAGAGGAATTGCTGGATCATAGGGGCAGGTATTTAGTAAATATTGTCAAAGAGTTTTCCAAAGTGGTAGTCTTTATCTGATGGATTGGTCAAAGGGTGAACCAGAAGACCCTCAAAACTGGATGATCATCGCAATCATTGGGGAGCTTAAAAATATGCAAATTCTTAGCTCCCATCCATCCCTGACCCCTATAGATTGACCAGCAATGCGAGTACTCATCCCAGCCTCCCTTCTGCAGCTTTCTCTCCCCCAGGTGGACTTGAGTCTTTGTTAATATGAAAAGAATAACATTTTTCTAGAAAAGTTTATACTGGGGCACTAAAGGGAGACTTCAAGGCAGTCCCAGAAACCAGAATTCTGTGTTTCACGAAACTGACCAATTGCAGATTTGCATTCAAACCCCTTCACTATTGGTCCCAGCCTCCCCCTCATCCCATGCTATCTTCCCCTCCTTACACACATTGAGATCCTCATACACAGTTGTTACACCAACAAGTTCCTGGCTCTGCTTCCTTGCTCATGCTGAGTCACATCCACTCTCCAGAATCCTTTCTTCTTTCCTAAATAGAAGACTCTTCTCCCCAACCCATGTGATGTATGGAAGTGGAATGGATATCAACAGCCCTGCATTTTAGGCTTCTTTTATTCTGCCATTACTACCCATATAAGGGAGTCAGACCAAGTCTCTTACCTCTCTGACCTTAGTTAAGTCATCTGTAAAATAATAGACTTGAGCTAGATTATTTCTAAGGTCCTTCCGAATTTTAAACTCATGATTTTTATCTGTCATCTTGCCCATCACTCAGATTCTGGCTCAAGCCTCCTCCTTAAAGCCTTAAGTTGGACCATTCTAGTCCAGATTTTCTGGCCCTCTTCTAAACACGAGGCTTATTATCTAATACATGAATTATCTCGTGACATCTTTCATCTTGCTGTTTTGAAGTATTTCATTCATTTGTCTTATTTTAGTCTCTCGTATATTCATTGCTTTGACTTTTCAAGTAGATTATTAAGAATGTAGAAGGCAGAGATTGCTTATATATTATATCTTACAGTGCCTCAGATGGTTTCTTGTACCTAATGGGTGATCAAAAAATATTGATTAGGGCTTCCGTGGGGGTGCAGTGGTTAAGAATCTGCCTGCTAATGCAGGGGACATGGGTTTGAGCCCTGGTCCGGGAAGATCCCACATGCTGTGGAGCAACTAAGACTGTGCACCACAACTACTGAGCCTGTGCTCTAGAGCCTGCGAGCTACAACTAGAGAGAGCCCGCGCGCAGCAACGAGGACCCAAAGTAGCCAAAACTAAATAAATAAAATAAATAAATTTATTTAAAAAAAAAAAAAAAATATATATATATATATATATATATATTGATTAGGGGCTTCCCTGGTGGCGCAGTGGTTAAGAATCCTCCTGCCAATGCAGGGGACACGAGTTCGATCCCTGGTCTGGGAAGATCCCACATGCCGTGGAGCAACTAAGCCCATGCGCCACAACTACTGAGCCTGCGTGCTGCAACTACTGAAGCCTGTGCTGTAGAGCCTGTGCTCCACATCAAGAGAAGCCACCGCAATGAGAAGCCCACACACCACAACGAAGAGTAGCCCCCGCTGGCCGCAACTGGAGAAAGCCTGTGCGTAGCAATGAAGACCCAACGCAGCCAAAAATAAAATTTAAAAAATTTTTAAAATAAAGTTAAAAATAAATAAATAAATATTGACTAATTAAAAGTATGGTTAATCATCTGAAAGCATACTCTTAAAAAATATATCACACAGTCACCTGCTTCTTCTCTGTTCCTCTCTATTAAGCTCTCATTATTTGGGCAAATGAGAGAAAATCTATTCTTTGTGAGTCAGTAAATAGATTTGGGGGATGAGATGGGTTGATGGATGGATAGATGGAAAGAGGTGGATGGGTAGGAGGATGGGTGGTTGGATGAGTGGATGGGCAGATGGATGGAGAGATAGTGAATGTTTGGGATGGATGGATATTTTTTTTACATACTGGTCTTTGCTACTAGATGCCCATCTCTATACTAGGTGCCTCAGTATTATATAAGTGGAATTTAAGACCTAACAGGAAAAGAGTAAGGAGAGTTTGCGTTTTCTTTTCCAGTATAAAAGCAAAGAATAAAGGTGGATTTAATGTTAATAGCATTTATATTACATGCCCAAGTTATCTTGTGTCTGCTGCAGTATTATTACTCAGTTTTATTTCTGCTAGAATGGGGCTGACAGAATAAATCCTGTGGCCAGATGTGCTCCACTGTAAAGTGATCCGTCTTTGATTCCATAGAAAAGACTTTTCCTAAGTTTTCCCCTCCCTTGTGATTTGGAATGTGTAAAGAAACAGGAAAGTATTACATTAATGCAACCTTCCTGAAGTACAGATTCTTTGAATTCACTGCAAGGAATTTATGAGATAATGTAGTTTTCAGCCTTTCCTGACATCTAGAGCTGCATGGTCCAACATGGGAGCCACTAACTACATGTGGTTATTTAAATTTAGATTTAATTTTTTATTATTATTATTATTTTGGCTACGCCACACGGCTTGTGGGATCTCAGTTCCCTGACCAGGGATTGAACCTGGGCCACAGCAGTGAAAGCCCGGAATCCTAACCACTAGGCCACCAGGGAACTCCCAAGATTTAATTTAAATAAAACTAAAAATTCAGTTCCTTAGTCAAACCAGGCACATGTCAAGTGCTCAGTGCCACATGTGATTCTACTGGACAGCACAGATACAGAACATTTCCATAATTGCAGAAAGTTCTGTTGGACAACGCAGAAGAAAGTTTGTTCTGTGCCTTGGCGTCCAAATCTCTTTCCCAGGATCCATGTTAGCTGCTTTCGTTCATTGAGGGTATCAGGAATCCCTCAGGCAAATAACGAATGCCTCCCAGCTGCATGGGCTCTTCCTGTCTGTAAAATATCTTCTATTGGAAGATGCTCAAAGATGAAGAGAGAAGAATACAGGCAACCAACGCAATCACCAGTCACAGGCTTGGGGAATTTAGGCATCCCACTGATGAAGTTTTGAGACTTTCTGAAGAATACCTATGGGGTTCACTTTCCAGTCTGCGCTATGAACTTCTGTCTGATCCTTCCATTCTCTTTTGCCAGGCCCTCTTCCATCTGCCAGTCTATCTTTTTACCTTCTTATCTCAAAATTCACCAGAGCAAACACTGCTCTAGGTAAACTCTTATCGCCTCCCATACATGCTGCCTGACTTCTCCCCTCTTTTACTTCACTTCCCCCTCCCTGATGACTGAGCTGTTCCCTCCATCTATCCAAATGCTACCAATCTTTCAGGGCACAGTTCAAGCCCTTCTCTTCCATGAAGATTCCCCGACCCTTTGGCTTTCATTGATATTTTCCCCTTTCCTAAGATGCTTTTGCCTGTACTGTTCTTTAAATATCAAATTTATCCTACCTTGTATTACTAGGTCCTTTTTATAGATGTGTTTTCTACTTCCTTCATTATATGAGACGCTCCATGGGGTCTGTGCCTGCTACAACGCCCAGGCCCACCTTACATCTAGTAAGAGGACAATAACTACAGCATGGTTGATGTTTAAGCAGCGACAAGATGATAAAGTGTAGCAGCTACAAGTAGAAGTCATTCTCAAGTTCATACCCTTATACATGGTGTTCTGAGACTCAATTTCCAACATTGGGGGAAGGAGTTCCCCACACATCCAACAAGCAATTCTCAGAACACCAGCTAGGTGTCTGAGAATTCAACTCAATTCTGACACTATTAACCCAGAGGTAGCGTCGCATTTCACAGGTTGAGGGCTCAGTCCTACGAGACTTGCACCACCCGCCACTCCCACTTCAGATGCCAGTCACAAACCTGTGCTTCTGACCATCTGGCTAAAAATCAGAGGTCCCCATGACCCCCTGTCCTCAGGTTCCATTAATTTGCTAGAGTGACTCACAGAACTCAGGAAAGCATGTTGCTTATTAAATCACTGGTTTATTGTAAAAGGGTACAATACTTTTATCCTCAGGAACAGCCAGGTGGAAGAGATGCATAGGGCAAGATACAAGGAAAGGGAGCTTCCTGGCCCTCTCCAGGTGCCACTCTCCCTGCATCTCCATGTGTTCACCAACCCAGAAGCTCTCTGAATCTTGTCCTTTTGGGTTTTTATGGAGGCTTCCTTACGAAGTCATGATTGATTAAACCACTGGCCACTGACAACTGATTCAACCTCCAGCCACATCCCCCTCCTCAGAGGTCTGTTGAATCACGAGTTGAATCACTTGGTGACCAGCCCCCATCCTTAACTGCTTTCCCGAAGTCATGAACATAACAAAAGACACCTTTATCACTCTCAACACACTTAGGAAATTCCAAGGGTTTTAAGAGTGTGAGCCAGGGACTGGACAAGACCAAATGTATATGAGAAATATGTATTTGGTCATCTGAATGACCAAATATATATTTCTTATAAATCACAATATCTCACCTTGTTTGACACAGAGACCAAAAGAGGTGATGGAATTTGGCCTCGTCACAACAAATTCAGAGTAGAGTCACATTAGAACCCTGGTTTCCTCATTCCAAGTCCCAATTCCTTCAGGGAAACTGAAAACTTTTCTTCAGAAACCATCAAAACAAAGTCTGATTCCATTTCCCTTCTCTGGGCAGTGGGAGCTACTGATCCTGAACTCTACTGTTCTGTGGAAAGATACCCTGAGTGATTCCAAGTTAGCCCTCTTCTGAGGGGATCACCCCAGTCATTCCAAAGCTCCTCTACTGTTCTAGAGTCCAGCTTCACTGATCCCAAGGAGACTGGCCATTTCTCACAAGGGAGGACAATTTAATGTCTCGTAAAGCAACTTTCCCAGGAAGTCTATCTGTTGAAGGAGTTTACATGAATCACCAGTCCATGACTTCTCTAGGGTATGATTTTTCTGAAGCATACGCTGCCTCTCCAGAAGGGAGCTCAACTCCTGTGTCCCCATGGGGAGGGACCTGTCACAGCTGCTGGCCGGCTCTGGGAGTGCTCAGAGGGCGGGCGCAATGGGAGGGGGGGTTCCCAGCAAGACTCTGAGTTGGGAGTGCTATGGAGATAAGGGCAGCAAAGAAGTCTGACCTTGTCTCTCACACATTGTCTTTTAAAGTGGTAGACTTTTGTGTGATTAATTATCATTTTTGGCGACTTAAAATGCATGGAGGCGAGACAGGTCACATGCTTAATCATGAAACATAGAGCATAGACTGAAAGGGCTCCCTGGTGAGGTGTTTTTGAACTGTGCTTCTCAATACCATCCTTTGAAAATAGACTAAATTTGCATTTCTGCACTTGTAAGTCCTCCTAGTGTGTGGGGTTTGCATAAATTCTCTCTTAATTAAAACACATGTTTTACAGAATAAAAGAAAAAATTTTTTCTTCATTCCTTTTTCTACTTCCCTGTAATAGATCAAGGGATCTTTTTTATTACAGTCATCTTTGAAATTCTGGTTATTAAGTATTGGATTAGTATCTGATATTTGCTGCTACATGAAATGATTTGATTTCCCTAGGAGCCCCTAAGAGGCTGAAGGTTCATTTTACACATTAAATGTCACCTTCTGTAGGAGGTCTTTGTTGGCCACTGAGACTAAAGTAATGACCAACGCTCTTCTATCATCCAGTTTCTTCTTTCAGGTTGATTGAGGTGTAACTTACACAGTAAACTTTTAGTCGTGCATTTCTATGAATTTTGACAATCTTCCACAGTCATGTAACCACCACCAGCACAATCAAGATATAGAACATCCCATCAGCCCCCCCAATTCTCTCATGTCCCTCTTTAGTCTATCCTCTTCCTCCACCCAGGAGGGAATTTTTTTTTCCACATCCAAACTTTCTTTAGTTTATAACCTTCATTACACACTGTTGTTCTTACAGAAAATAAAGCTCCTAGAAAAAGTAAAAGAAAAGAAAGAAAGAAAGAAAGAAAAAATCTCCTGGCAGCCACTGATCTTTTCCAAAATATATGAATGACATCATACAGTGTGTAGTTGTTTGAGTCTGGCTTCTTTCAACTCATGTTGTTGCATGTATCAGTAGTCCCTTCCTTTCTATTGCTGAGTCCATTGCATGGCTAGGCCACAGTTTGTTTATGCATTCTTCAGTTAATGGCTATTGGGGTTGTTTTCAGTTTTGGATGATGATGAATCAAGCTGTCATAAACATTCACATACAGTTTTTGTATGGATGTATGTCTCCATTTCTCTTGGATAAATATCATCCACTATAATCTTTTTGAGAATTATTTTGTTCATTTGTTTGTTTACTTGCTTACTCTCTGTCTCCTACCACTAGAATATAAGCTCAAAAAAAAAAAAAAAAAAAGAGAGGCTATGGCATTCATTAGCATATTCACTGACACTAGGACAGTCCCTAACCTGTAGTAGGTGCTTGATAAGTGTGTATTGAACACATGAATAGATGGATACATGAAGGAAGGAATAAAAGAATGAATGAATTCTGGTAGGTTCTACTATCCGTGTTGCTGCAAATGGCAAAATCTTACTTTTTTATGGCTGAGTAGTATTCCAGTGTGTGTGTGTGTGTGTGTGTGTGTGTGTGTGTGTGTGTGTGTATATATACCACATCTTCTTTATCCATCCATTGATGGACACTTGGGTTGCTTTCATATCTTAGCAATTATAAATAATGCTGCTGTGAAAATTGGGGTGCATGTTTCTTTTCAAATTAGTTTTTTGGTTTTTTTGGATATATGCTCAGGAGTGGAATTAATAGGTCATATGGTAGTTCTATTTTTAGTTTTTTGAGAAACCTCCATACTGTTCTCCACAGTGGCTGCACCAATTTACATTCCCACCAACAGTGCAGGAGGGTTCCCTTTCCTCCACACCCTCGCCAGTATTTGTTATTTGTGTTCTTTTTGATGACAGTCCTTCTGACAGATGTGAGGTGATATCTCATTATGGTTTTGATTTGCATTTCCCTAATGCTTAAGGATGTTGAGCACCTTTTCATGTGCCTGTTGGGTGATATGTTTTTCTATAGAGAAATTAGAAAGATACCTCAGTCTTCTCGCATGGTTGATTCAAATTGACTTATTATTAATGAGAGGTTAGAAAAGTTTCTTTCAGCTTCATAACTCATTATTGGTAATGTCATATAAGTGTTTAAGGTTATTATCAAATGTTTAAGATCATCTGAGAAAGACACTATCAAGTTTCTTTCCTATACGGGCTGTAAAATTTCACAGCATTTCACGTTTTCTTGTGCCTTGAGTAATCTTAAATACTCATTTAATTGATGACGCCCATTAACCAATTTGCCATGGATGTCTTTGCATTATGAATTTTAAGTTACCTTCATCAATGTTGGTATTTTGTGGGTATGCATGACATGAGTGACTTCACACAAATGTATTTGCTATTTGTAACTTGGCTATAGGTTTCTGCCCTATAAACACAGACACTCTGATAACCTCAATTTTGCTGATATATTTGGGTTTTTTAAAAAATTAATTAATTAATTAATTTTTTTTTGCTTCATTGGGTCTTCGTTGCTGCGCGTGGGCTTTCTCCAGTTGCGGCGAGCGGGGGCTACTCTTCGTTGTGGTGCACGGGCTTCTCACTCTGGTGGCTTCTCTTGTTGCAGAGCATGGGCTCTAGGTGCATGGGCTTCAGTAGTTGTGGCACGCGGGCTCAGTAGTTGTGGCTCACAGGCTCTAGAGCGCAGGCTCAGTAGTTGTGGCACATGGGCTTAGTTGCTCCATGGCAAGTGCGATCTTCTCGGACCAGGGATGGAACCCATGTCTCCTGCATTGGCAGGCAGATACTTAACCACTGTGCCACCAGGGAAGTCCCTATATTTGGGTTTAAATCTACCATTTTATTATTTGGTTTTTGTTGGTCTCACCTGTTTCATAATCCTTTTTCCCTCCCTTCTTGCTTTCTTTTCAATTAATTAAACATTTAAATTATTCTATCCTCCCCCCACCTCCTGGCATGAATTTGTTAATTATACAAACTCAATATTCTTTTAGGGGCTACTCTAGTCTTTACAACATGTATCCTTGACTTATTAAAATTTACTATAAATTAGAACTTTCCTACTTCCCAGACAAGGGTAATAGGACACTTTAACTTCATTCTAATTTCCTCCTGCCTTTTTTTTTGGTTATTGTTGTTCTATATTTCAACTCTATCCATTTAAACCCCACAAGACATTATGTTAATTGCTTTTACATACTTACATTTACTCACGTATTTACCTTTAGATTTATTCCTGTATTCACCTTTTCTCGCTCTCCACTCCTTCCTGCATCTCTGTGACATCATCTGAGATTATTTCACTTCTGCCCAAAGAACGTCCTTAAGTAGTTCACTTAGTGTAAGTCTAATGGGGATACATTTTATGGTTTCATTTGTCTGAAATTGTCTTTATTTAATGTCATTTGGAGAGGATAGAATTCTAGGCTGGCTGTTCTTGTCTTCCCCACTTTGAAGTTGCTATTCATTGTCCTCTGACTTCTGCTATGAAGTCAGATGTCAGTTTCATTGTAGCTCCTTTAAAATTATTGATTTTTTTCTCTTTGACTCATTTTAAGATGTTTCTCTTTATCTTTGGTTTTCAGCAGCATTACTATGTTGCACTTAGGTGTGGTTTTCTTTGTATTTTTCCTACTTGAGATTCATAGCTTTTTTTTTCAACCTGTGGCTTGATGATTTTAGCCACATTTGGAAAGTTCTCAACCATAACAACTTCAAAGATTGTTTCTGCCCCATTCTCTTCTTGCTCTCCTTCTTTATGCTGTCTACATGTAAATAGAATAACTGCAGGTTAACTTAAAGCTTTTCAAGTTTTTTTCCCCTTTTGGTTGTTTTTGCTTTTATTGATGCAGGCGATTTCATACTTCAGTCAGGCCTCTGTGACTGGGAACTATTTTAAACACAATTTCAGTTCACCATTTTGCCCATACATTTCTATTACCTTTTCTGTGTTTTCCATCCTTCTGTCTCACCGTACTTCACTCTGGCCATTTTCAGCTCAAAAATTCTCTCCAGTTGTGTCTAGTCTGCTTCTGAAGCTTCCATTTAATTCTTAATTTCAGTTACTGTATATTGCAATTCTAGAATTTCCATTTGATTCCATCTTGTCGCCTAATTTCTTGAATTAGTCCCAATACATTGTAAAATCCCTCTTTGGTAACTCTAACTTGTGGAACGTCTATAAATCTGTTTCTATTATATATTTCTTCTCTTGTTTTTCGACCATTTTGTTTTCTCTCCCAGTATATGAGGCAATTTTTGTTTGACAACTTGATTTTGTATATGAAGAAGTGTAGATAATTTGGGGCTCTGGATAGTATTATCTTCCAGAAAAGATTAGCCTTTGCTTCTTGTGGGCAGGTAGGAGGTGGCGGTGTGTCTGACCTTGTCAGGGATTGAATAGATTAGAGGCTGGGCTTGGTCTTTGTGAGAACTGGTCTATTTCTGGTTCAGTGCTACTACTAGGATGTACCTCTTTGGGCATCTCAACTGTAAGCCTGGGGTGTTTACCCTGGCTTCTCTCCTTTGTGGGCCCTGAACTCCATTTATTATTCCCCTTCATCCTGAAACTGCTAGAAGCTCTTCTCAGCTCTCAGTTTCTCTTGGTGCTGCTTGAAATTTGGTAAATGCCTTAAGGGGAAAATGATGCTGAATAATAGCTTCGTCTCTTTGCACTTCCTTTCTCTCCAGGATTTTGGCCCCTCAAATCCTTACTGCCTTGTTATTTCTCTGATGTTTTCAAAGGGATTTTCTAGCTTTTCATTTCTGGAGAGTTGGTCAGCAACAAGCTGGGTTGCCATTATCAGAAGTGGAAAATCCTGTACCACCTCTCTTAAAGACCTGATCTGCTGCCCACCGAGCTATCCACATCCCAGTTCCTCTAAAGAGGAGTCCAGAACTACCTAGTCAGACCTTTGAGATCAGCATTCAGAGAGATCAGCATCAGCATTTAATTGCTCAAATTAAATCAGCAATTTAGATGCAGAGAAATGAGCTCTGGCTAACCTCAAAGTGAGTAAGTCAGGAATCTCAGCTGAGGCCTGCGGCAGTGGACACTGCCAAGTATTATAGGTACATCAAAGCCTCTGGGATCTTTCAACTAGGCCAGGTCTCTTAGCCCCAATAAGCAGGAGCGAGAGCTGACATTTAGTTATGCAGTGATTGATAAAAGCTGCAATTTTGTGGGAAGGACAGCGCCAAAATGTTGCTAAGATACGCTTCTTTAAACTTCAGTTCTTTATTACTTTTCCTTTTTTTGTATTGTACCCAGACTAATTGGCCAGTGGTGATAGCTAAAGGTTACATAGGAAAGAAATAGGGGGAAAACGTGAAATGCGGCACATAAAGAAATCTATTTCCAGTGTGAGCAGAATTTACTGTGACAATAGATAATAGGTCCATGTGACTCACTTATTTCTGTGCTGTCTACATATAAATAGAATAACTACAGGTCAACTTTAAGCTTTTCAGGGTTTCTTTATTCTCTTTGGTGGTGCTTGTTTTTATTGTCAGGCAATTTAATACCAGGGTCAGGCCTCTGTTATGAGAAATACTTTAAACATAATTTTAAAACAATATAAAATTATGTAAAAACAAAATTACAGTAGTTTATCCGTGAGAACATATGGGAAATGCTTATTTATTTTAACATAAATGGCGGACAAAACAGATTGTTAAGAATTTCATTATCTTTTCCCTCTCCACTTTAAATGATTGGAAACATCACAGAAGAGCAGAAAAATCAGAATTTGGCATCTTTTCTTTCCTAGATTGTCAACAGAGGTGAAATTGAAGGTTAAAATGATGGCTTCAGGAATACATATATATACTACAAGATGAAGATAAATGTGGTCAGTATTTAGTTTTAAGCATTCTTCACTTGTGCTTTAAAAAGCCTGCAAATCCGAAGTGCTGTAGACAAATATAAGTGACGTGGGGATCCAGAGACGGAGGTTCTACTCTTGGTTTTCAGCTAACCGGCTGTGGGAACTCTGTGGGCACCAGTTTCCTCTTCTTTAAGTTAAGGAAATGGGACTTGAGGATGCCTAAGTTTTATATTCCATAGTTATATATAAAGCAGGTTTATAATCAAACATATTCTCATATGTCTGTACCATGATGACAGCAGGGCATATACCGACCTAGCATCATCTGTTCTGAGTCTTCCACGAAGGAGAATATACATGTGTGAGTATCATTCTCTTGTTCTTTAAGGACTTTACCTGGATGTATCTCAGTCCCTCGACCAGATTTTAAATCCTTAGTGGCCAGGGACTTTTATATCCATAGTGCCAAGGAGAGCCTGAGATACTAAATTAGTATTTAAATGTGCTGACAGATTGACTAAGTATCCTGAGCCATGAGTGTTTAATACTGGAAGACCAGTGCCAGAGGTTAGTGGCCTGTAGTCTTCACTATCATGAATTAATAAGCCTAATGGGCGGTTCAGTGTGAAATGCAAGACGGGCTTTCCTCTGTCTAAAGAAGGAACCACCAGCTCCAGTGTGGACAGGCAGAGAGCAACAGAAACGTGAGCCCTGGCCACACATTCAGTGCACATAGGCCAGGGACCGGGGAACCTTTTCCGTAAAGGGCCGTATAGTGGATATTTTTGGTTTTGTGGGCCATGAGGTCCCTGTTGCAACCACTCAACTCTGCCGTTATAGCGCAAAAGCAGCCATAGACATGATGTCAGCAAACGGTCATGGCTGAATTTCAGTAAAACCTTATTTATGGACACTGAAATGGGAATTTCGTGTAATTTTCACATGTTGTGAAGTATTCTTCTTCTTTTGATTTTTTCCCCCAACCATAAAAAATGTCAAAACCACTCAGCTTGTGGGCCATATGAAAACAGGCAGAAGGCCAGGTTTGGCCAGCTGGCCTTAGGTTGGTGTCCCTGATATACAGGCGTGTACACACTTGCTGAGGTGGTCATTTAGCAGAGAGAGTTTCCTATTTAGATGGAGTGGGACCTAAGGGGATCCATGACCCCTGTCCACTTAGCCAGGACAGACTTCCTAGGGAAGATCATAAAGACAGATCATACAGCTGTGTGATGCTTTACGGTATGAGGCACCATCATATCAGGCACATTAGCTTTTGGATCATCAAAAAATTGAGAGTCAAGCCAACGTTTTTAAGCCACGTGTCTTTTCCAGCATGCCTGGGTCCTCTGTGACACTAACAGTTGTTTAAATGAAGAAAATGAGAGTTTTAAACCCAGACTTAGCTGGGTTCCAGCTCCCATAGGAGGGAGCATCTTTTCATCATGCGCTCATGTAAGCAAGTCACCTTAAAATTGCTAAAAAGGGAAATTGTGCTCAGGGAGAATCATTTCTTCAGTACCCCCAGGGATTCTTCTGGACTTGAAATGGTTAGAGAAATAGGATGTGTTTGGGTCACAGGAGATCTCTTGGGAAAAGCCTAATAAGATGGTGTCCTCCAGACTGATCTGGGGTAAGTGGACTTGAGAGGAGGATTTGGCTAGGAGCGTGGCAGCAGAGGAGTGGGTTATTTTGAGCATTGTGAACCCATTTCCTTACCTGCAAGTAAGACAATACAGGCCAGACAAATTGGGTGCACAGTTCTAGATTTTTAATTTTAATTATATATTTGTTCAATAAGCAAAATAGGCATAAAATGAACAAGACATAGACCCAACACTTAAGAAACTCAGAGTCCTGTGACCCAGGGTGCATGAGCCTTTTTAATTTCCAGGATGGAATAAGAGAAAATGTCACTGAGTGTCCAGGGCTTATGCTTCTCTTGACCTCTTCTGTACCTAGTACAGGACCGTGCAAAAGTAGGTGCTGAAGATATGCTTTTGATTATTAAAAGTGCTAGTTTTTGAGGAGTGGGGATGCTTCGCTTCATTTAGACGGGACGTGTTGCGCTGGAGCTAATCCTAGGAGGGATCTGTGAAGGCAGGGGCGTTGTCCTCTAGTGACCACCAGGGCTCCTCAGAGCTAAATGGACATGGTGCCCAGAGAGGCCAGCTGGTATCTGCAGAGCGCCGCCTGCTGGCTAGAGGAGTCATGGGCATCTTGAGGCAGAAATGCTTAGGCTATAGACTCTAAAAAAGATCTCAAATTGTATGCTCTGGATTCTGCCCAAAAGACAAAGGAAAGTTGGAAAGAAATATATCAAAACATCACATGTAAGACTTATGGATGATTTTCTTCTTTTTTTTTTTTTAAGAATTCTCTGTCTAAATTTCTACAATGAACTGTTAACACTTTTATATTAAATTTTTTAACTGAAAAAAGTTGTTCAAATGAACTAACTTCCTCTAGACCACCTTCCTTGACATTGTCTTTGCTGAATCAAAGCAAACTTTTCCAACTGGTTCTTAAGATACCCCCAAAATTTCATGGTGACAGACTTACAAACTCTTTTTCCCTCCCTCCCTCCCTCTTCCTTCTTTCCTTTCTTCCTTCCCTCCCTCTTCCTTCCTTCCTTCCTTCTATTATGTTTTGGAGGTTCACATTTAATAGAGCACTATTCATAGTAAGGATAAATTCAAAAGCATTGAATTTTGTTGAAGAGATGTCTGAGTTTGAGCTCTGATTCTTCTAATTGTCAACTGTGTGACTTTGGGCAAATTATAAGCCTCAGTTTTCTGATCTGTAAAAAGGGATAAGGGTATTTACTTTTCATATTTCACAGGACTGTTGTAATTTTTGTCATGGTGAAATGAAATAATGTGTTGACTTCTTTATGAAATGTTAGAATTCCCAGTCAAAAAAGTGAGTGTACCATTAGCATGATTGTTGTTTCTGTTCATAGGGGAGCTAAGAGAGTGTGGTTGAAATCTCACCTGATTGATGTTCTAGTGGACAGTCACTTGAAAAGTGTTGGGAGCTGTACCAGGCACACAATAAGTGCTAATAAGTTTTGGTTAAATAAAAATTGAAAAAGAAAACGAAACTGAGACAGCCTGCTTATACAGAAATAGCTAATTATGGAAGTGGGATTAGAACACGGGGCTCCCAGTCTCCCTCCAGTCCCTCTCTCTCCCTGTCTTGGGCTCCTTCACCACTAGCGTTTACCTCCGTGATGCTGGCAGGATCAGCCTTCTGGGCCAGGAGACCTAATAAGCTACAAAGTTGGGTCACCATATCTCCACGTATAAAACCTCTCACAAAAGGTTATTTAGATATAGTGCTCTTAAATTTTTATAATTAGCCACAATGACTCATATGCCATGATGGTATTTTTGAGCTTTAATGATTCTTATTTTGAAATTAAAAAAAAGATAATGTATTTTACTGAGATAATTTAGAAACTTAGAAATTCTTTTTTTTTTTTTTTTTTGCCGTACGCGGGCCTCTCACCGTTGTGGCCTCTCCCATTGCGGAGCACAGGCTCCGGACGCGCAGACTCAGCGGCCATGGCTCACGGGCCCAGCCGCTCCACGGCATGTGGGATCTTCCCGGACCGGGGCACGAACCCGCGTCCCCTGCATCGGCAGGCGGACTCTCAACCAGTGCGCCACCAGGGAAGCCCAGAAATTCTATTTTTATCCTCAATAATTTGAAGTATATTTAAAAACTGAAATTGTCTCATTTTCTGTATATGTTTGATAACTTAACTGGACCAGGGGAAGAACTGACATACTGGATGCGGTTGGTGGACCCCAGAGGTCACTTACAGACCTGGGCTTCCTGTGTTTCTCTGACCGAGGGTGATCCTGGCCAAGGGAAGGTGTGCGGCAGGCCGGAGAGCCCTGAATTAATACTGCAGGACAATTCTCGACCAAAGAGGGATGGGAGTCGGTGGGTAGACACACCAGCCTCCTCGGCCCTTGGTGACAAGTTCTGGAATGTGCTCACCACAGTCTCTCAGGGGGTCCCCAGCTGGCCTGTGCTCCAGTTGCCCTGTGTGGTACCCTATATTGCCTTTCATCCCCTCCCTGTGCCACTTCCCCACTCCCTCCCTGTGCTTCCGGAGAGCCCCTCCCAAATAAACTACATGCACCTAAATCCTTGTCTCAGGGTCTGTTTGGGGGTGAATGACAATTTATATAGACAATTAATTACCCAGAGTCTACTATACCCTCTACGCTAGAGCATTGGTGATTTTTTTTTTCTGTCTTTGTGATTTTTTTCCCGATTCTCTGTGTATCTTCTATGCCACGCAGTAGAGTAAATGCAGGCTGCGTAACTATAATTTGAGATGGGATTTATAAACGTTCTTCAATTTTTTTGGCTCATAAATTGCTGAGGGCTTCCCTGGTGGTGCAGTGGTTGGGAGTCCGCCTGCCGGTGCGGGGGACGCGGGTTCGTGCCCCGATTCGGGAAGATCCCACATGCCGCGGAGCGGCTGGGCCCGTGAGCCATGGCCGCTGAGTCTGTGCGTCCGGAGCCTGTGCTCCGCGACCGGAGAGGCCGCGGCAGTGGGAGGCCCGCGTACCGCAGGAAAAGAAAAAATAAATAAATAAATAAATTGCTGAAAAATTCTAACAAGTTATAAATATATGTTCCTCTCTCCGTAACATTTTTGAGGAATGGCCTTCGAACAACTTGTGCCAGGATGTTTGCACACCTACTGAAATTTAACTGGGTTACTGCTTTCCTTTGTCGTTTTAAACATACCCTCTGGCAACTGTAATATTTCATCCTGCTTATACCCCTTCTGATGGGCTCCTTACGGGATTAGCAGTGAGCTTTGGAATTAGATCATCCTGTTGAAACCCAGTTTGGGCCCAAGGGTCAATAGTTGCTCAACTCTTTCTGCCAAAGCACCATCAGATGTCCAGCAGTTGCCTGTGTTTGTCTTCCCATTTTATACCTCAGCTTCTACATCCCTCAGAGCCCTACACTTCTGAAGCCTTCCCCATGTCATTGGCTCTTTCTCTAGCCTCCTTCCAGCCTTTGGTTTTTAGTCCTTCCCTGATGCCTTTTTACCTCTGCTCCAGTGTCTCACTGAGATGGCCTCTTTAAGCCCTGAGAGTTCTGAATATATGAAAGAGTCCAGACCTCACTCTTGGCCTCAGGCCACAGAGAACTTCAGGGTGTATATATGGGGGTGAAAATGCAGGAGATTAGGTATAACAGACTCAAGGAGGAAGAATAAAAATTTTGTGTCTGTCTAGAAAGACACTACTTTCCCCATGGCTGCAGCAGGCAGGGAAGAGACACTCTGATCCTTTCTTTGGTTTTCTTCCTTAGTTCCAATACCAGTAAAGCGGAGCAGAATTTGCCCCAAAATGTGCCTCATTGGCATAAGGATAATTTTCGACTTTTTTTTTTTATTCTTTAAGAAAATAGCACAGGGACTTCCCTGGTGGCGCAATGGTTGAGAATCCGCCTGCCAATGCAGGGGACACGGGTTCGAGCCCTGGTCCGGGAAGATCCCACATGCCACGGAGCAACTAAGCCTGGGTGCCACAACTACTGAGCCTGCACTCTAGAGCCCGCGAGCCACAACTACTGAGCCCACGTGCCACAGCTACTGAAGCCCATGCGCCTAGAGCCCATGCTCCGCTACAAGAGAAGCCACTGCAATGAGAAGCCCACGCACCGCAACAAAGAGTAGCCCCTGCTTGCCTCAACTAGAGAAAGCCTGCGTGCAGCAATGAAGACCCAACATAGCCAAAAATAAATAAATAAATAAATTTTTAAAAAGAAAATAGCACATACAGGAGAAGCTCTAAAAACTGAGTAGAAGTTACCCTGTTATAGGAAACATTTACATTTATAAGGGAAATCTCCATTTGTAAGGGTGTCTCCCTTTTGGTACCAGGAAAAAGAGGATGACTCTAAATCTCTAGAAACTTATCAATGTAGAAGGCGTGGACTGAAATCTGTAGAATGAGCTTGTACTTTACTGTTCTTTGCCTGGTAACCTCCTAGGACTGGCTCCCCCACCCACTTCTTTTTTTTTTTTTTTTTTTTTTTTGCGGTACGCGGGCCTCTCACTGCTGCGGCCTCTCCTGTTGCGGAGCACAGGCTCCGGACGCGCAGGCTCAGCGGCCATGGCTCACGGGCCCAGCCGCTCCGCGGCATACGGGATCCTCCCGGACCGGGGCACGAACCCGTGTTCCCCGCATCGGCAGGCGGACTCTCAACCACTGCGCCACCAGGGAAGCCCTCACCCACTTCTTTGGTCTTTAGCTGAAGATGGTATTTAAGGTGATGGCTCGGGTCTTTTCAGGGAGTTACTCAGTTTTCCTGGGTCTCTCCCATGTTGTCAAGGAGGTATACATGTTATTAAACTTCTGTTTGTTTTTCTCCTGTTAAGCTGCCTTTTATTGTATGGGGTCTTAGTCAAGAACCTAGAAGGGTAGAGGGAAAATGATTTTTCTTCCCCTACACTAGAAAGCCCAGGTTGCCTGGTCAACCACAGGACCATCATTATAGGAAGCAGTAGGGCCTGGTGGTAGAGGCTTAGGGAAGAGCCTGCATGGGCTCAAATCTTGTTTCCACTGCTTAGCACTGATGGCCGTGGAAAGCGTACTTCGCATCATTTCCCTCATCTGTAAAAGAGCAATTATACTAGTACCTGCCACATATTATTACTACTAGAACTGTTGTGAGGATAAAAAGCAACATTTTAAACAAAATTCATAGCTTAGTTACCTGATCCACAGGAAGTCTCCAATAAGTTTTAGCCATTATCATTGTTGTTTTTAACAGAATCAATCTAATTGAAACCCAGGTACAAAATTGTCCTGTTCCTCCACAATCTGTTACAAGAAAGAATCCCCACATGACACTTACAGAGTAAGCCTTTGAAGAAAGTAAATATTTAGAAGTCTAACTGCCTGCATCCATTGTACCCCAAATGTCTCTTCCATCTGCTGGATGGAGGAATAAACAAAAATACTTTGATTGGGAAACAGAGCCTTCCTTACATAATCAGAGGTAGAACTCTACATACAGGAAGGTCATCTCATTGACGTGAATCCATACTAAAGAGCAAATGACTGATACACACTCCCTTCCTCAAAGCAGGGAGACAGTGGGCTCCTCCAGGGGGAGAACACAATGGAGGGGAAATTTTGATTCACAAAGGTGTAACTTCAGGATTTTACTCAGAGGTGGTCCTGCGTGGATCCACGATCTGTATCTGGATCTCTCTGAAGAAAATAAGAAAAAATATGAGTACACTTTGTAATGTGGGTCTTGATCCTCTGTCTTGGTCTGAGTTTTAAGCTCCCCTCTTCCGGAGACAAGAAGGTCTTCACTGCAGACCCTTAGAAAGCCCCCTGAAACCTTAGCTAAATTTTCTGGAAAGTGTGTTCTGGGACAATGGACCCCAAAGTGGAGTTCACTTCTACTTATTTTGATTTTTATTTAAAAATAAGGATGAATTAAAAGTTAATACTGTGTAGTATCCAAATTGAGGCTCAACCTGTCACTGAGTCCACGTCAGAGGGTCCCTTGTCATGTGCAGCTCAGGCAGCAGGAGTGGGGTTCCCGCCATGTACAAGTCTCAACAATGACCTTACTCTTCCCTGCACTTTCAGCTAATGGAGAGGCATTACAGACTGACATCTGCTTGTGCATAATCTAGTTTTAATTAACCTCCCTAAATGAACATTAGCTTAAAAATATTCCTGCCAAAACAAAACAGAGCAAAACAAAACCCCACAGATTGTAGATGATACTAAAATTGCAACTCCAAGAGAACAATATGAACATAGCAGAGAAGACACTTCCCTCATTCCTGGTAGAGTCGCTAATCAGATATGACACATTCAATCCCATTGAAATTATAATTATAATAAAGTTTTTCCCATGACAACAGCATTTACTGTTAATAAAATATATACCACATTATTTTAAGATTATTATTTTACTACTTGCTCGTCTTTTAAAAATTCTATATTTTAGAGTAAGTTTTCTCCCCAACCTGTTTATGAACTCTTGTGTAATACCCACCCACATTCCACAATGAACATTTCCTAGATTTTGTTCTTACTCTCTTTGTAGCACATATATATGTAAAGTATATAATAATTATATGTCTCTCTAGTATATATATTTGTCTGTTTGTTTTGTTTTATTTTACTGAACTCTGGAAAGTAAGGTACAAACATCCTGACCTTTCACTTCTAAGTACGTTTGTGTATTTCCTAAGAACAAGGACACTCTTCTACATAACCCCAATGCTGCTATCATACCTAATGAAATTAACAATAATTCCTTAATACCAAGTAATGTGTAATCCATGATCAAATTTCCTCCATTGTCCCCAAAATGTCTTTTATAGCTTTTTTTGCCCCCTAAATCCAGGACCAAATCAAGGCATATGCATTGCATTTGGTTATTATATCTCTTTTTTTCTGGCTTTATTATGACATAATTGACACATAACATTGTATAAGTTTAAGGTGTATAACATAATAATTTGACATAGGACATATTGTGAAAAAGATTACTTGTTATATCTCTTTAATCTCCTTTAAGGTAGAATAGTAGCTCCCCTACATTCGTCTAAAACGATGATGTTGACTGTTTTGATGAATCCAAGCCAGTTATCTTGTAGAATGTGCCAGAAGTGGATTTGTCTGATTGTTTCTTCAAAGTAGATTCAGGTTAAAAATTGGAGACAAGAACACTGCATAGGCAATGTTATGTCCTTCCCATTGCATTGCACAGGAGGCACAGGATCGCAGATTGTCCTGCTATCGGTGATGCTAAGTTTGATCAGGGCCACATTATGAATTTCCTGGGCCCTTTGCACTTTTACCTTCATGGGATCCTTTCGCCATAAAACATATAAAAAAGTATATTTTATAGTTGTATTGGCACAAAGATAAATATAATCCAAGGTGGATTATGTTTATTTTTTTCCTGATTTTAAAAGAAATTAAAACATTTTCCCGAGCCTCTAAAGTTATCATGGGCCCCAGACCCGTGCCTGCCTAATGGAGAAGTTCACCCTGGGTTTGACCCCTTGATTAGAGAGGTGACCTCTGGACCTCCACAACATAAAGGTGCATTTTCCTTTTGTAATTAAATAGTAATCTGTGGGGAAACTCTTTGAGACTATGTGTATATCTTGTTCCCCGAAAACCTCTCCCTCAGTGGTTTTACTATTTTTGCTTGAATCAGTTATTACATTGAAGGTTGCAGGAATTATGTCCTGTTCAGGGATGAGAATACTGAGGTGCAAGGAGTCTGTGATTTGTCCAAGATCATAAAGCTAGTGGGTAGAATCAGCATTAGGAACTAGGTGTCTCTGCTCCCAAATTCACATTAGAGCCCCAAGGAAACTGGAGTATATTAAGAAGGAGTGAAAAAGAGCATTGGAGTTATTTGGCCCAGAGAGAAGAACAGAAAAGGATGACTATAATCTGTTACATGACTAAAGATAACAGTTGATGGGTACCGAGGACCGGCAAACTCTCCATTTGCAGTGTAATAGCTCAAAGGAGGTAAGACTCCATTGCTCTGGACCGCAGTCATTTTACAAACCAGCTAATAATTGCCTCACATTTCTTCAGAAAAGTTCTTGGCATTATTCTCAGGAGGAGATAAAGCCAATGTTTAATAGTCTTGTCAAATCTTATTAGGTATTAGGATTCTAATTTAAATGCTGACAATGTGTCAATTACCCTAGAGAACATTTAGTTCATTTCGTTTTCTCTTCACCTCAGGCCTCTCCAGGTAGCGTGCATCAGGATTGTAATCGAGGTTTTAAAATATTGTTGTTCAACAATTCCTACAGACTTCGGTAGGTAATTGTGAACAAATAGGGGCTGAAATGCTGGATCCTTAAAACTAAACAAACTGCCCGTGTTTGAATAAAAGACATACCTTTCTGTGGGCAAAGGTTGCCAACCCTGGGTGTGGAAGCCAGCTACTTCTACTTGCCAAGAATCCCTTTGACACGTTAATCTTGCAGAGAGAATGTTTTGGACCTTTCCGGTGTTTGCATAAGAAAAATGAAGCACCGATGTTTTCAGAAGTGGGAAGCAATTGTCTTTGGCCCCATATTGTCAGAGGAGTGAATTGGTCATTCTGTGGAAGAATGACTCTTACTAGGTGTGCGAAAGTGAATCTGCTGTCGCTTATTTATGAGAAGTTGAAAATAAAAGACACATCTGCAAGTCACATATTATTAATCTTAATTGATTAGCAAGTATTTGCTGAGCCTCTACTTTGAAATAAGTGGTAAGAGGAACAGGGGACCTGGAGCATTTTCAGTGATACAGAAAGAAGAGAAGAGGAGAAGATATAAGCTTCTGACCTCAGGAACTTACGAGAAAGTCAGGTAGAAAAGACATGCCCATGGAAAGCTAGCAAGCAATTCAAGGTAGTGCAGAGTAAGCGTAACACGAGAAGAGTAAAATTAGACAGGTTGGGAGAAGCAACGGAATTATCGAGGCCTAGATTGATCAGCAAAAGCTTCAAGATGATACTTATAAGCTGGAATTTGGAAGGACAGGCTTCAGATGAATGGAGACTCTGGAATCAGGCATGACGAAAGGGCGGAGGCAAGAAAGTGATGGCGAATTTAAGAATAGAACATAGACTAGTCTCTCTCTAGAACATAGACTAGTCTCTCGAAAGTTGACAGCTCTTTCTTTCAAAGGACCGGAAGTGGGGGATAATCTATGCGAAATGATCCTGGAAATAAAATCTGATGATGGCTTTAAATGACCACCATGTCTAATTGTTCTAAATAAGGCTCTTTTGTTGACAAAGAATGGTTGCCACTTAAACTAACTCAAGTGAAAAGGGAACGGGAGAATTGTAAGATTATAACAGAACACCTCTTGGACATTCAAAAGTAGTTTGTGGGCCAGGAACCAAGGACCCTCTGTACGACTTAGAGCCACATCATCTCAGCTTCTTCTGCTTTTATATCTGCCTCATTCTCTTTTTCTCACTCTACCTACTTTGCTTATTCATCTTGCACTGATCCCTTCCTCAGCATCATAATATTTTATTGCCATCATCTACGATTGACTAACTACATCCTCTCAATTTTTCAGTTTAAATGCTTGAGAGAAAGAGAGACTCTTTGGTAGTTGGCCAGGCAGTTTATTGGCTGGTTTCGATTATTATTGGCTGGTATCCATCCTAGTCCAACCAGTCATCACTCTTAAATGAGAACCGCCCAGTGGGGTCTCCCTTCATTGGGAGCTCCAGGCAGAGCAGCCCAAACCAGAAGATATAGACTGCTATGTTCCAAGCTCTACAGAACCATTAGACTTTCAGGGAACAGTTGGTATGTTCTGTACACATTTGGGAAATGGCTGGTCTATTTTTCTATCTCTAGGAAGGATTTTCCCAGAGCTTTCTTCTTAAAGAGCTGTACTATCCTGAAAAGAGCTGGTCCCAAATTGAATATTGACTTCACCACCTCTGAAACCATCTGAGCTTCAATTTGTTGCCTGTAGAGTGGGGATAATAGCACCTACCTGTTGGAGTTGTCTGGAACATAAATGAGATCATTTCAATGCTATTCTCTGCTTGGCACAAGGCAAGAGCTTAGTAAATGGGATTTCTGTAATTTCTTTGATATTTTGTGAATATTTCATAATAGAAAACTGTTGGCAATGCATTTTTACTTATTTTTTAATTGTAAAAATGATATATGAATATTTTAAAGCAAACCCTACACATTATATTATTTCACTGATAAATATTTTAGGGTGTGTTTTTGTTTTGGGGGGTTTTCTTGGGCTGCGTTGGGTCTTTGTTGCGGTGCGCGGGCTTCTCATCGCAGTAGCTTCTCTTGTTGTGGAGCACGGGCTCTAGAGCGCAGGCTCAGTAGTTGTGGCACATGGGCTTAGTTGCTCCGCAGCATGTGGGATCTTCCCGGACCAGAGCTCAAACCCGTGTCCCCTGCGTTGGCAGGCGGATTCTTAACCACTGCGCCACCAGGGAACTCCTAGGGTGTGTTTTTAATAAATAAAGATTTTTAAAAAGCACAGAACCACAATACCACTATTATACCTAATACATTAAAGATAATTCCTTGATATCACCAGTACTAAATCTACATTTGATTTTCTTCAATAGTCTCAAAAATATCTTTTTATGGTTGTTTGGTTTGGATTAAAATCCAAAAGGAGTCTACATATTGCACTGGTATCAGTCAGTCTATAAACCATTTTCTCTGCTCTTCTATGCCATATATTTGTTGAAAAAATGGGGTCATTATTCCTGTAGAATTTTCCAGTTCAGGATTTGACTGACTGCATCATCTAGCAGGTTCTTCTATCCCCACATTCCTTGAAAACTGGTACATAGATCTAGAGGCTTATTTAGATTTAGATTCAAATTATTTCTCTGGCAAAACTATAAAAGAAATATTTTATACTATCTTTTATGTTTTAAAAGTTGTGAATTTGAAATAGTAGCTCAATAGTTCCCACGGCATTTTGCACTTAGGAATACAAGACTCCCAAGAGAGAAGGAGGTAAGCCATTCGCTCTGGTTTCTGCTTCATGCCTGAGGGAATCACCTTCCCTTGGAGAGTTAATGGTACTTGTGACTGCTATCTGCCAGAAAATGTACATGGAAGTCATAACTACCAGTTTATCTCTAATGGATTTATCAGAGATATCTTTAGTCATATACATCTCTGGCTGAGGATATTCACATATCTTTCATTAAAAATATCAATTCCGGGCTTCCCTGGTGGCGCAGTGGTTGAGAGTCCACCTGCCGATGCAGGGTACACGGGATCGTGCCCCGGTCCGGGAAGATCCCACATGCCGCGGAGCGGCTGGGCCCGTGAGCCATGGCTGCTGAGCCTGTGCGTCTGGAGCCTGTGCTCCGCAACGGGAGAGGCCGCAACAGTGAGAGGCCCGCGTACCGCAAAAAAAAAAAAAAAAAAAAAAATCCATTCCTTGACTACATTCTAAACTAGGAATTAAAATGTTTGAAATGACTAGTGACTAGAGAAAGCACCACAGGACAGTAGAACCTCCTTTGAAATTTTTTTTTTTAATAAGTGTTTTTTTTGTTTTGTTTTTTTCGCCATGCCGTGTGGCATGTGGGATCTTAGTTCCCAGACCAGGGATTGAACCCGCCCCCCTCCCCTGCATTGGAAGCGCGGAGTCTTAATCACTGGACCGCCAGGGAAGTCCCTGTAATTGTTTTAAATGCACTAATACAAATTATGGACGGAAAAGCAAACCCGGGTACACAGAAGCAGGACTACAGTGTTGTTCTGGAGTGTTGGGGATATCTGATAAATACTCACCTTTTCTCCCCTACCTGAAGTGGGAACAGAGAACTAGATATAGAAATAAGACAGATGACAATAAAAATAATTACTTCTATATCTCATAAAGCTGTTTGGAGAATGTGACCTAGGTGCCCAGCAATAATGAACTTGCAGACACTCTGATCTTCTAAATTACATATGCCACTCCCCTTGTCAGGGACACTTAGATAAGCACAGGCCTCTCTAAGCCCAGTGCACATGCTGGGTTCTTTTTCCCAAACTCACCACTCAAAACTCACTCCCCCTTCCCTGGAGGGTCGCAGAAAGTGAGCGAGAAGTCAGAGTGCAGCCAAGAGTGGTAACTCAATGGAGGTTTGATCAACATGGAAATAAGTGGAAATAACTGTTCCTTTCTCACTGAAGTCCACTATATAAAAGAGCATCACAGGCAGAACCCAGTGTCAGCACAGCGTTTTCAACAATGAACACCCTCACATTTAGGTGGTCCCAACGCATATCACCTTCTACACTATAGCAGCTCATGTGCAGTAGAACAAATGTTTGTGCCGTGTGTGCAAATCGCAGTGCTGGCAGATACCAAGATAGAAAAAGACCCAGTCTTTGCCCCCCAAAGGCTCATCCTCTAGTGGGTTCTCAACAGGTGGACCCAAAATAAGTGTGTGGCCCACTGTGCTAGGCGTTGTGTGGGGAGTTGTAGCAGGCATGGAGATGCTCTGCTCAGACCTCCCTTGAAGGAAAGACTTGCTGTTCAGCTCTCAGCTCCTTCTGGGTCCACTTCACGTTTCAAGCTATGGTCATGCTCTTCTTGGGCAGCTCCTGCCTAGTGACAGAACCAGGTAGCAACTGAGGTCACCTTCTTTTTGGGTGGCCCCAGCCAGTGACCAAGCCAGGTGGTGATACAAGGGCTTGGCCATTTCCACCAAGACAGGACCCCTTCGTTGGGCAGTCTTTGCTCCTGAGCTTCCCATTGGGCTGGTGTAGGGCGACCAGCTGTCACCATCACTGGGACTGAGAAGTTTCCCAGGGCATAGGACTTTCAGTGCTAAAACTGGGAAATGTCCAGGCAAACTAGGATGGTTGGTCACCTTGGCTGGTGTAGACCTTGTCAGATCTGCATCAGGGTCTGACAGCTCCCTCTGCGCAGTCCTGCCTCCTTCCCTTTCCCCACAGGTGTTCATCAACAATAAACTCTGTGTCCTCCTGACTACATCTCAATGTCTCATTCCCAGAGCACTCGACCCACGACAGGGGCACAGGTAGCACAGAAACCAGGAAGGACCTAAATATTGCAAGAGAAGATGAGGCTGAAAGAGAGTGGGGGGGGCGCAGGGAGATTCATTTGTTAATTACAGGGATGCTTCTGTGTGTGACTTTTTCAGCGGACTATTTGTTCTGCAACCTTTGAAAAAGAAAAGAGGCTTATGTAAATACTCAGTGACAAAAGGTTTCCTAAACTGCATTTGAATACTCAAAATGAAGGCTTTGCCAAAAAAAAAAAAAAAAAAAGCCAACCTTCTTGTTCCAGCATCCTTTGTTAAACACGCGTTGTTATTCATTTCTGTGATTTAAGAAGAAAAATAAATGGAGCTTCAGCTTTTCTGAGAAGTATTCTTAAAATCAAGAAAGAATGTGGGCAGAATATTACTGCAGGGGGAAGGGAGCAGCACCCTTCAGGGCCAGGACTAGGATGAAGTGAGCCAGGTACTTGGGGTGCAGCATTTAAGGAGGTGCTCGCTGTCAGTTCAGAGTCAGCGCTTGCATGAACCTGACAGTCAACGCCTCCTTAAGTATTGCACCTCAGGGGCCTCACTGGCCTCACCCTAGTCCCGGCCCAGGTACCCATAATAGTAATAGATAACTTCCCTCTTCCCTGCCCCAGGTACAAAGCCATCGTCCGGCCAATGGATATCCAGGCCTCTCACGCCCTGATGAAGATCTGCCTCAAAGCCGCACTGATCTGGATCATCTCCATGTTTCTGGCCATCCCAGAGGCTGTATTTTCTGACCTACATCCCTTCCACGAGGAAAGCACCAACCAGACCTTCATTAGCTGTGCCCCATACCCACACTCTAATGAGCTGCACCCCAGAATCCACTCCATGGCTTCCTTCCTGGTCTTCTACATCATCCCGCTGTCGATCATCTCTGTTTACTACTACTTCATCGCCAAAAATTTGATCCAGAGTGCTTACAATCTACCCGTGGAAGGGAATATACACGTCAAGAAGCAGGTAGGTGCTTAGAAGTGATTCATTTCCTCCTTGGGGATTTGATTCCTTGCGTTTCTTTAGGACTCCACTGACAAGTTCAGTATCTGGGTGGTCACGTTGCCTGATTCTGCAGTAGAAGTGGTGAGTGATCTGTGGCCAGATGGTAAACAGGAACTCCTAGCTTCAGAAGACTTGGCATGCAGGTGTTCTTTAAGAATCTGGTTCTCTCATTAAAGAAACCTAGGCAAGCGAGGTGTGGAGAACCTGAAAGCTTTGGAGTATGGGTTTCTTTTTGAGAAAAATCTGTTGTTGTTTTTTAAAAAATAAAATGTTGAGGCTCCTAGGGATGTGAGTTCTTTAAGCTCCAATCACATTGTTTGGGTGGGAAGACAGTTACCACATGTGATAAAGCAGAAAGGGCAGGAAAACGAGGCTGGTTGAAGAAAAAGCAGTAGTTTGATTAAGATGGGTTCACATTGATTTGAGTTCAAATCCAGGCTTCCTGACTTACTTACCCTTTCTGAGAGTCAGTTTTTTATCCATGATGAGGGTAATAACCCATATATTGTAAGGCTGTTGGAGGATCACAAGAGAGACACATGTACCCCCAGATGGCCCAGAGTGCAGGATGCCCTCCTTATGTGTTAGGCTCCCTTCTCCAATCCCCCTGTCACCCCCGTAATTTCATCCTGTGGTATAAATGGTAGAAACCAGGGGCTCTGGCTTTGTCGTCTTCATCAGTTTTTGTCTTCTAGTCCAAATGTAGATCGTGTAGTATTTATGATGGAAAAGCAGAAAGACTCCCTCCATTTCAAACGTGTAGCTGACTCAGTTGGAGTCTTCACCCTCTAAAATTCTTTTTTTCCCTCATCAATTATGGGGGGAAAATGGCAGTTCTCAGTGAAACTGTCTCCCTGCTTGAAAGACCTCTCAATGGTGAACATCCATTGTACCCCAGATTCTTTAAAGAGAACAATGTTTCCCCTTGCCGTAGCAGAGGGAGTTGGGAAAAAAAGGAGATGCTCAGCCCGCTTTTCTCTGAGACCCTTCCTGTGTTATATAGGCCAGAAAAAACTTGAGAGTAAAAAAAATAATAATAGGCAGTTATCTTGGTTTGGCGAATGAGGAAGAACAAAGCTGGCTGCTTTTTCAGGCCTCAGAGGGAAGAAGAAATTATTAACTGTGGAGCCGAGAAAGACATGAAGTCATATGGCTGATAACTGCACCAATGCCCTCCTGAGGACAGAGGGGCACTTACTAGAATTTCATCGTGCAGTCCATTCAAGCATGTAATCAACTTTGTTTAAAGAGCTCAGAGGCACATTGGAACTATTGAACTTGTTTTCTGTGGCCTTGTGAGCCCGTCCATTTCCCTAATTCATTTTCCCCATCTTTTGCTCTGCCCACATCTTTGCCTCTGTGTCACTCTGTCCTCAGATCGAATCCCGGAAGCGCCTGGCCAAGACAGTGCTGGTGTTTGTGGGTCTCTTTGCCTTCTGCTGGCTCCCCAACCATGTCATCTACCTGTACCGCTCCTACCACTACTCCGAGGTGGACACCTCCGTGCTCCACTTCGTCACCAGCATCTGCGCCCGCCTCCTGGCCTTCACCAACTCCTGCGTGAACCCCTTTGCCCTCTACCTGCTGAGCAAGAGTTTCAGGAAACAGTTCAACACCCAGCTCCTCTGTTGCCGGCCCAGCCTGATGACCCGGTCTCACAGCTCCGGCAGAAGCACCACCTGCATGACCTCCTTCAAGAGCACCACACCCTCCGCGGCCGCCTTCAGCCTCATCAACGGAAACATCTGTCACGAGGGGTACGTCTAGACTGACCCTTGACCCTGCCCCCTAGGGACTCCTGGCTTTGCCTTATGGCTGGTAAGGAACCCTCGCCTCTGTTGTTGTCTCTGTACCCTCCAAAGACCCTTTGGCAGGCTCATGAGCGATGTGGGCGGGTTGGGGGGAGGCCCAAATGGGTCACCATTATGTTGGAAAGGCCCATCAAGGCGTGTGTTTTCCATTTCAACTTGTGAATGCTGCTTCTGACGCAGAGCAAACTTTCCCTTTTTTAGAAAAGGGAACAAATAGGAAATCATTATTTTAAGCATTAAACCCTGACATACAGATGTGCTCAACTAAGTCATAGAAACTATACGAACAACCAGATTTATATAGCAGAGAAATTGTACACTGAATGTCCACTTTGTGAAAGACTTCACCTTGTCATTTCTTTAAGCACCAGTCAGTGCTTTAAGAATACGATTTGAGTCATTTTTCAGGAATACTTATAATCACAAACCAAGGAACTTTTTTTTACACTTGTAATATGAAAAGTCAACCCTAGGCGAGTCCCATGTATAAGGGACAGTCCCCAAACTGATAACACTGGAAGCCAATTTAAAACAAATCCCTGAGTGTCGATTGTTTTTAAAAGACATTGCTGAGGACATAGGAGAAACACTCACCACATCATTTTAAGGCAAAAACACAACCAAACACACTGACACATATATTGAGGTCCAGGTGTAGCTGGGGAGTGATAGCTCACACTCCGAATTCTAACTCAATGCAGGTCCTTTTTGCTGTTACCCAATTGCAATCATCCATGGTGTGGTTCCACCATATCAGAGAAATCCTTCGCGGGGAAAATTGATCATACTATCCATTCATCAAACATGTATAGAAGTGCATAAAGTATAGTATTTATTTTAGGCATATAGGTTTTCAGACAAATGTATTTACTTCTATTTGGCTGTCCTTGTCTGCTACAGTGAAGAAGTAGTTTCACATGAGAAGAAAGGGATCATATTTGAGTGGAAATAGAAACATGTTTACATTTAATATCTGCTTTACCTAAAGTCTGTGGCAGGAAATGAATTCAATGTCAGTAATATGTGTTTCTGTCTCAGTATGTGTAAGAAAGTTGCAGGGGGAGGTCTCAGCTTTAAGAACTGATTGAAAGACAGCTACAGATACATTAAGTTTCTACTTATGAAGAGTATTTATGAAACAGCCCATGTGCAGAAAAATACTGGACTTAAATCTTTTTTGTTTTCTAAGTGAGTAAAAGGATTTGACTCTCTTTCTTTAGATACCCTGAATCAAGTTTTTCTTGACTCAAGGACAGGCCAATTCTGAGAGATTGCAAATGTGTTACCCCACTTTCAGATAAATCCAAATTCTGCAAATGTGCCCTCATGTGTAGCCCTCACACACTAAGACAGTTTTAGTTCCGGTTTTCTCTATCCGGGTGAGATAGAACAGTCAGCTCTCTTTTCCACATGAGATTTTTATAAGATTTTTGTGTCTTGATACAAGGAAGTGCTCACTGTCTACAGAGCTTTAGCAGTTGGGACCAAGACTGTTGTAAAGATCTGTATTTATAATTGTATTAGCTGGGGTGAACCTCTGCACTTCTGTTTGCTACATGCAGTTACATACTGTACACACCTGCTTTCCTGGTGCTCCATAATTACATGGGACAGTTTGAAAAGCAGACAGGTAGTATAGCTGAAAGAACCAAGATTTTTAGCTTGACATCCCAACTCTGTCATATATGTGTGTGTGTATATATATATATATATATATATATATATATATATATATGGCTAGCATTTTTTTAACTCTCTAGAATGAGAGGACAGTCCCTTCTATTGCTGAGATCCTCTGAGCCCCATCATTGTTTCGATTTCTGTCTCTTAAGCATTTATGTAACCACCTGCTCACAGTTGTCCCACTTCTGCCACCTTTGCAGCAACTCCTCTTGAGAAATCCTTCAACCACCATTCTACACTCATGTTCCCAATAGTGGAATGGAAGGAGACAGACAATTCCATTGCTTCAAATAATTTGTATGAATGACATCCCGTTAGCTTGTTATGTTTTGTAATTAGAGCTGAAAGAGATAGAAGAAAACACCTTGCTCAATCTCCTCCTTGTACAAAGAGTACCTTTCCTATTCACACTTCTTCAACCTCCACGCACCTGTTATCTTGAACTGCTGTACCACAGTTTTACCCTTGGCTTTCTTCAAAACTCTTGAGTATAAGTGACTCCATACCTAGCTAGTTGCTAAAGTGCATAGCATTCTGGGTTCCTAGCATGACTTGTTCGAGCATCTCTGATCTCCCTGCTTCCGAAGACATTTTGGGAGTAGGACTTATCTTAATGCCTCCTTCATTTAACATCATGGCATAGACTGTGTCTGGCCTCCTTTCTAGCTTCTAGATAAACAGGAGATCGATGTCTGGGTCTAGCTGTGTGTCCTTAGGCAAATCTTATCATCTCTTTGAGACTCTTCAGTGAAAAGGTTGGAGGAGGCCTTTGCCAGCCAGTGACCTAGAGGACTGATCAAATTATTTTGTGAATCAACTGATAGATTGACTCCAACTTTCTCACTGGGGTGAACTCAGCCGGGCCCTGCTCTAGGGAAGTCAAATTTTTATTTCACCTCCGGAACCTAAAATCACGGTGAGGGAGACCCAAGCCCCCACGTGGTATCACCTCTCTGTTAGGGCTGAGTGTGGCAGCGGCTGGAGCTAAGACATTTCACTCCTCGCCTCCAAAGATAATCATGTTTAGAGCTAATGTCTTTGGTGAGGGAAAAAAAAAATCAATTTTGGCTGTGGAAAACCATCTGTGTTTATTCAGTTTATTCAGACACTACCTTTCAATCTATCTTAAATTGAGCCTCCCTGAGGCAGGCAGCTCAACAGTGACAGATTAAGCAATAAACAAAGCAGTCTTCCCACCAACGGCTGCTGCTCAGAGGGATTTTCCACAGCAAGAGATCCTGGCCCCGCCATGTTGTTGACGTGATGATTCCCCATAAGTGCAGATGGCTGAACCCTGTTCTTCTGGCTGCCCTCACTCCCCCACTGAACCTGGCCTTCCGCCTCATTAATAAGCCCTGGATTTCCCTGCTTTGCCCCACAAACAACTTGGGTTCATCTTGAAGGATGGAGTGCCCTTAGATAAATAAACAGTTTAGAGGCTACTTCACACAGACCAAGTTCAGCTTGTTATGAAAATATACGTTAAATAGAAATAAATAAACTTGTCCACAAGACATGGGCACACTTAAGTTATAAAGTCTTCACTTGTGCCCAAGTAGCCGTTGGTTACTGGTTTCGGAGTCTACTCACGTGCCAAGTAGCTTCTGGTAATAGTGATTAGCTTTGTTTGGGGACTACAAGTTGAATGACACCCTCAATCTGTGGACTGCAAGGTGGCTAAGTCACTTTTCCCAGGAGCCAGATAGAAACGATGGCCCCGGGAACCTGACTGTATGAGAGTGGAATAATTGTACATACGGTGTTGTGATGAGATGGGGAGGTGCAAACTTTCTTGCCATTTGTGCCCTTCACACCCACACCAGGAAGGAGCTCCTATTAAAGAGTAGCTTAGAATTAACCCTGGGTTGCTGAGAGGAATGGAGCACATTTGAAACATTTGTCTAATATTTGGCTGAATTTTCATAAAATGGATTAACAGCTGAAAACAAAGGAATTAGTCACTCTCCTGGGACCAGGCTTTGTGTGAGCTAGTCAATGAAACCGACCCCTAACAAGCTCTACTTCATTCTGTATCGGGATGGTCACTTCTCTCAGCCCCAACCTCGACAACTCCGCCCCCCGCCCCCGACACACATACATGCCCAACACAAACACAAACACTGTAATATCAAGCAATCTCTTATCATGATATTTGGCCTTCAAAGACACCCTTTTTTAGGAGCAATCAAAAAACCACACACTGAGAACAAGTTTTTCTCACGTGAAAGTTCACATTAGAAATGCATTTGGTGGAATTTATCTAAATTTTTAAAAAGTTGAAGAGCCCCTCGGTTAAAATATTACATAGTCACAATTAATTCAAAATATACTTTGCATTGACCTAGTGTTCATGGTCTACCTTGCCTCATCTAATCCTAGCCTTCGCTGCTGACCAGAGAGCTGCTTTACATCCTTTACTGTGGAAATTTGTAAATGACATTGACTAGTGACCATTCACTATTAGATTAAAAGGCCCAGGGAACTATGAGGCCGAAGCATGAAAGTGTGGGTATGGGACCAGATTGACGTTAAAAAAGATGATTTCATATGGTTCAGCGTAACCTGATCTCATTCATTCTCATGGTCCATTCTGTGCTATTGAAGAACAGTGCTGATCGCCACCACCCCAG
Organism: Pseudorca crassidens; assembly: GCF_039906515.1. Taxonomy (NCBI): domain Eukaryota; kingdom Metazoa; phylum Chordata; class Mammalia; order Artiodactyla; family Delphinidae; genus Pseudorca; species Pseudorca crassidens. The sequence goes on along the minus strand of NC_090317.1, from coordinate 120,743,641 downwards.
TTTACAGGATAGTCTGTTGCCCCTGCAAGTGACTCTGTTTAACTTGGCACGAGGGAGTGAATGGAGTTGTCGATGGTTGCCTCAGGAGAGGCATACTATTGGGAATGGCATTCCGCGTCTGAATGGAGTCCTGTGGCTCTAGAAGTGCTGGAAGGAAGGGGCTCAACTTCCCCAAGCCCCGAGGACGTGCCACATGCAGTGCTGAGCACGTTGCTGTTCATCCTAACCAGCACCTTGGAGAGCATTCAGAAGATGAAGCCAAGGCTCACGGAGATCGCTCCACGATGCCAAGGCCACATGGCTCAGCTGAATGACAGAGCATTAACCTGGGCCTGCATCTCTCTTACATCCTCGTCCAGTCCACCGCTCAGCGTTGCTTCCCAAATCCAGCCCACGTGAGAAACTCAGTCCATGGAACATAATAGACCCTCCTGTTCCCTGCTCTAGATCTTGTCCAAAGGCCTGAACTAGTGATAAAGTCAAAGAATATGCACAAAGGGCATCGAAGATGTTTCTAAGCATATAAGTTAAGGACTCACTGCAGGCAGAGGCTGAAATGCAGCACAAAGTAGGTGGGCAAGGAGGTCCCTTAGTTCAGTTAGCCCCAGAGACACAATTCAGTTGCAATCGAAGGCCCTGGGAAGAATTTCCCACCTGGTTATGTGAGTAACTGAGGAGAAAAAAGCCTTGGTGAAGTGCCGTGTTCAGAGAGAGGAGCCCAGCGAGAGGAATCAGTCCAGGCGCCCTCCTTCAAATCAGGATTAGCTGGCGAAGAGGTGTCAGGAAGAGGTGGAACCACCCACTTCCCCTCAAAAGAGTAAGATATGACAGTGGATGGTTTCCTGGAGTCTGGAGACGCAGGCTACGTGAATAGCCTTGAATAGAAAACGATCTCCTGGACTAAGGGGCCAAGTCATGGGCTCAGGTATGGACCTATAGCTATCTGAGTGCCCAGCCCTAAGTGCCCTGTTACAATCCCAGACATCACTGTCTCTCTGCTCTCTCTGAGCTCACGTTCTAGAAAATAAGATTATTTTCCTTTTTTTACCCAAATTTAAATTTCATTCCCAGAGCTATATAATGCCATGGAAGGACTCACGTAATTTTATGGTCTTTTAAAAGGATCATTTTAATGGATAGTAAAACCTCACACACTGAACACCTCATTAATTCCCAGACAAGCTTGAAAATTTTGGTATAATCCAGGAGTTCAGTGTTCAAAGTACATTATATAATTTGGGCCTGTTGTGAATCTAAATTTTTCATCACTTTGCTTCAATTTTAGCTACTGATGTTGATATATCAATATTGACCATGTACAACACTAAGAAAGTTAAACTGATTTTCTTTAAAAATGTTTTTTCCTTTAATTTGGGCTTAACTGATTCAAACGTGACCTTTTTGCATCCGAGTCAGCAGGGGTTTGGGTAATAAAGTTTGTTGAAATGGTCAATTTAGTGAGTTGTAAAAATACAAACTTCTTTAATGTCATTTTCCATTTTGTTTTAAATATTATACTCATATTTTGTAAATTATAATTGTACTTGTTACTATTAACTGTAAATATTTATTACATTAAAAATGTGCTCTGTATTAAATAACTCGGAACAAGTTCCAGGTGTGGTACTTAGTATAAATAATGTCATGGCTTGGATTTGCCCAGACTCCTTAGAGTAATGAATTATTTATAAGAAATTCACAATAATAATGTGGATGATTCAGATCCTTTTAAATGTACAAACTTAACTGTGTGACCATGTAAAATTTTGTCTGTGAATCGTGCTCATTGATTGTACTCTTATTTTTCAAGAAATGTTCCCAGTGCTATCCCATTGTACCTGGTCTGTATGACATTAAGTCAAATCCAGCGTAGTAAGCTGAATATTCAAGTCACAGAAGATAAGACATGTGTTTTATTTCTTAATATAATAAAGCATAATTTATGAAATGGACAGATGCATGTATGCAATGTTCAATAAAAATATAACTGTTGCATGAATGTAGTCTGTGGCTATATGCCCCATAGTTCCTTGGTTCCAGAACCATCTATCAATACACCAGAAGCACCCAGGCTGCTTGTTGCAAAAGGCAGATTCCCCAGTTCGATCCCTGTTGACTCTGGAACATCTGAGAGCGTGGCCTAAAAATCTGCATTTTAAAGCACCCTAGGGGGTTCCTTAGAACGTGAGAGTTTTGTTTCATTAAACTTTTAAAATACGTATTTAACTTTTGAATAAGTAAGCCATTCTCGTGATTCAAAATTGAAAACACAGAAAGGTATTCAGTGAAAAGACACTAGGCTACTGCAGTCCCCTGTCCTCACAGTTCTCGGCATCCGTCACCACGTTCCTCCAAAGGGTGGCCATTGTTATTAGTTCCTTACATGTGTATACCCCTGAACATTATTTGTGCATATGCAAATAAATGCAAATATATGTTTTCCTGTATCCCACCACCGTTTTACCTTTTACAGAAATGGTAGCATATTATATGCATTGTTTTGCCTCTTGCTTGCTTCACTACACACTGTATCTTGGCAATCTTTCCATATCATTATATAAAGTTCTTCCTCATTCTTTCTTTCCTTTTTTTTAAAAAAAAATTTATTTATTTATTTGGTTGTACCGGGTCTTAGTTGCGGCACGCGGGCTCCTTAACTGTGGCGTGCAAACTCTTAGTTGTGGCATGCGTGTGGGATCTAGTTCCCTGACCAGGGATCAAACCCAGGCCCCCTGCGTTGGGAGCGCAGAGTCCTAACCACTGCGCCACCAGGGAAGTCCCCTCATTCTTTCTTACACCTACAGAGTATCTCCTAATTTATTTATCCAGTCTGCCATTGATGAACATTTAGGTTGTTTCCAATATTTTGCTATTACGAACACTGTTGCAGTGAATCACATATATAATTTCATGCATGAGCAAGTGTTGGAAAAAGAAATCCTAAATGGGGAACTGTGGAACCAAAGACCATGTATCTTAATATTTTTGACAGTTATTCCAAATTTTTCTCTTTAGGGCTTGAATACCAAAGTTTGAGAGCCTCTGCTTTCCGGGATAATCCTAATCATCAGAGAGCAGGAAAGCCGCAAAGAAACGACACAACAGCTGGCCGCAAATGGGGGCTGTCCATGCTCCCTGCGCCCTAGGTGAGAAGGGGTAACCAGGCATGCCCATCAGATGCGGTCAGCCAATTCCGGGAGGGGCACACTGCCAGCCAGGCCCAGGGGCTCCAGCGTGTGGAGGTGTGTATAACCACCACCATGGGGTCATCTTGGGAGAAGGCTCTCTATTCTCAGGTATATCACCACCTCCCCTGCCACACACCCCACCCTTGTGAAGTATAGCACGTACACCCCCTGGTTAAATTGTAAATGCTCTCTGAAAGTGTCAACGCTTTAAATAGCTAAAAGTGATGATTCATATTTGTGCCTGAAGTAGACTCTATCTCTAGTTCTTCTGGATTACATGGGAAGACTAAAATCTTTGAGGCACCCAGGGCATAAAAACCCAAATTGACATTTAAGATTGATCCATGTTAATTGCTCAGAGCTCCACCCAAAGCACAGGTGATTTTTCCTATTAGAAACTCTGAAGCATGCTGCCTACTATGTCAGAAAAGAAAGCTTTATTAATGCACAGATTGTAGTTTGAGAATTTAATGTTCTCTTAGAGTCATGGATTATTGAACTTGAAAGACACCCCAGAGAATGCCCAGACCCAACCCTACATCTCACAAATGAGGAAGTTAAAGGAAAGTGTCATGATTTGTGTTTCCACACGTCATCAGGCTTTGGGAAAATGAAAACTAATTGGCTTGGAGATGACTTAGATGAGGAGAGGTCACCAGGCCCTTCTGCTAGAGGGAAGGTGAATCATGCAGGACTGTCCTATCACACACCAGGCAGAGAACCTTCCTGTTCACTGGGGTCAATATTGAGAAACAAGAGAAATGGGATAATATGTTGTCAAGAGAACGACACAAAAGCAGGAGTCCTTCCCCTTAAATATGGACTGAACTGTGCTCAGTATTACAGAAATGAATTTATAAAAGCACAGCCCCCTTCCCAGAGCTGAGATTAAGGAGGCCAAGCATTTTGCTTCCTATCACTTGTCAACTTTGACACCTACCCAGTGTGTTACCCAGTGTGTCCCTCCCACCTCAGTGCCTCTCAGAGGGACTAGACTAGCTCTGACTCGCTAGGGTGCTGTTTGCTAGAACACTCTCTGTTGGTGTGTCCACTCTTGAGGAGTTTCCCAGGATATTGCAAAAGTATGGTCAGTGGACCAGCCGTGTCGCCATCACCTGGTAGCTAGTTGAAAATGCAGACTCTGTGCCCGGCCCCACACCTATTGCATCAGAATTCTAACAGATGCCCAAGTGAATCCCATGCATATTCAATTTGTGGTCACTGGCAGAGGACATCATCTACTGTGAAGAAGTCCACACTGGGCTTGAGTTCAATTCAACACCTTAGTCATTTGGACCTAAACTCTGCCCATACAGAGTGGCAAGGTCCCCCAGCGTCCCATCCCTGCTCTCTGAGAGCTGGGAGTATACGAGTTGAGGACATCAGCCTTGCAGGACTGCTCGCCCTTATCGACCTAGAGTCATCTTAGAACTCACCACACAATTGTTTTTCCTTTCTGGGTGGTACACAAATGAGGTCAACCAACAGTGGCCGTTGTCTGTTGTACTCAAGTCATGCCTTACTCAGAATGACTAATTTTACCTGATAGCAACTAATGGGACATGTCATGCTTCCCACGTTCCCATGAGAAACCTTTGTAAAACCACAACAGCAACAACAAAAAGTTGTATCTGCTTGTTGCTTAATGTTTCTTTTAAAGAACTGAGAGCTATCTGCCCATTAAACCCACCTCAAAGAAGGTACTGCTTTCCTGATTAGATGTTGCTTTTCCAATTTTACCTAGGTCAAAAGAGGTTGTTCTAAGTCCAGTGTACCTGCCTTTTCAGAAGTGGAATCCTGACTGCAGGCAAAAGCTTCTTTGCTGTTCCTTTAAAGCAGGGGGTGCAGTTCTGCTTGAACAAATGAAAAAGAAAAACATCTCACGAGCCAAGGGCTAAAACCAGTTGGGTCCTATCTGAATGTCGTGGCAAGGATGAAGGGGCATCACCCCCTTACTGGTCTCTAGGTCTCTTGAAGTTTCTGCCTTGTTGCACATTTTAAGAGAAAAGGGATCACTCCAAATTGTGCAGGTGCCTAATAATGAAAGCCAGTCCTCCTTTGATGCCAACTGGTTATTTATATTCACGACCAAAATCACTGTCTCTCAAGATCCTTCACCTCTTTTTGTGGACCCTTTGCCTTCTAAGGGCCGTCAAAACTCCCCCAATCACTTAAGTTCAAAACCTCACCATCGTCTCTGGCTCCATCCATTCACCACCACCCACATCCAACTAGCCCCCAACGCCTGCAAATGACCATCCAAAACGTCTCGGGTAGCAGCCGTTTCCCAAAGGCTATGTTCTTCCAGTTCAAAAATACTTCTTCTGCTCCAGGGCCCCACACTTCTCCATGATCCACAAGCTAAGGGAGTAAGTCCCCAGAGCAGGGGTCTCTGAGGCTGGATAGTGGAGGCCATTCTGATGGCTTGGCACCCATGTCACGCCCAACTTGTTATAATTTTGACCCTCACCCCTGAATCTGCCCGCCACATGTCACTGCCCTAGATAAGATATGCTCCTTGCTTAAACCCTTGCAAATAGTCCCTAACTGGCTCTTATTTTCTATCTATTCTTCACGTTTCTTCTAGATTATGCTTCCTTATGTATACCTCTAATCATGTTGCTCTCATGCCCACATTCTGTTACTGTCCCTTTTCCTGAGACAAAATCCAATGTTTCTGGCCTGGATGTCAACTCCCTACTCCCCAAGCTTGTGTCCCACGCGCTACCCTTCCCCCTGCACCTAGAGAGTTCTTCCATCCACACTTTGCTCCTGAGTGGTCCCCGACACCTCTATAGCCCACTGCTTCTCAACCTGGGCCACCCTTAGAATCATCTGGGGAGCTTTAACAAAGCCTGATGCCCAGGCCCTGCCCCAGAACAACTGAGTCAGAATCTCTGGGTTGGGGGAAGAACCAGGCATCCCTATTCCAAGCTCCTCAAGTGATTGCAATGAGCAGGCAAGGTTGAGGACCACCTCACCTGCAATGCCCTCTTGGATCTCAGCCGGCCTGAATCCACCCCATCCCTCAAAGCTCAGCTCCTGTGTTCTCCCTCCGAGAAGCCCTCCTGCTCTCCTCTGCTCACACAGCACTTCCTCTGTGGGTCCCAGCTTTTATCATACCCTGCCTTGAATTATATTTACTTGTGTGAATGCTGGTCTCTCCTGGTAGATCAGGGACTGACAGTCATTTTCTATAAAGGGCCAGAGAGTAAATATTTTAGGCACTGTGGGACGTACAGTCTCTGTCAAGACTACTCAACTGTGCCCTTGTAGCATAAAAGTAGCCACAGAGGGCTTCCCTGGTGGCGCAGTGGTTGAGAGTCCGCCTGCCGATGCAGGGGACACGGGTTCGTTCCCCGGTCCGGGAAGATCCCACATGCCGCGGAGCGGCTGGGCCCGTGAGCCATGGCCGCTGAGCCTGCACGTCCGGAGCCTGTGCTCCGCCACGGGAGAGGCCACAGCAGTGAGAGGCCCGCGTACTGCAAAAAAAAAAAAAAAAAAAAAGTAGCCAAAGATAATACGTAATGGATGAATGTGGCTGTGTTTTAAGTAATCTGTATTTGCAAAAACAGGTGGTGGGCTAGATTTTGGCCTGAGAGCTGTCATTGCTGACCCCTGCATGAGACTAACATAGTACTTTAGGGGCAGCAATCTTTTCTCCTCCCTCCCTCCCTCCCTCCCTTCCTTCCCTCTCCCTCCCCTCTCCCCCTCCTCCTCAAAAAAATCCAAAAAACCCCTTTGCGGAGCTCTATGTGGCCAGTCTCTCACAACCACAGCCTCCAGCACGAGCAGGCAAAGTGAAGTAGGAAGAGTCAGCGTTCATCAATTCTGCCTTTTAGGCAAATATTAATATTTACCTAACTTACTCCCTATAGAACTGTCAAATGATTCCAACTGCAGTGCACAGAATCACTCACCGACAGTGAGAATGCATTTCCTATGCCAGGACTAATTTCCAGCAGTACGTGGACTCCCTTCTACGGTGCTGTAGGCTGGAGAGCACCTTGAGAAGGTTAGTAAGGTGCAGGCATCTGAATAGAAGTCAGTGTCTGTAAGAGGCAGCTGTCCAGTTTACAAACCCAGACTGGAGGAAAGCACTCTGATTAGCAGAACCAACTGACATTGACCTAATCCACCCTTATTAAAAAAACTATGCCTGCTCCAGACATGAGTGAAAGGAACCAGGGCTCCCTGGCCTGTAACCACAGACAGGTGAGGCTTCTGTCAAAGTTGTTATAAGGTGTCTTAATCCATTCGGGCTACTGTAACAAAAATACCATTGACTCCGTAGCTTATAAACAACAGAAATTCATTTCTTACAGCTCTGGCGGCTGGAAAGTCCAAAATCAAGGTGCTGGGGATTTGGTGTCTGGTAAGAGCCCACTTCCTGGTTCAGAGATGGGGCTTTCTAGCTGTGTCCTCACACAGTGGAAGGGGTAAGAGAGCTTCCTCAGGTTGCTTTCTGTAAGGGCACTAATCCTGTTCACGAGGACTCTACTCTCATGACCTAGTCCTGTCCCAAAGGCCACCGTTCATAATATCATCACCTTGGAGGCTAGGATTTCAACATATGAATTTGGGTGGCAGCGGGGTGTGAGGACAAAGACATGGGGGTTCATTTCCATTAGGAAATATGCTGGTGAAAGAGGTGCAAAGACAAAAGTAAACTTACTCACGCACACTCCCAGAGAGTGGCTTATTTGAAATAAAACCACTCTCACACTATCCCAGTCATCCCAGCCTTGTATCTCTTAATTCCCCTTTCTTCTCTCTACTTCAAAATGTATCTCAGGCAGTAAGAAGAAAGACTGTGTACAAACTACTGGACTGGAATACACAGACGGAGCAATAAGAATACCAAAGAAAATGAAAAATATGAATAAAGAAAAAAGATAATATTTAGTGACCACATGATCATCTATATATGCAATGTCAGATCACCTTGAAAGGACAGAGGCTCATAACATCTTGAGGTGCTACCCCTTCACTGTAGGAAGTTCATATATTCGAACTGAAGTAACCTAAGAGGCTAAGCCTGGCTGGTGAAGGAGGGGAGCGGTCAGCTTGCTGTTTCTCCCACAGCGTGCCACCTGCCCTGGGCCTCTTGCCTTGAGGGCCAGCTGCCTCATCGCTCATCACTCCAGGACAAGGAACCATTATCTGTCAGATTTACAGAAAGGGAAACTGCTTAAAAGTTTGCAGGGATGTGGCATTTCCCAGGAAGCCTTTAATCAAAGAGACAGGAGCCAAAATGAGGACCCCCATGTAGGAGAACTGGAAAGACCAACCCCGCAGAACATAGACAACCCACAGAGCCCAGCCTACGGCTGCTCCGAGACCTACAGGGTCCAGGCAGGCCTGAGAGGCTGAGCATCCCCTCACTTGCCCTTAGGACCCGCAGGACCGGGAGGGCCTCGGTCTAAGGAGGGCGCCCTCAGGTCAGCAGAGAGCGGAGTGTGAGCCTCTGACAGACATCGAGGTGAGGACCCGGAATGAAGAATGAGGAAAGGACTCAGAGCAGCGGGGTCCCGTAGAGCCCTGCCCTGGCTGTCGCCCATGGAGGTCTGGAACAGCCGTGGCTGGATCTGGGTCACCCTGACTGCCAGCTCAGAGGTTCCAGAAAGGTGAGGGTCTTGATCCGAAGCGAGCAGCCCCAGGTCAGCTGAGGGTGGCATCCCAAGAGCGGGCCTGACACCACAGCGCTCGGGGGCAAGGTGAGGATGGTGAATGAGGAGTGAGGGAGCCACCCCCCAGGACATAGGAGGCCCCGCGAGTCTCTCCCCTCCCGCCTCAGCTGAGCACCGGGGGAAGCCCAGGGAAGAATCCTCATTTGGGCCTGGAGGGTCACAGGGAGAGGAGGGCTTTGGTTTAGTGAGGTGGCTGCAGTTCTATAGCGGTTCAACAAGAATAAAGGTTAGCGGTCTGAGCACTGTGAGGGGATCCCCCCCAACGAGCAGAGAGGTTCACACAGAGTCCCAGTTGTTCTTATCCCTGGACCGCCCACGGCAGAGCGCTCAGCTCAGGAGCCCTTCATTTTTGCCTGGAGAGTCACAGGGATTGGAGGGCCTTGGGATAAGGGGGGGCCCCAGTTTTGCAGAGGGAGGAGCTTTAGCCCCAATTGGTACCCGAGTTACGGCCCTGAATACTAAAGGACTTCTCCCCAAAACAGGGGGCCTGTCAGAGTCCCAGCCCTGTCCTTGGTCTTAGGAGACCTGAGGCAGGGGTAACCAGATGTGCCACGGCCAATGTCCTAAGGACTCATTGCAGTGAGGACCTTGGTTGGAGGCTGCAGAGGGAGGAGTCCCGATACGTATCAGTGGGGTCCCAAACAGACCTGCCCCTGCTGTGGGCCCTCAGAGGTCCTGCACAGCCTTGAATGGATGTGGTTCACCCTTTCTCCTTGGGGAATCCGAAAGGTGGGGGACCGTGGTCTGCTGGACACAGACTCAGGAAAGTGGAGGGTAGATAAAATATCTTAGTATTCTTTGGCCTTTAGGCTCTCCAAGGATTGAGAACCCTTAATCACAACACTAGCAGGGAAAAACAGGAGCGCCTTTTCTTTTCTGGGTTAAGATTAATAAACAAAGTCAGAAATTTCAAGACATCGGTGCATTGAGGGATTTGATATCACTCTTTTTTTTTAACTCTGAAATCTATAGTGCATATAGAAAAGCATATAAAATATGCATGTAGAGTTTAAAGAATAATTACGTGAACACCTATGTACCCACTTGTACATTAAGAAATAAAACATTGCCAATACCTCAGCAACCCCCAGTGGTCCTTTCCCAATGGCATATCCCTTCCTACCTGGTATGGATTGAATGATTATGCCCCCCAAAATTCGTATGTTGAAGCCCGAATGTCATGGTATTTGGAGGTGGAGCCTTTGGGGAAGTAATTAGGTCTTGAGGGTGGAGTCCTCATGATGGGATTAGTAGCCTTAAAAGAAGAGGAAGAGAGCTAGCCCTCTCTCCACCTTGTGAGGACATGACAAGAAGACAGCCATCAACAAGCCAGAAAGAGAGTCCTAGCGAAGAACCAAATCTGCTTGCACCTTGATCTTGGACCTCGCAGCCTCCAGAATTGTGAGATAGATGTTTGTTGTTTAAGCGCCCCAGTCTATGGTAATTTGTTATAGCAGCTGGAGCTAAGACACTACCCCAGAGGTAACCACTATTTTGAATCTTGTGTTACTTGTTTTCTTACTTTTCTTTTTCCCAACTTTGAATGTGTTCCTGAACAATTTAATCCTTTGTCCAGTTTTACCTGCTTTTGAACTTTGAGTGGAACTACATTGTAGGTAATCATCTGTGACTCGCTTTCTTTCCTCCCTATTATGTTTGTGATAGTCACCTGTGTTGAAGCATGTGCTTCTAGTTTGTTCATCCTCATTGCTGTATAGCATTCTGTTTTGTGCCAGTCTCAGCCTATCAATAACCAATGTTGTGGTTGGACTCGCCCTTCTAGTTTTTATTATGATGACAAGATGCCCTTCAGCAATAACCATCAGGAAACTGAAAAAATAAAGGTTTATTACTTACAGGACCTGGAAATTACACAGCACACCTGGGGCCACACAACGAGGTCATAGGTAGAGGGAGGGGGAGAGAGAGAGGGAGAGAGAGGGAGAGAGAGAGAGAGAGGGTGAGAGAGAGAGAACACAGGACTGGGGTTCTGCTTTTGTTGGGGTCGGGGCACTAGGGTTTTGAGGGCTCACTCTTTATTGGTGAATTTAAAACATAAGTGGGGGGATTTAAAGCACAGGAAGAGAAAACAAAAAGCAGCCCAAATGGTCAGTTATTGAAATCAACCAAGATCTCTAAAACAAAGGAAACTTGAGGGGGGCGGGGTCGGTGGTCAGCTGGGCTCTTTATCTAGTCTTCTGGCTGGTGATGTGTTTATTCAAGATAGCCCTCTTTGAAGTGGGCTGTCAAAGCTTCAGTCAGGTCCTTGCATTACAAAAACAAAAGCCAACTGTCAGGGCTTACACTGCATGTTCCCGTGTCTAAATATACCATAATGTATTTATCCACTTTACTTTGGTTAATATTTGAGTTGTTTAATGCTGCTGTGAATATTTTTGTAGATATCCTCTGGTTCACCTGCACAAGAGTTTTTCTAAGTTTCCTATTTAGTAGTGGAGTACTGGGCCGTAGGGCATGCATAAGTTTAACTTCAGTAGGTGATGCCTAACTCTTTCCAAAGTGGTGGTACTCATTTTCACCACAGTAGGAGAGAATGTGTTGATCTATATTTTTCACCAATGTTTGGTATCTTTCCACTTTTTAATTTTTGTTCATTTGATGTGTAGTGATGTCTCATTGGGGTTTTAGTTTGCATTTCTGTTTACTAATGAGGTTGGTGGCCTTTCCAGATGTTCATTGTCCATTTGGATATTCTCTTGTGAAACATCTGTTTAAATTCTGTACTCATTTTTCAGGTGGGTGATTTCCTTATTGACTTTTATATGAGTTCTTTACATATTCTGGATATAATCCTCACACAGTTAATATGTTTTGTAAATATCATCTCATACTACATGACTTTCGTTTTTTTCATAATTTTTATGGTGAGTTTTAAAGAAGTCTTTAATTTTAAGAATTTCTCTCAAATTTATCAATGCCTTCCTTAAAATTTTGTGGGGTTTTTTTTTAATTAATTAATTTATTTTTGCTGTGTTGCGTCTTCGTTTCTGTGCGAGGGCTTTCTCTAGTTGTGGCAAGCGGGAGCCACTCTTCATCGTGGTGCGCTGGCCTCTCACTATCGCGGCCTCTCTTGTTGCGGAGCACAGGCTCCAGACGCGCAGGCTCAGTAGTTGTGGCTCACGGGCCTAGTTTCTGCGCGGCATGTGGGATCCTCCCAGACCAGGGCTCGAACCCGTGTCCCCTGCATTAGCAGGCAGATTCTCAACCACTGCGCCACCAGGGAAGCCCAATTTTGTGGTTTTTATTTCTTGTTTACAAAATCCTGCCCTACTTTAAGATGATAAAATATTCTTTCATATATTCTTCTGAAGCTTTGTTATTTTGCCTTTCATATTATTTCTTTAATTCAACTGGCATGAATCTTTGGAAAAGTTGTGAGAAGTGTATTACATTTCTATTTTATCCATATTCAATATCAATTACTGAAAAATTCATCCTCTCCCCAATGATATGTGCCTCCCGTCATGCACTAAGAGTCCACACATTAGTGTATTTGAGGGCTCTGTGTTTTTTAATTGGTTTATTTGTTTATCCCTGAGCCAACACTACATTGTTTTAATCATTATAGCTTTATAGTAAGCCTTGCTATCTGGGAGGGTAAATCCCTCCATCTTGATAGCGACAGAGTAAAGAGACAAATTAGGTAATTAAATAGTTAATCCCACGAGGGTACTGTAAGTAAAGAAAAAAGTATGGGAGACCCCTGTAAGTTAATGATCACTCAAGAAAACAGGTTTACTTAACCACAAAACCGAGCAGGCTTGCTTAGCAACAAAACCATGTGACAGAAGCACGAAACATGCCCCCAAACAATAAAACAATGGTGGCATGAGACCTATATCCTGCCCAGTGAGCTAAGTTAATGATCCCTAGGACATGCTCTCTGTACACATAAAAAACGGTAATTTATGGAAAGGTGCTCATTGTACAGAGACCTGAAATAATTTTTACAGACCTGGCTTGACCATGTAGGGACAAAAAAACTCCCCTGCCCAACGTGGAGGAGGAGCTGATGATGGAAGCATGACGTCTACTCAAGAGTGAAGAAGAAAGTGGTCTTTCACACCCCCACCCCCACTTTTCCTTGGATTATAAAACTGTAGCCCCCTAAGTTCTGGCGGCACGGCACCCTCTCACCCGCCTGCCTGCTTGTAAGCCTCACGAGCGTCCTATTCTAAGAAATCACTTCTTAGCTATCACTTTGCCTCTCACTGAATTCTTTTGCACTGAGACATAAAGAACTGGGCTCCTCGGAGTACCCCGAAATGACCCATATCGGTTTCGATATCACTCTTCTTCTTCAAAAGTTTCTTTTTTCTTCTTGGCCCTTTATACTCTTCCACATAAATTTTATTTTTACTTAATTTATATTTTTGGTGAAGGAAAGTGCTGCATTTATTGTAAGGCACCAGACAATGAGTCCAGGACAGCTAATGTTCAAAAACACCTGAGCTCCCCAATGGGTTTCAGGGAGGCATTTTTAAAGGCAAGGTGAGGGAGGGGAGTCCCAGGGTATGTGATCAGCTCGTGCACAATTCTGTGATAGGCTGATGGTGAGGTAAGAGGGCGGTGTCACAGGGGTTAACTTTATCAATCCCGAGGCTCCAGTAAGTCTGGGGGGTACGTGTTTATGGTCATCAAGTAGTTAACCTCTTCCATTTGGTGGTGGCTTCAGCATCTGTAAAACAACTCAGGAAATCTGCATCACATACTGTTATCTAGGTACTTCCGAGAGGAGCCACAGCAGAGGACTTGGGGGGAGGGGTCTGGCCTGGGAAGGCCCCATAGGTCCTGCTTGGTTACAAGAGCATCGAAGTGCTTGTGTTCAAGAAACCCTTATTTTACTTAATAATGGCCCGAAAGTGCAAGAGTAGTGATGCTGGCAATTCGGAGTTGCCAAAGAGAAGCAATAAAGTTCTTCCTTTAAGTGAAAAGGTGAAAGCTCTTGACTTAATAAAGGAAAAAAAATACAAACATATGCTGAGGTTGCTAAGATATAGTAAGAACAAATGTTCTGTGTATGCAGTTGTGAAGAAGGAAAAAGGAAATTTGTGCTAGTTTTGCCGTCACACCTCAAACTGCAAAAGATACGGCCACAGTGTGTGATAAGTGCTTAGTTAAGAGATGGAAAAGGCATTAAATTTGCACAATATTTAGAGAGAGAGAGAGCCACATTTATATAACTTTTATTACAGTATTCTGTTATAACTGTTCTGTTTTATTGTTATTGCTGTTAATCTCTTACCGTGGCTAATTTATAAGTTAAACTTTATCACAGGTACGTATGTACATGAAAAACTTTATACATAGAGTTTAGCTCTATCCTCAATTTCAGGCATCCACTGGAGGTCTTAGAACATATCCCCCACAGGTAAGGGGGATCTACTTATTTCCTTAGGTATTTAATATTTTTTCATACTCTATAATGGAATTGCAAATTTTTCGTTGTTGGTATATGAAAATACGATTTTTGTTGATTGATCTATCCAGAGACCTACCTAGCTAAAATAATTTACTAGTTCTATCGGTTTGTATGTAGATTCTTTTGACTATTTTTTTAATCTAAATATTCTCATAAACTGCAAATAATAAAAGTTTTACTTTCCTTAAAAACAAAACAAACAAAAAGCAAAAAAGCGGGGCACCAGACATTAAAGCTGGGGCACCTGACGTAAAACCGGGCGACTGACATAAAACTGGCACCTGACGTAACCCCGGTGCCTGACGTAAAACCGGGTGCCTGATGTAAAACCAGGCGACTGCCGTAAACCCTGCGCCTGACAGAAACCCAGCACCTGAGGTAAAGCCAGGTGACTGACGTAAAGCCAGCGCCTGACATAAAGCTGGCACCTGACCTAAAACTGGGTACCGGATGTAAAACCGTGACACCTGACGTATTACCGGGTACCTGACGTAAACCTGGGACCTGACATAAAACTGGAGCACTTGATGTAAACTCTGGGGAACGTGACGTAAAACCCGGCACCTAACCTGAAACCGGGTACCTGGCCTAAATCTGGGGCACCTGACGTAAAACCAGGTGACTGACGTAAAACCGGCGCCTGACGTAACCCCGGTGCCTGACGTAAAGCCAGGCGCCTGAAGTAAAACTGGGTGACTGCCGTAAACCCAGTGCCTGCCGTAAAGCCGGGCGACTGACATAAAGCCGGAACCTGACCTGGCACCTGACCTAAAACCGGGTACCGGATGTAAAACCGTAACATCTGACGTATTACGTGGGACCTGACATAAAACTGGGGCACTTGATGTAAACCCTGGGGCACCTGACCGAAAACCGGGTACCTGGTGTAAAGCTGGGGCACCAGACGTAAAACCGGGCAACTGCCGTAGACCCAGGGCCTGACGTAAAGCCAGAGACTGACGTAAAGCCAGACTACTGACGTAAAACCGGCGCCTGACGTACACCCGGCACCTGACATAAAGCCAGGTTCCTGACGTAAAACTGGGCACCAATGTAAAACCATGACATCTGATGTATTACTGGGTACCTGACGTAAACCTGGGACCTGACATAAAACTGGGGCACTTGATGTAAACCCCAGGGCACTTAACGAAAACCCAGCACCTGACCTAAAATCGGGTACCTGACGTAAAGCTGGGGCACCTGACCTAAAACCAGAGACCTTGACGTAAAGCTAGTGCCTGACGTAAAATCGGAAGCCTGACGTAAAGCTGGCACTGACGTAAAACCGGGCGCCAGACGTAAAGCTGGCACGTGACGTAAAGCCACGCGATCGACGCAAAACCGACTCCGGACGTAACCCCGGCGCCTGACGTGACACCGGGCGACTGCCGTAAACCTGGCGCCTGATGTAAAGTCAGCACCTGACGTAAAACTGGGCGCCTGACGTAAAACCGGAAACCTGACGTAAAGCGGGCACTGACGTAAAACAGGGCGCCAGACGTAAAGCTGGCACGTGACGTAAAGCCACGCAATCGACGCAAAACCAACTCCGGACGTAATCCCGGCGCCTGACGCGAAACCGGGCGACTGCCGTAAACCTGGCGCCTGACGTAATGCCGGCACCTGACGTAAAATCGGGCGCCTGAAGTAAAGCCGGGTACGTGGCATAAAACTCGGCAGCAGTCTAAAACTGGGGCACTTGACGCAAGTCCAGGGCACCTGATGTAAAGCAGGGGCACCTGGTGTAATAACGGGGCACCAGATGTAAAGCTGGGGGACCAGACATAAAACCAAGCACCTATGTCAAACCGTGGACCTGACGTATACTGGGGCACCAGAGGTAAAACCGGGCTCCTGACGTAAAACCGGGTATCTGACATGTGTGAAAACTCCCTCCTGGGAGCGCCTGGCCCTGGAAGGAAGGCACAGAGATGCCGCCCGCCTGTCTCCTTCGTAGAGAACCCCAGCAGGCTCCCGAATGTGTCCAATCAGACGCCTGCCCCTCAGGCCGATGCTTCAGGACCAGCAAACAGAGCCTCTCCCACACCGTCCGGAGGCAGCTTCGGCACTGGGCCCTGGGCCGGTGAGTCTGAGCGCAATCCTTACAGAACTGTTAGCTTCTCGGATGGCTGTAGTGTGGGTCTCCTGAAGTGAGCCCTGTTGGTTTTCAAAGTTAGATATTTGGGGGGGCTCATGTCTCAGGTGCAGGCCTTAAAAGCTGGGGGTGCCCCATGGGGAGTTCAGAGCCTTCACAGGGAGAAGCTCGGGGTTTGAGTTCCCTCCTGACTGCGAGTTGCTGCTCAGGGGTGGCGTTTATGGCGATCTGTGTCCAGCCTCTCCTACCCCCTCCCTGTCTCCTTCTCTCCTTCACCTGAGGCGTAGGCGCTGCTCAGCCCGTTTTCAGGTTGTTTTCGAGAGAAAGTTGTTGCATATGTAGCTGTAGGTGCGGTGTGTATGTCACTGTCTTGGACTGGAATCTCCTTAATAAGATTTTCTTGAATGTTCTATGTTCCACTGCTTTTGTTTCTTTTAACAGGAAACGGAGGCCAAAAGTGGTCCAAGAGATTGTAGTACAACACAGGGGCATTGGTATCAAGATACTGGCGTCTTGATTTACAAGCCGGCGTCCCATCCTGTTGGTGTTTTGAATCACTTTAAGCAGGACCTTTCACGTAAATTTTAGAATCAGCTTGCCAATATCCAAGATTGTTGGAGTTTTTTGGGGTTTTTTTTTGCGGTACGCGGGCCTCTCACTGTTGTGGCCTCTCCCGTTGCGGAGCACAGGCTCCGGACGCGCAGGCTCAGCGGCCATGGCTCACGGGCCCAGCCTCTCCGCGGCATGTGGGATCTTCCCGGACCGGGGCACGAACCCGTGTCCCCTGCATCGGCAGGCGGACTCTCAACCACTGTGCCACCAGGGAAGCCCGATTGTTGGAGTTTTGATTGCTATGAATTTAACTATAGATCAGTTTGAGACTTTGTACCCTGACAATACTGAGTCTTCTAATCCGTGAATGTGCTATATTTCTCTAATGATTTGTCTTTCATAATTTTCATTGAGGCTTTATAATTTACTCCACATTGTTTGATTTAGAGGCACATATATTTTTGATGGTATCAATATTATACATGGGAATCTCATTCCCTCCCAATTTTTTTAATTGATAAAAAGAAATGTGAGAGATATATATGTATGTATATATCATACATAGTTAAGTAATCTTATTAAAGTCCCTTAATTGATTTTCATTTATATGTGCATAGTTTAGACTTTTTTATAAACATAAATCACATCCCCTGTAAATAATGATATTTTGTTTCTTCCTTTCCAATTTACCTTATGTTTGTTTTTCATGCCCTACTGCACTGACTAGGACATCAGCACAATGTTTAATGGAAATGATGAGTGAACCCCTCACCTTGTATCTGAACATCAGCGGGAAGGCTTTTAGAATGTCCTCATTGACTATATTTGCTATAGCTTTTTGTATTAGATTGAAAAATATAAAAATCAGTGACATTTGACCATTTTTGATTTACAAAAACAGTGATTTCATATATTTTAACATAATAGTTGCTCTTACCAGGTTAAAGTAGTTCCCTCCTATTCTGATGTTTTCTAAAGGTTTGGGATAATTTTTTATGTTGATATTATAAATGGTGCTGGGTTTTTTCAAATGCTTTTTCTGCATCTACTGAGTTAACATATATTTTCACGTTTTCTTGTTAATGATTGATTTCTGAGTACTAAAACAGTCTTGTGTTTCTGGATTAAACTCAACATTTCTTATTTAATATTTTGTATTTATGTTCTGGAATGAACGCGTCCTGTGAAAGTGAATTATGAATTCATGTTGAATGAATTATGTGCTGTGACTCCACTTTATTATACTGTTTGTTCAAATATTACCAGTGCCTATTTGCTTTCTCTTTGCCATCTATAATCCTGATTAGCTGTATATTAGTTTTCTTATGCTGTTCTCCATATCTTTTAACCTCTCTTCCACATTTTCCTCGTGTTTGTCTTTCTCTTATGCATTCTGGTTAATTTCTTCAGATAAATCTTCCAGTTTATTAGTTTTTTTCTGCAACTGGGTCTGATTTCTGTTAAGGTCCTCTTTTGAGTTGTTTATTTATAACTTCTAGAAGTTCCATTTCAAATCTGCACGGCCATTTTTCACAATCTCTTGTCCCCTGAATGTATTTTTTAAATTACTCATTATTTATTTAAGTATAGTAACCATTAGCTTTTTCATATTCTGTGACTAATGTGTGAAATCTTTGTAAGTCTGTTACTCCTTGTTGTTATTTTTTTCTGCTATTTCTCACTCGTGGTACCATACTTTCTTGACTTTTTTTATGATTTCTTTTGTCTCTTGCTTGTATTCCTTAAAAATTGTATTTGCTGGAATCCTTGGAGATTTGGAATACACTTCCTAGTATAGGGAGAATTGGCTTTTGCTTTTTTTTCTATTGGAGTATAATTGCTTCACAATGTTGTGTTAGCTTTTGCGGTACAGCGAAGTGATTCAGCTTGGCTTTTACTTTCATCTGCCAGTTGTGGGCACTTATCAAGCCTGTCTTAAACCACTTGATTGGTTTCAGGTTTTGTTGAACACCCATATGTGTTATAAGAAATATGAATTTGGGCTGCCTAGGCTCTAAAGGGGCAGCTTATGATTGCATTTTCCTGAGGGCATCTCTTCCCTCTCTTCTCAGTGCAAAGATTTAGAGAGCAATTTTCATTGCAGTCCCTTGAGACAATAGCCCTTTGGGTTCCCAGTGTTATGACTGGGCCTTCTGTTAGACTCTTCCTTTTAGGCAGGCCCTTGGTTTCTTCTATATCCGTTCCACACAGGAGTGTGACACTGAAGTTCAAGTTCACATCAGTTTGGCCACCACTCTCAATGTCAAAGACTGCTTTGGTGCAGTACTTACCTCTCCAGGTTTCCATCTTTAATCAGTTTATTACCTACGTTTTCCTTTCTTTCTTGCCTGCCATCAGCTATTTTAATAATTTTATTAATCCAGTATTCTAAATTGTTTTCAGCAAGAGGGTCAATCTGAAATCTTTGCCTACTCTATTACTGGAAACTGAAGTCCAGATGCAATATTTTTTGCATGATTACTTTATAACTGGTTACTTTTCTACTGTGACACCTATCATGAAGTCAGTGAATATAATTAGCAACCCTCAGGCTCAAACTTATGTATTTCCCCAGGGAAGCTGAGACAGAGGCACAGAGAGAATCACGTATATTCTGCTACTTAAGACGGATAGTATCGCGCTCCATCCTGCCCCATCATTTGGCAGTAACGAAGATCACAGCATTGACTTGGCATAGGGGTCCAATAGAATCCCTACTGCCTCTTTATTCTCTTCCCCAAACAATGTTAAGCGGTACAGTCAGCCCTTTGGATCCCTGGGTCCTGCATTTGCAGATTCAACTAACTGCAGATCGAAAATATTAAAAACAAACAAACGAAAAAAAAAAACAATTCCAGAAAAGTAAAACTTGAATTAGCCATACACCAGCAACTATTTACATAGTATTTACGTAGTTTCAGGTATTATGAGTAGTCTAGAGATGATTTAAAGTATATGGGAGGATGTGTGTAGGTCATATGCAAATACTACGCTATTTCATATGAGGGATTGAGCATCCATGGATTTTGGTATCTTCGGGGGGTCCTGGAACCAATCCCCCTAGGACACAGAGGGATGAATGTATTCATATTGTGCCTGCCATGCCTTAAGGCTTCCACTTATGAGATTTCTTCTCTCCCTCACCCATGTCCGAGTGTGTCTGAATCGAAATGCTCAGTGGTTCTCAGACAGAGTGATTTTCCCCCCCAGAGCACACGGCACAAAGTCTGAAGACAGTTTTGGTTTTCACAACTCGGGGGTGGTGGGTGCTACTGGAGTCTAGTGGGTAGAGGCCAGGATGTTATAAACAGCCCCCCCAAGAATTATCTGGCTCCAAATGTGTGTAGTGCTGAGCTTGAGACATGCTGGGAATTGATGAACCCAGAGAGTTTTGCCCGTGAGAGGATGAATTCCTTAAAGAGTGCAGGTGGCAGAAAATATGGGCTACATCATCAGCCAAATGCAATTCTATTGCCTCATGAGAGGAACATCTGATTGTTAGGTCCCTCTCTAATGTAAAAATATGACATTATAGCAGGCTAGCACCACCTCTGGGCTGAGAGAAACCTTTCACAGAAATATTTAAGCAGTACATGTTTCTTTCATTGCAGTGCATGAAACGGTCTTTAGGGACATGCACACAGTGTTACTTAGTTAAGTACAAAAGAAAAAATCCCAATTTCCAGTCCTATCTGTTTCCCATAAGAGTGGAAAAAATCACTAATTGTATATTGAGATATTGAGTGTTAAGTCAGGGCAATCCAGGACCATTGAAACTTCCACACAAGGGAATTTGATCAAGGGTCTCCCAGGACAGCCATGTAGTAATTTGACTGAAATCTGATTATTAGAGTTGCTGAGTCAGTATATATCACCAGCAATTTCAGTGGCTTCCATTCAGGAGACCATTTTCCCTCAGAAAAAAATAATTCTCTAGCACTTGAGAAACAAAGAGATTTTCTTCAAGCTGATTCAATTACATTTTAATATTGATGTGTAACTTAGGACATAAAGTATATAAAATTTCAGTGATTCTGTACCAAATAATATTGTATCAGCAGACTTGCTGAAGTCATTAATGAGAAGGGGTGAAATAATTTCTAGGAGAAAATCTGAATCAATCACAGTTCAACAGAGAAGCCAAAACATGATGCGTGACATAGAGTAACGGGTTTATTATAGGGTTTATTGTGGGGATGGTGGAGCAGTTCATGGAAGGCTATTTTCTCTGCATCTAGTGTTGAGCCAGAAGTTCAGCCAGACCAGCAATTGGAGGTGAGCTGGGCATACATGAGAGCCAAGACAAACCGGAAGCTGCATCTGTCTTTCTCAACCTCCAGCCTCAGTGCCGTGGGTAAGCTTCAGGGCAAGCTGGCTTTGCCATGGCACTGCACATGCGCTTGTCCCAGAGGAGCTAAGGCGGGAAGCTGTCAGGAGCTAGATGAGCTGTGTGTCCAGGTGCTGCCCCCGGCTGACAAGACGAGCCGGCAGATCGGTGGCGACTCTCCTGGTACTCTACAGCAGGGTTGTAAATATAGCTGCTAAAGCATAGCTGCTGCTTAACTTCTGAACTTCTCAATCTCATGCAACTTTCTGCTGTGGCCAACCTCAACCTGGAAGCGTACAGGGAAAGAAATCATGGGAAGCACAATACAAAGACACCACAAATACCCTGCTTTCCAAAGGAGGAGCAAATACTTGTGGCTAAGCATTTCCCACCATAAAATTAGTGGATGACAGTATGAGAGGCTGGCAGTAGCCTTGGGAATGTGGATGTTAGAGAATATAATCCCAGAGGATGACAAATAAAGACAAAATGACACTGGGAGTCTTTCTCAGGGAACTCTCTATCCAAGAGGATGTGAACTGTGGAAGAGGCCATGGGCATCTTGTTTAAGCTGGCAGCTAGAACTGAGATTGGAACTAGGCATCAGTGGGAGCTGGAAGCTATTTCCTTAGACACTATGACGTTTGACTCTACCGTATAAATGTGGGAGTGTAAAAACATGTTTGAAAGACTAAGTAAGCTGGAGATTGGAAGGTTAACAAATCAAAAGAAAATGACACATAATACTTTTTATAGACTCAGAGAAGGCATTTGATAAATTCAGCATATATTCATGATTTTATTTTATTTTTTTAACATCTTTATTGGGGTATAATTGCTTTACAATGGTGTGTTAGTTTCTGCTTTATAACAAAGTGAATCAGCTATACATATACATATATCCTCATATCTCCTCCCTCTTGCGTCTCCCTCTATTCATGATTTTAAATGAACTATTAATAAAATAGGAATTGATTAATTTACTTTCTTATCATGATAGAATTTAACCAAAAACTCAGTATTACGATTTATGGGAAAATGGTAGAAGCTTTTCCCGTTAAAACTAGGACAAGACAAGGATAGTTTTTATTACCATTCTTAATATTATTTTAAAATTTTTAACCAAAACAATTAGACTAGAGGATAAATCAAGAGGCATAAAAATTGGGAAGGAGGAGGTAAACTTAACATTACTCATGGATAAAATTATATGTATAATTTTATATATTATTATATAGTATATATAATAATATATATATTATTGCTAGAAAACCCAACAGAATAAACTAAAAAACTGTTACAAATGATAAGGAATTTTAGTACATTTCTGGTGATAAAATCAAATACAGAAAACAATAGCTTTCATACAAATAAACAATAACCAGTTACAAGTTATACTGAAGACCCTACTTGAGCAGTTGTGATGTGAACTGTATATGCTGCAAAGGTGAAAATATCTCTTATCTGACCCTTTATAGAAAAGGTTTGCTGACTCCTATTCTAGATCACGAGAAAACACTAGAAAACAAAACACCCAATGCAATACAAAACAAAACAATCTTTGCCCTCATGGAGCATATATACCAATGGATTCTAGAAGATGAGAGCCACCTATTAGACAAAAAATATAAAATCCTAAATATCTTTACAAAGTCTATGAAACCTAAAACAAAATTTCTTTATTAAAGCTATTCTAAGTATTTACCACTTTGCAGAGAAAAAGTATCTGATCAATTTTCTAATTCCTTTCAGCCCTTAAGGAAATGCTACCTCTCCATGATTAATCTCTGTGTGAAATAACTAATTACTTCCTATCAAAGGCCGATTTCCATTAATGCTATTTATCTTATGCTAATCTCTTATGTTGATGTCAGTGATATATCCTGAATTTCAAGTTCATTACCTGTTAACTTTAAAAATGTACTTCTAGCTCATGTCTCTGAGGGCCTTTCCTCCATGAAACAAAATCAAGGCGCTTAAAATATGCATGGTGCTTATAGTAATATAATTTGAATATTTCCTCCGTTTTGATCGCAACAAATTAGATTTAATCTGTGAGCAAGGTTTCTCAGTCTTAGCACCATTGACATTCTGTGTGAGGTTACTGGAGCCCAGGGCAAAAGAGGCTCTGATTAAAAAAACAAAAACAAAAAAACTATGGTAGATTAATTGCATATTCCAGACATCTTTGTAATTGGCAACTCTATAAAATATGATATCCCCTCTTTCCTGCCAGAGTAATGGTTCAGAGAGCAAAAATTAAAAGCCAACTTTTTCGCAGCTCTGCGTTTCCTGGTTCCTAAGCCTCACTCTGTGTTTATGAAATGATTAAGTATTAGTCTAAAAGTTCATCACCAAGCAAACAGAATAATATACCTGCTTCACAAACCCAGAGGGCTAGATAGAGCAGGTCATTCCACGCCTGCAAAGACTTGTTCTGTTAAATGCAAATACCCAAAGTGCACAGACATTAGCTTTCTTGGGTCAATGGCTACTAATTCAGACTTTGAGAAAGAAAGCCTTCTCAGTGATTGGGTTCTCAATCTTACAAGACCTAGAACAGCAACTTCTCCAAGATTCTTATTCCTCACAATCTGTAGGAAAGAAATAGGGTGGTTAATATAACAGGATTGATAAGTGTGAGGGTTTTGATTAGGCAGACCTGGGTTTGAATCCTTGAACCATCACTTAGTAGCTGGATGACCTTGGATGCGTTACTTAACTTCTCTGTGTCACATTTTCTCTATCTATGACATCGTGATGATAATCCCTAACTTACAAGTTGTTGTAAGATTTGAAAATGACATGAAGAGATGCACAACTTAACTAGTAATCAAGAAATGGGAAGACAAGACTGCAAGGAGATTCCATTTTATACACATATGATTGTGAAAAATAGGAAGCCTGGCTATACCAAGTGTTGAGAAGGAGGTGGAATGATGGATCTCTTATATAACACATCTCTCATACATTATATATTGGTCCAAATACTTTGGAAAATGATAAAACATTATATTGTAAAGTTAAATATTCTTAAATTCTATGAACTAGAAATTCTACCCCTAGATGTATACCCCAAGGAAACTTACAAGTGGTTATCCACAAATATGTACAAAAATGTTTAATAGCAGCACTGTTCAAAATAGCAAAAAATGTGAAACAACCCAAATGCCATTGACAAGAGAATGGGTAAACTAATTTTGATACATTTGTACAATGGAACATTAAACAGAAGTGAAAATAATTGAACCATAGCTGCTTGCAACAATATATTGGGTGAAGACTAAGTAAAATACAAGATCCTGTCACAAAGTTCATTGCAAGTCAAAACAATTGTATATTGTAAAGCATATAACTATATGTGATGAAACAAAACAAAACAAAATGACAAGGGAACAATAAACACAAAATTAATACAGTGACTCCCTCTGAGAGAGAGGCAGGATGGGATAGGGGCAGAACACAGGGTAGAAGTAAGTTGTTGGTGATTTTCTAATTCCTGGGTTGGGTAGAATGTCCGTGGACGGTCACAAACACTCAGTAACAGGTATTATTGGCATTATAAATGAAGGTTGGGGTGGATCCAGGTATTGTGGGAGTACTCTTTAAGAAAAATAATACGGACTTACAAATATCCAATGTTCTTGGCCACTTCAGTCTTCCCTAACGTGAGGGGGAGGTGTGACAGAGAGGAAGTCAGAATGGAAAGAGACAGTGGTCTTAACTAATTCTATTTCAAACATCTTGCTTTTGCAAATTTTACCTATGACCCTGTCAACACATTTCTCAGGCACTACTAGCGATGTGGAAGAAGCTTCTGCAAGTTAGGGCCCTGAAGCTTAAGCTTCACTGGCTTCATGGTAAATGTACTTCTGCCTGATCAAGGAGGATAAATGTAAAGAGGATTGCATGGGTCTGGTCTTAGCTCTACAACTACAGCTGTGTGTCAGGCAGGTCTCTTACCCTCTCTGGGCCTCAGCTTCCTTCTCTGTGAAATGAATGGATAAGGTAGGTCAGTCAAACAATATCTTCAATCTCAAATATTCTGCAACTCTATTAGTGAGGATCCAGAGACTCATTTAATACACACAAACAGCATGAACTGTGTGTCATTGTTTTAACGTGCTTATAGTAGGTTATAAATTAAAACTCTGTCATCCCCTGTGGAGCCTGTGATAATGGAATTTACCGTGAGCACAAAAGAGAGTTCTTTGGCATGGAATTTTTATTCCCTCAGGATGTAAATGTTTTAAAATAAAACATCATGCAAGTGTAAGGCAATTTAGTAAGACAGGAAAAGTAAGTTATATATGAAAAGAGGTGACAAAATGAAAGTTAACCTCAATTAACATGAATGT
The DNA here is from genome assembly GCF_039906515.1 of Pseudorca crassidens. Classification (NCBI taxonomy): domain Eukaryota; kingdom Metazoa; phylum Chordata; class Mammalia; order Artiodactyla; family Delphinidae; genus Pseudorca; species Pseudorca crassidens. Next base: position 120,717,985 of record NC_090317.1, on the reverse strand, counting down.
TCGCTTAAAATGTTAAGACAAAACAATGTATAATTAAAAGTACTAATAAAAGGGTTCAATGGGAATGAAGGGTGATAACAAAAACAGACAAAATACAATCACTTTTCTTTTAATTCCAGATACAGAAATCTGAGCTCTTTCATTTCCTAGACCACAGAATACTATCACCATGGGATGGTACATGGTCACTTTCTTGTTTTATTTTTCTTCATTACCAATCACTAGTCCCGTGGCTCCATCTCCTCTCAGAAACCCACTTGAGTGTATTTGTTCTCTCTCCTTTGATGTATATGCATCTTTGCAAACTAAAAACCATGTATCTTTAAATTTATACAATGGTATTGTCTTACAGATCTCATCTATTTCTTTTTCTTTTAATATTTGTTTATTTGGCTGCTCTGGGTCTTAGTTGCTGCATGCAGGATCTTCGTTGCGGCACGCGGGATCTATTAGTTGCGTCATGCAGGATCTTTAATTGCAGCATGCGAACTCTTAGTTGCGGCATGTGGGATCTAGTTCCCTGACCAGGGACCGAACCTGGGCCCCCTGCATTGGGAGTGCAGAGTCTTAGCCACTGGACCACCAGGGAAGTCCCTAGATCTCATCTATTTCTTTTTCTTACTTGAGAATGTGTTTTTAAGATCTTTCCACAGTGCAATTGCTTTTAATTCCAGAATAGCATGCATTTTATTTATCCATTTCACCACTGATGAACAGCTAGGTTGCTCCAACTCCTTGTTTTCCCAAACAAAGCTCCAGTGAGCAAGCTTATTCAGTTACCATCATGGATCTGCGCAAGAGTACATCTACATTCTATACAAAGGAATGGGAGTTCCATTTCGTAGGGAATATGTGTAATTTCACTTAGAACACCACAATTTTTGTCCACAATAGCTGCACCCATCTAAATCCCTGCTGGTAGTCCATGAGTCCTCATGTCTTCACAAACACTTGATATTTTATGACAATAAAATGACGACAAGGTGTATCGCTATTTTACTTTGCATTTTTCTGATTACCAGAGAGGTTGTGCATCTCTTCTTGTTCTTGTTTGGCCAGTTACAATTCTGTTTCGGTGACTTGTCTTTTCATATAATTCATCCATTTTCCTATCTCCCCTGCCTTTTTTTTGTTGATTTGCATTATTTCCCTGTATATTGTAGATATTAATCCTTTGACTCTAGTTTTTGATGTTGCAAAAATCTCCCACTGAGCCACTCGTATTAATTTTACATGTGATCTCTTTCATTCTAAAAAGGTCTTTAGTGTTGATGTAAACAAGTAGTAACATCTCTCAACTGGACAATAATTAATTTTTTATATAATTGGAAAAATCCATTTACCAGGAGAAAATCATGTAGAAAGTGTATGATGTTGAGATTGCAAAGTGAAGAAGTTCAGCACATGTTTCCTTGAACTAATTTTGAACTACCTTCAGGTTTTTGTGAAAATCAAACACCTTGTCTGGATACAAACACTACTCTAAAGCACAGTGAGTAAAATACCCAAATTTCCGTCGTATTGGCTTTGACAAAGAGCAGAAGTCTATTTAAGAATCATGTTAAGCTGTTTAAAAAATCTATTCTTTGATTTGTAGATACATTTATTTTGTATATAAATTTTTTTTTTTTTTGGTACGCGGGCCTCTCGCTGTTGTGGCCTCTCCCGCTGCAGAGCACAGGCTCCTGACGCGCAGGCTCAGCGGCCATGGCTCACGGGCCCAGCCGCTCCGCGGCATGTGGGATCCTCCCGGACCGGGGCACGAACCCGTGTCCCCTGCATCGGCAGGCGGACTCTCAACCACTGCGGCACCAGGGAAACCCATATTTTGTATATAAATTTTATACACAATGTTTATGACTCGTATTACACAATAATAGAAATTAGTAGATGTGATTTTTGGTAGGTTTTTAATAGATCTTTATCAGATTAAGGGGTTCCTTTTTCTTTTCTTTTTTTTCTTTTTGGCTGCGTTGGGTCTTCGTTGCTGTGCATGGGCTTTCTCTATTTGCGGCAAGTGGGGGACTACTCTTCTTTGCAGTGCGCAGGCTCTAGGTGTGTGGACTTCAGTAGTTGCAGCACGCAGGCTGAGTAGTTGCGGCACGAGGGCCCTAGAGCATGCGGGCTTCAGTAGTTGCGGTGCGTGGGCTCAGTAGTTGTGCATGGGCTCAGTAGTTGTGGCACATGGGCTTAGTTGCTCTGCGGCGTGTGGGATCTTCCTGGACCAGGGATCGAGTCTGTGTCCCCTGCATTGGCAGGCAGATTCTTAACCATTGCGCCACCAGGGAAGTCCCCCTTTTTCTTTCCCTTCTATGTTTTGTGGTGGATTTCTACTGTTACTATAATATTATATTTCTCTTTATTTCTAACAATGCTTTTTAAATTAAATTCCACTTTACATATTGCTATCACTACCCAAATTTTAATTTGATTACTATTAATCTGGTTAATTTCTCTTAGATCCTTATTTTAAACCTTTATGTGTGATTTGATTTTAGGAGTTTATTTTATAAATTAAAGATAGCAGATTTGGGTTTTGCTTTTAATCCAGTGTGATAGTCTATGTCTTTTATTGGGTGAATTTAACTCATTTAAATTTATTTTTATTATTTTGTATTTGGACATTTTTTTTTTATTTTTTGGAGGTCACCCATCAACTTTTTTTTTTTTTTGCGGTATGCAGGCCTCTCACTGTTGTGGCCTCTCCCATTGTGGAGCACAGGCTCCGGATGCGCAGGCTCAGTGGCCATGGCTCACGGGCCCAGCTGCTCTGCGGCATGTGGGATCCTCCCTGACCGGGACACGAACCCGTGTCCCCTGCACCGGCAGGCGGACTCTCAACCACTGCGCCACCAGGGAAGCCCCCCATCAACTTTTAAAAACATATTTAAGTATAAATTTTTGTAAGCAAAAGTTATTCAGTTTTACTTATCCTCCTTCCTAAGGCAAAGATTTTAACATGCTGTAACTATGCCTTGAACAGCCCCCACCATTTTATTGTTGTTTTGAGATTTAGTTTCACTCATGTTTATAAAAAATGATTACTTTTTAAGTCATTAATTAAACTCACTGACACTTTTTAAGTCATTAATTAAACTTACTGACATATTTTATCAACTTATTTGTTCACTGTTATTTCACACATCTTAAGCATTCCCTCTGCACTCACTTCTCTTCTTGCCAAAGTATATACTTTAATATTTCTTTCAGGAAGGGTCTGTGAGTCATAAATTCAGCCTATGTAAATCTGAAAATATTTTTATTTTTCCCTCACTCTTAAATACGAATTTATATGCACATAAATTTCTAGCTTGAATATATTACTCCATTGTATTCTTGCAAGTATTGTTAATGAGAAGCCTACTCTCTTTCTAATTGTATCTATTTCTATTTGGTAGCTTTTAAGATATTTTCTCTTTATCCTTGCTGTTCATTTCCACTACAGTGTACCTAAAGGTGGTATAATTTTATTTGTCCTGCTCGGTTTCAAAATGAACTTTGTTCTGAAGATTCAAGTCTTTCTTCAGTTATGGCAAGTTTTCATCAATATTTCCTTAAATATTGCTTCTTCAACTTCCCTCTCTTATTTTTTCTTTTTCTCACGGCACTTGCATTATGCTTATGTATTTCTCAATCCTTCTACGTTATAACTTATCTTTTATATTTGGTATCAGGGTCTGTGTGCTAGATTCTGGATGAATTATTCAAGACTGTTTTCTAGTTCACAAAGTCTCTATTCAAATGTGTCTAGATTTCAGTTTATCGTATCTTTTGAGGAACTATCCTATCCTATTTTTAATTCCAGTAACTATATTTTTCATTCTAAGTTTTCTCTACGGTTCCTTTCATATGTACTGACTCTTACTCTTTTAAGTCTGCTTTGTTTCATAATTTCCTGTTTAATTTATGAAAATTTATTTTTTAACCTGTCATCTTAGGCATACTTATGAGCAAATCTTTTTTAAGCTGTTTTCTTATTTCAGTTTCATTTTGAGTGAATTTGTGTTTTGATCGATGGTTTTGTCAACTGTCTCTCATAGCATACGGTTTATTCACTTTCTTTGGAATTTTAGTTTCCAAGATCGTTTTGAGACTTTGAGAGGAAATTCTTTCTCTCCTCTTGATGCTTTCCAGCAGGTTTTTAGTCCTTCTGCCTTTGGGCTGATGATATAGAACTAGGAGTTATTTGGAGGTTCCGGGGTTGGGGGCGGTCTCAGTCTTGTGACGGACAATATCAGGGGCATCTCAAATCCAGTCAGAATTAGCCTGTGGGCATCTTGGCTCCATTCTGGTATGAAGGCTGCCTGCGTCCTCTCTTCCCTCACAGGCCCACCTATGAACTGCTGCTGCTAAACCACAGCCCCAGGTGGCGGTGAACAGCAGGTCTTTACAGCTGCCTTCACCCTTTACTATCTTTTCCTTCGGCCTCTCTAGGCAAACAGGAGGAGACAACACTTGAATCCTATTTCAAAAAGGTGGCTGAACTTTGTGCTACCCCACTGCCTGGGTAATGTTCAGCATGTACAGCGGGGCTTCAACAGAGAAGCAGACAGTCTATCCAGATAGAGAACTTTAGGAGTCAGGCTTTTAAAGCCCAAGAAGGAATTTTACTTAAAAATGAATCTAACTGGTTTTATGTTGGGTTATTTGGCTACAGATGACATGGAGAGATTTTAACCATAACTGCTTTTCTTTGGGGGATATATCAAGGACTCGGTAAATGAACCTACTTTAAAGAATGTTGGAACATGCGAAAATATTCCAAGGACCAAACGAAGGAACCAGAGCAGAGGAAGGGGGCACAGAGAGAGAAAGAGAATCTAGGAGATGGAAAAAAGGAAGCAGAAAGAAAAGCAAGGTAGAGAGACAGGGACAGGAGGAGAGGAAGGGAAGAGACAGAGGCAGAGATAGATGAGGCAGGGTTGCGGGGAGAAAGAGTCAAAGGGAAGAGGAAGAGAGAAATACAGGCAGTGTAAGAGAGCCAAAGGCAGACAGAAAAGGAAACGGCTAGCAAAAAATATCCTGAATACGTTGAAGGGATTCCATTTTCTTGCTTTTAAAAAAGAAAACATAGCCACAACCATAGGAGGAGATGTACCCTATTTGCTGAGTCTGTTGAGGGGATAACCCAGAAGAGCAGAAGTAGTGAAGATGACTGATCTTCCCGTCAAGACCCCCTCCAAGCCTGAGACAGAAGGCTGCTCTCCACTAGCTGTTGCCAGGCACAGCCAAGGAGCACTCCCACTGCCTCTGGTCACTTCTTACAGCCAGGCTGATCTGATGGTCTCTTCAATAACACATTCATCCGCAGCCTTATTAGTTTTCGTCCTGAGTAATATTAATTGCCCTCCGGCTGAGAGCATGTGTGAGGCATTGATTGATGACATTGCACTGTTTTCCGCTTCAGCAGCAGCCACATAGGTCTTGGCTGACGCACACACCCCTCCCCGCATGGCAGGTGGGGTGATTCCAGGACCAGTGACTGCAGGGAAAGTGAGCCCTCATCAGCAAACTAGTAGTTGGGTTAATAGAATGAACCGCAAGAGATTAACACCATCCCAGTGACTGATCTTCCTTTGAAACCCCAGGGTCAGCTATCAGCATGAGGCCAAATATTTGCTTTTCTCCAGGAGTGCTTCCATTTATCCAAACCTGTCTTTGCTTGGGTTTCCCCAGAAGCAGAATCTGAGCAAAGCATATGAGAGCAAGTAGTTTATTTGGGAGGTGCAGATAGCACTGGTAGGAGAGTGGGGAAATGTGAAAAGGGAGAGAAGGCAGCTGACAAAGCATGCATTATCAAGCCAGCTTCCACTGTGGACAACTAGAGCTTAATCCTACAGGAAAACTCGGAGAAATGGTATAAAACCCATGCCCCAGGTTACTTAACTGAAGGGGCATGAGAGCTGGGGTTTTTTTTTTTTTTGGCTGCGTTGGGTCTTCGTTGCTGCGCGTGGGCTTTCTCTAGTTGTGGCGAGCGGGGGCTACTCTTTGTTGTGTTGCGTGGGCTTCTCATTGCGGTGGCTTCTCTTGTTGCGGAGTACAGGCTCTAGGTGCGTGGGCCTCAGTAGTTGGCACACGGGCTCAGTAGTTGCGGCACACGGGCTTAGTTGCTCCATGGCATGTGGGATCTTCCCAGACCAGGGCTGTCCCAGACCAGGGCTCAAACCCGTGTCCCCTGCACTGGCAGGCGGATTCTTAACCACTGCGCCACCAGGGAGACCCAGCTAGGGTATTTATACGCTAACTCTTGTCAGCCATTGGCTACTACTGGATGGCATTCTGTCCAGGAAATTCCATCCTGTCCTATGTATGAGCAGAGTGGCCTTCCACCTAAGGCGATGTTGACACTGGCAGGTGGAAGGTAGCTGGAGTAGACTAGGTGGTAAGGCCTGAGGGATGTGCGGGGCTCCTACAACACTTGCCCAAAGCCTTCGTGGACACTTAGAGGCTTCCTAAGCTCCTCAGAGAAAAGCTGCCCATTTCTGAAGTTTTATAACATAGGCTCATCTACAGGCAGTGTAGCAATGATTCCTATGGTCATATGTTTTTATCAAATTCACACACGCAAGCTGTTTTAACCACAGTTGGTCAAGGTCACTATCTTTTTCCGCTCTGGAATCTTCCCTCACACTTCCCGTGTATTAGGTGGTTTCTCTGATCCTCCCCTTCGAAAAAGCACAGTAAACTAATCAACAGTCATTCTAAACTAGTTTTAATGAGAAACATCATCACTGTTTGGACTTTGGAGTTATGGTCTATTGGGACTGCTTTAAAACAGGCCCCCATGGGAGAGGTAATGATTAGCGATAGTTAAATAATTATTCACTGTGGCTCTTTGGTGTCCCTGTGAACCAGAGCACTTTTGGGGAGGGCTGGTTTTGATAGTCACGACTACTTCTGGTTCAAGAACTAGTGGTAAATGTAAAGTGACGAGAGGAGCTGTCTGATTCTTTAAGGAAGCAAACTACTAAGCTTAGGGAAACAGTTTGGGAAAATCCAAATACAATTTATCATCACTAAGATTTGGAAATTTACGAAGCCACTTGTAGCACCTGACAGGTTTTTATTCATCCCTGAGCTAACATGGGCCCTGTAATTTGATAATATTTGCCCATTCAAGTACCAGTATCCATGAAAAACCCCATGTATGATACAGACACATATGTATTTGAGTGTATATGATGTACCCATGTAACTACGTAAGTATACATGACATCTATGTAAAACTCTCCAAAAATAAAAATTGAAATATTAGGAATAGTCAACATCATTCTGTTTCCAAATACAGACTAAGAGTATAGGGAGTCACTACCATTTGTTGAAAGCTTACCGTGGGCCAAGCACTATGGAAGCCCTTTAAATCCACAAAAGCCCACAAAGTAGGTTCAGTTATTATTGTCTCTGTTATTCAGATAAAGAAACTAAAGCACAAAATGTTAAGGAACTTTCCCAAGATCAATTTGTAAGTGATGGAGCTAAGATTTAAAATCGGGTATTTCTGACTCCAGAACCTGATTTTTAACTACCACATGGTAGCTTTAAGTATAAATAGCCTGTTGGGACTTCCCTGGTGGTCCAGTGATAAAGAATCCGCCTTCCAATGCAGGGGACGCAGGTTCGATCCCTGGTGGGGGAACTAAGATCCCACATGCCATGGAGCAACTAAGCCTGAGCACCTCAACGAGAGAGCCCGCATGCTGCAAACTACAGAGCCCACGCACTCTGAAGCCTGCGCGCCACAACTAGAGAGAGAAAACACACACGCCACAACTAGAGAGAAGCCCGCGTGCTGCAACAAAAGATCCCACATGCCTCAACGAAGATCCTGTGTGCCACAACTAAGACCCGACACAGCCAAAAAATAAAATAAATAAATAAAGTATAGAAAGCCTGTCAAAAGGACAAGGTCTTGGCAAAACTGCCTAGAGCCTTGGGCCTGTAACTGTTCAAGAGTCTGCAGGAAATTGACATTTGTACGTATAGGCTGGGGCAAAGGTTAGGGGACAGATAACATTTTCTCCTTGTGTAAACACTAGGGGGCATTCCAGGACTCAGTCTCACTCTGCCTTTCTCCTATACTTTTTTTCTGTTAAGGTGATCACGCCAGGGCTCATCTAACTGTCCTCCAGCTTCCGTGAGCTTTAGCTTCTGGCAAGGATGTCTATGCGCTCAGACCCGCTAAAGATTGGTACCTCATACTTCTCCCCTGGGCATATTTGTCTAGAACAGACACATAGTCTATACAAGGTTTCTCTGTGAGGTAGACAAGTTTTATTTGTTTGTTTCTGCCTCTACTAGCAAAGAGCTCAGGTTAAAAATGATTGAGATGCAAGAAGTCTCATTAAGTGGTATGTAACTGACTTTTGGTACTGACCTTTATGCAGATTATACACAAGGTGCAATTCTTCTTGGTCTTCATGTTGTCTTAGCAATTCCACTCAGTTTCTTTATACTTCTGTTAACGTCCTCTAGCTAAAGACCATCAGAAACACACCTAGAGTCAAAGTTGGTTTTATTGATTTATTACAATGAGAGTGAATGTACACATTGGGGAACCATAGAGCATCTCAATAAGAGGGAGTTCAAAAGGATTTATTATAGTGTTTGGACTTGTAGTAGGTGACTTGGGGCAAAGTTCAGGAAATAGGGCTTTATTCTGGGTTAGGTGCTGTCAAGAAATGGGGATAATTCTATAACTGGGTACTTTAATAATTCTTTTTTTTTTTTTTTAATTTATTTGACCGTGCTGGGTCTTAGTTGCAGCACTTGGGATCTTCGTTGCGGTGTGCGGGATCTTTTAGCTGCGGCATGCAGGATCTAGTTCCCTGACCAGGGATCGAACCTGGGCCCCCTGCATTGGGAGCATGGAGTCTTAACCGCTGGACCACCAGGGAAGTCCCAATAAATCTTATCTAAAGGAGGGGAGACTAGGGTGAGCCTTTAGCTGTAGCTGGTGAAGCAGTGGCAATCACTTATATGAGCCAAGATAAGGGGATGTTTGATCATTTTTGTTGTTTGAACACTGTTCACGCTTTCGTCTGTTTTCAGACATGATTGCAGGGTGGTCTTGTTTTTATCTTGATCCATCATGGGCTTATGTGATGCTGGTGTCTGTGAGACGGCTTATGTTCACCAGGGGAGCGCTGGGGCCCGGCTACGAGCAACGCCAAGGCTTAGCTGACAGTTCTGGGCCAACTTCTGCCAGTAGGGGCGCCTTACTCTTTCTCAGTTTTCTTGTCCTTAAGCTGGTATTTCTGAGTCTCATCTTTTGGATGAACTCACCTCTCCTGTATGTAGACCTCATAGGGAAAGACAAAATACCACAAAGATGCTAACAATGGGCCTTAGGCCTTCCAAAAGATCTTTCCACATTGCAGCAGAAAATACTGATACCATGTTTTCCTTTCCTTAGTTTTCCATTTCCTCATAACATAGAAATAATTCCATCTGGAGCCATACCTAGAACAGACCAGGAGATGATGTGCCAAGGCCTGTGGTCTAATTAAAATAGATTAAGGAATGAGAAGTAAGGATCAATGTAAGCTAAAAGTTGAAATGCAACAGTTTAACGGTCACACGATGGCACGTACTAACAATAATCGGTAAGGAAAGCTCAGATTAATCTGTGTCATAGCAGTGATTGTAGCTAAGTGGTTGGGGAGAATGCAGAAGACTGCTTACGACAGTTCTCAGAGTTTGCATTCTGGCTTTGGAAGCCCTTTATGACTTGCCTCTCCCTTGGATAGTAGAGGGAACCCTCCTCCTTCTCTTAACTTTATCCCCCCTATAGCCACACAGACTGGTTTCCTTTGAGCCAAAAGCTTCCAGATGCCCTTCTGTGCTGGAGAATAAAGTGTCTGACCCAGCCACTCTCGATTTATGTTCCCTGGGCTGCTAATAATAACAGTTGCTATCTTGATACTCTCAAATAGATACTGAAGCTGTTTGCCAGTGGGATTTGTGTTTGTGTTTCCGACAATACAATTTTTCTCCCTGCACTGTTCATATCCTCTGTAGAGTTTTCCCTGCATTAAAAATATTTGCTAGAGTTGAGACTTGTTAGCTTGTTCTGATTTCTGTTACCCCATATTGATTTGCAAGTTCTACAACTTCATATAAATGAAATGATGCAATGCAGTATGTGTTCTTTGCGTCTGCTTTCACTTATAATATTTGTGAGACTCATCCACGTTATTGCTGGTAGTAATTTTTTTTTTTTTTGCTGAGTGGTATTCTCTTGTATGAATATACCACAATTTGCTTATCTCATTTGTTGATGGGTATTTGAGTTATTTCTAATTGAAGGCTATTATAGTTAAAGTTGTTACAAGCATTCTTGTACACGGCTTTTTTTATGGATATATGTTTTCATTTTTCTTAAGTAAATACCTAGAAGCCGAGATTTTGGGTCATAGGGTGGGTAAATGTTTAAATTTATAAGAAACTGACAAATAGATTTCCAAAATGATTGTACTATTTTACACTCCAACCAGCAGTGAGACTTCTCGTTGCTTCACATCCTCACCAACATTTTTTGTTGTTAGTTGTTGAACTTTTAGCCCTTCTAGTGGGTTTTATAGCACTTTAAAGTTTTCTGATTGTCCACATCAATAAGAATGCTGGATTCAATTTTTACCTGTGTTTTGCTTATATTTTTATGTTTTTCAATTCTTACGTTTTATGAGTGAAATTAGAAAAGGTACAACTTTTTTCTTTAAAATTGTACAAAAAATACTAACCATAAAAGAAAAGATTGATAAACTGGACTTCAGTAAAATTAAGAACTTCTATTTATCAAAAGACACCTTTAAGATAATAAAAAGGCAAGATAGGAAGACATTTTATGTATACAAAAGATGACTCATATCCAGAATATATAAAGAACTCCTACAAATCAATACAAAAAAGACAAGTGACTAAATTTAGAAATGGGCAAGAGATTTCAACAGGCATTTTACACAGAGAATATTCAAATGGTCCATTAGCACATGAAAACATGCACAATTTCTTTAGGCAAACTTAGACCACAATAAGATATTACTAAACAATGAGTAGAATACCCAAAATTAATAAGATTGATAATACCAAGTGGTGGCAAGGATGTGGAGCAATTGAACTTTCATATGCGTTTTTGGTGGGAGTGTAAATTGGCAAAGTCATTTTGAAACACTGACAGTATCTACTTAAGCTAAACATGCATGTATTGTATGAGCCAGCAAGTCAACACCTAGGTATAGAACCAAGAAAAATGAGTACATGTGTCTTCCAAAGACATGTGCACATTTGATCATAGTATCCTTATTCATAAAAGTCCAAACAGAGACAACTTGAATGGCTATCAATAGGAGAAAGATATATAAATTGTGTTATATTCAAAAAGAGATGGAACTATGACAGCACACAATGATACAGATGGCTCTCACAGACTTAATGATGAGTGAAAGAAGCCAGACCCAAAATAGTACATTCTATATAATTTCTTTTGTATGAATTCCACGCATAGGCAAAGATCATTACTACTGATAGCTGTCAGAATACTTGTTGTCTCTGGGGAGAGGTATTGACTGGGAAGGTGTTTAAGACAGCCTTCCATGATGCTGGAAATGTTCTATATCTTGACCAGGGTCATAAAAATTCATCAAGCTGTACACTTATGATTAGTGCACTTTATTGAATGTATGTTATACTTCAATATCTTTAAAAAACTTCTCATTGCGGTGTCTCCTCTTTGTTGCGGAGCACAGGCTCTAGGGCGCCCCGGCTCAGTAGTTGTGACTTGCAGGCTCTAGAGCTCAGGCTCAGTAGTTGTGGCGCACGGGCTTTGTTGCCCTGCGGCATGTGGGATCTTCCTGGACCAGGGCTCGAACCCGTGTCCCCTGCATTGGCAGGTGGATTCTTAACCACTGTGCCACTAGGGAAGTCCCATGGAACAAAATCTTATTGGAGTAGCAAGAAGCCCTTTGGAGAGACTAAAATGCCGACAAGGGATTATGACTTATAAATTACAGTAATACTCATATTTAGACACTCAACCATAGTGTCAACATGAGACTGTGTATAAGTTGCAGTGTTCCATAGAGGAAAGGCTAAAAGCAAGATAAATTCCGCATGTATAATGAAATTTCAAAATAGATTTTTTAAATGTAAATTTTCTTGTCACTAAGGCAGCTAATTCTGCTCTTAGAGTGTTCACTCAGGTTTACCATGTGAATCCTTCCTTTGGAGTAAATGTGACACTAAGCAAATCAGTTTCTATACATAACTGATAAGCTCAGGTATTTGTGCAGAATAATGTAAGGTCTAATGATGAAATATTCATTAGCTGGGGACAAACTTGAGAAATATCTTCTACTTTGACTTCTGACAGTTGACTCGTGGCACTTTTTTCCTTGAGATGTCTGACTGGAGAACACAGTATTGGTGTATCATTGTCTGGGGGGCAAAAATTCAAAAGTGAATTGTCTCCTGTGGGAATCACATCCATATCCTAGGCTTTCCAAATGGAATAGCCAGTCATTGAGGTCTCAATTCTGCTGACTCTCCCGTGGACACAATGAGTGAGCCCTCTTATGCATAGAAGCAAGGCTGCCGCTCAGCAGGAGAGAAAAATGGACTTTGTCAGCTGCTGACCTTAAACACTTGGACTAAACATTTTTTTGCAAAAATGTCCAAAGGTGGAGGATTTTGTAGGAAAAAACACTGTATCACAGTACCCCCCAAGACATCCCTCAAAGTCACAAAAGGAATATGTCAAGTAATTGAGGGCTTCTCCCTAGACTGGTCATCACCACTTACTGTGAAATGAGTAAGTCTGATTTTATAATATGTTTGCTTTCAGTAGATTTTAAAATTATTTTAATTCATAGCCTTTGTTGTTTTGGTGGTGGGTTTTCAAGAGATGTTTGAAGAAAGTTTCATTTGAGGACCTTTTGGGGTATTGGGGTAAAGTAACACCTGTTACACAATGTCAAACAGTGAATGGCCGGGAGTTCCCTGGCAGTCCAGTGGATAGCACTCGGCGCTTTCAGTGTCGCGGCCCTGAGCGTTCAGTCCCTGGTCGGGGAACTAAGATCCCACGAGCCAAAAAACCCACCAGAAAACAAAAACAACACCGAAAAAACCCTCCCAGTGAATGGCTTTTAAAAGTTTTTAATAAAACTTATTTCTGCTATGCAGTGTTAAGCTTATAAGTGCGGGGTGCAGGGGGATTCATATTAACCATCTGGCTGTCTAAAGGGAATGTTTCGTCAAATGGGAACGTGACACTAAAGTTTGAAGCAGACTTACACTTCAGTCCACAGTCTCAAAGGTACATGAACTATCACTTCTTTACATATACACTTTTTGTATTTCAACTAAACTTCTGACTCCAAATTCCCATTACAACAGGCTAATGGATTACTAAGTCTGCACTTCCCCATCTTCTCCATAATGTTATCAGGCTTTTTATTTCTTGGGACATAATATTGACTGGAGGCAGGGGGTGAGGAGGGTTTAGAATGACCATCTGATCTTCAGTCATGGTCCTTGAAGGCTCCCTCAGTCAGCCCCTACCTCTGAGAGTATTACCATTGGGACAGGGACATCATATTCTACTTTCATCTGTAAGATGCACCGTTGAGCCAGTCACCTTTGGGGTCTTGCCAACCAACAGGAAAGCCAGGAAGTAGTTTGTAGATCCAAGATATTCCGAGATCCTTGGATTCTTTCTCATCCCATTTCCCAACCCCAGGGAAATTAATTTCTAGTCCAGGAGGGAGAAGAATCTGTCTTCCTTCTGCTTTTCTGAAGCTCTGAATATACCTGAAAATGAATGAATGTATGAAGAAGTGAATAATGTTTCATAAGCCCCATTTCCTAGTTAGTCTGTCTTGTACCACAGGGCAAGTTCACTCTGTCATCTCTGCTGTTCTGTGACCTTAATCTAAACCTTATAGAAGTCTTCTAATTATTACCAAATTCAGCATTTTGTGCCAGGAGTTGTGAGGATCACAAAAGAAGCAACCTCATTGTTGCCCCCAAGGAGCCTCTTGTCTAGTTAGAGACAGGGCTTATATCCACACACATTAGAGAGCAGTATGAGGCAAAGAGAAAAGGAACATTCTGCTTGTTAGGGGAGAGCCAAGCAAAAGGCGGTCACTTGCAGACTACAGTAGATGGAGAACACTATGAGGAAACAAAGGATCTGGACCACAGATGTCTTTGGTAGGTGGAAAGGAGAGAGGAGAAAAAACATTTGGTAAAAAAAAAAAAAAATTCATTTCTCTTGCTATATCTTAGCTCCGTTACAGGTCCTACCCCAAAATTGAAAAGATACTCAATAATACCTCGTTAATTGATTGATTAAGGTATAAAGGTCTTTAAAGCTAGAGTGAGGAAACATGGACTCCATTCGCAGCTTTGCCACTAACTAGCTGTGTGATGTTAGGCAAGTCACATAGCTTTTCTTGGCATCAGTTTTCTCAATCAGAAAATGAGGAGACTGGATTTTAAAATACTCAATTCTCTTTGAGCTCCAAAAGCATATAATTAATTATCATTCAACCTAAGGAATCAAGTTGCAAAAGATTTTCTGGAAGAAATGAAGCCTGGGGACTTCACTGGTGGCGCAGTGGATGAGACTCTGTGCTCCCAATGCAGGGGGCCCGGGTTCAACCCCTGGTCGGAGAACTGGGTCCCTCGTGAATGCTGCAACTAAGAGTTCACATGACACAACTAACGAGCCGGGGCTCCACAACTAATAGCCGGTGCTCCACAACTAAAGAGCCCACCTGCCACAACTGAGACCCAGTGCAACCAAATCAATCAATCAATATTTTTTTGAAAATAAAAGAAATCCTGTTATAAAAAAAAGAAAGAAATGAAGCCTGAAGGTATTTTAAAAAGAAAAATATCAACGAGCAAAGATGGAAAAAGAATTAATGAATCTTCATTTAATAATAAGGGTAACACATTAATGAAATTACATTGTAAGCCAGAACTTGTATTTTCAGCAAAAGTAAGGAAACGTAAAAACATGTTGCTTCCTAACTGGAGAGGAGACTGTGTGGGTGAGGCACTCTCCATTATCGCTCCAGAGTAAATATGTTCTCAGTGATGTGAATTTTCTGCTGTGACTTCCGCTCCAAGCTAGAAGTCAACAGGGACTTAGCAAAAGTTTCAATTTAGCTAAAATCAATTGGAAAGTTTAAAATCAATCGTAAGTCTTAGTTACTGAAATCAATTAAAACCTTCTCACAGAGTGTAATTTAGATAGTTCTCTGCTCAATATACCTTTTGGGGGGGAGGGGCCGGGTCAGAATGCCATAGTTTGAAAAATCCATCAATAGAATAAATATTTGAGCTCATTTTTCTTATCGTTCAGATTCCTATTTTACTGTAGAGCCTAAGGACACAGACTGTGTATTTGTACTCCTCCCTAGATTTTTATCTCATTGTGCACTGTTTTTTATCAATGAGAAGAAAGACAAAGGCTAAGAAGGGAGTGGAAGCACTCTGAACCTATCAGAGTTGATCCTTGGATCTTGTCCTCCATATGTAAGGTGTTAGAAACACTAGAGGATCGGTGTGCAATCACTTATGGTGAGCCTGTCTTTACCCTCCACACCTTCCAGGAAGCTTGTCATAAAAAGATGATCAGAAACAATAAGATTGTCTTTCTCAGGAATTTACACTGGGAGATATGGAATGCATCAGTTGTTTGCAACGTTGACTTAAAAAAAAATGCACAACATGAGAGTTGTGAGTTAAGTTTTATTTGGGGCAAAAGGAGGACTATAGCCCAGGAGGCAGCAACTCAGCTCTGAGAAACTGCTCCAGAGAGACAGGGGGGAAGGTCAGAATATATGTGATTTTGGTGAAGGGAGAGTACATGCAATCAAGCACACATTTTTTGCAGAAGGTTTCTTCTAGTCTCGTGAAGCAGACGTCACAATGAAGGGTTTTACTGCTTTTCTAGATATGAGGAGATATAAGAATTGGGCTCATAAAATCGGTTCCTGAAAATATCTAACTATCTGAAGACTTGTTCTGCCAGTTTTTCCCAGAGCACAGAGTGCCTCATTTCTGCTCTCCACCCTGAACTCCTTTCAAGGGGTGTTGGAAGTCAGCGGCTGCAACAAGCAGCGCATGATTTAATCCTTGTAGAGGCAGATGGCAAGTGCCAATTTGTAGCTGACAGAAGAATGCATACAGGGAATGTCAGAAGGTAGGATCCGGATCATGAGGGACCACGGCAAATTCAAATAGTGAGAAAGTAGAAACTGTGTAATAAAAGGTGTGTGGAGGGGAAGACAGAAGGCAGAGGAGAACGGAGCAGACTCTCAGAGCAATGCAAAAATGCCATGACTAAGGCTCCTCAGTCTAAAAGGAGTAAGTTCCCATAATCACCTGTCACCTCCCATTTCAGTTCAGACCACCTGGGTCCTAACTACAGATGACCACTTTCCCTGCAAGACCCTACTCCTTGAAACCAAAAAGCCTTAATCAACACAGTAAAAATATTAAATGCCCTTACTTATATTCAACAAATAAATCCTGGAAGTAGGATATACTTAGTAACATCTTTTGAACTCTGATGGCAGCTCAGTCCAATCACCTCATTTTACAAATGAGAATAATGAGGGCCAAACAGCAAAACAATGTAGGCAGTGCCATAGTGCTGGTTACTGTCACCCGGCTGAAATCTAAGTCTCCTATGATGGCAGCTTCTAAAATGACTCCCAGGGATCCTCACCCCCTGGTATTCATGCTGTTGTGTGATTCCCTTCTTGAGTGTGAGCTAGACTTAGTGACTTGCTCCTAGTGAATAGAATGCGGCAAAAGTGATGCAGTGTCACTGCAGTGATTAGGTTATAAAGGACTGTGACTTCCATCTAGCTTTTACTCTCTCCCTGGCTCTTCTTGCTCGCTCACTTTGATGAAGCCAGTGGTCATGTTGTGAACTGCCCTATGGAGAGGCCTGCATGGCAAGGAAATGAGGGCTGCCTCTGGTCAAGGGCCATGCAGGAGCTGAGGCCCTCAGTCCAACAGCCCACCAAGAACTGAATCCTACCCACAACTGTGAGTGAATTTAGAAGCCAGCAAGCCTTGAGATGACTTCACTCTCAGCCAGTACTTTGTTTTTGACCTTGTGAGAGATTCTGAGCCAGAAGACCCAGCTAAGCCATGCCTGTATTCCTGACTCACAGAAATTATGGGGTAACAAATATTTGTTTTATGAAGCTGCTTAGTTTCGGGGTAATTTGTTAGGCAGCACTAGATAGTTAATACACCCCAGTGCCCAGATCAGTGCTTTTTGCTGATGCCTGCAGAGTCAACAGTAGCCATGCTTGCCTCCAGCTGAATGAAAGCTATGCCTGTGATTAATCTATGATCCTAACACCAAGTGATTTCACTGCTGACCGTGGCATGGAAACAATATTAAAATGACAGTGCATCAGGTAAAGCTCAGGTGTGAGATTAAAACAAACAGAAACAAAATAGAGTTGCTGTTTCTAAAGTGACTGCAGATTTCTGTGATCTGGAGGCACAGACTCAAATTATCTACAGCTGCCCCTTAAACATTTCATCAGTAAATGCATAGCAACAATCTTGTTCCTGGTGATGTTCACAGTGAAAACAAACACTTGATTGATTTTTCCCTCCAATAGAATGAATTATCCATGTTCTTTGTCAAGGTGGGCAAACATGTGTGCATGTGGTATGGGGAATATGCACATCTTTCTTGTGCAGTAGAGAGAGTTATGGAAAACTAAGATTTGAATTGCATTTGCAGAGACTTTGATAGCTAACAGCACCACAGTATAAATTAACTGAATGAAAATTGCTCAGGGAGAATAATTGTATCATTCTTTATTCATCCATCTATTCATTCAGTTATTCCCTTGCTTATTCAACAAATACTTATTATGCATCTACTATGTATCAGGCAATATTCAAAGGTCCAGGAGATCAAACTATGAATAAGATAAATTCCCTGGTCTCTTTTCACTGGATGCCAGTAGCAACCCTCTCCTCACTCCCACAGTTGAGATAACCAAAAATGTCTTCACACATTGCCAAGTGTCCCCTGAAGGTCAAAACCACGCCCCCGTTAAGAATCACTGAACTAGAGTTCTTGGGGCCAAGGAAAAATCAACTGACATCCCAAGTATTTAAACATTTCACAGAATAAACTTACAAGAAAAAAGAGCTCTTTTGCTGTACACCAGAAAGTAACACAACATTGAAAATCAACTATACTTCAATAAAATAAAATTTTTTTTAATGAAAAAAAAAAGCTCTTAGCTCTTGGGATCTCATTTCAAATATATCAATATTACCCTTTTGTGGTATTGTTAATATAGGAAGGTCCAGATTTTATAGAATAAATAAATCTTTAAGCAAGTTTAGAGTTGGTTGTGACCTCAGGTATGTAAAAATTATGAAGCGTTAGACCAAAGCTGCACGGCTGTCTCAGTCTACTCAAAACTTCCCACGTCAACCTCAGCTTGCTCAGCGTACTGCACCAGAAACTCTTAATGCCTGTAAATGCATGTGCCCTTGTGATATCTGTCTCCTTTTGCTTTATGAAAATTGATCTTTTCTTGGTGGCAAACTTCCAAATATTCTAATGCGTTAATGTGCTATTCACCGATCTAATACGGAGATTTATCTTCAGAGATATGCTCCCGAGTCTTCACTACTAATTTTCTTTCTGTTTTGATTTAACCTATGTCATTGATAACTTTTCTTTTCCTTGAATACCTCTATTCTGGAAGTTCTCAATCTTGACTTTGTAGGAGCCCAGTTACATCCAGTTAGAAGGGGGCATGGGACTGGAGGAAGGCAAAAATGACCAAATAAAGCTAATTCAATTCCCCTTTGTTTATATTATAGGGAGGAAAAATAATTTTCCTTCTACCCTTCTAGCTTCTTGGCCGAGGCCTTCTGTAATAAAAGACAGATTAACGAGAAAAAACAAACAGAACTTTAATAACATATATGCCTCCTGTATTACATGGGAGAGACCCAGGGAAACTGAGTAACTCCTGCAATGGCCCAAACCACCACCACCTTCAATACCTTTCTTTTGTCAGCTAAAGACCAAAGAAAGATGTTGGGGGGCGGGGAGAGCGGCAGTTATGGAAGGTGACCAGGAAAAGCACAGTAAACAAGGTTATGGTTGTTATGCAGACTTAAGTCAGTGCCTTCTCCATTGGTAAGTTTCTAGAGATTTAGTCATACTCCTGGGGAGATGTAAATGTCTTCCTGGGGAGATGTAAATGTCTCTCACAAAAGAGTAACTTTCACTTGGTTTTTAGAGCTTCTCCTGTGTCTGCAATTTCTTAAAAACATCCAGCTCAAGATAATCCTTAAACCAAAGAGCCATATTTAAAGGTGTTATATTCTGCTCCCCTTCAATATGAACATAATTTTTTTAAAGGTGAAGATTTAAAATTCTCATGTCAAATGCTGGCAGTTTTCTTCTTCAGAAAACTTGGGAGTTACTAACTCTACACATAAAAAGTATAATTTAAAAACTTAAGGAAAATTTGGCATTTAAAAAAATCTGTGAACACTTATTTAATGTGGACTCTGTATAAGACCCTAAGATAGGTAGTGGGGATACAAAGATGAGAAGACAGACCGCTGAGTTCGGTGTAAAACGTGGCAAAGGAGAAAACAAATGGCCTAGAAGAGCGTCCCAATGAACCTGGCACACCCTTCCTTCCACACTTGAGCCTTTTGGTATTAGGCAGTGGGCTTCAAGGCAAGACCAAGCCTGGGGAACTGGTCTTTAATGGTTGTCTTGATGGAATCTCAAGAAACTTCAAAACTTGTAAGAAGCTGGAAACCTCTTTGGATCATATACTCATTAGCAAGGTTATTTCTTTAAATCCAGGACTTTTAAGTATATCTATTCCTTCATTAATTAATTCCCTGAAAATCCCTGCTGCTAAGTGAAAAGCCATTAAAATTTTAAAATCTTTAATTCTTTTAATTTTTTTAAAAAAGTATTTATTTATTTTTAAATTTTTTATTTTTGGCTGTGTTAGGTCTTTGTTGCTGTGCGAGCTTTCTCTAGTTGCGGCTAGCCGGGGCTACTCTTCGTTGCAGTACGTGGGTTTCTTACTGCGGTGGCTTCTCCTATTGTAGAGCACAGGCTCTAGGTGCGCGGGCTTCAGTAGTTGTGGCACGCGGGCTTAGTAGTTGTGGCTTGTGAGTTCTAGAGTGCAGGCTCAGTAGTTGTGGCGTACAGGCTTAGTTGCTTCGTGGCATGTGGGATCTTCCCAGACCAGGGCTGGAACCCGTGTCCCCTGCACTGGCAGGCGGATTCTTAACCACTGTGCTACCAGGGAAGTCCCACTTCTTTTAATTTTAATGAGAATTATAATGCCTTCCATCCCAATCCAAGATACCCAAACACAATTTCACAAATGGAAATATATGTCAATTCAATAACAAAAACAACTTTATATAACAAAAACAATTTGAAAGTAAAACTATGCAATTTGTATGTAATATATTATAAAATGAAGATTTATTCATATCTGTTCTCAATGACATTTTCTCACTATAAACACTATAATGCCAAATAAAATCAGTGGGTACAGTTTTGTCTGAAATTGTAATGCTGAAAATTTACTTCGAATGGAGTTTTCATTTATTGGTGTTTTGGTTTTTGAAAAATCATAATTCTGAAAAAGAAAAGAAAAGAAAGAAATTGTCTGAATGGTGGTGTAACTAAAGAAAGGCCATTATGGTGAAAAGTCTTAACTGACCAGTCATTTATGTGCCAGAAGCCTGTACATTATCTTCCCCATTTATGATCACATAGATGCTACATCACTACCTCTAGGATGTAATGTAAGAGGACACAAATCTTCAGATCTTGGCAGCCATCCGTGGGGGAGGGGGCCACATCTGCATTGTGATGACTGAGGTGAATTTGACCTTGCCCTCCACACTTTATCTGTTACCTACTGCTCAATAACAACCAAATCAATTAAAAGGTTAACTCCGTAACTATATTTGGCCTCCTATAGAGTCTTCACAGGTATGATGAAAAAATCATCATAGGTAATCATCCCATCCAGCAAATCAAGATAATTCAAGTTCATGCCTAAGATAATTTTTCATAGGAAGTTCAGACACCAGGTAAAAAGTGATCAGTTTTGAGTTGCAAATGTCAAAGTAACTTGAAAATAGACTCAAGGGACAGCTTCCTTCCGTGATAGATACTGCTATTACCTAAGAATTACCCCAGACACATTTTGTAACAGTTATTGTTCCTCCTCTTCTTTCTTCTTCATCAGCTCTCTTCTCTTTACTGGGTGCATTCTATAAATGCACATAGTGCAAAGTATTTGACAGTTAGAGGACCTGCAGTTTTCCAGGCTTTGCCAATGAATCCAAAATCTCATCAATTATAAGTTGCACCATTATTTATTTAACACTAAGAAAGAAAAAATGGTTCAAATTAAGTTATGACATAGTGCTTCCTAATTACTTTGAAATTTTATTGTATAATTTTTGAAAGAAATTTTTAGACTTAGATTTTAAATATAGATTTTAAGAATGCTTTGCTCTTTTGCATACATCAAAAGGGACGTATGAACGAAATGAACTGATTTAATTCCTAGGGATTTTTCAAATTTATTGCCAAACTCTTTTTTTTTTTTAATTGAAATACAGTTGATTTACAATGTTGTGTTAGTTTCAGGTATACAGCAAAGTGATTCAGTTATACATACATATACTGTTTTTTTTTTTGGCTGCGTTGGGTCTTCGCTGCTGTGCGCAGGCTTTCTCTAGTTGCAGCGAGCGGGGGCTACTCTTTGTTGTGGCGCGCGGGCTTCTCACTGTGGTGGCTTCTCTTGTTGCAGAGCACGGGCTCTAGACGTGCGGGCTTCAGTAGTTGTGGCACACGGGCTCAGTAGTTGTGGCTCATGGACTCCAGAGTGCAGGCTCAGTAGTTGTGGCACACGGGCTTAGTTGCTCCACGGCATGTGGGATCTTCCTGGACCAGGGCTTGAACCCGTGTCCCCTGCATTGGCAGGCGGATTCTTAACCACTGCTCCACCAGGGAAGTCCCATGGATATACTTTTTCATAGTCTTTTCCATTATGGTTTATTACAAGATACTGATTATAGTTCCCTGTGCTACACAGTAGATCCTTGTTGTTTATCTATTTTATATATAGTAGTGTGTATCTGTTAATCCCAAACTCCTAATTTATCCCTCCCTCCCCCCTCTTTCCCTTTGGTAACCATAAGTTTGTTTTCAATGTCTTTGAGTCTATTTCTGTTTTGTAAATGAGTTCATTTGTATCATTTTTTTAGACTCCACATGAGTGATATCATATAATATTTGTCTTTCTCTGTCTGACTTACTTCCCTTAGTATGATAATCTCTAGGTCCATCCATGTTGCTGTAAGTGGTATTATTTCATTCTTCTTTATGGCTGAGTAATATTCCATTGTATATATATGTACCACATCTTCTTTATCCATTCCTCTGTCGATGGACATTTAGGTTGCTTCCATGTCCTGGCTATTGTAAATAGTGCTGCTATGAACATTGGGGTGCATGTCTCTTTAGTTGAACTCTTTTGAGTTAATTTTCAACACAGCATTTCCATGTCTATGTTTTGTTTTTATATCTGTGTTATACCATAGAATACATATGATCTTGTCTTACGTGCCATTGAGAGCTTTAGTAATACAGCATTTCTTAAGATGATACTTCACTATTATCCTCGACATTTTCTTTCAAGCTGCCAGTTTGGAAGAAAATTCTGCAAATGCAGATGTTGGTACAGTCTTGCTTGGGAGATATAGGTAAAGCTTTCTGCATAAATGTGAATAACAAAACGTAACAGAATTTCATCTACCTATGATTATCTTCCTTTCCTATATCCCATAAAGCACATGGCCATTGCATTGAAAGAAAATGTGAAATTGTCATCACTCTTTCAATGACAGCTATTTGTTTCCCTGATATCAAACTTACACCCTGGTGCTGTTTCTTGGTCAATCTGCATTCACAGTATCTTAATGTCTCAATACGAAATCATAGAATAATCTATGGAAGATACTTTAAATGCCAGTTAAATTTAACATGTGTGGTAATAACAGTGTATATAAGTCAACTGAAATGACAACAACATAAACACAGTGATGGAGCTGGTGCCATAAATAACATGACAATGACCACCTACCTGGCTGCCAATACTTGTAAGATACAACCAACCATTAGAAACACCTCAGCTGCAAAAATGTTAAAATGGGGAGGTGGGAGTGCATCAGAATTGATGAAATATGTAGATTGCAAATAAAATCAAGAATGTGTTTAGATTATTTCACTGAAGCCTCAGCTCCAGTGTTTACCATTCCCTCTATGTAGGGTCTCTAATGATTGCAAAATGAGAATGAAGAGAAAAATCTAGGGATTCTACCTACATTTTGCATAATTTAGATAAAACTATTCAATGTGCTTGTGTTTGCTAAGAACTGCTGCCTCTGTCAGCAAGGATTTAAATCCAACTCAGTCCTAAGTGTGGTTTAGGGAGCTTGATTTGAAGAGAAACATCTCATTTCAGAACTGTTTTCTCCTGGTTCCCTTCCTTTATTACAAAAGCACATCAAGGGAACCCTTCTTGCAGAGAAAACCCTTGAAATATTACTTAATAACATCTGAAATGACTCAAAACGATTCTTTAGGATTATGTGCATTTTAATAGGGAATTCCAAAAGTGAGAATGAAGCTTTCAGTACCCAGAAGAATTAATTTCTCAAAACGGATATGTATGCGGTGATGTTTTTGTTGGGAGAGATTTTCTAGCACACCTCATCCTTCTGCCTGCTCATGAGGATGGTCCAGCTGCCTAACAAGCATGAGGGTATGAGCTACAAATGCCCTCAGTGAGTAGTCTCACCAGGGTCAGTCCCTTGGACTGCACCACCAGGGAAGTCCCTGTGAAAGCATTTTAATGAATGTCCTTGGAAGGAAAATAAATAACTATAGTATTAGTCGAAGGGAGGGTTAACAGTGTGCTTAAAAAAAAAAAAAAAAGATAAAACCCACTGAAAAACTAACTCAAAACCCCCTGTATGGCAGAATGGCGATGACTTGGGAGAAGAAGTAGCAGCAGCAGTACAAAGTCCAAAGTGATAGCAGATGCAGAGCAGCTGACTTTGAGGGTGAGGTTTCAGGGCAGACATAGAAATGATAATAAGATCTTCTAACATAGCTCCAGTTACAAGTTAGGGGGCAGCTCTACTACTAAGGGCACTGTGAGAAGCCTGGCCAAACTCTTCAGTCCTCTGATAGCGATGGCCAGCAGCTGTGGTGAAATCAGTGATCACTTTCGAAATACCATGCTCTGGGACTTCCCTGGTGGCGCAGTGGTTAAGAATCCGCCTGCCAGTGCAGGGGACATGGGTTCGAGCCCTGGTTCGGGAAGAGCCCACATGCCGCAGAGCAACTAAGCCCGTGTGCCACAACTACTGAGCCTGCACTCTAGAGCCCACGTGCCACAACTACTGAGCCCATGTGCCACAACTACTGAAGCCTGCGTGCCTAGAGCCCGTGCTGCGCAACAAGAGAAGCCACTGCAATGAGAAGCCCGTGCACCGCAACAAAGAGTAGCCCCTGCTCGCGGCAACTAGAGAAAGCCCACATGCAGCAATGAAGACCCAACGCAGCCAAAAATAAATAATTTTTTTTTAAAAAGTCCCATTTAAAAAAAAAAAAGAAAGAAATACCATACTCAAATTTCTACCAGGTATCCTTGAAAGGGATTCGTATCTCTATAGTAAAGCTATTTATAAAGTATTTATAAAATAATAAATAAATATAAAAGAATATTTGTAAAATAATTTCAGTTGACCAAAGAATGTTAATGCCTGCTGATGGTTCTTTGTGGTGTAATGAAAGTAGTATCAACACAACAATAAATGCAAGAAAGGACAGAGTTCTTCACTGTTAGTCAGTTATATATGAGGGTGTGATGTGTGCTCTGACCCCAAACAGGAGAAGAAGATTGGAACATAAAATTAACTTATGATAGTTACAGCCCTACAAGCAGAGGCTATGTTTTGATTATATTTTCTCTCTTCACCCATAAATTCACTCTTTGAGCTATAGCCAGTTCACATACAAGACAATCTTCTTCTGATTAGTTTTTACTTTGTTCCCCCAAAGCTACATCAAAAAGGTACCAAGTTAGATGAGGAAGCCAGGCCTAATAGCTTCACACTGAAGGAGCTACATGGATTCCAAAAGCTAAGAAAAGCAATCCTGGGTTTAGGTTTTTTTCTTTTAGAGATCAGATTCAAAATCCAGTAAGATTCTTCATGATGTTATTTCTATTCTGCTATGTACCTAAAATGGTGACTCAGTCTGTAGCCCATTAGACAACACCTGAGCTAAACCTTCAGAGCAATCAGAAAATGGCCCCAAAGTTTGAATAACAATCATTTAAAAGTATATATCGAGCTCCCCTTATAATCTAGGCACAGACACAAGGGACATGGAAGAAAACAAGATGTGTTAGTAATTTTTTTAATATAATAAATCGCTTCAAAAATCTCAACAGCTTGCCACAATGAACACTTGTTTTATACTCGTGGGTTTCAAAGTTGGCTGTCATTTCAGTGATCACAGCTCAGGTAGGCCGGACTCCACACAGTGCTCCTGTCTGCTCCACATTGTAGGATTCAGTCTGAGAAAGCAATGACTCTCTGGGCCGTGCTCTTCTCATGGAGGGTAGCAACTCAAAGAGCCAATTACTGATTTATTGCTCTCAACTCCAACTTCACCCTTCAGTACCTGCTTTGCAGTAGTAGACCGGACTCTTTCGTCATTTGTCCTGTACAGTAAGCTTTGTCAGTGGAGGGAGACTTTCAGGAGGAAGGGGGCTTCTTTTCCTGCATCCAGTGTGCTTTTACTTTTTCTTGCATAGTACATGTGTGTAGAAACATCTAGTAGGGCTCTGTCCCAGCTCTGTGCTCAGAGTGCACCATCACTCAGTGATTACACAGCCTGGCACAGGGACCTACATGGCATGACTCTCCTAATGTGGACACTCGTATACTCTAGGCCTCATGCTGGCAGTGGTGCCCCAGCTCTCTCTGCATACCCACTTGTGAGCCTTGGCTCACTTGTACCCCTGAGGGTGTTTCCTTCAGCCTTCTCAACACAGACACCACGTATCACTGGCTTTGTACCACCTTGCTAGTGAGTGGGCTCCAGATACGCTGACTCACTCTGTGCTCCTGCCCATCACTCTCAGCTCACCTGTGCCCCAGAGAGTTGTTTCCTGATACCTGGTGATTGTGGCCCAGCTCTGGCCAGGGCAACCCAGCAAACATCTCCACCATCCAAAGGGCTGCAGCCATACCCTCTCCACTGAGATCTAAACCTCTCCTTGGGAAGCAGCCTTATTCCAAGTTTGTCCTTCCTTGAGGTACTCTTTCTTATCCCTGGGGTATCATTTAGAGTTCCCATTATGTCTATGATGTCTATCATGGTTTAATAATTCATTATACTAAACTTTCCCTATTCAAATCATTATTTTTCCTGATTGGATCCAGACTGACATACTGTGCTTTTTAATGCTTCAGTTCAGAACTGGTACGTTATCATTTCTGTCCACATTTCATTGGTCAAATCAAATCATACGGCCAAACGCAAGTTAATGAGGCAGGGATATGGTCTCCACTTACTTCAGTGGGAGCTACTGCAAGGTTGCGTGGCCACAGGCATGGGTGTGTAATTCTATTACAGGGAGTTACCAAGGGATTAGAAACAATAATCCAACGTGCCATTTGGAACCTGCTTAATGGAGCTTATTGGGGAAGGAAGATATTAAGAAATTCCTGGGAAAATAAGAGCTATGAAAGGAGAATATAGAACACTGGGGGAGAATGTAATCTGTAGCATCATAGCAGTTCATATCTCAGTTCAGCTTCTTTAGCCTCAGCTGCAAGCTTGGGTCTTCACCATGCGTGTGATGCAGAGTCAGATTGTGAGTGGGGTTTAAATGTAGAATTTGAAGTTTACCTACTCTGGCTTTCTTTTTTCTAGGCCTTCCTGGACTTTCCAACAGCCATGGCCTCCCTGAATTCTGTCCTTTGGTTGCCCAGGTCAGAAAGAAAGCAGGTAAAGACAGCACCACACTGTGATTACAGCCTGTCATTTTGCCATCTGCAAAAATTGGGAACTCGCAATGTGTCAGTCATTCCTTCCAAATTTGAATGTCCTTGCAAAATCTGCCTATCTTGCTTTCTTATGCAGAGCTTTCATCTAGTTGATTTTTGTAATTTGTCCAGAATTTATGGTTGTTATCCACAAGAGATGGCGTCTGTTAGGAGTTTATGCCAACATATGAGAAATGAAACTTCAGCACTAGATATTCAGATATGAATTTAAAAAGTCACTTGTCTCAAAGAGCTTAAGTCTAATAGAGTAAGCCTACAGATAAACAAATAACTTATAACACAAGATTATGAAGTGCAACATTGGACATATAGTCAAGGTATAAGGCTGACCAAAAGAGAAAAAGAAATCAAGAACGCTTTGGAGGGAGGACATCTGATCTGATCAGGAGTCAGGAAGAGCCATGGGGAATAGCAAGTTTGTGCAGAGTTAGAGTGCAGAAGGCAGGACTGGGAGCGGCAGAAGGGATCCAGACCATGACCTGACATTTATATAGCGTGTCCCACATTTCAAATTACAATCATATCCATTATCTCATCTGATGTTTAATGAATCCAGTGAAGTCAGACTGTCGTGCCAATAGAAATATTTTCCATTTTCTTGAAATGAATCCAAGCTTAGATCATTTCTACTCAAAGTAGAACAAGATTTTAAAACTGTCTTTTATGTGAGAAAAAGAATGTACATATTAACCCCATGTGGGAATTGAGAAGAATAATATTCTATCCATTCAAATTGCTTCTAAATGTTAATCAAATGTGACATTGGCTCCCAAGATATGTGCAGCATCATGTCACCCTTTCTAACAGAGAAACGTTATTGTTTTAAAATCCTGCTAAAACTCCCCAGAGAACAATATTTCCTTCACTTTGTGTTTTCCATTCTCTCCCTAGAAGAAAGTTACAATAACATTGTCTTAGTCTTTTTTCCACACACACACACACACACACACACGCACGCACGCACGCACGCTCCTCATTCTGCAAAACTTGAACCCTATTTTAAGGGTCAGTTCAAGACCTACTCTTCTGCTTTCCATCCTTTTCCTGAACTCCCATTTCTTATACTCTGCAGTAGCTCCCCAACCTGGCTGTGAACCCTAATTACCCGGGGGTCTCCTTCAAAATAAAATTTTTTTCTGGGCCCCACTTGAAATTCAGTCTCTGGAGTTGGTCTGCATTTTGAAATTCTCCAGGTGATTTTAATGTGTCCCAGCACCCATCAACTGGGAACCATTAATTAATACGCATTACATAATTAATAATTAATTGTTGCCTGGCTAATTTATGTAGCTTGGCCTGTGTTCTATATCACGACTTCTCAACCTTTAAACTGCATGTGCATCACCTAACTATCTTGTTAAAATGAGGATTCTGATTCAGCAGATCTACGTGGGCTTCAGATTATGCGTTGCTAATGAGCTCCCAGGTGGTGCTGATGCTGCAGGTCCAGGGACCACACTTTGCGTGCTCAGCTTGTAGGTGTTGAATACTCTGGGATTGGGGTCTCTGCTTTCAGATTTCTTTCCTGTTTCAAATGATACAATCACTAAATAGTCAATTCAAGGCCATTGTTTAAAATTATGTGCCTTTTATCCAATGCTATTTACAATTATCGTCCTTGATACAGCTTTACAAAGTGATCCACCCATTTTTTTTTCCTAAAATTTTCTACCCTTTCTCTCAGGATCTCAATAATGAAGATTCTATTACCACTTAGGGAAGTATTTAATCTGATATTCCTGTTAAGAGGATTTAATGTGGAAGGAACACACAGCGATGCTCATACTTAAAGACACATTTTAAATCCTCTAGTGGAGTCCTTCTCAATGCAAAATCTTCAAATTCAGTTGCATCAGAATCACCTGGGTGCCTGTTACAAAGCTACTTTCTGTACTCCATTCAGACCTCCTAAGGAGAATCCTTGGGGGAGGGGTTTAGGAATGCCTTTTAAGCAAGCTTCGCAAGAGCAAGCACATTGAAGTTTGAGTAACACTGATCTAAGCCAGCCTCCTTCTTCTGACAGCAGTCGACATTTATTTTGTACATACTCCTTGCAGGCGACTGTGCCGATCACCTTATATGACAGTTTCATTTCATTGTAACCCTCATAACAACCGTAGGAGATAGTATTATTATTTGAGGAAACTAGAGAGGTTAAGAAAGTTACCCTAGGTCACACAGTTAATGAGTGTCAGAGTTGAGTCTTTTTTTTTTTTTTAATATTTATTTATTTATTTTGGCTATGCTGGGTCTTAGTTGCAGTATGTGGGATCTTTGTTGCCACGTGTGCGATCTTTAGTTGCCACATGCAGGATCTTTTAGTTGCGGCATGTGGGCTATTAGTTGCAGCATGCAGGATCTAGTTCCCTGGCCAGGGATCGAACCCAGGCCCCCTGCATTGGGAGTGTGGAGTCTTAACCACTGGACCACCAGGGAAGTCCCCAGAGTTGAGTCTTGAACCCAGATGTCCTGGCGGTCTTTCTATTGTATTTACTTTCTTCTGTGTGTGTGTGTGTGTGTGTGTGTGTGTGTGTGTGTGTGTGTGTGTGTGTTTACTTTGTAGTTCCCTTCTCCTACTATAAACTGTTTCACTAAAGGGTTCTTTCATATATTCCCTGCCTCTATCCCATTCTTAGAAATAATCAAAAGAGAACCGCGAGCCACCAGCACTGAGGGCCACCCCAGCTCATCCCTTGCTCCATAGCTGCTCTTTACCTTTAGCTCAGCCAGCCCCACCCTGCAGTTCAGGCTGCTCATTTACAAAGCTGGGGCAGGGATGATTTGGTTTATTAAGGATGTTAAAGGATAATGTTCAAGAAAAGCAAAATCATGACTCTCATACAAATGGAAAATGAAAAAGTGGCACATATTTTTTATTGAACTCATTAATTGACAGAGAACTGGAAAAGACGTTACAAAGAAGGCAAAGAACCACAAAATTCTATACAGTAAAGGAATGTTGAAATGAATTTGCAAAAACTGGTCTAATCATTGGACAATAATAAATTGCATTCCACTGCACAGAGCTAGTTTGTACTTCTGTGGACAAGAATTATTTATGTTGTCATAAGTTTTCTGCTAGTTAATTTCTATCTCTTCAGAGTCTTAGCCTTGTCAAAGGCAAAGGCCTATGCACTGGTAGGATGAGAGAATCCTGAGACTCCAGCATTCCATTGAAAGGATACTCAATAATTTCTTTTGCGCATTCCAAAGTCTTACACTTTTCCTTATACTCTCTCTCTCTCTGCCTCCTAGAGATCAGACTAATCTCTAAGAATGGTTATTCATGGTCACAAAATAAGGCTGGTCTCAGAAGGTTTGGCCTGACTATTTACACAGATATCACAAGTATTAATTTACTATATAGGCCTTCCTAAGTTAACTTTGCTGGAAGTTTTCATAAGGAAACTCAGATTGGACTTTTAAAAGCCTCTATTATTTGCTACCTTGAAGCTAGGAAACCAAGCTGAAGAAACTCTGTATCAGATTTCACTTGCACTATCTATAAATTCTCCTCAAGGTCCCCCAAATGTACCAAGTTCCCTGGCCTGCAGGAAGTAACGTTCTTGATCTCATGTAAGGCTGGACGCTCTAAGTACTGTGAGCATTTTCCTGGGAGGGTTTTGTAGGTATTAGTTCCAGAAATAAAATCAATTTGAGTTCCATAAAAGTGTCTGGCCATACCTGATTCAATGAGCATAATTCTCAAGTATGATACTCCAGAGAATATCTTGGTCATCTAATTGTGTCTTCCAATTAATTCTAGTAATAAGGAGAACAGGTTCTTAATGAAACTATGCCATAAAAAATAAGGAAACTTAGTTGAAGTTTTGGGATTTGGGGGCAGTGGCAGAGAAAGGAAAGGTATCAGTTAGAATCAAGTATTATTTTAAATGTTATGGGTTACAAAAACATCCATCAACTGGTGAAAGAATAAAATGTGGCAGGGCTTCCCTGGTGGCGCAGTGGTTGAGAGTCCGCCTGCTGAGGCAGGGGACATGGGTTCGTGCCCCGGTCCGGGAAGATCCCACATGCCGCAGAGCAGCTGGGCCCGTGAGCCATGGCCGCTGAGCCTGCGCTTCCGGAGCCTGTGCTCCGCAACGGGAGAGGCCACAACAGTAAGAGGCCCGCGTACTGCAAAAAAAAAAAAAAAAAAATTTGGCAAACCTATACAATGAAATGTTATTCAGCAATCAAAAAGAATGAAGTGCTGATAGGTGCTACTGCATGCGTGAACCTTGAAAGCGTGTGCTAAGTGAAAGAAGCCAGACACGGCAGACCACACATACGATTCAATTTGTATGAAATGTGCAGAATAGGCCAATCCATAGGGCCAGAAAGTAGATGAGTGGTTTCTAGAGGCTGGAGTGATGGGGGTAATGGACAGTGAGTGACTGCTAAGGGGTGCGGGGTTTATTTTTAGGATGATACATGTTCTAAAATTGACTGTGGTGATGGCAAAGTTCACTGTGTGAATATACTAAAAACCATTGAATTGTGTACTTTAAATGAATGAATTGTGTGG
Source organism: Pseudorca crassidens (assembly GCF_039906515.1). Classification (NCBI taxonomy): domain Eukaryota; kingdom Metazoa; phylum Chordata; class Mammalia; order Artiodactyla; family Delphinidae; genus Pseudorca; species Pseudorca crassidens. Next base: position 120,686,253 of record NC_090317.1, on the reverse strand, counting down.
TGTGTGAATTACATCCCAATAAAACTGTCAGAAATGTTATAGGTTACAGACAGCTTAAGTAGAAAGGGAAAGGTCTTTCTTATATAATCTTAAGGGGAAAATATTTATAAATATCAACTTTATTTCAAACAAGTAACCACAATAAAAATTTTCTCATCAGTTCATTCACTCTGGTGTAATTAGTTCTTGTTCTGATGGATCTTGGGTCAATAGTGTCATGAGACCATCTGCTTCTTGACTAAAAAGAGTTCTGGAAATCCTGATCCAGTGCACTGGTATGATCTTAAAGTTATCTAAGCAATGCCATCAGAAGCCTGTACCTGACAGTCTTTCTTTTCAAAGTGTCAGTAATTTGAATTACCTGTTATAGTCCTTTTTCACAAGGCTCTGAGATGGTCCTTTTTTGTTGTAGACTCAAACATGACCTGTAGCTTACAGCAGAGTTTTCAAGCAAGAAATTCGAGTAAAATAAAAACTATCTGCAGAGCAAAAAGACTGTCACTGAAGACTAATGTTTACTGAAAATTTTCATATGTGAAAGGTCTGATGAGAATTCATAATAAGCATAATGCAACTGACTAGGAAATTAGATTATTTCCAGACCATGAAAAGCAAAGATAATAACTTTACATTTCATTCTAAAAATGTATACAAATGTCTTTAAGCATAATGATTATGCCTATTTTCAACAAAGTTAATGAATGTTACATTTGATGTGTACAAATGGATGAACACCAAAAAATGGATGAACATAATTATTCAGAAGGAAAGAAATCTTGAGATATGTAATAATCCTGAAACACAATGTATATAATATACTAAGACTATTGTAAGCATATACTAAGAATATACCAAGAATATCAAGTTAAAGAGATTCAGTGAGTCTGGAACAGTTTTTTGATATCTATATTTTTATAAAATCCCATGGGTAAATCTGATATATATCCCCAGTTGAAATCCACTGTCCTAGAAGATGCTAGATTCAAACTAAAGAAACAAGGCTGTGGTCTAGTTGACTTTATTTTTTTTTTGGCTGTGCCTCCTGCCATGTGGGAAATTAGTTCCTGACCAGGGATCGAACCCATACCCCCTGCAGTGGAAGCACGGAGTCTTAACAATTGGACCGCCAGGGAAATCCCCCAAAGCATTCAATTTCTAAAAATACTTACATTCATGACACTTACTTAAGCACATTTAACCTAGGGAAGGTTGAGTATCTCTTCTTATTTGACTACTCTTCCCATGTAACTCACCAATGGTAACTAATAAAGAAACCTAATATTTCCAGCATCTCTCTTTTTGGAAGGTAAGAGAACAAACCTTTGTGATTTTTCCAGAAGCCCTCCAAGAAATCACAAAGATAGTTTTAGGTGTAAAATATATTCTGAAAGTTTTGTTTATCTTTTTTTGTATTAAGGATCTGATTTGGAGAAGGCAAAAGTCAAAGAAGTTGCCACAAGAGCCTGGGACACTTGATCAAGGTAGGATTATGGGTACCTGGGAAACAACATCTGGTTCTATATTTAATCAAAGTGGCAATAAATATTTTAAAATAAAAAAGAAAGTAACACAATTGTAAAGAATCTTAGTTCTTTCATAAGTAAAGAACAAGAAACCTTTATTCTCTTTTTTCCTTAAATAGTTGAGTAAATAAAGTCAACATAAAGTGCAGGAAATTATTCTGGTCACACACAATCTCTGCTGTCTAGGAAAAAAAAAACCCTTCATGTTGTAGGCAAAGGCAGTAAGCAATAAGCCAAGGAAATACAGCCATTAAAATTAAGTACACTTTGTCAAGATTTTAACACGTTATAACTTTTTTTCAGGGCAAATAAAATTTACTTTCTAAGTTTTGTCCCTCATTAGCTCCTTCATAGTCTAGAACAACGTGACACTTTAAGACAGATCTTAGGGGCTCTGCAAGGTTAGCAACAGTTTTATTATAATTTTAAGATGATATTAGGTTAGGTTACAAAGAGACTGGGCTCTCATCTTAGGTACCTTCTCTTGCCCTCTCACCTACTCCCTCTGAGGGAAACCAGTTGCTGTGTTTTGATCTGCCCTATGGAGAGGCCTACACGGCATGGAATAGATAGATGCCTCTGTCTAACAGTCAGCAACAATCTGAATCCTGCCAACAGTCATGTGAGTGAGCTTGAAAGCAGATTTCCCCCCTAGTTGAGGCTTGAGATGACTAGGTCCTTAGCTGCCTCCTTGTCTGCAGCCTTGTGTCAGCACCACCCAGCTAAGCTGCCCTCAAGTTCCTGACCCTCAAAAACTGTGAGATAAATGTTTGTTGTTTGAAGCTGCTATGTTTTGAGTGGGGAGAGGAGAATTTGTTATACAGCAATCAGTAACTAATACACCCCTCATCCCATCTCACGTGTAAGGTTTTTCAGGTTACAAAGACTTCCACATACTGATTTCATTCAATCCCCACAGTGGTCATTGGAATATTGTCCCCGTGCTCGCTTCAGCACCACATATACTAAAGTTGGAATATTGTCCCCGTTTTACAGATGCAGAGGAGTGGTCACCCAAGATTACAACTAGTAAATTCTAGACTGAGGACTAGGAAGATCTTGAGCATTTTAACTCTCAGCCCGGGCTACGTAGTTCTACTACAAGCTACCAATGTAAAGAGTGTCACTCCGAACCCATCTGTCAAGGCTGTCACTACAGTGAATTTCATATCTGTAAAACATTCACTAACATGACTTTCCCTAAGATAAATAGCCATTAAGTATGTTATAAAATACAGCAGAAGGGTCTAAAACAAAGCCATCTTTCCAATAAAAAAATAATCTATTGCCTTATAGAAGTGTTTGAATATCAGCTTTTTTTCCAACTAGCTGGCCCAATACAATCCAAAAAGGATTGGGCCAGAGAAAAATAAGAATTAGTATGCTTTTGTCTCAGATAAATTTCAACAGCAGTTCACTGATTATGGTAATAGTGCCCTGTTATGAAAATGTCCTAACAGAGCTCCTTATGTAAGGCATTTAAGTCACTAGGCAGATTATTTCCCAGAATGTCTTGAAATATTCAAGTAAAGACACTAAAATGATAAGAAATGTGGAATTCTTACTGAGGAGTATAATTAACAGGTATCTTTATCCAGTTCTCAGTTATCCACCTGGTGATCTGCCTCGTGAGTTTCCTGAGGGTGAAGACCTGAGCCTGTTCATTTATGGATATCACCAGCAGCATCATTTGCTTGGCACGCAAAAGGTGATCATATATTTTAATCTATTAATTGTTTAGTGGTTTTGAATCACATTTTACTCACTTCCCCACATGATACTTTCTCAGAAACATGCTTTATAGTGGCAGAGGAAGAATTAAAAATATCAATATTGAGAAGAGGGATATGAGGGGAAGGAGATGCAAAACAGTTTTATTGTTGCTCTTTCTTGGTAGCCATAATAATATATATTTTTAAAGAATATTATTTAAAGTTATAATAACAAATATAACCAAGAAAACAAAAATACTGACCTTGCTAAATATCAAAAGAACTATGATAGAAAGCAAAGAAAATGATGTAAAAGTTATGTCGATCAATATAACACCAAAATAGGAAAACCAAGAACAAATGTATCCGTCATATAAATACATGTAACTGGGCTTAACTCACATTAAAAACAGACAGATCCTCAGATTGGGTGACAACCCTATGCTCTATTTAAGATAACCCAAGACAGAGCAAGATGACCAAAACCAAAACCAACTGTCTTAGATCAGGCTGCTATAACAAAAATACCATAGACTGGGAGGCTTATAAACAAAAGAAATTTATTTTTCACAGTTCTGGAGGCTGGAAGTTCAAGATAAGAGTACCAGCATGGTTGGATTCTAATGAGAATCTTTTTCCAGGTTGCAGACTGCAGACTTCTTGTTTTATCCTCACGTGATGGAGAGCAGAGGGAGCTCACTGGGTTCTCATTTGCAAGGGCACTAATCCCGTTAATGAGGGATTCAACCTCATAGCCTAATCACCTAGCAAAGGTCCCACCTTCTAATACCATCACATTGGGGGTTAGGGTTTCAGTATATGAATTTTGGAGGAACATGAACATTCATGCAGTAGCACCAAATGTTACAGAAGACCCAAACTATATAATATGCTACATATGGAAATATATTCAATTGTACACACTGAAAATAGAGAATTTATTCTTCTTTTGAGTATCCAAGAGAAACTGACTACATATGATGTCACCAGAAAAATTCAATATCTTCTGAAAGACAGAATTGGTACAGGAAATATTTTCTGAACATATTGCAATAAAACTTGAAGTTAATTTAAAAAAATTTTAAGGCCTTTCACTTAGAAATTTTTAAAAAACTCATAAAAATAAATTTTAAAGAATTAACTAGCAAAAAAGTGATAAAGAACACACTACATATCAGTACCTATAGGCTAGAGCTAAATCAGTGCTCAGAGAAAAATTCATAAATAATTATATAAAAATAATAAAGTTTAATTAAGTATCCAACTAAAGAAATGACGGAATTAATAAAGAAAAATTTGAAAATAGTCAGAACCAAAATAAAACCAATATTATTAATAAATAAATCACCAAAAAATGTTTGTGTTAAAAAGTAGAATTAAATGGGTAAATAACAAGCTAACCTAATTAAGAAAAATTGGGAAGAAATCACAAATCCACAAAATAAGAAATGACAAATTAGAAATAGCCACAGAGGGACTTTGCTGGTGGCACAGCAGTTGAGAATCTGCCTGCCAGTGCAGGGGACATGGGTTCAATCCCTGGTTCAGGAAGATCCCACATGCCGCAGAGCAACTAAGCCCGTGCACCACAACTACTGAGCCTGTGCGCCACAACTATTGAAGCCCGTGCGCCTAGAGCCCGTGCTCCGCAACAAGAGAAGCCACCGCAATGAGAAGCCTGCACACTGCAACAAAGAGTAGCCCCCATTTGCCGCAACTAGAGAAAGCCCACACACAGCAACGAAGACCCAACACAGCCAAAAATAAATAAATAAAATAGCCACAGTGACAAAGGATTAGGGAAAAAGAAAGAAATTAAGAGATGGCTTTGCCAAATACCTTGCAAATAAAATCGGAAACCAAAAATAAAAAAAAAAGACTAATATTATACAAAAATTAATTTACCAAAAACTGCCTTCAGAAGAGAGAGGAAGCTTAAACTGATTGATTTTCGTAGACCAACACAAGGTGTCAATTACTTTCACAGGGGAATTCTACAAAACCTTGGAAGAACAGACTATTCCAGTGATGTTTGTACTAATCCAAAGCTTAGAAACACAACATTTTCCAGATGGTTTTTATGAAGAAAGTATAACATTGGCACCAAAAACCTGAAAAAGATTGCAGTATGATCAGACTTCCTGAGTGTGAATTTCAGCTCTACTACTGTGTAGTTTTGTTATCATAGATAAGTGACTAATGTCTTTGTGCCTCAGTTTTCTTATCTGTAAGGAACTTTCTAAGTCACGGACCACTGCTTGGTCCCATGAGGGCTCTTACGGGCACTGGCCTCGACTGTCACCCAGCAATGCAGCAGAGGACCCAATGGGAGTGGACTTGTGACACACCCCTGGGAATTCCAAAATATACTTGGAACAGGGAGGCTTTGCCTGAAAGAGAAGTGCTGTATTACAAAGGTGGAAGCAATGAGCAAATAAAATTTCCGTTGCTGTGACTTCATTTGTGTGGGCACAGATTGGCGAGGCCAAAGGTTATTTGAGTTAAATATAAGTATGCAAAGATATTCCCTTACACACGCTGGAGTTCAGAAAGAGGAACAGAGCTGGAACTGTGGGGTCTGGAAGGGTTAGAGACAGTGGAGAAGGAAAGGTGTGGCTCATCTCGGTTACTTCTCTAAGTACCTCACCAAACATGTCACCTCACATCTCAGAGCCTCAGGTTCCTCATCTTCAAAGTTAGGCTGATTAAACTGTTTATCTGAAGGATTGTTGTGAGCCTCAGATGGGGATGTTCTTTGTCCTTCCATTATCTCCCAGTCTGTCATCCCACTCCTGGCCTCCCTACCTTCCCTACCCAACTTGGACCAGTACTTCAAATTCCCTCATATCCCCATCCTATGATTATTTTCATACAGATTTTTTTTAAAGCCTCTGGGTTAAGGCCACAATTTGTACCTTCTGCTTATATACCCAGAGGTTGAACACTGTTGGTAGAAACCATACAACCACAAAGCTGGACGCTACTGCCTACTCAAGGATTCAGTCTCAGGGCCACAATACCATCCCTTGATCATTTCTCTTGTTCTTTCTCGTATTCCTCTCACATCTTCTCAGTGAACATCGAAAATTGCCACCATGCTCCTCAAGCCATTATTCAATCCATAAGCCCCACACTTTCAGCAGATGACAAAGCTTCTTCCTTGGTGGAGAGTGGTTGAGGCCCTCAGGCATGATTTCCTTCAACTTTCAGCCCAGCCTCCCCACGAGCACATCTTCAGACATGCCCACACTTAACTTCTGTCCTCCAGGCTCAGAAAGTGCTGCTCCCCTCCTCTTATTACCAACCAACCAGCCCTTCCACTTTGGCCGCCATCCACATGCCCTCCATCTCCTCCTTTACCCCAGGGTCCTACTCCCTCAGTCATACCTTCTCTTGAAAGGCTTTGTCTTGCTGCTGGCTCTTTCTCCCCAGCCAGTTAACATCCTAGAGGCTCTCTCTTCTTGAAATCCCTCTTTGAACATTTGTCCCTTGTATTGGGTTGGCCAAAAAGTTCATCTTACGGCAAAACCCGAACAAACTTTTTGGCTGACGGGATATTTACCATCCAGTCTCTCACCTATGCTTTTCATCTTTCCTACTGCTAGTTCCACTTCCTCACTTTCCATTCATGTCTCAACCCACAGCAGTCTGGCTTCTGTCTCTACCGAACTGCGTTATATAAAGTGACTGGGGACCTCCTCATTACCAAATCCAATGGACACTTTCCATCCTTTATCTTACCAGAACACTCAGTTCCTTCCATCTTACAATGAATTAGAAGGCAAAACAATCAGCTAAGAGTGAGAAAAGAGATAGTAGTGGCTTCTCAAAGAAACAGCCTTGTGAATCCATTTTTCAAGAGTGTATCTTAGCCAAATAGTCTTTCCACTAAGTTAGAAATGCAAGCAGCAACAGAAACCATGCGGCGTGCATTAAATTGACGAAAACAATGCCATCAATTTAATGACGGATTCTTTGAGTAATTTAAGTATCAAAACTACCAATTATCGGGCTTCCGTGGTGGCGCAGTGGTTGAGAGTCCGCCTGCCGATGCAGGGTTTGTGCCCCGGGTTCGTGCCCCGGTCCGGGAGGATCCCACGTACCGCGGAGCGGCTGGGCCCGTGAACCATGGCCGCTGAGCCTGCGCGTCCGGAGCCTGTGCTCCGCAACGCGAGAGGCCACAACAGTGAGAGGCCCGCGTACTGCAAAACACAAAAAACAAACAAAACTACCAATTATCTACTTATCTGTGACAATAAACAAGAATTAATTGGTGAAAACAGTGCTATTTAAAAGTCCTTGTGTTTTCAGTATCACTGAAGCCACAAAAATCTCTTCACAAATTTTTATTTAAATAATGGAAGGCTTTTTCAGAAGACCAGAGCATGAAAGTGTTAATTGACAAAGAAGCACAGGCCACCTTGTTCTCTGCTACCAGCTTTACAGATTTCACTAAATATCTTACAGACCTGGAACATGAAGTTCTACAGCTATAAGAAAAATCACATGAAATTGGAAATGACAATCTCTAGAACTATGTGGAAGTGCAAATTAACAATACAGCCCAGGATCTGCCCAAGATGAATAAGAAATGAAAGTCAATAGTTAGATGCACTTGGGGCAAAGTTAATAACAGAAATGCAATTAAGGGAGAATGTAATAAAAGAAAAGGTTGTTTAGGGAAAGTGAAAAGTAAGTGTCATTCTTAGATGAGCAGTTTAGATGTCCAGAGGAAGGGAACTGTTTGATTTCCATGCGCTTCCCTACCATGATATCCAGTGAAGAATCCTAGGGACTAATCACACAGATGAAAACAAGGTATTAGCAACTCATGAGGTTAAGGGAGGCAGAGGTACTAGGGAATCATATTCAGAAAGGATAGCCAAGACTGTAAGCCAATTTACAATGCCAAATGTGTACAGACCAAGCATGTTAGATGCCAAGGTGACAGACCATGCCACATCTCACAGTTGTTGAGGATCAAGTTTCAGGGTGAGGTGTGTACAGCTTCTGGAAATTTCTAGCAGAGAACTGGCAAGAAGGCAGCCAAAGTAGTAGGGTATCCCATCAGCTACAGAGTGTGAGTGAGGGCACATCACATAGGAAGACCGAGGGACGTGCCTGAAAACAAAAACATCTTTGGATGGAGCCCTGGCATGATCCAAACTCTCACTTTCAAGGATTTTTTTTTTTTTTTTTGCGGTACGCGGGCCTCTCACTGTTGTGGCCTCTCCCGTTGCGGAGCACAGGCTCCAGACGCGCAGGCTCAGCGGGCATGGCTCACGGGCCCAGCCGCTCCACGGCATGTGGGATCTTCCCCGACCGCGGCACGAACCCGCGTCCCCTGCATCGGCAGGCGGACTCTCAACCACTGCGCCACCAGGGAAGCCCTCAGTAATTTTTTAAGACCAAATCTGGATCCCATGTTGGAGATTGTATTAGTTTCCTATAGCTACTATAAGAACTTACCACCAACTTGGTGGCTTAAAAGAACATTTATGCAGATCCTCATCCTCCAAGATTTTTGTTCAGAAGCCTAGACTGTAAGGAAGCCTTCCAGATGATTCTGATGCAGGTGCTTGTAGATCACATTTTAAGAGACACTATTATTGAGTACTGATGGGCACGGTGACCTTTAGGATTTCACCAAAGTGTTTGGAAACAAAACTTTCTAAATTAAAAAATACATACTCTTGGCTTAAGAATAATTTTGAAAATAGAAATTAAGATTTCAAAAGCACAGGTCAGAATTATGCAATGCGGCTTTGCAGTTATCAGAAGCTGTGTTAAGCAGGGCTACTGCAGTATGTGAGATAACACAAGATGAACAAACAGTGATTAATAACATTTAAGAGAGGCTGGAATCAATAGGTCAGTTATAATGGCTATTCTAGTTATAGTAACTGAGTTAGCATATGATTTACTGTTACTAGATCAATAAGGATGAAGGGAGTCTTTAAACGTTTAGGCAAGTGTGTATGTGAAAAGAGGCTAAAACATAGGACCAGATAAAGAAAAAATACAGTAGAAAATTTATTCAAGGACAGTTTTTTCTCAGAGAGATTTTGTTGCATTGCTGTGATACCAGTTGTCTTGAAAGCAAAACCAAGCTTGAAGGTTCTCGCTTGTTAATATATCACGTACCTATACTTGTAAGTGCATTTTTCAAGTAAGTTTAGCACTTGATGAAAAATCAGAAAACCACTTGACTGGTGATTTGTATTGAAAGGGATCTTTTGCACTGAAAGGGATCTGTTTTATTTGACACAACACAGACAGTGACGGTAACAGGTTAGAGCATTTTGAAAGAATGGGCAAGATTGGCATGAGAAACTATCATCTCTGTTCCAGAATCTTCCACAGTTTAAAAAACGTTTTTGTATTGACTGTTTTATTTTTTAAATAAATTTATTTATTTTATTTATTTATTTTTGGCTGGGTTGGGTCTTCGTTGCTTTGCGCAGGCTTTCTCTAGTTGCAGCGAGCGGGGGCTACCCTTCATTGCAGTGCGTGGGCTTCTCATTGCAGTGGCTTCTCTTGTTGCGGAGCTCGGGCTCTAGGTGCGCGGGCTTCAGTAGTTGTGGCTCATGGGCTCAGTAGTTGTGGCTTGCAGGCTCTAGAGCGCAGGCTCAGTAGTTGTGGCGCACGGGCTTAGTTGTTCCGCGGCATGTGGGATCTTCCCGGATCACGGCTCGAACCCGTGTCCCCTGCATTGGCAGGTGGATTCTTAACCACTGCGCCACCAGGGAAGCCCCTGTATTGACTGTTTTACAGGACAGGTGCTAAGAAATGAAGTAACTAGATAGCTAGTGGGAAGCAGCTGCATAGCACAGGGAGATCAGTCTCGGTGCTTTGTGACGGCCTGGAGGGGTGGGATAGGGAGGATGGGAGGGAGGGACACACAAGAGGGAAGAGATACGGGAACATATGTATATATATAACTGATTCATTTTGTTGTAAAGCAGAAACTAACACCATTGTAAAGCAATTATACTCCAATAAAGATGTAAAAAAAAAAAAAAGAAAAAAAAAAAGAAATGCAGTAACTATGTTGAGGCAAATTACACAAAGGCAGATTCTAAGAAGGTTGTTCAGGAATAGTTGTTTTTAAAAGATGACAGTAGCGGGACTTCCCTGGTGGGTCAGAGTCCTCTCTCCCAATGCAGGGGGCCCAGGTTCGATCCCTGGTCAGGGAACTAGATCCTCCATCCATGCTGCAGCTAAGAGTCTGCATGCCGCAATGAAGATCATGCATGCCACAACTAAGACCCGGTGCAGCCAAATAAAATAAACACATAAATAAATATTTTTTTAAAAAGATGACAGTAGCAAGTTGAATGGCAACCTCAGAACCTCAAGAAGCAAAAGAGGAGTGCCGTTTGTTTGTTTTATATCCAGGATGTTGCAGATGATTAACTGTTTATAATGAAAGAGAGGAGAGGATATTTGAGGAGAAACTGGATAGCTTTGAAGATATCCCACATTTGGGTGTTTGCATTACCTGAAATCCTCTTATAAAGTGATCGGAACAGATCTGTAAACTGAACAACTCAATGTTAGGAATCATAAAATGTACATATCATAAACTTGACATTCACTTGCCAATCCTTTGCTGTAGGGGTCATGGCTTCTTCCTCCAGTGTAGGTCTGATTGGAATTCCAAGTTGTCCTACTGATGTCAAGAGACGGTATTAGGTGTTTGTTTGTTTTTTTAAATAAATTTTTTGTTTTTTATAATTTTTTTTTTTTTGGCCATGCCACACGGTGTGTGACATCAGTTCCCCGACCAGGAACTGAACCCGTGCCCCCTGCAGTGGAAGCAGAGCCCTAACCATTGGACCACCAGGGAATTCCCGGTGTTAGGTGTTGAGCGGGATTTTCTCCAGCTTTTTTTCTAAATCTTGAAAATTAAGTCCCATAGCTGAAAGCAAAAGGGATTAAGTGGGCCACACCTTCAGTTTACAAAAGTGGCCATGACTCTAGCTGACCATTTGCCTCAGGACTGTGGAAAAGAGCCAGTAGAGCTAGCTTCTATCCACTCCTCGCTAGACCCTGCTCCATGCAAATAGAAGGCTGGAAAGAGGAGAGAGGTTAACTTTGGGGGAAGAGTAGTGCTCAGGAAGAGAGGTGACTCCCCTCTTCTCCCTGTGAGGGGAGGCAATACCCCGAATAATTGGGGAACATTTTCAGGAAAGAAGGCTGACCTCACATTCCCGGGTTGGACATCTGCTCAGTTTACTGACCTGCCCTGCTGATACCCAGGTGGGGGAAGGAGCATTAAGGAGTAATGATAAGGGCCACCCTCTTGGAATTCCCCGTGTACGTGGAAGATGGATTTTGGCTGTCCCCAAAGGAGCTGTTTTGGTTTGAGACCCTACTTAGCAACATCTGTTGAGACCCTCATCCATCTGTCCATGTTCAGCCTTTAAAGACTTAGTTACATCAGTAATGATGACCAACCTAGCTGAGAAGCACATCTTGCTGGGGAAAGAGACAATGTCTATTTTTCCTCTCCCTTTTCCCCATCCTCTCACCAGAGGGGTAAATGGGGAGAAAGGCAGGGAAATTGGAGAGCCACAGAGAATAAAGAGGAAAGCTTTAAAACAGATAAAAAATTGAAGTTGTAACAAGACTGCTTTAAAAACTGGAATGAGATAGTTTTAAGGACCAAAAGTGATTAAGAAGTTTTACTATAAAAACAAGACTCCCAAAGGAGTGGCCAGAGCACAGTTGGTGGCAGTAACTCCAAAGTGAAAACTTTTTCACATTTGTACCCAACATATTGAAATTTTCACTTAAAAAACTTGAATAATTGAATAATCTACTCCCATAATGCATAGCCTATTATTTCCAGTGGTGGGTTTTTTTCCTTAAGTGAGAACTTAGACTCCAGGGATGCAAACTCAGTAAGGCACACTGTGAAATTGTTTTGCTCCACTAACTCCATCTTTTACTTTTTTTCCATCCATGTCTAATTTGGCAGCAATTTTTAAAGCAATTTGCATTTATTGAGTTTTTCCAAAGGGATTTAAGTTTTCATAACAACAATGTTCTTTTTACACTAACTCCTTTGGTTCATGTAATATTTTAGTTGAATCAAAGAATTAGGAAAACAAGTTAAGTGGCATAAACAAGCTTGGGAGCCAATATAACTGATTCTTTAGAGGTAGACAACCTGAATGTTGTGAACAGAGTGATGGGCATATTAGAGATGCTTTTTCCCCTGACTCCTCTCTAGCGTGTCTGACCCTCCAGGTCAGACTGACTGGCCCACGGGACAGAGGGTGCTCACAGCTAGTCGGCTTCTCCTGCATATTTTAAAGCTGTGAGAGAAAACATTTTGAACTTCAGTAGGGACATCTGGGGTTACCTTGAATAAATGTAAACTATTTCCTTTAATCCACCAAGTAATCCGCACTCTCCCTGCTTGAGAATAATGCTTATTTAATATAAATTACTCACTTCTGATGATCGCCAAGGTAAAATGAATAAAATCTCCCTGAATGTAGGCAGTAGGAAACAACACCATCCTTCTCTGAGCAGTAGAAAAGAACACCATCCCTCTTTAGAGATCCTTCAACATGGCCCACCTCTATTTTCAACTTCATTTTCTGCAATTTCAAGCCCCAATTTAATCAACCTTAGGCAGTATGCAATAATATGTTAATGTCTCATTTTGTCTGCATTGATCTCTCTAGTAAAGAGAGCTGATATTAAGAGGCTATATTCAGATGCATGCCTATTATTTCTAGTTCCCATTCAAGAGTTTCGTCATTAGAGCTATTATCTTAATTTTACCTAGAATAGCTGTTCATTGTCTCTAGGAATCTGGTTTCTTTTCCACTCCCCTTTCAGTGGGAGTGACACAAATCTAATCTCAGTCAATTCAGGGGTTTCCTCCAAAGCACATTTTTAAGACCGAAGGTTCTTAAATGTCACCAAGGAGATGAAAATGGGAAAAATCTGATCCTGAAGTTCCTCTGTCCTGAATTTTTCTCATCAGCAGATCGGCTGCTTGTGGCCCATTGTTTAGGACATGGGGATTATTTTGCTCCATTATCACTCCACTGGGGCACAATGATGGCACCTCCCTCTGAGGCCGCTGGGGCATCACCTGCCCAGACTCACCATGATTCTATTTCCTGTCACACCAGGAACAAACTTGCCAGCAGGGCTGCAAACACTTTTATTCCTGTCTTCAGAGTGTGTGTAAAAGATAGGAAGACATTTGGATTTCTCTCTTGCCCTACTCAGGATTAGTTAGAAGCCACTTTAAGTCACTTAGTTTTTGCAGCATTCATTCATCCAAAAATATCTGTTGAATGCATACTATATGCCAAGCACTACACAACGCAGTATGTTCCTGATGACCTAAAGATGAGCTCACCTCTCCCTGGCAGACAGGGCAACTATGAGAGACTTGGCTAGGCATCTTTCTCTGAACATTTCAAGAAGGGCTATAAGCTTAAAAGCCAGGTGCAAGGTGAGGGTTATCTGGATGACAGTTTGCAGAACTAGACTAGAGTCTCAATTCCACTGATAATGTTAAATTCTTTGTAAGAGGAAGACTTCTTTATCACCTACCTTTGTGTTTCTCCCCCCGCCACCCCCCACCATGATACCTAGCACAGTTTTTCCTGCATGTGGCAAATAATCAATAAAAAGGTTTTAAATGAGTATAACTGAATATTTTATATACCACTCTATTTTCATAAAATTTTAAATATGCCATGCATTTTACTAGAGCAAGATAAAGCTCAGAAATCTAGCTTTGTGCCATATCTACTGTTTCAAGATAATCAACCTCTTGGTTTTGACAAGTGTTTTAATAATTATAGCCTAAAGATGCTGAGGCAGCTTCCAAAACTAACAAATGCATTATGACTATTTTTAAAAAATCAAAGCTTTTTGAATGGGACGCCTAAAGAGAAAGTAACTTTTCCCTGAAGGAAGTAATTGTCCTATCACGAAAAACAATTACCGTTAAATGCTGAATTGAATTAACCAGTAAAGAAATACCTTAATCTGCAGTTAGTAATCCTCATGCAGCCCTTGTGGAATTCCAATTGCCATTATTTTTGTGACTCTCCCCCAAATCTGCAAATACTCAAGAGCCACTTTGTCTTCTGGAACAAAGCTATTGCTTAAAGTTATTGTGGATTTTAAGAGAAAGTTCAGGATCAAAAACTAAAGGTGAGAACAGGATTTCTATGATGTATTACCTAGAATTGTTTGCTTCAGCCAACCTGGTTCCTGGTAATAGATTCTGAAAAGCATAGTAAAATTAATGCTTTTGAACAAGTAAAGGGCTTTAAATTTTCACGTAGCTCTGTTATTTTCTTTTAAAAAAGACACGGAAATTAATAGTTCTAAAGTAGAACTTGAACTCTTCCATGTGAACTTGTGGAGTGTTTTCTTTTAATCTTTGACTTTTTCTCCTCAATATAGAGTGAAACTAGATAGGATGAGAATTCTGGCTCATTGATTCTAGTTAAATAAGACATTACTGCAGTTTGAAAACTGAATGAGTCGTTTTGCTCAGCACAAGTCAGTAGCCATCCAGCCAATGGAATACTATGAAAAAATGATCTATCGTGGCCCTTTACATGTTTTATTTTATTTGGTCTGATGCTTATTTTATACCTGATGGAGAGAAGGATGAGGAGTTTTGCAAGCAATGTATGTAGCAATGAATGGAACGGCATCGTTCTACTTCCTCTTATTTTTCATTATCCTGTCATCTCTTCCTTTGGTGAATTTACGTCCTTCTACTGTATTCCACAGATGATTTTTAAGAAATAAAATGTCAAAACAAAGACTCTTTTTTGTTGAACAATTTGTAGAACAATTAAGGTAGTACTATCAGGGACTGTAAGGAAAGGTGAGATCTTTAAAATAAATAAATAAATATATATATATATATATATGTAAAGTATTATTGGTACTTTGGCCTCATAGTTTCATAACAGTGAAGGAATGAAGGAAATGTTCTAACGTGAGAATTTAAATATTATTTTTAAAACACAAAGAAAGCTTACTGGATTATCACAGTTGTGAGGGGAAAATACATCTCTCCTTTTGCTTAAATGAAATAGAAAAGATGACACATTCACAGAAAGATAGACAAGATGAAAAGGCAGAGGGCTATGTACCAGATGAAGGAAAAAAATAAAGCCCCAGGAAAACAACTAAATGAAGTGGAGATAGGCACCCTTCCAGAAAAAGAATTCAGAATAATGATAGTGAAGATGATCCAGGACCTCGGAAAAAGAATGGAGGCAAAGATCGAGAAGATGCAACAAATGTTTAACAAAGACCTAGAAGAATTAAAGAACAAACAAACAGAGATGAATACAATACCTGAAATGAAAACTACACTAGAAGGAATCAATAGCAGAATAACTGAGGCAGAAGAATGGATAAGTGACCTGGAAGACAGAATGGTGGAATTCACTGCCACAGAACAGAATAAAGAAAAAAGAATGAAAAGAAATGAAGACAGCCTAAGAGACCTCTGGGACAACATTAAACGCAACAACATTCACATTATAGGGGTCCAAAAGGAGAAGAGAGAGAGAAAGGACCCGAGAAAATATTTGAAGAGATTATAGTCGAAAACATCCCTAACATGGGAAAGGAAATAGCCACCCAAGTCCAGGAAGCACAGAGAGTCCCAGGCAGGATAAACCCAAGGAGAAACACACCGAGACACATAGTAATCAAACTGACAAAAATTAAAGATGAAGAAAAATTGTTGAAAGCAACAAGGGAAAAACAACAAATAACATACAAGGGAACTCCCATAAGGTTAACAGCTGATTTCTCAGCAGAAACTCTACAAGCTAGAAGGGAGTGGCATGATATACTTAAAGTGATGAAAGGGAAGAACCTACAACCAAGATTACTCTACCCAGCAAGGATCTCATTCAGATTCAACTGAGAAATCAAAAGCTTTAGAGACAAGCAAAAGCTAAGAGAATTCAGCTCCACCAAACCAGCTCTACAACAAATGCTAAAGCAACTTCTCTAAGTGGGAAACACAAGAGAAGAAAAGGACCTACAAAAACAAACCCAAAACAATTAAGAAAATGGTCATAGGAACATACATATCCATAATTACCTTAAACGTGAATGGATTAAATGCTCCAACCAAAAGACACAGGCTTGCTGAATGGATACAAAAACAAGACCCATCTATATGCTGTCTACAAGAGACCCACTTCAGACCTAGGGACACATTCAGACTGAAAGTGAGGGGATGGAAAAAGATATTCCATGCAAATGGAAATCAAAAGAAAGCTGGAGTAGCAATACTCATATCACGTAAAATGGACTTTAAAATAAAGAATGTGGGGCTTCCCTCGTGGCTCAGTGCTTAAGAATCCGCCTGCCAATGCAGAGGACATGGGTTCAAGCCCTGGTCCAGGAAGATCCCACATGCCGTGGAGCAACTAAGCCCACGTGCCACAACTACTGACCCTGTGCTCTAGTGCCCACGAGCCACAACTACTGAGCCCACATGCCACAACTACTGAAGCCCATGCGCCTAGAGCCCGTGCTCTGCAACAAGAGAAGCCACCGCAATGAGAAGCCCGCAGGCACCGCAATGAACTGTAGCCCCTGCCTGCCAAAATTAGAGCCCGAGCGCAGCACCGAAGACACAATGCAGCCAAAAATAAATAAATAAATAAAAAGAAAGAAAGAAAGAATGTTACAAGAGACAAGGAAGGGCACTACATAATGATCAAGGAATCAATCCAAGAAGAAGATGTAACAATTATAAATATATATGCACCCAACATAGGAGCACCTCAATACATAAGGCTACTGCTAACAGCTATAAAAGAGGATAGCGACAGTAACACAGTAATAGTGGGGGACTTAAACACCTCACTTACACCAATGGACAGATCATCCAAAGTGAAAATAAATAAGGAAACAGAAGCTTTAAATGACACAACAGACCAGGTAGATTTAATTGATATTTATAGGACATTCCATCCAAAAACAGCAGATTACACTTTCTTCTCAAGTGCACACGGAACATTCTCCAGGATAGATCACATCTTGGGTCACCAATCAAGCCACAGTAAATTTAGGAAAATTGAAATCATATCAAGCATCTTTTCTGACCACAACGCTATGAGATTAGAAGTGAATTACAGGGGGAAAAAACGTAGAAAACACAGACACATGGAGGCTAAACAAGACGTTACTAAATAACCAAAAGATCACTGAAGAAATCAAAGAGGAAATCAAAAAATACATAGAGACAAATGACAATGAAAACACGTTGATCCAAAACCTATGGGATGCAGCAAAAGCAGTTCTAAGAGGGAAGTTTATAGCTATACAAGGCTACCTCAAGAAACAAGAAAAATCTCAAATAAACAATCTAACCTTACACCTAAAGGAACTAGAGAAAGAAGAACAAACAAAACCCAAAGTTAGCAGAAGGGAAGAAATCATAAAGATCAGAGCAGAAATAAATGAAATAGAAACAAAGACAATAATAGCAAAGATCAATAAAACTAAAAACTGATTCTTTGAGAAGATAAACAAAATTGATAAACCATTAGCCAGGCTCATCAAGAAAAAAAGGGAGAAGACTCAAATCAATAAAATTAGAAATGAAAAAGGAGAAGTTACAGCAGACAACGCAGAAATACAAAGCATCCTAAGAGACTACTACAGGCAACTCTATGCCAATAAAATGGACAACCTGGAAGAAATGGACAAAATCTTAGAAAGGGATAACCTTCCAAGACTGAACCAGGAAGAAACAGAAAATAGGAACAGACCAATCACAAGTAATGAAGTTGAAACTGTGATGAAAAATCTTCCAGCAAACAGAAGCCCAAGACCAGATGGCTTCACAGGTGAATTCTATCAAACATTTAGAGAGGAGCTAACACCCATCCTTCTTAAACTCTTCCAAAAAATTGCAGAGGAAGGAACACTCCCAAACTCATCCTATGAGGCCACCTTCACCCTGATGCCAAAACCAGACAAAGATACTACAGAGAAAGAAAATTATAGACCAATATCACTGATGAATATAGATGCAAAAATCCTCAACAAAATACTAGCAAACAGAATCCAACAACACATTAAAAGGATCATACACCGTGATCAAGTGGGATTTATCCCAGAGATACAAGGATTCTTCAATATACGTAAATCACTCAATGTGATAAACCATATTAACAAATCGAAGAATAAAAACCATATGATCATCTCAATAGATGGAGAAAAAGCTTTTGACAAAATTCAACACCGATTTATGATAAAAACCCTCCAGAAAGTGGGCATAGAGGGAACCTACCTCAACATAATAAAGGCCATATACGACAAACCCACAACAAACATCATTCTCAATGGTGAAAAACTGAAAGCATTTCCTCTAAGATCAGGAACAAGACAAGGATGTCCACTCTCCCCACTATTACTCAATATAGTTTTGGAAGTCCTAGCCACGGCAATCAGAGAAGAAAGAAATTAAAGGAATCCAAATTGGAAAAGAAGAAGTAAAACTGTCACTGTTTGTAGATGACATGATACTATACATAGAGAATCCTAAAGATGCCACCAGAAAACTACTAGAGCTAATCAATGAATGTGGTAAAGTTGCAGGATACAAAATTAATGCACAGAAATCTCTTGCATTTGATACACTAGTGATGAAAAATATGAAAGAGAAATTAAGAAACACTCCCATTTACCATTGCAACAAAAAGAATAAAATACCTAGGAATAAAACTACCCAGGGAGACAAAAGACCTGTATGCAGAAAACTAGAAGACACTGATGAAAGAAATTAAAGATGACGCAAACAGAAGGAGAGATATACCACGTTCTTGGATTGGAAGAATCAACATTGTGAAAATGACCATACTACCCAAAGCAATCTACAGATTCAATGCAATCCCTCTCAAATTACCAATGGCATTTTTTACAGAACTAGAACAAAAAAATCTTAAAATTTGTATGGAGACACAAAAGACCCCGAATAGCCAAAGCAGTCTTGAGTGAAAAAAATGGAGCTGGAGCAATCAGACTCCCTGACTTCAGACTATACTACAAAGCTACAGTAATCAAAGACAATATGGTACTGGCACAAAAACAGAAACATAGATCAATGAAACACTATAGAAAGCCCAGAGATAAACCCACGCACCTATGGTCAACTAATCTATGACAAAGGAGGCAAGGATATACAATGGAGAAAAGACAGTCTCTTCAATAAGCGGTGCTGGGAAAACTGGACAGCTACATGTAAAAGAATGAAATTAGAACACTCCCTAACACCGTACACAAAAATAAACTCAAAATGGATTAGAGACCTAAATGTAAGACCGTACACTATAAAACTCTTAGAGGAAAACATAGGAAGAACACCCTTTGACATAAATCACAGCAAGATCTGTTTTGATCCACCTCCTAGAGTAATGGAAATAAAAACAAAAATAAACAAATGGGGCCTAATGAAACTTCGAAGTTTTGCACAGCAAAGGAAACCATTAACAAGACGAAAAGACAACCCTCAGAATGGGAGAAAATATTCAGAAACGATGCAACTGACAAAGGATTAATCTCCAAAATATATAAACAGCTCATGCCGCTCAATATTAAAAAAACAAACAACCTGATCTAAAAATGGGCAGAAGACCTAAATAGACATTTCTCCAAAGAAGACATACAGATGACCAACAGGCACATGAAAAGCTGTTCAACATCACTAATTATTAGAGAAATGCAAATCACAACTACAATGAGGTATCACCTCACACCAGTTAGAATGGGCATCATCAGAAAATCTACAAACAACAAATGCTGGAGCGGGTGTGGAGAAAAGGGAACCCTCTTGCACTGTTGGTGGGAATGTAAATTGATACAGCCACTATGGAGAACAGTATGGAGGTTCCTTAAAAAACTAAAAATAGAATTACCACATGATCCAGCAATCCCACTACTAGGCATATACCCAGAGAAAACCATAATTCAAAAAGACACATGCACCCCAATGTTCATTGCAGCACTATTTACAGTAGCCAGGTCATGGAAGCAACCTAAGCCCATCGACAGACGAATGGGTAAAGAAGATGTGTATATTCCACATATACAATGGAATATCAGCCATAAAAAGGAACAAAATTGGGTCATTTGTTGAGATGTGGATGGATCTAGAGACTGTTACACAGAGTGAAGTAAGTCAGAAAGAGAAAAACAAGTATCGTATATTAACGCATGTATGTGGAAACTAGAATAATGGTACAGATGAACCGGTTTGCAGGGCAGAAATTGAGGCACAGTTGTAGAAAACAAATGTGTGGACACCAAGGGGGGAAAGTAGTGGGGTGGTGGTGGTGGTGGTGGGATGAATTGGGCGATTGGGATTGACATGTATACACTGATGTGTATAAAACTGATGACTAATAAGGACCTGCTGTATTAAAAAAAAATTAATTTAATTTTAAAAAAAGACATACAAAAGATAATTAAATAACCTTCAATTAATTTAGTTAAACAGAACCTATTCCTTGAACACATAAGTAAAATTAAGATTCAGATTTCCTTCTTGCAAAATATACAAAGAAGTATAAAATTAATAGAAAATTTTATAGTTCGGTAAAATAAATACACATGCAAAGATATTCAGTATTTTTGGCTTGAACACTGTAGTGCTAGCTCACATTGGCCTGTTTCAGCAATGTTCTTAGCTTTCTAAGGTCCTATTTTACAGGATTGCAAATACCGTTTAAGAAATTTGAACCTATTGGCCATTCACACCATGGTGCTTTCATTGGACCCACACCCAGCTAAAATAGTCTCCACCAAACAGGAGCCTGAGCTTGGGTAAAAGGAAGAAGAAATTTTGCAACCTGCTTTGCAGCCCCATGCAGCCACTTTGAATCTGAGGGTAGAGTTCAAAGGGAGATGGGAGGAGGTGGAGACTAAGGAACAAATCTGGCATTTTGCTCAGAGCCCCAGTGGTGACCACTAGGTGATGGGAAACTATTTCTCTGCAGTGCTTTTAGACATTTTTGGTAGGGTGCCGTTTTTAAGTTATTGATCCATAATTTTCTCTTGACGTCCGTGGCACACACTCTTCTGGTTTTCCTCCTACTTTACTGGCTTCCCCTTCTCCGTGTCCTTTGCTAGTTCCTTCTCTAACCTAAATACTGAATATCTCATGGTTCATTCAGTCTTAGGTTTTGTTACTTCTTCTACTTTTTTCCTAGTTAGGCTCATCCAGAACCCTGGCTTTATATACCATCTATAAGCCAATGCCTCCCAAAATATGTGTCCAGTCCCAGAGTCTCACCTTCAAATCCTAACTCCTATTCGAGATGCCCACCAGATATCTTCACAATGAATAAACTGAAAAGCATTTCAAACTTAACACATTCAAAATAGAACCAATGGCTTTCTCCCTCACTCTGTCTCCCTCCTGGTCTTTCCCGTTTCAGTTAATGGCCCCACCATCCACCCAGATGCTCAAGACACAGACATCTAATCCATTGGCATTTCCTATTGGTTCTACCTCTATAATATGACCATGCTGTTGTCTGCCACCTGGACTACTGCAGTAGTCTCCTGAGTGGCCTGCCCTCTTCCTCCCTGGCCCCCTTCCAACACTGTATTCACAGAATAGTGAGAGGCTTCTTCAAAAATGTACACCAGGTCAAATCACCTCCTTCGATCACATTCTACAGTGACTCCCCAGAGCACTTAGAGTCTGAGCTCCTTCCCTAACATGGCCTCCGTGGTCTTACTCCTGCCTCCACTCCAACCTCGTCTCATTTCACAATTGCTCTGCAGAATCGTTCCAGACACATTAGCCTCAAACATGTCAATCTGTTCCCCATTCAAGGTACTTGCACTGTGCGCTCTCTCTTCCTAGAATACTTCTTCCTAGACTTTTACATGGTTAGGGTGTTCTCATTCTTCAAGTCTTAGCTCAAACCTGACCACAGAGAAGTTTCCCTGACTTTCTTCACTCTATAATAGTTGGCTCCTGCCACACCACATGGTTATTCTTGATATACTACTCTGTTTGTTTTCTACATACAAATAATTGAAAATTGGAACGATCTTTATTTGTTTTATTTTCTGCTTTCTAGTTTTTTCACAGAATGTGAGCTCCTTCAAGGCACATACTTCATCAAGTAAGAGACACTTTGCAAGCCAAGTTATCCCATAGAAGTATTTCAAGAAATAATTAGCTCATGGTGGCACATGTTTTGTATTGCTCAAAACTATATCCAGTTCTCCTATCGCAGTATCTGGCACAAGTTTGGTATTCAGTGAATATTGTTTCAATAAATGAATGACAATGAATAGAATAACAGAAAGATGGAAGGAAGAAAACAGCCTTCAGTCTTCAGATGTCTGGTTCAGGAAAATCTAGTCTCTTGTAATTGAGCCCAGTGTCCCTTCCTTCACCCCTACTCGCATCCCTCCAATCCTGGAAGAAGGAAACAATGAGAGAGAAGAACAAAGTGGAAGAATTAATATTATTGTCTTCTTTCTAGTGAAAGTCGATCTTTTCTACTACCACAGGATCACTGCCCTTTGTCTCCTCCCTCTGGATCGTAAAAGAGTCCCCTGGGATCCCTGTATCAAAAGAAACTCCAGAACTTGTCCTGCAAAAAAGCTGGGGGTCCTCTTTATTTAGTACAACTTTTTTGAGAAATAGAAAGAATATTACCACATAGTTTCAGTTTCTACTTCCTTTTGAGCAACATTTCCAAGTAATTCAACAAAGCTATTTATTTTACAAAGAAAAATATCACTCATGAATTTTACTCTCTACTTTTATTAAAAATTTTAAATAGAAATAGATGAATTATCCAATTCATCTCTAATTAAATTGGATAATAAGGCCCCCAAAGGATCATTTGTCACAAAGTCTTATAATCAAGATCTGAAAATATTGCATAATGATAACCATCCACCATAGAAATGGGCTATCAGTTCGTTGATAATATTCTCAGATGAATTTCGTTGCTATAATTCCCTTTGGGTAATTCAATAGTAAACCTGTATCTCAAAACCAAAACTAGAAATGGCAATACAACTTAGATTAGCTCATTTGAAAAACAAGGGGAAAACATATTTAATAAAAAGAAATTCACAGTTGGTCTGGTAATTTCAAGGTACTATAGCAAAATAGCCATAAGCATATTTTATTTCTCATATACACTTATCAAATTTTGAATGGTCTTGTTTACTTCCCTGTGTGAGCTAGCTGTATGTAGGATGTAAGTTAAGCACTAATACTTCCATCTTAAAATCTTTTTAAAAACTTTTCCACTTAGACAATTAGCTAATTCAACAGCTAGTAGGTACATGGTGGGAACCCAGGAGATACGTGTTAATGACTTTGATTCTGCAAGTATCTATTGTGCATACCCTATGTGTAGGGCGATTCACTCAGTGCTGGAGAATACAATGGGAACTAAGAGAAGGGCCAGTAAAGCTCAGTGGCTGACAGGATGGACTTTGGAAATATGGCCCTGAGTTCAAATCCTGAGTCTATCACTTGGTAACTGAATAATATTGGCAAGTTATCTTACCTCTCTAAGCCTCACTTATCTATCTCATCTGTAAAACTAAAAGTATCACTTGCCTTCTGGGATGGTTTTAAGAAATAAATGAAGTCACATATGTAAAGGGATTAACACAGTGACTGACACATCTTAAATGCTCAAAAATGCTTCTTGTTGCCATTGTAATGATTGGTATTACATGGTCCCTGGCTCCCTGAGAGCCTAGGATTTAAAGAGAGAAATAAGCATGTATGTGATTATCACATAGTGGAACGAAAATCACACCATCTGTGTTTGTCCATAAATGAGTCAACCCAAGGCTCTAAGTTTATAAACTACTCTTTTATTTACTAGATGATATTTTGCCACACAATAAAATGTCAGTTCTGTCTACACATAGAAATCAGGTGTAGTGTTGTCTTGGATTAGTATGAACAATCTGATTTTCTGAGTATGGAATTTAATCTGCTCAGTCTATGAGTTAAAAGATGATTATTCTTCCTTTCCCTTAAAAAAATTCAGATAGATAATGCTGCTTTGCCAACAATCTTCTATATGCTCTTATAAAATTATGAAAAGATATCATGTAATTCTTAAATAAGAAATATTATTATTAAAGTCCAACCTCCATTTTTATCCTCAGCATCCAAAAGGATTGTAAAACGTCAGTACTACAAGAACAAATGAAATAAGTGACATTGCTAAATTAAAAAGAACATAGACTGAATTTTTTTAAAGAAGCATTTTGGGTGTGAGTCATACCTCTCCAAGCCCTGGTAATGAGCAAATTCTTTTTCTCAAGATTTCCCTCAAACTAGGCCTTTTTGTCCAATTGTAAAATTATCTGGATAATTCAGTTCAGCAAACATCTATAAAATATTTCTTACATGTTAAGCACCATGGATGCCCAGAGCTGAATAAAACACAGTTCTTTCACTGAAATACTTGTCATGCTAATGGTGAAGACAAACAAGTAAACTACTTCTCCATTTATTCTAAAATGTTGATTATTTACTCACATTTATCATCTCTAAAATCGAAATGCATCTTTCAGTCAACAGCAATTTATAACTCCTATCAGCCAGGTGACATTCATGATGTGGTTGCCATTGTGTATTCATGATGTATTGCCTGCATATGCATCTTAGTTATCTGCATAACAAATTACCCCAAAACTTAGTGGCTGAAAACAGCAATGTTTATTACATGAAATATTTTGTAGATCAGGAGATCAGGCATGGCTCAGCTGAGTCCTCTGACTCCAGAACTCTCAGAAGCTGCAATCAAGGTATCTTCTGGGGCTATAACTGTCTTAAGGCTCAACAGGGGGTGGATCTGCTTTCAAGCTGACTCAGGTGATTGTTGACTGGATTTAGTTTCCCATGGGCTATTCAAGTGAGGTCTTGGTTCCTCATGAGCCATTGGCCAGAGACTTCCCTTGGTTCCTTGCCTAGTGGTCTCCAGATTGGGCAGCCCATGACATGACAGATGGCTTTACTAGAGTGAGAAAGCAAGAGGGAGAGAGGGAGAGACAGAGTCAGATAGCCAGAAAGAAGTTGGTCTTTTGTAACCTAATTTCACAAGTGTCATCCCAACGCTTTGCTGAATTCTGTTCATGAGAAGCAAGTCACTAGGTCCAGCCCATACTCAGTGGGAGGAGACTATACAAGGGTGTGAATACCAGGAGGTGAAGATCACTGGGAGCCATTTTAGAAGTTGTCTGCCACATTGCCTGTGATTATGGAATTTAGTTTATTCCTAGGGGTATGACTGGCCACAGCAATCCCTTGACATTTCAGTCCACAAACCATTTTTAAGGACAATATGAGGAAGGAAGATGAATCCTAGTTTTCTGAAAATGGTTTATTAGCACCTTTTGGTAGCAGAATGGATGTCAGGGGCTTGGGAGAAAATTCAGAGATAACTGGTAGAGCACACTTTAAAGAAATGCTTCAGCAACAATGCTGTTCTGCATATGTTCTCTTCTAGGAGTTTTAGGTGTCATGTCTTATATTTAAGTCTTTAAGCCATTTTGAGTTTATTTTTGTGTATGGCATGAGGGTGTGTTTTAACTTTGTTGATTTACATGCAGCTGTCCAACTTTCCCAATACCACTTGCTAAAGAGACTGTCTTCTCCATTGTATATTCTTGCTTCCTTTGTTGAAGATTAATTGACTGTAGGTGTGTGGGTTTATTTCTGGGCTCTCTATTCTCTCTGTTCTGTTCCATTGATCCATAAGTCTGTTTTTGTGCCAATACCGTGCTGTTTTGATTACTGTAGCTTTGTAGTATTGTCTGAAGTCTGGGAGGGTTGTGCCTTCAGCTTTGTTCTTTTTCCTCAGAATTGGTTTGGCATTTCTGGGTCTTTTATGGCTCTGTATAAACTGGGATTATTTGTTCTAGTTCTGTGAAAAATGTCCTGGGTAATTTGATAGGGATTGCGTTAAATCTGTGGATTGCTTTGGGTAGTATAGCATCAAAGCTGTTGCTGGGACAATACTATGTGGGGAAAGGTGAACATCAATGCTTCTGAATAGCAAATGATTTAGAAAATTTAGACCCTGAATGGGAAAAGGTTTTAGGAATATCTTGACCAATTTATTTCATGTATATTTTTCATTTTATGAATGCAAAATAATAATATATGATTAAACCCCATGTCTCAATAAGTATAAAACAGCTCTTTCAATAAGCTTAAAATTAAAAACTAAATAATATTGAAAGCATCATATCAGAGTTTAATTGACAACATTTTTTTCTTTTTAGTGTTATATGAAATAATTTCCCACAATTAAAGGCATCTTAAATTCAGTGACTCAAGAAACAATTACAATGCAGCGTGATGAGTTTAAAAACCTGAGGTAAGTTATTCCTGCCTATGGACTCTCTAACCATGCCAGGGAGTCTGCAGTCTAGCCAAGATGTGTCTTCAGTGGATCACTCATATGGACATTTACATACCTCATTTAAAGTTCAATGAAAGTGAACAACTAAAACTTCTGAAACACTAGAGAAAAAGTTAAAGGTGATCGTAAACAATCTCATATATTGTGCAATGGAAAGGAAGACTTGAGAGATGACAAAAGTGTCCTGTCAAGCACAGTAGAAGCGATTTTCATCAAAGTGCGATAACTTTTTATAACTCCCAACTGTGGTTCCCAGTCTGCAATCACAGACCCCAAGAGTTAGGAATTATTGCAGCGGGCCTGTGAACCCATGTGCACATGAAACATTTTATGTAGAATGGCTAAATAATATCTCAAACATTTTTAAACCACTGTTTTTCAAATGCATTAAAGGTGCTTTGTTATTAATTAAATACACATGATTTTCAAGTAATTTTTGACATCATCCTAACTTTTTTATTGTGGTTTATTTAAGCAACAAGCATTAGAAATATAAGTATTAAAGAATCCATGAAATTTTTACTATTAAAAAATACCCTCTATGACAAAAATTCTGGGAACTACTGTCCTCAGGCTTCCTGAGTTTCAAACCTAAGCATGTTCAAAAATGATTCATTTTCTATGTCCCCATAGCCTTAGGAAATCATTTATCTCCACATTACTGGTTAAAGACCTTTCTCTTGCTATCACTCTTTCTATTTGAAATTTCATACCCATAGATAAAACTTGTCACGATTTTAGAAAAAACTCCATTTTTATTCCAACACATTAAAAGGAAATCCATTTTGTTTCTGAGAGTAACGAATTGAATTTTAAAAGAATTTCTTTTTCTCTCTTGGTTCCTTAAAGTCAAATTTTTTCCTTTAATTAATGTCAAGCCATCTTTCATTTTTAAACAGCATTACCCTAAGAACGTTGGTTTAATTTTTTTCAATTTAAATAGTTGAGTTGCAGTGCAATGATGATTTTATTATACAATTAAGAAGCCAGAATACCAAAAATTAGCCAAGATGGTAAAACTATTAGTGCTCTCTCACAGCCAAAATGATTCATTTACTTACCACAAGAGATTAAATTGGTCATAATTCAGGTATATACTTGATAAAATGGAAAGAGAAAATTTTAGTAAGTATACTCTTATTAACATGTTTTCTATTCATAAGAGACTTCAAGTGTCTCTCCCTTTTTTCTTTTTTATAAATTTATTTATTTATTTATTTATTTTTGGCTGTGTTGGGTCTTCGTTGCTGCGCACGGGCTTTCTCTAGTTGTGGCGAGCGGGAGCTACTCTTTGAAGCGGTACGCGGGTTTCTCGTTGCTCGTGTTGTGGAGCATGGGCTCTAGGCACGTGGACTTCAGTAGTTGTGGCATGCGGGCTCAGTAGTTGTGGCTCATGGGCTCTAGAGCGCAGGCTCAGTAGTGGTGTTGCATGGATTTAGTTGCTCCACTGCATGTGGGCTCTTCCCGGACCAGGGCTCGAACCCATGTCCCCTGCATTGGCAGGCGGATTCTTAACCATTGCACCACCAGGGAAGCCCTGAAGTATCTCTTGATATGAGCTCTAGGGTTAACAAAAAATTCAAATACATGCTCATATTGTTATACACATAACTTGAGCACAGTTGCCATTTATTTGTAGGTTCAAGATCAAGAGAGTGATTCAATTTAAGCATGTGTTGTTTTGAATAAAGCAGGCTTGAGGACCGTGTCCTACTGATACAAGGCAAACTAAAAGACATCTTTCTACACCCCTGTTCATCTGATACATTTCTCAAATATCCACTTGATAAGGAAAACAGAATTAAGGAGCTCCATTTTCAGTTGG
Source organism: Pseudorca crassidens (assembly GCF_039906515.1). Lineage (NCBI taxonomy): Eukaryota > Metazoa > Chordata > Mammalia > Artiodactyla > Delphinidae > Pseudorca > Pseudorca crassidens. Next base: position 120,657,734 of record NC_090317.1, on the reverse strand, counting down.
CAATTCAGCATTAAGTATAAAAAATAGGTTTGGATAGCTGGCCAATCCATTATTTAAGTCATCAAACAACAAATATTTATTGAGTGACTCATATGCTTCCAACACCAGGCTAGAGCTGGGCAGACAGCAGTGAATGATACTTGATGCCCCTGCTCTCAGGAAACTTGGAATCTATTTGGAATTCAGAAAGGAAAGAAACTAATTACAAATTAGTGTCAATGGCACTACGAAAAGTTTTCCTCCAGGATGCTTTGGAACCACAGGAGAGGTTCCCAACCCAATGATAAAGAATCAAGGAAGACTTCTCAGGGAAAGTTAGCCCAGCACCTGGTGGGGTGATGGGTGAGGATGGGGTAGAGGAGTGTTCCAAGCAGAGGGAAGAGCGTGAGACAGAGCATGGGTGGGATTGGGGAACTGAAAGTAAAGGTTCAGCCTATTGCTATTAAATGAAATAGGAAATAAAACCTCTAAAAGGCTTTATTGACTTTTGTGATAAGCTGTACATCAGAAAAAAAGTGGCATGGTCAGTGTGATGTATTACATACTCCAGATACTTTAAAGTGATGGATAACTTGAGGTTAACACGGGAGTGAAGAATGCAGCAAACTTTGAATACATGAATACTTTTAAAGGACTACCACATATACTGTGTTGGATTAAAAGTTCGAGTGATTGACGTAGCCCTCTACCAGCTAAAGGAAAATATTCTTCATTGAAATGCTGAGATGCCTCTATGGATTTTTCTTCTTTCATTTTCTGAAATACATTTTTTGTGTAGATATGCTTAAGTCAGTAATAAAACATGATCCAGACTACAAATGTTTTTTGATGCAACAAATTTTAGTAAGTCATCTAGCACCAAAAATGAGGTTAGACTGTGGTCAGGGAACTCAATCCAATGTTAGAACATCCATCAGTGATGCTTTCATTCAAGGTAATATGTCAGTCTGTCAAGATATCTAGTTGATTGACATTTTTGTGGAGATTCCAAATTTCTTCTTTTCCCACCTCTGAGTTCCCACTTCTATCATTGTATAGGCTTCAAATGGAAAACCCAGCCAGAAATATGACACCTTTCAACAGTCTCCTGACACGTTATTTCAATTTCTATTTGTCAATTCTAACTGAAATGTAGGCATAGCAAACATTACACTGCCAAGCCCCAGACTGAGTCTGGTGCTGGGGGCTTGAGAAGGTGAAATCAAGCTGTGGGTTGTCAGCAGATCATGTAGTTGTCCATAAGGCTGATCGTATCAAAACCACATGTTCGGGACTTCCCTGGTGGCGCAGTGGTTAAGAATCTGCCTGCCAATGCAGGGGACACGGGTTCAATCCCTGGTCCGGGAAGATCTTACGTGCCGCGGAGCAACTAAGCCTGTGCGCCACAACTACTGAGCCTGCGCTCTAGAGCCCGTGAGCCACAACTACTGAGCCCACCTGCCACAACTACTGAGCCCACGTGCCACAGCTACTGAAGCTCGCATGTCTAGAGCCCGTGCTCTGCAACAAGAGAAGCCACCGCAGTGAGAAGCCTGCACGCTGCAGCGAGTAGCCCCCACTCGCCACAACTAGAGAAAGCCCGCGCACAGCAATGAAGACCCAACGCAGCCAAAAATCAATCAATTAATTAATTTAAAAAAACCACATTCTATTCTTCAAAGTATATATACTTGGAAGAATATTCAACATATAAAGCATAAAAACTAGCAATATGCTAGAGCTATTTGACACATCGGTTAGGATTACAGTTAAATTATAACTAAAGGGTCACAAAGCAATCAGGATTTATATTCCTAGAATTCAAGCTTAGGATGCCATTTGCGTAAACTGCAGTGTAAACTGTGCGTCTAGGAGTTTTGTAGTGTGCCTGTCCTATTAGCAAGAATATTTAGACGATTGATGCTTGGCTGCAAAGTATCTCTTTCTATGAGTTAATATGCTTTGGGGATGGTACTTATTTTTCCTTTTTTTTTTTTTTTTGCTAAGGTGTTATGATACAGTGAGCCCTGGAAGAGTAGAGGAAAAGTCAGTGGAGAGATAAAGAAGGGATAACTTTCCCTATTCCTTTCTCCCCATACTCTCCTACCCAAACACACACCAGCCAGACAGGCTACTTTTGTACCTCACTGGAGAGGGAAATTGGGTATGTAAGCCAAAAGAGTTGTGTTGATGAGTTTATAAGACTGGGCTGTTCCTTATCCAATTTAATGGAGAGAGATGGAGAAGACATTCACATCACTTCAGTGCTGGGAACCCACAGCAGCAGGTAATGCAGACCAGGCAGTAGCAGTTACGCCCAGCTGAGAAGCCACAGAGGCATGTAAGGACCAGAGTGGCTGCAACGGGCACAGATAGCCATGGTGGAGCCAGAGCCAATCAGGGTCAGATTTGTAAAACACTGTTGCAGGAACTCCTCCCACATAACAACATGGAGAGCCTTTGAAAAAGACAGAAGGGCTGGGAGGAGCAAAAAATTGGGGGATATTACTGTCAATGTGACTGCAGACTTCCTCAGAGTGTGGAGTGACCTGGGATATTTAGGTTTCAAAATGTAACTTTGATTTGAAAAGTAAGCCTATAAACTTAGAACGCTGTTGTTTCCTAACATACCATGAAAATAAACACAGGGATTGAAAAAATGAATAGAGAAGGCAAAAACAAAGAGTCTTCGATGTCACTTAATAACTATTGCAACTGCTCTTTAAAACTCATTGTAGCCTTATTGTCACAAATTGAAAAACACTAGGATGGGGCTGGTGGAGACAAAAAGAAAGGGAGAGACCCTGGATGGATGAAAAAAGTGAGGCAGAGAGAGGTCCAGCTTCTGCCTCCTGGGGCTGCCCTACATGCCTAGGTTACCCCTTCCCAAGTGCCGCCTCCTAAAATGCCTTTGACACCCATCTCCATTTGTCTCAGCGACAAGCCGTGCAGAGCTGGCCTAAATAGCTGTATTGATTGGTCTTTACTTCTGTAGGCATTTGCTCAGATCATCAGCAGCTTTTCTCAGCCTCCAGTACAGCTCAGACGCTCAAGAGTTATCCATGTGTGAGATGATATTGCAGTGTGATAAGTAATTCCACCAGCCAAACTGAACCCCTCGGTTAACAAAGTGTTTATTCAGCTTCTCTTGCTGGATGGAACTGAGCCCAGGGGTTAGAGCTGAGAGTTTCCTCTTTGTACCAAAGCTATAACACCCAGCTGGGAGGTGATCAAAAACTTTAAACCACTAAGCAAGAAAGTAAACAAGCTAAAACAAGGACAAGATTGCTGGCTCAGAAAATGGCTTAAAGAATAGGACATCTCAGGACTTTCCTGGTGGCACAGTAGTTAAGAATCCGCCTTCCAATGCAGGGGACACGGGTTCAATCCCTGGTCCGCGAAGATCCCACATGCCGCAGAGCAACTAAGCCCGTGCGTCACAGCTACTGAGCCTGTGCTCTAGAGCCTGCAAGCCACAACTACTGAGCCTGCGTGCCACAACTACTGAAGCCCACATGCCTAGAGCCCGTGCTCCACAGCAAGAGAAGCCACTGCAATGAGAAGCCCACACGCCACAACTGTAGAAAGCCCACGCGCAGCAACAAAGAGCCAACGCAGCCAAAAATAAATAAATAAATACATTTATTTAGAAAAAAGAATAGGACATGTCTTGAGTGGCCAATCCTTTCTGTGTTTGCTTTAATCCATTCTCTAGATTGTAAGTTTTTCAACGTTGGCACTACTGATATTTGGGGCCAGATAATTCTTTGTTGTAGGTGCTGGCCTGAGCTCTGTAGGATGTTTAGATATCTCTACTCACTAGACGCCAATAGCAATCCTGGCCCCTAGTTATCAAAGTCAAAAATATCTCCAGAGGTTGCCTAATGTCCCTTAGGGGCCAAATAATCCACAGTTGAGAATCAGTGATCTAAAATTAAAGGTCTTCCTAACTGACAGCCTATGCTATATCAACAACAGCACACACAAAAACAAAAACGAAACAAAAACAAAGAACCTGCCAATCAAAGTGATTTATGGGATTTTTTTTTTTTAATAAAAAGGCCAAATGCCAGGTTTCTCTTTTTGTTTTTGGTTTGCTTGTTTGTCTTTTTCTGTTACTCAAGGAAAAGAATCAGGTAGAAAGAGAAAAAGGTTATGTCCCGTGTTGAGCACCTAACATATCCACATTTCTTGCATGTGTACATTTAGTCCACGTTAGGAGAATACAAATGCAAAAGAAAATAATTGAAGTAGAGAAGAATTTGCTACTCCAAGATATGCCTCTTTGGCATAAGGATTATTTTGAGCTGGTTATTTTTTTAAGAAACAGCAGACTTAGGAAAAGCTCTAAAAAATGAGTAGTAGAAGTTACCCTTTTTGAAGAGATATTTACATTTATAGTTATAAGAAAAATCTCCATTTATAAGGGTGTCTCCCTCTCTGTACCAGGAAGAGAAAGATGGTTCTAAATCTCTAGGAACTCTTCTCAATGGAGAAGGCAGGGAATTAAATTTGAAGACAACCCTGTCCTTGTTTACTGTGCTTCTCCTGGTCGCCTCCCACAACTGCCCCCACTCCCACAAAGTCTTCTTTTGTCTTTAGCTGGAAATAGTATTTAAGGTGGTGGCTTGGGCCATTTCGGGGAGTTAGTCTTCCTGGGTCTCTCCCCCGTATACAAGAGGTATACATGTTATTAAACTTCTGTTTGTTTTTCTCCTATTAATCTGTCTTTTATTACAGGGGCTCTCAGCCAAGAACCTGGAAGAGTAGAGGAAAAATTATCTTTCCTCTCCTACAAAATATTGTAATTCTAAGAACCAACCTCCAAATTTGCACTAAATTTCTCAAGAATGAGCCAAGTAGGCATCTAATACTGTTTTACAGCCTAAAAACGAATGTAAATTCATAATATACAGTGGGAGTAAAACTGACCTTCAAAAGAATCATTCAAACTGTTTTTTCAACAGGATTCTCTCAAAACTAGACAAATGACTCCCTTAGTACATGGACTCTGTAGCATCAAAATGACCAATGATTGGAGTTTTTTGGCCAAACTACTGGACAGAGTGAAGGAGGGAGGAATGGAGAAGAGACAGGGCTGTTAAGACAGCCCAGTCATCATTCGGTATCATGAAGGTAAGAAGAAATTGTTTGGCAGCTACTTTTTGCTATCATCAATTTTTTTTAAATAGCATTTTTTTTTTTTTTTTGCGGTATGTGGGCCTCTCACTGTTGTGGCCTCTTCCGTTGCGGAGCACAGGCTCCAGACCTGCAGGCTCAGCGGTCATGGCTCACGGGCCCAGCCGCTCCGCGGCATGTGGGATCTTCCCGGACTGGGGCACGAACCCGTGTCCCCTGCATCGGCAGGCGGACTCTCAACCACTGCGCCACCAGGGAAGCCCTTTAAATAGGATTTGATTTTTTTTCTTGACTGTGAAGTTACTCATTGTAGGAAATTCTGAAAATACTCAAAAGAATGCCCCACTTTGAGATAATGACTATTAACTTTTTTCCTTCTAGCCTTTTTCCATGCATATGCAGTAAACAAAATTGGGCTTATACTACAAATTTCGAAATAATATTTTTTAAAAAATAAAATTTTAAAGCCCAATTTTTGAATTAACTTTGTATTGTGGAAGTGTCGTCATGTCGCTGGAGTTATTTATTCTTTCATGTGTTTGTTTTTCACTCCATTATTCAACAAGTATTTTTGAGTACCTCTGACATACCAGGCACTATTCTCATGGCAGGAGATACAGCAGTGACCAGAAGGGACAGAATCCTCTGCCTGGATGGGGCATATGTTCCAAGGTGGGACAACCAGCAATAAGCAAATGAATAAGTACTATATTTTGCATGTAAGACAGTGATAAGAAAAATGGAGAAAAATAAGACAGAAAAGGGTTGAGAGAGCAGTTTGGTGTGTGTTTGAGGGACTGCATCTGCATTAAAAAGAGGTCAGAAAAGTCTTTAGTGAGAAGGTAGCATTTGAGCAAAGACCTGAAGGAGGTGAAGGAGCTATTCTTAAGGATATCAGGGAAATCCTTCCAGACCAAGAGAATTGGGCAGGAGCCCATCTCTAGTGTTTCAGGGGCCACGAGAGCTGACAGAGTGGGAAGGGGTGCCACTGAAGGGGGGTTGGGGGAGAGGAGTTTTAAGGGCTTGGGCTTTGATGGTGTATGAGATGGGAGACGTGGGGTCCAGGGATGGCTTACCATCTAACTAATTCACAGATAGTGCTTGAGGAAGAGACTGACTTTATGCAGGTGGCAACACCGAGAACAGAAAGCCTGGTTGGGAGGCTACCACAGGATCTAGGTAAGGCGTGATGTAGGATTAGACACAGGTAGAGGTGACAGAAGTAGTTGAATCCTGGATATATCTTGAAAGTCAAAACAACAGGATTCCAGAGGTTTCAGTTATGCAGGGTACAAGGGAAAAAAAGAAGAGTCAGGAATGACTCGAAGATTTTTGGGCTTGAGAATATTGCTCTAAATTACAACTTTAGTAAGTGCATAATTTATGACAGTTCTTTTTAAGGTATTCTCATTATGTAGGCAGTTTCAAAATTAAAAAGAAATAACAAGACTAATCACAAGAAGGTCATCTTTGTCTGAATATAAGTTTGACAACCAGAAATCAATAGTGTAAGTTCAAATAAATCAAAAGGGGCTTCCCTGGTGGCACAGTGGTTGAGAGTCCGCCTGCTGATGCAGGGGACACGGGTTTGTGCCCCGGTCCGGGAAGATCCCACATGCCACGGAGTGGCTGGGCCCGTGAGCCATGGCCGCTGAGCCTGCGCGTCCGGAGCCTATGCTCCGTAACGGGAGAGGCCACAACAGTGAGAGGCCCACGTATCGCAAAAAAAAAACAAAAACAAAAAACAAAAAAAAAAACAAATCAAAAGCATCCAACCCCTTGGAAATGAAAAATAATTCATTTTAAAAAAAGGATCGAAAGAAAAATATACAGTTCAGTAGAAAATTCAAAACCAAAATCATCAAAATCTAAAGGGTGAGATGACTCTTGAAAGATGAAAAAGAGTTCATGAAGAGAAGAAAGAGCACAAAAGATTCCAGGCAGGAGGACAAGCCATGTCAAAGCAAGTGAGACAAACTAGTGCGACAACATGGTGCCCTTGGGGAACATTAAATGTTAAGGGAGGAAATGAAGGAAGGATAGGCAGGGTCCCATCACCCATGGCATTGTATGTCATGCCAGATATCCACATTTCATCCTGAATGTAATGCAGAACCACTATAGGATTTCAAACTGGGAGAAATATTTAAACAATGATGACTATTGGGTCTTCATGAAAGGACCCAATATTATTGGGCATGTAGTTCTGTTTTTTTCCTCTGGTTAAGAAAACAAAAGGTCTTGCTCTTATTTACCAATCTATGTAAGAAGATATAAAATTCAAAAACACATCACATCTACTTTGTTTTCCAGGAATCTTTCCCCTAATGTTGCTCAAGCTTAGTATCATTCACATAGGAATTTACCAACACTCTTATCATCTAACCAGTTTTTTTCTTAGTTACTGTCTCAAACCCACTTTTGTAATTAACGTAAATGATTTCAAATTAAATGTAATCATTGCTGCATTATTTTGGTTGACTATTTACCCATCTCATCTCTTCCATTAAGGTTGAAGTAGACTGAGGGCAAGAACCCCCATTTTCAGAGTTTTTTGGAAATGACAAAATATATGTTTTGTCAAAAAGAGATCATATTTCTTCCAGAGCTCCCACATGGGTGTTACTCAATAAACTGCACTGAGAATCTCTATCACTACATGATTCTTTTCATTGGTATTTCATTTATAGTTAAGGATACACTATGATTTCCCAAGGAATTTTCAGGAGAGGAGGTTTCCTCAATCAACTCTGAGTATGCCAAAACGTTCATTAAATATCTCTGCTACTTCAAAGCCTTAGTTAATTAAGCTTCTCTCAATATATTATCCCCATTCACACAAGTAGCCTCTTTAAAATGAATATGAATGCATTTTTTATTTACCTGTCTCTCTGGTTTCTGGTTCTTCACGCTACTTTATTATCCTTTGACTGCCTGCAGTGACTATATTCTAACATTGTGATACATGTTACCCTTTGAATTCACAGCCATGTATGTATGTGTATAATTACATACTCATGTGTGTATGCAAATTAGGGGCTTTATGCCTGTGTACAAATCACAATTAGTTCATTTCTTCCAGCTCGGCTATAGAGTTTACTGAAAAAATGTTCAAGTTTGTCTTTTGGTGATTACCTTATGCTTAAACTAGCTCTCCTTATTTTCAATATAGAAAAATATATTGAATTACATAACCCCAGTTAGCTCTAAAATGGACAAAGCAAGACAAACCAGTAAGGACATGTAATGCTTTGGAAAGAAATGCCAAATGAGGACTCCCAAAGTTTAGGTCACCAGGGGCCCCTGCCAAGTGTCTTGGCCTGGGTTGCACATAGAGCAGAACCTTCTCCATTGATAAGAGTTTCGAGAGATTTAGTCATGACTAAATCTCTAGAAACTCATGACTAAATCAGATTTAGTCATGACTGTATGGTCAGGCTGCTCAAGATGGCTGTTCTCTTGTTCTCTGTACATCCTTTGCTGCACCAGTGCCTGCTTCACCTACACCCCACTCACATGACTGACCTTCCTATGTACTTGCCTGGCCCCAGCTAGTAATTATTCTAATCTTTAGGTCAAACATCTCCACCTAATAGCTTATCAAAGGGGCCGTGAGGAGTGTGCCCCTCTGCTGGTTTCCCTGGAAACTGATGAGCCCACCTGACGTGATTTCCCCCTATAACTGGTAACCTCCCCCTGCCCCGGGAGGAAGCCTGCCACCGCGTCCTGCCCGCCATCCAGCCACCGCACACAGTGGGGTGTCGCTCCGGGACCTTGCTTCAAACGTGTAAGCTCCCCCATCCATTAAACCATTGATGTTGCTGTCTCTGACTCCGGGCCCTTTCTTTGGTCTTGAAGCTGGGCAAGCACAGGCCTTGCAGGCCTGCGGGGTGCAGCCCAACAGGTATGGAGAGGGAGACACTGTTATAAATGGAGGTTTCCCTCATAAATGTAAGTATCCACAACAGAAGGGTAACTTCTACTCAGTTGTGTGTCGCAGGGCCCAGCGGTAAGGCCAGGGAAGAATCACAGCATTGGAGATATACAAAATGTGGCCAATATTGAATTCACAAATCACGCGGTTTATTGCACACAGTCAGCACACAGCACAGGTTAGTGAAAGTAGGGAAAGTAGAAAAGTGGGTAACGAACAATTCCAAGGAGAAGTCTGGGAAGAAGGCATCTGGCAACAGCGTGGGAAGTCGCCCTCTGCTCCCACAGGGCCTCCAGCAGTGTCCATCTGAAACACTGTCACAGGTGTGGAGTCAGGTCCTCCAGCGAAGAGCCTTCAAGTCACTGGGCTCAGTGGTTTCTTTTTAAGGAGTAACAGTTACCCCAGGGGAGGGAGTCTTGGCTCTTTCAGTTGCTCCCTCTGTTCCAGTGATGTACGTTGCCAAATAAATTTCTCATCTAAAGTTGCCACTCTTAGTTTATCAAAGACACCCACAGTCCTACAGTGGACGTTTCAAAACAACTAATATGAAAGTTTGCATTGGCCACTATGACTCCATTTTGAACTGCTTAGCATAGCTTAATGTAGCTTAAATTCTGTTTCACACAGGATGAGTAGGAATCATAACACAAAAGAAATCACATGAGAGCATCAGTTTTTCAGAGCTTTTCCTATGTCTGCTGTTTCTTAAATATAACCAGCTCAAGATAATCCTTATGTCAAAGAGGGATGTTTGGGGGTGGCATATTTTGCTCCCCCTTAGAACCTAAGACTGCCCCTTAGTGAGTCAAATCACTATGGGCCGTTCAGTCCCAGTATGGTCTTGGAAAAATGTAGTAAGTTCCCACCATTTGTCCTCTGTTTAGTAATGCAGTGTAGACTTTTTGAAAGATACAGTTGCTGGAAAGGATTTTGACTATAGCACCAAGCTCTTTTTCAGTTTTCTGGAACAATAGTAACCTTTGTTCCTTCTCTGGATCTATCTAGATCTTAGTGTTAATCCAGGCCAAAAAAATATGTACATATATACAGAACAGCCCTCTCAATATGCTAGAAGAAAGCATTTATTTATACTTTTCTTTTTGCTTAGGCCTATTGTGTAAGAAGCCCAAGGTTATGTTTACCAACCCTCAAAGAAAAAAAATAATAAAGCTTTGCACTTAATTATAAAACTGAGTATTCAAAGACCCAGGAGAGTCATGTTCTCCATATTTACAAGGTAAATAAGCACCTTGCTAGAGAGGCCACAAAAGAAACGCCGATGAGTCTCCCATTGTAATAACAGGCCAGCAAATACAGTAATCTAGTCAGGTATGCTGAGTTGCCAAAGGTTCCAAGAAAGTCAATTTGTATATTTTTTTAATAGCAAAGGAATCTTGTTTTCAGAATCTATTACAATATTTGGATTGTAGAGGATTAGCCTCAAATGGAAATTACATTTCCAAATTGTTTATTGTGATTTAAATGGTGAATGGTTAACTAGCTCTAGGCAGCATGGAGTTGGTGCAGCACGACCAGCAATGCCATTTCCTGCCATTCCCAGCCGGCAGCTATTCGGGGAAGAGGGAGGATGAGCTTCAAGGCATTACTTGGCTTCTCTGCCAATTAGTCATGCACTCAAGGGCATCTCCATCAGCCCTTCCCACCTCCAGTTGATTTCAAGACATCACAGAGATTTGGAAAAAAAACCCAAAAAACTCTTCTCTGCAGAAGGAAAGGGCCTTCTGACCTAGACAAGAAGGGACGCCTTGTTTTAGAACCTAGTAACTAAAAGTTGGAGGGGGAGGGAACACGCTGGTGAACAGGGTACAGAGAAATGAAAGTAACAATTTTTTAAGGGGAGATTATAAAAATATGGGGAAATCTGGGTACTCAGACTGGTTGTATATCATGAAACTGATTTCCACCCGGTATATGTCTCTTCTTCTGTTATCTTAATTTTTATTTTCTTTCTTCTTATCTTAGGACTAGTGACAAAGGAAGAACTCATTCAAGTCCCATATCTTGGCTTCAAAAACCAAGGCGGTTTCCCAGTTACATTTGGGGCCTTTTTTTTTTTCTTAGCTAGTTTGAGGCTTTGAGTCTAATGTTACAAGGAATATGACAGAACACTTTTAGTTTCAAATGAGTTAATGGAGTCTAGTCCTACTTTCCAAAACACTAGCCAGGCCAGCCTCCTCCATGAATCCATGCACATCTTGCTTCTGTGTTCTGTCCTTCATTCTTGTATTTTCATTGCCTTGTTTTTTCATTTACTGCTTATGCTGAACCTCTCTCCATTAATGCATTTCTAGCACACCTTTCGAGAGCAAGTCAAGTCTCCTTATTTGTAAAGCCTTCCCTGATGCATTTTCATCTTCCTTTTAGGCTTTGATGCATCTCGTAGATCAGCCTTCCCGTCATCATCATCATCATCATCATCGCAGCTAATATTTACTGAACATCATGAACTGGGCACTGTGGTGAGTGTTTTGTGGAGATTATCTCCTGAAATCTGTGAGCCTATGCAGTAGGCTTTTACAGATGAAGAAGCAAGGCACAAAGAGGTAGAGGAGCTGGCCCAAGGTGGCTCTGTGTTGAAGGGGAGCAGAGTTTGTCTCCTCAAAATATGCCTCTTTGGCATAACGATTATTAGGCTGATTTTTTTAGGAAACAACAGACATAGGAAAAGCGCTGAAAACCGAGTAGAAGTTACCCTTTTTGTAAGAGACGTTCATATTTATAAGGGAAATCTCCATTTCTAAGGATGTCTCCCTCTCTGTACCAGGAAGAGGATGACTAAACCTCTAGAAACTCTTCTCAATGGAGAAGGTATGGACTTAAATCCACATAACAACTTCACCTTTGTTTAGTGTGCTTTTCCTGGTCACCTCCCATAACCCACACGTTCCCCAAGTCTTCTTTTGTCTTTAGCTGGAGAGAGTATTGAAGGTGGTGGCTTGGGCCATTTCAGGGAGTTACTCAGTTTTCCTGGCTCTCTCCCATGTACACAGAAGGTGTCCGTGTTATTAAACGTCTGTTTGTTTTCCTCCTATTCATCCATATTTTATTTTAGAGGGGTTTCAGTCAAGAACCTAGAAGGGAAGAGGGAAATGATTTTTCCTCCCCTGTAGTACAAGTACACATCCAAGTGTACCTGTCTCTCTAGTGTTTTAGCTCACACTCCTTGAATTCTTTCCTTAACATTTTATTATGAAAAATTTCAAACATACAAAAAAGTTGAAAGAATATTACAGTGAAGAACTGTATACCCACCACCTAGATTCTACCATTAATATTATGCTCTGTTTGCTTTAGTACAGACCTGTCCATCCATTGATCCATCTTATTTTCTTTTTCAATTCATTTCAGAGGAAATTGCAGACACCACTACATTTCCCCCCAATACTTAAGCATGCTCGCCATTAATTCACTCCTCTACTTTTAATGCTAAAAGGAAACATTGACATGGAGAGAACAGGGGCATTCCTCCCTTTGTCACTGGCCAAGTCCCTTTGTCACTGGCCAAGTGGTGCACACTACTTTTGTTTAAAACCATAAATAAAAAATCTTTAGGGCTTCCCTGGTGGCGCAGTGGTTGAGAGTCCGCCTGCTGATGCAGGGGACAAGGGTTCATGCCCTGGTCCGCGAAGATCCCACATGCCGCGGAGCGGCTGGGCCCGTGAGCCATGGCCGCTGAGCCTGCGCGTCCGGAGCCTGTGCTCCGCAACGGGAGAGGCCACAACAGTGAGAGGCCCGCGTACCGCAAAAAAAAAAAAAAAAAAAAAAAAAAATCTTTAAAGGCTACTTTTCTTCAAAATGTGGTGCTTTCCAAAGTTCGACGATAGCTGCCAAGATCCTTGGGAACCTGTATCTATTAAGATGAAGAGGAATAAATTCCCATCAGCAGCACACGAACCAAGGGCAAGCATATACCTGTAAGCTCCAGATTGATTTCACAAGGTACTTTCTGGGCTGCAGAACAGTCACTGCTTCCAAGTTGGATGGAAATCACTGGGGTGTTATTGGGTTTCAGTGAGAAGGGACAGTGGACTAGTGTAGAGGATGCCTTGGGAGAAAACTCAGAAGCATCAATAAAGTGAGAAGCCAGAACGGGTGACACTAGGGAAGATCGTGCATCTATTTGTGTCTGAGGAAAACAAATTAAGTGTGGTCCATTCTGAATCACAATACACTGATTTTTAGTTCCCCGAAAGACTTCTTAAGAAAGCAAAGTATGAATTTTATAAGGTGTATGTTTAATTTTCAATAAGACATTTAACTTGGCTTAATTGCAATCTGATTTAATTTTTTTGACAGCAGTGCTGCATTTTGAAAAAATGTCATGTTAGCAATACAAGTAAAATTCCCCTGAAATTTAATTTAGCTCAAGGTTCAAGTGTATGATTATAATATTTGAGATACACCTTAACTACATTACAGTTTTTTAATACTGAAGACAATGTGCTAAACCGTCTTAGTTCAAAGTGTTATGTCAAACACTTGAGGAAAGCATTGTGTTTCTTGCAGATTATGAGACGCAATTAAAAGAAATATTGAAGCCTGAAGTTTGAGGTTGTCTATGTAACCATGATATTTAATAAGCAATATTTTTCTGCTCTGACACCAATTTATCATTGTGGAGTTTCAAGTTAAAATCAGCTCTATTCACAAATGCATAGATGAGTGCTTTCTAGATAGGTTTGCTAGATTTAGCAAATTAAAACATATGATGCCCATGGGCTTCCCTGATGGCGCAGTGCTTGAGAGTCCACCTGCCAATGCAGGGGACACGGGTTCGAGCCCTGGTCCAGGAGGATCCCACATGCCGCAGAGCAACTGGGCCTGTGCACCACAACTGCTGAGCCTGTGCTCTGGAGTCTGTGGGCCGCAGCTGCTGAGCCCGCATGCCACAACTGCTGGGGCCCACGCGCCTGGAACCCGTGATCCTCAGTGGGAGAGGCCACCACAATGGGAGGACCGCGCACCGCAGTGAAGAATAGCCCCCACTCACTGCAACCAGAGAAAGCCCACACGCAGCAGCGAAGACCCAATGCAGCCAAGAATGGATAAATAAATAAATTTTTAAAAAAATAAAAAATATATATGATGCCCAGTGAAATTTAAATTTCAGATAAATAATGAATCATTGCTTAGTATAAGTATAACCCACTGAATTTCAGATAAATAATTTTTTATATATTTCCCAAATATTGCATGGCACATACTTGTACTAAAAAATATTCATTGTTTATCTGAAATTCAAATTTCATTGTGTGTCCTGTATTTTATCTGGCAACCCTATTTCTAGAAGGAGTATGGAAGGCTCCCAAGAGATTCACATAAACATCTTTCCCTGTGAGACCTTAATTCCTCCTATTGGTGGTTCCTTCTTCATTAAGCTAAGCATGGATTTCTTTCTGAGGTGAGGAAAGAAAAAACTTACCTATTAAAATTCATAATCGGGCTTCCCTGGTGGCGCAGTGGTTAAGTATCCGCCTGCCAATGCAGGGGATACAGGTTCGAGCCCTGGGTCAGGGAAGATCCCACATACCGTGAAGCAGCTAAGCCCGTGCACCCCAACTACTAAGCCTGCGCTCTAGAGCCCGCCAGCCACAACTGCTGAAACCCACATGCCACAACTACTGAAGCCCGCGTGCCTAGAGCTCGTGCTCCACAACGAGAAGCCACCACAATAAGAAGCCCATGTACCGCAACGAAGAGTAACCCCCGCTCACCACAACCAGAGAAAAGCCCGTGCACAGCAACAAAGACCCAATGCAGCCAAAAAATAAAAATAAATTTATAAAAAAACTTCATAATCGCACTATGCAATCCTTAATAAAAAAAAAAGACACAATTCTTTATATGTTCTGATGTAGAATTATCTCCAAATAAATTAATTGAAAAAAGCAAGGTTCAGCAATGCATGTATATGGGGTAATGAGAGTTGTCTCCAGAGAGAACTGTGTATGTGGCAGTGGGGGATTGTGGTAAGGAGGAGTCTGCTTTTTCATTCCACTATTTTGTACATTTTGAATTTTCCGTCATGTGCATATGTTATCAATTTAAAGACATATGTGTAAATGAGCAAGCAAAGCAAAACAAAAATATTTCTTCCCAAGCAAAACAGAACAAAACATCAACAGAACAAAACATCCCAAGAGATGCCTAACATTTGGTGGAAATTATTTTATTAACTCCTTGATTCCCTGTCTGACCTTATCAGCTCACCTTAAGAGCTCTGGGAAAACGGAAGTAAGCTTACAATCTTGCATGGATTCTGTCCTGTTGAAATATATCTGATATTTTATAGCGGGGAAAAACCCTCCTTTTTATAAAGTTGTAGATTTTATCTGCTTTTATATATTTTATTCTCTTAATTCTCAACATACTCCTCCTCTCTGTTTTTTCTCGCCATGAGCTTAAGTACACACACACTTCCCTCCTAGCATAACATGAGAAAGGGCCCCATTGTGAATAACAGGAAACACAGCAATCTGTGTTCACCTAAGTTTCTCCATCCACGTTTTCAGCACAGACTTCCATTACAAAATCAATTTTCAGGCTACATGAATAGGGGTTATTTTAAAGGAAAGACCAAGGCTTCCTTGGTAGCGCAGTGCTTAAGAATCCGCTTGCAGGGACTTCCCTGGTTGTGCAGTGGTTAAGAATCTGCCTGCCAAAGCAGGGGAAACAGGTTTGAGCCCTGGTCTGGGAAGATCCCACATGCCATGGAGCAACTAAGCCCGTACATCACAACTACTGAACCTGCGCTCTGGAGCCCACAAGCTACAACTACTGAAGCTCGCATGCCTAGAGCCTGTGCTCCACAACAAAAGAAGCCACTGCAATGAGAAGCCCGCGCACCGCAATGAAGAGTAGCCCCCACTCACCGCAACTAGAGAAAGCCTGTGCGCAGCAATGAAAATCCAACGCAGCCAAAAATTAATTAATTAATTTTAAAAAAATATCCACTTGCCAATGCAGGGGACACAGGTTCGATCCCTGGTCTGGAAAGATCCCACATGCCGCAGAGCAGCTAAGCCCGTGTGCCACAACTACTGAGCCTGCGTGCCACAGCTGCTGAAGCCCGCGCGTCTAGAGCCCGTGCTCCGCGACAAGAGAAGCCACTGCAATGAGAAGCCCGCGCACTGCAACGAAGAGTAGCCCCGGCTTGCCACAACTAGAGAAAGCCCACGCACAGCAATGAAGACCCAATGCGGTCAAAAATAAAAAATAAAGTAAAATAAATTTTAAAAATAAAAAATTTTTAAAGAAGGGCTTCCCTGGTGGCACAGTGGTTGAGAGTCCGCCTGCCGATGCAGGGGACACGGGTTCGTGCCCTGGTCCGGGAAGATCCCACATGCCGCGGAGCGGCTAGGCCCATGAGCCATGGCCGCTGAGCCTGCGCGTCCGGAGCCTGTGCTCCACAATGGGAGAGGCCACAACAGTGAGAGGCCCGCGTACCGCAAAAAAGAAAAAATGAAAAATAAAAAAAAAAGACCAAGTCCATAATTAAATCTAATGTTTGATCTAAGAAAAACCAATGGAACACACACATATACACATCATTAGCAACATTTCAGACTAATTAAAGATACACTGAGGTGTTTGATAAATCCAAGAAAATCCCAATTATGAGTTGATTCAACCTCTCAGTTTACCTTCAACATAAAGTTTTGTTTATTTATCTGGGCTTTCTCCTGGGGGGATGTTCAGTACCTCATAGTTTTGAACCATCTCCTCCCCTTCCTGGCTCATGCCACCTTTCCTTTTCACCCAGCTCTGGTAGCTCCTGACAGCCTGCTTTTCTCTTCATGTCTTTACCAGGTAACAAAAAGGCTGTTTGCCCCTCTTTCCCCAGCTGAACCTGCACGTTCCTCTTGATGTATTTGGTTATCCCTTGACAGTCATTTACTGAGCATCTATTATGTGCCAGGCACTGCTCTAGGTGCAAGCAAAATCTCTTGTGCAGCTTATATTCTAGTCTGGGGAAACAGGGAAAAAAGCAAAGAAACCAAAAGCAACAGAGCAAGGTTACATTTTAGAAGGTGCAGTCTGGAAAGGTCTTTCTGATTTTCCAGAAGGGTAGAGTGAAGCCCCATAGATATCTAAGGGAGAGAGTTCTAGATAGACGAAACAGAAAATGCCATGACATGAGTTTGGAGCATGCTGGGTATGTTTCAGTACAATAAGGGTGCTGAGGTGACCAGAGCAGAATGAGAAAGGGAGATGAAGTAGAAGGAGATGGAGTCAGAGAGGTAGCAGGTGGCCGGATCATGAAGGCTTTCTGAGCCATGGGAACGACTTCAGATTGTGCAAATATTCCCCAACTTCAGATACTTGAAAGGACTCACCAGACTCCACAGAGCAGCCACATAAGGCTTTTACTTCAAGGTGAAAGTATGGTGCAGCAAGAGAAAGAGGATGCAGGTAAACCGTTAGACAATGAAAATGACACTCGGGATTTCAGAGCAGGGAAATAGAAAAGAGCCCAAATCGTGGAAACATGGTTTTGCTGCCATACCAAACAAAAGTTTCCCACCTCCACACTTTTTGTTACAGAAAACCAATAAACTTCTTTTCTGTTTAAGCTATTATAGTAGGATTTTCTGTTGAACTTATCACTAACTGATATAGGTATAACCCTTTAGTGTCTCCTGTCGACTGAAAAAAATTCACAACCTAGAAGTTGAGAGTTATGTTCTATTCGGCGGACAAAACTGAGGACTTAAGCCCGGAAGACAGCATCTCAGATAACTCTGAAAGACTGCTCCGAAGAGGCAAGGTGGGGAGCCAGGATATATAGGAGTTTTTACAACAAAGACCAGGTAGTCGGAACATCAAAAGATTACTGTTAATTAAAGAAAACCGGATATCTCACGTTAAGGAATTTAGGGCTTTTCTATGCATGGGAAGATGCAAGAGTCTGGGCTGACTGAAATCCTTCCTTTGATAGCACCTCAGCTATCTGGGGCCAGGATCCTGTGCTTTCCCCTCCCGAGTTTCCTCAGGGTGCACTGTCGGGTGGGGGGCATGGGGGTGTGGCCACACTGTCTGATGATTTGATGGCGGGCATTATGTTTCTATCCTGAGTTTCCTCAGGGCTCACCACCTGGGCTGCTGTAATGAGATGGCTTGATGGATGCAACATCCTTTGTTTACTGATATGGCAGGCAATGTTTTTCATTCACACTCCAAAGAGTAAAGTTCACACTCCTTAGTATAGCAGATGCAGTTCCCATGACGTGGCTTTATGTTCTACCACTCCCTGTTCCCCACTTTATGCTCTTATAATATTGAGTTCCCCCCACCCCAGCTCACCACACCTAGCCCATACTCTTTGTAGTTATCTCTACTGGTAGCTCTCTTCCTAGACCTGGCCCTCTCTCCCGTCTGTCTAAATTTTTTAGGCAGTTCGGGGGAGGTAAAAAGAAAAACTTCCTGAGTCTTCTGTTTCTTAAAGATAACCAGCCTAAAATAATCCTCATGCCAAAGAGACACATTATGGGGTGGTAGAGTTCACTCCCCTACAGTATCTCTTGGCCTGCTATGCAGTTTGCACTTTGCATTGCCTAGATAACTCCTACTCATCCTTTAAAACCCACATCTCAAGCCCTGGAGTGCCCCTTCTCCACACCTCCATTGTACACCCTTCATTCCTCTACCTGAGCATTGACCCCATTGCAGGACTGTTTCTATTTATATGAGTATCGCCCCCACTAGACAGTAAGTTCCTCAGGCCCTGGTTCCTCATCTTCTCCCATGGCAGCCAGCACAGTGCCTGGCACACAATCGAGCTCGATGGATGTTAGTTGAACTAATCAGAACTAAAGGTGTTCTTGCTTATGTGCGTAGGGGGTCACCTAGAAGTGAGTCACCAGCACTAAGCAGAACACCCTGTTGTGCAGTTGTAACCATCCTTTCAGGCTCAAGAGTACAGTCTTACAAAGGAAAAGCCTAGGTGATCCAGAAGCTCAAGTATGTTTTCTGAGATCTTCCAGGGAGAATTAAAGAGAGCCCCCCAGGGCATGGTTACTACTGGTGCCTTTCAGCAATAAAGCCAGAGTTTTCATATGGGAATACATTTGTGGTGGCATTGTAATACATCAGCCTGGCTAGGCTGAACTACATTTCCAGAGTTCCCTTCCCTGCGTGTTTCTGGTTAAGGTGGGCCATGAGAGAAACTCTTGGGGAGAGCTGGAGGACAGAAGAGAGGCACTAGCCATCCTTTAGCTCACACACCAGCTAACTCACTTCATTGGCTGCAGCCGCTCCCCTTCCCCTAGATCCTCTTTCAGCACCTCTGACTTCTGGGCCAGGTGTGTGTGTTTAGCTCCATTGAGAAGGGCCCTCGCTTCTGCAGGATACCCACACCACCAAGGTCAGGGGCAACCAGAATTGACACGGGTTTCCGTCTGTCCTTGTGGGATTCCACCTCATGCTTTTAATCTGTCCTCGTGGAGTTCCAGCTTGCTTGTGATCTCCCTAAACTTACATCCATTCCTGAATGCTTGCCCTGCAGACTTCAAGCTTCAGCATCAGAGGTAAAAACAGCAGCCTTATGGGGACTGCTTTATTAGCTCCTATGATTGTATCAAGTCAAACCTCTGTAATAAATCTCTTAAATATATATATAATATATATATAACACACACACACACACACACATACATATACGTATATGTGTGTATATATGTATATAAAATCTCTTACTGGTTCTGCTTCTCTGAATGAAAACTGACTGATATAACATCAATTCTTGAAACTTCCCAATATTTCCTAGTTTCTTTATCCACGGTCTCTTTTCCCGAAATGATTTGCTATATATACTTTAGGAGGTAGCTACGTTATCATGTTTTCCTGGAAGAGATCTGGGAAACAGCATCTCACCCTACAGACTTTTTCTCAATGTAGAATATGATGTGGCAGCAATAAAAAGGAATCCCAGAGTCTGCAGGAAGGGAGACAGAAAGAGGGACTGGCCTATATTGGGATGACTCTAGGGGGTTAAGATTCCCATGAGGTCATCAATACTGAGGAATCTATTGTACTATGTTTTTTTTTTATTGTAGCATGGTTGATTTACAATATTTAAGGTGTACAGCAAAGTGACTCAGATATATATATATATATATATATAACATATATGTACTCTTTTTCAGATTCTTTTCCATTATAGGCTATCATAAGATATTGAATATAGTTCCCTGTGCTATACAGTAGGTCCTTGTTGTTTATCTATTTTTTATATAGTAGTGTGTATCTGTTAATCCCAAACTCCTAATTTATCCCTCCCCGCCTTTCCCCTTTGGTAACCATAACTTTGTTTTCTATGTATGTGAGTCTGTTTCTGTTTTGTAAATAAGTTCATTTGTATCATTTTTTAAAATTCCGCATATATGTTCTGAGTTGGCTCGCATGTGAGCATAGCTTATACTCTGCCCAGGAGCCAGTTGCCAAAGAGGCCGGGAGAGAACTGATGAATAAGACTTTTACAGCAGTATACCCAGAGAGCAGCCAAATAAATATTTCTCACAGGAGGTTTTGATGGTGGCAGCCTGGTGCCAAAATACACTTATAAGTTATGTCCAACTCTAAGAATGCTTAAAGGAAAGTGTGTCACAATTGCTAAAATGTCAGAGGATTCTTGAAAAAAAGAAAATGAACAAAATAAAGGAGTCCCGATTTCACACTGAATTCCCAGCATCCCTTCAAATTAGCCCTCTAAAAGTTTCAAGGACTGCACATATACTCTGCTGACTTCAAAGGTAGCTCTGATTTTACATTTGTTCCATGGACAAAATGAGAGAAACCTGAGCCAAAGGAAAGAACACTTAGTGCACTGTTCTGAACGTAACAGGTGTTTGCATGAGTTTTACTTGCTCGTGATGCGAATGTGTGCACATAAATAATAATCCTCAATTCTCTCTGATTCTTGCTTCAAGAGGCCAATGTACGACCTCCATCGTCTTGATTTCAATGCCTAGCCCAAGTTTCCTGGGAATCCGTGGAGGTATGTTGCATAAACATCCAAAGTTTAAAACTTTCCAGAACGCACAGCTAAGCTAGGTTCCCAGGGGCCCTCAATGCATGGAAGCCATTCTATACAGTAGTAGAGAACATGCTCCCTACTGCAGTCTGCCATACTTGGTCATCAAGACACGAAAGCAGGGACTTCCCTGGTCATGCAGTGGTTGAGAATCCACCTGCCAATGCAGGGGACACGAGTTCGATCCCTGGTCCTGGAAGATCCCACATGCCGTGGAGCAGCTAAGCCCATGTGCCACAACTACTGAGCCTGTGCTCTAGAGCCTGAGAGCTACAACTACTGAGCCCGTGCACCCTAACTACTGAAGCCCAGGCACCCTAGAGCCCAGACACTGCAACTTCTGAGCCCACATGCTGCAACTACTGAAGCCTGTGCGCTCTAGGGCCCATGTGCCACAACTACTGAGCTTGCATTCTGCAACTACTGAAGCCCGTGTGCCTAGAGCATGTGCTTCTCAACAAGAAAAGCCACCACAAAGAGAAGCCCATGTACCTCAATGAAGAGTAACTCCTGCTTGCTGCAGCTAGAGAAAGCCCGCACGCAGCAACAAAGACCCGACGCAGCCAAAAAAAAAAACATGAAAGCATTGCCATTGTGTCTCTACTGAAAACAACTCTGTAGTAAAGACTTCTAGTACTTACATAAATTTAGTTCTTCTCTCCCTCTGGGTACAGTTAGTCAAGGTTGTAAGACTAGCTGTAATTATGGGCCGGGAGCATAAATCAAATGGGTCACTATCAAACTGAAACATTCAGTTGCACGTTTGAGACTTTCTAGCACTTTCTCCCCTTATTGTGACAATCAAGGAGTCAGAGTATTTTATATAGTACAGGTATAAGATGGTGGAGCCTCCACCAACTTGGGCCCCTGAGTATAGATGTACAATGGGCATATTGTGTAAAGGAGGAATAATCCTTTGTTGTAGTAGATCACTGAGATTTGGGGTTTATTTGTTATTGTAGCATAGCCTTCCCCATCCTGACTAATATAAATTCCTGTAGCTGCAACCCTTCTACCACTTCAAGCTTTTGAAATTTCTTTAATAAAGGTTTTACTACCCACCCCAAGTCACTTTTTTAAGGACCACAGTCGCACAGAATTGGAATCATTATCCTTGGCTTATAATTCACCAACATTTTCAGTCCAAATATAGCTTTCTATCTACCTATGTAGCTGGCTATCATCTATTTTTTTTTAAATAACATAATGAGTACAGTAAACCCACCAACAAATCAAATACCTGAAACATTACTTACATCTAACTATGGATCCTTCCCCAGTTCCATAATTCAGCCTCCTCTCCAAATAAACATAATTTGAAATACTGTGTTTATCTTTTTCTTGTCATAAATGTGTGTGTAGTTATGTCATTTTATCACATATATTTGTGATATATAAAGTTCAAAGTAATGAAAACTAGCCTGGATTTTCATCTGTCTGATTATTAATGAGGTTGAACATCTCTTTATATGTTTATTGACCATACATGTTTCTTTTTTGCAAAATACCATTTGCATTATTTACCAATTTTTCCACTGGGTCATTTGTCTTTTTAAAATTGATTTGTAAAAGCTCTTCATATATACTGGATACTGATCCTTTATCCATTATATGTGTGGCAGTTATCTAACCAATTTCAATTTTGTCTTTTACACTTTATTTAAGATGTCTTTTGATGGATAGAAATTTTAAATTTTATCTCTGATGAATTTGGGAGTGGGGATAAAGGGATCGATTAGACTTCTTGGGAGGTATAAGCCCAATTATTACACTCTTGTTTGCACTTCAACTGGCAAAGTAAAAAGGAAGCTGACTAGTTACAAAATAACACACACACATATACACACACGCATAGATATTTACATAGACACACAGCAATGAGTTTTTTGCCTTATGGCTAACCATTCAATTCAGCTACCAAAAAAATCCCTTAAAACGGGTAGGCAGGAAAAAAATAAACAGCATTCTTTTGATGGTTGAAATCCACTGTTAAAAGGGACAGGTTGTGTGATTAAAATGGAAAGACTTTTTATTAAAGATATTCAAAGTAAAGTTCAGCACAGTATACCAGCCTGGAATTTGAAAGCCATTTCTTTTAGGTTCTACCTTAAAGGATGAAAAGAAGAATTAAAGGATGAAAAATACAGAGGATAGTTTGTACATTTTAAAGGCAAGTGTGACTCATCAGAATGTGAGACGAAATGACTAATATTATTTAGACGGAAGCTTAAGAAACAATGTTTTCCTGGTTTTTAGACCCAAGGTATTTTTCCTACAATGCTTACGCTACTGATAGAGAAATTTCTAATGAAACAAAGAGGGCAGCTAGAATCAACATCTCTCAATAATTTCTCGAAAAAATGGTTAAGAAAAAAAAGCCTTCCTCAAAAATGCTTGTCATTTTTTTGGGACTTCCCTGGCGGTCCAGTTGTTAAGACTCCATACTCCCAATGCAGGGGACACGGGTTCAATCCTTGATCAGGGAACTAAGATCCTGCATGCCGCACGGCGTGACCAAAAAAAAAAGCTTTTTTTTTTTTTTTGCGGTACGCGGGTCCCTCACTGCTGTGACCTCTCCCGTTGCGGAGCACAGGCTCCGGACACGCAGGCTCAGCGGCCATGGCTCACGGCCCCAGCCCCTCCACGGCATGTGGGATCTTCCCGGACCGGGGCACGAACCCATGTCCCCTGCATCGGCAGGCGGACTCTCAACCACTGCGCTACCAGGGAAGCCCAAGCTTGTCATTTTTAATGCCACATACTTGTAAGATCTTCTTCTTTTTCTTCTTATTGGCAGAAATCAAAATAAGGTAGGATCATAAAAAACTGTATACTGTATATCAGCATAAAATAGTATATTTAGTATTTTATTTGACTACTTCTAATCCATTTATTTGTACTTTGGAAAGTTTGCATCCCTTCATGTCTGATTGATATACATATTTTATCAGTAAGAGTTGAAAGTTTTAATTGATTAAATACAGCATTTATAGACAGCTCCTCTAAAAACAGAACATTGGACCTCAGCTCTGGAATTTACCCTCCCATTGTCCATAATCCCCATATGTAGGGGGGAGAAAAAGAGTACTGGAGGATGTAGGGGCCTTCTTCCCTTCTAGGTTCTTTGGCTGATCTAATCATTAAATTGGTATCAGACAGATTAACAGGAGAGAAAAAAATGTTTTTTTGTACCTATGCGAGCCCCATAAAAATAGGAGACCGAAACGGCAGTCAGGTAGTTGAGACTTCTGTAACATCCTAAGCTTTCGGGAGGTATAAGCCCAAAAGTTACCTTTTTACTAAGAAACTTGCCTGCTTAACAAGGCAACGTTTGTTTTTCAAACATCTCTGCCTGCCTGTGAATGGCCTTCCTTCCCTTGTATCCCCAGACCCAGGTCCCCTTTCCAATGTAAATTTAGGCAGTTGAGGGGGAGGTAAAGAGCTTTTCCTGAACCTGCTGGGTTTTTATTGCCTTTAGTTCAACGTAATCCTCATGCCAAAGTGGCATATTTTGGGATGACAAATTCAGCTCCCCTTTAGGGAGCATTTCCTAGTTAAAACTTCTAACATTTGCAGTGGCTCCTGCTTGAGGATTGGCATGATTGCTTTCCATTAGATAAGGCTCTTTGTTTGGAGAAGATAATTTTGATGAGTTACTTTGAATTAAAGAGAACCCTCACATCCCATATCCCCACATCACACACACACACACACACACACACACACACACACACACACACACACGCCCCACTTCCTGGACTCCTAAGAGACAGAGAGTTGAATTATTCTGCATAATAAAGTAAGAGAAAATCTGAGTTTCTGTGCACTCCCCTAGCAGGAGGTGGTAGGGTGCCTGGGAGTGGGAAAAACAAAGAGATGAAAAGAGCCTTAAAAGAGAGGGGCTGAGCATCTTAGCAGGAGCCAAGGAGGCAGAGAAGAGAGGGCTTTTACAGGCCATTTTAACGGGTGTAACAAGCCAAGCATATAATCCTGAGGCAATTAGTTTTGTCTCCCATTAGCCCAGTAGTTCTCAGCAGAGTGAATTTTGCCCCTCAGAGAACAGTTGATAATGTCTGGAGACATTTTTGGTTCACAACTGGAGGGGGTGCTACAGACATCCAGTGGGCAGAGACCAGGCTGCTGCTAAAGATCACACAGTGCACAGGACAGTGCCCACGACAAAGAGTGACTTGGTCAGAATGTCAGTAGTGCCGAAATTGAGAAACACTTTATTCACCCCTTAAATATGCCCCTGTGTGAAAATAACTCCATGAATTTTCAGGTTGCTCTCGGGAAATACAAGCAGTCTCAGTCTAATACTATACACGTCCATTTACTTGTAGAAGTTAATACTCCAAATTTGCTTTCAAGTTGAGCTTCTCACCCGGTAGTCAGAGAATTGTACTAGATGATGTTTTTGTTTCTCCTTGCATTAACATTCTAAAGGATGCGAGATTCAGTTGAGATTGTTCTGATTCCCAGCCCATCCCAGGACAAGATATTGATTACTTGTCAGTTATTGTCTTCTCTGTTTGTTGTTGTCATTGTTTTAGATTTTGCCTTTTTTAGGGAGGCAGTGCTGCGGAGTGGTTAAAAGCTTGGACAATAGAGAACACTGCCTGGGTATGAATCCCTGCTCTGCCATTACCTAGCTAAACCTCTCTTGGCCTCAGCTTCTCATCTATAAAATGGAAATCATAATAACCCTACCTCACAAAGCTATTTTAAAATTAAACGAGTAAAGCATATTTTTTCAAGAGGAAAAATTGGTATTTTAGTATCCTGTTTTATGGATTTCTGATCTAACAGTCATTATAAATAGCTTAGACCAGAGGACATACTGTCTATATTTCTGTGAAGCTCCCCCAAATTCCATAACTCTATCCTGTACACAGTTGGCAGAAATTATATTTAATTTTTTTTTGAGTTCAGTACAGTCAACCACCTTCATATGATACAATTCCAAGAATAAAAGAGAAATAAAAAATATATCTGGCTCCCTAGTCTCTTCACTTTATCCTTTTCTATGGAAGAAAGTAAAAAGAAGTTTCCATAAGTTCTGTAATAACTCTTGGAAGTATCGATAAGTACTAAAATAATAAGAAGAAGAATGTCACATCACTGAAGAAAAAAATAATTCACAACAAGATTATAAAGCACGTAGGTAAAGATGTGATTGTTCCTGAATCTTAAAAATCACTGTCTCTGGGCTTCCCTGGTGGCGCAGTGGTTGAGAGTCCGCCTGCTGATGCAGGGGACGTGGGTTCATGCCCTGGTCCAGGAAGATCCCGCATGCCGCGGAGCGGCTGGGCCCGTGAGCCATGGCTGCTGGGCCTGCGTGTCCGGAGCCTGTGCTCTGCGGCGGGAGAGGCCACAGCAGTGAGAGGCCCGCATACCGCAAAAAATAAATAAATAAAAAATCACTGTCTCTGGATTCTTCTTCTAATTGAAACTTATAAAATGAAATACACGAAAAGGCCCACGACTGCAGTTCTATGGTCACCACTTATTTTGAAAAATCAAGTTGTCAAGGATTACTTTGAGTCATCACTGAATGAATGACAGAAGAGCAATGGGTCTGCATTTTTTTCAGTCAGAGAGATCTACTTGCATTAAATTCCATCAGGAGGAAAGGGCCTAATTATGAAAGCAAAAACACCTTCTTCTAAATTCACATTTGCCCCTTTGCTCACTGTTGTTTCCCATGTTTATATAATGTGAGTCATAAAGTCTGGTAATGACAAGATCACCTATATAGCACCATTTTCTTGAAAACACGTTATGTAATTGCTCCATTTTGAATTATGGCTGATTCTAAGAAAAGCACTTCTCGCATTGCTCAGCAACTACAAAGAACCTGCTAAATGTTTTAATTTTATCCATCTTCACCTAGGTGGTGTTACCGAACTGCACTTGGGTCTGCTCGCCCACCACGCAGCAAAGCCAATCTAATGACACCAGGTTGTGGTGAAGGAAAGTACAGCATTTATTGCAGGGTGCCAACAAGGAGAACAGGCAGCTGGTGCTCAAAATACCGAAACTTCCCGATGGCTTCCAGGGAAGGGTTTGTATGTATGTATGTGTTTATTTTTGAGATATAGTTGATTTACAATATTATATAAGTTTCAGGTGTACAACATAGTGGTTCACAATTTTTAAGGGTTTGACTCCATTTATAGTTGTTATAAAATATTGGCTATATTCCTTGTGTTCTACAATATATCCTTGTAGCTTATTTTATACATAGTAGTTTGTACTTCTTAATCCCCTACCCCTACCTTGCCCCTCTAGGGAAGGGTTTTTTAAGGCAACATTTAGGGTGCAGGTTGCAGCTCATGGACTTTCTTCTTATTGGTTGGTGGTGAGGTAACAACCTTCTGGTTCTAACTAGTTTGGGGTTTGCGTGCTTGTGGTCAGCATGTAGTCACCATCTGCCACCTGGGGAGGCAGGTCTTAATTTCTGCAGAACAACTCAATGATATATGTATATTCCTTGAGGAAGAACTAGAGCTCTGTTTTACCATTGAACTATTGTTACTTTCATTGCTTGACTACTTTTCCTTTGTTTCTGCATTCACTCACTTCTGTACTTCTGACCAACTGGCTATAGATTAGAGGTTTCAATGACCCCCTCCAACTCAGGATGCCAATGGCAAGTCCAGGTTGCACTACTAACCAACTGGCTATAAATCACAGGCTTCCATGACCCCTCCTCAGATTCAACTAATTTGCTAGAGTGACTCATAAAACTCAGAGGAACATTTTACTTACTAGATCACCATTTTATTACAAAAGGATATAACTGCAGAACAGCCAGATGGAAGAGATGTATAGAGCAAGGTATGCAGGGATGAGCATGGAACTTCCATGTCCTCTCCAGGTGCCACTCCTCCAACACCTCCACGTGTTCACCAAAATGGAACCTCTCAGAGCCTCATCCTTTTTTTGGTTTTTATGGAGGCTTCATTACATAACCATGATTGATTAAATCATTAGCCATTGTCGATTGATTCAACCTCCAGTCCCTCTCCCCTCCCCCAGGGTCAAGGGGGTGGTACTGAGAGTTCCAACCCTCTAATCACATGGTTGGCTCCAACCAGTCCCCACCTCACTAACATAACAAAAGACCTTTGTTGCTCTCATCATTTAAGAAATTTCAAGGGTTGTGGAAGCTGTGAGCTGTGGATGAAGACCAAATATATATGAGAAATATATTTTGGTCATCTGAATGAATGTATATTTCTCCTAAATCACAATATCTCAGATACCTAAAAGCACAGGTAACAAAAGCAAAAATAAAGAAATGAGATTGTGTCAAACTAAACAGCTTCTGCACAGCAAAAAACCAACACCAAAATGAAAAGGCAACCTACAGAATGGGAAAAACTTTTGCAAACCATATATCTGAAGAATGGTTAGTTTTCAAAATATATAAAGAATGCCTACAACTCAATAGCAAAAAAATTTTTTTAATAAAAAATATTCAGGGACTTCCCTGGTGGCACAGTGGTTAAGAATCTGCCTGCCAATGCAGGGGACACGGGTTCGAGCCCTGGTCCAGGAAGATCCCACATGCTGCAGAGCAACTAAGCCCATGCGCCACAACTACTGAGCCTGCACTGTAGAGCCTGCGAGCCACAACTACTGAAGCTCAAGCACCTACAGCCCGTGCTCCGCAACAAGGGAAGCCACTGCAATGAGAAGCCCACACACCGCAGTGAAGAGTAGCCCCCGCTCACCACAACTAAAGAAAGCCCACGTGCAGCAACAAAGACCCAACACAGCCAAAAATAAATAAATAAAAATAATTTTTTAAAAAAATTCAATTTAAAAATGAGGAAAGAAACTGAATAGACATTTATTTAAAGACATACAAACGGCCAGGTATATGAAAAAGTGCTCAACATCACTAATCATCAGGAAAATACAAATCAAAACCACAATGAGATATCACCTCCCACCTGTTTAGGATGGCTATTATCAAAATTATTATATATAACAAGTGTGGTGAGGGTGTGCAGAAAAGGGAACCCTTGTACAATGTTGTTGGAAATGTAAATTGGTACAGCCACTATGAAAAACAGTATGGAGTTTCCTCAAAAAATTGAAAATAGAGCTACCATATGATCCAGCAGTCCCACTTCTGGTATTTATCTAAAGGAAGTAAAGTCACTATGCCAAAGAGATATCTGCACTCCTGTGTTCATTATAGCATTATTCACAATAGCCAAGATGTGGAAACAACCTAAATGTCCACTGATGGATGAATGGGCTTAAAAATATGCTATATACAGACAATGGACTATTATTCAGCTTTAAAAGAGAAGGAAATTCTGCCATTTGCTGCAACATGAATGAACTTGGAGGACTTTATGCTAAGTGAAATTAGCTAGACATAAAAGGAAAAATGCTACACGATACCACTGCTATGAGGAAGCTAATCAAACTCATAGAAGCAGAAAGCAAAATGGCAATTGTCAGGAGCTGAAGGGAAGGGGGAAAAGGGAGGTATTAGTGAAAGAGCTCCAAGTTATGGTTACACAAGATGAATAAATCCTAGAGATGTACTGTACAGCACAGTGCCCATAGCTAACAGTACTGTATGGTATACTTAAAAATGTACTAAGAGGGTAAATCTCATGTGTTCTTATCACAAAAAAATAGTAATGAATAATGAGGACAGGAGGATATGTTTATGGCATAGATTGTGATGATGGTTTCATGAGTGTATACATATCTCCAGACTCATCAAGTTGTATATATTAAATATCTACAGCTTTTTGTATGTCAATCATACTTAATAAAGGGTTTTTTTTTTTAAGTGATCAAAAGAGCACAAAGGACATTTGAAGGATAAGAAAAGGAGTGGCAGAATGTGGGAACTGGACACAGAAGGGAAGTGAGAAGGTGCTGAGAACAAATGGTGCCTGTTGCTTTACCATTTTTCCCAGGTGTGTCTTAAAGCAGGAACAAGAAACACGTGCAGTGTCAGAGTTTCCCAACTGATATTTATGGATTTATTCTCAGAAATCAGTGAATATACGAAGGACTTGCAATTGGTTTCGCCATTTTACAAATGAGGAAACTAAGAAAGCTTAGAGTCACGGGGCTACTGAGTGGCAGAGTTAAGACTCAAACTTAAGCCTTCCAGAGGAATTTTTTCATTTCTCTTAGGAGACTCAAACATAAAATTGAATGTAAAATATTTAAGTAGGCACCTGTTACTAATGGCTAATACCTTTATAGCAACAAATTTTCCCTAAGACAGCTGCTCCCTCGGTGATTTAATTTATGTCCTACCATTAGCCATCTCCATTAGAAAGAAAAATTGCAGACACTTTCAGCAGGGCAATTTGAACAAAATCAAACCTCAGAGAATTTTATGGAGCTAGAAGAGACGTGAGTAATCCTCTAACACAGTAGACTTCTTTTGAAAATAAGGAGAATCTAGTCAGAAACTTCCTTGCTCCTCAAAATGTGGCCCCTAGACCAGCAGCATGAGTATCACCTGGGAGCTTGTTAGAAATGCAGACTCACCCCAGGCCTAGTGAATCAGAATCCCCCTAGGATCCAGGAATGTGTTTTAACAAGCTTTCCATGTGATTCTTTTAAGAATCACTAAAGTTTGAGCTCCACTGGGCTAAGTGACTTATTATCCAAGGTCTCACAATTAACTTGTAACAAACCCAGCTCTTCTAAGTTCAGTGCTTTTTCCATGATACCAAATGGCTAATAAATATTAACATTCCTTCTCACTCTCCATTCACTATTTCCCCAGGCAGATCATAGTGAAAGCATTTATTCTGTACTATACCAAGATTATAACAAACAAGACCCACCAAATAATATTTTACAGAAAACTTTTTGTCTCATAAAATCCTTTAGATATTGGTTTTGAAGTAGACTGGAAAGCATTCTCCCTGACCATATCAATCCATGATTTTTCTCTCTTCTGAGGAGATCAGGCGCATTCAGGGTGGTATGGCTGTAGACTTTTTCTCTCTTCTGGATTGACTGACTTGTCATACACCTGTTTGATGCTGAGAAGTAGTTACACTTTGGTCCCCACCTTGGGGAGGCATAATAAGAACAATCCTGAAGTTGGAAAGCCTTAAAGTTTCTGGACAAGAACCCCCAATTATTCTGCTGATCAGTCTCTTTAGGAAGCCTGCACTCCCAAATGCAAAACAGCTGGACCCACGTTATCTCAATAACTAGTGCAGTCTTCCCCGAAGTTAGCCACACAGACCTAGAATAAGGTGTGTTCTGGAACTTCAGATGTTTCCATAAGGCTCTTGGGTGCTATTTTATTACTGCGAACCATTTTAGATGAGTTGCTCTGTTCAGGTTTGGATCTTATTTCAGGGAAGTCTCACCTGTGGGCTCACGTTAAGGGGAGGAGGGAATTGTGTCAGGTGCCCCTGACTTGACCTTTATTTTGAAAGCTGAGGATTGAAATTTGCTGGGAAGAGACTGCCTTGAGCTAAGGTCTGTCTGCTCCTAGCTGCCTGGAGTGTCAGACTAAAGGACGCTGGTAGAGAGTTCTTTCTGATGAAGATTCCTGCATGCTGTGTGCCTCACTGATTTTTGGAGATCTCTGTCTGGAGAAAAAACACTTCACAATTGAAGAACATCCTGAGAATGCACAGAACAGGTAAAGTAATGATGAAAATACAGAAACTTCGAAGACTATCTCAGTACATGCCCTTCCTTCATCCCTGTAGAATCTCAGGGAATCATTAACTTGTAACCATTGCCGTCTATTACTCGTGTTCTCCTTCAGGATGCCAAGGGTAGGCTTTCAGGAAAAATTGATTCAGCCATTTTTTTCTGTGCATCGTTTCTCCTCCCGAGTTCTTTGATCGTCTTTACGATCATTACTCTCAACTCTTTTTCAGGTGCAATGCCCATCTCCACTTCATTTAGTTCTTCTGGGGTTTTATCTTTTTGTTTGTTTGTTTGTTTTGCGGTACGCAGGCCTCTCACCGCTGCGGCCTCTCCCGCTGCGGAGCACAGGCTCCGGACGCGCAGGCTCAGCGGCCATGGCTCACGGGCCCAGCCGCTCCGCGGCATGTGGGATCTTTCCGGACCGGGGCACGAACCCGTGTCCCCTGCATCGGCAGGCAGACTCTCAACCACTGCGCCACCAGGGAAGCCCGGGTTTTTATCTTATTCATTCGTCTGGAACATGTTCCTATGCAGCCTCATTTTGTCTGAGTTGCTATTGGTATTTTTATGTATGTGGTAGCTTAGTTATGTTTCTTGACTTTGGAGAAGTGGCCGACTGTAGAAGGTGTCCTATGAGTCCCCGCCGTTCGCTCCCCTATCATCACCCCCCTGTCGTCACCCAAGCTATATGCTCTAGGGGTTCTCCCTAAGAGGGCTGCGTGGGTCCTTCTGTTGTGGTGGGCTGACTATGTGGGTGGTCTGGTGGGCCTGGTCGGCCCCTAGTCCTGTTGGTTGCCAGGCCCTGCCTCGTGTGGATGCTGCTGGCTGCTGTTTAGTGGAGGTGGTTAAAGATGGCTGGTTGCAGAACCCCAGGGGGCCCTGAGCTAGTGCTGGCTCACTGGTGGGTGGAGTCAGGATCCCGAAGACTCCAGGGCTGTTGCCCAACACCTGGCAGCTGAAGCCAGGTCCCGGGGTTAGTGCCGGACTACTGGCAGGCAGAGCTGGGTCCCAGTCTGGCTGCAGGGATCCCGCTGTCAGATCGTTGCCGGGGTGGGGGGGGGGGAAGGCGGGTGCTGGTTCCTGACAGAGTTGGGTATGTGGTCTGTGGTCTCCCATAAGTTGCGTTGGCCTGCTAGTGGGCAGGGCCAGAGCCCAGCTGGTCCCAGGGTAGGGTCTGGCCTGCACTGGGGGATGTAGTTTTCTTGCTTCTGATGCCTGCTCCCTGGTGGGTGAGGCTGGTCTAGAGGTTTGTGCAGGCTTCCTGGAGGGAGGGGCCAGTGTTTGCCCACTAGTGGGCAGAGCTGGGTCCTGGCCCTCTGGTGGGCTTGGCCGTGTCTAGGGGCGTGTCCAGAGGCAGCTGTGGGCTCTTTAGCCTTTAGGCAGCTTGTCCTCTGATTGGTAGGGCTGTGTCCCCGCGCAGCTAGTTGTTTGGCCTGAGGCATCCCAGCACTGGCGTCTGTAGATTGTTGCTTCCAAATATAGCTGCTGCCTGTGTCCACGTACCCGGGGTGAGCCACAGCTACACACACCCCCACCTGTTTGGGAGACTCTTCAAGATCAGCAGGTAGGTCTGGCCCAGGCTCCTATCAAATTACTGCTTTTGCCCAGGGTCCCAGAGCATGTGAGATTTTGTGTGACCCTTTAAAAGTGAAGTCTCTATTTCCCCCAGTCCTATGGGACTCTTGCAGTTAAGCCCTGCTGGCCTAATAAGCCAGATTCTTACAGGGCTCATCTTCCTGGTGCAGGACCCCTGGGCTGGGGAGCCTGATGGGGGGCTCAGAACTCTCCTGTGGGAGAACCTCTACACGACCATTATTCTCCAGTTTGTGGGTCGCCCATGGGGGTGGTGGGTATGGGATTTGATTATATCTCAAGTCTGCCCTTCCTTCATTATGTCTTCAGTTGTAGAAGATCTTTTTTGGTAGGTTCCAGTCTTTTTCATCGATGGTGGTTCTCCAGATAGTTGTGATTTTTGTTTCCGAATTGAGTCGTATGGACCCTGCCTCGGCGGGGGAGGGCTCTTTTTCTTGTTCGGGTTCGAGTAGGCAGATAATGAAACTGAAGCTGAGATCAACCCAGCACTTCATTCAGTGGTCAAAGAACAGAGGATCAACTTCTCACCCACCTGGTGAGAGGGACTTGATTTTAAAGAGTGAAGACAAAGGGAGGAGGAGTGAGGCTAATGATGGGAGGCACATGCATTATCTTACAGGAAAAGGGGCAGGGCTTTTTCCGAGGGAGTGGGGTGCCACCTCCTTTTTATCCTTTTTTGGTCCTTAATATTTGGTCATGACTGCTGGTAGGTGTGTTATTTAATATGCTAATGTAGTAAAATCAGTGTATAATGAGACTCAGGGTCTGTTGGAGGTCAGGTTCCCTGCCATCTTAGTCCCAGCTGGTTCCATCTGGTTTTTGGTTGTTTGTTTGTCTGTAGTTTCCTTTCTTATCTCTGGACACTTGAACTTAGATTTATGTTAACTCCTGCTAAAGGTGGGGGGAGGGGGTTGGCAGGTTTTGAGCAAAGACCTGGAACAGCTTGGGCAACAGTTTTGGTGTGCTCGTGAGAGGAGGTGAGTCCAAGGTCTCTTTACTCTGCAATCGCGGCCACTCTTGGAAAGTGTTCCCCCTTTTTTTTCTTTTCCTTTGTGCTTAGTCTAGTTTCACTTGCTTGTAGGGTACAAGGGCCTTGTCTCCGCTCCTTCAGACCAGAGCACCTCAGCCCAACGGGCCGTGTGCAGAAGCCCTTGCCTGGCACTCCAGCCATTGTTTCACTGAGACTCCATAAAGCAGAACCATTTCTGTACCTTCACCGTAATTCTTTTTATGGAAGATTTTTAAACTGTGACAGTTTAAAACAAATTAGCAGTAGAACAAACAGTTCTGTCAAACAAAATCTTACAATTGGACAAACAAAACAGACAAAAATTGTAAGCTTAACAGAAGCAGTAAGGCACATAAAAATGAATCCTGAAATGACATCCAAGTAAACGCCCATGTGTAATAGCTGAAACTTTCCACTAATTAGTTTCTGACCTTGCGTGAGTTACTTATCTTCACTGGGGACAATAAGACCCCAACCTTACCTTTCAAGATTTATTGTAATATGATAGTATGGTATATGTGAAATGTTCTAAAATACAGTGCAGAAGTTCTGGGTACAAATTGACTTCTTAGTATTACAGCTCTGAAAGCCATGATATTCTCATTTATATAAACTCTAGGTTACACCCATGTGCTTTGGAAGAATTGAACCATTCCAAGACACTGCAAACCACCTTTTTCTTTTTCTGTCACCAAATTTGAATTTATTTTAAAAGTCACATTTTTGTGCTTCCAGACAAGAGGACCATAGCTCCAGTTCTTTGACTCCATAGCTAGTACTACCTAATAAACACATAAAAACATGTTGAAGCCATTTTCATTTCTTTTTGTTTCATGCTTATATGGTGGATCCAAA
The DNA here is from genome assembly GCF_039906515.1 of Pseudorca crassidens. Classification (NCBI taxonomy): domain Eukaryota; kingdom Metazoa; phylum Chordata; class Mammalia; order Artiodactyla; family Delphinidae; genus Pseudorca; species Pseudorca crassidens. The sequence continues at coordinate 120,622,505 of NC_090317.1, read as the reverse complement.
GAGTGAATAGAATATGCCATTCCTTATGGAAACAGAAAACACAACTATAACCCTCTGTGTGGTTGACTCAGTACATCTTGCATCTTTGACAAGGAAATTTGGATTATACAAGCACTGTTTTGCTCATTTACTGAGCACTACAAATGTTGATTTATTGTGATTTTGAGTTAGAAGGAAGCATAGTGACCATTTACTGTAATCCTCTCATTTTACCACTGCAGGGACTGAGCCTCAGAAAAGTGATGAGAATTACCCAAAGCTACACAGCTAGTTAGTGGCAGAGTCCAACTCAACTAATCCTACAAACCACGAGGGAAAGGCACTTAGCAGGGAAAGGTGCTTATTTCATTCTGCCATGCTTCTTCTAAATTCAGCTGTTTCTTTTTAATCAAGGATACTTTTCAGAAGGCTTGATCTCACCTGTGAGAATCTTTACTACTGATTCTTAAATTTCTTTATTTAGTGCTCATTGAGTTGCACCAATGCTAGCTCATCTGCCTAAGGCTTTACTCTGGAATGCTTTTTTTTCTTTTTTGGCTACTTGTCTCTAGTAAACAGCAACTCATATTTCAAAATAACCCTCCATTTTCCTTCTTCTCAGCAACCAATTCTTTAACTCTTCCAGGAAAACTTGAGGGATAGTTGTTAAGAGCGGATGTTGCAGGGTCAGAGAGCCCTGGATTGAAATCCTGGCTCTGCTCTTGATTCTGTGATGGGGTAGTGCTTGGAGCTATTGGCAGATTCCCTCTACATTTTCTGGTACTTCTTGACCTTTCCCTGCTTAAATAGATGAATTTTTGTTAAAGCGAAGATATGATACAGCAAAAGAGCATAGAAAAAGCTTTTGAATTTCAAAAGTTCAGCCTTTGTGGCTACAGAGTCCTAGGCTTTGAAGGATCTCAAGGAATAGATAAAGCATGATGATTTAAGGGTGAAATTAAAAATACTCCTGAGATCTCAAAGACCTGATATTGAGTGAAAAAAAGGCCAGACACAAGAGTATATACTGTATGATTCCGTTGATGTGTTATTCCAAATGAGGCTAAAACTAATACATCCTAAAAATCAGGAAAGTGATTAGGGTGGGGATTGCTTGGAAAGGGGCATGAGGGAACTCTCCAGGGGTGATTGAAATGTTCTATATCTTAATACAGGTGTGAGTTACACAATTGTAAACACTGGCCAAATCTTATTGAACTGTATACTTATGATATGTGCACTTTAGTGTATGTAAATTATATCTCAACAAAAAATTTTTTAATGAAAGATTCCTTGGGACATGACTAAAAAAAGAATCAGTGGGGAAGCAAATACAGCTTAAGTACTAGGGATAGATGTGTTCTCTGGAAGGGGGGAAAGTCCCTATCTAAGTCCTGTGCCTGCCTTTTCTTGAGGGACAGTTTGACGAAAGGGAAGGACAGAAACCACAAGATAGCCTTGGGGAATCTGAGAGCAAATGTACCTCTGCCCTGCTCTCCCAGGTAGAACCATGTAAAGTGGCAAGACCCCAGAGTTTTTTTTTTTAAAAAAAAAAAAAAAGGGATGGTATGGGATGTCTGGGCAGATGCTGCAAGAGCAATAGAATGTTCTCTTTGCAATCAAGAGCAGTTTAAACATGGCATTGAGAGCTGGGGCCCCTGGAAAGGCACTGAAGTAGAGATGGGGCATCGTGTGTGCAGCAGCCTATATGGACCAATGACTGAAGACCAAGGGGACAAGAGCATATCTCAGCAGATGCCAGCAGGGATAGATGGTAACATGGGGGATCACATTCCCTTTCCCTACCAGCATCTTGACCACCATGTAATCCCCTTACCCCACTAGAATAAGACACAACATCAGTGAGAAAAGGGAGGACCTCCAAAGTAGCTAACATTTTCCACCACCAAATAGATATGAAGCTCATGATAGAAATAAAGCTGTCAGTAAGAAAACTAAAGTTGTATTTTGTATATACCTCAGTTTTCAATTAGAATATACCATCCCTACTCAAGTAACGTGACCATAGACAGGTAACAACCTCATTTGGAAAATGACAGCAGTGTTATTTACTTTGCAGAACTGTTGTAAAGAGTTGAGATACAACATGAAAGTAACTGATGCACAGCTACATGTTAAATGCCTAATAATATTAGTCCAAAAATAAAAAACTCCCTGGGCATTATTTAGAATCATTGGAAACTCTCTTTGCTGAACTGCTTTCTACTTACATAGACATACTTAATGCTGACAGTGGAGCCAGAGCAGAGTCTTCCTGCATGAAGACAAAATGAGAGACTCATTCTAATTCATACACTCAATATATACTGGTTGCACATCAACCACCCAGACATGCAAAAAACAGTGCTATAAATCCATGGGAAGAATGGGGAGGCTAAATGGGATAAAAATAATAATCATGTGGATTGCCAGGGAACAACTCCCACCATCATCACTCCAGATAGTTTTTCACTTTAAGAGGCAGGAACTATCAAAAGGAAAACTGAATGCCCCAATTCTAGCCTGAGCAATGGTTGCCTTCAGTATTAGCCAGCGGTTTGGTCACTGTTCTAGATTAAATTAGGTATGGCATCTAAAATCCGTGAGATGATGAGCCCTCCGATGTTAGGCACAGTCCTACCATCCACCCAGGCTCTAAGCAGCAAAGCAGAGGCCTCTGGGCACAACAGTGCCCTGTGCCATCATCTGCCACACAGCTCATTGGTTTTCTTCCGGATTTAGGCAGACTAACAAGGCATTCATAGCTGTGTAATGGAATGCCTACCCAACTGTCCAGAAATTTAGAAAAGGTCCTTTTTTAGAGAAATGACTGCTATTAATCGGTGAACCCAGTGCTGTTTTCCAGCCTTTGCTATCATGGCGGACACTGGGATGTGCAGCCCCGATTCCCCTTCAAAGAAGACCTTGCCCCAGCCTCTGGAGGCCAGCAGCCCTTTCGGCTGTCAGCCCCTTCAAGAATTGCCTTGGTTACAGAGAATGCCCTCTCCCAAGGTCATGTCCTCTGCAGGACAGCACACAGCCAGTAACACATCCACACATGAGTAGAAGGGTCTGGCCACCTTAACACAACTGGGGACAACTCTGAAGGGTCATTTTGGCTCTAGAGCTCCTGGTTGGGTCAGCCAAGGCTCTGGTTGGTTCTGCATGGCAGTTCAGCTTCCCCCTTGTGCAATTCTGCTTCCTTCCCTTTTCTTCCCTTTCCTTCCACAGGCAGTGATCCCAAGGGCACCCCTTAAAAAGCATCCTGCACCCTAAGCTCTATGTTAGAGTCTGCTTCCCAGGCAACTCGACCTTTGACAGTTATAAGCTATGTATCTTGGGCTAGAGGCTGCCAGACATTGAGCTTATCCAATGTGTGTAAACCCACATTTATTTTAAAAGCTACCGTAACGGTCATAGACTTACCTCAAGTTTTACCTCGCAGGGTTAGTTTTAAATCAGGATGAATATAACCATCCATGGATGTTTGGGGAGATAATTCTCCAGGGCTCTCTAACATTTCCACATGTCTCGTGTGCAGAAACCCATGACAGCCTTTATTCCATGCTGTCTTTTCAAGGACAATTGTATACTCAACAGCCTTGGAAAACAGAAATAGTATTTAACTCCAGAGGAGATGGTGGATTCGTTTCTTAACTAGTATAATAAAGATAATGTCTCTGGGGCAAAGGCCAGGCAAGTTTGCTTGCAGCCCATTATTTTAAAAATGGAGGTTTTCAAACTTGGTGGTTTTCAGCTGTGACACAAACCCACTGCATACACAGTATCCACTTAGGCTGTTCTGTTCTATGTTGCCTCCATGGGACTGGGAGGGCAAGGGGAACCAACACAAACCCGAAGCCCATTCTGCTTGCTGTGCTGTGAGTAATAAAGAAAGAATAATTAGAAGCCCAAATGTCACCTTTGTTATAGACAGAGGCCAGTGTGAAACAGGTAGTTTGTTGTAGGGGCTAGATGAACTCAAGAAGTAGATATATTTTTCCACCTATTGTAGGCATGATGGGGAAAATAAGACACTGCAGGAGACAGAATTCCCCTCCCCGCGCAAAACACGCCCCCAAGAGAGAAACAGGGACGGAGCTGGACCATGGGCAGGCCCCATCCTCCAATGTGCCGGTCAGATGACCTTCTCCACCTCCCTTGGGGTGTATCCAATAAAGGCGGAGAGAGAGACCAGAGTATCATTTTAAAGGGGCTCTAGCTACTGAAAGGAAACACCAGGAATAAACAAAAGCCTCCCCTTTAGCCTCTTGTCAAGAACTGTTCAGGGTCTGACATTTCACCGTGACTGCAGACTGACAGTTGAGCCAGCCACGGTTTCCTGGATGCTGGCAGAAGATGTGAAACCCCTGGGTCACAGATGAGGGACTCTATTAATAAATGGCACAGATTTTTCAACTCTGGCAGGAATCAGATATATTTTGAAAAATATTATTGCCTGGGACCCAGCTCTATAGGTTCTGTACCTGGGTATCAGAACTTTTTTTGTTTTTAAAAGGCTCCCCTAATTATCCTATAGTAAAGCCAGAGGTGAGATACTTCAAGCTACATTCATACACCCAAAGGTTCAGAATTTCTTCCTACCCCGTAACAGATAGCTTTCATGTCAAAACTTCACACTGAGAGAAACATACACCCCTTGATCTTCAACGTGTTATAACTCTGACAGAAGAAATAATATCATCTAACATTAGCATAGATGTTTCATAGATCAAAAAGTATTTTCCCTTATATTATTTTAGAGAGGAGAAGGCTGAGGCTGGGAGAACTTAAGTGACTTGCCTCTGATAGCCCAATGAGTTACCTACTGTAACTCAAAGTTAAACATTTACTAATGGGAGAGATGTAGGTGGCAATTGGGCTGCCCAAAGCTAGAAGAAACTGTGACTTCCTGTGAGGTCTACAGTAAAGTGCCCCCATGTTCCCTTTCAGCCTTCCTCACGTTTGTTCATTGTCTATCTTCCTGGGAGCTGTAAGCTTTGTGACAATGAGAAGGTCATGTCTGTCTCGTTCACTTGCGTATCGCCAGCACCTAGCACAATTGCAGGCACATAGAGAGTCTCAAATATATTTGGTCCTTTACGCATTTCATGCTTTCTCTGTAGTTTCACAACTTTTAGTCCAATCGATCAAATAGCTCCTTTCCTCTCTGTTATACAAAAGCCTTGTTCTTATTTATGAGAAAATAGCTCCAGATTAAAAATCCACCACACTGTGAAGCATGGTTTGAATCTTTGCTACTTGAACAATTTCTTTTCTTTTCTTCCCCCCAGTTTTATTGAGGTGATATTGACAAATAAAAATTGCCTATACATATACATTGTGAAATGATTACTATAGTCAAGCTAAGTAACATATCCATCACCTCACATAGTTCTAAAGCATAGTTCAAATCCACCATTTCCTTATTGATTTTCTGTCTGGATGATCTACCGTTTGTTGAAAATGAAGTATCAAAGTCCCCTAATACTATTGCATTGCTGTCTATCCCTCCCTTCAGATATGTTAGTATTTGCTTAATATATTTAGGTGCTTCCATGTTGGACGTGTATATATTTACAATTGTTATATATTCCTGATGAATTTATCCCTTTATCATTACATAACGACGTTATTTGTCCGCTGTTGCAAGTTTTGACTTAAAGTCTATTTTGTCTTACATGAGTATAGTTACCCCTGCTCTCTTTTGGTTACCCTTTGTAGTGAATATCTTTATACATCCCTTTATTTTCAGCCTATGTGTGTCCTTAAAGCTGAATTATCTAGTAGGCAGCATATAGTTGGGTCTTGTTTCCTTTATCCATTCAGCCACTCTATCTTTGGATTGGAGAACTTAATCCATTTACATTCAAAATAATTATTGACAGGTAAGAACTTACTATTGCCATCTTTTTTTTTTTACATTTCAACAATTTTATTTTTTTCACATCGTTATTGGAGTATAATTGCTTTACAATGGTGTGCTAGTTTCTGCTTTATAACAAAGTGAATCAACTATACATATACATATATCCCCATATCCCCTCCCTCTTGCGTCTCCCTCCCACCCTCCCTATCCCACGCCTCTAGGTGGTCACAAAGCACGGAGCTGATCTCCCTGTGCTATGCGGCTGCTTCCCACTAGCAATCTGTTTTACATTTGGGAGTGTATATATGTATATGCCACTCTCTCACTTCGTCCCAGCTTACCCTTTCCCTTGCCCGTGTCCTCAAGTCCATTCTCTACATCTGCGTCTTTATTCCTGTCCTGCCTCTAGGTTCTTTTTTTTTTTTTGAATTTTTGAATTTTATTTATTTTTTTATACAGCAGGTTCTTACTAGTCATCAATTTTATACACATCAGTGTATACATGTCAATCCCAATCGCCCAATTCATCACACCACCATCCCCACCCCCCCACAGCTTTCCGCGCTTGGTGTCCATATGTTTGTTCTCTACATCTGTGTCTCAACTTCTGCCCTACAAACCGGTTCATCTGTACTATTTTTCTAGGTTCCATATACATGCGTTAATATATGATACTTGTTTTTCTCTTTCTGACTTACTTCACTCTGTGTGACAGTCTCTAGATCCATCCACGTCTCAACAAATGACCCAATTTTGTTCCTTTTTATGGCTGAGTAATATTCCATTGTATATATGAAATATACACATCTTCTTTATCCATTCGTCTGTTGATGGGCATTTAGGTTGCTTCCATGACCTGGCTATTATAAATAGTGCTGCAGTGAACATTGGGGTGCATGTGTCTTTTTGAATTATGGTTTACTCTGGGTATATGCCCAGTAGTGGGATTGCTGGATCATATGGTAATTCTATTTTTAGATTTTTAAGGAAACTCCATACTGTTCTCCATAGTGGCTATATCAATTTACATTCCCACCAACAGTGCAAGAGGGTTCCCTTTTCTCCACACCCTCTCCAGCATTTGTTGTTTGTAGATTTTCTGATGATGCCCATTCTAACTGGTGTGAGGTGATACCTCATTGTAGTTTTGATTTGCATTTTTCTTATAATTAGTGATGTTGAGCAGCTTTTCATGTGCTTCTTGGCCATCTGTATGTCTTCTTTGGAGAAATGTCTATTTAGGTCTTGTGCCCTTTTTTGGATTGGGTTGTTTGTTTTTTTAATATTGAGCGGCATGAGCTGTTTATATATTTTGGAGATTAATCCTTTGTCCACTGCATTGTTTGTGAATATTTTCTCCCACTCTGAGGGTTGTCTTTTTGTCTTGTTTATGGTTTCCTTTGCTGTGCAAAAGCTTGGAAGTTTCATTAGGTCCCATTTGTTTATTTTTGTTTTTATTTCCATTACTGTAGGAGGTGGATCAAAAAAGATCTTGCTGTGATTTATGTCAAAGAGTGTTCTTCCTATGTTTTCCTCTAAGAGTTTTATAGTGTCCGGTCTTACATTTAGGTCTCTAATCCATTTTGAGTTTATTTTTGTGTATGGTGTTAGGGAGTGTTCTAATTTCATTCTTTTACATGTAGCGGTCCAGTTTTCCCAGCACCTCTTATTGAAGAGACTGTCTTTTCTCCATTGTATATCCTTGCCTCCTTTGTCATAGATTAGTTGACCATAGGTGCGTGGGTTTATCTCTGGGCTTTCTATCATGTTTCATTGATCTATGTTTCTGTTTTTGTGCCAGTACCATATTGTCTTGATTACTGTAGCTTTGTAGTATAGTCTGAAGTCAGGGAGTCTGATTCCTCCAGCTCCGTTTTTTTCCCTCAAGACTGTTTTGGCTATTCGGGGTCTTTTGTGTCTCCATACAAATTTTAAGGTTTTTTGTTTTAGTTCCGTAAAAAACGCCATTGGTAATTTGATAGGGATTGCACTGAATCTGTAGATTGCTTTGGGTAATATGGTCATTTTCACAATATTGATTCTTCCAATCCAAGAACATGGTATATCTCTCCATCTGTTGCTATCATCTTTAATTTCTTTTATTAGTGTCTTATAGTTTTCTACATACAAGTCTTTTGTCTCCCTAGGTAGGTTTATTCCTAGGTATTTTATTCTTTTTGTTGCAGTGGTAAATGGGAGTGTTTTCTAAATTTCTCTTTCATATTTTTCATCATTAGTGTATACGAATGAAAGAGATTTCTGTGCATTAATTTTGTATCCTGCAACTTTACCAAATTCATTGATTAGCTCTAGTAGTCTTCTGGTGGCATCTTTAGGATTCTCTATGTATAGTATCATGTCATCTGCAAACAGTGACAGTTTTACTTCTTCTTTTCCAATTTGTATTCCTTTTATTTCTTTTTCTTCTGTGATTGCCGTGGCTAGGACTTCCAAAACTATGTTGAATAATAATGGTGAGAGTGGACATCCTTGTCTTGTTCCTGATCTTAGAGGAAATGCTTTCAGTTTTTCACCATTGAGAATGATGTTTGCTGTGGGTTTGTCGTATATGGCCTTTATTATGTTGAGGTAGGTTCCCTCTATGCCCACTTTCTGGAGGGTTTTTATCATAAATGGGTGTTGAAATTTGTCAAAAGCTTTTTCTCCATCTATTGAGATGATCATATGGTTTTTATTCTTCAGTTTGCTAATATGGTGTATCACATTGATTGATTTGCGTCTGTTGAAGAATCCTTGCATCCGTGGGATAAATCCCACTTGATCATGGTGTATGATCCTTTTAATGTGTTGCTGGATTCTGTTTGGTAGTATTTTGTGGATTTTTGCATCCATATTCATCAGTGATAGTGGTCTGTAATTTTCTTTTATTGTAGTATCTTTGTCTGGTTTTGGTATCGGGGTGATGGTGGCCTCATAGGATGAGTTTGGGAGTGTTCCTTCCTCTGCAATTTTTTGGAAGAGTTTAAGAAGGATGGGTGTTAGCTCTTCTCTAAATGTTTGAGAGAATTCACCTGTGAAGCCATCTGGTCCTGGACTTCTGTTTGTTGGAAGATTTTTAACCATAGTTTCAATTTCATTACTTGTGATTGGTCTGTTCATATTTTCTATTTCTTTCTGGTTCAGTCTTGGAAGGTTATCCCTTTCTAAGAATTTGTCCATTTCTTCCAGGTTGTCCATTTTATTGGCATAGAGTTGCTTGTAGTAGTCTCTTAGGATGCTTTGTATTTCTGCGTTTTCTGCTGTAACTTCCTTTTTCATTTCTAATTTTATTGATTTGAGTCTTCCCCCTTTTTTTCTTGATGAGTCTGGCTAATGGTTTATCAATTTTATCTTCTCAAAGAACCAGCTTTTAGTTTTATTTATGTTTGCTGTTGTTTTCTTTGTTTCTATTTATTTCTGCTCTGAACTTTATGATTTCTTTTCTTCTGCTAACTTTGGGTTTTGTTTGTTCTTCTTTCTCTAGTTCCTTTAGGTGTAAGGTTCGATTGTTTATTTGAGATGTTTCTTGTTTCTTGAGGTAGGCTTGTATAGCTATAAACGTCCCTCTTAGAACTGCTTTTGCTGCATCCCATAGGTTTTGGATCGTCGTGTTTTCATTGTCATTTGTCTCCAGGTATTTTTTGATTTCCTCTTTGATTTCTTCAGTGATCTCTTGGTTATTTAGTAACGTCTTATTTAGCCTCCATGTGTTTGTGTTTTTTACGTTTTTTTCCCTGTAATTCATTTCTAATCTCATAGTGTTGTGGTCAGAGAAGATGCTTGATATGATTTAAGTTTTCTTAAATTTACTGAGGCTTAATTTGTGACCCAAGATGTGATCTATCCTGGAGAATGTTCCATGTGCACTTGAGAAGAAAGTGTAATCTGCTATTTTTGGATGGAATGTCCTATAAATAGCAATTAAATCTATCTGGTCTACTGTGTCATTTAAAGCTTCTGTTTCCTTGTTTATTTTCATTTTGGATGACCTGTCCATTGGTGTAAGTGAAGTGTTAAAGTCCCCCAGTATTATTGTGTTACTGTCAATTTCCTCTTTTATAGCTGTTAACAGTTGTCTTATGTATTGAGGTGCTCCTATGTTGGGTGCATATATATTTATAATTGTTATATCTTCTTCTTGGATTGATGCCTTGATCATTATGTAGTGTCCGTCCTTGTCTCTTGTAACATTCTTTATTTTAAAGTCTATTTTATGTGATATGAGTAGTGCTACTCCAGCTTTCTTTTGATTTCCATTTGCATGGAATATCTTTTTCCATCCCCTCACTTTCAGTCTGTATGTGTCCCTAGGTCTGAAGTGGGTCTCTTGTAGACAGCATATAGATGGGTCTTGTTTTTGTATCCATTCAGCAAGCCTGTGTCTTTTGGTTGGAGCCTTTAATCCATTCACGTTTAAGGTAATTATGGATATGTATGTTCCTATAACCATTTTCTTAATTGTTTTGGGTTTGTTTTTGTAGGTCCTTTTCTTCTCGTGTTTCCCACTTAGAGAAGTTCCTTTAGCATTTGTTGTAGAGCTCGTTTGGTGGAGCTGAATTCTCTTAGCTTTTGCTTGTCTCTAAAGCTTTTGATTTCTCCATCGAATGTGAATGCGATCCTTGCCGGGTAGAGTAATCTTGGTTGTAGGTTCTTCCCTTTCATCACTTTAAGTATATCATGCCACTCCCCTCTGGCTTGTAGAGTTTCTGCTGAGAAATCAGCTGTTAACCTTATGAAAGTTCCCTTGTATGTTATTTGTCATTTTTCCCTTGCTGCTTTCAATAATTTTTCTTCGTCTTTAATTTTTGTCAGTTTGATTACTATGTGTCTCGGTGTGTTTCTCCTTGGGTTTATCCTGTATTGGACTCCCTGCTTCCTGGACTTGAGTGGCTATTTCCTTTCCCATATTAGTGAAGTTTTCGACTATAATCTCTTCAAATATTTTCTCGGGTCCTTTCTCTCTCCCTTCCCCTTCTGGGACCCCTATAATGCGAATGTTGTTGCGTTTAATGTTGTCCCAGAGGTCTCTTAGGCTGTCTTCATTTCTTTTCATTCTTTTCTCTTTATTCTGTTCCACAGCAGTGAATTCCACCATTCTGTCTTCCAAGTCACTTATCCGTTCTTCTGCCTCAGTTATTCTGCTATTGATTCCTTCTAGTGTAGTTTTCATTTCAGTTACTGTATTGTTTATCTTTGTTTGTTTGTTTGTTCTTTAATTCTTCTAGGTCTTTGTTAAACTTTTCTTGCATCTTCTCGATGTTTGCCTCCATTCTTTTTCCTGGATCATCTTCACTATCATTATTCTGAATTCTTTTTCTGGAAGGTTGCCTATTTCCATTTCATTTAGTTGTTTTTCTGGGGCTTTATCTTGTTCCTTCATCTGGTACATAGCCCTCTGCCTTTTTGGCTTGTCTATCTTTCTGTGAATGTGGTTTTTGTTCCACAGGCTGCAGGACTGTAGTTCTTCTTGCTTCTGCTGTCTGCCCTCTACTATTGCCATCTTGTTAATTGTTTTCTGGCTATTTCGTAGTTCCTTTGTTCCTTTCTTTCTCTCTTGTTGTCTTATTTTGTGAATTAATGATTTCCTGTAGTGGTATGCTTTGATTCCTTTCTCTTTATCTTTTGTGTATGTACTATAGTTTTTTGTTTTGTGGTTACCATGAAGCTTATGTAAAACATCTTATAGTTATAATAGTCTATCTTAAGCTGATAACAACTGAATTTCAGTCATTTCAACCTGGACTCCCTTTAGCATCTCTTGTAAGGCAGATTTATGGTGATGAAGTCCCTCAGCTTTTGTTTATCTGGAAAAGTCTTTATCTCTCATTCATTTCTGAAGGACAGCTTTGCCAGGTAAAGTATTCTTGGTTGGCAGTTGTTTTCTTTCAACACCTTAAATATATCATCGTACTCTCTCCTAACCTTCAAGGTTTCTACTGAGAAATCTGCTGATACTCCTATGGATGTTCCTTTGTAGGTAATGAGTTTCTTTTCTCTTGCTGCTTTCAAAATTCTGTCTTTGATTTTTGACAGTTTTATCATAATATGTCTTAGTGAAGTTCTCCTTGGATTGAATCTGATTGGGGACCTATGAGCGTTATGTACCTGGATGTCTATATCTCTTCCCAGATATGGGACATTTTCAGCCAGTATTTATTTAAGTAAGCCTTCTGCCCCTTTCTCTCTCTTCTCCTTCTAGGACTCCATCCACGGGTGGTTGTCAAAATTGATGTTCTGTGGAGGGACGGTGGCTGAAATCTCTTCTACCATCTTGCTGATGTCACTGTCCTTGAACAGTTTCTACTTGGAGCAAAGTTAGAGACTTAGGCTTGTTGGATTTAGGTAAAGAACAAGGGCAGAAAGTAAATCAGCAGCTGTTGTGCCAATGTTAGTAAGAGGAGATAAAGGCAATAACATAAATGAATGATTGCTGAGCTGTGCTCCTATTGACACTTCAGCATTATTCAATCAGGCACTTCTCTTGGGAAACAAAAAAAATTAATTGGTATCTTAAAGGTGGAAGGTAACCTGTGCTACTGAGCGGGAGATCAATATGTTCCCAGTGGTAGATGACTTATAAAATTTGTTTAGATGTTTGATCAAATTCTATCCAAGTTCCTGTGCTCTGCATCTTAAAACACGAAAAACATATCCATGCAGACACTGCACATCTCTTACCACCTGCTTCACTGACCATGGGTATTTTATAGCTTTATTTTACATAAGGGACATAATGAATATTTCTGGGTAAGGTTAGTGCTAAGGGACTTCTTTTTGACAGTCAAAGTTATTTTAACTGAATCTCGAAAGTCTGTTGAAAGGAAATCTAAGCCAGCATGCAGTGTAGGTATAAATCCTTAACTCTGATCCTTTCTTAGTTCTAAGCTGCCAACACAATGACTTATGGTAGAGAGTGGAAGAGGAAGTCCAGCATTGGTGCTTTGTTGGCCCTCAGAATCAGATAGACTCATATAACATGAACATCTTTGCCACAGTTGAAGGAAAATAGACTGGACTTGTTTGTTTTACCAGAAATTTAAAGTACAAGTAGAACATACACGATGTATGGCATATGGAAGTCTCAGTATTGTTCAGATCTCAATTTTCTTCCAAATCAATCTATAAATTTAAAACTAATCCAAAGCTCAGCAGTAGTCACTCGACCATCCTCTATAGAAGATAATGCTACTAAAAGTAAATATGCACATAATGTACCACCAGCAATTTATTCTATTTCTGGAACACTCTTTTATATGTGTACTAGGAAACATTTATGATCATCTAAATAGAATCATGTTTGCAATAACAATAAATAAATCAGTCCACACATCCATCAATAGTAGATTGGATACATAAATCTTAATATATACACACATACAATGGAATGCTATTCAGCGGTAAAATGAATGCTCTATCTCCTGTCTGCAGACTCTACCCCGATCCTAGAGAGTATCTTATGAATGCTTGTGACAAGCCACAGGGAGGGTCAGACTAGAAGGAGAAACGGATCCACAGAACTCCAAACCCTGGCCCTATTCAGGAAGCACACTCTGAGGACACCCTCACAGACAAAAGACTGCACATTTTTATTTCCCTGGGTCTCATTTCTGTACAGCTTGAATGTGTCACTACAAAATGACTCCAAAAGAAGAAACTTTCACATTCAGTTTTACATCAAATGCACAAGGTATGGAGTTAGATTAAATTGCTTCTTAGTGCCCTCTGTCTTTTGATCAAAATAGAAGTGGTTCGTCTCTTTTTTCATTGTGATAGATTAGCGGTATCTTATCTTAGAATTGTAGCCAGATTTTCAATAATAATTTTGCTTTCCATTCAGCCTAAATAAAAGCTCACTGTTTCAACCTCTGTGAACACTGGTTCAAATGAGGGTCAAAAGGCTTCTAAAAGACTAGGATTTGTTAACATCTTCTAGTTAACATTGACATTATTATTCAACAGCACACTTCTCCCTATTTAAAACATTGTGAATATTCTCAGTTTATCCTAGTATATTTCTCCCCCGAAAGCTGAAGTTAAGACCCAGGATGTTATCAAAACAGTTCAGAGACACTTCTTTTTCAGGCGCACAGAACTGAGCTGCCCTTTTATCCTCCCACACTCAGCCTCCAACATGGCTTCCTTGAGTTGAAGGCAGACTGCAGGCTGGCAGCGGGGACTTCACACTGATCCTCTAGGCTAGTGTGTATTTGTCAACTTGGGCTGCCATAACAAAGTACCACAAACTGGGCGACTTGAAGAACAGAAATTCCTTTTTTTTTTTTTTTTTTCACCCGAAGTCTATAGTTTATTGAGGGTTCTCTCTTGATGTACATTCTATGGGTTTGGGCAAATGTAAAATTACATGTATGAACCATTATAGTATCAAACAAAGTTTCACTGCCCTAAAAATCCTCTATGCTCTACCTATTCATTTTCTCTCCGCAGTAACCCCTGGCTGATCTTTTTACTGTCTCCTTAGTTTTACCTTTCCAGAATGTCGTACAGTTGAAATCACACAGTTGTAGCATCTTCAGACTGGCTTCTTTCATTTAGTAATATGTGTTTAAGGTTCCTCCATATCTTTTCATAGCTTGATAGCTCATTTCCTTTTACTGCTGAATAATATCCTATTGTCTGAATGTACCACAGTTTATTTATCATTCACTTACTGAAGAACATCTTGGTTGTATCCAGGTTTTGGCAATTATGAATAAAGCTGCTGTAAACATCCATGTGCATATTTTTCTGTGGACATAAGTTTTCAACTCCTTTGGGTAAATTGCACAAAGAAGTGCAATTGCTGGGTTGTATGGTAAGATTATGTTGAGTTTTGAAAGAAACTGCCAAACTGTCTTCCAAAGTGGCTGTACCATTTGCATTCCCACCAACAATGAATGAGAGTTCTTGTTGCTCCACATCCTTGTCAGCATTTGGTGGTGTTAGTGTTTTGGGTTTTAGTCCTTGCAACAGATGTGTAGGAATTGTTTTAATTTGCACTTCCCTAATGACATATGATGTTGAACATCTTTTCATATGCTTACTTGCCATCTCTATATCTAATTTGGTGAGTGTCTGTTCAGGTCTTTGGCCCATTTTTTACTTAGATTGTCTGTTTTCTTATCGAGTTTTAAGAATTTATATATATATATATATATATAAAATATAAAAATTTTAATTTTCATTATTTTTTATTTTAAAATATTATTTATTTATTTTTGTTGTTATTTATTTATTTACATATACATGTGTCTATTCTTTTTCAAATTCTTTTCCCATTTAGGTTATTACAGAATATTGAGCAGAGTTCCCTGTGCTATACAGTAGGTACTTGTTGGTTATCTGTTTTAAACATAGCAGTGTGTACAAGTCACTCCCAAACTCCCAATCTATCCCTCCCCCCAACCCTTCTCCCCTGGTAACCACAGTTCATTCTCTAAGTCTGTGAGGCTGTTTCTGTTTTGTAAATAAGTTCATTTGTATCATTTTTGTTTACATTCCACATATAAGCTATATCATATGATACTTGTCTTTCTCTGTCTGGCTTACTTCACGTAGTATGATATTCTCCAGGTCCATCCATGTTGCTGCAAATGCCATTATTTCATTCTTTTTAATGGCTGAGTAATATTCCATTGTATAATACGTACCATATCTTCCTTACCCATTCATCTGTCAGTGGACATTTAGGTTGCTTCCATGTCTTGGCTACTGTAAACAGCAGTGCAGTGAACACTGCGGTGCATGTCTCTTTTCAAATTATGGTTTTCGCTGGATATATGCCCTGGAGTGGAAATGCTGGATCATATGGTAGCTCTGTTATTAGTTTTTTAAGGAACCTCCATACTGTTCTCCATAGTGGCTGTACCAATCTACATTCCCACCAACAATACAGGACGGTTCCCTTTTCTCCACACCCTCTCCAGCATTTATTGTTTGTAGATTTTATGATGATGGCCATTCTGACTGGTGTGAGGTGATACCTCATTGTAGTTTTGATTTGCATTTCTCTAATAATTAGCGACCTTGAGCATCTTTACATGTGCCTCTTGGCCATCTGTATATCTTCTTTGGAGAAATGCCTATTTAGGTCTTCTGCCCATTATTTGATTGGGTTGTTTGTTTTTTTGATATTGAGCTGCACGAGCTGTTGGTAAATTTTGGAGACTAATCCCTTGTCAGTTGCATCGTTTGTGAATATTTTCTCCCATTCTGTGGGTTTTCTTTTCATTTTGTCTATGATTTCCTTTGCTGTGAAATGGCTTTTGAGTTTAATTAGGGCCCAGTTATTTATTTTTGGTTTTATTTCCATTACTCTAGGAGACAGCTTGAAAAAGATATTGCTGAAATTTATGTCAGAGAGTGTTCTGCCTATGTTTTGTTTTCCTCTAAGAGTTTTCTAATATCCAATCTTACATTTAGGCCTTTAATTCATTTTGAGTTTATTTTTGTGTATGGTGTTAAAGAATGTTCTAATTTAATTTTAATTTTATTTTATTATTTTTTAATTTTTTAAAATTTTTGGCTGTGTTGGGTCTTCGTTGCTGTACGCGGGCTTTTTCTAGTTGCAGCGAGCGGGGTCTACTGTTTTGCAGTGTGAGGACTTCTGATCACCATGGCTTCTCTTGTTGTAGAGCATGGGCTGTAGGTGAGCATGCTTCAGTAGTTGTGGCACGTGGGCTCTAGAGCATGGGCTCAGTAGTTGTGGCACACAGGCTTAGTTGCTCTGCAGCACGTGGGATCTTCCCGGACCAGGGCTCGAACTCATGTCCCCTGCATTGGCAGGTGGATTATTAACCACTGCGCCACCAGGGAAGCTCTTCATTTTTGTTTTTACATGTAGCTGTCCAGTTTTCCCAGCACCATTTATTGAAGAGACTGTCTTTCTTCCACTGTATAGTCCTGCCTCCTTTGTCATAGATTGGCCATAGGTGTGTGGGTTTATTACTGGGCTTTCTATTATGTTCCATTGATCTATATTTCTGTTTTTCTGCCAGTACCATACTGTTTTGATGAGTGTAGCTTTGTAGTATATTCTGAAGTCAGGGAGCCTGATTCCTCCAGCTCCATTTTTCTTTCTCAAGATTGCTTTGGCTGTTTGGGGTCTTTTGTGTTTCCATACAAATTTTAAGATTTTTTTGTTCTAGTTCTGTGAAAAATGCCATTGGTAATCTGATAGAGATTGCACTGAATCTGTAGATTGTCTTGGGTAGTATAATCGTTTTGACAATATTTATTCTTCTAATCCAGGAACACAGTATATCTTTCCATCTGTGTCATCTTCAATTTCTTTTATCAGCATCTTATTGTTTTTGGAGTACAGGTCTTTTGTCTCCTTAGGTAGGTTTATTCCTAGGTATTTTATTTTTTTGATGCGATGGTAAATGGAATTCTTTCTTTAATTTCTCTTTCTGATCTTTCATTGTTAGTGTATAGAAGTTCAGCAGATTTCTATCTATTAATTTTGTATCCTGCAACTTTACCAAGTTCATTGATGAGCTCTGGTAGTTTTCTCATAGCATCTTTAGGATTTTCTATGTATCGTATCGTGTCATCTGCAAACTGATGGTTTTACTTCTTTTCCAATTTGGATTCCTTTTATTTTTTTTTTCTTCTCTGATTGCCATGGCTAGGACTTCCAAAACTATGTTGAATAAAAGTGGCGAGAGTAGACACCCTTGTCTTCTTCCTGATCTTAGAGGAAATGCTTTCAGCTTTTCACTATTGAGTATGAAGTTAGCTGTAGGCTTGTAATATATGGCCTTTATTATGTTGAGATAGGTTCCCTCTATTCCCACTTTCTGGAGAGTTTTTATCATAAATTGATGTTGAATTTTGTCAAAAGTTTTTTCTGCATCTATTGAGACGATCATATGGTTTTTATTCTTCAATTTGTTGATGTGGTGTATCACACTGATTGATTTGCAGATATTGAAAACTTCTTGCACCCCTGGGATAAATCCCACTTGATCATGGTATATGATCCTTTTAATGTATTGTTGGATTTGGATTGCTAGTATTTTTTTTAATTTGGCTGCTCTGGGTCTTAGTTGCAGCTTGCAGGATCTTCATTGCCACATGTGGGATCTTTCGTTGCGGCATGTGGGCTCTTTAGTTGCGGCATGTGGGATCTTTAGTTGTGGCATGCTGTATCTTTTTGTTGTGGCATGCGGGATCTAGTTCCCTGACCAGGGATCGAACCCAGGCCCCCTGCATTGGGAACGTGGAGTCTTAATCGCTGGACCACCAGGGAAGTCCCACTAGTATTTTTTTGAGGATTTTTGTGTCTATGTTCATCAGTGATATTGGCCTGTAGTTTTCTCTCTTTTATGGTATCTTTGTCTGGTTTTGGTATCAGGGTGATGGTGGCCTCATAGAATGAACTTGGGAGTATTCCTTCATGTGCAATTTTTTGGAAAAGTTTTAGAAGGATAGGTGTTAACTCTTCTCAAAATGTTTGATAGAATTCGCCTGTGAAGCCATCTGGTCCTGGACTTTTGCTTGTTGGGAGTTCAGTTCTAGAGGCTGGGAAGTCCAAGATCAAGGTGCCAATCAATTCAGTTCCTGGTGAGAGCCCTCTTTCTGGCTTGTAGATGGCTACCTTCTTACTGTGTCTTCATGTGGCAGGGAGAGAGAGAGAGCCAGCTCTCTGAATGCTAATCCTACTGGATCAGGGCACCACCCTTATGACCTGATTTAACCTTAGTGACTTTCTTATCCAAATATAGCCATACGGTGGGTTAGGGCTTCACCATGTGAATTTGGGGAGACACAATGCATTCCATTGCACAGTGTGTCTCAAAGTATCTTTCCTGAAGCACCAGGTTGGTTTTGTTTTTGTTTTAAGTTTAATCTCTTGGACCAATCCTTTTTTTTTTTTTTTTTGCGGTACGCAGGCCTCTCACTGTTGTGGCCTCTCCCGCTGCGGAGCACAGGCTTCGGACGCGCAGGCTCAGCGGCCATGGCTCATGAGCCCAGCCGCTCCGCGGCATGTGGGATCTTCCCGGACCGGGGCATGAACCCGTGTCCCCTTCATCGGCAGGCGGACTCTCAACCACTGCGCCACCAGGGAAGCCGACCAATCCTTTTTTTTAAATTAATTAATTTATTTATTTTTGGCTGCGTTGGGTCTTTGTTGCTGCACACAGGCTTTCTCTAGTTGCAGCGAGCAGAGACTACTCTTCATTGCGGTGTTCTGGCTTCTCATTGTGGTGGCTTTTCTTGTTGTGGAGCATGGTTTCTAGGCATGCAGACTTCAGTAGTTGTGGCACGCTGGCTCAGTATTTGTGGCGCATGGGTTTAGTTGCTCCATGGCATGTGGGATCTTCCCGGACCAGGGCTCGAACCCGTGCCCCCTGCACTGGCAGGCAGATTCTTAACCACTGCACCACTAGGGAATTCCCCGAATCCTTTTATACGAATTCAATAGAAATGAATCTCTAGAATAAAGGGAAATAGAGAAAAAACCTAGACATGCAGGATATAAGACCTGATTTTTCTCTTACTAGTTCCAATAAATATAAAATTATTCTGTAAATTGCTTTTTAAAATACTTTTTATTGTAAAATATACATAACATAACATTTATCATTTTACCCATTTTTAAGTGTACAATTCACTGGCATTAAATACATTCACAATATTGGACAACCATCATCACTATCCATTTCCAGAACTTTTTCATCTTCCCAAATGGAAACTCTTTACCCATAACACTAACTCCCCATTCATCCCTCTGTCAGGTAAGCACCATTCTACTTTCTGTCTGTATGAATTTGCCTGTTCTAAGTGCCTCATATGAGTGGAATTATACAATATTTGTCCTTTTGTGTCTGTCTTATGTCATTTAGCATATTTTCAAGGTTCATGCACGTTGTAGCTTTCTGAATGCTTCTTCTGGCTCTTGCTCCCAATTTCTCTACTTACTTGCTGGGAGCGTTAAATTGCAGTTTGTGGGCCAGCATCAACCCACAGCTTGCTTTCAGACCACACTCTGAATAGCACTACTCTAAGCTATTATGTAACCAGACATATGTTTATATGCCTACTTTACTAGACATTAACCCTCAAGTAAAACCTGGGAAGGACGGGATAACGCCAAGGAAAACAAGAGTCATTTGTTTAGTAGGTAAGACCATCTACATTGGAGATAACTTTCAGTGAAAAATAGAGAATCTTCTCTTGTATTTACCAAGTCATATGTGTGTCGTATTAGCACTGCCTATATGGTGAGCTGATGATCAAATTTCATAAGTAATACTAATTAAAATAAAATTTTGGCACATCGAAAGCCTAAACCTTCTTATCACAGGCTTGTACATTTTTCCTCTTTAGAACCAAGCCTCCAAGCTGCTACTTATTAATGTGGGTTCTGTTATCAAATGTTCCAAATCCAAAACCATATTCCATCAGCCTTCTAAGAGTCTTGAGAATTATCACCAGAGGGTTCAAGATGGTGACCTGGGGACACGTCTATCTCCTTTTCTTCCTGAGACCCCCGCCTCCTACAGGGTGTATAATTTCCAACCATTTTCCAGTTCAAAACAAATCTCTCCCCCCCAGGCCCTTGCTATTCTCAAAACCACTTACTTCTCCCCAGCCCTACCACCTTACCTCACATGAGCAATTTGAAATTTTCTGCCCTGAGAAAGTTTTCTGAATCAAGGAAATACTAGGTCTTGTTGGAAATAAAGGAAATGGATAATAAGGAGAGAATAAGTAAAAATTCATACTATAATAAATCATCTTGCTCTATTCTTCCTCAATGTCAATGTAGATCCGGGCAAGCCGACTCACAGGGGTCAGGCAGATGTGCTCACTATTCTTCCCCTTTCTAGACCAGCAGTCCCCAGCCTTTTTGGCAACAGGGACCGGTTTCATAGGTTGTAATGCAAGCGATGGGGGATGGGGGGATGGTTCAGGCAGTAACGTGAGCGATGGGGAGCAGCAGATGAAGCTTCGCTCGCTCACCTGCTGCTCACCTCCTGCTGTGCAGCCCGGTTCCTAATAGGCTGCGGACCAGTACTGGTCTGTGGCCTGGCGGTTGGGGACACCTGTTCTAGACCATACTTTGGAGAACCCAGCTCTTGGAATTTCCTACCCAAAAGGCCTCAAGCCTACTTATAGGGCCTGAGCAAGCATCTTCCCTAAGATTCCCCAGCTAGTGTGTACTGTGCCAGGCTCGAAGGATGGCCAAAGAATTGCTCTTTGTTGGGAAGGGGTGGGTGGTGCTTTAATGTGTGGCCTGGGGTATCCACAAGTGTGCGTGGGGTCCTCTCTTGGTGAGGGACAGACCCTAAAGAAGGAGGGGAAAGGGGGCAAGCGTCTATGCTACCGCAATGTGGTGTGGAGCCTGGAGTCCAAGAAGGCTACATTCCAACCTGGCCTTCCAGTCATGACAAGGTGTATCTGTCAAGGTAGTGGGAAGGAACATATTTAAGTTTGTTAGCTTGACTGACACCTTTTAATCATTTAGATATACGGTGTGTAGACATTCTTTGTCTTCTTGCCTCAGGCCCCACAAATGTGAGCAGGACCCTGCCTCTCATAAAATATTCTCATCCTGATAATAACAGTTCACTTTCTTGGTGCTGTCCTTGCCTTTCAACATTATAGGGAGTGTACACTGAGAAGGCACAGTCCAAATTCTGTGCTCTAAAGTCGCTTGAAACATGTTTCTTCTCCATGCGGCCATGTTGTCAATTTGATACTGAGTTAGAGCATGGATTTCCATTTATTTTCAAGTTAAGCATTTGTTGACATTCTGAATTAATTTTATTTTTTGAATATGTAAAACATTGATGTGTTACAGAGTATAAAGTATGTAAAAAGGTTAACTCAATAAATCTTGCTTCCTCCCTCCATTCTCATCCCTCCCACCTCCCACACCCTAGAGGCAACCATTTTAATACGCTGTTTATTCTTCCAGCATTTCTCCCTGCAAATAGAAGCAAATATGTAGATGTAGTCTCATCTCCCACCCCTTTATTGCACAAGATGCACCTTACTGCATACACAGTTCAGCATCTTGTGCTTTGTCACTGAACAAAATAGCCTAGAGACCACACCATACCAGTGTCTTTCTCAGTACATGTTTATGGCCACATAGAAGTCCATGGTATGAACATGACAAAGTTTATTTTCACTAGTCCTATATCATGCACGTTTGGGTTGTTTCCAATATTTTGCTATTCTAATAATACTGCAATCAGTAACCTTGTCATCTGTCATTTCATAAATGTGCAGGAATATCTTTAAGATAGATTCATAGAAGAGGGGTTCCTGGGTCAAGAATAAATGCATCTGTAATTTCATTAGACATTATGAAACTCCCTTTTGTGGAAGTTATAGTTTGCTTTCCCACCAGCAATGTTTTATGAGTGCCTGTTTCTGTAGCCTTGCCTAAGAGTGTGCTGTCAAACTTTGAAATAGAAATGGTCACTCAGTGTATTTTAATCTGTATTTCTGCTGTTATTGGTGAGCTTGGCCATCCTTTTAGATGTGTAAAGCCCTATTTACATCTCTTTTGCTATATTGCTCATTTTTCTATTTTGCTTTTGGTCTTTTTCGTATAGGTTTTAGGATACATATTAACCTTTATTTTGTGACATAAGTTACAAAGGTTTTCTTAGTTTGTCGTTTCTCTTATGCTTTTTTTAGTTTTTTATTTTATATTTGATTTACAATGTTGTGTTAGTTTCAGGTGTACAGCAAAGTGATTCACTTATATGTATACATATATCCATTCCTTTTCAGACTCTTTTCCCATATAGGTTATTATGGAATATTGAATAGAGTTCCCTGTGCTATACAGTAGGTCCTTGTTGATCATCTATTTTATATATAGTAGTGTGTATATGTCAATCCCAATCTCCCAATTTATCCCTTCCCCCAGCCTTCCCCTTTGGTAACCATAAATTAGTTTTCAATGCCTGTGAGTCTGTTTCTGATTTGTAAATAAGTTCATTTGTATCATTTTTTTTTAAGATTCCACATATAAGTGATATCATATGAAATTTGTCTTTCTCTGAATTCACTTAGTATGATGATCTCTAGGTCCATCCATGTTGATACAAACTGCATTATTTCTTTATTTTTTATGGCTGAGTAATATTCCATTGTATAGATGTACCACATCTTCCTTATCCATTCCTCTGTCAATGGACACGTAGGTTGCTTCCATGTCTTGGCTGTTGTAAATAGTGGTGCAATGAATATTGGGGTGCATGTATCCTTTTGAATTATGGTTTTCTCCTGATATATGCCCAGGAGTGGGATTGCTGGATCATATGGTAGCTCTATTTTTAGTTTTTTAAGGAACCTCCATACTGTTCTCCACAGTGGCTGTACCAATTTACATTCCCACCAACAGTATAGGAGGGTTCCCTTTTCTCCACACCCTCTCCAGCATTTATTGTTTGTAGATTTTTTCACGATAGATTCTGACTGGTGTGAGGTGATACCTCATTGTAGTTTCAATTTGCATTTCTCTAATAATTAGGGATGTTGAGCATCTTTACATGTTCCTCTTGGCCATCTGTATGTCATATTCAGATAAATGTCTATTTAGATCTTCTGCCCATTTTTTGATTGGGTTGTTTCTTTTTTTGATATTAAGCTGTAAGAGCTGTTTGTATATTTGGGGGATTAATCCCTTGTTGGTTGCTTCATTTGCAGATATTTTCTCCCATTCTGTGGATTGTCTTTTTGTTTTGTTAATGGTTTCCTTTACTGTTCAAAAGCTTTTAAGTTTCACTAGGTCCCATGTGTTTATTTTTGTTTTTATTTTCATTACTCTAGGAGGTGGATCAAAAAAGATCTTGCTGCGATTTATGTCAGAGAGTGTTCTTCCTATGTTTTCCTCTAAGAGTTTTATAGTATCTGGCCTTACATTTATATCTTTAATCCATTTTGAATTTATTTTTGTGTATGGTGTTCTACATTCATTCTTTTACATGAAGCTGTCCAGTTTTCCCAGCACCATTTATTGAAGAGACTGTCTTTTCTCCATTGTATATTCTTGCCTCCTTTATTACAGATTAGGTGACCATAGGTGTGTGGGTTTATTAGTGGGCTTTCTGTCCTGTTCCATTGATTTATATTTCTGTTTTTCTGCCAGTACCATACTGTTTTGATGACTGTAGCTTTGTAGTATAGTCTGAAGTTAGGGAGCCTGATTTCCTCCAGCTCCATTTTCCTTTCTCAAGATTGCTTTGACTATTTGGGGTCTTTTGTGTTTCCATACAAATTGTAAAATTTTTTGTTCTAATTCTGTGAAAAATGCTATTGGTAATTTGATAGGGATTGCATTGAATCTGTAGATTGCTTTGGGTAGTATAGTCATTTTGACAATACTGATTCTTCCAATCCAAGAACATGGTATATCTCTCCATCTGTTTGTGTCATCTTTGATTTCTTTCATCAGTATCTTACAGTTTTCTGAGTATAGGTTTTTTGCCTCTTTATTCATAGGTATTTTATTCTTTTTGATGCAGTGGTAAATGGGATTGTTTCTTTAATTTCTCTTTCTGATCTTTTGTTCTTAGTGTGTAGGAATGCAAGAGATTTCTGTGTATTAATTTTGTATGCTGCAACTTTACCAAATTCATTGATGAGCTCTAGTAGGTTTCTGGTAACATCTTTAGGATTTTCTTTGTATAGTATCATGTCATTTGCAAACAGTAACAGTTTTACTTCTTCCTTTCCAATTTGGATTCTTTTTATTTATTTTTCTTTGATTGCTGTGGCTATGAGTTCCAAAACTATGTTGAATAAAAGTGGCAAGAGTGGGTACTCTTGTCTTGTTCCTGATCTTACAGGGAATGCTTTCAGCTTTTCACCACTGAGTATGATGTTAGCTGTTAGTTTGTCATATATGGCCTTTATTATACTGAGGTAGCTTTCCTCTATTCCCACTTTCTGGAGAGTTATCATAAATGGATGTTGAATTTTATCAAAAACTATTTCTCCATCTATTGAGATGATCATATGGTTTTTATTCTTCAGTTTGTTGATGTGGTATATCACACTGATTGATTTATGTATATTGAAGAATCCTTGCATCCCTGGGATGAATCCCACTTGATCATGGTATATAATCCTTTTTTTAATTTAGCATCTTTATTAGAGTATAATTGCTTTACAGTGTTGTGTTATACAATCCTTTTAATGTTGGATTAGGTTTGCTAGTATTTTGTTGAGGAATTTTGCGTCTATGGTCATCAGTGATATTGGCCTATAATTTTTGTTTGTGTGTGTGTGGCATCTTTGTCTGGTTTTGGTATCAGGGTGATAGTGGCCTCATAGAATGAATTCGAAACTGTTCTTTCCTCTGCAATTTTTTGGAATAGTTTTAGAAGGACAGGTGTTAACTCTTCTCTAAATGTTTGGTAGAATTTGCCTGTGAAGCCATCTGTCCTGAACTTTTGTTTGTTGGGAGTTTTTTAATCATAGTTTCAATTTCAGTCCTTGTGATTGGTCTGTTCATATTTTTTATTTCTTCCTGGTTCAATCTTGGGAGATTGTACCTTTCTAAGAATTAGTCCATTTCTTCTAGGTTGTCCATTTTATTGGCATATAGTTGTAGTAGTCTCTTATGATCCTTTGTATTTTTGTGGTGTCAGTTGTAACTTCTCCTTTTTCATTTCTAATTTTATTAATTTGAGCCCTCTCTCTTGTTTTCTCGATGAGTCTGGCGAAAGGTTTATCAGTTTTATCTTTTCAAAGAACCAGCTTTTAGTTTCACTGATCTTTCCTGTTGTTTTCTTCATCTCTATTTAATTGATTTCTGCTTTGAGCTTTATGATTTCTTTCCTTCTACTACCTTTGGGTTTGCTTTGTTCTAATTTCTAAACGTGCTGTATGTGTAAGTTAGGATGTTTATTTGAGATTTATCTTGTTGCCTGAAGTAAGATTGTATTGCTATACACTTCCCTCTTAGAACCACTTTTGCTGCGTCCCTTAGATTTTGGATCAGTGTGTTTTTTTTTCATTTGTGTCTAGAGATTTTTTTTATTTCCTCTTTGATTCCTTCAGTGATCCATTGGTTGTTTAGTAATGTATTGTTTAGCCTCCACGTGTTTGTGTTTTTTACAGTTTTTTTTCTTATAGTTGATTTCTAATCTCATAGTGCTGTGGTCAGAGAAGATGCTTGATATGATTTCAGTTTTCTTAAATTTACCGTGGGTTGCTTTGTGGCCCAGCATGTGAACTATCCTGGAGAATTTTCCATGTGCACTTGAGAAGAATGTGTATTCTGCTGCTTTCAGATGGAATGTTCGATAAATATCAATAAAGTCCATCTAGTCTAATGTGTCATTTAAGACCTGTGTTTCCTTATTGATATTCTGTCTGGATAATCTGTCCATTGATGTAAGTGAGGTGTTAAAATCCTCCACTATCATTGTGTTACTGTCCATTTCTCCTTTTATATCTGTTAACATTTGCCTTATGTATTGAGGTGCTCCTATGTTGGGTGCATATATATTTACAATCGTTATATCTTCTTTCTTTGTCTCTTGTAACAGTCTTTATTTTAAAGTCTATTTTGTCTGATATGAGTTTTGCTACTCCAGCTTTCTTTTGATTTCCATTTACATGGAATACATTTTTCCACCCCCTTACTTTCAGTCTGTATGTGTCCGTAGATCAGAAGTGGGTCTCTTGTAGACAGCATATATATGGGTCTTGTGTTTGTATCTATTCAGCCAGTTTGTGTCTTTTGGTTGGAGCACTGAATCCATTTACATTTAAGGTAATTACTGAGATGTATGTTCTTATTGCCATCTTGTGAATTGTTTTGGATTTGGTTTTGTAGGTCTTTGTTGTTCCCTTCCTCTTTTGTTCTCTCCTCTCATGATTTGATGAACTACCTTTAGTATTGTGTTTGGATCACGTGTGTGTGTGTGTGTGCATGTCTATATCTACTGTAGATTTTTGGTTTGCAGTTGTCATGAGGTTTTGATATAGCAGTGTATATATACACAAGATTGTTTTAAATTGCTGGTCTCTTAATTTCAAATGCATTTCCAATAATCTACATTTGTACTCTCCTCTTCTCAAAGTTGCTGGTTTTGATATCATATTTGTGTGGGTCATTTCCTACCTTTACTGTATGTTTGCCTTTTCTGCTGAGCTTTCCTGTTTGTAATTTTCTTGTTTCTAATTGTGGCCTTTTCTTTTTCATCTACAGAAGTTCCTTTTGCATTTATTGTAAAGCTGGTTTGTTGGTGCTGAATTGTTTTAGCTTTTGCTTGTCTGTAAAGCTTTTGATTTCTCCATCAAATCTGAACAAAAGCCTTGCTGTGTAGAGTATTCTTGGTTGTAGGTTTTTCCCTTTTATTACTTTCAGTATATCATGCCACTTCCTTCTGGCCTGCAGAGTTTCTGCTGAAAAATCAGCTGATAACCTTATGGTGATTCCTTTATTTGTTGCTTTTCCCTTGTTGCTTTTAATATTTTCTCTTTGTCTTTAATTTTTGTCAGTTTGATTGATATGTGTCTCATTGTGTTCCTCTTTGGGTTTATCCTCTATGGGACTCTCTGCGCTTCCTCTACTTGAGTGTTTTCTTTCTCATGTTAGCGAAGTTTTTGGCTATTCTCTCTTCAAATATTTTCTGAGGCCTTTTCTCTTTTCTCCTTCTGAGACCCCTATAATGTGAATGTTCTTGTGTTTAATGTTGTCCCAGAGGTCTCTGAGACTGTCCTCTTTTCTTCTCATTCTTTTTTCTTCATTCTGTTCCATGGCAGTGATTGCCACCAATATGTCATCCAGCTTACTTATTCATTTCCTATGCCTCATTCATTCTGCTATTGATTCCTTCTAGTGTATTTTCATTTCAGTTAATGTATTGTTCATCTCTGTTTGTACTTTTTCTTTTTTTTTTTTTGGCGGTACGCGGGCCTCTCACTGCTGTGGCCTCTCCCATTGCGGAGTACAGGCTCTGGACGCGCAGCCCCAGTGGCCATGGCTCATGGGCCCAGCTGCTCCACGGCATGTGGAATCCTCCCGGACCGGGGCACGAACCTGTGTCCCCTGCATTGGCAGGTGGACTCTCAACCACTGCACCACCAGGGAAGCCCTCTGTTTGTTCTTTAAAGCTTCTAGCTCTTTACTAAACATTTCTTGTATCCTTTTGGTCTGTGCCTCCATTCTATTTCTGAGATCTTAAATCATCTTTACCATCATTACTCTGAATTCTTTCACAGGTGGATTGTCTATCTCCACTTCACTTACATGTTTTTCTGGGGTTTTATCTTGTTCCTTTACCTGGAACACATTTCTCTGCCGTATGATTTTGTCGAACTTTCTGTGTTTGTGGCCTCTCTTCCGCAGGCTGCAGGATTGTGATTTTTCTTGGTTCTGGTGTCTGACCCCTGGTGGGTGAGGTTGGTCCAGGGGCTTGTGCAGGCTTCCTGGCGGGAGGGACTGGTACCTGCCAACTGGTGGATGGAGCTAGGTCTTGTCCCTCTGGTGGGCAGGGACATGTCCAGAGGTGTGTTTATAGGCAGCTCTTGGCTCAGGACGACTTTAGACAGCCTGTCTGCTGATGGGTGGGGCTGTGTTCCCACCCTGTTGGTTGTTTTGCCTAAGGCGTCACAGCACTGCAGCCTACAGGCTGTTGGGGGGGCCAAGTCTCGGTGCCAATACGGTAACCTCCAGGAGAGCTCACGCCAGTGGGTCTTCCTTGGGCCATCCACCAGTGTCCTTGCCCCCACAGGGAGCCACAGCTGATTCCCTCTTCCCCAGGAGACCCTCCAAGACCCACAGGTAGGTCTGGCCCTGGCTCCTGTGGAGTGACTGCTTTGCCATGGGCCCCAGTGCAGATGAAACCTTGTGTGCACCCTCCAAGCAGTGTCTCTGTTTCCACCAGTCCTGTGCAGATCCTGCACTAAAGCCCCACTGGCCTTCAAAGCCAAATGCGCTGGGGGCTCCTCCTCTCATTGCCAGATCCCCAGGCTGGGGAGCCTGACGTGGGGCTCAGAACTGTCACTCCTGTGAGAGATCCTCTGCGATATAATTATTTTCCAGTCTGTGGGTCACCCACCTGGAGGGTATGGGATTTCATTGTATTGCAACAATGCCCTTCCTACCGTCTCGTTGTGGCTGCTGCTTTTTCTTTGGATATAGAATATCTTTTTTTTTTTGGTAGTTTTGAGTCTTTTTTGTTGATGGTTGTTCAGCAGTTAGTTGTGATTCTGGTGTTTTCATGAGAGGAGATGAGCTCAAGTCCTTCTACTCTGCCATCTCTTATGCCTTTTCTTATTGTAGTTTTAGCCAGGCAAAAATTTTCTTTTTAAAAGCAGTCTAATACAAAAACTAATCTCTTCTTTTTTGGCTTTTGGGTTTTGAGTCATAATTAGAAAGGCTTTCATCACTCCCCGATTATAAAGGAATTCACCATTGTTTTCTTCAATTGTTTATTTTTTAAAAAAACAATTTAGATCTTTGATCCATTTGGAGGAACTTTTGGTGTGTGGCCTTGGCATCAGTCTTGACAGTTTTGACCATAGATGCCTCCACTTTGCTTATGTTTTCTCTTTTGAGTGTTAATCCACCTGCTCAAGAACTTGGCAGTCCTGAGCATCTTCCTACCCCTATTAGTTAGCTGCAATTAGCTTTGACCATCAACCTGCCCAAATACCCCTCATGAATATTTGTTTGCCACACACATTAGCTCCATCCTTTCCCTCAGAGATCCCAGGGGACTCAGTTCTTTCAGGTTCAACCCTTTGTATAGGAGGCTTGATAACTACCTTTCTCATGACATGAACAGGGAACTGAAAGTCTTGCATTTCTAAGGGTGAGGTTTGGGTCTTTCATGTTACTCCTGCTGCTTATGGATCTGTATTTGGGCTGGAAAGCTTTGGGGGATGTCTAGGGGAGCAGGAGGTGGTAGGGAAAGGCAACGCTGTAAAATGAGATGGGGAAGGGCATGTGATGTAAGCGTCAATGTGCCTTTGATTTCCCTGGGGTCCCCCTCCAGCTTTCTTCTTGCCCTCACCATTGTCTTGGTATTCACTGAACGAGGGCGATTAATCTTCTTCATCATTTGGGCATGTTTTTAAGAATTGTGAAATGCAAGCCTGACTCGAAGTTTTCATAGCAGGCTTTTCTCTAGGGAAATGTAAATGAGCTGTTTCACTAAGGAAGAGGTTTTCAAATGCGGGAAGAAGGATGAGTGTTTGCTCCCCGCGAAAATTGTTTTCATACTGAATAATGCAGCTGTCAGTCCCGAAGTTGGTTTCTAAAAAACGTACTGCCAAACAGTTACTTCCTGGTCCATGCCTACAATGAAAGTTGTTTATTCGTTTACAAGTCCTAAGCCTTGTTTGTTTGCTTTCTGCTCAAAACAAAATGCCCCATGTGTTAAGTTTAAATGGTCTAAAGTTTTCCTTTACAATCTTTTAGAATTTTGATTATTCTGATGGCTTAACCTGATCTTCTCTTTCAACTGTGGGAACTCATCATAAAATGGACTAGCTTTTCCTTTACACTGATCTTTATTTCAATTTATTTTCAATCTATTCAATTGATCTTTATTTCAATCAAAAATGCATTGGTTTTTGAAATTGAGATCATGATCAAGGGGGATGGAACATGTGTATTCAGCTGTTTGGAAGGAAGCTCTCAAAACGATGCATGATGAACTAGAATGGGAAAACATTCCCCCAATATTTTACTCGATTGTTAAATTGCTGTGCTATCCTACCAAATGACTCTGGGTTAAGAGCAATGCTTTTATTGCTGGCAGATGTCCCAACCTAGTTGGCCTGAAAGTCCCTTGAGGGACATGCACCATGTTTAATTTTGAGTGTGCCCTAAAGCCCTAGTTTGGGGGAATTTATTGTTATATCAACTAAATACTTTGATAATTATAATTTTGGGGTAACATTATTCATTTCTAATTTCTACAGATTAATAAAACAAAAGAGGTTTAGTATAGATAACATTGCCACTACGCTTTTAAATATGTGTAAAGCACCAAGGAAGGAATGAACTAAACCCACACATAATATTCTATCTTTGTGAGATGTGGAAAATCTATATAAAATGTTGTCTTAGTTTGGGTTGTCCCCCAGAAGCAGACCCCAATCAAGGATTCAAGCATAAAGAGTTTATTAGGGAGATGAGCCGAGGAAATACCAGTAGTGGAATGGATAAGTGACAAAGAGAAAGGGAGGAAGTAAATAAAGTGTGTTATCAAGCCAATACCACTTTGGGCACCTGGAGCTAACCCCTCTGAATTCTGTAAAATAGTGCAGAGTATGCCTCAGTATGCCTCACTTGCCTCAACTAAGAAGTGAGGAAGTCTATAGTTGGGTGAGGGCTGCTCTAGGAACATTAACTCTCTGGCGCTTCCTGCTTGCTCTGCTGCTGGACCAAGGCTGAGGCCAAGTGTGAATGTCAAGGGGATATGGAAGGAGCAGCAACAGTGTTTCCTCCTAAGGAAAAATGATGGAAAGTGCAAGACAAAAAATTCCATACTCTTGCGATGCACTACTGAGATCTAGAAATTAGTTCCTGCAGAAAGTAACTTGCAATGACTAAAAGCAGGAGAAAGAGAGTCTGAAAACCAAATGAAGTAACCAAAGATTTCCATTAAAGCAATATGTTAAGCTCAGTAAATATTCATGATACCTCCCATAAGCCCCTGGTAATGACTCAAGGGTTTCCTGACTAAGAAATAACAACTTTAATATGATTCCCAAAATTTCAAGTCACCGTGCCAATAAACGGACATCCAAAGATGAAGATGGTTAGGATACATTCCCTGCCGTATTTGAAATATTGATTTCGGCCTTCTCAAAATTCCATTAATTTTTAGGTTGGTTTTTTTTTTCTGGTAGTTACTTAAGTGACTCATACATGGGGATTTTAATTCTCCCTATAATTGGAAGCTTCAGGTTTGCAGGGTAGAGGGTGGAGAGAAACTAGGGTCATCCAGAAGCTGATTACGATGTAGATGCAAATCATGTGAGGGGGAATCTGATGACTGAAGATCTTTGGCTTGGAAAATAGCGGGAGTGGGAGAACTGTCTTTGGATCACTTCAAAATCAAAAATAGAGGTAATACTGGTCTATTCTCTTTTGCTCCCCTGTGTCCATCTAAATAGACTGTATGTGTGGGGAGGAGGACATGAGAAGTGGGCCAAAGAAGGAGAGAAAGGGTTAAGTAAATAAGAACTAGAATCAGAGAGGGGTTCGTAATGAACAGAGGACAGGGATGAGCCAAGATCCAGGGAAAAAGCAGCCACCATGTTGTCATTATTGCTAAGAACAAACAGAGAGTCCAAATGACCACAGGCAGGATTTGTTCTGTAAAATAAGATTACAGAACTGAGAGTTTGGATTAAGGCAAATGGGCCAAAATGACAGCAATTGGACAATAAGTGAAGAGGGCCCTAGATGGTATGTGTTGGGGAAGTTGGGTGGGGGGAGGTTATATTAACAGACCAAAAGCTGGGAGGGACCAGAGCTTAAAACTAGGATCAAAGGATGGAAGGAACAGGAAAGCACAGCCACCAGACAGTCCATCATTCCCCAGTTGTGCCCTGTACTCTTCCACCTCCCTGCCTTTGCCTGCGTAGGAGATCCTAACTCTCCTTGCAAGTTTATTTTGAATGTTACCTCCTTCACAGGGCTGGTGGTAATCTTCCTCTGTGCTTCCTTAGTGCCCCTATGATCATTTTTAGGACATTTTGCCTTACTTCATCTCAAACAGACACACAGACACATTAATTCTCTGAGAATGAAGACGTCTTGCTCACTTTTTCAGACCCCCTCCCCAATCTCTAGCACAGTGACTGCACATGGCAGTTCATCACCATATTCTCTGAACTACAAAAGCACTTTCTCCATACCTCGTGCAGGACACTTCCACAATTAAAAAAAAAACAAAACAATGATAACAATAAAAGTAGCTACTACTTATTGAGCACTTAACTATGAACCAGAAACTGACACTAATAACCTCCTGTGCCTCACTTTCTCATCTGGAAAATGGGAATAATCACACCTATTTCATGGAAATGTTGTCATGGATACATGAAGAAATGCAAGTGAGAGTCTTATCACAGGGACTGACAAATATCAAGCACTTGATAAATATTTTTCCACAATGTCTGTTTTAGTTAACAGAAGGAAAAATCCATGAGCTCAGTAGGTATAAAGGGATGCTATTGGCTGAAGGAGAAATGAAATTCTAGGGGATTGCTGAAGACCAACATACCTCGTCTTCCTTTTATGTCTACTATTTTATCTATTCTTTCTATTGGAGAAAAAGAGTCCATCTTCTGTGGGCACTAGCTTTTTAGTAAGTCATGGAAACACACTGCTTATTTCTTCCTTAGTTTGACCATGAGTCATCTGAGAGCTTGATTCAAGAAAATGCTGCTCACAAGGCCTTTACATGAGAAAGAGGTCATTTATTCAATAACCTTTTATGGGCATGTTAACATCAAGCACTGTGCTAGATGCTGGGGATACAGTGCTGAACAAGATAGCATCTCTCTTTCATGGATATTTCAGTGTCAAATGAGAAATAACTAAGCAAGTAAGTGTGAGAGGTTCATCACACAGACTCTATCTCACACACACACATACACTTACCATGCATAGTTTAACCCTAATTCTCAGAGATCTGGCCAGGGAAGAGGGCAAGGAACCAGGAGACACTGGCAAAATATGAACCAAAGAGATTACACCACTCCAAAATGGGAGAAAAAGAGGATAAATTATTGAGTGGGGATATGAGGGAGAGAGGGTAAGAGGTTGATATCTTTGATTTGGGAGAGTAGATAGGCTGGAGAGGACCCAGCAGATCCCAAAGCTTAAGGGAGGCAGCGTCAAATATAGTGAGCTTAGCTAAGGCAGCACCGAGAAGACAGGAGCTCCCATTTTTAAAATGTGTAGTAGAAAAAAGACAAATTAAGATGGAAAAAATATGTTTACTTGGGGCAGATAATGTAATGTTAATAGATGATAGAGAAAGCAACCGTACTCAACCCAAAGCCATTTTCTATTCTTCTCCATTAAGAAGAATGATCTTTGGATTGGACGGTATAAATCAAACAGTGAAGAGTGAATTGGAGACAAAGATGGGTGAGAAGACTTAAGAGGGTAATAAGTCTTTTTAAGTTCTTTGGCTTGAACCAGTTACATCCCAGGACTCCGGAAAAAACTTGGATGTGACATTATATTTAATAACTTTGAAGAATGATGACATTATATTTAATAACTTTGAAGAATCATGAGGTATGTGAGAGATACTAAAAGCATGAACAGATCAAGTAGGCTTAATTTTTAAAAGGGCAAAGAATTCTGTAGCTATAGGCTAATGAGCAATTTGTAAAACAAAATTATAGACTATCTTATTGAAAGGACTATTTATGAAGACTGAAAGGTGGATGTGGAACTCATGAGGGGGGAAAGATTCTCTCAGGACCAGTAACATCTGGTCATTTGAATCTCATTTGTAATGGGAACATCTGAATGGTAGACCAAAGAATGTGGTAGCCAGAGAGAATCTGAAGACTAGCAAGGTCATTGACAAAGTCTGTCAAGATATACTTGGGGACAGGCTGAATGAGAGTTGGGTACATTTTTAATGCTTAAATATCCTTACCTCATAGCATCTCATTGCTGGGTCAAGTCAACATAGGGGAAAGTTCTCAGTGGCTGCCAAAAGGCTTTATTCTCACCTCTGACCATTTAACGTACTGATCACAGATTTGAAAGAGAAAATTGCTGGTATACATAGGAATTACAGGAAGCTGGATATGTTAAGTAATACATTGGGTGGCATAATGCTAATCCAAAGAAGTTTCAACAAACTAGATTTTCAGTTGTTTCATTGTGTGGTACCTGTCTCCTTAGCTTTTGAATTCCTCTAACATGCAGCTTAGTTCCTGACAGTAAGTTCTCAATGAAAGTTTTATGAATGAGCAAATGAATGAATGAGTGAATGAACAAATGATAGAAAGTATCTAAGATGAGATTAGTAGTGTAAACTGCTAGTTGACCACCAAGATTTGTCCTCCCCATCTTACACAGGAATGGAGTTGTGGCTGGGCACATGATTGCTCAACTAGGCTATATTTCCCAGCTTCCCTTGCAGTTAGGTTTGGTCATGAGTGAGTTTTCACTTATGAAATCTTGGCACACATGATGAGCGCTACTTCCAGGTCTGTCTTAAGATGTTGGGGTGTCGCTTATATATTCTCCTTCCTTTTCCCACTGGATGGAACTGGAATAGACTTGACAGTGGCCCAGCCCCAGCATCAAGGATGCCAATGACGACAGTGCCCTGGGACAGTAGCTGAACTACAAGATGGAGAGGGCCTGAGTCCCTGGATGACCATGTGGAGCAAAGCTCCTCTGATGACTTGGATTGCTCACTTCATAGCTGTTACATGATATAAGCCATTGTATGGAGGGTCTCTTTGTTATGGTTTCTTAGTCTTCACAAGGTTCAAGGTGAGATTGCCTAGTATATAAGCAGGGGAGCAGGGGTAAATGTCACAGAATGACCTTCTGTCAAAAGAAAAACCTAATGGCTGCACAAATACAGAAAAGACTTGAAGGTTTTAGGTTGATGGGAAGATGAATATAACTCAGTGAGCTAAAACTGTGGGGAGGGGGAAGGGAGGCTGGGGAAATGGATGCAGTTCTACAAGGGTACCATGTAGAATGAGGGCAGTGATGGTCAGATTGAAGTCTTTCTGCCCTAGTCAGACCACAGCTGGCAGCCCTCAGTTCACAGTCAGACTCATGTTTCTTCAACATAGCTCCTCCAGTACCTTATAGGAATTTGATTATACTTTAGTGTTCCATGGGTGCTACTGAATGTAGTTAAAATTATTATCTTTGCTTATAATTTTCCAGTAGACTGCATCTGAGTCAGGCAATCTGGATGCTTCCAACAAAGTGTATTCAGAGGAGATAAATTAGAATGATGAACAAATTTTAAATTATGTTCTATAAGGAGTATTTGAGTGGGAGGGGAGTGGCCCACCATAATGAAGAGGAACCTCAGACGGACAAAATAGTAAATATCCTCAAATATTTGGGGGACTGTCATGAGGAAGAGGAATAAAATGTATTTTGAAAGGGATCTGAAAATCCACAAATTGAAACTGCATTAAAAAGAATCACTCCATATAAACATGATGTATACACATCTAGATTTGTTTAAAAATTAATTAAGGGGGCTTCCCTGGTGGCGCAGTGGTTGAGAGTCCGCCTGCCGATGCAGGGGACACGGGTTCGTGCCCGGGTCCGGGAAGATCCCACATGCGGCAGAGCGGCTGGGCCTGTGAGCCACGGCCACTGGGCCTGCGCGTCCGGAGCCTGTGCTCCGCAATGGGAGAGGCCACAACAGTGAGAGGCCCGCGTACCAAAAAAAAAAAAAAAAAAAAAAAAAAAATTAATTAAGGAATGCCCATTTAGATTTACAGAGAAATTCTTCCCTCTATAAAAATGATCCACCTCAGTGTCCTCTTAACAGTAAGTTACTTTATGCATTTAAGATTTTTATCTTTTGAAATGTAGTTGATTTACAGTGTTGTTAGTTTCAGGTATACAGCACAGTGATTCAGCTATACATAGATATCTATTCTTTTTCAGATTCTTTTCCCTTATAGGTTATTACAGAATATTGAGTATAGTTCCTGTGCTATACACTAGGTCCTTATTGGTTATTTATTTTATATATAGTAGTATGTATCTGTTGATCCCAAAATCCTAATTTATCCCTCACCCCCATCCCATTTGGTAACCATAAGTTTGTATTCCATGTCTGTGGGTCTATTTCTGTTTTGTAAGTAAGTTCATTTGCATCATATTTTGGATTCCACATATAAGTGATATCATATGATATTTGTCTGTCTGACTTACTTCACTTAGTATGACACTCTCTGGGTCCAACCATGTTGCTGCAAATGGCATTATTTCATTCTTTTTTATGGCTGAGTAATATTCCATTGTATATATACACCACTCCACCACTCCTTCACTATTGTATAGTTCTGCTGTGAATATTGGGGTGCATATCTTTTTGAGTTATAGTTTTCTCTGGATGTAGGCCCAGGAGTGGGATTGCAGGATCTTATGGCAACTCTGTTTTTAGTTTTTGAAGGAACTTTCATGCTGTTCTCCATAGTGGCTATACCAATTTACATTCCCACCAAGTGTAGGAGGGTTCCTTTTTCTCTACACCCACTCTAGCATTTATTACACATTTCGATGATGGCCATTCTGACTGGTGTGAGGTGATAACCTCCTTATAGTTTTGATTTGCATTTCTCTAATTATTAGCAATGTTGAGCATCTTTTCATGTGCCTCTTGGCTATCTGTATATCTTCTTTGGAAAAATATCTATTTAGAACTTATGCCCATTTTTTGATTTTTTTTTATATTGAGCTATATGCACTGTTTGTGTATTTTGTAAATTAAGCCCTTGTCTGTTGCATTGTTTGCAAATATTTTCTCCTGATCCATAGGTTGTCTTTTTGTTTTGTTTATGGTTTCCTTTACTGTGCAAAAGCTTTTAAGTTTAATTGGATCCCATTTGTTTATTTTTGTTTTTATTTCCATTACTCTAGGAGACGAACCCAAAAAGATGTTGCTGAGATTTACATCAAAGAGTGTTCCAACTATGTTTTCCTGAAGGAACTTTATAGTAACTGATCTTACATTTAGGTCTTTTAGTTTTGAATATGATGTTAGAGAATGTTCTAATTTCATTCTTTTGCATGTAGCTGTCCAGTTTTCTCAGCACCACTTATTGAAGAGACTGTCTTCTCCACTGTATATTATTGCCTCCTTTGTTGTAAATTAATTGACCATAAGTATGTGGGTTTATTTCTGCACTTTCTATCCTGTTTTGTTGATTTGTATATCTGTTTTTGTGCAAGTATTGATGCGTTACTGTTATGATAACTGTAGCTCTTTGTAGTACAGTCTGAAGTCAGGGAGCCTGATCTCTCCAGCTCCATTTTTCTTTCTCAAGATTGCTTTAGCTGTTTAGGGTCTTTTATGTTTCTATACAAATTTGAAAATTTTTTGTTCTAGTTCTGTGAAAAATGCCATTGGTAATTTGATATAGATGCAATGCAATCCCTAGATTGCCTTGGGCAGTATGGTCTTTTTACAATACTGATTCTTCCTGTCCAAGAACACAGTATATCTTTCCATCTGTTTGTGTCATCTTCAATTTCTTTTATCAGCGTCTTATAGTTTTTGAAGTACAGGTCTTTTGTCTTCTTAAATAGGTTTATTCCTAGGTATTTTATTCTTTTTGATGGGATGGTAAATGGGATTGTCTCTTTCTGATCTTTCATTGTTAGTGTATAGAAATGCAAGGGATTTGTGTGCATTAATTTTGTATCCTGCAACTTTACCAGATTCATTGATGAGGTCTAGTAGTTTTCTGGTGGCATCTTTAGGATTTTCTATGTATAGTATCATGTCATCTGCAAACAGTGACAGTTTTACTTCTTTTCCAATTTGTCTTCGTTTTCTTTCTTTTGCTGCTCTGATTCCCATGGCTAGAAGTTCCAAAACTATGTTGAATAATAGTGGTGAGAGTGGTCATCCTTGTCTTGTTCCTGATCTTAGAGGACATGCTTTCAGTTCTTCACCACTGAAAATGTTTGCTGTGGGTTTGTTGTATACGTCCTTGGTTAAGTTGAGTGAGGTTCCCTCTAAGCCCACGTCCTGGAGGCTTTATATCATAAATGTGTGTTGACATTTGTCACAAGCTTTTCTGCATCGATTGACTTGATCATATGGTTTTTCCTCTTCAATTTGTCAATAGGGGGAATCACATTGATTTGCGTGTATTGAAGAATCCTTGCATCCCTGGGATAAATCCCACTTGATCATGAGGTATGATACTTTTAATGTGGTATTGGATTCTGTTGGCTACTATTTTGTTGAGCCGCTTTGCATCTAAGTTCATCAGTGATATCGGGGTGTAACTTTTTTTCCTACTGTCTTTGTCTGGTTTTTGTAACAGGGTGACGGTGGCCTCATAGAAAGAGTTTCAGAGTGTTCCTTCTATGCCAATAGTTTGGAAGAGTTTGAGAAAGGTGGGTGTTAGTTCTTTTCTACATGTTGGATAGAAATAACCTGTGAAGCCATCTGGTCCTGGGCTTTTGTTTGTTGGACGATTTGTAATCGGAGTTTGAAGTTCATTACTCGTACTGGGTCTGTTCATATTTTCTATTTTTTCCTGCTTCAGTCTTGGAAGGTTGTACCTTCCTAAGAATTTGTCCATTTCTTCCAGATTGTCCATTTTATTAGCATAGAGTTGATTGCAGTAGTCTCTTACAACGTTTTGTATTTCTGTGTTGTCTGTTGTAACTTCTTTTACCTTTCTAATTTTATTGATTTCAGTCCTCTCCCTCTTTATCTTGATGAGTCTGGCTCAAGATTTATCGATATGGTTTATCTTCTCAAAGAACCAGCTTTTTGTTTTTTTGATCTTTGATATTGTTTTCTTTGTTGCTATTTCAGTTATTTCTTTTTTTTCTACCTTTTTATTGACAGTCCCAACTACCTTCAGAGTTTGTTGTCTACATAGTAAATGATCAGTTCAAATGAACACAACTTCTTCCTTTTATCTTATTGTCTTTTGAGCTTTTGAATGTTACTTCATTTTTTTATACAGCAGGTTCTTATTAGTTATCCATCTTATACATATTACTGTATATATGTCAATCCCAATCTCCGAATTCATCACACAACCACCACCAACCCCTCCACTTTCCCCCCTTGGTGGCCATACATTGCTTCTCCACATCTGTGTATCAATTCTATCCTGCACACTGGTTCAGCTGTACCATTTTTCTAGGTTGCATACATGTGCGTTTATATAGGATATCTGTTTTTCTCTTTCTGACCGACTTCCCTCTGTATGACAGTGTCTAGATCTATCCACGCCTGTACAAATGAACCAACATAGTTCCTTTTCATGGCTGTATAACATTCCATGGTATATAGGTACCACATCTTCTTTATCCATTTGTCTTTGGGTGGCCATTTAGGTTGTTTCCATGACCTGGCTATTGTAAATAGTGCTGCAATGAACATTGGGGTGCATGTGTCTTTTAGAATTATGCTCTTCTCTGGGTTTATGCTCTGTAGTGGGATCGCTGGGTCATATGGTATTTCTATTTTTAGTTTTTTAAGCAATCTCCTTACTCTTCTCCCTGGTGGCTCTATCAATTTGCACTCCCACCAACAGTGCAAGAGCGTTCTCTTTTCTCCACACCGTGTCCAGCAGTTGTTTTTTGTTGATTTTCTGATGATGCCCGTTCTAAATGGTGTGAGGTGATACCTCAGTGTAGTTTTGATGTGCATCTCTCTAATAATTAGTGATGTTGAGCAGGTTTTTATCTGCTTGTTGGCCACCTGTATGTCTTCTGTGGAGAATAGTCTGTTTAGGACTTCTGCCCATTTTTAGATTGGGTTGTTGGTTTTTTTAATACCAAGCAGCATGAGCTGTTTACATATTTTTGAGATTGATCCTCAGACCGCTGATTTGTATGTAAATATTTTTCCCATTCTGAGGGTTGTGTTTTCGTAGTTTCCTGTGCTTAGCAAAATCTTTTAAGTTTTCTTAGGTCCCACTTGTATATTTCTGTTTTCATTTCCATGACTCTAGCAGGAGGATTACAAAAGATCTTCTTGTGTTTTATGTCCAACGATGTTCTTCTTATGTTTTCCTCTACGAGTTTTAGAGTGTCCAGCCTTAAGTTTAGGTCTCTGTTCCATTTTGACTTTATTTTTGTGTACGGTGTTTGGGAGTGTTCTAATTTTATTGTTTTACATGTCTCTGTCCAGTTTCCCCAGCACCACGTATTGAAGAGACTGTTTTTTCTCCATTGTGTATCCTTGCCTCCTTTGTCATAGATTAGTTGACCATAGGTGTGTGGCTTTATCTCTGGGCTTTCTATCCTGTTGCATTGATCTATATTTCTGTTTTTGTGCCAGTCCCATGCTGTCTTGATTACTGTAGCTTTGTAGTACAGTGTGAAGTCACAGAGCCTGATTCCTCCAGCTCCTTTTTTTTCCATCAAACTGCTTTGGCTACTCGGGGATTTTTGTGTCTCCATACAAATTTTAAGATTTTTTGTTCTAGTTCTGTAAAAAATGCCATTGGTAATTTGAGAGGGATTGCACTGAATATGTTGATTGCTTTGGGTAGTATAGTCATTTTCACAATATTGATTCTTCCAATCCAAGAACATGGTATATCTCTTCATCTGTTTGTATGATCCTCAGTTTCATTCATCAGTGTCTTATACTTTTCTGTATACAGGTTTTCTGTCGCCCTAGGTAGGTTTATTCCTAGGTATTTTACTCCTTTACTTGCAGGGGTAAATGGGAGTCCTTCCTTAATTTCTCTTTCTTTTTTTCTTCATTAATGTATAGGAATGCAAGGGATGTCTGTGCGTTCATTTTTTGTCCTGCAATGTTTCCAAATCCATGGATTAGCTCTACTAGTTTTATGGTGGCATCTTTAGGATTCTCTAAGTATAGAATCATGTCATCTGCAAAGAGTGACATTGTGACTTCTTCTTTTCCAGTTTGTCTTCCTTTTATTTCTTTTGCTGCTCTGATTCCCATGGCTAGAAGTTCCAAAACTATGTTGAATAAAAGTGGTGACAGTGGGCATTCCTTGTCTTGTTCCTGATCTTAGAGGAAATGCTTTCAGCTTTTCACCATTGAGTATGACATTAGCTGTAGGTTTGTCAATTACAGCCTTTATTATATGTTGAGGTATGTTTCCTCTATGCCCACTTTCTGGAGCGTTCTCATAAGTGGATGTTGAATTTTATCAAAAAATTGTTCTGCATCTATTGAGATGATCATAAGGTTTTTGTTCTTCAGCTTGTTAATTTGTGTATCACACTGATTTATGGATATTGAAAAATCCTTGCATCCCTGGGATAATTCTCACTTGATCATGGTGTACGATGCTTTTAATGTATTGTTGGATTTAGATTGCTAGTATTGTTTTATTATTATTATTTTTTGTGGTACACGGGCCTCTCACTGTTGTGGCCTCTCCGGTTGCGGAGCACAGGCTCTGGACGCGCAGGCTCAGCGGCCATGGCTCACGGGCCCAGCCGCTCCGCGGCATGTGGGATCTTCCTGGACCAGGGCAAGAACCCATGTCCTCTGCATCGGCAGGTGGACCCCCAACCACTGGGCCACCAGGGAAGCCCATAGATTGCTAGTATTTTGTTGAGGATTTTTGTGTCTATGTTTATCAGTGATATTGCCTTGTAAATTTTTTTGGGTGGTATCTTTGGTTTTGGTATCTGGGTGATAGTGGCCTCATAGAATGAGTTCAGGGGTGTTCCTTCCTCTCTCTGCAATTTTTTGAAATAGTCTCAGAAGGATAGGTGTTAACTCCTCTCTAAATGTTTGGTAGGATTCGCCTGTGAAGCCATCTGGCTTGTTGGGAGTTTTTTAATTACAGGTTCATTTTCAGTACTTGTAATTGGTCTGTTCATATTTTCTATTTCTTCCTGGTTCAGTCTTAGAAGGTGGACAAATTCTCAGAAAGGTACAATTTCTTCTATGTTGTCTGTTTAATGGCATGTAGTTGCTTGTGGTAGTCTCTTACGTTGGTTGTAACTTCTTTTTCATTTCTAATTTTGATTTGGGCCCTCTCCCTTTTTTTCTTGATGAGTCTGGCTAAAACTTTATCAATTTTGTTTATCTGAACCAGCTTTTAGTTTCATTTATCTTTTCTATTGTTATTTTAGTCTCTAGTTCATTTATTTCTGCTCTGATTTTTATGATTACTTCTAATTTGGGGTTTGCTTTGTTCTTCTTTTTATAGCTACTTTAAGTGTAACATTAGGTTGATATTTTTCTTGTTTCCTGAGGAGAGCTTGTATTGCAGTAAACTTCGCTCTTAGAACTGCTTTTGATGCACCCCATAGGTTTTGAATCATCATGTTTTTGTTTTCATTTGTCTTTAGGTATTTTTTTATTTCCTTTTTGGTTTCCACAGTGATCCACTGATTGTTTAGTAATCCACTGGTTGTTTAGTAAACATATTGTTTAGCCTCCATGTGTTTGTTTTTTACAGTTTTTTTTCTTATAGTTGATTTCTAATCTCATAGTGCTGTGGTCAGAGAAGATGCTTGATATGATTTCAGTTTTCTTAAATTTACCAAGGGTTGCTTTGTGGCCCAGCATGTGAACTATGCTGGAGAATTTTCCATGTGCACTTGAGAAGAATGTGTATTCTGCTGCTTTCAGATGGGATGTTCGATAAATATCAATAAAGTCCATCTAGTCTAATGTGTCATTTAAGACCTGTGTTTCCTTATTGATATTCTGTCTGGATAATCTGTCCATTGATGTAAGTGAGGTGTTAAAATCCTCCACTATTATTGTGTTACTGTCCATTTCTCCTTTTATATCTGTTAACATTTGCCTTATGTATTGAGGGGCTGTGTGCATATATATTTACAATCATTATATCTTCTTTCTTTGTCTCTTGTAACAGTCTTTATTTTAAAGTCTATTTTGTCTGATATGAGTTTTGCTACTCCAGCTTTCTTTTGATTTCCATTTACATGGAATACATTTTTCCACCCCCTTACTTTCAGTCTGTATGTGTCCTTAGATCAGAAGTGGGTCTCTTGTAGACAGCTTATATATGGGTCTTGTGTTTGTATCCATTCAGCCAGTTTGTGTCTTTTGGTTGGGGCATTGAGTCCATTTACATTTAAGGTAATTACTGAGATGTATGTTCTTATGGCCATCTTGTGAATTGTTTTGGATTTTGGATTTGTTTTTGTAGGTTTTTGTTTTTCCCTTCCTCTTTTGTTCTCTCGTGCTTTGATGACTATCTTTAGTACTGTGTCTGGATTGCTTTTGTGTATGTGTGTGTTTATCTATTGTAGATTTTTTGTTTGCAGTTGTCATGACGTTTTGATATAGCAGTCTATATATATTAAGAAGATTGTTTTAAATTGCTGGTCTCTTAATTTCAAATGCATTTCCAATATCCTGTATCTGTACTCTCCTCTTCTCACAGTTGCTGGTTTTGATAGCATATTTATGTGGATGAGTTCCTACCTTTACTGTATGTTTGCCTTTTCTGGTGAGCTTTCCCATTTCATAATTTTGTTTCTAGTTGTGGCCTTTTTCTTC
Source organism: Pseudorca crassidens (assembly GCF_039906515.1). Lineage (NCBI taxonomy): Eukaryota > Metazoa > Chordata > Mammalia > Artiodactyla > Delphinidae > Pseudorca > Pseudorca crassidens. The sequence continues at coordinate 120,578,477 of NC_090317.1, read as the reverse complement.
CTAGAGAAGTTCCTAGGAACGTGTTGTAAAACTTCCATTTGTTGTGAAGCTGCTTTGTCGGTGCTGAATTCTTTTAGCTTTTGCTTGTCTGTAAAGCTTTTGATTCCGCCATAGCATCTGAACAAGAGCCTTTCTGGGTAGAGTATTCTTGGTTGTAGGTTTTTCCCTTTCATTACTTTAAATATATCATGCTACTTCCTTCTTGCCTGCAGAGTTTCTGCTGAAAAATCAGTTGATGGCCTTATGTGGATTCCCTTGTATGCTATTTGGTGCTTTTCCCTTGTTGCTTTTAATATTTTCCTTACCTGTAATTAATTTTTGTCAATTTCATTACTGTGTGAATCCGTGTGTTCCTCCTTGGGTCAGTCGTGTATGGGACTCTCTGAGCTCCCTGGACTTGGGTGGCTGTTTCCTTTCCCATGCTAGGGAAGTTTTCAATATTATCTCTTCAAATTTTCTCTCAGGCCCTTTCTCTCTCTCTTCTCCTTGTGGGACCCCTATAATGCAAAATGTTGGTGAATTTAATGTTGTCCCAGAGGTCTCTGAGACTGTCCTCATTTCTTTTCATTCATTCTTCTTTATTCTGTTCTGCAACAGTGATTTCCACTGCTCTGTCTTTTCCATTTGAGTTTCAAGGTGAATGCAGCCTCAGCAGACAGACAACTCCACTGCAACCTCATTCATGAAAGAATCTGGATCAGAGGCATTCAGCTAAGCCATATCTGGATTTCTGACTCACAAAAACTGAACTGGATTGGAGACAAGATGTGGACTAGAAGGACCTTGAAGTAACCTCCTCTCATGAGCACACCAAAGTCACAACGAACTGTTGAAGAGCCACTGATAAAAAAAAAAGACTGCAACCTACCAAAGAAAGATATTCTATATCCAAAGACCTAAAGAAGAAACCACAGTGAGATGGTAAGAGGGGCACACTTGCAATATAATTAAATCCCATATTAGCCGGGTGGGTGACCCACAAACTGGAGAACAATTATGTTTTATATGTTCTCCCACAGGAGTAAAAGCTCTGGGCCCCACATCAGGCTCCCCAGCACAGGGGTCTGGCCTTGGGAGTAGGAACCCCCAGAGCACTTGGCTTTGAAGGCCAGCAAGGCTTGAGTGCAGGAGCTGCACAGGACTGGGGAAACAGACTCTACTCTTGGAGGGCGTACACAAGGTCTCACGCACACTGGGACCCAGGGCAAAAGCAGTGACTTCAGAGGAGCCTGGGCCAGACCTACCTGCTGGTCTCATAGGGTTTCCTGGGGAAGCAAGGGGTGGCTGTGGCTCGCCCTGGAGACATGGATGCTGGTGGCAGAGATACCCAGTGAGTGTTCATCTATATGAACTCTTGCTGGAGGTGGACATCTTGCCTGGGTCATTAGCACCAAAACCTGGCCCTACCCAACAGCATGTAGGCTGCAGTGCTGGCACACCTCAGGCCAAAAACCCAACAGGTGAGGAACACAGCCCCACCCATCAGCAGAGAAGCTGCCCACAGCCACCTCTTGACATGGACCTGCCCACCAGAGGGCAAAGACCCAGCCTCACCCACCAGGGGGCAGACACAAGAACAGAACAGTCCTACAGCCTGTGGAACTTAGTCTGCCAACACATGTCAGAACCTACCCTGGACCAGCTGGCCCTTGGGTGACAAGAGGGGCATGTACTGCTGGGACACAGAGGGCTACATCTGCAAGGTCAAGAAGTGTAACTAACCTACCACATTCATAAAAATACAAATAGAAATTTAAACAAAATGAGATGGCAATGGAATATGTTCCCGGTAAAGGAACAAGATAAAACCCCAGAAGAACTACTAAGTGAAGTAGAGATAGGAAATCTCCACTTCAAGAAAGAAAGAATTCAGAATAATGATCATAAAGATGATCCAAGAACTCGGGAAAAGAATGGATGCAGAGACTGAGAAGTTTAGTTTTTAACAAAGAGTAGGAAATGTAAAGAACAACCAAACAGAACTAAAGAATACAATAACTGAGATGAAAACTACACTAGAAGGAATCAACAGCAGAATAAATGAGGCAGAAGAACGGATCAGTGTGCTGGAAGACAGAGTGGTGGAAATCAGTACCGTGGAACCGAATAAAACTTTTGATTTGTGAAACCTTACAGGAATATATACTGCATCCCTCAAATCCCTGGCACAGCACAGTCAGCTGGGCTAATGTGAGGAGAGTTTCATAAAGAAATTGCTAACAAACGTGTGGGAGGCGATGGGGAAAATCACCAGGCACAATGAAGTACCCCAAGGCCAGTAACAACAGGGCACAGAAGAGCCAACAGGAAGCAGTTACTGGAACCTGTACACAGTGAGAGTTGAGTGAAATTGGCCCCAGTCCTTCCTGCAGCAGAGGGATGCAGCTTATGATGATCCTACAGGACAAAGTGGGGAAACAAATACCTGGCACTTCACTCTCTTCCCTTCCTGCTGTCAGCCATGTCTTCTCGTTGGCTGAACCCAGCCAGAAGCCAGAGGCCAGGAAGCATACTGATGGAATCCATGCAGGTCAGCCTTTGGGTCCAGAAAGGAGAGTAGAAAGGGTGGAGAGTTGGTCTGCAGAAGCAAAAGGAGGTGATCAAGGAAACAGTGTGAACCTGAAGTTTATGGATCAACTTCTGTCATACAACTTTGCCTTTTGTTCCATATCTGAGCAATACTAAGGTCACCTTGGGTAGAACAGTGTCCAAAACAAGCTGTGTGACCTAATGTAAAGTGAAAAAGAAAATTCAGCACATGGGAAGTGAAGCCCGTGGTTTCTCATCTCTCTTCTTTTTGAAACACACTGACAGACTGATACGCTTCTCTTACATGCTAAACCTATGGGAAACCAAACGAGGAAAATAAATTTTGCTCTTGTGAAAAATGCCTACAACAATAAGATGCAGATTTTACTTTCATGAAGCATCAAATGATCCACTGTAAAAGCTTGAACAGGTCAGAATTCAAACAACAAATCTAGCTGCATGAAGTTAGGGCCCTGAAAAACAAAAAGGATACAGTAATGCTCTTGGGCTTAAACATTTTGTTTAGGGTTTAGACAGATACTCTTTCACTACCCTCTTTTGCTCAGAAAGAGTAAAACCTGTCTCATTGGCAATTTTTATTTCACCTTGACACCCTTTTGTAAAAAGCCCCTCTCATGATTTTTTTAAAAGGCCTTGGGCAGATTCACACGTCTTCTGTGGCTGTTCATGCTCTCACGGCACTTTTTTCTTCTCTTTCTTACAGCATTCATCATTTTGCATCTAATTGCTTAACATGTCTGAGTCCCTTGCTAGACTGTGATCCCCGAAGAAGAAGGATCGTGCTTTCTTTGTCTCTGCATCCTGCAGTCCCTGGAGTACCTTCCCCTGAGTATACACCCAACGAATCTTTGTCACATAAATTAAAGATGAAGCAATCTTGCCTTCCACTTTTTTTCTCTTGAGGGTAAGGATTGTCAAACTGAAAAGGAACACCATCCCTCCTGTGCCTTCTCAAGAGTGAAGCTCATCGTTTGGGTTTCCTTTTTAACTATTTTGTACTCTAACTGTTTTGTACTTGTATTTGCATGTACTATAAAAGCATAGGTAAGATTTTGTTAAACTGAAGCACTTAGAGCTGAGGTCCATAAGCTTTTTCTTTTTTAAGCGTCACATAGTAACTATTTTAGGTTTTTGTGGGCCATGTAGTCTCTGTCAGAACCACTGAACTCCTCCCTGGGGCACAGAAACAGCCTTTGACCATATGTAAATAATTGGGCATGGCTGTGTTCCAATATAACAGGCGTTCCTCACAACCTAGTGTCCTAGTGCTGGATTCTAGGTTGTGAGCAACGCTGCCATGAGTAACCTTCTACACACGGCCTTTCTTTTATGTACATATGTATCTTCAGGAGCAATGTTAAGAGGTGGAATTACTGGGGCAGAGAAGAAATACATCTGGTACGAATTATTATGTATGAAATAAGCTATTAGGATGTATGGTACAGCACAGGGAATACAGCCAATATTTTATATTAACTAAATGGAGTATAACCTTTAAAAATTATGAATCACTGTTATACACCCGTAACTTATAAAATGTTGTACAGCAACTATACTTCAACATAAATACATAAATAAAGCAATCAATCTGCAAGTTTGGTAGGTATGGCCAAATTTGTATTACCTTTTCCAAAAAAAATAATTAACAAAAAAATAAGTATATTTGTAGCTTCTAGTGTCAGAATCACAATAGGAATTAACTCATCAAATACTTACTGAGTATCTAAATACCATCCACGCCTATCCTACACGTGGGAAAACCAAAAGAATAAGACACTGTCTCTTCAGGTAAAAGTTCTAAAACCTGGTCGGTAGAAATCACTCAAAATGATTTTATGACTGGAGTGTTTTTTAATGATTGGCTAGTTAATGACTTACCTAATAGAAGATCTACCCCCAATTCATTATCATCATGGCTGAAGACATCCATGGCTAAAAGTAGTCATCCAGATCTGGACTAATGTAACAGTTTATTTTTGCATCTTTAGAATCTCTGTTTTCCTGTTTTGCCTTATATTAAGGATGTCCATATAAGTTTTTATGTCCCCCACCTTGCTACATACATAGACTGAGTCATCTGTCTTTTTTCCTCAAGTCTTGTTTCCAGGAGACGTTTGATGAGTAACTCTCGGTCAACCCAGCAACACAAAGGCTGCCTGAAGCATGAAGTGGTGGTGGTGGTGCTGGAGCAATTGTGGAGGAGGTGCTGGTGGAGAAGGAGGAGGTGCTGGAGGCAGTGGAGCTGATGGTGGTGGCGGCGGCAGCAGAGGTGGTAAGAGAGGAAGAAGAAATGAATAAACTGAGTTGTTCTACAATACTGGAGTAACAACCATAACTAGTTTGATAATGAGCATATATTTGCAACATTAAAAGTGCTTTATGCATTATCAAAGAAGGAGTAAATTAAGGGCAATACAGCTTTAGTTTTAATTATATCACATTGTCTTCTTAATCTTGGAATTTGGTTCAGTTAAATATAACTGTTTCATCTACAAGTTTTTCCCAGTACTTTAATTTCTTTATTAGAACATGGTAATATTATAGGATCTACAGTGAATTTGGTGGCCATGTGGCTTTTTTAGTTTCTTTATAACTGAACAACCCAGATGTTTAAACATGTAATACTGTTGGTAGAAATTAAATACAGAGTAAGCTGGTTAATGCCCAAACCAGAAAATTCAGTTAACTAGACTAATTCCCCAACATTTCTGAAATAATCAGTTTACTCACATGTTATGGGCACTCTCTACGGCATATTGAGTTGAGCTAAACTGACTCTTCATTTCCATTTGTATTAGTTTCCTAGGGCTGCTGCAACATAGTACCACAAATTGGGTGGCTTCAAACAACAGACATTTATTCTCTCACAATTCTGGAGTCTAGAATTCCAAAATCAAGATGTCAGCAGGGTCATCCTCCTTCTGAGGGCTCTAGGAAACGGTCCTTCCTTGCCTCTTCTAGCCTCTGGTGGTTGCCAGCAACCCTCCACATTCCTGGGCTTATAGACCCATCACTCTAGTCTCTGCCTCTTGTCTCATGCAGTGTGTCTCTTGTCTGTGTCTCCTCTTCTTGTAAGGACACCAGCCGTACTGGATTAAGTACCCACCCTAGTCCAGTATGACCTTATCTTTACCTAACTGCTTTATCTGCAATTACCCTATTTCCAAATAAGGTCACATTCTGAGGTAATGGGGGATTAGAACTTCAACATATCTTGTGGAGGGGGGGGGGGCGGGCACAATTCAACCTGTAATACCTTCCCATAAGCAGATACTATAATTTAGTCCCAATGAACACCTATCCATCCATAAACTGAAGGCAAAAACAATTTTTCATTTCATGGTCACCTGGTTCAGGGCAGAAGAAGGTGATGTGCAAGTTTATATTATGTGCCTCATGTAACACCGTTGATGTCAATGTAGGAAAAACTACCAAAAACAGTACTAATATCACTTGTGAATACATATGTATGTGATGAAAACACATACAGTAGATAGTGCCAAATCCATGGTGGAGGTTGCTTCTGGGAAGGAAGGGAGGTAAAGACAGGAAGGAGAATAGGTTTGGGACAGAGATAACAGAACATTTCAATTTCAAGTGGTAAAAAGTAACACTAGAAGAAAATATGTTAATATTTAATTAATAAATGTTAATGTTTATTGGTTCAAAGTGGCTACTATCTGTCACATAATCTGTAATCATTTCTGAATCTTTAAAAATTTTTCAAAAATACATAAATTAAAAAATAATATAATTATTGTCAAGTAATAAAGAACTAGGTATAAATGAGCAAGAGATCATTTCCTCCTAGTCCTACATTGTGGTTAATCACCTGAAGGGAATTTTCCCAGCTCTGATGAGGATGACCTCAGCAACATATAGTTCCAGTAGTACTGTCTTCCAATCTAAATTACCTGCACAGAAGGTTACCCTCTGAAATGGAAAGAAACACAATTTCATTAGAGGTTTGAGTTGAGATGACCAGAGCCTACTGTCTAATGTCTCTGACCCTAGACTAGCAGTGGTTCTCACACTTGGTTCTCACATCTGGCTCTCCTGAATGGCTTGTTTAAACACAGACTGCTGGACTCCACCACCAGAGTTCTGATTCCATGGGTCTTGGCCAGGCCTGAGAATCTGCATTTCTAACAAGTTCCCATTTGAATCTGATGCTGTTAGTCTGGTGACCATACTTTTGAGAAACACTGATCTAAGGAAAAAAGAAAACTTAATTAAAATGAAGGCTGATTTAAATGTGGAGAATTTATAATTACAGCAAAGTTTTAAATCCATGGTAGAGGCTTTTTAACATGATCATTTTATTTGACAAATAATATTGGTTTTATTAAAATATTCATTAATTTACTTGAGGCCCAATAAATCCAAGGGAAAGGAAGAATCCAACACAGCATTAAGAATGCCAAGTGTGGCTACCAAAAAAGAAAATTACAGGCCAATATCTTTGATGAATATAAATACAAATATTCTCAACAAAATATTAGCAAACCGAATCCAACAACACATAAAAAAGATCATGACCAAGTTGGATTCCTCCCAGGGTCACAAGGATGGTTCAACATACACAAATCAATGTGATATACCACATCAACTAAAGAAAAGACAAGAACCACACGATCATCTCAATAGATGCAGAAAATGCATCTGACAAAATTCAACATCCATTCATGATAAAAACTCTCACCAAAGTAGGTATAGAGGGAACATATCTCAACATAATAAAAGCTATTTATGAGACCCACAGCCAACATAAAACTCGATAGTGAAAAGCTGAAAACCTTCCTGATAAAATCTGAAACAAGACAAGGATCCCCACTTTCACCACTTCCTTTCAACATAGTAATGGTAGTTCTAGCCACAGCAATCAGACAAGAAATAAAAGGTATCCAAATTGGAAAGGAAGAGGTAAAATTGTCATTATACACTGATGACATGATACTATATACAGAAAACTCTGAGGACTCCACACAAAAGCTACTAGAACTAATCAACAAATTCAGCAAGGTAGCAGGATACAAGATTAACATACAGAAATCACTTGCATTTTTTTTTTTTTTTTTTTTTTTTGCAGTACACAGGCCTCTCACTGCCATGGCCTCTCCCATTATGGAGCACAGGCTCTGGACGCAAAGGCCCAGCAGCCATGGCTCACGGGCCCAGCCGCTCCGCGGCATGTGGGATCTTCCCGGACCGGGGCACGAACCCATGTCCCCTGCATTGGCAGGCGGACTCCCAACCACTGCACCACCAGGGAAGCCCCAGTGGCATTTCTTTACACTAACATTGAAGTATCCGAAAGGGAAAGTAAAAAAAAAAAGAAAAAAAAAATCCCTTTTAAAATCACATCAGAAAAATAAAATACTTAGGGATAAACCTGACCAAGGAGGTAAAAGACTTATATATTGAGAACTATAAAACATTGATAGGGCTTCCCTGGTGGCGCAGTGGTTGAGAGTCCGCCTGCTGATGCAGGGTACACGGGTTCGTGCCCCGATCCAGGAAGATCCCACATGCCGCGGAGCGGCTGGGCCTGCACGTCCGGAGCCTGGGCTCCGCAACGGGAGAGGCCACAACAGTGAGAGGCCCGCGTACCGCAAAAAAAAAAAAAAGAAAAAAAAAAACATTGATAAAGGAAATTGAAGATGATATAAAGAAATGGAAAGATATCCCACACTCTTAGATTGGAAGAAAGTTGTTAAAATGGCCATACTGCCCAAAGCAATCTACAGTTAGTCCCCTACATATGAACGAGTTCCATTCCAAGAGCACATTCATAAGTCTAATTTGTTCATAAGTCCAACAAAGCCTAGGTACCCAACTAACACAATTGGCTATATAGTACTGTACTGTAATAGGTTTATAATACTTTTCACACAAATGATACATAAAAAACAAACAAAAAATAAAACATTTTTAATCTTACAGTACAGTACCTTGAAAAGTACAGTAGTACAGTACAACAGCTGGCACTTCTTAGCAGTACCAGCTACATCATCACTGCTTTCATGCTTTCTTCCAGACATCCTGGGCCTGAAATAAAGATACTGTACTACTGTGCTCTATACAGTACTGTAAAGTACACAAAAGCACAACCACTTGTAGAGGATGCACACACGTGACAATGTACTCCAGACACATGAACTAACTTATGAGATTGGACGTGTGAACGTACATTCGCATCTTTGAAAGTTCGCAACTTGAAGGTTCGTATATAGGGGACTTACTGTACAGATTTAATCCGATCCCTATCAAATTACCCATGACATTTTTCACAGAACTAGAACAAAGAATCCTAAAATTCATATGGAACCATAAAAGACCCAGAATTGCCAAAGGAATCCTGAAGAAAAAGAACAAAGCAGGAGGCATAACCCTCCCAGACTTCAAATAATACTACAAAGCTACAGTAATCAAAACAGCACAGTATTGGCACAAAAACAGACATATGGATAAATGGAACAGAATAGACAGCCCAGAAATAAACCTATATGCCTACAGTCAATCTTTGACAAAGGAGGCAAGAATATACAATGGAGAACAGAGTCTCTTCAGCAAGTGATGTTGGGAAAGCTGGACAGCCTCATGTAAATCAATGGAAGTTAAAACACTCCCTCACACCATACACAAAAATAAACTCAAAATGGCTTAAAGACATGACACCATAAAACTCCTAGAAGAGAGCATAGGCAAAACATTGTCTGACATAAATTGTAGCAATGTTTTCTTAGGTCAGTCTCCCAAGGCAATAGAAATAAAAGCAAAATAAAGAAATGGGACCTAATCAAACATAAGCTTTTGGAAAGCAAAGGAAACCGTAAACAAAACGAAATGACAACTTACAGAATGGGAGAAAATATTTGCACACGATGCAACCGATAAGGGCTTAATTTCAAAAATATACAAACAGCTCATATAACTCAATAACAGGCAACCCAATCAAAAAATGGGCAGAAGACCTAAAGATATTTCTCCAAAGAAGACATGTGAATGGCCAATAGCACACGAAAAGATGCTCAGCATTGCTAATTATTAGAGAAATGCAAATCAAAACTACAATGAGGTATCACCACACACCACTCACAACGGCCATCATTAAAAAGTCGACAAATAACAAATACTGTAAAGGGTGTGGGGAAAAGGGAACCCCCCCATACTGTTGGTGGGAAAATAAATCGGTGCAGCCCCTATGGAAAACAGTATGGAGGTTCCTTACAAAGCTAAAAATAGAGTTGCCATATGATCCAGCAATCCTGCTCCTGGGAATATATCCAGAGAAAACTAATTTTAAAAGATACGTGCACCTCAGTGTTCATAGCGGCACTATTTACAATAGCCAAGATGTGGAAGCAACCTAAATGTCCGTTGACAGATGAATGGATAAAGAAGATGTGGTAAATATATACAATGGAATACTACTCAGCCATAAATAAGAATGAAAAAATGCCATTTGCAGCAACATGGATGGACCTAGAGATTATACTAAGTGAAGTAAGTCCTGGATGGACCTAGAGATTATACTAAGTGAAGTAAGTCAGACAAAGACAAATGTTATATGATATCACTTATATGTGGAATCTAAAATATGACACAGGGACTTCCCTGGCAGTCCAGTGGTTAAGACTCCACAGTTCCACTGCACGGGGCATGGGTTTGATCCCTGGTCAGGGAACTAAGATCCTGCATGCCTCCCACATGCCGTGTGGTGCGGCCAAAAAGTAAAACAATAATAACAATAATAATAATAAAATAAGCTATAAGGAATATAGCCAATATTTAAAAAAAGAAGAGGGAATTCCCTGGCAGTGCAGTGGTTAGGACTATGCAATTCCACTGCAGGGGTCACAGGTTTGATCTCTGGTTGGGAAACTAAGATCCTGCATGCCGCGCAGCGCAGCCAAAAAAATAAAAATTAAAAAAAAGACACAAATGAACTTATCTACGAAACAGAAACAGACTCACAGACATAGAAAACAAAGTTATGGTTACCAAAGGGGAAAGGGGTGAGGAAGAGATAAATTAGGAGTTTTGGATTAGCAGATATACACTACTATATATAAAATAAACAACGTCCTACTGTATAGCACAGGGAACTATATTCAATATCCTGTAATAAACCATATTAGAAAAGAAAAGTATATAGCCGAATCACTTTGCTGTACACCAGAAACTAACCCAACATTATAAATCAACTACAATAAAAAAAAATTTATTTTAAAAGAACGCTCAGTGTTGGATTTGTTTGATAAAAATGCAAAATATTTCTAGAAAGATGTGTACAATATGCAATACATGCATAAATTAATGGCTAGTTTCCTGGTCATCTGTTTGGGGAACAAATAAAGACAGAAAACCTCAATCTCTCATGTTGCAGCCTCTAGTCCTACTACCTACAATAACTGCTTCCACCTGATCCCCGAGCATTTACTTTGCACACCTGTGACACCACGAGATAGCCTTCCAACTCACAGCTGCCAACTTCCCAGATGTTTGTCATTTTATATTTTGCTGCTGGTTTGCCAAGATCCCCTATCATTATTCAAATGACTGCAATACACAAACTTTGATGATGCTCTCTGAAAAGAAGCATCTTGCTCTTAGAGCTCTTTCAAAGAGCCCAGTATCACAATTCATATTTGAGCATTTATTTTCACAACCTTTGATGGATAAACCATCTTCCTAAAGTTATGTTTTGGTTTCTCTTTACAATCCAAAAATCTTTGAAGAGGCATGCATGAAAATCCAGGAGTAAAATTATAACAGCCAACGATCATCTGCCTTTAAAATGCTATTTTCACAAAGCTAAATTTATCAGATGGCTTCCAATGTTTTCCGTGGGGAGCAAAACAACTGTCAATTGAAGAGCAGTTGGTGTGGCTTTTCCCCTATTATAGCGTCCGATGGAACTAGAAGTCTTAGCAAATTAAACACTATGAAACAAGAAAGAAGGAAGAATTGTGACCGCCCCCATCAAAGTTCCTCAGCTTCATTCAAACAGGACTTCACGCGTAAGTCTTTGCACAGCACACCACTTCCTTCTCCTTTCCTCTGAGCGTGGATGCTGGATGTTCAAAACATCACAGCATAGCAACAGCCCAGAAAAATTACTGTGGTTATGTGGTTAGGGCAGAATTCAAAAGTTTTTAGCCGCAGGATCTAATTCAACAAAATAATTTCTACATGAATTCAAGAACTTTCCCCTTTGGTTATGGAATGAAGGCTCAAGATCATCAGCCAATAACTATTATCCAGTGCCCCTAGGCTCTCAAACACTGCGGCTGACACATGGAAAAATAAAAGAGAGAACTTGCAATCTGTGACCTGAGGCAGTTATTTTAAACATGGGCTCACTAAAGCTTACCAAAATATTGGCATAAGCAAAGGAGAACCAATATTGCTACAGAACAAGTATAGTAATAATAGACTACTAATCACAATGAACAGGAATAGGCTGCTGTACCTAATGCAGTTTTCTATTCCAGGGAACATTAACCAAAACATTTTTTCCTTTTTATGGTTCCAATATTGTTGCTAGCACATGGTGGTACTGGGTTTTGTGCACTGGCTTGCTCCATTCTGCTCCAATTCCATTCTGGGCCTTCCTGGCTCACAGAGACTTGAAAGCCACAAGGTCTATTTTCCAGATCTCTTACAACTAAAATTGTGGATGAGATTCAGATTCTGCATAACAGATGCATGCATCCAATGCTTGGATTTGGAACCAAGTGCTGTAGCAACAGAGGCCAGGTGCAAGGAATTCATTCTTGTGGATGCAGATCATAACTGAGGTGGCCTGGTTCCAATGCCAGCAGCTGAGGCTGTAGTTTCCTGACTTAGCAGAAGTGGCTTCCCTATCACAGCAGAGGCAGTGGCTCCCACATCAGCACTTTAGTGGTAGTGGTCCACTCAAAAAACACCTTTCGGTTTATGGCAGGAGGAGCAGTGCCCCTGGAGACTCAGTTCTGCGGTTTGCTTTCAAAGTGGGTTCTGGCAGTCTACCTCTCCTCAGCCCTTCCAACTATATTGCTACTTTATACCCATTATTATTCCCTTTCCACTCAACCCAGCTATAATTGATTCTATCTCTGTAACTAATTTCCAAATATAATAGATATTTACTTCCCTGCCTTAATACAGTAATAATATATATGCTTGATGAGTAAGTGCCTTAAAAATCTTCAAAATCAATGGATGTGTGGACACAGCGAGGGAAGGGGAGGGTGGGATGAATTGGGAGATTGGGTTTGACATAAACACACTACCATGTGTAAAATAGCTAACCAGTGGGAACCTGCTGTATAGCACAGGGAGCTCAGCTCGGTGCTCTGTGACGACCTAGATGGGCAGGATGGGGGGTGGGGATGGGAGGGAGGTCCAAGAGGGAGGGGATGTATGTATACATACAGCTGATTCACTTCATTGTACAGCAGAAACTAACACAACATTGTAAAGCAATTATACTCCAACTTATAAATAAAAATTTTAAAAAGGCACAAAAAAATCTTCAAAATCATTGTGAAGAAAATAAAAGTGTTATTCAAATGAAATTAATGAATGCCAAATCACTTTGAACTTCCAGGAGTGACAATTTCATGTCAACAAATATCTCCTGTCACACTGTCATAGCAAGTAAAATAGTATAGGTATAGAGAAATAAGCAAATGAAGAGAATACTGAAAGCATAACCTCTAATTAAATCAATAAATATGGCTGCATGAGTTTTAATATTGGTAGTGGGTGTAATATTTGGTAGTGGGTTTAATATTTCAATAGTTGCTGGTAGAGACTCCAGCAACTTTCCAGGAAAAGACAATGTGGACTTGGCCTGGGGTGGTAAGAAGGGGATGGTGAGTAGAGCAAAGATGGTGAGTGTTATAGTTTGGGTTCCCCCAGAAGCACACCTTGAGAGGACAGTTTGAATGCAAGTAGTTTTGTAAGAGGTAAAAATCTGTAGGGGAGCAAGGAAGTGTATTAGTTTTCTATTGCTGTTGTAACAAATGTGATGGCTTAAAAAAACACAAACTTGGACTTCCCTGGTGGCGCAGTGGTTGGGAATCCGCCTGCCAGGGCAGGGGACGTGGGATTGAGCCCTGGTCCAGGAGGATCACACATGCCATGGAGCAGCTGGGCCCATGCACCACAACTGCACCTGCGCTCTAGAGCCCACGAGCCACAACTACTGAGTCCGTGTGCCACAGCTACTGAGGCCCGCATGCCTAGAACCCATGGCTCCCCAACAGAGAGAGGACACCTCAATGAGGCCCGTGAACCACAATGAGGAGTAGCCCCCACTCGCCACAACTGGAGGAAGCCCGTGCGCAGCAACAAGGACCCAACACAGCCAAAAATAAATAAATATAAATATATGTAAATAAATAAATAAAGTTAAAAAAAACACACAAACTTATTCTCTTACAGTTCTGGAGGCAAGAAGTTCAAAATAAGTTTCACTGGGCTAACGTCAAGGTGCCACAGGGCCGATTCCTTCTGGAGGCTCCAGGGAGAATCCATTCCTTTTCTTCATCCAGCCTTCTAGTGGACGTCAGTATTCCTTGGCTTCTGGCCTCTTCCTGAATCTTCAAAATGCATCACCCAATCTCTGCTTCCATTATCACACTGTCTCCTGCTCTCACTCTGACTCCTCCAGAATCCCTCTTAATAAGGACTCATGTGACATTACAAGAAGAGAAAATTACAGACCAATATCTCTGATGAACACAGATGAAAAGATCCTCAACAAAATATTAGCAAACCAAACTCAACAGTACATTCAAAGGATCATATACCATGATCAAGTGGGATTTATCCGTGGGATGCAAGAATGGTTCAACATACACAAATCAATAAATGTGATACACCACATTAACAAAATGAAGGGAAAAAATCTTATTATTGTCTCAGTAGATGCAGAAAAATCATTTGGCAAAATTCAACATCCTTTCATAATAAAAATTCTCAATAAATTAGGTACAGAATGAATTGTACCTCAACATAATAAAGGTCATATATGACAAGCCCACAGTTAACATCATACTGAATGGTGAAAAGCTGAAAGCTTTTCTTCTAAGATCAGGAACAAGACTAGGATGCCCACTCTCTCCACTTTTATGCAACATAGTACTTAAAGTCCTAGCCAGAGCCATTAGACAAGAAAAAGAAATGGAAGGCATCCAAACAGGAAAGGAAGAAGTAAAACTGTCTCTGTCTGCAGATGACATGATCTGAAATATATAAAATTGTATAGACTCTACCAAAAGAACTGTTACAACTAATAAACAAAGTTGCAGGAGGCAAAATCAACACTCAAAAATAAATTGTATTTCTGTACACTAACAATGAGAAATCAAACAGAATATCAAGAAAACATACAAAACAAAATAAAATCCACTTAGAGGAGCAATCAAGATGACAGTCGTAGGACATGAAGCTCACCTTCTCCCACAAATACATCAAAATACATCTACATGTGGAATGATTCTCACAGAATATCTACTGAATGCTGGAAGAAGACCTCAGACTTCTGAAAGGGCAAGAAAATCTCCACGTAACCAGGTAGGACAGAAGAAAAAAGAGAGAAAAAAAGTGAGAAAGGAATCGGGACAGTACATACACCCCTGGGAGGGAGCTGTGAAAGAGGAAAGTTTCCTGCACCCCGGGAAGTCCCATCACCGGAGGAGAGATCAGCTGGGACAGAGGGGGAGCTTTGGAGCCTCAGAGAAGAGTGCAGCAACCGGTTTGCAGCAGCTAGGATGGAGAGAGACCTGCAGAGACTGTGAGTGCCACCGCTCTGCACTCCCCAGCCTGAGACGTGTATCCGCCAGTGCAAGCAGGGGCTGGGTGTGGAAGCTCGGGCTTCGGAGATCAGACCTGGGGAGAGGAATGGGGTGGGCTGCACAGAAACAGACTGAAGGGGCTGGAGTCTGGTGCAGCCGAACCTGAGGGTTTACGTGGAGGAAGCCTGGGCCGCCTTAGAGGCCAGGTGCCATTGTGGGGGCAATGCATGCAGAGAGGGGTGGGACCTGCCATTACACCCTTTTTCCCTGTGTGAGCTCTCAGTCAACAGGACACCACTTACACGAGCTCCAGGAGTGGTTGTAAGCCACCACCACCACCACCCCCTCATCTTCAGGAGCAGTCTCAAGCTGCCTCTATTCCCATCATGTGCTTCAGGGGTACGCATGAGCCAACACACCACCAAGAACCTCATGACTGGGCACCAGTCGCTGCATCTGCACACCCCGTATCAAGGGGATAACAGCCAGCACACACTGAGGAAAGAGGCAACAGGCATCCATACTAAAAAGAGCCCATGCACCAAAAATATTAAACTCACACAAGCTACACAGGGACACTCCCACATATAAATAGCCCTCCAAGACCCCAGTAGATAACTGTGTCTCCTAAACTCACAGAATAAGAGAAATAGAAGTAAAATGAAGAAGCAGAGGAATCACTCCCAGTTAAAAGACCAAGAGAATTCCCCTGAAAGAACAAACAATGAAACATACCTCTTCAGTCTAATAGACACCAATTTCAAAAAGGAGATAATGAGGGCTTCCCTGGTGGCACAGTGGTTGAGAGTCCACCTGCCAATGCAGGGGACACGGCTTTGTGCCCCGGTCTGGGAAGATCCCACATGCCGCAGAGCAGTTGGGCCTGTGAGCCATGGCTGCTGAGCCTGCGCGTCCAGAGCCTGTGCTCCGCAACGGAGAGGCCACAACAGTGAGAGGCCTGTGTACCGCAAAAATAAAATAAAAAATTAAAAGGAGATAATGAAAATATTGAAGGAATTAAGAAAGGCTATTGACAGTAATTCAGAGTACCATAAAAAGGAACTAGAAACTATAAAGAGGAACCAAGAAAAATCAGAAAACTCATCTGCTGAGACAAAAAGTGAACTAAAGGCAATGAATAGCAGAATAAATAATGCAGAAGAAGGGAGAATTCCCTGGTGGTCCAGTGGTGAGGACCCCGCAACTTCACTGCCAAGGGCATGGGTTCAATCCCTGGTCAGGGAACTAAGACCCCCACAGCTGTGTGGCATGGCCAAAAAAACCCAAAACAAAATAAATAATGCAGAAGAACAAATAAGTGACCTGGAAGATAGAATAATGGAAATCAGCCAATCAGGACAGCAGATAGAAAGCCAAATGAAAAAGAAATAAAACATAAGAGACGTATGGGATAATATAAAGCATGTCAACCTATGCATAATAGGGATTCCAGAAGGGGAAGAAAGAGAAAAGGGGATTGAAAATGTATTTGAAGAAATTACAGCTGAAAACTTTCCAAACCTAAATAAGGAAACAGACATCCAGGTGCAGGGAGCACAGAGCATCCCAAACAAGGTAAACCCAAACAGACCTACACAAAGACATACTACAATAAAAATGGCAAAAGTTAAAGAGAGGATGCTAAAAGCAGCAAGAAAAAAAAGAGCTAATTACAAGGGAACCCCCAAATAAAGCTATCAGTTGATTTCTCTACAGAAATGTTGCAGGCCAGAAGGGAGTGGCAAGAGACATTCAAAGTCCTGAAAGGGAAAAATCTGCAACCTAGGATACTCTACCCAGCAAGATTATCATTTAGAATAGACGGAGAGAGAAAGAATTTCTCAGACAAGTGAAAAACTAAAAGAATACAGCAATACTAAGCCTATCCTAAACGAAATGTTGAAAGGTCTTCTCTAAATAGAAAAGAAGTAAGAATATATAGGAAAGAGAGAATCACAATTGGAAAGCACATCACCTAAATAAGCCAGTACCCAGATTTTAAAAAATCAAAAAATTTCTGTGAAAGTGATGATAACCACCATGAACAGCAAAAGGATGAACGTGAAGATGTAAAAGAGGACATCAAAATCATAAAATGTGGGGGAGAAGCATAAGAAAACGTAGTTGTTGTTGTTTGTTTTTTCATTTCCTAGAATGTGTTTGAGCATAAATGACTACCAGTCGAAGGGAAGTAGATATAGGATGGGGTTAACATACTTGAAAAACAGGGTAACCACAAATCAAAAACATAGAATAGATTCACAAAAACCAACAAGAAGAGAACATAAATATAATATAAAATAAAATCATCACACCACAAAAGGAAAAAGAAAAAGGGACAAAGAAGAAATATAAAATCCAGGGGGAAACGAGGTTAAAATGGCAATAAATACATATCTATCAATAATTACCTTAAATGTCAATGAACTAAATGCTCCAATCAAAAGACACAGAGTGGTGGATTGGATAAAAAACAAGAGCCTATAATATGCTGCCTACAAGAGACCCACTTTAGGGCAAAGGACACACATAGATTGAAAGTGAGGGGATAGAAGAAGATATTTCATGGAAACAGAAATGAAAAGAAAGCGGGGGTCGCAATACTCCTATCAGACAAAACAGACTTTGAAACAAAGGTCATAAACAAAGATAAAAAAGGACACTATATGACGATAAAAGGATCAACACAAGAAGAGGATTTTACAGTCATCAACATATATGCACCTAATATAGGAGCACCCAAATACATAAAACAAATACTAACAGACATAAAGGGAGAAACTGATAAGAATACAATAATAGTAGGAGAATTTAACACCCCACTCACATCAATGGACAGATCTTCTAGACAGAAAATCAATAAGGAAACAGAGATCCTAAATGATACAATCAAACAGTAAGACTTAATTGATATTTCCAGGACATTACATCCAAAAAAAATTAAAAACCAGAATACACATTCTTTTCAAGTGTACATGGAACATTCTCTAGGACTGACCACATACTAGGGCACAAAACAAGCCTCAACAAATTTAAGAGTATAGAATTATCTCAAGCGTCTTTTCTGACCACAACAGCATGACACTAGACATCAACCACAGAAAAAGAAATGAAGGAACAAAAAAAGAGATTACATGGAGACTAAATAATATGCTATTAAAAAACCAATGGGTCAATGATGAAATCAAAGAGGAAATTTGAAAATACCTTGAGACAAATGACAATGAAAACACAACCATAACAAAATCTATGGGATGCAGTAAAAGCAGTTCTTAGAAGGAAGTTCATAGCGATACAGGCCTTCTTCAAAAAAACAAGAAAAATCTCAAATAAAACAACATAACTTACAACTTAAAAGAATTAGAGAAAGAAGAACAAACAAAACCTAAAGTCAGCAGAAGGAAGGAAATAATAAAGATCAGGGAGGAAATAAATAAAACAGAGACTGAAAAAATAGAAAAAATCAATAAAACCAAGAGTTGGTTCTTTGAAAGGATAAACAAGACTGACAAACCTCTGGCAAGGCTCACCGAGAAAAGAGAGAGAACCCAAATAAACAAAATATAAAATGAAAAAGGAGACACAACAACTGATACCACAGAATACAAAAAACCATAAGGGATTACTATGAACAATTATATGCCAACAAATTCAACAACCTAGAAGAAATGGACAGCTTTCTAGACAAATACAGCCCACCAAAACTGAATCAAGAAGAAATAGATAATTTGAACTGACTCATCACTAGAGGTGAGAGAGAATCTGTAATTTAAAAAAAAAAAAAAAGAAAAACTCCCTACAAACAAAAGTCCACGACCAGATGGCTTCACAGGTGAATTCTACCAAACATATAAAGAAATACTTATACTGATCCTTCTCAAACTTTTCCAAAAACTTGAGGAGGGAACACTCCCAAAGACATTCTATGAAGCCACCATCACCCTAATACCAAAGCCAGACAAAGATACCACCAAAACAAATTACAGACCAGTATCTTTGATGAATATAGAATTTTCAAAAATTCTCAACAAAACAGTAGCAAACCAAATCCAACAACACATTAAAAAGATCATATACCACCACCAAGTGGAATTCATCCCCAATTAACGAGGATAGTTCTACATACACAAATCAATGTGATAACACCACATAAACAAAAGACAAAAACCACATGATCATCACAATAGATGCAGAAAAAGCATTTGACAAAATTCAACATCCATTCATGATAAAAACGCTTATCAAAGTGGGTATAGAGGGAACATATCCCAACATAATAAAAGCTATATGTGACAAATCCACAGCCAATGTAATACTCAATGGTGAAAAGCTGAAAGCCTTCCCACTAAAAGCTGCAACAAGACAAGGATGCCCACTCTCACCTC
The DNA here is from genome assembly GCF_039906515.1 of Pseudorca crassidens. Taxonomy (NCBI): domain Eukaryota; kingdom Metazoa; phylum Chordata; class Mammalia; order Artiodactyla; family Delphinidae; genus Pseudorca; species Pseudorca crassidens. Next base: position 120,558,754 of record NC_090317.1, on the reverse strand, counting down.
TTCTGTTCAACATAGGATTGGAAGTCCTAGCCACAGTAATCAGACAAGAAAAGCAAATAAAACGTATCCAAATTGGAAGGGAAGAGGTAAAATTGTCATTATATGCAGATGACATGATTCTATATATAGAAAACCCTAAGGACTCCACACAAGAACTACTAGAACTGATCAACGAATTCAGCAACGTAGCAGGATACAAGATTAACATACAGAAATCTGTTGCATTTCTTTACACTAAAAATGAAATATCAGAAAGGGAATGTAAAAAAAAATACCTTTCAAAATCACACCCCCCAAAATAAAATACTTAGGAATAAACCTGACCAAGGACGTGAAAGACTTATACTCTGAGAACTATAAAACATTAATAAAGGAAATTGAAGATGATTCAAAGAAATGGAAAGATATCCCATGCTCTTGGATTGGAAGAATTAATATTGCTAAAATGTCAATACTACCCAAAGCAATCTACAGATTTAATGCAATCCCTATCAAATTACCCATGACATTTTTCACAGAACTAGAACACATAATCCTAAAATTTATATGGAACAATAAGAGACCCAGATTTGCCAAAGGAATCCTGAAGAAAAGAACAAAGCAGGAGACATAACCCTCCCAGACTTGAGACAATACTACAAAGCTACAGTAATCAAAACAGCATGGTATTGGCACAAAAACAGACATATGGATCAATGGAACAGAATAGAGAGCCCAGAAGTAAACCCACACACCTACAGTCAATTAATCTTCAACAGAGGAGGCAAGAATATACAATGGAGAGATGACAGTTTCTTCAGCAAGTGTTGCTGGGAAAGCTGGACAGCCACATGTAAATCAATGAAGTTAGAACACACCCTCTCACCATACACAAAAATAAACTCAAAATGGCTTAAAGACTTAAACATACAACATGACACTATAAAACTCCTAGAAGAGATCATAGGCAAAACATTCTCTGACATAAATCATAGCAATGTTTTCTTAGGTCAGTCTCCCAACGCAATAGAAATAAAAACAAAAATAAACAAATGGGACCTAATCAAACTTACAAGCTTTTGCACAGCAAAGTAAACCATAAAAAAAAAAAAAAAGACAACCTACAGAATGGGAGAAAATATTTGCAAACAATGTGCCCGATAAGGGCTTAATTTTCAAAACATATGAACAGTTCATGCAACTTAACAACAAAAAAACAAACAACCCAATAGGAAAATGGTCAGAAGACCGTAAAAGACATTTCTCCAAAGGAGAAATACAAGTGGCCAATAGGCACATGAAAAGATGCTCAACATTGCTAATTATAGGGAAATGCAAATCAAAATTACAGTGAGGTACCACCTCACACTGGTCAGAATGGCCATCATTAAAAACGCTACAAATAACAAATGCTGTAGAGGATGTGGAGAAAAGGGAACCCTCCTATACTGCTGAAGGGAATGTAAATTGGTACAGCCACTATGGAAAATAGTATGGAGGTTCCTCAGAAAACTAAAACTAGAGCTACCATATGATCCAGCAATCCCACTCCTGGGCATACATCCAGACAAAACTCTAATCCAGAAAGACACATGCACCCCTATGTTCATAGCAGCACTATTTATACTAGCCAAGACATGGAAGCAACCTAAATGTCCATCGACAGAGGAATGGATAAAGAAGATATGGTACCTATGTACAATGGAATACTACTCAGACATAAAAAAGAAAGAAAGAATACCATTTGCAGCAACATGGATGCAACTAGAGATTATCATACTAAGGGAAGTAAGTCAGAAAGAGAAAGACAAATACCATATGATATCACTTATATGTAGAATCTAAAATATGACACAAATGAACCTATCTATGAAACAGAAACAGACTCAACGACATAGAGGACAGACTTCTGGTTGCCAAGGGAGGGTGGGGTGGAGTGGGAGGTTGGGGTTAGGAGATGTAAGCTATTGTATATGGAATGGATAAACAACAAGGTCCTACTGTAGAGTATAGAGAACTGTATTCATATCCTATGATAAACCATAATGGAAAAGAATATTAAAAAAAGAATGTATATATAACTGAATCACTTTGATATATAGCGGAAATTAACACAACATTGTAAATCAACTATACTTCAATAAAAAATATAAAAAATAAAGCCCACTTAGAATTATTTACATTGATAAGAAAATTCAGTAAAGTAGCTACACACAAGGTAAATATACAGAAATTAATAGTTTTCCTTCCCCAAAGTAGCCAAATAGAATAAATACTTGAAAAACAGATCATACCCACAAGAGCAACAAAAACATGAACTACCCATTTATTTAATATGCAGAACCCCAGTGATTGAAAACTATGAAATCTGGGACTTCCCTGGTGGCACAGTGGTTAAGAATCCACCTGCCAATGCAGGGGACACGGATTCAAACCTTGGTCCAGGAAGATACCACATGCTGCAGAGCAACTAAGCCCGTGCACCACAACTACTGAGCCTGTGCTCTAGAGCCTGCGAGACACAACTACTGAAGCCCACGCACCTAGAGCCCGTGCTCCGCAACAGGAGAAGCCACCACAATGAGAAGCCCACGTACAGCAACGAAGAATAGCCCCCCGCTTGCTGCAACTAGAGAAAGCCTGTGCGCAGCAACAAAGACCCAACACAGCCAAAAATAAATAAATAAATATATTAAAAATAAATAAAAGTTATAAAAAATATAAAATTTTATTAAGACATATAAAGACGGAGTTAAATGTATAGAATTGTGCCATACTCCTGGCTGTCACTGACAGAATGTCATTGTCAATTCTTCCTAAAATGATTTACATATAATGCAATTCCAATCAAAAATATTTTAAAATTAAAAAATGGAATTATCTCAAAAATGTGTGTTATGATCCGATCTTTTACTCTAACCATCCTTGTAATTTCAAGTAAGGTGAAAAAGAGAAAGATTTGGCCTATGACAGCATCAATGAGATTAGAGGAATATCCTGCACTTTGGAAGAACACAGGTGTTCCAGAATCAGGACGCATGTTCATGTGTCCCATCCTGTCTCAAGCAAGGCTACTGCTCTTCAGTCCGTACTTCTTCTAGAATAGAGTTACCTGGTGATTACTTCCATCAACTTTTTTCCCTTCTCAACTAGTTGAAATTTAATATTTATGTACATCTGAATATTTGCCTGCTTATCTACTGATTATGGACATGGTGGATGACCCCAAGGCCCAATATATCTAAAATAGTCCAGATTCTTCATATGCTGAAGATCATGAGATGCCAAGAGCGCCCAAAGATGGGAGATGAGTTGAATCACCATTTGCAGCATCAGGTGACTTATCGCAGCCCCTACAGGGTTCCTCCAGCCCCACTGTTATGCACTGTGAAGAAGCTTAATGGTAGGCTGCTTTAGAAGATTCTCGAGCACTCACTAAGCCTCCATAAAGGACTCACACCCTGGAGACAGGATTCAATTATTATGTGGGTCCTATGCAGCCCACTGGTTGCGTGAGGGTCCTAATCCTCCCATGGAATTGGTCCTTGTCCTCCTTTCATTATCCCAGGACTCCAATGTTCCTGGGAATGAGGTCATTCAGGACTCATGGGTCCCTCAATATGTGACTCCAAGACCCCCAGGGCATAGTTCTTATCTCCATGGTCAAAGCCAGGCTGCGGGTAAGTCTGGCACTGTGGCTAGCACGAAGAGGGACCGAGCAAAGGAACTGGAAGCTGCACATTTTCAAATGGCACTGAGGAGAACTTGGTCCCATGGACACACCTAATTCCAAGGGGATCTCGGAGTGTAGATTCTACCACCTGGGAGAAGAGGAGAATGGGTTCAGGGGGCAACAAGCTGCCTTTCAAAACCCCTCTGTTAATCTCTGCATGGATCAGAGCAGCAAAGGGGCACAGGCTTAAACATTTCCAAACAAGGGGCAGAGCTCCTGCCCCATCATTTGCACACTGGGTGCCTGCATTTTAAAAGCACCTCCCCAGGGACTTCCCTGGTGGTACAGTGGTTAAGAATCTGCCTGCCAATGCAGGGGGCACGGGAGGGGGGAAGATCCCACACGGGTGGAGCAACTAAGCCCGTGCACCAAAACTAATGGGCCTGCACTCTAGAGCCCGCTCGCCACAACTACTGAGCCCGTGTGTCACAACTACTGAAGCCCGCATGCCTGGAGCCCATGCTCCGCAACAAGACAAGCCACCACAATGAGAAGCCCGCGCATCGCAGTGAAAAGTAGCCCCTGCTCGCCACAACTAGAGAAAGCCTGCGCACAGCAATGAAGACTCAACGCAGCCAAAAAAAAAAAAAAAGGACTTCCCCTTTGAAAGTATTAGCCTGTCACAGTGTCATGCTTTCCCAGATGCACTGCTGAGCAAAGCCTCAAGCTACATGACAGAATGTGCTAACAAAATCTCAGGCATCTGGGGAAGGACCTTTACCCAACACACAAATTTAGCAAATTCCCTTCTAGGTTTGGCTAAGTAACTTTCTCCCTCTTGCTTTTTATATTTCCCTCATGGTTCAAAACAAATCACTAGGGGAAGGACTTGTCAGTTTTTAACCAATCAAGTCCAAAATGGCTTCCTAAATGTATTTTTCTCTGGCTTTGTGTTCTTCATTTATCACGTGCTTTGACGTTGTTACACCCAAGGCCATCTTCCAGTCCCACTTTTGCCGAAAATGAATCACATTTATTTCTAACCAAGACACCCTTGGGGGAAAGGGAGAGAAGAATGTACTTGGTTTCCTTAAGTATAGAGCCAAGAAATGCAATATCCCTCCTCAGTTTTTGGAAGCTCTTTCCTGAGGCCATAATATATTCCTCCAGATAAGCACAACGAAGAGGTGCTGCAGCAGCAGCAAAGGAGACGTTGTTCAAAAATACCATCTTTTGACTAAAAATATAATCGTCTCGTTACTGACATTGATCAGAATAATCTAAACCACTGCATTTCACATGAAGATTGAAGAATGGTCTAAATGGAGCCTGGCATCAATTCTAAAATGGGCAAGTGGTTGGAAAAACAAAGTGGTCCTTCCTTAGGCAGCCGAGTCTCCGCTGCTGCTGACTTATCCGTGTTGAATAACACCTTAAAACGGATGAACCGTCATGAATAAAGAGGTTTCTTTGTGGCTGCCTTTCTATAAACCACACACCACTTCTGTTTACTTTTACTAAAGAATGAGATGAATGTAAGTTGAAGAGTGTAGCAAATGAAGTGGCTGTTAACAGATATGTTTAAGGGATAAATCTTTAAAAAAAAAATCACGTTGCTTTTTATAGTGGTAGAAAAGGATAACAGATGCTAGCAGTGCCACCAGAGGCAATTTATCTGGATCTCAGAAAGACAGTTGATGACCTTTGGTACAGTACACTAATAAATAAGATTAAGGAATTTAAATCCTGAATTAAAAATCAGTGTTAACATCCATACATGGAAATTATCCTAGCTGGAGTTTGAGATGCAATATTTTAAAGGCAATGGTACCAAATATGTCATACTAACTAGGATAGAAAGAAATTCCTGCTATTTACTTAGGTAAGATAAGCTATCAAGTAAAAATTCTATTCTAAACAAGAAAATTCTTTTAGGGAAAAAAATGTATGTTTCCCTATATAAGGCTAAACATAGACTCTAAGTCTAATAATATTTTAAAGTTTAATGTGCGGCCTTCCGTGGTGGCGCAGTGGTTAAGAATCCACCTGCCAATGCAGGGAACATGGGTTCGAGCCCTGGTCCAGGAAGATCCTACGTGCCGTGGAGCAACTAAGCCCGTGCGCCACAACTACTGAGCCTGTGCTCTAGAGCCCACAAGTCACAACTACTGAGCCTGCGTGCCACAACTACTGAAGCCCGCACGCCTAGCGTCCCTGCTCCGCAACAAGAGAAGCCACTGCAATGAGAAGCCCGCGCACCGCAACAAAGAGTAGCCCCCACTCATCGCAACTAAAGAAAGACCACACGCAGCAATGAGGACCCAACGCAGCCAAAAATAAATAAATAATAAATAAATAAAATAAAGTTTAATGTATAGTCATTTCTCTTTTATAAAAGGAAATCACTCTTGCCTGTCACTGGAAATTGGAATTCCTTAAATTTTTTCTTGGAAATCTGTTTGCAAAAACAATGTGATTCTGAAGTTGCGATACCAAAGGCATGGCAAAGAAGGCTTTTATAACCTGGTTCCAACATGTCTTTCAACATTAATTCCCATCACACCCTGCTGCTACCATGCTTTCTAGGCTCTAATTATTAACGAATAGCCATTCTTTCTGGAACAGGTCATTACTCTCCATCTAATTTTGTCATGTTTTATTCCCTCCACCTAGAATGCCTCCCCTACCTTCCCCACTATTCCCCTGGCATCCTGGCAAAATCTTACTTATCTGGACCTCATTAAGAACCAGTGCGTATGTCTCTTCCTTTATTGAGATGGTCCTTAATGATCCCAAGCAGAGTTGATTCTCCTTTCCTTTGTTCTCTTAACAGTGTATACACCAACTCCAGCCATGGCCACACTCTATTGCCATCTTCCTGTCCAGGGTATGAGGTAGGACAAAGAAATGATCACAAACATCTTTGAATTCCTGGAGTCTTCCCCATAGGCACTGCCCAGTGCATGTGGGATAAAGGAACTTACACGTAATAAGTGCCGTTGGTGCCGTGCCCACAGCCCCTTGGCTCTTACTTTTCAGTGCACATAGGCTCAACTTCCAACTGTGAATGCCTGCAACATTTTGTCAGGGGACTTTCTCTGGCTGCCAAAGCTTGTGCTGCCCATGCTTAGGCTCAAAGTACAGAGCAGGCTACAGATACAGGAGCAGCCTTCAACCACTGGCTGACATGAGTTGGTGGGCAAGACTCCAGCCCTCTCACCCCTTGGGTGGGATGACTCCAACTTCCATAATCTACACTGTCCACCAGAATTCCCCAGACTGGGATTAAGCTCAAATTGCCCTTAATTTAATGTCTTGATACCATACCCTGCAATGAATTCCTTACCTTCCCCATGCTCCTACTGGTGTTTCCTGGGACCGCCTTGCACATTAACTCCTAGCACTCAATCCTTGTCTGCAGGTCTACTTGCTGGGGAACCCAAATTAAGAAAACAAAATACTGAGTTGAACGTGGCACAGAGTTTCAAGAGGCTATCAGTTAAGGTGAGCGTGTCCTTTTAGAGACTGCTTGCTTGAATTTGCCCTTTAGATCAAATGTACCCTTGCAGAGATCACCTACCCTAACACTGGTAGTCTTGACTTCTTCGTTGAAAAAACAGAAAGCTATTACAGCTTTTTGAGCAGAGGAAGAGCATAATATGTGCGGTGTTTTAGGACACTTATTCTGGCAGCAGATGGATGGATAGATGGATGGATAAGCAAGAAGACATCAAGGAAGCTAACAAAGCAGCTGAAACCTGCAAGAGGGCCTTCACCAAACCTGAGCAGGCTGGCACCCTGATCTCAGACTTCCATCCCCCAGAACTATGAGAAATAAATTTCTGTTGTCTCTAGGCCACGCAGTCTACGGTCCTTTGTTATAGCAGGCTGAAAGGACTAAGACATGTACTGTGGTTATGCAAGATAACATCTTTTAAAAAGACTTTTCTTCCCATGATGACATCGTAAGGGAAAACTGGCTGAATGGTACATGGAAACTCTGTACTATTTTTGCAGTTTCTTGTGAGATTATCATACTAAATGAAGTCAGACAGAGAAAGACAAATACCATATGATATCACTTATATGTGGAATCTAAAATATGATACAAATGAACTTCTTTACAAAACAGAAACAGACTCACAGACATAGAAAACAAACTTATGGTTACCAAAGGGGATAGCGGGGAAGGGGGATAAATTAGGAGTTTAAGATTAACATATACACCCTACTATATATAAAATACATAAACAACAAGGACCTACTGTATAGCACAGGGAACTATACGCAAAATTTTGTAATAACCTATATGGGAAAAGAATCTGAAAAAGAATACCTAGGTGTGTTAATGAATATGCTACCCAAAAAAGTTCTTGGTGAAAATGAAAAATGTGTCTTTTGGGACTTCCCTGGTGGCACAGTGGTTAAGAATCCGCCTGCCAATGCAGGGGACACGGGTTCGAGCCATGGTCCGGGAAGATCCCACATGCCGCGCAGCGACTAAGCCTGTGTGCCACAACTACTGAGCCTGCGCTCTATAGTCTGCGAGCCACGACTAAGCCCACACACAACTACTGAGCCCACGTGCTACATCTACTGAAGCCCGTGCACCTAGAGCCCTTGCTCCGCAACAAGAGAAGCCACCGCAATGAGAAGCCCGCGCACCGCAAGGAAGAGTAGCCCCCGCTCACCGCAACTAGAGAAAGCCCGCATGCAGTAATGAAGACCCAAAGCAGCCAAAAAATAAACAAAAAAAAATTTTTTGTTTAATGTGTCTTTTATTTTTACTTAAAACCGAACAAACTTTTTGGCCAACCCAATACATATATAACTGAATCACTTTGCTGCACACATGAAACTAACACAACACTGTAAATCAACTATACTTCAATTTAAAAAAAAGACGTTATCACAGGAAGAAAAGTTTTTTTGTTTTTTTTTTTTTTTTTTTTTTTTGCGGTACGTGGGCCTCTCACTGTTGTGGCCTCTACCGTTGCGGAGCACAGGCTCCGGACGCGCAGGCTCTGCGGCCATAGCTCATGAGCCCAGCCGCTCCATGGCATGTGGGATCTTCCCGGACCGGGGCACGAACCCGCGTACCCTGCATTGGCAGGCAGACTCCCAACCACTGCGCCACCAGGGAAGCCCGGAAAAAAAGTTTTTTTAAAAGATGCTATCATAAGGGGAAACTGGGCGAACGGTACATGGAAACTCTGTACTATTTTTGCAATTTCTTGTGAGTCAAACTACATTATAATAAAACATATACAGAAGTAAATTAATTTTTAAAAACATTTGGGCCAAAGTCTGGACACAAGTGGATAAGTACCAACCACTATGTCCCTTTGCTCAGAGGTCTAAACCTTTCAAGTCCACTCCTTGTCACCGGATGACAGTTCCCCGTACCGCCTACCTTTCCCCTGCGCATCCAAGGCGAAGTGATTTCTGTGTGGCTCTTGTCCACCCTCTGCTACTTGGCTTCTGGAGCAACATCCTTTTCTGTTTAATCCCCAATTCCTCCTAACTGGATCACATCAGCATCAAAGCCCACCTACCACACAGCTCAGAGGAATCCCAAGTCTGCCCACCAGCCTCAGTCCCCCCTGCTAACCCTGGTCAGTGAGCTTTCCCACCACCCCTGCATCTGTATCCATCACTGCTGCAGCTGTCTTACCTTCTCTGGTGAGGAGAGAAGGGGATTCCTATTTTGTATCCTCTTATCTCCTCTCACACACACATCAACTCACCTAGCCAGTCTGGAGGGCCTTTCCTCCATGCAGGAATCTTTTTTTTCCTTTTCTTAGGGATCTGCTTTAGCACTTCAACCAGAATCATCCTTGACCCATCCACGGGAATCATCCATCTCCCCTGCACATCAGGCACCCACACCCAGCAGCCTGAAGCCAAGGTACCCGGGAGACTTTGGGTGATGTGCTTCCCTCCACCACTCAGCATACAGAACCTGGCTCAGAGCAAGAGTGCTTGACTAATTGACAAAAATCATATCCTTCCTTTCAAATATTAAAGCATGTAATCCCCTCATTTTACTTTTTTTTTTTTTTTTTTTTTTGCGGTACGCGGGCCTCTCACTGCTGTGGCCTCTCCCGTTGCGGAGCACAGGCTCCGGACGCGCAGGCTCAGCGGCCATGGCTCACGGGCCCAGCCGCTCCGCGGCATGTGGGATTTTCCCGGACCGGGGCACGAACCTGCGTCCCCTGCATCGGCAGGCGGACTCTCAACCACTGCGCCACCAGGGAAGCCCCCCTCATTTTACTTTCAATCTCATTGTTCTCTCCTCTCGCTTTAGGGTAACCCCTTAACTCAAAAAATTTTTGAAAGAGTTACTTTGGCAAAGCCTGCCATTGCCTAGGCTCTGAAAAACCAACACAACATCGTGCATACTGTATTTCAGTGGATGTGAACATGTCCATCAAGACCCAAGGTCCTGATTAGTCCAACAAATTGCTATAGTATCCATCTAGAAACTGGGTGCAGGATGGAGGATTTCAGAGGTGCGGACATTGGAAATTGGTCTATAAAGCCCAATTAGTCTATAAATGAGCCCCTTGTTCAATTTCTGCTGTCAGTACTGTAAAATCAATTCGGCAGCAGAGCCACAAATACCTACGGGGATTCATGTTACGCTGACGTTTTTTCTGGCATCAGGCCTTCCTGCTGTCGTCAGGTGTCAAGATGCTCTCTGGCTGGGATGGCGTTGGTCCTCTCTGTAACACCCTCCTCTCCCAGCACCTGCGTGATGTTCCTCAGCACTGTCAGTGGGGCTTCAAAGAGTTCCGCTTCCTTTGTCGTGGATGAGGAACTTTGACTCCAAGTCCTTGGAGCTGTTATGAATATTTTATATTTATTTTTATACATATTTACCAAAATACTTCTGTATTTACAAATGTAATATATTTATATTTTATATTAAGCACATTTAGCCTCAGCAGCAACAATCTCAGAATAAATTTTTCCTTGAATCTCAAATTTCTGGTAAATTCATACCCTTTCTATGCTTTTATCTAAGGTTTGAGAGTGAGGTAACTTTTGAAACATTGTTAAGTAGTTTAAAAAAAAAAAGGTTTCTACAATCCAACTATAACTTGGGTAATGTTGAGCCAAAGACTAAGAAATCTAAGTTCTGCTACTAAATTAATTCTCTCCCAGCTCAGTTCATAAGATAAATTGGAACCTGATTGGTATAAGTTTGTTACCCAGATCAGCTATATCATTTGTAGGGCCCAGTGAAAATGAAAATGGGCCCCTTGTTCAAAAATTAAGAATTTCAAGATCCCAACAGCAGAGCATTAAACCAAACATAAAGCGCTCCCGAGCACGGGAGCCTGTACAACTACACAGGTTTGCGTCTCACCACTAAATTCCACTGTTTTCTTGGAAATGGCTTGGAGCCTCAAGGTTGAAAGCCAGCCCCGTGTATCTGAGTTAAGACATCAAAATTTAAACATGCTTGGTGCTTAACCAGACAAGCTGGGGAAGCCAGTGTTTTAGTTAGCCATGTCTGGGAAGCCGTTGATTATAGTTCACCCAAATAGGGATGTGTTTATTTCAGGCTCCAAGAAGTTTGGGAGTAGGTAGCCAGGGCTGGTTCAGCAGCTCACAGATGGCAGGAGAAAACAGGCTCCTTCAGTCTCTCCCATTCTTAGCAACAGGGCTGACACCTCTTAGCATCAGAGGTGTTCCAAGCGGGAAGGAGGAGGCGAAACAGCACAGCAGATTCTGCATATATCTCATTTGGTCAAGACTAACGCATGGGTCCAATATTAGCTGGAAAGGAGGCTGGAGATATGAGTTCTTAGCTTTCCAGTCTCCAGAGTTAGACCACAAGGCTGGAATAGTTGATGCAGAGCTTAGAATACACAGGTTGGAACGTAAGTCGGCCGGAACACAGTATCTGCCACCACTTAGGTGCTCCTTTAGAGCAGTGCTCCTCAAATTCAATGTGCCTATAAGTTACCTGGGAACTTCGTTCAACTGTAGATTCTGAATGAGCAGGTCTGGGGTGAGGCCCGAGATTCTGCCTTTCCCAAGTGATGCCAATGCTTCTGACCCGTGCACCACACTTTGAGCATTGAGTCCCTAGGATACTGAGGGCCGGGAGAAGAAAAAGGAGATAAAAAGGAATAAACCTGAAGTAGAGGAATAGGCATCGATATGCACTCGTAGGAAAAAGGAAACTCAGTTCTCCATAACAGGCAGAGCAGTATGGAAGCCTCCTGACGAGAATGCCCAGATGAACTTCCCAATCAAAGGGACAACTTGTTCCTGTAGGGTACCTGCATCCTGAAACCAATAATGGGACATTTAGGAAAGATTCATTTATATTGATAACGTTGATGGTTTGGAAAAAGATAGCTCAGCCTACCTGAGTGAATTAATAAGCACAGTGACTTTCAAAGCCTGGGTCTGTAAGTAGAGGCATAAAAATAAAAGCATGAAAATGGAAAAAGCTGGAAAGTACAGGTTAACTCTCCAAGCTGAGATTGTCCCAGCAATTATCTTAAGGGTATAAGACTCAAATTGACAGTGTGAATTCAACTCAAACGGACAGGGTGCTTCCAGAGAAGAGAGTTTTGTTTTGTTTTTGATAATTTCAGGTGATGATACCACAGAGTTACCCACGGTCAGCAGTGACAATGAACCATCCAGGATGGTATTATCCATCAGGATTCCATACTTGCAAGGAACAGAAACCAAGTCTGGCTGACTTGAACATAAGGCAACTTACTGGAGGACTATAGATGCTTACAGAAATGATGGGTCTTGGGAATGGACAAGAACCAAAAGAATCCCAGAGGATTAGGAAGCAGAAACCCCAGCCACAGTCTTAGATCAGACAAAGTCTGTTTAGCACACCATTCCTTCCTGCCCTTGAGTTAAAGTCCCAGAAGAGAACTTCCCGTTGGCCAAGCTTAGGTGACGTACTTTTTATTTTGGCTGGGTTGGGTCTTCGTTGCTGTGCGTGGGCTTTCTCTAATTGCGGTGAGCGGGGGCTACTCTTTGTTGTGGTACGCAGGTTTCTCATTGCAGTGGCTTCTCTTGCTGCAGAGCACGGGCTCACGGGCTTCGGTAGTTGTGGCTCGCGGGCTCCAGAGCGCAGGCTCAGTAGTTGTGGAGCACAGGCTTAGTTGCTCCGTGGCATGTGGGATCTTCCTGGACCAGGGATCGAACCCGTGTCCCCTGCATTGGCAAGCGGATTCTTAACCCCTGCACCACCAGGGGAGTCCCTTAGGTGATATACTTTTATCCTGCCAGGTCCTCTTGGCTTCTGTAAAAATTTGTTGGCATTTGGAATTACTCTCCCACCAAGACTACACTATGCAAAAACCTAACTCCCCCAAAAGAAATCCAAATGATACCAGACAGATGAGATGGACGCTGGGCGATCAAAAACAGTAACAAATGCTTGCTCTAAGTGGAAAATACGGTTTCTCTCAAGTACAAACTCCAATTGGTTGGTGGTGGCTGCCTGGAGTATATGCTGAGAAGGTTTCTGAAACCATGTCCAAAGGTGCCGTGACTGATTAGTGGAGTTGACGATCGCCACAGAAAGAGGAAGTAGTAAAGTATGTCCCAGCTCTTTGCCATTTTTTGCATAGCAGACATCTCCCTCCTCCATAAAAGCTTTCTCTCACCATTCCTGCTAGAAATAAACCCTCCCTCTTTGGCTCATATTATATTCCACTCCTGAATAGCTGAGCAAGTACTAGCAACAATCTGAGCCCCTCTGTGCCTCCACTTTTCATGGGTTAATGAAATGTTAATACCCAATTCAAAGGGTGGTTTTGAGTGTTATATACACTAAAACATGGCAAACATTTTGCCTAATGCCTGGCAGAAAGTCAGCACTCAGTATTAGTATGCCCCCAATATGAACCTCTTTATGACCAATGATACATTCATCGCTGTGTCATGGCTCTTCGTGTGTAAGTACACAGAGGTAGGATCAAGGGACACTGGACTTTGAAACCTCCTACTCATACCTTTTCCACTCACTGGCTGTGTGGCCTAGTCTTATTTATCACTGTATTTCTACCACCCAGTAGAGTACATTATCACTTACAGCAAGAGCTCAAGGAACAGGTATTGAATGAATGAGGTTAACCTCTCTGAGCCTCAGTTCTCCCAGCTATAAATTGGGATCCGACCTGAAAACATCAACATCGCCTGGTACAGTCTTTAACCCCCTATTTGCTGCCTCAGAAACGTTAAGTTTCCTTCCTGTCTCAAAAACTGGTATTTTCAGTGAATTCAAAAAATGGCCCTGGAGTGTGATCCATTTCATATACTCAGATTAAACCAGTGAGTAACTGTATTCAATTAGATCTGAACACATATTTTAAAAACATAAATGTATGAGCCACAAAGGAACCCACTTCAATTTTAACTGAAGGTAACTGAAATATACATTTCTATAAGGAAGAAGCCAGATCAAAAGAATCGTCTTTGTTCCTTCCCCCTTCATTATTCCAAGAGGTGTCAAATTATTGACATACACCCAGAAAGTGGTTTTCATGGACTTCAGAGGAATAGGAACAAAAGCACACTACTAAAATAAAGCAAATGGGCTTCCCTGGTGGCGCAGTGGTTGAGAGTCTGCCTGCCGATGCAGGGGACACGGGTTCATGCCCCGGTCCGGGAAGATCCCACATGCCTCGGAGCGGCTGAGCCTGCGCGTCCGGAGCCTGTGCTCCGCAACAGGAGAGGCCACAACAGTGAGAGGCCCGCGTACCACAAAAAAATAAAAATAAAATAAAATAAAGCAAATGCTTACTATTATTTTTAGCTCCAAAACTAGAATGGATAAAAATTGAAAACTGCGTATTTCTGCAAGCTCTAAAGCACTGGTCATTCTGAAAACAAATGTATACTTCCTTTAAGATACACTTGGAAGATAAAATCACTGTAATAAGTTGAAACTCAATGTGGTCTCCTTTCACAATAGGATTTAACTAGAGGGAGAAATTTTCTAGCAATCTGTACTTCTGTACAAACACAGGTGCATGAAAGAATAGTTTGGGAACTCTGCTCCACAATAAAAAATAAAAGCTGCTCTTTTCATTTAAAAATGTTTCAATTACCTTTTGCTTCCTTCTGTTCTACCTTACAGATGACTGCTTTTCTTCTTTCTTGGTTGCTTTCCATTTCACTTATGGAAAAGGAAGGCAACTGCATAATTCTTATGGTAGATCTATACCCTGTTGATGACAGAGCTCTCTTAATTTTCCAATTGTGGGTTTTAGCTACATTAGGCAAGAACTCTGGTTTTTGTCCTCTCTAAAGAATACAGACAGAAATTGAGCCATAGCAAAACACCCATTTGAGTGTTTGTGTGTTTGTGTCCATGTGTCTGTGTGGGCATATACAAAACACAGAGGAAGCAATAGGCTAATTTAAATGATAACTGTTTTTAACAAAAATTTCTCTTTACTAAGAGGAAGCGAAATGTCACGTGGGCCACAGGTTGATCATCAGAAAAGCAGGGCTTTCAGTTCTCATTTCTCGGCTAAATAGGTCTGTGAGTGTGGTAGTCAGCCTCCAAGATGGTGTTCATGATCTCTTCCTTCCGCACTTACATGGTCCCCGCCCACATTCCATCAGGGTAGGTCTATGTAATTGACAGCACACGGCAGAAGTAACGTTTACCACTGCTGAGGCTAGAGCATAAGAGACATTGTGGCTTGTCTACCTGGCTCTCTTGGCTTACTTACTCTGAGGGAAGCCAGTTGCTATGTTATGAGAACACTCAAGCAGCCCTGTGGAGGGGCCCTGATGGGGTTCAGGGAAGGCCACTCCAGAATGTGCCACTTTGGCATGTGGATTATTTTGAACTGAAGACAGTCAAGGTCCAACAGACTCAGGAAGAGTTTTTTACCTCCCCCTTAACTCCATATAAGAATTTACATAGGGCTTCCCTGGTGGTGCAGTGGTTGAGAGTCCGCCTGCCGATGCAGGGGACACGGGTTCGTGCCCTGGTCCGGGAAGACCCCACGTGCCGCGGAGCGGCTGGGCCCGTGAGCCATGGCCGCTGAGCCTGCGCGTCCGGAGCCTGTGCTCCGCAACAGGAGAGGCCACAGCGGTGACAGGCCCGCGTACCGCAAAAAAAAAAAAAAAAAGAATTTACATAGAAGTCCTGGTCCTAGAAGATACCTACAAAGAGTATGGCTTAGGTGTGGTGAGCTTGGGGACTGGGAGGGGATGTCAGCAGGGCCTGTTTGTTCAAAGCTTTCTGCATGTCCCATTGTCTCTGCAGGCATGACAAACATTTGTTTACCAAACATTTGCTTTTCTTACCTCCCTGTGAATTGCCTTCCTCCTCTTTACAGCCCCAGATCCCTACCCCCTTCTCCTTAGCTCAGGATGGCACATAAGCTTCAATTGCCTGACTGTCTTTGACCCTCACATGTCTGTGTGGCTCCCATACATACAATTAATGTGTCTTATGTCAATTTACTTATTACACCAGCCAAAGAACCTAGGATAGAAGAAGGGAAACTTTCCTCCCCTACAGCCCACATGGTGAGGAACAGAGATTTATGACCAACAGTCACTTCAGTGGGCTTGGAAGGAAATCTTCCAGCCCCAGTCAAGCCTTCTGATGACTCAAGTCTTGGCTGACATTTTGACTGCGACCTCATGAGAGATCCTGAGCCAGAACCAATTAAGTAGTTCCTCAGTTCCTGACCCTCAGAAACTATGACATAATACAATCGTCCTTTGGTATCCACGGGGCGTCGGTTTCAGGACCCACTGCTGATACCAAAATCCCTGGATGCTCAAGTCCCGTAGTCGGCCCTCCATATGCATGGGTTCTGAATCTGCACATTCAACCAAGCACACATCACAAATGTCGTTACATTATCTGCAGTTGGTTGAATCCGCCGATGTGGAACCCCCGGATATGAAGGGCCAAGTATACTGAAAACAACCTGCATATAAGTGGACCTGTGCAAGTTCAAACACAAGTTCAAACTTGTGTTATTCAAAGGTCAACTGGAAGCATTCATTCTCTTAAGCCACTAAATTCTGGGGTACTTACAGTAACAATAGGTAACTAATACAATTACCCAGTAGGAGGAGCCATTTTATGTTGCCATTTCTCAGGTTATTTTTATTCAGTCAACAAATATTTACTGCCTAACATGCCAGACATTATTAAAATGAGAGTTGGACTAAATGCTCCTTCCAGAAATAACATTTTGATGTTCATGGATAATCACAGAATCTGTCAGACTATTCTTTCAATAGAATCTGCAGTTTGCTAGATCGAATGCTCACTTTTAGAGAAGAAGTCCAAACACTACCTGAAACCCATACCATTAATTGGATGACCCAACAATCATTCCCTTATCACTTGTTGCTTTCACACTAACACACTGGAAACACTACTAATTGGTTTTTTCAGCTTCCCTTGCCATCAGTGGTGGCCATGTAACATAACGCTGGCCAATGAGACAGAAATAGTCCTTTGTTTAAAGGGTTTCCAGGAAAGATTTTGATAAAATAGGCAAACAATGCTGCCACCACTCTTCCCTCTTTCTTCCTGCCTTGGCTATGGCCCAATGCCTGGAGCTGTGGCAGCCATGTTGTAACCATGAGGAAAAGGCCTAGGGAATTAAGACATATCGGGCCTTGACATAGCTGACCTGCCAAATCAATACCAGTAGCTCCCTGCCTCCAGAGATGCAGTACTTCCTATTTAAGTCATAAAAGTTACGCTTTGTATTTCTTATAGCCAAATTCAGTCTGAATTGATACAACTGATACACTATCATAGAAAGTGATTGATTTCAAAAGAAATAAGGAAGAGTTTTCCCACTAATATATCTCCTTTGCTCTGAATTCCATGAATTGTTGAGATATATTTTTCTTAACATCAACACCAACAACAAAAAAGCCTCTCCCTGCCTTCCTAAACAATAGGCAATAGTGTATTCATAAGACAACATTTCTTGAGTCCTCACCATGAAAAAAGCACTGTTCTAGAAGTATTAATTCATTTAATCTTCATAATTCCTTGAGGTCAATACTATTATTTTCTACATTTTACAGATGAGGAAACATAGAAGTTAAGGAAACTTGCAAGGTTTCATAACTAGTTAAATAGTAAAGCTGAAACTTAAACTAAAATCAGGTAGTTTCTTTTTTGTTTTGTTTTAAAGTTTTTATTAAGAGAATTTCCAAACATATAAAAAGTAGAATAGTTACAATGAACTTTCATATACTCATCAACCAGTTTCAACAACAATCAAGATTTTGCCTTTCTCATCCCTCTCTGCATTTTTTTTTTTCCTGAAGTGTGTTAAAGACTCCCTGGACATCATATAATCTCACCTATAAATATTTCAGTGTATCTCTAGCAGATAAGGACTGTTAAAAATACCATTATCACACCTAACACAATTAAAAGTAATTCTTTACTAATTCTAATACTTGGTATATGTTCAATTCCCACCCCCTCCCCCATCTCAAAAAACTTTGGATTGTTTAATCAGGTCCAAACAAGGTCTACTTACTGCATTCACTGATATATAAGATCATTTAGTTTTTATCTTCACCATTTTGCTTCCTTACCTGACACAATCAGATACAGAAATAAACACAAGAAAAAGTGGCCTCCTCCAACTGCCCCCCCCCACACAAAATGCACAGGATCTTCCACATTTTTAATTTAAGCTCCTTTAATATTTTCTCCTTCTGTAACTTTAAATTTTATGTATAGCCAGCAGGTGGAAAAGAGCTGGGCTAAGCAATAGAGTAAGATGTTAGATACATGAGTCTGGATGGAAGGAAAAGTAACAGTAACAGCTGTCATCATATCTAACACTCATTGAGTTTCTGCCTTAAACTATGCACTACTCTGGTAGGTATCAAATCATCTTTTTTTCTTTCTTTCTTTCTTTCTTGGCCATGCTGCGCAGCATGCAGGATCTTAGTTCCCCGACCGGGGATCGAACCTGTGCCCCCTGCAGTGGAAGTGCGGAGTCTTAACCCCTGGACCACCAGGGAAGTCCCACCATGTCATCTCATATATATAAAGATCTAGGGTTGTTTCCCCAAGGGTCGGTTAGGGCTGATTTTCAAATGACCACTCAAATCAACGGAGACACAAGTATCCACGAATTAAGAGAAAACCAAAGGCATCCTCAGATGAACCTTGGGGAAATGTAACCAAAGCTCTTTAATAGAAAGACGAAAAATTAAATAGCTATGCTTTATTGAACCCTTCCTCTGTGCCAGACACTGCACTGAATGCTTTACACCCATCATCTGTAATCTTCACACAACTCTAAGAAGTAATTCCTACCGTTAGCTTTTGGTTCCCTCTGTCCCCTGGCCACACCTGCTGGGAGGTGAGAGGAGGGGATGCAGAGGCTGGGAGTAACTAGATAAAATCTCTCAGGCACCAGTCCCATCCTCTGTGTTCTATACATATGAAATAATTGGACTCTTGGCTCAGAGGCCAAAGATGAAGGACGGCAATAGCAGTAGTCAGAGTAACATCAATTGCACTGGTTCCCAAGCCCCAGTTCCCACACTGATGCCTGAACATGCAGTGAGGAACTCTGAGCCTTGGAAACGCAGCTCTTTGATAAGAGGGCTGCTACTAAATCTGCCCTGGAGAGAGACAAATTTCATTACTATCCCGGAAAGCACGCAAATCTGCCCTCTACTTTGGAGAAAGACACTATCTCTATCTTGTAAGGCTTTTCATTACACAAGTATCCTTTGAAAGACAGTCTAGAATGCAAATCTGCAGATGCCTTTGCTCAGAAGATGTGCAGAAATGCGAGACACCCGTGGAGGATTATCTCCCAACAAACAAATGATCCAGAAAGGTTTTCACAGGGTCATTCCAGCGTTCCCAGGTATGAATGTAGGAACTGAAATTAGGATTGTACATATTACTGAGCTTCTATTAATCATTTGGAAAACAATCATAGAATGTTCATAGCCTAAGATGTCAAAAATGATTCACCTATTTTGAAGAAAATATAGTATGGAAAAACATTTATAAATATTAGGTGTCCTTCAGGGCCTGACACGTAGAAAGACTTCACAGAACCCACTTATATCCACCACCATCTATATTTAGTCATCGACATCCTATCACTGCACTCTCGAACATTCAGTCATTAAAGTCATCAAATGTGCTTTCTGAGAATAAAGTTATTAATGATATTGATGATGAAGTTTATGAATAAATGTGTCAATACTCTACTAAGCTGCTGAAAAAGCATTATAGACTAGGTGCAACTGGTTTAGTTCAATCATCAGTCTGTTAGATTAATGCCCAAATAACCCTATTAGGTTCCTCTTTACATATGAGGAAACCAGGACTCCCACAGATTAATTAGACCCCCTCACATCACACAGCAGGTTGATGGCAAGAACCACGTCTGTCTCATTCCACATGTAATCCCAAAATGTATCCACAGGATTCTTTTGATCACATTTCGACACATCAAAGTAGTCTTGGAAGCCAGCAACTTTCATAGGTTCTTAGTAAAAAAACTGGATGTAGGGTCTGAGCCAAAAAAATAACACTATTTTTTTTCTAAAATAAACACTCTCCAGCCAGGAATTGAGACCTGAAAATACCTTTTCCCAAGTGGAATGGGAAAATATAAGCTATGATGTTTGTAAAAGCTATTCAATGATGGACTAGCCTCTGGGTAATCCTAAATCTCTTTTGGTAGTTCCCTGAATGTTACGAGGTTAATTATAACTTGGGAATGATACCGATAGTCCTCAGTCATTTTTCTAGTGCCAACAAGAGCCCAGAAACATTATTTAAGCCACATCACGTATGTTAAGAAACAAAGTTCAACTGACTAAATTCGAAGATCTAATTGGATTTATTCAAGGATTCTTTTCTCACTAGTGCTGACTAGGAAATTCTAGATTGATTGGCTTAAAATTCCACAATTGGGAAAGACTGAAACTGCAGTTAGGTCAGGTATAAAGTCTTCATGGGGCTTAGCACAAGTGACTCCATTTGAGGCTTGGTGTTTCTTTTTAACACATTTATGAGGAAAAAAACAACAGGATTATTTATTAATTAATAGGAATCTCCATCCTTTGAATTTTTAAACTACCTTTAAACATACAGAAAACATAGGAAATAAATCCTAATCATGTTTAACATAGGAAATAAGTAACACATAGGAAATAAATAGGAAAACATAGGAAAAAGAAATAGAAAACATAGGAAATAAATCCTAATTATGATATTATAAATGTCACAGTGTAAGAGCCCCATAGCTTGATACAAAATATCTTTCTAACGATGTATGCAAATTCCAGTGTGAGAAAGTCAAACGATAGGATTACACAGGAATGAAAGGGAGCAGAATTTGCCACAGAAAATATGCCTCTTTGGGATAAGGATTATTTTAAGAAGGCTGGTTTTTTTCCCAGCAGACATGCGAAAAGCTCTAAAAACCAAGTGGAAGTTACCCTTTAGTAAGAACAATTTACAGTTACAAGGGAAATCTCCATATGTAAGGGTGTCTCCCTCTTAGTGCCAGGAAGAGGAGGACGACTAGATCTTTAGAAATTCTTATCAATGGAGAAAGCTTGGACTTAAATGCGCATAACATCCTTACCTTTGTTTACTGTGCTTTGCCTTGAAAACCTGGCTCTCCCCTTGCCCCACGTCTTTTGTCTTTAGCTGCAGATGGTATCGAAGGTGGTGGCATGGGCCATCTGCGGGAGTGACTCAGCCTTCCTGGTTCTCTCATGTATACAAGAGGCATACATGATATTAAACTTCTGTTTGTTTTTCTCCCATTAATCTGTCTTTTATTACAGGTCTCATCCAAGAACCTAGAAGGGTGAAAGGGAAATTATTTTTCCCCCCTTACAAGAGGATGTCATTCCCAGAGATATTAAAAAGTATCAGAAAAACTCAAAACACATCGATCATTTTCACACACTCTTCAATAGTATATTTTCACCATTTTGGAGATGTTTATTATTTGTATTCATTTTCTTCACAATTAACGAAGTCTACATGTCTAAGTCTGATGAGCGTCTAAATAAAGTTAAAGATTATCAGCTTTCAGCATGCTTAAGAATCTATATTGTGTTTGAGATGCAGGCTTCTCTCACTGACATTTTTATAAAATAATAAAGAAAAATGTAACAAAACATTCAAATAATGGCACAAGCACTGCTGTGCAAAGATGGAGATGCTTCCAAACCTGACTGTGGATGGTACCGAACAAAACTTGGGTCCACTGGCCCGCAAGCAGTAAAGCCCATCTCCTGACGCCAGGCTGTGGTGAAGGGAAGGGCAACGTTTATCACAGGGCAGCAAGAAAGGAGTTCAGGACAGTTGGTGCTGAAAAACCCGAACTCTCCGCAGGGTTTCAGCAAAGCATTTTCAAAGGGCAGGTGAAGGTGGGGCGTCCCAGGGTATGTGATTAGCTCATGCACAGTTCTCTGATTCTTAGTTGATGGCGAAGTAACAGGGCGGTGTCACAGGGGTTTGACAATATCAGTCCTTAGGCTCCGGTAGGTCTGGCACCACGTTCTCCTTATCATTGAGTAGTTAATTTCTTCAATTTGGTGGTGGTTTTAGCATCTGTAAAACAGCTCAGGAGATATGCATCAGATACTATTATCTAGGTACTTCAGAGAGGAGCTACAGCAGAGGATGGGGGGCGGGGGTGGGGGGTGGTCTGTCCCGGGAAGGCTCCATAGGGTCCTGCTGGGTTACGCTGAATGACAGGTAGCCCCAATATGTGATGGCTTGAAATCCTCATTCATCACCTGTTGTATGAAAATTTCAATTTGGCTCAGGAAAGGCAGTTTAAAGATTTCCCAAAGAATAATGGATTAATATGTAGGATGCATAAAACTCAAATGACAAAGGTCTGCACAGCCCCAAGGTAAAATTTTGAAAGCCCAGTTTTCTCCTGTTTTCCCACAGTCCCATGTTTCGCAGTTTGCTACTCAAACTGTGGTCTGAGCTCCAGCAGCATCCCCGTTCCCAGGTATGATGGTAGCACTTCTGAACTTCCCAGGTATGATGGTAGCAAGCTTGCACTGATTCTCCATATCCATTACGCCTGCAGACTGTCCACTGATGCACAGCACAGTTCGATTCAGAGTAGCCTTGGAAGCTGAGCAAAGCAATTAATAACACCCTGTTCTCTGGGAGAAATTCTGAGGGCTGTAGGGGAGATGAGCCTGACTGTGAAACTGACAGAGTCAGAGAGGAAGTGGGTGGGGGTGAGATGTAACTGCCTGCTCCAATAGCCACTCCTATTTCAGAAAGAACAGATCTGACCACACCTTTTCTGCAGGAAAACCATTTTCTGAGGCATTTAGGATTACAGATACCAGAAATTTGGCTAAGGGCTGTACCCATCAACTCCCCCACCCAGGTTAAAATCTGAGTCAGAAATTGTGACAATCCCTACTTGGTCCATAAACCTAACCAGGGGGAATAGCATCATCTTCACTGTTCGAGGTGTAGGGGGGCAACTGCCACCCCAAAATGCGTCTCTTTGGCATGAGGATTAATTTAGATTATTTTTTAAGAAACAAAAGACTCAGGAAGTCTTTCTACCTCACCCTAAAGAATTTAAAGGGCCTGTTCCTGGCATAGACCTATCACCAGAGATATCTTCAAACAATTAGAGCTAGATGTGGTCGGGGAAGCTCTTAAGAGATCAGAGTCCACTGGGTGTCCCACTGTCTCTGCCTGGCCCAGCAAATATGTGTTACCAAACACTTGCTTTTCCAGCTCCATGTGAATTGCCTCTCTCCCTTCTGAAGTCCCAAACCACTACTCTCAACATTCTCTTTTGTCTTGAGCTGAAGATGGTATTTAAGGTGAGGGTTTCAACTATTTTGGCGAGTGACTCAGTTTTCCTGGGTCTCTCCCATATATACACGTTATTAAACTTTTGATTTTCTCCTGTTAATCTTTCTCATGTCAAGTTAATTCTCAGACCAGTCACAAGAACCTAGAAGGGTGGAGGAAAATTTCTTCTTCCCCAACACAGGCTAGGTCTTTCTTTCAAGGATACACTGGCAGGAAGATAAGAAAAAAAGAATTGAACATGGAAAGAGCAATAAAAATATTTTGCAACATTAAAGATTGATCACATAGCAGCTATTTTTCAAATGATCATGGTACAGGTACTCTGCTTGGCACTTTACATACTCATCTAATTTAATTTTCAGACCCTCGTCATAAAACAGAAATTATTTCCATTCTGGAGGTGAGGAAACTGAAGTGTGGGAAGGATAGCTAAATCTCCCAAAGTCATGTGACTGGTGGGTGGCAATGTTAGGGGAACCACTGACCAAAACCGCCCGCGCTGGCCAGGCACCATAGTAACCACTTGCACGAGTTATCTTACAACAGGAGGTCCTCATAAGGAACGCGGAACTAACAAGCTACCACCAACTGGAAGAATTTGGGAAAGGTCAAAAGGAGAGAGGAGACGCCAGTCCATCTGTCCTACCAACCTCCCAGAATCCTTCTCGCTGGAATGCATCTTGGCTGAGTGATGCGTGTGCCACCAGGAAGGACCCTGAGTCAGAGTGACTGGCCAGAGACAACCCAGAAGCTAACCCCATCACCATAAAACCCGAGACTGCCAGCCACGTGGCAGAGCAGTCCTCCTGGGTTCTCTTGCCCTCCTGCTCTCCACCCGGGTGCCCCTTCCCAATAAAGTCTCTTCCTTTTTCAATTCATTTCCGAGTGTTAGACAAGAGCCCACTCTCAGGCCCTGGAAGGGGTCCCCCTTCCTGCAACAGCAAGGCTGAGACTCAAATAAAACTGAGTCTCTGCTCCTAATCACAACCCCAAACCGTCTTCCAGGGAAATATGGATCTGTGATTCTCAATACTTTCTCACCCTTACTCCATTATAAAAACAAATCGCGGAGGGTGGGGCGGGGGGGGGTTTCCTGTTACAGTGCAGCTTCTAATTCAGGAAATGTGGAGTGAAGGCCAAAAATCTGCATTTCTAACAAGCTCCCTGGGAACGGGGATGCTGCTGGAGCTCAGACCACAGTTTGAGTAGCAAACTGCGAAACATGGGACTGTGGGAAAACAGGAGAAAACTGGGCTTTCAAAAAATAGAGAAGAAAATGCGAACTCTCTGAAGTAGGCAATTCAAGGTGAAATGAAAGCACAAAAGGCCGGAATGAAAATAGAAGGCTCTGAGAAGGCAAGCGCGAAGTGAGAGCCGAAAACAATTGAAAAGACTCCAAGGAAACTACCAAGGCAGAAGTGTCCACCGGAGCTAACAAAGGGCTGGAATCTACATTAGAGAACAAACAAATCAAAAATGTGTAAGGCCAACTTGAACAGCACTCCAAAAATGACGAGGAAAAAGAATAGACGGATGAAAATGTAAGAGACTATAGCTATGGGGACAAAGACGCAAGCTTCTGCAAATAGGCATTGCAAAGGGGAACCAGGACAACGGGGGCAAACAGTAAACGTGAAGATCCAGGAGAAGAAAACATTACTACTTAAGATACTAAGACATAACACTAGTTCTGAATGATGAAGGGTCGGACATCTTCTGTGGCAGACGCTGTTGGTGTCCCACCCAGTCTCACCTCCACCCACTTCAGAGTCCACCTGTAGCTAAAGTGGGTGGTCCTAGACCCCCTGGCAGCTCCCTGCCTCAAGCACCCATGTCCCTCTCTGTGACCAAGGAAGCGCGTTCAGCCTGTGCACTGGGCAGCCCAGTCTCAACACCTCGGTCAAATCAATGAAGGCGGGACAGGAGTCAGTGGCTAAATGCTCCAGCTTCCGCTTCACAGGCTGGGACAGTTCTGAGGAGTCTCCTACATTGTCTTCCAATAGGCCCAGCAGGATTGAGCCCCAGTTGCCCACAGCTGTAACACACACATTAACTTGTTTCTCAGGTTTTCTCTCTTCCTTACCTCATTCCCCACTCCTTCACTCGTGCATCCTGGAGTCACCTCCCAATTGAGTGATCGGTTCCCAAGTCCTTGTCTCAGGGTATGCTTTTGGGGCAACAGGAGACATGACCCAAAGATGTCAGATGAAAATGCCTAACTATATTCAAAAGGAAAGAAATTCCATATTTAATAGTGTGTTATTTAAAGGATCAAGTGCTCCCACCTGCCCACCATTTTGAATTCAGGATGGAGGAGGCAATGATGTGGGTGACATATAAGCCTTCCCACATCCCATCCCTTATACCACTTCCCCCTCTTTGGGCTCCACCGTACAAGGTTTATAATACCCAGAATGTTCTAGAGCATGATTCCTGGTCTCCCACTCTTATCTGTAAACTCCTCATGAACTAGAACTGTGTTTTATTAGCTTTGTATCCCAAGCACCTACCACAGTACCTTGTACAGAGATGGGTCTCGATAACTTTGTTAAGTAAATGCTGGATGAATCACTGGGTCCAAATACTGCTCTGCCACTAACAAGATGCGTGACCTTGGACAACTCACTTAACCAGTCTGAATCATAGTTACATCCATCTGTAATATGAGAGAACTCAACTCTATGTTCTCTGAGGTCAAGTTACTATATGAAATCAGATAAGCGAAATGTCTCCCTACTCTCCCATCTCTTAAGCCTGATTAATGAAGCATAAAGCTGGCTACACTAATAAAGGAGCATTCAAATCTTTTCGAACCACATTAATCTATAACTAAGATATATCCTAAAATCCTAGCATTTAGCAACCTCTTTGGGGGTCGAAGTAAAACTGTACTGGTGATCATTACGTACTCTCAATGACCAAGGCATTGTCTAGACCTATGTTGTCCAATATGGCAACTGTCAGTCCCATATGGCTATTGGGCACTTGAAATGTGCCTGGTCCAAAATGAGATGTGAAGTAAGTATAAGATACACACTGGCTTTCAAACATTTAGTACCAAAAAAATGAAGAGAAGAATGTAAAATATCTCAACAATTATGTTATATTGATTACGTGTTAAATGATCATATTGGGCTAAATATATTATTAAAATTAATTTTACCTATTTCTTTTTACTTTTTTAAGGTAGCTATGAGAATATTTAGCATGAAGGAAGTTTAGTGACTCATTCTATGTCTACTGGGCGGTGCTGCTCTAGAAGCTATCAGAGATAGAAAGATGAGTGGCTTAGTCTCTGACCTTTAAGATGACTTTAGTATAGTGGAGAGAGAAATGGAGAGGAGGAATAGATCCAAAAGTAACCGATACAAGACAGAGCGACTGTGAGACAAAAGAATAGAGAGACAGAGTGCTACCCGAGTGAAGGGGAGGGAATCATTCCATCGCGGGGTTTTATTTGAAGGGGGATTCTGGGCGGGGTGGGCGTGGATTTCATACACAGAAAATCACCCTGCTGTGTTTCGGCATCATTTTTCTCACAGAGATTTGGGTATTATCACAATAGGCATTTGCTAACAGTTGCAGAAGAACCAGAGAAAACCAACCGAAACCTGGACTCAAAGATATGATTGTCCTTAAAATCCTCTGAGAACAAGAAAAAATCTTGTTTTTATTTCCTGCCTGCGGTGTTAAAATCTATGCACGGATGGGATGATACAAATTCTCCAAAATAAAGCACTACGGCTCGACTTTCCCTATACTGCTGTAAAAAGACAAATTGTTGCTCACAATGCAATCTCTTGAATTGGCTAAATGGTCTTTCAAATAAACATATTGAGAGCTGGGTCTCCCGGGTGCTTATAAATTTCTCCAGTCCCTTAATGAATGTTATCAGTGTGACTTCATGACAACTGGATGGAAAATGAAAAACGTGATGTGGAGCAGAGTTGGCTGGGATGGGTTTAGTAGACATCCACTTTGTAATTCCAGATTCACAATGGTCTTACGCAATAGCAAGTGAGACCTACCGGCAGAAAACAGAATTCTACCTTTAACAATCCAATAGCTAACATGTAAAAGAATGAAATGAGAACATTCTCTAACACCATACACAAAAATAAACTCAAAATGGATTAAAGACCTACATGTAAGATGGATACTATCAAACTCCTAGAGGAAAACATAGGCAGAACACTCTTTGACATAAATCGCAGCAAGATCTTTTTGGATCCATCTCCTAGAGTAACGGAAATAAAACCAAACACAAACAAATGGGACCTAATGGGAACAACCTAAATGCCCATCGACAGATGAACGGATAAAGAAGGTGTGGTACATATATGTAATGGAATACTACTCAGCCACAAAGAAGAATGAAAAAATGCCATTTGCAGCAACATGGATGGACCTAGAGATGATCATACTGAGTGAAGCGAGTCAGAGAAAGACAAATATATGATATTACGTATATGTAGAATCTAAAAAAAAAAAAGATACAAATGAACTTATACACAGTAGAAACAGACCCACAGACATAGAAAACAAAGTTATGATTACCAAAGAAGAAAAGGGGATGGGGGAGGGATAAATTAGGAATTTGGGATTAATATATACACGTTACTATATGTAAAATAGATAACCAACAAGGACCTACTATAGAGCACCAGGAACTATACTCAACATTTTGTAATAACCTCAAAGGAAAAGAATCTGAAAAAGAATATATGTGTGTATATATATGTGTATACATGTGTTTACATATATATATATGTATAAAACTGTATCACTTTGCTGCACACCTGAAACTAACACAACATTGTAAATCAACTATACCCCAATAAAAAAAAATTCAAACAAAAGAACAACAATCCAATAGCTATTCCTTCTTTTCCTTCCTAACAGAATTCTGCTTTTGCTGGAAGAGGCAATATGCCCGGCTAAAAACTTCTTTCCCCAGCCTCTCTTGGAGACAGGATAACCAGATAACACAGCTGAGGCCAATGAAGTGTAGTAGGAAGTTGAGCGGGGCTTCTAAGGGAGCTCCTGCACCACGGCAGACTCAGACACGGCATCCTCCACCGTGCACGCTCTGCTCTGCCCTTCTTCATGCCTGCAATGTGGGCACAGTCATTGGGGGGCGGGGAATAGCTGATTACGGCCCCGCAAGCAGCAATCGCACACTGAGGATGGCTGAGGAAGGAGCTGGAGCCTGGAGCCGGGGAGTCATTACGGAGTCACCAGGCCTAGAATGTCCAACTCCAGACTCTTTGTTATGTGAAAAATATTAAATAACTGTTTGTTTAAGCCACTTCCGTTGTGTACCCAACCAACGATTACAGCTTCTTTGTTTGGTTGGTGATTTTCAGATGGGTTGATGTGTGTGATCTACCAACCCAACATTAATGGCAATGGCAGTGTCCATCATTACTGATTAATGGAACATGTAACCTAAAAAAATAAAACACATAAGCTGCAAGAAAGGTTATACTGGGCGTGACCTGTGGTTTTTCTGGTCCAGTGTTGTCACGGACTGTATTCACTAACACATCTTAAGAGCCTGAGGACGATGATAAACTTGTATTGAGTACTTGCTATTGACCAGGCACTGTTTTCAATGTATTACAGATATTATGCATTTAATCCCTGGATGGATTCTGTGGCAAACGTAGTTATTTTTCCCATGATACAGATGAGGGGAAGGGAGGGCATATGGAATTAAATGATGTGCCCCGAATCCCAACTACTAAGTGGTAGATGCATCAGAATTCAAATCCGTGTCAGCTGATGCTAGAGCATACCCCTCTTCCACCTATATTTGATTGCCTGCGGCTCACAAAGAGCCCGAAATGCTTCCCTCAATGATTCTTTAAATGCCTAGGGTAACCATTCTTTTTTTAAAATTGAAGTATACTTGACTTTCAATATTATATTAGTTTCAGGTATACAATGTACATTATACCTTATATAAAATTATTATAAAATATCGACTATATTCCTTGTGGACCATTCTCTCTCTCTCTCTCTCTCTCTCTTTTTTTTTAAAGGGCTTCAAATGCTTGGCTTATTTATTTATTTATTTTTGGCTGTGTTGGGTCTTCGTTTCTGTGCGAGGGCTTTCTCTAGTTGTGGCAAGCGGGGGCCTCTCTTCATTGCGGTGCGCGGGCCTAGCACTATCGCGGCCTCTGTTGTTGCGGAGCACAGGCTCCAGACGCGCAGGCTCAGTAGTTGTGGCTCACGGGCCTAGTTGCTCCGCGGCATGTGGGATCTTCCCAGACCAGGGCTCGAACCCGTGTCCCCTGCGTTAGCAGGCAGATTCTCAACCACTGCGCCACCAGGGAATCCCTCTCTCTCTCTCTTTTTAAAAACACCTACCTAATGTTTTAATGTCTTGAACCTATTTACAATTTTATTCAATGCTACTGATACTTCTCCTGGCTTCTCATGGTATGTTTCAAAAGCATCACCATCACCACAAGCAGGGTCACCCAGGACGTATCTCCAGCTGATGGTGGGTTAGAGATAAAATAACGACACATACTCTTTGGTTTGGAACAGGCCAGCTTATATATCCACTGTCCCAGCATCTTGTCAAGTTTAGCATTTGTTCTGGATTTTTCATTTTTAATGAAGTGACACTATTTTTTAACAGCTTTATTGAGATATCTGTGTATATATTTAAAATATATAATATATAAAATTGTATATATTTAAGGTGTCCAATATGATGTTTTGATATACCTCTATCTTGTGAAAAGATCACCACATCAAGCTAATTAACATATCCATCATCTCTGCAGAGTTATCACTGTGCATGTGTGGTGAGAAGATTTAAGATCTATCCTTCTAGCAAATTTCAAGTCTACAACACAGTACTGTTAACTATCCTCACCGTTCTGTACGTTAGATCTCTACAATTTACTCACCTTGGGACTTCCCTGGTTGCGCAGTGGTTAAGAATCTGCCTGCCAAAGCACGGGACACGGATTCGAGCCCTGGTCCGGGATGATCCCAAACGCCATGGAGCAACTAAGCCCGTACGCCACAACGACTGAGCCTGCGCTCTAGAGCCCACGAGCCACAACTACTGAGCCTGTGTGCCACAACTGCTGAAGCCCATGCACCTAGAGCCCATGCTCCGCAACAAGAGAAGCCACCGCAATGAGAAGGCTGCGTACCGCAACAAACAGTAGCCCCTGCTCGCCGCAACTAGAGAAAACCCGCGCGCAACCAAAAATAAATAATAAATAATAAAAATTGGCTATTAAAAAAAAAGAATTTATTCCCCTTGCATAACTGAAACTTTGTACCCTTTGACCAATATCGCCCCATTTCTCCCTTCCCTCATGTCCTGGCAACCATCATTCTACACTCTCCCTCTGCTATGGCCTCCTGCAGTAGTGTGCGACACCCAAAGGCAGCCAATAGAATTCACCTTTTAACAAGTGATTAAGTATTAAACATGGCTACTAATAACCAATCGCTTCTTTTCCAGTCTTTTCCAGATACAGATTTCTCTCCACCACCCTTTCAAGGACAGCATGCAGAGCACCACTTGATAAAATGAAGTGCTCTCAGACTAGAGCATCTAAGGACAGGGCATCAGTTACCTGTTACTGTCTAACAAACCACCCCAAAACTTCACGACTTAAAACAACCACTGTTTTCTTTGCTCATAAGTCTACGTGCCGGCAGCTTGGCCTGGTAGCTCAAATATCACTAAATGATCTAGACAGTGCTTATCAAACATTCTGGTCTTGGGATCCCTTGAGGACCACAAAGAGCTTTCATTTAACTGGATTATAGTTATAGATATTCACCATATTAGAAAACAGAATTTTTTTTAAACATGAATACATAAGCACACACTTTCTATTAACCATCAGCAGTGATGTCATCACACATCACACAACCTCTGGAAAATTCAAATACGCACTTGTGAGTGAAGGAGAGCAAAGAAGGCACTTAGGATTATCCCCATCTTAGGATAAGATGTCTTAGGATTACTATGCAAATAGTTTTGAACTCACAGACCCCCTGAAAGGGCCTCAGGGACCACCAAGAGTCATCAGACCACACTTTGAGAACTGCTGGCCTAAGATGATCTCGTGCACATGTCTGAAAATTGGTACCAGCTGACCCCCGGGCTTCTCTCTCATTATACAGTCTCCCATCCCCCCCAGCCATGGTGATCTCAGGGCAGCAAAGAGAGTAAAAGAGGAAGCTACAAAGGGTCTTGACGTCTTGATCAGCAATCCCTCAAGAGTGCTTCCACTACCCTCTAAAGGTCAAAACAAACCACGGGGCTATCCCAGGTTCAAAGGGAAAAGAAGTAGGACCCAGGTCTCAGTGGTAGAAGCGCAAAGATATGGCCTTCTTGGCAAACAATCTCCCTCGGACAGCTAACCCCTTCTAGAACGAGGTGGTGGTAGGGCAAATAGTTGACGCTGCTGACTCAGCTGGTCACATGAGCCATCTGGTAGTACATGGTCTGTTATCGGCCTGAGAAATACACAAACGAGTCAGGTCACCGCTAAGTGGTGCTGGTGGGAACACAAGACAATTTAGGATAAGACTATGCGAAATACGTGTGGAAAATAAAGGCTGGGGCTTCCCTGGTGGCGCAGTGGTTGAGAGTCCGCCTGCCGATGCAGGGGACACGGGTTCGTGCCCCGGTCCGGGAAGATCCCACATGCCGCGGAGCGGCTGGGCCCGTGAGCCATGGCCGCTGAGCCTGCGCGTCCGGAGCCTGTGCTCTGCAACGGGAGAGGCCACAGCAGTGAGGGACCCGCGTACCGCAAAAAAAAAAAAAAAAAAAAAAAGAAAATTAAAGAAAGGCTGGACAACAATTCTGTCGTAGAGTATGCGGAGAGTAGTCTGAATGTTCTTTTTATGGTGCTCTTGTCATTTATCGTATGAGGTAAATCATAAACATTGATTTATTTTATTGTTTGGCAAACCTTTTTTTTTACTTTGTAGCTAACAAAAAAGGTTTAATGAAATATTAAGTACTGAATTTCCTTTCCTCAAGCAAGGTATTGACACATTTATAATTTGCACAAAATACTTGTTAACATTTACCATCTACAGTGAGGGTATCCTTATGATATCATTTTCCACCTGAAAACCAGAAGACCAAACCTACTAAGGAGGCCTCAGCATCTCTTCAAAATTTGCCATTTTAAAACCTCTGTAGCTAAAGATAATTTAACACAAGCAGCTGCCGAAGTTCTGAGGATCTAGCACTCCGCAGCAAGGCTGCTCATTTTGACCAGCTGACAACTCTTCATTTGCTCATTTTCAATTCCAAATGTTCTGGCGCACATAACATCACAGGTAATGTGTCAAGTCAATTAGCAGAAAAGAACTTCCCAATTAAATGAGGCCAGATTTTTATCAATGGTTTCCGATGTTTCAAATGGAAAGTCAGTTAATACCAATGACAATTTTTCCATCAGTTTCATGAAAACAAAGCAAAGTTCAAGTCATTCTGTTGAAAGTGAAGCAGCTGATGCTGTGAACACTAGTACACATTCAGTTATAAAGCTCAACACGGAAGGTAAAAGTACTTGTTTTTATGTGAAATATATACTTCTTATTTCGTGGAGGGCAGTGATACGGTACAAACAATGGCATTAGTTCATTAAGAAACCTATGGATAAAACGGTTCTTGGAATTGGTTTGCTGCATACATTATTCACGATCTGATGGTGCTCAAACAAGCAGGAGTATTCCACCCATCAAAATAGAAGCTGTAGCTGTCAAAATTCCAAATGTGTCTATAAATACACAAAGCAAATGAATTTCAAAATTTTTTGAAAAAGACAGTGTTAAATGCAAATAATAATGATAATAATCAGCACGGCAATACATGCTTTCTTTCTTTGCTACCCTCATCCACCCGATTTTAGAAATATTTGAGCTTCTGAGTCTTCCCACGGCATAGGATTTTTGCGAGTGTGCAAAGAGTTCTCTAACTTTTGGTTACATTTTTCCAAAATCTACTGAAAATCTTTAGTCAAGTATTCAACAATGGAGAACCAAAATATTTGGCTTTCAACAAACTGTAGTAATTGAAATGAAGCCTGTAAACAGAAGTCATTAAAACATCCATACAGGTTAAAACAGTTATCACCCTCATCTAAGCAGAAATTGCTTTCATGTATTTCCAAAGTAATTGTCTAATAGAGTTTAAATGATATCTAGTGTTAAATGACAATTTGTTCACACACACACACACACACACACAAAAACATATCCATGCAGATGCAAGAGAGAAAGCAAACAATATAAATGATGAGAACTCAGATCACGTACATGATTTAACTTTGAGAGTGTATTACTGTGTTTTGGGATATGTTGTTGAGGAAGAGCCTTTAGATGCCGCTCCTCTCATTAACTGGGTTAATCCATAGATTCTTCACTAAATGAATTCAAATTGGTAAAGCTTACAATTTTGCAGCATCTAAATGTGGTGACATACAAAAGAATTAAAAAGAGACAATTTTTTGGATAAGTTTTGTCTGTAAAATATTTCTTGAACATACCTGGAAGCAAAATGATAGTACCTGTAAAAAATTAGTTGGGCTTAAATGCTGACACATTTCAATATCCACAAACATAGAGATGAGAGGATCCCCCTTTAGCAGAATTTGTTCAGAATCTATAAAGAGGGTAAATTCTCAACTAAAAATATTGTGGTCTAAAGAGAAAGAGTTGATTGATCTGTCAACAACTTCAAATTATCAACCACAAAAATGCAACTTTAAAGAAAATTACAAGCAGTTTTATGAAAAAATGATTAAAAACAATAAAACCATATTAAAACACATTCTTTAGGACTTTCCTGGTGGCGCAATGGTTAAGAATCCGCCTGCCACTGCAGGGGACATGGGTTCGAGCCCTGGTCCGGGAAGATCTCACATGCCTCAGAGCAACTAAGCCTGTGCGCCACCACTACTGAGCCTGCGCTCTAGAGCCCATGAGCCACAACTGCTGAAGCCCACGCGCCTAGATCCCACGCTCAGCAACGAGAAGCCCCCGCAAAGAGAAGCCCGCGCACCGCAACAAAGAGTAGCCCCTGCTCACCACAACTAGAGAAAGCCCACGCGCAGCAATAAAGACCCAGCGCAGCCATTAAATAAATAAATAAATTTACCAAAAAAATACATTCTTTAGATAAACATCAGTGACACAGTTTCAATGCAGAAAGACAGCTAAGAAACTAGTAAAAATGTATAAATTACAAACATTAACTCATTATGTTATATACCTGAAAGTAATATAATGTTATATATTAGTTATACCTCAACTTTTTAATGTATAAATATATACAATAATTGCTCTGCTTCTGTTATTCTTTAATGTCAGTTATCAATGTAAAAATGTTTTCATTTTGCTGTAATGTATACACATATATATTACTTTTATTTTGAAAGATTTTATTTCTAATAAAACTATTTTTAGATCCATCAGTATAACAAAACCAAATCATTTGTCAATAAATAAATATTTATTTTGATGGTCAATAAATAAATATTTATTTTAGACCTTCCCCCTTTCACTTTGAAAGCATCCTGGTTTGGACTAACTTATATGGTGACCCTAGTTATAATCGTATGGTTTATGTTTCCGCAGGGCTATCTAATATTGGGTTAAATTGTATTAGGATAAGAGAAGCTTTGATGCTATCATAAGAGGGGCTGAAGAGATACTCAATTTTCACTCAGCATAAAAGATCTTTTTTTTTTTTTTCTCTGTCTTTTTCGCCTGATAGCTTCAGGGAGCAGGATTTGATGGTATATCATCCTGTTGGTTATATTTCTCATTCCTTCCTACTATATTCCATCTTCATGATGCTCAAGGAGGGGTTCTTACTACAGAGTCCCCAAGGGCTCTTCTTGTGAAGGTTAGGATATTTGCCCTAGGCCAGCACAGTGCCCCTTTCCTGAGTGGTCACACCCTGCATGACCCACTCAACCTTATTTGGATCAAGTTCTGAACCAGAAAAGCCACTGGAGAAAGCCAACTGTTATTCCCTTACAGCCCTTCTCTTCTTTCTTTCTCTTTCCTCTCCTCACCCCCACCACTTTTAATAAGTTACCACAGTAAGTAAAAAAGCAATAAAACCCTTCTGTCATTGAATTATAAATAGGAAAGTGTCCTTCTTCATTAATGAATGGTTTTTTGAACTGAAATGTTTTACATTCAGTTTGGTTATTATTTTCGTTGGTCCTTATTGAGGCCCCACTTCAGTTATTTCCCAGCATGTGGGCAGCTGCTGCATAATATTTTGAAAATGGATTGGCTCAGATCACTACAATGGGAGAGGTCAAGTGTGCCTACATACTTCTGTCGTTTCTATTTTTACAACTGTAATGATCATCACAATTCCCGCTTCTGTTGTTTGTCCATGTTTCTGTTGCTTCTGTTCTAGAGTGTTTTCATTCTCT
The DNA here is from genome assembly GCF_039906515.1 of Pseudorca crassidens. Classification (NCBI taxonomy): domain Eukaryota; kingdom Metazoa; phylum Chordata; class Mammalia; order Artiodactyla; family Delphinidae; genus Pseudorca; species Pseudorca crassidens. The sequence continues at coordinate 120,522,798 of NC_090317.1, read as the reverse complement.
ACCCTGTACGTGAGTTAGGGTGATGCTGGTTGCCCGGAAATCTCAGTGGTCTAAACAATCAAAACTGATTGCTCTCACAAATCAAGCCCAGTCAGCTGGAGGCTGGGGATGTGGGTTGGGTCTCTGTTCCACAGAGTCTTCCAGAGACCCAGGCTGACTAAGACTTTGCAACTTTCAAGGAACTTGTAAAGAGTCAAACCTGAAACTGAACCACATAGCTTCCGCCTACATTCCATGGACCAGCGCTCAGTCACTCCTAAAAGTACCCAACCGCAAGCGAAGCTGGGAAATGAAGTCCAGCTGTGGGCCTAGGAGGAAAGAAAACAAGTGTGGCGAAGAGCCCACTAGCGTTTGCCACAAACCAATGAGACATAGTCACTGTAGTTATTAGAACCTCCAAACAGGCTGAAGGAAAGCTTTCTGAAGAAAAAACCTTAAAGTATAAGCTCACTGCCAAATGCACGTTATGACTGCTTGTTAAATGATGAAAATTGCCTTTAATTACCAGGGGAACTGGTAATTCATTTTAAAAAGTAGCAACATAACTTGTTTAGGGACTAAAAAAGTTCATCTCTGAAGAGAATGTGTGATACAAATCGACTCCCCTTTGTCTTACTATTGATACTTCTGAGTATTTGACTGTCCCATATGCCCTGACTGCCCATTTGAAAACAACTGGCAAAGCTACAGCCCTATGCCTCAGCCCTGCTGAACCTCTGGAACAAATTTTACACACAATTACACAGTGTTGAAATCTGGCGCTCTTTGGAATCGCTTGTCTACAACATCATAGCAGAATGGAATTCTCTAACGTAAATCTGAAACTGCTTATCACTGCTACTGCAATAATTTTGCAAAATCGATTTGTATTTTGCAAGTTTGTTGCAATCATTGCAATCCTTCACCGTCTTTGACAGAATTTCCATTCTCATTTTACAAGTGAGGTAGCAAATGACGCTCAAAGTTCTCGTTTTGCAGTCCTGAACTGGGCCCCCTCTCCTGTATCTTTATCTGCAGATAGATGATAAGTAGATAGATAGATAGATAGATAGATAATCTGCATCTGTAGTTTCATCATCCTTCTTGTTAATGTATTTGTGAACATGTTTCATCTACAAGTGATAAAAAAAAAATTGACCACATCTGCTTTCATGAATCTCTGCCCTAATTAATGACAATCACATTGGTAGAGCTTACTTCCGAAATTGTCTTCATAAAAGCATTTACATGATGGCAAAGGAAAATGGTATGATCCAAACTAGATTATTGTTTAAGCCAAAAAAATATTCATTTTACCTGTGTTAGCTCATTTGTTCCTTCATTTTTATTTCATTTCTCCATTCATTCCTTCAGTCAATCATTCACAAATATGATTCCATCATTTTAGTCAACTGAAAAACAGCTACATCTGTGGGGTTCTTTTCAGAGGACACATTCTGAGCAACATGAACAGGGTTCAAGTTCCACAGACACAAAACTACAAGCAGAGAACTCTTGTTACTAAGTTGTATTCATGACATATTTGTACGTGCTGCACAGATATCCAGTTCACACATTCATTTATTTTTTCCAGCTGTACTGAGGTATAATTTTAAAAAATTGTAACATATTTACAGTGTACAATGTCATGATTTGATATACACATATATTGTGAAATGATTAACATGATCAAGTTAATTAACACATCTGTTATCTTCTATGGTTACTTTTTCCCCCTTTTTTGAGAATGCTAAGATCTACTCTTTTAGCAGAGTTCAAGCATACGATACAGAATTAGTTAATATAGTCACCATGCTGTACATTATAGCCTCAGAATTTATTCATCTTATGATTTAAAGTTTGTACCCCCTTTGACCAGTATCTCCCAACCCACAGCCTCTGGCAACCACAGTTGAACTCTCTGTTATTCTGTGAGTTTTTATTTATTTATTTTTAGATTCCACATATAAGTGATAGCACACAGTGTTTGTCTTTCTGTCTGGTTTGTTTCACTTAGTATATTGCCCTCCAGTTTCATCACTGTTGTTGCAAGTGGCAGATTTTCCTTCTTTTTCATGGATGAGTAATAATATTCCATTGTATATATACATCACATTTTCTTTATCTACTTAGCCATCAGTGGATACTTAGGTTGGTTCCATAGCTTGGCTACTGTAAATAATGCTGCAGTGAACACGGGGGCACAGATATCTCTTCAAGATAGTGGTTTCCTTTCCTTTTTATTTATACCCATAAGTGGGATCACTGGACCGTGTGCTGGCTCTATTTTTCTCAGGAGTCTCCTTACTGTTTTCCACAGTGACTGCACCAGTTTACATTCTCACCACCAAAGCACAAGGGTTCCCTTTTCTCTACATACTCGCCAGCACTTGTTACTTCCTGTCGTTTTGATAGGGGACATCCTTATTTATTCATTTATGCATCTGTTCTTCACTTACCTATTGAGCAGGTACCAGTGCTGGGCTCTGTCTTAGATGCTGAGGGTCCCAAGATGGATCCCAAGACAGACAAAGTCTATCCCTCATGGAACTTCCATTCCTGTAGAGAAGACACTCAATAAGCAGATATATGGATGGATAGATGATATATATATAATATTTATAGAATTATCATATACATATTCATCATTAACAACCGTAGATAACAATGATATATATTATATCATGGGTAAAGCCAATCTGTGACTTTTCCTGTCTCGATAACAGCCCTATATAAACACCCACATTCTACCTCTGCCCTTTTAGCATTCAGCACTTCAGGAACATTCTGGCGATTGGTGAACAAAAGGGCTACAGCATAATAAAAGGTAACAAAGTTCATGAATGACTGGGATACACATACAAGGGTTGCGTTTTGCCATTTTTAAATTATATTATTTTAGAAAAGAAGACTCCAGGGCCCCAAGTTGTTGCTGGTTGAGTTGTTTCTCTTCTTCCCGAACACAAATATATAGAATTCTAAAGGCACTGAGAGATCATCTTCGCTCACCATATTATGTTACAAATGAGGCGAGTTAGGTTCAGAAACATGAAGCAATTTGCCCGAGATTACAGAAGTAGTCAGGGGAAGAGCTGGACTGGATTTCTGTTCTAGTTTTACATCCCTGGGAGAGCACAATAATAACAATCTATTTTATAATACTAATGAGAAGGCAGACTCAGCTATATAAAGTGCGAATTTGAGGTTGTAAACTAGAAAATTGAAAAGTCTATTGAAAGTCGTTTTCTTTTCTTTCTCTCCCTGCCTCTCTTAGGGAATGAGACAGATTTTCTTCACAAAGTTGAATGACTTTCTGACATGGTTGGGAAACTGAATCGGAGCCGAAAATTGAGAAAACAACACACTGGAGAAAAAGAAATTAAATTCAGGATTGTCCCCCTAAACACAAGCCAACTGGAAGGCACTTTTTCAGAAAAATATACCAGGAGTCCTGAAACGCTCACACCCTTTGACTCAGAAATGCACTTTTAGGAATTGGTCCTAAGGAGATAATCAGCGATCCAACTAAAGATTTATATTCAAGGATACTCATCACTGTGTTGTTCATGATGGCAATATATACATATTTTTAATACACATTTATATATTTATATAACAGACTAAACATCCAACAAACAAAGCCGTGAGTTAAGTAAAGTATGGTATGGATTTTTCTCCGATTATTCATGATGTGAGAGAAAACGCTCACAATGTAAAGTTACATCAGAGATTCTCAACTGGGGATGACCTGCCTACCGAGGGACACTTGGCAATGTCTGGAGTCGTTGCTGGGCACCACAACTGGGGGGAGGGGCACTACTGGCAGCTAGTGGGTAGAGGCCAGGGAAGCTGCTGAACATCCTATAATACACAGGCAACCCTCTCCGCCTACAGCAAAGGATTTTCCTGTCAATAGGGCCACAGTTGAGAAACTCTGTGTCCGATGGATAAAACACGCACCATGTTGATTTATCTCAAGCTTTAAGAGGATAAAACAAAGACATCACTGGGTGATAAAACTATGGATGAGGTTTATTTTCTTTACACTTTACTCTCCTAAATATTCTACCATGAACATGTATTATTCATAGAGTCAATTAAAAAATTGCAAATAATCCTTCAAAAGCTCTCTGCAGTCTCTCACATCAAATCAAACTCCTCACCTCCACCCTCAGGATCATGCGTAACTTGGCCCTGCCTGACCTCTAGGAACCTTCTTCCCCGCTTTTCATCAAGAACTCTCCACTTTAGACAGATTTCTCCTGCACCGCCAACCTACCCTTCTCATGTGCTCATCTCCTCGATCGTCTGTGCCACGGGGTAACTGCCCACCTCACGGGATTGTTGCGAGGATCAAATGAGCTAAAATGTGCAGAAGGATTTTATAATTGTCGAGTCCACAAAGGGTAGTTTGCACTGTCACCATGCCCACCTTCTCTCCAGCTCAACTAAACCCATCCACGATTCAGCTCCTAACCCATGAATCTCTTTTCCTATGATGTCTGTCCTGACTTCCCCCAGGCTGTTTTGGGGAACCGTGAACCCTACAACTTTGCCACCCTAGTAAAAGCAAGGTTGAAGTTGAAGCATAGTTTCCCAAAGTGTACTCCTTGGAACGCTAGTCTCATATCAGTCGAGGTTATGTCAGGAAATACATGGTACTTCAAATTGGGCGATTTGAGGGAAGTTTAACAATGGGCTATTCACAGAGATGAGGACAGAGTGCAGGGAAACCACAAGAGATAGAGCAGGGCCCCCAGATCTAGTAACAGCAGGGAGCTGTGACTGTCCCTAGGGGAAAGAGGTGGAACGATTTACCGAACCCATAACCAAGAAGGAAAGAGTCCTAGGGAGAAGGTTCCAGATAGGAGCTGGGAGTTCTGTCCACAGACACAGCCAAATATAAGTGACCCAGCGGAGTGTGATCCAGAGAACACCGTAACCTGACTCTCCTTCCTTCCTCTAATCACCTGCAGGTAGGCCTTACTGGCCAAACCAACCCAGAAGTTAAGGTGTGTATCAGTCAGGGTTCTCCAGAAAAACAGAATCAATACTGAGAAAGAGAGAGAGATTAACTGTAAGGAATTGGCTCATGTGATTGGGGTTGGAGTGGGAGGCTGAGAGTGAAATCTTGAACTAGAATTTCTTCTTCAGGAAACCTCAGTTTTTGCTCTTAAGGCCTTCAACTGATTGGGTGAGGCCCACCCACATTACAGAGGGTAATCTGCTTTACTTAAAGTGCACTGATTGTACAGGTTAGCCACATCTACGAAATACCTTCAGAGCAACATCTAGATTCACTGTAACCATGACAGAGGTCAGCCTCCCTCGTGAGCACACAGCAGAGGGAGGGAGGGCTGAGGGCAGACCTGGAGGAGCAAAGAGGAGACAGAAGCTCTCCAGCACAGTTTTAAAGGCCATCTTGTGAGCAACAGTCTTCCATGGGAAAATAAATTTGAGAAACACTGAGTTAAACAAAGTTAAACCAATTATATCCCTGGTAAAATGAAGCGGGGAAGCACTGTGAACAAGAGAGGTGGGATGTGCAAAGGCTCACAGTTAATAAGTGGGGATAAACGTACACTGCGGGTGTCAATGGTCTTATGAAGCTGGAGTAGGATGCCCAAGTGGAGGAGGGCAGGCAGGGGGCCATTAAGTGGAAGACTTTACAAGCTGAGGACTTCAGCGTATATAATTACGAGGTTTAATTTTATTCAAGAGGTAATTGAGAGGTATGCTGGGCTCCTTAGAATGAGAGTGACCTAATCCAAATAAAAGCCAAAGAAAGTATTCATGCTGCTATGTGTAGGATGCATTGGAATAAAGACAAGAAACTAAGAAGACAGAAAGGAGGCAGCTGATACCCTGGGATCTAAGGTGGCCGTTCATTATTATGGGATTATGGTGGGAATGAAAAGGAAGCAGGAGAGCCAGAAAAGCTTCCAGAGGAAAAAATGCTTAGCGGCAGGCTTGAAGTAGAAAGGAAAGGAGGGAGATACTTCTACAGGTGGAAAATAACTGCAATGTTATTTCATCATGATTGAAGGTCTAGGATACTCACGCAGTCCAGCCAACTCCAATCAGCAACCAGTTCTCTCATCCCCACCAAAAGTTAGAAGATGCTTTATGTGAGAGGTCAAAATAACACAACCCCCATCCACTCCATTGTGCCACCGGAGAGCCACTTCTTATAATAATAATATAATTGAGACGAAAACTGCAGAAGCTTCTTGAGAAAAAAGCTCAGAAAAGAATGAGCTCATAATGGGAAATAATCAGTGTAACTGAAGAAAACTGTGGAAGGATTGTGTTACCAGATGCAATAAGAGAGTGTCTTTCATGATTGCAATCGATGAGGACCTCCACACTCCAGCAGGCAAAGAATCAGGAACCAGGGAAGAAAGGCCATGTGCATGTTTTCCACAAAATATTAGTCTCTCGTGCCGGCACCTGAGCTTTTCATGGAAATGCATAAAGCTGTGTCCCGTTCCCCATCACAGCCCCCAAGGAGGACACAGGTAAAGCCTCACTCTCTCCAGCCACCCCACCTGCCACAGTGGACAGGGAAGACGGTTTTGGCATATACCATGGCCCCAAAGTAATGGCCGTTGTTCTGAGAGTTGGATGATACAGACCCTGGCTCTGCCACTCGACTTGAGCAAACCCCTTCACCCCTGCTTCCTCGCCTTTCGAACGGAAATAGAGTGATAACATGATTACATAAAATAATGTAAATAAAAACATTTCATGGACTGAAAACTATAATCCGGTTTATGGTATGACTGTTCATTGGGATCCTTTTGCTATCAGCAGTCACCCCGACATCCACTGGCCCCACCTTGAGTAGAAAGGGGCATTTGGAGCTCGGGACTTGGGTGCACTGAAGACAAAGAGAGACGCCATCCACAAACGGATTCTCTAGGGTCCCCAATGAGTGGGAGAAAAGTACCAAGAGCCCAGAACTCGGTTTCCTCCCTCCCTTCTTCCTACCTGGTTGCCATGGAAACCCCTAGTCATACTTCCAAAGATTCATTTGACCTGCCATTTTGATGTGATAGAGACAGAAAAATAGGCTTTAATATAGTTAGAATTAAAGACTAGTGTTAATTGCTTCTACAGAATTTTTCAGCCATTTAATTAAGGAAAAAGCAAACAGCGGTAATTTTCCCCAAAGGTCAGTGAACAAGAACATAGAGGTAATTGCTCTTCTCTCAGAATGGCTTCAACTTGCCTGATAAAATACCGTCTCCCCTGAGTAAGAAGTTACTGTTTTCCCAGAAGACGTGGCAGAAAATTAGAAAATGTCAACTGTGATGACAGTTCCCATTACAGAGGGCCTGAGATTAAGAAGAAACCATGAGCTGTGTCCTCTTGCCACATCAACCATTAAAGATTAGAAGAGGGACTTCCCTGGTGGTCCAGTGGTTAAGACTCCATGCTCCCAATGCAGGGGGCCCGGGTTCGATCCCTGGTCAGGGAACTAGATCTGCATGCCGCAACTAACGAGTCCGCGTGCCGCAACTAAAGATCCCACGTGCCGCAACTAAAGATCCCGCGTGCCGCAACTAAAGATCCCACGTGCCGCAACTAAAGATCCCGCGTGCCACAACTAAGAGCCCGCATGCTGCAACTAAAAAAGATCCCACGTGCCACAGTGAATATCCCACACGAGGCAACGAAGATCCCACGTGCCACAACTAAGACCCGGCGCAGCCCAATAAATAAATAAAATATTTTAAAAAGATAAAGATTAGGAGGGATCCAAGACCCACAAGTTACCGACGATATCACGGTAGTCCAGTCAGCGAGTCATGTTAGCAACTCCAAGAGTTCTATAAAACTGAGAGAGTACATTTCAGACTGTGGATGTGATGACCACACAACGAGAGCTCACGTTTATTGAGTGCTGACAATGTACGCTAGGCACCAGGCAGAGCTCCTTCCCTCCATCAGCCCACTGAATCCTCACAAAAATCTCTTAAAGTAAGTGTGATTATTTGCCTCCACTCTACAAGCAAGGAATCAGAGGTTTAGGGAGTTAAGTACATAAATAGCTGAAGCCCTCCAAGAGAATAAGGAGCAAAGCCACCATCCCAGTGTGGACAAGTACAAGAATCCCAAGGTCAAAGCAGCCTGTCCATAAATTCAGGGTGATTATCATCAGCATCTCAAAGTTCTTGCGTCTAACTCTTCCTGCTCACACAGACCCTCAAAAAAAATCCTCCCACCCCAAAAGATCAATAAAAGCCTTCAAAAGATGCCTCTCCTGTGCCCATGGACCAGCTTTGCCAGCCAGTCAGCACCTGCCATTTTCACAGCCCTTTCTCCTCCAGTTCCCTCCATCAATGTCTTTGCTAATGCAGCCACTAGGGGGAGACTCAATGCTGACATGGCTGATGGACATCTTGGAACAACCTTGCCCATGTCTCCTCCTTGTCCAGAGTTGCCAGTTTTAAAAATGCCAGAGTGGTCCTGGGTGCCACGGAGAAATGGGGACACTGGCTCTCATCCTTGCACAGTGATGCCCGTTGTCACGTGGACCCTGAAGCAGCTCACTGAGTGTCTGGTCCTCCCCTTCCTCATGAGGGTTCAATACCTGACCCTCCTTTCCTAGTTTTCCCCAGTCCCCTTCCCTGCACCTCAGGCACAGAAGCAAACACAAGAGAACAGAATATCGAAGTCAGTTTACACTAGGGTATTTTTCAGAGCACCTTTCATAATTAAAACTTCTATAATTCAAGAATAATTTTCCTGTAGGATTGACAAAGAATAGCATCATGTAGTTTTGTTTATCAGTGACCGTAGTAACAGCACAGAGTTTTCGATTCACTCAGTCCTCCAGTTCTAAACATATGTGATTACGGACTTTTTTTTTTCTCATTTGGGGAGGTTCACATTAGTTCAAATTTTGTTCCAGAAATAAGACTTTGTAAGTATATTTTTAACCACATTTATTTCATATTTACATAACCCAAATTCACATAAGGCTATATTAATACAGGAATATTTCAGCCCTTCCCACTTTCCGCCTGTTTCTAAAGAGGAAGTAATCTTACTTGTGAGTTAAGCGCCGAGTGTCTCCTATGGAGTGTGGAATCTGGGAAATGAGATGATTCTCAGAGAAATAAAAACAGATTACCCACCCCAGAGGCCCAAATGTATCACAGAGGGTCAGATACCGGCTAGCTTTAGGAAGGTATGACTGTATATGAACAACTTAGGGATGGAAAAGAAAGAGGTGGTGAATGAGGGAGTATCACCGTGATGAGGGTAGAGTTTAGAGGACAGGACAAGAAAGAGATACTTAGCTCTATACTTGATCGGGGACTCGTAGTCAAGAGACCAAAAAGCTGCGCCTTTTGGCTTCAGGGAAGAGTTTTCAAAGATTAAAGAGAAAACGGGAAGAGAACATTTTATTTTTTCATGAGCCACTTCCAGAGAGTTCTTAGGAGTGCTGTTATAAGGCATTATAGAAAGAAAGACTGAGAACAATAAAGATGTCTAAAGAAGATGCTCTTTGAAGCTCTGCTAGCATTAAGAATGTACTCCCCTCTTTGGCATTTTTTTTTTTCAAGATGCTGAGTACAGATGTGATTTGCTGTCAGTTATGTTTTTCTGCCACAATACTGTTTCTTTGAAGGCAACATTGCTCAGAGACTGAGCCATATAGGGCTTCAGTTGCACTCAGGTTATACAGAGTAACAAAGAACTCCCTCTCTTTTCTGGAAAAAAAAAATTGGCCCTCAGGCGTATCATACATATAAACAGATACCAACCAAGGCCACCAACTTCTGAATCTCAGTATGACATGAACTGGGACATAGACCATAAAAGTTGAGTGCCTTCTAGAATCGGCGCTATCTTCCTTCATACCAGTAGGCGTGTTTAAGATACTCAGACCCATTCAAATACTCTGGATTTTTCACAGCAAATACTGCCAAGAGATTTGTGTTTTCTGGGTAGTTTTAGATACGTGCATCTCCATATCCTTTTTTTCTTCCCTTATTCTCCTCTTTGGGCCACAAAGTCAAATTTTACAGATCTCACTCCACTCCACTGCTGAATCCATCCCATTCTCCCTGTTTAAAAACAGGATCACAATCACCTCATATGACTGCTCATATCAGTTCCTAGTGGATTAAAACAACTACCATTTATTTAGCTCATGATTCTAGGAGTTGGCTTGCTGTTCTTCTGATTGGGGCTGGCTCAGTAGATCCCTGCTGGACTTCTCTGTGCTCCTGGCGTCAGCTGATGGACAGATGATGGCTGGATGATCTAAGGTGGTCTCACTCGTATGTTGGGCGGTTGGCAGGCTCGAGTGACAGAGCCATGCGCCTTTCATCATCCAGCAGGATCGCCTGGGTTCCTTCACACAGTGGTCACAATGTCCCAAGACAAACAAAAGCAGAAGCCGCATGGCCTCTTGATGCCTTGGTTTGGAACTCACTTGATGTCACTGGTCACAGCAAGTCCCCAGGCCAGCCTCAGTTTCAAGGACCGGGAGATAGACGCCATCTCTTGATGAGAGGAGCCGAAAAGTATTGCGGCCATTTTTTGCAATGTGTTTCACTATTGTTGTATCTGAATTCATTCTACCCCACTGCAGAGAATGACACTGCAGCTGAAGCTTCATGCACTCTTCCTGCCATTTACTGGCCGCTCCTGAATCGGGAGCAGTATTTTGGCAAAGCTCCTATGAAGACTACCAAAAGGTAACCACTTACGTGGTGTGTGTGTGTGTGTGTGTGTGCGTGTGTGTGTGTGTGTGTGGGGGGGGGGGTAGTGAAAGCCCTGCGTACGTGCTAAATTCCAGTAGAGCCGCTAGCGTTGCTACACGGCCTGCAGGGAGAATGTCCCCTCTTATGTATCTTCATTAACTGGTTAATCGAGTGGAAAGATGGCCCTTAGAAGAGGACTCTGCCGTAACAGAGTGGGACATAAGGCATACAGACGAGACATATCGAAAAGGATGAATCCAGAGACTGGAGACAGAGATAGCCAAGGTCACCCGGTGGAGCATGGGAGTGGGGTTGGGAGGGAAGGGGCCCTTCACTAGTTACAGAGCGATAGAATGTCCTAGAAATTTGAGGGGGCTGCTACTAACAGACAGTAGGCACATGAAATGGTGATGGAAAATTCCAGTCACCTCACAAGTTTATCTAGCCCCTTTTTTCCTAGCCTACCCTCTCCCTTCCCACCTCCCCCATCCTCACTCCAATTCACTGATCCCCATTTGCAATTTGCTAAATGATGTCTTCTTTGTCTTAATACCCTGCCAGCGCCTGACACAGTGACCAACTCATAAAGGTGGTCAGCAAGAATGAATGATGCTTGGGGGGGATGAATTGGGAGACTGGGATTGACATATATACACTAATACGTATAAAATAGATAATTAATAAGAATTACAAAAGATAAATAAATAAAATTCAGATCAAAACAAAACCCAAAAAAACGAATGAATGACGGCAAGACCCTGACCCTTGAAATTAGTGAGTTGATCGATGCACTTTTTCCCTGAAGTTTTCCCTAGGTCTGAGTGATTAGGTAATGCAGATCAACATCATTCCCAACTTCATCGATTCTTTTATAATTAACTTCTTATAAAGTGGTGCTCAACAAAAGCTTGTTGGATAGAAGGAGGGATGGACAAATGAACACCAAGGGTGGGAAGGAATTCTGAGGTGCAAATACAGCAGCAGTCAGAGGTGGAGCCTGGGACAGACAGCGAGGTTGTCCAGAGGCTTTCACTGAAGAAGAGACATGTGGAGGATGAAAACATTCCCCCAGCTGCTCTGGAGCAGCCAACTCACACAACAGCAAACCTGGTACTTTTATCCTCAGGATGTCTCTGAAAAGATCTGGCCTCGTGATCTTGGGTTGTTTTAGTTTTGAACCACGACTTTGCTAGGTAATGTTTTAAAATGCGAGCTTCCTTTGAACGAGTTTTTGCATAGTCCTTTGGCTACTCAATTAGTTCTCTCCAAAGTCTGATCCTCATTTCCACATCTGTGTCGTCCACAACATCGACAACATTTGTACACTGTGATAGAATAATAAAATCATGTAGCTTACAGACATCTGTAGCTCTCGGTGTTTTAGAAACGCAGACCTGTAGTATCAAAACTTTAAAGGATAAAACCTGTAGCCATCATTTTATTTCTCTGCCTATGCAATCCAACAACATTACAAAAATCCCGTCATACGACATAAACTGTGGCATCAAAAGATAACTTCAATAAATGAAATATTGTTCTGTCCTTTCTGTTTAATTATGTAGTCCCAAATCCAATTTTGGATTGAAAGCCACTTGATTGATTTTGAAACTATGTATGTCGGGAATAGTCTCTTCAAAATTATAACCAAATAAAGAAGTTAATAAAATCGACTTTTTTTAAAAAAAGCAAAACCTGCCCATATCTGGTATCTTCCTTCTGTAGAGTCTGGCATATTTTATTATTTTATTTCAATTAGTATTCAAGGAGAGCTTTTGAAACCATTTTGATTACCCTGACAGCTGAAATAAAATTTTTACAAGAGCAGCATATTTGGAGCCAAAGATCGGGTTGACACAATGAATGCAATGATGAAAATCATTTTACAGTAGTCCAGCTTAGCATATCGGCTTCATTTAAAATTTATATCACAAGGGTTTAAAAAAACAAAAAACAAAAAACAACACTTTTCCTCTAAAAGAAAACAGTAGCTTTCAATTCTTTCTGTTGGCCACAAAAAGTCCTAAAGCTTTGGAGACTTGAATAGCTATCAGGAGATTTGAATAGTTATCAGAGTCCCAGAAACCCATTACCCAGCATCTCCGAATTATTTTCAGAGGTTTTGAAAAGGAAAGATATCCTGGGAGCTACACAATTAAGAAATGAGTCAATTACCAGAACAGTAGCCTCCTATAGAGACTTAATAAACTGTGCTTGAACATGTGAAGTGCTCCCAGTAAAAACCCGCCCTCTCAAAACTGTGTTCTAATGGACACTGACGCAGTAGTGGTCGCAGATTCAAACTGGCAATCAGATTCAAGACACATTTCAGGCTTTCGTCTCCATTTACATCCCTTTAGAAGGCTAGAGGACAGGGAACAGCATCTTCCTTTCATCAGGAACCTGTGGTACACAGAATCATGGCCCCCCAAAGATGCCCACATCCTAATTCCCAGAACCTGTGAATACGTTATGTTAAATGGAGAAAGGGAATTAAAGTTGTATACGGAATTAAGGTTGATAATCAGCTGACCTTAAAATAGGGAGATTATTCTGGATTGTCCAGATGGGCCTAAAGCAATCAAAGGAGTCCTTAAAAGTGGAAGAGCGAGGCAGAAGAGATTAGAGGGATACAATGTTGAGAAGGACTCAATCCACCATTGCTGACCTTAAAAACGGAGGGAGAGACCACAGCCAAGGAATGCAGGCGACCTCTAGAATTTGGAAAAGGCCAGGAAATGCAATCTCCCCTAGAACCTCCAGAAAGGAACACAGACCTGCTGACACCTTGATCCTAGCTCCGTGAGATACGTGACAGACTCCTATCCTACAAAACTGTAAAGTAATATGTTTATGTTGTTTTAAGGTGCCAAGTTTGCGGTCATTTGTCACAGCAGTGACAGGAAGCTCACACGACACTCAACAGGTACCCAAGTGCACAGCTTATTTTGTCCCCACACCCACGCAGGAAACGCAAGGCTGCCAAAGAATGACACCCAGGGTGTGCATAGGTCACCTTGACACAGAGGCACCACAGCTACAGCTTCCCGACAATCTTTCATATGGGGCCAGTGATACAGGCCCCAAACCTGCATGCCAGCGCCCAGCAGCCCTGGTCCAGGAGCGGTCTCCCAGACCAAGGCCTCACAACAAACGGAACAGGCACAGTACGCCACATTCATTGATCGCTGCAGCCCGCAGAGACACAGGACTGAAGTCCTTCTCACAGGCAGGCTGGGATCAGCCCAGGGCTGAAGTGAACCCTTTCCTCACAGTTATGGTCCCAATGTCATTATATCTACTACATTCTAAACCTGAGCAATCTGTCATTGTTTGAATCTTGGGTACAAGTAGGGCCCCCTCCCCACAGACATCAAAGGCCAAGGACTTGCTTTCCCTGGACACAGGCAGCTTGGAAGGACACGGCCGTGTTTCAGTGCTCACTAATTCAGTGTTCCATGTTACTTTATGGAACCTCACTACCACACGTAATGAGAATCAGCTGTGTTTACATCACCACGAATTGGGACTTCCCTGGTGGCGCAGTGAATAAGACTCCGTGCTCCCAATGCAGGGGGCTCGGGTTCAAACCCTGGTCAGGGAACTAAATCCCACATGCATGAGGCAACTAAGGAGCCAGCGAGCTGCAACTAAGACTCGGTGCAACCACATAAGTAAATAATCAGGGAAGGATTTAGAAAATAAATAAATCACCAAGAATTATGCAGGAATAGAGCTAGAAAGAATGACAGGCACTCTGAAGATACATTTTTGTCAAGGCAGAAGAGTGACACGCGCACCTGGAGATGAGCACAACGCAGAGTAGCAGGTGGTAAAGTGGGATGCAATGAGATGCAAAGCTGGAGGACTGGAGGAGGGAGGAAGAAAATTCTGGAAGAATCAGTGAAGAGCAATTTAACACAAGGAATGGGTTAATATCAGAAATGGGAGACATCAGGGGCAGGTTTGTGACAGAAATTTTTTTTTTCTTGGTTGTTGACTAGCTCTAAGCCTCACCACGTCTGCAGTCACCCTTCCTCCTATCTGTTTGGGAGCCTGGCTTCTCTACCCTCCACACAAGGACAGTAGCAGGCCAACCCTCTTCTCAGCCTCCACGCTGGGAAAAAGAAAAGATCAGCTGGCTGAGTACTGAAGCATAATTCTATCTTATGACTCAATATGTCACAAAATAGAATCCATTTTTTTTTGCTACTTCTATATAAACACCTCTATTCTGTCCACAGAAGACAAAGGTTACCTTGTGAGAGAAATTATTCATGAGGGAAGAATTAGAATTTTGAACAACCCTTTTAGGTGACCTATACAGACGTATGAAAACAGGACTTCAATCTATACTAGACGACAAATCCAAAAAGATGAAAACATAATGAAATTGCAGTAGCACTCCTCAATTTAATTTAACCTTTGAGGGGCCTGGTCAATGGTCTCTTAAAATTAATTTCACCCAGTGATTCTCCAGGGAACAGAGAGAAAGAAGTTATAAATACATGCATGCACAGTTATAAACATAGTTTATAAATGTTTATAAATGTAGTTTATTTGCCTTTATGTTTTTTCTCCCAACAAAGAATTCTAGATTGATTAAGGCTTCTCAGCTTAAAAAAAAAAATCTCTGGAAAAGAGGCTTCATTCTGAAAAACTCCAGGATTAGTGTTCAATCCTGAAGTATTTCTGAAAAAACTTTCACCAAAAAATGTAAATTTTACACTGCCCTCATTATTAAGCCAACTTGTAATAGGTTTTTCTTAGGGTTTTAGCACTTACGAGATTCCTGATTAAAAATTCACCAAAAGTTTAATATCCAACAATAAGTTCAAAGAAATACTCAGACTTCCTTTTCTAAACTTTTGAGTTGGTCATTTAATTCCTGTAAAAAATATTAAAGTAGAAATCAATAATCTACCAATTTGACAAGGTTCTTCCACCTGTAGGAACAAGATAAACTTAATAAATTGTCGGCACTAACCAGAAAAGATTAACTATATAATTTACCCAAAGTTTAATGGAACAGCTGAATCAGGGGACGCTGTGGAGAGGTGTTTCATGGGAGAAAAAAATGAGCTAATTTATATAAGAATTATTAAAGCCATACTTGGAGCTGCTGCTCGATTAAGTTTAAGAAGGAGTAATACTACTGCCAAGGGCTGGCATTTAGGAGCAGGAAGCAGCATTACAAATTGGATCCAACTTTCTGGAAGGCAATTTGGCTATATATATATATATATATATATATATATATATATATATCAAAAGCCATAATAACAGATGACCTCATTGAACAGGACTTCTGTTTCTTGGAATTTATCTTAAGAAAATAAAGGAAGGATATAATAAAATTACACTACTCCTTTTACTTTATTATTTTAAATAAATAATTTTATTATTGCACAACATGGATTACTCTGTTGTTTAAAACTAGAGAAAACTAGAAACGATGAAAATGCTTACCAATTAAGAATTGTTTAAATAAATGGTCTTTCTTCTTCTACCCTCGCCCCCTCCACTCTATTTCCAACACAGCAGCCAGCATCATCTTATAATTAAAATGCAATGACTTGAATGTTAACTCGCCTTATTGTGGCGATCATTTCACACTATATACAAATATTGAATCATTATGTTGTACACATGAAACTAATATAATGTTACATGTCAATTATACCTCAACAACAATAACAACAACATTTTAAGGCAATGACGATGGCCATGTCACTCCTGTGCTCAAAACACTCCAGTGGTTCCCCTCAAGCAGGGTCAAAGCCATATCTGTATCATGCTCTATGCACATTTTGCACAGTCTGGAGTTGCCATTTAAGTGGCTCTTCCTTGAGCAAGTGTATGTGCCCCAAGCAACCTTTCATCTTCACTTTAGACACAGAAGAGCCTAGGATCTTAGCGCCCTTGTGAAGGACATTCCATTTGATATTTGCCTTGACACCCTCCTACATACATTTTTTAAAAAGTTTTCTCCAGAATTGTAATCATATTAGAGATACTGAGCAGAAAGCTGTTTTTCCCAATCACCACCAAGTGACTATCATCTCTCATCTGGACTACTGCAAAGCTGCCCACCCTAATTATTCTTCCTACTTAATTTATTCCCCACACTACATTTCTTTTTTTTCAAAAATATGGTCACAATTTCCCTCAAGCTTAAAATGCCTTCCCATTTCTCTGCAAATGAAGATCCAAATTCCTGATGGTCAAGGTTCTGAAACAGTGCTATACAACAGAAACATATTGGGAACCATGCACTGAATTTTAAATTTCATAGTAGCCGTATTTTTTCAAAAACTTTCAAAATGGTAAAAATAATTTTAATACTATATTTAATTTTAGTCAATCTATCCAAAATATGGTCATCTCAATATGGAATCAATAATTCAAGTAGATCTTAAATGTTATCACTACAAAAACTACACAGCTACGTGAGGTGACTGATGTGTTAATGAACCCTACTGTGGTAATCATTTTACAAAATATATACAGTGCGTCTCAAATTGGACAAGCCACATTTCACATGATCCACAGCCCCGTGTGGCTAGGGGCTGCCCTATTGGACAATGCAGCTCTGCAACAGGGATCCCCAACTGCCAGGCTGCAGACTGGCACAGCAGGAGGTGAGCGGCAGGCGAGCAAACGAAGCTTTATCTGCCGCTCCCCATCACTCCCCATCGCTCACACTACCAGCTGAACCACCCCCCGCCCACCCCACCCCCGCCAATGGCAAAAGTGTCTTCCATGAAACTGGTCCCTGGTGCCAAAACAGTTGGGGACAGCTGCTCTACAAGGTCAGGACTATGCCCACCTCTTCAGCCTTCTCAGGCTATAGACCTATTTAACCTTCAGGTACTCAAAACTCCAATTCTTTGAACTCTCCTAGTCCTTTATACATGTTGAGTTTTCATACAACAAATGATTTGAAAGAAGACAACCAAATTTTTTAATGGACAAAAGATTTGAACGAGGACTTCCCTGGTGGCACAGTAGTTAAGAATCTGCCTGCCAACGCAGGGGACATGGGTTCGAGCCCTGGTCCAGAAAGATCTCACATGCCATGGAGCATCTAAGCCCGTGTGCCACAACTACTGAGCCTGCGCTCTAGAGCCCGCAAGCCACAACTACTGAGCCTGAGCCCTAGAGCCCGCATGCTGCAACTATTGAGCCCACGTGCCTAGAGCCCATGCTCTGCAAGAGAAGCCACCACAGTAAGAAGCCCGTGCACTGCAACAAAGAGTAGCCCCCACTCGCCTCAACTAGAGAAACCCCACATGCAGCAAAGAAGACCCAATATAGCCAAAAACTAAAACTTAAAAAAAAGAAAAATAAAAGTAGGAGATTCAAGATGGTGGAGGAGTAGGTGGACGTGTTCATCTCTCTTCAAGGATACATCAGGAATACATCTATAGATGCAACAATTCTCACAGAACACCAGCCGAAAACTAGCAGAAGACCTTGGACACCGGAAAGGACTATAAAGATCCCTGCATAACTGGGTAGAATGGAAAAAAGGGAGGAGGAGGAGGGGAAGCGGGATGGGACCTGCACCCTGGGGCGGGGGAGCTGAAGCAGAGGAGAGATTCCCAAATTCGGGAAAACCCCTCTCCTACAGGGAAATCAACTGGGACAGAAGGGAAGCATTTGAGGCTGTGAGAAGAGGGTGACGCGGCTGATCTGTGGCAGATGGGACAGAGTGAGAAACACACAGATGGTCCATACCACAGCCCTCCGTGTCCCGGACTGGGATGTGTGTTCACAGGTGTGCAAGGGGGCAGCGAGCTGGTGTGTGGGGATTGGAGAACAGGACCGGAGAGAGAACTGCTGTTGGCTGTGGGAAGATGGACTGAGGGGATGGGAGGGAATGCCTACAGAGGAAGACAGGACTGCCATGGAAGCAGGGCACTACTGTTGAGGCACACGCAAGGGGAGGAGCCACTACTGTAACCGCTCTCTCCCCACACACCAGCGCCTGCCGATGACAATAAAAGAAGCCCACTCAGGGCTGGCTCTTAAGCGCCGGCTGCTGAGCAATAAAAAAGCCCCCTCAGAGCTGGCCCTCATGCACCAGGTGCAGGGCAATTAAAAAAAAAAAAAAGTCTGGCCAGGGCTGCCCCTCATGCGACTTACACCAGGCACCAGAAAAGGCCCTCACTGGACATATCTCTTGCGCCTGTGGCCGTTGGCTTCCCTGTGCATTTGGTGTCGCTGGGCCTCCCATGATCCAAGCAGTCACACCATCTCTGCAGCCTGTCCTCACAAGGGCAGACCCAAAAGCTCCAAGGCAGCCTCAGGACCAGACTCTTCTGGGTGGACCACACGCAGAGGTGGGGATAAAACCAAAGCTGAGCCCCAGGGATGGTGTGACTAAAGAAGAATATCAAAACTCTTTCCATCAGCTGTACAAGTTACAGACTGAATCCCCGTCATCAGCTAGGTAGACTCTGCAGCTATGAAATATCTGAGTAGATAATGAGCGTTCCTGCAAATGAAAACGGCCTAGCTCTGGCAGCTGTGGACTTCGGGGGCAAGCACATGCAGAAATTGGGCCATACCAGAGTCTGAGTGGTGCCCACAGGGCCCACAGCAGGTCCAGAGACCAGCCCAGAGGCAGAGGAGAGCCTTTTGGGGAGGCAGAGGTAGGCTGTGGCTCATGGTGTGTGCAAGGACACTTACAGCAGAGACTCCAGGGAATCATAGTTATTACTATTAATTTTCCTACGTTTTGATTCATTCTGTTGTTGAAATTGCCTTTTTTTTTTTGGTTTCTCTTTTTTTGTTGTTGTTCATTTGTTGTTGTTTTAGTATTTTTTTTAATTTAGTCTTTCGGGATCTCCGTGTTTTATAACATTTTTTTTATGTATTTCTATTTTTACTTTGCTATTCTGTGTTCTTTTCCCTTATTTTCTTCTTCTTCAACATATTTTTCTTCTTTTCTTTTTAATATATGTCCATTTCTACTTTGCTTGTCTGTTGTCCTGTGTTTCTTCTCTTTTTCTTTTATCATTATTTTTTTTTAATCATTTTTATTGGTTTGTTCTGTTTCCTTGCCTTATTCTTCAGTTGGCACACTGCTTTGGTTTTGTTTTTAGATTATGTGTTTTTGTTAGTTTTGATTCTAATTGTTTGATTTCGATTTTGAGTTCTTCTATTTGTCTGGTTGTTCTCTTCCTTTTTGTTTTATTTGGCTCTGTTTTTGCTTCTTTTATGTGTGTTTCCTTGTTTCTGTTTTTGTTTGTTTGATATTGTTTTTACCACTTCTCTGGGGTTTCGTTTGTCTTTTTTTTCTTTAATATATCTTCTACTTTTTTTTTTTTATATTTCAATTTCTACATTGCTTTTCTGTTGTTCTGTCTTCTTTCCCCTTTCTCTTTTTCTTTTTTTAATCATTTTTGTCGGTTTGTTTTCTTTCTTTGCTTCATTCTTCAGTTGGCACCCTGCTTTGGTTTTGTTTTTGTGTTTTTGTCAGCTTTCTTTTTAATTGTTTGATTTTGTTCTTGGGTTCTTTTGTTTGTCTGGTTGTTCTCTTACTTTTTGATTTATTTGGTTCTGTTTTTGTTTCTTTTCTGTGTGTGTGTTTCCTTCTTTCCATCTGTTTGATTTTACTTTTCACCATTTGTCTGCGATTTTGTTAGTCTTCTTTTTTTTTTTTAATCCCCTTTATTGCCAGGATGAGTGAATTGTGGGGTCTTGGTCCCTTGACCAGAAGTCAGGCCTGAGGCTCTGGGGTGGGAGCACCGAGTCCAGGATGCTGGACACTAGAGAATTCCCGGCCCAGGGAAGATTAACTGCCGAAAGCTCTCACGCAGGCCTCTATCTAAATCCAAGAGCCGGCTCCACCCAACTGCCAGCAGCTCCCAGTGCTGGACGCCTCACACCAAACAACAAACAAGACAGGAACACAAACCCACCCATCAGCACACAGACTACCTAAAGTCATACTAAGCTCACAGACACCCCAAAACACACCACCTGACATGGCCCTGCTCCTCAGAGGGAAAAGACTCAGCTCCACCCACCAGAACACAGGCACCAGTCCCTCCCATCAGGAAGCCTATGCAAGCCACTGAAGCAACCTCACCACCGGGGCAGAGAAAAGAAGCAAGAGGAACTATGACCCTGCAGCCTGGGGAAAGGAGACCTCAAATACTGTAAATTAGACAAAATGAGAAGACAGAGAAATATCTTGCAGGTAAAGGGGCAAGATAAAAACTCATAAGGCCAAATAAATGAAGAGGAAATAGGCAAATTACCTGAAAAAGAATTCAGAGTAATGATAGTAAAGGTGATCCAAAATCTTGGAAACAGAATAGAGAAAATACAAGAAACGTTTAACCAGGACCTAGAAGAGCTAAAGAGCAAACAAACAGTGATGAACAGCACAATAAATGAAATTAAAAATTCTCTAGAAGGGATCAACAGCAGAATAACTGAGGCAGAAGAACGGATAAGTGACCTGGAAGACAGAATGATGGAAATAACTGCCACGGAGCAGAATAAAGAAAAAAGAATGAAAAGAACTGAGGACAGTCTCAGAGACCTCTGGGACGACATTCAACGCACCAACATTCGAATTATAGGGGTCCCAGAAGAAGAAGACAAAAACAAAGGTTCTGAGAAAATATTTGAAGAGATTATAGTTGAAAACTTCCCCAACATGGGAAAGGAAATAGTCAATCAAGTCCAGGAAGCACAGAGAGTCCCCTACGGGATAAACCCAAGGAGAAACATGCCGAGACACATAGTAATCAAACTAACAAAAATTAAACACAAAGAAAAAACATTAAAAGCAGCAAGGGAAAAACAACAAATAACATATAAGGGAACTCCCATAAGGTTAACGGCTGATCTTTCAGCAGAAACTCTGCAGGCCAGAAGGGAGTGGCAAGATATATTTCAAGTGATGAAAGGGAAAAACCTACAACCAAGATTACTCTACCCAGCAAGGATCTCATTCAGATTAGACAGAGAAATCGAAAGCTTTACAGACAAGCAAAAGTTAAGAGAGTTCAGCAACACCAAACCAGCTTTACAACAAATGCTAAAGGAACTTCTCTAGACAGGAAGCACAAGAGAAGGAAAAGACCTACAATAACAAACCCAAAACAATTAAGAAAATGGAAATAGGAACATACATATCCATAATTACCTTAAATGTAAATGGATTAAATGCCCCAACCAAAAGACACAGACTGGCTGAATGGATACAAAAACAAGACCCATATATATGCTTGCTGTCTACAAGAGACCCACTTCAGACCTAGGGACACGTACAGACTGAAAGTGAGGGGATGGAAAAAAGATATTACATACAAACGGAAATCAAAAGAAAGCTGGAGTACCAATTCTCTTATCAGGCAAAATAGACTTTAAAATAAAGACTATTACAAGAGACAAGGAAGGATACTATATAATGATCAAGGGATCAATCCAAGAAGAAGATATAACAATTGTAAATATCTATGCACTCAACATAGAAACACCTCAATCCATAAGGCAAATGCTAACAGCCATCAAAGGGGAAATCGACAGTAACACAATCATAGTAGGGGACTTTAACACCCCACATACACCAATGGATAGATCATCCAAAATGAAAATAAGGAAACACAAGCTTTAAATGACACATTAGACCAGATGGACTTAACTGACACTTATAGGGCATTCCATCCAAAAACAACAGGATACACTTACTTCTCAAATGCACATGGAACATTATCCAGGATATATCACATCTACGGTCACAAATCAAGCCTCGCTAAATTTAAGAAAATTGAAATTGTATCAAGCATCTCTTCCAACCACAACACTGAGACTAAATATCAGTTACAGGAAAAAAACTTAAAAAAAAAATACAAACACGTGGAGGCTAAACAATACGATACTAAACAACCAATAGATCATTGAAGAAATCAAAGAGGAAATCAAAAAATACCTAGAAACAAATGACAATGAAAACACGACGACCCAAAACCTATGGGATGCAGCAAAAGCAGTACTAAAAGGGAAGTATATAGCAAAACGATCCTACCTCAAGAAAGAAGAAAAATCTCAAACAACCTAACCTTACACCTAAAGCAATTAGAGAAAGGAGAACAAAACAACCCCCCAAAGTTAGCAGAAGGAAAGAAATCATACAGATGAGATCAGAAATAAATGAAAAAGAAATGAAGAAAACAATAGCAAAGATCAATAACACTAAAAGCTGGTTCTTTGAGAAGATAAACAAAACTGATAAACCATTAGCCAGACTCACCAGGAAAAAAAGGGCGAACACTCAAATCAACAGAATTAGAAATGAAAAGCCAGAAGTAACAACTGACACTGCAGAAATACAAAGAATCATGAGAGACTACTACAAGCAACTAAGCAACTACATGCCAATAAAATGGACAACCTGGAAGAAATGGATAAATTCTTAGAAAAGTACAACCTTCCAAGACTGAACCAGGAAGAAATAGAAAAAATGAACAGACCAATCACAAGCACTGAAATTGAAACTGTGATTAAAAATCTTCCAAAAAAAAAAAAGCCCAGGGCCAGATGGCTTCACAGGCGAATTCTATCAAACATTTAGAGAAGAGCTAACACCTATCCTTCTCAAACTCTTCCAAAATATAGCAGAGGGAGGAACACTCCTAAACTCATTCTACGAGGCCACCATCACCCTGATTCCAAAACCAGACAAAGATGTCACAAAAAAAGAAAATTGCAGGCCAACATCACTGATAAACATAGATGCAAAAATCCTCAACAAAATACTAGCAAACAGAATCCAACAGCACATTAAAAGGATCATACATCATGATCAAGTGGGGTTTATCCCAGGAATGCAAGGATTCTTCAATATACGCAAATCAATCAATGTGATACAGCGTATTAAAAAATTGAAGGAGGAAAACCATATGATAATCTCAATAGATGCAGAAAAAGCTTTTCACAAAACTCAACACCCATTTATGATAAAAAAAAAAAAAAAAACCTCTGCAGAAAGTGGGCATAGAGGGAACCTACCTCAACATAATAAAAGCCATATATGACAAACCCACAGCCAACATCATTCTCAATGGTGAAAAACAAAAAGCATTTCCTCTACGATCAAACAAGACAAGGTTGCCCACTCTCCCCACTATTATTCAACATACTTTTGAAAGTTTTAGCCACAGCAATCAAAGAAAAATAAAAGGAATACAAATTGGAAAAGAAGCAGTAAATTGTCACCGTTTGCAAATGACATGATACTATACATAGAGAATCCTAAATATGCCAGCAGAAAACTACTAGAGCTAATCAATGAATTTGGTAAAGCTGCAAGATACAAAACTAACGCACAGAAATCTCTTGCATTCCTATACACCAACAATGAAAAATCAGAAAGAGAAATTAAACAAACACTCCCATTTACCACTGCAACAAAAAGAATAAAATACCTAGGAGTAAACCAACCGTGACCTGGAAAATAAAATAGTGGAAATAACTACTGCGGAACAGAATAAAGAAAAAAGAATGAAAAGAACTGAGGACAGTCTCAGAGACCTCTGGGACAACATTCAACGCACCAACATTCAAATTATAGGGGTCCCAGAAGAAGAAGAGAAAAAGGGACTGAGAAAATATCTGAAGAGATTATAGTTGAAAACTTCCCTAATATGGGAAAGGAAATAGTTAATTAAGTCCAGGAAGCACAGAGAGTCCCATACAGGATAAATCCAAGGAGAAACATGCCAAGACACATATTAATCAAATTATCAAAAATTAAATTCAAAGAAAAAATATTAAAAGCAGCAAGGGAAAAACAACAAATAACACACAAGGGAATCCCCATAAGGTTAGGAGCTGATCTTTCAGCAGAAACTCTGCAAGCCAGAAGGGAGTGGCAGGACATATTTAAAGTGATGAAGGAGAAAAACCTACAACCAAGATTACTCTACCCAGCAAGGATCTCATTCAGATTTAATGGAGAAATTAAAACCTTTACAGACAAGCAAAACCTAAGAGAATTCAGCACCACCAAACCAGCTTTACAACAAATGCTAAAGGAACTTCTCTAGGCAGGAAACACAAGAGAAGGAAAAGACCTACAGTAACAAACCCAAAACAATTAAGAAAATGGAAATAGGAACATACATATTCATAATTACCTTAAATGTAAACGGATTAAATGCTCCAACCAAAAGACACAGACTGGCTAAATGGATACAAAAACAAGACCCGTGTATATGCTGTCTACAAGAGACCCACTTCAGACCTAGGGACACATACAGACTGAAAGTGAGGGGATAGAAAAAGATATTCCATGCAAATGGAAATCGAAAGAAAGCTGGAGTAGCAATTCTCATATGAGACAAAATAGACTTTAAAACAAAGACTATTACAAGAGACAAAGAAGGACACTACATAATGATCAAGGGATCGATCCAAGAAGAAGATTTAACAACTGTAAATGTTTATGTACCCAACATAGGAGCACCTCAATACATAAGGCAAATACTAACAGGCATAAAAGGGGAAATCGACAGTAACACAATCGTAGTAGAGGACTTTAACACCCCACTTTCACCAATGGACAGATCATCCAAAATGAAAATAAATAAGGAAACACAAGCTTTAAATGATACATTAAACAAGATGGACTTAATTGATATTTATAGGACATTCCATCCAGAAACAACAGAATAGACATTTTTCTCAAGTGCTCACAGAACATTCACCAGGAGAGATCATATCTTGGGTCACAAATCAAGCCTTGGTAAATTTAAGAAAACTGAAATCGTATCAAGTATCTTTTCCAACCACGATGCTATGAGACTAGATATCAATTACAGGAAAAAAATCTCTAAAATACAACCACATGGAGGCTAAATAATAACCAAGAGATCACTGAAGAAATCAAATAATACCTAGAAACAAATGACAATGAAAACATGACAACCCAAAATGTATGGGATGTAGCAAAAGCAGATCTAAGAGGGAACTTTACAGCAATACAAGCCTACCTTAAGAAACAAGAAACATCTCACATAAACAACCAAAACTTACACCTAAAGCAGTTAGAGAAAGAAGAACAAAAAATCCCCAAAGTTAGCAGAAGGAAAGAAATCATAAAGATCAGATCAGAAATAAATGAAAAAGAAATGAAGGAAATGATAGCAAAGATCAATAAAACTAAAAGCTGGTTCTTTGAGAAGATAAACAAAACTGATAAACCATTAGCCAGACTTATCAAGAAAAAAAGGGAGAAGACTCAAATCAATAGAATTAAAATGAAAAAGGAGTAATAACAACTGACACTGCAGAAATACAAAGGATCATGAGAGATTACTACAAGCAACTACATGCCAATAAAATGGACAACCTGGAAGAAATGGATAAATTCTTAGAAAAGTACAACCTTCCAAGACTGAACCAGGAAGAAATAGAAAAAATGAACAGACCAATCACAAGCACTGAAATTGAAATAGTGATTAAAAATCTTCCAACAAACAAAAGCCCAGGACCAGATGGCTTCACAGGCAAATTCTATCAAACATTTAGAGAAGAGCTAACACCTATCCTGCTCAAACTCTTCCAAAATACAGCAGAGGGAGGAACACTCCCAAACTCATTCTACAAGGCCACCATCACCCTGATACCAAAACCAGACAAAGATGTCACAAACAAAGAAAACTACAGGCCAATATCACTGATGAACATAGATGCAAAAATCCTCAACAAAATACTAGCAAACAGGGGCTTCCCTGGTGGTGCAGTGGTTGAGAGTCCACCTGCCAATGCAGGGGACATGGGTTCGTGCCCCAGTCCGGGAAGATCCCACATGCTGTGGAGCGGCTGGGCCCGTGAGCCATGGCCACTAAGCCTGCACGTCCGGAGCCTATGCTCCGCAATGGGAGAGGCCACAACAGTGAGAGGTCCACGTACCACCAAAAAAAAAAGAAAATACTAGCAAACAGAATCCAACAGCACCTTAAACGGATCATATACCATGATCAAGTGGGGGTGATCCAGTTATGCAAGGATTCTTCAGGATATGCAAGTCAATCAATGGGATACACCATATTAACAAACTGAAGGAGCAAAACCATATAATCATCTCAATCGATGCTGAGAAAGCTTTCGACAAAATTAAACACCCATTTATGATAAAAACCCTGCAGAAAGTAGGCATAGAGGGAACTTTCCTCAACATAATAAAGGCCATATATGACAAACCCACAGCCAACATCGTCCTCAGTGGTGAAAAACTGAAACCATTTCCACTAAGATCAGGAACAAGACAAGGGTGCCCACTCTCACCACTATTATTCAACATAGTTTTGGAAGTTTTAGGCACAGCAATCAGAGAAGAAAGAGAAATAAAAGGAATCCAAATCAGAAAAGAAGAAGTAAAGCTGTCACTGTTTGCAGATGACATGATACTATACATAGAGAATCCTAAAGATGCCACCAGAAAACTACTAGAGCTAATCAATGAATTTGGTAAAGTAGCAGGATACAAAATTAATGCACGGAAATCTCGGGCATTCCTATACACTAATGATGAAAACTCTGAAAGAGAAATCAAGAAAACACTCCCATTAACCACTGCAACAAAAAGAATAAAATACCTAGGAATAAACCTACCTAAGGAGACAAAAGACCTGTATGCAGAAAACTACAAGACACTGATGAAAGAAATTAAAGATGATACAAATCGATGGAGAGATATACCATGTTCTTGGATTGGAAGAATCAACACTGTGAAAATGACTATATTACCCAAAGCAATCTACAGATTCAATGAAATCCCTATCAAACTACCACTGGCAGTTTTCACAGAACTAGAACAAAAAATTTCACAATCTGTATGGAAACACAAAAGACCCCGAATAGCCAAAGCAATCCTGAGAAAGAAAAATGGAGCTGGAGGAATCAGGCTCCCTGACTTCAGACTCTACTACAAAGCTACAGTAATCAAGACAGTATGATACTGGCACAAAAACAGAAAGATAGATCAATGGAACAGGATAGAAAGCCCAGAGATAAACCCATGCACATATGGTCACCTTATCTTTGATAAAGGAGGCAAGAATATACAGTGGAGAAAAGACGGCCTCTTCAATAAGTGGTGCTGGGAAAACTGGACAGCTACATGTAAAAGTATGAGATTAGATCACTCCCTAACACCATACACAAAAATAAACTCAAAATGGATTAAAGACCTAAATGTAAGACCGGACACTATCAAACTCTTAGAGGAAAACATAGGCAGAACACTCTATGACATAAATCACAGCAAGATCCTCTTTGACCCATGTCCTAGAGAAATGGAAATAAAAACAAAAATAAACAAATGGGACCTAATGATACTTAAAAGCTTTTGCACAGCAAAGGAAACCATAAACAAGACCAAAAGACAACCCTCAGAATGGGAGAAAATATTTGCAAACGAAGCAACTGACAAAGGATTGATCTCCAAAATATACAAGCAGCTCATGCAGCTCAATATCAAAAAAAAACAAACAACCCAATCCAAAAATGGGCAGAAGACCTAAATAGACATTTCTCCAAAGGAGATATACAGATTGCCAACAAACACATGAAAGGATGCTCAACATCACTAATCATTAGAGAAATGCAAATCAAAACTACAATCAGATATCACCTCACACTGGTCAGAATGGCCATCATCAAAAAAACTACAAACAATAAATGCTGGAGAGGGTGTGGAGAAAAGGGAACAGTCTTGCACTGCTGGTGCGAATGTAAATTAATACAGCCTCTATGGAGAACAGTATGGAGGTTCCTTAAAAGACTAAAAATAGAACTACCATACGACCCAGCAATCCCACTACTGGGCATATACCTTGAGAATACCATAATTCAAAAAGAGTCATGTACCACAATGTTCACTGCAGCTCTATTTGCAATAGCCAGGACATGGAAGCAACCTAAGTGTCCATCGACAGATGAATGGATAAAGAAGATGTGGCACATATATACAATGGAATATTACTCAGTCATTAAAAGAAACGAAACTGAGTTATCTGTAGTGAGGTGGATGGACCTAGAGTCTGTCATACAGAGTGAAGTAAGTCAGAAAGAGAAAAACAAATATCGTATGCTAACACATATATACGGAATCTACGGAAAGAAAAAAGTCATGAAGAACCTAGGTGCAAGATGGGAATAAAGACACAGACCTACTAGAGAATGGACTTGAGGATATGGGGTGGGGGAAGGGTAAGCTGTGACAAAGTGAGAGAGTGGCATGGACATATATACACTACCAAACGTAAGGTAGATAGCTAGTGGGAAGCAGCTGCATAGCACAGGGAGATCAGCTTGGTGCTTTGTGACCACCTACAGGGGTGGGATAGGGAGGATGGGAGGGAGGGAGACGCAAGAGGGAAGAGATATGGGAACATATGTATATGTATAACTGATTCACTATGTTTTAAAGCAGAAACTAACAAACCATTGTAAAGCAATTATACTCCAATAAAGATGTTAAAAAAAAAAAAAAAGACCACAAAAAAAACCCCACCAAAATGAGATACCACTTCACATCTACTAGAATGATTATAATTAAAAAGCGGAGGGTGGGAGGGAGATACAAGAGGGAGGGGATATATGCATTCATATAGCTGATTCACTTCACTATACAGCAGAAACACAATATTGTAAAGCAATTATACTCCAAAAAAAAAAAAGACAATAACAAGCATAGATGAGCATGTGAAGAAACTGGAACTCTCATATATCGCTGGTAGGATTGTAAAATTGTTCACCATTTTACAATGGAAAACAGTCTGACAGTTTCTTAAAATGTTGAACATAGTCACCATAAGACCACACAATTCCACTTCTAGGTATCTACCCAAGAGAAATGAATGAAGACATATGTCTACACAAGACAGATGTCCACACAAGACTTACAGAAGCAACCCAAATGTCCATCAACTGGTGAAAGGATAAAATGTGGTCTAGCCATACAATGCAATACCATTCAGCAATAAAAAGAACAGAGTACTGATCCATGCTAAAACATGGATGAACCTCAAAAACATCATGCTAAGTGAAAAAAAGCCAGATACAGAAGGACACATAATGTATAATTCCATTTTTATGACATGTCTAGAAAAGGAAAATCTATGGAGACAGAAAGTAAGTAAGTGGTTGCCTAGGGTGCGGCATGTGGATGGAGGATGGCTGCAAATGGGCACAGGGACCTTTTGGGAGTAATGGAAACGTTCTAAAATTGGGTCGTGGTGATGGTGACACAGCTGTATAAAATTACTACAAATTACTGAATTGTACACTTTAGTGAATTTTATGGCATAAAACACATATCTCAATAAAGTTATTTTTAAGAAAAATGAAATATTCACAAGAATTAAAAAATAAAGTTGAGGGGGCTTCCCTGGTGGCACAGTGGTTGAGAGTCCGCCTGCCGATGCAGGGGACATGGGTTCCTGCCCCGGTCCGGGAAGATCCCACATGCCACAGAGCGGCTGGGCCCGTGAGCCATGGCCACTGAGCCTGCGCGTCCGGATCCTGTGCTCCGCAGCGGGAGAGGCCGCAGCGGTGAGAGGCCCGCGTACCGCAAAAAAAAAAAAAAAAAAAAAAAAAAAGTTGAGGCAGTGCGCTCGGCAGTCCCGTGGATCTGTCTCTTGCTTCCACAGTGTTTGGACAGAACAGACCCAGACACAGCCCTTCCTCCAGCCCCCGACCACCCTCCAACCTATTCTTCCAGTCGTAACTTTCAGACCCGATCACTCAGCTATCCTTGGCCTCCGGACCAGCCAACACCATTTTCTGAGCTCAGCTCCTTATTATCCATCAACCATGAGCTCCCAAATTGATCAGAATGATTCCATCCAGGTGGAGGCCACCATCAACCGCCTGGTCAACATGCATCTACGGGCCTCCTGCACCCACCTCTCTGGGCTCCTATTTCCACCGCAGTGATGTGGTTCTGGAAGGCCTGGGCCACTTTTTCTGCGAATTTGAGACAGGCTGGGACCCGGGCTCTGGGACCCTTTGCTGCAATACTGGCACCTGGACAAACGTCTCCTCGAGCAACAAAATACAAAGAAACTACAAGGAACTAAAAATAACCACGTGCGTGTGCAGTTGGGACAAGTTATGAACAATAAGATATAATACGACCAAAACCCAACTGCCACTTCTGAAGAGCTGGGAGCAAAAACAGGGTGTTGGGTGAGCCATGGCCACTGAGCCTGCGCGTCTGGAGCCTGTGCTCCGCAACGGGAGAGGCCACAGCAGTGAGAGGCCCGCGTACGGGTTGGGGGGGGGGGGAAGCAGGGTGTTGGGAGCAAAAGCAGGGTACTGTGCACGATCCCTGCACACGGCACCACCAACTGGTGGGCATCTCACCTCAGCCGCCCCTACGGCCGGACCCCTGGACCCGCCCCTACCCTCACTCCATTTAAGGCTCCCCCTCAGGGAGGGGGAGCGACCAGGGTAACCTGTTACCAGTTTTCCCTCCCCTCGTGCTGCAGCACAAATACCAATAAAGCCTTGCCTGAATTTCTCGTCTGGCCTCTTATCAACTTCTATTGATTAAAAAGTCTGAGGGTGTTCCCTGGTGGCGCAGTGGTTGAGAGTCCGCCTGCCGATGCAGGGGACGCGGATTCGTGCTCCGGTCCGGGAGGATCCCACATGCCGCGGAGCGGCTGGGCCCGTGAGCCATGGCCGCTGAGCCTGCGCGTCCGGAGCCTGTGCTCCGCAACGGGAGAGGCCACAACAGTGAGAGGCCCGCGTACCAAAAAAAAAAAGTCTGAGAACCCAGGTCGGTAACAAATTAGCCAAGGAGAAGCACGAGAGCCCCCAGCATCTCTTGAAGATGCAAAACCAGCCCTCCAGTCGTGCCCTCTTCCAGGACGCGCAGAAGCCGTCCCAAAAGGAGTGGAATAAAACCCAGGACGCTATGGAAGCCGCCATTCTCATGGAGAAGAACCTGAACCAGCCCTTTTGGATCCGCATGCCCTGGGTTGTGCCCGCACAGACCCCCACCTCTGTGACTTCCTGGAGAGCCGCTTCCTAGATGAGCAGGTGAAACTCATCCAGAAGATGGCAACCACCTGACCAACCTCCTCAGGCCGGCTGGTCCCCAAGCGGGCCTGGGAGAGTCCCTCGTCGAAAGGCTCGCCCTCCAGCACGAGTAGGAGCGTCCAGAGGCCAGCGGTTTTGAGGAGCCCCTCTGGCGTCAGGGTGTCTGCCTGAAGCCCGGCTCTGCAGCCACTAGGCAGCTTGTTAACTACTCTGGAGCCCTATTGTTTTATGGAAACAATAAAGCTTTTTGCAGCAAAACGAAAAACAACTTGAATGTTTACATCGTGCTGTAAATGTTTCAAACCTTTTATATTCCCAGCCTCCTCCCACCAGATGGTTAAGTTCCACGCAGGGCCTCAGACAGCTCTTGAATATATTGTGGATAAACTGCTTGGGCAATTTCAAAAAAATCACAGACACTTAAAAGTTTTAAAAAATCCTACTCAGCAATAAAACACACTCAACAACATGGATGAACATTATGAAAGAAGCCAGCAACCACTGAGTACATACTATTTGATTCCATTTATAAAGTTCTAGAAGAGCTAAAACTAGAAATCTGAACAGTGGTTTCCTGGGGCAGTGGGGGGCAGGCATTGAGGGGGGAGGGGTACAAGGGAACTGTCACAGGTGATGGAAATGTCCTATATGCTAACCGGAATGGCAGTTATACAGGTGTACATTTGTCAAAATTCATCAAACTGTAGACTTAAAATCAGTGCATGTTGTATACAGATTATATCTCAATTTAAAAATGTGAATACCTCTGGTAAAAAATAAAATTAAAAAAATTATTTAATAAAGAAAGCCTCCTAGTTCTTTAGCAGGAAACGCAAGGCTTTCCATGGTCTGGTCCCTGCGTGCCACTCCAAACTCACTTCCAGAAACTTGCCCCACTGCCCTCCCCAAACTGCTCCCCTAAGCCCATCCCCACAAACCCTGGGCTCCAGTCTTACTGAAATGCTGGCATTTCCCCAAATATACCATGTCCATCCATGCCTCTGTGCCCTTCCTTCCTGAAACTCCTTCCCCCTCCCTGAACCTCCTTACCCCTTCCTGACAGCTGGACACCTACTGATTTTGCAAAACTTCGGAAAGTTGAGTTGCCAATGGGCACTAGAGAGCTTTTTGGGTGATGGAGCCATTCTAAAACTGGGTTGTGGTGATAACTGCACAACTCTGTAAACTGACTGACATTCACTGAATTATACACTTAAAACAAGAGGCTTTTATAGTGTGGTAGATAAACCCCAATCAAGTTATTAAAAAAAATTTCACAACATATGTAAATCAAACCACCACGCTGTATGCTTTTAAACTTATGAAGTGGTGTCTGTATGTCAATTTCTCAATAAAATCGGAAAAGGAAACAAAAACTTAGCTCAAAGATAACCCCTCTGTGAAGATCTTCCTATCCCCTCCCAAATCCCCAAACCAAACACCTCTTTTCTCTGTCACAGCCCGCTGTACTCTGTACCTACTCCTGTTAAAGGCCTCCACGCTTCAGTGCACTTTTTTCTCTAAATGTCTTTCTCTCCTCAGACTCCGAAGTCCCTGCGGGCGCTGCCTTAACCAAGCTTTTGCCACCCATGCCTAACACCACTCCGGGCACCTAAAGCAACTTAATTGCTGCTTATTGGATAAACGTGTTGCCTTTTAACTTCCTAATTCCTTGTACTACTGCAAAATTAAGCCTAAGAGTTGGGTCCTGGTTAAAACTGGATGTTTACTTATTTTGAAAGGTGTGGCTTTGGCTCTCTCGAACTCGGGAGTGTTGCTGGTAGAAACACAACAAAGCATTCCCACAGCGTGCTTAGCTGTGATTCTTGCCCTTGGATTTGCACTTCACCCCATCTGGACTCCCCCTACCCCTACCTGCACTCAAAACACCCAGTTCATTTACATGGACTTAAAAGCCTGTCAGGAACAGAATTTGGAGAACACCATCCAGTCTCACCAACTTGAATTCGTTGGCCCACAGTTTGGTTAGCAGTAGCCCTGCAGGCTTCAGAGTGTCTCAGAAACCATACTGTGTTCTGATTCTTAGCTTTCTTGTCCTAATGAGGTCATCCTAATTTCACTGAAAACCCTTGAAAGGAGTATTGGCCCCAAGTCTTCCCCAGGCAGCAGGCACTGTTTCTGGATCGTGTGAGATATTACAGGCAAGCGAGGAGAGCACTGGATTTCAGGTCAATGGCCCTGAGCACAAGCCCAGCCCCACTCATCGCTACCCATGTGACCCAAGGGAGCCGCTCAACCGTTCTAAGCTGTGGCTTCTGCTTCTGCAAAAGCGGGTTTAATAACAACTGCCCGTTTCAACTTACCGAGTAACCCTGCACATCAAGAGAGGCAGCGTATGAGAATGTGCTCTTTAGTTTAAAATGCTCCACGTGTCCAGAGTTGCTAATCACTGCCTTCCTTGCTGGTTTTCTTTTGCACTTTGCCCTAATGGGTCATTAGTCCACTGGGACCTGCAAATTATCCCGCAGTTTCTGTAGAACAAAGAACCACTTGATCCCCTTCAACCCAACTGGAGAAATGTACACGGAGTAAAGTCTGTATAAAGGGCTTCCAAGTGTCTCAAATGATCTTTCTCCAACAACTGATCACAGTAGCCTGATTTAAAATAACGTGTGTTATTGCTAGGTCGGCACAAAATCTAAGGGATGACATTTCTTCTCATGTTGATACTTTTCCTGTATTTTTTTCCAATTTTCCACAAAGAACAGATAATTGCTATTACATTTAGGGAAAAGTATTGTTTTTAAAAAAAGAAAAAACTTTAATTCTGATTCTATTTTGGACCAACCATATGTAGCTAATACTTTCAAAATACTTACTTAGTAGGAGTCCCTATTAGAAGAACTTTGTATATATTATCCTCCTGACAACTCTGTGAGGTAGGTGTTGTTATTTCACTCCATTTCACAGATGAGGAAACAGAGGCACAAAGGTGAAGCAATCTACACAGGGTCACACAACTAGTAAACAATGGAACTGGGATTTGAACCCCAGCACTTGGGGGTCGGAGTTCATGCTTTTGACTAGTATTCCAGGGGGAAAGAATGTGAGTGACTGGTATTACCATCTACCGTGGCTCTAAGAGTCCACTTACACAAGCAGGCTCTCTCAGAAGAAATCAGTGGTTTACTAGACTATGGAATCCTGAAGGCAAAAACAATGTCTTATTCATCCGTGTTTCTGAATGTCTTACTCATCTGTGTTCCTATACAGCTTTTGCTGCATAACACACCCCCAAACTTAAGTACTTAAAAACCACAACCATCAGTTTCACTCACAATTCTATGGGTTGGCATTTGGGCCGGGCCTTTCTTTGCTGGTCTTCCGCATGCTTAGCTGAGCCATGTCAATTAACTGCTGCTCTGCTAGACGTCCCTGCTTCTGGAAGTTGGCTGGCTGTCAGATGGGGCAAGAGAAGCCCCCGGTCACAGGTCTCTGATCATCCAGCGGTCTAGCCTAGGCTTCCTCACATGGCAGCGGTGGCAGAGTCCCAAGAGCCTCAAGAGTGGATAAGCCCCAGTGAGCAAGAGCTTTTCAGGTCTCCGCTTACATCACATTTGCTATTGACCTACGGGCCAAAGCAAATCACACGGCCAAGCCCAGAGTCAGTGTGGGAGGGGAGGGGAGGGGAGGGGAGGGGAGGGGCATGGATGCAGAGGGGTACATAACCTGTGGCTATTTATGCAATCTCCCAACATCTCCATAACCAAACACAGAACTTAGTAAAGAGTAGGCACAAAATAAATGCTCATTGAACTGAATGCTATCTCCCCTTCATGAAAAAGCAAAACAAGACCAACCATCTCTTCCCTCTCTACGTGAAGGACGCCATCTTCAGCAAATGGAAAAGGCTGACTGACACCTCCTCACAAAGGGACACCTCACCCTGGGGGATGGAGCCTACCACTTGATGGTTACCTCCCAACACAGGGTCTTCTCAGCTCTTGGGGTGAGGGGTGTGTTCTTACTGGGGGCTGCTTCCCTAGAGCTCTTAGAATCTCAGGCCTTGCTCTCGTCAATGGTTCCATCAAGCTCCCCAAGGGACCTCCCCTTCTCCCACAGCTTCTGTGGGGTCCCTCAGGGACACCTCTCTAAAGCTGCTCCAATTAGCATTGCTGCTCGCCCTCTAGCGGTTCCCTAAAGTTCTGCAATCCTTTGAAGAAAAGTGCTCAAAGCTTTCTACAAGGGCACCAGAAGAAACGATTGTGTGTGTTTTAGGTCAGTACTTTCCAATAGGGGGCAGTATTCCCCCCACGGGATATTTGCCAGTGTCTCGACATTTTTGCTTACCACCACTGGAGGAAGGGTGCTGGCATCTAGTGGGTAGAGGCCAGGGATGCACTTAACATCATATAATGCACAGGACAGTCCCCACAGCAAAGAATGATCCAGTTCAAAATGTCAACAGCCATGTTTGAGGAACCCTGCCTAAGTTCAGAGGGAGCCCTTCTTCATCCTAAGGATGCACCCACTGCCCCACCTGGGGTTGTTACATGACTGGATCCATCACCCCCTCTGAGAAGAATCACTCTCTAGGCAATAATGCTAAACTTTCTCTCTGCAACTTAAATCTCAGGAATGGTTCACAGGGCACCCCATAATTCCCCAGGTTAGACCGACCAACTAAGTAAATAGGAGCTTGGTTACATGCAAGATGATCTTATTGTCTCTTCCTATTACCTAGGCTCAATCCTACTGATTCTGGGAGCAATTTTCTCAAAAAAAGAGGAGTGCTTAAAGGTTTTTATTGTGAGCCAGTTAATAGCCTCAGGAAAGAGAAATGGCTTCCTATGGAGACGAGCATTGTGGGACTTCTGTGTGAACCACCTAAACCCGTTGATAAAATGCACATGAGTTGCAAGGAATAGATGACAGGCATTCAGTTTTAACAAAATGACACTTGTTCCACGGACGAAGAGAATTTCTTACTGTCAGAGAGAACACCAAGATCCGGGGGAATAAAGCTACACAGACATTGATTGCTATGGGAGCTCCATGTACAAAAGCGTCAGGAAATGAAAGCCTTGGTTCTAGTAGCCCATCTCACTGTGGCACTGTAGCAATGCTAATTAGAAGAGAGGAGCTGACATTTCCCTAGCACGAAAGATAAACTAAAATTTACCCCGGAAATTTACTTCTGAAGTTTTCACAGAAGAATTCTAAAGGTGCTTTTTATTTTATTATTATTTTTTGCGGTACGCGGGCCTCTCACTGTTGTGGCCTCTCCCGTTGCGGAGCACAGGCTCCGGACGCGCAGGCTCAGCGGCCATGGCTCACGGGCCCAGCCGCTCCGCGGCATGTGGGATCTTCCCGGAGCGGAGCACGAACCCGCGTCCCCTGCATCGGCAGGCGGACTCTCAACCACTGCGCCACCAGGGAAGCCCTAAAGGTGCTTTTTATTAACCCTGGACTTTATTCCTTGCCTATTCACTTTCTTAGACTCCTGTATGCTAGTAGCTAGGAACATCCTCCTCGCTCATTCCCTGGAGCTCCTCATTCAACAGTGAGGCAGGGACGGGACTTCCCTGGTTGTGCAGTGGTTAAGACCCCGCGCTTCCAATGCAGGGGGCGTGGGTTCCATCCCTGGTCAGGGAACTAAGATCCCACGTGCCGTGCAGCATGGCCAATAAATAAATAAAAATTAAAATGTAATATTTTTAAAAATAATTTTTTCTTTTTTCTTTTTTTTGCAGTACGCGGGCCTCTCACTGTTGTGGCCTCTCCCGTTGCGGAGCACAGGCTCCGGACGCGCAGGCTCAGCGGCCATGGCTCACGGGCCCAGCCGCTCCGCGGCATGTGGGATCTTCCCGGACCGGGGCACGAACCCGTGTCCCCTGCATTGGCAGGTGGACTCTCAACCACTGTGCCACCAGGGAAGCCCCCTAAAAATAATTTTTAAAAATTAAAAAAAAGAGGGAGGCAGAGAGTGGAAGACGGCAGTGAGGGTCCATGGCTCCAGCTACTCTTTGTTTTACTTAAAACCCTTCCTTTCTTCACTTCTTCCCAGGTCCTGAGGCTTCTGAACACCCTCCTCCCCCTGCCCTTCATCTCCATCTCCTCTCTTCTTCCTTCTGTTTCCCTCACCCCCACCTCTGGACCCCAGAGCCCCTGGAGGGCAGATGGGGACTAACAGGAATCCCAGGCATGGGGTAGAGATATGGCCAGTGCTGGCGGGAATGTATATCGCTCCTTCCACACCCCACAGGGTTTGCGGTGTGGCTCAAAATAGGATTCGGAACAAAAGGCCCTCTACGTTGGTCATTCTCCTGATACAAGGCCAGTTCTGGGATCTAGACTCATCCAAGGAAGAGCCAGGAGTCCATCTCCAGCCCCATGCATTGTGAACCCAGCTTCCTATGTGGGCCTCATCCTCTAGCATCCTCTAAGCTAGCGGCTACCTGTGACTGCCTAGACTTCTCCAGGGTAAGCCATGGAGCAGCAGGAAAGTGTGCCCAGGAGTTTCTCAAGCAAAGTTCCCCTTTGGGTTCCTGATTAGGATCCCACCGCTACTGGTTCTTATGCCAAAGTCCTCTCACTTCAGAGCAGAAACTTTAAGGAACTGTGAGGCTGGGCTCTCCATCCAGGCCAGGAACCACTTTCGGCTGAACACCATTAATTTCCATTCTGTCACAGTGGGGTCAGAATCTGTGTCGAGTGGCATTATGGAGTGTAAAGGATAGAGACGGCTGACATGCTGGGACAAAAGGGTGGCCCAAATGTACATTGAAAAAAACATGAGCTTCCGAGTCATAAGGTTCTTTATTAAGTGCCTATTCTGTACTAGACACTGCACTAAGCACTTTATGTATTTTTTCCCACAGGCTGTGTGACTTTGGGCAAGGTGGTTAACTTCTTTGTTTCTGTTTGCATCGTCAGACAGAAATAGCTACCTTGCAGAGTTGTTTTGAGGACTACTTGAAACAGCATGTGGAAAGTTCCTGGCATGTGGTGGCTATCTTAGTCAGCTCAAGCTGCCATAACAAAATACCATGAACTGAGTGGCTTAAATAACAGAAATTTATTTTCTCACAGTTCTGGAAACAGTGAAGTCCAGTACTGGCTGATTTGGTTCCTGGTGAGAGCTCTCTTCTTGAGTTGTAGGTAGTCAACTCCTCACTATGTCCTCACATGGCCTTTCTTCAGTGCATGTGTGCAGAGAGGGAGAGAGAGCTCTCTCTCTCTCTTTCTTCCTCTTCTTATAAAGCCACTCATCCTATCATGAGGGTCTCACCCTCATAATCTAACGTAACCCTAATCACCTCACAAAGACCCCATCTCTAAATACCATCACTTTGGGGGTTAGGGCTTTAACATATGAATTTTGGGGAGACACAAACATTCAGTACATAACAGTAAGCAGTAGGCATTAAGTAAGTGGTAACTGTTATCACCACTAAATTATTATTAACGAAACAGGTACTGACACTCAGGAAACAGCTACAATAACACAGCTTTGTCTAAAACAAAGGAAATCTGTCTTGCGCACCCACTCACCTGACTTGGTACTGGCAGAAAGTAACGCATCACTTCCTTAGTGCCCTTTCTCAGGATCCCAGTGCTGGAGCAGAGCCAAGGTATTTCTCCTTGCTGAATCTTGAGGTTTCTGGTGACGCAGGGTCCCTCAACACTGGTTGAGCACCATTGATCTGGGCAGGTTGCAGCTGTGCCACGATCATTTCCACCATCTACTGTGCATTAACCATGATCATTTCCGCCATCTACAGCGCATTCTCTGTGGTCCTCCCACATCTAAAGTGCTATATTCCTACGTGTTCTGCTTTTGTCCAGTTGCGGAACTTGCAATCCTGGTTGCTCTTCCTTATTCTGAGGGTCCACAGCACCCAGGATTAAGCTCCTCCCCTCCTGGTTAATTTCCAAAACACACAAATAGCTCATACAACTCAATTTAAAAAAAGGGCAGAAGACCTAAATAGACTATACAACTCAATTTAAAAAAAAGGGCAGAAGACCTAAATAGACTTTTCTCCAAAAAAGACATACAGATGGCCAACAGGCATGTGAAAAGATGCTCAATATCAGTAATTATTAGAGGATGCAAAGCAAAACTACAATGAGGTATCACCTCACACCAGTCAGAAGGGCTATCATCAAAAATTCTACAAATAATAAACGCTAGGGAGGGTGTGGAATAAAGGGAACCCTCCTACACTGTTGGTGGGAATGTAAATTGGTGCAAACACTATGGAAAACAGTATGGAGGTTTCTCAAAAAAGTAAAAATAGAACTATCTTTTGATCCGGCAATTCCATTCCTGGGTATATATCCAGAAAAGATGAAAACTCTAATCTGAAAAGATACACGCACCCCAATGTTCATAGCAGCACTATTTACAATAGCCAAGACACGGAGGCAACCTAAGTGTCCATCAACAGAAGAATGGATAAAGAAGATGTGGTGTATATATATATATATATATATATATATATATATATATATATACAATGGAACATTACTCAGCCATAAAAAAGAATGAAATACCATCATTTGCAGCAACATGGGATGGACCTAGAGAATGTCATACGAAATGAAGGAAGTCAGACAAAGACAAATATTATATGATGTCACTTATATGTGGAATCTAAAAAATAATACAAATGAATCTATGTACAAACCAGAAACACATAGAAAACAAACTTATGGTTACCAAAGGGGAAAGGGAGAGGGGGAAGAATAAACTAGGAGTATCCTAATTATTTAACAGATACACACTACTATATATAAAGTAGGTAAGCAAAAAGGATTTACTGTATAGCACAGGGAACAATGGTTAATATCTTGTAATAACCTATAATGGGAAAGAATCTGATTATACTGAATATATGTAACTGAATCATTTTGCTGTACACCTGAAACTAACACAATATTGTAAAGCAACTACACCTCAATAAAAAAAAAGATGTACAAGTGGGGAAGAGCAAAAAACAAAAGCAAAACAAAAAAGAAAGATTCTCCCCTCTTTAAACCTCTAAGTAGAAGTCTCCACCCTCCGCGTCCTCACATTCTTTGATAGTCCAACCCAGTTGTAGGCTGTGTTCAGGGAAGCTTTCACACCTCCCAGTAAATTCTTCCTTTTCCATCCTGAGAAGGGTGAAAAGTATGTTTATTTCTATCTTCGTGAATCTTCAAGCAAATAAGTCAAAAAGTAACTTCTCAATTATTTTCTACATGATTTTCAAAAGGACATTTGCTGATGGAGAGATAAGATGCTACAAAATTTCAACAAATTCAGTTAAAGGGGAACTAAGCATCCTCATTTGTTTTCATGGATATGGAATATGGACTTTCCTAAGTTCTTAGAGGCCATTTAATCAATACTCAGATGAAATATTAAGTTCTCTCTGTCAGTTACACCTTTTACCCCACCAATGCAAGCAGAATGTCTGATGAAAAGAACATCAAGTTAAACCTCAAAAAATCTGGGCTCTGGACGAAACTCAGTCTCCATTGGGGGTTTCAGCTTCCTCAACTTTAAGGTTCCTTTCATCATGAGCGTTCTGCATTGCTTTAAGAAAATTTCCTGAACCCCAAAGTGGTTACATTTAAACATGGCATTCTGTTCTACAGTGAGCCCCCTTTCCAAACGTCCACTGTATTTCAGAGAGCAGAGAGAACCATCACTAACCATTTAATCCAGCAAACACCGATAGAGTGCCAACAGAATTCTTTGCACAGGCTCCGGACGCGCAGGCTCAGCGGCCACGGCTCACGGGCCCAGCCGCTCCGCGGCATGTGGGATCCTCCCGGACCGGGGCACGAACCCGTGTCCCCTGCATCGGCAGGCGGACTCTCAACCACTGCGCCACCAGGGAAGCCCCAAAAGAATTCTTGATAGGTTCAAATATTTCAAAATTCCTTGAGCACCCACTGGCTTGAACCCTTAACCAAGCTTATGTGAAATACACTCCTCTGATTTACCATTGCCTTCTTAGGCATCGGTCTTCTGCTGTTGAACCACAGTGGAAAAGGGATAAAATTTCAAAACAGACAGACTAAAGTTTACTGTCTTTGAGGCAAATATTGCCCCCTGTCTTATCACCCAAACATAATATATAATCTGTGGGCTGAAAAGTGAAAATGGGGCACAAAAGTGAAGGCTATATGGTGGCAATGTGATCTGTGCATTCTGATATAAAGTAGAAGACGGTATCTGGCATAAATCCTCTCGTGCCTCTCCTACAGCGTGCAAGAATCTGGGGAACAGAAGAGTGTGACACTTCAGACTCCCATTTATCTTACGTGGAAAACGGGTAAAACTGTGGGTCTCAAAAGGAAGTTGTCAAAATGAAAATATATTCAAATCAGAAAGATTTATTGAGCATCTAGCCTGTGTCCCACGCCATGCAGGGCCAAGAGGAAACAGATCGCAGCCTCTGTTCTCTCGACACAAGCAGGACTGAGCAAATCTTTGCAGATGCCATGAAGGATGCATTTGCACCAAAGAATTCATGAAAATTTTACTGATTGTCTCCAGAGGAAATCAATAAGGAATTTCCATTGCATAGCACACAGTATTGTCCTAAAAAAATATTGATTTTTTTTTTCATTCCTATAAATAACTCTTCCCACGTCTCTTCTCTGAGCCATGTAATTCCACGGTCTTCTTCCTCCATCTTGGACACCACAACCCACCCTACTTGTGAGAAGATTTTAGCCCTGTCCCGGCTTCTCTCTTCAGTCTCATGTATCCCACCCAATAGAAGTGGTTTATACTGAAGTAGCAAAACCGAAAGCACTTTTATAAAAAAATCTTCCATTCTCTCCATAACAGCAGGCTGGGGGTGGGTGGGTGTGCAGAGTCGGAGGCACCCCGGATGCCTTACCCTCAGTAATACGGCTTTTCCATGTCTGAGGAATACTAACTGTTGAGTGGGAGTACACAAGACTGGAGAAAGGTGCTGGGACAGCAGAAGAAAGCAGAGGAATGGAGGAAGGGGAGTAGCCTGGAGCCATAAGTGGGGTGGCTGGTAGCATCTGGGCTGAAGCTGGGGAATTGAATGGCTGAGGACAGACGTGGCAGGAGATATTAATAGAGAGTTTTTGAGACGGAAGTGCGTTGTACAATGTACACAGAGCCCTGGCATAGAGTGCGGACTTTACGCAGAAGGAGGGGCAGTAGAAGTAAGGGCAAGTGCCTAAGTGTGAAGCGTGAGGGCGTACATACGGGTGGTAGCGGGGAGTATTCTGAAATCAGAATAAAAAATATTTTGTCTAAATTTTTATTGCTTTTTTAACATGGCTAGATAACAATTCGTAAATGTCTCCCACCTTAGAATGACCCTCTCATCCCCCTCTCAATCTTCTTTGCATCTTTCAA
Organism: Pseudorca crassidens; assembly: GCF_039906515.1. Classification (NCBI taxonomy): domain Eukaryota; kingdom Metazoa; phylum Chordata; class Mammalia; order Artiodactyla; family Delphinidae; genus Pseudorca; species Pseudorca crassidens. The sequence continues at coordinate 120,479,673 of NC_090317.1, read as the reverse complement.
GACTCAGATCAATTTCCATTCCGTCCACGAAGCCTCCTCAGATTTTCTGGCCACAGCAACTCTTTCCTTCTCTCAACTTAACACGTACAATTTGCATTGTTGAGCTGCTTTCTTTGGGTTCTCCCTCTCCTGCCATCTGTCCAATTTATTATTATCTAAGTAATCCTTAACCACAGTTTTCATCATCATACCTCTACTCAGAAAACTTCACTGGCTTCTTTCTGCCAACAGGACTTTAAAAATGGAAGGAAATCAGCCACTTATGATCACAAGCAACATATTCCACAGACACAGGCCCAGTACCTCTCATGTGAAAGCATCTTCCCAGGGCTTGAGTGAAAGTGGCAACCTGTCATAATTCATTCCTTTTTCATACTATTTTATAGCCTGTGATCTGGCTTGCTCATCTACATGCCGATTCAATACAGCTTCCAGAAATTCAGAGCCAGAGGGGACAAAACTTAAGGCAATACCTTAGTGGTTTTCAAAGCCTGGCATAACTTAACAATCAAAGACTTATCCACTGTATCATGCCCAGAAACATGCAAATGTTATTAAAAGGATTCTAAACCCCCTTTGGAAGGAATCATTCTGAAACTTCCATTGTTACGCCGTTGTAATGCTATTTAAATAGTCCCAAACCTGTTGCCCAAATCCAGTCACGTGTTCCTCACTAGACAGTTTTCCTAAAAGTTTATCCTAACTTCGGGTGAATGTTCAAAGGGTTGGAACAAAAATTACAGCTGATTCAAGCGATGTTTTGAACCCTGGCTGTGCATCAGAATCCCCAGTGCTCCCTCCAGGCCCATTAATTCAGGACCTCTGGGAGTGCGCCGCACATCGGTATTCCGATTCTGATATGTGGTCAGGGTTGGAGCCACTGCATTAAAGGGGCCGCCTCTTGCTCTCTCAGCAGAAAAGGGGGCATTCCTAGGTCAGGTAGAGGGGCTTCAGAAGCCATGTCAGTGCACCAGTTCTTGAGAAAGCTGGCAAGAGTGAAGAAGGATGCCAGCTTCGGAGAACCCGGGCACCACGCAGAGGACTGAGGCAGGGACACACCCAAGAGGACCAGGACACCTGGCGGCACAAGAAGGTGGGCAGCCTGGCCACACATGCTGCCCCTTTAAGGAATCAGCCACATTTCTACAGCGAGCTAGATATGCAGAACCTTGCCGGTATTCAGAGCATCACATAGCAGTAAGGAGAACTGGTTAAACTTTCCTACGACACTCTCTAGATTCTAAAGAAAACAAATCTGTATGATCTGTAATTTTGCAGAGAAACCCTGTTGTACTCTGACTTAATTTGAACGATTATTAAACCACTTCTTAATAGATTCTGAAGACGGAAAAGACAGAATGGCCTTATTTTAACACTGATTTTTGTACCAACCACTCCTCACTTTGGGACCAACTCCCAGACTGAATTTTCAGGGAGATTCAGGGTACAGATCAATGAACAAACACAACCTCAAATGATAAAATTGGAACTATGTGTCAGGCTCACTTTAGCTCAATACTAGAGATGACATAGAAAGCGAGAGACCAGACATGACGCAGCTCTGGTAATTACAAACAACTGCAATCTTCAGATAAAATTGTATTTTAATCCTGATAGGGTAACTTTCTCTTTTTTTTGACATTTATTTATCTAATTATCTACCTATCTATGCACCTATCTATCTATCCTTTTTTTTTTTTTTTTTTACAACATTTAGATTTTACGGCTTCCAGATATTTCCAAAACTTGAATCCACTTGTTGACAAAGTACAACAGAGCCTTTACATTCTGGAGAAATATGAATCCTCGGAGTAGTCCATGCTGCACAGGTGACCATTTCTTCCGTAATATATAATAAAACCCAGCTGGGTCATGTAAGTCAGTCTCCTGGGCTCCACGATTAAGAGAGAAAAACAAAACCTCGTGGCCCTCCTTGTCCCTAAGACTTGGGGTCCCAAGACCCTCAATCCCTTATTTCTGTCACACTTGTCCAACCACTCAAGCCACACCCCAAACACCCACCATGCTAGCCTGTCCTCTCCCTCAGGCTGGAGTCCATGTTCATCCCTGGGTCTCCTGCCCTCAAATTCAACTCCATCCTGCCCAAATGGTGAAACGTTCCTGCTCTCTTCTTCTTAGGAGGTCAGCACTGGGAATTTGAAACAGGGGTGTGCCTCCCGCCATGGGACCACTTTGTCACCTCCGCCCTCATCCTCTTACCCACCAGCCTCAGAGAAAACGAGAGATATATGTGTAGATACATGCAAATATATACGTGTGTGTATGTATACTCGTGTGTATGGATGTGTATGTTCATCATTGTGATCAGTGAAAGAAAACAGAGGATCCCCCCCCCCACACCAGCTTCCTTATCATCTCAACCCACTCTTAGTGTGTAGCTGTGACAAAGAGTTCAAAGGAATAAGCATGTGTGCACAGACCAAACAGGACGCCTCACTCCAGCACCCTGCGTCAGCCAGCCAGCCCACAGTCTTTGAGACCTCAAGACTCCAGAGACCCGTAATTCAAACCCTTACAGCCCCAAACACTAGGCTGTCAACTTGCCACTGTATGGAACGTGCAGGACGGCGTATGCATGGAAGGAGTCCCCAACTCGCAAAGCAGGAGGCAAGCCCCTCCCTGCCTCCACCAGCCTTGCCGTGCGAGAGACGGACAATCTGTCCACAGCTTTATCCACTCTGTGACTCTCCTGCTTAGAATCATAGCATTTCCCAATCCCACTGTAAACTTCTGACAGTGTTACCTTGGAAATGAATGGTGGGATTAAGAGAGTGATGGGGAATGAAAGGTGACTCCAAAGAGAAGGAGGGAAGGTACTTTCCTGGACTCAGAGAAACTTGGGGCTGGAGGCTCTGGTTGGAGTTTTGTGGCTCATAATGACCTCAGATACGTGGCCACCCAACCTATGATCAATACCTTCTGAAGCAGCCCATTCTATTTTCTGACCGTTATAATCATCAGACCCATGAAAGTAAGTGTAGAGACAGTAAGCTCTACAGAGCGTGGATCTTAGCCTGTGTCGTTCACTGATATGCCTCGAGTGACTGAACAGTACCCAGCATAGAGCCATCACTTAACAAATACTTGTTAAGTGAATGAATGCCTTCCAGTGGCTCCCCACAGTGATGGCCTGGCACATATTTTAAGACAACTATTATGTTTACCCCCCCACACACACAACCTTTTCTTTTCCAAGTTTAACCTCCCTGGGTTCGTTGAGCCATTTCTTATAGGGTAGATCACCAGTCCCCCCCCAACAAAGATGTACTGGATGCCTGCTGTGCAGTCATCACCAGAGAGAGGTGGGACCCTCAAAGAATTCTAGGTGTTATCTACTCCTTTCATCAGAAGCCAACCCTCTCATCCCCCCATGCTGTTCTCATTTGTCCATCAGGACACCAATTAAAGGCTTTGGCAAATGGCCCGCGTAAATCCAGGTGAACTGTGGCTACTATTCTGCCCCAATAAAGCTCTTTGGCTGTTTCATCCAACAGGAGAAGGAGGAGGAGGAGGCAGAGGAGGAGGAGGAGGGGGAAACGAGGTTAACCTGGCACTACCTTCATGGCTACATGCAGTGGTTCTCAACCTTGGCTTCATGTTGGAATCACTTGGGAAGTCTTGATAAAAGATGGACTCCTGGGACACCATCTCAGAGATTCTGATTGAATTGGTCTGGGATAGAGGCTCAGCACCAGAATTTTTCAAAGCTCCCCCAAGTGCTTCTTTTGTGTACCCAGGCCTGAGGACCACTGCATTTATGCAAACCCCTGGGGATCAACACATCTCTTTTAAAGAGCTCAAAATCTTTTTTTTTAAAGCCCATTCAAGGAGCCATCTGGCTTTCCACCCATTTTTAAAAATAAAGTTTAGTTGAACCACAAGCACCCTCGTTCACGTACACACTGACTATGGCTGCTTTCACCCTTCAACAGCAGAGTTGGGTAGTTGTGATGGAGACCATGTGGCCAGTAAAACCTAAAATATTTACTATCTGGCCCTTTAGAGGAAAGTTTGCTAGCCTCTAGCTTAAAATCAATGTCAAATTCACCAGTGTATAGCTTGAGGAATTTACAGCTTTTCCCTTGAAAAATCAAGGCACCATTATTTGTCTGTTTTTAATACTGGGCCTTCCCACCTAGTACGCTCCAAGACCTGCTACTACTTCCCATAATTAATTCAGAAAAACTGGCAGGATTTTGCCAATATCACCTATCACAACTCTAAAGATGAGAAGCAATAGGTTCTATTCTGTTGTATGAATGTATGTAGTAGAAAACCTAAGGTTGCCGATGACTGCATTGAATAATTCCCATGGACACAAGGTTATTGACCAGAATGAATATGCATTTTATAAGTGTTTACACATTTTCTATCTGAGCAGGCTGTGCGCAGCCAAGCTTCCTACTCCATTCTCTGAACCTGCAGTCTATTAAAACCTAAGCTTGGGCTCCCCTGGTGGCGCAGTGGTTGAGAGTCCGCCTGCCGATGCAGGGGACACGGGTTCGTGCCCCGGTCCGGGAGGATCCCACATGCCGCGGAGCAGCTGGGCCCGTGAGCCATGGCCGCTGAGCCTGCGCTCTGCAACGGGAGAGGCCACAGCAGTGAGAGGCCCACGTTCCGCAAAAAAACCCCCCAAAAAACGCCTAAGCTTATAATATATGTCCCACACCGTATTTGACATACAACGTTTACTATTTAGTATATACCACATACCATAGATACTAGGCAAGATCTTTCTACGAGGCAGATAGCCCTGTTGTTGCACGGTCTCTTGGGCATTTTTGGATCCCACCCTGCAGATGTTTCTAAAGCTTATGATTAATGATCCATGGGAAATGAGCCCTAAAAATGAACGTGTTTCACTGAAATTTGACGCATGAAGAATATGCAGGAAGACACTTGTAAGAACATCCACCTCACCCAACTGTCCCTAGATGGTTCCCATATTGCACAATAATCTGAATTTTGATATCATGCAGCACCATCTGCTGGTAGGGCGGCCTGAGCATTTATAAGTAATTATGACACATGCACTTCCGCCCCAGGAGAATTAGAATTAGTGATATTTTCTCTGTCTTTTTTAGAGACTTGTTTTCCATGGGACATTGATAAATCCTAAAAATCGCCACAGCCAGAGAAACTGCATTGAGGCCTGGGCCTGCCTCACTCCCAGCTTTGCTGTGATCCTGGGAGCCTGCAGGTTCAGAGGATGCAGCGCTGAGCTGGGCTGCTGGCAGTCCTCAGAAATTAAGTGTGTAATCATGACTCCTGTGTGAGAGTCACTCTCGTTTCAGTCAATAAGCCTGTGAAGGAAATGGAATCATTAACCGGAATAGTAAAATCTGAGAAAGCACTTTAATGCATTTACTATATGAAATGCTTTCACCGCTAGAAAGCCCTTTGATGGAAGGGTAGAAAATTGCTGAGAATTTACAAAGGCTGAATGATCTTCAGAGCTACTTCTAAGCATGATACCAATTTGATCTCAATCACAAGTAATGAGTGGCTGTACAGTGGGCCCCACACACGAATATACACAATTTATTAACGTGTGTTTTGACGAGAAGATATAGGAACCTGTTTTGATTAAAATCATGAATACGTATTCAAGATACCCAACTGCACATGCACCTGGTCCTCGAGTGGCTGAGAAACCGTCTCCCAGCTCTACCTCAGCAGAACTGTCATCTCATTAATCAGAGGTGGCTGGCCCTGCTTCCTGGTCCCTCAAGTTGTAACCGTCTACATCATCACTGATTTCTGGAAATCCACTTCAAATGATCACAAAAAGCTGTTGTACTTTTACTGTCAAGTATGTGTTTTTTGTCATCTAATTCTTTTCAAAAGCAATCTATCCATGGTAGATCTGTGGTATATCTCTCTCCACCAGAATGTGGAAGTAACCAGAAGACCCCATTGTCACATGTAGCATAACATAGTCTAGTACACCAAGTCACAGAAAAATAATTGTTCTGATTCCAGCACTGAGCAGGGAAGACCATACTCTGTTCTTTCCCTTATAGAATGTCCCATGTCTCAGCCAACAATGGTAGAGAAAGGATTTGACCCCAGCCCATCACTCCTGAGCAGGGAACATCATGCTCTGTTTTTCTCTCCCTCTCACAGTGGCCCACATCTCAGGCGAAAATGGTGGAGGTGGGAGCTGACACAGGCCAGACTGGCTCTGAAGCCCACATTATTTGCTCTTCACAATAATGCTTCAGATTATGTTTTAAATGTACCAAGGCTGCTTACTAGTTAAAATAAGGATGGGATAAATCTTTTAATAAGTCAATTAGTCACCTGATACTTTCTCTGCTGGTCAAATCCAAAGTTAAACAGAGTCACCATATGACCCAGCAATTCTACTCCTAGGTATATACCCAAGAGAAGTGAAAACAGAAACTTTAAGTTCACACAGAAACTTGTGCACGAACTTTCTTTCCAGCATTATTCATAACAGCCAAACAGTGGAAACAACCCAAATTTCCATCAACTGATGAATGGATAAACAAGATGCGGCATTTCCATACGATGGAATATTATTCAGCCAGAAAAAGGAATGACGTTCTGATTCATGCTACAACATGGATGAGCCTTGAAAATATCAGGCTAAGTGAAAGAGGTCTGACACCAAACACTGCATACCTATGAGTATATTTATATGAAATGCCCAGAAAAGGCAAATCTATAGAGACAGAAAGTAGATTAGTGGCTGGCAGAACCTGCGGTGATGGGGTGGGGAATGGGGAGCGGCTGCTAATGGACATAGGGTTTCTTTTGGAGCGGATGAAATCATCTGGATTAGACTGTGGTGATAGTTGCTTTACTTTGTGAATATACTAAAACCCACTGAACTGTAAACTTTGACAAGTGAATTTTATGGTACGTGAATTATATATCAAATTTTAGGTTGTGGTCATCCATTTACAATGCTTGGTGTCAGTTTATTTATCACTTGTAAAAATAAAATAGTGTGTGTGTGTGTGTGTGTGTGTGAGTTGTGAAGAAAAAAAAGAAAATTTTCAAGATGAGATTATAAATAGACATCTCCAGAAGTTAGTAAAAAAAAAATCTAAATTCAAAATTTCAAGCAATAAGCATGAAAGATGATTCTTCAGTAAATTAAAATTCATTTTCTAACCATGTTGGAAAACATCTACTTATACATATACACATTTATGCATATAACACTTTATTATGCTTTAAAGAAAGCCAATTGGAGGAATCAATATAAATGTATCATGTCTTAATATTCCCAAAGTTTAACTCCATCTAAATACTGACAATGAAAATATCAATTTTAATGTAACCCATAACTATAGGTTTGCTTTAGAATCTACAGAAGTGTTTTAATTTCTTAACTTGTCAGAATCCACCGGCCCTCCACTCCTGCATTTAGCTGCTGGTTTCAATTTCCATCCTTTTCTGCCCTGCAGTCTTCATGTTTTTTCAGTTAGACTCTGGACTAAATATCAGCAGAGGACACAGACACCCCCCTCCCCCCACCCAGCTGGAAGAGAGGAGGTGACATTTACATTCTTTATTGAGATGTGCCTATAAACTCATAAAAAATATCCAAGGAATAAACAAAAACTGAAAGTAAAAAAAAGAAAAGAAAATTTTAGGAAGGGAGGGAGGGAGGGAGGGGGAGAGAAGGAAGGAAGGAAGGGAGGGAGGGAGGGAGGGAGGGAGGGAGGGAGGAGGGGAGGGGAGAGAGGGGAGGGGAGAGAGGGGAGGGGAGAGAGGGGAGGGGAGAGAGGGGAGGGGAGAGAGGGGAGGGGAGGGGAGGAAGATAGCCCTAAGGACTAAAAGGGAATACCAAGGAAGAAACAAACTTGGAATGGCGTGAGAAGATGGCTCTCCAAGGCTGAGATTCAGCCCTCACTGTAGAGAGTGTGGCTGTAGCGCACCGGATGGCAGAGAAATTTGCTAGGTTGCCCTGGGCCAGAGCTGGTCTGTGAAACAAGCCAAGAGCCATGGCCGGGACGTGTGGACCAGGGCTGGCAAGCTGAAAGTCCCCAACCAGGGGCCGGCGATGAGAAGAAAACTGCCCCCTGGGTGCTGATGAAATGCACTGGAAAGCTGCCCTTGGGGCTGCTGTTGAATTTGTTGGAAGCTGGCAAGGGTACTGGCTGGACTCTCCAGAAAGCCACAGGAGTGCCACACACAGGAGGTGCCACTGAGTTCAGGGAGAAGCCAGCCGAGGCATCCACGGAGGGGCTGCCCCTGAGCCCCATGGCTGAGACACCTGCCAAACTTGCCATAAAGCTGCCTGCAGGGGTGCAACTGACAGACGCTGGGGGGGCTCCACCAGGTTTCCCACATGCCCACCCACACTGCAAAACGAGAAGAAACAAGCGCACAGAAACCCCTCCTACTCCAGGGTCTCCCCTGCACCCCTACCCCGAAGCTTAACCTTGGGCCAGCTGGCAAAGGAGCTACATTCCAGGACCACAATCAGGGCAACAAAGAGTGGATTTGGAGCTGAGAGGCAAGAGACCGATCATGGGCACACATACTAATGGCTGTCCTTCAAAGAAAAAAGTTCATGTTCAAGTGAGTTTGTAAAACACTACTGAACATACCACCCTCAAAACACACATCAGCGTTTTGGCAGCGCTGAGGCGTCCTATGGGGAAGAACCCCATTGAACTCTGCTCCACGCATCATTTCCAAAGCTCATTTGATCACACAACTCTGTTTCTCCTGATAACTGACACCTGCAGAATCCTCGCTGGGAAACTGCCCCGGGCATGGTGTGGGGAGACGGGCATGCCACACCCAGAATAGGATAGAAGCAGCGTGGCCGGCGAGCGGCTTGTGCACCTTCGCCGCATCACATGGAGCCCCTCCGCTGTTGAAGGGACTCCTCTGGAACAGAATGCACACAAATGGAGTCATCTGGCTGGGCTCCTTCGTGGCATTTCCATTGCTTTATTTACTGCACAAAAACCGTAAGTCTGCAGACACTGTGGAAATACAGTTTATTTAGGTAACTAAAAATATCCCCCAAATGGCATTTGGCCACTGCTGCATTTCCCAACACCTCCTGCTCGCCCAGTGTTGGCTCTAAATTACCCCTAGATGGTACAATGGAAAGAGGATGGGATTTAAAAGCTGGAGTTGATGGCATTAGGGTCAGGGGCCTTGGAATGCCATAATCCTGCCTGGCCACTCACCCCATTTTCCCTTTTGGGGTTCCTGAGGGAACTAGAAACACAAAAAGGAATGGGCATGAATCAAACCAGTGTTTATAATCTGCCCACTGGAAGGGGCAGAATGCAGCTAGGGAACTAGAAACACAAAAAGGGGGCTTCCCTGGTGGTGCAGTGGTTGAGAGTCCGCCTGCCGACGCAGGGGACACGGGTTCGTGCCCCAGTCTGGGAAGATCCCACATGCCGCGGAGCGGCTGGGCCCGTGAGCCATGGCCGCTGAGCCTGCGCGTCCGGAGCCTGTGCTCCTCAACGGGAGAGGCCACAGCAGTGAGAGGCTCGCGTACCACCAAAAAAAAAAAAAAAAAAGGAATGGGCATGAATCAAACCATTGTTTATTATCTGCCCACAGGAAGGGGCAGAATGCAGCTAGGGAAAAGGTGTGCATAGGTGGGCTGTGTGGGGAGAGAACCCCTACATCATTCAGTCTTGGGTTAAAACCCAGTTCACCCCGCTTTTGGACAATGTAGGGGAGGAAAAAATAATCTTCCCTCTACCCTATCGTGTTTTCATCTGGGGCCCCACTAACCAAAGACAGATTAGCAAGAGAAAATGAACAGATTTATTAACATGTATACATGGGAGAGACCTAGGGGAAAATGAGTAACTTGCAGAGCTGGCTTAGAATTCAGGCTTAAATACCATCTTCAGCTAAAGACAAGAGAGAAGGGTGTGAGGGGGAAGCCAGTTATGGGGAAGTAACAGGAAAAGTACAAGGAACAAGAGTAAGTGCTGATACGCAGATTTAAGCCAGGGCCGCCTCCTTGGATAAGGGGACATAAGTGGCACTCCAAGTTACCAGAAAGATTCAGATTATCTATATAGAATGTACAGGATTCAAGGCTTCTCTTGGATTACTTGCTCTGGGAGAAACCAGCTGCCATACTATAAGCTGGCCTATGGAAAGACTGATGTTGTCAGAACTGAGGGAGGCTTATGACCAACAGCCATTGAGTATCTGAGACCTCCTGACAACAGCCACGTGCGTGGGCCATCTAGGAAGCCACTCCTCCAGCCTCAGTCAAGTCATCAAATGACTGAAGCCTCGGCTGACAGCTTGGCTACAACCTCGCGAGAGATCCCGAGCCAGAACCCCTGGCCAAACTACTCACATATTCCTGACCCTCAGAAACTATGTGATAAGAAATTTTTGTTAAGTCACTAAATTTTGGGGCAATGTGTTACACAGCAACAGATAACTAAGACTCTCCAAATGTAATTCTGAGTAAATGATTCTGAACTCTGGGATCCCATCTCATTTCGAAACACACACACACACACACACACACACACACACACACACACACACACAAATAGCCTTGAATACAGTTCTCTGGTCATGATATCTGGTGAAACCAGGATTAAGATCTCCCAATTCTATTATATCACAACTGCATTTCCTGCATTTCTTCCCATATTCATTCATTCAGCAAACATGATCAAGCACTTGCTATGTGCCAGGCAATGTTCTAGACACTGAGGATACAGCAGGAAGCAAGACAGGTGAAAACCTCTGCCATCATGGGACTTCCATACTGGTGAGGGAGAAACAAACAATATATAGAATGTTAGGTAGCGATAAAAGCTAAGGAGGTAGAACAAAGAGTGAGTTCAATCAATCAGACTTCACTTCTAGCTCTCGAAGTAGTTTAGGGCAGTTTCTCTCTGGGTGGCGATTCAGAGACAGGCTCCTTCCATCTTCTGGTTCTACCTCCGCAGGGTCTCAGGATCCTCTGAAGATGACCAGCCAATGAGGACGGGAAGGGAGGAGAAGGTACCCTTGTTTCTCAATCGCCTCCAACCAAGAGTGGCCACATCCTTTCCACTCACAAACCACAACAGTAAAATGTTACGCTGCCCCACCGAGCTGCAAATCACTCTGGGAAATGTAGCCCCAATGCAATCTCTTTGCTACAGATGGGAACCAAATCTCTACTAGGAGCCATTTTTCTCCGCTCCAGCCTCATGGATCTACTCCAGCTCTGCCTGTTCTACCTGCTGGGCCAGCCTTACGCCCACAGTCACGCCAAAGGGGGAAAGTGTCTCCCACCTTGATATCGAAAATCCCACCACAGAAAATTCAATTCTTTTTCTGAGTCATGTCCCTATTTTTTAACACCTTGCCGAACACGCAGTCACCTGGAGTGGTGATGCATGGCATTCTCAATCCTTAGAGAGGCTTATCGGATTTCCTTCTTCATTCCCTGAGATAAGAAATACCAGCTTAGCTGGGAACTCCCGTGAATTTTAATGAGGGAAGAGAACAGAGGCAGAGTGGGCCAGCGCCGATAACCACTCACAGCTTTGCTGTGAGTGAGTGGTTGGGTTCTCATCACAAACTTGAAAGTACTCCTGGCATCATCTTAACTGCTTAGCCACAGCTCCTCTCCCAAGTCAAGGGAACACTTGACAAACGTATATTAGCTGCATAGAGTTCTCCTCAAAGAGAAAAGAAGGGCCCCAGTTAATTGCACAAGAAGCTAAATGTCAACAGTAATCACTGAGATGAGAGTGGTTCATCAAAGCAAGCCAGGGAAGGAGTCTATTTAAAAGCTAAATGCGATTTCCCGGCAGATTTTATTTTCATGCAAAGATCCATTCTTTCCTCTCCCTCCCTATGATTATTTTTGTACAAATCGTATTACATCAGTCGCTTGGGAAATACAGGTGTAAGCTTCATTTCCACTTCCTGGGACTGAAAATGACTTTGAAGGGGCCAAATCGGATTTTTTTTGCTTTAACATTCTTTAAACCTTCCTATGTTCTGCAAGTAACAGATGCAAACACAGAGACGCATTGCCTTAGGTGACAGTCTCAGTGTTTCTAACTTCACCCTGTAACCTTCTATGCTAAAGAAATTTGTTCACCCAAAACAACTTACCAACTTCCCCTAGAAAAGGCAAATCATCAGCCTATTTCTATAAAAGTGAATTAATTTGTTAACCCACAAGAATAAAAAAAACCACCCTGGGTTTGTATTAGCAATCACATCTGTTCCAATTCTGTCTTGGGAACTGAATGCGTAAAATGTTACTACACAGACAGAACACTGTAGTCATTTTAACCCAGGCGACACTAGAATACATGCTGGTCTTGGCGTTTCTGTCTGTGACATTAGAATCAGACGCTCCGTGAGGACAATACTCTCATCCCAATGATGCTTCTTCAAGCCATTCAAGGGCTCTTCCTTGGAAACCAGTTTCAACTTGGTCAGGACTGTGTTTACCACTGACGAAGGCTTCAAGAGGAGATATGTCTAAAGAATGAGGCTGCTTTTCTTTAGGTGACTTCAAAACCATCTTTGAAAATGTATTAGTTTTCTAGGACTTCTGTAAAAAAAAGTACCACAAACTTAGTGGCTTTTTTTTTTTTTTCAATCAAAGTACTGTAATGGGAGCCATTGTAAAGCAGATGTAATCCTACGTAATTGAAACTGCCAACAAAAGAACATTCCAAGTTCTTCATGCTCAAAATCATGTTATATTTTGGTGTTCAATATGTAGTCTACACGTTTCTTCTTCAGCTTTTTGTTCTCTAAAGAGTTTCTAATTGTATTTCTTATTACTGGCAGCAAAACACCCCCTTGGTGGCTTTAAACAGCAGAAACTTATTCTCTTCCAGTTCTGGAGGCTAGAAGTCCAAAATCGAAATGTCAGCAAGGCCACGCTCCCTCCGCAGTCTGCAGCAGAGAATCCTTCCCTGTCTCTTCCAGTTTCCCGCAGCCCCAGCTGCTCCTTGGCTTATGGTACCATCACTCCAACCTCCACTTCCATCTTCACCTGGCCGTCTTCTCCCCGTGTCTTCGTTCTTCACTCATTGTTTTCCCCTTCTTATAAGGATGCCAGTCCTAATGGGTTAGGGCCTGCCCTAATGACCTCATCTTAACTTCCTTACATCTGCGAAGAGCCTATTATCCACACATTCCAAACCCTATCTCCTCACAGTCACATGTACCAGGGATTAGGACTTCACCCTTTTTAGGGGGACACAATTCAACTCAGAAGGTACTCCAGAGAAGGGGTTCAAAGCAATGTTGAAAGATCATAAGCCCCTCCAAGCTACTACAAGGACTTGGTGAAGTAAAATTTGCAGAGCCTGGAAGCAAGAATACAAAAGGAAGGCCACATTCCATAACTCTAAAGAAACAGCACTTACAAACCAAGCTAGAGCCACAGCCTGGCCCACGTTCCCACCCAACGCCCCACAGCCTGGGGGCCTCTTTTTACCTCAGGTAGGCCGATGGAGCTGAGGCTCCTCCAGCAGCAGCCCTACTGTGTGAATCTAGACAACACGATGGTTCTCACGGTGGGTAGGGCGCAGTGGAAGCCAGACCCAGGGCTGACTGGACCTGCCCCAAATCGACCAGGTCCCCAAAGAGCCAGAGGGCCGTTCTAAGAATTTCCCAAAACTCCACCGGCTGAGCAGAAGGGAAGGAGGGAACACAGTTACCTGGGAAACCCTGTTTGCCTAGTCACCCACATGGAATGACTGAGGATGGTCAACTTTAAAAGAAAGCAGCCACCCTTCTTCAGGTTTCCTGGGGCAGAGGCAGTGTTTCCCACATACACCCCACCACACACACACACACACACACACACACACACACACACACACACACACACACACACTTACAGGCTCTCAGCCTACCATTCTCTGGCCCGGGGCTATGGTGGGGGGGGCGGTCTTTCTGGCCTGGGGAGCCTGGGTCAGCCAGTGCATCTCTCCCGTAATTCCCAGTAACTTAATCAGTTACCACACTTTTTTAAATGTTCTTAAACCTGTAAAATTCATAAAACTTGTTTCAATTTTCAAATTTTATGAGTTCAGAAAAATTCCAAAAGTCATTGCCTTTCATTGCTTATGATGTGTGGCCCAGAGCAGGGGCCCCTCGTGTCCTAGTCTGAGGGCAGCACTGAGGCCCGGGAGGTATGCCTTTGTTTAAAAGAAGAATCCTCGGGCTTCTCTGGTGGCGCCGTGGCTGAGAATACGCCTGCCAATGCAGGGGACACGGGTTCGAGCCCTGGTCCGGGAAGATCCCACATGCTGCGGAGCAACTCAGCCCGTGTGCCACAACTACTGAGCCCGTGCTCTAGAGCCCACGAGCCACAACTACTGAAGCCCACGCGCCTAGAGCCCGTGCTCCGCAACAAGAGAAGCCACCACGACGAGAAGCCCGTGCACCACAATGAAGAGCAGCCCCTACCCGCCACAACTAGAGGAAGCCCGCGCGCAGCAACGAAGACCCAACGCAGCCAAAAATAAAGAAATAAATAAGTTTAAAATATATATAAATAAATAAAAAGAACTAGGCTAGGCTTGATATAGTTCACTGTAAGGAAAAAAAAGAAGAATCCTCGTTCCTTTATAAGCCCCAGAGGGAGGTACAAATCCTGCCAGGCCCCCACTTTGGGGGGAAGGCAGGCCACACTCATCTCACCACTAGGAGGTGAGGTGGCTACTGAGGCCCTTCTGACTCCACTGACAACTGCCACCAGCCAAGCCGGCCAGGTTCTTCGAGCATCCAAAAGCAAAACACCTGTTGCACTTGTTTCCTGGGCAACCCCGGTTGAAACACTTCAGTGGAGGCAAGAAAGTTCAGACTGGGCCAGGTTGTGAGGCCGTGACATCCGAGGTTGACAGAAGTTACCTTTGAGGGGACTTTCGGTTTTCCTTTGGTTTCTCTCTTAACCAGCCCCAGCATCCTGCTTCCTGCTCCCGAGCTCGTTTCTTCTCCCCCAATTGCCACCCCTTCCTGGGTCCAGAGGCCTTTTGGGCTTCTCACCTCCTGTCAGGAAAGTACGCTGTCTGATAAACACATTTGTACTGACATGTTAGTAAAGTTATACATTATTCTTTCCAAGGTTAATGACTTTTAAAGTGGAACATGGGAAGAGGGGCAATGTTTAACCCCAGGGGAAAATTCTGGTAATTGAATTGTAGACATCAGAAGATGTATTATGTTTATATTGGGAATTTTCCCAGCACTTCTCCCTTTATGGCATGTAAATCATTACCCACTCCACTGGAGGTAAAGCCTGTCCTTGTTTTATTATTGTTATTTCAGTATTTATATAACATATTAACTAATTGATTATATTATTATCATATAAGCTTGAATTTATTAGGCTTAGAGGGTAAGCCATTCTAAAACTCTAACTCCTTAGAGGAAGTTATATCTCTTTAACGACAGCTACAAAATGTTACCCAGCACACACAGGGGATGGTGTAAGAACAGAAGCAACAGTTCTTCTTATCTAATAAACCTTGCATGTCTAGTTTACACTTGGACATCTGATCCTGGGAGCAGCCCTGTATAACGTATGCTGGATAGTTAGTATGACCTGTATTCCCATTTTACAGAAGAGGAAACTGAGGCTTAGGGAACTTAAGTGCCTTGCCCAAGTTCATATACCTTAATGCGGGGAAGAGGTGAGGTAGGGCTCAAACTGGTCTCTTCACTTCAAGCCTGGGAGATGTATACTAGCATACAGATAAGAAGGGAGAAATGAGAAAATATGATGTAAATAGGTAACTCCTAAAAAGTAGGCATCACAATGTGAATACTGTAGACAGGATTTTCAGAGGCCTAATAATATCTCACAAAGAAACTGAGGCATCGTTTTGAACTTTATCTGAAAGGAAAGTCTTTCCAGTTATAATAAAGTTACAAACTAGAAGAGCTCAAAAAGTTCTCCAGCTTTGTAAGCGAAAACAGATCTGTCTTTAAGTGGCACAGGCCACGTCCTCCTCTCTCAACTCAAAGTACTCCAGGACAAGCAGAAAAAAACGGATCTGCAATCTGATTACTTTTTTTCAAAAGAGAGAAAATCAAAAAGAAATGTGAGAGTAGCTTGCTGGGAGTCCTTTACAGAGTAGTTCCTCTTAGAGATGGAGAATGAGAAGAAAGTTACTGTCATTTGACACACATTAGCTTAGACCAGGCACAAATCAAAGTCCTGCTCCTCCTGAAAGGTACATTTCACCTACAGTGCCCTCAGCCACGCGATGAGAGTCTGTGGCAGACTGACTGCACCAATTCTCCACGACTTTTGTCATGTGGTTTTGTAGTTCATCTCACTAAAGACACAGAGTCTATTTCCTCACTCCCTTCAATCTGAGCCCACCCAAGGGCTTTGGACAATAGATGAGGCTTAGACCACAAACAGGAAGGCTTGCGTGTTCCCACTTGCTCTGAAATTGCCACGAGAACCTGCCCAGGAGAGCCTGCTGGAGGATGAAAGACTTATGGAACATAACCACAGTCCACCTGGCTGAGGTCAGCCTAAAACAGCCAATAGTCAGCAGAGCCCCAGACAAGAGAGCAAGGTCTCAGAACCCTCAGACATATGGGTGAGCCAAGCCCGGCCTACAGGAACCTACAGCCAGCCAAGCTCCAGATGTGGGAGTGACCACAACCAAGAGCAGGACAGACCACAACCAAGAGCAGTGACCACAACCAAGAGCAGGACAGCCACCTGCCCAACCACCCCAGATGTGCGAGCAACAGCTCTTCTTGTTGCTTAACGACCAAGGTTTGGTGGTGGTTTGGCATGCAGCATTACTGGAGTAATAGATAACTGATACAGACTCCTAGCTTTTTGGCTCCACTCTTGTTAGAGGAGAGTCTAGAAAGCCAAAGACAGCTTCATGATACCTGACCACTCAACAGTTTCATGGGGCAGCCAACCAATCCACTTCTTGTTTGTAGCATCCTGCCTTTGTCCCTGAAAGGATGCAAGCCTGTGGGTAATTCTGTAGGTAACCTCCCTTGGTATATTCCATTAATAGGCCAGCCCTGACCATATGAATCATGTAGATATAAAAGAATGAGGAAAGTCTATGCCTGTTAAAGATACTTGGTGGTAGCATAACATGGTTTCATTTATGTAAAAAAATTATAAAATATATGCATATGCATAGAAAAACACCTCATACGACCTTACATACTGAGGCTTCCAAAACGTTTTTTTCCTGGGAAGCTAGGTGGGATTATAGGTTAACATTTTTCTTTTGCTTATCCATAATATCTGATTTTCCTGAAATGAACATGAATCTGTTTATAATTTTAACAGGGAGAAATATAAACCATGACAGAACATTAAAACTTTAAAAGAAAAAGAACAAATATTTAAATTTATTTTCAGGGGTTGAGCAGGTTATTATTTATAGTTTGGCAATTATGCAGGATTGTCAGATGAAAATTAGCTGAGACTTTAAAAGCAGAAATCGGGGAAATTGTGAAAGACAGACAAAATTACTTGCAGACATATAAATAGTTGCCAGGTGCACCCAAATTAGCAATGCTAAAAAAAAAACAAAAACAGGGGCTGGGTATAAGCCTTTTCTGATAAATTTCTGCCTAGAGCGGGGCTGAGAAAACTATTTCTGTAAAGCATCTGATAGGAAATATTTGAGGCTCTGTGGGCCAGACTGACTGTTAAAACTACTCTGCCACTGTTCCACAAAAATAGCCTCAGGCACTCTGTGAATGAATGAGCGTGAATGTGTCCAAATAAAACTTTACTTATAAAAGCAGGTGGCAGGCCGGATTTGGCCTTCCGCCATAGTTCGTCTACCTTTGGCGTAGATAAGCTGCTGTCATAACAGTAGTACCTAATGATCATATTGACCATAACTTACTATGTCATCGTGATAAAGTGTTCTCTGCACCGGCAGGCCCTGACCACCTTTGCCTGATGTCAAATCCTTTTCCTTCTTTATGTCTCAGCATCCTCTTCAAGAAGCCTGAGACTGCTTATCTTAGAATGTTCTAGTCACCTATTTACTTGTCCTTCTCCTCCATTAGGCTAAGAGCACCTAACAGAAAGATAATATCTAAATCACTTTTATATCTCCAGAGCCTTGTGGAGAACCTGGACCACAGTAGATGCTCAATAAATGAATGTGAAGTGAATGATTCAGCAAAACAACAGTCATGTCAAGAGAATGAGAAGACAAGCCACAGCCTGGGAGAAAATATTTGCAAAAGACATCTCAGATAAGACTGTTATCCAAAATATACAAAGAACTCTTAAAAGCCAACGATAAGAAAATGAACAACCCAATTAACTAATGGGCAATAGATCTGAGCAGACACCTCACCAAAGGAGATAGACTTATGGCAAACAAGCATAAGAAAAGATGCTCAACATCCTATGTCTTTAGGGAATTGCAAATTAAAACAACAGTGAGATACCACTACACACCTATTAGGATGGCCAAAATCCAGAACACCAACCACACCAAATGCTGGTGAGGAAGTAAAGCAACATGAACTCGCATGTACTGCTGGTGGACATGCAAAACGGTACAGCCTCTTTGGAAGACAGTTTGTCAGTTTCTTACAAAACCAACATACTCTCCAAACAATCCAGCAATACTCCTTGGTATTTACCCAAAGTATTTGAAAACTTACGTCCACACAAAAACCTGCACACAGATGTTTATAGCAGCTTTATTCATAATTGCTAAAACTCTGAAGCAACCAAGATGTCCTTCAGTAGGTGAATGGATAAACTGTGGAACATCCAAACAATGGAATATTAGTCAGCACTAAAAAGGAATGAGCTATCAAGCCATGAAAAGATATGGAGGAGGCTTAAATACATATTACTAAGTGAAGGAAGCCAGTCTGAAAAGGATACATACTACATGATTCCAACTATATGACATTCTGAAAAAGGCAGAACTATGGAGACAGTAAAAAGATCAGTGGTTGCCAGGAGTTGGGGACAAGGGGGAAGGATGAATAGGTGGAGCACAGAGGATTTTTAGGGCAGTGAGAATATTCTGCATGATATTATAATGATGGACACATGTCATTATACATTTGTCAAAATCCATAGAATGTACAACACCGAGAGTGAACCACAATGTGGACTACGGACTTTGGGTGATGATGATGGGTCAGTGCAAGTTCAATGATGGTAACAAATGTACCTCTCTGGTGGGGGATGTTGATCATGGGGGAGGCTGGGCATGTGGGGGGGAGGGGGTCTATGGGAAATCTCTGTACTTTCCACTCAATTTTGCTGTGAACCTACAACCAGTTTAAAAAATAAAATCTACTTAAAACACACACACAATCACACCATTATTGCAAGTGCTTACTCAGGCTCTTCTATGTCCTTTAGGAGACATTGAAAGCTAATTACCTGTAGGAAATGGTTTTGTAGATCTGACACCAAAAGCATAAATAACAAAAGAAAAAAACAGATAAATTGGACTTCATTAAAATTTAAAACTTTTGTGCTACAAATCAAGAAAGTCAAAAGACAACCCATAGAACTGGAGAACATTTTTTACAAATTGTGTATCTAAGAAGGGACTGGTATCCAGAATATGTAAAGAACTCTTACAACTCAATAATAAAAAGGCAAATATGTCGATTTTAAAGTGGACAAAGGATTTAAATAGACATTTCTCCAAAGGTATACAAATCCATATTTCCTAGTACAAGAGTGAAATACCACAATAATAATAAGGACTGATAATACTATGAATTTTATGTTAAAAAGCAATTATTAAAATCTTTCAAATAAATAAATAGGGAAAGGGATTGACAATAAAACTGACTACTGGGAGAATGCATTAAGTGGATACATTTAAGAAAACCTTTATAATGGTTTATCCCCACCAATGTTATACAGTTTTAATAGTGATTAGATTATATGTAATTCTAATTTTTGCAGAATTGTTTGATGGACATTCAGTCATAACATTAATCGAAATAAGCTTTAAGAATTGGATGTAGGGACTTCCCTGGTGGTCCAGTTGGGCAAGACTCCTGCTCCCAATGCAGGGGGCCCAGGTTCGATCCCTGGTCAGGGAACTAGATCCTGCATGCTGCACCTTAGATCCCACAGGCCACAACTAAGACCAGGCACAGCCAAAATGAATAAATATATTTTTTAAAAAAGTTGTATTTAATATTTTGTTATTTAAATGACGTCTCAAACCACTGCAGATATGAAAACACAGTGGGGAACGTCCAGGCCAATTTCTGCACAAAAGCTTGACATGGAAGAGGTAAGCGGAAAAGCAAAGCCTCAAGCTGATTTAGTCCTTTGGCTCCTAATAACTAACACAAACACTTGCCCTCAATTCCAAGACCATTCCAGTCCAGGTGAACTGAGCCGGAGCCCCGGGCACAGAGAAAGGGGGACTTGTGGTAGGTAGGAGTGGAACTTGCCTGTCCCTCCCTTGCCCTAAACCACCGTCACCAAACTTCTGCTAACAGCATGCATCTGAGCCAGAGTAGGAGAGGGAAGACATCCCAAATATTAAGTCAAGATTGGAGGAGCCAGGTCTGGGGGATAATCATCTACTTAAAATTTTGGATGTTTTAACAGTACCTGAAATTAAATTTATCACCGATAATCCCTTCTCAGCCATCTGTAATCCTTTATGGACTAAGACAGGTTTAAATGGATCATTAAAATAAAAATTGTTCCTTATATATATATTTTTTTAATTTTAGAAATGACAATATCAAAAGTTCAACTTTTGGAGAGGAACCAAGATGGCGGAGTTGAAGGACGTGCCCTCACTCCCTCTTGTGAGAACACCAGAATCACAACTAGTTGCTGGACAATCATTGACAAGAAGACACTGGAACTCACCAAAAAAGATATCCCACATCCAAAGACCAAGGAGGAGCCACAATGAGATGGTGAAAGGGGCACAATCACAGTAAAATCAAATCCCATAACTGCTGGGTGGGTGACTCACAGACTGGAGAACACTTATACCACAGAAGTCCACCCACTGGAGTGAAGGTTCTGAGACCCACGTCAGGCTTCCCAACCTGGGGGTCCGGCAACGGGAGGAGGAATTCCTAGAGGATCAAACTTTGAAGCCTTGTGGGAATGGATTGCAGGACTTTGACAGGACTGGGGGAAACAGAGACTCCACTCTTGGAGGGCACACACAAAGTAGTGTGTGCATTGGGACCCAGGGGAAGGAGCAGTGACCCCAGGGGAGACTGAACCAGACCTACCTGCTAGTGTTGGAGGGTCTCCTGCAGAGGTGGGGGGTGGCTGTGGATCACTGTGGGGACAAGGACACTGGCAGAAGAGTTCTGGGAAGTACTCCTTGGTATGAGCCCTCTCAGAGTCTGTCATTAGCCCCAACAAAGAGCCCAGGTAGGCTCCAGTGTTGGGTTGCCTCAGGCCAGACAACCAACATGGAGGGAACACAGCCCCACCCATCAGCAGTCAAGTGGATTAAAGTTTTACTGAGCTCTGCCCACCAGAGCAACAACCAGGTCTACCCACCTCCAGTCCCTCCCATCAAGCCTCTTAGATAGCCTCATCCACCAGAGGGCAGACAGCAAAAGCAACAAGAACTACAATCCTGCAGCCTGTGGAACAAAAACCACATTCACAGAAAGATAGACAACATGAAAAGGCAGAAGGCTATGTACCAGATGAAGGAACAAGATAAAACCCCAGAAAAACAACTAAATGAAGTGGAGATAGGCAACCTTCCAGAACAAGAATTCAGAATAATGATAGTGAAGATGATCCAGGACCTCAGAAAAAGAATGGAGGCAAAGATTGAGAAGATGCAAGAAATGTTTAACAAAGACCTAGAAGAATTAAAGAACAAACAGAGATAAACAATACAATAACTGAAATGAAAACTACACTGAAGGAATCAATAGCAGAATAACTGAGGCAGAAGAATGGATAAGTGACCTGGAAGACAGAATGGTGGAATTCACTGCTGCAGACCAGAATAAAGAAAAAAGAATGGAAAGAAATGATGACAGCCTAAGAGACCTCTGAGACAACATTAAACGCAACAACATTCACATTATAGGGGTCCCAGAAGGAGAAGAGAGAGAGAGGACCAGAGAAAATATTTGAAGAGATTATAGTCGAAAACTTCCCTAAAATGGAAAGGAAATAGCCACCCATGTCCAGGAAGCACAGCGAGTCCCATACAGGATAAATGCAAGGAGAAACACACTGAAACACATAGTAATCAAATTGGCAAAAATTAAAGACCAAGAAAAATTATTGAAAACAGCAAGAGGAAAACAAAAAATAATGTACAAGGGAACTCCCATAAGGTTAACAGCTGATTTCTCAGCAGAAACTCTACAAGCCAGAAGGGAGTGGCATGATATACTTAAAGTGATGAAAGGGAAGAAACTACAAACAAGATTACTCTGCCTGGCAAGGATCTCATTCAGATTCAATGGAGAAATCAAAAGCTTCAGAGACAAGCAAAAGCTAAGAGAATTCAGCTCCACCAACCAGCTCTACAACACATGCTAAAGGAACTTCTCTAAGTGGGAAACACAAGAGAAGAAAAGGACCTACAAAAACAAACCTAAAACAATTAAGAAAATGGTTATAGGAACATACGTATCCATAATTACCTTAAACGTGAATGGATTAAAGGCTCCAACCAAAAGACACAGGCTGGCTGAATGGATACAAAAACAAGACCCATATATATGCTGTCTACAAGAGACCCACTTCAGACCTAGGGACACATTCAGACTGAAAGTGAGGGGATGGAAAAAGATATTCCATGCAAATGGAAAACAAAAGAAAACTGGAGTAGCTATACTCATATCAGATAAAATAGACTTCAAAATAAAGAATGTTACAAGAAACAAGGAAGGACACTACATAATGATCAAGGGATCAATCCAAGAAGAAGATATAACAATTATATATGCACCCAACATAGGAGCACCTCAATACATAAGGCAACTGCTAACAGCTATAAAAGAGGAAATCGACAGTAACACAATAATAGTGGGGGACTTTAACACCTCACTTACACCAATGGACAGATCATCCAAAGTGAAAATAAATAAGGAAACAGAAGCTTTAAATGACACAATAGACCAGATAGATTGAATTGATATTTATAGGACATTCTATCCAAAAACAGCAGATTACACTTTCTTCTCAACTGCGCACAGAACATTCTCCAGGATACATCACATCTTGGGTCACAAATCAAGCCTCAGTAAGTTTAAGAAAATTAAAATCATATCAAGCATCTTTTCTGACCACAACGCTATGAGATTAGAAATGAATTACAGGGAAAAAAAAGGGAAAAAACACAAACACATGGAGGCTAAACAATATGTTACTAAATAACCAAGAGATCACTGAAGAAATCAAAGAGGAAATCAAAAAATACCTAGAGGGCTTCCCTGGTGGTGCAGTGGTTGAGAGTCTGCCTGCTGATGCAGGGGACACGGGTTCATGCCCCGGTCCAGGAGGATCCCACATGCCGCAGAGTGGCTGGGCCTGTGAGCAATGGCCGCTGGGCCTGTGCGTCCGGAGCCTGTGTTCTGCAACAGGAGAAGCCACAACAGTGAGAGGCCTGCGTACCGAAAAAAAAAAAAAAGAAAACCTAGAGACAAATGACAAAGAAAACACGACCATCCAAAACCTATGGGATGCAGCAAAAGCAGTTCGAACAGGGAAGTTTATAGCTATACAAGCCTACCTCAAGAAACAAGAAAAATCTCAAATAAACAATCTAACCTTACACCTAAAGGAACTAGAAGAAGAACAACAAACAAGACCCAAAGTTAGCAGAAGAAAAGAAATCATAAAGACCAGAGCAGAAATAAATGAAATAGAAACAAAGAAAACAATAGCAAAGATCAATAAAACTAAAAGCTGGTCCTTTGAGAAGATAAACAAAATTGATAAACCATTAGCCAGACTCATAAAGAAAAAGAGGGACAAGACTCAAATCAATAAAATTAAAAATGAAAAAGGAGAAGTTACAACAGACACCGCAGAAATACAAAGCATCCTAAGAGACTACTACAAGCAACTCTATGCCAATAAAATGGACAACCTGGAAGAAATGGACAAATTCCTAGAAAGGTATAACCTTCCAAGACTGAACCAGGAATAGAAAATAGGAACAGGCCAATCACAAGTAACGAAATTGAAACTGTGATTAAAAATCTTCCAATAAACAAAAGTCCAGAACCAAATGGCTTCACAGGTGAATTCTATCAAAGATTTAGAGAAGAGCTAACACCCATCCTTCTCAAACTCTTCCAAAAAACTGCAGAGGAAGGAACGCTCCCAAACTCATTCTATTTGGCCACCATCACTCTGATACCAAAACCAGACAAAGATACTACAAAAAAAGAAAATTACAGACCAATATCACTGATGAATATAGGTGCAAAAATCCTCAACAAAATACTAGCAGACAGAATCCAACAACACATTAAAAGGAGCATACACCATGATCAAGTGGGATTTATCCAAGGGATTCTTCAATATATACAAATCAATCAATGTGATACACCATATTAACAAATTGAAGAATAAAAACCATATGAACATCTCAATAGTTGCAGGAAAAGCTTCTGACAAAATTTAACACCCATTTATGATAAAAACGTTCCAGAAAGTGAGCATAGAGGGAACCTACCTCAACATAATAAAGGCCATATACGACAAACCCACAGCAAACATCATTCTCAATGGTGAGAAACTGAAAGCATTTCCTCTAGGATCAGGAATGAGACAACATGTCCACTCTCACCACTATTATTCAACATAGTTTTGGAAGTCCTAGCCATGGCAATCAGAGGAGAAAAAGAAATAAAAGGAATATAAATTGGAAAAGAAGAAGTAAAACTGTCCTGTCTGCAGATGACATGATACTATACATAGAGAATCCTAAAAATGCCACCAGAAAAACTAGTAGAGCTAATCAAGAATATGGTAAAAAAAAAAAAAAAAAAAAAAAAACATAAAATAGATAGCTACTGGGAAGCAGCCGCATAGCACAGGGAGGTCAGTTCGGTGCTTTGTGACCACCTAGAGGGGTGGCATAGGGAGGGTGGGAGGGAGGGAGATGCAAGAGGGAAGAGATATGGGAACATATGTATATGTATAACTGATTCACTTTGTTATAAAGCTGACACTAACACACCATTGTAAAGCAATTATACTCCAATAAAGATGTTTAAAAAAAATAACTCAATGAGATATCATCTCACCAAAAAACAAAAAGAATTTGGGAAAGTTGCAGGATACAAAATTAATGCACAGAAATCTCTTGCATTCCTATACACTAATGATGAAATATCTGAAAGAGAAATTATGGAAACACTCCCATTTGTCACCACAACAAAAAGAATAAAATACCTAGGAATAAACCTACCCAGGGAGACAAAAGACCTGTATGCAGAAAACTATAAGACACTGATGAAAGATATTAAAGATGATACAAACAGATGGAGAGATATACCATGTTCTTGGATTTGAAGAATCAATATTGTGGAAATGACTATACTACCCAAAGCAATCTACAGATTCAATGCAATCCCTATCAAATTACCAATGGCATTTTTTACAGAACTAGAACAAATCATCTTAAAATTTGTATGGAGATACAAAAGACCCCAAATAGCCAAAGCAGTCTTGAAGGAAAAAAATGGAGCTGGAGGAATCAGACTCCCTGACTTCAGACTATACTACAAAGCTACAGTAATCAGGACAATATGGTACTGGCACAAAAACAGAAACATAGATCAATGGAACAAGATAGAAAGCCCAGAGATAAACCCACACATCTATGGTCAACTAATCTATGACAAAGGAGGCAAAGATATACAATGGAGAAAAGACAGTCTCTTCAATAAGTGGTGCTGAGAAAACTGGACAGCTACATGTAAAAGAATGAAATTAGAACACTCCCTAACACCATACACAAAAATAAACTCAAAATGGATTAGAGACCTACATGTAAGACTGGACACTATCAAACTCTTAGAGGAAAACATAGGAAGAACACTCTTTGACATAAATCACAGCAACATCTTTTTTAATCCACCTCCTAGAGTAATGGAAACAAAAATAAATAAATGGGACCTAATGAAACGTCAAAGCTTTTGCACAGCAAAGGAAACCATAAACAAGACGAAAAGACAACCCTCAGAATGGGAGAAAATATTTGCAAATGAATCAATGGACAAAGGATTAATCTCTAAAATATATAAACAGTTCATGCAGCTCAATATTAAAGAAACAAACAACCCAATCCAAAAATGGGCAGAAGACCTAAATAGACATTTCTCCAATGAAGACATACATATGGCCAAGAAGCACATGAAAAGCTGCTCAACATCACTAATTATTAGAGAAATGCAAATCAAAACTACAATGAGGTATCACCTCACGCCAGTTAGAAGGGGCATCATCAGAAAATCTACAAACAACAAATGCTGGAGAGGCTGTGGAGAAAAGGGAACCCTCTTGCACTGTTGGTGGGAATGTAAATTGATACAGCCACTATGGAGAACAGTATGGAGGTTCCTTAAAAAACTAAAAATAGAATTACCATATGATTACCACTACTGGGCATATACCCAGAGAAAACCATAATTCAAAAAGACACATGCACCCCAGTGTTCACTGCAGCACTATTTACAATAGCCAGGTCATGGAAGCAACCTACATGTCCATCGACAGACTAATGGATAAACAAGTTGTAGTACATATATACAATGGACTGTTACTCAGACATAAAAAGGAACAAAATTGAGTCATTTGTTGAGACGTGGATGGATCTAGAGACTGTCATACAGAGTGAAGTAAGTCAGAAACAGAAAAACAAATTTCGTATATTAACGCACGTATGTGGAAACTAGAAAAATGGTACAGATGAACCGGTTTGCAGGACAGAAGTTGAGACACAGATGTAGAGAACAGACACGGACACCAAGGGGGAAAAACCGCAGTGGGGTGGGGATGGTCGTGTGCTGAATTGGGCGTTTGGGATTGACATGTATACACTGATGTGTATAAAATTGATGACTAATAAGAACCTGCAGTATAAACAAACAAACAAACAAAAAACAACTAATACTAAACTTTCTTTGGGTTATTTGTATGGAAATATGTTAATATAAATGTTTCAGACACTACATGAAATTTCTAAAAATCTTGTATGTTCTGGTATAATGTTATAAGTCATAATTCTAGTTATTACTTTAAAATGTATATCTCAGAAATAACTAAATTTCCTTGTCAATTGCATCATTATGAACTTTCATCAAATCTTTAACCGTGGTCATTTTTAAGTCTTGTCATTTACAGACAGCTCTGGGTGTACTCTGACGCTTTTGCAAAAATGTTCCTATAAAAGGGTTTCATCTCAAGGAATTCATGGAGAAGACTCTGACAAGTACAGGTTTCTGGTAACTGCCTATACTGCTGAACTGAATGAATAAGCATTTTCAGAACTCTAATGGAAAACTGATGAATTCATAAAAGTGCTAACAAAAGATCAAAATGAAAAAAAATTAATTACATGGGACTGAGTGAACTGATGAGGATGAATATAATTTTTGTGACTTTCTGTTTGAATAATAATTAAAAAATCCCACAAGGACTCAGAGGCAAAAAATATACAGATCAATTTTCACTGCAAAGTAAAGGAGCTGTTACAGTGGAGGATTCCTGGACTGAATGTCAATATTATGACATAGTGTGAGTGTGTTTTGTGTTTGGTAATTGCAATCATTGTTGCTCCTGTTGTGGTCATCCACTTACAATGCTTGGTGTCAGTTTATTTATGCCTTGTAAAAATGAAATACAGTGTGTATGTGTGAAAAAAAAAGAGTTGATGTTGGAATGTGTTAAGATTTGGGGGAATGTTGGGATGGGGTGACTGTATTTTGCATGTGAGAAGGACATGGTTTTGGGGGGCGAGAGGGTGAACTGTTATGGCCTAATGGTGTCCCTCCAAAATTGTATATTGAAGTCCTAACCCCCAGTAGATGAGAATGTGACTGTATTTGGAAATAGAGTCTTTAAAGAGCTGATTAAGGTTATCTGAGGTTGTTAGGATGGGCCCTAATCCTTTATGTCTGGTGTCCTTATAAGAGGAGGAGATTAGGACAGCGACACATACACACAGAGGTCCATGGGTGAAGACACAGAGAGAAGACGGCCATCTACAAGCCAAGGACAAAGGCCTCAGGAGAAACCAACCCTGCCCACACCTTGATCTCAGGCTTCTAGCTTCTTAGAATTGTGAGAAAATAAATTTCTGATTTTAAGCCAAAAAAAAAAAAAAAAAAAGTTCAACTTTTCCTACCTACTTCGTAGGTTATGGGTTCCATTTCTCAACAGACATCCACTAATTAATTTTTGCCAATCTCCATAGCAAAGTGAATAAATACAGAATTGTAAAAAGAGTGCTCCACCGTTTTTTCCGAGTCTGTCTCAGAAGTCCTTTTATTTAAACAGAAGAAGAATTGATTTCCTTTAAAAAGAAAGAGCACTTTGAAAAATCAAAAATAAGGAATGAAAAAGTTGTACTAAATCCAGTCAACCAACAGCCAGGTTTTGTTTCCAGCTAATTAAAAAGTAGAAAAGAATCTGGCTTCCATTCAATTATAATTGTGTTCCTTTCAACAACAGTATGATAAGCTAAGGGATCATGACAAAATGCTATTACTTACTTCTAATATGTTCAATCATCCATATGTGTTTGATTCTATTCTATACATTTCCAAAAATATTTGCCTTACTCCCAACATTTTAACTTTATTATTGGGGACCTCATAATTCCTAAAGCATTGGTTTCTGGCTTAAGTGTGCATTTTGCAAATATATTTTGTCCATATTAACTAGAAAAGAAAAAATAATCCTATTACAATCACTTAGGACAGTAACAAAAGAATATACAAAGATGCTCTTAGGAAAACTTGTTGAAGACTTGGAAATGGGCAAAAGATAACTGAATGTCCTTTCAGTGGAGCGCTGGGTATTTTCCAGCTGACCCTCCCAGGATTATTTAATTCTATAGGGGTGTGCACCTTTGATTGAATGCCATTACATCGATTAGGCTATTTTACAACTCTAAGGGTAGAAGTTGTAGAAAACTATAAGTAATGCAAATTAATTGCTATCCATTGAAATGCATATTAATTTTGTCTAGTAGAAATATAATGAATTTCTGCCCTGTGGAAAGAATGACCTCAAACATTACATTTTGTTGCCATATAGGATAGCCCTTGTTTTATATATATAAAACAAGCCATGTATATAATCTTACATTTTCTAGTAGCACATTTAAAAAGGTAAAAAGAGTTGAAATTCATTTTAATAATATATTTTATTTAACTCAATATATCCAAAATATTATCATTTCAACAAGTAATCAACTTTTAAAATCCTGAGATATTTTATATTCCTTTTTTGTATACTAAGTCTTCAAAATCCAGTGTGTAGTATTTTACATGTACAGTACATCTCAATGCATACTAGCCACAATTCCAGGAGCCCATTATGGTTAGTGGCTACCATACTGGATGGTGCAGCTATAGTTTTTGTGTGTGTGCATAGGTCTGGATGCTTTGACTATTACATCTTCCCATGCAACTATTTGCTAAAACACTTTTGGCATTAGCCCTAGATACTTCTTTAGCACCTACTATGTGTCTGGCTGTTCACTGCTTACTAGGACAGGTATAAAAACTGTGTAATGGATTTCCTCTGCCCTTAAAGAGTAAGGTGAGATAGGACATATAATTATTAAAAAATTAGAAAACAAGACATTATAGAAATGAATTCTTGAATTTAGCAGATAATAGAGAAGCAAAAAATCAATCCAGATAGGCATAGTCAAGGAGGAGGAGATTTGGAAGGGAAGAAAGGAGTCAAGGATATTCAAGCCTTAATAAACAGGATGAGAGAGGAAAGGGGTAAGTTGGAGCTTAGACAAAACAGGAAGTTACTGGCCTGATTTTATCAAAGACTATTTGTTTGCCTTAGATCCTGGTTTTCATAATGTATGCTTGCTCTTTCGTGGCTTGGCCCTTGGGTGACTGGATTGATTATGGTGGAGTAGAGGATGGTCGTGCTTCTCTGAAGTTTGTTATACCTTTCATTTTTTTCAATAATCATGTGACATCTTTATAATTGGAAAAAAATATTTACTGTTTATAATGTGGAAAAAAAGTTGCACTTATCTGATGGCTCCAGAAATTCTGAAATGAGATTGAACAAATAGGTATGTCTTAACCACTCCAGTATGATCTCCTGAGGTTTTAGAAACTCGAACAAGAGTCCAGGGCTTTTCTTATCACATAGTTCAGAACCGAGGGCTATTGGACTGATACACAGGGGAGTAGGCTTTCCTCCATTTTCCATGAACGTTGTCTTGCAACTACGAGAAAAGTCAAGCACTGCTGAAGGTGGCCATCTACGGCTGGTTTTACTTTTGGACAAGCGGTTTGCTAAAGGTGACTGCCTCACTGTTTAATAAGGTTCATGGCTAATGGTTTTGACAGGGATGACTGTTGAACTGCCTGCTGGCCGTGAAACTGATGGGGATTTTAAACACAGCTTTCAGTCTTTGACCTTCATCTTTTATGATGTAGCTCACAGAGCACGTTGTTGCCTTATTTTCCAGTCAACTTGATCAAACAACCCTTGAAGAATCACTGGATCATTTACTTTCACTTTGCCCACCTTACCTCTAGCACCACATTGAGTATGTCTTATCCTTATTTGCTTTTGATATTTACTAATTACTATTAACCATTGCCCTGTGTCTACTTCATTCTGTCATTCTGACTCTTTCCACCTATTCAGCTATTTCTCGTCCTTCCCATGTATTCTCCTGCTTTAGCCCAGTAGTTTTGAGTTGACTTCTTGAAATACACCTGGCACATTTTCAAAATGTTAGGACACTTAGTAGACTCATAACGAGATGGCTGTTGAAGTGTAATAACTCCTTATCAATCAATAAAGTTAGCAATTTTTACTGACCAACCACTGTATTTATGGTTTTGTGGTGCTATAGAGACTTTTTTTTAAGCAAATGTGGCCCTAAAGAAGTTCTAAATAGCTTGCTTGTACTCATGGGGTCAAGCAGAGAAAACGGCAAACTATAGCAAATAGCATACAAATATATATATGTGTTCACTATAGTGCCCTCTATGCTAATGAAAACACTGGAAACAACCTAATCATCCAATAGGGGAATGATAGGGGAAATTATATATATATATATATATATTACAGTGAAATATCATGCAACTATTTGAATAGTGATTATGATATCATTTGAGTAAACAGTTACTAAGAATAGCCTTTTAACATGACTTGCTTTAATATATATGCTCCCACTCACTTTCCCGTCTCTGGATCTTTAATGACCCTCTGTTACCTGGATGAGATACCTTTCCTCTCCCCTCCCTGCCAATCTCCATGTCTCCAAAGCCAAGTGCTACACGTTCGTCAACAAGCATTTATTGCGCACCCTGCCAGTTGGCCATTGCTCTCACGGGGCTCATGGTCAAATAATTACGTAAATAAATATACGATTACAACTAGAATGAGTGCTGTGAAGTACAGTAAGTCCCCTACGTATGAATGAGTTCTGTTCCGAGAGTGCATTTGTAAGTCTAATTTGTCTGTAAGTCCAACAAAGTTAGCCTAAGGTACCCAACTAACACAATTGGCTATATAGTTCCGTACTGTAATAGGCTTATAATACTTTTCACACAAATAATACATAAAAAACAAACACACAAAAAAATAAAGGAAACATTTTTAGTCTTACAGTACAGTACCTTGAAAAGTACAGTAGTATGGTACAACAGCTGGCATCCAGGGGCTGGCATCGAGTGAACAGGCAAGAAGAGTTACTGACTGGAGGAGGGAGAGGAGGTGAGAGATGGTAGAGCTGAAGGATCGTCAGCAGTAGGAGACGGAGGGCAAGATGCAATTTCACTCATGCCTTACGTGACTGGGCATGGGAAAGCATGTTCCCATCTTTGAAAGTTCGCAACTTGAATGTTCGTATGTAGGGGACCTACTGTAAAGTAGTGGGTGTAAAAGGCGGTAACCTAGGGAAGTCTTCCTTAGGCAACTGACACTTGAGCTGGGACCTAAAGAACAAGTAAGATTGGGACTTCCCTGGTGGTGCAGTGGTTAAGAATCCACCTGCCAATGCAGGGGACACAGGTTCGATCCCTGGTTCAGGAAGATCCCACATGCCGCGGAGCAACTAAGCCCATGTGCCACAACTACTGAGCCCACACACCACAACTACTGAAGCTCGTGTGCCACAACAAGAGAAGCCACAGCAATGAGAAGCCCGTGCACTGAAACCAAGAGTAGCTCCCGCTCGCCGCGACTAGAGAAAGCCTGCGCACAGCAACGAAGACCCAACGCAACCAAAAATAATTTTTTTTAATTAAAAAAAAAAGAGCAAGTAACATTTATGAGGCAGTGGGGGTGGGGGTGGGCGGATCAACATGTGCAACGACGCTATTACAGAAAATGCATGGTGTTTTCAGAGAACTGAAAAAAGGTCAGTGTGGCTGCAACACAGGGAATGATAAGGACGTACTTTGAGATGAAGTGGAGAGGTAGACAATGACCGTGACTATATAAGACTGTGGTATTTAACCGAGCGATGGGAAGTTACTGAAGAACTTGAAAGTCGAGAAGTGGAAGGATGATGTTATCAAATTTGCACTCTGAAAAGCTCATACGGGCTGCATTGTAGAGACTGGATTGGAAAGGACCTGGGTGGACACTGGGAGACCATTTACGAGTCTAGCACATTGATCTGGGTGATAGTTCTAGCTTGATCTAGGAAGCTGGCTGTGGAGAGAGAATAAAGGAGACAGACCTGAGAGGTATTTAGAGATACACTTAGTAGGGCTTGATAACAGACCAGAATGGAGGATGAAGGAGAGAAGGGGCCGGGATGACTCATAGGTTTCTGGCTTATGGAACTGGATGGACAGTGGTGTCATTCATTAGAAGATAAGCTTCAGGATCGATGATCATGAGTTTGGTTAAGTGTGACCCTCCCATCACGGACTTAAAGATAATCACTGAAGCCGTGGGCATAGATGAGACTGTCTAGGAGGAAAGGATACAGTGAGAAGAGAGGAGGGTCTGAACTGAACCTTAAGGGAACTCCAACATCAGATGGAAGATGTGACGGCAGAGGCAGAGAAAAAACAGAGAGGGAGCAGCAAAACCACAAAAGTGTGGTGTCTCAAAACCAACAGAGAGTGTGTCAAAAGTCTGCAGTGGTGATTCGTCAGCTCCAAAACTTTAAGCACTTTTTATAGCACATTTTCCTTTTTACTGTATATTCCTTTCCACATATATATTATGGCTATCTGTGTGCATATCGTATTACCACCATTACAGTGTAGGATCCTTAAAGGCAGAGGCTGTGCCTTGTTTATCTTTGTGTCTACAACAAATAGTGCAGAGTATTGATTATGTAGTATGCTCAATAATTATTTGTTAAAGGAATGAATGAATTGTGGGATGGTAAGCCATTCAAAATTTAGTCAAAGAACTTTTGTAGCATCCAGTGATGTTAATGGCTCCCTTGGAAGTGAAGTCTTAGAGATGCACCATATTGCACCCTCCTGAGAGGATCTAAGATAAGATGCTTTAGGATGTGCAGTATTTTCAACAATTCTCATCAATGTCAGGGAAGTAAAAGGAAAGCCAAATCTGTACTCTACCTATAATGAATATAGTTATGGTCCACGACACTTTTTGAAATGGACTTCTCCAAGGTTGTTGGGACCAACAACACTGATAAGGTGCAGTGAAAACGGATTGGAATAGCCATGTGGTCAATTTACATAACATTCCCTTCATTAAGAAACTTCGAAAATTGTGGTGGGAAGGGATTTCAGAAGTTGTTTGGGGTGGGGGGGGTGGGAATTGTTCAAATCACTGGGAATCTATGTCCAAAGCACTGATGCCACTAGATTAACGAAACTATAGGAAGTTGTCGATGGGTTTCCATATAAAATAATCTGTTTATTTTTCTACATTCCCGGCCTTCTCTCCCCACTGCTGGCTCCGCTTAACTA
The DNA here is from genome assembly GCF_039906515.1 of Pseudorca crassidens. Classification (NCBI taxonomy): domain Eukaryota; kingdom Metazoa; phylum Chordata; class Mammalia; order Artiodactyla; family Delphinidae; genus Pseudorca; species Pseudorca crassidens. Next base: position 120,445,560 of record NC_090317.1, on the reverse strand, counting down.
CCATTCAGAAACAAGGTCCAATCAACCAGTGTGGCTGGAGCATTTATGGACAGCTCCATGAAACAAGAAGGACCTGAGGGGGGCCCTGAAGAATGGGAAAACCTTTGATACGTGGTGTATGAAGGAGAAGAGTCAAGCACATGATTGCTGAGCAGTGGGACTGAGAAGGAGTATGAGGGGCCTGGTGTCCAAGAGACCCTGACCTGGCCACAGTCATGAGTTCAGCTGGGAGGCAGTGCCAGGTACAGTCTGGGGAGCCACATTAATAAGGTTCTTACGGACTTCCCTGGTGGTCCAGTGGTTAAGAATCCGCCTTCCAATGCAGGGGACGCGGGTTTGATCCCTGGTCAGGGACTAAGATCCCACTTGCCATGGGGCAACTAAGCCCACAAGCCACAATTAGAGAGCCTGCGTGCCACAACTACAGAGCCCACACGCTCTGGAGCTGGCACTCACCACAACTAGAGAGAAGCCCTTGCACCGAAACGAGAAGCCTGAGTGCCGCAACTAAGACCCAACGCAGCCAAAAATAAAATTAAATAAATTTAAAAAAAAAGAAAGTACTCTCGAGAGGGTTGACTGTTTATCCACCAGTATTTATTAAAAAAAAAAAAAAAGAAGCTTCTTAAATGTTTGATGCTTGAGTTTAAACGTTATTCTGAGTCAGTGGCAAATCCGTGGTGCAAATGGATATGAAGGGGGGGGGAGAGGAGAATATGAGCATCACACATTCAACTCTTTCAAACTGCACTCAGTCTCCCTCGCTGCAGCTGCGAACTATTGCTATAAGAACACAGCACTCAGATAAAACCCTCAATAGCACAGAAAAACTCTTGCCAACTGTGATAAGAAATTAACCTGCTCACCCCTGAGCTTTGTATTCACTTCCTGTTCCCTCATTCTGATGGCCTCTGTACCTCCCCCCCGAGGTAGCCTTCTCCCTCATACTCTAGCTGAAAAGCAACTCAGGGAAAATCTTTTTCTTTGTATTTCCATGCAGAGTGGAGACAGACTGACATTTTCCAAAATTACATTAGCAATCACTAAGAGAAATAAAACAAAAAGATAAGAATAACACAAGAGAGTCAATTTCCCAAGTAAGGATTTGGGCTCCGAAATTCCCCAGGCTAAGTAACGTCACTGGAGCAGTGAGCGTGAGGGGCCCTACTGTTTAAGGAGCACCTTCCAAACAGGAACCCCGATCCTGACATAAGGGAGTCCAACTCCATACAGAGCATACAACTCTTATTAAAGCCCTCTCTTCTCTCCAATTTTCAGCATCCCCAAATTCCCAGGAGCTTTTCCCTATCTAACCTGAGAAGTTACTCTCTCATCCACACCATCCAGTCCCACCATCCTGCTCCCTTGACTATTTCTCTTCCCTACAAACCATTCCACATATCACCACCACCCCCCCCCACCCCCCAGATATCACAAAGTCTGTGCTACAAACTCTGTTGCAGGCAGGCAAAGACCAAAGGCTGTGAATGCCTGAATGTCACACTTTCACCTGAGAGCCATTCTTCCCAGTTACTCGTCTGACCCTAAGTTCTGTGGTGATGAAGCTCTGCATTTTCCTCAGCACCCAGGAAAAACGTCAATGTTCACAAATCCAACCTTATTCTTTTTCAAACCTCCCTTATCTGCTTGAGGCCTGTTGCTAAGATCCAGGTTCCTGACGGAGGTACGTACTTACTTCACACCCAAAGAAGGGCAGTGGTGACCAGCACCCTTGAGCACCCAGTAAGTGACATAGAGCATGAGTCCAAAACTACTTGGTCTGCCACCCTTGAAATGACCCTCTCAACATACCCATCCTCCTCTACTCCCAGGCCCCCAACACTCCTAGCATGTACCTGGAAAAGATATTCTCATAGACTTTCACAATACAACAATTTTCTTAACTTTATTAGAGACTAAGATAGATTATGAAAGAAAGCTGACAAACATTAAGAGGAAGGAAAAGGAGAGAGAAATTTAGGTAACAACTAGTGGCAACGGTCTGTTTTGAAAAGGCCCTAAAAGTGTTTATGAACTTCCCTTTCAGTAGACTTGCTCGGCAAAATATATTAAAAGTTATGGGTACTACGATTCCCTCAGGAACTCTTAGCATTCACCTGGAAGTGAGGACCAAGCATAATACCCTGCTCAGAGTGTCCTGCAGAAGACTGTAGTACGTGCAGCCCAGCCGAAAAGAGAAATCAACTCTTGTGGTGGATCATTTCCAAAGATGGCCACCAAAAATTCCCTCCATCCCTGTACACACACGCCACTCCTCCCATGAAGAGGTGGACCCCTTTTCTCCTGGACTGGTCTTGTAACTTGCTTTGGCCCAAGTGACATTCTAGTACTCCTAAGAACTACAAGAACTTTAAGGCCTTAATAAGACTTGTCATTTCTGCTTTTGCCTTTTGGGGAATCAGTTGACAGGTTAAAAAGCTCAGGCTAGGGCTTCCCTGGTGGCGCAATGGTTGAGAATCTGCCTGCCAATGCAGGGGACACGGGTTCGAGCCCTGGTCTGGGAAGATCCCACATGCCGCAGAGCAACTGGGCCCGTGAGCCACAACTACTGAGCCTGTGCATCTAGAGCCTGTGCTCCGCAACAAGAGAGGCCGCGATAATGAGAGGCCCGTGCACCGCGATGAGGAGCGGCCCCCGCTCGCCGCAACTAGAGAAAAGTCCTCGCGCGCGGAAACCAAGACCCAACACAGCCAAAAATAAATAAATAAATAAATGTAATTTAAAAAAAACATAAAAAGCTCAGGCTAGGCCACTAAATGAGAAGAAAGAGGCCTAGCTATCCCCCAGCCATTCCACCTGAGGCCAGACTTGTATGTGATACTGTCTTAGACATTCCAGCCACAGCTGAGCTCCCTGCTGAGTACAGGAACACCATATCTAGCAGAAGAACTACCCGGCGGAGCCCAGCCAACTCAGACAATTCATGAGAAATACTAACTTGCTGTTGTTTTAAGCCACTAAGTTTTGAGGGAGTTTGTTATACTGCCATAGAAAACTGAGATCTGTTTATCAATTCAACCCATCTCAGTCAAGGATATCAACAAATCTGGATCCCAGATAAGCTCTTAGTTCTCCTAGTTTTTATGTCTGAACTGTCCTTTTGTTACTTGAGTGTTCTATATTGATCTCAACCATGCATTCCAGACAGTTTCAATTTCAAATGTTACGCCCCATCATTCCCATAAGAACAGTGTAAGTTATTAGAGCTTACTTTGAGTTCAGAAACTCTGACCATTTTATCTGTATCACTCCTTTAATATAGTTAATGCTTTAACTTCCTCTTTGATTCTGAAGATACTTTGGATTTTATTATTGACATGAATTTTAAATTTTACTTTCAAAATGTCCTGTGTCTATATTTGCTGTGATGATGTCCTTCTGAATGTGTTTAGCAAGTTTATTCATGCTTTTCAAGTGTAAATTCAATGATGTGAGAGCAATGTGTATTCAGACAATAGCATTCCTCAGATGTCACCACTGAAATGAAAGGATTCTCCAGAGATCCAACTCTAATCCTTCTCTCTTCCTTACTCTACAGAATCTCAGCATGACTTGACCAATGTCAATGACTTCAGTTAGCATCTGTAAAATGCTGACTCACAAATCTAGACTTCCCATTTGGACTTCTCTCCTTAGATTCAGATATCCTTCCAACTGCCTACCAGGTATCTCTACTCGGATGCTCTACAGGCTTCCCGAACTCACCATCTCCAAAGTGGAATTCGTTATCCCCCAAAACTTATTCTTCCTCCCTTAATCCTTCACTCAATGAATGATAGCAGTATTCTTCCAGAAATCTGGTGTCAGAAAGGAAAAAATCTTCCTCTACCCTTCTAGGTTCTTCTGGCTGGTCTAAGAACTAAATTGACATGAGACAGATTAACAGGAGAAAATTAAACAGAAGTTTAATAGCATGTATACATGGGAGAGACCCAGGAAAACTGAGCAACTTGCCAAAACAGCTGAAACCCTTAAATACCATCTTCAGCTAAAGACAAAAGAGGATTTTGGGGGTATGGGTTTTGGACATCAAAGTGGGGGGAAGGCAATTGACATGGAGATGGAAAAGCAAACGTTTAATAAACAAATGTTTGCTGGGCCATGCGGAGACATTGGGACAGAGAGAAGAATTTTAACAAACAGACTTTGCTTGGGTTCCTCCCTGTCTACACACCTAGTTCATATTACATTTATCTATGGACATAGCTCCCTTCCTGGAACAGGTCCTCTATCTACGATATTTAGGCAGCCAGGGGGAAGGTCAAAAGTTCTTCCTGAGTCTTTTGAGCCTTGATTGTTTTCACCTCAAAATGATCCACATGCCAAAGAGACATTTTGGGGTGGCAAGTTTTTCCCCTACAAATGTGGGTCTCCCCACCAGACCAGAAGCCGTAAGTCCCATTCATTGCTACATCTCCAAATCCTAGCATAGGACCAAGTATACTGTAGTGTCCACTAAATGTTTTTTCAATTAATAATGAGTGAACAATGTTTCATTCTGGTTCTATTAATCCCGATAGGAAATATAACCCCTGTCTAAGCCAGCTACATGTGCCAGTACTTTCAGCACCATCTAGTCACGTCTAAGGTAAGACTTCAGGAGGAACCTTGTCACCACTAGCAAGAGGAGTGGGAACCAAATTAGCCACCACAGGCCACATATGCTTGGGAAAATCTTGGCCTCCACATGCCATGATATACAGCCTTCCTTACCAGAACTGACAGAATTCCTTTGAACAAGTTGCATGATAGACCCACTGTCTCAGTTCCTAAGCCACTGTTGAACTGGAGCTCCATTCCGAGCAAAACACACCACCTTCCTAATTACAGGAATGAGACCTCTTTCCAGTCATTCATACTGCCACGCCCCCATGGTATTCCTGTACTTCACAGCTGCACAATATCAAATGGCTCTACCTTTTAGAAAACAAGATTTTAACTTTTCTCCCCCCTGATTACAGAAGTCCAGCCAGTTCTAAGTAGTTTAATGTCAACTCACTTAAAATCTATGGTTTCTTTAAGGCACCATGTTGCAGATGTTAATCCCTCTTTCCTGTTGGGTCACGTATACAAACCCATGTCCTGCCTGGTTCATTGTGCCCCACTTCCTCTCTGTATAGCTCCTGGAGTCCTGCCTGCTTCAAATCCAAACCAGTCTGGGTCACAGGCATTTTGAGCCTGTCTTTGTGACCTGAATGTCTTTTATTCTCTTGGTAGGATCATGACTGAGAGTTTTGTGGAAAATATTTTTAAGATTTATGACTGGGGTCTTCCCCGGTGGTGCAGTGGTTGAGAGTCCGCCTCCAATGCAGGGGACACGGGTTCGTGTCCCGGTCCGGGAGGATCCCACATGCCGCGGAGCAGCTGGGCCCGTGAGCCATGGCCGCTGGGGCTGCGCGTCCAGAGCCTGTGCTCCGCAACGGGAGAGGCCACAGCGGTGAGAGGCCCGCATACCGCCAAAAAAAAAAAAAAAAGATTTATGCCTAAATTAACTGCTTTTATATTCAAGATTAATTTATAGCATCTTAATTATTTGATCTGGCAATTTCTTTACGAAATCAAGCACAATCACAGTTATACATGAGATATCCTCTGGGTTTATAATTCTACACTCTTAAAAGTAACTCTACTTTTTTTTCATTGAAGCACATTTGCTTTTCTAGAGTTTGGGGTGATTATAATGGGTTCATTCAAAATAATCTTTATTAAAACAGCACTTCCCAATGTCATAACATCTGAATAAAAAAGCAATTTAATTTCCCTGAAAACAATTTTTGTTGTTAAAATTCACTATATCTATTTACATAATTGTAGCAAAAGCTCAATGAAAACTAGCAATCTATTTAACATCTAGTGCTTTATGAAGCACATAAGAACATGAATATACAGTCAAAAGACAGGTTCTTTAATTACCAGCTGTGTTACACTACTTCCTACAACAAATCTTATCACCCCCTACCCATCCTTTGCCTTTCTGTACATAGTCTATAAAATTAGTCTATTAAAAGTTAAACTAAGGACGGGAGATTTAACACACTTGTGAAATGTGGATTATAAATAAATCAATGCCAATGTGTTATCATTAAAGGTCTTAACATATCTATTTTACTTAATAAAGTAAAGTAAACATATTAACAGTTTGCAAGAGAATGGATAATGCTCAAATATAAAAAAAAACAATTCAGTTCGGCAAATCTTCTCACTTAAGCCTAAAAGTAATCTTTGGATTTATAAATTCAATGCACTCCCTATCAAAATTCCAGCTGCCTTTTTTTTTTTTGGCAAAAATTAACAAACTGCTCCTAAAATTCGTATAGAAATGCAAGGGACCCATAATAGCCAAAACAATCTGAAAAAGAAGAACAAAGTTGGAGAACTCACATTTCCTGATTTCAAAACTTACTGCAAAGTTACTGAAATCAAGACAGTGTGGTACCGACATAAGGGCAGATATACAGATTAACAGAATAGAATTTAGAGTATAGAAATGTACCCTTATGTTTATGGTCAACTGATTTTTTTTTTTTTTTTTTTTTTTTTTTTTGCAGTACACGGGCCTCTCACTGTTGTGGCCTCTCCCGTTGCGGAGCACAGGCTCCGGACGCGCAGGCTCAGTGGCCATGGCTCATGGGCCCAGCCGCTCCGTGGCATGTGGGATCTTCCTGGACCGGGGCACGAACCCATGTCCCCTGCATCAGCAGGTGGACTCTCAACCACTGCGCCACCAGGGAAGCCCTGGTCAACTGACTTTTTACAAGTGTTCCAAGACAATTCAATAAATGAAAGATAGTGTTTTCAACAAATGGTGCTGGGACAATATGCAAAAGAATGAAGTTAGACCCCTACCTCACACTGTACAGAAAAATTAACTTAAAATGGACCGTAGACCTACATGTAAGAGCTAAAGCCATAAAACACTTAGAAGAAATCATATAAATACATCTTCATGACTTTGGATTAGGAATGATTTCTCACATAATGACACCAAAAACACAAACGACAAAAGAAAAAACTAAGTTGGACATCATCAAGATTACAAATTGTGTGCTTCAAAGGACACCATCAAGACAGGACACCAACCCATGAAATAGGAAAAAATATATGCAAATCACATATCTGACTGGTATCTAGAATTGTAAAAATCTCTTACTACTCAATAATAAAAAGACTAGTAACTCATCTAAAAAACGGGCAAAGGATTTGAATAGACATTTCTCCAATGGAGACAAACAAATAACCAGTAACTACAACACAGAATGTTCAACATCATTAGTCATCAGGGAAATGCAAATCAAAACCACAATAAGATATCACTTCATACCCACTAGGATGGTTAATAATGGTTAATAAAAAAGACAGACAATAACAAGTGTTGTAGAGGATGTGGAAAAATCGGAATGTTTATACACTGCTGGTGGGAATGCAAAATGGGATGGCTGCTTTGGAAAACAGCTTGGCAGTTCTTCGGGAAGTTAAACGTTGTGTTACCATACGACCCAGCAATTTCACTCTTGGGTATATACCCAAGAAAAATGAAAACATATGTCCGCATAAAAACTTTTACACAAATGTTCGTAGCAGCACTGTATCAAATTAAGCAAAGAGTGGAAACATCCTAAATGTCCATCACCTGATGAATGGTTAAAGATTTGGTACATCCACTCTTTCAGTATTTTTGGACCACTTCCAACGTGTGTGTCTGGGTGGGTTTCCCACACAGCACCAAGCAATTCTTGGACACGAGCAGTGTGTTTGAGAATTCAACTCAATTCCATCACTGGCTGCCCAGAGATAGCTTCAGAGTCTACAGGTTAGAGGTTCAGTCCTACAAGAATGCCCCTGTCCCCCACTTCAGACACCATCTGCAAGCCCAGGTTATCTGCGCTTATGACCAACTGACTATAAATCAGAAGTCTCCATGACCCCCTCCTTGGGTTCAATTAGTTCGCAAGAGCAGCTCACAGAACTCAGAGGAACATTTTATTTACTAGATCACCAGTTTATTATAAAAGGATATAATTCAGGAACAGCCAAATGGAAGAGTTGCATAGGGTGAGGTATAGGGAAATGGCACGGAGCTTCCATGCCCTCTCCAAGCATCATCCCACTCTTCCCAAATCTCCATGTGTTCACCAACCCAGAACTCTCCGAACCCCATCCTTTTGGGGTTTTAAGGAGGCTTCATTACATATGCATGAAATTAACTAAATCATTTAACTAAATCATTGGCCATTAGCAATTGATTCAACCTCCAGCCCCACTCCCTTCCCAAGAGGTCAGGGGTGAGACTGAAAGTTCTAACCCTCTAATCACGTAGTTGGCTCCACTGGAACCAGCCCCCATCCTTAGGTGCTTTCCAAAACTCACTCCATTAACATAGTAAAGACACCTTTGTTACTCTCATCACTTAGGAAATTCCAAGGGTTTTAAGAGCTCTATGCCAGAAACCAGACGAAGACCAAGTATATTGTTCTCATAAATCACGATATCACATCCATGCAATGGAATGTTATTCGGCAATAAAAAGAATGAAGTACTGATGGATGCAAGTGCTAATGAAAAATCCAGTCACAAAACACCACATACTACATGGTTCCATTTATATGAAATGTCCAGAATAGGCAAACCTATAGAGACACAAAGCAAATTAGTAATTTCTTAGTGCTGGGAAGGACAGATTGGGGTGGGTAATGGGGAGTGACTATTAATACAACCCAGATTTCTTCTAGGGGGGATGAAAACTAGATTGTGATTATGGTTGCACATTCTGTGAATATAACAAAAAATTTTAATTATACACTTTAGGTGAATTGTGTGGTATGTGAATTTTATCTCAACACAGCTGTTAAAAAATAAAAAGTAATCTTCATCCCACCTCATGTCAAAATCATTACAAAATCTGAATTAGGAAATGTGAATTAAGAAAGTTTTATGAACTTCCTTTTTCTCCCTTAATAGTTCTGATCTGTAGCTGAACATTTTGTAACTGAACTGTCTGCTGAATTGATCCTATTCCTCTCCCCAGTGCTAATCTCATCAAATTTCCCTTCGACTGTTCTTTCCCCCATTGAGATCGGTACTCTTGTACTTAAAAGATGCAATCCCAAATGACTCTTCATTTATCTCTTGAGTGGCAAGCAGTGTTGCCACAAGAAACCATTTTTCTTTTTTTTTTTTTTAATTTTATTTATTTATTTATTTATTTTTAAACATCTTTATTGGAGCATAATTGCTTTACAATGGTATGTTAGTTTCAGCTTCACAACAAAATGAATCAGTTATATATATACATATGTTCCCATATCTCTTCCCGCTTGCGTCACCCTCCCTCCCACCCTCCCTATCCCACCCCTCCAGGCGGTCACACAGCACCGAGCTGATCTCCCTGTGCTATGCGGCTGCTTCCCACTAGCTATCTACCTTACGTTTGGTAGTGTATACATGTCCATGCCTCTTTATTGCTTTGTCACCGTTTACCCTTCCCCCTCCCCATAGCCTCAAGTCCATTCTCTAGTAAGTCTGTGTCTTTATTCCTGTTTCACCCCTAGGTTTTTCATGACATTTTTTTTTTTTCTTAAATTCCATATATATGTGTTAGCATACGGTATTTGTCTCTCTCTTTCTGACTTACTTCACTCTGTATGACAGACTCTAGGTCTATCCACCTCATTACAAATAGCTCAATTTCGTCTCTTTTTATGGCTGAGTAATATTCCATTGTATATATGTGCCACATCTTCTTTATCCATTCATCCGATGACGGGCACTTAGGTTGTTTCCATCTCCGGGCTATTGTAAATAGAGCTGCAATGAACATTTTGGTACATGACTCTTTTTGAATTATGGTTTTCTCAGGGTATATGCCCAGTAGTGGGATTGCTGGGTCATATGGTAGTTCTATTTGTAGCTTTTTAAGGAACCTCCATACTGTTCTCCACAGTGGCTGTATCAATTTACATTCCCACCAACAGTGTAAGAGGGTTCCCTTTTCTCCACACCCTCTCCAGCATTTATTGTTTCTAGATTTTTTGATGATGGCCATTCTGACTGGTGTGAGATGATATCTCATTGTAGTTTTGATTTGCATTTCTCTAATGATTAGTGATGTTGAGCATTCTTTCATGTGTTTGTTGGCACTCTGTATATCTTCTTTGGAGAAATGTCTATTTAGGTCTTCTGCCCATTTTTGGATTGGGTTGTTTGTTCTTTTGTTATTAAGCTGCATGAGCTGCTTATAAATTTTGGAGATTAATCCTTTGTCCGTTGCTTCATTTGCAAATATTTTCTCCCATTCTGAGGGTTGTCTTTTGGTCTTCTTTATGGTTTCCTTTGCTGCGCAAAAGCTTTTAAGTTTCATTAGGTCCCATTTGTTTACTTTTGTTTTTATTTCCATTTCTCTAGGAGGTGGGTCAAAAAGGATCTTGCTGTGATTTATGTCATAGAGTGTTCTGCCTATGTTTTCCTCTAAGAGTTTGATAGTTTCTGGCCTTACATTTAGGTCTTTAATCCATTTTGAGCTTATTTTTGTGTATGGTGTTAGGGAGTGATCTAATCTCATACTTTTACATGTAGCTGTCCAGTTTTCCCAGCACCACTTATTGAATAGGCTGTCCTTTCTCCACTGTACATTTCTGCCTCCTTTGTCAAAGATAAGGTGACCATATGTGCGTGGGTTTATCTCTGGGCTTTCTATCCTGTTCCATTGATCTATATTTCTGTTTTTGTGCCAGTACCATACTGTCTTGATTACCGTAGCTTTGTAGTATAGTCTGAAATCAGGAAGCCTGATTCCTCCAGCTCCATTTTTCGTTCTCAAAATTGCTTTGGCTATTCGGGGTCTTTTGTGTTTCCATACAAATTGTGAGATTTTTTTGTTCTAGTTCTGTGAAAAATGCCAGTGGTAGTTTCATAGGGATTGCATTGAATCTGTAGATTGCTTTGGGTAGTAGAGTCATTTTCACAATGTTGATTCTTCCAATCCAAGAACATGGTATATCTCTCCATCTATTTGTATCATTTTTAATTTCTTTCATCAGTGTCTTATGATTTTCTGCATACAGGTCTTTTGTCTCCTTAGGTAGGTTTATTCCTAGGTATTTTATTCTTTTTGTTGCAATGGTAAATGGGAGTGTTTTCTTGATTTCACTTTCAGATTTTTCATCCTTAGTGTATAGGAATGCCAGAGATTTCTGTGCATTAATTTTGTATCCTGCTACTTTACCAAATTCATTGATTAGCTCTAGTAGTTTTCTGGTAGCATCTTTAGGGTTCTGTATGTATAGTATCATGTCATCTGCAAACAGTGACAGCTTTACTTCTTCTTTTCCGATTTGGATTCCTTTTATTTCCTTTTCTTCTCTGATTGCTGTGGCTAAAACTTCCAAAACTATGTTGAATAAGAGTGGTGAGAGTGGGCAACCTTGTCTTGTTCCTGATCTTAGTGGAAATTCTTTCAGTTTTTCACCATTGAGGACGATGTTGGCTGTGGGTTTGTCATATATGGCCTTTATTATGTTGAGGAAAGTTCCCTCTATGCCTACTTTCTGCAGGGTTTTTATCATAAATGGGTGTTGAATTTTGTCAAAAGCTTTCTCTGCATCTATTGAGATGATCATATGGTTTTTCTCCTTCAATTTGTTAATATGGTGTATCACGTTGATTGATTTGCGTATATTGAAGAATCCTTGCATTCCTGGAATAAACCCCACTTGATCATGGTGTATGATCCGTTTAATGTGCTGTTGGATTCTGTTTGCTAGTATTTTGTTGAGGATCTTTGCATCTATGTTCATCAGTGATATTGGCCTGTAGTTTTCTTTCTTTGTGACATCCTTGTCTGGTTTTGGTATCAGGGTGATGGTGGCCTCGTAGAATGAGTTGGGGAGTGTTCCTCCCTCTGCTATATTTTGGAAGAGTCTGAGAAGGATAGGTGATAGCTCTTCTCTAAATGTTTGATAGAATTCGCCTGTGAAGCCATCTGGTCCTGGGCTTTTGCTTGTTGGAAGATTTTTAATCACAGTTTCAATTTCAGTGCTTGTGATTGGTCTGTTCATATTTTCTATTTCTTCCTGATTCAGTCTTGGCAGGTTGTGCCTTTCTAAGAATTTGTCCATTTCTTCCAGGTTGTCCATTTTATTGGCATAGAGTTGCTTGTAGTAATCTCTCATGATCTTTTGTATTTCTGCAGTGTCAGTCGTTACTTCTCCTTTTTCATTTCTAATTCTATTGATTTGAGTCTTCTCCCTTTTTTTCTTGATGAGTCTGGCTAATGGTTTATCAATTTTGTTTATCCTTTCAAAAAACCAGCTTTTAGTTTTATTGATCTTTGCTATCGTTTCCTTCATTTCTTTTTCATTTATTTCTGATCTGATTTTTATGATTTCTTTCCTCCTGCTAACTTTGGGGTTTTTTTGTTCTTCTTTCTCTAATTGCTTTAGGTGCAAGGTTAGGTTGTTTATTCGAGATGTTTCCTGTTTCTTAAGGTAAGATTGTATTGCTATAAACTTCCCTCTTAGAACTGCTTTTGCTGCATCCCATAGATTTTGAGTCGTCGTGTCTCCATTGTCATTTGTTTCTAGGTATTTTTTGATTTCCCCTTTGATTTCTTCAGTGATCACTTCGTTATTAAGTAGTGTATTGTTTAGCCTCCATGTGTTTGTATTTTTTATAGATCTTCTCCTGTGATTGATATCGAGTCTCATAGCGTTGTGGTCGGAAAAGATACTTGATACAATTTCAATTTTCTTAAATTTACCAAGGCTTGATTTGTGACCCAAGATATGATCTCTCCTGGAGAATGTTCCATGAGCACTTGAGAAAAATGTGTATTCTGTTGTTTTTGGATGGAATGTCCTATAAATATCAATTAACTCCATCTCATTTAATGTATCATTTAAAGCTTGTGTTTCCTTATTTATTTTCATTTTGGATGATCTGTCCATTGGTGAAAGTGGGGTGTTAAAGTCCCCTACTATGAATGTGTTACTGTTGATTTCCCCTTTTATGGTTGTCAGTATTTGCCTTATGTATTGAGGTGCACCTATGTTGGGTGCATAAATATTTACAATTGTTATATCTTCCTCTTGGATCGATCCCTTGATCATTATGTAGTGTCCTTCTTTGTCTCTTCTAATAGTCTTTGTTTTAAAGTCTATTTTGTCTGATATGAGAATTGCTACTCCAGCTTTCTTTTGGTTTCCATTTGCATGAAATACCTTTTTCCATCCCCTTACTTTCAGTCTGTATGTGTCTCTAGGTCTGAAGTGGGTCTCTTGTAGACAGCAAATATATGGGTCTTGTTTTTGTATCCATTCAGCCAATCTGTGTCTTTTGGTGGGAGCATTTAGTCCATTTACATTTAAGGTAATTATCGATATGTGTGTTCCCATTCCCATTTTCTTAATTGTTTTGGGTTTGTTATTGTAGGTCTTTTCCTTCTTTTGTGTTTCTTGCCTAGAGAAGTTCCTTTAGCAGTTGTTGTAGAGCTGGTTTGGTGGTGCTGAACTCTCTCAGCTTTTGCTTGTCTCTAAAGGTTTTAATTTCTCCATCAAATCTGAATGAGATCCTTGCTGGGTAGAGTAATCTTGGTTGCAGGTTTTTCTCCTTCAACACTTTCAATATGTCCTGCCACTCCCTTCTGGCTTGCAGAGTTTCTGCTGAAAGATCAGCTGTTAACCTTATGGGGATTCCCTTGTGTGTTATTTGTTGTTTTTCCCTTGCTGCTTTTAATATGTTTTCTTTGTATTTAATTTTTGACAGTTTGATTAATATGTGTCTTGGCGTATTTCTCCTTGGATTTATCCTGTATGGGACTCTCTGTGCTTCCTGGACTTGATTAACTATTTCCTTTCCCATATTAGGGAAGTTTTCAACTATAATCTCTTCAAATATTTTCTCAGTCCCTTTCTTTTTCTCTTCTTCTTCTGGAACCCCTATAATTCGAATGTTGGTACGTTTAATGTTGTCCCAGAGGTCTCTGAGACTGTCCTCAGTTCTTTTCATTCTTTTTTCTTTATTCTGCTCTGCAGTAGTTATTTCCACTATTTTATCTTCCAGGTCACTTATCCGTTCTTCTGCCTCAGTTATTCTGCTATTGATCCCATCTAGAGTACTTTTAATTTCATTTATTGTGTTGTTCATCGTTGCTTGTTTCATCTTTAGTTCTTCTAGGTCCTTGTTAACTGATTCTTGCATTTTGTCCATTCTATTGTCCATTCTATCTCCAAGATTTCGGATCAACCTTACTATCATTATTCTGAATTCTTTTTCAGGTAGACTGCCTATTTCCTCTTCATTTGTTAGGTCTGATGGGTTTTTATCTTGCTCCTTCATCTGCTGTGTGTTTTTCTGTCTTTTCATTTTGCTTATCTTACTGTGTTTGGGGTCTCCTTTTTTGCAGGCTGAAGGTTCGTAGTTCCTGTTGTTTTTTGTGTCTGTCCCCAGTGGCTAAGGTTGGTTCAGTGGGTTGTGTAGGCTTCCTGGTGGAGGGTACTAGTGCCTGTGTTCTGGTGGATGAGGCTAGATCTTGTCTTTCTGGTGTGCAGGTCCACGTCTGGTGGTGTGTTTTGGGGTGTCTGTAGACTTATTATGATTTTGGGCCGCCTCTCTGCTAACGGGTGGGGTTGTGTTCCTGTGTTGCTAGTTGTTTGGCATAGGATGTCCAGCACTGTAGCTTGCTGGTCGTTGAGTGAAGCTGGGTGCTGGCGTTGAGATGGAGATCTCTCGGAAATTTTTGCTGTTTGATATTATGTGCAGCTGGGAGGTCTCTTGTGGATCAGTGTCCTGAAGTTGGCTCTCCCACCTCAGAGGCACAGCACTGACTCCTGGCTGCAGCCCCAAGAGCCTTTCATCCACAGGGCTCCTTAATTTGGGATGATTGGTTGTCTATTCAGGTATTCCACAGATGCAGGGTATATCAAGTTGATTGTGGAGCTTTAATCCGCTGCTTCTGAGGCTGCTGGGAGAGATTTCCCTTTCTCTTCTTTGTTCTCACAGCTCCCAGGGGCTCAGCTTTGGATTTAGCCCCGCCTGTGCGTGTAGGTCGCCGGAGGGCGTCTGTTCTTTGCTCAGACAGGTCGGGGTTAAAGGAGCCGCTGATGCGGAGGCTCTGGCTCACTCAGGCCCGGGGGTAGGGAGGGGCACGGAGTGTGGGGCGGGCCTGCGGCGGCGGCAGAGGCCGGCGAGACGTTGCAGCCTGAGGCGCGCCTGTGCGTTCTCCCGGGGGAGTTGTCCCTGGATCCCGGGACCCCGGCAGTGGCGGGCTGCACAGGCTCCCCGGAAGGGCGCGTGGCCAGTGACCTGTGTTCGCACACAGGCCTCCCGGTGGCGGCAGCAGCGGCCCTAGCCGCTCTGGGCGGCCCTAGCCACGTCCGTCTCTGGGCTCCGCACCCCTAGCCGCGGCTCGCGCCCGTCCCCGGAGCTCTCTCAAGCAGCGTTCTTAATCCCCTCTCCTCGTGCACCAGGAAACAAAGAGGGACGTAAAAGTCTCTTGCCTCTTCGGCAGTTCCAGACTTCTCCCCGGACTCTCTCCCGGCCAGCCGCGGTGCACCAACGCCCCGCAGGCTGTGTTCACGCCGCCAACCTCAGTCCTCTCCCGGCGCTCCGACAAAAGCCGGAGCCTCAGCTCCCAGTCCCGCCCGCCCCGGCGGGCGAGCAGACAAGCCTCTCGGCTGGCAAGTTCCGGTCGGCCCGATCCTCTGCGCTGGAATCTGTCCGCTTTGCCCTCCGCACCCCTGTTGCCGCGCTCTCCTCCGCGGCTCCCAAGCTCCCCCACTCCGCCTCCCGAAGTCTCCACCCGCGAAGGGGCTTCCTAGTGTGCGGACACTTTTCCTCCTTCACAGCTCCCCCCCGCTGGTGCAGGACCCGTCCCTATCCTTTTGTCTCTGTTTAGTTTTTTCCTTTGCCCTACCCAGGTACGTGGGGGGTTTCTTGCCTTTTGGGAGGTCTGAGGTCTTCTGCCAGCGTTCAGTAGATGCTCTGTAGGAGTTGTTCCACGCGTAGATGTATTTCTGGTGTATCTGTGGGGAGGAACGTGATCTCCGCGTCTTACTCCTCCGCCATCTTCCCGGAAGTAACCATTTTTCTTTTGAGTCAGAAGACTTAGCCAGTCTGCAATCTACATTCTGCTTCCTGATACACTGCTCAGAGATTATTTCTTTACTTCTGTCAGGAAAACTTGTGAAAGACTTTGAAACGGAGGAAAGAAAAGTATTTTCTGGGTGTCTGGATGGTGCATCTTCCCAGGTTATCTGATTCTATAGGGGCTTGTGCCTTTCAGTGTTTGAGCTATTTTACAACTCTATGAACTATAGAAAAATGATAATGATGTAGATGATTCGCATCCATAGAAATGCATATGAATTCAGTGGAATGGAAGGGATTATTGCCAGTGGATATTGACTAGTTTTGCATCTATTTCTAAATCCTTGGAAGTATTCCTGATTGCCTTTATATGTGCATTCTTTTAATTCTCCTTTGAACTGGTTGTACCATCTTACTGGTTCCCTCAGTAATTAATGAGATAGATATTTCATATGTGTTCATTTTATATTTGTTGTGGGTCCCAATTTTAACTTTTTAGTATCCTTTAACGCTTCTACTTTACACACGGTATAGTGAAATTTGGTTTCCCCCAAATTAGTCCCTAAGAAAGTGACAGATAATAAATAAACGAATAATCCATAGTTCAGTACTAATGCAGTTTCATTGTATCACAGGTGGGCATATAATGTTAGCACAATACCTAATATACAATTGATGCTCAATAAATTTTTGTTAAATAATCCTTTTTCTCTTTTGCTACATATCTGGAAGTCTCGTCTATTGTCAGAGAAGCCCCTCATGTGCCTTTAGTTCACGTCTTCCTAAATCAGCTCCCTCTATGATGTCGGCACTGCCTTTCACCAAGAACGTCGCACACAGCAGATCTGGCCCCAATTCGTGTGATTTGAGGACTTGCATCCTCCATGCCAACCCCATTATTTTCAGTCTCAGTAAAAATGCACCAAAACCAGGGAGAAAAGATGTCAAAATAAATAACTCTGTAACTGAAGAACACACCTGTCAGCCCACCGCCCAACTCCCCAGTCGTCGCTAGCAAGAATGGGAGAAGGGTACAATTTCCCATCTAAGAACTTCATTGTGCCTTTGTAGGTTAATTTCCAGTCCTCATGAAGCTAAAGGAGTTGTGATTAACAGGATCAGTGATTCAGCCTTTTCTCATTCTTGGCAGGTCTAAGGGGAGAAAAGAAGGCAAGGGGTGGATGCATTAACAAAATGAGGCGCTAACTCTATTATAAATGAAGAGGAGCAGCCTTACAACTATGGGGCAGTTAAGGAGAAGTCTATCTTCCTCATCAACGAGTTTTGACTGTAGTCTGAGAACTAAGGCTTGTCCTTAAATGATGTGTTTATTCATTCATTCAATCAACATTTATTAAGCACCTGCTACGGGTCTGGCCCCTTGTTGGGCAATGTAGCAGATACTAAAGGTGCCCTGCTCACAGCCCTCAGACCTTCCCAGAGGTCCCCTGCAGAGAACTCCCTCATAAGCTACAAGACTGCCCTGATGGCCACTAAAGGAATGTGCTCAGTGGGTACATGAAGACCCCTACTTTCTACTCCTACTCCTCAGGGGACTGTGCCACAGTCTCTCTCAAAGTCCCCAGAGGGTTTTAGCCTCTGTTGCCCACAGTGGTATCCTGCTCATTCATGCACCTCGGTACCCCCTTTCTACCTTCCCTGTCTCTCTTCCTGGAATCATCTCCAAAACAAAACACCTGTACCCAAATCCTTGCCTTGGTGTCTGTTTGGGGGAAAACCCCAACTACAACAGGAAATGTCTGTACGTGTGGTTGTTACCAAACTGCACTTGGATGGGCTCATCCGCAGACCAGTAAAGCTAATCTACTGACATGGGGTTGTGCTGTGAAGGAAAGTATAGCGTTTGTTGCAGGGCCAAGCAAGGAGAAAGGGCAGCTCATCCTCAAAAGACCCAAACTCCCCGATGGCTTTCAGGAAAGGATTTTTAAAGGCAACATGTGGGGTGAGTGTTGTAGCTCATAGATCATCTTCTGATTGGTTGGTGGTGAAGTAACAGTGTGATGTTTCTGGAATCTTAATCCCAGCCTTCTGGTTTAAAAGTCCTTCCTTCACGGTTGTAATTCCCTTTAGTACTCTTTGACCCTTCAAAGGTACCCTTTGAAAGCCTGATTCACCTACAGATTTTTGTGAGAGGGTGCTGTGAAGGGCAGTGAGGGACAGGGTCATGAGGGGAGGTGAGTCCTGACCATATCCCCCCTTCTCCCCTCTGAGGACACTCTGGTTAGAGGAAGCCGTGAGGTTATATCCAGGAAGACTGCACCTTAATGCAAATCAGCAGCTCACGCCTCGCCCAGCTATGGTCCACGATGGCACGTCAAGCCACACAGCCCTTGGAGGATAACAAGGAGGGACCAAGGGAGGCTCCCTCTTTCTCAAGTGCACCTGAGCAGCACTGCCCAATAGAAATATACTGTGTGCCACAAATGCAAGTCACAGATGGCATTTAACGTTTCTTGTTAACATATAAAGTAAAAAGAAACAGGTGAAAATAATGGTTTCATTTATCCAAAATATTATTTCAACATGTAATCGATATAAAAATTGTTAATGAGATGTTTTCCTTTTTTTTCCTAAGTCTTTGAAACCCCGTGTGTATTTTGCACTTAGAGCACATTTCATTCCCGCCTAGCCACAGTTCAAATGCTCACTAGCCACGTGAAGTTCATGGCTACAGTACTGGATGTCACTGGCCTAAGGGAAGGTGACCCTGACAGAGAACAGTCCCTTAGATAATAACATCTCATTCACTATGTTTCATGTAGCAGCTGAGCTAGGGCTCTCAATAGCAATCAGAGACCAAGGCGAGCAGGAGTGAACCATGGCAGAGGAATAAGGAATGAGCGGGAAGCCAGCCCTCCTCTGAGAGAGAATTGTGTGAAGGCAGCCCCATTGTCTGGGCCACATCTGCTGTGTCAAAACCCAATTTGGATTCTTACTTTCTACTGTGTCAGGAACAAGTTGTACTTCCTGGTCTCTTTATTTCCCCCTATTATTCCTTCTATAAATTTCTCTTTTAAAATAAGAAAAAAAAAAACCCCTGGCTCATTCTACTTTTGTGCTGTGTGTCATAAAGTCCCCTGTCTCTGCTCTCGGGATCTTATGTGCTCTGCCAGCATCCATGGAACTGTGGCGGGCTAGCTTGTTAGGAAGGGTAAAATTCCAGACCTGCTACAGTTCTTGACATTATCATCGCATCCTGCAATGTCCAACCAAGGTCTAAGTCCTCCAATGTGACTTTACTAACCTCTCAGGGCTCTTAACACTTCTTGTTTCTACTTAGCCTTTAGCATTTACCATAGAGAGAATATTTTGTTGTAATTTTGCATGTGTCTCTATTTTAACATCTCCAACTCCCCCGCCACACACACACACACTGCTCTATGCACAACATTCCTTTAAATATTTGCTTATTAACTCATTAATTTTTGTCCCATAAATGTGAACCATCAGAAAGCTTTGGCACCATGTGACGATGGTGCGTGTCCTCCTCTCCTCCCTCATATACTCTCCTTCCCTCGTCCATCCCCTCCCTTTCAGCATCCCTTTCCCCTATAGTCACTTCTGGTGCTTT
Source organism: Pseudorca crassidens (assembly GCF_039906515.1). Taxonomy (NCBI): domain Eukaryota; kingdom Metazoa; phylum Chordata; class Mammalia; order Artiodactyla; family Delphinidae; genus Pseudorca; species Pseudorca crassidens. The sequence goes on along the minus strand of NC_090317.1, from coordinate 120,425,867 downwards.
CCTTCTCATAATGCTAAAACCCATCAACTCAGCGAAATCCAGCCCGCTGAATCTGGAGTCATGGGACACAGGAGCTAAAGAACATCACTTTTTAATGGAATCAATGAATGCCCAAAACACATTTGTCTTCAGAAGGCCTCAGGAAAAAAATTCTTCCCTTCACCAATGCAAATCCCTTTGGAAAGAGGCTGCACTAATGGGACTAAAGTTAATAGATCTCTGGTCCTTTTCCTCATAGGAAAAGGAATCATTACGGCATGAGTCCACCAACAGATGCAGGATATTAACCATTTTACTGCAAATAATTACACCACAAAATTCCAATTATTTTAACCTACCCACCATTTAACATTTAAAAAGGTACAGAAGTAATCGTTCACTCTCTAGACTTAAGTGATCCTTTTCTCTCTTTCTTCCCTTCCTACCTTCATTCTTTCTTTTCCCTCCCTTTCTTCTTTTTTTCATGTTTGTTGTTTTCAAGCCCATAGCATTAAACATGCATTTTTCAGAGCTTTTCAAATTGCAGTGGACAGATGTATAATGATCCTTACTACCTAGGTGGGGTACACGGTAAGCAGCTCAGATTAATCTGTAATATCAAAATACTATAGCTTATCTTAGTGGCATAGAATTGCTCTCAGACCACAAGATTCGTCTATAACCTGATTAAAGGTCAAAGTATCTATGTGAAATGGAGTATTGTCAGCTGTAGAGGGAGTGGGAAGATAAGGTGGATTGAAGTGAAACTTCTTCCCCACACTCCCTTCCCTCCATCATCAGGGTTCGAGGTAGGAAGAACACTGAACTTTGGAGAAGAACTTCACTGCGGTGCCGTTCATTGTCATTGTCACGGGGAAGTTGCATCCTGAAGCTCAGGACCAGTAAGCACTGAATAGAACACTAGCATGTTAAGGATTAGCTCCAAAGCCATGTTGCCAATACTATGCAATTTTCAAATTGTCTTTGGAAGGCGATTAGTGCCCTAGGTGACGAATGGTGCTCAATTCTTAGGAACCTAAGAGGGAAATCATCTGTAGCTTGCCATTTTTTGCCCACCCCACTCATAAAACCAGAGCTTCCCACACTGTAGTACCAGCTGAAGTGGAGGGAAAAGGTCTTCACATACAGTAGCCTACTGGGAGGTTTGAATTCAAAACTCCCAAGAAGAGATAGGGGCTTTATTATTCTACAGGGAGGGTTAGCGATCCCTGGGCATGTGCCAGAAAGGAGCGCTTCAATGTGGAAGCTCTTAAAGAGAGAGGACTTGAGAGGTGGGAGAGCTAGAGAACAAGGGGACATTCACATACTCCAAAGGCTTGGACAGTGAGGACTTTGCCTCTATGTATAAAACAAAGGACCAAGGAAGCCTTGGTCACAGCACTTGATCTCAATCCCTCCCCATCTCACACCATCCCCCAACTCTAGACATTGGGATCATTTCCTGAACCACAGAATAAAGAACTGCTCACACCTCCATAGGATGCTGTATTTGTTTGCGGGAAGACAGAAAGAACAGGACCCAGAATGGACAGACGATGACCCCGCTCAACAGTCATCTGACCACTGGCTCACCATCACCGGGAGGAATCGCAACCAGCCAACCTAGATGGACATAAGGCTATCTCCCCAACCTCTCCCTTCCCCAGAGCGCAGCTAGATACCCACCCTGTAGAAAAGAAAGTAGCAGCAGAATCAATATCACGCCCAACCACCAGCCAGGCGAGAGTGCGTCCAGAACCACAGGACTCACACGTTCCTGGTGTGTCTCTAGGCTGGAGTAGGAGGCAACAGGCTTACTCAGCCTGATCTCACCTGTGGTGAACATTTGTTGTTTTTTGATTACAGGACTTCCAAATACCCTTCCATTTGTGGCGAGCCCTCTGATGGCAGGTCCTCCCACCACGGAAGTGCTGCTCTGTTTAACACCACACTGTTTGGTTAGGCTGACACTTTTTCCAGAGCCAATTTTTCTCGATGGAGAAAGCACTAAATTGATTAATGTTCGAGCACAAGTTCTTTACTTCATCACAAAATAAAAACAGTTAGTCCACAGCCTGGCACCAGTCTGCAGACTACGCTTTGTGAAGCACGGATCTGGGGCCATACATTACCTCTCTTAGTATTCAGCCAGGTGTGCAGATGCACATGACCTAAATTCAGTGACCAGGTGCTCCTACCTGGGTCTTTGGATCTCGAAGGAGAGAAACAAAGACGCAGGGACAGTTGAGAAGCTACACACGGTGGTGTGAGCATTTTCAGAAGACCAGCAGGAGTATCAGCCTTGAAAGTCCACAGGTAGCAGCAGCATTAACTGCTCAGAGTTGGGACAACAGCGACACGGTAAACAGACGACAGCATGCCCTGCCATGTTCGCCACTTACAGCCTCTCTTGGTTTCCATTTTTCTGAGCCTGGTTCTCCAGCCTGTCCATCATTTCTGTGAGCTACCCAAGAACTTCCAATAAATTCTTTTTCTGCCTAGGTGAGCCAAGAGAGGATTTTGTCTCCTGCATCCAAGAAATTTGATTGATAAACTCTCTCACATTCCAATCAGACGACTGGTGATACCTGTGTGCGTACCAAGGTCACCAAGCAATTTTCTGATTGTAATTTGGCCTCTCCTATGTTAACTAGAAAACTCTGGGCTTCTTGGTAACTATAGTTCTCATTGAAAATTAATTGATTGGCATTTAGGTCTTAAATATCAGGTGATAAGTAGGGATAATGTGAGTCCACTCCAGAGAGAAAGACTGATACTCTGTAAGTTGATAAACTTGGACTTCATATGCTACCATGGTGACACTCAGAACATGGGTTGTGGCAAATTGACCACATGTGTATCTGTGAAGACCTGGCCTGCGGACCCCTTCTGCAGAGTTACAACTCCTACTCTACCTTCCACCACCCTACGGCTTTCTTACAGTTATTGAAAATTAAATCAGACTTATTTACAGTCTTCTAAGTCTGAAACAGGCAATAGAATGAACAGGTTCTAATTAAGCTCTTAGAAGTTCATAACTTGCCAGCAAGGCAACTTATGAATCCTTTTTCTTATATAAATTTATTTATTTATTTTTGGCTGCGTTGGGTCTTCGTTGCTGCACGCAGGCTTTCTCTAACTGCAGCGAGCGGGGGCTACTCTTCATTGCGGTGCGCGGGCTTCTCATTGCGGTGGCTTCTCTTGTTGCAGAGCACAGGCTCTAGGCGCGCGGGCTTCAGTAGTTGTGGCTCGCAGGCTCTAGAGCACAGGCTCTGTAGATGTGGTGCACGGGCTTAGCTGCTCCACAGCATGTGGGATCTTCCCGGACCAGGGCTCGAACCCGTGTCCCCTGCAGTGGCAGGCGGATTCTTAACCACTGCACCACCAGGAAAGCCCCAACTTATGAATCTTGAAATAAACTTGTGCATGTGCATCACATTGGCACAGTTCCCCATTTATCACCCGTAAGCATTCCATACCAAAACCATATGGAAAGAAATTATTATCAAAAAGCAATCTGGGGCTTCCCTGGTGGTGCGGTGGTTGAGAGTCCGCTGGCCGATGCAGGGGACGCGGGTTCATGTCCCGGTCCAGGAGTATCCCACATGCCGCGGAGCGGCTAGGCCCGTGAGCCATGGCCGCTGAGCCTGTGTGTCCGGAGCCTGTGCTCCGCAACGGGAGAGGCCACAGCAGTGAGGGGCCCGCATACCGCACAAAAAAAAAAAAAAAAAGCAATCTGTGAATTTTAAAAAATAAATCTTTTTTAAAAAGCAGCCAACTGTAAACCCATATTGACCACATCTCGTTAATTTCTGGCTTGATTCTAATTTGTATCATTAAATATTTGCTTGTTGGTTTCATTTCTTTAAACATGAGTAATAATAATTCTACCTCCTTATACTTAACAATTAATTCATAACAATTCTATATTACATAATCATTGCTTTATCCAAAATATCTGGATGAAGGTACCTGCAAAATATTCCAATATTATCCCACCACTGTCAACAAAGGTACTGGACAAATAAATCAGTGCTGTCATCTCACTTCTAAAAACAATCAAATAATTTTCTACCAGACAAATCTTAAACCTACAAATAAGTAAACTTTGGATCCCCAATAATGTTATTAAGAAATCAACCCTCAGTTTGATGTTTTATACTCTCCTGATTCTACAGGACCAGCTCTTCATTATCAGGAAGTATCACCTGTAGGATCACGTACAGCACTTGACAGCTTGCACCGCGCTTTTATGTGCATCTTGTTAATTCTTATGAACACCCAATGGAGTCGTACAGCATGCAAGCATTTTTATCTCCATTTCACAGATGAAGAAACCAGGGCTCAGGGTGAGCCAAGGCCTTTCTCAAAATGACTCATCTCAGAACTGCCAGGGCCAAGACTGGTTCAAATCTCAGAACCACCACCCTTCACCACCTGCATATAAAGCATGAAGACCTTCACATAACCCCCACCGGGCATATCCTTTCTTCTCTGAGCAACAGATGGCGTGACCTTACTGCCTTCATACAGGCATCCGATTTTTCTCTGAGTCTCCTTTTCTTCACAGTTGCCTCCTCCAAAGGATTAGCGCAAACCTGTTCTTAATAGATCCTTTGCTTCCTGCTCATTTTATGGGCTAGTTATGCAGATTAGATTTTTAAATGTCTGTAAAAGGACTTTGCAATCATGTGCAGCACCAGCGTGTACAGCAAAGTGTCATTATAATAATTACCACTTACTCAGAAGCCAACAAGAGCAGCTCTCCTTCCTCCTCCCTTCTCCCCCTCCTTCCTCCCTCTTCCCTCTCCCTCCCTCCATCCTAAATAATTCAGAGCAAAAAGCAGTAATTCATCAAATCAACAGCCAACATAGACACCACAGGACACAAAATGCCAGGAATATAAAAGATCACAGTCTCCTGAGGGAATAAATGGCTCTGAGATTGGCCTGAGTTCAGGGCATGGGTGTGGCCGCATAAATCTTTGTCCCCATTTTCTGCCCTGTTTTTGGGATAAGCTAAGGGATGAAAGACAGTAAAATAGATATAATATGCTTAGATATCAATGAAGTATGTTGCACACTGTTCCACCAAATATCAAATTTTAATGTAATCAAGTTAACTCAGATAAAATATTAGAGAAATCATAAAATACACACTTTCTCTCTAGAGAACAAATGCAGCCTTTATCTACACATCTCAGCTTTCGAACATCCCAGAAAGAGAAGGTCCCCAAATTTTGGCTTTGCCAAGGGCAAAACAAGTATGACCGTAGAACAAGAACAAGCCCTTCTTGAGCACAGATTATGATGTATTCTTTTTCGTATGTTAATTTGTACCTCAGTACAGGCATACCTTGGAGATACTGTGGGTTCAGTTTCAGACCACAATAAATTAAATATTGCAATAAATCGAATCACGAATTCTTTGGTGTCCCAGTGTATATAAAAGTTATGTTTATACTATACTATAGTCTACTAAATGTGCAATAGCATGAGGTCTAAAAAAAAGAGGTACATACCTCCATCACAAAATACTTTATTGCTAAAAATGCTAACCGTCATCTGAGCCCGCAGCGAGCTGTAATCTTTTTGCTGGTGGAGGGTCTTACCTTAACGTCGATGGCCGCTGACCGATCAGGGTGGTGGTGGCAGAAGGTTGGTGTGGTTGCAGTAATTTCTCAAAATAAGACAACAGTGAAGTTTGCCGCATCGATTGATTCCTCCTTTCATGAACGACTTACCTGTCTGCTGTCTCATATGGATGCAATTCACGGCGCCCAACACAATTCCAATAGTAACATCAAAGATCACTGATCACAGATCACCATAACAAATATAATAATAACGAGAATGTCTGCAATATTGCAAGAATGACTAAAATGTGGCACAGAGACACAAAGTGAAAAAATGCTACTGGGAAAATCGTGCCGACAGACTTGCTCTATGCAGGATTGCCACAAACCTTCAATTTGTAAAAAATGCATTATCTGCAAAGCACAACGCAACAAGATATGTCTGTACATACAACAGTGTTAAAAAGATGTTATTCTTACCTCACACATTAGAAAAAGTGAGGCACAGAAAGGGAAGTTACTTTCCACTAGCCTCTAATGCCAAAGCCAAGGTCAAACGGTGATAAAACAGAGTGAAGTGGAAAATCAAGAACGGAAGTGGGAACAGAGGAGGCAGTAGAAGTTTTCGGGTTTGCCCGCAGGAAAGTCCAAAGCAATGTCAAACAGCAAAATTAACAAGCTAGAAGGCCCTCCACGCCGTAGGAGTAGCAGGAGCCATCTGCAACCCACCATATCCCCACACTTACCATTTCCATGCACACCAATCTGGCTTCCAATGTCAGCGCCTGCAATTCTCTTCTGCGGACTTTCTTTGGCTGCCAGAGCAGGTCTTTCCACTGGAGGTGCTGAGGAACTAGCATCGCCCTGGGAATAACAAGAGTGGGTGGATGAATACCGCAGCTCTCATACCTCTCAGGAGAGATGACTCTTAGCTGTGTGTTCTACACTGTTTCCCAGGGTTTCCCCACTGATATTGCACACAGGTTGCCCACAGTAGTAACTGACTTAATAACCCACCTTTTATTTGCTACCTTCTTTTCCCTGTCTCGCTTCCCCACTCCCTACCAGTGTTTCTTGGAATTAACTCAGCAATGAACTATTTGCATAGAATTTTGGTCTCAAGGTCTTCTTCTTGAGGGGACCCATACTAAGAAAACAGCCTATCTTATGAACCTAGAACAGTGACAAACTTGTATTGGAGTCATCTCACTCCAATAAATTCATGCAATAGAATTCATTCAAGGACTAGTCTGGAAAAGATGAGTTTCTACACCACACATTTCCTGAATGTGTCTCATGTACGCTGCAAACAAACCAATCAGGTTCCTGCCACTTGAGCTGGCTCTATCCCCTGCCCACTGCCCTCAGTAAGGGTCACCATCACAAAGGAGGCAAGAATACACAATGAGGAAAAGACAGTCCCTTCAGCAAGTGGTGTTGGGAAAGTTCGACAGTCACATGTAAATCAATGAAGTTAGAACACTCCCTCACACCATACACAAAAATAAACTCAAAATGGCTTAAAGACCTAAGTATAAGACACCATAAAACTCCTAGAAGAGAAGGTAGGCAAAACATTCTCAGCCATAAATCATACCAATGTTTTCTTAGGTCAGTCTCCCAAGGCAATAGAAATAAAAGCAAAAATAAACAAATGGGACCTAATCAAACTTAGAAGCTTTTGCACAGCAAAGGAAACCATAAACAAAATGAAAAGACAACCTACTGACTGGAGAAAACATTTGCAAATGATGTGACCAACAAGGGCTTAATTTCTAAAATATACAAACAGCTTATACAATTCATTAACAAAAAAACAAACAACCCAGTCGAAAAATGGGTAGAAGACCTAAATACACATTTCTCCAAAGAAGACACACAGATGGCCAACAGGCACATGAAAAGATGTTCATCATCTCTAATTATCAGAGAAATGTAAATCAAAACTACAGTGAGGTACCACCTCACACCACTCAGAATGGCCATCGTCAAAAAGTCTACAAATAACAAATGTTGGAGAGGGTGTGGAGAAAAGGGAACCCTCTTACACTGTTGGTGGGAATGTAAATTGGTACAGCCACTATGGAGAACAGTATGGAGATTCCTCAAAAAACTAAAAATAGAGTTGTCATATGATCCAGCAATCCCATTCCAGGGCATATATCTGGACAAAACTATAATTCAAAGAGATACATGCAGCCCTATGTCCACAGCAGCACTATTTACAATAGCTGAGACATGGGAACAACCTAAATGTCCATCGACAGATGATTGGATAAACAAGATGTACATATACAATGGAATGTTACTCAGCCATTAAAAAGAATAAAGTAATGTCATTTGCAGTAACATGGGTGGGCATAGAAACTATCATACTTAGTGAAGTAAGTCAGAAACAGAAAGACAAATATATCACTCATATGTAGCATCTAAACTACGACACAAATGAACATATCTATGAAACAGAAACAGAGTCACAGACATAGAGAACAGACATGTGGTTGCCAGGGGGAGGGAAGGATTGGGAGTTTGGGATTAGCAGATATAAACTATTATATATAGGATGGATAAACAACAAGGTCCCACTTTATAGCACAGGGAACTATATTCAATATCCTGTGATAAACCATAATGGAAAAGAATATGAAAAAATATATATGTATAACTGAGTCACTTTGCTGAAATTAACACAGTGTAAATCAAATGTACTTCAATAAAATTTTTTTTAATTAAATTAAATTAAAAAGTAACGGTCACCATCCCTTCTCCGGGGTTCTTATTGCACTGAGGTTACACTGAGCTCCATAGGAAGGGAGAAGAATGTCCTCTTCCCTGCCTTGGTCACGCTTTGTCACATGGGCACCTACATGGTGTTGTTTGTGCTCCTGAGTCACATAAACTCTTTGTGAAAAAGCCTCTCTGGCATCTGCTGCCTGCAGCCCCTCCAACCAGTGACCTCAATCATGATCCCATAGGGCCATTTTGGAGAGCATCTCCAAGACAGGACCATGCTGCGCTCTGTAAAGTCTTTTCCCATAATCATCCCTGAGCTCCCTTGATCTTACTCCTCCCCAAACTCCTCTGCCCTTAGACCCTTGATGCCCCATTAGTTACCTCTTCCCAGGTATATATGAATTGCAGGACTGCTCACAGCTTGGGCCTCAGCAGGAATCCATACTTCACTTACTATCTAACACAGACACATACACATCATCCACACTCTCTATCTTTACTCAGTTGACCTAAAAAATCAGAGCTAAAATGACTTTGGACCTGGAATCAATTGGATACAGTGATGAATTGGTCTGATAATCCACATCATAAAACCAACTCTATAAAGTGTGGTCATGGACTCAGTGGCTTTTATTCTGTTCCGTCTGAAATTCTATAACCTTTTCTAAAGAACATACCGTACCTTTACTTTGCCCTGGAAATTTTACAAAGGCTATTGGTCCAAAGTCATAAAGTTCTGACCTGATTAGACTTGGGTAGCTGATGGGAGAAATCAGAGGTCCAGGAGTTCTGAAGTATTTCAAGCAGAGTATAATTGGAATGTTAAGAAAAGATCAAGATGTAATGAATTGAACATAGAAACACATGAAATCAGGAAGATGCTCAAATGCCACATCCTCTTTAAATCCCGTTCTGTTTCCTGCATACGCACACATGCATAGTCACGTGTGCACACAAGCGATCGCTCGCTCACTTGAATAGGCACATAGCACTTGGGTCAACACAGGCAGGGTAGCATGCCAATTCTGAGACTGGACTCTCTGGGATCAAATCCCAGATCTGCCACTTATTACTTCTGTGACTTGGATGAATTACTTAACCTCTATGTGCCTCAGTTTCCCCATATGAAAATGAAGGTAGTAATTGTCTAAAGTCCTAATGAATTAGCTATTTTTAAAGTGCTTAAAAGAGTGACTCACAGAGTAAGCACTCTATATAATGGTATTTGCTATCTTGTTTTATTTTTAGTTACCTGAGCATTTGTCTTACACTTTCTCCTAAATTTTAGATGACGGAGAACAGAAATCACATCTTCATACTAATATTTCTCCTGCATTTGCAAGACACTTGATGACAAATGCTTACAGAATTTGATATGATTTAGTGCCCACCAACACTGAGGCCTCCTCTAGGCCCATAGGGAATATTTTTTATCATGACATGATGTCACAATGATGAAATTAACTCAGTATAAAAAAAGTAAATAGAAAAGAAGATTGAAATGATATGCAAATGAACAACTAAGATGAGGAATCAACTGACACTAAACACAAGTAATGGTAAGGACCAAGTCTGAAGCCACAGAGATCCCCTAACAATCCCAATAATGCTTGAGGAGACCCGGCTTCCTTGTATTTCTCACAAGATAAGCCAGAATCTTCAAACTGAATATTCATTGCAAAACTAAGAGGAAACAAAGAATCTAAAAATCCATTAAAGCATGAGAAATGTATGTATTTTGCATGTACCAAGAGAACAAACTCTTCCAAATTTATCAAAGGTCTCTCATACCTTGGAATGAAAGAAATATACTCATTGATTCCTACAGCTCTACCACGACCACCTGCAATAACAATAGCTACCATTGATGTTGAACCTATTCTGCGTCAAGCACTTTAAATTATATATATTGGTACCTTCCAAGCTAAAGTGACATATTAAATACACATCTAACCTTGTTCCTTCCCCAAATTCACACTAATCTTATCAAAAAGGGGAGTTTTTTTTTTTTTTTAAGTAGGGGGAAAGGAGAAGAGAAAACATCAAATTTTTGAAAGTTGGCCAAGCAAGGTACTGGAGGACCTTTTTAAAAATCCTACTATTCAGAGTGAATTTGAGTGAATAGGCTGGGTAACCAAACTTTTACATTTCTGATTTCATTTGCAGTGAAATGGTCTATGGTGTGGAACAAAGTTTTCAATGCCTGAACAGAAAACTAATATTTAATGGCTTATCAAAAAAAGTTAAATTATGAGTGAAAGTAATTATCTTTCTGTCAGCATCAATACATCATTTAAATATCTTTACACATCTGTGAATTGCAGATGCAAGGTTCACAGCTTAGGGAACCATTTGTAAACTTTCCTTAGCCAAGGATCTAATGGACAGTAACAGAATGATAGTGGGGGACTTTGACACCTCACTTACATCAATGGACAGATCATCCAGATAGAAAATTAATAAGGAAACACAAGCTTTAAATGACACAACTGACGAGACAGATTTTTTTTTTTTGCAGTACACGGGCCTCTCACCGTTGTGGCCTCTCCCGTTGCGGAGCACAGGCTCCGGACGCGCAAGCTCAGCGGCCATGGCTCACGGGCCCAGCCGCTCTGCAGCATGTGGGATTTTCCCAGACCGGGGCACGAACCCGTGTCCCCTGCATCGGTAGGTGGACTCTCAACCACTGCGCCACCAGGGAAGCCCTGACCAGACAGATTTAATTGATACTTATAGGACATTCCATTTGAAAACAGCAGATTACACTTTCTTCTCAAGTGCACATAGAATATTCTCCAGGACAGATCATATCTTGGGTCACAAATCAAGCCTGAGTAAACTTAAGAAAACTGAAATGATATCAAGCATCTTTTCTGACCACAAGGCTATGAGGTTAGAAATAAATTACAGGGAAAAAAACTGTAAAAAACACAAACACATGGAAGCTAAACAATACGCTACTAAATAACTAAGAGATCACTGAGGAAATCAAAAAAATACCTAGAAACAAATGACAATGAAAACACGATGACCCAAAACCTATGGGATGCAGCAAAAGCAGTTCTAAGAGGGAAGTTTATAGCAATACAATCCTACCTCAAGAAACAAGAAAAATTTCAAATAAACAATCGAACCATACACCTGAAGGAACTAGAGAAAGAGAAACAAAACCCAAAGTTAGCAGAAAGAAAGAAATCATAAAGATCAGAGCAGAAATAAATGAAATAGAAACAAAGAAAACAATAGCAAAGATCAATAAAACGAAAAGCTAGTTCTCTGAGAAGATAAACAAAATTGATAAACGATTAGCCAGACTCATCAAGAAAAAAAGGGAGAAGACTCAATTCAATAAAATTTGAAATGAAGGAGAAGTTACAACAGACAATGCAGAAATACAAAGCATCAGAAGAGACTACTACAAGCAGCTGTATTCCAATAAAATGGACAACCTGGAAAAAATGGACAAATTCTTAGTAAGGTAAAACCTTCCAAGACTGAACCAGGAAGAAATAGAAAATATGAACAGACCAATCACAAGCACTGAAATTGAAACTGTAATTAAAAATCTTCCAACGAAGTCCAGGACCAGAAGGCTTCACAGGTGAAATTCTATCAAACATTTAGAGAAGAGCTAACACCCATCCTTCTCAAACTCTTCAAAAAATTGCAGAGGAAGGAATACTCCCAAACTCATTCTATGAGGCCACCATCACCCTGATACCAAAACCAGACAAAGATGCTACAAAAAAAGAAAATTATAGACCAATATCACTGATGAATATAGATGCAAAAATCCTCAACAAAATACTAGCAAACAGAATCCAACAGCACATTAAAAGGATCATACACCATGATCAAGTGGGATTTATCCCAGGAATGCAAGGATTCTTCAATATACGCAAATCAATCAACGTGATACCATATTAACAAATCGAAGAATAAAAACCATATGATCTCAATAGATGCAGAAAAAGCTTCTGACAAAATTCAACACCCATTTACGTTAAAAAGTCTCCAGAAAGTGGGCACAGAGGTAACCTACCTCAACATAATAAAGGCCATATATGACAAACCCACAACAAACATCATTCTCAATGGTGAAAACCTGAAAGCATTTCCTCTAAGATCAGGAACAAGACAAGGATGTTCGCTCATGCCACTATTATTCAACACAGTTTTGGAAGTCCTAGCCATGGCAATCAGAGAAGAAAAAGAAAATGAATATGAATTGGAAAAGAAGTAAAACTGTCACTGTTTGCAGATGACATGATACTATACAGAGAGAATACTGAAAATGCCACCAGAAAACTACTAGAGCTCATCAATAAATTTGGTGAAGTTGCAGGATATAAAATTAAGGCACAGAAATCTCTAGCATTCCTATACACTAACAATGAAAGATCAGAAAGAAAAATTAAGGAAACAATCCCATTCACCATTGCAACAAAAAGAATAAAATACCTAGGATTAAACCAAACTAAGGAGGTAAAAGACCTGTACTCAGAAAACGGTAAGACACTGATGCAAGAAATCAAAGATGACACAAACAGATGGAGAGATATACCATGTTCTTGGATTGGAAGAATCAGTATTATGAAAATGACTATACTACCCAAAGCTATCTACAGATTCAATGCAATCCCTATCAAATTACCAGTGGCATTTTTTACAGAACTAGAACAAAAAAATCTTAATATTTATATGGAGACACAAAAGACCCTGAATAGCCAAAGCAGTCTTAAGGGAAAAAACAGAGCTGGAGCAATCAGCCTCCCTGACTGACTATACTACAGGGCTACAGTCATCAAGACAGTATGAGAAATGCAAATCAAAACTACAATGAGATATCATCTCACACCAGTCAGAATGGCCATCATCAAAAAATCTAGAAGCAGTAAATGCTGGAGAGGGTGTGGAGAAAAAGGAACCCTCTTGCACTGTTGGTGGGAATGTAAATTGATACAGCCACTGTGGAGAACAGTATGGAGGTTCCTTAAAAAACTACAAATAGAACTACCATATTACCCAGCAATCCCACTACTGGGCATATACCCTGAGAAAACCATAATTCAAAAAGAGTCATGTACCAAAATGTTTATTGCAGCTCTATTTCCAATAGCCAGGACATGGAAGGAACCTAAGTGTCCATCATCGGATGAATGGATAAAGAAGATGTGGCACATATATACAATGGAATATTACTCAGCCATAAAAAGAAACGAAATTGAACTATTTGTAATGAGGTGGATGGACCTAGAGTCTGTCATACAGAGTGAAGTAAGTCAGAAAGAAAAAGACAAATACCATATGCTAACACATATATATGGAATTTAAGAAAAAAAAATGTCATGAAGAACCTAGGGGTAAGACAGGAATAAAGACACAGACCTACAAGAGAATGGACTTGAGGATATGGGGAGGGGGAAGGGTAAGCTGTGACAAAGCGAGAGAGAGGCATGGACATATATACACTAACAAACGTAAGGTAGATAGCTAGTGGGAAGCAGCCGCATAGCACAGGGAGATCAGCTCAGTGCTTTGTGACCGCCTGGAGGGGTGGGATAGGGAGGGAGGGTGGGAGGGAGGGAGACGCAAGAGGGAAGAGATATGGGAACATATGTATATATATAACTGATTCATTTTGTTGTAAAGCAAAACTAACACACCATTGTAAAGCAATTATAAAAAAAAAATAAAACAAATAAATAAATAAAAGACAGTATGATACTGGCACAAAAACAGAAATATCGATCAATGGAACAGGATAGAAAGACCAGAGATAAATCCATGCACATATGGTCACCTTATCTTTGATAAAGGAGGCAGGAATGTACAATGGAGAAAAGACAGTCTCTTCAATAAGTGGTCCTGGGAAAACTGGACAGCTACATGTAAAAGAAAGAAATTAGAACACTCCCTAACACCACACACAAAAATAAACTCAAAATGGATTAGAGACCTAAATGTAAGACCAGACACCATAAAACTCTTAAAAGAAAACATAGGAAGAACACTCTTTGACATAAATCACAGCAAGATTTTTTTCACCCACCTCCTAGAGTAATGGAAATAAAATCAAAAATAAACAAATGGGACCTAGTGAAACTCAAAAGCTTTTGCACAGCAAAGGAAACCATAAACAAGATGAAAAGACAACCCTCAGAATGGGAGAAAATATTTGCAAATGAATCAACGGACAAAGGTTTAATCTCCAAAATATATAAACAGCTCACACAGCTCAACATTAAAAAGACAAACAACCCAATAAAAAAATGCGCAGAAGGGGCTTCCCTGGTGGCGCAGTGGTTAAGAATCCTCCTGCCAATGCAGGGGACACGGGTTCAAGCCCTGGTCTGGGAAGATCTCACATGCCGCGGAGCAACTAAGCCCGTGCACCACAACTACTGACCCTGTGCTCTAGAACCCACAAGCCACAACTACTGCAGCCTGTGCAGCTAGACCTGTGCTCCGCAACAAGAGAAACCATCGCAGTGAGAAGTCCACACACTGCAACAAAGAGTAGCCCCTGCTCACCACAACTAGAGAAAGCCCGCATGCAGCAACAAAGACCCAGCACAGACAAAAATAAAATAAATAAATTTATTTTAAAAAATGGGTAGAAGACCTAAATAGACATTTCTCCAAAGAAGATGTACAGATTGCCAACAAACATATGAAAGGATGCTCAACATCACTAGTTATTAGAGAAATGCAAATCAAAACTACAATGAGGTATCACCTCACACCAGTCAGAATGGGCATCATCAGAAAATCTACAAACAATAAATGCTGAAGAGAGTGTGGAGAAAAGTGAACCCTCTTGCACTGTTGGTGGGAATGTAAACTGACACAGCCACTATGGAGAAAAGTATGGAGGTTCCTTATAAAACTAAAAACAGAATTACCATATGACCCAGCAATCCCACTACTGGGCATATATCCAGAGAAAACCATAATTCAAAAAGACACATGCACCCCATTGTTCACTGCAGCACTATTTACAGTAGCTAGGTCATGGAAGCAACCTAAATGTCCACTGACAAATGGATAAAGAAGATGTGATTGGGCTTCCCTGGTGGCGCAGTGGTTGAGAGTCCGCCTGCCGAGGCAGGGGACACGGGTCCGGGAAGATCCCACATGCCGCGGAGCGGCTGGGCCCGTGAGCCATGGCCGCTGAGCCTGTGCATCCGGAGCCTGTGCTCTGCGACGGGAGAGGCCACAACAGTGAGAGGCCCTTGTACCGTAAAAAAAAAAAAAAAAAAAAGATAATGTGGTATATATATATACAATGGAATATAAATCAGCCATAAAAAGGAATGAAATTGGGTCATTTGTAGAGACGTAGATGGACCTCGAGACTGTCATACAGAGTGAAGTAAGTCAGAAAGAGAAAAACAAATACCGTATATTAACGCATATATGTGGAATGTAGAAAAATGGTACAGATGAACAGGTTTGCAGGGCAGAAATAGAGACACAGATGTAGAGAACAAATGTATGGACACGAAGAGGGGAAAGAGGGGGGTGGGGTGGGATGAATTGGGAGATTGGGATTGATATATATACACTAATATGTATAAAAAGATAACTAATAAGAACCTGCTGTATAGCACAGGGAACTCTACTTCACTTTGCTGTACAGTAGAAACACAACACTGTAAAACAACTATACCCCAATAAAAAAATTTTGCACTAATGCCAGGCATATGATACATATTTAATAAATGAAATCTGCTCTTCTCTCTAAAAAAAAAAGAAAAGTAATATTTAATGGCTTATAAAAAATGTTAATTATGAGTGAAAGTAATTATCTTTCTGTCAGCATCAATACATCATTTAAATATCTTTAGACATCTGTGAATTGCATAGGCAAGGTTCACAGCTTAGGGAACTATCTGTAAAATTTCCTTAGCCAAGGATCTAATCTAGTATGTCCAGCAAGTTTAAATGATCATGAAGATTAGGGTGCAACCCCCAAATATATTTGCCAGTAACGAAATATAATTTTTTATCTTCCAGTTTTATTGAGATATAATTGACATATAGCACTGTATAAGTTTATGGTATACAGCATAATGATCTGACTTAATACATCATGAAGTGATTATCACAGTAAGTTTAGTGAACATCCATTGGAAATACAATTTTTAAATAGCATAACAAATTATCTGATCCCCTTATGTTTAAAATCCATATATTGCTGTGGCCACTAAAATCTGAGAAATACATTATCTATGAATTAACTTAATCAGGTTTCTGGATGGCGAGAAATTTTCCCTCTCTTCCATGGATAAATTTGTAGAAAGTAGTTTATATTCTAGAAAATAAGTTGACGTACTTATAAATATATGTTTAATTTCTTAGTTGCAACTCCATCGTCCCCGGTAAGTTAGTTGTCTACATATAAGACTTTGAGATAGAAGTGGAGCAGAATGTGCTAGCCCAAAATATGCCTCTTTGGCGTAAGAATTATCTTGAAGCCGATTATTTTTAAGGACCAGCAGACAGAGAAGAAGCTCTGAACACAGAGCAGAAGTTACCCTTTAGTAAGAGACATTTACATTTATAGGGGAAACCTCTATTTGTAAGGGTGTCTCCCTCTCTGTACCAGGAAAAGGAGGATTACTAAAACTCTAGAAACTCTTATCAATGGAGAAGGCTTGGAGCTAAATCTGTATTAACAACCTTACTCTCGTTTGCTATGTTTTCCTGACATCCTCCCATAACTGGCTCCCTTCTCCCAACGCTTACTTTTGTCTTTAGATGGAGCTTGTATTGAAGGTGGTGGCTTGGGCCATTTCAGGGAGTTACTCAGTTCCCCTGGGTCTCTCCCATCTATACAGCAGGTGTACATGTTATCAAACTTCTGTTTGCTTTTCCCCTGTTAATCTGTCTTTTATTAAAAAGGAGAAGGGTAAAGGGAAAATGACTTTTCCTCCCCCACAAGACAATATTTATTAAATATATATGTGTTGTGTCAGTAAGGACATTTCTCATCACTAGTGATAATAAAACCAACTCAAACTCATTTTTATTAAAAAGGGAAATTATTGGCTTGATTAATTGAAAAGTAGAGGGAAGGAATTCTAGTTTCAGGCACAGTTGTATCAAACAATGGCATCAGGACTCACTACAGTCCATGCCTTGACGTCCTCACATCTATACACACCTTTCTTTTCATACACAGTTTTAAAAGTGTCTCCTTCCAACATTATGCAACTATCTGATGTCCCACCAAAACTGCACTCACTCCTTCCCAAAAGGATATAGCCCAATATTAAGTCTCATTAAGTTATTATACTCAAGATGCCTGGGTGATGTCTCCCAGGCAAGTCTGTATGTAGTGCCTTGTTGTCCAGAAGTCTATGGACAGTATATTTAACCACCCCAACAGACCCAGTATACAAAGGGTGCAGGGAGAAAAGAGCAGAAAACAGGACCACTGTTAGACAAACAACCCCCATTTGAAAAAAAAAAAAAGGAAAGGAGAAAAAAACCCACAATGATCACGAGTAATACATCGTACTTGAGAGAGATCTCAACAATGTCTTTATGTAGAAACCCAGCTGCCCTGGGTTTTGCTCTCTGGGAAAAGCCTCCTTATTCATTGTCCTCTATATATGCAACTGAGATGCGCTTTGGTGGGAGAGTCTCCTCTTAGGGGGCTGCTGCTTTTAGTAGCTTGATCCCCACTGTTGCAGGTTTGGGAGACTGAACATGACCTTTCAGGTTAAACAGGAGATCACAGATTTTTGCTCACAGAATTAGGATTTTGCCCCCAGTACAACCTTCTTAAAAGCTTGATTAAATTTTTGCTTATATTCATTCACTCAATTTTCTGAGCTAAGAACGTAAGTCAGAGATCTTGTCAAGTCATAGCCCATGAATTTAGACCCTAACCAAAGAATTACTGTCTTTCAGTAACAAATCTCACTGCTCTGCCTAGTCTCTAGTCTTCAGCTTAATGGCCTCCATCTTGACATCTGACTCAGAAAAACATAAAACAGTAGCAGGATTAGGAAGGCACAGTTATTCTGCATCCCCAGGCTGCAGGATCTAAACCTTTATCAGGCAGGAAACATACTGCAGAAGATGCCCAGGAATATGGGCATATGGAGTGTTTCCCAGGCCCCAATTTCATTACCTACTTTGTAACCTGCCTCTGTTTTCACTTTAGCCTCAACCAGAGAACTCACCTTTTCCAATCCTGCATGGGTCATGACACACCAACTCTCAGACAACTTGGATTGCTGGCTGTAGGCAGAAAGGCCTCTAATAGTAAATATCCCCAAGTTGAGATGCTTTTCTCTTTCTTGAACTATCGGAGACCACACAAAGGCACCAGCATATTCCAGCCCCCTGACTTGTTTTCCTACAGATTCCCCCCAAACTTCAGCCTTGCCACATAGAAGAGCTGAGACCCAAGATGCCATGGGCAACAATTTAACCAATTTCTTTGCTACCACAACAAGAAACTACCAGCTTCCCAGCCAGGGATGGAGAATCCCTGCAGCCACACTCATCTTGATCATCCAATTCCACTTTGAGGATCTGTCATTCATAGTCCCCATTTACTGGTGCAGCACTGACTCCTACTCTGGGTAAAGTACTCAAGGGGGCTAAATAGAAACCTCTTGACATGCTAATTTACCACAAACAGTTCCTGTTTTAATTCAACGTTCCCCCCATTTTCCCATTTCAAAGAAATGTGGGAGAGCCCCAAGAGCCATCAGTTTGGGAGCAGGTTCTTAAAGCCCAACTTACTTTTTCCTTGCAAGATTTCTTCTGATTTTCCCAAGTTCACATCCCTCCCACCACCCCATCACACTTCTTCTGCATTTAAGGTCCTCCATGAGGCCCGTAGGCAACAATCACTGTATTCCCTTCCCTCTTCACCCCCCCACCCCCCCAAACACACAGGGAATGTAAAACCACACTTCAATCCCAGTATGTAATGACCTATTTATTATTTTAAGTGGCTTCCAACCCTCATAAATAGATATCTAATGTGGTAGTTCAAAACAAAAAAATTCAGACAAATTTCTTTAAAATCAATAAGATAGACAGAGATCTATGCTATTTTTTAATTATTAATATGTAGCTGCAGAGATTGGTTCAACACGGGGGAGTAGAAGGACGTACACTCACTCCCTCTTGCGAGAGCACCAGAATCACAGCTAACTGCTGAACAATTATCAACAGGAAGACACTGGAACTCACCAAAAAAGATACCCCACATCCAAAGACAAAGGAAAGACACAATGACATGGTAGGAGAGGTGCAATCACAATAAAATCAAATCCCGTAACTGTTGGGTGGGTGACTCACAAAATGGAGAACACGTATACCACAGAAGTCCACCCACTGGAGTGAAGGTTCTGAGCCCCATGTCAGGCTTCCCAACCTGGGGGTCCGGCAACAGGAGGAGGAATTTCTAGAGAATCAGACTTTGAAGGATAGTGGGATGTGACTGCAGGACTTTGACAGGACGGGGGAAACAGAGACTACACTCTTGGAGGGCACACACAAAGTAGTTTGCACATCGCGACCCAGGGGAAGGAGCAGTGACCCCAAGGGAGACTGAACCAGACCTACCTGCTGGTGTTGGAGGGTCTCCTGTAGAGGCGGGGGGTGGCTGTGTCTCACCGTTAGGACAAGGACACTGGCAGCAGAAGTTCTGGGAAGTACTCCTTGGGGTGAGCCCTCCCAGAGTCTGCCATTAGCCCCACCAAAGACCCTGGTAGGCTCCAGTGTTAAGTCGCCTCAGGCCAAACAACCAACAGGGAGAGAACACAGCCCCACCCAACATCAGACAAGCGGATTAAAGTTTTACTGAGCTCTGCCCACCAGAGCAACACCCAGCTCTACCCACCACCAATCCCTCCCATCAGGAAACTTGCACAAGCCTCTTAGATAGCCTCATCCACCAGAGGGCAGACAGCAGAAGCAAGGAGAACTACAATCCTGCAGCCTGTGGAACAAAAACCACATTCACAGAAAGACAGACAACATGAAAAGGCAGAGGGCTATGTACCAGATGAAGGAAGAAGACAAAACCCCAGAAAAACAACTAAATGAAGTGGAGATAGGAAACCTTCCAGGAAAAGAATTCAGAGTAATGACAGTGAAGATGATCCAGGACCTCGGAAAAAGAATGGAGGCAAAGATTGAGAAGATGCAAGAAATGTTTAACAAAGACCTAGAAGAATTAAGGAACAAACAAACAGAGATGAACAATACAATAACTGAAATGAAAACTACACTAGAAGGAATCAATAGCAGAATAACTGAGGCAAAAGAATGGATAAGTGACCTGGAAGACAGAATGGTGGAATTCACTGCCACAGAACAGAATAAAGAAAAAAGAATGGAAAGAAATGAAGACAGGATAAGAGACCTCTGGGACAACATTAAATGCAACAACATTCACATTATAGGGATCCCAAAAGGAGAAGAGAGAGAGAAAGGACTGGAGAAAATATTTGAAGAGATTATAGTCGAAAACTTCCCTAGCATGGGAAAGGAAATAGCCACCCGAATCCAGGAAGCGCGAATCCCAGGCAGGATAAACCCAAGGAGAAACATAGCAAGACACACAGTAATCAAACTGACAAAAATTAAAGATGAAGAAAAATTATTGAAAGCAACAAGGGAAAAATAACAAATAACATACAAGGGAACTCCCATAAGATTAACAGCTGATATCTCAGCAGAAACTCTACAAGCTATAAGGGAGTAGCATGATATATTTAAAGTGATGAAAGGGAAGAACCTACAACGAAGAGAACTCTACCAGGAAAGGATCCCATTCAGATTCAACTGAGAAATCAAAAGCTTTAGAGACAAGCAAAAGCTAAGAGAATTCAGTGCCACCAAACCAGCTCTACAACAAATGCTAAAGCAACTTCTCTAAGTGGGAAACACAAGAGAAGAAAAGGACCTACAAAAACAAACCCAAGACAATTAAGAAAATGGTCATAGGAACATACATATCGATAATTACATTAAATGTGAATGGATTAAATGCTCCAACCAAAACACACAGGCTCGCTTAATGGATACAAAACAAGACCCATATATATGCTGTCTACAAGAGACCCACTTCAGACCTAGTGGCACATACAGACTGAAAGCGAGGGGATGGAAAAAGATATTCCATGCAAATGGAAATCAAAAGGAAGCTGGAGTAGCCATACTCGTATCAGATAAAATGGACTTTACAGTAAAGAATGTTACAAGAGACAAGGAAGGACACTACATAATGATCAAGGGATCAATCCAAGAAAAAGATATAACAATTATAAATATATATGCACCCAACATAGGAGCACCTCAATACATATAGCTAACAGCTATAAAAGAGGAAACTGACAGTAACACAATATTAGTGGGGGACTTTAACACCTCACTTACACCAATGGACAGATCATCCAAACAGAAAATTAATAAGGAAACACAAGTTTTAAATGACACAACAGACCAGATAGATTTCATTGATATATATATAGGACATTCCATCCAAAAACAGCAGATTACACTTTCTTCTCAAGTGCGCATGGAACATTCTCCAGGATAGATCACATCTTGGTTCACAAATCAAGCCTCAGTAAATTTAAGAAAATTGAAATCAGATCAAGCATCTTTTCTGACCACAACACTGTGAGATTAGAAATCAATTACAGGGAAAAAGAAGTAAAAAACACAAACACATGGAGGCTAAACAATACATTACTAAATAGCCAAGAGATCACTGAAGAAATCAAAGAAGAAATAAAAAAATACCTAGAGACAAATGACAATGAAAACACGACGATCCAAAACCCGTGGGATGCAGCAAAAGCAGTTCTAAGAGGGAAGTTTACAGTAAAACAAGTCTACCTCAAAAAACAAGAAAAATCTCAAATAAACAATCAAACCTTACACCTACAGGAACTAGAGAGAGAAGAACAAACAAAACCGAAAGTTAGTTAAAGGAAAGAAGTCATAAAGATCAGAGCAGAAATAAATGAAATAGAAACAAAGAAAACAATAGCAAAGATCAATAAAACTAAAAGCTGGTTCTTTGGAAAGATAAAATTGATAAACCATTAGCCAGATGCATCAAGAAAAAGACGGAGAGGACTCAAATCAATAAAATTAGAAATGAACAAGGAGAAGTTACAACAGACACCACAGAAATACAAAGCATCCTAAGAGACTACTACAAGCAACTCTATGCCAATAAAATGGACAGCCTGGAAGAAATGGACAGATTCTTAGAAAGGTATAAACTTCCAAGACTGAACCAGGAAGAAATAGAAAATATGAACAGACCAATCACAAGTAATGGAATTGAAACTCTGATTAAAAATCTTCCAACAAACAAAAGTCCAGGACCAGATGGCTTCACAGGTGAATTCTATCAAACATTTAGAGAAGAGCTAACACCCATCCTTCTCAAACTCTTCCAAAAATTGCAGAGGAAGGAACACTCTCAAACTCATTCTATGAGGCCACCATCACCCTGATACCAAAACCATACAGAGATACTACAAAAAAAGAAAATTAAAGACCAATATCACTGATGAATATAGATGCAAAATCCTCAACAAAATACTAGCAAACAGAATCCAAGAGCACATTAAAAGGATCATACACCATGAACCAGTGTGGGGTACCAGGGATGCAAGGATTCTTCAATATATGCATATCAGTCAATGTGATACACCATATTAACAAATTGACAAAGAAAAACTATGTGGTCATCTCAATAGATGCAGAAAAAGCTTTTGACAAATTCAACACCCATTTTTGATAAAAAAAAGGAACTCTCCAGAAAGTGGGCATAG
Source organism: Pseudorca crassidens (assembly GCF_039906515.1). Lineage (NCBI taxonomy): Eukaryota > Metazoa > Chordata > Mammalia > Artiodactyla > Delphinidae > Pseudorca > Pseudorca crassidens. Next base: position 120,402,751 of record NC_090317.1, on the reverse strand, counting down.
GGGTAACCTACCTCAACATAATAAAGGCCATATATGACAAACCCACAGCAAACATCATTCTCAATGGTGAAAAACTGAAAACATTTCCTCTAAGATCAGAAACAAGACAAGGATTTCCACTCTCGCCACTATTATTCAACATAGTTTTGGAAGTCCTAGTCACAGCAATCAGAGAAAAAAAGAAATAAAAGGAATACAAACTGGAAAAGAAGAAGGAAAACAGTCACTGTTTGCAGCTGACATAATATTATAAATAGAGAATCCTAAAGATGCCACCAAAAAAACTACTAGAGCTAATCAATGAATCTGGTAAAGTTGCAGGATAAAAAGTAATGCACAGAAATCTCTTGCATTCCTGTACACTAATAATTTCTCTTTCAGAGTTTTCATCAAGGAAACACTCCCATTTACTATTGCAACAAAAAGAATAAAATGCCTAGGAATAAGCCTACCTAGGGAGACACAAGACCTGCATGCAGGAAACTATAAGACACTGATGAAAGAAATTAAAGATGATACAAACAGATACAGAGATATACCCTGTTCTTGGATTGGAAGAATGAATATTGTGAAAATGACTATACTACCCAAAGCAATCTACAGATTCAGTGCAATCCCTATCAAATTACCAATATCATTTTTCACAAAACTGAACAAAAAATCTTAAAATTTGTATGGAGACACAAAAGACCCTGAATAGCCAAAGTAGTCCTGAAGGAAAAAAATGGAGCTGGAGGAATCAGACTCCCTGACTTCAGACTATACTACAAAGTTACAGTAATCAGGACAATATGGTACTGGCACAAAAACAGAAATATGGATCAATGGAACAGGATAGAAAGCCCAGAGATAAACCCATGCACCTATGGTCAACTAATCTATGACAAAGCAGGCAAGACTATACAATGGAGAAAAGACAGGCTCTTCAGTAAGTGGTGCTGGGAGAACTGGACAGCTCCATGTAAAAGAATGAAATTAGAACACTCCCTAACACCATACACAAAAATAAACTCAAAATGGAACAGAGACCTAAACGTAAGACTGGACACTATAAAACTCCTAGAGAAAAACATACGAAAAACACTCTATGACATAAATCACAGCAAGATCTTTTTTGATCCACCTCCTAGAGTAATGGAAATAAAAACAAAAATAAACAAATGGGACCTAATAAAAGCTTTTGCAAAGCGAAGGAAACTATAAACAAGACGAAAAGACACCCCTCAGAACGGGAGAAAATATTTGCAAATGAATCAACGGACAAAGGATTAATCTCCAAAATATACGAACAGCTCATGCAGCTCAATATTAGAAAAACAAACAACCTGATCTAAAAATGGGCAGAAGACCTAAATAGACATTTCTCCAAAGAAGACATTCAGATGGCCAAGAAGCACATGAAAAGCTGCTCAACATCATTAATTATTAGAGAAATGCACTTAAAACTACAATGAGGTATCACCTCACACCAGTTAGAATGGGCATCATCAGAAAATCTACAAACAACAAATGCTGGAGAGGGTGTGGAGAAAAGGGAACCCTCTTGCACTGTTGGTGGGAATGTAAATTGATACAGCCACTATGGAGAACAGTATGGAGGTTCCTTAAAAAACTAAAAATAGAATTACCATATGATCCAACAATCCCACTACTGGGCATGTACCCAGAAAAAACCATAATTCAAAATGACACATGCACCCCAATGTTCACTGCAGCACTATTTACAATAGCCAGGTCATGGAAGCAACCTAAATGCCTATCAACAGACAAATGGATAAAGAAGATGTGGTATATATATACAATGGAATATTACTCAGCCATAAAAAGGAATGAAATTGGGTCATTTGTAGAGACGCGGATGGATCTAGAGACTGTCAGAGAGAGTGAAGTAAGTCAAAAAGAGAAAAACAAATATCGTATATTAACGCATATATGTTAAACCTAGAAAAATTGTACAGATGAACCGGTTTGCAGGGCAGAAATAGAGACACAGATGTAGGGAACAAATGTATGGACACCAAGGGGAGAATATGGCCGGGGGGTGGTGGCAGTGGGATGAACTGGGTAATTGGGATTGACATATATACACTAATATGTATAAAGTGGATAAGAACCTGCTGTATAAAAAAATAAAATAAAAATATGTAGCTGCTGTGTCCCTAGATCTAATCAACTTCTCAGCAGCCCCTAAACTGTAGTTTCCCTTTTAAGATATGAATAAAGAGGCAGATAAGTAGACAGAAGGACTAAATATATGCCCGAATAGCAATGATTATCCGTAGGCTGTGGAATGAAGAGAAGTTTTATTTTCTTCCTTCTGCTTTTCTATATTTTCTAAATTATGTGAAATCACTTTTTTTGTAAAAAGAAAAAAGGTACAAAAATTTAATAATTCAGTTAGCCCAGGAGGCCTTTGGGGGTCATGGGAATGTTCTAAAATTGTACTGTGGTGATGGTTACACAACCCTATAAATTTACTAAAAATCATTGAATTGTATACTTAAACTGGATGGATTTTATGGTGTGTAAATTATACCTCAATAAAGCTGCTAACAAAGAGAGAACTTCCATAAGGCTAAATTTAAGGGGCAGTAATCCCATGAGAATGGCCATGCAACAACCTCAGAGTGGTGGGAGAAAATAACAAGGAGAGGTCAGAGGAGCAAGTAATATGGACAAAGAAAGGAAGAAAGAAAGGCAGGAAAGAGGGAGAAAGGGAGAAAGAAAGAAAGAGCAGGAGAAAAGAGAGAAAAACAGAGAGAAACAGAGAGAGGGAGGAAGGAAGAAAAGAGAAACAAAGAGAGGGAGAGAGGGAGAAGAGGGAGAGAGGGAGAAGAGGGAGAGCGGGAGAAGAGAGAGAGAGAAAGACAGACAGAAAGAGAGAGAAAGAGCGAGAAAAGGAGAGGGAGGGAGGAAGAAGAGAGAGAAAGAGACAGAGAGAGGGAGGGAGGAAGGAAGAGAAGAGAGAAAAAAAAGAAAGAAATGAGAAATGGAGAAAGAAAGAGAAAGAAAGGAAGGGAGGGAGTGAGGGAAGGAAGGGAAGGAAGGAAAGGAGAGAAAGGGAGGGAAGGAGAGAGGAAAGGAGGTGGGAGAGAGAAAGTTGCTCAGAGATTAAACAGTTGTCCCACTATAGCATAGCTAAAGACAGCCTAGTTGTACAGCTCCATCATTCCCACTTTGTGGGATATATGTGGAACATCGACATGATGGTAAGTGAACTTTTCTTGCCCCTCCAACACAGCAGCAGAAGGCTGGTGCTTTGAAGATGCTGATATAATTTGGAAATTCTACCACCAATTCTGTTAGGTTGTCCCACATACAGCAATTTTGGCTTTGTGTCTTTGAAAGACAGAGCGTATGCAACAAGCAAAATGCTCTTATGGTGTTGCTGTATACCACATGGACACAAAAAACTCAGTGTGTTTGTTTCGCCTAAATGGAGAAGTGCTGTCTTTATATAATTCAACTCGACATTTGTTGAACATCTGTTGGGTACAAGGAAATCTGCTTCTTATTTTGAGGGATATAGAGATGAACAAGGTATGGTTCTTGTCCTCCAGGAACTTAAAATCAAAGAAAGTAGATACATCCTATTTGTGGGGACCTGCCACAATTTATGAAGGAGTCAAGGCTGGAATTTTGAAGAGAATTTGAAAACAAAGAGATAAGGGGGCACCTTCCAGCCTGGGAAACAGCATTCATGAAGGTACAGAAAATGGTAGATTTAAGGTATGATTAGGAAATGGGGAATCATTTGGTTTGATTGCATGCAGATTCATAAACAAATGGTAGAAAACATGTATTAGGGCCAGATGATGAAGGATCTGGGGAGTTTGATCTCTTCTGTAAAGTGGAGTCAGAGAAAATATTCAGAACAAAGTTATGTCTCAAGATACCAGTTCCTGTGAAGGCTGTATGGTAGTTTTAAAGATACGTGAAGGGGGCTTCCCTGGTGGCGCAGTGGTTGAGAGTCCGCCTGCAGATACAGGGGACACGGGTTCGTGCCCCGGTCCGGGAAGATCCCACATGCCGCGGAGCGGCTGGGTCCGTGAGCCATGGCCGCTGAGCCTGAGCGTCTGGAGCCAAAAGAAAAAAAAAGATGTGTGAAGGTCCATAAATTCTTTTTTTAAAATAAATTTATTTATGGCTGCATTGGATATCTGTTGCTGCGCGTGGGCTTTCTCTAGTTGTGGCGAGCAGGGGCTACTCTTCGTTGCGGTGCGCGGGCTTCTCGTTGCAGTGGCTTCTCTTGTTGCGGAGCACGGGCTCTAGGCGCAGAGCACGGGCTCTTGGCGCACGGGCTTCAGTAGTCGTGGCACGTGGGCTCAGCAGTTGTGGCACATGGGCTTAGCTGCTCCGTGGCATGTGGGATCTTCCCGGACCAGGGCTCAAATCCCCTGCATTGGCAGGCGGATTCTTAACCACTGTGCCAGGAGGGAAGTCCCAAAAATTCTTTGATATGAATTTTGCATGTGGGAAGAAGATAAATTATTTGTGGCCAGAGGACAACTTGTGATGACTTTAAAGATACATCCAGATTCTTCAATAGTGCTCTCCTGAAGGGATGGAAATTAATTCCCTCACCTGGACTGTGGGCTGTACTTAGTGACACTCTTCTAACCAATAAAATATGGCAGGAGTGATGGATGTCACTTTCAATGTTAGGTTATAAAAAGACCGCAACTTCCATCTGGAGAGAGCACTCACTCCATCCCATTGCTCTCTGTGGGAGGAGTCAGCTTCCATGCGCTCTGTGCTAAGCAGCGTGTTGGAGAAGCCCATGTGGTGAGAAACCGAGGCCTCCTAAAAACCCTATGAGTGAACTTGGAAGCAGATCTTTCCACAGCCAAGCCTCAGATGACTGCGGCCCTGGATAACACCTTGATCGCAGCCTCACAAGAGCTCTCCTGATCCAGATCCACCCAGCGAAGCTGCTTCTGGGCTTCTGACCTATAGCATTTGCGAGTTTTAAGCTAAGTTTTGGGGTAATTTGCTATGCAGCAGTAGGTAATACAAATGGCCTACAGAGAAGAGGGAGTGGAGAAGGCAAAGAGATGCATTAGGAGAGGTGGCATTAAACAAGAAACCATGAAAATGGACATCAGAACAGTAATAATGAGTAGAGAAGAAGGGATCTATGCCCAGGGCCTGAGAAATTTAATTGACAGGATTTATGGGCTGATCAGATTGGGATGGGGGCGGGTGTGTGGGGGGGAGTGGTACTGAGAGAGAAAGATGTTATAACGCACTTCCCATGTCCAGTTGAGAGGATCAAGAAGACAGCAATGTCATTCATGAAAAATGGACTACAGAAAAAGAAGCAAATGAAGGGGGTAATGGTGACTTGATCGTGTGTTGCCATGTCTCTGTGTGTTTGGGTTTTAAGCATGTTGGCTCTGATATACTAGCTGACATCTGCACAGACATATCCAAAAAGCTATTGCAAAATCATACCTGGCATGCCGAGGGCACAGCTGATTCAGACTAGAAATGGAGATGCCAAGTTATTAACAGAGATGGGGCACAATGATCCAGACTTTGAGCAGCAGGGTTCTAAAGCACCTTCCAGACTTTCAATTCTGCCATTCCCTGAAAATGAGGGAAGGTTGTTCAATATAATAAAGGTTCAGGGGGTCCGATGGAAGGGGATTTGGAAGGCAAACACTGAGATGAGTAACACGCAAGTACAGAAAACGATCCTTTGTCACTGGGATAATTACGGCTGGAAAAATCCTTCCTATATATACATCAACGGGGTTTTCTTTTTCTAATTTGTTTGTATGTGATATAGGCAATGAGGAAAATTAAAAAAGGAATGCTTCAGGGCATTTAGTCCCACTACTAACAAGGTATTGGTATAAATAAATGATTTAACAATAATGTAATCAAGAAGCCAGAAGACAGAGAGGAAATTTGCATGAGTTTCCTACAACACTTTATATTATGAACAACTTCCTACAGAAGTTTGTTTTACTTGCTTGAAAATACATATTTGTATATGAAATAGGATACATCTAGACAGCCAATTTATCCACTTAAATAAGAACCTGTGATGCTTGAAGCCAATATTTGAAAACATATCAAAGATCCAAAGTCAATATAGAGGACTCCAAGGAAAGATCTAAAAGCCTCAGGGAAAATCATGCTGCCAAAACTAGAAGGATAATGAGCTGAAATTTCAAATTTTATTCTTGCATTTGTTAATGCATTCAGGCAGAAATGTTGCTTAGAATACATTTCTTTCAGTGCTTCTAATAGCCGCATGTCTTCATTTCTCAGTCTCTGCCTATTGCAAAATCACAGATCTCTCCAGGGCCCTTCTTAGGTCAGATAACCCTACAAGTTTGCTTTCTTGCCACAAGGATCTTTATGTCTCTGCTTGCTCTGCAGTCAGAAGCGGTCACATTCGTCCTGGAAATCTGGTGTATCCGACCATTTCTGCTTCAACAGCTGAGTCCCTCAGCACACTATGCCACATTTGGGGAGCTGGATAATTATGGACAGTCCCCACGCTAAAAGCTACAATTGGACACTTAATAGCAAACAGGTGTGGATCTCAGCTTAACTGTGCAACAAAGGCCACATTTCTTTGTTGTCTGGAGGTCAACCTAAATTGGACTCTGAGCCCTAGTTCCTCCTGGCTGGCAGGAAATCCAGCCTTAATCATTTGAGTCTACCTCCCTTCCCTCCCCTCTGGGTTGTAAAAAGTCCCAATTCCAAATCAGTCATCAATCAGTAGTCTGCAGTGGTTATAGCCGAAAAGTTCAGTGACCATCAGTTACAATTATTTCCTCTCTGCTGGGATGCACACATTCATCAGTGAGTAATAAGGGTTAGAGAAAACTCCCTTCGCCCCTAGAAGCTACCTCAGTGACAGCACCATAATCTTGTTCCAACTCATATGTTACATCTCAGCCCTCTGCCTGCCCTGACGCCACATTTCCACCCAGGAAACTATCCAGATTCCTAAGCCCTTGTTGCCATACCATGGGGAATGTAGAGAACCCTTGCCTAGAATCATGGGAGCTGAGGCAAGACTGAGTATAAAGGACAGGGTTAAGGAACCATCCACACCTATACAAGGACCCAGAAGTTCATACTCAAGCTGTAGGTAGCAGTCTTGAGCAATTTAGTGGTGGGTGCCAGAGACTGCCAAGAGTCCAATGGATTGAACAGTTAAGAAGGTCATTTGGTCACTTTGATAAAAGCCATTTCAGAGTAGTAATAGGAAGGGAAATCTGAATGAAATAGGCTTGAGTCTAAAAAGTGTAAGATATATACAAGTTTAGTCTGTTCTTTTGAAAATGTGAGAGCTGGAGGTGATTTGGGGGGTCTGCCAAGGCTTGTTATAGTTCTTGTTGTTGTTGTTGTTTTTAAAAGATAACAGCAACTTGAGTATCTTTAAAAGTTATAGTGTAGGAGCCAGGTTGAACATATAAGACAAAGAAGTATCAGAGGAAGCCGTATCTTTATTCTAGTGGAGATGGGAGGGAAGAGACTCAAAAGCACAGAGAAAAGGGTTTGTTTGTAAAAGCAGAAGAGAAAAGGATGCCCCGTATGAATACAGGATAGGAGGCAAGGGTGGGGGCTGACTAAGGTCAGTCTGAGGTCATGAGGTGGGGAAGTTGTGGGAGCTCACACCTCAGAGCCTCATTCTTCTCTGAAGTACGAGACAAGGTCACCTGCCGCGTGATGCGGTGGACAGTGGGTTTGAGGCATGAGGCAAAGATTTTCGTTTTATTTACATTTTTGTTTTTCATATAAATATGCAGGACCTCACAAAATCTACTTATTAATTCTAAGAATTTGAGGATTCTTTTGGATTTTCTAGGTATACAATCACAGAACCTACAAGTAATGAGCTTTTTATCTTCCTTCATAAAAGTTGTGCCTCATTTCTTTTACTTGCCTTACGGCATTGGCTACGGCTGGGTTTATGTTAATTCTTTGGCCAGGGATTTCCACACATGTGGAGACTAAATTCGGGCTCCACACCTTGTACGAGGCAGGTTTGGGGTTTTAGTTTCTCACAAGAGATTTATTTTTCCTCACTTCAAACCACAACTGGCTCTCAACATGGCTTCTCTCCTAGACCCACAGGCAGAGTTTTCTAGTTACACTTCCACACAGGGGCAGCGTTTCCTGAGGGGGCCAGCTTTAGTCTGGGATTCCAATTCCCACTCCCCACCTCAACACAGACCCAAGGACATCTCTCTGTGTGTAAGTGGACTAGCCTTCTGTGGCCCCAGGTACTTTTCTAGCCTGTGGATGTTAAACTTCAGCTCCTTTATCTGGGGTTCACATCCAGTCCTTTGCGACACAAGAACATCAGCGTGGATGTTACCTTGGATGCTAATCTCCCCCACCGATACAGAAGAACACATCTGGCATGTGGTGATTTTGTACATCACATATTTTGCAGACTTTTAACTTGGGAATCCTGTGCTAAATAAATGAGTCCAGGCAGCTTAAGAGAGCACGTGCACTAGGTGGACAAGGTCACTTTGATTCTTATTGAATCACAAAGAGCACAAGCACCCACAGTTACCTGGTGGCTGAGCCAGGCCTAGACGTCAAGGGTTGTGGCTCTCAGTCCAGGGCCCTTTTGTGTGTCCCACATTGTGGCATCAATCTTAGAGCTGTGATGGCTTGCTGGAGTAAATAACTGCTTAGCTGGTAGAAACCTCAGAGGATAGACAATTCCATGTCCAAAGAAAACGACCTGGAGAGCTGAAATCCACATCCATTCTCCCACGTCAATTAGTTGATCTCACGGTGGAGAAGCAGCACTACGTGGCCTCGCCTGTCTGAAACTAGGAACTCTTCTACAGCAGCACATTTTGTTTAGAGTGAAATCTTTTTTACTGAGCACTCACAGAGTCCTGATCTCATTTTCCAAAGTGTTTTTTCTCAAAACATCATCAGCTGAAAGAAACTTCTCTTTCCATAAATTAATTTTGTAAACAACTTTTCATGAACACCTACCTTGAAGGCTAATACTAAATGAGATACACTTATGCTGGCAACTACAAATTATCTTGCTTAGTGGGCAGTTTTGCTCCCTGGGAGGGAATTTTAATCCTCGATAGGAGCAAAGCAACTTGGGAGTGAGGAGGTATGTCAAGCTGTCAACAAAGAAAAGGACCAAAGAAACCAATGTCAACTAATCCAAGGACACAAGCACGATGAGAAGCACTGGACTAGGTTGCCACCTGCTACAAATTTTTAGCTCTACCCTTGTGATTAACTCTATGTGTTATCCCCTAACGTATAACCCCTTGCCCTTCTATTTGTCAATTTCTTTGCTTATTGTGGTAAGTGATATCTCCTAGCAGAAACCAGAAATCCCACCAAACAACCAGATTCACCAGGAAGATCTCAAAACTAGGTTGTTAAATTCAGAAGTGCTCTCATGCTGACTGGAAAACCGCTGCTGCCCCCAGCTCCTTGAGGTCTGCCTCCCACACTGACAGGACCACCCCAGGTCTGGGGAGGCCTACGTGGGTGCTGCCTGGGTACCTGGTGCCCACTGGCCTTCCAGCTAGCACACCACAACTCCCATGCACAAGCACCCATCCTTACTTGTCCTTCCAGCCAGAGAAGGCTTAGTCCTCAGCTGGGAAGATGCCACCCCATTCGGTGGTGCTGGCTGACAGTGGACAAATGCCCAAGGCCTCTCTAGTCCCTGAGGCTCTGGCCAATCCTTATAGGCTTGTACTGCCCATACTGAACCATCACATTAATCTGGTCCAACTATAACTTCGGGTCTTCTGGTTATTTTTACTCAGCATATAACATACTAAAATAATGTAGCTTTTGACACTCAAATATTAACATTAACTACTTAAAAAAAAACCTGATTGCTGAGCAGTTTTTATATAGTGTGACTCCCAAACTATTGTTTCTCCTCAACAATAATTCCGCAATGATTTTGATTTTGTTCTTCATCTACGATCAATACGCAAAACAGTATTTCAGAAATGGAGTTCTTTGCTGCAATCATTGCCCAGACATTTATTAAGTTCCTGGCATTCTATTCATACATATGGTACAGGAAGACCTCAGAGAGATGGCAGGTTCAGTTCCAGACCACCGCAATAAAATGAATATTGCAAAGAAGTGAGTCACACAAATGTATTGTTTTCCCAGTGCCCAGACTACACTGTAGTCTAGTTAGTGTGTAATAGCATTATGTCTAAAAACACAACGTACATACCTTAATTTAAAAATACTCTGTTGCCATGGATGGACCTAGAGATTATCATACTAAGTGAAATAAGTCAAAGATAAATATCATATGGTATCACTTATTTGTGGAAACTCAAACATGACACAAATGAACTTATTTACAAAACAGAAATAGACTCACAAACATAGAAAACAAACTTCTGGTTACTGAAGGGGAAGGGGGGGTTTGATAAATCAGGAGTTTGGGATTAACACAGACACACTACTATATATAGACAACCAACAAGGACCTACTCTATAGCACAGGGAACTATACTCAATATTTTGTAATAACCTATGATGAAAGAGAATCTAAAAAATAATATATATATATATATGTATAACTGAATCACTTTGCTGTACACCTGAAACTAACACTGTAAATCAACTATACTTCAATTTTTAAAAAATGCTCTATTGCTAAAAAATGCTAACCATCATCTGAGCCTCCAGTGAGTCAGTAATAACATCAGAGATCACAGATCACCATAATAAAACAATTAAAAAGTTTGAAACATTGCCAGAATTACCAAAATGGGACACAGAAACACAAAGTGAGCAAAAGCTGTTAGAAAAATGGCACTGATAGACCTGCTCGATGCAAGGTTGCCACAAAACTTCAATTTATAAAAGACGCAACATCTGTGCAGTGCAGTAAAGCAACGTGCAATAAAATGAGGCATGCCTGCGTAAGAATCAAGAAATTTAAATAGCCTCTGAACCCAGGAACACAGATAGGCAATAATGACATAGCAGAAATACTGATAACCAAAAAACCCCTCCTATACATTGACCTACAGACTATTTTGATGCAATATTATTCCCATCCATATATATAAATCGTGTGGAATTGGGGGAGCATTTTTACTGTCTTTGCATAAGATTTGAAGGGTCATGGTTTCCAAGATCTGTACTCAGAGATGAGAGGGACTAACTCACCCACAAGTAAACCCACACACCTACGGTCAATTCATCTTCAACAAAGGAGGCAAGAATATACAAGGGGAAAAAGACAGTCTCTTCAGCAAATGGTGTTGAGAAACCTAGACAGCCGCATGTAAATCAATGAAGTTAGAACACACTCTCACACCATACACAACAATAAACTCAAAATGGCTTAATGACAAGCATAAGGGCTTCCCTGGTGGCGCAGTGGTTAAGAATCTGCCTGCCAATGCAAGGGACACAGGTTTGAGCCCTGGCCCAGGAAGATCCCACATACCATGGAGCAACTAAGCCCGTGCACCCCATCTACTGAGCCTGAGCTCTAGAGCCCACAAGCCACAACTACTGAGCCCACGTGGCACAACTACTGAAACCCGTGCACCTAGAGCCCGTGCTCTGCAACGAGAAGCCACAACAATGAGAAGCCCGCACACCGTAACGAAAAGTAGCCCCCACTTACCGCAACTAGAGAAAGCCCACACACAGCAACGAAGACCCAATGCAGCTATAAATAAACAGGTAGATAGACAGACTTAAGCATAAGACATGACACCATTGGACTTCCCTAGTGGTGCAGTGGTTAAGAATCTGCCTGCCAATGCAGGGGACACAGGTTCAATCCCTGGTCAAGGAAGATCCCACATGCTGCAGAGCAACAAAGCCCGTGCGCCACAACTACTGAGCCTGCACTCTAGAGCCCGTCAGCCACAACTGCTGAAACCCACGTGCCACAACTACTGAAGCCCAGGGGTGCCTAGAGCCCGTGCTCCGCAACAAAAGCCACTGCAATGAGAAGCCCGCGCACCGCAATGAGTAGCCCCCCTCGCCATAACTAGAGAAAGCCTGTGTGCAGCAACAAAGACCCAACGCAGCCAAAAAAAATAAAAGATGTGACACCATAGAACTCCTCAAAGAGATCATACGCACAACATTCTGACATAAATTGTACCAATGTTTTCTTAGGTCTCCCAAGGCAATAGAAATAAAAACGAAAATAAACAAATGAAACCAAATCAAACCTACAAGCTTTTGCACAGCAAAGGAAACCATAAACAAAATGAAAAGACAACCTACAGAATGGGAGAAAATATTTGCAAATGATGCAACTAACAAGGGCTTAATTTGCAAAATATACAAACAGCTCATACAACACAAAAACAAAAAAGCAAACAACCCAACTGAAAAATAGTCAGAAGACCTAAATAGCCATTTCTCCAAAGACGACATACAGATAGCCAAGAGGCACATGAAAAGCTGCTCAGCATTGCTAATTAATAAAGACGTGCAAATCAAAACTACAATGCGGTACCACCACACAGCAGTCAGAATGGCCATCATTAAAAAGGCTACAAATAACAAATGCTGGAGAGGGTGTGGAGAAAAGGGAGCCCTCCTACACTGTTGGTGGGAATGTGAGTTGGTGCAGCCACAGTGGAAAACAGTATGGAGGCTCCTCAGAAAACTACAAATAGAGTTACTATATGATCCAACAATCCCATTCCTAGGCATATATCCAAACAAAACTGTAATTCAAAAAGATACACGCAGGGCTTCCCTGGTGGCGCAACGGTTGAGAGTCTGCCTGCTGATGCAGGGGACGTGGGTTCATGCCCCAGTCTGGGAAGATCCCACATGCCGCAGAGCGGCTGGGCCCGTAAGCCATGGCCATTAAGCTGCGCGCCCGGAGCCTGTGCTCCACAATGGGAGAGGCCACAACAGTGAGAGGCCTGTGTACCGCAAAAAAAAAAAAAAAAAAAAAAAAAAAAGATACATGCACCCCAATGTTTACTGCAGTGCTAGTCACAATAGCCAAGACATGGAAACAACCTAAATGTCCATCAGCAGATGAATGGATAAAGAAGATGTGGTATGGGGCTTCCCTGGTGGCACAGTGGTTGAGAGTCCGCCTGCCGATGCAGGGGACACGGGTTTGTGCCCTGGTCCGGGAAGATCCCACATGCCACGGAGTTGCTGGGCTGGTGAGCCATGGCCTCTGAGCCTGCGCGTCCACGTACCGCAAAAAAAAAAAAAAAAAAAAAAAGAAGATGTGGTACATATATACATGGAATACTACTCGGCCATAAAAAAGAACGAAATAATGCTATTTGCAGCAACACGGATGCAACTAGAGATTATCATACTAAGTGAAGTAAGTCAGAAAGAGAAAGACAAATACCATATGGTATCACTTATATGTGAAATCTAATATATAACACAAATGAATCTATCTATGAAACAAACAGAATCAGGGACATAGAGAATAGACTGGTGGATGCCAAGGGGGAGGGGAGTGGGAGAGGGTTGGGTTAGAAGTTTGTGATTAGCAGATGCAAACTGGTATATATAGAATGGATAAACAATAAGGTCTGTATAACACAGGGAACTATATTCAATATCCTGTGATAAACCATAATGGAAAAGAATATGAAAAAGAATGTGTACGTATGTATAACTGAGTCACTTTGCTGTACAGCAGTAATTAACACAACATTGTAATTCAACTATCCTTCAATAAAAAAATTTTTAAAAAAGATTGACAAACTCAAATGATATTCAAACACTTGGGATCCTTGTTCTTCTCTAAAAATATCAATAGAATTTTTTAATAACTACCATCTGTTGGGCAAATATTATGTGACAGATATAATGCTACAGACTCATTGTCTCATTTATTCTTCTCACAAGTCTATGCTTAGATGTTATTCTGATCAGAAAGGTTAACTAACTCGTCCAATCACTATCCTGCCTCAGGTTTGTCTGACTCTTAACTATTCTGCTATGTTGGCGTGCGTCCTGCTCCTATTCTGACGTCTGACACCAATGCCAAAAGGAACAGATGCTCTGAACAAAGACTGAAATTTGACCTTGATTAGGGTACCCGAAAAAAGACACAGCCTTGTTCTCAAAAAGGAAGATTTCCTCAAATAAAAGCTCGTTCACTTGACAAATATTCCTTGAATCCCTATTGTGTGCCTGCCTTTCTTCTGGGAGCTGATTATTAAAGTAAAATTGAGATGGCCGCTACTCACTGGGTAACTCAGCACTATACTAAGGATGATTGATGAAAAGGAGGGAACATGTAACTTATACTGTTCTCCTTAAGTATAGGAGGGAACTCAGCTTGAATCTAAATTTTGTTCACCACAGAAATCAGGTATGTTTATGGGCTTGGGAGGTAGAATACGGGATCCTTGGGCATGTAAGGAAATATACCATTAAAAGAAACTCATTCTAGGGACTTCCCTGGTGGCCCAGTGGCAAAGAATCCACCTTCCAGTGCAGGGGACTCAGGTTCGATCCCTGGTCGGGGAACTAAGATCCCACATGAAATGGGGCAAAGAAGCCCGCATGCCACAACTACTAAGCTCGCATGCCTCAATGAGAGAGAAGTCCGTGTGCCACAACTACAGAGAAGCCTGCGTGCCACGACAAAGAGCCCATGCCGCAATGAAAGATCCCACATGCCACAACTAAGACCCGACACAGCCAAAAAGAAAAAAGGAAAGAAAGAAACTCATTCTAAGGGAAGAGAAGTGTGAGAACAATTTGGGCACCAGGACAGTGGACAAGGTCAAAGAAGGTTGGCCATCCAGATCACATGGATTGACGATGCAGTCCCAGAACCAGGGGCCCAAAGCAAAGGAGTGAACAAAACCCACAAGAGCTGAACCACCAGGTGCCAACCGTGGCAGTTCCATTCACAGGCAACAGGACCCACTGCCCATGGTTCTTGCAGCAATGGGAAACTGCGCCCTCCAGGCAGACATCAGTGCCCTCAGCTTGGAGGTTGGGCAGCTTCAGGACAAACCTCGGCTCTGGCCTCATCTTTGAAAACCACCAACAGTGAAAGAACCAGCCGCTATCTTGGACGTTAACAGTGTGAAGAGACTTTCCCACAGAGGTCTGGAGGAGGAGAGGGCATAAACATGGGCGCCACAGGGCGGCCAAGGGACCTCTTTCCTGGAGCCTTCATGAGATCCCTGCCTGAGACTCCCAAGACCATCTGGAAGGAACTGGAGGGACCAGAGTTCCAACAGAGTGCTGGAGGTGGAGGCTGAGCATGGGAATTTAAGGGAGTGCTCATCGTCTGCCAATTTGTATTAAGCAGATTTGTAATACTGCAGTGTGAGAAGATTAATGAAGTCTCACTGTACATGCGAAATGTGAAATAACTCATCCATAACTTTTAAAATTCAAGAATCTCTTAATCCAACAGCTGCATGACCAAGTGAATTTCATATCGAATTTATCCTATTATCACATGGCACAGGCACCTTTTTTTTTTTTTTTAAGGGTTTGTTTATTTAATACATCTGAAAAGAATGCATATACAAAGAATTGAGACATGAGAAAGCATTGGTTCAACACTAATGACATCTAGAAGAATTCGGATTTGGGGAAGGTGGGGAAGATTACCTAACATTTTTAAGACTTGGACACTGCAACCAAGAAAAGTGTTAACAGGGATTTTATCAGCTTATGAAGAGTCTTCCTAAGACCCTCCCCAGGATTCTTATTAAACTAGAGAGCCTCACCTGGCTGCTCTAGGATTCCTCATATGCAAAACAGAAATAAGGGGATTCCCCTGACTGGTCCCCATGTGGTTAAATGTTCTCCCCACCCCGACCCTACCCCACCCCACCCCCAGCTTCTTAATGAAGCAGGTCTCTACCCTCGTAACTTGAAAGAGGATGTGAATCATCCCACAGACATCTGTCTTCTAGCACCACCCCTTGGATTTCCTCTATATGCCAGGTCTTCAGCTATGTTTTAGAACACTGTATCATACACCCTTAAGCTGCACATCTATGCTCAGCATATTAAGACAATGATTGACAGGGAAAAATTGTTTTTTCGTTACATACTCAATCCATTTGCTGTATTTCAAAAGGTGCAATACTTTTCTTCATTTATCAGTGAAAGAAGTTAGAAATTAACTTCAAAAAAAATCAGCAAATGGCAAACAAATTTCCTTGAGAGTCAGTCACATATATAGTGCATCCTAGAAAAGAGGAGGGGCAAGACAGGTTCCACCCACTCTCATGAGTTTCATCAAATACTGGACCTACTCAAGGGTGGAGAGAAAAGGCAACTTTCATATAGGAGTATATTATTAAATGAGGCATTTACTATACTCCTTCCTAAGAGCACCAGGTGGGGAACACGTTTTCTAAACTAGATCTAGGAAGTGGGATGTGGAATCAATCCATCCTCCTCCCCTTAAGGGCTGTCCAATGGTTAATGAATTAAAAAAACATGACTAAATAAAAACAAATGCCACACACACTCCCCCACCCAGAAAAAGGAAAAAAAAAAAAAAAAACCCAGAAACTAGATGTCCCAGATTACTCGCCAAAGTGGAACCCGGAAACAGCTTCAACAACCCAAATTAGTCTGCTACAGAGTCATCACAGCATGCCTTGCTTTTAAACAAAAAATAATAATTTTTTTGAAACAACAAAATAAAAACTAGTACTGATCACTTTTCTGACAATACATTATTACTCAAAATTAACTAGTATTGAGAAGGGGAAGGGGGCCATAGCTATGGGCCTTGTCTCACACGAGTCCATGTGGGTAGGTGCAGGGCATTTGTCATTATCACAAAAATGAATTTTAATTTTTAATCTTTAGTTTGATTTAAACATTGCTTTTAGTATGATATGGACACCAGCTGTGCAGAAAGGGCTCTGGAGAGACGTTCATAGCAGCACACACCTGCAGCTCTTCTTCAGCTCTGGAGGCTCCAGGGCAGCCAGGGTTGTTTCGTCAAAACACATTCTTCAGGCCTTTCTGTGTAAGTGCAGAACACTCCACATACTTGACAGCCTTCAGGTCACAGGCCAGTTTTTCAGCAGTCTCTGGGGTGATAGGCTTCTGTTTATTCTTAGCAAGTTTCTCAGTAGAGGGGTCATCTCTGAGATCAATTTGGGTCCCAACAAGCAAGAAAGGGGTCTTTGGACAGTGTTATCCCAGGCACCCACTTTTCTTAACATTTTCGAATGAGGATGGAGAGACCACTGAAAAACAGACTAGAAATACATCTGTTTGTGGATAACTCAGCAGTCGTAATCTGTCATAATCCTCTTGCCCCGCAGTATCAAAAAGTCCAAGAGTACGAGGCTGTCCACCAATCGTAATTGTGACTGCATAGTTGTCAAAAACAGTCGGTACATATGGACACCGCAGGTCTAACTCTTTATACCCCATGATCACTAAAATAATTCCAAAGCTTTTCGGAAAAAAACAAACGGAACTTGCTCTAAGAGCCTATTTATCTCAATGACTGCATTTATCTTTGCCGTAAAAAAGCAAAACCAAAATTCCATTTTAACACAGAGTCTCTTGATTTCAGAAGACTGTCTTTACGAAAGGCTCATAAACTGCTTATGGCCATGGGCGACTTCTGAGTGGGTGGACAGAATGAAGCCCATAGACAGCTGAAAAAATGTGTGTCGTCTTTAATTTCTTTCATCAGTGTCTTATATAGTTTTCTGCATGCAGGTCTTTTGTCTCCCTGGGTAGGTTTATTCCTCGGCATTTTATTCTTTTTGTTGCAAATATCACTCATGATATACTAAAAGCAATGTTTAAATCAAACTAAAGATTAAAAAATTAAAATTCATTTTTGCAATAATGACAACTGCCCTGCACCTACCCACACGCACGCGTGTGAGACAAGGCCCATAGCTATGGCCCCCTTCCCCTTCTCAGTACTAGTTAATTTTGAGTAATAGTGTATGGTCAGAAAAGTGATCAGTACTAGTTTTTATTTTGTTGTTTCAAAAAAATTATTTTTTGTTTGAAAGCAAGGCATGCTTGTGATGACTCTGTAACAGACTAATTTGGGTTGTTGAAGCTGTTCCCGGGTTCCACTTTGGCGAGTAATCTGGAACATCTAGTTTCTGGGTTTTTTTTTTTTTTTCCTTTTTCTGGGTGGGGGACTGTGTGTGGGATTTGTTTATTTAGTCATGTTTTTTTAATTCATTAACCATTGGACAGCCCTTAAGGGGAGGAGGATAGATTGATTCCACATCCCACTTCCTAGATCTAGTTTAGAAAACGTGTTCCCCACCTGATGCTCTTAGGAAGGAGTATAGTAAATGCCTCATTGAATAATAGTAAGTCCGTGCGCCACAACTACTGAGCCTGCGCTCTAGAGCCCGCGAGCCACAACTACTGAAGCCCATGTGCCTAGAGCCCGTGCTCCACAACGAGAAGCCACTGCAATGAGAAGCCCGCGCACCGCAAGGAAGAGCAGCCCCCACTCGCCGCAACTAGAGAAAGCCCGCGCACAGCAATGAAGACCCAACGCAGCCAAAAATAAATAGATTAATTAATTAAAAAATAATAATAATGGGCTCTGGTTCCACTCAAGCTGGAGTAAGGACACTCCACACCATCGAAGACTGGATGAAAAGAGCACAGCCATTTTGGAGAAGGACTAGGGAATGGCCTTGGGCAAAACAGGCCTTGCAAGCTAAAGAACAAAGGCCCTGGAGGCCTGAGCCCCAGAGACAAAAACCAGGCTCCCGGGAATAGAAAATTACCTTTGTCTCTGTTGCACTAGCAAGTATACCTAGTTGCCATAAGACAAGAAGCTCAACTATATATTTTTTTTTTTTTTTTTTTTTTTTTTGCGGTACGCGGGCCTCTCACTGTTGTGGCCTCTCCCGTTGCGGAGCACAGGCTCCGGACGCGCAGGCTCAGCGGCCATCATGGCTCATGGGCCCAGCCGCTCCACGGCATGTGGGATCTTCCCGGACCGGGACGAACCCGTGTCCCCTGCATCGGCAGGCGGACTCTCAACCACTGTGCCACCAGGGAAGCCCTCAACTATAAATTTTAACCTTATCTACTCCTGTGCTTTCTTGCAGAAAACTCTGAGGCACTCCTTTCCCCTCCCAGAAGCGCTCCCTATTCCCGATAGCCACTGTGGAGCCATCTGTTGCTGATCAAAAAGTTTAACGACTTCTCAAAACTATCAGTTATAATGAGACAAACCCTCCCTTTTGTTATAAAAGCAACTCGCCCCTTCTACTCCGGGAGCTGGCATTTTTTTCCTGCCTTCTCCCTTGTGCACAAGCTCTTTCTTTTAACAAAAAGCTTTGCTTGCCTAAGAGTCTTGTGGAAGCAATATTCATTTATATCTATGGTAATGCTGTCCAAGAATCTAGAAAGGGCCCGGTAACACATCTCTCCCTCTGATTGTAACTAAAAGCCCTAGACAAAATCCATAAAGCAACTACCAGATGACTCCGAAAGGTGGATGAATTAGCTTTCTTTTGCTGCTTAAACAAATTATCACAAATTTAGTGGTTTAAAATAACACAGATAAGTTCTCTTACGGTTCTAGAGGTCAGAAACGTAAAATGGGTCTGCAAGGCTGTGTTCCTTCCGGAGGCTCTAGAGAATCTTCTGTTTCCTTGTCTCCAGCTTCCAAAGGCTGCCTACCTTCCTTGACTCACAGCACTCCTAATTCTGCTTCTGTTACCACAGCTCCACTACCTCTGACTCTCTTGCCTGTTTCTTATAAGGGCCCTTGTGATTTCATTGGCCCACCCAGATAATCCAGGTTAATCTCATCGCAAAATCATTAAGTTAATTAAGTTTGCAAAATCCCTTTTGCCAGGTAAGGTTATATAGTCACAGGTGCCAGGAATTTGAATATTGACATCTTTTTCTGTGGGGAGGCATTATTCTGCCTACTACAGTGAATAAAGAACAGCAGGACTGGGTAAGGAACCCAGGTCTTAAATGATGACCTGGAAGAGAGTTCCTAGGTTTTCTTCTCTCTGTATATCTCAGCTCAAGCTCGAGGGTAGGCCGCAACTCAGGAGAGAGGGAGAGGGCACAGACACAGGGAGCTCTAGGAAAAGCCTGCTTTCTCCAGCCATGGGTGAAGTTGGGGGCGGGGGGGGCGTGTATGGTGGGGCTGTCCTGCAGGACAGAGCACTTGGGACTTTTCCTACTCTATGTCAGGGGAGAACCAGCCATGAAGCAGCATCAGGAAATCTCCAAATTTCTAAACATAAATGTTTTTTTGGAGTCCAGCATCAAATCAATCAAAAACAACACCGATAGATAAGAGAACACCATTGAGTCCTATAGCAATGGTCTTAGAGGACCAACATAAATTGTTGGGATATCACGGGTGGATAAAAATCGAGTTCTAAGAAGGCTCTTGGGAAATTAAAAACAAGAAAGAAAAGGAAAGACTCTTCAGGCTGAAAACAAGGATCACTCATGGAAAATACAGAGCAATATCACTCATGAATTTCAGATACAGGCAGAAAATGAATATTTAACAATTATACAGGAGACAAAATAGAATTAGGCAGTAGCTGAATAAGATGCTGAAAACAGAACCCCTAGTCAGCTAAAGTCTTGCCCATTTCCTTAGAATTTTTCAAGAAAAATTTTCAAGTAACCAACAACTGCACAATTTCAGGCTCCTTTTGAAACAGGAGGGAAGGGGGCAGGGCACAACCCTTAAAGAATGACATAGCCATTGAGGATATGACATAACTGGTTAGAACTAACTAGGTCCAAGATGGTGAAAGATTCGACTTCCAGTAGACCTGGAGCCTCATTATACGCTCATTGTAATACATTAGCTAAAAGACACACCCACAGCTGCCATGACAGTTGCAAGGCCAACCATAAAAGGGCAAAAAGTGGGCAGTGGCCCAATTCCTTGAAACCCCAACCCTTCTCCAAAATGGTTGGAATAATCTTCCCACTCATTAGCCTATGAAATTACCCAGCCCCTAAAAACTAAACACCCCGTATTTTGGAGGCTGTCGCTTTCTGAGATGGCCCACACTGTCTGTGGAATGTGTTTCTCCCAGGGTCACTCTTGCCTTTTGAGATGGACCACATTCTACGGAATGTGTATCTCTCTAAATAAATCTACTTACCTATCACTTTGCCACTGGCTGAATTCCTTCTAAGTTGAAATATAAAGAACCTGAGCTTCATTAAGTCCTGAGACCAGGTGTGTGATTTCAATTAAAAGACAGTGGGTTCAAGACCCAGTCTGGGTTTTGGCTGGGTTCAAGTCCCATCCAAGTTGTGCGGTTTCACTTTCACAGTCATAAATCAAACCAGAGAACATTCCAAAAACCACTTAAACCAGTTATCTGTTCCAGGAAGGAGTAACACTTAACTGACTCAAAAGGAAATTTTAAAGGCATTTTGGAAGGTCAAGATATGACTTCAAACAATGACAAATGTGAGGGAATGATGTTCATTTGATGGAAGTATTATTTCAGTATGAAAAGTCTAACTTAGAAAAAATAGCCCCCCAAAGTTAACTAGCAGGACACTGGTTGTTCCCTAATAAATAAGCTAAAATAGAGGTTTACTATCATACTTTCTATTGGCATGTCACTTTGCAATCTCCTGCCAAATCTGGCAGTGATTTTGTTTCACACATTGTTAAAAAAATACTGATCCTCCCAAACCCTTGGTAATTTCTCCAAAACAGTGTTCTCATCACTGGCTCCACATTAGGACTTACTAGGGGTTTTAAAAAAGACCCAGGCCCAGGCCAATCCTAGGCCAATTGAGTAAGAACTTGTTGAGGGCTGAGCTGAGGCACTAGCATTTTCCATATCACCTCAGGTGATTCTAATGTGTAGCCTGGGTTGCGATCCACTGTCACAAAGGAGCCCCACTCCACCTGTGTGACTAGAGCCAACTCACGTCTTGTTTCAATTAAAATATACTGAAAAGTAACCCTGTCATCCCTTCCCCCCAAAATACCATATTTAGATTTTCCCTTGTATTCTCATGGCTGCTTCATTTTAGATAACGGCAACAAGAAAAATATTTTCCCAAAATAGTTCCCTTTCACAGTTTTGCAGTTTCTGGTTTGGGCACTGTCTTCACTAAATAAGAACGGATTTGGGACTTCCCTGGCAGTCTAGTGGTTAAGACTCCGAGCTTCCACTGCAGGGGTATGGCCCAAAAAAGGGCTTCCCTGGTGGCACAGTGGTTGAGAGTCCGCCTGCCAATGCAGGGGACACGGGTTCGTGCCCCGGTCCGGGAAGATCCCACATGCCGCGGAGCGGCCGGGCCCGTGAGCCATGGCCGCTGAGCCTGCGCGTCCGGAGCCTGTGCTCCGCAACGGGAGAGGCCACAACAGTGAGAGGCCCGCGTACCGCCAAAAAAAAAAAAAAAAGGATTTGTCTTTGGCAAGAGAAAGGAGAGTGTTGATTAGTTCCCCTTCACTTACCTTCTATGTCCATCTCCAAAGATCCTCTGCCTCACGTAAGGATGCAAGCCTGTTGGTGTTTCCAGAATCATTTCTGTAGGGAAACCCAAGTAATAAGTAGGGGCTGCATCTGTCATCTTACTCTGCTAGACGAGAATCTCACTGAAACATAAAAGAAAAATAACTGCTCGTGTTGATAACGCCTTTTGATCATTCCCACTCATTGGGAGTCTTGCTATTTGAAAGTAGTCTCTTTCCTCTCTAAGCATCACGGTGGTGGTTACAGGGGGAGTGGAGGATGTTAGATGTCCATGCACCTTCTTTATTGACTGTTGAATAATTCTGGATGAACTTGTAAACCTGATTCACTCAGAAACTATGAAGATAACTTGATTCAAATCCCAAACTAATCCCCTGTGTCTTTGCTACATGATGAAATGAAAAGCTGCAAAGAGGCATCTGTAAAAGAGACAATGGTGCATAACATATTCAAAAGTTACACATGACTGTCTGTTAAGTTATATTAAGTTGATTAGTCTAATTTTATTATTTTTAATAATTTTTATTGGAGTATAGTTGATTTACAATGTTGTGTTTATTTCAGGTGTACAGCAAAGCAAATCAGTTATACATATACATATATCCACTCTTTTTTAGATTCTTTTCCCATATAGGTCATTATAGAGTATCGAGTAGAGTTCCCTGTGCTATAATTAGATCCTTATTAGTTATCTATTTTATACGTGGTATTGTGTATGTATCGATCCCAACCTCCCAATTTATCCCTCACCCCTACTGATTAATCTAAATTTAATACTTTTCCTTCTCTTCAACCTAATCATGAATCAGAGGTTTTCAGTAATTCTCAGAGCAAGAAGAATTTCCATATTCAAAATGACATACTTGAAATGTTGGAAATGTTTAGACTATTAAGGGATTAACTAAATGAGCACTATTTGCTTGTTAAAGTGCATAATGTAAAATGAATATTACTTTCAAATATTCAAGTGAAAGACATAAAATGCTGAACATAATTACAGTCAAGTTCTGAAATCTATATTCATGGCAAAGAAAAGGTGACCTGAATAAACGGAAAGTTAGAACATGTTTCTGGAAGGGAAGACAAGTGTCAATTCTTCTAAAATTAAAATACAAACGCCATTCCAATCAGCGTGAATATCAGAATTTTTTAAAGGGTAAAATTATTTTAAAGCTTATATAGAAGAATAAATGTAACAAAATAAAACCAAGGAAAAATAAAAGAAAAATTCTGAGGGGAGTAATTTATCTTCCCAGATATTAAGACTTACTGTAAAACCTGCTGTACAGTATCTGCATAGGAGGAGACAAATTCATGGTAGAACAAAGAATGCAGAATTCAGAAACAGATTCAAGTAAATACAGAAACTTAATTTACAAGGGTGGTATTTCAATTTATTTTTAAACGAGTTGTATTACGTTAAATGGTTTTCCATCTGAAAAAAAACACCATAGCTCTACCTCCTACTATATATTTTTAAATTCCAGACGAAGATTACAGTTTTAAGTGTAAAAATAAAACAATAAAAATATTAGAAGGCGGGCTTCCCTGGTGGCGCAGTGGTTGAGAGTCCACCTGCCGATGCAAGGGACACGGGTTCGTGCCCCAGTCCGGGAAGATCCCACATGCTGCGGAGCGGCTGGGCCCGTGAGCCATGGCCGCTGAGCCTGCGCGTCCAGAGCCTGTGCTCCGCAACGGGAGAGGCCACAACAGTGAGAGGCCCGCGTACTGCAAAACAAAAAAATAATAATAAATAAATAAGTATATATATATATATATATATATATATTAGAAGAAAAGTTAAGACAGTAAATGGATAACCTTAGAATGTGAGTGTCATCCCTAAGCAAGACTCTAGTCCCAATAAAAGCTACATTACATCTTACCTGGATTACAGCAATAAACTCTTAACTACTCTGTTTGCATTCACTCAAGTTCCTCTATAATACATTCCCCAAGCAGGGTGATCTTTGGA
This sequence comes from Pseudorca crassidens, assembly GCF_039906515.1. Taxonomy (NCBI): domain Eukaryota; kingdom Metazoa; phylum Chordata; class Mammalia; order Artiodactyla; family Delphinidae; genus Pseudorca; species Pseudorca crassidens. The sequence goes on along the minus strand of NC_090317.1, from coordinate 120,378,346 downwards.
AAACAAAATCTGTACAGGTAGACATGGTTGGACTTCTTGTAGCTATGTCCTCCTTTTTCATCCTTAAAGTTGTTTATATGTGCTTTTTCTCTTTTTTTGTTTTCTTGATCAACTTTTGGTCTTTGTTGAGTTTTTTAAATTGTGTCTGTTTTCTATTCCATTTATTGTTATTTCTTTATCCTTTTTTTAGAAAAGGTTTTATTGCTATATTTGGACACCACACATATTTATAAGCTTTTCTTCTTTTCCAATGTAAACATGTAAGACTATAAATTTCCCTTATAGTACCACTTAACCTGCAAGTTTTGATATGCAGTATTGTCATTATTAAATCTCCATCATGATTTCTTTTCTTACTCATGATCATTTAGACATGTGTTTGTTAATTTCCAAACATATGGCATTTTCAAGATAGTTCTTTTTTTTTTAAATATTTATTTATTTGGCTGCGCCAGGTCTTAGTTGCGGCACATGGGATCTTTAGTTGTGGCACGCGGGATCTTTTTTAGTTGCAGCATGTGGCATCTTTAGTTGCGACCTGCAGAGTCTTAGTTGCAGCATGCAAGCAGGATCTAGTTCCCTGACCAGGGATCAAACCCAGGCCCCTGCATTGGGAGCTCAGAGTCTTAACCACTGGACCACCAGGGAAGTCCCCTCAAGATAGTTCTTACTGAAGAGTACATAAGTACCAGAAGTACAGAAATCATAAGTACATACTTCATTGAACTCCCACAAAATGAATTTACCCATGTACTCATTCTCAGAACAAGATAAAGAATATTATTAGTCCTGGATGCCCCCAGTATGTCCACTCCAAGTCATCACCTTCCCCGAAGCTAACTAATCATCCTTACTTCTATTACCATCAGTCAGTTCTGTCCATTGGGGGATTTTATATATATATATAAAAAAATACAGAATGTTCTTTTTTGTATCTAGTATCTTTCATTCTTCCCCATAGTTGTGTGAGATTCATCCATTTTGTTGCAAGTGTATACAACTTTTGATGGACATTTGGGCTATTTTCAGTGTTTGATTCTGATGAATAATGCTATTACTGACATTTTGTAGGAATTTCTTTTGGGAATGGAATTGTGTGTTATAGCTATGCCTATGTTCAGCTTTAGTAGATACTACCAAGTTTCCAGTGTGGTTGTACTGAGATACATGACCACCAGTAGAGAAAAAGAGTTTTTGGTACTCCACATCATGGCCAACACTTAGCAAGATCAGTTTTCCTAGTGCTAGGATTTGGGGAGTACAGAGGAGGCTTCTCATTGTGTCTTAAATGTGCATTTCCCTGAAGAACTAATGAGCGAAGCACCTTTTCATATGTTTATCGGCAACTCAGAAATCCTTTTTTATGAAGTATCTGTTCAAGTCTTTTGCCCACTTTTAAAAGTTGAGATGTCTGTATTTCTCTCACTGATAAACTGAATATCAGTCCTTTGTTCAATATATGTGTTGAAAATTTTCTTCTTATATTATGTGTCTTGCCTTTTCACTCTATTAATGTTATGTTTTCATGATTAAAGGTGTTTAGATACGGAGCAACAAAACTAATACACTGGCAATGGGGAGTGAATATTAGAACAACAACTTTGGAATATAGTATGGTATTACCTTGTAAAGTTGAAGATAATCACCATAACCCAGTTTCTTTCCTTCCAGGTATCTGGCCTAGAGAATCTCTGGCACAAATGCACACAGAAATTGGATAGCAATACTATAAAAAGGTAAAAATGACAAATGTCCATTGACAGTAAAATAAACAAATTCTAGTATATACACACAATGGAACACTATACAGCATCAAAAATTAAATAAAATACATCTACTTGGATGAATCACAAAATTATAATGTTAAGTATAAAAATCGATTCTCAGAAGTCTACATGCAAACTACACAAATACATTTGAAACTACATAAATGCCGAAGTCATACAAAGTTTGACAATATATTGTTTAGGAACACATATATATTCAGAAATATTATAATGAAATTATTATCACAAAGGAATGATAATACAGTTTAAAATAATGGTTAACCTTCATTCAATGGAACTGGGAAGGCACCCACAGCAGTCCTGAAGTTTGGGCAGTGTTCTAGTTCTTAAGCAGGGTGATGGGATACACAGGAGTGTCATTCATTAATATATTTATATTATATAAGTGTAACATCTATGTAAGACTATTTCATAGTAAAAGGCTTTTAATATTATGCAGCCATCAAACTGATATTTTTGGAAGACTTTGAAATATCATGGAAATTACCAAGAGCACCATATATGCTTTTGTATGCATAGCATATCTCTGGGAGGCTATATAAGAAAGTGGTAACAATAGTCGTTTTAGATACATTATATGGAAAGGCTCCATTAGCCCTTCGAGACCCACTTTTCACCTTTCTCCATCCTGCTCTGTATCCCAGACTCTTTAAAGACTGCCTCCACTGGCTCCCTTGCTCTAGAACTTCCAGGCGAGTTCAACCAATTGGAGGCACCAGGGAGAAGGGTGAGATTTAAGTATTTATTCCTTCAGCTCCTTCCCTGCCTATGATGTCTTCCCTGCCAGGATGTCTATATGTCTAAGAAAGGCCACAGCACCAGTTGCCTTGGCCTTTGTATTAGTCAGCGTCCTCCAGAGAAACAGAACCAATAGGATGTGTGTGTGTGACAGAGAGACGAATAGAGATTTATTATAAGGAATTGGCTCACATGATTATGGGGCTGAGAAGTCCCAAGATTTGCAGGGTGAGTTGGCAAGCTGGAGACCCAGAAGAGTTCCAGTGTGAGTCTGAAGGCTTGAGAACAAGGAGAGCCCATGAAGTAAGTTCCAGTCCAAAAGCCAATAGGCTCAAGACCCAGGAAGAGCTGATGTGTTAGGCCGAGTCCAAGCCCAGAAAAGACTTGTCCCAGCTCAGCAGTCAAACGGGAGGAGTTTCCTCTTACTCAGCCCCTTTATTCTACTCAGGTCTTCAACAGATTGGATGACGCCCACCCACATCAGGGAGGCCAAATATCTGGCTATCCTATGGCCCAGTCACTCTCTCCTATACCTGTAGCTGCTCTCTGGGTCTCCTCCCTCTTGCTCATTCAAGTCTAGAATATTACTTCACTGAACCTTGTTTTCCTTAACCCATGCTATTGGAAATAGTTCCTTAAGGAACCATTCCTCAATTATCCTATTTGAATATACCATCTCTCTCCTGCTGGGCCCCTGACTGATACTCGTATTTTTGAAAATTACTACCTGTGGTCAAAATTCCTAACATATAATAGATTCTGTGGGCTTATTGGTAAAGAGTCTTTTCAAACACATTGCAATCACAGGCCAGCTGAGTGGTTCAGAAGGCCTTTGACGTCCAGTCTCTCTCTCTCTGGCCTTCCACTCTGAATTCCCAAGTGAAACCAAGGGCCAGAAGAAACCTCAAATGCTAACACCTCGACAGCGCTTACTGTCCACAGTATCGGACCCAGGATCTTTCAACTACGGTCTGGCCTTATCTCCTCCTCCAGGACACAGCTGGCCGCTGACAAGCAGTCCAATGTGAAATTTAAAATTCAAAATGTGAAACACAGAATAATGAAGCCATCTGGTTCATATTATGTTGTCCAACAATTATACGTAATGTGAGCTATAAATACAACAAGCAAAAGGAAGCAAACAAGAGACCATTAATCAATACAGACAATTTGCATGAGATATGATGACACAAGTGTATTTACACAAACACAGAAAATCCTTTTTCAGGAGAACCTTTACAAATGGTGCACTAAAGCAGGTCTACATTGAAAAATATGACCTGCTAATGCCCTTCAGTCATATAACTTCTCTGAAGTCAACAAAATCTGCATGGGAATTTCACACAGAGAACCTTGATGTTGACGTTTAACAACCCACAGAGTCATATATGAAAGGTAAGAGGACCAGTCTTGGTTCAGAATACAGAAAAACTTAAGAGTTACAGCATAAGGACAACTTAGTGGCCTTCAGTCGAAGAAATTAGTAACACTTGTCATCAGCCCCACTCATAAAACCTGTAGGAACTTGAGTGAGAAAATAACCACAATAGTTTCGATTTGGATCTATATAGTCAACAGTCTCCTCATCTCTCTGACTATCCCATAGTCAGCTCAAACTCAGTGTATCTCAAACTGAACAAATGCTCCTTCCTTCCCAATCTGGAACTTCTCTTATACCCTAGGCTTCTAACATGAGCAACTGAACAGATAACAATGTAATCTGTGGAGAGAGAAAACACACTGAAATCACATGGTTGATTTCTCAAAAGAAGAGGGAGTGTAGAAGAATGGATTATTTGTTCTCAATTCTTCCTTCCTTCCCTTCCTTTACCAGGGTTTACTGTGGGCAGAGAATAAGTCCCAACCCTCGCTGATTTAGCCAATGGCATTACAGCAGACGCTTTAGTTGTGTTCGCAGGGTTTGGCTTGGCCTCTTTTGCGCTTCTGCCACTGGCCATGAGAACAGGCCTTGAGCAGCCGCTGGGGATATATGGAGCAGACCAGAAACCAACCAGCCAGAAGCCAAGTGCTGCAAAGCCACAACTACTTGCAGACCCATGAGTAAGAAATAAGTGCTTGTTTCTGTGAGCCATTGAGATTTGGGGGTGTTAGTTGTTATGTCGCTTTATCACACCAGAAACCTGACTACAGGTTTCTTCACTGGGAAGACAAAACAACAAGTGTATATACCACAGTCTATCCTTGGTAGTTTATTGTGCGTATACACACACACACACACACACACACACACACACACACGCCTTTGTTCCTATGCATATTTTTAAATGCTACCACCTACTACAGCTAATCCAAATACAACCAAAAATGAACTGACCCCCTTCCCAATATGAGGCAACTCAAAATCAGTCTCCCCATCCAGCTTCCAAGGCAAGTATCACTTGGTGATGTCCATGACTCAAGCAGGATGAGACGTGACGTCTCATGGTCTTGCAACTTGTGGCCTGAATGATATCCGTTATACAACATGAGCAGGGAGGGACCAAAAATGTTCAATAAAAAGGAAAAAAGAAAAGCAACATGTCGAGCATGGACGTGATCCTCCTGGAACGTCCTTAGAGTCTCCTTGTCAATTCACCTCCCTGGCCGTGGAGAGAGGTCCTTGATCAACTCAGGTTGTGTCCTCTGGATTTCCTTCACCCAGTGTCTTCCAAGACCCCACCCGAGCGAAGTGGTGGGAGGGTTCCCCTGCCGCACACGACACCATCTTAGCAGACTGCTTCCTAAGGGAGCGTGACCGACAGACGCTTGGTACGTCGGATCATCAGCCAGGGTATATGCTTTCTTAATGATGCTGTACACCAAAGCTTAGTGCTTTCTGGAAGCACCTTGAGAAAGGCAGAAAAGTAGCCCACCCTGGGAAACATCCAGATATTTTACACGCAAGGTGCACAGTCCCAGGAAAAAAAAATGAAGCAAAGTCTGATCAGCAGTTTTGCTGCCCTTTATTATAAAAAACAGGGCAGGCTCTGCCATTCTCAATCAGTTTCACATTCTAGGGTCTGTTCCTTGCAAAAATCCCTTCAGTATGTACAAATTTATGACTTAGTTTTCTTTTGGTTGTAAGCAAACAGAAACCAATGCTGGCAATAAGCACAAAGCGAGGGAGTGGGCTGTGGGAGAATTCATCGGAAGGACACACACTCAAAAGCAAGCTGAACGACCAAGCTGTGGAAGGCAGAAACCAGGGCCTCAGCAACCAGAGTCCACGGACCTTTCGTTCAGGCCTGTGGGATCAGCAAGGTCACAGGGAGTGCCCAACCTAAACACGTCTCCTGGAGCTCAAGGAACAGCCACTTTGGGAGCTGATGAAAATGTTCTAAAATGGATCATGGTGATGGTTGCACAACACTGTGAGTATACTAAAAAGCAATGAATGCTTTTTAAGTGGGTAAATTGTATGATGTGTGAATAAATAATAAAGCTAGTATAGATATAGATAGATTTTTTTTTAAGTCAGGAAATCAGAGAAACAAAAACAAAGATTAAGAAGAGGCAATGCACGAAGGTGGAAGTCAGAATGCTAACATCACCAGCAATCAGAGAAATGTCAAAACAACAAGATACCACTTTGCACCCATCAGACAGAGAAAAATTAGAAAGGTGGGTAATACTTAGCAGGTGGGGGGGGGGGGACCTGGCCTATGCCTGACCTGCTGATGGAAATGTGGACAGGCTGCTGCAGCGACTTTCCAGAAAAGCAACCTGGCTGCCTGTGTCTCAGTTAAGTGTGCCTGTTTCCTATGGCCCAGCAATTCTGCTCCTGGATCTGTGTACTCCAGAGAAACTCGCAGATAGCTCCACTAGGGCACAAGTTCAAAGATAACCTTTGCAGCACTGTTTGTGGTAGCAGGAAAGTGGATGCAACTCAAGAAATACAAAAGGAAACGTAATGAATACAGACTGAGGAATACTACGCAGCAACCCAAAGCAACGAACTAAACGTACAAATGGCAGTGGGGATAGACTTTAAAATCATGGTGCTGAAAGATAGCAGTAAGAAAACAGAATAAGAATTGTAGCACAATGCCATTTATAGAAATGAGACATAAACACGTGCATAAAACAACACTGTCAATGTTTCAGGGATTTGTACCTTTTCAAGAACATGGTAGGGAGAGGGGATACCAAAAAAAAAAAAAAAAAAATCAGGGGCCTTGGACTGACCACAGAGGATAGCAAGCCGTGAATGGAGATTCATGATGAACTAAGCTCTCTGTCAGAGATCTTTTTTAATTAAATAAACAAAAGTCAAATGTTTCACTGACTCGTTCCAGATGACTCTTTAAAAATAAAGGAAATTAGAACAAGGAAAAAATTCACCTATATTTCCCATCACCCAAAGATAACCATTGTTAATACTCCCAATGTTTTCTCAAAGAATTGCTTCTTTTAAAGTGATTTCATACAGCTATTTTATATATTAACAATTTATACTTTTCCTACTTTTCATGCAGCTCTATTACGCATAAGTGATTTATAATTTTACCACTTTGATTACTACCATAAAATAGGATTTCCAATGCTTAAATAAGGTACGGCAAATGTGCTTTACAAGTTTTCAACAGCCAGATTTGCTGCCTTGCATAATAAGGTCACTATTAGGTATGTCTCTGAAGGGAAAAAAGAGATATAAAAAAAAAAAGACATTTTCAGTTACATGATGAGTATATGCCACCACATTTACCTACTTTGCTATTTTCTTTGCACATCAAATGACTTAGCGCTAAAGAAAACCTCAGGTGTGGACAATAAATAAACTATCTTGATTTGGTTGTCAATTTGTAGGCACTCCACATTTTCTCACAGCTGTGGAATCCCACCAAAGGGAGTTTTGCCTTCACAATAAACCTTATTTCTGGGGTTTAAATTCTAAGTGATTTAACCCCTGAAGTACTATCGTAGTTGCCTTGCTGACTTTCTATGAGCGGCGTAAGAGCGAAGTTGCAATCAAGGAGTCAAAGAAAATAAGACAAAAAATAAACAGACCTGGGCTTCCCTGGTGGCGCAGTGGTTGAGAGTCCGCCTGCCGATGCAGGGGACACGGGTTCGTGCCCCGGTCCGGGAAGATCCCACATGCCGCGGAGCGGCTGGGCCCATGAGCCATGGCCGCTGAGCCTGCGCGTCCGGAGCCTGTGCTCCGCAACGGGAGAGGCCACAACAGTGAGAGGCCCGCGTACCAAAAAAAAATAAAAAATAAAAATAAATAAACAAACAGACCTCAAGAGTTTTCCTGACTTGTACTGTATTTCCATTTGGTATACTAGGTAACATGTTACTTTTCCTTTGACGCTCTTTCTCAATGCTTTCTGCCTGGGACCAGAATTGAGATTAAACTGGGCTTTTCTATAAGACCAGAAACATATCAAGAGCGAATAACTACCATTCCCAAACTAGCCAATCCACATTGTATGGCTCCCAATTAAACACAGACAAAATGGGTGTCGGAAAATGCTACCACACGCTGATTGAGAGGTAGTTCGCCAGGGCTGCCACCTTGGCCAGGCCCTTTACCCTTGTCTAGACCAGCGGTATTCTGTGTGAGAATTCAGCCCCATTTCTCTTACACAGAAAAGTAGTACTTCTCCATGAAGGGGCTTTGGCTGTTTGGTGAATCCCAGCTTTGCATGATACAAACTGGAAGTTCAGGTTAGTCTTGACCTCAATTTCCTCTGGCTCATAAAGGTGGAAGTAACATTATACATACATTTTTACTAAGGATTATTCTGGACACCAAGCTTCTTGTTTCTGTGTGGCCAGCCACAGAGTCTGGCATATCACAGAGAACCACTGCTGAGCACTGGAAATGTGGCTAGTCTGCACTGAAACATGCTGTCGAGATCAACAGACCCAGAGTATATGCTAAATTTAAAACAAATGCCCAATAAACATAAATCTCACTGCTAAATTAAGCAAGACATCATTTATGCAGCCACTTGAAAAATTTTCTAGTCCAAAATCATCGTTTTCCTTTGTTAACTGCCATTTTAAAACTTTGATTGGGTCAATAGCATTAGGGGTTCCCTTCCCTCGACAGGCTTCCTAGCTTGCTTTCATTCTGTTTTAGATTAGAAAAGAATTGTACTAAGATGCAATTATTTATTATCAAGCTAGAAACAGACATGAATCATGAGAGCCATGGAAAGGGATTCTAGTGCAATTTATAAATTTAATAAATTTCCAACTGCAGAGTATGACTGCATTTCCAAATGTTCATCATTCAACAGCTGAAAGTCCCATTATTGTTATTATAAAACCCCTTCACAAAACATGTCACAATCCCATAAATCTACCCAACTCTACCCTAGGTTGGAGGAAATCATCCTTGTGCATGTTCACATGTGTGTACAGCTTCTCTGAGTAAAGCAGAAAGCCTCACATACATGTCATCACCTCCCAAGTAATATGCCATGACACGACTCTATCCCTCCATTAAAGAACTCTTGAAAGACTCAGACGTTACTCACGTGTAAGTCTCTTCCTATCTGCCCTAACATCACACTGAATTATCTGAATATCTTAACATAGGGCTTGAAGTCTACTGTCTAGCACCCTACTGGCAAAGTTGACTCAAAAAAATGTTTGATGGATTGAATTATCCATGTGTCTCAAACTTTCTTTCTTAAGAACTCCATTTTCTTCAGTCCTAACGATTAAAAGGGCCAAATTTGCTGATCAACAGTAGCTTCCACCCGAAGCTTTGACAGGGGGTCTGGCTATTTTCTAACCTATACCCAAATCAAGGGCAAAATGTAGAAGTACAACACTGGCAATCAGTAGATTTTGCTGTAAATGTTTATTTTCCTTTGAATGCAGAAAATACTCATTACTTACAAGTATTATTAAGGGGAATCTGAAAGAACCTGCCAAGTAAATTTCCCCTACGATGGTCCTGGGTAGAGAGTGGAAAACGCTAGAAAAGCAAAACCAACTAACCTGGGACTTCCCTGGTGGTCCAGTGGGTAAGACTCCGCCCTACCAATGCAGGGCGCCCGGGTTCGATCCCTGGTTGGGGAACTAGATTCCGCCTGCCGCAACTAAAAGAATCTCCCATGCCGCAACTAAGATCCAGTGCAGCCAAAATAAATAAATATTAAAAAAACAACAACAACAACTAACCTGCATTTTTCCTCTCTTTAAGAACACTATTCAGTATCTGGAGACGTCTAAGGAAGAGAGAAGCAAGACTTCCTCAAAAAACGGAGGCAGGGGTAGGACTCAGGTACCTGGGGAGCCATCAGAAGAAACCAGCCAGATGACCAACTGCCAAACCCAACAGCAAGCCTCACACGTGGCTATACTATACTGGTTTCACCCCAAACACAAAACTATGCATCACTAAATAGGAGATGCTTTATGATTTTAATATGTATACTTGTTCTCTCTGAATTACACCCAGGGATTCCACCATGAGCAAGTGGTGGATGTGAACGTCCCCTTTATACAGCATCTAGAGCTGTGCTATCCAATACCAAAGCTACTCCTACATGTGGCTACTGAGCACGTGAAAAGTGGCTAGTCTGAATTAAGATGTGCTTGTAAATGTAAACTCCACACCAAATTCCAAAGACTTCACATAGCAAAAAAATATAAAATATCTCATTAACAATTTTATATTGACTGCATGTTGAAATTATATATTACTTATATATTGTACTAAAATATATTACTAAAATTAATTTCACCTGTTCCTTTTCACTTTAATATGGCTACTAGAAATTTTCAAATGTGGCTCACATTTTTTGGACAGCACTGGCTAATATTTGCTTCATGTATTTATGTGCTCCTATGTTGGGTTCATATATATTTACAATTGTTATATCTTCTTGCTGGATTTATCCATTTATCATTATAAAATGTCTTTCTTTTAAAGTCGATTTTGTCTGATAGAAGTATTGCTACTCCAGCTTTCTTTTCATTTCCATGGAATACTTTTTTGTATCCCCTCACTTTCAGTCTGTGTGTGTCTTTAGATCTGAAGTGAGTCCCCTGTGGGCAGGATATATGGATCTTGTTTTTGTTTTTGTTTGTTTGTTTGTTTTTGCAGTACATGGGCCTCTCACTGTTGTGGCCTCTCCCATTGCGGAGCACAGACTCCGGACGCGCAGGCTCAGCGGCCACGGCTCACGGGCCCAGCCGCTCCTCGGCATGTGGGATCCTCCCGGACCGGGGCACGAACCCGTGTCCCCTGTGTCGGCAGGAGGACTCTCAACCACTGCGCCACCAGGGAAGCCCTGGATCTTGTTTTTGTATCCTTTCAGCCAGTCTATGTCTTTTGATTGGAGCGCTTAGTCCATTTACATTTAAAGTAATTATTGATAGGTATGTACTTATTGCCATTTTGTTCATTATTTTCTGGTTGTTTCTGTAGTTCTTCTTTGCTCCTTCCTTCTTTTGTGCTCTTTCTTTGTAATTTGATGACTACCTTTAGTTTCATGTTTGGATTCCTTTCTGTTTTTGTGTGTATATTATAGGTTTTTGATTTCTGGTTACCATAACATTCATATATAACAACACACACACACACACACACACACACACACACACACACACACACAGTTATTTTCAGTTGACAATTTCTTAAGTTCAAACACATTCTAACAACTCTACATTTTTACTCCCCCCACGCACCTTTAATGTTTTTGACATCATATTTTATATCTTTCTGTTCTGTGTATCCCTTAACTACTTATTGTGGATACAGATGATTTTACTACTTTTGTCTTTTAACCTTCCTACTAGATTTATAAGTGTTTGATTAATTACCTTTACTGAATGTTTGCCTATACCAATAAGATTTTTCCTTTCATAAGTTTCATATGTCTAGTGTGGTCTTTTCTGCTTAGAGAAGTCCCTTTAACATTTCTTGTGAAGCTGCTTTAGTGGTGCTGAAGTATTTTAGCTTTTGCTTGTCTGTGAAACTCTATCTCTCCTTCAAATCTGAATGATAGCCTTGACAGGTATTCCTGATTGTAGGGTTTTTTCTTTCATCACTTTGAATATATCATGCCAGTCCCTCTGGCCTGCAGAGTTTCTGCTGAAAAGTCAGCTGACAGTCTTACGGGAGTTCCCTTGTACATAACTAGCTGCTTTTTACTTGCTGCTTTTAAGATTCTCCATCTTTAATTTTTGCCATTTTATTTACTAAGTGTCTTGGTGTGGACCTCCTGGGTTCATCTTGTTTGGAAGCCTCTGTGCTTCCTGAACCTGGATATCTGTTTCCTTTCCCAGGTTAGGGGAGTTTTCAGTCTTGGCAGTATTTATAATACAAACATGCATTTACTCAACTCCTACTCATGCATCAGGATTTGGTTCAAGCACTGTAGTAGGCCACTCCTCAGCTAGACCACATCTTACAGGTTTTTCCATATTCTCTGCTGCATCAATTCAGGGTGGGCCCACAGCATGTACACAATATCTGTGACAAGCTGAACTAAGAATTGACCTTTCCCGTGTTCATTTTTTCTCATAATTACTCTTTTTTTAAAAAATTTATTTATTTTTGGCTGTGTTGGGTCTTCGTTGGTGTGCGTGGGCTTTCTCTAGTTGTGGCGAGCAGAGGCCACTCCTCGCCACAGTGCACGGGCCTCTCACCGCTGTGGCCTCTCCCGTTGTGGAGCATGGGTTCCAGGCATGAAGGCCTCAGTAGTTGTGGCATGTGGGCTTCAGTAGCTGCGGCTCACAGGCTCCAGAGCGCAGGTTCAGCAGTTGTGGTGCATGGGCCTAGTTGCTCCACGGCATGTGGGATCCTCCCAGACCCGGGCTCAAACCCATGTCCCCTGCACTGGCAGGTGGACTTTCAACCACTGTGCCACCAGGGAAGCCCCGTCTTTTTTTTCTTACTAAATAGAGAAATATAACCACAACTGAAATAAGAATGCTGCTTCAACATAGTAAAACAATAATCTTTGCATGATATGTCTCTGGAAGAACCCAGAACCATTTGATAATATGTTCTCCAGGGAAGGGAACAAGGTGGCTAAGGACAGAGGTTGAAGAGAGATTTTTCTGTAACCTTTCAATTTGTAACCTCATGTCAAGAAGTCTTTTAAAATCTTTTTAAGAGAATATCTTCACTATATAGAAAAAAAGATTTTTTTAAACTTCGGTTCCATTGGAGACTTGCAAATATTATTTCTTGCATTGTACCTTTTAGATCAGCAGTCAACAAACTTTCTCTGTAAAGTGCCAGATAGTAAATATTGTAGGCTTTGTGGGTCTCTGTAGCAACCACTCAACTCTGCTGTAGTAGCATGAAGACAACCATAGACAATATGTAAAGGAACATGTGTGGCTGTGGATCAATAAAACTTTAATTTAAAAAATAGGCAGGACTTCCCTCATAGCACAGTGGTTAAGAATCTGCCTGCCAACGCAGGGGACACGGGTTCGAACCCTGGTCCAGGAAGATCCCACATGCTGCGGAGCAGCTAAGCCCGTGCACCACAACTACTGAGCCTGCGTTCTAGAGCCCGCAAGCCACAACTACTGAGCCCGGGTGCCACAACTACTGAACCAGTGCTCCAGAGCCCGCGAGCCACAACTACTGACCCACCTGCCACGACTACTGAAGCCTGCGCAACCAGAGCCCGCGCTCCGCAACAAGAGAAGCCACCACAATGAGAAGCCCATGCGCTGCAATGAAGACCCAACACAGCCAAAAATAAATGAATAAATTTTAAAATAAATAAATAAATAATAAAAAACAGGCAGAATTTAGCCTGTGGCCAGTTTGTCACTCCCCCTACGACCACCCTGCTTTAGAGAGTGCCTCCTTTGAACAATAAAGAATGTGTAATCATATTCTTTACTTTTTCATTCTTAAACATGTTAAAACAAATCTCCCTTCAACTCAAGCTAAGAATTATGCTAGTAATGTTGGAACAAAAAGATAAAGATAGGGCTTCCCTGGTGGCGCAGTAGTTGAGAGTCTGCCTGCTCATGTAGGGAACACGGGTTCGTTCCCCAGTCCGGGAGGATCCCACATGCCGCGGAGTGGCTGGGCCTGTGAGCCATGGCCACTGAGCCTGCGTGTCTGGAGTCTGTGCTCTGCAATGGGAGAGGCCACAGCAGTGAGAAGCCCATGTACCATAAAAAAAAAAAAAGATAAAGATAATGCAGAACAGAAGAAAAACATCTAGTTTATGATATAAAACCATAAAGTTGTAATACTCACTCGGAAAAACAAAGGTGTTTCAAAAGCCATGAATAACTCTCATCCTATCAGAAATCTTCTGGGTAAGAATCAATGGTGGCAACAAAGAAGTCACATTCTGGGTTGAAAATTACTTCTGAGTCTTCATACGTCTCAAGTTGGACACTAAAATAATATACACTTATGCAAATAAATTCAGAAATTGCTACTCCAGAAATGTAGATAATCTAAATTAACTAAATATTGACTGCTTACCATTAGATTCTCTACAGAAGCGACCATTATAACAAGTAGTCTCAGACCTTCAGGACGGAGGAGGAGCAAGACATAGAGGTGACCTTCCTCCCCACAAATACATCTACATGTGGAACAACTCCTACAGAACACCTACTGAACGCTGGCAGAAGACCTCAGACCTCCCAAAAGGCAAGACACTCCCCACGTACCTGGGTACAGCAAAAGAAAAAAGAATAACAGAGACAAAAGAATAGGGACGGGACCTGCACCAGTGGGAGGGAGCTGTGAAGAAGGAAAAGTTTCCACACACTAGAGAACCCCTTCACTGATGGGGATGGGGGGTGGCGGCGGGGAAGCTTCGGAGCCACAGAGGAGAGTGCCGCAACAGGGGTGCAGAGGGCAAAGCAGAAAGATTCCTGCACAGAGGATCGCTGCCAACCAGCACTCACCAGCCCGAGAGGCTTGTCTGCTCACCCACCGGGACAGGCGGGGCTGGGAGCTGAGGCTCGGGCTTCGGTCGGAGCGCAGGGAGAGGACTGGGGTTGGCTGCGTGAACACAGCCTGAAGGGGGCTAGTGCGCCACAGCTAGCCGGGAGGGAGTCAGGGAAAATGTCTGTGCCTATAGAAGAGGCAAGAGACCATTGTTTCAGGGTGCACAAGGAGCAGAGATTCCTGCTCCGTGTGCCCACAGAAGGCAGAACACCGCCTAAGCGAGTTCCAGAAACAGGTGCGAGCCGTGGCTATCAGCTCAGACCCCAGAGATGGGCATGAACCGCTAACGCTGCCGCCGCTGCCACCAATAATCCTGTGTGCAAGCACAGGTCACACTACCACACACCCTCGGAGCCTGTGCAGCACACCCCCGCCAGGGTCCCGTGATCCAGGGACAACTTCACCAGGAGTAAACACGGCGTGCCTCAGGCTGTTGCATCTCACGCCAGCCTCTGCCACTGCAGGCTCACCCCGGATTCCAATTATGACTACCGTACACCTCCCTGTCCCTGGCCTGAGTGAGCAAGAGAGCCCTAATCAGCTGCTGCTTTAACCCCCTCGTGTCTGGGCAGGGAACGGATGCCTGAGGGCGGCCTACATGAAGAGGCAGGGCCAAAACCAAACCTGAATTCCAAGAGCTGTTCAAACAAAGAAGAGAAAGGGAAATTTCTCCATGCAGCCTCAGGATCAGCAGATTAAATCCCCACAATCAACTTGATAAACCCTGCACCTGTGGAATACCTGAATAGACAATGGATGTTCCCAAAATTGAGGTGGTGGACTTTGGGAGCAACTGTAGACATGGGGTTTTCTTTCCGCGTCTCACTTGTTTCTGGTTTTATGTTTATCTTAGTTTAGTTTTTAGTGCTTGTTATCATTGGTGGATTTGGTTATTGGTTTGTTTGCTTTCTTAATTTTTAAAAACTTTTTTATTTTTTAATTATTTTTTCCTTTTTTCTCTTTTTGTGAGTGTGTATGTGTATGTTTCTTTGTGTGATTTTGTCTGTTTAGGTTTGCTTTTGCCATGTGTCCGAGGGTTCTGTCTGTTCATTTTCTTTGTTTTTTGTTCTGCTTTTCTTTCTTTTCTTCTGAGCCGTGTGGCTGGCAGGGTCTTGGTGCTCCGGCAGGGTGTTGGGCCTGAGCCTCCGAGGTGGGAGAGCCGAGTCCAGGACACTGAACCAACAGAGACCTCCTGGCCCCACGTAATATCAATTGCCAAGAGCTCTGCTGGAGACCTCCATCTCAACGCTAAGACCCAGCTTCACCCAACGGCCAGCAAGCTCCAGTGCTGGATGCCCCATGCCAAACAACTAGCAAGATAGAAACAAGCCCACCCATTAGCAGAGAGGCTGCCTAAAGTCATACTAAGGTCACAGACACCTCAAAACACACCACCAGACGTGGCCCTGCCCACCAGAAGGACAAGATCCAGCCCTACCCACCAGAACACAGGAACAAGTCCCCTCCACCAGGAAGCCTACACAAGCAACTGAACCAACCTCACCCACTGGAGGTAGACACCCAAAATAATGGGAACTACGAACCTGCCACCTGCACAAAGGAGACCCCAAACACAGTAAGTTAAACCAAATGAGAAGACAGGGAAGTATGCAGCAGATGAAGGAGCAAGATAAAAAACCCACCAGACGAAACAAATGAAGAGAAAATAAGCAGTCTACCTGAAAAAGAATTCAGAGTAATGATAGTAAACATGATCAAAATCTTGGAAATAGAATGGAGAAAATAAAAGAAACGTTTAACAAGGACCTAGAAGAACTAAAGAGCAAACAAACAATGATGAACAACACAAAAAATGAAATTAAAAATTCTTTAGAAGGAATCAATAGCAGAAGAACGGGTAAGTGACCTGGAAGATAAAATAGAGGAAATAACTGCTGTAGAGCAGAATAAAGGAAAAAGAATGAAAAGAACTGAGGACAGTCTCAGAGACCTCTGGGACAACATTAAACACACCAACATTCGAATCATAGCAGTCCCAGAAAAAGAAAGGGTCTGAGAAAATATTTGAAGAGATTAGAGTTGAAAACTTCCCTAACATGGGAAAGGAAATAGTCAATCAAGTCCAGGAAGCAAGAGAGTCTCATACAGGATAAATCCAAGGAAAAACACGCCCAAACACATAGTAATCAAACTATCAAAAATTAAAGATGAAGAAAAATATTAAAAGCAGCAAGGGAAAAGCCACAAAAAAACATACAAGGGAATCCCTGTAAGGTTAACAGCTGATCTTTCAGCAGAAACTCTGCAAGCCAGAAGGGAGTGCCAGGACATATTTAAAGTGATGAAAGGGGAAAACCTACAATCAAGATTACTCTACCCAGCAAGGATCTCATTCAGATTCGGTGGAGAAATTAAAACCTTTACAGACAAGCAAAAGCTAAGAGAATTCAGCACCACCAAACCAGCTTTACAACAAATGCTAAAGGAATTTCTCTAGGCAGAAAACGCAAGAGAAGGAAAAGACCTACACTAACAAACCCAAAACAATTAAGAAAATGGTAATAGGACCATACATGTCGATAATTACCTTAAATGTAAATGGATTAAATGCTCCAATCAAAAGACACAGACTGGCTGAATGGATACAAAAACAAGACGCGTATACATGCTGTCTACAAGAGACGCACTTCAGACCTACGAACACATACAGACTAAAAGTGAGGAGATGGAAAAAGATATTCCATGCAAATGGAAATCAAAAGAAAGCTGGAGTGGTAATTCTCATATCAGACAAAATAGACTTTAAAACAAAGACTATTACAAGAGACAAAGAGGGACACTACATAATGATCAAGGGATCGATCCAAGAAGAAGATATAACAATTGTAAATATTGATGCACCCAACATAGGAGCACCTCAATACATAAGGCAAATACTAACAGCCATAAAAGGGGAAATCGACAGTAACACAATCATAGTAGGGGACTTCAACACCCCACTTCCACCAATGGACAGATCATTCAAAATGAAAATAAATAAGGAAACACAAGCTTTAAATGATACATTAAACAAGATGGACTTAATTGATATTTATAGGACATTCCATCCAAAAACAACAGAATATACTTTCTTCTCAAGTGCTCATGGAACATTCTCCAGGATAGATCACACCTTGGGTCACAAATCAAGCCTCAGTAAATTTAAGAAAATTGAAATCGTATAAAGTATCTTTTCTGACCACAACACTATGAGACTAGATATCAATTACAGGAAAAACACTGTAAAAGATACAAACACATGGACGCTAAACAATACGCTACTAAATAACCAAGAGATCACTGAAGAAATCAAAGAGGAAATCAAAAAATACCTAGAAACAAATGACAAGAAAAACACGAGGACCCAAAACTATGGTATGCAGCAAACGCAGTTCTAAGAGGGAAGTTTACAGCAAAACAATCCTACCTCAAGAAACAAGAAGAATCTCAAAAAAACAACCTAACCTTACACCTAAAGCAATTAGAGAAAGACGAACAAAAAAAACCCCCCAAAGTTAGCAGAAGGAAAGAAATCATAAAGATCAGATCAGAAATAAATGAAAAAGAAATGAAGGAAACGATAGCAAAGATCAATAAAACTAAAAGTTGGTTCTTTAGAAGATAAACAAAATTGATAAACCATTAGCCAGACTCATCAAGAAAAACAGGGAGAAGACTCAAATCAACAGACTTGGTAATGAAAAAGAAGAAGTAACAACTGACACTGCAGAAATACAAAGGATCATGAGAGATTACTACAAGCAACTATACGCCAATAAAATGGACAACCTGGAAGAAATGGACAAATTCTTAGAAATGCACAACCTGCCAAGACTGAACCAGGAAGCAACAGAAAACATGAACAGACCAATCACAAGCACTGAAATTGAAACTGTGATTAAAAATCTTCCAACAAACAAAATTCCAGAACCAGATGGCTTCACAGGTGAATTCTATCAAACATTTAGAGAAGAGCTAACACCTATCCTTCTCAAACTCTTCCAAAATACAGCAGAGGGAGGAACACTCCTGAACTCATTCTATGAGGCCACCATCACCCTGATACCCAAACCAGACAAGGATGTTACAAAGAAAGAAAACTACAGGCCAATATCACTGATGAACATAGATGCTAAAATCCTCAACAAAATACTGGCAAACAGAATCCAACAGCACATTAAAAGGATCATACACCATGATCAAGTGGGGTTTATTCCAGGAATGCAAGGATTCTTCAATATATGCAAATCAATCAACGTGATACACCATATTAACAAATTGAAGGAGAAACACCATATGATCATCTAAATAGAGGCAGAGAAAGCTTTTGACAAAATTCAACATTCATTTATGATAAAAACCCTGCAGAAAGTAGGCATAGAGGGAACTTTCCTCAACATAATAAAGGCCATACATGACAAAACCACAGCCAACATTGTCCTCAATGGTGAAAAACTGAAACCATTTCCACTAAGATCGGGAACAAGACAAGGTTGCCCACTCTCACCACTCTTATTCAACATAGTTTTGGAAGTTTTAGCCACAGCAATCAGAGAAGAAAAGGAAATAAAAGGAATCCAAATCGGAAAAGAAGTAAAGCTGTCACTGTTTGCAGATGACATGATACTATACATAGAGATTCCTAAAGATGCTACTGGAAAACTACTAGAGCTAATCAATGAGTTTGGTAAAGTAGCAGGATACAAAATTAATGCACAGAAATCTCTTGCATTCCTATACACTAATGATGAAAAATCTGAAAGTGAAATCAAGAAAACACTCCCATTTACCATTGCAACAAAAAGAATAAAATATCTAGGAATAAACCTACCTAAGGAGACAAAAGACCTATATGCAGAAAATTATAAGACACTGATGAAAGAAATTAAAGATGATACAAATCGATGGAGAGATATACCATGTTCTTGGATTGGAAGAATCAACACGGTGAAAATGACTCTACTATCCAAAGCAATCTACAGATTCAATGCAATCCCTATCAAACTACCACTGGCAGTTTTCACAGAACTAGAACAAAAAATTTCACAATTTGTATGGAAATGCAAAAGACCCCGAATAGCCAAAGCAATCCTGAGAATGAAAAACGGAGCTGGAGGAATCAGGCTCCCTGACTTCAGACTATACTACAAAGCTACAGTAATCAAGACAGTATGGTACTGGCACAAAAACAGAAAGATAGATCAATGGAACAGGATAGAAAGCCCAGAGATAAACCCACGCACATATGGTCACCTTATCTTTGATAAAGGAGGCAGGAATGTACAGTGGAGAAAGGACAGCTTCTTCAATCAGTGGTGCTGGGAAAACTGGACAGGTACATGTCAAAGTATGAGATTAGATCACTCCCTAACACCACACACAAAAATAAACTCAAAATGGATTAAAGACCTACATGTAAGGCCAGTAACTATCAAACTCGTAGAGGAAAACATAGGCAGAACACTCTATGACATAAATCACAGCAAGATCCTTTCTGAGCCACCTCCTAGAGTAATGGAAATAAAAACAAAAATAAACAAATGGGACCTAATGATACTTAAAAGCTTTTGCACAGCAAAGGAAACCGTAAACAAGACCAAAAGACAACCCTCAGAATGGGAGAAAATATTTGAAAATGAAGCAACTGACAAAGGATTAATCTCCAAAATTTATAAGAAGCTCATGCAGCTCAATAACAAAAAAACAAACAACCCAATCCAAAAATGGGCAGAAGACCTAAATAGACATTTCTCCAAAGAAGATATACAGACTGCCAACAAACACATGAAAGAATGCTCAACATCACTAATCATTAGAGAAATGCAAATCAAAACTACAATGAGATATCATCTCAGACCACTCAGAATGGCCATCATCCAAAAATCTAGAAACAATAAATGCTGGAGAGGGTGTGGAGAAAAGGGAACACTCTTGCATTACTGGTGGGAATGTGAATTGGTTCAGCCACTATGGAGAACAGTATGGAGGTTCCTTTAAAAACTACAAATAGAACTATCATATGACCCAGCAATCCCACTACTGGGCATATACCCTGAGAAAACCATAATTCAAAAAGAGTCATATACCAAAATATTCATTGCAGGTCTATTTACAATAGCCAGGACATGGAAGCAACCTAAGTGTCCATCATCGGATGAATGGATAAAGAAGGTGTGGCACATATATACAATGAAATATTACTCAGCCATAAAAAGAATCAAAATTGAGCTATTTGTAATGAGGTGGATAGACCTAGAGTCTGTCATACAGAGTGAAGTAAGTCAGAAAGAGAAAGACAAATACCGTATGCTAACACATATCTATGGAATTTAAGAAAAAAAAAATGTCATGAAGAACCTAGGGGCAGGACGGGAATAGAGACGCAGATCTAGAGAATGGACTTGAGGATACGGGGAGGGGGAAGGGTATGCTGGGACGAAGTGAGAGAGAGGCATGCACATATATACACTACCAAATGTAAAATAGATAGCTAGTGGGAAGCAGCCGCATAGCACAGGGAGATCAGCTCAGTGCTTTGTGACCACCTAGAGGGGTGGGATAGGGAGGGTGGGAGGGAGGGAGACGCAAGAGGGAAGAGATATGGGGAACATATGTATATGTATAACTGATTCACTTTGCTACAAAGCAGAAACTAACACACCATTGTAAAGCAATTATACTCCAATAAAGATGTAAAAAAAAAAACGCAAAGAAAGATGGCAATACAGTGGTTTTGTTCAAGTGCAGTGTGAGTCACAATAGAATGAGCTGTTTTTCAATATGGCTCACCTATTGATTATGACTGATAATAGAAGAAGCAGTGACATGCAGAATGGCAGCTCATCATTATATCTGGCTTATTAATAAACCCATATTCAAATGTAAACACAAATCAAATAATGGTATCACACAAGAAAAGCCTACCTCCAAAAGAACTAAGAGGCTGGTCACTTCCCCAAAGTTGACTTTCTGGCTAGCACTGACTGTGCTGCTCAGATTAACGACGAGTATAGAGCCTGCTTCCTTACCATTGACCCTGAGAATACAAGTGTGATTGTATTTTGCAGACTTGAAAGAACCCCACATCTCCTCATCCACAAGTGAAACAGAAGAGTTAGAAGGGAGACTCTGAGAAGGGCTTGGCGGCCTAGGGAGAGAGTGATGCAGACCTGTTGCTGCTACACGATCTTGAGCTCTTTCTTGCTCCGTTCAAGAAATTCAATCAAACCCCAAAGACACTAGCACAGAAAAGAACCCACAGGCAGCATTTCACTAACTCTGGATTTCTGGTGTTGTTTCTGCATATCTCCCCTCAACTTGTACGGCATCTTTGGGGTGCAGGACTTCAACTCTAGGGGAAAACTGTGATGCGTGTCGATGTCTGGCACTGACCTTATCAGAGCACAGATGTGCAGATAAGTGGTACTTTTCGCTTCAACAAAATATAAAGTCCAAGTAAGAAGTACAGCAACAAAAGTGACAATTGGGAATGGAGCTGGAGAGCTTATGGAGAAAACAAAAAAGCTGAGTCCCTTCAGCTTTAGTCCAAATTTCAACCAAGGAAAGGTGTGGGCCGATACCAAGCAGGTGATGACACCAGTGAAACAGTGT
Organism: Pseudorca crassidens; assembly: GCF_039906515.1. NCBI lineage: Eukaryota > Metazoa > Chordata > Mammalia > Artiodactyla > Delphinidae > Pseudorca > Pseudorca crassidens. The sequence continues at coordinate 120,356,308 of NC_090317.1, read as the reverse complement.
CACCACTCACCCAATTGCCAGCCAGTCTGGGAAACCACAGCCCACTGGTTCTCGGAGCTCTTTGCTCACCATCTTTGCGTTGTGTGACCACAGGCACAAATCTGTGTGAAACATTTACCAGCTTTGCTCAGAAGGCCTTCCTTGGCTGCCCAGTTTGTCAGAGGACCCCACTTTACACTCTCTCACAGTCTCTTTGTCCTTCTTCTTAACACTCATAGCTCCCTGAACATCTCACAATTATGATTAAATGCTTATTTTCCTACAGATTTGTTTAAAGCCTGCCTTCCCCCGAGAGAAGGTCAGGTGCAAGAAGGTAGGTTGCTTCTGTAGGGGAAGAAAAATCATTTTCCCTCTACCCTTCTAGGTTCTTGGCTGACACCCTTCTGTAATAAAAGACAGATGAACAGGAGAAAAACAAACAAGGTTTGTTGTTGAACCCAAGATTGTGTGCCTGTGTGTCCTGAAGCCAAACAAACCGAAATGTTGGAGTCCTGAGTAGAGAAAGGTTATTGATTGAGAGGGCGCCAGCCGAGAAGATGGGAGATGTAGGCTGATCTCAGATCCATTTTACTGGCTGGCCTGGGGGTAAGGTTTTTAAAGGCAAAAGGGGCAAAAGGGTGTGTGACCGGTTCGCGCACAGTTCTCTATTGGTGCCTGGGGAGGTGACGGTAATGTTTTGGGAGTCAACATCCTCAACCTGGTTCCAACCAGTCTGATGTCTACTGCTTGTGCTCAGCACGCAGTCACCATCCATCACCAGGGTGCGGGTTGTAGTTCCTGCAGAACAACTCAAAGATATGCATCAGACTGTCATATACATCCCTTGAGGAGGAACTAGGGCTACGTATTATCACTGAACTATTGTTTCTCGACTGCTTCTCCTTTGTTTCTGCATCTTCTCACTTCCACAATTAGTAACTGCTTGAGTCTGCTCTTTGGAACTCAGGGAAAGCTTAGGAGACTAAAGCCTTTTTCTACAAACAAGAAACAGAGGACATGGAAAGGCTTTTGTACCTGGGAGGGCCCTGCAGGGTCCTGCTTGGTTTCAGTTTAATAACATGTGTACCTGCTGTATACATGGGAGAGACGCAGGAAAACTGAGTAACTCTTCAAAATGGCCCAAGCCACCACCTTCAATACCATCTCCAGCGAAAGACAGAAGATGTTTTTGTGGGGGAGGCAGTTATGGAAGGTGACCAGGCGAAACACAGTAATCAAGGGTGAGGTTGTTATACAGATTTAAGTCCCTGCCTTCTCCACTGAGAAGAGGTTCCAGAGATGTAGAGCCCTCGGTCTCTCCCTGGTACAAAGAAGGACTCAACTTTACAAACAAAGGTTTCCCTTATAAATGTAAATGTCTCTTAAAAAGGGCAACTTCTATTCAGTTTTCAGAGCTTTTCCTGTATCTGCTGTTTCTTTAAAATAATCCTTATGCCAAAGAAACATTTTTGGGGGGCAAATTCTGCTCCCCTTCACTTCCCCCAGCACCTGACACCATGTGTCGCGCATCCTGGGGGCTCAAGATACATTAGTCGAATGACTGATTTATAATACCTTTCTATGTGCTCCACCACCGTAAGCAGCCATGCTATTACCATTCCGCACTTCGCTGAAGTCCAAGTTCAACAGGTGTCTCCAAAAGAGGAAATCTCGTGCAGCAACGGCGAAGAGGCTGCTTTGCTGCTTCTTAATCATTAGCCCGAAGGTAAGCACTCTGTTATAAGTAACTTTACAAGTCATAATTACTACAATTGAAAACTCCCATTTAAGCCAGATTACCTCTTTGTGCTGTTCAAGCATCCCCTCTGTGCTTACACACCTCTCTCTAGGAGGCCTATACCAGCTTTTAACCTCTCTTGTGGGCTTTTCATTTGGAGCCTCCTGTGATCTTCAAGCTGTAATTTTCACAAGTGGAGTCCTAGTGTTCTTTAATATTTTTGTTTACCAGAATTATTCATTTCATTTCTGCATCCGTTTGGTAGATAAATTTTCTGTAGCAGTTCACAAAATAATGCTTTACAGCATTAAGAGAGAACAGTTAAAGGCCAAAGACAACCACAAAAAAATTAACCGAGCAGTTAAAATATTTAAATCAGTTTCAGAAGGCTCAAATGTAAGCAACAACTAAGTCATCTCAAGTACATTCAACAGGGAAATCAGGAAGCATACTGGATGAGAACGTTGTACAACTGGCCCAGGACTACGGCCGGTGAGGGAGGGGCAGGGCTGGATCCTGTCCTTATTTTAAAATTTGCTATTTTGCTCTTTGTAAATTGTTTTTATGAATTTTGGTTTTTTAAAATCTTATATTAAAATATTACTGATGCTTCCGCCAAAAGTCAAACAGAATTACCACGTGACCCAGCAATTCCACTCCTAGGTGTAACCATTTACCAAAAGAGTTAAAAACAGATACTCAAACAGTTATTTACAGGAATTCCCTGGCAGTCCAGCGGTTAAGGACTCTGTGCTCTCACTACCGAGGGCCCGGGTTGGATCCCTGGTCAGGGAACTAAGATCCCACAAGCTGAGGCACGGTGTGGCAAAAACAAAAACAAACAAACAAACAAAATTTATTTACACATGAATGTTCACAGCAGCGCTATCCAAAAGAGCCAAAAGGTAGAAACAACTCAAATGTCCATCAACGGATGAATGAATAAACAAATTGTAGCCTAATCCACACCAGGAAATTCATTCAGCCACAGCAAGGAAGAACTGACATAGGCCACAACGTGGATGAACCTTGAAAACATCAAGCTCAGTGAAAGAAGCCAGACACGAGACGCCACGCATGATATGATTCCACTAATATGAAATATCCAGGATAGGCCCATCCATAGAAATAGAAAGGAGATAAGTGGCTGTGGGGGCGGCTGGGAAGAGGGACGGAACCAGATGAAGGTGGTCGTTGCACAGCACTGCGAATGGACCCAGTGCTCCTGCACTGTTCACTCTGAAATGGTTAATCTATGTTATGTGATATTTCACCCCAAGTAAATATATATACATATGTTACCGATCTTGATTCCTGAGTTTTTTTATGCCCCCTTATATTCTGTGCCTGAGGCCAGGGCCTTACTTACCACCCCCAGTCTTGGACCTGTTTCATTTTACTTTTTACTACAAATAAACAGAGTGACAAACTGAAATAAACTTGGGCCACATGCAAATCTGTGGCTGAATTCCAGGTAACAGAATGACTCATTTTTGACACAAAATTAGTTGTTGCGTGTGCCCTGCCGGCCTTCCCATATAGCCCAGAGAAGGCTCAGCTACCTGGATCCTTCCTCACCACCTGGACGTCTCCATACACCAGACAAGACACCAACACACTTTCTGCCCGCTGAAGTTGCTCGGAAAAGTTTAATTGGCTACAGAAATTTGCAAGAACCAAAGGTCACCTCTGGAGGAAAAAGAAAACTACCCCTTTGATTCTGGTTCATGGAAGTGCATATTATTAGATTCCCCTCGAGGCTGTACATCCCATGTTTGGTGGAGAAAAGAGTGATTCTATGAGTGTGGTGATTTCCTTAGATACTTCCTTCATCTTGGCTTCGGTTACTTCAGAGCCTTAAAAAAAAAAAAGAAAAAAGAAGTATTAGCCACATCGAAAGCTGAATAATATGTCTTACAAGTGCCTCCAACTAATCTTTGCACCATTTTGGTTTGCTTCTGAAGGTCTCCATGTCTGAGGCAAACCTAAATAGGCCCGGATGTGCCTTCCCTGGTGAACAGGAATGTTCTGCCCCCAAGTGAAATAAGAAGAGAAATCACACTGGAGCGATGGACTCCGCACGAATTTTCCAAAAGCTGCTGTCCCTGCTAAAGAGCAGGGTTGTCCAGGCAGCACCTGCCTCTGAGCATGAATGGAACAAAGCCATCCAGGCTGCTACCTTCTCTAATAAAACCTCCAGGAGCCGTGAGGGACATAAGCTGCCCTTGGAAGCCAAGCCAGTCTCTGGCATCTCCCTACAAAGAAAGAAAACATTATTTTATTTTCTACAAATCCAAGGAACTCTGCTTTTCCATGAGTGACCTAGACCAGGGGTCAGCACACTGTGTCTGGAAATCAAGTTTTACTGGGACACAGCCCTGCCCATTTATGTACATACTGTCCAAGCCTGCTCTCCCTCTCCAACGCACTGGAGGGCCCACAAAGCCGAAAACAGTCACTGTCTGGCCCTTTACAGAACAAGTTTGCTGACCCCTCAGCTACACTATCAGCCTCCACGTATCCATTTAGAGGCACCCGGATATGTTTATTCCCGGCCTCAGGCGCATTCCTAACTGCCTGCTTCCTCAGGTGCATTCCAGATTCCCAGAAGCACCGTCAGCTGTCAAGTCTGTCCTGCTAACTATGCAAACAGGAGCGTCCCAGGGGAGCAGGATCCTGCGGGACCAGTCCTGTGATGCTCCCTTCTACACCAAGAAGACAGCCTGTCTGGGAAACAAACAAGAACTTAAAGGTTCCATCTCACCCTCTCAGGCAGTCCTGGTGATTCCAAGTCACGTATCAGTTTCAGCTGATTTCCAACTCAGCTATCCTTTGCTCTGAAAAGCTGTCATCACTGGCATCGCTGTATCTATCACTAGAGCAAAAGACGAATTAACTTAGCAAGGTGTAAAAAAACTCTGGGCAATTATCCTATTTACAATCCTAAACACTTTCCATAATTAACCCCCACTAAGAGAAGATACTAAGGAATATTCTATTATTACTTCCTAGTCACTCCAGGAAGACGTGAGTCCAACCACAACCAAGGGTCTCCTTCTTTTGTCAGAGGAACTGATCATTTGCTTGTGTCTTAAATTGGAAGTACCTTATTCAGAAAATTTATAAAAGCATTTCAATTTAGACTGAAATTTATAACCTTCTGAAGACCACTAGTATAGGTCAACAGCATGAAAGTTTTCCATTCCAATAAACATTCTCATAGGTCCAAGGGTTTGAGAAATAATTTGCACAATTTTGCTGTTCTCAAATTAGAAACTTTATGTGATGATCCAACTACCTCAAGTTACATGTAGTATTCAAAGTAGGACTGATTATTGACCTAGGTGCCGCCATCTTGGGTTCCCGAAGAAATACACCTTCTCCATGAGATAGGCCTGTAATTGTACTTTCACTTTGAGCCACAGACTCAGTTTGGGGTTCCTCTTGCTTGGTTCCAAGCAAGTCAGCAGGTTGATCAACCCCTCAAGAGTTCTACTGATCTACGAAGATGACATTGTCAGGAAGTAAGTGTTTTATGCTGACCCGTTCCTAGCCTTGGCCAAGTTTTTGCTGACTTATAGCAATAGAAGTCTGAATTCCATAAGAGGTGAAAATTCACTTATTTTAAAGAGAGGAGAGGGAACAACTGGAGAAACCCTATGCTGACAGGCTAGAAAACAAAGATTTACCCTAAACATATGGAGTAAATATCAATAAATACATAAACAAAATCATAACAGACAACCTCACTCTCCTCCCTGACTTTTGGACAAAATACTGGAAAGGGGGAGGGTGGGGCTAGAGTACGGAGAAGACACAGAAGAAGATCAAGAATTGGCAGAAAAGACAAGATTACTTAGGTGAACAAAGAAATCAACATATCCTTAAAACCAATCAAGTAGAAGATACCTCCTAGTTAGATTTTAATTCAGGAAAACCACTTCTGTTACAAAAGGGTTTCCAATAAAGAAAACACAGGAATAACCAAAGAAAATATATTTTTAAAAAACAACCCCCCAAAATTGATATATCCTTATCCATGCACTCTTACTACGCAAACGTCGACTCCTTCCTGGTTCTCTGCAACTAAAGGGAATTTGGAAGATGCACTCAACTCCCCATGTGAGAAGAAATGAAGGTCAAGGATGTTCAAGTGACTCGCTAGGCACACAGCTTGTTCAAGGTGGGACCAGGATCCCCATCGTGCTAACCCAGGCCACAGGCTCAAGTCGAAGGTGTGTGCTGCAGTGGGCCCCACAGGGCATGTACCCTGACACCACAAGTGAGAAGGGCCAAAGGGCCAAGGGAACTCCATTTTCTCAAGTATCTCAAGCTTCCTTCCCCACCTCCGAGCCCATGGAGGAGTGGGGTGGGCCCACATCCTCGCCCTCACACTCCTGGTTGTACTGGTTATTAGCCACATGCCTGAGAGTCTAGAAAAAAGTAGTAACAATACCTACCACCTCATCAAAATGTTATGAGGGCCGAAAGAGAATGCCTAAATGTGCTCTGAAATTATATGAAAATAGGAGCTGTTGCTGTTTATGGGGGCTATGTGTTTACAACATGGCATCTCTCAAAAAGTCATGGAAATATAAAGAAGCGGCGAAAACTGCCAAGTGCATGATTTTCAGAAGTCTTTCCTGTACCAAGAGTAATTCCCTACCCACTTCAGCAGGTGGACTTGGGTGGGTCTAACCTAATGGCTCTCATTTCCTGTCTGCTGGCTGTCAGCCCCAAACTCTGCCAAGGCATCAAAATGGCACAGGTTGAGTCTAACGAAGGGGAGCTCCAAGGCAAATGACGGTTCACTAATTTTCTTCCATATGTGTTCAGGGGCGGAGGTGGAACAACCACATAAACCACAACACTCAAGGACAGAATTCTCAAAATAGGCAATGCTGCTCAATAAACATGCTGATTTTATGGCATTCATGCTCCAGCAAAACACAAGTGCTAGAAACACAATTCCACATGCAGGACAGCAGTGGTTCCTGCACATCCAATAAAATGTGGGTGCTGCTCTGTGCCATGTAAGACTTAGGGCTTCATTTTTGTTTCACACAGAACGGACTTAAGTCATAAGATACTTATCGGGGCATATTTTCACTTAATTCGAGACATCTCAGCTCTATCTTAAGACAACCTGTCTTTTTAAATAACCTCTGTACACACACACACTTCTCAGTGGGGAGAGTTATTAGATATTAGGGTCTTACATGTTAAATTTTTTGAAATGCCGCAGAATACGGAACTATTCGTGTGTGCCTTGTTACTTTTGAGGAGCAGAAAATTTTAAACCTGCACTGTCCGATGTGGTAGCCACGAGCCACAGTAGCTATCTAAATTTAAATCAACTAAAACCAAATAAAAGTTAAAGTTCCATTCCTCACGTGTACACACTGAGCCACACTTCAACTGCTCAACAGCCATGTGTGGTTGGCAGCTACCATATTGGACAGTGCAGATTATAGAACATTTCCATCACGGCAAAAAGTTCTATTGGATAGCATTGATTTAAAAACAAATGAATGATGATTTTAAAAAAAAAACCATAATCACCATGCAGTGGTTCTCCTTATCACTCCCTAAGAAAGGTTTTTTTTAAGGTCTGGCTATGTACAGTCAAAATCACAGCAACTCTCTCTCATACATGCATGTACCCCCCAAATAACGGAAGCACTCTTTCTAAAAAAGTTTTTTACTGTACTATTTCTTACAAGACAAAATCAAAATCACCAGCAGCAACGCAAGGGAATCGCTATCCTTAAACACTGGCTGGACTTACAAGACTTGACCGCCATGGTCTACATGTGGTTCTTTGACAAACAAAAGGCTTGTCATAGTCAAGTTTGTTTGTCCAAGACTCCTGGTTCCTAATAAATCCCCAATATAAGAAAACATATATTCCAAGGCACCAGGGCAAGGGTAGAGTAATGTCTCATATAGTCCACCTTCTTTGCTACCCTGATGCAGCCATTAAACCATTTCTTCTCCATTAACAAAAAGAGGTGGTCGGAATTAAAAAAAAAATTAATAGCATACTTAAGATTCCCAGCATGCATACATTCCTGTAACACTTTATATCAAAATCCATCTCATATGGAGAAAGCATATTTTAAAACAGGTTTCCATGCACACAGTTTCCCCCAAAGCATTGTTATTGCTATGCTTCCTTCCTTCTCAAAGAGCCCCTGGAAGCCATAAAATATAAGAGCAATGGAATAAAAACTTAGTATGCTGTGAATGAGTTTTGCATTGAATAGTAAACGGTAGAACACAACCCCAGCGGGGCGTTAAAAGCACAGTAGTCTATGTCTCTATTAACTCCGTCCCTGGCTGGTACCACATCATCTGCAGGCAGTGAATCACGATCAGTAAAGAGCACCTCTTAAGCAACGTTTAATCCCTGACGGAAGGCATACTCAAATGGGGTTTATCAGCAGTACTTTACGAGAAAAAGTCTCCAGGTATGGTTTTGGAGTCCAACAATAAGGGAGGGGGGCTGTTTTAAAGATGTTTAAAAGAACTGTGAAAAAAGAAAGCAAAAAAGAATATTTTTTTCCAGTTCACTTTTGCTTGAAATGTAACAAAGGAGGAAAAGTAGTATTTTTATATCAGTTGAAAGTTTACAAAGCACCATCTCAACTGTTCCTCACAGCAACCCTAAAGGATGAAGATCCTGAGGTTTAGGACTGGGGACTTGGAAAAAAATTACCCAGTAAGTGGCAGATCCAGAAAATAAACCCATAGCACCCGCTCTACTTGCCCACACTGTCCCCACAAAAATAAAATATTTGCACCTTATACTGCAAGAATGGCCCCTGGCAACATCAACCATGTAGCCCAAGAGTTAAAATAAAAAGGAAGGTGATTCCAAGTTTAGAACAGTGCTGGAAAATGCACATTAGATTCACACAGGAGAAAAAGAGTATCTTACTCTCCTAGTCAAATAGAAAGAGACACCCAAAGTGGGATAAGGACGCCTTAGAGGGAGAAATGTACACTCTGTATATAATCAGCGGAGAGGCCACACCCACCTCTGATGCCCACCATCAGTAACAATTTGGGGAACCAGCATCCTAACAGGCTACAGATTGGCATTCCCTTCTCGCTAAGCACTTCAGGAATGTATAACAGGAGCCAAGGGAGACGTGAGAGCTGAAGCCAAAGCACTAAACCCTCTGGGGGAGTTCAGGCTGTTCGTAGGGATTTGTGGGCATTTTATGCTGTGAGTCAAGAGAAGCCATTTAGAGATTCAAGCTCCAAAATAATGCAGGAAGAGCATTCTGCCAGCAGAAGATGGACTGAGAAGAGGAAAGCTGGAGGCCTGGAGAGCAGGTAGGAGGCTTTGAGTAGGCAAGAGATGAAGGAGACGGGAACTAAGGTGAAATTAATAATAGCACAATAATAATTCCCATTTAATTTCCTACCATAGACCAGGCACTGTGCTAAGTGCTTTCCATTTAGAATAAAACGTACTCTTCATCACTACCATGTGAAGTGAGTACTATTACCATCCCCTTTTTATAAAGACTCTCTTAGCTGGGGGTCTGTATCTGAGGACCCCTAGAAGAATATCGATGGATTCGATGGATGGGAGGCTTCTGGGATATGAATACCGTTCCAATTGCTATGTGTGTGCAGCCTTCCAGGAAGTGGGTCCACAGCTTTCATCACTTTCTTGGAAGGTGATTTGTCAGCCTCAAAATGTAGAGAACCATTAAACTACCCGATGAGTCCCCCAGGACAGGGTGTGTGTTCTTATTGGACTTGCAGTTGATTCTCCTGCACCCAGCACCATGGCTGGGATGGCGTGAGCTCCAGCACATGTGGCGCATTGAGTGGACGCTGAAGCACGCAGCCATCAAACAGCAAGAGCATCATGCAACTTGGAAAAATGTGTACGAGGTGTTCAGTTCAAAAGACAGGCTTTTGTAATTAATAAAGACTCTGTGGTGATGCTCTGAGAACACATGAATATCCTGTTTTCCGAAACCTTTCATCCAATGGTTTTGGCAACCACTGATGATCCTTATTTGACTCAGTTATTATATTGGGGGTTGCATCTACATTTCTTTTAATTGGCCTTTTGGTTTTTTTGAGTATTATTATGGAATTTTTTAAAAATGTAATGTGTTATAATCCAATTTTGTCATGATTGTTTTTGATGTTCGAACTGTCCAAAGTGAGCCCCTTTCAAGTGGCTTCTTTGATCTTATACAAAATCTCCCCCTTGGTTTTTGAACTCTCCCTTCCTTTAAGTCTAGCAACACATTCTGGGCTCATCTTGTACTTTCCCTGCCCCAGACCTGAAACCAAGCGTTTCTTCCAGGAACCCTAGTTCATTTCAGTGGGGGATGGTATTTTAGAAACTGAAATGGAAAAAAATGTTTCTTTACAAAAGAGACGTCCACACAGTCACTACCTTAACCAGGTGATAAACTCAGCCCCATCCACCGTGTGACAACAGAGGGAAGGTTATGTGCCTTACGTGTCTCCTGACGTGTCTGTATAAAGTCTACAACAGCCCCAATGAAATACTCTTCCCAAGATGTCTAACCTGATTCTAATCATGAGAAAACAATCAGATGAATCCAAATTCTGGTCATTGCTACAAGACAATTGGCCTGGCCTCTTTATTAAAGTCAATGTTATGCAGAACTGAAAACGAGAGGGTGATTTACCCAGATTAAAAGAAACTAAGGAAACATAACCAAATGAACCTCAAATTGAGCACTGATTACATTTTTTTGATTTCAAAAAAAAGCTAAAGATACATTTGGGGATAAATGGAGAAATTTAAATATGGACTGGAGGGCTTCCCTGGTGGTGCAGTGGTTGAGATTCCGCCTGCCGATGCAGGGGACACGGGTTCGTGCCTCAGTCCGGGAAGATCCCACATGCCGCGGAGCGGCTGGGCACGTGAGCCATGGCCGCTGAGGCTGCGCGTCTGGAGCCTGTGCTCCACAACGGGAGAGGCCACAACAGTGAGAGGCCCAAGTACCGCCAAAAAAAAAAAAAAAAAAATGCACTGGATAGTAAATGATGTCACTGAATTAATGTTAATTTTCTTAGGTGTGATCATGATACTGCATTTACGTAAGAAAATGTCTTCAGTTTTAGAAAATGAATGATAAAGTATCTAGGAGTGAAGTGCTATGATGTTTGCAACTTATAAATGATTCAGAAATAAGTATATACACAGAGAAAGAGAGAATCAAATGTGGTAAAAAGGCAACAATTGATGAATCTAGGTGAAAGGTTTACAAGTATTCACTGTACTATTCTTTCATCTTTTCTGTAGGCTTGAAAGTTTTCAAAATAAAAGAATCAGGAAAAATACACACACACACACACACACTCACTATTATGATTACAAGCATGAAATGAGTCATATACGGATATGGACTAAAGACTGGAAGGAAAGACTCAAAAGCGAGCACAGTGACTATGTTAGGTTTATGGATCCATTTTCCTTTTTTTCCCAATTTTCTGTAATGCCTCAGCTAGAAGTCCACAGAAAACAAAATCTTCCCAGGCTGGAAGCCAGCATGTCACTTAGAAGGAAAAGCCCAGGAGTCACAGGAGAGAGACCAGAGACAATGGCGAAGGAAATGGGTGCCTTTGCTCCCTGACTGCTGCCGAGATTCAAAGAGAAAAGTGAAGAGGGAAGCCTGAGCTTGCAGGAGAGAAGGGACTCAGATCCCAGGAGCACACCCGGGCTCAGGAAACGGAAGGCGCTGACTCCAGCTCTGTACTTCCTCTAAGGACCCTCCGATTATGAAGTAGTTTCAACTTCTGAGTTTGGTCTGAAACGATCAAGCTAATACAGTGCATCGTGGAGTTAACTTCCCTCCTCTTTCTGTATCGGCCTGCCTCCTGTCTCGCCACAAAAAGATGATTTCTCTGCATAAGAGATAGTATGTATTGGGTGGAGACATGGAATCTAAGATCCTAAAACCTAGAATAAAATGCTACTCACATGTCTTAAGATTACGGTTTTGTATTTTAAAAACATGTTTCCCAAAAGAGCTGCATTTCTGGGAACTGTTGACTGAACTCCATCTCATTTCTTGCTTTCAGGCATAGAGCACATAGAACAAGCACTATCTAAGCACAAGAGTTTTACTCTGACCTGACAGAGGGGCATGATAAATGTTGGAATCATAAAAACTGGAAGTCGTTCCTGACCTCGGTGTGGAGTGATTGCACCTCAGGGCCTTGCAGGGCAGCCCCAGAGACACGCAGACTGAAAAACAGCCTATGAACTTCAGACTCCCATCCCTCTTCTCTTTCCAGTTGCTTAAAAATGGAATTCTGAAACAACAAGGTCCTACTGTATAGCACAGGGAACTATATTCAACATCACATGATAAACCATAATGGAAAAGAATATATATATAAAACTGAATCACCTTGCTGTACACCAGAAACTAACACAACACTGTAAATCAACTATACTGCAATTAAAAAAAAAATGGAATTCTGGACAGAGATCCTGTGCTTTGTTTCTACATACTGAAAAACCTGCAATTATAAGAACCTTTGGATATTCTATTTAGTATAAATCTACAATTTTTTATTACAATTACATGAAGCAGTCTCATTCTATTACATCATACACCGCAAAGCCACGCAAATTTGTGGATACCGTTTAAACATGGGACAAATTATATTTAGACACCAGGGGAGAGACCTCAGCAAGGAATTACAATGATTTATTTAATGGACCATAATTTCCCATTGATTTCTTTATTCTAAAAATGGTTTATTAGACTTGTGCAAAAGAGTTAACACAGCAGGCCTGAGGCTGCTATCTTTAGAAGGGCCTGCTTGCTGGGGAACTTAGCTTTCAGAATGTTTTCTCCATTACTAACTGATAAGGTCATTTCACTGGGCCTAGGCTGTTTGTACAAGCAAGGTGATTTGTGGTGAGCGCTTGCTATCCTTCTGGGAGCCTGGAATTTGGGTAGTTGCTAGGCAGAGAATGCCCATGTGACCAGTCTCCTATAGAAACTCTTAAGTGTCAAATGGGCTTCTCTGGGCATAAACATTACACACTGCATTTTTACTGCTGGAGGGAGGGTGAGTTCTGTGTGACCTCTCACAGGAGGGAGAGAACATAGGAAACCTGCAGATAGATTTCTCCAGACTCTACTTATACCTCCTTCCCTTACTGAGCCAGCTGTGTATGCTTACTCTGTCACTGAAATGAATTTTAGCCATGAGTACAACTATATTGATTCCTTCTAGTCAATCATCGAATGTGTGGGTGGTCTTGGGGGACCCCCAAAACAAGACTTAGTTTGATTTTGCAAGTACTTCTGAGTAGCTTATAAAAATCTAAAAAAAAATTTAAAATACTATCCTAAAACTATTATGCCTGGGGGCTTCCCTGGTGGCGCAGTGGTTGAGAGTCCGCCTGCCGATGCAGGGGACGTGGGTTCGTGCACCAGTCTGGGAAGATCCCACATGCCGCAGAGCGGCTGGGCCCGTGAGCCATGGCCGCTGAGCCTGCGCGTCCGGAGCCTGTGCTCCGCAACGGGAGAGGCCACGGCAGTGAGAGGCCCGCGTACCGCAAAAAAAAAAAAAAAAGAAAGAAAGAAAAAACTATTATGCCTCTTGAACAGACCACCACAGGTGGTGGACCTGGTCTTTGTAACTGCTGCCATTCTATAGATACCGGAGTAGCTGAGAGTTCAGCTCACCAGCTCTAGATCCCAAAATAATATTCTTACTGCAACTTCCCAGGCAATAAAAGATAAATGCTCTCCACGAAGCAGAAAGCAAAGGTTAGAGCCCAGGTGTATTTGCTCAAAGCCAAGGATTTTTTTTTTTTTTTTTTACATTGTGGGTTTTAAAGACATCAGCTGCACATGTGCCATACATTTAAATAATATCAGCCAATTTCTGGGAAAGGAAGTCATTAGTCTAGTGTTCATATTTCTTGACACATTTGTTTAGGATTGATTACAGACAGTAATCTTGTTTGACAGAAATACAGTCCCAACTCAGCTCACATTAGCGCCTGGCCATCAAAGCAGTTATTTGCTTTTCAGTGCTCACTAACACCATGGAGCCAGGCAGAGAGGAGCTGAAGTGCAAGGTTCCTCTGGAACCCTAGGGTCTGCCACTGGATTAAGTCAGGGGCACCATTGTTAGTTGGAAAACCCCCTGCAAGGTGTCAAGATTATACTAGACTATATCCTCCCCTGCTACCTACATTTAGTACTGTAATGGGTAGTAAGCAACCACTGCATACTAGGGAGCCAGGAGACCAAGATAAATAAGATGCTGGCTGCTCTGAAGGACCACACCAGTTGGTGGCTGATAGACAGGAATTCTCTGACCACCATGGAAGCCTGCTAGTCAGCTGTGATCCCAATCCCAGCATCAGAGTCTTGTTAAGAGATCTTTCCTTTCTTTCTGAGACCCTGTGACTCGCTCAGCAGTTGCTGGCAGTCACTTTTCTCAGAAACTACTGGTGAGCTTTACCCAGAGACCACCAGGCCCCAGGCAAGAACTGGCGGGCCAGCCAGCACACAGGTGGGTGGACCACACAAAGCAGACGCCATTTCTATATTAGTTGATGCTTGCAAACAACCAGATAGTTATGCATGAACGATTATGTGTGCGTTATTTCTCCCAGCCATCTCACTTGTTCCACCGTCATCCTCCTTTCACGTGTGAGCACCTGAAATAATGGAGACAATAAAGTGGCTGGGAAGGGACAGAGCATATATCCAACACGGGACCACACTGGAATGTCCAATCTGCTGTGTAAGCCATGCAGCCTTACAGCACAGGAAGCTCGTCTTCATATGCAATCTCATGCAGAACCAGGCCACGTGAGCCAGGAAGAGTGGAGCTGAAGCTCCACTGAAGTAGGGAAGCAGGGAAGAGCCTGGAAACACCCCCCCCTCCCCGCCCCGATCCCAGTCTACTCCTCATGGCAGCCTGGATTCCAGCTCCACAGGCACGGTGTGAAAACCACTGCACTGGTTCAAGAGTGCAGGGAGTGATCATTAATTCATTAAGAGACCCAACATGCAAAATATGTAAAGCTATTCCCATCTGAACACACAGTTAAAGGACACGCTAGAGAGCTGCGAGTCTCTCCTAGCAGGTAATATCGCAAACAAGCAGGCTTGCGTAACAAAGCACACGTAGACACACCACACAGCGATCCTGGCAGTCCTCAAATGCAATATCGCCAGGCTCATTTGCTAGGATGAGGGTCCACAATGGTAATCTTCTAAACAAGATATATCCAGTTATTGTGGTAATAACCCCTACCTAAGAACATGATTCCGGCTAGTTCCTTTCACTTTGAAAGTTATTACATACAATATTCTTAGATGAGAGGAAGTAAAAATGTAAATTCTCCCCAAATGAGTATTTAAATAGAAAGAATTTTTTTTTTTTTTTTTTTTTGCGGTACGCGGGCCCCTCACTGTTGTGGCCTCTCCCGTTGCGGAGCACAGGCTCCAGACGCGCAGGCCCAGCGGTCATGGCTCACGGGCCCAGCCGCTCTGCGGCATGTGGGATCCTCCAGACCGGGGCACGAACCCGCATCCCCTGCATCGGCAGGCGGACTCTCAACCACTGCGCCACCAGGGAAGCCCCTAAATATAAAGAAATTTTAACGAAAATCCCTAAGGGATTTTTTTATTCAAACTTGACTCTAAAAATCATTATACAGGTCCTCCAGAAGAGAACAAAACACATTTTTTAAAATGTTAAATAAAAATGAGAGTAGGGTAGATAAGGGCTTGATTTACAATAATCCTATGATAATGAAAAGGGTGGTAAGGATTCAGAAAAAAGAGATGAAATCACCAATGGAACAAAACAGAAATCCCTGAAACAAATCTAAATTACTTCATTGGCGGGGGTGTGGGGGCAGGGGGGCAGTATAAGGGGGATGCGGATTCCCTGCCTCACACAATACACCAAAAATAAAGTCCATATAAATTACAAATTGAAAATATAAAATTGAAACCATATCAGTCTCCCAAGGCAATAGAAATAAAAACAAAAATAAACAAATGGGACCTAATCAAACTTACAAGCTTTTACACAGCAAAGGAAACCATAAAAAAAAACAAAAAGATAACCTATGGAATGGGAGAAAATATCTGCAAATGATGCCACGGACAAGGGCTTAATCCCCAAAGTATACAAACAACTCATATAAGTCAACCAAAAAAAACCAAACAACCCAATTGAAAAATGGGCAGAAGACCTAAATAGACATTTCTCCAAAGTAGACATACAGATTTCCAAGAAACACAGGAAAAGATGCTCAACATCACTAATCATTAGAGAAATGCAAATTGAAACTACCATGAGCTATCACCTCACACCACTCAGAATGGCCATCATTAAAAAGTCTACAAATAACAAATGCTGGAGAGGGTGTGGAGAAAAGGGAACCCTCCTACACTGTTGGTGGGAAAGTAAGTTGGTGTAGCCATAAGGAAAAACAGTATGGAGGTTCCTCAGAAAACTAAAAATAGAGCTACTATATGATCCAGCAATCCCAGTCCTGGGCATATACTTGGACAAAACTGTAATTCAAAAAGATAGCTGCACCTCTATGTTCATAGCAGCGCTATTCACAATAGCCAAGACATGGAAACAACGTAAATGTGCACTGACAGATGAATGGATAAAGAAGATGTGGTACATAAATACAATGGAATATTACTCAGCCATAAAAAAGAACAAAATAATGCCATTTGCAGCAACAAGGAGGCAACTAGAGATTATCATACTAAGTGAAGTAAGTCAGAAAGAGAGAGACAAATACCACATGATATCACTTATATGTGGAATCTAAAATATAGTACAAAGGAACCTATCTACAAAACAGAAACAGACTCACAGACATAGAGAACAGACTTGTGGTTGCCACGGGTGGGGGGTGGGGGGATGGAGAAGGGTGGATTAGGAGTTTGGGGTTGTTAGATGCAAACTATTACATTTAGAATGGATAAACAACGAGGTCCTACTGTATAGCACAGGGAACTATATCCCATCTCCTGGAATAAACCATAATGGAAAAGAAAATTTAAAAAAGAATGTATATACATGTATAACTGAGTCACTTAGCTGTACAGCAGAAATTAGCACAACATTGTAAATAAACTATACTTCAATTCAAAAAATTTTAAAAAAGAGAAACCATAAAAGTGCTAGTGGAAAACAAATGGGTAACTATTTATATAATAATCTTTTGATAGGGAAAGACTTTAGGCAGGATACTAAAGACATAATCCACAAAAGTAAAAGATTTGACCACATATAAATAAAAAATACATGAATAAGGACTACATAAAGTCTTTATTTAAAACTTTAGGGAAAATAAAAACTAAGATAAAACTAATAAAAACTAATGAAAGCCATTAACAACTTAGAAAAAAAACAAAATCACTTTGAAAAAGTATGTGTAACCTAACAAAGGATTAATGTCCTTTATATATAAAGAGCTTATCAATCATTAAGAAAAAAGGAGGGGATTTCCCTGGTGGCACAGTGGTTAAAAATCCTCCTGCAAATGCAGGGGACACAGGTTCGAGCCCTGGTCCAGGAAGATCCCACATGCCGCAGAGTAACTAAGCCCGTGTGCCACAACTACTGAGCCTGCGCCCTAGAGCCCGCGAGCCACAACTACTGAAGCCCACGCGCCCAGAGCCCGTGCTCCACAACAAGAGAAGCCACCGCAATGAGAAGCCCACACACCGCAATGAAGAGCAGCACCTGCTCGTCACAACTAGAGAAAGCCCGCGCACAGCAACGAAGACCCAACGCAGCCAAAGATTAATTAATTATTTTTAAAAAAGAAAAAGGATAATAGCAAAAGGAAAAATAGGGCAAAGGATATGAACAGGCTATTCATAAAACAAAAGGCCAATAAATATATAAAATATTCATATATATTTATTAATCAAAAAGTCAACAAAAGAAAATCCCTTTTTTAACCTATCAAAATGACAAAAATCTCTAAAACAATACTCAGTATCAGCCTGATTTTGAAAGCTGACACATTACCACTGTAGATGTGATTAAATCATTTTCACTAAGAGAAAAAAGTATGCTTGTTAAGAGGGGAAAAAAATGATTCTCCACTTTTTAAAAAAATCCTACAATGATATTAAATTTTATGAGAAACCTAAGATGTTGATAACTGCACCTCAAGTCACTGCTAAGAACTGTAAGCTGGTTACCTGGAAGACAGCTTGCATCCCTGAAGGAGGTAGGCATTCAGAGTCCCAGTTGCCGCAAGTAATAGCCCCAGGTATGGAGGGGAAGGCTTCATTGGCCTCGAAGAAAACTCAGGATGGAACTGGACACCGACAAAATAGGGGTGATCTGAAATGAGAATAATCATAATGCAACTGAAGCAGATAAATATAAGAAAACTCATTAAGTGGTAAGATGATTATTTAACTTGTTACCATCATAGCCAGTTATTTTCGTGATCCAACTTGGTAGCAGAATTTCACATTGCAAAACACATCACATCAATAAGAGATCCAGCATTTTATTTGTGCAAGGTGTTAGAGAGTGAGCAAAGTTAAGCAAAAGTTTTTGAATGGGAAGATGATCTGCTTTCTCCAAATCTGCCCGCTATCTAGACCCTTCACAGAGGTACAGTGGTTCCATTTCCATGGGTGGGGCCCAGGGCAGGCCACCCTAAAATATGCCTAAATGGCATATTGATTATTTTGAATTAAAGTTACTTAAGATTGAGCTGATGGGGACTTCCCTGGTGGCACAGTGGTTAAGAACCCACCTGCCAGTGCAGGGGACATGGGTTCGAGCCCTGGTCCGGGAAGATCCCACATGCCGCAGAGCAACTGAGCCCGTGTGCCACAACTACTGAGCCTGCGCTCTAGAGCCCACGTGCCACAACTACTGAGCCCACCTGCCACAGCTACTGAAGCCCGCGCTCCTAGAGCCCGTGCTCACCAACAAGAGAAGCCACCGCAATGAGAAGCCTGCGCACCGCAACGAAGACCCAACGCAGCCAAAAATAAATTAATTAAAAAAAAAAATTGAGCTGATGCAAGAGGGACACTTTGGGAATTTGGGCAGAGGAGCCTATAGAAACACATCTTGTGACTTCGTTAATTTACGACCCAAGCCCAAACTTTGTTTAGATTCTTCACTAATTAAGCACCCAAAGCCTAAGTTTCTTTGTCCTGTTAATTCCTCACATATTTATTGTTTCTTTGTCTAAAAAGTATAAAGGCTGCCTGCTTTGGCCGCTTATTAGGTCCCATTTCTATGAGACCTCCGTCTGCATGCATTAAAATTTGTTTTTCTCCTGCTTATCTGTCTTGGGTCAATTTTACTATTAGTCTAGCCACAAGAACTCAAGAGGGTAGGGGGGAACGGTCCCCTCCCAGCACCCTGGTATCCTCATACTTAAGGCTAACTGTAAGTCACTCTTTCTCTTAGATGACTTCAGGCCATTTTCCACAAGGTCTCCTTTCCCAAGGGATGGGTCCCCTGGGAATGCACCAGGTATAACTGCTTTTCTAGTCACAGCTCTGGGCTGGATATTAATCACGGATAGCACCATGAAGCTGAACAGGCACTCATGTTTCAGCCGATGCCAACGTATCTCTTGTGATGAAGAGTCTCCAAGTGATAAAAGGATGCCCTTTCAAGATGTTAATGGTGGTTATGGCTCAAGGGGTGAGAGTTCAAGATATTTTAATTTTCTCCCTTATATTGATACTTCTCTGTATCGTGTGAACCTTTACAATGAACACATATTTCTTACATTATCAGAGGGCAAATAAAGCTATTATACATTGAGGGTTGTAAGAAGTCCCTATATGAGCAATTCAAGTTCTCCTAGATGTAATAGGAACAGAAAAGTAGCTCTTCTCAAGTATCTGAAATCCCTTGTTTGGGAATGGTAAAAATTAATGGGCAACATTTCCAAATCTGGGTAGAAATTTTCTAGGATTACAAATTCCTCTCCCAACTCAGAACTCTCAAAAACTATGTTTATTCCCAGATTAGGAAGCAACTCCTAATTAGAGATTGGGCAACTCTCTAATCCCATAATTGCTATAGTCAAAGCATGGTCAGTATGTATTCCTTACTTTAAAAATCATTTTAATGGCCATATACATATCAAACTGAAGATGATAAAATATAAGTTTTATAGGAGGAAGTAAATATAACTTTAAATCTTTCAATGAGATGCTTTATCAAGTGATCTGAAAGTCTAGTACGAAATTCAAAATCACAAATCCCCATCACTTACCACTGAAGACCCAAAGCTACTGCTCAGTAGTAAGGAAATGATGATTGAACGGCAATGTCCACTGTCTTAAGGTTATCATTTAAAGCTTATCCCTCATCCTAATAAAATATGTAGCAGGCTAGCAGAGTGTTCTTATCTAATGGTTACGGAACTTTAGAACAGGAAAGGACTTCAGAAGTAGGGTAAATGTCCAGGTATAGACGCAGAAGCCTGGAGAAGCTTTGTCCTGTTCCTGGTCGGCTAGCTGGGGTTTCAGCTTCCATCGTCTGACTAGCTCACGCCTCCGTTGGCACCCGTGGGGCCAGGTGTGTCCTGGGGCGCTCACTGCCCGCTTCAGAAGCTTTGATGTAAGATCACCATTTGTTCTCTTCTGCAAAGGACTGATCTTTCAATTCTCAAACGATGATGATGATGATCCTTCTCCTATTTTGAGTCTTCTTTATAAAATAGTGGCAGGATCAGAGAGTAGTTTTTCATGTTTGTTTTAATTTTTACTCCTTACTTAACTAAATAAAAGTTGGAAACCTGAAAAAAAATAATAAAGCTTTGCTACACAAAATGGTAGCCCCTGGCCACAGGTGACCATTTAATAAACTCACTCAAATTAACTGAGCACATTTCAAGAGCTAAACAGCCACACACAGCTAGTGGCTACCATATTGAACAGGGCAGAACACTTCATTATTGCAGCAGATTCTACTGGACAGCTCTGAATCCAGAAAAACCCAGTGTAGACATCCTCTACATCATATCCAAGAAGAAGCCTCCTTGAATTAGAATAACATTCAGGTATGAAAGCTTGGTGAGAGGAATGCCACCTTCTCCCGGGAAAGTGTCCCCTCAAGAAAAGAAGAGAAACCAGCTGCCTTTAGAAAGGAAAACAATACCTCTTTAAATTAAAGATGTGATGAATCTTGCAGCACAGCATCTAGGGATGTCTCTGAAAGAAGCCGACAATAATTGTGGTTTTGTACCACTAGAGACAGAAACTAAGCAACGGATCGTGTCATAGCCAGGGAAAGAATATTTGAACGAATGGATCGTTGCTCTGAATCACTTTACCCAAAACATCCAATATGAGGAAAGAGACTAAAACTTTTTATTTTGATGATGCTCTATCAGTCAAAGTATCTTTTAAATAATGCTCTTAATTGCTTTGAAACAAATTCTGACATTATACTAATCTCAAGCTTTGTTGTTCCTTTTAGAACTCCTTCAGGAACGTAGTGATTCATGGATGTGATAAGGGTAGCTAAGATCAAAATCTTCTGGGAAATTTTCCTTAATAAAATGAATTCCCTTGCAGTCAGCTTTTTAAAAACTGCAAGGTTTTACAGCAGGTCTCATTTCCTTTCCAACCCACATGAAATTTGAAAGTGTCGGTGGGAAACTAAATCCTTGCGATGAAGAAGCTTCTAAGTGCTTGCTGGTAATAATGAGAGACAGGAGAATTAAAGAGAATAAGTACTTGAACAAAGTAAACAAATAGTCATTTGCATAAGAAATTTCTCTGCCCTCTCACATGCCAGCCTTAAGAGACTTCAACACCAAACAGTGATCCACTCTATAACAATTGTAAATGATGGGCATTTCCATCAGAAGGACTACAGAAAATACATCCTCATATTCTAATTTAAAACTTCAGGCATGGATTGATAATCTTAAGTGGAATGTCCAATGAAAACAAGAAGAACAATAAAATCCCACAGAGGTGGTGGCAGAAGGAGGCTCCGACCTGGTTTAGCTCCAGTCGCGCCAGGGGCTGGCTGGATGGCCCTGGCAGGTTGCTTAACCTCTCTGCACTCGGGTCTCCCTCTCCATAAAGTAGGAATAACATCACCTGCCTTGTAAGTTACATAAGGCACGTAGAGTCCCTAGCAAGGGGTCTGGTGAGAAGCATCTAGTGAGTGCACACTCAATGTCCACTGCTTGCCTTCTTTCTGGGTCCAGGTAACATGCTACAGTGGTCAAAGAAGCCTTTCCCAACTTTAGTACTCCTCCCTGCTCGGGACTTCTGAAGTACCTGAACAGTTGAGAGACAGAAAAGGAAAGGGACAGAGAAAAGGAATTTGAAGTAGAAGAACAGTGACGTGGACTAAAATGGAACAAACAGTAGGAAAGTTAGAAGAAGAGTAAGTAGTTCGGGTTATCTGGAGCCTAAAGTACACAGATTGGAAAAGGTAGGTTCTAGAAAACGATGCTACCATTTTTAGAGTATCCTGAACACACTAAGCATTCAATAACGAGGATGGTTTATCTAACAAATTATTGTCACATGTGCTGCACAGTCAGTCACCAGTAGTGAGGGGGCACTGGGCCATTCTTCCTCAGAGGAGGGAGAAAGCAGAATGCTACTCAACAGTGGGCTGCCTGCCTTTCCCAGAGCGTCTAACCCAGAAGCTGCAACAAGAGACGCCCCAGGAAGGGAGCAAGGACGCCAGGAAGCACACTACTGGTAGATCTGGTAGGCTCCGAACACGACATCATTTTATGGCAGGTTCACTCTAATAGGCCCCAAAATGATTAGTATTATAAGCAATCTAGTTTTTCATGCACTTTATACTTAGTGCATATTATTTCTATTTAGCTGCATATTTATTTCAAAGGAGAGAGGAAAAGGAGAGCAAATAAAATGGGTCTCAAGTTATATCTTTGTATGCTTAGTCGACAAAGAGACATTAGCTCACCACAATCACCACAAAAGTTTTCAAAAATGAAGAGCCCACTTACTTGCCAGTTCAATGATCTCCATCCGCTCCCCGTCGACATCCTGACCTACAAAACTTAAGTCATTATGCTCAAGTTGGTTGATCAGGCTAGGATTCACCTGGAAAAGCAAGAAATGAAGTGTCTTTGGACAGCAGAGCAATACAGACGTATCAGCTTATGAAAATGTCCTCCACCAACTGGGTGGATTTTCCATTTCGGTGATGCTCTAACTAGGAGTTAATTTCTATTTATATTCAAATCTCAAAGCCTATTTTTAAATTCATGATGAACCTGAGAAATAGTTGGATCACAGCCCTTACATTTGGGAGGCCCACCTTCTACTGTCCAAAGATGAGTTTCAAAAAAAAGCAGGGAAGATGGCGGAAGAGTAAGACGCGGAGATCACCTTCCTCCCCAAAGATGAGTTTCAAAAAGTAGGACTGTGAGACTACATCAAACTAAAAACTTTCTACACAGCGAAGGAAACCATCATCAAAACAAAAAGGCGGGGAATTCCCTGGCGGTCCAGTGCTTAGGACTCCACACTTCCACTGCAGGGGCATGGGTTCAATCTCTGCTTGGGGAACTGAAGTCCCGCAAGCCACGCAGCATGACCAAAACAAACAAACAAACAAACAAAACAAGGCAACCTACTGAATAGGAGAAGTTATTTGCAAATCACGTATCTGATAAGGGGTTAATATCCAAAATATATAAGGAACTCATACACCTCAACACCAAAAAAAAAAAAAAATTAAAAAATGGATAGAGGATCTGAATGGACCTTTTTCCAAAGAAGACATACAGATGGCCAAAAGGTACATTTAAAGATATTCAACATCACTAATTATCAAGAAAATGTAAATCAAAACCACAATGAGCTATCACCTCATATCTGTGAGAAAGGCTATCATCAAAAATACAAGGAATAACAAATGTGGGAAAGGATGTAGAGAAAAGTCCTACAATGCTGGTGGGACTGTAAATTGGTACAGCCACTAAGGAAAACAGCATGGAGACTCCTCAAAAGATTAAGAGTAGAACTACCATATGACCTAGCTATTCCACTTCTGGGTACCTATCCAAAGAACGTGAAAACACTAATTCAAAAAGATGTTCACTGCAGCATTATTTACAATAGCCATGCTATGGAAACAACGTAAGTGTCCACTGATGGAAAAAGAAGATGTGAGATTATATATATATATATATATATATATATATATATATATATATATATATATAGCAGTTGAACTGTTACTGGTTCACAAGTGGGCAGGTAATCTAAATTGACCCAATCAGGTTTAGGAGAGATGCATGTTGCCTCACTTGCCACTGGCAGCCATCTTACAACTATGAGGGAGACCAGCCTAAGGACAAGGCAGACACACAGAAAAGGGTAGGGCCAAGGGACTCCTAGACAAAGCAAGAGCCTTGATTGTACCATGCCTGGAGCCCGCCAAGCCTCTGGACTACCTGTTACCTGAGATAACAAATTTCCTTATTGCTTAGGCTGGTATCAGTGAATAATGAGCAGGAATTTTGACTCTTCACAGTCAAAAGCAATGTAATTGGTACACCAATTAATCCCTGAACAGACAATTTGCATTTTGGGGAACGTAGGCTTCTCATGCGGCAATCTCAACAATAACTCCTCTTCATCATGCGACACTAAGCTTCATGCTCAATGTAGCTTCCAAGAGGCTCCCAAACCAAGAGTCCATCATGTGATACCCAGAGCCACATCCCTATCCCGAGAGGCATTTGGTTCAGAAGATGCAAGTACCCTTTTCCCAACTCTGCCAAAATAAAGGGCAGGAGGTTCAGGATAAGGATAACAACTTTATCTCGGTCTAAGAGACAGCAGTTAGGGTAACAGAGAGCCCTGAAATGTCCCATGTGCAGATACTTAAAGATTTTGCCTTTGGAAAGCCAAGACCAGAGTCTCCCCACCCCTACCCGCCCCCTCTGGGAAATCTGACACTTCTCCCCTGAGCCCTATGGATACCAGGCCGGACAGCTTCTCCAGAGGCCCGCTTGTGATCACTGGGGTTCCTCACACTAAGCATCTATATTCCACAGTAATTCAGTGTAACAGCCATACCTCATACCGATGTCTGTGTCTTTCTTCTATAAAAGGAACGTCACCATAAAGTTTCCCTGCAAACATATGAAAGTGAAATGAATATTGTAGCAATCAGCTTTGGAACCACATCCATGGCATCTGTGTGGGGGAAATCTCTTTGATCTCCATCCGTCTATCAGAGGCCTAAAAATGAACCAGACTCTAGATAGTAATCTCGATTTTCTTTTCCTATAGGACAGCCATAGCTTCTTTGAAACCCTGAAGCAATTCTCAAGTAAGCCGTCAGCAGTGCACAGAGGGAAGCCCACCACGGACTCCAGCAGAGGCCCTCCTTTCATACGCCTGCCTGCAGAACAGAGAGCCCCAGTGACATCGGCACCATCACCACTGTGCAGATTCACAACGGGGCTCATGTTACAAAAGAAGAAAATGAAACCAAGGGAAGGGAAACGAAAAGAAAGGACTTGCCCAAAGCCCCGCCCCGCTGGCCATGCCGTCCTGTCTGGAGCCCAGGCCTCCTCACTCCCGGCCCAACGCATTCTCCACTACACCAGCCGCCTCTTCTTTCGCACGTGTGGTACCGGCCACACTGGTTTACACCCCACCTTAAAAATATGACTATCCTTTGACTAAAATTTGACCTCTAAGAATTTACTCCAGAAAACAAAAACGAGGACAGAGATGTAACCACTAAGATGTGACCTGCTGCGTTATTAGCAGGGGACAGTCGGAAACCAGCATCGCCTCAGGAACGGAGGGCTGCTGGCAGGAATGAGAGCACATCTCCACCCACAGTTCTCAACCAGGGGTGTGTGGCAGAGAATCACACGCGCGGCTGCTTAGACAGGCCCGTGTCGCAGCGGGGGCCGCAGCCCAGGGCAGCATCTCGGGCACAGCCTGTCTGGCGATGGACACGGGGGCCAGTGGGACGCCCAGTGACCCCAGTGTGAGGTGGAGAGGAGCGGGGTCTGTCACCAGGCACCTCTCAAGAACACAGGGCCCATGGAGCACGTAGAGAAGCAGGATGGCCAAGTGGGTCACAGCACTGGAGCAGGCACAGGGGCCGACGACTATTCCCTCTGCACCGGCTCTCAGCACGCAGACCCCAGGCTCACAGCCAGGGGACGGGAAGACCTGCCGACAGCGCTGGAACACATCGCTGAACCCCAGCAGAATCAGGAGCAGGGCTCGAGTCCACAGGCAGGGGATTGCCAGACTCTCCAAGGTGTCATCAGGCCGCGGAACAGGATGTTTCAACCAAGAGACCGAATGTCTCACATCTCGCTTGAGCTTCTGACTTGGATACAGAAAACTCAAACTGGCTGTATTCTCCATGACTAAGTGTGATCAATTATCATGACTGAACTTCTACTTGCAATTCTGCGCATACAAACTGAGTTCCCTGGTGGCGATGTTAATGACAGTGAGTATTTAGGTATGTGCCTTGGAAGAAAAATGGGCATAGTGGGGGCAGGGAGCTCCTTTGAGAGAACTCCAACATGCCACTGCCAGGGGGTCATTCAAGACAGAGCCCTTTGTACTCAAACTATCGGTTCATAAAAATGAAAGAAAAAATGGAAGATGATAGCACAATAATGCCCAGTTGGAAAAAATGGAAACACTTATACTCTGATGTTACAAGAAAAAGCAGTTGAAACATCTGGACCTAACTTTGAGAGGATTCTGATTCTCCTCTGACCTCTAACTTTGTCATTGATCTTTTCCTCCTAGAGTCCAAAATGTCTTCTCTCCTTCCTTCATTAGGACAGATGACTAAGCAAATCCAATAACAGAGCCTGCCAATACTAATAGAGATGGTGACAAAAAGGGCAAAAACCTCCAAATTAGGATATAAGGAATTATATTGAGGAATTATATCTGAGTCATCGGGACTAGCAGGATATTGACGAACTTTTGAACCTGTGTGGCTTGCGCCTGCTGCCTGGCTTAAGGCAAACTTTGTGTTTGCTATGAAATCCCAGAAGTGACAGGAAGAGGGGAGGTATAGTGACTCTGGAGCCAGAATGCCTGGCTTTAAATTCCACTATACCATGTAATGGATGTGTGACTTGGGCAAATTACTGCACCTCTCTGCCTCAGCTTCCTCATCTGTAAAATTGGGGTGATGACAGTCTCTACTTCATAGCGTTGTTGTGAGGACTGAATAAATCAAAACATGTGAAACACTTAAAACAGTAAGTAAACCATGTGACTGGTATTGTTATCTCTAGACTATGAAATCCAAACAGAAAGAGTGGAAGCTAGAACATAAGTTGTACAAGATAATAGACAAGATAGGGACCCATTCCCTCAATTCTTGAGACCAGTGTCTAGCATATAAGCAGGTACTCAATACATATTTGTTTAATGAATGAAGCATATATATGGGGCAGGGGGTGTACGTGGTACACGATGAAACATGTTTTCAGAACTTTGGAAATGCTGTTTTGTGCATTCAAAATCTTTCTTAATCACTGACAAATCTATCAAGAATGAATTTATGAAATTAATCCATTGCCATATCCATGAAAAAAGAAAAAATTTAAATTTCCATTAAAACTATATGTTGAGAATCAGCTCAGAGTGTTACCAGATGAAAACACCTTAAAATCAAAAACTAAGAATTCTCACTGCAGGGTCGCCCTGGCACCAGGAATTCTGATTTCGATGCTCTCAGGAGAGTGCCCAGGCACGTGGGTTTTTACAAAGCACCAAGTGACTCCCTGTGCATTCCTCGTCAGTAACCACTGAGCCACAGTATCACTGAACGTGCTGTTGGGGGGACAATCAATGACAAGCGAGATGCTGGATGCAGCTGGACGCAGACTGTATCCAGCTGTGGACTGAAAAGACTAAGGGGTAGATATGCCATGTTGTTAGGAGCGCTTCTCTGGACGGATTTATTGAGCACACGTGCCATGTGGTAAGCCTAGGCACAGGGGACATCCTCAACGATGACAAAGTGACATGGTCTTCCTTCCTGTCCTAGTCTTTTTGGAGACAAAATAAAATGCAACAGAGATTAACTGCACATAAGCTTAATGTTCACTTAAGAAGCACGTAGCAGCAAAGCTTTAGAGAAAGACACCTGATAAGGTCTTAGGACCTACAAAACACTCTCAGTGTAGGCAGCAAGACACCAACAATGCATATAATAGCATCGTCGGAAACAAAAACCCTGCCGAATTACACCTTCTCCTTCTCTAATTTGCTACTGGGTAGATTCTGTCTCATATATAATATATATTTAACCCACTAACGGTCCTGTCAATCCCCACCCTCCTGTTAATAATCCTAGCGTCTGAACCTGAACCTTTCTCTTTCCTTTTCAGAGCAAAAACTTCCCCCACAAAAAGCTATACAAGCTAGAAGGTGGAAACAACCCAAATGTCCGTGGACAGGTGAATGGATAAACAAAAATGGTATATACATGCAATGGAATATTATGCAGCCTTAAAAAGGAAGGAAACCCTGACACATGCTACCATATGGATGAACCTTAAGGACTTTATGCTAAATGAAATGTCAGCCACAAAAAGCAAATGCTACATGACTCCACGTATATGGGGCACCCAGAGTCATCAAATTCTTGGTGAGAGAAAGCAGAATGGTGGTTTCCAGGGGCTGGGGGAAGAGGAATCAGGACTTGTCGTTTAATGGGTAAAATGTCTTAGTTTTGCAAGATGAAAAAGTTCGGGAGATCAGCTGCACAACAATGTGAATATACTTAACACTTCTGAATTGTACACATAGAAATGGTTAAGATCACAAATTTTATGTTATGTGTGTTTTACAACTAAAATTTTAAAAAGTAAAAGGTAAACAGCCCCATTCTTGCCGCCACCACTCCCTCTTCCTCTGACTCCCCCTTTATCTAACACCCCATCCCCACCCTTTGCAACCCAGCTTTCATTCCTGTCATTTTACTGAACAACCCAGCAGATCTGTCCTCAGTGAGGACTGGAGTAACGCCCCCATCCCCCATCTGTGACCTCTGCTCCTCTCTGGACTCCCCTTGCCCCGCCTCCCTGACCTGCGGCCTCCACTGGGGACGGCCGCCCACGCTTACACCCTCCCTTCCTCTCCCACCTTCACTCCCCGGGAAGCCGTCAGCCTTACGCTCCCATTCTACACCTCCCGATCCTTACCTTTCACCGGGCCTCCACATTTCCTATTTCCAGGGGGCCAGAAGACATCACCCGTAGTGTGCAATAAAGCTAAAATCACTACTTGATGGGCTTCATTACCTCTCTCTCAGAATACCTGCTGTGCTTTTGCACAAATATCTTTTAACTGCTGCACCCGTGTCTTAATTTGACTCACTTTTAAGACTGCCCAGAACCTTGCCCTGTACTAATTAGGTATTATAGGAGCTAGAGCTCTCTTTGTATGTGCAAGGATTTGCTGGTGTTTGTCTAGAGATCCCAAGAGGCTGCCCAGAGTGCAGATTTTTGGTGTACTTGGCTTGCACAGTGTCGGCAGACACACAGTTATTAATTTTTAAATATGTTGCCAACATTTAAGAATCAGAAGATTTCTCATAAAACTCTAGATTTCCAGATTCTCTTAAAAATTTAGAAGACTGGCAACAGTGAATCAATCCACAGTCCTTCATGCAACTATCAGCTACAGCAGTTACTCCTTTGATGGGTCAAGTGCTTGTCAATTTGCCCCAGGCCCCACCATTCCCTATGGCCTCTCTAACTCTGAGGCCCACTGTTAACTGCCATTGATTGTTGAGCTCAAGCCATGGCATTTCTCACACTTGTCTGTGTAACTCGTTCACATTCCCAACCGGGGCCTACTGGCCCAGCTGCTCAGTCCAAGGTTGATACAGGGTCCTTCCTCAAGTCAAGCACCTGATTTCAACTGGCTTTCAGAAGCCAGGGGTAGGCTCTTCACTCCCTGTTCTCCTCCACAAGACACTCCTCCTGAAACCTGCGGAAGCCTGTCTTGGGGCTCTCAGTGCGAGGAGGCTCAGCTCTGGGAGCTGTTTGGGGGTTTCTGTCCCCTCTGATTAAGGTCCAGCCATTTGGCAGAGTGAGGTGGTCAGGAGTTCGGGCTCTGAAATCAGCTCAGTGACTGTCTAACAAGTGACTTTGCCATGCTACGACACCGTTCTCGCGTGCAAAATGCGGCTGGGTCCCAGGGGTGTTGACAGGCATAACTGAAAAGATGCCCATCGTGTCCTAGTGACCGATACTTAGAAAGTGCACGGTCCGGTATCTTTCTCCTTCTCCATCTTTTACTTTTGGATTTTAGCAGATCATTCCTTTAATTTTTAGAAAACATCTCATTTCTTTTAAGTATCTAAACTCCTCCCCTTACCCTAATTTTATTTTTCATGTTCTGCTCAATTTTCTATTATGAAAATGTTAATTTTCTAGTTTAAAAATGCTAGTCCTTCCCTTTAACTCTGCACTGCAGGGTCACATGCTTTTCCATTGCTTGTATCTCCTTTTATTCCCACCCCCACCCCCCCTTTTAGTATTCTCATCGCATTTTTTTAAACTCTTTTCTTAGATTTTCTGCGTTCTTCTGCTAGACCATATTAGCAGGTTGGGGAGCCAGGAAACCAGAAGGGAGGGGCTTGAGAGAACCTGCAAGACAAAGGGGCTGCCTGCCCCCCACCCTTCGGCTCACCTCTCCTCCCCAGCCACTGGCCCCGTGAGAGCCCATTCTTAACACAGGCCACTAACTGAAGTTTATCCCGAGCTCTGAGAGAATCACAGGTCAATACGATAAACCCTCCCCAGTCACGATCGCAGCGTCGCACTGGAATAGTGCTTTCCTGTGCCAGGTGCTGTTCTAAGGACCCACGTGCATAGCTGATTTAGCCCTCACAAGGCCCCCACAAGGTAGCAGCTCTTCTGATGTCCATTTTCTAGATGCATAACTGAGGGTGAGCAGCTACACAGCCAGCGACTGAGAGCTGGGGATGGGGCGGTGTGACTCCAGGGGCTGGGTTGTAACCACCTCCCGAGTTCCCACAGGTGAAGTGCTCAGGACAGAGCTGGTCCAGTAAGGGGGATATAAATGCTTTAACCCCTTACAATTAAAGGAGCTATGTCCCAGACCTGTGAGCCCCCATATGCACGAATACACTTTGCTGGGAAAGCCCCAGCAAAAGGCAAGAAGCAGCCGGGGAGAGAGGGACCCCCAGTGTGGGCTGTCCACGGGGAGGCTGGCCCACTCCTCTCCCGAGGCCCATCACGCTCCTTTCAAACTCCTGTCTCAGCGCAACATGTTACCGTGGCACAGACCTTCTGGGTCCCTAACTCCCTAGTGATCTCTTTCAAACTGTTTTATAAATCACCTCATTAACCCAGCCAAGGTTTTTTGTGCGGCTGGTTTTTTCCTCAAACTTCCTAACAATCTAATCACACAAGGAACTAGAAGCTGTTTCTGTCTATCAACGCTTGGATAAGAGATAAGAAAGCACAAGCAGTTTTTCTAGCCTGAAAATTTCTTCCCCTTATCCGCCTGTCTTTCAGTTCTTTCAAATGTGAGATTAAACCACTCTGCATTTCCAATGCCTTGAATTTTACCCAGATCCTTAATACGGGGACTCACTCAATACCTTCCTAATTGGCCTCTTGCCTCTGTCCTCTCAAAACAAAAACCTCTTTCTCTTACAGTAACGCAGAACCAAGCTTTCAGTCAAGTCCTTCTCCTTATTATGAGGAAATGCAGACAAGGTCCCCAAAAGGAACTAAGTTTTTCCCTAAACTATTCAATTTTCACCTGCTGCGTCCAGACAGCTTCGCTGGCCTCCTGCAGCCTAGACTCTGCCACACTCACTAGCAGCTGGCGTCACCCTGAGGAGCTCTTCCCAGCCTCCTCTGCCAGCGGACGTCTGCCAGCATCAACTCACTGTCCCCATGTCGCCTGCCCTGAGGATGAGGGTCACGTCAGAACTCTGATGGGAAATCACCAGGACCTGGTCTCCAGCCGTGCGCACTGCACAGCAGGGGGCTCCTAATTCCTTCCAATACATCATGCTGCATCCGCCACTGGACCGGACACCCCTGGAGGGCAAAACAGCATCCACTCACCTTTAACGACCCCACGGCCCAGCCCCACCGTGCTCAGGGGCTGGCCCTCTCCCTCCTCTGCTTCCCCGAGTGCAAGGGTGCTGGTTTGGAGGGCAGAGTCACGCGGATTGCATACCCAGTTTGGGACTGCTTTAAACTGGGTTTACTCTAGCGTTCCTACCAGCGCACACCCACACCAGACTGCGCAGTATTCAAACACGCTACCTGAATGGTCCCAATAATGTGTTCCTGCCGCTGGTGGCAGTTCGGTTCAAAGACCACACTTGGCACAGACAAAACAGGCTTCTTTTCCTGGATGTCTTAGCAACATACTTGGGACCTGACCAAAAAAATTAAGCCAGGGACCTATAATATTTTGGACACACTATTCAAAAGGCTGTCAGCTGTCCCCTGAATGAGCTCTGAACCTTGCCTGTATTGCTTTGTACTTCAGTATGTTCCCAGCTCTCACACTCAGTTGAGAGCCACAAGCAAAACAATAAAGTTTCTGAAGTCTTAAAACCCTCTCATACCAAAGTTCCTCGGTGCTCTCCCTGGCTCCCCTCTCACCTGAGCCTGACCCCCTCCATCTCTAGCCACACCTCAATCTAGATCTCTCACTCTTCAAAGCACCCCATTTAAGACTTAACTGCTAATGTAAAATAGATAGCTAGTGGGAAGCAGCGGCATAGCACAGGGAGATCAGCTCCGTGCTTTGTGACCACCTAGAGGGGTGGGATAGGGAGGGTGGGAGGGAGGGAGACGCAAGAGGGAGGAGATATGGGGATATATGTATATGTACAGCTGATTCACTTTGTTATACAGCAGAAACTAACACACCATTGTAAAGCAATTATACTCCAATAAAGATGTTTAAAAAAAAAAAAGACTTAACTGCTTTGTACCATATCCCCCTGCTTTTCAAAAGTCATCTAATGAGTTAATCAACCAAGTAATGGTATCACTATAAGTAGACAAGTCCTACCATCTACATTCCCAGATAAAATGTGTGTGGTTTGTAAACTGAGGTGTAATTTACATGCAGTAAAATATACACATCTGAGGTGTTTGACAAGTTTCACAATCCTGAAATGTGTGTTTAAAGAGTCCCGTTTTGGAGAGTGATCGTAACGGTGGGCTGTGGAGCCAGGGCCACGTGTTCCAGTAGAAGACTAGAAACAATGTGAGAAGAGCAGCCGAGGCCTGTCCCCCGCACCCACCCATGGCGAGCTGTTCCACCTGTGGGCCCTCCTGGGACCCTGTGGGCCCCCACAGGGTTCCACCTGTGGGCTCAGGTGAACAGTACAAAGCCTGGACCAAACGGCTTCTGAAAGCCGTCTTGGCCTTACTCTGTCACTAAATAGGGTATTTAGGCAGGCAAATGGACAAGTGGGGAGATGTCCTTGAACGCTCCCCAGGAGGGTAGCAGCCTTGCAGCCTTGGCCTCTTGCTTCAGCCTGTGCTTCTTTTGTTTAGACGGGGTTTCTGTAAGCCGTGGCAACCCCAAGGCAGAACAGGATTCCCCTGTCTTTGTTCAGCTCTGGAACTAAGAATGGTTTTCACATTTTCAGATGGTTAAAAAAAAACAAAAGAAAAAGAATGTTTCATGATGCATGAAAATTACATGAAATTCACATTTCAGTGTCCATAAATAAAGGTTCATTGGAACACAACCATGCTCGTTCACTTGCATATTTGCCTATTGCTGCTTTCACACTACAACACAGAGTTGAGTAGTTGCATCAGAGACCATATGGCTCCAAAACTGAAAATATTTACTATCTGGCCCCTTACAGAAAAAGCTTACCAACCCTTGCTTTAGACCATCTAGGTAAGAGACTCTGGGCTGGTATACCTCTCTCTTCCCATATTAAGTGCTGGTGGAGACTTCAGACATGGGTGGTATACAAACAAGTAAACCAACATCTGGAAAGGGGAAATTTCCACTTTGTAGAAATGAAAACAAATGCAAATTAAAGTACAATAATACAAGGCCCTTTTTGTTCTTGTTAATAGAAAAAGAAGAAAAATAATAAAAATATTAGCAAAAAGACTAGAGAAAGCAAGGACACGACACTACAGTTAACATCATTATGAACTGGTTCACCTTTTCTTTCAAACAATCCAGCAGAATTATCAGTTGTAAAAGTGTTCATACCCTTTGACATAATAGTCTGACTCCTGGAAATCTATCCTAAAGAAACAATCAAAAGAACAAAAGAACACTGGGTCAAAATGTTCACATCAGCATTTTTCTAACAAAATGACAGAAACAACCTGAAATGCTTAGCAAATGGAAATGAATCAGTATATTATGGTTCCTTAACTCAATTAAATATATGTCCAAATAATAGACATGAAGACTAAATACATGAAAAAGTTTGCTACTATAACAGACTATATAAAAACTAAGGATGATAGGGACTTCCCTGGTGGACCCGTGGTTAAGACTCCACACTTCCACTGCAGGGGGCCCGGGGTTCAATCCCCGGTCGGGAAACTAAGATCCTGCATGCCACGTGGTGTGGCAAAAAAAAAAAAAACAACTAAGGTTGATAGGTAAAGTTTAGAAAAGACCATGAAAACTTAAAAAGAAAAAGTTTAGAAAAACAAGGAATGGAGTACTGACACATGCTATAATGTACACATACGTTTAAACATTATGCTAAATGAAAGAAGCCAAACACAAATGCCAGAGATCATACCATTCTATCTATATGAAATATCCAGAAAAGGCAAAACTATAGATTAAGGTAATGGGCTCAGGGCTGGAGGGGGTGGTGGTGATAGCTAAAGGGAACAGGGTTTCTTTTTGAGGTGATAAAAATGTTCAAAATTCGACTGTGGTGATGGTTGCATAACTCTGTGAGTTGTACACTTTTAACAGATGAATTGTATGGTATGTAAATGACATCTTAATAGAGCTGTTTAAAATTTTTTTTCAAGGCAGGCAAAAGATGTTAATTAAGCAACAAACTTTGGTGTTATGTTTAAGATTCATAAAAATCATCGATGCTACTTTCAGGTCTACTGTAAAGAAAAACAAATCCTAAATCAGTCTTATTTCCATCAAGACAGGTAAAAATTTTAAATATATTGAACACAATGCTCTTTTTAAAAAGCTTAGTACGATTATAACTGAATCTTTTACAGTAGATAACAATTTTAAAAGATGAAATTTCTCACTAACCATTTTTGCCTCTTAGACCACTATTTGAACAAAGTTTCAAAGTATTTAGAAACATCTGAAAGCCAAAGAATTGCTGCTAATACCCACAAAGAGAAAAAAATCTTATATTCTTAAAGAAAAAAGTCACTTAAAGAACACTGGCTTCTCACCCAGAGAGAGTAGGGAAATATGTGCACTTTAAAACTTTTCCTTTTTAAATTTCCTTCTTGCTAGGAAGCTTTATATTCCTTAGAAGCTGTTTATCAGCCTTAAAGGAGAACCTCATATTTCTAGTCTTATTCTTCTTTGAGTGAAGGAGGCATTTTTCTAAGGTATTCTTATAACTTCACAGGAACGATGCTGGGCGCCCGAGATACCTGGGTTCCCTCCTGTGCATCCGGGACGGGCGGGGTGGGGGGGGAGGGGGAGGTGAGCAGCGCAGGCATGTGTCCCGGCCACTGCTGTACTGTCTCCAGAATCGAGCACAGTGCATGTGGCGCAGAGCAGGCCCTGAGATACATTTATCAAATTGAATTAAGGGTTTTGGGGTTACATTAAGTTATTCTCATATCATATGTTAAGCTATGGGAAAAAGTTCCACAGAAATTAGAATAACCTTATCGGGACTAGAAGATCAGCAAGTATCAGACAGTGAAGCATGTCATATTTTCCTTACCCCATGCTGGAGCCACTCGGGGAACAGAGAAATAGACTTCTGAGACATAACTGGCCCCCTTCTCAAGAAGTTCAAAAATTAGCGGCTCAAAGCAGTCAGACATGAAACAGTTAAACAGGGAGCTGGTTTCGATGCAGTGGAGAAAACAGTGGATTGGAAAGAACTGAGCTGGAATCAGGGCTGTCCTGGTACAGGGTCAACCCCAGGAGCATCGGGAAAGCACAAAGCAGCCCACTGGCCAGGGTGTGGCGGAGGGCAAATGAGGAGGGGCATCCATGTGTGTTCTACCAACCCTTTCAGGGAGAGGAATGGGGAAGCAGGAGGACCAGCGAGTGCAGAGGCAGGGAAGGGGCGACAGGGGCGGGACGGGAGAGCTCCAGGAGGGCTGTGGCCAGGCACGGCCATGTAAATGATGCCTGCCATGTTATAAAACAAATGATCTGAGAAACTTACTTAATATTGAATTTTCAGTTTTGAAAACAGTTCTTCTTATTCCCAGCCTCATCGTTCCTCCCAAATTGCCAGGGTTGTGTTCCGGCATATCAATCACCTTAGAAAACAAAACAAGTCCGGTTTTGCCATCTTGTAAAAACGTAATTTCCCACATTTCAAGCTTTACTTTTAGGGGATGCTCACTGGGTAAGGATGTTCCTTAAACAAGAAAATCCGATCGTTCCTTCCAACCTTCCTATTCAAACACGGTCATGCTTTTATACACTCCTCACAGTATGCTGCCTTTTCATCTCTGCTGCTCATCTTTCATTCAAATCACAAGTAAAAAACTTCTCAGGAGCATCTTTATAAGCTCCCTCCTGTCATTAGTCAAAGTGTCAGTTCCAGGCGATGTTCACACTTCACCTTCTGGGACCTTCCGCTTTGGTCTTCACGTCCCTTATAATAACAACCCTCTCCCACCGCCCACTCCACTCCCTAAAGATTTTCCATAAGCAAATCTGTCCATTTTGGAAAAGGATACCAGAAGTACAGTGGTCCCTCAGTATCCAGGGGGACAGGTTCCAGGACCCCTCTGGATAACAAAATCCTTGGACGCTCCAATCCCTTATATAAAACGGCATAATACAGTCAGCTATCGGTATCTGCGGATGCCGAACCCATGGATACGGAGAGCCAACTGAACTTATTTGCAGAAAATCATTTAGAAGGATTCTTTTTTTTTTTTTTTGGCTATGCCATGTGGCATGCAGGATCTTAGTTCCCCAACCAGGAATCGAACGTGTGTCCCCTGCAGTGGAAGCATGGAGTCTTTAACCACTGGACCACCAGGGAAGCCCCCTAGAAGGGTTACTCTTATTAAAAAAATTAAAGAAAAAAAAATATAATCCATTCTACCACATTCCATAGGTAGAAACCTAAGTGCCACCCTGGATCTCTCCCTCTCCCTCATCTCCAATGTGTCAAGTCCTATCCACTTACCGGCTCTAGACTTCCTGCATCCATCCACAGCTCCCACCACCACCCAAACCACAGCCCCTCACCTGGACTGCGGCCAGAGCTCACCAACTAGACATGCCCCACATTCACATGTCCCCCCAACCCTGCGCACTGCAGGCAGAGTGGTCGTGGTGTTTCTCCTGCTTGAAATCCTTGACTGCCTGGTACTGGCCCAACCTAGCCCTTCAGCCTCACTTCCGGTGACTTTCCCCTCCTACCCTGAGCTCTGGTCGCTGAGCCTTCCTTCAGTTCCTCAAGTGCATCTTCCTTCCTCCCACCATGGAGACTTTGAACATCTCCCACTCCCCTACCCTCTTTTCCTAAATTAATCCATCCCTAACCTTAAGCTCTTAGCTCAACTATCCAATATGAGCTTCCGCAGGAGTTGATATTAGCAGGCGCCATACCCTAGTCAGGGTCCTCTATCAACATGCTCCCCGTCACCGTGCTCCCCTCCGTTTGTGTGTAGAGTGCTTTGTGCGCTAGACTGTGAATCGCTAAGAGCTGGGGCACTTTTTGCTTTTACCATCGCTTTCCCAGCCCCTAGCACACATGGAACTGGCATCTGGTATGCACTGAACGAATGCAGGGATGATTGAATGAACTCAGACCAAATAATTTCAGATTTATCTTTAGGATTAACTCTCAGAAATGCAGACATGTGATTTTTATGAAAAGTCTGTTCTTGTTAGCCAATGGTCTATTTTCGCAATTCTGTTCACTACAATCTCATGGTTTTATTTCATCTTTAAGCTGTTAGAACAGACTACAGTTGGGTGAGTTAACCTGTTCTAATGGAATTGCTCAAGTTTCCTCTCATAAAACCTTCCTCTCCTTGTTTTTTCTATACCCTAACTGCCACATGTTGCTCTACAGGAATCCTTGACAACTAGAATTTTCCAAGAACTTGTATGATCTTATCAGTGCTCCAGAAGAACTTTCTGAGCCATTTGAACCCTGTGGCCCGGGTACACTCTAAGAGTCACTGAGAGGAAGGGGTGGAGAAAAAACTTGACTACACCCCTTGGCAGATGGAGCGCTTGGTTCTGAAGTGCTTTTGGCCTTGGCGTGTCTTTCCTATCTTCTTGGGTCGGCTAATTACGGCTAGATTAAGTATTACAGGAGTGAGGTGAGGAGAGGGCATCAGCTTCCAGTTCAGAAAACTGAGCTGTTTAGCTTTCAGCCCCTTGGGTATTTTCTAGGAAAGGACAGATAAGACTACATTACCTGCCACAGACTCGTAAGAAGTCCTAGGTTGATTCACAGCTACAATTTCCGCTTCAGCTGAAGACAACCTGAACCCTTTAGGAAGACCACAGCAATAAATTCCCCTGGTTTCTTCTTATAAGTGTACTGTAATGCTTTAAGTCAGCCTTACTTCCGGCACTGGGTTTCTCCACTCAGGAAGAGTCTTTTAATGTAGTTTGTTCAGTTATTGGCATGTTTGGAATTCAAGGAATGTTCTGGTATAAACCACTGAAAATGGAGTCAAATGACCCAACGAAGAACAGGAATCCTCCCTTACTGCTTACTTGGGTTGAATCTGACAAACAGAAGGCCAGAAAATATTTCCAAAAGAAATATTTCCAAAAGCTAAATGCAGTGGGCACAGGGCTGCCTAAGGGTCTTAAACACTCCTCCAACATAGAGGGAAGTCTGGAAATTCCTGAAAGAGCAATATGAGAACATTGTTTAGAAACATGAACTATCAGGAGAAACAGCTATAAGAGTTGAGTGTGGTAGACAGGAGGTGAGGATTACTGAATTTTTTCATTATAGGCTTTTTGGAATTGTTGGGTTTTTTTTTTTTGGAATTGTTGAACACTTAATTACTTTAATGAAAATACAAATTGAAGGCCCAAATAGTGAAATATATTGTATAGGCCTTCCACTAGGGTATTAGTTCACATTATCCCTGCTGTTTTCAAAAGCAATATATCAGACCTTCTGCTGATATGATAGCACAGAAAGAAATCCCAAGGTGTAACTGCCACGGTGACCCTCCGATTAAAATACGCTCCCATAGAAACCACTGGAGAGGCAAAGAAAACGGTAGACAAAAGATGGGGGAGCAGACGGAAGTAGCTTCCAACTCTAAATGATGCCCTGAACGGCAGTGAAAGGAGAAAAGCAGAGCAAGAACTGACAGGCGGCTTCATCCGGGGATGCCCATCACACACTCAGTGGAAGGATGTCCAGGCCAGGAAGACCTTCAACATGGCAGAAGAGTAAGATGTGGAGATCACCTTCCTCCCCACAGATACATCAGAAATACATCTACACGTGGAACAACCCCTACAGAACACCTACTGAATGCTGGCAGAAGACCTCAGACCTCCCAAAAGGCAAGAAACTCCCCCACGTACCTGGGTAGGGCAAAAGAAAAAAGAATAAACAGAGACAAAAGGATAGGGACAGGACCTGCACCAGTGGGAGGGAGCTGTGAAGGAGAAAAGGTTTCCACACACTAGGAAGCCCCTTCACTGGCAGAAACGGCGGGTGGCCGGGGGGAAGCTTGGGAGCCGCGGAGGACAGCACAGCAACAGGGGTGCGGAGGCCAAAGCGGAGAGATTCCCGCACAGAGGAACCATGCCGACCGGCACTCACCAGCCCAAGAGGTTTGTCTGCTCCCCCGCCGGGGCGGGCGGGGGATGGGAACTGAGGCTCCGGCTTCAGTCGGAGCGCAGGGAGAGGACTGGGGTGGCGGCGTGAACACAGCCTGAAGGGGGGTAGTGCGCCACGGCTGGCCGGGAGGGAGTCCGGGGAAAAGTCTGGAGCTGCCGAAGAGGCAAGAGACGATTGTTTCTGGGGGCGCAAGGACCCCCTCTGAATCCCCTCGATTCAGAGCACCGCCTAAACGAGCTCAAGAGACGGGTGCAAGCCGCGTCTATCAGCGCAGACACCAAGAGACGGGCATGAGACGCTAAGGCTGCTGCTGCCGCCACCAAGAAGCCTGTGAACAAGCACAGGTCACTGTCCACACCTCCCCTCCCAGAAGCCTGTGCAGCCCGCCACTGCCAGGGTTCCGTGATCCAGGGACAACTTCCCCGGGAGAACACATGGCGGCCTCGGGCTGGTGCAACGTTCTGCTGGCCTCTGCCGCCGCAGGCTCGCCCCGCATCGTGCCCCGCCCCCCCCCCCCCCCCGGCCTGAGTGAGCCAGAGCCCCCGAAGCAGCTGCTCCTTTAACCCCGTCCTGTGGAGAAAAGGGAACCCTCTTGCACTGTAGGTGGGAATGTAAATTGATACAGCCACTGTGGAGAACAGTATGGAGGTTCCTTAAAAAACTAAAAATAGAACTACCATACGACCCAGCAATCCCACTACTGGGCATATACCCTGAGAAAACCGTCATTCAAAAACAGTCATGTACCAAAATGTTCATGGCAGCTCTATTTACAATAGCCAGGACGTGAAAGCAACCTAAGTGTCCATCAACAGATGAATAGATAAAGAAGATGTGGCACATATATACAATGGAATATTACTTAGCCATAAAAAGAAACGAAATTGAGATATTTGTAGTGAGATGGATGGACCTAGAGTCTGTCATACAGAGTGAAGTAAGTCAGAAAGAGAAAAACAAATACCGTATGCTAACACATATATATGGAATCTAAGAAAAAAAAACGGTTCTGAGGAACGCTATGGGCGGGACAGGAATAAAGACGCAGACCTACTAGAGAATGGACTTGAGGACACGGGGAGGGGGAAGGGTAAGCTGGGACCAAGTGAGACAGTCGCATGGACATATATACACTCCCAAATGTAAAATCCATAGCTAGTGGGAAGCAGCTGCATAGCACAGAGAGATCAGCTCAGTGCTTTGTGACCACCTTGAGGGGTGGGATAGGGAGGGTGGGAGGGAGACGCAAGAGGGAGGGGATAAGGGGATATATGTATATGTAGAGCTGATCCAGTTTGTTATAAAGCAGAAACTAACACACCATTGTAAAGCAATTATACCATTAAAGATGTTAAAAAAAAAGAACGTCCAGGCCAGGCTCCAGCTGGGAGAACAGAAACACTCCAGAAGGGGACGGCTGGGGAAGGCAGAGAACACAGGGTACTTCTGGTCAAACCTGGCCAAACCAGTTGCCTTGCAGAGTTCTCAGGCTGTCCTTCCTACCAGCTCTAAAGATGACAGTATGACTGCCTCTCGGGTTACAAACAACCTGATTGAGCAACAAAATTAAGGAAACGTCTTCGTTCCTGGCATTCCTTCCGCAAAAAGCCTGAGAGATAGGAGAACATCACAGCTTTAAAACATATCTTTTATCATTACTGGGGTGGTTAAAGAACTTCAGATATGCTTTAGCTTTAATCCCAACATTTTCAAAATACCCTAGATTTTGCATCTAAGAGGAAAATGCCTCTTCCATTGCAAAAGGGTCACCTCGGCCCATTCTGAGTTTGCCTAAATACAAGCTGTCATCTGATCCCCACTACAGAGCTGTCGTTTCTTGGAACCAAGCCATAGCGCAGAAGAAAAATAAAAAAGGATCAATAAGTAACGAATATTGGTGCTGATAAAGCTTTAGGAGATGTAAATGTACCATGTAAGGATAAACACGGCCCTAATTAACCTTTACCAAAGTTTCTGCAGCCCATGATAAAAGTGTAATGGGTTCAAGACTTCAGGAGTCCTGGGTGCCTTAAACAACAAAGTCTAGGGAAGTTAGGTTCTCTTATCAAAGATGAAATTCCCCCCCCCCTTTTTTTTTTGGCCACGGAGCCGGCTTGCAGGATCTTAGTTCCCCGATCAGGGAACTAAGCCTGGGCCTCGGCAGTGAAAGTGCGGAGTCCTAACCATTAGACTGCCAAGGAATTTCCAAAGATGAAATTCCTAAATGGCAGTGTGGGAAAGAGTGCAAGCCTTCTGACCTTCCTGACAGAACCCTGGTAAGGCCAGCTTCTGTCCAGTCCCTTGCCTTTGGACATTTCATTTGGGGACACTAGAGGAGCCGACCTCCCAGCAGACCATCTTCAGTAGCTGGGCAGCTACAGCAGTCTCCATTGTTGCAGACCAAATCTAAACCCTTCCATGTGGCACGCAGGTTCCACCTCATTCAGGAACCGTCTATGCTCTCCCCACATATTCTGACCCGTGGTTTCTACCTCTGCTCCCCTCCCCTCG
This sequence comes from Pseudorca crassidens, assembly GCF_039906515.1. NCBI lineage: Eukaryota > Metazoa > Chordata > Mammalia > Artiodactyla > Delphinidae > Pseudorca > Pseudorca crassidens. The sequence continues at coordinate 120,314,040 of NC_090317.1, read as the reverse complement.
ACGCCACTACATACAGACCGCCTCTTCACTACTTTCCCTGAGGTGGCTTCGCCCCACCATCCCACGTGGGCTTGCGCTTTAGGGGCACCCTCCAGTTCTCCTCACCGTGCCATACTTAATACCAGTGTTATGCTCACCCTACCAAACAAATGACCTACACAGTGTTCATTCATTTCCAATAAGCGGTAGGCTGAATAACAGCCCCCCCAAAAATGTCCAAGTCCTAGTCCCCAGAAACCGTGAATATGCTGCCTTCCGTGTCAGCCTGATTAAATTAAGTCTCTTGAGATGGTAAACTTATCTGGGGGTTATCAGCGTGGGCCCAACGTAACCACAGGGTCCTCATAAGAAGCAGCAGGAGGGTCAGAATCAGAGATGGAAATGTGACAACGAAGCAGAGGTCAGAGAGAGAAGGAGAGAGAGAGACTGGAAGAGGCCACATGGCTGGCTTTAAAGATGGAGGAAAGGGCCATGAGCAGGCAGTCTCTAGAAGCTGGAAAAGGCAAAGAAATAGATTCTCCCCTAGAGCCTCCAGAAGAAATGCTTCTGAGCTCCAGACCTGTAAAAAACTAAATTTGTCACTAAGTTGGTGGTAATTTGTTACAGCAGCAATAGGAAACTAATACAGTCCTTTAACGTATACAAGTTTAACCTCCTCCATCATTTCGTATATGCATCTCCTCTCAGAAACTAAAGTGTGGGCTCCTCACGCACAAGGACTAGATCTTCTTCTCTAGCACCATCGGAGTTCAGCACAATGGCAGGTTTGGATCAAGCGTTCCATCATTTAATCTCCCTGGATTTTAATCAAAAACTAACAAAGGAGACCCAGGGACTGGTCGGTGGGCCTACAAGAAGTAGAGGGTCTCTGAGACCAAGTCGCAGACGGAAGGGGAGAGGGGCAGTTGCCTGCTCTGAGGCCAAGGTACGCTGTGTCCAAGCTCACCTCTCACCTGATACAGGGCCGGTACCTCTCTTCAGCATCAGGGCAGCGTGAGGATGGAATCTACAATGGTGAAAGCATTAAGCAGTCCTAGAAATATGTAGATATTTTCTAGTTTGTTTGTTTGTTTTTGCGGTACGCGGGCCTGTCACCGCTGTGGCCTCTCCCGCTGCGGAGCACAGGCTCCGGACGCGCAGGCTCAGCGGCCATGGCTCACGGGCCCAGCCGCTCCGCGGCATGTGGGATTTTCCCGGACCGTGACACGAACCCGTGTCCCCTGCATCGGCAGGCGGACTCTCAACCATTGCGCCACCAGGGAAGCCCCGCTAATTTTTTTAACTTGTTTTTTTCCACCAGTAAAATAAGGTCTATATTACTTCCACTAGGAAAAGAACATTCTTATACCTTCAGGTGTGATCATGACACTTAAGTCCTGCCTCTGAGCCTCACACTAACATTGACCAGCTCTCCTCACAGAAGCCCTACTCCTGAGACGGGGCAGGTGGCATGGTGGCTGACGGTGCGGGCTGGCTCTGGACTTGAATCCCAGCTCTGCCAGTCCCCAGTGACGTGACCTTGAATGCGTCCTTGACTGTCTCTGTAGACTGGAGGTAACAGCGGCATCCACTTCACACGGGTGCTGTGGAATTTCTGGAGCTAACGGGTCGGGTGGGGGGGCAGCACACAGCCCATGGGAAAAAGCAGCCCTCGATAGTCCCAGGCTCTGATAGAGGCCTCTGCGAACTCTGGCACCCAGCGCAGAGGCTGGAAACGAAAGGTGAAGTCTGTCATGGGCGGGGGGCGGGGGGGCCTCCCTTTTAGGGACAGCTGCTCTTTAATAGTCACGGTCTCTCCCAAACCTCAGCATCAAAGACAACACGAGCCCACAGACAGCATTTCACACCCATTTTGCTTCGCAGGGCCTGGCCGCTGACACTACCCTCTTCCCGAGGCGCTTTCTGAGGCCCTGCTGCTGTGGCCTTTGAGCACAGTAACCCGGCCACGGAGACCTGTGGCACCCCAAGCTTGTAAAATAAGTTACTCTTGGCTTTCCCAGGAAAAACTGCAGTCTGTCCAAAGATCAAGCAATTGAACGGCGAGGTGAAATAACCTTTGCCTCTCCATTTTTCCATTACCCATCTTGTGCCTGTCGTGTTTTCCCCCTTCTCTGGTTTCAAAATGCACTCTTTTGAACACACCCTGTATTTATCGCCCATCTCCACATATTTTTAGTTAATGTTTCATGAGAGTATCTATTGGTGGATTTCACGTTTCCCACTGCAGGTTTACCCTCACGCTTGAGTCCACAGGTAAAGAGAAAAATAAGAGGCGAGAGATGTGACTTGCAGAGGTGAGCAAGTGAAAACATAAGAGGACCAACGGGGTGTTTTTCCCGTTCTGTCAGCGTTTACCACAAGCCTAAGTTCTGACAACAAGCAGCACTGGGCCTGTTTTAATCAGAGGTCTTCCCTTGAAACTAGAGATTTGTAGCCTAAAAGACTGTTAACCAATACTGTTCCAAATGTTTTTCTTAGGGTTCATTTTATATACACACATGCTCACACACACGTGTGTTCATATATACATTTCATGTGTTGTATACAACATATATTATCTCATACAATATATACTTGTTAAAATCATATAGTTATATATTATATTGTTATTAAGATCACATATAGTTATTAAAATCATTTCTTCAGTAGACTCAAGAAATAAAACAACTACCATGTTGATTTTAGCTCACAAGCAGTAATTTGAGAGAACAGATAATTTAAGATGCTATTTCAGCAACTGGGGAGATGTGAGTACGGGCTGTGATCATGGCATTGTGGTTGTGTAAGAGAATGTCCTTGTCCTTACAAGATAAGATGCTGAGTTATTTAGGGGGTTAGTGTCTGGATGTCTGTAACTGATTCTCAAATGGTTGGGGTTGGGGGGGTCATCCATAGAAAGAGAAAGCAAATGTGGAAATGTTACCGATTAGTGAATCTGGGCAAAAGGTGGGTTGGTATTCATTGACTCTTCCTGCAAATTTTCTGTAGATTTGAAATTTTTTTAAAAAGATGCTGGCGGAAAAAGATATTTTCATGACTGTTCAACAAAAGCCTCCTTCCTCCCAGGTAAGACAGAGCATAAGTATAAAAACCCGAGAAATTCTCTAAAATCTTGATTAAAATACATTGCCAAAATCAGAACATTTTTGTGTAAATCTTACAGCTAAAAGCAAAATGCCTATCTTTACTCTAAGAAGTGAGTTAATACATAGTCAGTACTGATGCATACCAATGTCAAATAATCTGCAGTAAAAGCAAGAATAACATACACAAGACAGCTAAGGTGCATGGACTGACCAGGACTCAGGACTGGTGGCAGCTTTTAAGGAACTCTATATATAAGATTTCACATTTGTTCTCCAAGGTGAATAAGGCCTTCGAATTTTAGAACTGAAAAGCCTCAGAGAGAAATACAGTCCAATACTTTAATCCTGAATTTGTCTGCAATATAACAAAGGGCCATAGAAAACTAAATATAGAAAAGGTCCATAAAAAGTGTGGACATATACAAGTATTTAAAAGCTGATAAGTGCTTTTAAAGTTGATCTGGAACCCCCTTTTGTGAGTTACAATCAGTATCGGATCAATGTTCCCAGGAAATGTCCTAATTCTTTCATAGAACTCTTTCTAAGAGAAATAAATTTAGTCTCCAATTTTAAATCCTGGCAGTTCCAAAAGTTTGAAGTAATTCCAATTGAATAAAAGTAAGTCAAGGGTTTTCACGAGTTTTTAGAATGATTAACAAAATAGATTTGGCAAGGAAAAGAAATAAAAAGCACATATGCGAACAACAAATAATGAAAAAGTTGAAAAATGACCATGCTATTTGGCAATCTTGCTTTGCCAAATGAAACCACAAATTATTGTGTATCTTCCCCCGACTTCTTAAACCTGCTTCTCAATGATATTTTATTCATTCATTCAGTTATTCAAAAATTTAACCACCTAGGGACTTCCCTGGTGGCACAGTAGTTAAGAATCCACCTGCCAATGCAGGGGACACGGGTTCGAGCCCTGGTCTGGGAAGATCTCACATGCCGCAGAGCGACCAAGCCCGTGCGCCACAAGTACTGAGCCAGCGCTCTAGACCCCACGAGCCACAACTACTAAGCCCGCATGCCACACCTACTGAAGCCCGTGCACCTAGAGCCCATGTTCCGCAACAAGAGAAGCCACCGCAATGAGAAGACTGCGCACCGCAACGAAGAGTAGCCCCCGCTCACCACAGCTAGAGAAAAGCCCGCGCGCAGCAACTAAGACCCAACACAGCCAAATTATTTATTTATTTATTTTTAAAAAGTGGATGTTTATTAAAAAAAAATTTAACCACCTTATATGTACAAAACATCAGAGGGACTTCAAAGGCTATAGGGCAATTCTTTAAACTACGTAGTATTTGATTATCTATTTCAGCATTTTTTTCTTGATGTGCAGAAAATTATTTTTTTCAAGCCTAAATATGCAACTAAATTGAAAAACAACAACCCTCCGTATTTTAGCTTTCTGAAATGTGAACAGTGAGCAAATATCCTAGTTCCACATTGTAGGGAAAATGTAATCTAAGGGGTAAAGAATCCAAGCTTATACTTGGGACTCTGAACCATTAAGCAACTGTTGAGGTGGCCCTTTATTGGATCTTGCCCTTAATTATGAAGCTCATGCGGTCTTAGGCTTGGGTTTCAAAAACCATTAATAATTACCCTTAAACGGCAAACAAAAGGAAAATTTCATCATCAGGGTGGTGTAGGTGTAAAGACTATAAAAGTCGCAGGATCCTGCTCAGCTTCTCACACTCCTATTTGATTCTTCCAGCTGCCTCACTGCTGGACGACCAGGTAAGTGTGATTTTCGTACTACCTGTAGCTGCTTCTGCTTCCTTTCAGAATGGTGTGAAAGATCACGGTCTAGAGAAAAAGTGGGTTTGTGCCATCTAAAGATATTACCAGTAACTTAAGAGGCTAGAAGCTGTGGTCAGGTTTCTTCAAGACCACAGCCTACAGAGTGCAGAACAGGTACCTAAAAAGTGAAAAATGTCAAAATTACTAGTAAAAGTATTTGGCTCCAAAGACTATCTTCTAACAGATATATTCCAAAAACAGACATTTAACAATCTATCTAAGATGATTATTTTTATTTATTTATTTTTTTTGCGGTACGCGGGCCTCTCACTGTTGCGGCCTCTCCCGTTGCGGAGCACAGGCTCCGGACGCGCAGGCTCAACGGCCATGGCTCACGGGCCCAGCCGCTCCGCGGCATGTGGGATCTTCCCGGACCGGGGCATGAACCCGCGTCCCCTGCATCGGCAGGCAGACTCTCAACCACTGTGCCACCAGGGAAGCCTGATGATTATTTTTAAAACACGTTTTCAGTCACTGGTACATTGTGATTCCCACAGTTCCCGCCCCCTCTCTCCTCCTCCTCCTCTTTATCTTCCCCTCTCCCCTTTTCTTTATTCTCTCTCACCTATGCCAAGGAAACAGCCCAAAAGCACTCAACTCCTGCTGGCAATCATCAGTATAAAATACTTCACCTTTTTGGTAAGTTCATTTCTTTCCCAATTTACAGGACACCAAAATGAGTACAAACAAGTTTCCTGAAGAACTGAAGAGCATTTTTGAAAAATACGCAGCCAAAGAAGGTGATCCAAACCAGCTGTCGAAGGAGGAGCTGAAGCTATTGATTCAGACTGAATTCCCCAGTTTACTGAAAGTGAGTATACCACCACAGAGCCCGCTGATGGGGCGGCGATGGTGGGAAGGGAGGAGAGAAGAGAGGAAAGGACGCGGGGAGAGGCTGAGGTCCACGACGAGACGGATCAGAGCTCCATCTGAGGCGGAGCGCCCAGCAGCCCAGGCATGGGCATCACCGGAGGGAGGGCGCTTGAATGTGTGCTTTCCTCCCCTGAGGGCAGGCCACATTTCAGAAGGCAAGTTCCTAGAAAGCATGGACTATGCCTTCTATTGCCCACAGCCTTGACTCAGAACTCCCCAGGACCAGCCATAGTAAACAGAAGCCATGATCGCACTCTTACCGAGCTAGGCCTGGAAGACCCGCAGGTTGCCAAGCAAACACACTAAGGCCTTCAGCCTGGATTCAGCACCCCTGTGCCAGGCTTTAGGAAAACAACGAGGCCTGTACGGTTATAGGAGCTGGACTTGGATGTGCTCCTCTGTAATAGGTAGGATCTCTCAACTAGACCAACGCTTACTTGGCAGTCTGTTAAGAAAACCAGCCTCATGCTGATAAATTGCCCTCTGGCGACACCCATTTCTATTTCAAAAGCATTTACATTTGTGCTAATGAGCAACCATGAGTTTCTAAACAACTTTCAGGAAAGGATTACATTTCCTCAGCCACAAAGTTTCTGATCAAAGCCATCCCAGAGTTATCAACATCAAAATGCATCTAGAGGCAATAAGGAATAGGGAAAGGTTAATTCTCTTTGCTCCAATACACTCTCTTTCCCTTGTAACTAAAAACCATCTTCAAAATGGAAGCAACTGTGCAACTACCTGTTACATTTGACTTGGTCCCTACTTAGCTCTAACTTCAGAATTTGGTTCTCAGTTTTTAACCAGAAATGTCCCTTCTGTCAATATGACATATGAGAAGGTTTCTAGTTTTAGTTGTTGAGGTTTCTGTTTTTAGTACTAAAAAGTGAAGTAGCTGAATTCGATGACCTTATAATCGATATTGTCCTATAGTTAAAATGTGAAATAACTTAAAAAGTTAAAGGTACTAGCAGAAAAAGAGACTTTCTAATCAAAAATAAAAACCAGTGTTTCTGAGAAAGATTCAACTTTTCAAAAAAAAAACAAAAGGAAGAAAAATAATAATAGGAATAATAGAAAATAATAAAAAGAAGAAAAATAATAATCTGACAGGGAAGCCTAGGCAATCTATTCAAACAATTTGTTTTTAAATAAGGTAAGATTGGTGAATTTTTCTGTATTTTTCTATATTTTATGTATTTCCTATAAAAAGCACATATGGGGCTTACCTGGTGGCGCAGTGGTTGAGAGTCCGCCTGCCGATGCAGGGGACACGGGTTCGTGCCCCGGTCTGGGAAGATCCCACGTGCCGCGGAGCGGCTAAGCCCGTGAGCCATGGCCGCTAAGCCTGTGCGTCCGGAGCCTGTGCTCCGCAACGGGAGAGGCCACAACGGTGAGAGGCCCACGTATGGCAAAAAAAAAAAAAAAAAAAAAAAAAAAAAAAAAGCACATATGACTTTTCTAATTAGGATAAAGGTAGGAAGACTAATGGTAAGTTGTGAAAAAATCTACTTATTAAGTCATGTACTGATTACATTTCCATATGGATTTCTAAGGTTTTCTAAGCTATACTGTTTACATCACATCACCTTGTATGGTTTAGAATGTAGCAAATGCTTCAGGAAAACAGTGCTTGGTATTTATAAAACAGATGCTAAATAACTAACACAGTTTGGTCTTGTGAGCATAGCTAAGTGCCAAGTGTCTTTACAGGAATCTTAGGGATTAAAGCATACCTTGATGTAGAGATTTGTTGCACGACAATGTGAACATACTTAACATTACTGAACCGTATACTTAAAAATAGTTAAGATGGGGAATGTTATCTTATGCGATTTTTACCACAATTTAAAAAAATTTTTTGAAGCTGACTTATAAACTAAACTGTTATTTCAATAGGTTTCCTGGGTACTATTTTGCCACAGAGACTCCTAACCTGAAAGTCAGAGTTGTGGCTCAGAACAAGTCTCCTCCACTTTAGCATGAAGAGTACTTGGAACTAAAAAAAATCAAAACCCAAAGATTCAGGGAAAACTCTTTACCTCCCACTCAGCTGCCTAAATTTATACTGCAAAGAACAGAGCTCTTCTTTTACCAGGAAGAGAGCTCTTGCTAGAGATTCCTTTTGTCCTAAGAAATTTATCTGTATAACAGGCCAAACTTTTGTTTTCCAAACATCTCTGCCTACATCTGAATGGCCTTCCTTCCTTTTGTAGCCTTAGCCCAGGATGTTATATAAGCCTCAGTTACCTGGCTGCCCTTTGGGTATCATACTTTTATGGGGTACCCTGTACGTATGTAATTAAACTTGTTTTTCTCCTGTTGATCTATGTCAATTTAATTAATAGACCAGCCAAAGAACCCAGAAGGGAAGAAGGGAAAATTTTCCACCCCTACAGCAGAGACAAAAATTAATTCACTACAGGAATACCAGTAGTCAAAAGGGAGTTGAGCTGAACATGATCTGATGTAACAAGCAGTGGTTCTCTGAGTAGTCAGTCCTGGACCAGCAGCATCCACACCCGCCCAGGAACCTGTTGGAAATACAGATTCTCAGGTCCCACCCCAAGCCTAGTGAATCGGAAGCTCTGGGAGTAGGACCACCCATCAGTTTGGGTTTACTAAGGTCAGCATGCCCACCTGGTGATTCTGACGCATGCCAAAGTGTGAGAACCACTGAGCCAAAGTCATCCTGCAGAGCATAGCAGTGGGCTGCAACCCGGGGTTTGCAAAAAAACTAGGGTGGTTGCTAATTAAGGGGTTGAGCTCTGGAGTCAGTGTTTGAACCCCAAGCCCTCTACTTAACAGCTGGGGGCGCTGAGCAAGTCAGCGGGTGTCTCAAAGCCTCAGTTTCCTCATCTGTAAAGTGGATCTCCCCCACATGGCAGCTGGGAGAATTGCACAGGATAAGGAAAAGCTCTGGCACGGGGCTGGCCCATGGCAAGCCTAGGATCACATGCTGGTCCAGCTCTGGGGCTGGATGCCAAGCCAGCTACCAGGGAAATCTTGGAGCAAGGCCCCTCGGCAGTCAAGTAAAGCCCTGGGACTTCTTCTCAAAAGAATGATTTAGATTTAGTTTACATAGGAAACCAATTATTTTAAAATACACATTAGCAATTTTAAAATAATAAATGTATGATATAGTTTTTTTTTTAAAAAAAGGGTAGGCAGTTCTGTGACATGAAGCAATACTACAACTAAAGTTGGTTTTTTCATCTCTATCAGTAACATATGACTGAAAACTCGGTTGCCTTCTAGGAACGCAGACCCAGTGTCTCTAATTCGGAAAATGTGCAGCAGTAACTGAATCATTTTCTCTCCTCTCTTCTATCCCATCCTTTTTGTCTAAAACCAGGGTCCAAGCACCCTAGATGACCTCTTTCAAGAACTGGACAGGAATGGAGATGGAGAAGTTAGTTTCGAAGAGTTCCAGGTGTTAGTAAAAAAGATATCCCAGTGAAGGAAAAAACAAAACAGATCATTCTAAGAACCGAAAGAAGAGTGCCTGGGATGTGGCCCTATTCTGTATGAAACCACCATTGTCTCCACTTACTTCTTTGCAATTGTAATGATCAAGCAGTGAGGTCTAATTACTGAATAAAGAAATCCGTAGACATGTCTCCCCTTGTCAAGTACTGACCCCTGTAGCTTACTAGATTTGAAAGTAACCTTAATTTGATGCATCTAATTTATGGATTTATAAAGAAAAAAAAAAAGGCCCAGAATAGTTCCACGATCTTGACCAAGACCACAAAGATGGTGGCGGAGAGTTGGAAAGAATTCTGACGAGTCAAACCAACTCCCTCCCTCCACTCGTCCACCAGAATAACCCCCTCCCTGCTGTCCCTCCGCAGCCAAGCAGGGCTCACATCATTCCCAACATCAACTCGTATTTCACTCTAGTCAATGGCTATGGAGAAACAGACTTCACAAAACAGACACTTGTCTTTAAAGTCATCTCCCAGCACCGGCTGTGCCTCTTGAATCAATGACCCTTTGGGGGAGCAAAAGGAATGTATGTCCAGAGAGTCAGTTCCATTCCATCACTGAGGGGATGGCCTTGGTTCTAGTATGTGATGTGGAAAATAAAAGGGACAGGAAGGCATAGGGCCCTCCAGCTCTGGCATCCTGCGATGCTGGGACGCTGGGTATCTGAGAAACAGCTAGTCCTCAGGTTCTACTAGTTGAATCCAGCTGGGGGGAGGGAAAGAGGGAGGAGCGTGGGAGAGGAGTAACTTTCTTCTGCCCCTTACCAGACAGTTAAAATGGCAAAGTCAAATCAGTCTAAGTTGGCCACGGCAGCCCACCACAGCAGTGCCCTGGAAGCCAGGTCTTTATCCTGACCACTGCTCTCCCCTCCTTGGAAACACCCACAAATCATCAGCACTGCACCCATTCCCTTTGACCAGCATCTCAACCTTTCTGTTCATTATCACCCTCCTAATGAGCCTTGTTAGACATTCTTTTCCCAACTGCCCCTCCAACAAAATTTTAATTCCACATATACATTGTGTGTATACCTGTTTATGTACCACATTCATATCTGTGCTTTAGACATGGTGTAAGATGGTTTTTTGACCCACCACCGCCCCCTCAAAAGCAATTTTAACCCCTGTGGTGTAAGCACATAGGGTAGCACGTCCCCAGAGGAAGAAAACCAGGCATGGCTGTTTTTTTTGACATAAGAGAACCCATCTTTGGCCTAAGCCATTTTGTGATCTAAGCCTGGCTGTAATGCTTGTCCTTGAACAGGTCTCAGTAATTAATTACCTTAAGGAAACAATGAAGGAACAAATGACTGTTATCAGGCAAGAGAAGTAACAAGAGCAAAGATAATACATCACTTGTAAAGACCCCCAGTTCTGTTTCAGCAGTAAAGACTAGCCTGAAGCACTCAACCACCAGATCAACTGGCACCTAAGGGATGATAATGTTGACCTTTTCTGACCCTTGTGACTTCAATCAACTAAAGCTTGGACTGTGTGGACCACCCAAACCCCTTCGTGAATATGCATGTACCCTTAGCTTAAAACTTCCCCAGTTTTCAGGGAGACACTGCTTTGGGAAAGATCCCTGGTGTTCTCCTTACTTGCTGCAAGTAATAGATCCTTCCTCCTCCCATTCTCTGGCTTGGTTGCATCTTTTGGCTCAACACCCACGAAGAGGTGAACCCAGTTTTGGGGTAACATTGGGAGCAATAGCGCATGCCTTTGAACAATGTTCTTTGATGTTTTTATTTTTAACTCATGCTCTAGAGCCAAAATTGCCACACGTTACTTTCTGTAGTTGACATCAGAAAGGTATGGGATTATTTCCACTTTCAAAATGCAGGAAATGACAACATTGAATGGTTTTAAAACTACACAAGCCCTCCTGAAGATTCTGCTATGACCTTACTCTCAAGCTGAGAAAAACTGCCTGAAAAGTACTGCCTTTGAGTCAGTTTTTTTAACCTAACATATTTGAAGTGTGTGCTGGGTATGTCAGTCAAGTTGGCTGCTGTAATTTTCTCAGTGGCTTCAACTGTGCACTTGAAGGCACTCCAAGGTGGGCACACACCCACTCCCCACCTCGTTCACCCTGTAGGGGAGCAGAATTTGCCCCCCTATGTCTCTTTGGCATATTCATTCTTTTAAGCTGGTTATTTTCTAAGAAACAGCAGACATGGGAGAAACGCTGAAAACCAAGTAGAAGTTACCCTTTTGTAAGAAACATTTACACGCATAAGGAAAATCTCCATTTGTAAGGGTGTCTCCTTGACTGTACCAAGAAGTGGAGGATGACCAAATCTCTAGAAACTTAATCAATGGAGAAGGCAAAGGCTTACATCTGCATGAAAAGCTCACCCTTGTTTACCATGCTTTTCCTGGTCACCTCCCATAACTGACTCCCCACTGTCCACACCCTCTTTTGTCTTTAGCCAAAGATGGTATTCAAGGTGAAAGCCTTCTCTCCCATGTATTCATGTTGTTCAACTTTTGTGTGATTTTCTCCTGTTAATCTGTCTCATGTCCATTTAATCCTTAGACCAGCCAGAAGAACCTAGAAGGGTAGAGGAAAATGTCTTCCTCCCCAGCAACCCATAGAGCGGGCAGGGCGCTGTCCATAGGCTGAGGAGTTGCATCTCAGATAGGCAAGTCCTGGTGATGTAAGAATCTAGAACAAGGCCAGCCAGGGTGACCCAAAGTGGGCCAGGCATAAATGAGCTAGGCAGTAGATAGTGACTTGAGGGCAAGGTCGGGGGAGGTCATATATTTAAATTTGCTTGAACATGAGCTAAAAAAAAAAATCTCTGAAAGGACACAGAAGAAACTGAGGCAGGAGATAGGTGGGCTCCAGGCTAGGCATTTACAACTGGCCTCCTGTTCACACTTCCTGGGGTGAGAAGAAGATGAGCTCCAGGCCAGACAATCATTACCAGCCCCCGGTTTACATTTCCTGGGGCAAGAGACAAACGGGCTCCAGGACTACATATTTATGACCGGACTCCTGTCTATATTTTGAGATCTGCACCTCGATATAAGAAACAGGAACAGGGTAGATAACCGGACACTGGACACTTTTATGGCAGAGACAGAGAGGGGCTAAACCCTGTTAAAAGATTGAGAGGTCATACATTTCCCATCCTTGGGGCAAGGGAGACACTACGCATGCACAAAAGCCTTCACAGGGTCAAAAAGGCAGGAGATGCCAGACCATAGTAAGTCCTGCTACCTCCCTCCCAGAGGCCTTTGCGATGAAAGCCATCTTGATTGAGGGGTGCACGTACACCCAGGGGAAGGTCCAGAGACAAATTAGCCATGGGGTCAAAACAATACGATTGGCCAAGAAGAAGACAAAGACCCGGAAGACTGCCCCCTCATAAAGGGTTTAAACTTCCCAAAGGCCCGACTCTCATCGACTCTCTCACTGAGTTCGCCTGTGCTTCCTTCCGCATGTACTCTGCTTTTCCAGTAAACTTTTCACTTTTCTCTTTACCTTCTGCCTCCGCACCTGAATTCTTTCTTGACAAGGCAGGCAAGAACTAGGGACCCAGGCCCTAGCTGCTGGCCCCTGTGATCCAGTGGTTAGGACTCCCGGTCCCGGAACTAAGATCTTGCTTCCAGCTACTGCTCGCTGCCGCTTACTGACGCCTGTGATCAAAATCAAAACTAGTATCAGTGGTCACATGTTAGTATGAAACCGAGTCCCCCTAAAACTGAATTCCCCTGCCGAGTTTATGATTAACCTCTCTATTAAAACCTTTTTCCCCTTTCTCATCCCCTCTGACCTCAATCCTGTGCTAACTGAACAATGATCAACCAGAGTCAGAGGACTAAAAGTGCTCTTGTCCATAACATCCTTAACAAACTCAGGCTGTTTCTCCAGGGCAGGATGAGCTAACAGACTGCCCCCCTCCCCAGGTCATGGACAACCTGGCCAAAGACTCATAAACCTTAGGCATCCTGACTCTTGAAACTGCGATTAACAAATGTCACAAGACAATGATTAGCCCCACCTTCTTTGTCCTTCCCCTTTAAAAACCCCGTAACTCGAAGACCAAATTGGAGGGGATCTGAGGCTCACCTCCCACTCCCTTTCTTGGCACCCTGCAATAAACCCTTACTTTGCTGCAAATACTCGCTGTCAGAGTTTGGCTTTCTGAGCAGCGAGCACTCAACCCCTTGCTCGGTTTCAAGGAAAGGACTGGGCAGATGAGGGACAGAGGTGTGAAAGCCACTTCTCACTTCATATTTTATTGTACATTTTTGGTTTTTCAACCCTGTAAATGTGTGTCCCATCAAAAAGCATAAAAGAAAATTTTAAATAAAAAGAAAACATTTGTGGGCTTCCCTGGTGGCGCAGTGGTTGAGGGTCTGACTGCCAGTGCGGGGGACACAGGTTCGAGCCCTGGTCTGGGAGGGTCCCACATGCCGCGGGGCGACTGGGCCCATGAGCCACAACTGCTGAGCCTGCGCGTCTGGAGCCTGTGCTCCGCGACAGGAGAGGCCGCAGCGGTGCGAGGCCCACGCACCGCAATGAGGAGTGGCTCCAGCTCACCGTAACTAGAGAAAGCCCCGACACAGAAACGAAGACCCAACACAGCCAAAATAAATAAATAAATAAATAAAATTGTAAAAAAAGAAAACATTTGTAAAATACCATATTGTTGCTTTTCATAATGAGCCTCTTTTCATCCTCTTTCTTATTTGGAATAGTCAGAACATACAACCGTCTAAATTTTGGGAAGTGCATATTGGAACCTATTTCAAACACTCAGAAATTTAACCAGAAAAAAAGAAAAATGAGTTCTAACCCTTCCATCAAGAAACAAAGGAGATTTTTATACACCATCAGGGAATATTTAAACACAATCTGTATCATTCTAATTCATACAAGAGCATTCTCATAGCATCAAAAGCCTTAAACATTTCTAATGACTAGTTATATTCCACTGTAGGGATACCGCTTAATGGTCTCAACTATTTCCCCACTGTGGGGCATTTAAATTACTATCATTTCTGATTCTTCTAACTAATGTTATAGTGAATACCTGTTCACTTCTTTGTCAACATATCAGATTCCTTAGGAGAATTTCGGAGAAGTAAATGTCTAAGTCAGAGGGTATGAATATTTTTATGCTTTGTGAAAGAGACCACCTAGTTGACTTCCAAAAGGTTGTATTGATTCATATTGCTACAAACAGGCAGGAGAGCATCAGCTTCACTCCCCAGACAGCATTCATCAGTCTCATTTTAACTACTTCATTAATCGCAACAGTACATATCTTTTATTATCTCTGGTTTTTATGGGAATCCCCCACTACAGATGGTACCCAAATTAGAATGCTTCAACTTTCCATTTCTCAGCTTTAAGATGGTACAAAAGCAATGTGCATTCGGTAGAAACTGTACTTCAATTTTTGAATTTTGATCTTCTCCTGAGCTTGAGATATGCAATATAATCCTCTCGTGATGCTGGGCGGTGGCAGCCACAGCTCCCCGTCAGCCGTGCAATCACGAGGGGGAACAACTGATACATGTACAACCATTCTGCACCCAGACAACCATTCTGTTTTTCACTTTCAGCACAGTATTCAATAAATTATGAAACAGAGCAGGACCCTGCGAGGCCCTCCTGGGTACAAGCCCCTCCTTGTCTCCTGTTGCTTGTTTGTAGAAAAAGCTTTTGTCGCCTAGACCTTCCCCGGGTTCCAAAGAGCAGACCCAGTTAATGATTAGAGAAGTGGAAAATGTAGAAACAAAGGAAAGCAATCAAACAAGAAAAGTACTACTAGCTTAAACAACAGAGTCACAGGACTCCTAGTTCCTCCTGAAGGGATATAGACAACGATCTGACACATATCTTTGAGTTGTTCTGCAGAAACTAAGCGGAAGACGTTGACTTCACAGGGTCTGCACACAGACCCCAGACTGGTTGGAACCAGAAGACTGATGATTGAGATTCCTGAAACACCACCCTGTTACCTCACCACCAACCAATCAGAAAGAACGTCCATGAGCTGATCAGGCACCCTACGACCCTCTCCCATAATGTTGCCTTTAAAAACCCTTGCCTAAAAGCCATTGGGGAGTTTGGGTCTTTTGAGCACTAGCTGCACGTTCTCCTTATTTGGCACCCTGCAATAAACGCTGTCCCGTCCTTCACCACAACCCGGTGTCAGCAGACTGGCTTTGCTGTGCATCGGGCATGTGGACCCAAGTTTGGTTCAGTAACAATTTCATGAGATTTGTAACACTTTATTATGAAATAGGCTTTGTGTGAGATGGTTCTTCCCAACTGTGGGCTAATGTAAGTGTTCTGAGCACATTTAAGGTAGGCTAGGCTAAAATATGATGTTCAGTAGGTTAGGTGTATTAAATGCATTGACTTCCAATATTCAGGACACAACCCCATCATAAGTCAGGGATGATCTTTATTCTCCCACTGAGTTTATGGTTGGGTACTGTTTTGTAAAAGATATTCTTTCTCTTGTTTGAAGGACCCTGTCAAGTTTGTTATGAGATTGTGAGCACCAGGGTGTAGATACTGTACGCTGCCTATTGAGTGTCTATG
Source organism: Pseudorca crassidens (assembly GCF_039906515.1). Classification (NCBI taxonomy): domain Eukaryota; kingdom Metazoa; phylum Chordata; class Mammalia; order Artiodactyla; family Delphinidae; genus Pseudorca; species Pseudorca crassidens. The sequence goes on along the minus strand of NC_090317.1, from coordinate 120,298,213 downwards.
GTGATACGGGGGTTCACTCTTTTGTTTGAACAGTATGATGTGTTAATCAATTTAATTCCCGGGATAAACACACTATCCATTCATGACTGATTATCCCTTAACACTATTAAATTAGACATTCTAAAATTTTATTTAAGGTTTTTACATCTTTATTAATAACCAATATTAGTCTATAGCTTGGAGTTTTATTTTTTGTTGTATGTGCTTTCTTGAGTTCTAATGTTTAGGTCATGCTAGCTTCCCATTTTCGCCTATGGTTTCGATCTCAATCAGCCTCTCACAAAGTAAATATACACAATCTCTTTCAATTCCAACATACGTAAAGCACCTACTACAGGCAAGGTATTATACAAGATGCCATAAGAGATACAAATTGTCAGACCTCTGAGATCCTAAGTCAGTGATTCTGAGATCAGGCGAGGGAAAGGCTTAATCTAAGAAGTAGTATTTCAACTGGGATTTGTAGGAGCAACGCTGAAGACAACGTGCAGAAAAGGGGCAGCACTGGGCATTGAAAAAGAGAGGAAACACAACAAATAAACATCATGTGGTTAAGAAGGAAGACATTTTCCTCTACCCTTATAAGGTCTTCTGGATGGTCTAAGAGTTCAATTGACATGAGACAGATTAACAAGAGAAAATCAAAGTTTAATAACACGTATACATGGGAGAGACCCAGGAAAACTGAGTAACTCACCAAAATGGCCAAAACCCTAACCTTAAATACCAACTTCAGCCACAGACAAGAGGATGTTGAAGGTGGGTAGAGTCAGTTATGGGAGGTGACTAGGAAAAGCACAGTCAACAAGGGCAAGACTGTGATGCAGATTTGTGCACTGCCTGAAGTCTTTTCTCCCCTCTCATCCCTCCGTCTCCCACGGCAGCTGAATCCTCCTAAAGTACCCATTTCTACTGAAAAGTCTTCACTAACGAGTACAGTATTTATCAATTACATAATATGTCAAGGTTGGCAGGTATTATCTTACTCATTCCCTGATTCTTCAGGATGAATTTTGACACTGACACTCAAGAACCTCCACAAATTCACACCAATCCCTTTTATTTCCTTCCACTTCTGTACAGGAGAGATGTGCTTTGGCCACGCTATTTTATGACAAAATCTTGGACATTCCAGCCTAGCATAAGCTTCCCCTGCCTTCAGTGAACTCTCCAAGAGTGTCACAATCTTCCCTTCTTACTGTAATCCACAGTATTTCCCCCCTCTCACCACCCCTGACCCTGAATTCTTAAGTATCCAAGGTCTACCTGTGCTGTGCAATACCTGGGCCACTACACTAGGTGGCTATTGACATTAAAATCAATTAAAATTAAATAAAATTTACGGACTTCCCTGGTGGCAGAGTGGTTAAGAATTCACCTGCCAATGCAGGGGACATGGGTTCGAGCCCTGGGCCAGGAAGATCACACATGCCGCCGAGTCACTAAGCCTGTGCACCACAACCACGGAGCCTGCGCTCTAGAGACCACGAGCCACAACTAACGAGCCCGCGTGCCACAAGTGCTGAAGCCCGCGTGCCTAGAGCCGGAGCTCTGCAACAAGAGAAGCCACCACAATGAGAAGCCAGCGCACCACAACAAAGAGTAGCCCCTGCTCGCCTCAACTAGAGAAAGCCCGTGCACAGCAGCGAGGACCCCACACAGCCCAAAATAAACTAATTAAATAAATTTTTTTTTAATTAAATTAAATTTAAAATTCAGTTCCTTCACAGAAGAGAAGACACAGAGACATAGGAAGAGGAGGAAGCAATGTGACCAGGGTGATAGAGATAAGAGTGAAGTAGGCCCTGAACCAAGATGGCGAAGCAGAAGGACACGCTCTCACTCCCTCATGCGAGAACACCAGAATCACAACTAACTGCTGAACAATCATCGACAGGAAGACACTGGAACTCACCAAAAAAGACCCCACATCCAAAGACAAATGAGAAGCCACAGTGAGACGGTAGGAGGAGCACAATCACAATAACATCAAACCCCATAACTTCTGGGTGGGTGACTCACAGACTGGAGAACACTTACACCACAGAAGTCCACCCACTGGAGTGAAGGTTCTGACCCCACGTCAGGCTTCCTAACCTGGGGGTCCGGCAATGGGAGGAGAAATTCCTAGAGAATCAGACTTTGAAGGCTAGCGGGATTTGATTGCAGGACTTTGACAGGACTGGGGGAAACAGAGACTCCACTCTTGGAGGGCACACACAAAGTAGTGTGCACATCAGGACCCAGGGGAAGGAGCAGTGACTGCATAGGAGACTGAACCAGACCTACCTGCTAGTGTTGGAGGGTCTCCTGCAGAGGCAGGGGGTGGCTGTGGCTCACCGTGAGGACAAGAACACTGGCAGCAGAAGTTCTGGGAAGTACTCCTTGGTGTGAGCCCTCCCAGACTCCGCCATTAGCCCCACCAAAGAGCCTGGTAGGCTCCAGTGTTGGGTCGCCTCAGGCCAAACAACCAACAGGGAGGGAACCGAGCCCCACCCATCAGCAGTCAAGCAGATTAAAGTTTTACTGAGCTCTGCCCACCAGAGCAACACCCAGCTCTACCCACCACCAGTCGCTCCCATCAGGGAACCTGCACAAGCCTCTTAGATAGCCTCACCCACCAGAGGGCACACAGCAGAAGCAAGGAGAACTACAATCCTGCAGCCTGTGAAACAAAAACCACATTCACAGAAAGACAGAAAAGGTGACAAGGCAGAGGGCTATATACCAGATGAAGGAACAAGATAAAACCCCAGAAAAACAACTAAATGAAGTACAGACAGGCAACCTTCCAGAAAAAGAATTCAGAATAATGATAGTGAAGATGATCCAGGACCTTGGAAAAAGAATGGAGGCAAAGATCGAGAAGATGCAAGAAATGTTTAACAAAGACCTAGAAGAATTAAGGAACAAACAAACAGAGATGAACAATACAATAACTGAAATGAAAACTACACTAGAAGGAATCAATAGCAGAATAACTGAGGCAGAAGAATGGATAAGTGACCTGGAAGACAGAATGGTGGAATTCACTGCCGCAGAACAGAATAAAGAAAAAAGAATGAAAAGAAATGAAGACAGCCTAAGAGACATCTGGGACAACATTAAACGCAACAACATTCACATTACAGGGGTCCCAGAAGGAGGAGAGAGAGAGAAAGGACCCGAGAAAATGTTTGAAGACATTATAGTCAAAAACTTCCCTAACATGGGAAAGGAAACAGCCACTCAAGTCCAGGAAACGCAGAGAGTCCCACACAGGATAAACCCAAGGAGAAACATGCCGAGACACATAATAATCAAATTGGCAAAAATTAAAGACAAAAATTATTGAAAGCAGCAAAGGAAAAACGACAAATAACATACAAGGGAACTTCCATAAGTTTAACAGCTGATTTCTCAGCAGAAACTCTACAAGCCAGAAGGGATTGAAATGATATACTTAAAGTGATGAAAGGAAAGAACCTACAACTAAGAATACTCTACCCGGCATGATCTCATTCAGATTCCATGGAGAAATCAAAAGCTTTAGAGACAAGCAAAAGCTAAGAGAATTCAGCACCACCAAACCAGCTCTACAACAAATGCTAAATGAACTTCTCTAAGTGGGAAACACAAGAGAAGAAAAGGAACTCCAAAAACAAACCCAAAACAATTAAGAAAATGTTCAAAGGAACATGCACATCGATAATTACCTTAAACACAAATGGATTAAAGGCTCCAACCAAAAGTCACAGGCTTGCTGAATGGATACAAAAACAAGACCCATCTATATGCTGTCTACAAGAGACCCACTTCAGACCTAGGGACACATACAGACTGAAAGCGAGGGGATGGAAAAAGATATTCCATGCAAATGGAAATCAAAAGAAAGCTGGAGGGCTTCCCTGGTGGCACAGCGGTTGGGAGTCCGCCTGCCGATGCAGGGGACGTGGGTTTGTGTCCCGGTGCAAGAAGATCCCACATGCTGCGGAGTGGCTGGGCCCGTGAGCCATGGCCATTGAGCCTGCACATCCGGAGCCTGTGCTCTGCAACGGGAGAGGCCACCACAATGAGAGGCCCGCGTACCGCAAAAAAAAAAAGAAAGCTGGAGTAGCAATACTCATATCAGATAAAATAGACTTTAGGGTCTTCCCTGGTGGCGCAGTGGTTGAGAGTCCACCTGCCGATGCAGGGGACACGGGTTCGTGCCCTGGTCCAGGAAGATCCCACATGCTGCAGAGCGGCTGGGCCCGTGGGCCATGGCCGCTGAGCCTGCACATCCGGAGCCTGTGCTCCGCAACGGGAGGGGCCATGGCAGTGATAGGCACGTGTACCACAAAAAAAAAAAAAAAAAAAGGACTTTAAAATAAAGAATGTTACAAGAGACAAGGAAGGACACTACATAGTGATCAAGGGCTCAATCCAAGAAGAAGATATGACAATTATAAATATATATGCCCAACATAGGAGCACCTCAATACATAAGGTAACTGCTAAAAGCTATAAAAGAGGAAATCGACAGTAACACAATAATAGTGGGGGACTTTAACACCTCACTTACACCAATGGACAGATCATCCTAAATGAAAATTAATAAGGAAACACAAGCTTTAAATGACACAATAGACCAGATAGGTTTAATTGATATTTATAGGACATTCCATCCAAAAACACCAGATTACACTTTCTTCTCAAGTGTGCACGGAACATTCTCCAGGATAGATCCCATCCTGGGTCACAAATCAAGCCTCAGGAAATTTAAGAAAACTGAAATCATATCAAGCATCTTTTCTGACCACAACGCTATGAGATTAGAAATGAATTACAGGGAAAAAAATGTAAAAAACACAAACACATGGACACTAAACAATACATTACTAATTAACCAAGATATCACTGAAGAAATCAAAGAGGAAATCAAAATATACCTAGGGACAAATGACAATGAAAACACAGTGATCCAAAACCTATGGGATGCAGCAAAAGCAGTTCTAAGAGGGAATTTTATAGCTATACAAGTCTACCTCAAGAAACAAGAAAAATTTCAAATAAACAATCTAATTTTACACCTAAGGGAACTAGAGAAAGAAGAACAAACAAAACCCAAAGTTAGCAGAAGGACAGAAATCATAGAGATCAGAGCAGAAATAAATGAAATACAAACAAAGAAAACAATAGCAAAGATCAATAAAACTAAAAGCTGGTTGTTTGAGAAGATAAACAACAGTGAGAAACCATTAGCCAGACTCATCAAGAAAAAGAGAGAGGACTCAAGTCAATAGAATTAAAAATGAAAACAGAGGGCTTCCCTGGTGGCACAGTGGTTGAGAGTCTGCCTGCCGATGCAGGGGACACAGGTTCGTGCCCCGGTCCGGGAAGATCCCACATGCGGCAGAGCGGCTGGGCCCGTGAGCCATGGCCACTGGGCCTGCGCGCCCACAGCCTGTGCTCCGCAACAGGAGAGGCCACAACAGTGAGAGGCCCACATACCGCAAAAAAAAAAAGAAAAAAGAGAAGTTACAACAGACACTGCAGAGATACTAAGCATCCTAAGAGACTACTACAAGCAACTCTATGCCAATAAAATGGACAACCTGGAAGAAATGGACAAATTCTTAGAAAGGTATAACCTTCCAAGACTGAACCAGGAATAGAAAATAGGAACAGGCCAATCACAAGTAATGAAATTGAAACTGTGATTAAAAATCTACCAAACAAAAGTCCAGGACCAGATGGCTTCACAGGTGAATTCTATCAAACATTTAGAGAAGAGCTTACACCCATCCTTCTCAAACTCTTCCAAAAAATTGCAGAGGAAGGAACACTCCCAAACTCATTCTATGAGGCCACCATCACCCTGATACCAAAACCAGACAGATATACTACAAAAAAAGAAAATTACAGACCACTATCACTGATGAATATGGATGCTAAAATCCTCAACAAAATACTACCAAACAGAATCCAACAACACATTAAAAGGATCATACACCATGATCAAGTGGGATTTATCCCAGGGATGCAAGGATTTTTCAACAGACTCAAATCAATCAATGTGATATACCATATTAGCAAATTAAAGAATAAAAACCATATGATCATCTCAATAGATGCAGAAAAAGCTTGTGACAAAATTCAACACCCATTTATGATAAAAATGCTCCAGAAAGTGGGCATAGAGGGAACCTACCTCAACATAATAAAGGCCATATACGACAAACCCACAGCAAACATCATTCTCAATGGTGAAAAACTGGAAGCATTTCCTCTAAGATCAGGAACAAGACAAGGATGTCCACTCTCACCACTATTATTCAACATAGTTTTGGAAGTTTTAGCCAGAGCAATCAGAAAAGAAAAAGAAATAAAAGGAATACAAATTGGAAAAGAAGAAATAAAACTGTCACTGTTTGCAGATGACATGATACTATACATAGAGAATCCTAAAGATGCTACCAGAAAACTACTAGAGCTAATCAATGAATTTGGTAAAGTTGAAGGACACAAAATTAATGCACAGAAATCTCTTGCATTCCTATACACTAATGATGAAAAATCTGAAAGAGAAATTAAGGAAACACTCCCATTTACCATTGCAACAAAAAGAATAAAATACCTAGGAATAAACCTACCTAGGGAGACAAAAGACCTGTACGCAGAAAACTATAACACACTGATGAAAGAAATTAAAGCTGATACCAACAGATGGAGAGATATACCATGTTCTTGGATTGGAAGAATCAATATTGTGAAAATGACTATACTACCCAAAGCAATCTACAGATTCAATGCAATCTCTATCAAATTACCAATGGCATTTTTTACAGAACTAGAACAAAAAAATCTTAAAATTTGTATGGAAACACAAAAGACCCCGAATAGCCAAAGCAGTCTTGAGGGAAAAAGGCGGAGCTGGAGGAATCAGACTCCCTGACTTCAGACTATACTACAAAGCTACAGTAATCAAGACAATATGGTACTGGCACAAAAACAGAAACATAGATCAATGGAACAAGATAGGAAGCCCAGGGATAAACCCACGCACCTATGGTCAACTAATCTATGACAAGGAGGCAAGGATATACAATGGAGAAAAGACAGTCTCTTCAATAAGTGGTGCTGGGAAAACTGGACAGCTACATGTAAAAGAATGAAATTAGAGGGCTTCCCTGGTGGCGCAGTGGTTGAGAGTCAGCCTGCCGATGCAGGGGACACGGGTTCATGCCCTGGTCTGGGAAGATCCCACATGCCGCGGAGCGGCTGGGCTCCTGAGCCATGGCCGCTGGGCCTGTGCATCCGGAGCCTGTGCTCCACAACAGGAGAGGCCACAACAGTGAGAGGCCCGCGTACCACAAAAAAAAAAAAAAGAAGAATGAAATTAGAACACTCCCTAATACCATACACAAAAATAAACTCAAAATGGATTAGAAACCTAAATGTAAGACCGGACACTATAAAACTCTTAGAGGAAAACATAGGAAGAACACTCTTTGACATAAATCCCAGAAAAATCTTTTTTGATCCACCTCCTAGAGTAATGGAAATAAAAACAAAAATAAACTAATGTGACCTAATGAAACTTCAAAGCTTTTGCACAGCAAAGGAAACCATAAACAAGACAAAAAGACAACCCTCAGAATGGGAGAAAATATTTGCAAATGAATCAATGGACAAAGGATTAATCTCCAAAATATATAAACAGCTCATGCAGCTCAATATTAAAAAAACAAACAACCCAATCCAAAAATGGGCAGAAGACCTAAATAGACATTTCTCCGAAGAAGACATACAGATGGCCAAGAAGCACATGAAAAGCTGCTCAACATCACTAATCATTAGAGAAACGCAAATCAAAACTACAATGAGGTATCACCTCACACCAGTTAGAAGGGGCATCATCAGAAAATCTACAAACAACAAATGCTGGAGAGGGTGTGGAGAAAAGGGAACCCTCTTGCACTGTTGGTGGGAATGTAGACTGATACAGTCACAATGGAGAACAGTATGGAGGTTCCTTAAAAAAACAAAAAATAGAATTACCATATGATCCAGCAATCCCACTACTGGGCATATACCCAGAGAAAACCATAATTCAAAAAGACACATGCACCCCAATGTTCATTGCAGCACTATTTACAGTAGCCAGGTCACGGAAGCAACGTAAATGCCCATCGACAGACGAATGGATAAGGAAGATGTGGTACATATATACAATGGAATATTACTCAGCCATTAAAAAGGAACGAAATTGGGTCATTTGTTGAGATGTGGATGCACCTAGCGACTGTCATACAGAGTGAAGTCAGAAAGAGAAAAACAAATATCGTATATTAACGCATATGTGGAACCTAGAAAAATGGTACAGATGAACCGGTTTGCAGGGCACAAATTGAGAGACAGATGTAGAGAACAAACTTATGGACACCAAGGGGGGAAAGCGGCAGGGGGGTGGGGATGGTGGTGTGATGAATTGGGCGATTGGGATTGACATGTATACACTGATGTGTATAAAATTGATGACTAATAAGAACCTGCTGTATAAAAAAATAAATAAAATAAAATTCCAAAAACGAAGAGTGATGTAGCCAAGGAAGCTAAGGGTTTCTGGGAGCAACCAGAAGCTGGGAGAGACAGGGAGTGATCCAAAAATAAATAAATAAATAACATAAAAATAAAAAAATAAAATTCAGTTCCTTGGCCACCCTAGCTAAATTTCAAGTGGTCCACAGCCCCATGTGGCTTGTGGCTGCCATAAAGGATGGCACAGATCCAGAACATTCTCTCATGGCAGAAGTCCTGGTTGTCAGAGCTGGTAGCATTACTGAGGGCGTACTCACATACTGCCACACATTTGGTTGTACGTCTCAGGCGTCTGTGTCTTGTGTCTCCAACTAAACTGCATGCAAGCAGGGTTGTGGCAGCTGCTCATCTGTTATACGCTACAGTTAGGACTGCACTTAAGTGGACGAGTGCCAAATGCACAGTGAGTTTTTTCTTAATAATCTCTTTCCACTAGAATCCAGCTATTTCTACTGCAAAAAAAAAAAAGAAAATCTTTGAAGTTGTTGAAATACCTATTCCTAAGGCATTTCTCATTGAGCTAAATGTATAAAAGCTTTCAAATACATTAGCTTTGAAGTACTCATTTAGTCATTCAGTTATTGTTAAAATTATGGGCTACCCTTATTGATTCACTAATGGGGGCTTACTCCCAGCTGTGCTGACTCCTTTTAAAAAGTAGACTCCAGTAACAGCCTGATATCAGCTCTGAACCTATGGTCCCCACAGAGACAGGATTAAGTGACTATTAGGCTCCCAGACTGGTCCATAGAAAGCTATTTTACACACGGTACAGCTGTCTTCCTCACCACTGCTTTTATGAGAAAAAAGTTCTTTAGCCCAAACTAAGCTCCAAATGACTTCTTTAAGATCATTTTGTTAGTTGGGAGATGCTTACTACAATGTTCTAAATTAAAACAGTCTTCAAATTTATAAAAGTTGCCTGGAAGGTTACTGTAAGTGGCTGTCTGGGTTTTTTAACCCTCTTAATTTGCTTTCCATATGAAATTGTTGAAAAATAAATGAAAGTAGAAAATATTTAATTTAACAGGGCTTCAACTAAAGGTAGGAAAATGTTATGCATTAATTATACTTAGTATATAACACAAATTACCCTTCACCTGAATGCATTTTTAATTATATGTGACTATCACAAATCCACTGTCAGATGTAAAATTAATTTTGACTTTGAAAATTCTTGGATCAAAAAGGGGTAGGGGCTTCCCTGGTGGCGCAGTGGTTGAGAGTCTGCCTGCCGACGCAGGGGACACGGGTTCGTGCCCCAGTCCGGGAAGATCCCACATACTGCGGAGCAGCTGGGCCCGTGAGCCATGGCCACTGAGCCTGCGCGTCCGGAGCCCGTGCTCCGCAACAGGAGAGGCCACAGCAGTGAGAGGTCCGTGTACCGCAAAAAAAAAAAAAGGGGGGGCGGTAAAAGAAGTCACATCTATGATAAATAACCAAAACTGAAATATCAAATGCCACAATCTCAAATCTCCGTTTGCATCTGCTTAAAATGCTTCACATTTCTCACTCTTCCTTACCAATAGCACCATCCAAGTGTACATATGTGAAAGGAAAAATCCAAATGGACTCAGTATTGCTAAGAGAACTCTCTAAAATGGAGCCAGGAGGCCACTAAGGAAGTATGACTTAGGCACGTGTCAACCTGGATGGAATCTGACCTTTTGACTCAATGAAGTCATCAGAACTGATATCAAGCAGGACCCTGTGAGGCTCCTGAGCACAAAAGCCCTTCCATGTCCCCCATTTCTTGATTACAGGCAATAGGCTTCATTCAGGCCCCCTGACCTTCCCTGAGTTCCAGCAGGTCGGTGTTAATTAGGGAAGGGAGGGGATGCGGAGACAAGGGAGGAACAGTCAAGAGAAACAACAGTGCCGCCTTGGGGCAGGGTCCTGGTTCCCCTCAAGGGACACACATAACAATATCTTTGAGCTGTTCAGCAGATACTGAAGCCCCCACCAGGTGGAAGAAGTTAACTGCATGCTGCCTACAAGCAGGTAGACCCCAGACCAGTTGGAACCAGAAGGTTCCAACTTCACCACCAACCAATCAGAAGAACGTCCACGAGCTGATCACGCCCTCTTTGAACCATTACTGTAAAACTCCTCACTACCCCCTCCCGGTCGGGACACAGTTTCGAGGGCATTAGTCCACTGCTTTGCCTGGCAAAGCAATAAAGCTATTCTTTTCTACTTCACCTAAAACTCTGTCTCTGAAATTTAATTTGGTTTCGGGGTACAGAGGCCAGATTCGGCTTCAGAACACTGGCCAGAAACTCAAGATACTTACTGGACCCCTACCCTAAAACAACTCATGATTCCTCAGGGCAAGTATTCTCTGATTCGCATCACAGTCCATCACAATTCCTACCAGGCAACTTTTAACAACCTCTTGGCTTTCTGTCTTTATAAGTCCTGACTCTCTCTTCCTCAGAACACTCTTTTAGGGTTACCCAGATTTTTTTTGGCCATGCAGCGGGGCTTGTGGGATCTTAGTTCCCCGACCAGGGATCAAACCCGGGCTCCCCCGCCCGGCAGTGGAAGCGGAGTTCTAACCACTGGCAGGGAATTCCCCCAAATTGCAATTCTTAAGATTCCAAATAAACTCTTTTCCTATTTGCAGCCTCCTGTATTATTTTTTTAGTTGACACCAGTCTGTGTAGATGTGTTTGAATGTGGAACATGGATTCTGTTTTCAGATTCTGTTTCCATATCTAATGTAAATTCATATTTTTAAGTTACTCTTTTCAGTAAACAGAAAAGAAATGCTAAAAATTATGCATATCCACATACCTAAACATCAGATTGAGATCATTCTTCCTATATATATCTCAAAAGCCAAAAACATTCTAAATATAAACTCTACAATGCCATGAGCTATCCTCCACATGAACTGGAGAGATCTGAAGCCAAATTCAATGTCAAGGGTGTCAGCAGCTGCCATGTGATTGATACAGAGTCAGAATACAAGTCAGCTACAGCGGCGTTCCTGGTACACATCATCTAGAAGGTGGGTGAAGCTGCTTTAAAGCAGGCCAGAAAGTCAGACTTGCTGTAGAACCTAAATATTCTGCAAAGTTCCAGAGCCTTCTATTGCACCTTGTGGATCAAGCAGAGAAATGGCACAATAAAATTTTACTCACTCTCTCCTGGTACTTCCAGACTCAGAAAGACTCTACCTTCACTCTTAGGAAAAAAACTATTTCTGCTTTTACGTGCACAAGAGACGCCCCCTCTTAGATATCTGTGCTGTATGCCAGTATCTCTACTGATTTAATAAGCAACCATAAGACTAATCATGCATGCCAAAGGAGGGTCACGATGGCCCACGAAGGGGAGCAGAATTTGCCCCCCACACACAAAATATACCTCTTTGCCATAAAGATTATCCTGGGCTGATTATTTTTAAGAAACAGGAGATATAGGAGAAGCTCTAAAACAGAACAGAAGTTACCCTTTTGTTAGAGACATTTGCATTTATAAGGGAAACCTCCATTTGTAAGGGTGTCTCCCTCTCTGTACCAGGAAGAGAAGGGTGACTCTAAATCTCTAGCAACTCTTCTCAATGGAGAAGGCGGGGACTTAAATCCGCATAACAAACTCACCCTTGTTTACTGTGCTTTGCCTTGAAAACCTCCCATAAATACCTCCACCCCCAACATCCTCTTTTCTTCTCTGTAGCTGGAGACGGTACTTAAGATGGTGGCTTGGGCCATTTCTGGGAGTTACTCAGAAACTCTGTATACTCCTGGGTATACAGGAGGTATCCATGTTATTAAGCTTCTGTTTGTTTTTCCCTTGTTATTCCTTTATTACAGGGGGCCTCGGCCAAGAATCTAGAAGAGTAGAGGGAAATTATTTTTCTCCCCCACACCCATGAAACAGATTTTAGCTGCAAATATACCCTTCAGGAGGCTCCCGGTTTCCAAAGCTATTTACTTTTTTAGCGAGAAGGGCCAGAATGGCCATTACCCACTGTAAGTCATTGTTATTTGCTCAAGTTCAAGGGATTCCCCAGGCTTCCTGGTGTCTGCTCCCTGGTGATTCTATCACCTTAGTCTTCTCCTTCAATAAGACTTCTCCCCATCCTCATAAATGGTGGCTCTTAAGGCTATTTTTCTCCAACAAACTGAATGCACAACATAAAGATGTTCAGTAGCAATTAGGCTTTATTGTTCTCATCTCACTTATGAGTATAGAAACTATCAAAATGTAAAACGCACAATTCCTCTGACTTCGCAATTCCCCTTCTAGGAATTCATCCCACAGAAGTGTGTATGTGTCGCTACGAGAACATATGCACACATACTAATTTGCAGCAACAATTTAAAGCAGCAAATAATGGACACAACCTAAATATTCATCAATATGAGACTGTTTAAATAAAGAATGATGTGTAGAGCAAGGCAAGCACGTAGAAGATCTCTGTGCACTGATGTGGAGTGATGAGTACAAAAAGCAAGGAGGGGACTTCCCTGGTGGCGCAGTGGTTAAGAATCCACCTGCCAATGCAGGGGACACGGGTTCGAGCTCCGGTCCGGGAAGATCCCCCATGCCGAGGAGCAACTAAGCCCGTGCGCCACAACTACTGAGCCTGCGCTCTAGAGCCCGCAAGCCACAACTACTGAGCCTGCACACCTAGAGCCTGTGCTCCGCAACAAGAGAAGCCACTGCAATGAGAAGCCCGCACACCACAACGAAAAGTAGTCCCTGCTCACCGCAACTAGAGAATGCCCGCACGCAGCAACAAAGACCCAACGTAAAAAATAAATAAATAAAATAAATAAATTTATTTTTTAAAAAAAGCAAGGGGAACGATGTCTCAAGCATGGTAGCATATGTATTTTTTAAGGGAACATATGCCCATATATGTTTGTAGGTAGGCATTTGTACACATACACACATACAATCTTTGGAAGAATAACAAAAGAAATGGATGAAGGTAGTCACCTCTGGGTAAGGGAACTGAGGTGAGGTAGGGGCACATGAGAGGCAGTTTTATACCTTTTCTGTAGGGCTTAACTTTTTTATCCTGTGTATAAATGTCTTAAAAATATGCAAACACACACACAAAGAGTAAAGTATAGTCATCAAGGAATTAACCTTGCCAAAGCTATCTAACAGTGGCACCTACTGGTAAAATCACTTCCTATCCCAAAGTATTCTCTAAAAGAAAACCCAAGGTTCGCCTGGCACAGCCATTTCAGCCATTAGTCAGGACATATGTTTCTGTTAAAGCCTTGTAAGGAACTCTTCACTTGTATTAAGTCTTCTGAGCATAAGACTTAAAAGTGTCATCTGGCTGGGAAATTACAATTCATTATAGTCTGAATTGCAAGCTATAAAAATGAGTGAAGTGGACTTCCCTCGTGATGCAGTGGTTAAGAATCCGCCTGCCAATGCAGGGGACATGGGGTTCGAGCCCTGGTCCAGGAAGATCCCACATGCCACAGTGTAACTAAGCCCGTGCACCCTAACTACTGAGCCTGCGCTCTAGAGCCTGTGAGCCACAACTACTGAGCCCACGGGCCACAACTACTGAAGCCCGCACGCCTAGAGCCCATGCTCTGCAACAAGAGAAGCCACTGCAATGAGAAGCCCGCGCACCGCAACCAAGAGTAGTCCCCGCTCACCGCAACGAGAGGAAGCCCACGTGCAGCAACAAAGACCCAATGCAGCCAAAAATAAATAAATAAATTTATTTTAAAAAAAAATGAGTGAAGAATATCTCTATATCCTTCCACGGAGTGATCTCTACTCCAGCATACAGAGTTAAGTGAAAAAAGCAAGGCAGAAAGAATGGGCAGAGTATGCTGTCATTTATCTAAGAAGGGGAGGGGGTTACAAGCAGACATACAGGTTTACTTATATTTTAAAAATGGAAAGATAACCCATTTAAAAAAATGAATTAATGGTTGCCATAGGGAAGGAAGGGACTATGCTGCAGGGGAGAGAACAGAACTAGATTTCTCTGAACCAGTGCTTCTCAACGGGGGCTATTCCACCTGTGTCCCTAGCGGATGTTCGGCAATGTCTGGAGGTATTTTTAGTGTCACAACTGGGGTTTGGGAGAAGTGTACTACTGACATCTAGTGGGTAGAGGCCAAGGATGCTGCTGAACATCCTACAATGAACATGACAGTCATCCGGCTCCACATGTCAACAGTACAAATTATATATCTAATAAGGAACTCGTATATAGATTATATAAAAAACCCTTACAACTTAATAATAAAATGACAAATAACCCAAATTAAAAGTGGGCAAAGGATCTGAATAGACAGTTCTCCAAAGACGATATACAAGTGGCCAATACGCATACGAGAAGATGTTCGACATCCTCAGACATCAAGGAAATGTGAAGCAAAGCCACAGTGAGCCACAACTTCACACACACTAGAATCGCTACACGGTTGACCCTTGAACAATGCAGGGCTTAGGGGCACTGACCCCCAAGTAGTCAAAAATTCGAATATAACTTTACACTTGGCCCTCTGTATCTGCAGTCCCATACCCGTGAATTCAACCTACATGGATCAGGTAGTACTGTAGTATGATTTATTGAAAACAACAACAACAACAACGTATATGTGGACCCATGCAGTTCAAATCCATGTTGTTCAAGAGTCAACCGTAATCAAAAAGACAAGTGTTGAGGATATGCAGAAATTGGAACCCTCACACACTGCTGGTGGCAATGTAAAATGCTGCAGCCACTTTGGAAAACAGTCTGGCAGTTCCTCAAAAAATTAAACATACAGTCACCATATGACCCACAATTCCACTCCTAGGTATAGACCCAAGTGAAACAAAAACATATGTCCATACAAAAACTTGTACACAAATATTCATAGCAGCATTATTCATAGTAGCCAAAAAGTAGAAACAGCAAATGTCCATCAAAGGATGAATGGATAAGAAACAAAGTACTGATACATGCTACAACATAGACAGACCTTGACGATGTTATGCTAAATGAAAGAAGCCAGTCACAAAAGGCCACATATTGTATGATTCCATTTACAGTTGACCAACACAGGTTTGAACTGAGCAGGTCCACTTAGACATGCCTTTCTTTCCATAGTAAATAGTACTACATGGTCCATGGTTGGTTGAAGCCGTAGATGCGGAACCACATATACAGAGGAACGCATATACGGAGAGGCGACTAGGAGTTAAAGGCAGATTTTTGACTGCGTGGAGGGTCAGCCCCTGACCCTGCATTATTCAAAGGTCAACTGTATATGAAATGGCCAGAATAGGCAAATATAGAGAGACAGAAAACAGATTAATGGTTGCCTAGAGCTAGAAGGATAGACGGCTTGCGGATGTCAGCTAAAGAGTGTGGAATTTCTTTTTGGAATAATCAAAATGGTCCAAAATTGACGGTGGTGATAGTTGCAGAGATCTTTGAATGTGCTAAGTCACTGCATTATACACTTTCGATGGCTCAATTTTATGGTATGTGAATTATATCTCAATAAACGGTTAATAAAAAACCAATCACAATGGTGAGGTGTACACTCTGATAGAGGTGGTACAAGGTTCAGAAGGCAGAGGCCAGGAAACAAAGGAGGTCAGAAGAGCCTTCCCGGGATGAATAGGAAGTTGTCGGTAATGAGGTTTGGTTTATTTCTGTAATTAAATTCTTCATCAGTTTTATTGAGATTCCAGGGGTAAGGAGGTTGCAGGACGCGGACATCTCAGGTGTAGGGAATCTCAGGATACATCTAAAAAACTCATTCAGATAGTCCAACTATAAAACCCCAAGTGCAGGAGAGAGGGGGATGCCATGGGATAAGTTAGCAGAGCAGCAGGTGACAGAGCACGATGGCCTTCACTCCCAGCCAAAATCTTGGACTGAATGTTTTACAGGAAAAGGAATCGGTGAAAGATGAGAAGCAGCAGAAGAACAGACGGGGATGGGTCTAGAGACAGGACAGCCCGTGTGTTTACATCAGCTGTGAGTGACTGTCGTCACAGTCAACTCAACCCATTCCTAAACATTCAGCTTGAAAACTATTGCAAAGAGAAGCCAATCTAGGACTGTGTCTTCCTTCAAGGCACAACCGACAAGATGGACAATTGAGAACAAAGTGGTTTGATATAAACTAATAACAATAAGAGTAATAAGAACAAGAAAAATCATATATAATTAAAATGTCCTGATGTCAGAATGAAAAAAATAGTAATAATAACCCCTCATGAGTTTATGCCGAGCCAGAACCAAAACAATGACCCAACCCAGAAAGTTAAGCCACTTACCACAGGAACATGGGCATTTGGCTCAAATTCTGTGGAATCAGCATCTGAAGATAAAGAAATGAGTTCAGCAACTCACCAATACTGCTGAAAAATACTTCAAGCAATAAGAATGCTTTTTACTAAGAGGTTATTAGAAAATCTCAGACTTACCTTTCAAGTTAAGGCAGTTTCTCGCAAATTCTATCACTGCCAGTTGCATCCCAAGGCAAACTCCTATTTTAAAAAGGACATATATAAAGCAAATGAACGTTATTTTGTACTGCTTCGTATTTTCTGTTCATTTATTTGCTGTCTATCTCCTCCATCTAGAATGTAGGCTCCAAAAAAGAAAGTTTACTGCTGTAGCCTCTGCCCTCAGAACATGTGTGGCAGGGGCAGGGAAAGGACTGGACAACCCAAACTCGAGGAGGAATAAATGCGAGGTCAGAAAAGGGCAGGAAAGGAGAAGGCAAGGTCCGAAAGGCAAATCTGCCTCCCTGCAAATGTGTCTCTAGATCGAGGCACGCTTGTGGGCTGCATGGCTGCCCCAAAGCGCCCGACTCCTTCAGAGAATGTCTAACAACACCTCAATTCAAGAGGGAGTCTCCGTGGGCTGGGACCTCACACCCCCTCTTCTCAAGGTAGAGTCACGGCCTTAAATGCGGGCTCTGCTTGCGGGCAGCCCCCGGCTGGCCAGCAGGCTGGGATCCAAGGAGCACCTACAGGCGGGCAGGGGAGCGGGAGGTCAGTGCCCAGCTGCTGAGCCCAGAACAGCCCTAAACCTCACTGCAGGGAAACAGCAGCAGCTGGGAGAGCTGGTACCTCCACCGCAGGCTGGAGCGTGACAGAGAGGCCAAATGGAACTGAACAGAGAGCTCAGTAAGGAGAAAAGGGGACCTGCGTAGGCCCAGGCCTGTTGCCGCAGGGATGTGCCCCTCGCCGATCTCCACATTCACTGCGGCCCATCGATTCTCTCCAATAAACAAATGCCAAGGAGCATTCCAGATGCTTTTATAGATATATTGAAGGTACACAGGGGCTCAAAGGAGAGAGCAATCAATATACCAGGCACGCCAGAACAGAAGTCAATAAGCATGAAACAGCTGAGTGCTTTGGGGGCACTTTAGAAAGTTCCATAAGGCTAGGACATAAAGAGACAGTGTGTTAAAGAGAAATTTAAAGAGCTGCAAACTATTCTACACAGTGAAAATTATCTGAAGAACGCTAACCACATTTAGACAGAAACTAAACAAGATTACTTCAAAAGAAAACAGTGGCCCAGATGAGCTTAGATGGATAAAACAAAGCAAGGTATCAAGGTAACTACTCCTGGCTTCTCTTTTGAAAATGGATCCCAAGTGGAGAGCATCTAGGAAGCTAATCAAAGAACAGGCAAGGGGGAAAATGAACAGTCTGCTGTTATTAAGTAAAGAGTACCAAAGCTGGTCCACTCAGTTCATAAACCCACCAGCCCACGCAAGCACAGCATGAAACATGGCCTCTCCCCACTCCCTCTTCCGCCTGAAACCCCAGCTGCAGGGCTGCCTTTATCCCATCAGTGTTCCATTTCATCTGGTTTCATTGCTCCAGAAGCCATGCTTTGCAATTTGAACAAACACATTGAAAAGACCCAGCTCTACTAAATCTTAACAGAGCTGTCCCTGTAACGTTGGACGGTCTTTCTGTATTATCTTTTCTAGAAGGAGCATATAAATTTCAATTTAAGCTTTTTTTTTCTGATGAGAAATAACATTGTGGCATTCTGTTGAGATGTTTGCTCGAAGTGGTGAAAGGTGGAATCGGAGAAGGGCAGGTATGAACAGAGGTTCCTCCCAGCCTCTTGCTACACAACCAGAACAGTGGTAAGTTCTCCTGGGCTGACAAATGTTTTTGGTCAAGGGCCAGACAGCAGAGATTTTAGGCCTTGCAGGCTGTAGGGTCTCAAACTCTGCTACTGTATCGCAAAAACAGCCACAGACAATATGTAAACCAACTGGTACGGCTGTGTTCCAATAAAACTTTATTTACAAAAACGCTGCAAACCAGGTAAGGCTTGCAGAATAGAGTTTCCACACCCTGTAGCAAACTATTTGGCACCTGAATATTCAAATTCAAGATCACACTTTTCACATTAACAAACTCTATTACGTGTTACCTTACTAGGTATCAAAAATCTAAAAAACTCATAGTTAGGATTCATAAACATCAGTTTTACCCAGAAAAGGAATCTTCCTTGACCGTGCCCAAGAAATCGCCTGGAGTTTTCCCAACGTTCCTCTGATTCCGAAGCCTCCTGGCACAAGAACACCACTGCAAGCAACACAAGAGGAGGGGAAATTTGACATTATTTTTATTTGTAAAACTCTTGTTTTCAGCCATTCATACTTATTGATCCCAAACCCGACACTTGGCACAGCCGCTAGAGAATACGCTTGGAGTCTATTTTCAGAACTGATTACATGATTTCACATCCTGAACTTTCTTCTTGAAATCCTCCCAATGTTATAAAGAAGTTGCAACAAGTTCTCACAACTGACCTTGATATATATTTTCTGATAGGTCTTTGCAGCACATGAGCATAGTGACTGAGAAGCTCAATTCAATTAAAAATGCCACTGAAAGAATTATCTGAATAAAAATAGGTTAAGGTTCTTTTAAAAGTACTTTTATACAAATGTTAAGACCTCTGGGGCTTCGCTGGTGGCACAGTGGTTAAGAATCCGCCTGCCAATGCAGGGGACACGGGTTCGATCCCTGGTCCAGGAAGATCCCACATGCCGTAGAGCAACTAAGCCCATGCGCCACAACTGCTGAAGCCCATGTGCCTAGAGCCCGTGCTCTGCAACAAGAGAAGCCACTGCAATGAGAAGCCCACGCACGACAACAAAGTAGCCCCCGCTCACCATACCTAGAGAAAGCCCACGCGCAGCAACAAAGACCCAACACAGCCAAAAATAAATAAATAAATACATTTTTTAAAAAAAACAAAAACGCAAGAGCTCAAGAGAAAAATCCAAGGGCCATGCTACCCTCACAACACAATGCCACCCCCAAAATTTTTATTGATTACTTACAAGATAAAACCTAGAATCAAAGGATGTGGAAAAGAAAATAAAACCAAGAGAGGAGGGAGGATTGTCATTCTTGCACTTTAACTTTGTATATGTAAGGTCCATCTCTGCATCTTTCAGTAGCATCAGCTCACTTTCCCACCAATACGGTATCGTCATCCTCCCCAGAATAAAACCATCTCCACTGCACGTGCCACTAACATTGACACGGCACGTTTCAAAGTAAATGCAGCGTGAATGCAGCACAACCATCCAGAATCACCGCAAACTACACTTCAAAATGCACAAAAATTAGTCATTGGGGTAAATCGAATCATGGAAAAAATCACAATGGCGTTCTCCTAACTGGCGTGGTACTTACTCAGCTTTGCAGAGTTTCTGCCAAGCTTCGTGGAATTTCACAGGGTCCTCAGTTTCGGTAGTCTGCTCCAGATCAATGGAATCTATGTACTAAAAACATGCAACAAGCTAAAGGAACATTTCAGAAAAATAAAAACTGGAAAATACTAGAGCCATCTAATACTGACACAATTATTCAATGACTACTTATTATGCAAACACTGTACTGGTCACTTAGCATAGAAAAGCACCATCTCTGTCTTGTGGCTCTTACAATCTTTCAGGCAGGTTATGAAACCAAATAAACAGGCATCCACATCACAGGGAGGTAATGGCTACGATGGGCAAAGAAGAGAACGCTGCGGGAGGAACCAGGAGCCGCAGCTGATACGTGTGCGGACTGGAGAGAAGAAGGGCAAGAGCACCTTCAGGGAAGTCCTCTGGGAAGGGGATGTCCAAGAAGCTAAGCCGTCGAGGATGAGTGGACGCAAGCCGAGCGCGCGTGTGCAGTTGGGGGGCAAGTGGGAAGGGGTATGGGGGGTGGGGGAGGGCTGTGAAGGAGCAGCTTCAAAAAGCAGAAAGACAAGAAACAGACAACAACCGGAAAGTGGTGACCACTCTGGGGGCCTCAAAAGAAGCTCCATCCGGTGAGAGAAGTTTATACTTGAAGCCACTGAAAAATCTGAAGGAACAGAGAGCGATTTTAGAAAAATCACTCTGGCTCAGTGAAGGAAAGGGAGGGAAAAATGAAAACCAGTCAGGAAATTACTGCAAAAGCCGGGCGAGATAAACACAGCACAAGCCCATGACTCAAACAGTACTTAGGAGAAGCCACCGTCAATGAATTCTATTACGTGAAAAACACGTACAACAATTCCTATGTACATAACAGTCCCTATATGTCTATATTATTTTAGAATTTCTGTTGTAAAAATTACTATCTGAATATATCTTAAGATACAAAATTTTACTTTATAAAATTAGTATTATAACAGATTTTCTATTTTCTTTTTTCTACGAGGGACTGGCAGACTAGGAAGGAAGAGGAAGAACAAGAAGGGAACGATTCCTTGGAAAGTCAAAAATAAAAAGTGATTAGAGAGGAAGCGACAAACAGGTGAGAGAAAACTGGATAGGTCCTAAGCTGAAAGTTACTAAATTTCTTGAACATATAAGTGTATCTTTTGGCTCATTATATTAAGGTTTTACCATTTAAATCAAGATAATAAGGCCTCCCTAAACTGTGATATACCCAGAGAGAATAACATTAAATATAAACATTTATATAGGGAGAGAAAACTCTAGAAAGATATGCATCAAACTGGGAACGACAGGTGCATCAAGAGAAGTGGGATTTCACTGAGGAAGAATCTTCCACTTTCTGCATTTTACATTATGCTTTGCTTAAATTTTCTATACTGAGCATATACTACTTCTGTATCTAACAAAGAATATACTCAAGCTATATAAAACTCCACCTCTGCTATCCCGTAATACTGTTTGAAAAACAAAAAATCACTGTTTGCCAGATATCAGTCCTCCGAGTTAGAAAGGGAAATATATATAAATACGGCATTTAAAAAATCTGGGTTCAATTCCCACGCTAAAGGGGAAAAAACGTTCTATTATTTTCTCATTAGACAAACACAAAATAGTTAAATGAGCATGAAGTATATATGCCCCTGAATGTGCAAAGCCTAATTTCAAAAACTGTGCCTTAAACCTGTATGCAGAAAAAAAGTTAACAGACTGAAATCCTTGGAAATGCCTGCTTACAAGGTTGGCCCTTGTCTGGCATCTGGAAACTTGGATTTGGGGAGGGTTCCCACCATTCCCAAGAACCAGTAAGAGTGGCTCAGCGTGCCTACAGTGTTTGAAGAAACAACATGATTTAAGGTGAACACCTGCTTTCCTCCTGGGAGTCTGAGATTTTGACACTCAGGAGGCTGAGGGCATCTGTGTGACCAGCCCCCAGTAAAAACCCTGGGCGCTGAGTCTCTAATGAGCTTCCCTGGTAGATGGCACGTCACCTGTGTTGTTGCAGCTCGCTGCTGGGGGATTTAAGCACGTCCTCTGTGACTCCACTGGAGGAGGGCTGTTGGAAGCTTACACCTGGTTTCCCCCAGACTTCATCCCACGTGCCTTTTCCTTTGCTGATTTGGCTCTGCATCCTATCACTGAAATAAGCCGTAATCGTGAGTACAGCTGTATGCTGAATCCTCTGCATCCTCCTGGTGAATCATTAACCCTGGAGGTGGACTTGGGGCTCCTTGAACACAACCTGCCTCTCTGCAACACGAGATTTCACGATGAATGCCTGAAACATGCAGAAGACCAGGTGGGGGCTCACCATCAGATTCAACTTGTGGTTGATGGCCAACGCTGAGTGTTCCAGGGCTTTGAACACGGAGGCATAGCAGTCCCTGAGCTTGGTGTACTTGCCAACCAGGGCTATGGAACACGTTTTCTGTAACCTTTCATACCTGGGAAGGAAAACAAGCTTAAAGGTTATATGCATGTAACATCATATCACAAGCATAATGACAGCCACTGTTCTTATCCTGAGGCACTTTTTAAAACCTGAGGAGCAGATGTGCCTTGAACTTGGTGTACTTGACTCAAATTCCCCACCCCACCCCCAAAGAATAACAATCTGTACCCCAAGAGATTTGAAAATCATGAGAAAGCCCAACATTGGCTTACATAAGCAGGCAAAGATATAAATCTGAGGAGAGTATATCAGAGAAAAAGTTAAAAGCATTAAAAATAAAAAAGCTCTCCCCAGGCTTCCCTGGTGGCAGTGGTTAAGAATCCGCCTGCCGATGCAGGGGACACGGGTTCGAGCCCTGGTCCGGGAAGATCCCACATCTCACGGAGCAACAAAGCCTGTGTGCTACAACTGAGCCTGTGCTCTAGAGCCCGCGAGCCATAACTACTGAGCCCATGTGCCACAACTACTGAAGCCCACGCGCCTAGAGCCCATGGTCCGCAACAAGAGAAGCCACTGCAATGAGAAGCCTATGCACCGCAATGAAGAGTAGCCCCCACTCACCGCAACTGGAGAAAGCCTGCGCACAGCAACGAAGACCCCAATGCAACCAAAAATAAATAATAAAAAAAACGTTCTCCCCATCTCATAAACATGAGCTGTCCTGAAATTCATTTATAAGGTGACACTGTATAAGAAAATGCATTCTCAGTGCCAACAGGAGACATTCCAACATTAACTTTGTAAGGTGATACCATATAAGAAAATGCATTCAAAGTGTCTACATTAAAAATTGTTACATTCCCAGCTGGCCCACAAACGCCAGGTTATTTGTGGCATTCCTGAAGAATGGTGCTGAGAGAACTATTTAAAACACTATAAGCCACTTAGATCATTTTTATGAGAAAATTCCATTCTACATGAGACACTCAATCACATTTTACCATTAGAGACATAATCTTTACCGTTGCTTTCGTCAGGAGATCTGTTCAAGGAACATGAAAAATGCCTGGTCTGGTACTAAGTATGCAGGAATGTCACTTGGGGCTGAAGATCTTTTAGGGCTTTGAAGCAAACTGTTCCCCAAACACCTTAGAACAAAAATGTTACCGGGATGAGGAATATTCCTCCTTTATAACAACATCTGCAAAAAGTGAAAGAGAAGCCTGATGGAAACAGGCTGGGAGGAGAAAAAGGCACGAGGGGCTAAGAAGTCAAAACTGGCAGCAGAGGTGACTTTCTAGGAAGGTGATTGAAGAACGTGAGAGAAAGATGCTAAACCTCTAACTTACCAGTTAATTTTATGTCGCTGTGGAGACTGCCTGCCTGCCTGCCTGTGCTTCGCCCCAGCTCTAGGGAAAGGACTCAGGTAACAAAGCAAGTTGGTATCAAGCCAAGATTCCAAGACGATGTGCGGTCGGGGGGCACATCCTGTCCCTCAGGGGAGGGACGCAGGGCTGCAGTCAGCATGGCCAGTCCCTCCTTGCACCCACTCTCCTTCCACTCACTCGTTGCTGGTCTTCCCGGGGCGGGGTGGGGGGGGAGTGGGGGAGAGGGGAGGCCACTGGGTCAGTCCAGCCGCCATCCAGGGAGGTATACTGAGCCCACGCCCCTGTGCTCTCTTTCCCTCTTGGCCCTGCAGGCTGGGCTCACTGCCCGGACCAGCCAAGCACCTCCCTCCCTCGTGCTCTCCATTCAGCCATCAGCAGGGTGTGACACAGCAGCTGACACTGCAGTCAGCTGGTCGGCTTTGTAGGCCCATCCCCCAGCAGGAAGGTTCCCAGGGAGGCAGGGTTGTCCCCACCTCAGGACCCAGGCAAGTTCTTCCACCCAGCTCAACCAGGGACCCCTGGCCTCTGGGCAGCACTGGACCTCCACGATCAACACTGTCCCTTTGACCTCTGTGTGCCTCCTTGTATCTCTCTACAGGCTGTACTGAGGGGACAGGGCCTAAAGAATGGACACTTCACACTGCCATGACCAATGAACCAACATCACGGCCAACATGATGCAGAGAGACTGATGCTCAATATCCCCTTTGCTTGAATCCTGAACTGAATGGTGGCCCCCAAAAACATATGTCCCCCAGAACCTATGAATGTGCCCATATCTGGAAAACAGGGTCTTTGCAGATGCAATTAAGTTAAGGATCTCCAGTTGAGATCATCCTGGATTAGAATGGACTCTAACTGCAAAGACAAGCATCCTTATAAAAGTGAAAGGAAGAAGACACAAAGGAGAAGGACATACGACAAGAGAGGCAGAGATTGGAGTGATGCGCCCACAAGCCAAGGAACACCAAGGAAGCTAGCCCCCAGAAGCCAGGAGAAATGCATGGAACATATTCTCCCTCAGAGTTCCAGAAGGAACCAACCCTGCTGACACCTTGATTTAGGTCTTCTAACCTCCACAACTGTGACAGAACAAATTTCTATTGGTTTAAGCCACCCATTTTGTGGTAACTTATTACAGCAGACACGGGAAACTAATACAAAAACCAAACACTGGCTTTAAAAAGCACAGAGGCATAGAGTAAAATTTAGAACTACTTCCAACACGAAGAGTTAAAATATTAAAGTTTCTAGTGCTTAAAGAGGATCAACCCCAAGCTACTCAGAAAATTCCTACGAAGAGACTGATTCCTTAAGCATTCTGGAGGACAGGGGCTTAGTTGTATCATCAGTCATGGGGGCACCTAAGTTCAGAAAATGTGCTTTGTTCGTGATTCTTCTTGCCCCAGAAATTCTAAAACGCTTTTAAAATTTTAAAGTGAAAGGGCAAAATAACTTTCAATCTACTAGTCATCTACCAAAGGTCAGTGCTTTTGTCATCATCAAATCATTTAAATTATCGCTACCGACATCAGTAACCAATAGTGCCTGATGTGATGTTAAGGCCTGGTGTATTTTCTCTCATAAGTGCCACAACGTGGTACCAGTATCCCCCCAGTTATATATGTATGGATGGGAGAATAAGCCCAGAGAGGTTAAGTAATCTACCCAAACTCAAAAACAGCTAGTGAAAGGAGAAGCTGAGCTCTGAATCTATGGTGCCTGACACCAGAGCTTACGTTTTTTCATTGAGATATAACTGACATACAACATTACATTAGTTCCAGATGTACAACCTAATGATTCAATATATTTATATATTACGAAATGATGACCGCAATATTCTAGTTAACATCTATCACCGCGCACAGTTACAAATTTTTTTGTGCGATAAGAACTTTTAAGATCTACTCCTTAGCAACACCAGAGCCTTCGTTTGTAACTACTGCGCCTATTGCCTCTACTTCAGCTGCAGGAGAAGTCAAGCAGCCAGGACTTTATGGAGTCACGCCTCAGCAACATTTAGTAAAAGAAAACAGGTGATGGGGATTTAATCTGTATATGACATCAAATTAGACAAACCTTGCTGAAATTAATATGACTGTCTTAAAGCTAAAACCTATCAGGGGTTTTTAATGCCAATACTGATAGTTAATAACTGCAGGATAGAACGACAATGCCATGGCCAAAACTTCCCATTCAGAAGGATTTTCTTTAAGAAATGTTAGCCAAATCTTAAAAATAAGCAAAACAAAACAAAACAAAGCCTGTAGCATTTTAAACTGTTTAAAACATTCAGAAACGAAATAATAAACTAATAAATAACTGCTTCCAAAAGTTTTTTAAAATGCTGGAATCCAAATGCCTTCAATTCACTTTGCTTTAGTAGAGCAAAATCAAAGGCCCCAGAAATCTTCAGAGTACAGCAAAACACCCTAACAATATGCTAGAGCTTTAGATATTTCCAGAACCAAACATACCCATGTGGAAAGTGGAACGCTACATAGTTACCTTTCAAGGGACACCTCAGTGCTACCCCCAAACCTAAGAATTATGAAAACTTACATTAGTAATTCCTTTCACAGTACCTGTCAGCCATATTTTTCCACTTGAAAAGCAAATTGCTTGCAGAATCCCCAATAGGCAGATCCAATCTCTCTTTGAAATATTTAACGATGCCTTGTTCCTCCAAAAGCACAGGTACTCGGTAGGTGGAAGGAACATCGTGGATACATATAACCTGATCAATGATGATAAAACACCATATTTAATGGAACAACTCAAGTATGCCACAAAAATGAACGTAGGAATGAGGCAAAACTCAAGAGAGATAGCAGTTTATTTTTACTGACAGAAGAAAACCAGGAACACAGCAACCTAAACAGGAGTCAGAATTAACACAAGGTGACTTGGATCTAATTACAAAACACTTTGAAGTCATTATTCTACATCTGGAACCGTGGATGCTATGGTAGAATATATATATATGTTTTTCCCTATATACACATTCTTTGTTCGTAGTTCCTGGCACAGGGCTTCAAAAACATTCAAAATTTCCTGAGTTATAGGGGTAACTTTGTTAAGTTAATGAGGTGACTCAGGGTGGCCCCTAGATGACTTCAGGATGGGAGTTGGTCACCAGAAAAACCAAGCAGGTCATTAGAAGGCTAGAACTTTCAGCCACCTGACCTCCACGGAGGGGACAGGGGCTAGAGACTGAGTTCAGTCAGGTGACCAGTGATTTACTCCATCATGCCTACGTAATGAAACTCCAATCAAAAGGCTGAACATCAGGACTCAGGGGAGCATCCTCGCCAGTGAATTGACAGATGTACCGGGAAGGGGGTGCACCCTTGGTACTGGAACATGAATGCTTTATGTCAGTATCCAAGACACACGGCCCAAGGCACCATCTTCTAAGCCTAGGTTAAGGCAGTAGCAATGAATACCTACACCTTGTCTTCTAAGTGTGGGTATGAAGTTTGTTCACTCATTTGTTGTTGCTGCTGCCTCTGTAGTTGCTTTTGTCTGTGCTCCCTTCATTTGGGTAAATTTAGAAGCACACATTAACACACTTAAATTTACACTTGTGAGGGGAAAAAGGCTCTTTTAAATGCCAGGTGGTGTGGTTGTTTTTCACACCCTAACGAGCTTTCACCACCCTCTCAGGTACATGCAAAGGGCTACTGGCAGGCATCTAAGGATCTGCCACACCCTAAATAAATGCCAAGAAATGTTCTGCCAACTCTATGTATTCAGTCTTTCCCAATCCATAGCTATCCAACCAAGGGTTCCTAAGCTGTTTGGACATGGACAACTTGATACTTAAGACTATTGTGTCTCACCCATGCATTCCCTGATACAATTCAAAGTGCCAAGATGTCACTGATATGAGGCTCCATCCCAATTATTAATTAAAATTATTGATAAACCTCTGGACAGCCACAACTCCCACAAGTGGAAGGCATGAGGTGTGGAGCTATTTACTCATTTATCCTCCAAGCCAGAGACATTTGTTCAAATATCATGGTAACAGAGAACACCACAGAGACACCTGTGACTTTCCATTCCCTCCTCAGCAATCCAGGTGAGAAGAGCTCTAAACGCAAGTTCACCAAGAACTAAGAAATGGGAGAATTAACTCATATGAGAAAAAGCAATGTGCTGACAGAGGTAGAAAACAAACTTATGGTTACTGGGTGGGGGGGGGAGTAGTGGGGGGGGGATATTGGGAGATTGGGATTGACATATACATACTACTGTATATAAAATATAGATAACTAATAAGAACCTGCTGTATAGCACAGGGCACTCTACTCCATACTCTGTCATGACCTATATGGGAAAGGAATCTAAAAAAGAGTAGATAGATATATGTATATGTATAGCCGATTCACTTTGCTGTACAGCAGAAACTAACACAACATTGTAAATCAACTATACTCCAATAAAAATTTTTTTTAAAAAAAGTAGTGTGCTAAAAAATGGCTAATAGACTAGCCTGCGGACTGATGAGATAGAACGTTCTTCAGAATCTATAGTTATAAAGAAAATAAACTCAAGAATTCCCTGGCGGTCCAGTGGTTAGGACTCGGCACTTTCACTGCCATGACCCAGGTTCAATCTCTGGTCGGGGAACTAAGATCCCGCAAGCCATGTGGCATGGCCAAAAAAAAAAAGAAAAGAAAAGAGACTCCATACGGTTGAAAGTTTGGACTGTATCATCTGTTCGCAGAGCTCTCAGCAACCCAACTCTAAAAGCTGTATCCTTCTATTTCGGAAACCAGGTTAAATGTGTGTGATACCCACACCAAGTACTACTTACAAAAAACAACGGAACAAAACCCAAATGGCTTGACGACACACAGATACAGGAGAGTGCTTTAAACCTGCTCTCACATGTTTCAAAGGAGTTCAGACTTGTGCACTGACCCTGAAGCATCAGGCAGTGAATACAACAGCCTGCCTCCTGAGACTCAGAAATCTGATTAGGTGGTTTTTAGGCTTCAGAGAACCCCCAGCTAATCTGAAGAAAACAAAAGGTTTCTGACAAACCTCGCCCTTTTCCTGAGCACACGTCATATCACTTTTTAAACTCCAATCCCTTGTGCCTGAGCCTTATTGGAAACAAGAGACAGAGATAAGCAGATGAAAGCGAAAAAGATGAAAGAGAAAAGAAAAGCCGGCTCTTGGATACCCAGGTGGAAAGTCCTGCAGAACAGAGGACCTGAACCCACGTCACAGTGGTTTTTGTAGCAGTGAACTGAGCTGAGGTCACTGATGTAATCAGAAATGATAGTGTGAATGTCACCGTAATGTGTGGTTTGGGGTGAGTTAAGCTGTAACAAGTACAAAAGAGAAATCAAAGTAAAAGCCATAAGTGTCCTGGAAAGACAAGATAAAGAGACGATAAGCAGGCTTCAAATGGTTCTCTCTCTAGAGGTTGGACTGCGAGTTAAAAAAAACAACCCACCTGGTTTTGTACCTACAATTAAAACTTAAGGAGTGAAACACACAATCTATTTCAGGAGTCTCGAGACTGTTCACTTAAGGGCAAGGGAGCCGTAGTTGCATATGAGTCCCCCAAATCTTTTATAAATGTTGTGAAAAGTAATACGATAACTTAAGAGGTGTGAAATGCTGGCATCAGCAGAAGCGCCTGCAAGGCATTCGAATCTAAAGAGCAGCACTAACCTGTTCAGGGTTCACGTGACAAAACATAGAAATCTTTTCCTTCACAGCCATTTCGATGGGCGTTGAACTTCGGCAGACAATCTGTCAAAGTCGATTACGCACGGGGTTAGCAGACAGGAATTGGGCTGTTCACACCGCCACTGATTTTCAGGAGGACGCTACATTAATTTTGCTCCAGAAGACTTGACCGAGTGGGCATTTCTCCACCCTGGGCGTTCCACTGGGCTACTAGAAATTGGTCTGAGCAGTAATATAAGCAAGTGTAACCAAACTCAACACAAATCCACCGGTAGGAAATGTCAAGGCATTTCTAGCGAACAGACTCGAGGCTCACAAATGTTACTTCTTTAAAACTACAAGAATAGAGCCAGACCAAGGGTTGGCAAACTTTTCTCTAAAGGGCCAGATGGTAAAAACTTTAGGCTTTGCAGGTCGTGCAGCTGCTGCCCTGACTCCTCACGGTACCGCCATGAGCAAAGGCAGCCAGAGATAAATGTGGACAACTTCCTTTACAGGAGGCAGGTCTGCAGGCCCTTACCTGCCAGCCTCTGATCTAGACTACTGGCAATAACTGGATTACTGCTATAAATAAGAGCAGGGATAGCCCCACCTAGCAGGCTCATAGGAAAATCTCCCAGGTCCCACCTCCCTCTAAGGGACCCAGGGACCACACAGATGACAGGACATTGCACTTGCCCAGATGTCAGTGTGGCCAATCAAATGAGAACCTGGAGAAGAAGAGATGGCCAATTTAGAAATGTGTGAAGTGACACTTGAGGATGAGGGAATAAGCCTTCCGCAGCTCCCAGATACAAAAAGCTCAGTCATAGAAACCATTTGAGAGCTAGGAAGGACTTAGATGATGTTATAGTTTAAGAAATGGAGGTCCTATTCCAAGAAACTTACCCACTCTCTTTAACTCACCAGATCGGGAGACAGGCCTAAGCCCCTCAACGCACGGACACTGTTTTGTGTGGGTTTGGTTTTCTGTTCTCCAGTAGCACTGGGCTGAAAAGAAATGGGTCACTGTCAGTACACTGGACATCTAGCTCTTCTGGATAATGAATGGCTTCCTGGTTTAAAATTTGGAATAGGGGGCTTCCCTGGCAGTCCAGTGGTTGACTCTGCACTTTCACTGCAGGGGGCGCAGGTTCAATCCCTGGTCAGGGAACTAAGATCCCACATGCCACACGATGCGGCCAAAACAAAAAGAAAGTGGAATAAACAGAGTATCATAGGAAGACCTACAGGAGTTGAAGACTACACACTTATCTGGAAAGCTCACCTGTGGGACAAGGCTAACATGGATATTACAGAAATTCTCTCTTTTTGCTTTAAACTGGAATTGTCTGAACGCTTCCACAAATGGCATTCCTTCAATGTCTCCAATGGTGCCACCCAGCTGGGAATGGAAAAAAAAGACACAAGAGATCAAATAGCTTCCGTGGTACACAGACTAACAGAACAATTCTTAATACACTAAGCGTGAAAACTGAAGTCCCCCGAAAATGGGGATCACTAATAGGCTGTCAACGCTTCACCTCATCAAGACTGAAAAAAAATTTTTTTAAAGAAAAGGAGTGGGACTTCCCTGGTGGCACAGTGGTTAAGAATCTGCCTGCCAAGGCAGGGGACATGGGTTCGAGCCCTGCTCTGGGAAGATCCCACATGCCACGGAGCAACTAAGCCCGTGTGCCACAACTACTGAGCCTGTGCTCTAGAGCCCACGAGTCACAACCACTGAAGCCCGCGTGCCTAGAGCCCGTGCTCCGCAACAAGAGAAGCCACTGCAATGAGAAGCCCGCGCACCGCAATGAAGAGTAGCCCCGCTCGCCCCAACTAGGGAAAAGCCCGCGTGCAGCAACGAAGACCCAACGCAGCCAAAAATAAATAAATAAATAAATTTTTTTTAAAAAAAGGGTTTGTTTTAAAAAAAAAAGAGCACTTTAAGAAAAGAGAAGGGAATTCCTAAGCAGATAAAAAGATCCAGAATATACACCACAGAGGAGTGAGATCAGTTAGTTTCTACCAGTGGTCCCGTTGGAAGGGAGAATTGAAATCCGGTGACAATATGAGAAAAGGGAGAGCCATCTGGTTCTGCCCGGTGTGAAACAGTTAGCATTCTCCCTCTCTCTGTCTCTCTCTCTGTCTCTGTCTCTGTCTCTGTCTCTCTCTCTCTCTTCACGAACACACACACACAAAAACACACACACACACACACACACACCTGTATGCAGCTCAACAGTCTCCTTGTAATGGTGGTACTACCAGAATTAAATCACTTGTACTAAAACATGCTGTCTCTCTGAAAGAAGTAGTACCAAAAGCCCCGAGAATATCCCTGACAGTGTAATCCTTTGACAAATGTTAACCTAATTTACATGGTACTTCCAATAAAGTTACTTAAGCATTTTACTTAGACAAGGATAAAATTTCACCTTAACGCATTCATCCTCACCATATTTAAATACTTAAAGATTATCACCCAGATTTTTAAATTAATTCTTTAGCATTTGAGCATCTACTACGGGCTCAACACTTTAAATGAGCTGCTGGGAAGAACTTAAGACAGCCTGCTCCTGAGGAGCTCGGAGTTTAGCGAGGAGAATAAGGCAGCGCTAAAGAACAATAAAGCAAGAGCAAAACTTGAGCACGAAGTGGAATGATCGGGATGCTGAGGAGGAAGAGATCACGGTGGGCCCAGGCCCAGGATTCACCACCTTCCCCGGCTTCGGCTACTCGACTGGGTCCAAAATCTACTTGCAGCCCGGACCTCTCCTCCCAGCGCCGCTGGGCTTTGAAGCCAACTTGTCCGTGACATCTTGGATGGATCAGTAAGTATTCAAACTTACCATGCCCCAAACTGAACCCCTGGTCCCCACAGCCCTGGGCCTGTTTGTCTGCGGGCTTCTCCCTCATCTCAGCAACAGCATCTCCTACCACTAACGGGTTCAAGCTACAGGTCTGGAAATCATCCTCCATTCCCACCTTTTCCTTACCCAACCCTGTCCAGTGAGCTGTACCTCCAAAACATTCTTGAAAATCTCTCCACTGCTATTTCCACCACTACCACCCTAGACGCCCAAGCCAACACCATCTTTTGCAGGGATTACGGCAATCGTCTAAGCCTGCGGTGGCTAAGAGGGCCTGCTGTCTATTTTCACACATGAAGCTATGCTGGCACACGGCCACGCCCACCCACACGTCACCTAAGGCTGCTTGGGCACTGCAATGGCAGAGTGGAGTAGCTGTGACAGAGACTCTCTGACCTGCAAAACCAAACACATTTACTATCTGGCCCTTCACAGAAAAAGTTGGCTGCCCCCAATTTTAATGGCCTCCCAGCTTCCACCCTCTCCTGTCCTACCAACCATCTGTCATACAGCAGCAGAGTGACCTTTTAAAACTCAGAATACATCTCTCCCATGCTTATAACCTTCAGCAGCTCACTGCTTGACTAAAAATAAAATCTTAACTCCTTTAGGCAGCCAACAAAAGGCCCTACATGATCTGACCCTGAAACGTATCTCTAATCTCATCTCATGCCCCACTCCCACCTGCCCCCTTCCATCCCCCTACTCCCCCAGCCTCCACCTCTGTGCTCCAGTCCCACTGGCCTTTTAGGTCCTCAGATGGCTTACGGTCTTCCTTCCTGCCCCTTAGGCCCTCCAACCCACCCGGGGAGCTGTGTCCCCCCCAGAGAGCCCAACCCTGACCACCCACCTAAAGCACCCTGTCTCTCCCCTTCCTAGTAACACAGCACAAGGTGCCATTATTTTATTTGAGTCCTTGTCTCCTCTCTACCCCACTGGGCTGTAAGGCCCATGAGGGCAGGAACTTGCCTGCCGTACCTCCAGCACAAGTCCAGAGCCCTGCACACAGCACTGGGAGTTTAGGTTAGTGGTCAGGACAGGACAGAATGGTCTTGAAATTCAATATAAGCCCTAGGTCACAGCGTTCTAGTACCTGTTACCATAATTACAACAGAATCAAACTAAGAAGTCTGAGGATTTCATTGCTACAGAAGAAATTATTCTTTACTAACTTTAACTAAGATAACAAAACATAATTAAAATTCAATTCTCCTGGCTACGGAACAGATAGAAATGTATGATCATTCTGTAAATGAGTGACAAACTTAATTATGAAAATCCAAGAAATAAAACATGAAATCAGGAAACTGGCAGGGGGTGAGGGGTGTAAGTGCTCACTAACTATAATACACCAGAATCCAATGGGGGGAAAATATGTAGGAAAAAAAGAGGTCTGCACTTAAACTAAACCATAAGGACGCATTTTCTGGTTTTTGATGGGGGCTATTCTGGGAGTAAGCAGGGAATCCGGAAAAGGAAGCAAAAGCTTTAAACGTTACCTGCTTCCACCCCCACTGCACCCTCTCTGCCAATTTGGAAAGTCCCATTTCTCCTCTGGTTCACCATTATCGTCATTGTGATCAGAAACTTTCAGTGTTATTCCTAGAGTAGCCCTAAGTTAATTCTTTCCTCGCACAACAGGGAAAATATCACCCATAACGACACGTTAAGATCTATCCAAACCAAAGCTGAAGCAGCAGTCAAACAAATTTATGGGATGTGCAATGTCCACTTTGCCTTTAAGGAAAGGAATCTTCTCTGAAAGTTGCTGAGAGAGTAAATCTTAAAAGTTCTCATCACAAGAAAAAAAAATTTTGTAACTATGTGAGATGATGGATGTTGACGAAATTTATGATGTTCATCAATTCACAATATAGGGACTTCCCTGGTGGCAGTGGTTAAGAATCCACCTGCCAGACACTATAAAACTCTTAGAGGAAAACACAGGCAGAAGATTCTATGACATAAATCACAGCAAGATCCTTTTTGACCCACCTCCTAGAGAAATGGAAATAAAAACAGAAATAAACAAATGGGACCTAATGAAACTTCAAAGCTTTGGCACAGCAAAGGAAACCATAAACAAGAGGAAAAGACAATCCTCAGAATAGGAGGAGATATTTGCAAATGAAGCAACTGACAAAGGATTAATCTCCAAAATTTACAAGCAGCTCATGCAGCTCAATATCAAAAAAACAAACAACCCAATCCAAAAATGGGCAGAAGACCTAAATAGACATTTCTCCAAAGAAGATAAACAGATTAAAAAAAAAAAAAGAAGACATACAGATTGCCAACAAATACACAAAAGTATGCTCAACATCACTAATCATTAGAGAAATGCAAATCAAAACTACAATGAGGTATCACCTCACACCAATCAGAATGGCCATCATCAAAAAATCTACACATAATAAATGCTGGAGAGGGTGTGAAGAAAAGGGAACCCTCTTGCACTCTTGGTGGGAATGCAAATTGATACAGCCACTACGGAGAACAGTATGGAGGTTCCTTAAAAATCTAAAATTGAACTACCATATGACCCAGGAATCCCACTACTGGGCATATACCCTGAGAAAACCATAATTCAAAGAGTCATGTACCACAACGTTCATTACAGCTCTATTTACAACAGCCAGGACATGGAAGCAACCTAAGTGTCCATCAACAGACGAATGGATAAAGAAGATGTGGCACATATGTACAATGGAGTATTACTCAGCCATAAAAAGAAACGAAATTGAACTATTTGTAGTGAGGTGGATGGACCCAGAGTCTGTCACACAGAGTGAAGTAAGTCAGAAAGAGAAAAACAAATACCGTATGCTAACACATATACATGGAATTAAAAAAAAATGGTTATGAAGAACCTAGGGGCAGGACAGGAATGAAGACGCAGACGTAGGGAATGGACTTGAGGACACGGAGTGGGGGAAGGGTAAGCTGGAATGAAGTGAGAGAGTGGCATGGACATATATACACTACGAAATGTAAAATCGATAGCTAGTGGGAAGCAGCCGCTTAGCACGGGGAGATCAGCTCAGTGCTCTGTGACCACCTAGAGGGGTGGGATAGCGAGGGTGGGAGGGAGACGCAAGAGGGAGGAGATATGGGGATATATGTATATGTATAGCTGATTCACTTTGTTATAAAGCAGAAACTAACACGCCACTGTAAAGCAATTATACTCCAATAAAGATGTTAAAAAATAAAAAATTAAAATTAAAAAAAAAAAGAATCCACCCGCCAATTCAGGGGACACAGGTTCAGGCCCTGGTCTGGGAAGATCCCACATGCTGCACAGCAACTAAGCCTGTGCGCCACAACTACTGAGCCTGTGCTCTAGAGCCCGTGAGCCACAACTACTGAGCCCACGTGCCACAACTACTGAAGCCTGCGCGTCAAGAGCCCGCGCTCTGCGCCAAGAGCCTGTGCTCCACAACAAGAGAAGCCACCGCAATGAGAAGCCCGCGCACCGCAACGAAGAGTACCCCCCAATCGCTGCAACTGGAGAAAGCCCGCATGCAGCAACGAAGACCCAACGCAGCCAAAAATAAATAAATTAAATAAATAAATGGGAAAAAAGCAAAATTAAAGTGGAGAAATTTATTTTAACACTATATTTTATGTAGCAGAGTGTATCAAAAATATTATCATTTCAACATCACCAATTTTTTTTAAATTATGAGGCACTTTACATTCTTTTTTTTTTATACTAAGTCTTTGAAACCCAGTTATATTTTAAACTCACAGCACGTCTCAGTTTGGATGGGCTACTTTCACATGCTCAACAGCCCCATGTGGAGAGTGGCTACCATATTGGACAAGGTGGTACTCTGCAACAAATAACCACTGTAAACCAAAGGTGTGAGGGCTTGTCCGACCCTTTGCTGGGCTTGAATAAAATCAGTCTTGGGCTGACCTTTAAGATTTTGAAATTGCTAAATGGCACCTTCAAGTTGACATTAATAAGTTTTTTTCAAAAAGTAAAATGATGCATGCACATGGTTAAAAACCAAATTGTACAGCAGAGCTTACAATAGAAAGCAAGAGTTCCCTGCCCCACTCTTCCCTCTCCCAAGTCTGATTCCCCAAGGCAAGCGCTTTATTTTTTTATTTACTTTATTTATTTTTGGCTGCGTTGGGTCTTCGTTGCTGCGCGCGGGCTTTCTCTAGTTGCGGGGAGCGGGGGCTACTCTTCGTTGCGGTGTGCGGGCTTCTCATTGCGGTGGCTTCTCTTGTTGCAGAGCACGGGCTCTAGGTGCGCGGGCTTCAGTAGTTGTGGCTCGCAGGCTCAGTAGTTGTGGCTCGCGGGCTCTAGAGCGCAAGCTCAGTAGTTGTGGTGCATGGGCTTAGTTGCTCCGCAGCATGTGGGATCTTCCCGGACCAGGGCTCGAACCTATGTCCCCTGCACTGGCAGGCGGATTCTTAACCACTGTGCCACCAGGGAAGCCCGGCAAGCGCTTTAACTTCTTTGTTGGGATTTCTTCTGGTAGTTGCCACCATGTCTCTAAACCAAAGCTCATGCATCTCAGCTCTTCCTCAACTTAGCTATTTCAGACACCCTCTAATGAACGTAGGTGTACTTCCTGCTGTGACAGATGAGGATGCAGCTCTCCGGTACCCCCATCCCCAGATACCAATCTCAATTGTTAATTCTACTGGTTACTTTCCTAACCTGAGATACTTTTGCTTCTTTTTCAGCCAAATACTAACAGTATCTGTAGACCCTCGCAGTGTAAAATGAGGTTCTGCCCACCCCCCTTCCCCTCCAGCACTCCTCCACCCCCTCCACCTCACGATCCCTCTTTTCAAAGTTGATGACACATTCCTGCTTTTAAGGTTTCTCTGATTCATCCTGGAGATGGGTCCTAAAAACTGAAAATCAATAAAGAGAGTGACCGTGCCAGTCTCCTTCACCGTAGAGTCAAGCTATGCCCCGGTTTACATCTTTGTTCTCATATCAGATGTTATTCTCCTGACACTTTTCCTGCCTTTCTCTTTTCTCACACTATTTGTCTTTATCATTGCCTCGATTTGTTTGCAAACTATTCACTGTACTAGATATTAAATTTTTTTAAAGGAAGCAAGCCTAGTTATGCAGACATGGTCAGTTTATAAAACTTCACCAAGCTATACATCTGTGATATGTGCACTTTTCTGTGTTTATGTTATACTCCGATTTTTAAAAATTATAAAGGAGGCATCCTCTCTTTCCTCGTAAATTGTGAAGGAAGAAATACAAAGGGAGAGAAAATTTTATATAGCACACTTATACATTTGCATTAAGTTTATCAACCATACCATTATAGTAGCAAAACATATAATTAATATATGATAGTACAGCACATTTACGTTAAGATTATCAGCTCTACTATTAACGAAATGGATATTGTGGGTAGCATAATATCTATTTGCAAACACTGATAACGATGACAATAATAGCAGCTAACATGTTTATTGAGCACCTCGTAAATGCCAGACATGGCCAAGTGCTTTTTACATTATTATATTTAATTCTTGCAACAACCCTGTTATTATTATCTTGTTGTTATTACAATATTACACTATCATATTGTTATAGATGAGTACATTGACACTTTGAGAAGTAACTTGCCAAGTCATACAAGCATCTTAACAATGGTTAATAATTTTCGAGCACTTAGTATAGATCCAACACAATCTAAGCACTAAACGTATTGGCTTATTTAATCCTCAAAACATTATCCCCACTTGGTAGATGAATAAATTGAGGCACAGAGTAGTTAAGCAAACTTGGCCAAGGTCACCCAGCTGGTAAGTGAACCAGCTGGGCTATGAACCCAAGCAGTCTGACTCCAGACTCTTAACCACTAAGCCATACACCACTTGGGGGTGAGGGCAGAAATGTGAACTTGGGGAGTCTGCCTCTAGGAACCAAAATGTTCATTATTCTGCTGTCCCGTCTGGCAATTAGGTCAACTGACCTTTAGATAAGGAGTACACGGATGTTATTCTCATTCTGCACATTGAGAGGAAGGGAAGCAGTGAACAAGTGGCAAGTTCAAATACTAAGCTCTTTCTTTAAACAGCTAATACTCACTTCTCACCTCCAAATCACCTCTACAGTCAGACTTGCCTAACTTGGTCTCTCTCTACTTCCAAAGCACTTTGCAAACAGCACTCAGTAGAATGCATTCTGTGACTGACCAGTCCTCACTTGCAGACTGCTGCACACCCACCCCAGGAGTAATCACCCAGTTTAAGCCAATCTTGCCCACTGACTTGTGACCACAAAAGCAGGGGCCATCTATGTCGCTCCCTGCTGTAATCCCACCTCCTAGGCCGGTGTCCAGCACACATGAGGCCATCTACACATATCTGTTGAATGAATGAAGACCAGCTGCTTAAAAACCCATAAGGATATAAAATTATAACGAAAAGTTCCATGCTTGCCTCAATAACACATATTTGGGGCTCTTCCTTATGACCATCCACAGGCACCATGGCTTGATTCATAACCCACTCCTGGACAGCATCAGTAATGTGAGGGACAACTGTAGAAAGAAGTAATAATTAGCACAAAAGCTTATTTCATGGTCACGGTCATGAGAAATGAATGTATTAGTGTCTTTAGACCTCCCAAATAACCTGAAACCCACCTGGCAAATCAGACAAGCTACAGTCCTCACATTATTATCCATCTCACTGAAATTAATACTATAGATGCAACATAGGTTTAGTCATTTAAATGTTATGCCATTTCCCTTGAAATCGACCAACCACAGAGAGAGAGAAGAAATGCCATCTTTGATGCTATCTATAGAAAACACCTATAATGCCAACTAAAAACTGTGCAAGGAGGGCTGCCAAGGGTGCTGAATACTGGACTCCAAGGGGAAGAAGGTCTCAGAGTGGCCCAGCCCTGCAGACCCTGGGCAATTCGCCAGCCAGTGTGGAAGGGTCACTCAGAGGGTGTACACGAGGCCTGCATGCTGACCAGGGGCCTGAGGCTGCTAATCTCAGCCGAAGAGACAAAAAGATGCAGCCAACTAACCTAATGTGATGTACAAAGCAGGAATGTTGGCCTCTGGGAAGCTGACGCGGATAGCGCCTGTCATCTGCTCCACCGCCACCTGCACCTCCCCGGCCCCAACTGCTCCCGCGAGGCGGAAGTCGTCTCTGATTGGTGCGTTTGGAACGACCCACCACACATGCCCAGCCCGACCCCTTTCTGGGAGGGCGGGGTAGGTCTGGCTCTGCCTCCACGTGGGCAGCGCAGGGATGGGGTCAAGGCCCAGGTCTGGGGCCTTGCCCTCTCCCCAAGTTTGGGACGTGGCAGGTATGAGGCAGCAACTCTCCCTCCCCCGGGTCTTCCCAATACCTACACTTGGGGGAAAACTATTAGAAAGTACAATTGTAGCTAAGATCTAAACCACACCGTCCAGTGTCAGCAGTAACATAGCTGATCTTTTGATCTCCATCTGTCCAACTTCTTTATCTACTTCTCAGCTGCTTTCCAACATGAAGGTGATTTAAAGGGGATGGGGAATTAGCACCTTTACCCTACCACGTAGGAACTTATGAATACAAGCGGGGCGGGGGGGGGGGGGCCTGCGGGTCTCTCTTCAAGGACAAAAGAGAATAAGAATCATACCCCCCATGAAAAGGGTTGGTGAAAAAAGGGTCATATCATGCTGCCCTCCAGTTCAATCCCCGCACCCCCCCCACGTCCCCCCCCCATCACTGTTCTTCTTCAAAGGGGAGTAATCATCATCCATGCAAAGATACAAGAAAAAAGTAGAAAAAGAACATATTAAATAAACGACAGACAAAAACAAACCAAAATAAATCTATACCCCAATCAGATGTGTGATGAATAAATGGTTCCCCATGGATTTTATAAATAAAAGCTAAAGAGAGAAAGAGAAAGAGGACAGAAACATGGACTAAAGGAAACAATGACATTAGTTAAAAAAAAAAAAAAGACTGATGAAAATACAATCAATCAGGAACATGGAGGATGAACTTGAAACCTTTGAGGAAAATGAAAAGTAAAGGTTTGTATGGTGACATCGCGGTGATCATTTTGAAATGTATAAAAACATCAAACCACTATGTTGTGTAACAGGAACTAACATAGTGTTGCAGGTCAGTTATACGTCAAAAACAAACAAACTCATAAAAGAGACAGATCAGATTTGTGGTTATGGGGCAGGGGGGACTGGATGAAGGTAGTCAAAAGGTACAAACTTCCAGTCATAAGATAAATAAGTACTAGGGATGTAATACACACCATGATAAATATAATTAACACTGCTCTATGTTATATATGAAAGTTGTTGAGAGTAAATCCTAAGAGTTTTCATCACAAGGGAAACATTTTTGTCTGTTTCTTTAATTTTGCATCTATCAGAGATGATGGATGTTCACTAAACTTATTGCGGTCATCATTCCATGATGTATGTAAGTCAAATCATTATGCTGTACACCCTAAACTTATACAGTGCTGTATGTCAATTATAGCTCAATAAAACAGGAGAAAAAAAAAAAAAAGAAGGAAAGAAAAGGAGGAGAAAACAGGGATCTGAAAAGGATTGGAGCTTGTAGAGCACAGGGACCCCCTCACCTTCAGGTCTATTTTGAGCAGGGTGTGAGTGCTCAGCACATAGGGCCCCTAATGTTTGTGGAATATAATACCTTGTACTGTTTTCCCCAGGTAATCGCCACGCCTCTCTTTATTGATCACATGTTGATATATCTTCCCAGTGGTGATGTTGTTGTCTTTATAAAGATTAATGTCCAAGAACCTTTCATAATTTCCAAGGTCTAAATCAACTTCTCCACCATCGTTTAAGACAAACACTTCACCTGGGATAAAAAGGCAATGTAAAAATTAAAAATTTGCTTCCAGTAGATTATTTTTCAAAGATGAGCACAATATATTAAAGGGCTGGGAAAAGACTTATTTATAAGCCATAGTGTATCACCATTTCCATATTTCAATGGGAAAATTTAGCAATTCGATTCTATCCATGAAAGTGCATTGGAAAAATTCTGGTATTCTATTACGGTAGTTTTAAATGCTTACTGAAATTCTGTCCTCAAGATTTAGCTTTTCCAAACTCATCATATACCACATGAAAAAGGGACTTTAAAACAGCAATTTTTAAAACAAATAGCAATTGACTTCAAAGCATCAGTATCCCGGACTCTGAAATGGGCGTAAGAAAATTTTCATTGATTCCAGTCTTGGGTAAAGTCATTATTGAACAGACAGTAGATGAAAAGCAGGGCCTCCACTAGCCCACGGGG
Source organism: Pseudorca crassidens (assembly GCF_039906515.1). NCBI lineage: Eukaryota > Metazoa > Chordata > Mammalia > Artiodactyla > Delphinidae > Pseudorca > Pseudorca crassidens. The sequence goes on along the minus strand of NC_090317.1, from coordinate 120,256,314 downwards.
CGAGTTGGTGAAACTGAGGCCAAAAAGAAAGTGAGCAACAAGCCACCTGCACAACAGCACCGTGATGAAGGATACAGATGAAGACTTGGGACTTCCCTGGTGGCGCAGTGGTTAAGAATCCCCTGCCAATGCAGGGGACACAGGTTCAAGCCCTGGTCCGGGAAGATTTCACATGCCGCAGAGCAACTAAGCCCACACGCCACAACTACTGAAGCCTGCGTGCCACAACTACTGAAGCCCACGTGCCTAGAGCCCAAGCTCTGCAACAAGAGAAGCCACGGCAGTGAGAAGCCCGCGCGCCACAATGAAGAGTAGCCCCTGCTCACCACAACTAGAGAAAGCCTGTGGGCAGCGACGAAGACCCAACACAGCCAAAAAAAAAAAATTTAAGTAATTAATTAATTAATTTTTTAAAAGTGTGTATAGATGAAGACTTAATCACATGACCGGCAACTGTGTTGACTACTAGGCATGCCTCTGGGTCTCCAGCGTTACTTGAGGGCATCGATTGGGAGTCCAATGTCCTAAAGCCACCTGTCAGAACTGAACCTCTCCCTGATTAAGGAAATTCTATCATTTACTTCTATAGCTAGATGTTCACAGCATAAAAAGAAGGTTGGCTAGCTTCTGAACCTAATCAGAAGCCTTTTATAGTCTCATTTATGTCTCCCTCATAAGGTACCTATGTGTGACCGGAAAGATCTCTAACTTTAAGGACAAAAGAGCAAAATGATGAAATTGCAATATTTTCATGTTTCCCAAATTCCATTTCCAGTTCAAATTCTACTTTCTCATGTTTATCAGGAATTGCCAATCCATGGAAAAGTCTTTGTACTTTGATCATCTTAACTTCTGCCAAATAGGGGAAGATCTCTGAAATCTCTCTAGTTAATTCAGGCCCAATCCAGTTTGGCAATTCTCCAGGTATACGGCAAAGGTCTTCAAATTTTAGATTCCTAAATTTTAAAATTTTAGATTCCTATTATGTTTTTAGAAGAAAAAGAAAAGCTGTAGATCATGTCTTCAAGAACTTTTTTTTTTGATTTAATGCAATTATAATAAAAATGCCAACAGATTTTTTTTTAACTTGACAGTGAAACTAAAGTTAATCTGGAAGAAAAACAGGTGTGATTACCAAAACAAAACACATGAAAAATAAATAAAAATAAAAGCCCTTAAAAAATAACAGTGAGTAAAGGAAGATTAAAATATATATGTGTTAAAAAAATAAATAAAATAAAATTCAAAAAAAAGTGTATATATTTATATATTTCAGTATATACAAATATGGAATAAGACAACATGAACAAATACTACACAAAATACCCCAAAAAGTCCCTATTACATAAAGGAATTTAATACATGACTAAAAAAACCAAAGATATCATTACAAATCAAAGTAGGTAAAATACACAGAAATAAATTTCAAAGAAATGTGTAGGACCTATATGAAGAAAACTTTACTTCAGAGACATAAAAGAAGGTATGGATAAAATGAAAGCCACTTATACACTTCCTGAATAGGCCAGTCAATATTTGCAGTGTTTAATTCTTCCCCAAATGTAAAGAGTCATTTCTCATAAACTTTGATAAAAGGACTCTGAAGTTAATCTTGAAGACAACTAACATTTCAATGTTTAAAAAAGGAGAAAAGGAATAATGAGAAAAGTCCTGATAATAAAAAGCTGCAGCTATTAAAATGGTAGGCAGGAATAAACAAAGAGATCTGGAACAGAGCAGAATACAAAGACAGAAATTTAGTATATACTGAAAGGTGGTATTTCAAGTCAGTGGAGAAAGGATGCAATCTTTGATAATTGCAATTAGGAATAGTGGCTAATCAGAAAAAAATTTAGAGAAAAAATTATGTTACATCCTCATCTCCCACCAAATTAAATTCCAGATGTATTAACAATATTAAAGTAAAAGCAAATGGTGGTGATCATTTAAAAATGTACAGAAACATCAAATCACTATATTGTGCACCAGGAACACAGTGTTGTAAGTCAATTATACTTCAAAAGCAAACTCATAGAAAAAGAGATCAGATTTGTGGTTACCAGAGGATAGGGGTGGGGTGAGGGGAATTGGATGAAGGTGGTCAAAAGGTACAGACTTCCAGTTATAAGATAAGTAAGTCCTAGGGATGTAATGTACAACATGATAAATGTAATTAACACTGCTCTATGTTATACATGAAAGTTAAGAGAGTACATCCTAACAGTTTTCATCACAAGGGAAACAATTTTTTGCTACTTCTTTAATTTTGCATCTGTATGAGATGATGGATGTTCAACTAAACATTGTGATAATCATTTCATGATGTATGTAAGTCAAATTATTATGCTGTACACCTTAAACTTATACAGTGCTGTATTTCAACTATACCTCAATAAAACTGGAAGAAAAAAAAATAAAGTAAAACCAAATGAAACTCTAAAAGTGCCAGAAGAAAATATAGATGAATATTTAAATATTCCTGGGACAGAGAAGCTTACAGGTGACATCAAAGGCAGAAACCATAAAGGAAACAGCTGATACATTTAGTCACACAAATGGTAAAATGAAATTTATCAGCAGCAGAAGTAATATTAAGACAAATTGAAAACAGAGTAAAAATATATACATGTGGTAAGTATAGGTTAATATACTCTGCACAAAGTATTCTTGAAAATCATTTTTCAAAATCCAAAGGAAAATTGGCATAACACATGGCGTTAGTCAATTCTGCTGCCTACCAAACAACCCTAAAATCTCAGCGACTTAGAAAACATTTACTGATTTCTCCCTCATGTTACATAGGGGTTGTGGGTCAGTTGTGAGTCTACCTTGTGCCTTCTTATTCCAGGACCCGGGCTGAAGGAGAAATCCCTATATGGGGCATGCAGCTCTCACAGCAGAGGGCAGAAAGACGACAGAGACTGAGTCAAATTATGCCATTGCATTGAAAAGTTCTACTTCAACAAAGGCATATTTCATATTCACTAATATCCCACAGAGCAAAACAAATCACATGGCCAGATAAGGTGACTGACCTCTCTGGTTTGCCCAGGAGTAAAAGGGTTCCCAGGATTCAGGAGTTTCAGTTTCAAAACCAGGAAAGTTCCAAACAAACCAGGAAGAGTTAACCATCCTACATGGCCAAAGGCCAAAGTCAGTGGGGCAGGGAATTTACTCTACCCAGGAAGCTGGGTGATAGTTTCAAACAAACATACAATCTTCCAAAGACTTAAATAAGCCACTCCACCGACAAAATGAAAATCAAAGAAATCTAAATTAACATAATGAGATACCCGGGAATTCTCTGCCAGTCCAGTGGTTAGGGCTCCACGCTTCCACTGCAGGGGGCACAGGTTCGATCCCTGGTTATTCCTTTTTTTGGTTGTTTGGTGTACTCTCAGGTTAGTAAAGTTTAAAAAGAATAGTATTCAGCAAAGGTATAAAGAAAACTGAAACACCTGAAAAACATACCTACCCACCAAATCAGAAATTCTGTACCTAGGCATTTATGTTAAAAAAATAAATTTTAAAGTTTCCCTTCACAGTGTTGTTTATAATATCAATAAATTGGAAATGATTTCCTATTATTGTATAGATTCTGTGCAGCCTTTAGAAGTATAGAATCTATTAAAATGTCTACAGTAGATTAAGTTTTAAATTTTTGATTGAAAAATAGTATGACTAGGGGAGAGATAAATTGGGAATTCAGGATTAACGGATACCTACTACTATATATAAAACAGATAAACAACAAGGACCTACTATATAGAATAGGGAAGTATATTCAATATCTTATAAAAACCTATAACGGAAAGGAATCTGAAAAAGAATATATATATGTATAACTGAATCACTTTGCTGTACACCTGAAACATTGTAAATCAACTATACTTCAATTAAAAAAATAGTATGGCTAAGATTCAGTTCATTTAAAGTTCAAAAATAAGCAAAACTGATCTATAATGTTAGAAGACAGGATAATGGTTACCCTGGTCGTTTCAGATGGGGAGAGACTGGAAGGGGCATAAAGAGGGTTTCTGTTTCTTGAGCTGGAGGCTGATTACACATTATGTTCATTTCATCTACTGGTACTTATGATTTATACACTTTCTTGCTTGTATGTAAAAAGTTTAAGAAGAAAGTATATAAGGGCTAGTGCCTTTTTTAAGATAATTAGTATAGGGAATTCCCTGGCGGTCCAGTGATTAGGACTCTGCACTTCCACTGCAGGGGGCACAGGTTTGATCTCTGGTCAGGGAACTAAGATCCCACAAGCTGCGCGGCATGGCCAAAATAATAATAATGAATAAATAAATAAAAATAATTAGTATAGGGCTTCCCTGGTGGCGCAGTGCTTGGGAGTCCGCCTGCCGGTGCGGGGGGTGCGGGTTCGTGCCCTGGTCCGGGAAGATCCCACATGCCGCGGAGCGGCTGGGCCCGTGGGCCGTGGCCGCTGAGCCTGTGCGTCCGGAGCCTGTGCTCCGCAGCGGGAGAGACCACAACAGTGAGAGGCCCGTGTACCGCAAAAAATAATAATAATAATAATTATTATTATTATTCCAAGTGGTGGGAAATGGACGATTTTTATTTTCTTCCGGTCATTCTATATTGTCAATATATTCTATATTGTCTGAGTTTTTCTCTTAACAATGAAATGTTGAGAAATACATTACCTTTATGATAAAATAAAACAAAACATAATCCATACTACAAAAGGTACAGGGAGAATGGTGTCCTCACACACTGTTTTCCAAAAGGGTGGACTCATTTAGAATGTCATCAGCAATCAGAAAAAATGTATCAATAACCATGAGAACATTCACAGATCCAAAATGTATGACCCAGCAGCTCTACTTCTGGAACTCTATCCTAAAGAAATTACCCCAAACACAAGAAAGAACCTCAGTTTAACCCAGTGCTTCATAGGGGGGAAGTGGTCCTCCCTCATACCGTGCTCATAAGGTGAAAAAGTGCCCGCATCGATGTTTATATAGGGGTCGATTTTGATGGCAGTAACTCGGAGTCCACATGATTTTAGAATCGTCCCAATGCTGCTCGCTATGATCCCTTTACCGATGCCCGAGATGACCCCACCAGTGACCAAGATGTACTTCATTGGCAGAGGAGTGGCTGAGTGCCAGCACCCAGATAGAATCTGAAAGGTAATGAAATTAAGGGTCAGGGAAGAGAAACATGTTCTTAAACCAGTAAAGTGGAGAGTGTGTTGGACCAGAATTTCAAAAGCACACAGCACTTTTTCTAAGTATTTGAAACAAAGTCTTATCGTCTAGGTTTTTCTTTCTTGTCGACATGCAGGAAGCTCTGGATTCAGCAAAATGTCTGCCTCCATTACCCTGATTTTACATTTACCCCAACTCTGTCGTGTGACAAACTTCATCATAAGAAGCCAAAATTCTCTGGGATTCAGAAGCATGGTAAAATTTTTAAGAGATCAGGCTCTGGAGTCAGATCTGTAGAAGCTATACCTGGGCGAGTTACTAATCCTTTCTGTACCTGTTTCTTCATCTGTGAAATGGAATAAAAAGTACCAATCCCAATCCCTTGGAATATTATTCAGCACTAAAAAGAAATGAGCTACCAATCCATGAAAAGACGTGGAGGAAACTTAAGTGCAGGTTACTAAGTGAAAGAAGCCCATCTGAAAAGGCACATACTGCATGATTCCAACTATATGACATTCTGGAAAAGACAAAACTGTGAAGACAGTAAAGTGATCAGTGGTTTTCAGAGGTTAGTGCGGGAGGGAAAGATGAATAGGTGGAGCACAGAGGATTTTTAGGGCAGTGAAACTATTCTGTATGATTCTATAATGGTGGATACAGGTCATTATACATTTGTCCAAACTCACAGAATGTATAACACCAAGAGTGAACGCTAATGTAACCTATGGACTTGGAATGATAATGATGTGTAGCTTCATTGACTGTAACAAATGTACCTCTCTGGTTCAGGATGTTGGTAATGAGGAACGCTGTGGGCATGGGGCAGTGGGTGTATGGAAACTCAGTACTTTCTGCTCAGTTTTGCTGTGAACCTAAAATTGCTCTAAAAATAGCCTATTTGGGGGGACTTCCCTCGTGGTGCAGTGGTTAAGAATCCGCCTGTCAATGCACAGGACACGAGTTCAATCCCTGGTCCGGGAAGATCCCACATGCTGCGAAGCAACTAAGCCCATGCACCACAACTACTGAGCCTGTGCTCTAGAGCCTGCCAGCCACAACTACTGAGCCTGCATGCCACAACTACTGAAGCCCACGCGCCTAGAGCCCGTGCTCCGCAACAAGAGAATCCACCACAATGCGAAGCCCGCGCACCACAACGAGAGCAGCCCCCGCTCGCCGCAACTAGAGAAAGCCCAAGCACGGCAACAAAGACCCAACGCAGCCAAAAATAAATAAACTTTTTTAATTAAAAAAATAAAATAAAATAAAAAATAGTCTATTTTTTAAATCAGTATTCAAATATGCCAACATTTTAAAAAATCTTGGGACTTCCCTGGTCTCCAGTGGTTTAGACTGCGGTCTGAATGCAGGGGGCCCAGGTTGAATCCCTAGTCGGGGAACTAGATCACACGTGCCACAACTAAGACCTGACGCAGCCAAATAAATAAATATGTTAAAAACAAAACAAAATAAAAAATCTTGCAGATGGTTGTGAGGATTAAATGAGCTAAGGTACAGATCAGAGGTCAGGAAACCAGGGCCCATAGGTCACATCTGGCCCACTGTCTGTTTTTGTATGGTTGCCAAGCTAAGAATGTTTTATATTTTAAATGACTGAGAAAAGATCAAAAGAAGAATATTTCATGACACATTAAAATTGTATGAAACTCAAACTTCAGTGTCCATAAATCAAGTTTTATTAGCACACAGCCATGCCCATCATTTACATATTGTCTCTGGTGGCTTTCTGGCTACAATGGCAGAGCTGAGTAGCTGGGAAAACAGAGACCTCTGGCCCACAAAGCCTGAAATATTTTCTATCTTTTATAGAAAATATTTGCTGATACCTGGCTTAGAGGGGGTCAAAATTGACCCCTATATTAACATACAGTAAAAACTTAGTAAAAGTTAGCTACTAATGTCACTATTAATAATAATAAATGTATCCTCCTTAACTATGCATGTGGAAGACTGAATCTGTTCCTTACCCATCCATTTCACCATGCAGAAATATTCAAGCAGAAAAAAAAAAGATAGAAAATATTATGTCATAAAGAAATTTTATTTGACTTTCCTGCTGCTGTCTGATTCAAACCCTTTTGTTTTAGAGGCGGACAGGAAGCCCAAGAGCTACTTGGGCTACTCTACTCTGAGAACTATTGTTTTCCCCTTGAGCCTGGGCAGGGGCCTTCTGCCCTTGCCATTTCACCATGCACGTGAAGGTGAGCCTTAACGGCGTTATTCGTGTGGTCCTGACATGCAAACAAACGGCCAACCAAGACTATTAATATAAAATCGCAACTACAAGAAAAGAGAGTAACTAACAAAAGCTAATAACTATAAATCCCACTTTCTATTGTAATTCACAAATGTTTTTAAATACCTGGATATCAAGCTCAAATGCAATCAGGTAGGAATGATTTCAGCTACCCGCTTATCCTATCAGCCTGTCTTTCCCAAAGGAATGCCTATTCTGATTTTGTAGTTTCCTCTACTTTCAAAACCAACTAGCTTGGGTTTCCCTGGTGGCACAGTGGTTGAGAATCTGCCTACCAATGCAGACGACACGGGTTCGAGCACTGGTCTGGGAAGATCCCACATGCCACGGAGCAACTAGGCCCATGAGCCACAACTACCGAGCCTGCGTATCTGGAGCCTGTGCTCCACAACAAGAGAGGTCGCGATAGTGACAGGCCCGCGCATCGCGATGAAGAGTGGCCCCCGCTTGCCACTAGAGAAAGCCCTCGCACAGAAACGAAGACCCAACACAGCCAAAAATAAATAATAAATAAATTTTTTAAAAAAACAACTAGCTTAACTTAAAAGGTGTAGAGCCCTTTCACTTCAGAGCTGTGAGTTCAATTTGAATTAGCTGACCACCGTCAAGGCGAGTAAACTGAAGTCATCCAAAATATACAAGTCCCATCCCAAATGGCTTCCTTAAGTCCCTGCCTTTCTCTACACAAAGGGCCTGCCTTTCTCTACACAACACAGTTGATCATGTTCAATGTCACCGTTCCTCTTTACTACCCACCTGGCCATCCACTCACCTGAGCTAGATTTAGCCTAAAAGATTTTCAGTCCAAACCCAGAATGCTCCTCCTATAGATCCAAAATGTATCTGAATATTCATCTCTTGCCACTTCTACTAGCCGAGGTAGTTGTTAGAGTGGGAATTTCATCACAGTCTTCCCTTACTCAACCCACTGCTGATTTTTTTCTATTTTGATAAGTGTCCCTCCTCTGGAGTCAGACAGCCTGAGCTCAAGTGCTGTCACTTAATAGCTATGACCCTGGGCAATTTCAACTTCTCTAAACCTCAATTTTCTCCACCTGTGCAGTACACAGAAACAATACCAGTGCCAGCCGTATAGAGCTGTGTGGGTATTTACAAAGAGAGCGCCCAAGTGCTAAGTCAAGTTTAGCTCTTATTTTTCAGAGCCCTCTACTCACTGATTCAGTCAGCTCATAAACGTTTATGGAACAGGCAGAAGAGGAAAATCTGCCACACCAAAATGTGCCTCTTTGGCATGAGCATTAATTTAGTTTGATTATTTTTAAGAAACAGAAGACTCAGGAAGTCCTTCTTTTTGTTTTGTTTTGTTTTTTTGTTTGCTGTACGCGGGCCTCTCACCGCCGCGGCCCCTCCCGCCGCGGAGCACAGGCCCCGGACGCGCAGGATCAGCGGCCACGGCTCACGGGCCCAGCCGCTCCGCGGCACGCGGGATCCCCCCAGACCGGGGCACAAACCCGCGCCCCCCGCATCGGCAGGCGGACTCCCAACCACTGCGCCACCAGGGAAGCCCAAGTCCTTCTTTTTTATTGCCCCCTTTGCTGCCTAAAGAATTTAGATAAAGGGCCTGTTCCTGGCATAGAGCTATCACCAGAGATACCTTCAGAGAATATGAGCTAGATGTGGTCGGGGAAGCTCTTAGAGATCAGAGTCCACTCTGTGTACCACTGTCTCTGCCTGACCTAGCAAACATTTGTTTACCAAAATATTTGCCTTTCCATCTCCATGTTAATTGCCTTCTTCCCTTTTTTTTTTTTTAACTATTCATTTATTTACTCTTGGCTGCGTTGGGTCTTTGTTGCTGTGCGCGGGCTTTCTCTAGCTGTGGCGAGCGGGGGCTACTCTTTTTTGCAGTGTGCGGGCTTCTCATTGTGGTGGCTTCTCTTGTTGTGGAGCTCGAGCTCTAGGAGCGTGGGCTCAGTAGTTGCGGCTCACGGGCTCTAGAGCACAGGCTCAGTAGTTGTGGCACACGGGTTTAGTTGCTCCGCAGCATGTGGGATCTTCCCGGACCAGGGCTCGAACCTGTGTCCCCTGCATTGGCAGGCAGATTCTTAACCACTGCGCCACCAGGGAAGCCCTGCCCTCTTCCCTTTTGAAGTCCCAAACTACTACCCACAACATCTTCTTTTGTCTTGAGCTGAAGATGGTATTTAAGGCAAGGGTTTTAACCATTTTAGCAAGTGACTAAGTTTTCCTGGGTCTCTCCCATGTATACACGTTATTAAACTTTTATTTGATTTTCTCCTGTTAATCTGTCTCATGTCAACTTAATTCTTAGACCAGCAGAAGAACCTAGAAGGGTAGAAGGAAATTTTCTTCCTCCCAGACAAATTATACGCTTGACGTGTTCCCAGGTCCTGCAGATATGGGGGTGAACAAAAAGTCAAGGTCCCTGTCCTCTTGGTCTTCACCTTTCCTGTTGGATAAAGGGGCAAATAAGCTGTTCTGTAACTACCTTATTCTGGCACCGTCACACTATTAAAATGACTTCCCATTTGTAAAAGTTAGCAAAATGGAAAAATGCCATAGAAAACTGGAGAGTATTTATGAGAAGGCACATTATGTGGTTGTAAAAAGCCTAAGAATCTTTCATATAAGGTATGCTTATGTTACACAACAGAGCAGGATATAAAATTAAATATATTATTATCTCAACTGTTTTTTTTTTAATTAAGACTGGTCAAATTACACCAAAATGCTACATTTTAATATATATTTAGGTGGTTGGGTTGCAGGCAATTATTACTTTTCCATATTTTCAAAAGCACAAGATACCTTTTTAAGCATATCAGACATTTTACAAAGTCCTTTTCGAAAATGTAACAATATCAAGGAGACACCTAGTCCTTTCTATCTATTTTAAGCAAACAAGTAAGTTTAAAGCAAAATTTTAAAACAACAGGCAAAGCAGGTTCTTCAAGCTACTTCTACAATCGGGATTTTTTTTCTCTTGTGAAGACCATTATTTACATTTACTCTTATATGCTGTGAGCAGACCCAATTGTCTGTAAAATAGGCATGTGTAGGGCTGTCCACTGTCCAATAAAAACATTTTAAAAAATTACACTGTAATTTAAAATTTTCCAGTAGCCATTATAAAAAGTAAAAAGAAACAGATTAAGTTCATTTTAATAATATCTTATTTAACCTAAGGTATCCAAAATACCCATAATCAGCCCATAATCAATGTAAGAATATTTGGGTGAGATAATTTACATCCCCTTTTTTTTTTTTGTAATGTCTTCCGAAATTAGGTGTGTCTACGCACAGCACATGTCAACTCACACTGGACAGTGCAGGCCTAAAGCAACCAAAAACAGATGCACCAATAGATACCTTCTCAATGACGGCCATTTAAAAAGTAGTCAAAAACAAGAGTACTTACTGCATGAGCCCACCTTATGAAGTTCTAGAACAGGCAAAACTAAGCTCTGATGGAAATCAAGGGGTGAGGGCGGTTGTGGATCGACCCGAGAGGAGCACGAGGTAACTTTCTGGAGTGATGGAAATGGTTTATGTCTACGTTGGGGTAGTGGTTACACTTGTGTATAATTTGTCAAAATCCCCGATATGCACGCTTAAAATGGGGGCATTTTACTGAACGTAAATTAGACATCAAATGTGGAGAAACTGTTTTAGAAAGAAAGCTATGTTGTAGCAGCAGCGGACTCGGGCTCAGAGCGCCCTAACCAGCTGCGACCCGGGAAACGCGAGGGTCGCGGTTTAACTAGCGCCCCGGGCGGGGGAGGAGACAGAAAGGCCATCTCACTCCGCGCGGGGCTGCACTTCTGCCAACGCCATCTCGGGGCTCCTGGGGCCCGGGGGCAACCGGGCGGGGGCCGCGGCGGGCCCCAGCGCCCGGTTCCGAGGCGGGGTGCGCGCCGAAGCGCCGCTCGCGTACGCGGCGCTCCAGAGCCCGGGCCGCGGGCCGCCGCAGGGCGGACTCCCAGGGCCCCGGCCTTGCCCCGCCGCTGTCTGCCCGCGGGCAGAGAGCACAGGGTGCTGGGACGCGTGCGGTGGCCGCCCTCGGAGGAGACAAAGGCTCCTGGTCCCATGTGCGCGCCGGGCTGGGGCCGCGGACTGGAGGGCGGCCCCGGCGCTGAGGCCCTGACGGGGAGTTACCTGTGCTTTGGCGGCGGCGGTGGCGCGGAGGGTGGTCGTTGGAGCCGGCGAGCTCCGCCCCGAGGCCCGCCCGCGCTCACCTGTCGGGCTGGGGAGGGGTCCGCCGCCAGAGGCGTCCCGAGTCGCCCCCGTGTCCCTCCCGCCGCCCGCGCGGGCCTCGGGGTGCATGGCGCCCTCCTCGCCCACCTCCCCCTCTCCTGCAGCCGCGGGCCCCACTGACTCACGCCGGTGAGCTCGGGGTTGGCACCCGGGTTTGTGCAGTGCTCCGAAACAAGCGCCCAAAAGTGACTCCTCAGGCGTTGGTGGCTTCCCGTCACCCTCCGCCTTGGACGCACTTGGCCCCAGGCCAGGCTCAGCCCGGGGACTGCTCCTCCCCTCCGCGGCTTGCTGAGCACCGGCACCTCGGAGACTCGGGTGAACGCCAGGTCCCGGCGCCCCGGCCCCTCGGCACGCCCAGACCCTGTTCGGGTCCTCGCGTCCCGCTCTCGGCGCCGGAAAGAGCTTCTCTCGGTCACGGAGAGCAACTGCGGGAGCGCCGAGCAGAGGACGACGATCAGATGGGATGCCGGCCTTTGAGGGGCTCACAATCTGGGGTGAGGGCTACACCTCTACTGGAATCAGTAAGGTTCCTGGAACAGTACGCGTGTAGCAAAAATTAAAATTTAAAATGCGAGGGGCAGAAGGACGACAATCAGGGCTTCGCCGAGTGACTTTTTAAAGAGTATTTGGAGGATGGTTAGTGCCTTGGTGCCAGGAAAGGACACAGGAGGTTATTAAGGCGAAGGGAAGAACATAAACCACTGAAGGAGAAAGGATCTAACTAGGGACAATAGGAGGGTTTGGAATCAGACGGAAGGGTTAGGAAAGTGGTGAAAATTTTGATTGACCAGGTGAGTCACTAGAGGGCTGAGTGAGGAGAGCATCATTGAAGACCCAGTGGAGTCTAGAAACCATCATTGTGTAACGACCTCCAGCTATAGTTGTGCAAGATGTCTATAGGTCGGTATATAAATATTGATATTGATAAAACCAGAGTTTGCTGGTTGAGTAGAGTAGAAGGATGAGAGTGAGGAAGTTAAGAGCACTGAAAGAATGTGATGGTAGTGAGGCACCAGGGGTCTAGTCCCCAGAGGAAAGGAAGGGAGAGGAGCAGGGAGTGGATAGACTGGAAGAGAGAAAAGAGATGGACCAAAAGATGAGGGCCTGTGGGAATGAAGGAACTGAGGAGTTGTCACCACAGTGTGGGTGTCGGCAATGTCAAAGGGGAAGCAATTCCAGGAGATGATCCAGTTTAGGGTCTGACTCTGGAACGGAGTCAAGTGAGATGGGCGTCACTGGAATTGGGTCTAGCGCCCACCAGGCCAGTGTGGGGGACATTGAAGGCCCCCGGAAAGATGGCGGAAATTGGAGGAGTCAGTTGAGGCCAAGGAACCAAGTCTCCAGTGAATGTGGAGAAGCAGCCCCGAAGCTAGTAAATGACAGCAACAAAGAAGGGTAGAGGGATGTCTGGCAAAATTCGATGAGTTTCAAAACAAAAGGGAGTTTCTCCCTATCAAGAATGACAGAGCAGTGCCATGGAAGAAGCAGTAAGGAGCTGAGGATGGTGTTGTCAACTTCTGGGAAAAAGAAGAGCTCCACTCAGCAGGAATGGTAGGGGAGACCCAAGTCTCCATGGAGGCCAAGAAAATTTTTTTTTTTTTTTTTTTTTTTTTTAAGGAGAAAGCACCTTGTAAAAAGGCCGGAAGCACAGAGGGCTTTCTTGTGAAACAAGTCTTCCAGAGGACCCAGTGGGAAGAATGCTTGTGAAACAGGTTCACATGGACGGTGATACTTAATACCTGCCACGTATGTAAGGCTTCCCTCCACATTTCGGTACTTTGTTTCCTTTTTACAACCAGGACAGCTATTAAGATCCCCTTATTATAATGAAGAACCTAAGGCTTAGAGATGTGAAATGCCCTGACCAAAATATCTGTCCCCAAAGTCAGACTCTTCACCACAGGATATAAGGCCTCATCCTTATTCTATTAATCTACGAGGTCAACAGATGAAGGATACTTTGTGAATACAAAGGGGTTATGATAACTATTGCATCATTAATCCAAAATGGGAAAATATTTGAGCAGAAAAACAAATTTGATAACAGGGTCCAGATTGATTGATTTGTGTGGGATCAGAGTGTACACTCATTCAACAGGTGTTTTATTCATGGACTATATAGCATTGAGGATAAAAAAAGAAGAAAAAGAAGTCTGTCATTAAGTTGACGGCTTGTGTTCTTTTTTACTTTTTTTTCTTTTTTTTTTTTGGCAGGCGCCGAGTGGCATGTGGGATCTTGGTTCCCCTTCCCTGACCAGGGATTGAACCCATGCCCCTGGAAGTGGGAGCGTGGAGTCCTAACCACGGGACCACCAGGGAAGTCCCTCGTGTTCTTTTATAATCTTTTGTTTTGAAGAATTCTAACCTTCAGGACGATTGTGAACCCTGGGGAACATGGACTTCGTCATGATTTTGGGTGGAGATAGAGCAAAAGTAAGGCTGAAAGGGATGGCCCCCACCTCTGCTATCAGAAGGGTCAGCACTGTATTCCTTTCATAGGTGAAGAAACTCGAAGGGGAAACGATGAGTAATGAGTCAAGTTTACTCACCCATTAGATAGTGGAGTTAGCACCCCTGTCCTAGGCTTCTGACTGAAATTCCAGGCTCATTCCAATCACCCTTGAACCAAATATCCTTTTTCTGGAAAGTGTTGACCACTTTCAGGTTCTGACTAAATCCTAGAAAGGCATTGGTCCTATGATATCTCCTGACTTTCAAAGGTTAATCAATACCCAGACTCTAAAAACAGCTTGGAATGTCATTGATGCCACAGAATTGTACACTTAACAATGGTTAAAATGGCAAGTTTTATGTTATATATATGTTTACACAGTTTAAAAAATTAATGGGGCTTCCCTGGTGGTGCAGTGGTTAAGAATCCGCCTGCCAATGCAGGGGACACAGGTTTGAGCCCTGGTCCGGGAAGATCCCACATGCTGCGGAGCAACTAAGCCCGTGCACCGCAACTACTGAGCCTGTGCTCTAGAGCCCGCGAGCCACAAATACTGAAGCCCATGTGCCACAACTACTGAAGCGTGCGCTCCTACAGCCTGTGCTCTGCAACAAGAGAAGCGACTGCAATGAGAAGTCCGCGCACCGCAACGAAGAGTAGCCCCTGCTCGCCACAACTAGAGAAAGCCCGCACACAGCAACGAAGACCCAACGCAGCCAAAAATAAATTACTTAAATAAATTTTAAAAAATAATAATGGTGTAATACAACAGAAACCATTGAATTGTACAGTTTCGACAGGTGTGGATGGCATGTGAATTATATCTCGATAAAGCTGTTTGGAAAAATAAAGTAGGTTGAGCCTGTTAAGCTAAAGTCCTGGAGCACCCTCTTACACTGTTGGTGGGAATGTAAACTGATACAGCCACTATGGAGAACAGTATGGAGGTTCCTTAAAAAACTAAAAATAGAACTACCATACGACCCAGCAATCCCACTACTGGACATATACCTGGAGAAAACCATAATTCAAAAAGACACATACACGCACCCCAATGTTCACTGCAGCACTATTTACAATAGCCAGGACATGAAGCAACCTAAATGTCCATCAACAGAGGAATGGATAAAGAGGATGTGGTACATCTGTACAATGGAATATTAGCCATAAAAAGGAATGAAATTGTGTCATTTGCAGAGACGTGGATGGACCTAGAGACTGTCATACAGAGTGAAGTAAGTTGGAAAGAAAAAAACAAATACAGTATATTAACACATACATGTGGAATCTAGAAAAATGGCATAGATGATCTTATTTGCAAAGAAGAAATAGAGACACAGACGTAGAGAACAAACGTATGGATACCAAGGGGGAACGGGGGGGCGGTGAATTGGGAAGTTAGGATTGACATATATATACTACTATATATAAAATAGATAACTAATGAGAACCTACTGTATAGCACAGGGAACTCTACTCAGTGCTCTGTGGTGACCTAAATGGGAAGGAAATCCAAAAAAGAAGGGATATATGTACACGTATGGCTGAATCACTTTGCTGTGTAGCAGAAACTGACACAGCAGTGTAAAGCAACTATACTCCAATTAAAAAAAAAAAGTCCTGGACCAGAATTGTAAATATACCTCAGGCTGGAAAACTGGAGAGCAAGGAAATCAGAATTGTAATCTGTCCCCCACATACTCACACAGGTCACTGGAACTAGGCTACTCTTCTCAAGATGGTGGGGGGTGGAGGAATACCTAATGCTTAAGACTGTGCTTGGGAAATACATTCATGAACTCCCTTCTCTGAAGGGGGAGTTTTTCACTTGGCCAGCTTTTTGTTGTTGTCCATTTGTTTACACGTTATTGTGGGAAAAGTTGAATATATAGAAAAGCAAACCTAAAACTCGAACTTCAACAATTATCAATCCATGGCCAGGTTTGTTTCATCTGTATCCCCACCCATTTCCCCCATCCTGTATTAATTTGAAGCAAATGCCAGGCATCCTATTATTTCATTGGTAAATATCTCAGTATGACTCTAAAAGATTAGAACTCTTTTAAATACACACACAATTACCACAATTTAAAAATTAATAATTCCTATGTCCATCACACATGAATGGGTAAACAAAATGTGCAATATACTTACAATGGAATACTCTTCAGCCTTTTTTAAGATAGCCTCCGTTTTTGTTATATCACTGGTTGTTTTTTATTTTTTAGATTTCACATATAAGTGATGATATACAGTAGTTGTCTTTCTCCATCTGATTTATTTCACTAAGCATAAAACCCTCCAGGTCCATCCATGTTGTTCAAATGGCAAAATTTCATTCCTTTTTATGCTGAGTAGTATTCCGTTGCATATATATAGCACATCTTTATCCACTGGTCTGTTGATGTACCCTTAGGTTGTTTCCATATATTGGCAATTGTAAATAATGCTGCTATGAACATCGGGGTGCATGTATCTTTTCGAATTAGTGTTTTCATTTTCTTTGGATATATACCCAGAAGAGGAATTGCCAGATCGTATGGTAGTTCTAGTTTTAATTTTTTGAGGAACCTCCATAATGTTTTCCACAGTGGCTTCATCAATTTACGTTCCCGCCAACAGTGTGCAAGGGTTCCCTTTCTCTACATCCTCACCAACATTTGTTATTTGTGGTCATTTTGATGATAGCCATTCTGACAGGTGTGAGGTGATATCACATTACGATTTTGATTTGCATTTCTCTGATGATTAGTGATGTTGAGCATCTTTTATGTGCCTGTTGGCTATCTGTATGTCTTCTTTGGAAAAATGTCTATTCAGGTCTTTTGCCCATTTTTTAATCAAGTTGTTTGGGTTTTTTTGATATTAAGTTGTATGAGCTCTTTTTGTATTTTGGATATTAACCCCTTATCGGTCATATCCTTTGCAAATATATTCTCCTATTCAGTAGGTTGTCTTTTCATTCTATGGATGGTTTTCTTTGCTCTGTAAAAGCTGTTAAGTTTAATTAGGTCCCATTTGTTTATTTTTGCTTTTGTTTCCTTTGCCTTAGGACAGCGGTCCGCAACCTTTTTGGCACCAGGGACCGGCTTCGTGGAAGACAATTTTTCCACGAGGGGCGGGGGACGGTTCAGGCGGTAATGCGAGCCATGGGGAGCAGCAGATGAAGCTTCGTTCTTTCGCCTGCCGTTCACCTCCTGTTGTGCGGCCCCAGGGGTTGGGGACCCCTGCCTTAGGAGACAGATCCAAAAAAATACTGCTACAATTTATGTCAAAGACTGTTCGAAGTAGCCTTTTTTAAGGCAGAATTTTAAGGAAATTCTAACACATGCTACAACATGGATGAACCTTGAGGACATCTGCTCAATGAAATGAACCAGTCACAAAAAGACAAATGTGGTATGATTCCACTTATATGAGGTTCCTGGAGTAGTCAAAAATCATAGAGACAGAAAGTAGCTTGGTTGCCAGGGAAAGGGGGGAACGGAGAACGGAGTTGTTTAGTGGGTACAGAGTTTCAGTTTTGCAACAGGAAAACAATTGTGGAGATTGGTTCCACTTGTAACAATGTGAATGTACTTACTACTACTTAACTGTACACTTAAAAATGATTAAGGTGGGGCTTCCCTGGTGACGCAGTGGTTGAGGGTCCGCCTGCCGATACAGAGGACACGGGTTTGTGCCCCGGTCCGGGAGGATCCCGCATGCCGCGGAGCGGCTGGGCGCGTGAGCCATGGCCGCTGAGCCTGCGCTCCGTAACAGGAGAGGCCACAGCAGTGAGAGGCCGGCGTACCGCAAAAAAAAAAAAAAAGATTAAGGTGGTAAATTTTGTTTGTCTAGCACAACTAAAATTTTTTAAGCTTAACAATTTCTTAATCTCATGAACTATCCAGTCCCCAAATTTCCAATTCTTATAAACGTCAAAAAATTTTCTCCACTGTGTTTGTTTGAGGATCTAAAGAAAATCCGCAAGTTGCCATGGGTTGTTTTTTAGGTCGTTTTTAATCTATAGGTTCCCCTTCCCCCCTTGCTTGCAATTTATTTGAAGAAACAAGGTCGTCAGACTGTGGTCTCTCACAGCCTAGATTCTGCTCCCTGCATCCCGTGGTGTCCTTTAATAGTTTCCTCCGTCCCCTGTATTCCCTGTAAATTGGTAGGTGGACACAGAGGGCCTGGGCTAGTTTTGATGTGGACTCACAAGGAGATTAAAGACATCCATGTACGCGGGGCCAACCCTGCAGAACCAGAAAAGGTGAGACTAAACCACCAGCCGAGCTGCTTAGAGTGACAAAGACGCGGTGTGCTGGCCTAGATCAGGAACCCACAAAGCCGAGGGAGGAGAAAAGGAAGCGGGGCGGGACTACGTGGGGAAAGCCCTTTGTCCGGTTTCCAAACGCCTTATCGAGTTACGAAATAAACAGTCAGCGGGGAGGGCGGGGCCTTTGTCCGGAAGTGACGCTAGCGCGGCCGGCAGCTGAGTAACAGTGGAGGTGGGGCGACACATAGACTGGCTGCTTCCAGGTCGTACTTCCGATTATCGCCGTGGGAGACGCGCCTTGTAGAGTCGGGAGTAGGTGGCACCCGCTAGGGTCTCCGGTGACCCCGACCGCGGTGGCGGCCCCGCGGGCGGGATGTTCCGGGGTTTGAGCAGTTGGTTTGGCTTGGAGCAGCCGGAGGCGGGTGACCGGCAGTACCAGGGAGACGGACAGCCCAAGGGAGACGCTCCACCCGAGCAGCGCTCCGAGGCGGTGGCGGAGTCCGTGGAAGGGGAGCTACAAGAAGCCGGGGACCAGGAGCTCCTTCACCAGGCCAAAGGCCTCGGCAGTGAGTCTCCCCCGGCCTCCGGGACCACAGAGTTTCGGAGAGCGCCCGCATCCCACCTCCTGGGCGTGGGCCACCAATGGTCGGGGGTGTGGGGTGGGGAGAGGAAGGTGTGTCTGTCGTTGGTGAGGATCTGGGCAAGGCCGAAGCCTCATCTAGCAGTCAAATCCTGTGCCTGAAGTTCCTAGTGACATGTCACTCTTTGCAGAGTGTGTCAACGTTGGGAGCAGGGCCGCAGTAAAGCAGTGGGGCTCCACGTCTTTAGGTTTGACGAGGTATCTGTTTTGTTCAACTCACCAACTTTCATCTCCACCGCCTTCCGCCCAGAGGACAGGGGACGTTGAGGAGCTCGAGTGCCTTTTTGCCCTTAGGTCAGAATGTGTCGTCCCAAGTAAATTGAGGAGGAGTTATTAGGGCCTATGGCAGGCAGGCTCTTGTCCTTTTAGGTGCATTGGGATCTTTTTCCTTAAGGCGGGAAAGTAGTTGCCAGTTATTGTCTGTGTTGCAAGTTTCAGCACTAGATGTTTTGTGAACGATTCATCTCTTTAAACACCCCAGTGAGTTGGGAGAACGAGCACAGAGTTAGCGGCCCAAAGTTATGCTGATAGTAAATGGTAGAAGGGAAATTTGAACCTGGGGCTGTCTAATTTCAAAGCCCATGCTCTTTCCCAGCTTACAGTCTAGTTCAGGAGGAGGATATAAATAATAGGCATGCGGAATAAACACATGCTGTAGTAATTCTGCTCCTGGAGAGATCTTGGCAGGCTTAAATAGTCAAAGAAAACGTCTTTAAGAAGGTGGCCCTAAAGCAGACAACACTACAAGTGAGAGATTAAATTTTGCAAGCAATTTTAAAGAATTTACTTCAAGACACTACAAGGCAAGAGCACAGGACAGGCTGGAGCCTGAGAGTGGAGAAACACATACTTGAATAAGAAAGGCTCTAACGTTCAAAAAGTTTACTGTGGGGTGGAGAGGCAGGGAGAACAGGCATAATCTCAAATCATGGCAGTACACAATCTAAGCCCCAAGCCTCCAAACAGTGTACAAGAGAAATAAAACTAAGTGCTATGCAATGAAATCACTAGAGGGAACAGCTATTTCCTGTGTGGAAAACTGGGGAGAAACGAGCTTGGAATATTCAAGAGATGTAAGGAGGTGAAGTTGACTAGAGCAGAGAGGCTATGTTAGGTAGCTGGGATAAATAAAAGTGGGACCACCTTAGGAAAAGCTGGGTATGATTGTTTCCTTGATTTCATAGAACATGGAGAATCATTTTCGTTTATCTTCAGAGGAGTATCAAAAGTGGCTTCTTAAAACTTAGGGCTTTATTGAAATCTCATGTTTATATTTCGTAATAAAGACCCCCAAATATTTTTTTAATGTTTTCGATATGGATGTCTACTTCGGAGCTTAACGCTGCCATCCCTTTCTTTCCTCACCAGACTCTCTTTCTCTCTCTTTTTAAAAAATATTTATTTATTTATTTGGCTGCACCGGGTCTTAGTTGCAGCATGCAGGATCTTTAGTTGCGGCATGCGGGATTAGTTACAGCGCGGGATCTAGTTCCCTGACCAGGGATCGAACCCGGGCCCCCTGCACTGGGAGCGCAGAGTCTTAGCCACTGGAATACCAGGGAAGTCTGCCTCCCCAGACTCTCTTGAGGTTGGGTAGGCTAAGGTTAGATGGAAGTACTTCCCCACCCACACACACACTGTGAATGCAAAGTTTCCAAAGAAATTAGAGCTCTTTTGGCTCCGAAATTTGATTTAAAAAAGATGTAAAGGTCCTAGTTTGTACACAACCCCTCAAAAAGACAAGAGGTGATTAAATACTTTTTATTTCTACATAGTGATCCTAAGAGGTATATTTAGAAAGACCCATCTCTGTTTTGAAAAGTGAAGTTAAACATCTCTGTGCCTGATTCCCACTGAGTAGATTCATTTCTTTGGCCTTTTAAAAATCTACATGGAGGGACTTCCCTGGTGGTCCAGTGGTTAAGAATCCGCCTGCCAATGCAGGGGACACAGGTTTGAGCCCTGGTCCGGGAAGATTCCCACATTGCCGCGGAGCAACTAAGCCCCTGCTCCACAACTACTGAACCTGCGCTCTAGAACCCACGAGCCGGGGCACCTAGAGCCCGTGCTCCACAACAAGAGAAGCCACCACAATGAGAAGCCCCGCGGACCGCAACGAAGAGTAGCCCCCGCTCGCTGCAACTAGAGAAAGCCAGCACGCAGCAACGAAGATCCAACGCAGCCAAAAATAAATAATAAAAATAAATTAATTTTAAAAAAAGAAATATTTGGAAAGCACAGTGTTTCTTAAAATAATAATAATAAAATCTACATGGAATTTCCTGGGGCCCCATTTGTTCTGTAAACTTTTGCTGAGTGACTCCCTTCAAGATTGTATCATAAATACTTCTGGTTCACGAGGTGACCTATTTCTTTTTTTTTTTTAACATCTTAATTGGGGTATAATTGCTTTACAATGGTGTGTTAGTTTCTGCTTTATAACAAAGTGAATCAGTTATACATATGTTCCCATATCTCTTCCCTCTTGCGTCTCCCTCCCTCCCACCCTCCCTATCCCACCCCTCCAGGCGATCAACGGTGACCTATTTCTACATTTAGGCAGCTTTATAAATTAGGCACCAGTTAGGAGTGGCGGACACCCAGGCCTATATTCCACTTCCTAACCCCAAATTAAACCTTATCCTTGGCTCTCCCTCCTGATGAACTTAGGACTTGCTGTGATCACAGAAGGAGGGCAGTTTATTAGGAAAGTCACTGAAGAGCTTCTCCCTACCTCCCAAGGCCTCATACCCCAGAGTAACTTCTTATTCAGCGCAGATTGGTTAGTTGGTTTTTGTTAAAGTCCAGTTATCTATACTCTTATCTATACTCTTTCTCTAAAACAAACCCATACCTCTGAGAGTGTAGTATGAGTCATTCCACAGCTTAAATAAGTGGGAGGGTGGCCAGAGATAAGCTTTGGCTTTTTCAAAACTGTCCCTAAGGCCAGTCCGTGCCCAGGAATGGAGGAAGGGCCACCTCCTCTTCCTTCTCCTTTGAAAAATGCTATTAGTGTTTTCAGTAGAGCTGTGTTAATTAGACCATCCTCTTTTTCTATAGGGAAAGTGCATTTCAAGTTCTAGATGCCTCACTTGCTTAGTTTACAACTAAGGACTCCAAAAGTTAGTTGTGTATGTAGGAAAATATATGTCTGCTTTGATATAGAAGTAAAATACCCAGTTCGGTTCTGATGAGAGACCCAGGTTTACCATGAGGAGGGCAGTGCAGATGGTCAAGAGCTTGGGTCCCATGGCTTGTGAACAATACTAAAAAGAACAGGGGATTTTAGCTTCAAGAAGAAGAAACTTTAGGGGCATCGCTCAACATTTTTAAAGGTTTTTTGGTAGAAAAGAAGTCATTTTATGTTACTTAAGATCTAAGTCTGAGAGGTAGAAATGACAAGGGATGTGAAAAGGATTTTCTAATTAGAGATGGATAACAATAATAATTGTCTGCCCTTCGAAGTCATGTGCTCCCCATCCCTAGAAGTGGGGCTACCTGGATAGGAGGCTGAATAAGGTAAGTGCTAAAGTCCCTTCCAACACGAAGATTCTAAAATTGTGTGAAATATATAGTATTTTTGAAAAATTAACCAGCCTTTTCATAAGAATATTAATTTTCTAAAGCTGCCTTAAAAACCACTGTCTCTGTATTATTTTCCTATTCTAGAAGCAAGCCTTAAACTCTACCTTCCTCTATTTACTCTGATAAATTTACTCTTTTTCTGACCTTTTGAGAACCTTCCCGCTTTTCTTTACCTTTACCATCCATTCAGTTCTGCAGGCCCTTGTCACTTGCTCATCTGACGTGAGGCAATGTGGGATTGGGGCACCAGCTTGCCATTTAGAGGCAGGTAGCCTGTGTTTGAATTCCCTATACTACTTATTGTCTTTATTGTGATGTCATTTGCAAATTACAGTAAGTCCAACAAACAGGCTTAAACAGAAAGGACCTTTGTTGTTTGTGTCAGGGGTCGCCAAGACCACCCCCAGGTTTGCTGAGCGCCTACCAAAATTGGGGTTTCTTTAGGTAGGAGGAAGCAGATAGGCTCTTGGCTAGGCAGTCAGCCAGGTCTGCCCCACCTTCATGGACAAATCATTTATCCTCTGTGTGCCTTGGCTTCCCTACCTGTAAACCGGGCTACTTATACCCACTCTTCCTGGGATGGTTGTGGCATGATGAAAATGAAGGTAAAGGGTTAGCGGTCTGCCCCCTCCTTCCATAAAGTTGCTGCGTCTACTCACGTTTTACTTAGACTTGCTTTTCTTTGGTTGCCACTTCAGTTCAGACCCTCTCTCCTTGTGCCTAAGTCTCTGAAGTGGATATTGTACTCCTGTTACTTCCTGTTAACTCTTATCTGTGTCTCAGTTTTTCTAACCACTTCATAAAAACTGTCTTTAACTTGGTGTCAGCTGACCTCTTCTGCACAATAGCAGACTTCTGGTCTTTTTGAGCGTCCTACCTGAAAACCTCTTGTCCTGCTCTCCCACCACCCACTCCTCTGACTTCAGAATTTCTAATTACTCTTGGGAGACATCCCTCCCTTCTGGGGTGCCTCAGTTTAATGAATAATCTAGCTCCTCTTGTTGTCTTTGAATCCTTTTTCGTTGGTTTGTTTGTTGAGAAATGGATATCCCTTGAGGGCGAGAACTGTGCTTTCTCAGGACTTCTCTGGCTGTCCAGTGGTTAGGACTCAGCACTTCCACTGCAGGGGGCCTGGGTTCGATCCCTGGTTGGGGAACTAAGATCCCACAAGCCATGTGGTGTGGCCAAAAAAAAAAAAAAGACGAATCTAATTCAAAAGGTATTCCTGAGAAAATCTTACAGGGAACCCTGCTCTTTTAGAAGTTTGGATTTATCTATCTGCAGAGAATATTTTTAGGAAGTAGTGTGGCTGTCTACCCATTTTATCATACCACTCTGGGTAAATAGGCTAGTCACAACCAAAGGGAAATCAGGGATCTCCCTAAAGCTCAGCGTTTATGTCACTCCCCATTCATGCATTTAGCGAGTACTTACTGGTCACTCTCTGGGGATACACTGGTGAATCAGACAGCCTTGGTCCCTGCCCCAGTGGGGCTTAGGATGGGTCTTCAGTCTAGCTGAGAGGACACATTCACCAGGTAATGGATAGAGTGTCATAGATGTTGTTGATCTGGCACCGCAGGTGGTGAGGGAACACCTCTTGGGGACACCTACGCTGGCCAAGGAGCCGGGGACCATTTCTTGAGAAGTGATGTGTAAGCAGAGGCTCACAGCATGCGTAGAGTTAGCCAGGAAAAGAAAGGGCTGATAAAAGTGTTTCAAACCAAGGAATAACATATTTGGGGCCTCCTTGGAGATACTCGAGAATTTCTTGTGGTCCTACGAGTGTAGAATAGGAGGAGGAGGATGACAGGAATGAGCCCAGAGACAAGGAGCTTCCTGAGATAGTCACAGTGGGTGTTGATACCAGGAACAGATGAACGCCTTCAGACGCAGTGGGAGAAAGGAGACTGTTTAATGCTAAAGGAGGTGGTAAGTGGTAGAGATGGTCCTTCGGATCAGGAGATAGTACTTCTGCTCCCAGGTAGCAGTACGAATCTCCTGATTTTCTGTGGCACCACCCATTTAATCAGGGGTGCCAGGCTCCCTGGGCCGTTCTTAGCGGGGTCTTCTCCCTGCCTGAGTGTTGTGAGTCAGCCCACCTGCCCCCTCAGCACGGGCAAGTAGCAGAGGCAAGTCTGCCCTAACTTACGGAGCATTTTCTGTGGGATGAGATTTGAAGGCCAGTTGCCCGGAGCATCCCCCACTACAACCTGCCTGAGGTCGCTTCCTGCAGCCCAGATTCTGTAGAATGTGGACTTTGAAATGATGTTTGTCTAGAAATACACCTTCATATCATAGTGCAAAAAGAGCCTTGATACAAATGTCTTTTCAGGTCTTTAGAAAAGTTAATTTTGTGTTTTCGTTTTGTCTTGTGAAGTTCGTATGTTCCGGTTTGAATTTCGTTCTATATATTTGCTTATTATTAGTGAAGAGATTTATATTAGGGCTTGCCAAGATTTCTATTTATTAAAAAATCCCCCAGATTTATCATGGGATGAGTTAATCTAGGAGAGGAGGGGCTTTTTTCCTTCTTTTTTGATCAAGAGGGAAGGAGAAAATAAAGATGGGATACTTAGGGTCTAGGAAGGAAAGAAAGTAAAAAGTAGCCTTGATCTTATTGTAAAGTAGGCGGGGAGATAACTTGCTGAGATAAGTTAGAACTAGAGACTGGAGAAGGGCAAGATAAGTTTGAAACAGCTACTGGGGTGAACTGGGGACTATGCTAACAGTCTTTGAAAGCAATGAATTAAAGGCCCAGTATGGATGGCCTGTCCACTGAGAAAGTGGAGTACTGTCAGTGCTTCTCGCTCATTGTTTCAAGTCCTCATTAACAAGGAACATGCCCTACGGTTTAAGAGTCTTACAAGCACTTATTAAGGGAGAAATCACAAATACAATAACCACTGTACCGGAATGGAGCATAGACTCTTTTTTATTCTTTGCAGACTATCTATTTAACTTTGCAACTGCTGCTACAAAAAAGATAACTGAATCAGTTGCTGAAACAGCACAAACAATAAAGAAATCAGTAGAAGAAGGAAAGATAGATGACATCATTGATAAGGTACATTTAAATATCTTTTGGAAATAGAAGTTTATGAAATTCATTAGCAGCTAATATAATCGTCCCTTCTTCTTACGAACTTTATTAACCCAAGCAGGGTATCATATTCTGATAAATATCACATTCTTGGGGTTTTTTCTCTCTTTTTTGTATAATAAGTAGCTATAAGTTACCTGATTTAAATAACCTTTGTTTTTGTTTTAATATATTCTAAAATACATTGATACTTTTGGGTAATAGTAAGCTTTTCATATTGTGAGTTTAATTTTCAACTATAACGATTTCAGAATACATTTATGCCTTTGTATCATTTGGGTAAGTTTTAAAAGTCCTAGACCAATAGGAACAACCCTTTTAAGACACTAAGGGGTGAGTTTGTTCATTGTTTGCAGTGGTGGGGTACAGGCCTAGGGAATTTCATTTATGTTGGTAACTATTTGAACTAAGGAGGTCATCAGTTAAACTTTAGATAGCTTATTATTTAGATATTTTCGTTGTGTGTACTATTTGTTAGAATGAGATTTGACCTGTCTTTTATTGTTTTATGGAATAAAACAAAAATTCAGTTTTTAACTCATTTTATTTTTGCATTTGAAAAGATCATCTGTCATAAAGGCAGCTGAACACTTAGAGTTCGGAAATGTCGAAGATCCCCTCTTATTGGGAAAGGGAAGAAGTATCACTTTTTTAGTCTCTTTGTTTGAAGAAAATGAATAAAATATCTCAAATAGACTTCACAAGTCTTGAACGTAATTCTTATCTAATAATAAGCTTTTAAAAGTAATATAACTGTATGTATTTTTTAACAGACAATTATAGGAGATTTTCAGAAGGAACAGAAAAAATTTGTTGAGGAGCAGCATACCAAAAAATCAGGTATGGTACAGGTTTATACGTGACCTACTCGCCTGCCAAATTTTATTGAACACCGGTTATGTGCTAGACACCCCGCTAAGGCTCTGAGAATACAAAAATGTCTAAGTTACGCCCTCATCTTTCAGGTAGCACAAAGACTAGTGGGGACAAACCTATAAACCTTCAGGGTTTAAAGGAAGGAAGGAAATAGTTCCTGGCGGCTATGATGGTGGGTGAGGTAGCCCTTCTGGGGAGCTGGCTCTGACAGAGAAAGAGTGAGCTTTTATTTCTTATTTTATTACAGGTCCAGCACAGTGTCTGATGCACACCTAATAGGCACTTAGCAAATGTTGGCTCCCTTCCCATTCTGTTCAGAAGAAAAAACAAAAGAGCTTTCCAGGGAAGTGACAGAGGGCCGTGAAAAGTCACGGGGAGTTTGGGAACTTACTCAATACATTTCTTTACTGACAAATGCTTATTTAAATGTTTGCAGTTGCAAGATCTCAAAATGCCTGCTTTTACTGTTTGGTGGTGTGCAGACACAAAACTGGCCTCATGTATTTGAATTTGGCAAAAGTAGTGTAAAATACTTAAGTTTGTTTGAGCAGTACCACAGATTCAAACAGAACTAGTTAGTCCTGTGGTAAGTTCCCATCAGGCATTGTTGCTCCTAAGTACTCAAAAGTGGGAAGTAGCTCTTTGGGACAAATAAAGTACTGTACAGGTTAGCATAACTTAGTGATTCGTGGGAAGCACTAAAGTTGACCCTGGCTCAGAGACTTGGTATAGGAGCTCGTTGGTGCCTCTGAGATGGGAACTGTGGAAGGAGTGGGGGTGAAAGATTTGGAGGCAGGTTCACTTTTTTTTTTTAGTTGAGCGAAAGATTCTTTAAATTCTTTAGTGTTTTACAGTTTTCAAAAGTTTCACACACTTGATTTTGTATAATCCCATAATAACCCTTTTTTTACCCCTTCTCCTATATTGCCCCTCCCCCCTCCACTGGTAACCACTAGCTTGTTCTCTCTATCTGTGAGTCTGCTTCTTTTTTGTTATATTCACTAGTTTGTTGTATTTTTTAGATTCCACATATAAGTGATCTACAGTATTTGTCTTTCTCTGTCTGACTTATTTCACTTAGCATAATGCCCTCCAAGTCCATCCATGTTGTTGCAAATGCAGAATTTCATTGTTAATGGCTGAGTAGTATTCCTGTGTGTGTGTGTGTGTGTGCATACACATATATGAGTATATATATATACACCACATCTTCTTTATCCATTCATCTGTTGATGGACATTTAGGTTGCTTCCATGTCTTGGCTACTGTAAATAGCGCTGCAATGAATATAAGGGTGCATGTATCTTTTTGAATTAGTGGTTTTGTTTTTTTCAGATATATACCCAGGAATGGAATTGCTTGAGGTGCTTATTAGACATCTGGTGAGAGGAACATGTACAAAGTCAAGGAAGGGAACAAAGGTGGCATATCGGGAAAATCCATTCCTCAGTCGCACTAGCCACATTTTAAGTGCCTGATCACTACATAGGGCTAGTGGCTCCCATGTTGGACGGTGCAGATATAGAGCATTTCCATCACTGCAGAAAGTTCTGTTGGGCAGCACCGCTTTAAATTAATGGAATGGGGTTCAGCAGCAGTTTAGTCCTGTTTGAAGCATGGAGGAGAATTCTGTCTGCTGATGCAGATTGTTAGTCAAGTCATGTAAAAACCATGAGAGTAGGTGAGCTTCTCAGTGAAGAGCGTGTCCAGCGTGAACAGTGCTGAGTAGAGATCTCCAGTGTTGAGGGGACGGGGAAGAATGGAAGGAGTCGGCAGTTTCTGAGAGCCTGCTGGGCACTTTATATACAACATCTCCTTCAATAAAAGGAAGGATCAGCAAGGTTAAGTAATTTGCTGAAGGTTGCTCAGCTAGTAAGTGATGAAACACATCTGCCGTTAAAACCAGTGCCCATTTACTTGAGAGAGAGAACAGCTAGGAGAGAAAAGCAATGAAAGCACAGAGAGGGAAGAATTTCAAGGACAGCAAGGTCAGGTGAGTTCCATTTACAGTGGCCATGAGGAAAGGCACGTGCATCACTTCCCTTAACGGTCACAGTAACTCTCTGAAGTACTTCCTATTATTTCCATTTTCCAGATAAGGAAACTGGCCTAGGGAGAAAAGAACTAAGAAATATCCATGGGATTGGGCAAGCAGGAGGTTATTGGTCACCCTAAAAAGAACCATCTTAGAGGAACAGGGAGATGGGGGGGTGTCTCCTCCATACCAGTAGCTTGGGCCTTGGGAGGACCTCATTATTCTAGGGTAAGGGGCACGAGTAGAGGCTGCCCAAGGTGAATAGACTGAAAATGGAGACCAAAATGTTAAACAGTGTAAGAAAAAAGTTTTGAAGGGGCTTTACCCTAACTTTTTAAAAAGTATGAGAATATGTTAATTTTACCTTATAATTAACAGAATTTGGATTATAATTGCCACCATTTGCTTGTTTAGGATGAGCCAAAGAATGAACCAGATGCCTGTCCATGTGTCCATCCATCCATCCATGCAGATAACTTTTCTATCAGTTGGTACCCAATAGGATATGTCTTCCATTTGAGTTTTGAAGAATAGTAAAAGGCACTATTTCTGCAAAAATATGAGGACCCTCTGCATTTGCTGTCTTCCGTGCTGACCACCCAGCTCCACAGCCTTAGCCATGCCCTCGGCTCAGACAGTAGAGCTGCTCAGACAGTAGAGCTGCTCAGACACACACACACACACACACACACACACACACACACTCACTCACTCACTCACTCACTCACTCACTCACTCACTCACTGTCTCTCAATTCCATGGGACTCGCCTCTCCAGGTGGTTACTGTTTGTCGTGTGGCATTATAATCCTGCTGAGTTGTAATCATCTCTTTCTTGTGAGCCCCAGATGATGCAGGCTGCGTGTTAGTTGTCTTTGCATCCCCAGCTTTTTGCTTCTGAAGACTTAATGGAGGATTTGATCCCAGCCCTTTTGTTTACTGCTTCCAATTTGCCCTTTTCTTTCTTCATTTGCTTTCACTCCTGACAACCCTTTTCTCAGTTCCTAAGCCCTTATCTTGCAACCTCCTTATCACTTTGTGTCATGAATCAAGTACAGTAACTTTTTATAAAGGCTTTTTATTTGGAAATAATTTCCATGTACAGAAAAATTACAATAAAAGTAGTACAGAGAACACCCGTATACCCTCCACCTAGATTGTTATAGTCCCTTTGCCTTATCATTTACGTTCTCTGTCTCACTCTGTGTCTTTTTTTTCCGTTCCATTCAGTGTGCATTTCCTAAGAAGTAGGGATATTCTCTTACATAATCACCAGTGGTACAGTTACCAGCTTTAGGAAATTTAACATTGATATAATATTCATAGTCTAATTTTGTCACTTGACCCAGCAATGTCCTTTATACATTTTCCCCCTCAGTACAGCATCCAGTCCTGGGTACAGTACTGCACTTTTTGTCATGTCTCTTAGCCTCCTATAATCTGGAACATTTTCACAGCCTTTCTTCATCTTTTATGACATTAATGTTTTTGAAGAATACTCCCCCCTCCTTTTTTTAACTAGACCATTTCTCATTTGGGCTTTGTCTGATATTTCCTCGTGATTAGATTCAGGTTATTCATTCTTGGCCAGAATACTACATAGATGATGTGTCCTTCTCGGGCTATTGCATCTGGAGGCCCACAATGGCCATCTCTCGCTCGTTAGTGATGTTGATTTTGGTCACCTGGTCAAGGCGTTGCCCAATTTTTCCATTGTATAATTTAAGGAATTTTTTAATCAAATGCATACATGCCTAAGATTCATACGTTAAGTCTGAAGGTTGTGATGAGTGTTCATATTTGGAACTTATTAGTAAATTGCTAAAATGGTTATGTGGAAGCTTTCTCATTCTTTCAATCCACAGATCACAGTTTAACCCTTGTTACCTGTTTTTCTCTTTTCTTCTTTGCCATTAAAAACCTTGTAGAGGCAGCAGTACCACCATGGGTTGATAGTAATGATGAAGAAACAATTCAACAACAAATCTTGGCCCTATCAGCTGTAAGTATCTTGTGATACCCTGTATAGAAATACTTCCTTCCTATCATGACTTTATCCTTAGCAGAATGTTTTTCTTCTATACAATTTTTAAAATATTTTGAGATGTTAGGAATGTACACATCAACTTTCATCATTTTTTTTCACTGACTTTAAATTTGCTTTTT
Organism: Pseudorca crassidens; assembly: GCF_039906515.1. Lineage (NCBI taxonomy): Eukaryota > Metazoa > Chordata > Mammalia > Artiodactyla > Delphinidae > Pseudorca > Pseudorca crassidens. The sequence continues at coordinate 120,225,503 of NC_090317.1, read as the reverse complement.
TCTTAGGTAGCTTTCTCTTATTGGAAAAGTCTAGCCTATTACACAAAATAATTCTTTCAGCCTTAAAAGGATTCTTTTATGTTATTAAGACAGTCTTTTGAGATGTGCAATCATGAAGTTTCTAGACAGCATTCTAATTGTTCTGAAAGAAATGATTGTATTCTAAATTTTCTCTTTAACTACTATATGTATTTGTCTGAAACTGAAATTGAAAGAAAGAAAATTCCATATGCTGCGCCACAAAATGTTCTCTCAGGACTTCAGAGGGAACGGAGTGACACCACCTAACAATCGTGTAGCACCTGACAGTTTCAGGAAACACTTTCTCACACACTATCCCTTTTGAGCCTCGTGGTATGCCTGTGAGGTGGGTAGGGGCTTTTACCACCACTGTACAGGTGTGGGGACTGTGACTCTCAGATATGACCCTCACTTTTTTTTTTTCGTGGACGTCCGGCATGTGGGATCTTAGTTCCCTGACCAGGGATCAAACCCACACCCCCTGCATTGGGAGTGCAGAGTCTTAACCACTGGACCGCCAGGGAAGTCCCTGACCCTCAGTTCTTATCTGTGTCTCCACTGGGCTGTGAACTCTCAGCAGAGGCTGACTTTGGTCTCTGTCCTCAGCATCCAGCACCCCACCTGGCGTGGGACGCAGTGAATAAGGCTTTTTACTATATCAGTGGTTTTCAAGCTTTATTTTTAACCCACTCTTTTTTTTTTTCTTTTTTTTTAACCGAAGTCAGAAATGGAACCTTGGTCTAGAAAACAAACAAGTGTAAAGCTGGGCTTTTCCTCCCTTCCAGTGCCCCAGGGCACTTTAAGGTTTTCTTCTTCCCATTAGTAAATCCTTAAAGGCCTAAGCATCCAATTCCAGGTTCATTGTGGACACCATGTATTTTGTTTACCGTGTTACAGCCAAACTTGACACTGACATCACACACCGATTATTTATCCCCAGAAGGAAATTTTGACAGTGAGACTCGGTGTCATTTGAGGGTAAATGTCAGATACCAACCAAGTCCCCATAACTCCTCTGTCCCCCATACCTGTCCCTCTCCTCATCTTCTACATCTCAGAATAAAAGACTCCAGTTATCCACCAATTTTTTCTAAAGGAGTCTTTCTTGAGTCCTGCCTCCCCCCGCCCCCATCCTGACAGTGCTGTGTTCAGAGCATAGCTCTAGTCCACTTCACTGCTGTCACCATGGTCCTGGTGCTATCGTCTTCTGCCCAAGGCATCCCATCCCGACTGTTGTCCCATCCTTGCCCCTTTCCAGTACAAGTGCATCTCAGCAGCCAGAGGGGTCCATTTATGGTGAACACACTTCGTGTCACTCTCCTACACAGACCCTTTTAGTGGCGTCTCATCTCTTGTAGACTAAGATCTAAACTCCGTCCGCTGGCTTCTAAGGTCCCTGGCTTTGCCCACTGCTCCCTCGTGCCCCACTGGGCTGAGTGCCAGCCCTCCAGCCACTGTTGCTTTCTGATGTACAACTAGATCAGCTTTGTTCTGCTTTAGTACCTTGAACTTGCTGTCCCTTCTTCCTGGAACCTCACCCTGCACCATTCCACAAGATCTCAGCTTAGATGACATCTCCTAGAGGCCTTCCGCCAGCACGCTTTCAGCCCTGCACGCCCAGGTACAGCAGCGCAGAGCCCTGGCAGTCTAAACCCTTGTGTCTCTCCGCGCTCCACCGCCCCCAGCTGGAATGTAAGTGCCGTGAAGGCAGGGACTCCATCTGTGCTGTGCCCTGCTGAGCAGGTGGCGTGGAGCCCGGAGCATAGCAGGTGCCAAATGGTCATCTGCTGAATAAATGATGCAATAAACGTTGCACTCAGGCATGCCTACAAGAGAGCTTCTGAGATTTCGGCATGACCCAGAGGCTTCGAAACAGTCTTCAATCCATCCTTTATGGTGGCTGCTGAATGTGTTAAGGAATAGATTCAGTTGCTGTAATAGATCTAAAAACACAGTAGGTTAAATGAGCTGTGAGTTTCTCTCCCTCCCTCCCTCCTTCCCCTTCACAGTCAGTCCAGAGGTAGGTGGTCTCAGTAGGTGTGCTTTGCCCAACGAAGTCACTTAGAGACCTAAGTTCTTCTTGTCTTACTCCCAAGCAGCCCCTAGGACATGGTGTGCATGACTGTGTTCCAGCCTGTGGGAAGTGGGAAAGAGGTGGCTGTACCAGACCACCTGAAGGACGAGACCCGCAAACTGCACTTATCACTCAGGCACACACCCCTTTGACAACTTAGACACACAGCCACCCCTGTACTCCAGGGAGCCTGGAAATCCGGTCTCTGGCTGTGTGGCCACATGCCCAGCTGGAACTCAGAGTTGTGATCCTGAAAGAAAGGAAGGTAGAAATGGATACTGGGAGACGGTTAGCAGTCTCTGCCGGAGTTGCCTGACATTCTCTAACTTACCAGGCACTAGTTTGGGACACTTCAGAGTGTATAGCAGAGTAACCCTTTAAGCTGTTTATATTGGAGGGCCACATAGGGCCACATAATACATGAAAAGAAGTTGATAGTACATTTGTCACTAGAGACTTGTGAGAACTCAATTCAGCAGACCGAATTTAGTAACTGCTGTAGGCCAAGCCTTCTCCTAGGACTTGAGATAAATGAGATCCACCCTGCAGGAGCCCGTAGGCTTGCTAGAGAGCTGCTCGATGAACGCACATACAGGATTATTCCCTGGAATGAGGAATGTAATACAGGACGCTAAGGACGCGCAGCGAGAGGAACATCTCATTTATTGTGGAGCGGGAAAAGGATGGGCCCAAGGAAGCTTCCCAGAAGTGACGGCACTGGAGCTGAGTTGAGTCTTAGGAGAGTGTGTGGATGTTTGGGGGACGTGAGGCCGGGTTTGGCATTAAGGTAGGGGGTATCGCGAGCATTTGTGTTTGACTGGACTGTAGGATGCAGGTGAAGAAGTAGATAGGCAGAGGTCATGAGGACGTTATCATACCATTCTGTTAAGTTTAGGTTTTATCTTTTTTTTTTTTTTTGCGGTATGCGGGCCTCTCACTGTTGTGGCCTCTCCCGCTGCGGAGCACAGGCTCCGGACGCGCAGGCCCAGCGGCCACGGCCCACGGGCCCAGCCGCTTCGCGGCATGTGGGATCTTCCCGGACCGGGGCACGAACCCGCGTCCCCTGCATCGGCAGGCGGACTCTCAACCACTGCGCCACCAGGGAAGCTGTAGGTTTTATCTTAAAGGCAGCAAGGAGTCATTGAAGGATTGTAGTCATAGGTAAAATATGTTTTTCTTGGGATGGGAGAAATGGGACTGGAGACAGGTGCCCATTAGGAGGCCGGTGTAGAAACCCAGGTGAAACATGATTGGGACAACTTCAGGCTTTGAAATGTTTATTTTGGAAGGTAAAATAACTAAAAGCCATTGAGGGGGAATTCCCTGGCGGTCCAGTGGTTAGGACTCCACGCTTTCACTGCCGAGGGCCCGGGTTTGATCCCTGGTTGGGGAACTAAGATCCCACAAGCTGTGTGGCACAGCCAAAAAATAATAATAAAATAAAATCCATTTAGGCTCAGAATTGTTCTTGCCTTATTAGTGTAGGAATTATCAGAAACCAAAAATATTGTTAAAATCCAATATGAGCAAAATGAGATGAAACTGCCGCTATTAGTGCAGTATAAACTGCTGCCGTCTGCTGGAGGAGAGTTTGGGCGATCTGTGGCAAAATCATCATACTGTTGCATTAGAAAGCCCACTTCCAGGAATTCAGTCTAAAAAGGTCACTTTAGAAGGGAATAAAAAGTGTAAAGTAATGTTACTTGCACGGTTCTCTATAAGGAAAGATTAGAACCAATCTAAATGACTACTGAAGTGGGCCTGGTTAAGTAAATTATGGCTCATTCAGGGTAGACATAGCTACATTGGAGATGGAAAGACGTTCACGATTCTTGAGTGGAAAGGAAAAACAGATGTTGTATTCACACAGACACGTGCGTGTTTGCAGAGAGACACGCATCCAGGAGGGTGTTTGAGGAAATATCTTACTACGGTTGTCTGTGGGTATTGGGATTTTTGACTGTGTTTTTCTTTGGTGTTCTGAATTTTCAAAAAATGGATGTGTATCATATTTACAAACAAAAAAGCTGTTTAAGAAAAAAAAGAAATCGAATAACAACAATCAGTCTTAATTGTTTGAGTGATCCAAAACAACAGCCTTTTGCCTTGATTATGCTCAGTCTGTGGGAAACGGGGTGGTTTGGAGACATTCCTTTATATGTTAATCAGTGTGAGTCCTGCTCCATCTCAGGAGTTCAAAACCGACCTCGTTCCCTAGGAAATTTGCCTAATCCAGGAAAGCTTTGTTTGCCCTTGGATCTTTCATTTTGTTTACTTCTTGACTAACTGAAGAGAACTGGTCCAAGAGAAACATGGACTCTGTCAGAGCTCTTCCAGGTTGGGCATAGTAGGTACTGGTGCGCTGGAGGTTCACAGTGCTGCCCACTCAGAATGTCCACATTATGTACTGACCATGCAGTCATGGGCCATATAAGGGTCTTCTGTGATGGGGATGTTTTCTCTAACACAGTCTTGGGTTGGATTTCTTTTTTTTTTTTTTTTCTTTTGGCCACACTGCACAGCTTGTGGGATCTTAGTTCCCCAGCCAGGGATTGAACTCAGGCCCCACAAGCACCGAGTCCTAACCACTGGACCGCCAGGGAATTCCTGGATTTCTTTTTAATGAGACTCCAGTTTTAATATATTAATGATAAAATGTTTGTATGACGCATTTTATTTTGTCACTGTGTTGACTGTACCTCTTAATGGATTGTGAATTCACTAACCCTTAGTTTAAGGTATCTTAACCTAAGCCTGAGTGCAGCAGCATGAAGAATAATTCACTTGGGACTTCCCTGGTGGCACAGTGGTTGAGAATCCGCCTGCCAATGCAGGGGACACAGGTTTGAGCCCTGGTCTGGGAAGATCCCACACGCCATGGAGCAACTAAGCCTGTGCACCACAACTACTGAGTCTGCGCTCTGGAGCCCGTGAGCCACAACTACTGAGCCTGGGCACCTAGAGCCCATGCTCCGCAACAAGAGAAGCCACCACAAGGAGAAGCCCGTGAGCTGCAACAAAGAGTAGCCCCCGCTCACCGCAACTAGAGAATGCCCGCCCGCAGCAACGAAGACCCAATGCAGCCAAAAATAGTAGCTCTATTTTTAGTTTTTTGAGAAACCTCCATACTGTTTTCCACAGTGGCTGCACCAATTTACATTCCCATCAGCAGTGTACGAGGGTTCCCGTTTTTCCATATCCTTTCCAATGTTATTTGTGGTCATTTTGATGAAAGCTATTCTGACAGGTGTGAGTTGATATCTCATTGTGATTTTGATTTGCATTTCTCTGATGATTAGCAATAATGAGCATCTTTTCATGTGCCTGTTGGCCATCTCTATGTCTTCTTTGGAAAAATGTCTATTCAGGTCTTCTGCCCATTTTTTAATATATTGCAAATATTTTCTCCCATTCAGTAGGTTGTCTTTTCATTTTGTGAATGGTTTTCTTTGCTGTGCAAAAGCTTTTAAGTTTAATTAGGTCCCATTTATTTTTGCTCCTGTTTCCTTTGCCTTAGGAGACAGATCCAAAAGTATTGCTGTGGTTTATGTCAAAGACTGTTCTGCCTGTGTTCTCTTCTAGGAGTTTTAGGGTTTAATGGTCTTACATTTAGGTCTTTAATCCATTTTGAGTTTATTGTTGTATATGGTATGAGGAAATATTCTAATTTCATTCTTTTACATGTAACTATCCATTTTTCCTAGCACCATTTATTTATTGATTGATTGATTTTTGGCTGCGTTGGGTCTTCATTGCTGTGCGCGGGCTCTCTCTAGTTGCGGTGAGCAGGGGCCAGTCTTCGTTGCGGTGCACGAGCCTCTCACTGCGGTGGCTTCTTTTTGTTGCTGAGCACGGGCTCTAGGCGCGTGGGCCTCAGCAGTTGCAGCGCACAGGCTCAGTAGTTGTGGCTTGTGGGCTCTTGAGCTCAGGCTCAGTAGTTGCGGCGCATGGGCTTAGTTGCTCCATGGAATGTGGGATCTTCCCAGACCAGGGCTCGAACCCATGTCCCCTGTGTTGGCAGGTGGATTCTTAACCACTGCGCTACCAGGGAAGTCCCCCCGGCACCATTTATTGAAGAGACTGTCTTTTCCAATTGTATATTCTTGCCTCCTTTGTCATAGATTAATTGACCATAAGTGCATGGGTTTATTTCTGGGTTCTCTATTCTGTTCCATTGATCTAGATGTCTGTTTTTGTACCAGTACCATACTGTTTTGATGACTGTAGCTTTGTAATATGGTCTAAAGTCAGGGAGCATGAGCCAGCTCTATTCTTCTTTCTCAAGATTGCTTTGGCCATTTAGGGTCTTTTGTGTTTCTGTACAAATTTTAGAATTATTTGTTCTAGTTGTGCAGAAAATGCCATTGGTATTTTGATAGGGATTGCATTAAATCTGTAGATTGCCTTGGGTAGTATGGTTATTTTAACAATATTAATTCTTCTAATCCATGAACATGGTATATCTTTCCATCTGTGTCGTTTTCAGTTTCTTTCATCATTGTCTTATAGTTTTCCAAGTACAGGTCTTTTACCTCCTTAGTTATTAGATTTGTTCCTAGGTATTTCTTTCATTTTGATGTGATGGTAAATGGGATTGTTTTCTTAATTTCTCCTTCTGATATTTCATTGTTAGTGTATAGAAATGCAACAGATTTCTGTATATTAATTTTGTATCCTGCAACTTTACCAGATTCATTGATGAGCTCTAGTAGTTTTTTGGTGGCATCTTTAGGATTTTCTATGTATAGTATCATGTCATCTGCCAACAGTGACAGTTTTACTTCTTCCTTTCCAATTTGGATTCCTTTCATTTCTTTTTCATGTCTGATTGGCAAGAAATGCCCTGGGAATGCAATGGTGACTGAGAAAGACTCAGTGACACTTCTCCGCAGATCATGGCCAGGCAGGGGAAAGTCTCATTGTTGGTTCCCTTGCCGAGCCTTGGCTGAACACTTGCTACCCTGCCCAAAGGGCTGTTTGCGGCTCAGTAGCCGTGGGCCAGGTGGCTTCCCCCAGAGGACTCCTCAGCCTCGGGCCTGGCTGTAGGCCTCCCACGGTGCTCTCTCCAGTTGAAACTGTTAAAGAATATATGAAAGGATTGGTCATTCTCCACTCTCTCTAAGGCAAGCAGGTTAATGACAGCTCAGTGTACTTTGCGGCTAAAGCATTTAGGAGAATTCAGTGTGTCAGATCACTGATGTGTTATTACTTATTAATTGCAGTCTATGGTTTTCCCCATGTTTTTCCTCTTTTTTTGAAAGGACAAGAGGAACTTCCTTCGTGACCCTCCAGCCGGCGTGCAGTTTAACTTTGACTTTGATCAGATGTACCCTGTCGCCCTGGTCATGCTCCAAGAGGACGAGCTCCTGAGCAGGATGAGATTTGCCCTTGTTCCTAAACTGTAAGCAGTGGGCTCTCGAGCCAGAGTGGCATGTATGGCCCTGGTCATGTACCGGGTATCGGAGAAGAAGCATGGGATGGGGGCCAGGATGCTCTCAGACACTCTTTGTGAAAAGGGGCTCTGCGGCCCTTCAGCAGCACCCTCCCAACCCCACCCCCCACGTAGGGTGCCATAGAATCAAAACTCAGGGTGGACTTTTTGGGAATTTTGGGGTCCAGATGATATGTGCTCTTCTTCCCCAGTTAGAAGGTAGAACAAATTTTCCTATAAAAACAGCAGAAGTGCCCATGCCCTCCTGAATAAAATTAAGGTCTCCTGAGGCCCATCAGGACCTGGCCGCTGCCTTTTCTCCACTCAGGCTCTGCTCTCTGGCAGCAGCAGTCTTGTTCTGCTTCCCACCCGAGGCTTCTCCCTCTGCAGATCTCTGCTTGTCCATTAAGCTTCAGCACATGCATCCTGACTTCTGTGACATGACCATCAGCAGAGGCCACCTCCCTTCCCCTCTGCCACCATGGGTTCTTCCTCACCTTTTCTAATTCCAGTGCCTTCTTTTGAATCTGCCCCATTTTTAAAGTCAGCGGTCTTTGGTGTTCCGTGACTGTTCCTGTTTTATGACTCTCTCTTCTTGTTGTATGATGTTGTATTACTGTTCTCTGAGGACATGAAGTCTGGCTTTCTTGAGATACCCTTTTCGCTATGCTCTTTCCCTGCATCTTGGATTTGGGCTGGCTCTGTGGTTCATGCTGCAGGCTTTTCTTACCCGTCCTTTGGGACTGTGTGCTCACCAGGGCCATTTGGGCAGAGCGGCTCAGTAGCCCTGGGCCGGGTGGCTTCCCCTAGAGGACTCCTCGGCCTCTAGCCTGGCTGTAGGCCAAACAGTGGGGAGAGCCTGAGCCCTGCAGCTTCAGTACAGCCATGTGCCCCCGTTCTCAGCTGTACCAACTGTCCCTAAGTGCAGAGCCCTGGGCTCCCGGTCTCTGCTGTGCGGGAGTTCAGTCCCTGGCTGTCTCACCGCTCCTTGGGGCCTCGGCACCAGCCTTCAGAGCCGCCCGGTGCCTCCTGCCTCCACGGGCTGCCTTTGAGAGAAGAGTGGCAAAGCTCTGGGGTCAGATGCGCTCCCGCAACTCGAAAACCATTCGAATCACCCCAAGCCGCACGTTGGGCTCTGCCGGTTTCTCAGGACTGTCCAGAGGCCCTGAGGCACTCAGATGTGTGGCCTGGGGTGCTCGTGGCAGGCATGTAGTTTTGGTTATTGCCAATTCTGCATTCCCTCTCGCTGCTGCCAGTAATTTTAGATTTCTTTTAAGCTTTGGAGAATTGATATTTGGCAAATAGTATTTTTGTTTTCTCACCAGCTACAAAAACTGCCCATTGAGTAATATAATTCCAGTTTCCTACTGCTTATTCTGTTAGGGAAGATTTAGAAATTAGGGTTATTTTTTATGAGTCTTTATCTGTTAGGAATATTTACTGAAGTATTTATGGATGAAAGGACATGATGCCTGGCATTGCCTTAAAATATTCCAACCCCACCCAAAGAAAAGCATTTATGCAGGGGAGAGGGGCATAGGTTTTGAAACGTGGTTGGCAGAATGCTGGTAAGTGTTGAAGTTAGGTCACAGGTACATGAGGGTTCATTGTTCTAGTTTCTCTACTTTTGTTGAAATTTCCATATTAAAACAAAACAAAAATGAGCCATCACATACAAATATAAGACTTCTGGACTTTTCCTTCCTGACATACAGAAGTACAACCTGTATCATTTGGGACATTTTTTCTTTTTTTTCTTTTTTAATTAATTAATTTATTTATTTTTGGCTGTATTGGGTCTTCGTTGCTGCATACGGGCTTTCTCTAGTTGTGGCAAGTGGGGGCTACTCTTCCTTGCGGTGTGCAGGCTTCTCATTGCGGTGGCTTCTCTTGTTGCAGAGCACGGTCTCTAGGCATGGGCTTCAGTAGTTTTGGCACGTGGGCTCAGTAGTTGTGGCTCATGGGTTCTAGAGCATAGGCTCAGTAGTTGTGGCACACGGGGTTAGCTGCTCCACGGCATGTGGGATATTCCAGGACTAGGGCTCGAACCCGTGTCCCATGCACTGGCAGGCAGATTCTTAACCATTGAGCCACCAGGGAAGCCTTGGGACACTTTTTCTGAGTAGAAGCCATCATTAACCAGGAACAATTTAGAAAACAAAACAAACACTTGCTCTGTATTTCAAAATGCCTTTTAGTGTGTTAGCACTTCCCTGTGACAGCAGTGCTAGCACCAGACAAGGCCCTTGCTGGTGTCACAGGGGCACCCTCTGAGGCCTTCCCACTGATGACAGTAGGGAAGTCACAAGTCTTTCCAACCTCAAGCTGTGACGTGCCCATTGTTTCCCAGAAGGTGTTCACAGCATACGAATACTTTAAAATAGTCCATGAAGGTATATGTGGTCAGATTAACGTTTGGGCGTTGCTACAGCCGATGGATTTCTTTATCATAGGACTTCTCAGAACCTTTAGTGTGTCATCTGCTTTGTGACTCTCTCCGTAGGGCAACCGAATATCTCTGCAGTGTGCCTGTGATCGCTTCCTCTTACATCAAGAGGGAGAGACTCTGGAAAAGAAAACAGTCCAGATGTTATTAAGAGAGCAGACATTGCCCTTGATCACTGTAGAGAGATAGTATTCCTGTTTTATTTTGGACATTTCATAGAGGTCAGAATTAAAACTGACCTTGAGGGCTTCCCTGGTGGTGCAGTGGTTAAGAATCCGCCTGCCAATGCAAAGGACACGGGTTCGAGCCCTGGTCTGGGAAGATCCCACATGCAGTGGAGCAACTAAGCCTGTGCATCACAGCTACTGAGCCTGCGCTCTAGAGCCTGCGAGCCACAACTACTGAGCCCTCATGCCACAGCTACTGCGTGCCTAGAGCCCATGCTCCGCAACAAGAGAGGCCACCGCAATGAGAAGCCCACGCACTGCAACGAAGAGTAACCCCCACTGTCCGCAACTAGAGAAAGCCTGCACACAGCAACAAAGGCTCAATGCAGCCAAAAATAAATTAATTAATTAATTTTTTTAAAAAAACCTGACCTTGAAAATATTCAGGCAGCCCACTACCTCCTGGGAAGGCTAATCTCAGTTTTGTATAGCTGTGATGTTAGGGTTTAAGACCCTTGAACGTATGTCGGTAAACAGTCAATCCTAGTTCCTTCATTTGGTCCCCAGGTGTCCTAGTCTCTGTACCCCGTCACCATCCAGGGCATTAACCTGTGAAAGTGAGTTCCCCTAAGTGAATATGATGTGCTGTCTCATTGCAGAACAGCACACCGTAGTGTGTCATGTTGCTTTTTTTTTTTTTTTTCGGTACGCGGGCCTCTCACCGTTCTGGCCTCTCCCGTTGCGGAGCACAGGCTCCGGACGCACAGGCTCAGCGGCCATGGCTCACGGGCCCAGCCGCTCCGCGGCATGTGGGATCTTCCCAGACCGGGGCACGAACCCGTGTCCCCTGCATCGGCAGGCAGACTCTCAACCACTGCGCCACCAGGGAAGCCCTGTCATGTTGCTTTTTAATGCAGCCTAAGCTTTCCTTAGCTCTTCCAGCAGCTGCAGTGTACTACTGTTTGCACAACTAAACTTATGAACCATTGTTAAGTCAGGTCTTCCTCCTGTGATCTACTTCCAAGAGAAAAAGACAGTTACGGGAATTCCCTGGCAGTCCAGTGTTTAGGACTCAGCACTTTCACTACCTGCGTTCAATCCCTGGTCAGGGAACTAAGATCCCAAAAGCCATGGAGCAGCCAAAAGAAAGAAAGAAAGAAAAAGACAGTTATGAGGCCTCATGATTATGGGAAGTGCTGCTGGGCACATAGTAAGAACTTAACAAGTAAGAGGTCATTTTTCCTGTGACCATCTGTTTTGGCCGACAACTTGTCTTATTCATCCCCAAATCCCCCCAGTACCTAGCATAAGGCCTGATGCATGTGGCATTCGGTAAATATTGGTGGAATTAATGAAAGAAAAGATGAGTTGTGTCTAGCTGCCTATCGTCTTGTTACCTGACCTAGCTTGTGTAGATAATCGTGCATTTTGCTTCCGTCACTTAGAAAGCTAGCTCCCTGACCCAGCTTCACCATTCTTAGATGTGACAACAACGTGTTCTGATGTCCTGTCTAAGGCCAGCCCTGTCCTCATTCACAAACCTGAGTCTCAGTATTTTTTTTCTGTTCTCACTGGTTTTCTTCTACTCCTTCAAAGTCTTTTTCTGTCATGCTTTCTTTCTCGACTTTCTCGACTTTCCCTTCCATTCTAAGAACCTGCATCCCTTCTATTAAACCAGGGGGTAGAGAGGCATTCTCCTACCCTTTTGTCCTCTCTACTAGCAAAGCATTTTTAGAACATAAAATGAGGCACAAAAAAAAAATCCACACATCCTCCGCAGGTCACCAAAGCCGTTCCTTGGCTGTCCTTGTTTTGTATTGTTGTTGTTGTTTTGGGAGGGGGGTGTTTTTTGTTGAGTCATGTTTTGTCTTCCACCTTGGAGATTTTTACTTAATTACTCTGAGGTGAGCACAGTCATCAGTGTTTTTTTTTTATTATTTTGAAACAATCACAAACTTATGGAATGGTGGCAAGTACAGTATAAAGAACTTTTTTAATGAATCCTTTGAGGTCTGATACCCCATCACCCCTGAAGCTTTAGTGTGTATTTCCTACAAACAAAGAGTTCCTACATAATCAGAATGTAACCATCCCAATCAGGAAATGGTCACTTAATGCCTTATTACTGTCTGATTCTCAGACCCTATTCAGGTTTTACCATTTGTCCCAATAATATCCTTTTTAGCAAAAGGATCCACTTCAGACTCACATGTTGCATTTACAGTAGTTTTAGTGTCTCATCAGTCTCCTTGAGTCTGTTGCATCCTGTCAGGTGGCACGTATTGCCATTTTGTTCCACTACTGTCCACACTTTGGTCACTTGATGAAAGTGGTGTCTGCCAGCCTTCTTAACTATAAAATTACTCCTTTCCTCTATGAAATTAATAACTATTTTCTGGGGAGGTACTTTGAAGTTCTGTGAATATCTCATTTCTCCTCAAATTTTCCATGTATTCATGTATTTATGTATATCTCTGTGGACTCATGGTCCTGTTTTATGCAATGGTTATAATCCACTGCTATCGTTATTTATTTTGATGCTCACATCATCACGTATTTGCCAGTGGAAGCCTGTTCAGGCTGGCTTCTGTGTCCTTTTGACTCATCCCCATCATTTTTTTTTAATTTATTATTTACTTATTTATTTATTGTTGGCTGTGTTGGGTATTCGTTGCCGCACACGGGCTTTCTCTAGTTGCGGCGAGCGGGGGTTACTCTTCGTTGTGGTGCATGGGCTTCTCATGGCAGTGGCTTCTCGTTGTGGAGCTCGGGCTCTAGGCGTGCGGGCTTCACTAGTTGTGGCACGTGGGCTCAGTAGTTGTGGCTCGCGGGCTTAGTTGCTCCGCGGCATGTGGGATCTTCCAGGACCGGGGCTCGAACCCACGTCCCTTGCGTTGGCAGGCGGATTCTTTTTTTTTTTTTTTTTTTTTATTTATTTATTTTTGGCTGTGTTGGGTGTTCGTTGCTGCGTGTGGGCTTTTCTCCAGTTGCAGCGAGCGGGGGCTACTCTTCGTTGCGGTGTGCGGGCTTCTCATTGCGGTGGCTTGTCTTGTTGCAGAACACAGGCTCTAGGTACGCAGGCTTCAGTAGCTGTGGCACATGGGCTCAGTAGCTGTGGCTTTTGGGCTCTAGAGCGCAGGCTCAGTAGTTGTGGCTCGCAGGCTTAGTTGCTCCGCACCATGTGGAGTCTTCCCGGACCAAGGCTTGAACCCGTGTCTCCTGCATTGGCAGGCGGATTCTTAACCACTGCGCCACCAGGGAAGTCTCCCTACCATTTTTTGAGCCCTTCCTTTCTGGCATGAGATAGTCCTCCAGGCTCACTGTGTTCTTCCCCTGCTGTAACCCTAGAATTGGCCATTTATCCAAGGAGTTCTGGTTCCTTTTAGTGGAAAGTGGTGTTTAGAAAGCAAAGTCTAAGCATTAGGCATGCTCATGGCTATTGGGGTGTCACTCTTCCTTGGCCCACTCAGTGGACAGAGCTAGTGTGCTCATATAACACACACATGGACTTGTTTGCATCTCTCTCAAATGAAAACCATGTGTTCACAGTGATACTTCACAACAGGGATCATTCTAGAGTTTTCTCTTTCCATGATTGTAACTCCCTTTTCTGATGGTGAGAAACCTGGTTTCCACTATCCTTAATATTTTTCCTTAAGCAATCAATCCCCTTGCGAGCGACCAATCTTCCTTTTTCACCACCACCCACTCCCGAGCTCAGACACCCTCCTCTCTCTGCTCAGGCTCTCACTCTCCATTCCAGGCCGCCCCCGTATGGATACTTACCTTACCCCTCTTGGGCGCCAACGCCCCACCCCAGGTGACTCTAATGTGCAGCCAGGTTTGAGAACCACTGAGAGTTCTCAGGTTGAACTGCCTTCAGTCTTTTTTATCAACCATCTTCCACCTCATTGCTAACTGTTACTGATTGCTGGTTATTTGCAAGCTACCAGACATTTCCTCTCATGAAGAGCAACACCTACAATACTTTATTCTCACTGCTTGAAAGCGTTTAATCCTTCGGCAAACAGCAGACAGTCGGAGGAGCCCCGGCTCTGCTTCCGTCTCCCAGGTTGCTCATGGTGCTTTGCTTCCGTCTCCCAGGTTGCTCATGGTGCTTTGAAAGCAGTACCCTGTTTTCCTCTGCTGAGGGCAGTGTTGGTATTAAAATACCAAGAAACACTGAGGTTTCATTAGTGTTCTATAAACTTGTCTTTTGCTGCTGTGGAGAAGGTAGCTATTCTCTTTATCCTGTTATTCAGCTTTCAGTTCAAAAGCCAATGAGAATTTCGTTTGAGCCTCATTCAGATTTGAAAATGTCCCTAAAAGTCATCTGTTCCCACCTCCACTGCAACAGCTAAACGCTGCACACACTATGCATGCCTTCTCAAATGTGGTGTTTATCTTTGAAAGTGTGAAGGAAGAAGTGTTTTGGAGGAACTACTTTTACCGCGTCTCCCTGATTAAGCAGTCAGCCCAGCTCACGGCTCTGGCGGCCCAGCAGCAGGCTACCGGGAAGGAGGAGAAGGGCCACGGCAGAGAGGATGAGTTGCCACTGACAGGTATATTCAGAGAAGATGTCGCTCTGTGGGAAAAAAAAGAGTTACTTTTAAAATATTCTTCATTTAGAGATTCTCATGAGCTTGTCATCGTGTGTATACCAGAAATGTCATTGTCATCTTAGGGAAAGTTCTTTTCTTTCCAGAGAAAATGCTCATTCTTCCCTTGTTGCCCTCTCTCTGACCCTGCTCACCGTCTTCCCCCAGCTTTCTTTTACTTTGCTGTCTTTCTCTCGTTCTTTGGGTTTTTTATTTCTTCCTTTTTATTTCTCCCTCCGTCACCAGTCGTCTTCCCATCTCTTTCCTTGCCCTTTTTATACCTTCTGTTCTCC
This sequence comes from Pseudorca crassidens, assembly GCF_039906515.1. Lineage (NCBI taxonomy): Eukaryota > Metazoa > Chordata > Mammalia > Artiodactyla > Delphinidae > Pseudorca > Pseudorca crassidens. Next base: position 120,210,473 of record NC_090317.1, on the reverse strand, counting down.
GCTGACTCAGTTCCCTGCTCTGCTTCATTTCTCAGTCTTCCATTCAGCCTGCTCATTTCCCCAGTACTCCAGTCTGCAGAACAGAGCTAAGATATCCAGCCTGGAGCTAGACACGAGTCACTTACACATATGACTCTTCCTTATTCTGACAGTTTTACCCCTGGTTTTGGGGGAAAGTGGTTTATAATATCGGCAATGATTTAATACCTATAATAAAAATTGAAACAAGATATGTATTTTGTGTCACATTTTTAACGTTTAATGAACACCTGCTGTGTATAGGTACCCGTTATAACTGGAGACTTATCCGTTCATGGAATTTTACATGATTACACAAAACAATGTGTCCTAAGGCACAGGTTGTACGGACCACTAGGAAGGTACCTGACACTGCATTTAGGGTCAGAGGAATGTAATGAATCTGCTCTACACAGTACCATTTGGCATTTTGCATGTAGATGTTAATATGAATCCCAGGTGTCTCTCATTCTTTAGTATTCCTTCTTTATTACTTTTATTGGAAAATGCCATTTTACCCAATACTGCCCGTGTATCAAGATGGGCTTAAGACAGGATTCAGTAAAGCCCGTCTGTGGTTAGGTTGAGAAGACAGAAGACGCAGCCTGTGAGGAAGAGGAGCCACTGTGCCTGAGCGTTACATTTTACTTTGTGAGAAAAGGAAAACTTGATAAATAACTTCATTCTCATTATCCTAAAAGAAAGAGCAGAACTATTCTTCAGTGCATTTTGCTAACACTGAAGTCAAAATTTATTTCCTGCTGGAAATCTTACATAAGGGGTATTGAATATGATGATACATTTTAAAAAGATCCCCAAAAGAAAGAGGCTGAGATGATTTCATCTGGGTAGTTCTTACTGCAGAAAAACGGAAAGCAGAACATTAAAAGCTAATTTCTGTAAATTATTTAGTATGATCATGCTTGTGGATAATTTAGTTGTTGTTATAATATGTATTCGGAATTGAATCAAGCAATTCTTGTCTCTTTTATTCTCACTTCTTAGAGGCAGTACGGCCCAAAACGCCACCTGTTGTAATCAAATCTCAACTTAAAACTCAAGAGGTAATACAGTTTTACATTATATCTAGTAGCTGATGTCTGGAAATGAAGTAACTCTGTGTTGACTATCTCAGATACCATTTCAAAACTACTTATGAATATGGGTCTTATCTGTTCTGAAGAAGAGGCGTCCGGTACTTGAAGAGTTAAGGACCTACAGCTGAGACATGAGACGATTCCCTGGCATCAGTAGTTCAAGATGTGCTCGTCAGGGATGGGACAGAACGATTGGAGTGATCCAGACCATGAATGAGCGTAGAGATTCAGGTGGTAGCTCATGTGGTTACCGAGCCAGTGTGCAGGTTAGGAGGTGGAGAGCAGCGACCATCTGACTAGCAGAGGAAGGGAATGAAAATGAGGCTGCATTAAATTGTGAGATGACCATAAACACGAGCTCTAGTCTCTATATGTCGCTTCAAAAACCATTTCCAGAGCTCATTTGTTGCATTTCAGGATGAAGAGGAGATTTCTACCAGCCCAGGTGTTTCTGAGTTTGTCAGTGACGCCTTCGATTCCTGTAACTTAGATCAGGAGGACCTGAGGAAGGAAATGGAGCAGCTGGTGCTGGACAAAAAAGAGGAGGAGACAGTCGCGCTGGAAGGTACAGAGCCAACGACATCACCGTTCCTGTCCCCAGTGCCGAAGCTGACCATAGAAAATTGTTACTCTGGAGCAGATACACAAAACTGTGTCGTAACTTTTGCATCAAAACTGCTTCTCTGTTCCCCACTAGAAGGGGGATTCTAGCACACGTGACCTCATCTCCTGTCCCTCTGCCCTTCTAAGCACAGAGGCTTAGAAAGGAGAAACAGATCAGAGAGGTTAAGTGAGTCTTCCAAGACGTCTCAGCACTGAGAACACATGGCCAGGAGCAGGCAAGAAAGCAGGCACACCCCTTCACGTGGAGATGCTGCCCTGCGGCCTTCTGCTTTCAAAGCTGCGTCCTGCTGGGGTTTATACTGTAGGTAGAAGACTCTTTTCCCAGCTGCTGTGTGCCACTAGCACATCGCTTCTGGGAAGGAGTAGGCTGCCTTTAAGAAACCAAATTAGCTTAAAAACTAAGGTAATTTAGAAAAACAGTGCAAGTGATGGGACTGCGTTCTTTGGCACATCAGGACAAATTACTGGCTTTCTAGTAGATAACAAGCAAAGGCTTGGGTTAATCATCATTCATGAAGCCTTCAGAGACTCACCATCGTGGAAGCCAGCTGTTCCCACTGTTGTGCAGAAAGCACCGGTGAGAAAGCTGACCTCCCAGAGGTGAACCGCCTGCCCACGTGCACACTGCAGAGGGACTCTGCAGGAGAGAACTGCTGGGGGAAGCGGCTGGTGGGGGAAAGAGAAGCGAGTGGGGAAGTGAAAATCTGGGCTCGCTCCCCCCAGACCCCTTGTACCCCATCTATTTTCTGATACGATGGCTGCTGGCCACCGCGGAAGGAAGGCGGGCACGCGCCCCGCGTGCAGCAGGCAGTAGCTCGAGCAGACTGTGCCCTGCTTCCCTTGCTGGTGACGACTAGTAGCAGAGAGCCCACGGAGACTGGAAGGAAGCCTGGTCAGGATTCCCGTGGCATTGGCTGGCCGTTCCGGGCAAGCTATTCTTTCTTTGAATCCCTGCCCTAGTGATAATTTGGACCACTTAATATTCTTTCATATGTTAGTTGTCTTGGCCCCCCAGCTAAATTGTAAGTTCCTCAAGGGCAGGTACACCTTGTCTTTTTATCCCCTACAGCACCTAAAGTAGAGCTTAGCAGCCAGTAAGCACCTAATATTCATGAAATCGGTGTTTTGCTATGCAACATGGTCACTGCTATAAAAAATTGAAAACATTTGGTTTTTCTTTTCTCTATAGGTACTAAGTTTAAGGTTTATTTTTACAAGATGAAAATGACTTTTAGCTTTTACTTTTTAAATAGCTGGTTTGTTTTCTGGCTGTTTTATAACACTACATAGCAGATGCCTTATCCTATATGTATTTGCATACACCCGTATATTGAGCGTCCAAGTGGCAAGTTGCAGCTCTAAATCTCACCGGTGTGAGAGGTCAGGTAGAACCCACATGGGGGGGCCAGGCTTTGGCGAGAGACTGCCTGACTTCAGGTCCTGGTGTCTTTTGCCACTCGTGGGAGACCACTAAGCACAGACTGTGGAGCCCTGCAGATGTGGTTCCATCCGTATGTCTGTCACTGTCAAGCTGTGTGACCTTGGGCCAGTCACTTAACCTATAAGCCTCCATTTCCCCATCTGTCAAATGTGTATAACTGTATCTTTGGTCCACGTATTGTTCTAAGGATGAAAAGAGTGATATGTAGAGAGCACTTAGCCCTAGGCCTGGCTGAGTGAGTGCTCGAGAAATGTTAGCTGTTTTTGCTACCATCATCATCATTGGTAGTGGTAAAAATTAATTTGCGACCAAATATTAATTATCAATTATCCATTTAAATAGAAGGAAAATCAGAGGCCTAGGTAAAGAAAAATAACATGCAAAACTTACAACATCTGATACCTTTGCTTCTACATTTAATAAGTTTATCTTTCTAATCATATTAGTTAAAAATCTGTTCAATTTTTCTGAGCGCACACAGTGCTGAAGGCTGACACAGTAAATATTTCCATGGTAGGACTTACACAGGTAGTTATGGTGGACTGCATTGTTAAGACTGGCATTAAAAATTCAGAATCTTTTTTTTTTTTTTTCTCATTTGTTTCTTTTAGAGGATTCTGCAGATTGGGAGAAGGAACTACAACAGGAACTTCAAGAATACGAAGTGGTGACAGAATCAGAGAAACGAGATGAAAACTGGGATAAGGAGATAGAGAAAATGCTGCAGGAAGAAAATTAGCTGAAATAAAAGAATAATCCTTAACATTCTGCAACTGACATTAAATTCTAGATGCTGACACTCGCTGAATCAGAAGGCACAAAAGAGTATGACTTTATGAAATTCAAAATTATCCTTTTTTCAAGCTGAAACTTGCCTCTTCTACTTAAGAAAAAGTACATAGGACAGTTATTCTAATAATCAAAAAGGGATGTTTTATGTAACATTTCTTTAAATCTAGTTAGCGACGTTCTTGTAGTCAGTACAGACATCTTTGTCACAGAAACACAAGTAAAATTTTAGAGTTCTGTTTTCCGTGAGGTCAAAAATAAAATATATTCTTCAATTGTGGTTTTCTAAACATTTGTACTTCTTGTTGCATTTTTGTTGATACGTATGCGTTAAAGTACCTACTTAATGGATTGATAACTATCAAAATGACCAAATGGTACCAAAGAACTTAAGAGGAAGCACTTTCAGAACTGTTTTCTTGCAAGTATTTTCTAAAATTCCATCTGGAAGCCAAAAGATAAAATAATTATGTTGATTATAATGATATAAACATCACTTAGTTTGACATTGAGAAATACTGTTTCTCAAAAAATAAATATTTGTTTTTCTTTGGGGCCTTTTTTTTTTTAAATTATGCCACATTTAGTAATGTTTTCCTAAATTTCACATCGTGCTTTTTGTAGAAAGCAGGGTCTTTCATCCTTTTAGTGTTGATGACTGTCAGAAGGCTGTTCACCTTAAAGTCTCGTGTTGTTTAAATCGTCACCACATATAAATGTTTTTGCTTTTTTTGTCTTAATTAAACTGTCAGTCTTTATAAAATTGTGTTCTCTGAATACAACTTTTGGAACTTCATTGATCAATCCTGCCTGCATTCTGCTGTAGCAGCACGACCGTTCATAGAACGTGGTCACTTGAAAAGGACAGATGGCTGAACATCCGAACACTCCACGGCGTTTGCTTCCCGAACCTTTCGGATTTTTCAAAGAGGCTTTATTTCATAAAGGGGAGTAGAATTAAGACAGTTCTTATAGGGAACATGTACTTATTTACAGTCTTGATCCCATAAAAATTAGTCTGTGGTCCTCTGGCAAAGATATAGTCAGCAAGAGAATTGGGTGCTTAGGTTTGTAGTTTGGGATATGCTCCTGTGAAGAAGCCAGGCTTCCTCAGCTAGGATCACTTGTGTTGTATTCGATGAAACCACTGACCCTATTATCAAGAGATTGCCACTTGTGGTGCCACAGTTGCTGATTACTGAGTTAGAGCTCAGAGGTGGTATCTGGCAACTTCTGAAAGAATCCTATTGAAGGGAAAAGTTTGCTAGAGTTTGCTGGAGGGAAAGAAATATGTTAAATGTTTTTAAGTAGTTAAAAATCCTAGATGTAAGCAGATCAGAATATGACAGTACTTGGCTCTTAGTATGTGTACTAAAATTCTTAACGATAAGTGTTGAATAAATATAAAAAAAGGAAAGGTTTCAGAGAATGTTAAAAAATAAAAACCTAAAATGAAAATAGAAGTATGTTAAGTTGTTGCTATCAGTTTTACATGATGCTCATTGCCTAATTGTGTGTTGCCCTGTGAAAATAAAAGGATAAAGTAAGATTTTATACACAGCATAAAAATACATTTAGGCTATAGTTTTATGGATCCATCAGTGGTGAAATGTTCTGCTTTTGTAAATTATACAGGTAACTGAAGTGCTATTCTTTTATTTTTCTTTTCTTTTTTTGGCCGTGCCTTTGGGCTTGCAGGATCTCAGTTCCCTGACCAGGGACTGAACCCAGGGCCACAGCAGTGAAAGCCTGGAATCCTAACCACTAGGCCATCAGGGAACTCCGTGAAGTGTTATTCTTTTAAAGGGCAAAATAATTTGTAACCTTGTTTGGTGGGAAATTTCTCAGTATTTATTACTTGCTTAGGGGTCATCCAAAAGATATACTGTGCATAAAAACACAAGCTTCATGAAACGTTAAAATATGAGGATAGTCCATCACACTGGAAATTGTACCTCACTACTCAGAGTGTAGCTCGGGAACCCTCATCCTCTGCCTGCCCTGGGAGCTTCATAAAGGGGAAAAGAATTAAGGGCTTAGACATGCAGGGTCTCAGGCTCCGCCCCAGACCTGCTGGCCCAGACTCTGCGGTGCCAAGATTCCCTGGGGTTAGAATGGACTCCACGGCTTGAGAGGCGCTGCACCAATGCAGTAATGCGCTCAGGAGAGCAGAATTTTCTGGGGCTTTTTACTTCTTACTCTTCCACTAGCGTCCTCAGGTGACACTGCCTTCCTAGTTGGCGTTACAGGTGCCTCTGCTGTTCCAGTTGTCACTCCCTGCCCACTCCCCTTTCCACATGGCCAAATTAAGAGGAACCAAGTTCCCAGGGGGACAATGAATAAGCCTGCTAAATCAGATATTTCTAATAGCACATTTCAAAGTGTGTGCTCTACCAAGCGCAGAGGCGACGCTTTCTGAGAACTGTGTTATGTGTTCACAAGCCTGCAGCATCTAAGGGCTGATGTGCCTGCCCCGAAGGCTGTAAAAGGATGGATCGATGGTGTGTTTATGCACATGAAATCAAATAACAAAAATCGTTTAGGGCTTCCCTGGTGGCGCAGTGGTCGAGAGTCCGCCTGCCGATGCAGGGGACACGAGTTCGTGCCCCGGTCCAGGAAGATCCCACATGCCGCGGAGCGGCTGGGCCCGTGAGCCATGGCCGCTGAGCCTGTGCGTCCGGAGCCTGTGCTCCGCAACGGGAGAGGCCACAACAGTGAGAGGCCCGTGTACAGAAAAAAAAAAAAAAAAAAAAAATTGGATCATACAATATGTGACCTTTTGTGACTGGTTTCTTTCACTTAGCATAATGTTTTCAAGGTTCATCCATGTGATAGCATGTGTCAGATTTCATTCTTTTTACGGCTGAATAATATTTCAGAATATAGAGAGACCAGCTTTGTTTATCAACTATAGTTGATTTACAATATTGTGTTAGTTTCAGGTGTACAGCAAAATGATTCGGTTATACATATATATGTATATATCTAAATTCTTTTATTCCGATTCTTTTCCATTATGGTTTATTACCATGAATTCAAAATATTGAATATAGTTCCCTGTGCTCTACAGTAAATCCCTGTTGTTTTTGTCAGTCTTAATAATAACAACGTCTCTCCGTTTTTCCCTCCAGTTCTAGGAGCCAGAGCTGTTTCTAGCAGTTACTACCTTAAGGTGGTTCCCTTTTTGCCTTTTCAGCTCTCCAATACATGGGTTAACCAATCTTTATATTATAATGATTTTTTTTGATGTTGACCATTTTTAAAGTGTTTATTGAATTTGTTACAATACTGCTTCTGTTTTATGTTTTGCTTTTTTGGCCGTGAAGCATGTGGGATCTCAGCTCCCCGACCAGGGATCGAACCCATTCCCCCTGCATTGGAAGGCGAAGTCTTAACCACTGAACCGCCAGGGAAGTCCCCCATTCTTTTTTTTTTTTTTGCGTTACGCGGGCCTCTCACTGCTGTGGCCTCTCCCATTGCGGAGCACAGGCTTCGGACGCGCAGGCCCATCGGCCATGGCTCACGGGCCCAGCCGCTCAGTGGCATGTGGGATCCTCCTGGACTGGGACACGAACCCGTGTCCCCTGCATCGGCAGGCGGACTCTCAACCACTGCGCCACCAGGGAAGCCCTTGGGGTATCTTTTTTGATGAGTTGTAGTGTCTTCCTGTCGATGATTGTTCAGCAGTTAGTTGTGATTCAGGTGCTCTTGCAAGAGAGCACATCCTTCTACTCCGCCATCTTGAACCAATGTCCTATATAGAGATTTTCAACAGTGCCTAACCCCACAAGTATTTTGTATTTTTCTTTACCACTCTCTTCATACATATAGTTTCCACTTCCTTGCAAGTCTGTAATTCTGGCCGAGACTTGTAGAAATAAATCAGAACAAAATTCATGAAGCCTGTATATGCAATATATGTATTTGAATTTTTGAAATGCATGTACTCTCTCCCAACATTCCCTATATGACAAGAGTTTTTATTTGAAGTATCCTCTTCCTGCTGGAACTGACACCCCAGTGTTTGCCAATCCAACTGTACATTCTACAGCCTGCCATCGGTATGCCTGAGCAAGCTAGGTATAAGGTATAATCATTTTTTAAATCTTACAGTATCTGCCAGAAATGTGGAAGTGTATAGCAAATGCTGAAATTGGCCAAATTCTTATAAGGACTAAAATCAGGGTGCGCATAGAAGGATGGTATTGGGTAATCGAATTAAACAATAAGCTCTCTGTTCTATGAAAAGGCAAATACTCCTTTTCACTACCTACAACCCCAAGAGCATGCAACAAACATGAAATTGAACTCTTTTGTTGAAATAATACCCTTGGCTACTTTAAAGGTTAGTAGGAGCTTTTCTTTCTCTGAAAATTCTCCAAGGTAGACAAGTCAAACTAGCGTGGTTTAACTCCTTTTGACACTTCAAGATACGGCTCAGATGTCACTTTAAACCTTCCTTAAACTTCCCTACCACCAGTAGAAAATTACACTTAAGCTGTTACTTTGCAATACCTTTACTTCGGAATTTTGTTACTGTTTTTTAAAAATTTTTTTTATCGGAGTATAGTTGATTTACAATGTTGTGTCAGTTTCTGCTGTACAGTGAGTCAGTTATACATATACATATATCCACTCTTTTGTAGATTCTACTCCCATATAGATCATTACAGATGAATTATGTTACTGTTTGTTATTTGTATCACTGGCAGTGTTGGCCTGAGAGCCCTTATTCTAAATCGTGGTATGCCTGGTGTCTAATTAAGTGCTCAGAATGTAGTAGGTGCTCAGTAAATGTTTAACTGATGAATGAACTTTCTATTGCCACTAAGTTTACCCTGGGATGATCTTGGTCCCGTGGCTGCCTGAGGTCTTCTCAGTGTGGCAGCGGGATGTTGCCACTAGGACACTCTCCAAGAGGTTGTGAGAAGGGATATCACCTTGGGGAATTGGAGGTTTGGCCCTCATCTGTATATATCCGGAAAATTGAGTGGCCAGTGTACTTTTGCTATTCAGAGTCTCTTTTTCTCAAAAAGTATGTATTGAGAGCTTTCTCCAAGCCTGGCCTTCTGCTGAGTGCTGAGAATATAGAAGTTCCATGGGCACGGCCCCTGCCCTCACTTCATTTACTACCTAGCTGCAGGAGTCCATTCAACAAGCCCTAAAAAGAAACAACTCAAGGGAGTTCCCTGGTGGCCTAGTGGTTAGGATTCCATGCTTTCACTGCCGGGGCCTGGGTTCAATTTCTGGTAGGGGAACTGAGATTCAGCAAGCCAAAAAAAAAACATGAAAAAATAAAAATAAAGGGCTTCCCTCGTGGCGCAGTGGTTGAGAGTCCGCCTGCCAATGCAGGGGACAGGGGTTCGTGCCCAGGTCTGGGAAGATACTAAATGCTGCGGAGCGGCTGGCCCGTGAGCCGTGGCTGCTGAGCCTGTGCGTCCGGAGCCTGTGCTCCGCAATGGGAGAGGCCACAGCAGTGAGAGGCCCGTGTACCGCAAAAAATGAAAAATAAAAAAATAAAAACAAGCCCTTACACTGAAGTGTGGGACTGGCCTGATATGGGAAGTACAGCATGCTAGAGATGCAAAACAGGAGTACCCAAAATATTCCGGCCCCCTGAGGGGCTTCCGAACACACTCCCAGAAGGCACTGTCTCCAGAATATGGCTCTCAGTCCCGATTTACAAAGTCAAAATGTCCCTTTATTAATAATGAGCAGTGGAAGCATCTCACTGAATACAAGTATACACTGTGGACAGAGAATGTCGCCTGCATTTCAGTAAACAAAGGATGTTGTGGCCATAAAGCCACCATTCACCGTAGCCGCCCTTGAGGGTGAGCCTTGAGTGGATTCAGGATAGAGAAAAACAGGATAGTGGCCCTAGATAGTTAAGGTGCATATCAAAGGAATGATTTCAATGAGCCCAGACTCTTGCATCTTCCCAAACCAGAATCATTAACTTGAGATGGCTGTTTTTGTGATTAGCAGTAATCTTTTGATGTTCTGATGGTTGACTACATGTTTTTTTTTCTCAGCAAAATACTCATATATCCTGGCTCTTCCCTTACCTATTTTATTTATTTATTTAAATTAAAAAATATTTTTTTGGCCACACTGCTCGGCTTGTGGGATCTTAGTTCCCTGACAAGGGATGAAACCGGTGCCCCCTGCAGTGGAATCATGGAGTCCTAACCACAGGACCACCAGGGAAGTCCCTCGTTCCTTACTCTTTGGAGCAGTCTCTCAGAGCTAACTGAGAGGCTGTATCCCAGGCTCAAGTCCTCAGTAAGTTCGCTGAATAAAACATAATTCTCAGGAGTTCCCTGGTGGCCTAGTGGTTAGGATTCTGGGCTTTCACTGACAGGGCCCGGCATTCCATCCCTGGTCGGGGAACTGAGATCCCACAATTAGGTTGTGCTTTTTTTTTTTTTTTAGTCGACTACACACATCAACGTTCCCTCTCCAGAGTCAGACCCACATAGGGAGACAGATTCTAATGGGAAGGTTTTTTGGTGAGTAAGAAATCAAAACAAGTCTCCTGTTCAAAGGCATTAGATTAGCATGCTGGAGCCTCCGTCCCCACACTAAGGATAGCCTTGGAAATGGGGTCGTTATTTCTTTTTTTAAAAAAATTATTTTACATTTCAATTGGCTTTTTAAAAAAATATTACTTATTTAATTTATTTATTTTTGGCTGCGTTGGGTCTTCGTTGCTGCGCATGGGCTTTCTCTAGTTGCAGGGAGCTGGGGCTACTCTTCGTTGCAGTGCGCGGCCTTCTCATTGCGATGGCTTCTCTCGTTGCGGAGCACAGGCTTTAGGCACGTGGGCTTCAGTAGTTGTGTCAAGTGGGCTCAGTAGTTGTGGCGCACGGGCTTAGTTGCTCCACGGCATGTGGGATCTTCCTGGACCAGGGCTCGAACCCGTGTCCCCTGCATTGGCAGGCGGATTCTTAACCCCTGCGCCACTAGGGAAGCCCGGGGCCATTACTTGTGAAGTTCTCTTTTTTGACCAGGATTCTCTCTCTCCCAAACATTGCTTGGATGGGCCAGTCAGCCTGGCCTCCCTGACTCTCCCTTTTCTAGGTTTCCACTCTTCTGATGAGACACACTGCTTCTTGAGATTTGTCAGTACCTTTGATCATATTATACGGTATGACGGGGTCTGTTAATTTACTGCCAGCAAAGACCGTGTAGTAGTCGTAGTAGTAGCCTCTGTGTGTATGTGTGTGTGTGTGTGTGTGTGTGTGTGTGTGTTGTGTAAAATTAAGGGCTAGCAATGAGCCCAATCAGGACGTCACACACCAGGGGAGGGGTAGTCGGCTATATTAATCAGGGAGTCTGTATTCCAGATTCTAGCTACTACAAATGCTTCTGTTAGCCATAGCTCAATCAATAGCAGAGGCTTTGCTAAGTAGCAAAATGAAAGTTAGAAATGGGTTTTCATTGGTGAAAGTAGTAGCTTGTTAGCCAGTATGATGGGCGTCAGAAATGGACTCACAGCGGTGAAATTAGTAATATTCAAGATGTACATTGCTTAAAATTTGAGTCTCTTCACCGTTGCATTGACAGGGTATGAGAACCTAGCAATCTGAAGCCTGCTCCCTAAGGGGTAATACTACAGGCCAAACCTCTAAATAGCCCTGTGTCCAGCTATGAACTCTGAGGGTTCCAGTTCCCTGTGGCCATAAGGCCAACAGAATCCTGCCTCTGTAATAGAGGCAAGTTGGCCTCTTAACAGGACAGAGAGCTGGGGGCATCACTGAGCTTACTGCTCTTAAGAACTTTCTGCCTCAGGCTCCTGGCTGTTTACTAAGCATCTGAATAAGTGGGCCCGTATTCAGGTACATGCATAGCCTTTAGGCAGGAAGTGGGGAGAATACCCCCTACTGGCGACGAGCTGCTTTTCTTGTGACCTTCACCTTTCTGGCAGGTAGAGTTCTTAACAGAGACCATAAGTCCTTGAGCAAAACGTGAGAATAATTAATGCAGATAGATCATGGGATGCCTATTAAAGAGTTGGAAATAAAGAAATGATAGCTCTTGGGACTTCCCTGGTGGTCCAGTGGTTAAGACTCTGTGCTCTCAATGCAGGGGGCCCGGGTTCGATCCTTGGTCAGGGAACTAGATCCTGCATGAATGCCGCAACGAGGATCCCGCATGCTGCAACTGAGACCTGGCACAGCCAAATACATAAATATTGGGGAAAAAAAAAAAAAGAAATGTTAGCTCTTGAAGACTTAAAACATAACCCCAATAATGGATCCCAGCTGAGATAAGTACAGTGCTTTATAGAGCCTTGGGTTAAGGCTGGACAGTAACCTCTTTGAAGGCATTTAAACAAAGAATGGGTCTATCAAAAATCAGGTTAGTTTGACCTGAGGAAGAAGAGAGTGATCTGAGACCCAGAGAGCCAGCCAGAAGCTATTCTTTCTCTCTCCCTTCTGCTAAGCTGTTTTCCTTAGAAACGGATCACTAAGCCTGGCCCACTTGCAAGAATAGGGGAATCAGACTCCACCTTTTGAAGGGAGGAGCATCAAAGAACTTGTGGACAGATTTTAAAATACACCATCCCCTCTATTAAAGACGTTGTAAGAAGCAGACCTCTGAAATTCATATTTCTCGCGGGAGCAGTAATAGCTACGTTTCTCTTGAGCACCCGGTTTGTTCTTATTTTGTTATGTTGTGAATCACTCTGTAAATTGTGTTTTCCTCTTTTCCCAGCTGTCAAGAAGCTCAAAATAAAAATTTGGCTCATGTCCAGCTTGTGGACAAGAACCTCAAGGCTTGTGTTTTATGGAATCAACTCACCCATGACTTCTTATTTTTCCTGATCCTTCTTTCACTTTCACTTTCTTGCCATTTTTTTCTCTCTCTCTCTCTCTCTGCCTCTCTATTTGTATATAAACGAATGATATGACATATATCTATATATCTACACACACACATATGTATGTCGTGGCATATCGTGTATGTTTACAGCCTTCCAAATCCCTTTGAAATAAGAATGTATATAAATAAAACAAATACAATTAACTATTTTTCATTTCTCTTAAGACTTGAGGTCACTTGCATAGTCCTTTTGTTTTCTTAATAAAGATAACTATTTTTTTTAATTCCATGCATACTTATACTCAAACAATACAGAAAATCATGAAGTAAAAATACTCCCAAGTTTCATCTCCCAGGGAAAAACATTCTTAACACTTCGGTTAATGTCCTTCTAAACATCTCTTTATAAACCTACAGGCAATTCTATGAAAATGGATTTTTTTTAAGCTCACTGTGCTATGTATATTTTCTAGGTCAATTTAAAAAATGTTTATCATTTTTAGTAGCTGCATGGTGTTCTCTTGCACCATAATTTAACTATGGTGCATTTTAATACTCAATTCCCCAGGCGGGTTAGAGGCAGCATTACCGATAGATTTTTTCTGCATCTCACTGGGACTTTTGCCTTTAAGAAGGTGAGGAATAGTGGCCGAGGCCATCAGCTTTATATAGTGTCTAGGTATGGGTTCATTATCTGCTGCTCTAGTTTTGAAATCTCATAGCTGGACTGAGGTGTTCTGCCTGTGAAATAAAATAATGGTACTTTCCCCAAATTTACAGAAATAATTAAAATTAATAGAAGGAATTTCCCCAATATTGAAATTTACTCTCACGTAAGTTATTAAATTTTTGGCGCCTGACACCACTACTTAGTATTCTCTCATAAGAAATGACATAGGATTTACACAAATTTTCATAATGAGTTATTTAAGGCAACATGTCAGGATTTCATGACGCTCTGTGACTATCAGAAGCTCGGTCATTGGAGATCTGGTTCCATCAGATGTAAATAGGGAGTATGCCTGAGAAAAAAATCCATCCCCGCCCTAATCTCGTCAAGAAAAAAAAATCGATTCAGCAAACCGAGTTTGTTAAAAAATTTCAGTAACGAAACAACTGGCGGAGGAAGCCAGTACGTTCAATGTGTATTAAGCGCCAACTAAGGGAGGAGAACTGTGCTAGAAGCCCGGGCGGTTCAGCCAAGGTGAATATGACGCAGCCCCCACCCCGCAGGAGCTCGGGACCGCTGAACGGTGCTGAGAGCTCTGGTGGAGGGGCAGGACTCGGGACAGGTGTCGAGCCAGAAACCTCAAATTCTGAAAGCCATTACAACTCTCCCGCCTTGAAAGTCACGAAGTATTTCTCCTCATCCCCCAATCATTCGGGCTCTGTTCCGAAGAAGAGCAACCAAAACAAAAGCAGAACAATGTGTCCCCGACCACGCTCCCTCCCAAACACTGAACTATTTCTGAACTTTTCCCGCAGGATGATAAGCAGTACCTTCCGGTACCGGTACATCGCCCCTAGAAAACTACAAATCCCAGGAGGCTGCACGCGCAGCACAGTGGATACTCTTCCCCCATTTCAGAACGCCGCATTACGCTCCAATCCTGATCCGGGTCTGCGAGCCGTGGCCGCGCAGCCTGCTGGGATTGTAGTCCGCTCCAGAGTCCCTTTCCTCGTTCGCGCAGGCTCGCGCGGCCTCTGTTCGCCCTTCGGCCCTGCAGTAGCCCAGCCCCGGCTTCGATGCTCCCCACCCCCAACCCGCTCCGTCCCCTCAGGGGCCAACCTCCTCCGGTCACGTGGGGAGCCTTGCATGCGGCAATTGGCTGGGGGATTCAGGGGTGGGGCGCGAGGCCCTGCGAGGTTCCGTGCCCCTTGTCGGGCTGCTTGTTTGGCTGCTGCCGTCACCTCATGGCGACGCGGGTAGAAGAGGCTTCGCGGGGAAGAGGCGGCGGCGCCGAGGAGGCAGTTGAGGCCGGACGGGGCGGACGGCGACGCAGCCCGCGGCAGAAGGTCAGTCTGGGGGGTGCCTGCGTTGTTGCTGGGCCCGGGGAATGCTGGGGCTAGCTGTTTCGGGGTGCACCTCTTCACTCTCCCGGGTTACCTTTAGCCACGGGACGACCATCGGCCCTCTTCGCTCCCAGGGTGACGACGGTGGGAGCAGGTGAGGGGAGTGGAACCGGGGTGGATGGGGTGGGAGGGGGCGATGGTTGGGGATTGAGGCGGGGGCGGGAGTGAGGGCAGGGGGCGCAGCCGAGTGGGAGGGGGAAGGGGTGCTTGGCGGGGGCGCGCCAGGTGTGACAGCCACGTGCGGCCGGCGCCGCGGGGCCCCGGGCGCCAGGTGTTCCCTCTCCCAGCCCTCGCCCTCCGCGTGCTTCCAGTGCTCCTAGCGCTGGGCGCCGCCGTTTGGGCTTCCAGGGGTCGCTGGCTCGCCCTCCTCGCGCCGGGCAGGTGCGCGGGGCGCGCTGCTGGGTGCGCCCGGGCGGCGCGGGCGAGGCTGTTGCGCAGTAAGATAACCGCGCGGGAGCCGGGGCTGCGCTGCGCCCCCTTCCCCCGCCCCCCTGCGCTCCCCGCCACTGCGCGGGCTGGCGAGCCGGGCCTCTCGGCCCCCGGGACCCAGGCCCAGCGGCTGCTCTGTGGGCGCCACGGGCTTGGCTGCACGTGGGGAGAAGATGCTGGAGGACCTGGGTCCCGCACAGTTGGGAGCAGCATCGCGGATAACCGGTCTTCCCAATCCAGCCCTCCCTCCTTCCCCTTCTCGCTCTTTATTTCTGCCCCTTTTCTTTCTTTCTCCCCCCCCCCCCCGCCTTGGTGAGCGGAAACTTGAGCGCCTCCCCCAGCTTGGCCTTTGGTCTCTCTTAATCTGGGAGTCGGGCTGGATTGTTCCCCTTGCCTTATTTGACTCAAGTCAAGGAGTTTTCAGTGTCTCCCTCCCTTTCTGGAGGAAAATCCCGACCTTCAGAATGGGAGAATTCCACTTGTTCTGGAGTCAGTGGGTGGAGTTCGAAAAAAATTGCACAACAAACGGGATACAGGGCTTTCAGGGCCCAGGAAGAGAGAAGTGCGGGGAAAAGGACTGGAAAGGTGGAAACCCGTCTCGTTCCTTGCGTTTGAACAGATTGAAACATTCAAGTTGTTGGACGTCGTGCTTGATCACTCGGGGCTGTTTAATGTCACTTAATTATGCGTTTGAATACTCTTAAAGATCACTCCTGTTGGAAATTACGAAATAATATTTTTCTAATGCGACTCGTGAACTTGAAAAAAAAAGAACAAAGGTTCGCTTTACCTCTGCGCAGAGTGTCAAGAATTAGCTTTTCGAGGCCTGTTTCTAAGGTCAGGTGTTTTCACGTCTGTCTTCATGAGCGTGTTACTGCTTCTCAATTACCTGTCTTTCTCTCCCTCTCTTTGTACTCTAAAAGAAAGATCCAGTACTTGAAGGACTGAAAAAGAAGCTGGACCGAACGGAACTCTAGGGATTCAACACTGTCACTTTGGACACCTCACTTATTCCCTGAGGGTGGGGAGCCTCAATCTCAGGGTTTGATTTCATAGGCCCCCCAGGGGAGGACTCCGATAAAAAGCCAGTGCAGTTGAGGATATCAGTTCCTTTTTATGCCCCTAGCCTAAGGATAAAAAGTCAGCACTAGGAACTGACGTTTAATCAACTAGCATTTTAAACCACGAAGAGGTAATGACCCTTTGACGCAGTTCTCTGTTTAACAGCTGGATAAGAATAGTCAGGTGTGTCTGTACTGTCTCAGTTTTGTTTACTTACTCAGGCACCATTCTTCTTTGCTCAGGCTTTTCTGGGCATCTTTTTTCCTTTTGATTTACAATTGACTATGACGTGGAATTGAAATACATGGCTAAATATTAGTTTCTGAATTTTCGTTTTAAAAAATTGGGTGAATATCTTGTGTTTGCAGAAGTCACTTTTTAAGTTATTTTCTTCGGACCCCTCGTTTTTTATTTCCTCTGAGCCACTAGCTTGAAAATATATTCGTAATTCTAACTTGACCTCAGCCCTCTTTTTCAGGAAGCAGAAATGGTGTTTAACTAATTGAGTTGTTTTGAAAATATTGAAGGAATTAAAGGAACAGTGACCGTTTTGTCACTTTTGGGTTACATTATGGGACTTAAAAGTGAGAAACAATTGGAGATGGGCTTTGTTGCTTCCTGTTTGTCTTAACCATCTAGTCACTCTTGACCTCAGGTAATTGTGGCATTGTTTCATAACTACTGCTATTTGGATGGTCTCTTAAGGTGACTTTTTTCTTTTAACATTACAGTACATTTCTAAGAGTCTCTTGAATTGTCTAAAACTGCTGTCTGATGTGATAGCCGCTAGGCACCTGTGGCTATTTAAGTGTTAATTAAAATTAAGTAAAATTAAAAATTCCCTTCCTCAGTATACTAGCCACATTGCAAGTGTTCAGTAGCCAATGTGACTAGCGGCTACTGTGTTAGAGCAGATCTAGAATATTTCCATCATTGCACATTGCATAAAGTTCTGTTGGACAGCACTGGTCTAAAAAGATGGGATATTACTTTGTCAAGTATTCCAGGCATTTTTTAGAACACCAAGCTCCTTCATAGTACTTCCTAAATCCTTGTGTAGAATTTGTGGGGTTTTTTTTTGTTTGTTTGTTTGTATTTTTACTAGAATTTGTTTTATAAGGTTGAGTTTTCAAAAAACGAATAGACTATTTTTTGAGCAGTTTTAGGTTTACCAAAAAATTTAACATAAATTGCAGAGTTCCCATTTATCCCCTCACACCACACCCCTTTCCCCTATTATTTATATCTTGCAGTATTGTGGTACATTTGTTACAATTGGTGAGCCAATATTAATACATTCTTATTAACTGAAGTCCATAGTTTACATTAGGGTTCCTTCTTGGTGCTGTTTATTTATATTCTAAGAGTTTTAACAAATGTATAATGACATGTGTCCACCATTATGATATCATACAGAACAGTTTCACTGCCCTAAGAACCTCCATCCCTTCCTCTCTTCCCCCAAACCACTGGCCACCACTGATCTTTTTACTGTCTCTATAGTTTTGCCTTTTCCAGAATGTCTAAGGTTGATTTTTTCCCCCTAGATTTTTGCTTGGGAGTGTTAAAAATTATTTAACTACTCTTAAAAACTTATTTTCAGGTCAGATAGGAAGGATAAAGATATATGGAATCTATGCTCAAATTAATGAAATGTTACATTTACATGTTGCCTTATAGTTTTTATAGCATATTTTTGCACATACATTAAGTCTTTCAGCATCACTCAGGTGCTGTGGAGAAGGCTGGGCAACTGTCATTGTCCTCATTTATAGATGACAAATTGCTCAGCAAGGTCAAGTGATTTGCCCAAGGGGTGAAGCCGAGTGTGGAAAGTACCCTTTCATCTACACTACAGTAATAAGTAGCGTGGTAGTGGGCAAATAGTATGGATTTGGAGTCAAGACCCGTCCGTGGCTCTTGCCACCTATTAGCTGTGCAACCTTGGGCAGGTTTCGCAGTCTTTCTAAGCCTCAATTGCATCATCTGTAAAGTGGCGATGATGCTAATCCCTACCGCATAGGACTGTTGTGAAGTATGAGAGTTGAGGGCTTCCCTGGTGGCGCAGTGGTTAAGAACCCGCCTGCCAATGCAGGGGACACGGGAAGATCCCACATGCCCCGGAGCAACTAAGCCTGTGCGCCACAACTACTGAGCCCACGTGCCTAGAGCCCGTGCTCCGCAAGAGAAGCCACCGCAATGAGAAGCCTGTACACCGCAACGAAGACCCAACACAGCCGAAAATACATAAGTAAAAATAAAATTAAAAAAAAAAAAAAGTTGATGTGACACGTTCAGCCCAGTGCCGGGCATGTAGAATTTTACTTGGTGGGGAGGCTAGCATATATGAAAGATCCGTTTCTCTTGCTTTTAGGGTGTTATTCTGTAAATCTATCTTCCAACCTTTGTGTCCTTCACTCTTCCCAGAATCTCTCAGTGATAGACTTAATGAGGAGAAATCAGGTCAGGGTGGGGCGAGAGTATGGGGTAGGAAGAAACCATTTCGTTGTCTTGTTTTTCTCCCCATTTGCGGACTTGATGATGAATTTCCACTCTTCTAGCACAGAGATTAAGTAATAAGAATCAAAGTGATCTTCTCTTTACGACATTGTCATCTAATTCTATCAGCAAACTTTGGTAAGTTTTATTTTCATGGAGAACCAAACGGGCAAAGCAGTCATGAGAGCAGACCAGATACAGCACATCCCTCTAGCAATACCACATTCATAGATCGTAATATGCCACAGTTATTTATTACATTACTGGAAGGTGTTGTATATGTTATTTTGTGTCATTTATATCGGTCTTGACTAGAGAAGTTTTATTTAGGAGTGTATATACCAAATCCAGATTCCATAAAACAGGTCACATGTGATTTCCCTTTGTGTGGGATTCTTCACAGAAGGAGTCACTATAATAGTTTTCCTTTCAGTAGATATGCTGTTCAGGTTTTACACTTTGCAGAGAGTTGTACTTCAAAGGAAAGGAATTCGAGTTCTCACTGTTTCCTGCATTGTGCTCAGCACTTAAAATGTGCTTGCATTCTGATATCTTCCTTACCTCTGCAGAATAGGTGGTATCCCTAGATATGTAGATAAGGCATCTGAAGCTCAGTCAAAACAACAACAGCAAATCTTGCTCAAATTAAATAACACAGCTCAGAGTTGGTGAAGTTGGCCTAGAGCTGGTATATAATCGTGTAATTGATAACGCAACTGATGTACCCTACTGCATGGACAGTTTGCGCTTTTCTAACCTAATATCCCAAAGAAATCCCTTTGCCTCTTCCCCCCACCCCCTTCTTCCCAATTACTTTTTGTTTGGTTCTAACACGATTACAGTTTCCACTTTTTTAACCTAATATCCCAAAGAAATCCCTTTGCCTCTTCCCCCCCCACCCCCCTTCTTCCCAATTACTTTTTGTTTGGTTCTAACACGATTATCAGTAACTTTTAGTTAATGTAATGGATGTGACAGTATTTAAAGTGTGTAAAGTGGTATACAAGTTTAATATAGTATTCATCAACATTGAGAATTAGCTATGTTTAAAATTTTCCCAAGTGGGGCATTTCTAGAAGAGGATAAAATAGGTTAGGTGACCCTTTAAGGGTTTGAACCTTGAGTATGTTTTTATGATTCAATTTATTTCCTAGTTGAAATGCTCTTGGGACTTACAACTACTTAAATTTTATTACTTGAAGGAAAAGATATATAAAATGACCATTGTTGTCCTGTTGTGCTGGCAACATAATTTTATTAACATTTATTGCTCAGGGTGCTGGTTTGCATTCTGTGTTACATTTCCAAAATGTCCCCAGGACGACCCCCATTACCCCCACTTCCTACTCTGTAGTCTGCCACGAGTAATATTGCTAAACTACCACTTGTTCATTTTTCTTCTTTCCCTATTCAGGTCAAAGTAGAATGGTTTGTTGAGGAAGATGTGCCAGTAGCTTAGAAGCACGTTTCGTTAAGGATGTTTCATTTTTTAAACTTATTTATTTATGCTGCGCTAGGTCTTACTTGTGGCATGTGGACTCTAAATTGCGGCATGCATGCGGGATCTAGTTCCCCAACCAGGGATCGAACCCAGGCCCCCAGCATTGGGAGTGTGGAGTATTACCCACTGGACCACCAGGGAAGTCCCAAGGATGTTTTAGATTGACATGTGGATCATATTTAAAAGTGAGAATGCATAATTTGCAAATGCATCCTTATTCACATATTATAAACAGTTCTGCATGGTAGCAATATATATTCATTACAGCTTATCTTACTACTCTAGGAGGTAGGTACTGTGCATCTCTAGTTTACAGATCAGGAAACTGAGAGGTTGACCTCCCTATGGCAACACACGAGGTAGTAAGTGGTATATTCAAAGGCCGGGGTCTCTGGGCTCCAAAGCCATTAGCCATATTCCATGTCTCTTGTGCTCTCTAAACACATTTCTTGAGGATGGTAAATAAAAATGTGCTCTTCGTTGAATGTGAGTAAAACTTGGTGATAGGTAAAATGAGTAATGGTTTTTGCTGAATGAAATCAAGTTACAAAGGGTGGGGTTAGGTCATTGGGGGTATAGGAAAGCTATTGTAATCCAGGAACCCAGGGAATTTTGAGCCTTATAGCTTTTGTTTCATTGCTTTAGGCCCCAGGTTGACCTTAAGATATTTGATTTAGGAAGTGTGCTTTTGACTCCCTGCAAAGGCACCTCCAAGTGTAGTTTGGATGAATTAAAAGGTAGAGGGTTTAGAGAGAGACCCTTTTTTTTAACCTCTCAGAGTCTGCATAGCACAGTGTTAACAAACAGCTGAAGTGGTTGGGTTAAGTAGGACAAGAGAAAGAGAAGGTTTGATGTTTCAAAGGTGCATCATGATTGGTCCATGTGGAGCTGGCGAAGGATGACTTCATAAATTTGGAACAGGGGTGTTGCGTTTACGTAACCTGTAAAAAGTAGAGGACCATTTTACATCTCAGGAGTCTGTGGCTTGAAGATGCTAAATGTGTGGCCTGGCCCCTGCCCTTCTGCAAAGTAGATCAGGCCCAAGCACATTTCAGTAGCTTTGGGAATTAACATCTTATTTTCTGATCCTTTTGCCACCTAGATAGGTGTTCAGGCTAATACAGGTATCTCTCAGATTGCTGCTCATCACTGAACTACAGTTTTAGAGCTTGAAGTGATTTTGCAAATTATGGAGTCCAGCACCCTTCCTTTTAATAAAAGAAATGGCTATAGAAGTTAAATGTGAAATCGAGTGCCATTATCCTTGGATTAAAAGGCAAACGATGTGCACAGTCTAAGATAGATGTTAGCACCAACCACTAGAGATAGTAGCACAAGCCCCTGCTGGAGAGAGCGTGCAGCCAGAGAAGCTGCATTCTGACAGGGCCTTTTCCAGACCTGTTGGCTCCTTTTTAAAAAAAATTTTTAAATTTAATTTTATTTTTTTATACAGCAGGTTCTTATTAG
Organism: Pseudorca crassidens; assembly: GCF_039906515.1. Lineage (NCBI taxonomy): Eukaryota > Metazoa > Chordata > Mammalia > Artiodactyla > Delphinidae > Pseudorca > Pseudorca crassidens. The sequence goes on along the minus strand of NC_090317.1, from coordinate 120,188,644 downwards.
TCATCCATTTTATACACATCAGTGTATACATGTCAATCCCAATGGCCCAATTCATCCCCCCCCACCCCCACGCCCCCCCCACCCCTACGCTGCTTTCCCCCCTTGGTGTCCATAGGTTTGTTCTCTACATCTGTGTCTCAATTTCCGCCCTGCAAACTGGTTCATCTGTACCATTTTTCTAGGTTCCACATAGATGCTTTAATATGCAATATTTGTTTTCTTTTTCTGACTTACGTCACTCTGTATGACAGTCTCTAGATCCATTCACGTCTCAACAAATGACCCAATTTCATTCCTTTTTATGGCTTATATTCCATTGTATATATGTACCACATCTTTATCCATTCGTCTGTCGATGGGCATTTGGGTTGCTTCCATGACCTGGCTATCGTAAATAGTGCTGCAGTGAACATTGGGGTGCATGTGTCTTTTTGAATTATGGCGTTCTCTGGGTATATGCCCAGTAGTGGGATTGCTGGATCATATGGTAATTCTATTTTTAGTTTTTTAAGGAACCTGCATACTGTTCTCCATAGTGGCTGTATCAGTTTACATTCCCACCAGCAGTGCAAGAGGGTTCCCTTTTCTCCACGCCCTCTCCAGCATTTGTTGTTTGTAGATTTTCTGATGATGCCCATTCTAACTGGTGTGAGGTGATACCTCATTGTAGTTTTGATTTGCATTTCTCTTATAATTAATGATGTTGAGCAACTTTTCATGTGCTTCTTGGCCATCTGTATGTCTTCTTTGGAGAAATGTCTATTTAGGTCTTCTGCCCATTTTTGGATTGGGTTGTTTTTTTTTTTAATATTGAGCTGCATGAGCTGTTTATATATTTTGGAGATTAATCATTTGTCGCATCGTTTCTGAATATTTTCTCCCATTCTGAGAGTTGTCTTTTCGTCTTGTTTATGGTTTCCTTTGCTGTGCAAAAGCTTTGAAGTTTCATTAGGTCCCATTTGTTTATTTTTGTTTTTATTTCCATTACTCTAGGAGGTGGATCAAAAATGATCTTGCTGTGATTTATGTCAAAGAGTGTTTTTCCTATGTTTCTTCTAAGAGTTTTATAGTGTCCGGTCTTACATTTAGGTCTCTAATCCATTTTGAGTTTATTTTTGTGTATGGTGTTAGGGAGTGTTCTAATTTCATTCTTTTACATGTAGCTGTCCAGTTTTCCCAGCACCACTTGTTGAAGAGACTATCTTTTCTCCATTGTATATCCTTGCCTCCTTTGTCATAGATTAGTTGACCATAGGTGCATGGGTTTATCTCTGGGCTTTCTATCTTGTTCCATTGATCTATGTTTCTCTCTTTGTGCCAGTACCATATTGTCTTGCTTACTGTAGCTTTGTAGTATAGTCTGAAGTCAGGGAGTCTGATTCCTCCAGCTCTGTTTTTTTCCCCTCAAGACTGCTTTGGCTATTTGGGGTCTCTTGTGTCTCCATACAAATTTTAAGATTTTTTGTTCTAGTTCCGTAAAAAATTCCATTGGTAATTTGATAGAGATTGCATTGATTCTGTAGATTGCTTTGGGTAGTATAGTCATTTTCACAGTATTGATTCTTCCAGTCCAAGAACATGGTATGTCTCTCCATCTGTTGGTATCATCTATAATTACTTTCATCAGTGTGTTATAGTTTTCTGCATACAGGTCTTTTGTCTCCCTAGGTAGGTTTATTCCTAGGTATTTTATTCTTTTTGTTGCAGTGGTAAATGAGAATGTTTCCTTAATTTCTCTTTCAGATTTTTCATCATTAGTGTATAGGAATGCAAGAGATTTCTGTGCATTAATTTTATATCCTGCAACTTTACCAGATTCATTGATTAGCTCTAGTAGTTTTCTGGTGGCAACTTCAGGGTTCTCTATGTATAGTAACATGTCATCTGCAAACAGTGACAGTTTTACTTCTTCTTTTCCAATTTGTATTCCTTCTTCTTCTCTGATTGCCATGGCTAGGACTTCCAAAACTATGTTGAATAGTAGTGGAGAGAGTGGACATCCTTGTCTTGTTCCTGGTCTTAGAGGAAATGCTTTCAGTTTTTCACCATTGAGAATGATGTTTGCTGTGGGTTTGTCGTATATGGCCTTTATTATGTTGAGGCAGGTTCCCTCTATGCCCATTTTCTGGAGAGGTTTTTTTTTTTTTTTTGCGGTACGTGGGTCTCTCACTGCCGCGGCCCCTCCCATCGCGGAGCACAGGCTCCGGACGCGCAGGCTCACGGGCCCAGCTGCTCAGCGGCATGTGGGGTCCTCCCGGACCGGGGCACGAACCCGTGTCCCCTGCATCGGCAGGCAGACTCTCAACCACTGCGCCACCGGGGAAGCCCTCTGGAGAGTTTTTTATCATAAATGGGTGTTGAATTTTGTCAAAAGCTTTTTGTGCATTTATTGAGATGATCATATGGTTTTTATTCTTCAACTTGTTAATATGGTGTATAACATTGATTGAGTTGCGTATATTGAAGAATCCTTGCATCCCTGGGATAAATCCCACTTGATCATGGTATATGATCCTTTTAGTGTGTTGTTGGATTCTGTTTGCTAGTATTTTGTTGAGGATTTTTGCATCTTTATTCATCAGTGATATTGGTCTGTAATTTTCTTTTTTTGTGGTATGTGTGTCTGGTTTTGATATCAGGATGATGGTGGCCTTATAGAATGAGTTTGGGAGTGTTCCTTCCTCTGCAATTTTTTAGAAGAGTTTGAGAAAGATGGGTGTTAGCTCTTTTCTAAATTTTGATAGAATTCACCTGTGAATCCATCTGGTCCTGGACTTTTGTTTGTTGGAAGATTTTTAATCACAGTTTCAATTTCATTACTTGTGATTGGTTTGTTCATATTTTCTATTTCTTCCTGGTTCGGTCTTCGAAGGTTATACCTTTCTAAAAATTGGTCCATTTCTTCCAGGTTGTCCATTTTATTGGCATAGAGTTGCTTGTAGTAGTTTCTTAGGATGCTTTGTATTTCTGTGGTGTCTGTTGTCGCTTCTCCTTTTTCATTTCTAATTTTATTGATTTGAGTCCTCTCCCTCTTCTTCTTGATGCGTCTGGCTAATGGTTTCTCACTGTTGTTTATCTTCTCAAAGAACCAGCTTTTAGTTTTATTGATCTTTGCTATTGTTTTCTTTGTTTCTATTTCATTTATTTCTGCTCTGATCTTTATGATTTCTTTCCTTCTGCTAACTTTAGGTTTTGTTTGTTGTTTCTCTAGTTCTTTTAGGTGTAAGGTTAGATTGTTTATTTGAGATTTTTCTTGTTTCTTGAGGTAGCCTTGTATAGCTATAAACTTCCCTCTTAGAACTGCTTTTGCTGCATCCCACAGGTTTTGGATTGTTGTGTTTTCATTGTCATTTGTCTCTAGGTATTTTTTGATTTCCTGTTTGATTTCTTCAGTGATCTCTTGGTTAATTATTAATGTATTATTTAGTCTCCATGTGTTTGTGTTTTTTACGTTTTTTTCCCTGTAAATTCATTTCTAATCTCATAGCGTGGTGGTCAGAAAAGATGCTTGATATGATTTCAGTTTTCTTAAATTTACTGAGGCTTGATTTGTGACCCAAGGTGTGATCTATCCTGGAGAATGTTCTGTGCGCACTCGAGAAGAAAGTGTAATCTGCTGTTTTTGGATGGAATGTCTTATAAATATCAATTAAATCCATGTGGGCTGTTGTTTCATTTAAAGCTTCTGTTTCCATATTAATTTTCTGTCTGGATGATCTGTCCATTGGTGTAAGTGAGGTATTAAAGTCTCCCACTATTACTGTGTTACTGTCGATTTTCTCTTTTATAGCTGTTAGCAGTTGCCTTATGTATTGAGGTGCTCCTATGTTGGGTGCATATATATTTATAATTGTTATATCTTTTTCTTGGATTGATCCCTTGATCGTTATGTAGTGTCCTTCCTTGTCTCTTGTAACATTCTTTATTTTAAAGTCTATTTTATCTGATATGAGTATTGCTACTCCAGCTTTCTTTTGATTTCCACTTGCATGGAATATCTTTTTCCATTCCCTCACTTTTAGTCTGTATGTGTCCCTAGGTCTGAAGTGGGTCTCTTGTAGACAGCATATATATGGGTCTTGTCTTTGTATCCATTCAGCAAGCCTGTGTGTTTTGGTTGGAGCATTTTATCCATTCACGTTTAAGGTAATTATCGATATGTATGTTCCTATGACCATTTTCTTAATTGTTTTGGGTTTGTTTTTGTAGGTCCTTTCCTTCTCTTGTGTTTCACACTTAGAGAAGTTCCTTTAGCATTTGTTGTGGGGCTGGTTTGGTGGTGCTGAATTCTCTTAGCTTTTGCTTGTCTTTACAGCTTTTTATTTCTCCATCGAATCTGAATGAGATCCTTGCCGAGTAGAGTAATCTGGGCTGTAGGTTCTTCCCTTTCATCACTTTAAGTATATTATGCCACTCCCTTCTGGCTTGTAGAGTTTCTGCTGAGAAATCAGCTGTTAACCTAATGAGAGTTTCCTTTTGTGTTATTTGTCGTTTTTCCCTTGCTGCTTTCAATAATTTTTCTTTGTCTTTAATTTTTGCCAATTTGATTACTATGTATCTCGGCGTGTTTCTCCTTCGGTTTATCCTGTATGGGACTCTGCGCTTCCTGGACTTGGGTGGCTATTTCCTTTCCCATGTTAGGGAAGTTTTTGAGATAATCTCTTCAAATATTTTCTCTCGGGTCCTTTCTCTCTCTCCTCCTTCTGGAACCTCTATGATGTGCATGTTGTTGCATTTAATGTTGTCCCAGAGGTCTCTTAGGCTGTCTTCATTTCTTTTCATTCTTTTTTCTTTATTCTGTTCTGCAGCAGTGAATTCCACCATTCCGTCTTCCAGGTCACTTATCTGTTCTGCCTCAGTTATTCTGCTATTGATTCCTTCTAGTGTAGTTTTCATTTCAGTTATTGTATTGTTCGTCTCTGTTTGTTTGTTCTTTAATTCCTCTAGGTCTTTGTTAAACATTTCTTGCACCTTCTCGATCTTTGCCTCCATTTTTTCCCAAGGTCCTGGGTCATCTTCCCTATCATTATTCTGAATTCTTTTTCTAGAAGGTTGCCTATCTCCACTTCATGTAGTTGTTTTTCTGGGGTTTTATGTTGTTCCTTCATCTGGTGCGTAGCCCTCTGCCTTTTCATCTTGTCTTTCTGTGAATGTGGTTTTTGTTCCACAGGCTGCAGGACTGTAGTTCTTCTTGCTTCTGTTGGCTCCTTCTTGTCTTCTTCACCAGTGGGAGAAATCAGTTGCCTTTGCCCTAACTTCAGCACTGGTTTGCCCCTCTTTTCTTCTCATTTACCTAATTAATGCCTCTGTGTGCTCCCTTGTCCTCTACATGCTGTGACACATCACTCTGGAGCCTTTTGCTGCCTAAAGTTAGAAGCTGGGACAACTCCTTGGGACTTCCCTTGTGGTCCAGTGGTTAGGACTCGGCACTCTTGCTGCCAGGGCCCTGTGTTCAATTCCTGGTTGGGGAACTAAGATCCCACAAGCTGTGCAGCGAAAAACAAAACAAAAAGTTGGGATGATTCCTAAACTTACCTTGCCTCCAATTTGTGTCCCTCCTCAGAACTCTGTCATTGCTCGTGTTCATTCATTTTTTGTTTAACAGTTTTATTGAGGTATAATTCATATGCCATACAATTCATCCACTTAAAGGGTAGAATTCGATGGTGTTTAGTATATTCAGATTGTGTGGCCATCACCACACTTGTTTATTTTTAACATACTTTGGAAGAACATACTCTTTGGAATATTATAGAGAAAGAAGAGAATTCAGTCTCTGCTTTCTAGGTCCTAGGTCCGTGACTGGACACATTACTTAAGATTACCTGGGGCGTCCCTGGTGGCGCGGTGGTTGGGAGTCCGCCTGCCGATGCAGGGGATGCGGGTTCGTGCCCTGGTCCTGGAGGATCCCAGGTGCCGCGGAGCGGCTGGGCCTGTGAGCTGTGGCTGCTGAGCCTGCGCGTCTGGAGCCTGTGCTCCACAATGGGAGAGGCCACAGCAGTGAGAGGCCCACGTACTGCAAAAAAAAAAAAAAAAAGATTACCTGATCACTGAGGCTGTTGTTCATCATACCTGCCTTTAAGACAGTTCTGAGGATTCAGCAAGGAAGTATATCAACTACTGTTGGAGAGGCTTTTGAATGAACCAGAGCAACAAAGAAAGGCCAAGGGAAAATGGCTTATACCAATTCTCCCTCACCACCCATGTGGATTATAGTGATTGGTACTGTAGTGACTTAACCAAAAGGGAAAGAGGCTGATTTGTTAGGTGTGGTTGAACAGGAAGGAAAGGACACTCTTCTCTCTGTCCTCCCACCCGGTCCCAGGGTGTGTTCCCTAGAGATGGATCTGCTTGGTTTGGGAGCCCTCTCAGACCATGCTTTCACTGAGCTGGCCTCTCGTCTTTCTCTGTTCCTCCTCTACTGCAGCCGGGCAGCAGTTCTCAAACTTTTTGGTTTCAGGGTCTTTTTGCATACCTAAAAATTATTGATTACCCCAGGGAGCTTTTGTTAATGTGGGTTATATCTAATAATGTTTCCCATATTTTAGAAACATATTACCCAGCTGCCATTCGGAAAGTTTGTACAACTTTATATTCCCATCTACAGTGCTTGCATGCCTTTTCCCCCATACCCATTTCAAAAGCAGCTTAAAAAAAAAAAAATCTAAGTGATGTATATACCTAATTTTAAAGGTCAAATGACGCAAGGCTTTCAGAAGAGCAAAACCCCGAACTGCTTGTCCCCATCCCAATTCCCACTTCCCAGAAACCACCATTTTACATCCTTAGCAGTTTCATCTGTTTGCCTCTGTATCTCAGAATACGCTTATACTGCTCTTCCTTCATTTTGTTTTAAACTGTGGCAGACACTGCTATTTGCCCACCTGATAACCAATTTCTTCCTCTGTCTTCAGAGGTAGCTCAGAATTCCTGAGCCTTCCAGGATTCTGAAGCTTTAAAATGTCCTGGTCACCACCTGGCTGCTGTTAGCTGCTCTCCTGTGTTTGGTTGGTTTTTTTTGTAATAAATTTTGTTTATCTATCTATTTATTTATTTGGCTGCATTGGGTCTTCGTTGCTGTGCGCGGGCTTCCTCTAGTTGTCGTGAGCCGGGGTCACGCTTGGTTGCAGCACGCGGGCTTCTCGTTGCAGTGGCTTCTCTTCTTGCATGCAGAGCACAGGCTCTAGGCGTGTGGGCTTCAGTATTTGTGACACGCGGGCTCAGTAGTTGTAGTACGTGGGCTCAGGAGTTGTGGCTTGCGGACTCTGGAGTGCAGGCTCAGTAGTTGTGGTGCACGGGCTTAGTTGCTCCGGGGCCTGTGGGGTCTTCCCGGACCAGGGCTCGAACCCGTGTCCCCTGCATTGGCAGGCGGATTCTTAACCACTGCGCCACCAGGGAAGCCCTGCCCTCTGGTTTTATCAGAAGTGGGGACTGCTCTTTCTTGTTTCATCTTTCCCAAGATTATTCTGTATTCTGTCAGAAGAGAATAGGCTTATTTTTCATGGGCCTTTGCCTAAGACTTGTTCTGAGGAATGTGGCATACCATTTATTACTGACTCAACTGCTTTATCTTGCTAATGGAGCAATTCAGTAATTCTAGCAACTGGAATATTTTTACACTAACTCCTGATGACCAGTATAAAGTTAGATTTTATTTGCTAAAGACTTGAATATTTGAAATTGTGATTCATCATGATGTTTTGGGGGGGGTGGGGGTAAAATATATATAACATAAAATTTACCATTTTAACCATTTTTAGGCGTACAGTTCATTGGCATTAAGAGGTTAACAGTGTTGTGCAAGCTACACCACCATGCATCTCCAGAACCTTTTAATCTTCCCAAACTGAACCTCTGTACTCCATTCCCCCTGCCCTGCCCGTGGCAAGCAACCACCATTCTGTTTTCTTTCTCTATGAATTTGGCTACTCCAGGTATTTCATATAAGGGGAATCATACTATGTTCTTTTGTGTCTGACTTTTTTCACATAACATAATGTCTTCTTCAGGGTTCATCCATGTTGTAGCATGTGTCAGAATTTTCTTCCTGGGCTTCCCTGGTGGCGCAGTGGTTGGGAGTCCGCCTGCCGATGCAGGGGACCCGGGTTCGTGCCCCGGTCCGGGAAGATCCCACATGTCGCGGAGCGGCTGGGCCCGTGAGCCATGGCTGATGGGCCTGCGCATCCAGAGCCTGTGCTCCGCAGTGGGAGAGGCCACAACAGTGAGAGGCCCGTGTACCGCAAAAAAAAAAAAAAAAAAAAGAATTTTCTTCCTTTTTAAGGTTGAATAATATCCTAATGTACGTATATACAGGTGCACCTTGGAGATATTGCAGGTTCAGTTCCAGACCACCACAGTAAAGCAAATAACATAATAAAGTGAGTCAGACGAATTTTTTGGTTTTTTAGTGCATATAAAGTTGTTTACACTATAGTGTAGTCTATTAAGTGTGCAGTAGTGTTATATCTAAAAAAGCAATGTACATACCTTAATTAAATAATACGTTATTGCTAAAAAGTCCTAATCGTCATCTGACCATGCAGAGTTGCCACAAACCTTCAATTTGTAAAAAACGCAATATTTGTGAAGCACAATAAAACCAGGTATGCCTTTACCATATTTTATTTATCAATTCATCCATCAATGGACATTTGGGTAGTTTTCACGTTTCTTAACTTCAGATGTGATTCTTTAGGACATAGAAACACTACTTTCATACCAGGCTCAGTACATGTAGGTCTCAAATCATGGCTTTTTTTCCCTCACTCACTTCCTACTTTGTTCCCTAGTTTATCTGTATAATGAAGTAATATTCTCACTGTCTTAGAATTGTAAGGCTCAACTAAATAAAGTATTTTAAATGTCTACCACATAGCAATTAGTAAATGTTAGGTTTTTTTCCTTTCTCCCTTTAGTCAGAACTTAGCCTTATATACAGTATGTTAACCCTCTTTTGTGTGTTCTATGTATAGGCTTAGCTGTTGACTGTCTGATTCTACTTGGGAAGAGTTAACTGTCCATGATTGAACCTATTTTTTTTTCAACTGGTAAAATGATTTGGTAGATGTCCTAGCCGTAGTTATAGATTGAGGCCAAGTTTAAATGAGATATTTTAGTTTTCATAATTGTTTTAAGAAGGAGATGTATCAGAACGGCTACAAAAATTCATGCTTAGTAGATCGTGTTCCTACTATAGGAGAAGGTGTAGTGTAAAGATTTGTGGGGACAGACCCAGAGGTCTGTTGAGCAGGGTGAAGGGAGAAGATGACCTGAAATGACTCGAAAGAAACTCCTGCAACTCTTCAGACTCTGAGGCTGGGGTGTGGTGGAATAGTGAAAAAATATAATACTGCTTTTTTGTTCGTTTTTTTTTTTGCAGTACGCGGGCCTCTCACTGTTGTGGCCGCTCCCGTTGCGGAGCACAGGCTCCGGACGCGCAGGCTCAGCGGCCATGACTCACGGGCCTAGCCGCTCCGCGGCATGTGGGATCTTCCCGGACTGGGGCACGAACCCGTGTCCCCTGCATCGGCAGGCGGATTCTCAACCACTGTGCCACCAGGGAAGCCCCAAAGTTTCACTTTGAACTTCTAGTTCTTTGTGGTTTTCATTTTTCACGTTTCAATCTTGATATATCTGGAGGGGTGTGATGGGTTATCACTTTTTCCCCCCATATGACTTGGGAGATATCTCAAATCGTTTATTTCCTTTACCAGTTTGAAATGACGCCATTTTAAAATTTTTTAGGGACTTCCCTGGTGGCACAGTGGTTGAGAATCTACCTGCCAGTGCAGGGGACACAGGTTCGATCTCTGGTCCGGGAAGATCCCACGTGCCGCGGTGCAACTAATCCTGTGTGCCACAACTACTGAGCCTGCGCTCTAGAGCCTGTGTCCCGCAACTGCTGAGCCCAGGTGCCACAACTACTGAAGCCCGCGCACCTAGAGCCCGTGCTCCACAACAAAAGAGAAGCCACTGCAATGAGAAGCCTGCGCACCGCAGTGAAGAGTAGCCCCCGCTTGCCACAACTAGAGAAAGCCCGCATGCAGCAACAAAGACCCAACGCAGCCAAAAAAAAAAAAAAAAAAAAGTGATTGTTATACAAATATATTTTCTTTTTCAGATTCTTTCCCTATGTAGGTTATTACAAAATACTGAGTGTAGTTCCCTGTGCTATACAGTAGGTCCTTATTTCTATTTTATATATAGTGGGGTGTATATGTTACTCCCAAATTCCTAATTTATCCCTCTCCCTCCTCTTTCCCCTTTGGTAACCATAAGTTTGTTTTCTATGTCTGTTAGTCTGTTTCTGTTTTGTAAATAAGTTCATTTGTATCGTCTTTTTAGATTCTACATATAAGTGATACCATATATTTGTGTTTCTCTGACTTCACTTAATATGATAATCTCTAGGTCCATCTGTGTTGCTGCAAATGGCATTATTTCCTTCTTTTTTTTATGGCTGAGTAGTATATCATTGTGTGTGTGTGTGTGTATCACATCTTTATCCATTTATCCATGTATCCAACCTACTTTATCCATGTATCCAACCTACATTTAGGTTGCTTCTATGTCTTGGCTATTGTAAATAGTGCTGCAGTGAACATTGGGGTGCGTGTATCTTTTCAAATTATGGTTTTCTCAGGGTATATGTCAGTAGGGGGATTGCTGGGTCATATGGTAGTTCTATTTTTAGTTTTTTAAGCAACCTCCATACTGTTCTCCACAGTGGCTGTACCAACTTAAATTCCCGCTAACAGTGCAAGAGGGTTCCCTTTTCTCCACACCCTCTCCAGCATTTATTGTTTTGTAGACTTTTTGATGATGGCCATTCTGACTGGTGTGAGGTAATAACCTCACTGTAGTTTTGATTTGCGTTCCTCTAATAATTAGCAATGTTGAGTATCTTTTCATGTGCCTTTTGGGTCTTTGGAGAAATATCTATTTAGATCTTCTGCCACTTTTCTAATTTAAAAAGCACATGAACCTACCAACTCCAACCACTTATTTAAAAAAATAACAAATAAAAAAGCATATGAAAATGTAAGTTTTATGGGTAGGTTTGTTTGTAAAATTTGTATTTGGAAATGTAAAAGCCCCTCAAAATACTGGAAACATTTACAAAAGAGGTTCATATTTTCAAAACCAAATAAGCCTGGTCGTGGCCATGCTGAGAGTGGGAAAGCGCCTGGTGTCTGAGGCCAGGCAGGCGTGCGCTCTGTGTCTTCACATTCCTGCTTCGTCGTTGATGACTCTTAGAGGAAATTATTAGAAACATAGGGTTGAAAGGATTTTTAGAGATAATTTAGTTTAATCCTAAGACACAAAAAGTTTTTTTTAAAAAAAACCTTCAATGTCTTAAATATAATCACTTAAAATTATTTAAAGATGTCTCTACTCCCAAATTAGTGTTGTCTCGCCTCCCTAAACCCCAGAGTTAATTACTGCTAAAAACTCTCCAGCTCTTTCCCAATGTTTTCCTAAATTCGTGCTGGTATATCTAGCATGGTATGTATTTTTAGACATTTAATGTCTCCGATTTCTTTGTTTGACTTTGAACTTTCATTTTCCAAGGCTGATGTGTGAAGGGAAAGGAGTGGTGTAATGGAGAGAACATAGGCTCTTGAATTTGACAGACCTGGTTTTGAGTTTTACTGGCCCATTTTACTGACTTGAATATGATCTTGGGCAAGTTACTTCATGTCACTGAGTCTCATTTTCCTAAGACCCACTTCTCAGTGGCGCGGAGAAGGTTAAATGGGGTAATGGGGCTTGTAGGTTCTGAAGGTTTACCTTTACCTACTTGATAAGTTTCTTGAGACTCTTTGGGAACTAGAGGCGAGCTCAGGACCTCTGGCGGGGATGGGGAAATGCATCTGTGTACACAGCCTTTCCCCCCTGCCCCTCCTGTGGCCGCCCAGCTCTCCACAGGGAGTGTCTGCGCTCAGCACGTGTCTGGCACTGGTCAAAGGCATTCAAGCTGGTTTAAGCAGATGGTAGTTGAAATAATTTGAGAGTGAATGTGGTTGTTGGCTTTTTTGTTTTTTCCTTTAGACCAGTCTTAGTAAAAGAACAACCATCACTAAAAACATTTAAGCTCTTTTAAACAAAATAAGCCAAAGAAAGGTGGTTCTTTAGCTTCAACAATATTTGAAGGAGCATAAGTGAAAGTTTTTGAACTGTTTTTTTTTTTTTTTTTTTGGGCCGCGTGGCTTGTAGGATCTTGGTTCCCCGACCATGGATTGAACCCAGGCAGTGAGAGCACAGAGTCCTAACCACTGAGCCTCCAGGGAATTCCCAAATTCATCTGTTTCTAGACGTATTTCCTCCCAATACTTTGTGTGTCTGTGTATATATACATAATACATGGTGCATACTATTTTGTAATTTCTTTTTATGTATAATACTTTGGGAGCATCTCTCCCCGTTATCAAATAGACTTCTGTAAGACGGCTCGGTCAGGACAAGGGTGTTTGTACGGTAGACAAAGGTGACTCATGAAGCAGTACATCGTTGTGGTTAAGAGCGTGGACTCGGAAATTAGTTGGCCAGGGTTCAGATCTTTGCTGGGCAATTTACTGTCTGTGACCTTCAGCTAGGTACTTAACTTTACCACGCCACCATTTGCTCACATGTAAAATAGAGATAATAATGGTAACTGTCTCTTGACATTATTGTGAGGATTAAATTAGTGAGTATAGGAAGGTGCTTACAGTAGTGCCTGGCTGTAGTATTTGCTGTATAAGTGCTAGCTGTTGTTGCTGTTGTTTATCCAAGAGAGTGTACCAAGCAAAGGCATCCAGAATGGGTGTCAAAGAGGGCAGAGTAGGAAGTTGTATTGGCCATGTGATAGAGAATTCTCTGCTTAAGGAGTTGAAGGCTGAGAAATCATTTACAATTTAAATAAAGTTATTGGCCCTAAGAATTTGCTTCATATCAAATGGTCCAGTGCGGAACCTCAAGTGGGGAAAATTGGGGCCTACTATATCAAGAGTATTTGTAGACTAGGGTTGGAAACAAGCCCAGCTCTAACTGGGCTTATTCATAAACAAAAAGATTTTGTAGAGCCAGAGTAAGTCTTTCATTAGCAAATGTGAAGAATAAATCAAACTTAACTGTACAGGAGAGAAGGGAAATGTAATACTGTCCTGCTTCTAATGATAAAATAATAATAGTGGTGTTTTTCTCTATAGATACTTCCCATGGCTTGTTTTAAGCAGCCATTTTGGCCCCTCGTGTTTTCCACTCATTTGGCACTTGAGCACCTTTTATGCATAAGCTGTCGCTATCTAGGAGGATGTACATACCAAATAAGTGATAATGTAATATGTATGGCAGGAATTTCAAGGTGAAAGGAGTGTCTGGAAAGACAAAAAAGAAGTAGTGTTAGCTAAAGATAATGATGAAATAAAATTAGAAGGATAACGTTAGATATGATGGTTGTGCGCTATACAGATTAATTTAACATCCTTATTTATGCTCAGTGCCACTGGCTATTTTTAAACTTATTTATTTTTGGCTGCATTGGGTCTTCGTTGCTGCGCGCGGGCTTTCTCTACTGCGGTGAGCGGGGGCTACTCTTCATTGCGGTGCGCGGGCTTCTCGTTGTGGTGGCTTCTCTTGTTGCGGAGCACGGGCTTTAGGCACGCAGGCTTCAGTAGTTGTGGTACACAGGTTCAGTAGTTGTGGCTCACAGGCTCTAGAGCGCAGGCTCAGTAGTTGTGGCGCATGGGCTTCGTTGCTCCACGGCATGTGGGATCTTCCTGGACCAGGGCTCGAACCCGTGTCCCCTGTGTTGGCAGGCGGATTCTTAACCCCTGTGCCACCAGGGAAGCCTGCCACCAGCTATTATTTTGAGTTAGGTGAACATTTTGGCCTTTCTAACCTGTCTTTTTTCTGTCTCTGGTAGTTGTAATTGACCTATATGCCTTTAATCTGAAAGCCAGCATAACTTGCAGTTAAATCACCTATGGCATTTTGAAATAGGTGAATAAATATACTGTGAGTTTTCTCCAAAATTGAGAGAATGAAGGACAGTCTTAAGAGAAAATATTTGCAAATCATACCTCTGATAAAGGACTTGTATCCAGTGTCTATAAAGAACTCTTACAACTCAATAATAAAAAAACAAATAACCCAAATGTAAAAATGGGCAAAGGATCTGGATAAACATCTCTCCAGAGGAAGTATACAAATGGTCAATAAGCACATGAAAATGTTCTCAGCATCACTGGTCATTAAGTTAGATACCTTCACACCAACTATGATGGCTATAATGAAAAGGACAGACAATAACAAGTGTTGATGAAGATGTGGAGAAATTGGAACCCTCACCCACTGCTGGTGAGAATGTAAAATGGTGCAATCGATTAGAAAAAGTGTGGCGGGTTCTCAAAGGGTTATACATAAAGTGACCATATGACCCAGCAGTTCCACTCCTAGGTATATACCCTGGAGAAATGTAAACAGATGTCCCCACGAAGATTTGTACATTTATGTTCATAGCAAAATTATTTATAATAGCCAAAGTTGAAAATAATCATAATAGCCAAAATTGAAAATAATCTAAATGTCCATCTACTGATGAATGGATAAACAAAATATGGTCTGTCCATACAGTGCAATATTATTTGGTAATAAAAAGAAATTAAGTACTGATACATGCTACCATGTGGAGGAACCTTGAAATCATTATGCTGTGTGAAAGAAGCTAGACACAAAAGGTCACATATTGTATGATTCCATTTATATGAAATGTTCAGGATAACCACATCTATAGAGACAGAAAGCACATTAATTGCCTAGGGCTGGGAGTTTTCGGCGGATTAGGGGTTTATAGCTGAAAAGGGTACTGAGTTTCATTTTGAGGTGACCAAAGTATTCTAAAATAGATTGTGGTGATCGTTGCACAACTTTGTGAATACACTAAAAACTAGTGAATTGGATGGTATGTGAATTATATCTCAATAAAGGTGTTATGAAAAATCACTAATTGAACTGGGAAACTAGAAATAACCAATTCCAATCCTCAGGTAGGCTTCTCAATAAAATTGATCTTAGGAGAGGCCTTGGGTTTTCTTGGTGAAAATTATTTATGTTCCTGCTTCTTCCAACAAATTGCTTGCTCATTATATTTTTGATATTGCTTGACACCATGTTTTCTGGTATTTTGTGAGTTTTATTATCATTATGCTTCTGAGAAATTCTGTCTTAGAGATAAGCAATCTTCCATTTTAATTTTCTTTTAACAGACTTTCATCAGTGTTTAAAGCCAGCATTGTGGTTTTGTAGCCCTATTCTTAATATTGGGCTAATGGTTTTCAGGGAATCGGTTTAAAAATTATTTTTTAAAAATTGGGGGGACTTCCCTGGTGGCGCAGTGGTTAAGAATCCGTCTGCCAATGCAGGGGACACGGGTTCGAGCCCTGGTCCGGGAAGATTCCACATGCCGCAGAGCACCTAAGCCCGTGTGCCACAACTACCGAGCCTGCGCTCTAGAGCCCACGAGCCACAACTACTGAAGCCCACGCGCCTAGAGCCTGTGCTCCGCAACAAGAGAAGCCACCGCAATGAGAAGCTCACACACCGCAACGAAGAGTAGCCCCTGCTCACCACAACTAGAGAATGCCCACACACAGCAGCAAAGACCCAACGCAGTCAAAAATAAAAATTAATTAATTAATTTTTAAAAAGTTGGGGAAGATGGTATTAATAGCACTGGGTTGGGGTTTTTTTTTTTTTGCGGTACGCAGGCCTCTCACTGTTGTGACCTCTCCCGCTGCGGAGCACAGGCTCCGGATGCGCGGGCTCAGCGGCCGTGGCTCACGGGCCCAGCCGCTCCGCGGCATGTGGGATCCTCCCGGACCGGGACACGAACCCGTGTCCCCTGCATCGGCAGGCGGACTCTCAACCACTGCGCCACCAGGGAAGCCCTAGGTTGGTTTTTTTTTTTCTTCTTCTCAGTATTGCTTTTGCATAAAGGATCTCTGTTAACATTATCCATCTGCCCAACGAGTATATGACAGTTTAATATTTGGTATAAAATAGAGGTGGGACTAGTAGTTCTGTGTATAATGTAGCATTAAAATGATCACTTGGCAGGAATTCCCTGGTGGTCCAGTGGTTAGGACTCTGCACTTTCACTGCCGAGGGCCCAGGTTCAGTCCCTGGTCAGGGAACTAAGATTCTGTAAGCCGCATGGCACAGCCAAAAAAAAAAAAAAAGATCACTTTGCATTTGGCTTGATATTAATACTTCTGTATGTTATTTGGGCCTATCAAGGACTTTAAGAAGTTTCTGCAGTAATGAAATTTAACAAAAGACATTTCCTAAATCCTTGGTAATTTTTTGTAGACCTAATATCTCTGGATTACATTTGAGAAATAGTGCTTTATGGACTGCATTACGTATGGAAGAGAATTTTTTGGAAAGAATTTGAGTGTAGCATCAAACCATAACTCTAAAAAACGCATTTCTCCTTAATGCATTAATTTTTTTAAGAAAAAGTGTAACAGGCACATTTTTTAAAAAGTAGTATCAGAAAAGAATGCATCTCTAATCTCTCTCCCCAGAGGAAAATATTTCTGTTTTGGTTCTTCATAATGCTGGAATAATATATAAATTGCAACTTTTAAAATAAACCTTACTGAAGTAAAACATACATTCAGAAAAGTATCCAAATCATAAAGGTTTAGGCTTAATGAATTTTCACAAAGTGAACATCTACGTTACCCCACCTAGATCAAGAAACAGACTATTACCGAGCACCCCAGAAGGCCCCACCCCCAGCGGTGAACACAATCTTGATTTCTGGCACCATTGATTAGTTTTGCTTGTTTCTGAACTTTATATGTAAATGGTTTCCTGTAGTATGTTTTCTTCTGGCACCTTCCTCACAAAATTCTATGAGACTCATCCCTGTTGCTGCATGTAGCAGTACTTCGTTCTCACTGCTGGATGGTATGAACACACCACAATGCATCCATTCTTCTGTTGATAGAAATTTGGGTTGATTTCATTCGGGGGCAATTACAAATAGTGTGGTTTTAAACATTCTTGGCCTTTGGCTGCACATCTGTACATACTAGGGTAAAATCCTAGGGGTAGAATTAACTGGATTGGAAGGTAGCCATATTGCAAAAGGTTTTAAAAGTGGCTGCACCAGTTTGTTCTTGCGAAAGCACAGTACTTGATTTATCAACGTTGGACTATAAAAGATGCGGATTTAGTTCCCTTAACCTCTCCATCCTCTGCTACTTTGATACTTTAAATTATCGTCATTTCTTCAGCTGGATACTATTGTAACTTGAAAAAATAAATCTCTCTTTTCCTATTAACTTTGTAGAGTAGCTTTTGTCCACTTGTAATAAGAGAAAGGTATTAGCCACCTCCCCATCAGTTATGTTATTCAAAAAAGGAAGAGGCCCTCTTTCACGCAGAGAGGAAATACACAGAATTTAAGTTTGTGCCCCATCATATGACCAAGTAGTGTCAACCAGGGGAAAAACACACACCACCCCATAAGTAAATGGGTTAACATTATGATAGAAGAGAGGAGAAGTTTAAAGTACTGATGGAGAATAAAATACTAGAATGAAGCTGTCTGTCCCATGCCTGCTGTCTGTATTTGTTAGGGCAGGGGTAGCTGTTTAAAACCTAATTCTCACAATGTCTGTGGCTTTATAAGAGAGAAAGGTATTCTCTTTCTCATCTGATAGCCCAGTGTGGGTGTTCTTAGTAAGACAGATGGCTTTCCTTGTATAGGTATGTGAGCTTTAGGGGTGCGGGCTGCTTTCATCCTGTGGCTCTGCCATCTCTTGGGGTCTTGGAGACCTCTGCGTCCAGCCAGAATGGGAAAGAGATGGAGGAGAAAGAATGTGTGCTTCTAAAAAAAGTTTTGTTGCAGAAGGAAAAGTCATTCCTTGGGCTCACATTTTATTGGTGGCAACTTTGCATGGAAGTCCCGGCCAGATGACAGGGGCTGGGAAGTGTCGGCCGGTCTGAGCACTTGGCCACCAGTCCCGGCTCCACAGGATTGTGGAGGAGCCTGGGTTTCTGCTGGACAGCCAGTGAGCCATCTCTGCTGTACTGTGTCCTAGAGGCTAAGACCAGAATAATTAACATTCGTTAACTTGGGATAATTTCATGTCTTTTAAGATGCTAATTATTTTAAGTGGTGAATTTTTATAAGGAAATATGTTTATTTTTTATTGGCTAGGGCACTAACACAACTTGATACTTTTTTTTTTGAAACAAGTTTAGATGTACAACTAAATGGCATTTCTTGCTTCCTTTGGTACCACTGAGTTCTGTGATTTGTTTTAACTTTAATTTTCTTCCTTTTTTTAATTTTTATTTTTATTGGAGTATAGTTGATTTACAATGTTGTGTTAGTTTCAGGTGTACAGCAAAGTGAATCAGTTACACATACACATATATCCACTGTTTTTTAGGTTCTTTTCCCGTATAGGCCATTACAGAGTATTGAGTAGAGTTCCCTGTGCTATACAGTAGGTCCTTATTAGTTATCTATTTTGATATATAGTAGTGTGTATCTGTCAATCCCAACCTCCCAGTTTATCCTTCCCCCCCTTTCCCCCATGGTAACTGTAAGTTTTCTACATCTGTGAGTCTATTTCTGTTTTGTAAATAAGTTCATTTATACCATTTAAAAAATTTATTTATTTATTTATTTTTTTGTGGTATGCGGGCCTCTCACTGTTGTGGCCTCTCCCGTTGCAGAGCACAGGCTCCGGACGCGCAGGCTCAGCGGCCATGGCTCGCGGGCCCAGCCGCTCCGCGGCATGTGGGATCCTCCCAAACCGGGGCACGAACCCGTGTCCCCTGCATCGGCAGGCGGACTCTCAACCACTGCGCCACCAGGGAAGCCCTGTACCATTTTTTTAGATTCTGCATATAAACGATATCACATGATATTTGTCTTTCTCTTTCTGACTTACTTTACTCAGTATGATAATCTCTTGGTCCATCTATGTTGCTGCAAATGGCATTTCATGCTTTTTTATGGCTGAGTAGTATTCCATTGTATATATGTAGCATATCTGCTTTTATCCATTCCTCTGTTGATGGACATTTAGGTTGCTTCCATGTCCTGGCTATATTGTCAGTAGTGCTGCAGTGCATGTATCTTTTTGAATTATGGTATTCTCAGGGTATATGCCCAGTAGTGGGATTGCTGGATCATATGGTAATTCTATTTTTAGTTTTTTAAGGGACCTCCGTACTGTTCTCTATATTGGCTGTATCAATTTACATTCCCACCAACAGTGCAAGAGGGTTCCCTTTTCTCCACACCCTCTCCAGCATTTATTGTTTGTAGATTTTTTTTTTTTTTTTTTTTTTTTTAATACGGTACGCGGGCCTCTCACTGTTGTGGCCTCTGCCGTTGCGGAGCACAGGCTCTGGACGCGCAGGCTCAGCGGCCATGGCTCACGGGCCCAGCCGCTCCGCGGCATGTGGGATCCTCCCGGACCGGGGCACGAACCCGTGTCCCCTGCATCGGCAGGCGGACTCTCAACCACTGCGCCACCGGGGAAGCCCTGTTTGTAGATTTTTTGATGATGGCCATTCTGACTGGTGTGAGGTAATACCTCATTGTAGTTTTGATTTGCATTTCTCTGATAATTAGTGATATTAAGCATCTTTCCGTGTGTTTTTTGGCCATCTTAACTTTAATTTTCTTATTTACAGTGAGGTCACCTTTCAGCGAAACTTAGAAATTACCATGTTTACATCGGTTTTACAAACAACTAAGAAAGGAAAAAGCTGTCAACCTGTGGTGTGTGATGGATTGTAAACATTGATTACATTTAATTTAACCCCCCTTCCCATCTTTTTTTCTCCTCTCCCCTTCCCTCTAGTTTGTGATTGGCACAATGGAAGAAGCTGGAATGTGCGGGCTAGGGGTGAAAACGGATATGTTGCATAACTCTCAGTCCAATGATATTCTCCAGCATCAAGGCTCACACTGTGGTGGCACAAGTAACAAGCATTCCTTGGAAGAGGATGCACACAGTGACTTTATCACGAAGGGCAGGAGTTTGGTGAGCCCAGAGTACTGCACACGAGAGTCAAGGGAGGAAATTCCTGGGCGAGAGGCTCGAACAGATCCTCCTGATGGTCAGCAAGATTCAGAGTGCGACAGGAACAAAGACAAAACCTTAGGTAACAACCTCAGCTTGGGGGTTGCATGTTTCACACGTTGCTCCTTTGAGTTGTATTGTCCGCAGCACAGGTGATGATGAACATGGCCAGCGTCGGGGGCAATGTTGCTCAGCTGACACATCTGTTGTTTTCAGTGGGGCAGGCAGCCTGTCTGCTGCAGTGACGTGCCGGGGGGCCCGAGACAGCAGAGGAGGAGGTTACTTCTCTCTCAGTAGTCAAGAATGGGCTTTCGTGAAAAAAATCTGGGGCCAATTTGACAGGAGTAGTCCCCACCCCCAGCTTCACCATGAGGCTTGCAGGATCTTAGTTCCCTGACCAGGGGTTGAACCCGCGCCCTTGGCAGTGAAAGCGCGGAGTCCTAACTACTGGATCACCAGGGAAGTCCCAGACGGAAGTAGTATTTGATTTGCCTTCTTTGCATCTTTAATGTAGTCTGACCAAAATTTACTGTGAAAACTGTGTATTTATTTGATCATTTTATTTTAAACCTAGTCACAAAACTTTAGAGACGATATAACGTTGGGTGAAGTTCAAGAAGTGGGTTAACACTGGTTTTCAAGGGTATGTTTTCTTCTGCTGTGTTTGAGATTCAGGATGAAGAATGCGGTACAGTAAATCTCATTAGGAAATCTGAATTCTCCTTTTATTTTAAGCTTACTGGTTGCCCCTACGTTTTTTATACTTATTCTACCTGAGATTAACAGTGTTTAAATTTGTTTGGTTTTCTATATGCTGAGTTGGAGTGATCCTTCGTATTATACCCATTTTCTGTTAACTTGGCAAACTTAAAATTATTTTTCATATTTCTATAAATTTTTAATTCCTTACGAACAAGACAAATTTCTTCAATATTAGCAGCCCCAGTTAAATGTGTAAAAGCAGAAGGAGTCTTAAAAAGTTACACATAATGTTACCATGCGACCCTGCAGTTCTACATCTAGTTATATTCCCAAGAGGGTTGAAAACGTGTCCACACAAAAACGTGTCCAGGAGTGCTCAAGGCGGCATTATTCATGATAGCTGTAAAGTCCAAACAACACAGTTACCCATCAGCTGATGAGTGGATAAACAAAATGTGGTCTGTCTGTACATGGAATATTATTCAGTGGTAGAAAGGAATGAAGTCTTCATACATTGTGGGTGAAGCTTTAAACTATTATGCTAAGTGAAAGAAACCAGACACAAAAGACCGCAAATTATATGATTCCACTTAATATGAAATGTCTAGAATTGGCAAATCCATGGAAACAGGAAGTAGAGTAGTGGCTGCCAGGGACCTGGAGGAGGGAGCCTCGGGAGTGACTGCTCATGGGCATGGGGTTTCTGAAATTAGACAGTGGTGATAGTTGTACGACTTAGTGATTATACTTAACTGTACACTTTAAAAGGGTGAATTTTATGGTATGTGAGTTGTATCTCAGAAAAAACCAGGTAGAGTGTGAGTTTAAAAATCTTCGTAAAAATTGCAAGTTACCTTACTGTTATTTCTAATCATATTCAATAATCATATTTTGTCATCTCTCTTAAAATTCTTATTGGCCTTGGGCCAAACGAGAGAGGATTTGTTGCTAAAATTTTCTGTGGTTGGAAAAGGATTCTGTTTTGAAGTTAGCCTACTTGTTTTCCTCATAGCAATCTGAACACCATACACCAAAGTCAGAGTCATTTTCACTTTTATTTTTCTTTCTCGCCATGCTGCACAGCGTGCGGGATCTAGTTCCCCGACCAGGGATTGAACCCGTGCCCCCTGCAGTGGAAGCGTGGAGTCCTAACCACTGGACCGCCAGGGAATTGCCATCACATATGTATTTTTAATGAAATACTCTTCATGAAGAGTGAACGTTTAAAAAAATAAAAATGGTACCTACCACCCAGCTGAAGAAATAAAACTTATCACTTATTTTAAAACACCATTTGTTCCATCCTGTCTCAGTCACCTGCTTCTCACTGCCAGAGTCCTTAAAATACTGTTCAGCTCTTTTTCCCAAGGGAAGTGCCATCTTGACATCCTTCTTCTTCTTTTTTTTACACTAAATTTGGTTAACACACAGAATCTGCTTACTAAGTCATCAGAAGTTATTTAAATTGCTCAAAGGCAAAGATCTGTGTCACCAGTGATAATGAGCGTCTTAGATAGGCGGAGAGTACCACCCGAAATTGCCTTTGAACTTCCTTCTATATTCGTACTTGGTTAGGAGGAAGCATATAAAAATATTCTGCCCTTTGTAACTTGCCCTTTGTCTTAACCTGAATATCAGTGGTTAAGCAAGGGAATTTTTAAGCCTTCAGCAAGAGTTCTGTTCACAAATAGCTCGCAGTGTTAGTGAGTGAAGAAATTTGGGGTGGAGATGGGGAGGAAGGGGTGCCTGCTGACCCAGATTTTAAAAATAGCTTTCTTAATTTAGCTAGTAAATCTCTTATTTCTAGTTATAGGCATAAATTATTTTACTCTGGATGTCAGAACATAGGAAGTGTTATTTAGAATTTACAGGTTGATCTCATTCTTCTTCTGGGACTTATTTCTTATCTTGTTAATCATCAGGAAAAGAAGTCTTATTATTGATGCAAGCCCTAAACACCCTTTCAACTCCAGAAGAAAAGCTGGCAGCTCTCTGTAAGAAATATGCCGATCTTGTGAGTATTAAATCAAGGGAGTGAGGTCCATATAAAGTATAGCAAAATGTGTATGTGCTTGATAAGCTTTTTAAAATATGATGTAGCTTTTGATGTGGCTTTACATGTAAAATTATACTTTACTCCAGAATTGAAGAGGAGAATCTGATTTCTTGGGGCTTTTTGTTGCTTGTATGACTTCATTTTGTAAGGTGTTACATATATAGAGCATTATAATGCTGAAGATACAGCATAGGTTTTCTAAAACTCAGTCTTGTGTTGTGTTGCTTTAAATGCCAGTCAGTTGGAGTGTAGTGGTTCCTGTAGTTAACTTTTCCCAAGGGAATTCTAGAGATAAAGGCTCTAACCATTGTGACTGAAATTGTGAGTTAGGTGAAATAGTCTACTAAAACAATACTGTGTCTCAGGAAGTATTTATTTAGTATCTAATATGTGCCAGGCATTACTCTTTCCATCTTCCAAAGAAATTAACCTCATTTGTTCTGTGCCTGAGTTATTTCAAGTAGCATTAATTCTCTTTGTCAAATTATGAAAGCAGTCTCAATATGGAAACACTGCTGTCCTCTTTAAGTTGAAGAATGGGGAAGCCATTGAACCGTTTGAAATAAGGGTTGTGGGAAGCTTTTAGAACGAATGGTTCTAATATGCTAAGTTAATGTCTTTTGTGAAATACTTAGGTGAGTTATCATGGACAATGTTTATGCGTTTTCGTCTGTTGTTAAAGCAGTTATTCCGTGTCGTAAATGCTACTTTTTGTCAGTGACCAGCTTTGGAAATGAATTATTACTCAATTACAGTTATATTTTCCTTCAGTTTACAAAGGGGTCTGTGAATACCCCCACTTAGCTGGCATTCAGCAGTCTGGCACCTTCTGTTCAGAGCAGCAGGACACCCCGTGCATCAATGAAAATAGCCTAGAACAGTCACAGATACAAAGATGGCAGAAAACACAAGGTCAGATTGTTGGCTTCAGGAAAGGAACACTTCCATTGGCTGTGGAAGACAGTCCCTCTTGGTTCCATCCACATGAAGAGAATCACGTGAGAAGTGGTAGAAAAAGAAGACAAAAACAAAAAAGGGAAAAGAAAAAAAATGGAGAAAAGAGTAAGAGAGAAAAAAGTAGTGTAGCAGGTTAGCTACTTGACCCAGTGTTGTTGGGACAACCGCAGACAGTCACACGTGGATTAGGAGAAGAAAGGGCAGATAGTGGCCTAGTGCAGTCCTTCTTAGACTCACACAGATGCTGGGACTTCTGTTGTTCAAAGGCACGTTGTGATTCACTGTGTCTGGGGCCTGAGAGTCTGCATTTTAACAAGTTGCCAGGTGAGGTTGATGATGATACTCTTACCCCTTGCATCACACTTTTTAAGCAGCAAGGGTCTAGGGCGTTTTGTTTGTGGCCTTTGTTTTGTGTGTGTGGTGGGGGGAGGGTATGGTTGATTCTTTTAAAGCACCAGTAATCATCGCTACATTCATTTTAGGATGTGACACGTTGAAGACTTGCTTAGTGAGCAACCTCTCTTTGATTTAGATTTGTGCTGAGCATATGAAGGACGAAACGTGTACTGTTTTCAGAAAATGTTATAAAGCTTTGTTTCTTGAAACAACACTCATTTCTTTTAAAAGGTAGAGCATATAGGTTATATAGCAGTGAGACTATCAAGGCAGTAGGCTTTTCCCGAGGATTATTCCGTAAACTTCCCTTTTGCCATCACTGTCCTCTGTCCTTTTGATGACAGCATCGTCTGACATCACTGGTGCTTGTGGCTCAGACAGGTAGGAAAGTCCTGTAGAGCAGCTGGAGGGGTGCCTGCGCTGTGATGGGGATTGTCCTCTGGGGAGATCTTGTGGCTGCCACGTTCACCAGATAACATGGGTTTATGAAATTGTCACATTTCACTTGCTAAGTGTGGATCCCATTAGGCCTGTAACATGGTCCTTAAGTACGTAGTGGTGCTGTTCTTTCCCATTCCTTAGTTTGTGTAGATTATTATAGTGTAATAATAAATCTTGATTTTCTGGTTGGGTAGGTGTATCTTCTCTTCATCAGAAGTATCTTGGCTGTTCTTGACTCTTTACTCTATAAAATTTTAGATTCAACTTATTAGTTCCATGGGAAGGAAACACCCCTTGGGGATTTTGAGGAGCATTTTATGGAATCTATAGTTGCATTCAGGGGAGAATTATACAATCCTTAAGAAATTAACGGAGCTTAAAAAGTGGATATCCTTATGGGGGAAAAAATGAATTTAGATCCTTGAACACCATATACAGTGATTAAGGACTTAAATGAAAATTTTAGGTATCATTTAGCTTTATTTAAATATATTAATAGGTGAATATTTTTCCAAACTTGAATTAAAAGAAGGATTTCTTATGACACAAAAAGCACTACCAGAGAAAAGATTTCAGAAATTGGCTGTATTGAAATTAAGACTTTCTATTCATCAAACGACATTTTCAAAGAAAGTGAGAAGACACATTACAAACTGGGGAGAACATATTTCCAACAAATAATAACCAGTAGAAGATTCAATGTGAGGAATATCCAAGGAACACCTACAAACGAATACAAAAAGGACAATTAGCCCAATGGAAAGCTGGGCAAGAGATGTGTAGGAGGCATTTCATAGAAGTGGAGAAACATCAAGATTCGAAGATATCTTAACATAAAGGTAAACATACAAGGGATGTTCGATCTTATGAATACAGGGAAATGCAAATCAAGACCATAGCAACATGCTATTTTATGTCCAGTGTAAGTGGCATAAAGGAAGAATTGTTATCGTATGAAGTTTTTGGAGAAGTGCATCTACATGATTTCTTATAAATTGCTGGTGTGAGAGTAAATGTGCCGGCCACTCTGGAAAACAGTGTTCCATTGTCATGTGCAACAGAACATTTATTGATTGATTGATTGATTGCGGTACGCGGGCCTCTCACTGTTGTGGCCTCTCCCGTTGCGGAGCACAGGCTCCGGACGCGCAGGCCCAGTGGCCATGGCTCACGGGCCCAGCCGCTCCGCGGCACGTGGGATCTTCCCGGACCGGGGCACGAACCCGTGTCCCCTGCACCGGCAGGCGGACTCTCAACCACTGCGCCACCAGGGAAGCCTGCAACAGAACATTTAGAAATCACTTCCCCA
The DNA here is from genome assembly GCF_039906515.1 of Pseudorca crassidens. NCBI lineage: Eukaryota > Metazoa > Chordata > Mammalia > Artiodactyla > Delphinidae > Pseudorca > Pseudorca crassidens. The sequence continues at coordinate 120,162,684 of NC_090317.1, read as the reverse complement.
CAACCCTAGTTCTAGGTTTGCACTCAGGATAAATTCTTGCATGGTGTATACCAGGAAGCCCATGTGTGAGAATATGCGAATTGTTCTGAGTACCTGGAAACAACTCAATTGCCTATTGACAAGAGACTGGGTCAACAAAGTGTGTTGTGTGCTGCGTATTTTTATTTTATTTTATAAAATATTTATTTATTTATTGGCTGCGTCTAGTCTTAGTTGTGGCCTGTGGGATCTTTCCTTGCAGCACGTGGGCTCTCTAGTTGCGGCACATGGGCTCATTTTAGTTGTGGTGTGCAGGCTTAGTTGCCCCGCGGCATGTGGGATCTTAGTTCCCCGGCCAGGGATCGAACCCACGTCGCCTGCATTGGAAGGCAGATTCTTAACCACTGGACCACCAGGGAAGTCCCTGCATAGTTTTTATTTATTTATTTATTAATTAATTTTTTTATTTTTTTTGCGGTACGCGGGCTTCTCACTGTTGTGGCCTCTCCCGTTGCGGAGCACAGGCTCTGGACGTGCAGGCCCAGCGGCCATGGCACACGGGCCCAGCTGCTCCGCGGCACGTGGGATCTTCCCGGACCGGGGCACGAGCCCATGTCCCCTGCATCAGCAGGCGGACTCTCAACCACTGCGCCACCAGGGAAGTGCCCTGCGTAGTTTTTTTTTTTTTTTGCAGTACGCGGGCCTCTCACTGTTGTGGCCTCTCCCGTTGTGGAGCACAGGCTCCGGACGCGCAGGCTCAGCGGCCATGGCTCACGGGCGTAGCCGCTCCGCGGCATGTGGGATCTTCCTGGACCGGGGCACGAACCCGTGTCCCCTGCATCAACAGGTGGACTCTCAACTACTGTGCCACCAGGGAAGCCCCTTGCATAGTTTTTAAAAAGTGAAATAGCATACAACCTGAGGGCCAAAGCCAGCAAGGCCTGTTTTTGTACTGACCACAAGCTAAGAATGGTTTTACTTAATTGTTGTTTAAAAGTGTTGTTTAAAAGACAGTGACGACACAACCGACATGTTATGGCCTGCAAAGCCTAAAATATTTCCTTTCTGGCCATTTACAGAGTAAGTTTGCTGGTCCCTGTTCTGTAGCTACATGCAAACAATCTGAATGAATCCTAGCAGTGTAATCTTCAGCTGTGCTGTCCAGAATGGTAGCCACTAGTCATTTGTGGCCATTTAATCTTGAATTCATTTATTTTAATTTTTAAAGATTTATTTACTTATTTATTTATGGCTGCGTTGGGTCTTAGCATGTGGGATCTTTGTTGCGGCATGCGGGCTCTTTTGTTGCGGCACCTGGGCTCTTCGTTGTAGTGTGCAGGCTTCTCTCTAGTTGTGGCGTACGGGTTTTCTCTTCTTTAGTTGTGGTGCGCAGGTTCCAGGGCACGAGGGCTCTGTAGTTGTGGCGCGTGGGCTCTGCAGTTTGCAGTACGTGGGCTCTAGCTGAGGCATGCGAGCTCAGTAGTTGTGTCGTGTGGGCTTAGTTGCCCCGTGGCATGTGGGATCTTAGTTCCCTGGCCAGGTATCGAACCCGAGTCCCCTGCACTGTAAGGCGGATTCCTTACCACTGGACCACCAGGGAAGTCCCTTGAGTTCATTTAAATTAAAGAAAATTTAAATTTTGGTTTCTCAGTTGCAGTAGCCACAATAAAGTCAGAACAACTAAAATCAAAACGATTTCTTGGGCTTCCGTGGTGGTGCAGTGGTTGAGAGTCCGCCTGCCGATGCAGGGGACACGGTTCGTGTCCCGGTCCGGGAAGATCCCACACGCCGCGGAGCAGCTGGGCCCGTGAGCCATGGCCGCTGAGCCTGCGTGTCCAGAGCCTGTGCTCCGCAGCGGGAGAGGCCACAGCAGTGAGAGGCCTGCGTACCGCAAAAATACAAAAACAAAAAAACGATTTCTTTTAGGACCACACACGGATGACATAAAATACAGAGGAGAGCAAAGGAGTAGTGACCCCAGGATTCAGGGTTGTGGTTACCTTGAATCTGGGGAGGGCGGGGGAAGTTCCAGCCCTCGGTGGAGTTACTGATAGGGTGTGCAGATCCTGCAGCCCACGGTCCTGAGTAAGGTTATTTTACGAGAGTATTTTACAAAAACAGAATTATTTTCTGGGGGGGGGGGGAGGGATTTCCGTAAAGGTGTTTTTAATAGCTATAAGCATCTCGCCTGTAAGGATGTGTGGTGTGTTTTGAGAGGCCACAAGGTGTCGCTCTTGCTCTTGAAATAGTGACTCAGCATCCTTTTCTTCTCCAGTTAACAGGTCAGTAAGGCTGCCATCTTATCTGTTAGTGTTGGTGTAACCTTGAAACAGACGCATTTGCTCCAGACCTACAGTTGCAGTGCGCCCCCCTCACTTGCAAAGAACTGAGTGCTGCTTATTGAGTTCTGATTTGGAGGATTGTTTCAATAAAGTAGCTTGAGTGTGTTTTTCAAGAAAGTAAAACTTTCTGGTGTCGATTCCTAAAAAGTCCAAAACGTCATTTTTTTTTGTTTTTAATAAATAAATAAAGAGATTAAGATTGTTTTTTTCCTACCCTAAATCATTTGCTTACTTTCCTATCATAATGGGAAAAGAGAAGGTTGGCAGGGCAGCATGGCATGAAACAGTTAAAATAAAATATTACACTACAATACTGTGGGTTTTTGGAAATGTATTCCTTAGTTCTTATTGTAATTCTTCCAGCCATAACTCAAAGGTTTTCGCTGTATTTCCTAAATGTAAAGTGCTTATTACTTTTAGCTGGAGGAGAGCAGGAACGTTCAGAAGCAAATGAAGATTCTGCAGAAGAAGCAAGCCCAGATCGTGAAAGAGAAAGTTCATTTGCAGAGTGAACACAGCAAGGCTATCTTGGCAAGAAGCAAACTCGAGTCTCTTTGCAGGGAACTTCAGCGTCACAATAAGACGTTAAAGGTGAGTTGGTTCCTTTTGTTTTTCTTTTTTAATTTTTTAAAATTTATTTTTAGCTGTGCTGGATCTTCATTGCTGTGCGCGGGCTTTCTCTAGTTGCGGCGAGCAGGGGCTACTCTTTGTTGCAGTGCATGGGCTTCTCGTTGTGGAGCACGGGCTCTAGGCGTGCGGGCTTCAGTAGTTGTGGCTTATGGCCTCAGTGGTTGTGGCTCAAGGACTCTAGAGCTCAGGCTCAGTAGTTGTGGCGCACGGGCTTAATTGCTCCGCGGCATGTGGGATCTTCCTGGACCAGGGCTCAAACACTCTCCCCTGCATTGGCAGGTGGATTCTTAATCACTGCAGCACCAGGGAAGTCTGGTTCCGTTTTCTGTTTTTCAGGAGGGTCTGGCTTAGCTTGATTTATAGTCGCTGTGTACCTATTTGAACTAAATCCGTGTCTCTCCTTGGAGACAGGGATGCCACCGTTCTGTTTTGCTTGGCCTTGTGCTTCTTAACGCACCTCATACTTGCTCATACTTGCTCGTGGGGAATCTAGATGAGATTGATGTTTAGACCACAGCTTTCCCACTAGGAGCCATGGCTTAGGAAGCTCAAATTTGCAGTTTCCTGCTGAGCACTGAGGTCGTTCATTAGCACGTGTGAAAAGTGGACATGAAATGAGAAGCCGAGTAGGAGCAGACTTGAGGGAAGGGAAAGGCCCCACTGAGCTCCTCAAGGGCTGTTCGTTGGTTATATCACCGGCCACGCTTGTCCATCCCAGTTCCCCATTGCCAAGTACTTTTAGAAGAGCGCTTATTCCTCGGCTGATTAAAAGACAAAGCAGCGGGTATCCAAAAGTTAGTTGGTACCAACAGAGGAAGAAGGGAAGAAGGCAGAGACACAGGGGTGGGCCTGTCCTCATGTGCAGTTGTGGTGTGATTCTGACTGAGCCGCATTGCTCGTGAGACTCCCCCACCATGGCAGGCACCCAAGGCCCTAGAACATAGGAGCCCTCAGGAAATGGATCTTGACCTGATGTGGGAGCCGTTAGGTTTTCTTTGCTTTTGAATCCTTGGATTTCGGTGTTCACGAAACTGAGTGGTATTTTTTCCCCATAGCAAGTCCACACTTTGATTGGACTGGTAATGCTTTAGACACTAGACACCTAAAGGTCTCTTAGCACTTGGATCTGAGCAAGAGTTGGGACTAAGCTTTTAAGATGCAGATTCCTTTTGTCCCTTGCCATCTAGGGAGTAGAAGGTGCGACTCAGAAAGTGAAGGGCAGGAAGGGATCACCCTCTTCCGGCTGATTTCAGATGCTGCCCTGCAGGACTAGCCAGGGGGGAGGGTATTTGGGAAGCCCGCGTGGAGGGGGCTAGCTGCCTGGCGAGACTCCTTCCTCGTCTCTCAGTCTGATCACAGAGCGCTTACTGTAGAGCAGGGCAGGCGGCGCCTCTCTGATTATCTACCTAGGAGAAGCTGCTTGCTTTCAAACGAGAGCCTTCCGGTCCTAAATAAAGGGAAGGAATTCTAGTTCAGAAGCACCACTTCAGGGCAGCAAGCAGTGAACCCACATGGCAGTAGTGTCTTTTGTGGGCGTCTGTGCCATCTTATAGGTCTGTACGATTAACAGAAATTGTTTTGGATAATAAGGAAGAAAATATGCAGCAGGCACGAGAGGAGGAAGAAAGACGGAAAGAGGCCACTGCACACTTCCAAATCACTTTGAATGAAATCCAGGCACAGCTGGAGCAACACGACATACACAACGCCAAGCTCCGCCAGGAGAACGTCGAGCTGGGCGAAAAGCTGAAGAAGCTCATCGAGCAGTACGCACTGAGGGAGGAGGTAGGGCAGCTGGTGTGTCCCCTCACTACGAACCAAAAGCATTCACTAAAGCTCTTCCTTCAGGGTGTTTTAGAACCTTCTTCCTCCAGGGTGTTTTAGAACCGTTGTGTATGCATGGTGGAAGTCTGGCCTTCCCTCGCAGGACTCGTGGGGACCATACTCGATGGCCCTGAAGTCAGTGGATTTGGGTGCGTGAGGCGATTTCTTGGAGACAGTGTTAAGCACTACTCGTCTTCCATGTGATTCTGGAAGATTGTAATTTTAGCATAGATTTTCCCCTTGTCTAGACTAAAAGTGAGTAAATACCTGGCCCCAAACCACACTGTATTTTAGACGCCTATGATAATCTGTATGGTCTACACTATCATTCCATTATGCCTGTGTTTCAGATATTTTGTTTTAGTGGAGGTTTTATAGTATTTGGGAGAAAAAACGAACCTATTTCTAAACCCTTATACACCCAATTGAAGTAAAAAGTTTACTGGAAGGGTCTGTGGCACCTCATCTTGGTCACTGGCCTCCAACTAAGACTTAGTTCTACAAGCCAGTTGGGAAGTCTGGGCGTGGTGTCTAGATTAAATGCAAGTAGGCGATCATGTGCTTTTTTAAAGTTCCTCCCTTTTAGAGGTCAGATGGGCAGGAACAAAGGGTTAGGTTCTTTAAATGACACATTCCCTGCCTTTTAAGTTAGTAAAATGTTCTCTTATGTGTGTTGTATCCCTTATAGAGGTAGATTAAAATAGCTGATTTAAAAAAAAAAAAGATTGTGGCATCTCTGTGGGTTATTTTATCCAGTTTTCAAGGCAAACTTTATATTAATTTAGTTTTCCATATAGCCCTTTAAAAACTGTTAGTTTTTTTAAAGATTTTCTTTTTATCACTCTCGATGCTTTTTGCTTACCTTTTTCCCCCTTATTATTATGGAAAATTGTAAACGAAGAAAGTAGAGACTGTATCACGTGGTTTTAGCAAATGAAACCACAGTTTCAACTATATTCCCATCACTTTCCCCTGGGTTATTTTGAAGCAAATCCAAGGTATCAGTCCATTCATATATATTTGAGGGTGTACCTCACAAAGACTAAGGATTCATTTTTAGATGTGACCACAATACCATTTTCATACCTGAAAAATTAGCAGTAATTATTTAATATTAAAATCTAGTCATCGTTTACATTTTTCCGATTGTCTCCCCGTTTTTTTTTAAAAAAGAAAAAACCTATTTGAATCATCCAGATAAAGCCCGTCTGCTTCACTGGCTGACGTGTGTCAAGTCTCTAACATAAACATTTCCTTTTCTCTCTTTTTTATTCTTACAGTGTGTTTGTTGAAGAAACTTTTTTTGTCCTAGAGAATAAATTTTCTATTAGATTATAAAGCCCTCACTTTTCTTAAAATTATTGTTTTAGTTTTGTAGTTTAATATGACAGTCTGCCACATTATAGATGTAGAAAATTTGAAAGCTATGTATGTTGAAATCACATTACCTGTGAGCCTTATTCAGTTTGAGTATTATTGAATGTTCCTTCCTTGGTCAGGGAGGGATGTTCTGATGACTTTATTGTACATAAACAACCACTTAATAATTTCACTTGGAAATCATAATGACCTTTTATCAAATTTATCTGATAAGTGCCAGGCACCGAGCACCTTACATAGTATAGCCATTGCGTTGGCCTTTACAGTGCTGCAGTGTGGGTGTGGCTGCCCCCCACAGGTGAGGGGACTGACGTTCAGCAAGGGGGAGAATTCGACTGGGGCCATTCCTCCCATCACAGCATGCTGCCTCCAATTGAGAGATTTGGGAAAATTTAATGGGGAGAAAAAAATATCCAGTAATTATGTGTATGATGTATTATGGGTTTAACAGTTTGATCTCCGTAGCCGTCTTTTTCTTGATACAATTTGAGCTTCATTTTCACCTTACGGCAGAAATAGTATGAGGCCGGCTGCTGAGGTGCTGCTGGGCCATCTCCGGAGGGAGGGATGCCGACACAGGCTTCTGCCAGCACAGCATGCAGACAGGCACCTTGCTGGTATTAGCCCCGGTGGTATTAGCAGGAAAAGCAGCCTCATGAGTGAGGTCTTGTAACTTGTGTCGTGTTTCCTCGTCATCCTGTCCCTTATTTCATTAAGTGACGGAAGAAATTTTACGTTCCCCGCAGCACATTGATAAAGTATTCAAACACAAGGAACTGCAGCAGCAGCTTGTGGACGCCAAACTGCAGCAGACGACACAGCTGATAAAAGAAGCTGATGAGAAGCATCAAAGAGAGAGAGAGTTTGTAAGTTTGCAATTTCTTAAAAAAAGAAATGATTGCCAAAATTGTAACTAAAGCCATTGAAAACAGTTAAACTTATTCTACATTTAAATTAGCACTGGGTTGTGCTAATTGTTTTTTTCTCTAGATTGTGAAGGGCATGTGTGTGTTAGAAAACATTAGCTTTTTCTTTCTATTTAACTTTATATACAGAAGATACACTGGAGAGATTAGACCAAGTTACTGCAAAGACCTGCACTGATAGGACTTTTCTGTGCTTAGAATATTTATTTCACTTTTTAGATAATGGCCACCAAGTTTAAGAATTATAGCAGTATTTAACACATTAAATTTGGGGATTCGATTTAATAGCAAGCTTACCAAACATGGGTGTCCTTCATACTGTTACAGTTTATTTCAAACAAGTAACTTGAAACTAGGGAAACTTATTTGTTTACTCTGGTATAATTTTCTGAAAAACTTTAACAGAATTCTCTACATCCTAATCACTCAGCATTATTCTCAGAATGTGTGCTCAGATTATATGGCCTGTCAGTAATTGTGAATACAGTGGAATGTCATTGGGTTTGTATATTTAACACATGCAAATTTAACTTTACCTGCTTAACCAAAAAAAAAAAAAAAAAAGTCAGAAGTGGTTATGATAATGAGGACGGTCCCATGCAGATTTCACTTAAGTAACCTAGGCCCTGAGGCGAGCCAGGTCTGAAGACTCGGGTCCTGAGTGGCCCTCATGATGTGAACATGTCACTCTGAGTGTGAGTCTAGGGTTAAGAGAGAGACATTTTTCATACACCGTGGTCGTTCCATGTGAACTGACAGCGCCATCCCATGCATAACTGAAGAGACAGTTGTCATTTCCCAAGTTAGAATAGAAATATGATACACATATTTAAATAAATACATACGATACATCTATTTCTGGTTGGTTTTAAGGACTTTTCAAAACCTACTGGACTAAGTGTGACATTTTACTTCAGGGACTGAATTTCACAGCTGCCTACTATGCAATTTCACTACATAATTTTCTTAAACTCAAGTATATAAATTAAAGCTCCCATCCCATCACCACCCCTACCCCCACCCCCAGCTTTAAAAAAAATGTGATCAGAAACCAGGTTCCTGATTTCATTGTTTTGCTCCATACAGTGCCTCATCTTGCCTCTCATGGAGCAGAGGGGCTTTCTAATTTTTTTTTCTTTTTTGGCCACACCACATAGCATGCGGGATCTTAGTTCCCTGACCAGGGATCGAACCTGTGCCCCCTGCAGTGGAAGCGCAGTCTTAACCACTGGACCGCCAGGGACGTCCCAGAGGGGCTTTCTAAATGACCCAGATAATGTCGAGATTCTCAGCCATGTTTTCTGCTCAATACTAGACTTCTCATTATTTTCATCTAAAAGACAACAGTTTAACCCTGAGTTTTGTAAACCTCCTGGGTACTTCTTCTAAGCAATAAAAGAGTATTCCTACATTCCTAAGTGTTAACAATGGAACAGATCAAAGATACAGGTAATTAGCAATTGATGTGACAGAATGTTTCATTCATAGAGTCGTGGTTCTTGCTAAAATAATGAGTGGAAGGGTTAAGCCTAACTGTCTGGTCGTTGGACGTTGTAGTCATATTTGTAATGACTATTAGTATTTTGCCAGAATGTTTCTGTCTTCTAGTTATTAAAAGAAGCAACGGAATCAAGACACAAATATGAACAAATGAAACAACAAGAAGTACAACTAAAACAGCAGGTAACTTGACGGCAGGGGTAGTAGAATTTGTAAGAAAAAAATCTATGGTTCATTTGATACATACCTTGAATCTCCTCTAAGATGATTTTGCTTGTTCCCAGCAGACCTGAGAGTAGATCACACGTCCCTCTTGGAGTTTTCATCTTCATTTAGGGTGACCACCTCATCCTGATTTGCCTAGGACTTTCCTGGTTTTAGCACTCGGTCCCAGGAATCAGGCAGAAGGGACAGTTTGTCCCGCTATGTGCAGGTCCTCCTTCCAGTATCACACGTATTTCCTCCCTTTCTCTGTCTGTTCCCATGTGTGTCAGCTAATTTCCTACTAAAGAAAAACTGATAAATCTTCAGATTTTAGTTCTTTTTTGTGAGGTTGAACCATATGAAATTGCTGATACTTATTTGACCTACAAAATGGCGTTTTCATATAGTGTAACGTAAAATCTTTAAAATTTTGTGCTATGAGCCTGTAACCTATTTTAAAAACTACCTATTGATCATGCATTTCCACTCCCAGGTAGAGTATGGAGGTGGTGGCCACCTTAATGCGGGCCCCCAACTTTCCTTCCTCCCTCCCTCCCTTCTTCCCCTGTACAATATTGTTCACTATAGCCATCATGCTGTACATGAGATCCCTGGAACTTATTCATCTTCTGATTGAAAGTTTGTACCCTTTGACCAACATCTTCCCCTTTCTCCCCGCCCTCCACCTCTGGCAACCACCATTCTACTCTGTTTCTTTGAGTTTGGCTTTTTTAGATTCTACAGGTAAGTGATTATCATACGGTATTTAGTATTTGTCTTTCTGTGTCTCACTTATTTCACTTAGCATAATGCCCTCAAAGCCCATCCACTGTGTCACAAATTGTAAGATTTTCTTCTTTCTTATGGCTGAATAATATTCCATTGTGTATATACACCACATTTTCTTTATCCAGTTATATGTTGATGGACACTTAGGTTTCTTCCATACCTTGGCTATTGTGAATAATGCTGCAATGAACATGGGAGTGCTGATATCTCTTTGAGATCCTGTTTTCATTTCTTTTGGATATATACCCAGAAGTGGAATTTCTGAATCATATGGTGGTTCTATTTTTAATTTTTTGAGGAGTCTTTATACTGTTTTCCATAGTGGCTGCAGCAGTTTACAATTCCACTGACAGTGCACAAGGTTCCCTTTTCTCCACACCCTCTCCAGCATTTGTTAACAGGTGTGAGGTGATATCTTACTGTGGTTTTGATTTGTATTTCCTTGATGACTAGTGATGCTGAGCACCTTTTCATGTACTTGTTGGCCATTTGTATGTCTTTGGAAAAATGTCTATTCAAGCTGGTTTTTAAATTAAGATTTTAAAATTTTTTTTAATTTATTTTTTGCTATTGAGTTGTATGAGTTCTTTATATATTTTGGATATTAACCCTTTATCAGATATATATGGTTTGTAGATATTTTCTCCCATTCCGTAGACTGCCTTTTCATTCTGTTGATTGTTTTTTGTGCAGAAGCTTTTTAGTTTGATGTAGTCCCACGTGTTGATTTTTGCTTTTGTTGCTTGTGCTTTTGTTGTCATATCCAAAAATTAATTGCCAAGACCACTGTCAAGGATCTTTTTAACCTATGTTTTCTTCTAGGAGTTTTACAGTTTCATATCTCCTGTTTAAGTCCTTAACCTATTTCAAGTTAATTTTTGTGACTGGTACAAGATAGCAGTCCAGTTTCATTCCTCTGCATGTGGTTATCCAGTTTTCCCAACACCTTTTATTGAAGATACTTTCCTTTCCCCATTGAGTATTCTTGGCTCAAATACTTGAGCCAAGAATATTATTGTCAAATATTGTCAAATATTATTGACCATATTTGTCAAATATTATTGACCATATTTGTGTGGGTTTATTTTTGTTTTGTTTTGTTTCAAATTTATTTATTTATTTTTTGGCTGTGTTGGGTCTTCGTTGCTGTGCACAGGCTTTCTCTAGTTGGGGTGAGCAGGGGCTACTCTTGATTGTGTTGTGCAGGCCTCTCATCGCGGTGGCTTCTCTTGTTGCAGAGCATGGGCTCTAGGCGTGCGGGCTTCAGTAGTTGTGGCACACGGGCTTAGTTGCTCCGCAGTATGTGGGATCTTCCCGGACCAGGGCTTAAACCCATGTCCCCTGCCTTGGCAGGCAGATTCTTAAGCACTGCGCCACCAGGGAAGTCCCTGTGTGGGTTTTTTTGGGGGGCTCTCAGTTCTGACCCCGTTGGTCTGTGTCTCTGCTTTTAATGCCCATAGTATATTGTTTTGGTTACTATAGCTTTGTAATGAAGCTTGAAATCAGGGAGTGTAATACCTCTAGCTTTGTTTTCTCAAGATTGCTTTGGCTATTTTGTTCTGTTTGTTTCTGTGGTTCCATACACATTCTAGGGTTATTTGTTCTATTTCTATGGCAAATGCCATTGGAGTTTTGATAGGGCTTTGGCTAGTGTGGACATTGTTAACAATATTTACTCTTCTGATCCATGAACACAGGGTACCTTTCCACTTATTTTTGTCTTCAATTTCTTTCATCAATGTCTTACAGTTTTCAGTGTATAGATTTTTCATTTCGTTGGTTAAATGTATTCCTAAGTATTTTTTTAATGCTATAGAAAATAGGATTATTTTATTTATTTCTGTTTATTCCTTTTTCAGATATTTTGTTGTTAGTGTATAGAAACATAACTGATTTCTGTATGTTGATTTTGTATCCCGAAACCTTACTGAATTTATTCTACCAGTTTTTTTGTGGAGTCTTCAGGATTTTCTATATATAAGATCATGTCATCAGCAAACAGACAGTTTTGCTTATTCCTTTCTGCTTTGGATGCTGTTTATTTCTTGTTTAATTGCTCAGGCTAGGAATTTCACTATTGTGTTGAATAGAAGTGGTGAGAGTGGGCATCCTGTCTTGTTCCTGATCTTAGAGGGAAAGCTTTCAGCCTTCAACTGACTTGAGTGTGATGTTAGCTGTGGCTCTGTCATATATGGCCTTTATTATATTAAGTATGTTCCTTCCTTGTACCCAGTTTGTTGAGCGTTTTTTTGTTTGTTTTGTTTTGTTTCGTCTTGGCTGCACTACGCGGCTTGTAGGATCTTAGTTCCCTGACCAGGGATTGAATCCGTGCCCTTGGCAGTGAAAGCGCAGATTCCTAACCACTGGACCACCAGGGATTCCCTGTTAAGCATTTTTATCATGAATTTATGTTGTATTTTACCACATGCATTTTCTGCATCTATTAGATCATACGATTTTTGTCTTTCATGCTATTGTATTAACGTGGTGTGTCACATTTATTGATTTGCCTATGTTGAACCATCCTTGTAGTTTTCTTATCTGGCCTGTACTGTCTTATCTGGCTTTGGTATCAGGGCAATGCTGGCCTTGTAGAATGAGTTCAGGAGTATTCCCTTCTCTTCACTTTTTGGGAAGAGTTTGATAAGAATTGGTGTTTGTTCTTCTTTCAGTGTTTGGTAGAATTCACCCATGAAGCTGTCTAGGCCTAGGCTTTTCTTCGTTGCCTCCCTGCTTTTCAGTCCAGACCCCTTAGGTTTGTTCTAATGCAGTCTTTCTCTGTGGTGCCTTGTATGGAGTAAGGGTAGCAGATGCCTCCCCACTCAAAGAAGAGGTACAGGAAGGACTTCCCATGTCTTCACAGACAGGTGAAATTAGGCATTTGTACCTACAATTCACCCTTTCTCAGAAAAGTAGATTACATTTTGATGAAAAAATGTATTACTCATTTTGAAAGTTTATTATGTAACACGTTTTTTAAATGTAAGGACTCTAGATTAGTTCTAAAATGCAGACTGGCCTGAATCTGTATGAACACATTTCTTGAGTGCTGTTTGTCTTTGGGTGCGTTTTACAGCATGGTGACACTCGTTTCCTATAAAGCTAGCCTAACTTAGAGTGAAAACTGAAGAAGTCTTTTGAACTTCCCACCATAAGTTATTGTGCTAGAATGCTTCTAGGAAACTTTGAACCCCTTACTAGCCCTATAAATTCAGTTGTCCACATAAATGGAGAAGAGAATCAATGTGGAAAACGTATAAAAAGTCTATAGATAGCTTTGGAAGATGGACTTTAATGCAGGGCCCCAGAGGGCCCTTCTACCGAGTTCACAGGCAGCTCCAGTTCTGTTGTACTGTTAGCAGTGCAGCTTCTCTTGTCTGTGATCTGTGTCGCCCTGAGTCATGTTATCTGATCGTTAATTTGTTTCCTTTGCTGCCGCCTCTTCCTTTTCCTGCTCCCCAAATGTGCTGTTCTTCCCAAGAGTCCATCTCATTCTCTGCTCTTGCCCACCATGTCCGTTTCCAGGCTTTGTTGATGACCTTAGTCTTATTGGTGTGTTTTGACCAATTTTGTAATCTAGGCCCTTAAGTCCAAGATGGTAGTTGCCACTTACTCATTGCCCAGAGGGGGCCAGCGTTGAACTCTGACGGGACAGTCCACCTGGATGTTCTGTCTTTGATAAAAACAGACCATGCTAAGACTGCCATAACTTCTAATCTCCCTCAGGTGCTGGAACTGCTCCACCAGTCTGCCCGAGCCTCACCGCTGTTCCGACCCCAGGCCAGCGGCCCTGGCGGCTCTGTCACCATGTGCCCCTCTATGGACTGCTCTGCTTGGAAATGCTCTGCGCTATTCTCTTCACCCTGAAATTTCTGTTGGTCCCGGCCTTCAGCCTCCCCCTCCTGGGGGCGTGCTTTGGCTGTCTTATGGTGGCTTCGCCTGGCCTGTTGCCATTGGTAGCGTCGCTTTTGGTCCGCGTCTCCTTCCCACACAGCGGAGCTGGCCTCCCGTCTTTCCACCGGCTGCTCCGCTCCCTCCCAGGGCATCTCCCCTCCCGCCCTGGTCTTGGTTTCTCTTTATGCTCCGCACACAGCACTGCTGAAGGTGGACAGGCATCGCTGACGCTGTTTCTTGGCCGCTGGTGATCTTTTCTTCTCCGCTTTCTTTATATGTGCTGTGTGATCTTGAGCAAAGCACTTTATTCCTCCAGGCCTGTTTCCTCATCCTGAAATAATGCAGTTACATTAGGTGGGCTCTCAGGGTTCCCACCTTGTCTGAAATGAAATAATTCAGCCTGCCCTTGAGACCTAGCTTGGGCCTCAGCCACAAGGAGCTTCCCTAACTATTCTGTTCTGACCCCTACCGCGCCTCCCCCCACCCCTGGCTTCTGTTAATTCCTGTCCTGGGGGAGAAGGTGACTCTGTGTTCTAAATTCTGCTTGCCTTATCGGTTAGTGCCTTATTTTCCCAGCTAGAATAAAAATTCCTTAAGGGTGGGAGTTAAAAGAAAAATTGCTGTTTCTACTTCTTTCAGCTTTTTTCTCTTAACTATACTCCCACTGAATTCTTTCTCCCCTAACCACACCAATCCTTTGGCTTCTGTTTCATTTTCCTGCCTACATTAAGAAAAGAGATATCCCTGATTTCAAGCTAGGAACTGTGCAGGTGGTATTCTAAGAGAATGATCTTTTTCCAAGGACAATTTTTCAAATATAAGGAGAGGAGGTAGTTCATAAAGGATTAATTGTATGAAATTTATAGCTATTCCACATACTTCAGTTTTTATTATAATTGGCGGAATGGAGCTAATATTTGTACATTTTAAACAGTTTCATCTAAAGATGGTGAGGTTAACATAACTTCCTAAGTTTCATTGCATTCCAGTGGGTTCTTAGAACTGCAGCCATTGATGTCTGGGGTCGAGGATTGGGTGTGCATTTGTTCTTATTTCTGTCGCTTATAACAGGTAACGTTTAACCATATTATGTTCTTTTTGAAAGTGTTTGGGATTTTAAATCATTTACCTAGAACTCTGAATTTTTTATACTTGTTTTCTGTAGCTTTCTCTTTATATGGATAAGTTTGAAGAATTCCAGACTACCATGGCAAAAAGTAATGAACTGTTTACAACCTTCCGGCAGGAAATGGAAAAGGTATTTGCCTATTTTTAGTGGAGTATTGCCTAAAGGGGAATTTATATAAGAAGCTATTTTAAGCATGATTGCTACTTGGATGAGTTCATGTTTTTACTGTACTGTCTTCATTTCATCTCTTCTGATCCTCCAGTGGCATCATGTTTAGTCACTTTGCCCTCAGTAGTACCCCATGTAGCTAGTGATCTCTAGGCCCTCACAGTTGTCTTTATTAAAGTTAACTCCTCTATTAAATACAATTTGTTGCTAGCCGTAAAGGTGTCTTTACTTGCTTCAGGTGATACCTCCCAGCCCCACCCCACACCCTTTTCACAAAGCTCGATGTCCTTGGAGATCAAATTATTTAAAGACAACCACGCCCAGAACAGTAACTACGTATTTTGGTTGGTCGATACAGATCAGTGTTTCTACCTTTTTAGCTTTTTTTTTCCTTCTTCTTCTTCGTTTATACTCCCACTGAATTCTTTCTCCCTCAAGCAAACCAATTTTTTGGCGTCTGGTTCTTTTTCCTGCCTGTGATAAGGAAGGCGGTATCCTCGATATTAAACTGAGAACTAGTATGCGCACGGTCAGGGGGTGGGGCGGGCTGTAGAGATAAGGGAACCTTGAATTTAAATTTGCAATTGTGTTGATTCGCAGATGACAAAGAAAATTAAAAAACTGGAAAAAGAAACGATAATATGGCGGACCAAATGGGAAAACAATAACAAAGCACTTCTGCAAATGGCTGAAGAGGTGAGGTGGTTTCCCGCGGGCTCATGATGTTCAGGTAGCTGACAGGGCAGGGGGACGTGCCTTGTGACACTGCCGTCCTAGCCGAGGGCTCTGGCCAGAGCTGCTGAGTGGGATCTGTCCCGGCAGGAGTCGCAGCTAGAGTCCCAGGTGACGTGGGCTTTCCCACCGCTCAGCCGGCGTTTGATTGACTGGGTCTGGGGCTGAGGGTCGGGGAATCTGCCTTCCGACCAGGTGCCCACCTGGCCAGCACAGGCCACTGACTCGGGTGCCTCTCTCTCCACCTCGACTTACTCTTTCTGAAAAGGTAGCATAGTACTTTTTGCCAGTCTTACGAAGCTGAGATGTACTGTTTGCAAACACTAAATATCACACCTTAAATCCTGTTCTCATCTGAGGATTGGTAAAAACAAGAGAAATCTAGGTGGAAATAAGATGAGTCCTCCTCTTTTTTAAGCAGGCCCTTCATTTTTTATCCGCTAGTCTTTGGTGGTGAGTATCTTCAATTTCCTTAGTAATTCATCAATACAAAATGCTTTTAAAAGTGGGCTTTGGTCTTTTTTTTTTTTTTTTTTTTTTTTTTGCGGTACGCGGGCCTCTCACTGTTGTGGCCTCTCCCGCTCTGGAGCACAGGCTCCGGGCGCGCAGGGTCAGCGGCCATGGCTCACGGGCCCAGCCGCTCTGCGGCGTGTGGGATCTTCCCGGACCGGGGCACGAACCCGTGTTCCCTGCATCGGCAGGCGGACTCTCAACCACTGCGCCACCAGGGAAGCCCAGCTTTGGTTCTTTTTAAGAAACATGACGGGGAATTTCATTTTGTCACCCCAGAACCACGTTAATTGGTGTCTGTAGCTATGTGTGCAGAAGGCAGGTGGCGGGACGTTGGGAGGTGTTGAAGAAACTGAACATGTTCAAGAGGTGACCCAACAAGTGGCTCAAAAGACTTAAATTTGTTGTATCCGGTAACCTAACTTGTATTCAGTTGGGTTACATAAATCCTGCTTTTTCCTCTTTGCAGAAAACTGTGCGAGATAAAGAGTACAAGGCCTTTCACATAAAACTGGAACGGCTGGAGAAGCTGTGCCGGGCCCTGCAGACGGAGAGGAACGAGCTCAGTGAGAAGGTCGAGGTGCTGAAGGAACAGGTCTCGGGGAGGGCGGCGGGCGGGGGCCCAGCGCCGCCCAGGGCCCAGCCCTGCGCTGCCCCGGCTTCTGCCGAGGAGCCCAGCGCCGCCTGGCAAAGCACTGCCCGTGTCAGCCCGGAGGCCGAGTCCCTGGGTGCCGGGCCCAGCATCGAGTCAGTTGACTGAGATCAAGTATGATCACTGTATCGAGAGCTCTATTTTGTGTATAACTTTCTCTGTTAGTAGTAACTTGGTTTTGTGGTGAAAATTTTCTTACTTTTTCTACCATATCTGTATTTTCTTAGAACTACTGGACTTATGTGGTACAGGAGGCTGCTTGGCAGGTTTGAATAGTTTTACTCTCTACATTTTCCTCAGCTGTGTTGCACAGCTCTTGCATCTGCCTCTTTCCCCTTCATCGGAATGCATGTGCTCATTGCCTTTCTCCCTCTCCCCTGCTGCTTGCACAGAATTGTCCGAATTAAAATGTCACTCACCAGGGCTGACCATTACAAGGGAACTTTGTTCTGATAACGGTTCACCACCCCCACCCCCGCCCCACGGCTTGTGGGATCTTCGTTCCCTGACGAGGGATTGAACCAGTCCTAACCACTGGACCGCCAGGGAAGTCCCTGATAATGGTTCCTGATGTGAAAACAATACTCGTTTAAACATCCTGCCCCTCCCGCAATTAATATTACTCAAAGAAAAATATCAAGGTGATTAGATATTTGTCTAATAGCCCATTTTAAATGCCAAGTAAAAATAAAACTCTAGGCTTGGGTCAGAAACAAGCATAGCATATTTGATTCAAATTAGCTTTTTGATATTTTTATTACTTGACAAATTGAGGTGGCTGCAAGCCTAGACTTGGTTTTGGCAGAATATGTACATAAAGGTGTAACTTTTAAACAAAGTAGTATATACAGGCAAATCCTTGGAGAGACAGGGCTAACGTTTATGTGATTAAAAACAGTCCCACCACTGTTTTCAGGATAGAAGCAGTATCTGAATTTGGACCACCTGGATGCCCGCTGTGTGGGGAGCCTGGTGGTTGGTTTGCGTGCGCATCCTCCACTTCCCACGGAGGGCTGCCACTGACAGTCCTTTGTCAGTCAGTGTAAGGCGATGAGGATAAAACCATGTGTAGCTTTCCTTAAGCGGAAGTCCCTCCACTACCTTCTGGCTGCTTGAAAGTTGGTGTCCAACTGTTCCGACAGTCCAAACAGCACCGTTCTCCAGGGTTTTTTAAAGGGAATTTTAATTATGATCATGCTAACTGAATGAAACTGATTCCATTTCTAAAACAAAGACTGGAACCAGCATTAACTTTGAGGAAACTTGGCAGAGAGTAGCCAGGATCTATTTATTACTTATGCTTTCAGTCTGTTTCTGCCCCTTTTCTTAGTGTTTTTTTGGGGTTTTTTTTTAGTAAAAACCAGTATTATCAAGGTGTCTACACTTGGAATGGGGGACTTCGGAAATGCAGCACATCACTTTTGGATTTGCTCTCTAACTTCCTTTGTTCTTCACAGTGTCACATGTGGTCGAGTTTATACACATCATTAGCCAGGCTGCACTGATGAGAGTTTTTGACTTTGTCCCTGGTATAATTTGCATTGAAATACTTTATGAAATAAAAAGGCTCTATTAGAACTGATGTTAGCACATTCCACTGAGCAAAACTATCAAACTGACACTTCTTATATTGCTTACTGGACCGAATAAACTCCCTTCTGTCCAGTTAAAAGGGTTTTTCTCTTTGTTAAAGTTTTATTTGTCCTGTCACGTTCATGGTCTAAACTGGGTTGAAGAATTGAAAACTGTCCAATAGATAGGCAACAGCGCCTGGAGTGGCGGATTATATCTAAGCTTCCGCCATCAGTCATGTTAATCAAAGGGCCAGACAGTGAAGGAAAAGAAACCCACAAAGTTGGTTATCTAATTACTGTGCAAATGAGTCGGAAGCAAAAACAAACACATCCTCCTCCAGCAGCCTTTTATAGATACCCCCCTTCGGTTACTAAATGAAATATTGGACTCATTTCCCTGAGAGGAAATGCAGGTATACATCAGAAATACACTCTACTGTAAAATTGGTACTAATGATCCCATTTCACAAGCGCTCTGCTGGATGTACAGCTCTTACCATCTTAAGCCATTTGTGTAGCCCGCCACGTTTCTTTGTGGTGCTTGTCCTGTGTGGAAGATTGTAACGGACCTGTTGTGTGTTTTCAAGGGCTTTGTAAAGCGACATGATTTACAGTACTTGGCCTGCTGCTTTTGGCTTACTGTGTATTTTTAGCTAGATGCTCTCATGGTGTTTAAAGGACATGGATTCTCTCTGGGGTGCATTTGGTATCCTTTCAGAATCTCTCCTTCCATTACCCTGTGAATAAATACAAACGGGACCCTCTGAGAAGGACACGCTCCTAAAGCAATCACCTCGCCAGCCCAGTGTTGTGGCTTTGTAGCACACCCTGTTTCTACCACATTCTAGAACACTGTAATGCTACTAAGGCTGGCCCAGGAAAGATGGAAATGTCAAATTTGCTTCAACTGCATTTGCTGCACCATCATGGAATCTTGATGTATATTATTTATAGTGGCAGGAGACTCCAAGGAGTAGAGAAAACTTGGGTCTTGGCTAATGGACCATTTCATCCTCAGACTTGTAGGAGTACGTTTCTTGGTCTTGAGACCAGTATTTTTTAGTTATGTATGCAACTGCCTTTACTACACCTGGTTGTCAATTCAATTCTCAGGTGTTGCAGAAAAATCTACCTCTTTCAGACTGTAGATGGAAATAACTGTGAAAAAATGATGCAGATATCTTCTAGTTTGTGCTAAACACACTGCTTTATTTTTACAGCCCACGTCTTTCATGAGGATACGAATTGTTAAGAGGCAGTCTTGTTTTGCTTTTCAAAGACATTTTGTAGAGATTTTTCACTAATGTGAATCTGATTTTATCTACTCAATTCTGTATAGATTAAGTAAATATGTATGATAAACTTAACAGCTTCTGTGTATTCTTTTGTTGCCCATGTGACCTTAATGCCGATCAAGTGCAAAGACAGTTGTAGATACTGTTCCTTGTGCCTTAAAAAATAGTTTCATTATTGTATGATTCAAGAAAGAAGATGGGGCACCAGCCACTCAGATTGGGTGACAGAAGACGAGTTTTATGCAGCCAGACCCTTTTTTTAACCTCTAAAATAGAGAACTAGGAAGACTCTACAGTGTAGTTGCTGTCAGAGCTTCAGAAATCTACAAGGACTGGATTTCTTCAGTTTGGGTGCTCTTAGCACATTCCAGGGTGTACCTATCTCAACAGCAGGAGAGTAGGTATGTACACAGGGGCACATAGGAAAAGACCTTATTTGATGGTGAACAAAAAGTATTTAAGCACATATAGTCAAATATACGAAGGAGTTGGCAAACTTTTCCTGTAAGTCAGGTAAGTCAGCAAGTAAGTATTTTAGGATTGCTGTGGTTGTTTCTTCCTAAACAACAAACAACCTTTAAAAATCAATGTAGAGAATTCCCTGGCTGGCCAGTGGTTAGGACTCTACGCTTTCACTGCCTGGAGCCCAGGTTCAATCACTGGTCAGGGAATGTGCAGTGCGACTGACTGACTGACTCACTAAAATGCTTAAAAAATATTTCTTTAAAAAAAATCAATGCGAAAACCATCCCTAGCTGGCAGGCCTCACAGAAGAGGTTGAGGGCCAAGCTGCAGGCCAGTCTGTCCCCTTTGCTCACCTGCCACACAAGCTTTTCTTTCTTGGGGAGAAATCTCGTGTTTGTTTAAAGCTGCCCAAGTTAAGGCAGAAATAGCATATGGGTCAAATGACATTAAGTTTTAGGTAGTTCTAGATTCACCAATCAAGCACAAAATACAGACACCTAACTTCTCCCCACGTCTGCATAGGATACCATCGCGTACCTTGGAAAGAAATTCAGGTAGTTCTCAGCATGTATACCCTGACAGCCTCCTCATGAAGGGACATACATAGATCCATCCATACACACACACACACACACCCAACCCAGGTTCTAAAAGAATAAAACAAAGTTTATTTTAAAACTTTATTTCTGCAAAGCCAATCAAGAAGTGTTGGAGGGAAAAAGTGTAAAAGTTAATTATTCTTGCATATTTAGGAAGAGCAAGCACTTAGTTTGAGAAAACAAGGACTTAAAATAGTTGAATCAAAGGCAGTACCCTGCTACTGTATTTTAAAACAATGGCTGATGATCTTTCTTAAGCAACATTCCTTTCTTCCCTAAAAGCTACAATATGATACAGTACGCAATAGCTCACTTGAAAAGTGCTAGGATCAGAAGGTAAAGAACGCCATATGCCACCCCACTTAGACTTTCTACTATACAATGCCATTTTGGCGCTTGATAAATCAAGCATTTGTGTAGCATTACATTCAATAGAAACATTTCTCATACTTTGGGTTTAAGATCCTTGCCCCTCCAGTTCCGATGTTGTGACATCTGACTCTTCATCATTGTAAATATTTTCAGCCTGGAGACAACCAAATAAAATCAGAGGTAAAACTCCCCAAAGATTTTACAAGACTATCTAAAAATAGCATTCACTAGTTCTATCCAGATTTTAGCTGTCACTGGCCAGCGTGATTTAGTGCTGGAAATTAAATGTGGACACATTTTGGAGTAAAACTTAGTTTCCTTTTTGTTTTACCCCCAAAGACCAATAAATTTCATGAGGAAAAGGCACGCCAGTGTTCTCAAAAATTATTTGCCAGCATGTAACTCCACACACACACCTAGCTGCCCATGCACTACTACTTATTTCAGTTATCCATAAAAGGTGTTTTCCAAAAGCATTTCAGACACTTCGACGGAGTGATAGTCCTGAAGTGCTTAGTGCACATCACCACAGAACTCAGTATCTCAGTGTGAACGCACTGATGTTTCCTCCCGTATCCTTCATGCCTACGACATATCAGACACTGGACATGGAGCAGTGATGCCAAGAGCCCAGCTGATAAAGGGCGTAACGATCATGAAAATCGGAGCAGGTGCTATGTCTACCTCAACGTGCACAGATTTCTCCCAACCCAACAGGTGCATATTGAACTTAAAGACTGCTGTTAAAATGGAAAAAGGTCTTTTCAGACTTTCTATAAATATTTGATATAATATGTACCTAAATGTTTGATATATGTCTATTACATTACATCATTAGTAAAATCTCTCCAAGATAGTCATTGAGGAAAAATAAATACTTTAGGCTCACCATTTGCCATATCTGCATGATGTTATCCTCGGACACCGAGCAAATGACCCAAGGCTCATTGGGGTTCCAACTAAAATCTGATATCTTGGCGGTGTGTCCTCCATGAATAAACTGTTAATAAGAAGAAAAAAAGCCTTGGTTTCATATCTCATGTTAGAAGTTAGTTTTTAGAGCATCAGTCTTGTAACGGGTCGCTGAACTGCAGTTTGGAGTGAGGGTGGTACAGGCTTAGTAAGCCAGCCCTCCACCACTCTTGATTTTGGCAACTTCCAAACCCTCCAAAAAAGGTGATAGGATAGTACAACGAACGCCTGGATAACCATCACCTAGGTTCCCCAAATACTATTTCGTTAACACACCACCTGCTGAGCCACCACAAAGTTGCAGACAGCACACCTAACCCCTAAATACTTCAGCCTGCATCACCAAAAACAAAGGACATTTTCCTTCACGACCACAGTGCCATTTCCATAGCTAATATAATTAACACTAAAATTCTGCCTCATTAGCAAATATATAGATACAAATATTCAAGGTCATACATTTCCAGGATGTCTTATGTTATACATACTCTCCTAAAACTGGCCAACCTGGAGTCTCCTGGTTCTTCTGTGGCCCCCTGAAAGATCCCCTTCTCCCCCTTACTAATGGAAAGGCATACTTCTCAGCCATCCTTCAATCTTTCCAAGGCACACTGCCCCAAGGCTGGGGGAAAAAAAGAATTCTTGGGACTCCAGAAGGTCCCCCATAAGACCTAAACCGAGGTATTTGCTAAGAAATGCTGAAGCGGGCAGTCTTACTTCCTGCACTGGGCTTTATTTATCTTAGAATTAAGATTCAGAAGAAACAGTTCTTGGGACTTCCTTGGTGGTCCAGTGGTTAAGACTCCGTGCTTCCACTGCAGGGGGCGCAGGTTCGAGCCCTAGTCAGGGAACTAAGATCCCACGTGCCACGCAGCGCGGCCAAAAAAAAAAGAGGACTTCCCTGGTGGCACAGTGGTTACAAATCCGCTTGCCAATGCAGGGGACACAGGTTCGAGCCCTGGTCTGGGAAGATCCCATGTGCCGCGGAGCAACTAAACCCGTGCACCACAACTACTGAGCCTGTGGTCTAGAGCCCATGCTCTGCAACGAGAAGCCCGCACACCACAACAAAGAGTAGCCCGTGCTCACTGCAACTAGAGAAAAAGCCTGCGCACAGCAACCAAGACCCAGTGTAGCCAAAAAAAAAATTAAAATTAAAAAAAAGAAACAATTTTCACATGGAGAATATGAATACTTTGTTATGAACTGGTAAGTCACCCTTCCTGACAGAAAGTCAGATTTGACTTTAGTTTGACAGTGAGATCTATCTACACCAATTAGGTTATATGCAATGTAACTATTTTACCTAGTATAAAATGGGATAAACAGCTTTTAAATATAGTCATAAAGGGGACATAAGTGAAAATCCTTTCAGGCCACAGGCTTGGAATATATACAGGAGTCATTAAATCAAGACATTGTTATATTTAAATTCTTGTTAGTATCCAGTTTACTACACTTAAATGTCCCTTGATTTCAGACTCTCATGAAAAAAGAAGCAAAATACTAGTGGATTTTGTCAAGGCCCATGAAACTGTTACAGAGACATTGTACAAATACATTGTCCTCTCCCTGCAATATCAAAAACTAGCAGGAAACCTTAAAAACATTATACACTAAGTGCAAGGATCAGTCACAAAAGACCACATACTGCATGATTCCTGTCATATGAAACATCCAGAACAGGCAAATCTAGAGAGATAGAAAGTAGATTAGTGGTAGCCGGGGGCTCACAAAAGAAGACTGGGAAGTGATGGTTAAGGGTACAATTTCTTTTTGAGGTAAAAAAAATATTCTGAAATTGACTTGTGGTGACAGTTGTCCAACTCTATGAACATAGTAAAAATCACTGAAGTGTATACTTCAGTGAACTGTATGACCTGTAAATTATATCTCAGTAAGCGTTAACAAAGTAAAAAAAAAAGAAAAAAGTAAAAATGGTTGGTAGCAACACCTTAGCTAAAAAAAGACTTAAAAAATTTACGAGGCCCTGCATCACAAAACAGACTTCTCAAATTAAGACACCCAATACAGAATACAGCATTTAGATGCTGTCATCTGTCTATGGTAGCACTTTATTGAGAAATACTATAAGCAGCAGAAGTATTAACACTGAACGTGCTAGTACATCAGGCACGGTAACACACAGGGCAAGGAGTAAGGGGGTCTCGGATGGCCATACTATGTGGCATCTAGTGAACATCTTCTGTGTGCAGGGCTCATCCTCAATGGCCTTCTTTACCTTTTAAAAGTGGTGGGCAAAGCCCAAGCATTCCAAAAATTAGTACTGGCCTAAGAGCTAAATATACGTTACAGAGGAACGAGTGGTTATCTGCCAAATGACTGGTGGAGATAAATGTTGAATTCAGAGTGAGGACAAAGAACCATTACCAAGTCTGGCAATGAATCATAGAAAAGTGACCTGAAGTGTACAATGAAGGACTCAGAGTCAGGAAGGATGAGGACAGATACCACCATGCAAACCTTCAAAGGGCCAAGGAGATGCCAAGATAATTTAATTAGGAATGGGAGGAAGATGGTGGGCACTGTTGGCATCAACAAGATCGAGGAAGCATTCATTTTTCTGAGCAGGGAACTTAATCAGGTCATTAAGTTTTTCCATACTGTTAGAAAGTGTTAAGTATTGCTAATTGAATATCAATGCCCCTCACCCCCAAACCCTCAGAAACATCATAATTGAAAGAATCAGTGAGAAATTATTATACACTATTTTTCCAGGAGCCTAAATTATTCTTAGTGAAACATTGGTAAAACCTACTGGGCTCTATTTACTATTTTCAATAAATGTCAAAACTCTATCACAATAACCTCCAAGGCCTCCAATTTGAAATCATCTTCAAGAGCTAGAATTTGAAGTTCTTGACTCATTTTCCAGATACATGAAACAATAACAAATAGTCCAGTCTGCATATGACATTTCATCTTGCATTAAGAAAAGCCAATATATACCAGGAGTTCTGGAGGCCCGTCTTCTGCATCTTCTGCTGATTGTTCTTCTCCAATTTTGCTATTGAGAAAGAACACAATGCCTTCATTACTGAAATTCTTCTAGCATCTATGTTTGCAAAGCCAGCATCAGCCCACAAATCCCATCCTAAAACACACACTCTAAAAGCAACTTACTTCTCTAGTGTTATCGGTTAGAGTTTTTGTATTAATTATTTGGTGGGAGGGTGTGGTGCTTACTTCCTGGAAATGGTAATAAGAGCCGTTCATAACTGAAGCTGAAGAATAGTAATTATTGTTAATAAATATTAACTTAAAATTCATTCACTATTTTAACTGAGGTGTTTCCTGCATTAGGATTAAAAGGTGAAAAGAATATAAAATATCTACAGAAGAACTGATGCCCAGTCCCTACACTTCACTCTTAAAGCCTTTTTCATCCCAGGAGTGAAATACAATTACACATCAGTACTGTAGATGTGTCTAAAGATATGACAACAAAACAACTTTAACTATGGAATATATAAGCCAAGGAAAGGTTAAGTTTTAATTTTTTCTTATCTTAAAAACGTCAATTTGTAGAATTTGCTGCCAGCAGTTCCAACAGTGAAATCACTCGTTACACACCAATCATCAGCCCTGATACCTAGGTACACAGGTGGACTTTGCTAGTAATAGCTGCTTAAAAAAAAAAAAAATACAGCCAAAATACACAACTTTCCATGTGCTAGACTTTTTCTTTCCAATAAAGCTAATCGAACAAGCCAAACACATGGGACTGCTAGACAATTATGTTTCTCCTCCCACTGTCAGGAGAACAATCGCTAACATCGACCATTTTAATCCATAATTTTATCTAATATATGCTTTTAACAGCAAGCAAGACATGAATAAACTTTAAGAAGAAATTATACAATGCCTGCAAATTTATTTACGGCACCCCTAAAGACAATCCAGTTGCCAGGACATCAGACTTTCAAACCTTGCTGCACCAGTTCATACAACACTGTAGTTTTTGTTTAAGGTTTCTAATTTTACTACTAAAATTGTTTTCAAGTTAAAAAAAAAATCACTCAAGTGTCTGTTTTAAAGATTCTCTACATTTTCAAGCATCTATCACAGCCAGAGTTTGTTCCATAAGAACACAGAACATTAGATGTTTAGCAGTTTTACAACACAAGCATTTTATTCTGCAGTGTCTCTATTCCATACACTGAAAAGTGGGTCTATACTGTCTCTGTAAGTAAGGCAGCCTTGACTAAAAACTTAGTCCACTTCAAAGCAATACAGGTAGGAAAGAAGTTATTTTCAGGAATTTAATGATTTAAATTTGAGATAAGGACATCTTACAGAGATGTATGTAACGGAACATTATTAATGGCTCTAAAGGCTCAAAAAAAGCAAAGGAGTCTGAAATTCTTGCAACAGCAACTCTGCAGTCAAGGAACTTTAAGAATTGGGAGCAACTCTTTACACAATGAGCGCCCAGAAGAACTTAAGATCTCTGACAGCACGGGCTGTGCTTATCCTGTTCCCAAGTTTACCCCAGCAGCTACACAACCCACAGCGGGAGCTCATACCTGCGAAGAGAACCAATGAAAGCACAGAAGAGCAAATGGTAAAAAACCTGAGAAAGACTAGTCCTGCAGGTGTAAGTGTGACCCAAGGAGACATGAACAGCTAATGTTTTTACCCCCTTCTACAGCAGAAGTGTTTTCAATGCCATCATTTTGATGTTGAAACACACATGCACCCCCGCCCCCTGACTTCAGTCCTAATTATCAATAGAAAAACAAAACTCACATATGCATAAATTTACTTTATAGTCCATTTGCTGATTCACTTCTATTTTATGGAACAGACTCTTCAGGAAGGTACTTAAAATTAATATTAGACTTATTAAACTGGGGTTAGCAAATTGCTCTTCTAGTTTATGAATTACTACATAATCTGCCAGATTAGCATATTTATGCAATTTCTTGTCACCAGATACCGAGTTACCTTAAATCCCACACGTTCAGGCGGCGATCAGTACCACTTGAAGCCAGAATAGTTTCGTTATGTGGAGACCAGTGGACCTAGCAATACATATTTGAAAATGTAAAGAATCATCCGTTCCTAAGTTTGTGGATATTGTTCTAATCCTTGACATTTTCCCATTTCGTGTTCTATACCCTCTCCTTGGCCTACAAGCCCTCACCCTCTTTGTTCTGTCCCTTCAGGTACTCTTTTTTTTTTTTAAACACCTTTATTGGAGTATAATTGCTTTACAATGGTGTGTTAGTTTCTGCTTTATAACGAAGTGAATCAGTTATACATATACATATATCCCCATCTCTCTTCCCTCTTGTGTCTCCCTCCCTCCCACCCTCCCAGGTGCTCACAAAGCACCGAGCCGATCTCCCTGTGCTATGCGGCTGCTTCCCACTAGCTATCTGTTTTACGTTTGGTAGTGTATTTATGTCCATGCCACTCTCACTTCGTCCCAGCTTACCCTTCCCCCTCCCCGTATCCTCAAGTCCATGCTCTAGTAGGTCTGTCTTTATTCCCGTCTTACCCCTAGGTTCTTCATGACCTTTTTTCTTTCTTAGATTCCATATATATGTGTTAGCATACGGTATTTTTCTCTTTCTGACTTACTTCACTCTGTATGACAGACTCTAGGTCCATCCACCTCACTGCAAATAACTCAATTTTGTTGGACCATCTCCTCAGCTTTCCCCCAGGAAGGTCATACTCCCCAACACAAGGGAACTCAGCTAGGGGTCCAAATAAACTTATTCAGCCCCAAAACCATCCCAGAAGCTTTTAACATTTTCAATGAAGTATATTTTAGCCTATGCAAATCTCTGTTTTAAACCACATACAAGATATTTTTCACTAGAGGACCCACCATGCTGATATACCTTAAGGGAAGAATCTCTGGATTTCACTTTTTAAAATTTTATTTACTTATTTTATTGATTGATTGCCGTGCCACACCGCTGATCTCAGTTCCCCGACCAGGGACTGAACCCAGGCCATAGTAGTGACAGTGCCGAATCCTAACCACTAGACCACCAGGGAACTCCCTTCACTTTTTAAACTGATCCTATTTTGCAAGGTTTTTTCCTTCTACTTCTGAACTAAGAGTTTCTAAAAAGATCCAAGTTATTTCTCACTAGTTAACTTACATAGGAGAAGAGGAGCTTTCAAAAATAAAAAACAGGGATTCCCCTGGCAGTCCAGTGGTTCGGACTCTGCGCTTTCACTGCCGAGGGCGTAGGTTCAATCCCTGGTCGGGGAACTAAGATCCTGCAAGTCACGAGGTTTGGCCAAAAAAAACAAAACAACAACAAAAAAACAATGCCCACTGACCATGATATAAAAGAAAAAAATTTTTTGATTTCCCTCTACCAAAACGTTACTAAAATCTGACAGATATCAGAAAACTGTCACATACCTGGAAAATTTCATCTTTATGAGATTCGAAGGTATGGAGTTTCAATTTTAAATTACGCAGATCCCATAAAGCTACAGTCTGAAGAAAAATAAATGAAAAGGAATTCATTTATGCACTTTACATAAGAATTTTAAAATATTGCAGTAACAAGACCACTGGGTTTGTAAACACCAAGTATGCAAAAACTTAAGAAACCTTATCCGCAGAGCCAGTTGCGAGAATGAACTCGCTGTAGGGATTGAACGACAGGCAATTGACCTCAGCGGTGTGCGCATCAACCAGGTGGCTCGGCTTGGAGGTGGTGTTGGACCTGGTGTCCCATCTAAAACACAAAGGTACAAGCAAGGCACATAGCACACGAGCAGGCTGCTCAACCCGACCCAGCCTCTCTCCCCAACGCTCGGCGCCCACACCAGCACCACCCCACGCCACTGTTCTCTCGCTAACTCGCCCCTTCAGGGACACCAACCACGCAGAGTTGGACTTCCAACCACGCAGAGTTGGACTTCCAACCACTAACTGATATGTGCTAAACCTGCGCAAAACAAACTAGGGCTATTTCTGCTTTCTTGTTCCTTACGTTCCTGTCTGGATTACCAGCTATTTCAAGCGTACACAAAATACTACATAAAGAAAATAACAATTTGATACCTACAACCTAGCCTTGTCAAATTTCCGTGTTTTGCTTTGTTTGCCTCAGATATTAGCTTATGAGATAAAAAGCATTCCAGGCAGTTGAATGCAGCCCCGTGGCCATGCCTTGATGCAATCACTCTCTCCCTCAACTTCAATGCAAACCACCCTGATCCCAATTTTGATACATACCACTGCCCTAAGCATGTTTCTTTGTGTGTACATACCTGTTTTCCTTTCTTTTTCTAAATAAAAAGTTGTGTTCAACCATACAGCACAGTAACTTTTATGTAAAAAGGCCATACCTACTTGCAGTTTATTATGTCAATTATACCTCACTAAAGCTATTTTTTTTCTTTTTTTTGAAGGCCAAGACATAATTACAAAAAAAAGAAATCAAACCACAGGCCACCACAATCACTGATGGCCATTCAGGACACCCATATAATGAGACCCCACTGAATTTTCCACCTTACATCATAAGTTTCTGATCATCAGCAACAGATCCAAACAATGATTCATGCAGCAGGTGCCAGGCCACATCCTCTACAACAGCCGAGTGGCCAGTAAAAATCGCTTTAGCATCCACAATTTTGCCTTCCTTTGGTCCTGCATTAATATCCCACAGACAGACAGTCTGAAGAAGGAACAAAACAAGTTATAAGATACTGAATTTAAATGCTAACACCTTATTTAAAACACCTTTATTAAAAACAAAACTACTTAACTATATAAAAGTTACAAATAAACACGAGGAGGAAATATAAACAAAAGTAAAGCTTCATAAACAGAAGAGTGTATTGGTACAGCTTCCACAATCTGAGATGCAGAGGGCAAGGAAGATACAGTGTAATGGGGACAGGAAGACAGCATGGTGGCAGGCAAGAAATTCAAGATAGAGTTTCCACCTACATACATTCAGTCAAGTATCTAAAATTCACCCAGATTACACAACACAACACTGACAGCCTGGTGTTCGGTATCTACTGAACAGAAATGCACATCTTAAAACTTAACGCTGGGTTGGGAGACTGGGAATTAAAACTAAAATATGCCTCTTAAAAAGCAAAAGCCTTTGGCCAAGTCTCACTTCATGGCAGAAACCACTACACACATCGGGAAGTGCAAAAGGTGAATGACCTAGGAACCCCTATGAGGCTACTGGAAGACGCCACAGGGCCTGCCCACACCTCAAAGATCACAGATCAGCAGGCTCTGGGAGTTGAGTCTCTTCTTAACATCTCATCATAAAAATAGTTGAGAAAAGTCTTAAGTTTCTATGAAAAAATACTGCAAGCTATAGCGCAATGATTCTCATCTCAATGGTTTAAAACAAGAGGTAATTCCATTAAGCTATATTCGACCTAATTCCACTGACACTAGTATCAGCTTCATCTCTTTATAAATCACTTTTTTTTACCTGAAAGGGTTTCTGTTACATAATACACATGGCCCTTAGTCTCTGTTGGTACTTGCACAATGTACATGCACGGAAGAGACGGAACGTGTGGAACTCTTGCCATCACCTGTTCCTCACCTCAGAAGGATCCTGGGAACATTAGCAAGATCCCTGGCATATGTGGAGCCCTTGGGAAACGTCAGCTATTAATTATGACTAGCAACTCCCAGCCTGGTGTCTTCAAAAAGTACTAGCAGTTAAGTTCCTGAGTATAACCCATCCTCCCTGTTGGGAGGATGTTCACTTTGAGGGAAACAAAGGAAAGCTTCCTTCCAGAGAACTGAGGTAGACCCTTGCTTCCCGGCCTCCCTTGGAGCATGGTTGCAAGAACATGACATGGGCTCAATCATCTGACCAGGTCTTTGAATTGTGAACAGCAACAAAAGGAGAATCTGTTCTGATGATTGGGGGGCGGGGGTGTTACATCCACTTTCCAAGGGTGGCAAGAATGACATCCTCACTGGCCTAATTTGGGTCAACGACCCGGCCTCCCCTCTTTTCCAGACCATTTTCTAGCCGCCACAGCACTTCTGTGAGCTACCCTACCCAAGGCCCTTCCAATCAATTACTTTTCTGTTTAAATCAGCCAGCACCATCTTTGCAGCCACCAAGGAAAATAGTTATGGAAGTTCTCAAAAAAGTAAAAATGGCACTACCACATGATCCAGCAATCCCACTTGGGTATTTATGCAAAGAAAACGAAAACACTAACTCGTAAAGATATCTGCACCCCCATGTTCACTGTGGCATTATTTACAATAGCCAAGACAAGGAAACAACCTAAGTATCCATCAATGCATGAACGGATAAAGATGTGCTGTATATACGCAATGGAATACTACTCAGCCATAAAAAGAGGAAATCTTGTCATCTGTGACAAAATGAACTTTGAGGGCAGTATGCTAAGCGAAGTAAGTTAGAGAAAGACAAATACCACATGATCTCTCTTATATATGGAAACTTAAAAACAACAACAAAAAACAAGCTCATAGACACAAAGAACAGATTGGTGGTTGCCAGGGGTGGAGGGTGGGAGAAATAGGTGAAGGGGGTATACATTTATTTTTTAAAAACAAATTAAAAGAGATATTTTTTAAAAGCACTCAGAAAATGCCCCTGAAGAATATCCTTAAAAACAAAAAATAAAAATAGTAAAAATTTAAAATTTACAAAAATGTAGAGAAAAATTATAGAAAACAAAACAAAACAAAACCATCAGCCAGAGTTGGTTTTGGTTGTTTGTAACTAAACAATCTTGATTGGGCCAATTGCCTACTTTCAATATTTCAAAAAGCTGAACAGAAACTGCAATTAACAGACAAATAAAGAAGGTCTGTGATGTGACAGGCCCTGTTCTAGGTATGGGGATATACTAAGGAAGAAGGCAAGTAACCTTCTCTCACAAAGCTGACATAAAACGCTAACTGTGGCCAAGTTACATGAGCTTTCAAAAGCTCCAGAAGTCTACTCTCGGCTTGTACTTGGAGTCATACCAGACACTTCAGGCTTACAGCATGGGAACCATGAAAGAAAATATGGGGCTGTTAGTGGCAAGAATGCTACAAACGTTGATCTATAATAAATTAACAAGATCACTTTGCATTTGTGTGGTACTTTTCATTAATTAAAACACTTTATATTAAAAGATGCCAAGGCAACTCAACAGGGAAAGATTGGCTGGGAAAGCTAGATAGCCACACACAGAGGATGAAGTTGGACCTCTACACCTCACACCATATCAAAATGGATCAAAGACCTAAATATAAGAGCTAAAACTGTAAAATTCTTAGAAAAAACATAGGTGTAAATTTTTGTGATGTTGGATTATGTAATGGTTTCTTAGATATGGTATCAAAAGCAAAAGTGACATAAAATATATAAACTGAACTCAAAATTTAAAACTTCTGGGCTTCAGAGGAAATCATCAAAAAAGTGAAAAGAGGGCTTCCGTGGTGGCGCAGTGGTTGAGAGTCCTCCTGCCGATGCAGGGGACACGGGTTCGTGCCCCGGTCCGGGAAGATCCCATGTGCCGCGGAGCGGCTGGGCCCGTGAGCCACGGCCGCTGAGCCTGCGTGTCTGGAGCCTGTGCTCCGCAACGGGAGAGGCCACAACAGTAAGAGGCCCGCATACCGGGGGGGAAAAAAAAAGTGAAGAGACAACCCAAAGAATGGGAGAAATTTTTAAAAAATCATATATCTGATAAAGGACTTGAATCTAGAATATATAAAGCACTCTCAAGGAAATACAAAATGAAAATGGACAAAGGATTTCAATACAAATTTTTCCAAAGATGGTACAGAAATGGCCAGTAAGCACATGAAAAGATGCTCAACACCATTAGTACATATAAGTCAAAACCACAATGAAATACTACTTCACACCCACTAGAATGGCTATAATAAAGACAGACCATAACAAGTGTTGGTGAGGACATGGAGAAACTGGTAGCCTCATACATTGTTGGTAGGAATGTGAAGTGGTGCAGCTGCTTTGGAAAAGTTTGGCAGTTCTTCAAACAGCTAAACATAAAGTTACCACATGACTCAGTAATTCAACTCCTAGGTGACTACCCAAGAGAAATGAAAACATACCTACACAAAAACCTGTACAAAAATGTTCAGAGTAGCAATACTCAAAAGTAGCCCCAGGGGAAACAACCCAAATGTCTACCAACTGATAAATGACTAAATTGTGGTATATCTATATAATGGAGTATTGTTCAGCCATAAAAAGGGATGAAGTACCGACACTGCTTTCACATGGATGAACCTTGAAAACATTAATGCTCAATAAAAGCAGCCAGACAGAAAGAGCCACATACTATATGATTCCATTTATATGTAATATCAAGAAAAGACAAATCTATTGATTGAAAGTAAACTAGTGGTTGCCAGGAGCTCAGGGAAGGAAGGAGTGACTGTTAATGGGTATGGAGTTACTTTTTGTGACATTTGATGAAAATGTTTTAGAATTAGATACTAGTGATGGTTTCACAACTTTGTAAATATACTAAAACCTACAGATTGTACACTTAAAAAACAGTATAAAAAACCCAAAACAACCAAAAAACAACTAAACTAAAATGTAATTTATATTAATCAGGCCTCACAAACACTTTAAAAAGAGTCTCCATTACAGAGGTCCACTGTTAAATAATGGGACACCTTTTGCCCACTTTCCTTCCACTCTAAGGCTGCTTCAGAAGAGCTTTGTGGAATTCTAAGGCTCCAAAAGGGCAGTGTGATAACCATTTCTCTAAATCCTGTGGAAATGTTATCACAACAATCAGTATTATCTTAGAAAACCTTTCATCTATTAGTCTCCATCAGTGCAGAGCTGTCCGTGACACAGTCTTTAACTCTCAGTGCATGAGTAGATTAGGAAGAATAGGTTTCTCACATGGTCGTCAGATGCACTTAAGAGATGTCCACTCAAATTAGAATTCCAAGAAAGACCATAGCCTTCCTTTTGGTGGCCTCTTAACCTAAGATCAGGATTACATTCTCCACTTGGGTCTAAAAAAAACAAAAAACAAAAAAAAAAGAGGAGGAAAGAAAAGAAAAGAAAAAAAAAGAAAAAGAAATACATTAACTACTAAGTGATTATCTGTTTATCAGAACTGGTAAGAGCAAATTCCCACTCCTGAGTGAGCCGTAACATTTATCATAATGCCTGGAAAAGCACCACACACAAGCAAGGACTTGGTTTCACCCACGACCACCCTGAAAAGCTGTTCTCTCTGCTTCCCTGAAAAGCTGTTCTCTGTGCTTCATTTCAAATACTCAGTGCAAACCAGGTTTCGTGACCATAAAATGACTTGTTCCTTTGCAAAACCTAGTACTAAGCTCTAACACAAAATACTGAAAACTATACCAGCCCACAAATTTACATGGTGACAACCCACCCCAGCTCCAAGTCCAGTTTTAAGAACATTTTTGTGAGGAAACAGTTAACACAGCAGGTCTGGCTGTTCAGTCCTTGCATGTCTCCAAGGTAGCCTGCAACCATGACTGACCTAGCCAGCCCCTGGGAATGTGACTCTCACAAAATTCTTCATGTCGCCGTCTGATGAAGCTGTGTATGCCCAGAGCAGTGGGGCATGCTGTGGCAGCTTGTCGAGACCTGTAGGATTGTTGAGCAAGATTCATGATGCATCTGGCTTCACTGCTGGGGTCCTGAGTTTCCCTTACCATGGCTGGTCACAGAGCAGAATGTACCTGTGTGACCAGACCTCCATAAAATCCCCAGACACTGAGACTCAAATGGGCTTCCCTGGGCAGAGATATTTATGCCCCTGTGGTATGTGGCCCCAGAGGAGAAGGATTCACAAGACTATGCCTGACCTCTCTGGACTCTGCCTGATGTGTATCTTTCTCCTCCTGCCTTTGCTCTGTAACCTTTGCTGTAATAAACCTTAGCCAGTTTTTATTCCCGTTTTTCTGCTCTATATCCTTTGCTCTAATAAACTTTAGCCAGGAATATAATAACCTGCTGTGAGGTTCTTCTGTTAAATCACTGAACTTGGCATGGTTTTGGGACCCCTGAAACAATTTCTAAACCTTTAAAAATTAGAGTATACTAGTTTGAATGACGTCAAAGCTATTATCATTTTGAATCAAGAAGAAGGGTCAAGCAATGGTCTGACTTTATTACTACATACCTGGTTTAGCAGGGTGCTTTGTATAGTCAAAAACCAGCACGTCAGAAGACGGCGTTTTTGTAGCAATGATGTGAGGATTCTGCGGCATGTAACGAGCACGGTTTACTTCTCCTTCGTGGTTAATTTTAATTTCACATTCAATTTTTCCTGTTACAGAACCAAAGCCACCAAATTCTAATGTGAGAAGAAAGAAATAAACACATACACTTACGATTAAAATTCACAAGTCACTCAGTTTAATCAACCTGAGATTTTAATCTGACAGAATACAACACAAATTGCCAAGAGAGAGGGAGAGAGGGCACGCAAGAACACAAAAATACAGGCTTGCTTGTCACTTGGAATTAATTTATTCTCGAAGCCCATGTGAATTGGAAAATGTTGATACCTATTTTATGCAGTTCAGTTCCACCTTGGACTTAAACCATTTAAAAATAAGCTTCTTTCAGTTGTGAAGATGATGTAATTATTCACGAAAATTCAAACAACCACACAATTAACACACCTCAGCCTTTTAGTTCAAATACAACTCATTTGGAAGTGCTGAAATTAGAATTGTATTTTAGGTTTCATTAAGACAGGTTCATCCTCAGGAGTATGAACACTCCTTGAGTCTAAAGTCAAAAACATCCTCGTATCGGAAATCCAACTAACACCCACTCAATCCCAAGACAGACAGGCAGACAGGCAGACAGACAGACAGACACACACACACACACACACACACACGTACGTCAGTTCCACCAGAATCCCTGAACACATTCAATCCAGTTGAACATGTCGGTTCAACTGCTAGTGGAGTGCCAAAGCTAAAATGAGTGGGCTAACCTCCCTATCTGGTGTAGGAATATGACTACAATGTTAAATAGTTACTAAAAAGGCCTTGGGGGAAAAAAAAGGCCTTGGAAAAGTGAGAAAGCCACATAAAAAGTGTAACTTCGGAGCAGAAGCAAGGTGATAGCAGAAAGAATACAAGTAGAGAACATCTAAGCAGATAAGAGCAAACAAGAACATGTTCTCTTTTGTGCTCGTAGATACAAATCTGAATTAGTTGCTGACTTGAAAAAATTCGGAGGCTTCACATTATAACTGTTACTTCTTCCTGACCTATATCTCTTCTCCTTTGCACATTCCTTTTCAGCTCACCCTGTGTCTCAGGTCAAGTAACACTAACTCAAATGCCTAATGAAACCAGGCAGGTAACAACTAAAACAGACTGGCTGGGGCCTGGCGAAAACACACCGAAAGCAGTAAGCCTTTTCTCAGTTTCAGCCAGGCCCTGCTATGTGGGAATGCTCAAGCAACACTAGCTCCCATGCCTTACTATCAGAATTTAGCCATTCTTGGGAATTCCCTGGCGGTCCAGTTGTTAGGACTCAGTGCTTTCACTTCGGGGCCCGGGTTTGATCCTTGGTTGGGGAACTAAGATCCCGCAAGCCACGGGGCCGGGGGTGGGGGGATGGGGGGAAGAATTTAGCCATTCTTCTCTATGGCAAACACTGCTTACTATTTCTGAGGCTCAAAGTCATAGCCCATTTCACACAACAACTCTCACACAACCATACGCAATCACCCATTTCCCTCTTAGCACTTCCCCTTCCCATTGAGTCAATGGAAGAAAATGCCTCAGCCTTTCCAAGACACCCCTCCTGATCCTATCACCTGCCACCACCAGAGACCCTGCTCCAAAGCTGCCGCTTTTATATTTTCAATCTCCCACCACCGTGGACCCCAAGGATTCTTTCTCACCCTTCTGCTACAAAGATACTCAAGTTTCCAAATTCCTTTAGTGAAAACAAACTGAACAGCTCTCCTTTAATAAAAGCTGGGCTTCCAGGTAAGATTTACTGTGTACACAGGGCTTTGTTTTCTCAAACTCAAAAGGAAAAGCTTGAAAAATCACTATCTTAATGACAATAGTATCCATTAAAAATACCATAACTGAAAATTTTAAAAGGCGTTAACTGTGAATTACTGTAGTCACTTGTTAGAATGTAATTCACTGGACAAGTTACTAATAACAATATCTCCATGTATCATGCACAGAGACTAATTCTTAAGCTGAAAGTCCAATTAAGTACATAGTTTAGGACTAACAGCCATTAAAATTTTTCTGATTACAACAATATTTACAGAAATAATGCATAAGGTTGTAGGGTAATGGACTATGAATTGTGGAAGTGGTAAACTGAGTAAATCATTTTGGAAAAGGTTTATATTATTTTAGGTTGACAATGAATATACCACACAACTCAGCAATTCCACTCCACTACATAAGTTCTCTCACGTGTACGAGGAGATGGAACAAGGATGTTCACTGAAGCATTGCTCTTAACAGCAAAACACCCACACAGATACAATCCAACTGCCCCTTGATAGAAGAATAAATTAAGGTTTAAGCATAATGGAATACTATACGGTTGTTAAAAGAATGACCTAGGCATTTACATAGTATACACAGACAAAACTGAATGAAAAAAGCAAAC
The DNA here is from genome assembly GCF_039906515.1 of Pseudorca crassidens. Classification (NCBI taxonomy): domain Eukaryota; kingdom Metazoa; phylum Chordata; class Mammalia; order Artiodactyla; family Delphinidae; genus Pseudorca; species Pseudorca crassidens. Next base: position 120,125,101 of record NC_090317.1, on the reverse strand, counting down.
TGCAAAACAACATTATGTATGTTTATTACTGTATGAATAATAAAAAATACAAATAGTTGAAAACGGCACACTAATTTCAGGACCGTGATGAATTCTGGAGAAGCAAGCAAGGAGGAATGGAGTAGGGGTGGCAAGACTTTAGCTAAAAAGTAGAATTTTATTTTCAATAAGAAAGCTCTATTCAACCATTTGGGGCTGTGGGGAAAGCACTAACCCAGCAGGTCTGGTTGCTTAGCCCTCACAGTTCTGACGGACACTGGGCCCATGACTGACCCTTGACCAACTCCTGGGACCATGACCTCAGAATGTTCTCGATGTCACTGATGGGTTGATTTTGTGGGGTACATCTGAAGCAAGGGACCATGCTATACCAGTCTGTCAGGGTTGCTTTGCACAAATATCAAGACTGATGATACGCACCTGATTTCATTACGGGGGTCCCGAGTTCAGCTGTCATGGCTGGCTGCCAATATGATGTGCCTACAAAACCAACCGCCATGAAAGATTGAGACCCTGACCCTCGAATGGGTGTCCCTGAGCAGAGATAGTCCACACTTGTCCCTGTCGTTTGCTGCCAGAGGGAAAGCACATCCTGTGTGGCCCTGGATGAGACTTGTGCTGGACCTCTGTAGACTCCCTGAGACTCCCTGATGCTCATCTTTTTCCTGCTGCTTTTGTATTTTTCATTGTAACAAACTTTAGCCATGAGCATAATCTGCTGAGTCTTGTGAGTCCTCCTAGCAAAATCACCAAACTTGGGTGGTTGTGGGAATACCAAAACAGGGGGATGTATGATTGGATTGGGGGATGGGAGTCAACAGCTTCCATAAAAAACCCACTATTAACTGTTTGGTGTAAATGCCTCCTGACTTTTTCCTATGCCTACACCAACACATATTCTTACTGTTACCAAAACAGTTACTATAATCACACATACCAGTTACTCACTTTATTTTGGAAACCTTTCCATACCAGTGCATACAGATTTATCTCCCTGTCTGTGTGTAAAATTCAAAGTTAGGTCATTCTTAGTAACTGCTGCACAGTATTTCAAACATACCATAATGTGTTTGACCAACTTCTTATGAACTAACATCTGGGTTGCTAGGTTGAGCCTAATTTTTCAATCTTGCAAATACTGCTACTGTAAAATCCTTGTGCACATGTGGGTGAGTAGTTCTGTAGGATAAAGTCCTAGAAGTTAAACTGCTGGGCCAAAAGATATTAGTACAACGTTTTAATAGCATATAATTAGAGGCCTATTCCTTGACACCAATGCTGGAATATATGGTATACCTACCACCCTTCTCACTGTCACAGTGGGAAGCATCAAACTGTGCATCATCATTCGGAATATGGACTCGAGCAACCACAAGATGATTCTGCTCATCAGATGTGTGAGTCCCCAGCACTAGCCAATGAAGGGCATAATCCTTTCCTTCTGGTCTGTTTAGGAAAGAAAGAAAGTCATACTAATCCTTTAAGAAATCAGTTGCTAACAAATCCAGTCCATCACCCATCCCCATGTTCATAAATCATGACTTACTGCCTAAAAAAAAATCTTCAATTTTAAATACACTAGTTGTTTCTGGTTTCCGAGTAAGAAGCAACAAAGTACAACGGAAAAAAAAAGTGCTGAGTCAGAAAAACTGGGTTTAAATCCTGGCTCAAACTAAAATTAGTTATACGCAATTCCTTAAATCACAACTTCCCTGTGGGCCTCAGTTTCTTCACCTAAACAACAGGTTATGAGTGAAAATGGCACTACGTGAAAACCCCTTGTTTATATTTACGGTGCTTAAAGCTTATAAAATAGGCATTCTCATTTTTACGGGAGAGGGGAGGTGGGTCTTTGTTACCCTATTCTGTGGAAACTCACTTTGTGGCTGAAGAAATCACTGATACCTCTTGGCACCCTGGTCCAAGAAATGATTTTGCATCTGCATCTATTAACAATGCTTAAGCAATGATTCTGCATCTGGATCTATTAACAATGCTTTCCCATTTGTACTATCTAGAAGAGCAATTTTCACCTGTGTTCCATGGTCCCATCTCAGTAAGGAAGGCTGAGAAGTAAGGCTCTGGGCCCCAGCATCAGACAGCCTAGACTATCTGTTTCTAAATTCCAGTTGCACAAAGGATTCAGTGGTTTAGAAAAAAAGGTTTGTGGGTTACTTCTAGGCATGTAATTTATTAATAACTGGGCTTCCCTGGTGGCGCAGTGGTTAAGAATCTGACTGCCAATGCAGAGGACACAGGTTCGAGCCCTGGCCCGGGAAGATCCCACATGCCACGGAGCATCTAAGCCCGGGCACCACAACTACTGACTCTGTGCTCTAGAGCCCGAAAGCCACAACTACTGAAGCCCGCGCACCTGGAGCCGGTGCTCCGCAACGAGAAGCCACAGCAAAGAGAAGCCCGCGCACCGCAACAAAGAGCAGCCCCCGTTCACCACAACTAGAGAAAGCCCACGTGCAGCAACAAGGACCCAACACAGATAAAAGTGAATAAATTTATTTTTAAAAATCTATTAATAACTAAAAAATACAAGACGAAATTTTACCAATATTTGGCTTAGGGTAAAAAACAGCAATAAATACACAAAAACGCCAAGAAAAGAATAAGGCAGCCATGGCTAAGCAACAGCAGTTTATTTGAAAAAAGACATGGGTCTGAGTCGACGTGCATTCAGTGACCAAGAATACGACGTGGCTATCAAAAAAGATAATTAATTTCATCTGAGATGAACTTATATAGGGAAGAAGGCAAAACACATGAGCATTCACTCATTTTTAACTGGAAAAACTACACTTAGAAAATTAGGCTCTAGCAATGTACTTTAGGAGGATTTGGACAAAATGAAACCTTTACAAGGAATAGTGGCTTAAAATGAAAGGGAACCTAAACATATCTCATGAGAACCGTTTGAAAAGAAATAGGAATACTTGAGAGAAAGGAGGCAGCACAGAGCAATGTTAGGACTGACATAAAAGGAAGAAAGTGACTTCTTTTTAATGTCATTAAGCAGAAAAAACTAAGACCAGCAGGTAAAGTTACAGGTTAAACACGTCAATCCATCATATGACCTTTCTAAGGAGCAGGACCACAGATGGACTAGAGGGTCTGAAAAACTCCTTTTGACTCTAAAATTCAATTATTCTGGTTTCCCCTGACCCGATCATCACATAAGGATTTTTCTTTTTACTACAAATTCTTTCATCTCCATCATTAAAATACAAGACTATTTTCCTGAGCCAATCAATATCTATTTTCCTCCAATACTGGATGCACCTAAGGCTGCAGAAGCACTCATTATAAAAGACCTTGTGCATTTTCAGTGCCAGAATCCTTTGACCACTTTAACTCTACTGCTAAGACATTCACCCAACAACCACAGATTATCACAAGGTTATTCTCGGTAGCATTGCCTGAAGCAGCAAAAGATTGAAAACAAATATCCATCAATAAGGAACTGGTGACATAAATTATAGTATATCCATAAACGGAATTTTATGGAGCCTTTAAAACAAAAGAACATATATATAAGCATGCTGATAGGAAAAAAGTCTCCAATATAAACTTCTAATTAAAAAGTCAAGTGAATTGGGAATTCCCTGGTAGTCCAGTGGTTAGGACTCCATGCTTCCACTGCAGGGGGCATGGTCAGGGAACTAAGATGCAAAGTCAAGTCAACAACTTGCTACCAGAAAAAAAGATGGAGGGACACAGCATGTACTTCTTCATGCCGGCAGGATGGATAAGAAATCACCAAACAAGGACTGCCTCCACTCTGGGTAAGGGAACTGGGAGAATAGAGGATGTGGAAGGGGGACTTATGCAGTTTTGTATCATCTGAGTTTGAATGTATACACAGGTTTTTGGGTAGAGAGTAAGTCTTAACATGTTTAAGAAATTATCCAATTAAGAGATATGAAATAATGATCTATCAGTTTTGGAAAATAATTTCTTAGAAATACCTAAATAAAAAGTTTAAAGAGCCAAATCAATTATATGGATGATCACCTAAGTGAATTTAAGGACAACAGCTCAGAAAGTGCAAGTAATCATTCGGAAGCATGCTGTATGTAGGCAGAAGGCCAGCCTGATGAGGTTGAGTAGAGCCTATCTCTCAAAGAGCCAGGCTATAAGAGTAGCCAACATTTTTACTGTCCTACATAGTGACGAAACACAATCACAGTCCCTTCATACCCTAAACAGAACCCTGCAAAGCACCAGACAGCCGTCCTCAACACCCAAGAATGCAGGCTGGCTGGCATTTTCTTGCATTCCCAGAGCCACTGCACGTACCACAACCAGATCCCACTTCTTGGCATGCAAAGAACACCATGGAATATATAATTTAGTTAAAGTATTTTCTGTTAAGTTCCTAAGTGTTAATATAAAAGTAATATCTGGGGGGCTTCCCTGGTGGCACAGTGGTTAAGAATCCGCCTGCCAATGCAGGGGACATGGGTTCGAGCCCTGATCTGGGAAGATCCCACATGTCATGGAGCAACTAAGCCCGTGCACCACAACTACTGAGCCTGCGCCCTAGAGCCTGTAAGCTACAACTACTGAGCCTGTGTGCTGCAACTACTGAAGCCCATGTGCCTAGAGCCCGTGCTCCACAATAAGAGAAGCCACTGCAATGAGAAGCCCACACACTGCAAAGAAGAGTAGCCCCTGCTCACCGCAACTAGAGAAAGCCTGCGCACAGCAACAAAGACCCAAAGCAGCCAAAAATAAAAATTAAAAAGTTAAAAAAAAATAAATTAAAAAAAAAGTAATATCTGGGCTGATATACACAGATCTATAAGGCTGATATACACAGATCTATAATTTTAAAATCTTTACGCAAAACATGTTATCGGTAACATTTTAAAAAGACTTCAGTATATTACTCAGCCATAAAAAGAAATGAAATTGAATTATCTGTAGTGAGGTGGATGGACCTAGAGTCTGTCATACCGAGTGAAGTAAGTCAGAAAGAGAAAAACAAATACTGTATGCTAACACATACATATGGAATCTAAAGAAAAAAAAAGTCTAGGGGTAAGACGGGAATAAAGACGCAGACCTACTAGACAATGGACTTAAGGACACGGGGAGGGGGAAGGGTAAGCTGGGACAAAGTGAGAGTGGCATGGACATATATACACTACCAAACGTAAAACCGATAGCTAGTGAGAAGCAACCACATAGCACAGGGAGATCAGCTCGGTGCTTTGTGACCACCTAGACGGGTGGGATAGGGAGGGTGGGAGGAGGGAGACGCAAGAGGGAGGAGATATGGGGATATATGTATATGTACAGCTGATTCACTTTGTTATACAGCAGAAACTAACACACCATTGTAAAGCAATTATACTCCAATGAAGATGTTAAAATAAATAAATAAAAATAAAAAGACTTCAGTAAACAGCATTCATTGAAATACAAATGGAAAAAGAGAGATATTCCACCCTAACAAATGATTTCTGAATAGGAAAGGGTGGGAGAATTACCATCAGTCACCATTTACTGTGTACTCACTCTGTGCCAGCACTTAAACATGCACGATCTTATTTACTTCCTCAAGTGTAGGCTGTCAGAACCATGAGCACCTCCATTTACGGACCAGACTACTCCAGGATAGAGACTGATCAACTTGCCCTAATTCACAAAGCTAAGAAGCAAGGGGCAGAATTCAAACTCACGTCTCTAACTTTAAAGCCTCGGCTCTTTTCTACAGTTAGAGTAGGTCAAAAAGATCCAAGCCAATGTAAATCATCTGCTTAACAGGAAGACACAAAGAGTCAAATGCACATGATGCCCTAAACCAGAACCTCAATACCCTTAAGCATTTGACGGTCAAAGTTATAAATGTCAAGGATTAGAAACCTCCACTATTTAGTTCTTGGCTCTTCTTCCCACATCTGCACATTTACATTGAGATTTTTGGGAGGCCCAGTGGAAGTCCCTAACTGTATGGAAGTCAATGTTCACATATGGAAAATCTGGCCATCATATGAAGAGTTTTATATGAAGGTAATTTACTCTTATTTTTAAAAGTTCTTGCAAAATCCCCTCTCTAGAGTTTGATTAATCCTCATTAAGTTATATGCTCACAATACTCAAAAATTAATACACTTTTAAAGTACAAAGGCACGCGCACCGCAACAAAGAGTAGCCCCCGCTTGCCACAAATAGAGAAAAGCCCGCGCGCAGCAATGAAGACCCAACGCAGCCAAAAATAAATAAATAAATAAATTTATATTAAAAAAAAATAAAGTACAAGGCCAAGTTCCTACTAGGAAAAGTGCAACTGTATTAGAAAGATAACCTAGTGCAGAGGTTGCCTCAACTCTGGGGCCACCTGGTTTGGGTTTGAAAGCCTGCTCCACCACTTACCAACTGTGTGACCTGGGGCATGTTATGTCATATCTCAGCCCCAGTTTCCACATGATTTAAAAAAAAGAATGATTAAAAAGTAATTATTGTACTGTTGTATTAAACCAAATAATAGGACATAAAGCTCTTCAGATGCGCCAGGCCCTGTTCTAAGTGCTCAATAAATGTCAGCAATTATTACCAGAGAAATTTTACAAAGAGGTGCAAAGAACACTCTTATAAAAACCAACAGCAACCTCAAAGTGTATCCCATACTATAAGCCAACACCACCACCTTTTCGTTGGTGAACTGCTGCTAAATTCTCTTCACCTTTGCCAATTAAGACGTATTCATCTTGGGGGCTGGTTACAAGGGTGTATTCACTTTGTAAAAATTCATCAAGCCACACGCTTATGATTTGTGCACTTTTCTGTACACATGCTATTTTCCCATAAAGTTATTAAGAAATCCATTAGTCTGGGGCCCAAAGAAATGCTGATCTATATTTAAGTCCAAGAAATGTCAAATATATCCAGTGTATCCTACATATATCCTTAATCTCACAACAGATTCTTTGTCCCCTTTTAACGCCACATTTATACGTCAGAAACCACCCCATAAATCGCTTAAGTCCTGAAAATAAAAATCACCTGCCACATCACGCAAGGTCTAAATTGATGACTTGCGTATGTTCTATGTATAAAACGCCAAAAAAAAATCCTAGGAAATTCAAGTCAATAGTTAAATTTATGCGAAATAAAAGTTGCCAGAAACCCTTACTTAGTCACTTCAGGAAGCCACTGAACGGTAAGGCTCGGCCACTGAAGAGCATGGGTCATAACCAGGTCATACAGAAACGGTGTATTCTTCTTCCAGATTTTATATTCTTCATTGATGACACGCTCCTCCACAGTATCTTCAAACACTGAAATTTGGAGAAAGCCCACACGATTAAGTGGCTGAGAGGAATCGGAGTCACAATCTCCACTGGAGGTCACCTCAAGACGACCACACCTAATCTCCTCTTTCCCTTTACCTCTAATTTGGACACGAACAACCAACCGCTCTTCCAGAACGTGGAGAGAATATTAACACCAGGGAGCTTATTTTTTTGCACTTTAAAATCAATACCGCCTGCGTATACAAAATTGGGTAATTACACAGACAACGCAATTGCTTTGCAGGTTACAGCTGTTCGCACCTGTTCCAAGATGACGACCCGTATGTAGAGGACCTCCCCGACCCACCCGGCGAGACGAATCCACGTGTAGCAGAAACCCATCAGCCCGCTCCCTCCATCCCCCACCAGGAGAGGCCTCTGATCCCACGAAGCCCGCGTCGGCAGCCATAAGCCAGCGGGTTCCAGAATCCCCCGGACAAGGGCCGCGACCCCGAGGCGGTCGACGCGCGCGCGTGTTAGGAGGCGCCGTGCCCGCTTTCCGGCGGCAGAGGCCGCCTCCGCCCGGGGGCCTAGGGAGCGCCGCCGCTGGAGGGGGGTGGCGGGAGGGGAGGGTGGCGGGAAGGGGGCCCAACCCGCGGCCCCACGCCCGGCTCCGGAAGTGCTCGGAGCCCTCCGCGCTGCGGCCCCGTCCCGCGTAGGCCCCTCGAGCCGCGCGCCGAGCCTCGCGCCCGGCCCCGCCCCCTGCTCCTCACGCCAATTCGCGCCTTTCGCCGGCGCGTGCCGCGGCCTCGCACGCCCGCCGCCCCCCGCCGCGCGCCGCCCCGCAGGGCCTCTTACTCTCTTTACTCGCCATCTTGCGTCGGGTGTTCGCCCCTCGCCGCCTCCTCGGACTCCCCTTGCTAGCCAAGAGCAGCCCAACCGCAGGCGCTCCTGCCTTTCCCAGGCACGTCACACACTTCTAGCTCTCGAAGCCTGAGCTCCGTCTTACAGCCTGGGTGCTCCCCAGACGCTGCGTCCTTCTCTCTCACCTCCTCCCCGCTTACGGGTACCGAGGTCTGAGGCGCTCTTCTCTCTCTCTCCAAACTTGGAACGAGACTTTTCAACCCGCGCCTCCCAGCCCGCCCAGGCAGCTGAGCGCAGGCGCATCCGCCCTGGGAAAAGTGAGAGGCGGTGGCGAGGCGGGCCTGGGAGCCGACGGCTTCGTCGCCTCGACCAATGACGTGCGGCAGGCAGGTTTCACGCGGCGTTCGGAGGCGGGCTTCTAGGGGTGGGCGGGGCGTTCCGCGGCAGGAAGTCGGCGAGGCGCAGGCGCAAGGACTCGCCCGGCGCTCCCAGGGCCGGCCGCGGGGGCGGATGGGGGCGCGCGGGGGTGGGGCGAAAGGAGGCGCGGCTTGCAAGCTGCGTGGGGGCTGCGAGCCCCGGGGCGGCGAGCCCCGAGGCGGCGGGGCGTGGCTGCTTGCAGCGGCCGTGGCCGTGGCGGTGGGGGTATGGGGCAGGGAGGCTGTCGCCGCTTAGCCAAGCAAAATCTCAGAGCGAGAAAGGAAAATGGTTTCTAGTCTCGAGAGACTACTGTGCCCTCAAAGTCTCCCTGACAGTCGCGGGCATGCAATTCTCTGCACCCGAAAGTTCTTCCTCCAGCCGACTGGCCTTTTCTGGGGCCTGGTCGAGCCGAGGTAGGGTTTGTCGGAGGCAAAGGGGGCCTTTTGCAGAGGCCGCGGGTGTTTTGTGACTGCAGAAGCCGCCGGGCCTCCCTAGTAGGCTAAACCTGCGGCCTGTTCAGGCACAGGCCGCAAACGCTCCGAAGCTGATTTGAATTACATTTTTGGTTGTTCACAAATTTGAGTCCTTCAAATTATGTTTGAGGCCTCTCGTACTGCGGGCGATTTTGTCCCTGCACTGGCGTTCTGGTCTCTGTCCTAGCCCCGGGCCCTGCTGAGTCATACTTGTCACCTGCGGGGGTCCCAGTGTGGCCCCACCCCAAGCTGGCGAAGCTGGAAAGAGCTGGGCACAGCTGACCTGCGCCGGCTTGCCGGAGGCTTGCTCTGCCCTGGAACTTGGTAGCCCCTAAGGAGTGCTCGGGGGTGAGGAGAAAGCAGGCTGCAAGGCCAAAAGGGAATGAAAATGAGAGCCAGGAGCAGAGGGGACGGGCTGGGGGGAGGTGGCCGAGGTGCCTAGTGCAAAGGGAGCCTCAGTCTACATCCAGACTCCGAGAGGCTCCCGCTGCAAAAGCACCCCCGCGCCGGGACACTTGCTGCCGTGATGCTTTCCAAGCACCTTCTTGCAAATGACGATGGTGATTCTGAAACGAAATCGTGCGGTTGCTGCTCTGATGTCCACTTTTATGATCGGGAAACGAACCCAGGCATTACTCTAGTCCGTGGCAGAACCACTCGTATTACCTTATATAGAAATTTACTGTCTGGTGTCTCTGGTTTCCGATATGGTACAATTCATTATTATAACGCTCTCCCTTTCATGTCAGCCTCAGGAATGTGACTGAAGCTGGGGAAGGGGGGAGCGGCTGGAGAGGGAAGAGGGTTGGAAGGGTGTTTAAACAATACAGCCCTCTTGTTCTAAAACACTGGTTGGTAAACGTTTTTCTAAAAGGAGCCAGATAGTAAATATTTTAGGCTTTGGGGGCAACTACTCGGCAGCGTTATAGCGAGAAAGCAGCCCTAGACAATATGGATGAACCTGGCTGTATTCCAATAAAACTTTATAGACACCGAAATGTGAACTTCATATAATTTTCACGTGTCACAAAATGTTCTTTTGATTATTTTCAACCACTTGAAAATTGAAAAGTCATTTTGAGCTCGTGGGCCATGCAAAATTAAGTGGCGGATTAGATTTAGATGGGAGGACTGTAGTTTGCCCACCGTGTTCGAGAATAATTGTGTCGTATAGCTCTGCTTCAATGGGAACTTCCTCATGTGCACAGTAAGAGAAGGCTTGGCAGACGATTTCCAGTCTCCCATTAATATATTTAACTTATTTTCTGGTGGGTAGGCATGATTTCCAAAACCTATTAAATGTTTAAATGGTTGAAAGAAAAGAAATCTTCCCAGACGATTTGACTTTAAAATCTTTATGCTGTCCACCTCACTGAGGGTCTGAGTAGGAAATACGGAGCAGATATTTTGGGAGTTTGTGAAAATACTCAGGCACTATCATACACAATCCCAAAGTAACTGGTACAGCATATTTTGTTAGTTTGGGATTTTGTTGTTGTTAAATTGAATCTGTCATTTCTGTTTCTCTAAGTTTTTTTGGTCAGGTACTTTTTTGCGTCAAAAATGTAGTATCAGTTTTTCTCTCTTGAATTGCGAACTGTTCAGTTTTGGTTTTGCCTTTCACTCCACCTTATGAGCTCTGGTCCTAATCTTCCAGTTTCTCTGTGGTTGTCTTTTTGTCTCTCTTGCAGTCAGCTGAGTCCACTAATTGAATAAGGCACCAACAGGTGTGCGCACAGGGTGTGGGCTCTCTTAACCGAGAGATGCCCTGTTTAGTTACCGTTCTCTTAAGACTGCTTACCTCAGAGTTGCTGTAGTGTTAACCACCACTTTCTTCATGCCGACCGTGTTTTACAGACTAGTACACTTGTATATAAACCAAAACAAGTTAGACCACACAGTGCTGGCCTTTAATATGTGTGATGCACTCTCGTATTTTATTTCTTTTTTTTTTTTGTGGTACGCGGGCCTGTCACCGTTGTGGCCCCTCCCGTTGCGGAGCACAGGCTCCAGACGCGCAGGCCCAGCGGCCATGGCTCACGGGCCCAGCCGCTTGGCGGCACGTGGGATCCTCCCGGACCGGGGCACGAACCCATGTCCCCTGCATTGGCAGGCGGACTCTCAACCAATGCGCCACCAGGTAAGCCCTTATTTCATTTTTAAAAGTATGCAGACGATCCCCTACATTGCTTTCGCACTGAGTCACAACTTGTGGTTTGAGACTGGACACTAGTATATTTTTTGAAACCTCTAGCCAGGTCCTGACCACCTTTTACGTTTTTTTTTTAATTTTAGTGAAGTATAGTTGATTTACAATGCTGTGTTAATTTCTGTTGTACACCAAAGTGACTCAGTTATACATATATATATATATTCTTTTCCATTATGGTTTATCACAGGAGGATATTGAATATAGTTCCCTGTGCTATAGTAGGACCTTGTTTATCCATCCTGTGTACGATAGTTTGCATCTGCTAGTCCCAACCTCCCAATACTTCCCTCCCCAGCCCCCATCTTGGCCTCCACCTTGGCACCCACAAGTCTGTTCTCTATCTGACCACCCCTTATAAAATAGCAACACACCTCCTCCACAGGTAATCACTTTCTATCCTCTTTCTTTTTTTTTTCATAGCACTTATCACCACCTGACAAATGGTTGTTCATAGGCTTTTTCTCCTACACTAGAATATAAATCGATGGCGGGATCTTTGTTTCAGTGTACCCCCAGCAACTGAACCAGAGCTTACCAGATGAGGAAGCTCAGGCAGACAGTGCCAAGGTCACATAGTGAGTGTTGGAGTTGGAATTTGAATTTAATCGATCTTCTATTAAGACAGCAAAAGTGTTTCGGAGAATGAATCACTTTGGACAAGAATGAATAGAGGAGAGAGACTAGTTAAGAGTTACTTGTGATAAACTAGGTAAAATAATTATGTTGTAAGGCTAATGGCACTGGGGCTCTAAGGAAAATAAAAGAGGAGCTATGCTGCAAAGAAAAGTCAAAAAGACTTGATGAAGGGTGACTGGGAGGAAAGTGGCATCAAATACTTATTGACTACTTATTATATATTGGTCATTTTAAAGTTTCCAGCTGGCTGACCGGTGGAATTATTGACAAAAATATATGATACCATATACTATTAATTATAATAAATTATCTCATGATAAAAAAAAAGACAGCAAAAGTGATCGTATCTGATAAAATGAACTGTTTACCGAAAGGAATGAGAGAGGGAAATAATACCCGGACATAGCTGCGGGTGATTCTGTGTTCATTAGCAACTCTGTCTCACTAGTTTTTGGCAAAAAATCTTAGCCATTCAAAAAAATGTTGCAGTACTCACTGTGTGCCAAGCGTTGTTCTGGGAACTGGAGATACCTGGAATGAACAAGACATATACAGCTCTCCTGCCCTTTTATAAATCCCTTTATTGTTTGTTTTTCTTATTACAAAATCAGAGCTCGTTACAGAAAAACCTGAAAATTACACAAACAAGAAGAACATAAAGAATACCAATTTTGTTTCTGGCCAAATTGTTTTTATTCAAATCACTAGGAGTGGAAGAAAATCCACGAAAACATTAATAGTCATTGGCTCTTGGTTACTGATATTATGGATGACGGTTACTTTACTCTTTATATATTGCTCTATTTAAAATTTTTCTCCAACGGACAGACACTAGTCTTATAAACAGAAATAGAAACCCACACATTTTAGAAAAAATATAAAAAGCAATGGTAGATGAGTGATGCAAATGAAAAGTTGTCTTAGTGTGATAGAATTCTAAGTAATTTCTCTTAAAATATTTAATGCAGTTGTGTGAGGGAGTTGGAGGAAAATTATAAAATTGAAAGCACACTGTACTTGTTTGAACTTGTACTTTGTTTTCATTTACTATTGTGATATTAGGTAGAGCGAAGTAATTGTTTTATACTTATAAATGCGTTAATATTTAACCCTTGTGGAGCATCCCTCTGGATTTCTGAAAGGCCACCTTTCCCCGCTGTGCTAGCCGTTAACGTTAAGCTACACGAGCTCTGCATTGGTGACAGTGAATAAAGGAAATGACCTAGAGCAGAATCCCTGGGGCTTAGACTTAGAATCAATGGGGCGAAGTAAATAAATATTTGTCAAATGAAAAATATTGAATAGGAAATTCCTCCTGGCCTTGGCCCAGTCCATAAGCAGAGATGAGAAGGCTTCACACATAGAACCTCGCTTTAGAAACCTTGCTCTAAGCATTCTACCCCAAGCACGTTTTTCTTTTATTCAGAATTTTAGTGTACTGTGCATTTTAATTTACAACTGAAGACCTCTTCTGAAGTTCACTGGAGTGAAAATTTGTAATTGCTGGCCATTGTCCGTTCTTCCTTCTCCAGAGTGAGCCCCTCTTCCTTCTTCAGCCTTCTTGTAGTTTGGTAGGACTGTCCATCAGGATACTCTGCTCTCCACCAGCCAAAGTGTAGGTACTTAACCCCCATTGGGCCCGTCAGCCATGCCCTTTCTGGAATGTGGATTCCCTAAACTCTTGCTGGTGAAGCACCCCAAGGTGCTGGCCACTGGTTCCTGCTTCCAAGATCTCTAGAACGGCTGCTTTTATTCCGTGAGCTCCACATGCCCTACCATATATTCCCTTTTTGCTGAAGTTAGCCCGAGTCCATTTGTTGCTTACAACCAAAGAATGTCTGATGTTCACCTAACCCCTTCCGCCTCCAAGTCCTGAATTCAACCATAGATTCTCCTGAATAAGGACTATGGCCCTGTAGTTGGAGAGGAAATAGATAAGGTACTAAAAACTTTGCAAATGTGTATTTACAATTGTATGAAAGCTACAGGAAAACAGAAAGTTGTGCAAAGTGTTTCCAGCGGCGGATTCAATACAGCGAATTGGGTACACAGCTGAAAGAAAGGACAAGATAACCTGGATATTTGTCACTGCTTCCTGTACCCCTAGAGCTGATATTAGTAACTGCAAGAAGCAGCTACCACACTTAGGGCTTGGGGAATGAAAGGAAAGCAGTGGGGTTACCAGAATTGGGAGCTTGGAGGAGAGGTCCTGCGCTGGCTGGTGCATGGGCCTCTGGTGGGGGCACTCCACACAGCCCCTGCTCAGACCCCCAAGAAGGCGTGGCTGGTGGGCGCTGGTGCCTCTGTGGAGGCCTGGTATGGTGATGCTGGGAAGGCTGAAAGAAGGTGGAGGCCGGTGGTGGGGGGTGAGTGGGGGCTGTTGATGGAAGTTGGCAACCAGAGGTCCCTTGTCCCTCCTTCCAATCTCCCATCAGAACCTCCCATTAACAGAACCTCACGGGAAGGCAACCGGCTTGGGTGTTTGGGAAAAACAGTAGAGTCCCAGCCCTGGTATCACAGAGCAGAGTTAAAAAGGGTCAGCTTATGGTGGTCCAGCGGTTAAGACTGCGCTCCCAGTGCAGGGGGCCCGGGTTGGATCCCTGGTCAGGGAACTAGATCCCACATGCCACAACGAAGATCCTGTGTGCCGCACCACAGACCCGGTACAGCCAAATAAATAAATAAATATTAAAAAAGAAAAAAACGGTCAGCTTAGAGCTGAGGCAGGTGAATAACCATGACAAAAGCATGCTTTACCTTTAAAAGGATCTGTAGTGGTTTTTGAAAATAGAATCCCCTGGTAAATTGGAAATTTTCAGTATATCTGTGGCTGAATGTAAATTACATCATTATTGTACTTTATGCCGAAAGACGTAAAGGCACAAATTTAAAACCTGTAACATGTTCTCTGGCCCTTAGTGATGGCATATGGATGCATCAGTTGGAAACTTTGTCTCCTAATACATATTTATGAGGTGGAGAAGTTACAGCAAGATTGCTTCATTTGATTATTACAAAGAGGAAACCAGCATTGATGTAAAGCTTTCTTAGTCATCAAGAGGTTCTGTAATTGTAAGGTAATTTACAAATTCCTTTTGAGACTTGCTTTTCAAAATATGTTAGAAGAAAAGCCAGAGAAATTCATTATATCATTAAGAAAATACTTCATAATCTCACTTAAGGGAAATTACTTATGCTTAAAATGTATAAATCAATTAACCTAACAGATTTTACTTGGAAAGTTTGCAAAATTACCAGTCTTCTAAGATTAATGAATAGGAGAAATTATTATACTGCTAGAAAACAAAATGTTAGATGAAAAATGCATCTATGAATGTTCATAGCAGCTTTATTTGCAATAGCCAAGAACTGAAATCAGCCCAGATGTCCTTCCACTGGTGAATAGTTAAACAAGCTGTTCTACAATTCATACCACGGAATCGTACTCAGCAATAAAAAGAAAGGAACTATTGATACGCACAACTTGGATGAATCTACAGGGAATTATGTTGAGCGAGAAAAGCCAGTCCCAAAAGGTTACATACCTTATGATTCCACTCATATAGCATTTTTGAAATGACAAAACTTTAGAAATCGAGGAGAGCTTAGTAGTGGCCAGAGGTTAGGGATTAGGGGTGAGGTTTAAGGAATGTGAGTGTGGTAATAAAACAGCAAAATGAGGAATCCTTGTGCTTGTGGTATTGGAATGGTTCAGTATCTTGAACTGTGGTGGTGGATACATAAACCTATACAGGGATAAAATTGTGTAGCAGAATACACAAAGACACACACATACAAATGAGTACAGGTGAAACGGGAAATCTGACGATGAGTGGATTGTATCAGTAACAATATTCTGATTGTGATAATATACTATAGTTTTGTAAGATGTTACCTTTGGAGGAAACTGGGCACAGTGTATGAAGGCTGTCTCTATAATATTTCTTACGACTCCATGTGAATTCACAATTATCTCAAAATTTTTATTTACAAATTAAAATTAAAAATCGTGTGCAGCAACAATCAAAAAACCTTAGTGGTGCTTTCAGTCTTGTTCCACTCACTGAAATAATAGTTCCTGCACGTGTGGGGTTTTCAAATTTTAAATTATAGACAATCTCAAACATACACAAAAGAAAAGAGAATAGTGGAACGAACGCCCATGTGTACAGCACCTAGCTTCAATAGTGATCAGCTCATGGTCAAATGTGCTTCATCTATCCCCCCCCCCACTCCTACCATCCCTCATTTATTTTGATGGATATATCACATCTCTTATGATTTCATCTGTAAATATTTCTATATGCATCTCTAAAATACAAGGGCTCCTTTTTATAATTTTTTTACATTGAAGTTAACATTGGTTTATAACATATTTCATGTGTACAGCATTATATTTCTACTTCTCTACACCCTACAGCGTGCCCACCACCAAAAACTTAGTTTCCATCCGTCACCATACAGTTGACCCCCTTTACCTATTTTGTCCTTCCTCCCTTCCCCTCTGGTAACCACTACTCTGTTCTCTGTATCTACGTATTTGTTTTGGTTTGGTTTGTCCGTTTATTTGTGTGTTTGTTTGTTTTTTATATTCCACATATGTGTGAAAATCGTGGTATTTTTCTTTCTCAGTCTGACTTATTTCACTCAGCATGATACCTTCAAGGTCCATCCATGTTGTCGCAAATGGCAAGATTTCACCTTTTTTTATGGCTGATTAGTATTTCAGTGTGTGTGTGTGCGCACGCGTGTGTATATCTTTTTTCATTCATCCATTGATGGACACTTAGCTATTATAAATAATACTGAGATGAACATAGGGGTGCGTGTATCTTTTTGAATTAGTGTTTTCGTATTCTTTGGATAAATAGCCTGAAGTGGAATAGCTGGGGGAATTCCCTGGTGGCCTACTGGTTAGGATTTCAGGCTTTCACTACTGGGGCTCTGGTTCAATCCCTGGTCGGGGAATTGAGATCCCACAAGACAAACCACACGGCCAAAGGAAAAAAAAAAAAGGGGGGGATTAGCTGTATCGTATCATAGTTCTATTCTTAATTTTGGGGGTAACCTCCATGCTGTTGTCCATAGTGGCTACACCAGTTTACATTCTTTTTTTTTTTGAGTTTTTAAAAAATTTTTAATTTTTAAAAATTTTTGGTTGTGTTGGGTCTTCGTTGCTGTGTGTGGGCTTTCTCTAGTTGCGGTGAGCGGGGGCTACTCTTCGTTGCAGTGCGCGGGCTTCTCATTGTGGTGGCTTCTCTTGTTGCGGAGCATGGGCTCTAGGCATGTGGGCTTCAGTAGTTGTGGCACACAGGCTCAGTAGTTGGGGCGCATGGGCTTAGTTGCTCCGCAGCATGTGGGATCTGGCATGTGGGATCTTCTTGGACCAGGGCTCGAACCCGTGTCCCCTGCATTGGCAGGTGGATTCTTAACCACCGCGTCACCAGGGAAGCCCAGTTTACATTCTTATCAACAGTGTATGAAGATTCTAAGGGCATCTTTTTCTAAAAATTCAAAATAACTGCAATAGATTCTCACACGCAAAAAAATTAGTTAACAATTCCTTGATATCAGTATCCAGATAGCATTTACATTTCCTGACTTGTCTCATAATGAGGTATAGTTTATGTACCATAAACTGCACCGATTTAAAGTATACAATTCATCAAGTTTTTACAGATGTTAACACCCATAAAAGCACTACCACAATTAAAAAAAACAGAACATTTTAATTATCTCCCAAAGTTTCCCTGTGCCCCTTCCTCTGTCTCTGGCCACAGAAAAATCATTGATCTGCTTTCTGTCACTATAGATGAGTTTACAGAGAATGTGGTTTTGAAAAAACCCAACAAACCTAAATGGTACACGATTTTATAAAAATTAGAAAGAATTCTAGAGAATGAAGAAAAATATGTGTGTATTCCTGTCTGATATATTTTGATGGTGAGTCCCTGAGACAGGAAGCAAGTTAAACTTAGAATACTGAATAATAACCACTAACATTTATTGAGCAGTTAGTATGTGCCAGTTATTTTACATCTATTATCTAATTTGTCTCATGATAACCCTCTGATTATTATCAATCCTATTATTATCAAACCCATTATACAACTGAGAAGACTGAGGCTCAGAGAGGTAACTTACCCATGGTCTCACAGCTTGTGATTGAAGGAGCTTAGATTATAAATACTAGGTCCTTGACTCCAGTGCAATTCCCTTAAACACAGCTGTCATCAGTTTATCAGCAAAAAGAACTGACACGAGAACACCTGGGTGTGTTGTGAAAAAGTCTTACCCTTTCTTTGACAAAGGAGCAAAGACAATTCAATGGACAAAGGATAGTCTGTTCAACAAATGCTGTGGGAAGAACAGGACAGCCACGTGCAAAAGACTGAATGGAGACACAGACCATACATCTTTTACAAAACTTAACTCAAAATGGAGAGTAGACCTAAATGTGAAACTATAAAATCCCTAGGGACTTCCCTGGTGGCACAGTGGTTGAGAATCCGCCTGCCATTGCAGGGGACACGAGTTCGAGCCCTGGTCCGGGAAGATCCCACATGCTGCAGAGCAACTAAACCCGCGCGCCACAACTACTGAGCCTGCGCTCTAGAGCCTGCGTCCCGCAACTACTGAAGCCCACGTGCCTAGACCCCATGCTCCGCAACAAGAGAAGCCACCGCAATGAGAAGCCCGTGCACCACACCAAGAGTAGTCCCCGCTCGCCGCAACTAGATAAAGCCCGTGCGCAACGAAGACCCAAAGCAGCCAAAAATAAATAAATAAATGAATAAATAAACAAATTTATTTTTCAAAATCGCCGACTTAAAAAATATATATATATATTTAGATTGCTTAAAGTGGTGGCTTTAAACCTTTTCTTGGCTGCAATCCACAGCAACGTATACACTTTACATTATCTATCAATCTGTCATCTTTCAGTCTATCATCTTTCCATGTTTCTATGATACTGAAACAAATTTCTCACAAAGTAGTACCTATCCTCACTGTGTGTAATACACTCTGATGTGATCTATTCTATTCTGTTCTCTTTCATTTTAAAAAAATTCTCATCCTGATCCTCTAGTTCGTTTCACTAATGGGCCAAGACCTATAGTTTTAAAAATGTGGCTTGGAAAGCTCCAGATGAAATTTCCAGTGAATAGACCAAAGTGTCACATGTGATTATCAAAATGCATTAAAAGAGGGCTTTTGCCACTTTACTTCTGAATACATATAAAAATTTTAAATTGACATACCACAGACTGTATTTCTGGGGATTGAGATTGATAGATCAAGCCTTTTTAAAATATATATTTATTGATTTATTTGGCTGCACTGCGTCTTAGTTGCGGCATGTGGGATCTTCATTGCAGGATCTTCGTTGCAGCGGCATGCACTCTTAGCTGCGCCATGTGGACTCCTAGTTGCAGCATGCATGTGGGATCTAGTTCCCTGACAGGAATCGAACCCAGGCTCCCTGTGTTGGGAGCATGGCCTCTTAACCACTGGACCACCAGGGAAGTCCCTAGATCAAGCCTTTTAATTTTACTTTTCAAATTGTTTGAAAGGCTCATTTTAACATGTATAACTTTTATAGTAAAAAAGAACTCTAGCGTGATGTTAGCTATTTATCCTAAGGAGCCGATGTCATGTCATACTTCCAAAAGTTATGTTTTATAAAACATAGTGGAGGGACTTCCCTGGCGGTCCACTGTTTAAGACTCCACGCTCCCAATGCAGGGGGCACAGGTTCGATTCCTGGTCGGGGAACTAAGATCCTGCATGCAGCACGGCACAGCAAATAAATAAAATAAAATAAAATAAAAGTACTACTTAACAAAAAAAAGTGGAAAATTGGACACAACAGGAACGTGCAATTACAGGGTATTAGTTCCATAAATTGTAGATTATCCATGTAGTGTACTACATAGCCATTAACAATGATGTTTTAAGGTCTAGCTCAGTGGTTCTCAATCAGGGGCGATTTCGCCTCCCCGGGGACCTTTGGCAATGTCCAGAGACATTTTGGGTTGTCACACTGGGGGAGGGGAGGGCTCCTTGCATCTAGTGGGTAGAGGCCAGGGATGCTGCTAAACATCCTACGGTGCACAGGACAGTCTCCACAGGAAAGAATGATCCCCAAATAGCAATAGTGCTAAGGGTGAGAAACCCTAGTTTAGCTAAATAATTATATTGTCATGGAAGCTTTACCTCCCTCATATCTGTAAATAATCTTTTTTAGTAGCATTTTATCTCTCTCTCTCTCATACTTGGAATACAGTTATCTATGTTCATGTCTTATTTACCTTCCTAGGTAGAAAGCTCCTTTTTACAGATAGGATATGTGCCTCACTCATCTCGGTATAACCAACAACCAGACCACCTTGTGTCTCGTAACTGTTTAATAAATGTTTGTTGAGTTATTACATAAGAATAACAGATCATGGCACTGTAAGTATTGAAATGGAACGATGTCCACAATATACTTTACTGGGAAAAAAAGCAGATTAGAAAACAATGTGAGTGATCTATAGATTCAGTGTAGTCCTTATTACAATCCCAACTAACTTCTTTGCAGAAATTGATAAGCTGACCCTCAAATGCAGATGGAAGATCAAGGGGCCTGGAAAAGCCAAAACAGTCTTGAACAAAGGTGGAGGACTCACACTGTAGAACTCTTGGAAGAAAGGATAGGAGTAAATCTTCGAGACTGTGGGTTAGGCAGTGATTTCTGAGATATGACACCAAAAGAACAAGTGACCAAAAAAAAAAAAAAAAGAAAAAAAACAAACCACACAAAAAAAACCCCGATAAACTGGACTTCATCAAAATTTAAAACTTCTGGGGCTTCCCTGGTGGCGCAGTGGTTAAGAATCCACCTGCCAATGCAGGCGACACGGGTTCAAGCCCTGTTCTGGGAAGATCCCACATGCCGCAGAGCAACTAAGCCTGTGCGCCACAACTACTGAGCCTGCGCTCTAGAGCCCTCGAGCCACAACTACTGAGCCCGTGTGCCACAACTACTGAAGCCCACGCGCCTAGAGCTCATGCTCCACAACAAGAGAAGCCACCGCAATGAGAAGCCCGTGCACTGCAATGAAGAGTAGCCCCTGCTCGCTGCAACTAGAGAAAGCCTGCATGCAGCAACGAAGACCCAGTGCAGCCAAAAATAAATAAATTTATTTTAAAAAGTAAATATTTATTAAAGAATAATTTAAAACTTCTGTGCTGCTAATGATACATCAAGAAAGTGAACGGACAACCCATAGAATGGGAGAAAATTTTTGGAACTCATATATCTCATAAGAAAATGTATCCAGAATGCATAAAGAACCCTTACAACTCAATAATAAAAGATAACCCAGTTTTAAAATGGGCAAAGGATATGAATAGACATTTTTCCAATGAAGATGTGCAAATAGCCAATGCAGGGGAGGGAAAAGGATTTTTTCTTCTACCCTTCTAAGTTCTCAGCTTGGGCCCCTGTAACAAAAGATAGATTAACAAGAGAAAAGCATACAAATTTATTTAATATAAGTTCTATGTGACACAGGATCTTTCATAAGGAAATGAAGACCTGAAGAAGAGGTTAAACATGAATGCTTTTATGCTAGGTTTGATGAAGAGCAGAGAAATATAATAAGACAAAAAGGATATGAGCTAAGAATAGTAAACCGGGGTATTGCGTGTCCTGAACCCTGTACCAATAAGCACATGAAGAGGGAAATGTAAGTAAAATCACAGTAAGAAGCTGCTTTACACACACAAGAATGGCTATAATGAAAAAGACAGACAATAACAAGTGTTGGTGAGGATGTGGAGAAACTGGAACTCTCACACATGGCTGGTGGGAATGTAAAATAAGGCAGCCGCTTTGGAAAACAGTTTGCAGTTCCTCAAAAAATTAAACATAGAGTCACCATATGACCCAGCAATTCTACCACTAGATATGTACCCAAGAGAAATGAAAACATATATTAACACAAAAAGTTGTACACAAATGTTCATTGCAGCATTATTCATAGTAGTCAAAAAGAAGGACTTCCCTGGTGGCGCAGTGGTTAAGAATCCGCCTGCCAATGCAGGGGACACGGGTTTGAGCCCTGGGTGGGGAAGATCCCACATGCCGCGGAGCAACTAAGCCCATGCACCACAACTACTGAGCGTGCGCTCTAGAGTCTGCGAGCCACAACTACTGAAGCCTGTGCTCCACAAGAGAAGCCACTGCAATGAGAAGCCTGCACACCGCAATGAAGAGTAGCCCCCACTCACCACAACTAGAGAAAGCCCAAGCGCAGCAATGAAGACCCAACACAGACAAAAATAAATAAAATAAATAAATTTATTTTTAAAAAAAGTAGAAACAACCCAAATGTCCATCAGCTGATGAATGGCTATATAAAATATGGTATATCCATTAAAATGGGATATTATTTGGCAATAAAGAGAAATGAAGTACAGATATATCCTACACCATGGATAAACCTTGAAAATATGCTAAGTGAAAGAAACCAGGCATAAAATGCCATATATTGTAATAGTCTGTTTAAATGAAACGTACAGAATAGGCAAATCCATTAGAGACACAAAGTAGGTTAGTGATTGCCTAGGGTTGGGAAGTTTGGGGGGAAATGGGGAATGACTGCTAATGGGTCCAGATTTCTTTTAGGGAGAATGAAAATGTTTTCAAAGTAGATTGTGGCAATAGTTGCACAAACCTGTAAATATACTAAACCCCAGTCATTTGTACACTTTAAATGGGTGAATTGTACAGTATGTGAATTATATCTCAATAAAGGTATTTTTTTTTAAGTAAAAGCAACACTACGTGTATTTGCTCTCTCAAATGTAGTTTGCTAAGATAAATGTGGAATGTTAGTGGGTCAGCTTGCACCTGGTTTTCAAAAACATTCATTGTGAAACCCCTGATTGATGAGTTGCAGCTGCACTAGGAGGGAGGTGATTTGGCACTTACTCTCAGAGACAAGGCACCCAGCGTATTGTACAGGTAGGTGCCGCATGGAAGGGGCGGCGGCCCTGAGTTGAAGTACTCAGCACCGGGTTCAACCCAATGTTTGCAACTGAGCATGCTCCGTGTGGTGGAGGGACCTGGAAGCCTTGCCTGACCACCCCAGAAAGCAGCTGCTTTTTGGCTACATGCATTGCATTGCTTATTGCATATCTCTTAAAGCTGTGTAAACTAGCGTGGGAGGGGGCGTTACCACAATGTGTAGTGCATTCTTCTAGTTAGCTACATTAGCTAGTGATTCTCTTTGGGTGACCAAATTCTGGGTGATCTTTATTTTCTTTATACTTATCTGTATTTTCTGATTTTTTAAATCTATAAGATTTTCTTTCTTTTTTAATAAAATGGTCTGAAAAACAGAAGTCTTTGCATTCGTGGACTATGTCCTACTTGGTCATGGTGAATGATTCTGTTGACGTACTATTGAATTGTTTGCTATTATACTGTTTATAGTTTTTCATCTAGTGCTTTGATCTTCTGTTTTTTTTCAAACTACAAGCGTACCTCATTTTATTGCCCTTCACTTTATTGTGCTTCACGGATGTTGCATTTTCTACAAATTGAAGGTTTGTGGCAACCCTGCTTCGAGTAAGTCTATCGGCACCATTTTTTCCAACATTTGCTTACTTTGTGTGTCACATTTTGGTAATTCTGGCAATATTTTAACTTTTTAATTACTATTGTTATATTTGTTATGGTGATTTGTGATCAGTGTTTTTTTAAAATAAATTTTTATATTTGGCTGCATTGGGTCTTTGTTGCTGTGTGCAGGCTTTCTCTAGTTGCAGCGAGCTGGGGCTACTCTTTGTTGCAGAGCATGGGCTCTAGGTGCGCGGGCTTCAGTAGTTGTGGCACGTGAGCTCACTCAGTAGTTGTGGCTTGCAGGCTCTAGTGCACAGGTTCAGTAGTTGTGGCGCACAGGCTTAGTTGCTCCGCGGCATGTGGGATCTTCCCCGACTCAAACCCGTGTCCCCTGCATTGGCAGGCGGATTCTTAATCACTGCGCCACCAGGGAAGTCCCTGATCAGTGATCTTTGATATTAGTATTACAAAAAGATTATGACTTGCCGGAGGCTCGGATGATGGTTAGCATTTTTTAGCAATAACATATTTTTAAATTAAGGTACGTACTTTTTTTTTTAGACATAATGCTGTTGCACACTTAATAGACTACAGTATAGTGTAAACATAACTTTTATATGCACTGGGAAACCAAAAAAGTCGCATGACTCTCTTTACTGCGATATTCCCTTTATTGCAGGGGTTTGGAACTAAACCCGCAATATCTCCGAGATATGCCTGTAAACTCTTCAAGATTCAATTTCAGGGTTATACTGTCCTCATAAAATGAATTAGAGAGTTTGCATGCTGTTCTATAATCTGGAGCTTGTTAGTTGAGTAGTATAGGAATAATCTGTTATAGATTGCTGATTTATTATAAAAGGATATAACTCAGGAACAGCCAGATGGAAGAGATGCATAGGGCAAGGTATGGGAAGGGAATGGAGCTTCCACGCCCTCTCCAGGCACCACTGTCCCAGCACCTCCACCCAGAAGTTCTCTGATTTATTGTTGTTGTTGTTGGAAATGATATAGTAATGTTGTCTTAAAGAAAAAATAAACCTTTACGAAGAGTTTAGCTTTTTCGTTTTTTCCATACCAGGAGTGTCAGCGGTAGGGCTGGATGCTGGGCAGAAGAGTCAGTACCTGCCCAGGGCCCTCCCATTCTGTGCGCATCGGCTGGAGCGTGTGCTCGGTTAGGGGCTGCTGAATTCTGGCACCAACTGATCCAGGAGAGGCCTCACCCCTTCACCCCTGGTCTCTGTTTTGACTGCGCAGGCGCATTCAACAGCCCGGCATAGTGAGTGGAGAGATGGGGAATACATTTTTGGGATCAGGCACGAAGCAGGCTGAGTTGAGGTACCAGCTGCGTAGGGGAGTGCCAAGAAGTACCACATGCCTGGCACCCGGAAACAGGAATCCCCTTCATCCAGCGGAAAGCTGGGTCTCAGTTTAGCTTCTCCACCCCCAATCCACAGCGGGAGAGTCATGGGTTCCATCTTGGTTGTTGCCAGCTACCACTGAGAGAGTTCCTGGGCTCATTCATCTAATAATCCCTGCTGGCTCTCCTCACTTTTAAGCAGTTACATAGTACTATCCTTTGTTTAAACAGGGAGTGTCTATCTCACAAGCCTAGGCTCATACCTTCTCAAATAGATTTTCCTTAGTAGTGTCAAGAGAATTCAAAATGCATATACTCTTTTATGTTACATTTCTTGCTAACGGTCAGATTACTAAAGATTTCTTTTAAAATGTGTATTTTATTTTATGGCCCCACGGCCTGTGGGATCTTAGTTCCCCAACCAGAGATCGAACCCACATGTCCTGCATTGCAAGCGCGGAGTCTTAACCACTGGACCGCAACGGAAGTCCCTAAGATTTTTTTTTAATTGAAGTGTAGTTGATTTACAGTGTTCTGTTAGAGATTACTAGAGAATTCTAAACTATCCGTTTTATAAATGTGCTGCTTCACCTCAGTGAAACACAGACTAGTTTCCATCTCTAGCCACAGGAGGGCGCACAAATACATCAATCAAGTGAAGTTTGGTATAAAACGTTTTGGGAAGATCCTTGCTTGGGTTGAGAAAGAAAAGAAAAGAAAACAAAACACAACATGAGCAGTATAGTACTCTTGTTATTAGTGTAGACCAGCACTGTCCCATAGAACTTTCTGCGGTGATGTTAGTGTTCTGTATCTGTGCTTTCCAGTGGATCAACCACTAGCCACATGTGGATACTGAACTCAAATGTGGCTAATGTGACTGAGGAAATGAAATTTTAATTGTAGTTAATTTAATTATAAATTTAAATAGCTATGTGTGGCTAGTGGCTGCCATATTGGACCACACAAATCTAGAGGACTAGACTTTATAGGAATATGGTTTTTCTGAATGGCTTTATGATGTTGGCATTTAAACAACTTTGACTCTAACAGCAATAACTTAAGAGGTAAAGGGCAGTAACAGTGATGTTCCCACCATTGGCCAGCTACTGTGCCAGGCACACTTATATACCCATCTCATCTCACTTGACCTTCACTAGGCACCTGAGAGATGGATATCAGTGTGCCCATTTTATGAATGAAGAAGCAGACTCCAGAGAGAAGTAACTGGCCCAAAGTCATCGGGTTAGTCATCAAGCCAGATATACCCATTTAATATTTTTTGAGAACCTGCAATGTGCCAATAAATATATCAGCTAGGCACTATTATAGACACTGGAAATCTATAATAGGAAACAATGCTTGATATGGGGGCCTTTTTAGTAAATGCTATCATTCTGTGTAGTGTTGACTTAAAAAAATGCACAACGTGAGAGTTCCGAGTTAAGTTTTTTTTTTTAAACAAGTGCTATATATATATTTTTTCTATTTATAGACAGTCCTGTATTATTGCTCTCATCAGTGTTTTATAGTTTTCTGAAAATATATCACACCCAAGTTTTGACAGATTTATTCTTTTTTTTTTTGAGGTTGATCATGCCATTTTATTTTATTTATTTATTTATTTTAACATCTTTATTGGGTTATAATTGCTTTACAATGGTGTGTTAGTTTCTGCTTTATAACAAAGTGAATCAGCTATACATATACATATGTTCCCATATCTCTTCCCTCTTGCGTCTCCCTCCCTCCCACCCTCCCTATCCCACCCCTCCAGGTGGTCACAAAGCACCGAGTTGATCTCCCTGTGCTATGCGGCTGCTTCCCACTAGCTATCTACCTTACGTTTGGTAGTGTATATATGTCCATGCCTCTCTCTCGCTTTGTCACAGCTCACCCTTCCCCCTCCCCATATTCTCAAGTCCGTTCTCTAGTAGGTCTGTGTCTTTATTCCTGTCTTACCCCCAGGTTCTTCATGACATTTTTTTTCTTAAATTCCATATATATGTGTTAGCGTACAGTATTTGTCTTTCTCTTTCTGACTTACTTCACTCTGTATGACACACTCTAGGTCTATCCACCTCATTACAAATAGCTCAATTTCATTCCTTTTTATGGCTGAGTAATATTCCATTGTATATATGTGCCATATCTTCTTTATCCATTTGTCCGATGATGGACACTTAGGTTGTTTCCATCTCTGGGCTATTGTAAATAGAGCTGCAATGAACATTTTGGTACATGACTCTTTTTGAATTGTGTTTTTCTCAGGGTATATGCCCAGTAGTGGGATTGCTGGGTCATATGGTAGTTCTATTTGTATTTTTTTTTTTTGCTTCAAATACATACATACTTTTTAATTTTTAAAACATGTAAAATATTACCTATTCAAAAAAATAAAATTTAAAAAGAAAATAAGCACTGCATCATTACATTATGCTTCTGAAAGTGGCAGTTATAAATTTGCTACCTTTCTTACTCTGCATTATTTTTTTTTCATTTTAACATATTTATTGGAGTATAATTGCTTTACAATGGTATGTTAGTTTCAGCTTCACAACAAAATGAATCAGTTATATATATACATATGTTCCCATATCTCTTCCCGCTTGCGTCTCCCTCCCTCCCACCCTCCCTATCCCACCCCTCCAGGCGGTCACAAAGCACCGAGCTGATCTCCCTGTGCTATGCGGCTACTACCCACTAGCTATCTACCTTACGTTTGGTAGTGTATATATGTCCATGCCTCTCTCTCGCTTTGTCACAGTTTACCCTTGCCCCTCCCCATAGCCTCAAGTCCATTCTCTAGTAAGTCTGTGTCTTTATTCCTGTTTCACCCCTAGGTTTTTCATGACATTTTTTTCTTAAATTCCATATATATGTGTTAGCATACGGTATTTGTCTCTCTCTTTCTGACTTACTTCACTCTGTATGACACACTCTAGGTCTATCCACCTCATTACAAATAGCTCAATTTCGTTTCTTTTTATGGCTGAGTAATATTCCATTGTATATATGTGCCACATCTTCTTTATCCGTTCATCCGATGATGGACACTTAGGTTGTTTCCATCTCTGGGCTATTGTAAATAGAGCTGCAATGAACATTTTGGTACATGAGTCTTTTTGAATTATGGTTTTCTCAGGGCATATGCCCAGTAGTGGGATTGCTGGGTCATATGGTAGTTCTATTTGTAGTTTTTTAAGGAACCTCCATACTGTTCTCCATAGTGGCTGTACCAATTCACATTCCCACCAGCAGTGCAAGAGTGTTCCCTTTTCTCCACACCCTCTGCAGCATTTATTGTTTCTAGATTTTTTGATGATGGCCATTCTGACTGGTGTGAGATGATATCTCATTGTAGTTTTGATCTGCATTTCTCTAATGATTAATGACGTTGAGCATTTTTTCATGTGTTTGTTGGCAGTCTGTATATCTTCTTTGCAGAAATGTCTATTTAGGTCTTCTGCCCATTTTTGGATTGGGTTGTTTGTTTTTTTGTTATTGAGCGGCATGAGCTGCTTGTAAATTTTGGAAATTAATCCTTTGTCAGTTGCTTCATTTGCAAATATTTTCTCCCATTCTGAGGGTTGTCTTTTGCTCTTGTTTACGGTTTCCTTTGCTGTGCAAAAGCTTTGAAGTTTCATTAGGTCCCATTTGTTTATTTTTATTTTTATTTCCATTTCTGTAGGAGGTGGGTCAAAAAGGATCTTGCTGTGATTTATGTCATAGAGTGTTCTGCCTATGTTTTCCTCTAAGAGTTTGATAGTTTCTGGCCTTACACTTAGGTCTTTAATCCATTTTGAGCTTATTTTTGTGTATGGTGTTAGGGAGTGATCTAATCTCATACTTGTATATGTAGCTGTCCAGTTTTCCCAGCACCACTTATTGAAGAGGCTGTCCTTTCTCCACTGTACACTCCTGCCTCCTTTATCAAGGATAAGGTGACCATATGTGCGTGGGTTTATCTCTGGGCTTTCTATCCTGTTCCATTGATCTATCTTTCTGTTTTTGTGCCAGTACCATACTGTCTTGATTACTGTAGCTTTGTCTGAAGTCAGGGAGCCTGATTCCTTCAGCTCTGTTTTTCGTTCTCAAGATTGCTTTGGCTATTCGGGCTCTTTTGTGTTTCTATACAAATTGTGAATTTTTTTGTTCTAGTTCTGTGAAAACTGCCAGTGGTAGTTTGATAGGGATTGCATTGAATCTGTAGATTGCTTTGGGTAGTAGAGTCATTTTCACAATGTTGATTCTTCCAATCCAAGAACATGGTATATCTCTCCATCGATTTGTATCATCTTTAATTTCTTTCATCAGTGTCTTATAATTTTCCGCATACAGGTCTTTTGTCTCCTTAGGTAGGTTTATTCCTAGGTATTTTATTCTTTTTGTTGCAATGGTAAATGGGAGTGTTTTCTTGATTTCACTTTCAGAGTTTTCATCATTAGTGTATAGGAATCCCAGAGATTTCTGTGCATTAATTTTGTATCCTGCTACTTTACCAAATTCATTGATTAGCTCTAGTAGTTTTCTGGTAGCATCTTTAGGATTCTCTATGTATAGTATCATGTCATCTGCAAACAGTGACAGCTTTATTTCTTCTTTTCCGATTTGGATTCCTTTTATTTCCTTTTCTTCTCTGATTGCTGTGGCTAAAACTTCCAAAACTATGTTGAATAAGAGTGGTTAGAGTGGGCAACCTTGTCTTGTTCCTGATCTTAGTGGAAATGCTTTCAGTTTTTCACCATTGAGGATGATGTTGGCTGTGGGTTTGTCGTATATGGCCTTTATTATGTTGAGGAAAGTTCCCTCTATGCCTACTTTCTGCAGGGTTTTTTATCAGAAATGGGTGTTGAATTTTGTCAAAAGCTTTCTCTGCATCTATTGAGATGATCATATGGTTTTTCTCCTTCAATTTGTTAATACGGTGTATCACATTGATTGTTTTGCGTATATCGAAGAATCCTTGCATTCCTGGGATAAACCCCACTTGATCATGGTGTATGATCCTCTTTTTTTTCTGTATGATCCTTTTAATGTGCTGTTGGATTCTGTTTGCTAGTATTTTGTTGAGGATTTTTGCATCTATGTTCATCAGTGATATTGGCCTGTAGTTTTCTTTCTTTGTGACATCTTTGTCTGGTTTTGGTATCAGGGTGATGGTGGCCTCATAGAATGAGTTTGGAAGTGTTCCTCCCTCTGCTATATTTTGGAAGAGTTTGAGAAGGATAGGTTTTACCTCTTCTCTAAATGTTTGATACAATTTGCCTGTGAAGCCATCTAGTCCTGGGCTTTTGTTTATTGGAAGATTTTTAATCATACTTTCAATTTCATTACTTGTGATTGGTCTGTTCATATTTTCTATTTCTTCCTGGTTCAGTCTCGGAAGGTTATACCTTTCTAAGAATTTGTCCATTTCTTCCAGGTTGTCCATTTTATTGGCGTATAGTTGCTTGTAGTAATCTCTCATAATCCTTTGTATTTCTGCAGTGTCAGTTGTTACTTCTCCTTTTTCATTTCTAACTCTATTGATTTGAGTCTTCTCCCTTTTGTTCTTGATGTGTCTGGCTAATGGTTTATCTATTTTGTTTATCTTCCTAAAGAACCAGCTTTTAGTTTTATTGATCTTTGCTATCGTTTCCTTCATTTCTTTTTCATTTATTTCTGATCTGATTTTTATGATTTCTTTCCTTCTGCTAACTTTGGGGTTTTTTTGTTCTTCTTTCTCTAATTGCTTTAGGTGCAAGGTTAGGTTGTTTATTCGAGATGTTTCCTGTTTCTTAAGGTAGGCTTGTATCGCTATAAACTTCCCTCTTAGCACTGCTTTTGCTGCATCCCATAGGTTTTGGGTCATCGTGTCTCCATTGTCATTTGTTTCTAGGTATTTTTTTTTTTTTTTTTTTTTTTTTGCATTACGCGGGCCTCTCACTGTTGTGGCCTCTCCCGTTGCGGAGCACAGGCTCCGGACGCGCAGGCTCAGCGGCCATGGCTCACGGGCCCAGCCGCTCCGCGGCATGTGGGATCTTCCCAGACCGGGGCACGAACCCGTGTCCCCTGCATCGGCAGGCGGACTCTCAACCACTGCGCCACCAGGGAAGCCCTCTAGGTATTTTTTAATTTCCTCTTTGATTTCTTCAGTGATCACTTCGTTATTAAGTAGTGTATTGTTTAGCCTCCATGTGTTTGTATTTTTTATAGATCTTTTCCTGTAATTGATATCTAGTCTCATAGCATTGTGGTCGGAAAAGATACTTGATACAATTTCAATTTTCTTAAATTTACCAAGGCTTGATTTGTGACCCAAGATATGATGTATCCTGGAGAATGTTCCATGAGCACTTGAGAAGAATGTGTATTCTGTTGTTTTTGGATGGAGTGTCCTATAATATCCATTAAATCCATCTTGTTTAATGTATCATTTAAAGCTTGTGTTTCCTTATTTATTTTCATTTTGGATGATCTGTCCATTGGTGAAACTGGGGTGTTGTCCCCTACTATGAATGTGTTACTGTCGATTTCCTCTTTTATGGCTGTTAGTATTTGCCTTATGTATTGAGGTGCTCCTATGTTGGGTGCATAAATATTTACAATTGTTATATCTTCTTCTTGGATTGATCCCTTGATCCTTATGTAGTGTCCTTCTTTGTCTCTTGTAATAGTCTTTATTTTAAAGTCTATTTTGTCTGATATGAGAATTGCTACTCCAGCTTTCTTTTGGCTTCCATTTGCATGGAATATCTTTTTCCATCCCCTTACTTTCAGTTTGTATGTGTCTCTAGGTCTGAAGTGGGCCTCTTGTAGACAGCATATATATGGGTCTTGTTTTTGTATCCATTCAGCCAATCTGTGTCTTTTGGTGGAAGCATTTAGTCCATTTACATTTAAGGTAATTATCGATATGTATGTTCCTATTCCCATTTTCTAAATTGTTTTGGGTATGTTATTGTAGGTCTTTTCCTTCTCTTGTGTTTCTTGCCTAGAGAAGTTCCTTTAGCATTTGTTGTAAAGCTGGTTTGGTGGTGCTGAACTCTCTCAGCTTTTGCTTGTCTGTAAAGGTTTTAATTTCTCCATCAAATCTGAATGAGATCCTTGCTGGGTAGAGTAATCTTGGTTGCAGGTTTTTCTCTTTCATCACTTTAATATGTCCTGCCACTCCCTTCTGGCTTGCAGAGTTTCTGCTGAAAGATCAGCTGTTAACCTTATGGGGATTCCCTTGTGTGTTATTTGTTGTTTTTCCCTTGCTGCTTTTAATATGCTTTCTTTGTATTTAATTTTTGATAGTTTGATTAATATGTGTCTTGGCATATTTCTCCTTGTATTTATCCTGTATGGGACTCTCTGTGCTTCCTGGACTTGATTAACTATTTCCTTTCCCATATTAGGGAAGTTTTCAACTATAATCTCTTCAAATATTTCCTCAGTCCCTTTCTTTTTCTCTTCTTCTTCTGGAACCGCTATAATTCGAATGTTGGCATGTTTAATGTTGTCCCAGAGGTCTCTGAGACTGTCCTCAGTTCTTTTCATTCTTTTTTCTTTATTCTGCTCTGCAGTAGTTATTGCCACTATTTTATCTTCCAGGTCACTTATCCGTTCTTCTGCCTCAGTTATTCTGCTATTCATCCCTTCTAGAGTATTTTTAATTTCATGTATTGTGTTGTTCATCATTGCTTGTTTCATCTTTAGTTCTTCTAAGTCCTTGTTAAATGTTTCTTGCATTTTGTCTATTCTATTTCCAAGATTTTGGATCATCTTTACTATCATTATTCTGAATTCTTTTTCAGGTATACTGCCTATTTCCTCTTCATTTGTTAGGTCTGGTGGGTTTTTATCTTGCTTCTTCATCTGCTGTGTGTTTTTCTGTCTTCTCATTTTGCCTATCTTACTGTGTTTGGGCTCTCCTTTTTGCAGGCTGCAGGTTCGTAGTTCCCGTTGTTTTTGGTGTCTGTCCCCAGTGGCTAAGGTTGGTTCAGTGGGTTGTGTAGGCTTCCTGGTGGAGGGGGACTAGTGCCTGTGTTCTGGTGGTTGAGGCTGGATCTTGTCTCTCTGGTGGGCAGGTCCACGTCTGGTGGTGTGATTTGGGGTGTCTGTGGACTTATTATGATTTTAGGCAGACTCTCTGCTAATGGGTGGGGTTGTGTTTCTGTCTTGCTAGTTGTTTGGCATAGGGTGTCCAGCACTGTAGCTTGCTGGTCGTTGAGTGAAGCTGGGTGCTCGTGTTGAGATGGAGATCTCTGGGAGATTTTTGCCGTTTGATATTATGTGGAGCTGGGAAGTCTCTTGGTGACCAGTGTCCTGAAGTTGGCTCTCCCACCTCAGAGGCACAGCAGTGACTCCTGGCTGCAGCACCAAGAGCCTTTCATCCACATGGCTCAGAATAAAAGGGAGAAAATGTAGAGAGAAAGAATTAGTAGAAGTAGGAAGAAAGAAAGAAAGAAAGAAAGAAAGAAAGAAAGAAAGAAAGGAAGGAAGAAAGAAAGAAAGGAAGGAAGGAAGGAAGGAGGAAAGAAAGAAAGAAGAAAAGAAGGAAAGAAAGGAGGGAAGGAGGGAGGGAGGGAGGGACGGTGGGAGGAACGAAGGAAGGAAGGAAGGAGGGAAGGAAGGAAAAAAGAAAGAAAGAAGATAAAGTAAAATAAAATAAAATATAATAAAGTTATTAAATTAAAAAATAATTATTAAGAAAAAATTTAAAAAAAACAGACGGATAGAACCTTAGGACAAATGGTGGAAGCAAAGCTATACAGACAAAATCTCACACAGAAGCATACATATACACACAAAAAGAGGAAAAGGGGAAAAAATCATAAATCTTGCTCTCAAAGTCCACGTCCTCAATTTGGGATGATTCGTTGTCTATTCATGTATTCCACAGGTGCAGGTACATCAAGTTGATTGTGGAGCTTTAATCCGCTGCTTCTGAGGCTGCTGGGAGAGATTTCCCTTTTTCTTCTTTGTTCTCACAGCTACCAGGGGCTTAGCTTTGGATTTGGCCCCGCCTCTGCGTGTAGGTCGTAGGAGGGCGTGTGTTCTTCGCTCAGACAGGACGGGGTTAAAGGAGCCGCTGATTTGGGGCTCTGGCTCACTCAGGCTGGGGGGACGGAGGGGCACGGCGTGCCGGGCGAGCCTGCTGCGGCAGAGGCCGCCGTGACGTTGCACCAGCCTGAGGCGCGCTGTGCGTTCTCCCGGGTAAGTTGTCCCTGGATCCCGGGAACCTGGCCGTGGCGGGCTGCACAGGCTCCCAGGAGCGGAGGTGTGGAGAGTGACCTGTGCTCGCACACAGGCTTCTTGATGGCGGCAGCAGCAGCCTTAGCGTCTCATGTCCGTCTCTGGGGTTCGCGCTTTTAGCTGCGGCTCGCGGCCGTCTCTGGAGTTCCTTTAAGCAGCGCTCTTAATCCCCTGTCCTCGCGCACCAGGAAACAAAGAGGGAAGAAAAAGTCTCCTGCGTCTTCGGCAGCTCCAGACTTTTTCCTGGACTCCCTCCCGGCCAGCCGTGGCGCACTAGCCCCCTTCAGGCTGTGGTCACGCCGCCAACCCCAGTCCTCGCCCTGCGCTCCGACCGAAGCCCGAGCGTCAGCTCCCAGCCGCGCCCACCCTGGCGGGGGAGCAGACAAGCCTCTCGGGCTGGTGACTGCCGGTAGGCGCCGATCCTCTGTGCGGGAATCTGTCCGCTTTGCCCTCTGCACCCCTGTTGCTGTGCTCTCCTCCGCGGCTCCGAAGCTTTCTCCCTCTGCCACCCGCAGTCTCCACCCACGAAGGGGCTTCCTAGTGTGTGGAAACATTTCCTCCTTCACAGCTCCCTCCCACTGGTGCAGGTCCCATCCCTATTCTTTTGTCTCTGTTTTTTCTTTTTTTCTTTTGCCCTACCCAGGTACGTGGGGAGTTTCTTGCCTTTGGGGAGGTCTGAGGTCTTCTGCCAGCGTTCAGTAGGTGTTCTGTAGGAGTTGTTCCACGTGTAGATGTATTTCTGGTGTATCTGTGGGGAGGAAGGTGATCTCCGAGTCTTACTCTTCCGCCATCTCGGGTCTGATTATTGTGTGGGCTGCTGCCCCTGTGTCTGCTGTTGAGCCCGAAGTCGCTGTAGGTCAGCAGGACCAGCTGTGTGGAAGAAGAAAGTCTAGCGGTGGAGTGTTACCTAGTGCCATCTAAGTGGGGATCAGATCAGTGACCCGAGTGCAAGCTTCCACACTGCCGGGCACCCTGAACTAACCTTCGGAGCTTCAAAAATCTGACTGCTGGTTCACATCTGCCTCCCACAACATGTCTCTAGTGGCCAGTGCTAACCTGGAACCACGCGGGGAAGGGAATGTGGTTGCAGCTTAGCTAAGTTGATGTGGGACAAAGCCACTACAGGAAGTATGAGGGAGGGGGTACTGAAGTGGAAAGAGCTGCTGTTTTGAACTAACTGAACCTTAAGCATTTTACTTTTGCAAGTATCAACATATGGCCGTGTAAAAACATTGTTAGGATCTTTCCTTAAGCTTTATTAGCTTCACAATAAACCCATCCTGTTACACGTTTGTAAGTACGTGGTCCTAAGTGCTCTGGAGAAAAGTGAAGCAGAGGAGGCAGGTAGGGAGTAGGAGTGAGTGGGCAGGAGCTTTGGGTTTGCTCAGAGAAGGTCTCGCTGACCAGGTTGAGCAGAAGTCTGCAGGAGGGGGGACTTCCCTGGTGGTTCAGCAGGTAAGACTCCAAGCTCCCAGTGCAGGGGGCCTGGGTTCCATCCCTGGTCAGGGAACTAGATCCTGCATGCGTGCCGTAAGTAAGAGTTTGCATGGCACAACTAAGACCCAGTGCAGCTACAAATAAATAAATAACAAATAAATATTTAAAAAAATAAAGTAAGCTCTATCCTTAGTCTTTAAAAAAAAAAGAAAAAGAAAAAAGAAATAAAGAAAATCTGCAGGAGGGGAGGGAGGGAGCCACATGGCAATCTGGGACACAATGTCCAGGCCCGGGAACTACCACGGAGTCCCTGAGGCCAGAAAGGTGGAGGTGATGGCTTTGTCGTAGCAGAGCAGCTGAGCCGTGGCAGAGGCTGGGAAATGAGGTCTGAGAAATGAGTGGGGGTGGCTACTGGTCCGCCTGGTGAGCAATTAGCCTGTCACTCCTAGAGAGGAGGATCCACATGACGGCCCTTGGAGTTTTGAAGGCACGCCAGGTGTTTGTGTTAGGACAGACCCAACACGGGGTCCCACACAGTAATCCTGGCCCACACCCTCTGCTCCCAGCACCGGTGACGTTTTCTCAACATCCCCTTTCCCACTTGCTTTTTTTTTTTTAAAAATTATTTATTTATTTTTGGCTGCGTTGGGTCCTCATTGCTGCGCGCGGGCTTTCTCTAGTTGCGGCGAGCGGGGGCTACTCTTCCTTGCGATGCATGGCCTTCTCATTGCGGTGGCTTCTCCCGTTGCTGAGCACGGGCTCTAGGCACGCGGGCTTCAGTAGTTGTGGCTCGCGGGCTCTAGAGCACAGGCTCAGTAGCGGTGGTGCACGGGCTTAGTTGCTCCGCGGCATGTGGGATCTTCCCGGACCAGGGCTCCAACCCGTGTTCCCTGCATTGGCAGGAGGATTCTTAACCACTGCACCACCAGGGAAGTCCCTTCCCACTTGCTTTGCTTTTGCTGTTTTTATCCCTATCCACCTGGATTCCTTTTCTCATTGAGACGAAATTTGATGTCAGAATTTGATTTCAGTTTTATTTTTCAAATTTGATATCATAATTTTAAATTTGCAGGATTGCCTCCTGAACCTCCCAAGAGATGACAGAGGGATTGCTTATGCAATTCAAAGGTGTTTTTTAAAAATAAATTTATTGATTGATTTATTTTTGGCTACATTGGGTCTTCGTTGCTGTGCGCAGGCTTTCTCTAGTTGCAGCAAGCAGGGGCTACTCTTCGTTGCAGTGCGCAGGCTTCTCATTGCGGTGGCTTCTCTTGTTGCAGAGCACAGGCTATAGGCACATGGGCTTCAGTAGTTGTGGTACGCAGGCTCAGTAGTTGTGGCTCGGGGGCTCTAGTGCACAGGCTCAGTAGTTGTGGCACACAGGCTTAGCTGCTCCGCGGCCTGGGAGATCTTCCCGGCCCAGCGTTCGAACCCGTGTCCCTGAATTGTCAGGCGGATTCTTAACCACTGCGCCACCAGTGAAGTCCCTCAAAGGTGTTTTTGAAAAGCTACAGTCGGGGAATTCCCTGGTGGTCCAGTGGTTAGGACTCTGAGCTTTCACTGCAGAAAAGGGACAATTGGCTCTCCCTATCAGGGGCTGGACCAGTGCTTTCATCCCTCTGAGAGTGAGTGTCTCCTTAACATTTTGTGCCTTAAGTGCCTCGCTCACCTCATCTTAGTCCCAACACTGCACATCCCCCAAAATGACATTACAAGGGGAAAATTAGTAACTAGACAGTGGAGGAAACGGGCAGACACCAAGTGATCAAAGTTAACCTCACCAGTGATGGAACAAGCTGACTTCGTGAGCCTCCTTATGTGGTACCCTGAGGGGGGACACAGGATCTCTTACTTGGTGTCCCCACCTAAAACCACGAAACTCAGAGAGTTCCCTGGTTGCCTAGTGGTTAGTATCCTGGACTTTCACTACCATGGCCTGGGTTCAACCCCTGGTTGGGGAGCTGAGATCCTGCAAGCCTCACAGCGTGGCCAAAACCAAAAACATGGAACTCAATTTAATCATGAGAAAACGGGACACAAACCCAGACTGAGGGATCTTCCATAACACAAGTGGCCTGTATTCTTCACAGCTGTCAATGTCAAGAAAAGCAAAGAAGGCCATGGAACTATTTCAGATGAAAGGAGACAGGAGAGACATGACAACTAAAGGCCATGTGTAATACTCTTGGATTGGGTCTTGGACCGGAAAAGAGTGCTAGAAAGGACATTATTGAGACAGTGGGAAAAATGTGATTATTAAATTCCCTGATTCTTGTGATTGATCTGTGGTTTTGTAAGAGAATGTTTTCATTCTCTGGAAATACACTCTGAAGTATTTAGTGGGTAAAGGAACATGATAAATTTACTCTTATAAGCGTAAAAGCTATCCATCTATATCTATCTATTATCTATCTATTCATCAAATGATAAAGCAAATGTGGTAAAATGTTAACAGTTGATGAAATGGCATGAAGGGGATATATGGCATGTCTTTGTACTGTTTTTGCAACTTTTAGGTAAGATGGAAATTATTTCACAATAAAAGCTTTTTTTTTTTCATCTTAGGGTTCACTTTAATGAAGTGAATAGTGTTGCACATTCTATGGGTTTGGACAAAAGTATAATAACATATATCCATCATTATAATGTCATACAAAGCATTTTCACTACTCATAAAAACTGTACTCTGTGTTTTCATCTCCCCTCTCCCCCCAAACTCCTGGCAACCATTGATCTTTTTATTGTCTCCATAGTTTTGCCTTTCCAGAATGGCATATAGTTGGAATCTATTTTTCTTTTTTTTCCTTGAAGAGAGAGGTTCAAAGCCTTTATGTCTGTAAGACCACTCATGGCCCACACATGCGTGGACCGGACAGGCTCTAGGTGGCAAACTCCGCCACTAAATACTGTAGCTTTTCTTCCAAAGTTGAGCCCTGTCCCACTGGTACAGGGGGACGTGTTGGGTATTTGTTCATAGGAAGGCCACAAGTTTTGTGCCCCTTGTCACAATGAACCCAGATTCCTGTTGGGTGTGCTGTAAACAGAGGAGCCATTTCTTCAGGCCCCCTGCTCTGAGCACATCCCAAAAACTTTTTTAAAAAGGCAGCTACAGCCATAGAAAGAATGAAATTTGCCCTTTGCAGCAACATGGATGTACATACAGATTATAATACTGAGTGAAGTAAGTCAAAATGAGAAAGACAATATTATATGAAGTAACTTATATGTGGAATCTAAAAAAATACTAATGAATCTATATACAAAACAGAAAACAGACCCATAGACATAAAAAACAAACTTATGGTTATCAAAGAGGAAAGGGGGAAGGGGAGGGATAAACTAGGAGTTTGGGATTAGCAGACACATACTACTATCTATAAAATAGATAAACAAGGTACTACTGTATAGCACAGGGAACTACATTCAGTATCCTGTAATAACCTATAATGGAAAATAATCTGAAAAAATATTTATGTATAATTGAATCACTTTGCTGTATACCTGAAACTAACACAATGTTGTAAATCAGCTATACTTCAATTTTTAAGAAAGGCAGCTACAATTCTAGACTTCTAGATGGAGTCTAGAATGGAGATTGGGATCATTCTTTATAGCAGGCATCTCCTTTGCTTCCAAAATAAACATGAGGGTTATCAAATAGTCATCTTTCTGCAACAACAGGGGGGAGGATAAATCATTAACTTTTTCATGGCTTTGAACTTGCAGTTCCCATTTGCATCTTAAATTCACTAGTTCTGTTAGACTGGGCAATTAATAAGGTACAAATAGTTATGAGTTCAAATGGCTAACCTGTTTATCTTTAATTGCTTGAATGGACAGAAATGCACAAGGAAAAATGATGTGACGTAAGAATAGCATGTTATTAAAAAGTGAAGTGCCTCGATATACAGACATGTACTTTATGGTTTTTTATAGCACTGCATAGAATTTGGCATAGGACTTTGGAAACAGAAGTCATTTGGCAATTCTCAACCTCGGCTGCACAGTGGAATCATCTGGGGAATTTTTTTTAAATGCTGATGCTTGGGTCTCTCCCTCCAAATTTGGATTTAATTGGACTGTGGTGCAGCCTGAGAGCTTTAAAAGCACCTCAGGTTATTCTAATGTGTGACCAAGGAGAAGAACTGATCTAGAGTCCTTCTCTGTTTTTAGATAATCATAGTAACATCTTAAGAGAAGCCACAGAGCAGAGGTGACTCAGCTTGGGAAGGTGGCAACCTAGGAAGGCAACATGATCAGTAGAAG
Organism: Pseudorca crassidens; assembly: GCF_039906515.1. Lineage (NCBI taxonomy): Eukaryota > Metazoa > Chordata > Mammalia > Artiodactyla > Delphinidae > Pseudorca > Pseudorca crassidens. The sequence goes on along the minus strand of NC_090317.1, from coordinate 120,085,350 downwards.
TCATCTCACCCATAGAATTTTCCTTTCATGCCACTTAATATTTTTATATTGAATTATAGTTATTTATATTCATATTTTCTTCCTTGTTAGACTGCAGACTCGGGAAGCACAGGATTTTTAAAAAAACATGTTTACTGGAGTATAATTGCTTTACAATGGTGTGTTAGTTTCTGCTTTATAACAAAGTGAATCAGCTACACATATACATGTATCCCCATATCTCTTCCCTCTTGCATCTCCCTCCCTCCCACCCTCCCTATCCCACCCTCTACTTGGTCACAAAGCACAGAGCTGGTCTCCCTAAGCTATGCGACTGCTTCCCACTAGCTATCTACATATTTTACATTTGGTAGTGTGTATATGTCCATGCCACTCTCTCACTTTGTCCCAGGTTACCCATCCCCCTCCCCGTGTCCTCAAGTCCATTCTCTAGTAGGTCTGCGTCTTTGTTCCCGTCTTGCCCGTAGGTTCTTCATGACCATTTTTTTTTATATTCCATATATATGTGTTAGCATACGGTATTTGTTTTTCTCTTTCTGACTTACTTCACTCTGTATGACAGACTCTAGGTCCATCCACCTCACTACAAATAACACAATTTCGTTTCTTTTTATGGCTGGGTAATATTTTATTGTATACATGTACCACATCTTCTTTATCCATTCATCTGTCGATGGACACTTAGGTTGCTTCCATGACCTGGCTATTGTAAATAGAGCTGCAATGAACATTGTGGTACATGACTCTTTTTGAATTATGGTTTTCTCAGGTTATATGCCCAGTAGTGGGATTGCTGGGTCATATGGTAGTTCTATTTCTAGTTTTTTAAGGAACCTCCGTACTGTTCTCCATAGTGGCTGTATCAATTTACATTCCCACCAACAGTGCAAGAGGGTTCCCTTTTCTCCACACCCTCTCTAGCATTTATTGTTTGTAGATTTTTTGATGATGGCCATTCTGACCGGTGTGAGATGATATCTCATTATAGTTTTGATTTGCATTTCTCTAATGATTAATGACGTTGAGCATCCTTTCATGTGTTTGTTCGCAATCTGTATATCTTCTTTGGAGAAATGTCTATTTAGGTCTTCTGCTCATTTTTGGATTGGGTTATTTGTTTTTTAGATATTGAGCTGAATGAGCTGCTTGTAAATTTTGGAGATTAATCCTTTGTCAGTTGTTTCATTTGCAAATATTTTCTCCTATTCTGAGGGTTGTCTTTTCATCTTGTTTATGGTTTCCTTGGCTGTGCAAAAGCTTTGAAGTTTCATTAGGTCCTATTTGTTTTTTTTGTTTTTATTTCCATTGCTCTAGGGGGTGGGTCAAAGACGATCTTGCTGTGATTAATGTTATAGAGTGTTCTGCCTATGTTTTCCTCTAAGAGTTTGGTAGTGTCTGGCCTTACATTTAGGTCTTTAATCCATTTTGAGTTTATTTTTCTGGATGGTGTTAGGAAGTGTTCTAATTTCATTCTTTTACATGTAGCTGTCCAGTTTTCCCAGCACCACTTATCGAAGAGACTATCTTTTCTCCATTGTATATTCTTGCCTCCTTTATCAAAGACAAGGTGACAATATGTGCATGGGTTTATCTCTGGGCTTTCTATCCTGTTCCATTGATCTATGTTTCTGTTTTTGTGCCAGTACCATACTGTCTTGATTACTGTAGCTTTGTAGTATAGTCTGATGTCAGGGAGCCTGATTCCTCCAGCTCCGTTTTTTGTTCTCAAGATTGCTTTGGCTATTCGGGGTCTTTTGTGTTTCCATCAAATTGTGAAATTTTTTGTTCTAGTTCTGTGAAAAATGCCAGTGGTAGCTTGATAGGGATTGCATTGAATCTGTAGATTGCTTTGGGTAGTAGAGTCATTTTCACAGTGTTGATTCTTCCAATCCAAGAACATGGTATATCTCTCCATCGATTTGTATCATCTTTAATTTCTTTCATCAGTGTCTTATAATTTTCTGCATACAGGTCTTTTGTATCCTTAGGTAGGTTTATTCCTAGGTATTTTATTCTTTTTGTTGCCATGGTAAATGGGAATGTTTTCTTAATTTCACTTTCAGATTCTTTCATCATTAGTGTATAGGAATGCCAGAGATTTCTGTGCATTAATTTTGTATCCTGCTACTTTACCAAATTCATTGATTAGCTCTAGTAGTTTTCTGGTAGCATCTTTAGGATTCTCTATGTATAGGATCATGTCATCTGCAAACAGTGACAGCTTTACTTCCCCTTTTCCTATTTGGATTCCTTTTATTTCTTTTTTTTCTCTGATTGCTATGGCTAAAACTTCCAAAACTGTGTTGAATAATAGTGGTGAGAGTGGGCAACCTTGTCTTGTTCCTGATCTTAGTGGAAATGGTTTCAGTTTTTCACCATTGAGAACGATGTTGGCTGTGGGTTTGTCATATATGGCCTTTATTATGTTGAGGTAAGTTCCCTCTATGCCTACTTTCTAGAGAGTTTTTTTTTCTTTTTGCGGTACACGGGCCTCTCACCGCTGTGGCCCCTTCCACCGCAGAGCACAGGCTCTGGACGCGCAGGCTCAGTGGCCATGGCTCACGGGCCCAACCGCTCCACGGCATGTGGGATCCTCCCAGACCGGGGCACAAACCTGTGTCCCCTGCATCGGCAGGCGGACCCCCAACCACTGCACCACCAGGGAAGCCCTCTGGAGGGTTTTTATCATAAATGGGTGTTGAGTATTGTTAAAACCTTTCTCTGCATCTATTGAGATGATCATATGGTTTTTCTCCTTCAATTTGTTAATACGGTGTATCATGTTGATTGATTTGCATATATCGAAGAATCCTTGCATTCCTGGGATAAACCCAACTTGATCATGGTATATGATCCTTTTTTTTTTTTCTGTATGATCCTTTTAATGTGCTGTTGGATTCTGTTTGCTAGTATTTTGTTGAGGATTTTTGCATCTATGTTCATCAGTGATATTGGCCTGTAGTTTTCTTTCTTTGTGACATCTTTGTCTGGTTTTGGTATCAGGGTGATGGTGGCCTCATAGAATGAGTTTGGGAGTGTTCCTCCCTCTGCTATATTTTGGAAGAGTTTGAGAAGGATAGGTTTTACCTCTTCTCTAAATGTTTGATACAATTTGCCTGTGAAGCCATCTAGTCCTGGGCTTTTGTTTATTGGAAGATTTTTAATCACACTTTCAATTTCATTACTTGTGATTGGTCTGTTCGTATTTTCTATTTCTTCCTGGTTCAGTCTCGGAAGGTTATCCCTTTCTAAGAATTTGTCCATTTCTTCCAGGTTGTTCATTTTATTGGCATAGAGTTGCTTGTAGTAATCTCTCATGATCCTTTGTATTTCTGCAGTGTCAGTTGTTACTTCTCCTTTTTTATTTCTAATTCTATTGATGTGAGTCTTCTCCCTTTTTCTTGCTGAGTCTAGCTAATGGTTTATCAATTTTGTTTATCTTCCTAAAGAACCAGCTTTTAGTTTTATTGATCTTTGCTATCGTTTCCTTCATTTCTTTTTCATTTATTTCTGATCTGATCTTTATGATTTCTTTCCTTCTGCTAACTTTGGGGATATTTTGTTCTTCTTTCTCTAATTGTTTCAGGTGTAAGTTTAGGTTGTTTATTCGAGATGTTTCTTGTTTCTTAAGGTAGGATTGTATTGCTATAAACTTCCCTCTTAGAACTGCTTTTGCTGCATCCAGTAGGCTGGGGGTGGTCGTGTTTTCATTGTCATTTGTCTCTAGGTATTTTTTGATTTCCTCTCTGATTTCTTCAGTGATCTCTTGGTTATTTAGTAGTGTATTGTTTAGCCTCCATGTGTTTGTATTTTTTACAGATTTTTTCCTCTAATTGATATCTAGTATCATAGCCTTGTGGTCCGAAAAGATACTTGGTATGATTTCAATTTTCTTAAATTTACCGAGGCTTGATTTGTGACCCAAGATGTGATGTATCCTGGAGAATGTTTCATGAGCACTTGAGAAGAATGTGTATTCTGTTGTTTTTGGATGGAATGTCCTATAAATATCAATTAAGTCCATCTTGTTTAATGTATTATTAAAGCTTGTGCTTCCTTATTTATATTCATTTTGCATGATCTGTCATTGGTGAAAGTGTGGTGCTAAACTCCCCTACTATGATTGTGTTACTGTCGATTTCCCCTTTTATGGCTGTTAGTATTTGCCTTATGTATTGAGGTGCTCCTATGTTGGGTGCATAAATATTTACAATTGTTATATCTTCTTCTTGGATTGATCCCTTGATCATTATGTAGTGTCCTTCTTTGTCTCTTCTAATAGTCTTTATTTTAAAGTCTACTTTGTCTGATATGAGAATTGCTACTCCAGCTTTCTTTTGATTTCTATTTGCATGGAATATCTTTTTCCATCTCCTCACTTTCAGTCTGTATGTGTCCCTAGGTCTGAAGTGGGTCTCTTGTAGACAGCATATACACGGGTCTTGTTTTTGTATCCATTCAACCAGTCTATGTCTTTTGTTTGGAGCATTTAATCCATTTACATTTAAGGTAATTATCTATATGTGTGTTCCTATTACCATTTTCTTAATTGTTTTGGGTATGTTATTGTAGGTCTTTTCCTTCTCTTGTGTTTCCTGCCTAGAGAAGTTCCTTTAACGTTTGTTGTAAAGCTGGTGCTGAATTCTCTTAGCTTTTGCTTTTCTGTAAAGGTTTTAATTTCTCCATGGAATCTGAATGAGATCCTTGCTGGGTAGAGTAATCTTGGTTGTAGGTTTTTCCCTTTCATCACTTTAAATATGTCCTGCCACTCCCTTCTGGCTTGCAGAGTTTCTGCTGAAAGATCAGCTCCTAACCTTATGGGGATTCCCTTGTGTGTTATTTGTTGTTTTTCCCTTGCTGCTTTTAATATTTTTTCTTTGAATTTAATTTTTGATAATTTGATTAATATGTGTCTTGGCGTGTTTCTCCTTGGATTTATCCTGTATGGGACTCTCTATGCTTCCTGGACTTGATTAACTATTTCCTTTCCCATATTAGGGAAGTTTTCAACTATAATCTCTTCAAATATTTCCTCAGTCCCTTTCTTTCTCTCTTCTTCTTCTGGAACCCCTATAATTCGAATGTTGGTGCGTTTAATGTTGTCCCAGAGGTCTCTGAGACTGTCCTCAATTCTTTTCATTCTTTTTTCTTTATTCTGCTCTGCAGTAGTTATTTCCACTATTTTATTTTCCAGGTCACTTATCCGTTCTTCTGCCTCAGTTATTCTGCTATTGATCCCTTCTAGAGAATTTTTAATTTCATTTATTGTGTTGTTCATCATTGTTTGTTTGCTCTTTAGTTCTTCTAGGCCCTTGTTAAACGTTTCTTGTATTTTGTCTATTTTCAAGGTTTTGGATCATCTTTACTATCATTATTCTGAATTCTTTTTCAGGTATACTGCCTATTTCCTCTTCATTTGTTAGGTCTGGTGGGTTTTTACCTTGCTCCTTCATCTGTGTGTTTTTCTGTCTTCTCATTTTGCCTATCTTACTGTGTTTGGGCTCTCCTTTTAGCAGGCTGCAGGTTCGTAGTTCCCGTTGTTTTTGGTGTCTGTCCCCAGTGGCTAAGGTTGGTTCAGTGGGTTGTGTCGGGTTCCTGGTGGAGGGGACTAGTGCCTGTGTTCTGGTGGATGAGACTGGATCTTGTCTGTCTGGTGGGCAGGCCCACATCTGGTGGTGTGATTTGGGGTGTCTGTGGACTTATTATGATTTTAGGCAGACTCTCTGCTAATGGGTGAGGTTGTGCTCCTGTCTTGCTAGTGTTTTGGCATAACGTGTCCAGCACTGTAGCTTGCTGGTTGTTGAGTGGAGCTGGGTCTTGGCATTGAGATGGAGATCTCTGCGAGATTTTTGGTGTTTGATATTACATGGAACGGGGAGGTCTCTGGTGGTCCAATGTCCTGAAGTTGGCTCTCCCGCCTCAGAGGCACAGCATTGACGCCTGGCTGGAGCACCAAGTGCCTGTTATCCACACGGCTCAGAATAAAAGTGAGAAGGAAAGAAAGAAAGAAAGAACGAAAAAGATAAAATGAAATGAAATGAAATAAAATAAAAGTTATTTAAAAAATAAAAAATATTAAAACAAATTTTAAAAATAAAAAAAAGAAAGAAAGAAGAGAGCAACCAAACCAAAAAACAAATCCACCAATGATAACAAGTGCTAAAAACTATACTAAAAAAAAGAAAAAAACAAAACAAAACGGACAGACAGAACCCTAGGACAAATGGTAAAAGCAACGCTATACAGACAAAATCACACACAGAAGCATACACATACACACTCAGGAAAAGAGAATAAGGGGAAAAAATATATATATCGTTGCTCCCAAAGTCCACCTCCTCAATTTGGGATCATTCGTTGTCTATTCAGGTTTTACAGAGATGCAGGGTACATCACGTTGATTGTGGAGATTTAATCTGCTGCTCCTGAGGCTTCTGGGAGAGATTTCCCTTCTCGTCTTTGTTCACACAGCTCCTGGGGTTCAGCTTTGAATGTGGCCCCGCCTCTGCATGTAGGTCACCTGAGGGCGTCTGTTCTTCGCTCAGACAGGACGGGGTTAAAGGAGCTGCTGATTCGGGGGCTCTGGCTCACTCAGGCTGGGGATAGGGAGGGGCACGGATGCGGGGCGAGCCTGCGGCGGCAGAGGCTGGCATGACGTTGCACCAGCCTGAGGCACGCCGTGCGTTCTCCCAGGTAAGTTGTCCCTGCATCACGGGACCCTGGCAGTGGCGGGCTGCACAGGCTCCCAGGAGGGGACGTGTGGAGATTGACCTGTGCTCGCACACAGGCTTCTTGGTGGCGGCAGCAGCAGCCTTAGTGTCTCATGCCCGTCTCTGGGGTCCACGCTGTTAGCCGCTGCTGGTGCCCGTCTCTGGAGCTCCTTTAAGCAGCGCTCTGAATCCCCTCTCCTCGCGCACCGGGAAACAAAGAGGGAAGAAGAAGTCTGTTGCCCCTTCGGCAGGTTCAGACTTCTCCCGGACTCACTCCCGGCTAGCCGTGGCGCACTAACCCCTCAGGCTGTGTTCACGCCGCCAGTCCTGTCCCTGGGATCCGACTGAAGCCGGAGCCTCAGCTCCCAGCCCTGCCCCGGTGGGCGAGCAGACAAGCCTCTCGGGCTCCGGCATTCTGTGCGGGAATCTCTCTGCTGTGCCCTCTGCACCCCTGTGGCTGCGCTCTCCTCTGTGGCTCCAAAGCTTCCCCCCCTCCACCACCCACCATCTCCGCCCGCGAAGGGGCTTCCTAGTGTGTGGAAACCTTTCCTCCTTCACAGCTCCCTCCCACTGGTGCAGGTCCCGTCCCTATTCTTTTGTCTCTGTTTTTTCTTTTTTCTTTTGCCTTGCCCAGGTACATGGGGAGTTTCTTGCCTTTTGGGAGGTCTGAGGTCTTCTTCCAGCATTCAGTAGGGGTTCTGTAGGGGTTGTTCCACGTGTAGATGTATCTCTGATGTATTTGTGGGGAGGAAGGTGATCTCCACGTCTTACTCTTCTGCCATCTTGAAGCCTTTGAAACACAGGATTGATAATGACTGTGCAGGATAATGACTGTGTACAGTTGTCAAGTTAAGTTAATAGAACTACTGCACTGAGCTCTTGGAAGGCCAGAGACTGGCCTTTAGACCTTTCCCTATTGCTCACTAGCAATGGCAGTGTTCACATTTTTGCTGAAGAAATGCTGAAATATTTGGAATCTAGTACATTCTCACCCAGTAAAACTATCAATATATGCATAGAAATAAGGCCAGAAGGAAACAAACCAAAATGTCAACAGAGGTTCATGTGGTTATGAATGACTTTAATATATGCATATACGCATATGCATGCAAATGATTAGGGATGACTTTTTTCTGTATTTTACATCAATATGTATCAATTTGAAAATATTAAGAATAGAGGGACTTCCCTGGCCGTCCAGTGGTTAAGACTCTACACTTCCACTGCAGGGGGTGCCGGTTCGATCCCTGGTTGGGGAACTAAGATCCCACATGCCACGTGGTATGGCCAAAACAAAAAAAAATTAAGAATAGAAACTAAATACATCAAATATTCATCAATCAATAAGCTCATCACAATTACTTGAAAGAAAAAGGAACACAAAATTTCATTGTTCATCTTTGGTGAACGTTAGAAAATCAAATGATTATTTTTAAGGCTGGTAAATAAAGGGAAAGAACCAATCATTTATCCAACTTTCTTCAGTGAACTGTACCTCAGAATACTGTATTTTGTCTCTTCATTCACCAGTTGGTGGACATTTGGGTTGTTTCCATATTGGGCCTATTATGAATAATGCTGCTATGAACATTTGAATACAAGTCTGGGTATAGACGTGTTTTGTTTGTTTGTTTGTTTGTTTTAGTTTTTGCCGGTCCATGGGCCTCTCACTGTTGTGGCCTCTCCCGTTGTGGAGCACAGGCTCCGGATGCGCAGGCTCAGCGGCCATGGCTCACAGGCCCAGGCCTCCGCAGCATGTGGGATCTTCCCGGACCGGGGCATGAACCCATGTCCCCTGCATCGTCAGGCAGACTCTCAACCACTGTGCCACCAGGGAAGCCCGGTATAGACGTGTTTTAATTCTTTCAGGTACACACCAAGGAGTGGAATTGCTGGGTCATATGGTAAATTTATGTTTAACTTTAAATAAACTGCCAAACTATTTTCCAAAGTGGCTGCACCATTTTACATCCTCACCAGCAATCTATGAGGCAACGAGCTTCTCCATGTTCTCACCAACATTTGTCGTTATCTATCTTTCTTTTCGCTTTTTTTAAAAGTATTTATTCATTTATCCTGGCTGCCCCGGGTCTCAGCTGCGGCACATGGGATCCTTCTTGTGGCATGCAGGATCTTTAGTTGCAGCATGCGAACTCTTAGTCACGGCATGCATGCAGAATCCAGTTCCCTGACCAGGGATCAAATCCAGGCCCCCTGCATTGGGAGCATGGAGTCCCACCCACTGGACCAGTAGGGAAGTCCCTCTATCTTTCTTTTTTTTTTAATTAATTAATTAATTAATTTTTATTTTTGGCTGTGTTGGGTCTTCGTTTCTGTGCGAGGGCTTTCTCTAGTTGCGGCGAGTGGGGGCCACTCTTCATTGCGGTGCGTGGGCCGCTCACTATCGCGGCCTCTCTTGTTGCAGAGCACAGGCTTCAGACGCGCAGGCTCAGTAGATGTGGCTCACGGGCCCAGTTGCTCCGCGGCATGTGGGATCTTCCCAGACCAGGGCTCGAACCTGTGTCCCCTGCATTGGCAGGCAGATTCTCAACCACTGCGCCACCAGGGAAGCCCTATCTTTCTGATTATAGCTATTCTGAGGGGTATGAAGTGGCATGTCCTTGTGGTTTTAATTTGTGTTTCCCTAATGATGTTGAGCATCTTTTCATGTGTTTATCGGCCATTCATTTATCTCCTTTGATGAGGTGTCTATTCACATCTTCTGCCCATTTTTAAATTGGGTTATCTGACTTCTTATTGAGCTGTAAGAGTTATTTATGTATTCTAGATACAAATTCCTTATCTGATATCTGATTTGCAAACGTCTTCTCCCAGTCTTGTGGTCTGTTTCTGACTTCGTCTTGGATGTATAGGCAGTGCTCCATGAGAATATAGTATTAAATGAATGATTTAGCTAATTAGGCCTGCTCCACCATGCTGATCCATTCCATGGCCACAGGCTATGCCTCTAACAGTTTTGTTTCTGAGTTTACTACAATTTTATTTAGGATTTAGTATCTGTATTCATAAGTGACACTGGCTGGTAATTTTCATCTTTCAGGCCTGTATCAACCAGGGGCAGTTAGGAGACAAAAATCACACCAGTTATTGAAACAGAAGACAGATATTGCATGGGATCTAAAGTAGTCAAATACATAGAAGCAGAGAGTAGAATGGTGGTTGCCAGGAATTAGGGGGAAGGGGAAATGGGGAGGTTTTGGTCAAGGGGTACAAAGTTTCAGTTATGCAAAATAAATAAATTCTGGAGGGAAAAAAGGGTCACCTGGGAGAGGGCTCTCCCTATGTATGGAATCCAAATTGAGTTGCATTATATCAGTTGGGCAAAAGAAAGTTTTTATATAAAAAAAATTCTTGAAAAATTGCAATTATCCCTTTAGCTTTAAGCCAACCTAGGAAGATCACTGTTAAAGGGACATCCTATAACTTTGTATTCACTACTAAAATAAAAGGTTATAAGAGGTTACGATTTTTAAAAAGAATGTAATATAAAGAATTGTTAACTATGAAAGGATAAAAAGAGAACTCTGAGGTGTCATGGCTGAGTGAACAAAATGAAGAGGTTGGAATTACTGAAACTGAGAAACTTAGAGAAGGGGACTAGGACCCAGGCCTCAGGGGAGAGGGGCGTCACCAACTGTGGCTGCTCTTTTGGGAATTGAGGTGCAGCGACAATGAAGCTGGTTCTGCAAATATTGGAAAAGCAGCAAACTGGATTCAGATGCTGCTGTGGGAAGGAGCTGCTGCTACCAACGTGTAGGAAGCAGATAGGGAGAGCATGTCTCCTCCTTGTTCATGTACAGTCTCTTTAGCTCCCCCTATTGGTAGAGAAGTGGTTTGCAGCATTCCAAGCCCCCGGCATCATCAGCCACGATATGTATAGGACACACAGGTTTGGAGCTGGGGAAAAATACTCTGTGACACAAGGTCATAGAATAATAAGGTAATCTTTTTGTATATTTACCATAAATTATTGCAATTTACATCATCCTAACTCTTACCGTTATTAGCTGTGTAGTTTGGATGACTTTTTTTTTTTTTTTGCCTGTGTTGTTTTTTTATTGCTGCGCGCAGGCTTTCTCTGGTGTGGCAAGCGGGGGCTACTCTTCGTTGTGGTGCGCAGTCTTCTCATTGCAGTGGCTTCTCTTGTTGCGGAGCACGGGCTCTAGGTGTGTGGGCTTCAGTAGTTGTGGCTCGCAGGCTCTAAAGCGCTGGCTCACTAGTTGTGGTGCACAGGCTTCGTTGCTCCGCGGCATGTGGAATCTTCCCGGACCAGGGATCGAACCCATGTCCCCTGCATTGACAGGCAGATTCTTAACCACTGCGCCACTAGGGAAGCCCTGGATGAGGTTTTTAAGCTTTCCATTCCTTTTGTTTACTCATCTATAAGAGAGCAATAATCCTGTACCTACCTCATAATGTTATTAGTTGCAAGTTTCAAATAAATTCTCTAAGAATCACAGCTGTTCTGGGTGCTTTCATTTTTGGAAAGCCTTATACAAATTTCCCTCTGTTATTAGATCACAGTTTGTTGTTGTGTCAATTTAAGGCACATTTATTTTCATCAAGAATCATCTTGTGTTTACCTAATCCAGAGTCAAGAAGACTAAGCCCATCTCCAACTTAACATGTCCAGAACTGAACTTTTTAATCCCTCTGTACAACTTTACCTCATGCCCTGCTCAGTTGTCCTTATCTCATTCAAAGTCAATACCGACCAACTGACTGTTCAACCAGAAACCTTGGAGCCATTCTTGATTCTACTTTCTTCATCTACTCCATCAGCAATTTCTTTTAAAAAATGTTTTCAGGGCTTCCCTGGTGGCGCAGTGGTTGAGAGTCAGCCTGCCAATGCAGGGGACGCGGTCCGGGAAGATCCCACATGCCGCGGAGCCGCTGGGCCCGTGAGCCATGGCTGCTGAGCCTGCGTGTCCGGAGGCTGTGCTCCGCAACGGGAGAGGCCACAACAGTGAGAGGCCCTGAGAGGCCCGCGTACCGCAAAAAAAAAAAAAAAAAAAAAAAAAAAATGTTTTCAAATGAGTAAATACTTTGTGAGTCATCAGTCATCCAATTATGTGCCTGACTATAACTTTTTTTTCTGTTTCAGATGAATTAAAATGATGTGTTTTTCCAAATCTGGTGGCACTTACACATACAAAGGTTCAAATGTTTTTTAAAATATCATATTTGATCTAAGTACCTTCAGAATAATTTATTTAAATTTAAATCGCAAATATAACTTTTCTTTCTAGAATATTCTTTTTCAAATAAATTTATTTATTTTATTTTATTTTATTTTTGGTTGAGTTCGGTCTTCATTGCTGTGCACAGGCTTTCTCTGATTGCGGCGAGCAGGGGCTACTCTTCGTTGCGGTGCGCAGGCTTCTCATTGCAGTGGCTTCTCTTGTTGGAAGCATCGCTCTGGGCACGCAGGCTTCAGTAGTTGTGGCACACGGGCTCAGTAGTTGTGGCTCGCGGGCTCTAGAGCACAGGCTCAGTAGTTGTGGCGCACGGGCTTAGTTGCTCCGCGGCATGTGGGATCTTCCCAGACCAGGGCTCGAACCCGTGTCCCCTGCATTGGCAGGCAGATTCTTAACCACTGTGCCACCAGGGAAGCCCTATAATACTCTTTACATATGTTTTTTGCCATTTTGATCTAAGGATATTTAATTTTTTATTATTAACAAAACAAATGAATCTATTGCTATTTGATAAAAGTGGATTTTTTAAAGCAATTTCCTTTGATTCTTTCTCTACAATGTATCTTAATTTTTTTTTTTTTTTTTTTTTAGCGGTACGTCGGCCTCTCACTGTTGTGGCCTCTCCCGTTGCGGAGCACAGGCTCCGGATGCGCAGGCTCAGCGGCCATGGCTCACGGGCCCAACCGCTCCGCGGCATGTGGGATCTTCCCGGACCGGGGCACGAACCCATGTTCCCTGCATCGGCAGGCGGACTCTCAACCACTGCGCCACCAGGGAAGCCCTACGGTGTATCTTTAGATCCATCTTTCACGGCCACCAGCCCAGTCTCAGCCAACATTACCTCTCACCTGACCCGAGCCACAGCCTCCTACTTGGTCTTCCACTGTCACCCTTAACCATTCCAATCTATTTCCCACAAACTATTAAGAAATATTTGATTATTTCTCTTCCCTACTTAACTCTTCAATATCTTCCCATTGTACCTGGAATAAAATCCAGACTCCTTACCTTAGTCTCTAAGGCCTTATCGAACTGGACTCCTGATAATCGCTCAAGCACATTTCATGCTCACGGTGCACCGAGAACATTCTGGTCTTCCTTCAGTCTACTGAACTTGCCAATTCTTTGTTCCGCCTCAGAGCCTTTGAACTCATTGTTCCCTTTCTGTCTCTTCATGCCAGAGCCCCACCCTGCCTTTGGTCTCAACTTAAATGTCATTTTCCCAGGGAGACTTTTGCCAACCACCCAATCTAAGTCGGCCCCCTCCCTACTATTCTCTATTCTAACACCCTGTCTTCTTCCTAGTGCTTATCACGCTGTGTGAACTTTCTCTGTATTTGTTTATTGACTTGGTTTGCTAGTATCCCTTCTTAGAATGTAAGCTCCAAAATACTGGGACCATATGTGTCTGGTTCACCATCCTGTCCCTGGGGAATACCGTGGCACCTGTTCCATAGCAGATACTCAAGATGGGATGAAAACGGAAATGCAGCTTTTTTTCCCTCCATCTGGCAGACTGGGAATTGAGCAAAGAGAGTGAGGGAGACTGTCTAAGGTGGCTGAGACAATGTCAGGATGCCTTGCCCATCCAGGCATGGGCAAGGCCCAGGGCCTACAGGTGGGGAACAGGTCAGCTTGGGCTCATGTACTTTTGGTTCTTTTTTCCCTTGTGTGCTTGGGGGTGGGTTGAGGGTGCTGGACTAATGGGTTGTGAGAGGAGGTTGACCAGAATTATCTACGGGTTCCCTTGTCTGCCAGATGAATCAAAGGAGCATGAAGATTGCTAAAATATTTGGGAGACATGTGGAACGTGGACTGTGGAGGAGCGTGGGTGGGGTTGCGGGACTGTGGTCGTCCCGCTAAGTGGCACAGTGGTTTGGACTGGGGTGGCAGTGGTAGAGATATGAGAAGAGGTTGTATTTGAGATTTACAAGAAAGCTCTTGTAATGACGTACTACCCTTCTTGCTACTTCATTTGATTTTTCTTCTATGAACTAAGGAACCCCATCCACACTGCCCTGATATTCTATTTCCATTCTCTGATGTTTGCATATCCATGGGGCTCTAGAGCAAGTTTCTTAAAATCCCTGAGTCTTGGGATACTCATCGGTAAATTGGAACAATATTATGTGAATTCCCTGTTAATGGTGACGAAGATTCTTTGCTTGACCAAACTTTCGTCAGGCTCCTGAACCTTCTCCTAGGCCCATCTGTGCACTTCCTGGAAAATCCAGCTTTAGCAGAAACCCTGCTTTGTTAGTTTAACTAGAACCCCTCATCCTCTGTATCTGGTCCCCCTTGATAAGTGATCGGTTCCGCATCCCCCACCATCCCTCAGGTAATGTCTGCTTATGCAGGTTTGTCTTCAGCAAAGAATCCTGTTAGGTGGGTTTAGCTAGAATTTCCCTTAACCCTGCTGTTTCCTCTTAGTCATTTTCTATCCACTGGCCCCCAGACTGCTCCTTGGCTATAGATTCCCAGTTGCCCATGCTGTATTCAGAATTAACCCCATTCTATACTGAGGTCTCTTTCCTCTATTGCAATAGTCTATTTCTTTAATATAAATTTTATTTATTTATTTATTTATGGCTGTGTTGGGTCTTCATTGTTGCGCGCAGGCTTTCTCTAGTTGCGGCGAGCGGGGTTTACTCTTCATTGTGGTGACTTCTCTTGTTGCAGAGCATGGGCTCTAGGCTCGCAGGCTTCAGTAGTTGTGGCACATGGGCTCAGTAGTTGTGGCACATGGGCTCAGTAGTTGTGGCTCACGGGCTCAGTAGTTGTGGCTCACAGGCTCTAGAGCACAGGCTCAGTAGTTGTGGTGCATGGGCTTAGTTGCTCCGCGGCATGTGGGATATTCCTGGACCAGGACTCGAACCTGTGTCCTCTTCATTGGCAGGCGGATTCTTAACCAGTGCACCACCAGGGAAGTCCCCACTTACAGATTTCTAATTTTGCACCCACAAAACTTTAGTATTCATTTGTTAACTTGCCTATTTCTCTTTTTGTAGACTCTTAAGATACCCTAATATAGAGACTATATCTTTCCTTTCTTTTCTTATTGTTTTTTTTTCTATTAAAGTACTGTTGATTTACAATGTCGTGTTAGTTTCAGGTGTACAGCACAGTGGTTAGTTTTATATATATATATATATACATATCTATTCTTTTTCAGATTCTTTTCCCTTATAGGTTATTACAAAATACTGAGTAGAGTTCCTGTGCTATACAGTGGGTCCTTGTTGGTTCTCTATTTTATAGAGACTACGTCTTTCTTGTATTTATATCTCTAGAGTCTCTTAGCCAGCAATTATTGGATGGTGAATATTTGGATAAGTTTTTTTAATGTACATTTTTAGAAAACATACAAGTAGATGAAAAGGTGCTCAACATCATTAATCATGTGGGAAATGCAAAGCAAAACCACTATGAGTTGTCACCTCACACCTGTTAGCATGGCTATCATCAAAAAGACAAGAGATAACAAATGCTGGTGAGGAGGGACTTCCCTCATGGCGCAGTGGTTAAGAATCCACCTGTCAATGCAGGGGACACGGGTTCCAGCCCTGGTCCGGGAAGATCCCACATGCCGCGGAACAACTAACCCCGTGTGCCACAACTACTAAACCTGCACGCTAGAGCTTGTGAGTCACATGTACTGAGCCCGCATGCCACAGCTACTGAAGCCGACACGCCTAGTGCCTGTGCTCCGCAACAACAGAAGCCACTGCAATGAGAAGCCCGTACACTGCAATGAAGAGCAGCCTCCACTTGCCGCAACTAGAGAAAGCCGGCGTGCAGCAACAAAGACCCAATGCAGCCAAAAATTAATTAATTAATTAATTTTTAAAAAAAGCTGGTGAGGACATGGAGAAAAACGAACCCTTGTACACTGTTGGTGGGAATGGAAATTAGTGCAGCTGCTATGGAAAACAATATAGAGGAGGTTCCTCAAGAAATTAAAAATAGCACTACCATGTGATCTAGCAATTCCACTCCTGAGTATGTATCCAAAGAAAATGAAAACAGGTTATCAAAGAGATGTCTGCATTCCCATGTTCATTGCAGCATCATTCACAATAGTCAAGATGGAAACAACCTAAATTTCTGTGAATGAATGCATGAATAAAGAAGATGTGGTATATATACATAATGGAATAGTATTAAGCCATGAGAAAGAAGAAATTCTGCCATTTGTGACAACATGGATGGATCTTGAGAGCGTTATGCTAATGAGATAAGTGAGACAGAGAAATACAAATACTGCATGGTAGCACATATGTGCAATCTAAAAAAAAGTTCAAACTCATAGAAACAGAGACTAGAAAAGCAGTTGCCAGGGACTAGAGGGTGAGGGAAATAGAGGTTGGTAAAAGGGTACAAAAAGAACAAAATGTACATCTTAAAATCACTCATAAAATCGGGCATTTTTTTCATGTATATAATTTACTACTTGCACATTTTTCTCATGTGATAATTTAATTACTAGTAAAATTAAGCATTTTTCATATATATATTTGCATTTTTTTCTCATGGGATAAAAGTTTATTTCAGTGAGTTATACACAATCATAGAATTGTGTGTATTGAGACTAACTCAGGATTCCCTGGTGGCTCAGTGGTTAAGAATCTGCCTGCCAATGCAGGGGACACGGGTTCGAGCCCTGGTCCGGGAAGATCCCACATGCCGTGGAGCAACGGAGCCCATACGCCACGGCTGCTGAGGCCCGCATGCCTGGAGTCCGTGCTCTGCAGCAGTAGAAGCCACCGCAGTGAGGGGCGCCTGCTCGCTGCAGCTAGGGAGGGCCCGTGCACAGCAACGAAGACCCAATGCAGCCACAGTAAATAAATAAAATAAATAAATTTATAAAAAAATAAAGAGAGACTAACTCAAACATGTTTTCAAATTGTATATATTTCATTTTATTTACTTCATAAAATAACAAACCTGAAATTCTGAAAACTTCATAGCAAACTTTGTGGGGAAAAACCTGCTATTACTTATACTGAAAGCAAAAGTATATAGCTTTGTAGCCCTAACAGAGACAAAACTCAGCTTGATGTGACATATTAAATGTAAAAATAATTAGGTGGAAAACTTAAAACTTTGTCAACTTCCTTTAGAGTGGGTACCCACTAAGAGTTATAACACTTAAATTCGGAAAATCAGTCATCTCAAAAGATTTTAACAGCTTAAATATTTTTCATACTTGTGTTCCTGAAAGAATGGAAATGAAAAGCCCAGGAAACAGTGATATTATTACTGGTTATAATTTCTATTTTTAACACTCTAACTTGCTTAGTTCTCATTTCTTTTTGCATTTCAGCTTGTGGTTGGCTTTGCAAGGGTGACATTTTCTTTGGTGACAGTCTTTAAAACAAACTAGAATTTGGTCACTAACTTCCTTATCCCATAGAACACTGAAGAACATTTTTAAAAAGTCTTTTAAATTGAACTAAGGAGATAAAGCAATACGTTGTTTTGGTAGGAGGTTGTGTTTTATTTTGTTATGTTGTTTCTTTGTTTATTTTTAACTTCTAGAACTACCTTAATGTTTTCCAGGATCCCCCCCAGCACCCCCCCCCCACGCACACACGTGATGGTGACTTTTTTTGTTTTTGGCCACGTGGCTTGCAGGATCCCAGTTCCCTGACTAGGGATTGAACCCGGGCCACAGCAGTGAAAGCGCCAAATCCTAACCACTAGACCACCAGGGAACTCCCAAAGGTGGCTTTTATTTATTTATTATTATTATTATTTTTTTTGCGGTACGTGGGCCTCTCACTGCTGTGGCCTCTCCCGTTGCGGAGCACAGGCTCCGGACGCGCAGGCTCAGCGGCCGTGGCTCACGGGCCCAGCCGCTCCGCAGCATGTGGGATCTTCCCGGACCGGGGCACGAACCCGTGTCCCCTGCATCGTCAGGCGGACTCTCAACCACTGCGCCACCAGGGAAGCCCAAAGGTGGCTTTTTTAACATCCTTTTGTAACCGAGCAATTTATTGACACATTAATTAATTAATTAAAATTTAATTTTTATTTTATATTGAAGTATAGTTGATTTACAATGTTGTATTAGTTTCAGGTGTACAGCTAAGTGATTCAGTTATATATACACATATATCTGTTCTTTTTCAGACTCTTTTCCCATATAGGTTATTATAGAATATTGAGTACAGTTCCCTGTGCTATCAGTGGGTCCTTATTGATTATCTATATTATGTATAGTAGGGTGTATATGTTAATCCCAAACTCCCAATTTATCCCCCCTCCACGTTTCCCCTTTAGCAACCGTAAGTTTGTTTTCGAAGTCTGTGAGTCTGTTTCTGTTTTGTAAATAAGTTCATTTGTATCATTTTTTTTTTAGATTCCACATATAAGTGATATCATATATTTGTCTTTCTCTGACTGACTTACTTCACTTAGTATGATAATTGCTAGGTCCATCCGTGTTGCTGCAAATGGCATTATTTCATTGTTTTTTATCCATTCATCTGTTGATGGACATTTAGGCTGCTTCCACGTCTTGGTTATTGTAAATAGTGTTGCAATGAACTTTGGGGTGCATGTATCTTTTCGAATTATGGTTTTCTCCGGATATAGCCCAGGAATAGGATTGCTGGATCATATGGTAGTTGACACATTAATTTATGTACTGCTTTGTATCTTATCTGATTTTTATGTTGTGGACTTATTAGAAAGATAACCTGAACTGCTAAGACAACATTCTTCTTGCTTCTATTAAATCCAGCCAGGTTCTGTGTTCTGAGTTCCAGTCTCTAGGCCCTAAAGAGAGGTGTGGGCTTCTGTGTTTCATTCATTCAGAACCTTTTGCTCTACTCCAGACCTACTCGGTCAGAATCTGCACTTTAAAAAGATCTCCAGATAATTCCTATGCACATGAAGGTTTGAGAAGCATTGGTCTAGGTGACTCAGTATAATATGACAAAACTACTCAAGATAAAGCAAGTTGCTTTTGTGAAACAGGAACACATTGGCATCAGTACTCATAAGCACAGAAAATGACAAGCCCAAATGTAAGAGTGGCAGGCAAAAATCAGAAATCTTTGAAAGGTTGTAACGCGAGCATAGTGCAATAGATAGATAGGAAGAAAAGAGATTATTTTGGGGGTCAGGTTTAAGTGGAATGAGACATAACTGATGACCGTTGTACCACACCCTACCATCACATTTATGATTACAGTCAGTAATATTAAGTTCCTTACAGCACATAAAAGTACCAGTTAATGAGCCTTCATTGGCAAAGATGGAATAATCAAGCATTCAAACTGATTAAGCCTTAAAATGAATATGGCATTGCTAGTGATGTCTAACATTAGATAAGTTAGATAAATTGGTGTAAACCTACCTCAGAAATCTAAAATTTCCTCTCTGTAAGATTTTGATCTTCATTGAAACACTTTGTAGTGGGTGAAAATAAAATTTTCTGTTAATTCTGTAATGAGAACCTACAGTTTATTTTATGCCAACCATTCTAAAGCCTTTTTAAGACTCACTGATTTTGTGTATATATATATATATATATATTGCCTCAACCTCATTCTGAGGGAATAGAAATACTTATGATTTACAATGTTCACCCAGCCAGAGTTATTTAAAAGCAAATAGATAGGTTTTTAAAAGCATAATTTATTTATAATAGGCCATGACCTCCAGTTTTCGTGCTTGTGGTGGAACTGTTTATTTAGAGTACATACATAAACCCCAGAGTTGGTAATAAAATACTAGAGCCAGCATTTTACTTTGGGGAAGTCATACCGATTTATTATTTGAGCAAGGGTTTTTGCTTTTTTTTTTTTTTTTTTGCGGTATGCGGGCCTCTCCCTGTTGTGACCTCTCCCGTGGCAGAGCATACGCTCCGGACGAGCAGGCTCAGCGGCCATGGCTCACGGGCCCAGACGCTCCGTGGCATGTGGGATCCTCCCGGACTGGGGCACGAACCCATGTCCCCTGCATCAGCAGGCGGACTCTCAACCACTGCGCCACCAGGGAAGCCCGGTGTTTGCTTTTTAGCAGTGAAATTGCACCAGTATAAAAAGCTATATTGAAAAACAATAAAGAAAGAAAAAAGCTATACTGGTGGGCTTCCCAGGTGGCGCTGTGGTTAAGAATCCGCCTGGCAATTCAGGGGACACGGGTTCGAGCCCTGGTCCGGGAAGATCCCACATGCCGCGGAGCAACTAAGCCCGTGCGCCACAACTACTGAGCCTGTGATCTAGAGCCCGTGAGCCACAACTACTGAGCCCGCGAGCCACAACTACTGAAGCCCATGTGCCTACAGCCTGTGCTCCACAACAAGAGAAGCCACAGCAATGAGAAGCCTGCACACCACAACAAAGAGTAGCCCCCACTTGCCACAATTAGAGAAAGCCCACGCACAGCAACAAAGACCTAATGCAGCCAAAAATAAGTAAATAAAATAAATAAATTTATTTTAAAAAAGCTATATTGGTGGGGCTTCCCTGGTGGCACAGTGGTTGAGAGTCTGCCTGCCGATGCAGGGGACACGGGTTCGTGCCGTGGTCTGGAAGATCCCACATTCCGCAGAGCGGCTGGGCCCGTGAGCCATGGCTGCTGAGCCTGCGCGTCCGGAGCCTGTGCTCCGCAACGGGAAAAGCCACAGTGGTGAGAGGCCCGCGTACCACAAAAAAAATAAATAAATAAAATAAAAATAAAAATAAATAAATAAGCTATATTGGTTAAATCTACTGCTTGAATTGATCTGTTTCATCACAGAGCTCTTTCCGGTAGCGAACTGGATAACTGCTTCTTATTTAGGAAGGATAAAGCAGGCTGTAAAAAAGGCAGATCAAAGGCACTAAAAACAGACACTGCAGAAAAGAAGACATAGGAATGTCCAATAAGCACATGAAAAGGTGCTTAACATCATTAGTCATCATGGAAATGGAATTAAAACCCAACTGAGATATCACTACAGTGTCTAAAATAAAAAAGACTGACAGCACCAACTGTTGGCAAGGATGTGGAGCAACTGAAATTTTCTTGAACTGCTGGTAGGAGTGTCAAATGGTATGACAACTTTGGAGAACTTTTTGTCAGTTCCTTATAAAGTTAAACATACATCTACTCTAGGACCCAAGAATCCCACTCTTAGGTATTTTCTCAAGACTGTTCAAAAAACTGTACAAAAATGTTCATAGCAAATTTATTTCTAGAGCCCCAAACTGGAAACAACTCAAATATCCATCAGCAGTAGAATGGATTATCAACTAACAGTATATTTATACAATGGAATACTACTGATTAATAAAAAGGAAATAAATAAATAGGACACTTGCAACAACATGGACAGATCTCAAAACCATGTTGAATGAGGGGAGCTCCCTGGCAGTCCAGTGGTTAGGACTTGGCACTTTCACTGCCAGGCCCGGGTTCAATTCCCTGATCGGGGAACTAAGATCCCTGAAGCTGCGCAGCGTGGCAAAAAAACAAAACAAAACAAAAAACAGTTGAATGAAAGAAGTTGTTCTATTGGATTCCATGTAAATAAAATTCTAGAACAAGCAAAACTAACTTAGGGTGATAAAAATTAGAAAGTGGTTGGAGGGGGATTGGGGATTGAATGGGGATTGCCTAAAAAGAGGCACAAGGAAACTTTCTGGGATGAAGGATATAGTCTATGTCTTCATTTGAGTGGTGGCTACATGGGTATGTAATTATCAAGACCCATTGAACTGTATACTTAAGATTGATATGTTTGGGAATTCCCTGGTGGTCCAGTGGTTAGGACACCATGTTTTCACTGCCAAGGGCCCAGGTTTGATCCCTGGTTGGGGAACTAAGATCCCACAAGCCATGGAGTGCAGCTAAAAAAAAAAGATTGATATGTTTTATTTTATGTCAATTAAAGTTCATTATGCTTCAATTTAAAACATAAAAGCCCTTCTCACTCTCATCGCGTCCAAGAAAATGTCTGCGCAGACAACTTACAATGCGAAAGTTTCTCCTTCAGGCTAAGTCCTTCTAGGTGGTACTTCACCAGCCCACACTGCACCTCTAACTTGGTCCCTCTCTGTGGACTGATTACCTATCTGACCCTGATGATCCTGTGATTTAATTCCAATCTCACTTTGATATTTCAGTAAAGGCTGTCCTTCTTGCCTCAACTTTTATTTTTATTTCCTGTCTTAGCTTTTCCTTGATCCTTTGACTCTAAGCACTTGTTGGTAAGGCACAATATATGTGAAAAAAAAAATTGGTGTCTCTTTTGAGTCTTATGTCTTCTCTAATTGTTTTTTTAAGACAGCACAATGGTGTGTTTGGCTTTTCTAACTACCAAATCTGATGCAATGTAATTACTTAATTAGATCAGATTATCATTCATATTAAACTCAAAAATCTCCTGACAAGAGCTCACAGATGAAATAAGCTGAAATCAACTAGTGCTTGTCTTAACTCATCCTTTGTGTATCCAGCCTCAGTCACCAAGGCTGAGCTGACAGAGGAATGGCCCCTGTTAATGGAATAATCTAGGTCCCAGTTAAGCCCGAATATGAAACCAAACATGAACAGCGGCACTTCCAAATCTCTCTTTCAACACTGCCATATGGCAGGAACACAGGCAGTGTCCTTAAGAGGTCTCTCTCAGTATACAACCCCCTCCAGCTCCAGAGTCCAAAGCCTCTCCACATGACAGGACTTTTTTTTTTTTGGCCGTGCCACGTGGCTTATGAGATCTTAGTTCCCCGACCAGGGATTGAACCTGGGCCCTCGGCAGTGAGAGCCGGCATCCTAACCACTGGACCGCCAGGGAATTCTCCAAATGACAGGACTTTTTAAAAACACTTTTTAAATTGAGGTATAACACATACACAGTTGTGTGTGATAACTAGTCTCACGCTCCTTTCCCAGTCAATACCACTCTGCAACCCAGAAGTAACCACTCTAGTGAGTTCTATAACCACCAGTTAGTTTTGCACATTCTTGATCTTCATTTAAATGGAACTAAACAGTATGTACTCCTCAGCGTCTGGCTTCTTTCACTTATCATATTGTCTGTGAGATTTTGGTACATCAGGGACATTTAAGTAAGAGACCCCCTGCTTACTTCTCTTTCTCCCCCCACTTGACTTAAATCTCCGTGGCAGCATGAATCATGTCTATCGCCTTCATGTAGTATAGTGTCCACTGTAATAGGGATATAGTACCTATTTGTTGAAAAAAAAGAATAAATAAGATGTCACAGTTTAACACTGAGAAACATACCTTTAAGAGTGGATTTTAGGTATTGCGTTGGCCAAAAATCTCGTTTGGGTTTTCCGTAACAGCTTATGGAAAAACCCTAATGAACTTTTTGGCCAACCCAATACTGTGGTGAATCAGTGGACGAGAAAAAGACTAATTTTCTTCTGAAACTCCCCAAAGCATTATTTATAATCACTTGACTACAGCCATGCGGATAGAGATTTCGTAAACTTTCTACTAGATTTTCAGTATTGTGTAGGTAAACTCAGGGTAAAATTATAAAAGTTTTTACAGTAGGGCTCTTTAATCTGGGAGTTGTGGATGGGTTTTGTGAGGGCCTGAGACTAAGGAGAAAATTTTGTGTGCTATTAGATATATCTCTCAGGTTGCAAGTGACAGGAGCCCAAGTAGGACTAACTTAAATAACAAAGGGGATTTCGCAGGGCCTCTCACTGTTGTGGCCTCTCCCGTTGCGGAGCACAGGCTCCGGACGCGCAGGCTCAGTGGCCATGGCTCATGGGCCTAGCCGCTCTGCGGCATGTGGGATCTTCCCAGACCGGGGCACGAACCCGTGTCCCCTGCATCGGCAGGCGGACTCTCAACCACTGCACCACCAGGGAAGCCCAACAAAGGGGATTTGATGGCAGGGTCTTGGTTTGCCTCATGGAGTCCAAGAGAGACATGCACAGCCATGCTCCGGAAGGGCACAATCAGGGAAGCTCAGGGTCTGGGGCCACAATCCATGCCAGTACAGAGATGCTTCATGCCCTCCTGGCTTGAAGGCACCTGATTGGCAGAACCCAAAGCACATCTGAAAGTCTAGCTTCAGGGGAATCTAGAAAATGTAGTTTTTAGTTTTCCAATTTCTACAGACCATTCCAATTCTACAGAACCCTAAAAGAATGTTGTAATAGATCATAGCATTTTTTTTCTTTAAGACCCCAGGCATGGCCTCAAAATCCTTCTCAACCTAGCACTGTGCTGCCAATGGCACTGAGTTGGATCTACAGGTTGTCATCCATGTACCATAACATGTTGCTTCCAGACCTCTAATGCATAGCTCTTAATTCTGTTAAGGAAAAAATATGCAAAACTTAGGAATAGGCAAAACAATGGCTGCATGTCTTTTTAATGTTATATTGGAACACTGTTTATAGCATAATTTCCTATAATGGATAACATAACTGTCTGTCCCAGAAAGGCAGACCACAAACTTGCAACAAAAACTGCTTAAGCTCAAAGTGTTTTAACATCAACCCATTCAGATCCATGTGTTCCAAGGTTCAGCAACCTGTGTGGTTTACAAATTCTGACACATGTTTATTCCCTATCCAGACCAGCCTTAGAACCATCTGAGCCCAGCCCCAAAGCTCTATATGTATGTAGCTTCTCTAACTTCCTTCTTCTAAGTCACCACTAAGACCGTGAACTTGGGGCTCTCCCTTACTCAGCAAGTTTAATAAACTTGCTTCATCTGATCAAGGGGTGGCTCTAGTGGTCTTTGTGGGAGATTTGACAAAGTCTGTACATGTCATATTGCTGTACAGTGTCAATGACAAAGGTAATACAATTTAATAACAAGTTTGATGTCCTTTATTTATAGGAAAACAATTCATGGATTGCGGGAGTACAGTGCCTCATGAGCAGTGGAGCACTGTTCCCAAGGGATTTGGGGCAAGAGGGGTTTTTATACAACATTAGAAGCAGCAACGCAGAAACGGGGCATGGTTGGCTAGAAGGTCAGGGATTTCCTAACAAGGTTACCACATCCTATTTTCTAGGATAAGATGAGCTAGCTAAAGCTGAATTGGAGGACTCTGATTAGCGTATGTTAGGTTTCCTAGACAGTGAAGTGTTTTCCTCAAGTGTGGGCTGACTTAGGTTTCGATTTGTGATGTGAGCTGGGCCACTGGGGCAGCCTCTATGATGTGGGTCCTGATTCACATTTCCTTTATCAATAGAAAGCGAAGAGTGGGAGAAAAAGAAAAAACAAGAACATCCTCAAATACAACATGAAGGTTCCAGTTAGCATAGACTTTGTGAAAATTAATAAAGGGAAACCTCACTTAAATGGAGTCAGGAGGCCAGAAGCGGGAGCTCTCATGCATGTATCAGTCGATATCAATACAGATGCCAACAGGAAGAGACATACTTTGCATCTCCAGCAATAAATGACAGTACTTTACTACTATGCTTAGGAGGAAGAAAGATTTTCTCCTTGCCTGGCAACAGCTCAGCCAATGAGAGACTGTCACAACTCAGTCAATGAAAACCCACTATACTTCAAACTCCCACTTTCCTTTAATGGACTTGTTTATAACAGCCCCGCCCAATTTCCCCTTCCCTATGAAAGAGTTTTTTCTCCTTTGCTTTACCAGGCTTGCATGTGGTTCGCCATATTTGCGTGTCCCAGACTGCAATTCTTTGCTGTTTCCAAATAAACCTAGTAAAATAACTGGCTGTTTTATTGTTTTAGGTTAACAACTTCATGGAATTAGTAATAAGTCAACAGGAGTATCCACCATCCTTGATTTGGGAACAGTCCTCTGCTTACATTGGCAGTGGATCCAAACTATGGTTGGATGGTGGAAACTGCTATAGAAGGAAAACACTGGGGAAGTGTTGAATGCAATCTCTCTCCAGACAAACTGCCCTGTACCTGCCAGAAAGCATGGGGTGATTTTTCTGGTCCTATCTCTGCAGTATTTGATAATGTTGATCATTCCCTCCTTAAAATTCCTCTGTAGACTTCCATGACACTGTGCTTTCTCAATTATCTTTCATCGTTTCTGATAATTCTTTCTCAGTCCTTCATGGGCAGGAAGATCAAGCAAGTTAAGGACTAAGAAGTGACCATTGAGATAGTAGTTATGATGTCATCCATAATTTTAACAAAAGCAGTGGAGTGGCGGAAAGAAGACAGATTGCCAGGGACAGAGGAAAGAGAGTGACTCTGGGTCTCCATTTCAAAAAGCTTGGAGGTTTTGTTACTGCTTTTGTTTGCTTATTGTTTTTGTTTCCTTGCTTGCGTTTTGCTCTCTCTTTTCTACTTTATTAATGCAGCTCTCTAAGCAGTTACTGTACATCTGCCATGCAGGGGAGCTATTCCCAGAGCTGCTGAAATGCAGTGATGGCAAGAACCCTCCCTGTCTGCCAGGAGCACGTAGCTAAGCTTGATGAGAAGCGGAGCACAGCGGAAATCACAGAAACTGTTGAATGCCCCAGGCATCCCTGGGTTACCTGGAGAGATTCGCTTTTAGAAATTTAAGAGGCTTGAACATATTTACATAGGAAGATAAAAGCTAGAGATATGTTAATGTACTTTATAAAACTGACCTTACCACATTAAGCCAGAGGCATCCATAGAATAGAAGACTTTAAAGATTATTACAGCAGGAATGCAAAGAGAAACTTCTAATTTTAATCACCAGAATAGCCTCTGAAACCCAATTCAGAGATTGTGGTTCAGAATGAAAGTGTGTATTCCTGTACAGTTTACTACCTATATTAACATGCCTTTACTATTCCAATGTCTTCATCAGCATGACTTAACTACCCCAGGAACTTTTGCCTAGGAAGATAAAAATGTAAATACCTTAATTGTTCTATTCAGTAAAGGAAGTCAGACTAATCAACATCTCAATACATAGCATCAAACAACTCTGTTTTCTAAGACTTGATTGAAATACCTCATTGTGTCCATCAATCCTAAAACTACTCTGTCATATCATACGAGGTTCTGATCCTTAATCCTCATCAAGCCTCCGGAACAAAACAGCAGCCTTAAACCAGAACTGCCAAAAAAACCTTGTAAATATCCCAATTTTCCCTTCGTCCTTTGGAGATGCTATAAGACTGTCAAGGTAGTGATCTCCATGAATTCAGTAACCAATAAGCTCAGTTTTGCTCATCAGCATGTTTATTTTGGTGGTATTTGGGGAGAGCTGGTACTGGACACAGTGTAAAAGCCAATGCTTGTGATTTGCATGAGCCAAGGTTTTTGAGGAAAGATAAGGTGTTTGGAAATCAAAGGGTAGAACCCTTAAAGGAGTGAGTAATAAGGTTTATTCATAAACAGACTATTTTTTTATAAAATTTGTATTGGAGTATAGTTGATTCGCAATGTTGTGTTAGTTTCAGGTGCACAGCAAAGTGAATCAGTTACACATATACATATAGCCACTCTTTTTTAGATTCTTTTCCCAT
Source organism: Pseudorca crassidens (assembly GCF_039906515.1). NCBI lineage: Eukaryota > Metazoa > Chordata > Mammalia > Artiodactyla > Delphinidae > Pseudorca > Pseudorca crassidens. The sequence goes on along the minus strand of NC_090317.1, from coordinate 120,057,995 downwards.
ATAGGCAATTACAGAGTATTGAGTAGAGTTCCCTGTGCTATACAGTAGGTCCTTATTAGTTACCTATTTTATATATAGTAGTGTGTATATGCCAATCCCAATCTCCCAGTTTATCCCTCCCCCCCCTTACCCCCTGGTAACCATAAGTTTGTTTTCTACATCTGTGACTCTACTGTTTTGTAGATAAGTTCATTTACACCCTTTTTTCAGATTTCACACATAAGCGATATATAAACAGTGACTTTAAAGGAGAGAGGAGATAAGTCAGAAAGAGAAAGACAAATATCGTATGCTAACACATATATATGGAATCTAAGGGAAAAAAATGTCATGAAGAACCTAGGGGTAAGAGGGGAATAAAGATACAGACCTACTAGAGAATGGACTTGAGGATATGGGGAGGGGGATGGGTAAGCTGTGACAAAGTGAGAGAGAGGCATGGACATATATACACTACCAAACGTAAGGTAGATAGCTAGGGGGAAGCAGCGGCATAGCACAGGGAGATCAGCTCGGTGCTTTGTGACCACCTAGAGGGGTGGGAGAGGGAGGGTGGGAGGGAGGGAGACGCAAGAGGGAGGAGATATGGGAACATATGTATATGTATAACTGATTCACTTTGTTATAAAGCAGAAACTAACACACCATTGTAAAGCTATTATACTCCAGTAAAGGTGTTAAAAAAAAAAAAAAAAGAGAGAGGAGAAAGACATGAATGACCCCATATGAGGGTGGAATTAGGATTGCCCTGGTTTGGGAGATGGGCAGGCTGAGAGGTTTGACGAAGGAGAAAAAGGAAAGCCACAGTCTGAAGGGCCTAGGCAGACCCAAGGAGCCTCAGGGGCACGCACGGTGGTTGTCTTGTTTGAGCACCTTCACCCTGTCACAGCTGTGGCAAAACCCATCTCTACTTTGTAACTGTCCACCTATTACATTTATGTACTAAGACATGTTTCTGCACAATATGGTCAGAATCTCTGATGGGCCTGAATCTGCCTTTTTAAAAAGGAAACACTCCAGGTTCTGTTTTACACATTTAGTTTTAAAAACCAGTGTCCTAAAAAAAAAAAAAAAAAAAAGCCCAGTGTCCTGGGACTTCCCTGGTGGCGCAGTGGTTAAGAATCCACCTGCCAATGAAGGGGACATGGGTTCGAGCCCTGGTCCGGGAAGATTCCACATGCCGCAGAACAACTGAGCCTGTGCGGTACAACTACTGAGCCTGTGCTCTAGAGCCCGCGAGCCACAACTACCGAGCTAGTGTGCCACAACTACTGAAGCTCACGCGCCTAGAGCCCGTGCTCCGCAACAAGAAAAGCCACCGCAATGAGAAGCCCATGCACCGCAACGAAGAGTAGCTCCCGCTCGCTGCAACTAGAGAAAGCCTGCGCGCAGCAACAAAGACCCAATGCAGCCAAAAAATAAACAAATAAATGAATAAAAATTAAAAACAAAAAAACCCCAGTGCCCTAAGGGAAAGGAGCTAGGACAGTGGAAAACGTTAAATACACACGTGAGATAATATTATTCATACTATTGTAATATGAAGAATGCTTGTAAGTATTCAAATTATGGCTTTTCAAAGAGATGTTTATTGCCTTATAAGAAAAATTACCGTAAACTTACATGTTAACTTTGTGTTCAGTAGAGATGTCCAGTAGAAATGAGAACCCCAAAGGTTATTGGTTTTATCGTCCTGTAGGGTATTAATAGTTTTGTGGCTAAATAAACTTATCTCAGCATGTTTTTCCTGCTTGAGTATATAGATTTCAGTTTCTCAAATGATCTTTGAACCTGCTTTGCTATGCTGCAGGTTCCTTCATTAACAAATGAAGCAGGGCTTCCCTGGTGGCGCAGTGGTTGAGAGTCCGCCTGCCAATGCAGGGGACACGGGTTCGTGCCCCGGTCCGGGAAGATCCCACGTGCCGCGGAGCGGCTGGGCCCGTGAGCCATGGCCGCTGGGCCTGCGCGTCCGGAGCCTGTGCTCCGCAACAGGAGAGGCCACAACAGTGAGAGGCCCGCGTACAGAAAAAAAAAAAAAAAGAAGCAAATTTTTATGCACATTTACTCTATATTTGGGAATGTGTAGGCATAGAATGACGATTCGGGCTCTGGCTGTTACCCTGAAAGAATTCTCAGGATAAACAACCAGGTCGTACCGTATAGCACAGGGAACTATATTCAGTATCCTGTGATAAACCATGATGGAAAAGAATATGAAAAAGAATCTAACTGAATTCTGTTAGAATCTAACTGTCTAACTGAATCACTTTGCTCTACAGCAGAAATTAACACAACATTATACATCAACTATACTTCAATAAAATAAATAAAAAAAAAATATCACCCATTCTGTTTTCGGCTGCACCCTGCATCCTGCCTTGAGAAGGCCCTCACCCTCTGGCTCCTTAGCTTTACTGGGGATTCTGTGACATGGAGAGTCATGCTTTTCACTGGTTTCCCACTTTGCAGGCACTTAGCTTTTTCTGCTTGATCATGTCCTATGCCACTTGGCCATCCACTTTCCAGTTTTCAAAATTTTGTTGTCATATCTTGTCTGCTGTCATCTTCTCTAGGGCTGTCTGTTTCTTTTCAAGCTTGTGCCTTCAAAAATTTCCTTTCAGTGTTTCTGGTGGGGTTTCAAGAGAGATCCAAGATATATGTATGAGGTCAATTTGCCTTGTTTAACTGGAAGTGCATGCGATTCTAAAATATACCCCAAAATACAGCAGTGATTTCTCCATTGTGGTGCTCCAAGGACAATGGTGCTTCAAGGACAAAGGATGACCCTGCCAGAAAAAGTTTCAGCGTTACACCCCCTACGGGACTCTTAATCCCCCTCCCTACTGTGTTGCGATGGTTACGAAATTCCTGAGCCCACCTGGGCGACTCCCACAGGTCAACAGGACCTTTCCCAAATAAGGAAAGGCATATGCCCTGTCCCACTCCCACCCTATAGAAGGAAGGTATATGTGGCTCGACCAATCAGTAAATGAAATTTTCACCTCGGACCATTCCTTTGTTTTCTGGCTATGAAAACTGATCAATAGCACATGTTCGGGCTCGACTCTCCCAGACTACCAGGAATTCAGCCCGCTGTTCTGGCAGCGACCTTCCCTCTAATAAATTCTATCTTCTTTACATTCTGCCTTGTGTCTGGAAATTAGCATATGTTCGGGCTTCTCCCAGACTACTAGGAAGTCGGCCCACTGTTCTGGCAGCGACCCTTCCCTCTAATAAATTCTATCTTCTTTACATTCTGCCTTGTGTCTGGAAATTCTTTTCCAACCCACTTTCGGACTACGACATCCATCAACTGAAGAAACTCATCAAAGGTGGAGAGAGAGTGAAAGTCCTGGTGATTGAGCCATTTGTGCCTAGTGTGATATTTAAAAAGTCCAAAATTTTATACTGAACATTAGAAATCACAATATTTTGGATCTCGAGCGATAAGTTCAGACTATCCAATGTATTAAATGCATCACTGAATCGTGCTCTGGAAAGGAGCAAGCCCTGGAATAGTCAGAAATGTTATTTACTGGCATTATCCATTTCACGCTTATACGAGCACCTTTTTCTGGGTAGTTAACGCACTCTGGTATGAAAAAGTCATCTTATACGTGTCACCTATTACTTTTCAGAGCACACTGAAAAAAGCATGCCCCTGAGTGGGAGCAGTTTAATTGGATTACTTCCACAGAGTCAAGAGGCATATTGCTGACGTCCAACTGTCCTGAGTGAATAAAGGAGCGTGAAAAAACTGTCATTTTATTCACACACTATAATTGGCGTCTGTTATCACCTCCTTCCCCATCATCTATTCAACCTTCTCTTGGTCTGATTCCCTGATTTTCCTTTGGAAGATCAGCCCTTCTGGCATCTCAGACTCTTTGCCTTGGTGAGAGTGGAATTCATCCCCATTTCCAGAGATGGATGGTGACTCAAGTGTGGCCAATCAAAGCATTGCATTCCTTTGACCAAAGACTGATTCATGGATGGGTATGTGACTCAGTTAGACCTAGCGAGATTCAAGTTGACGGTAGTTGGGGCTATTGGAAGACTGGCAACTTGAGACACTCTGTGGAGCCTGAGAATGAAGCTAATGGAGCAGAAGCCAGAGTGGAGAGATGGAGACAAAACAGCTTTTGATGATATCACTTGAGTGCCTGAATTAAGTCGTGTGAGTCATTAAATGCTCTCTGGTTTAAGGCACTTTTTTTTCTTTCTCTCTTTTTTTTTTTTTAGCCTTCACCCTTGGCAGTGAAGGCATGGAGTTCCAACCACTGAACCGCCAGGGAATTCCCTTAAGGCACTTTCAATTCTTTTTCTGTCACTTGCCACCAATCTGATTCACCTACCAAAGCCCTGTATTGCTGCTTGCATAGCTGGTGCTACCCCAGCACTTGTTCTCGGACTAATTTTTACCTAAATGAAGAATAGTTTTTATAACATGGGTATTCAGAAATAAACACAAGAATATACTGAGCACTTCTCACTCATCTATGCTTGTTACATAGGCCAAGAGAAAGTTTACCGCAGCTGTAATGAGAAATATCTATTCACCTAAACATCATCATAAGTGCTTGATACAGAATGCCATTGAAGGACTTCCCTGGTGGCACAGTGGTTAAGAATCCGCCTGCCAATGCAGAGGACACGGGTTCAAGCCCTGGTCTGGGAAGATCCCACATGCCGTGGAGCAACTAAGCCCATGCGCCACAACTACTGAGCCTGTGCTCTAGAACCCGCGAACCACAACTACTGAGCCCGCATGCCGCAACTATGAAGCCCGTGTTCTCTAGAGCTCGTGCTCAGCAACAAGAGAAGCCACCACAGTGAGAAGCCTGTGCACCCGCAATGAAGAGTAGCCCCCGTACTAGTTTCTCTAGTCGCCGCAACTAGAGAAAGCCTGCGTGCAGCAAAGAAGACCCAACACAGCCGAAAATAAATAAATAAATAAATAAATTTATTAACAACAACAACAAAAGAATGCCATTGATATTAGGGGATACGTAGCACCCTCATTTGATCAGAGAATTTTGCCAACAGGCCATTCCTTTTTGCTTCCTAACATAACATTTCCATTAACATTGTGAGTGGTTTTACAAACTTCTTGGCAGTAGTACAACTTGAACCTTTAGCATCCTGGAAAGTACAATTTTTAGCTTATTCTGGAGAATCTCAGTTGGTTTACCAGAGAGGTCATTGTGCTCTGTTTATGAAAAGTATTCAAGGCTCTGGTGGCTTCCTGCCACTATTTGATAGTTTCAGAACAGGCAAAGTACAGGGATCTAGAGTCAAAACTTAATTTTCATAAAGTAATTCTATTTCTTATTTCTGTTCTTGTTCTGTGTGCCCATCACACTTAGAGATACTTTTGCCCCAGCAATACAGAGTCAGCTCTATATTGACAATTTCTTATGCACTATTTGCATTTACGAAGTTATTCTGCACTTCAGTATTTAGATAACTTTTTCTTAACTGATTTTATGCTTCAATAGACTGCTGATCAATTTTTCCAAATTGGGAATAAGATGAAGTACTACTGTTAAAACGAGACTTGCAAATTGGACAAATGAAAGTAAGAATACGCAAGTGACATAAAAATCTTTGTGTCTAAGATCAAATGCACCCTTAGCAAATGAATGTTAGCTGATTGATGGCATGTTTATGGTGAATGCACAAACTTTAGGATTGTAATCATAATTGAAATTTCTGTGAAAATCATATTTTATTTAAATTCAAATTTATTAAATGTATGTGGACACAGTTGTTTTATTTTTCCTCTGACTCATGAACTGTGTGTGGATCCCTTTTGTGGACTCCGGGCATTACCAATAATCTGAGGACTGCACTCAGCCGACACTTATCAGAGGATGCTTGTTAGAGGGTGACCAAGGAGTGGTTGAGGACAGGAATGCCTTGACAATAGGAGGGAGAAGCATTAACATCAACAGTATGATTTACCAAAGTATCAGCAGTCCACAGGTTGGGACTTTTTTTTGGTTTGTTTTTTCGTTACGCGGGCCTCTCACTGTTGTGGCCTCTCCCGTTGCGGAGCACAGGCTCCGGACGCGCAGGCGCAGCGGCCATGGCTCACGGGCCCAGCCGCTCCGCGGCACGTGGGATCTTCCCAGACCGGGGCATGAACCCGTGTCCCCCGTATCGGCAGGCGGACTCTTAACCACTGTGCCACCAGGGAAGCCCCACAGGTTGGGTCTTTTAAGATCTACTCTCTTAGCAACTTACAAGTACACAATACAGTATTGTTTTTTGTTTTTTGGGTTTTTAAAAAATTAATTTATTTGGCTGCACCCGTCTTAGTTGCGGCATGCAGGATCTTTGTTGCCACGTGTGGAATCTTTTAGTTGCGGCATGCAGGCTCTAGTTCCCTGACCAAGGATCAAACCCCGGTCCGCTACATTGGGAGCGCAGAGTCTTACCCACTGGATTGCTAGGGAAGTCCCCCCTTTTTTTTTCAGTATTGTTAACTTTAGTCACCATGCTGTACATTACCTCCCCAGAACTTATTCATCTGATAACTGAAAGCTTACCCTTTGACCAACATCTCCCCATTCCCCCCTCCCCTCAGCCCCTGGCAACCACCATTCTACTTTCTGTTTCTATGAGTTCAATGTTTTTACATTCCATATATAAGTGAGATCATACAGTAATTGCCTTTCTCTGTCTGACTTATTTTATGGATGTCCTCAAGGTCCATCCATTTTGTAGCATATGTCAGGATTTCCTTCCTTTTTATGGTGGAATAATTTTTCATTATATGCGTATACCACATTTTGTTTATCCATTCATCTGGTGGTGGAAATTTGGGTAAGATAATTACAGGCATACCTTGTTTTATTGTGCCTTGCAGATATTATATTTTTTACAAATGGAAGGTTTGTGGCAACCCTGCATGGAGCAAGTCTATTGGCTCCATTGTCCAACAGCATTTGCTCACTTCGTGTCCCTGTGTCACATTTTGGTAATTCTGGCAATATTTTAAACTTTTTCATTATTATTATTGTATTCGTTATGGTGATCTGTGATCAGTGATCTTTGATGTTACTACTGTGACTCAGTGAAGGCTCAGATGATGGTTAGCATTTTTTAGCAATACAGTTATTGGTTTTTTGGGGGGGTTTTCTGGCTGTGCGTCTTGTGGGGTGGCAGTTCCCTGACCAAGGATCAAACCCAGGGCCATGGCAGTGAAAGTATTGAGTCCCAACCACTGGACCACAAGGGAACTCGCAGCAATACAGTTTTTAAAATTAAGGTATGTACATTGTTTTAGACATAATGCTATTGTACACTTAATAGACTATAGTATAGTGTAAACAAAACTTTTATATGCACTGGGAAATGAAAAAATTCATGTGACTTGCTTTTGTTATTTTGCAATATTCACTTTATTGTGGTGGTCTGGAACAGAACCTACATCTCGAAGGTATGCCCGTATTATTATTTAAAAAAATAAATTTATTTTATTTATTTATTTTTGGCTGTGTTGGGTCTTTGTTGCTGCGCACAGGGTTCCTCTAGTTGCCACAAGTGGGGACTACTCTTTGCTGAGATGCGCGGGCTTCTCATTTTGGTGGCTTCTCTTGTTGCAGAGCACGGGATCTAGGGACGCGGGCTTCAGTAGTTGCGGCACGCAGGCTCTAGAGCACAGGCTCAGTAGTTGTACCACACGGGGCTTAGTTGCTCTGCAGCATGTGGGATCTTCCCGGACCGGGGATTGAACCCACGTCCCCTGCATTGGCAGACGGATTCTCAACCACTGCGCCACCAGGGAAGCCCTATTTTTAAAAATTTAGTTATTATTTTAAATATTTATACTCTGCCTCATTCTTATATAAATTAATCTGACAGAGAATTTTCATTTAGTTATAAAAAGAAAGAAGAAAACAGCAAAACCCACTTAGAATTAGCCTTACTAAGTACATTTTGGATGTATGGTCGCCAAAAAGAAAGTTTTGAATTAGCTTCACTACTTAAACCTGAACCTAACCATTTTCTGGGTTCAGGAAGCTCTTTTCTAATGAATTAGAGATATAAATATTCACTTATGTATAAATATATCTATAATACAGAACCTTTATATGTCTCCTACACTTTAAATAAACTAGATATATGAAAATTAGGGACGGCCCAACAAAGAAATAGAGGTAATTTAATAAGATTATTCATAATAAGATTTATTTATCTATATTTTTGGCCTTGCCCCGAGGCATGAGGAACTTCATGGCGTGAGGAACTTCCCCAACCGGGGATCAAACCCGTTTCCCCTGCACTGGAAGAGTCTTAGCCACGGGACCACCAGGGAAGTCCAATAAGATTTATTTTTAAGCCTCTCCTAAATTTGTTAAAATTTTACTTATCCTTATGAAAATCTGGTTTATATAGTTTTAGAAACATATCCGAAACATACCCACGGTGTCAGTGACACATGACTGAGTTATTAAACTGCTTTCCCCCACTGGGGACTTCTGTTGGGGCCTCTAAGCCAGGGTAAGAGGCAGGGAGAGGCAAGATTTAGATAGGGCACCGCTTGAGACAGCTCAATTCCACTGTTCTCACCATTGACTTTTTTTTTTAACATCTTTATTGGAGTATAATTGCTTTACAATGGTGTGTTAGTTTCTGCTTTATAACAAAGTGAATCAGCTATACGTATACATATATCCCCATATCCCCTCCTTCTTGCGTCTCCCTCTCACCCTCCCTATCCCACCCCTCTAGGTGGTCACAAAGCACCAAGCTGATCTCCCTGTGCTATGCGGCTGACCACTGACTCTTTACGTTTGTTTTAATTGACATAGTCCAAAGTGATCATGGCATTTACACGATGTAATGAAACGGCAAAAGAGTGGCAACACCCAGTGTGAAGTGTCGCCTGTTTGGGTCAGTGTGGATTGGTACAGGCTGCGGGGTAAATTCCAAGCATGATTTAGGCAAGGATGAGGAACTAGATTGTTATCTTCCCCACTACACACTGTTCTTCGTTTACCTCTACAAGGAAGTACTAGGCAGTTGGTAGTAACATGCTACATATTTTAAAACATTTTTTTTATTGAGACGTAATTCATGTGCCATAAAGCTCACCCTTTTAAAGTGTATAATTCAGTGGGTTTTAGTACATTCATAAGGTTGTGCAGACATCACTAGTAATTCCAGAACATTTTTATCCCCCCAAAAGAAACCCATACCCACTAGCAGTAACTCCCCATTTCTCTCCAATCTCCTCCCACCCAGCCCTCGGCAGCCACTCCCGTCTCTCTAGATGTGCCTGTTCTGGACATTTTATATAAATAGAATGATACAGTATGTGGCTCTTGTGTCTGGCTTCTTTCATTTAGCATAATGTTTTCCAGGTTTATCCATGTTGTAGCGCGTGTCAGTACACTGTGTGCCTAGACCACATTTTGTTTATCCATGCATCAGTTGGTAGACATTTGGGCTGTTTCTACTTTATGGATCTAATGAATCATGCTGCTATGAACATTTGTGTACAAGTTTGATGTGGATGTGTGTTTTTATTTCTCTTGGGTCTATACCTAGGTGTGGAATTGCTGGGTCCCATGCTAACTCTGTGTTTAATTTTTTGAGGAACTCCCAGACTGCTTTCCAAACTGGCTGTACCATTTTACATTCCCACCAGTAGTGTACGAGGGTTCCAGTTTCTCTGCATCTTCACCAACACTTGTTCTTGTCTCACTCTTTGATTATAACCATCCTAGTGGGTCAGGCTACATCTTTGATGAACTCGCATACACTTGGCTAAATATATATTTTAAGCCAATTTTTAAGGACAATCCCTGGCATTGTAATAGGCTTGTAGAAGTTTTCTAATGGTGCTTTCCTAAAGGATCACACGTCTGTTGAGGCTTTGCTGGGGGGGATCTGGCTCTGGAAAGAATAGGTTTGTTGTTATTGTTGTTTTATTTTATTTATTTTTAAAATATATTTATTTATTTTTGGCTGTGTGGGGTCTTCGTTGCTGTGCGCGGGCTTTCTTCTAAGTTGCAGCAAGCGGGGCCACTTTTCCTTGCGGTGCACAGGCCTCTCACTGCGGTGGCTTCTCTTGTTGCGGAGCACCAGCTCTAGGTGCGCAGGCTTCAGTAGTTGTGGCACATGGGCTCAGTAGTTGTGGCTCGCGGGCTCTAGAGCACAGGCCCAGTAGTTGTGGCGCACGGGCTTAGTTGCTCTGCGGCATGTGGGATCTTCCCGGACCAGGACTCCAACCTGTGTCCCCTGCATCGGCAGGCAGATTCTTAACCACTGCGCCACCAGGGAAGCCCTATTTTGTTTTTTAAAATATCCACTGGCTTGGGCTTCCCTGGTGGCACAGTGGTTGAGAGTCCGCCTGCCGATGCAGGGGACGCGGGTTTGTGCCCCTGTCCGGGAATATGCCACATGCCGCGGAGCGGCTGGGCCTGTGAGCCATGGCCGCTGAGCCTGCGCGTCTGGAGCCTGTGCTCCACAACGGGAGAGGCCACAACAGTGAGAAGCCCGCGTACCGCAAAAAAAAAAAAAAAAAAAAAAAAAAAAAAAAATATATATATATATATATATATATATATATACACATTGGCTTAAGTGAAACAGCTGGTTTAGGTCAAAATTGAGAATGAGTTTCATGAACTCAAAAAAGTTTTCAATTTTTCTGTTGCACAAGGCCTCAGATGAAAGTCTCATTGTGCACTAAAGCCTTTTCTCATTAATGCAAGGACAGTACTCTGGTTCCAAAATGGAAATAATTACAGAGGTGATAAACTCTTTTATTTGTTTTAACCCGTTCTTGTTATTTTCATCGTTACTGAGTTGGCACGTTTAGTATTAATATGGAAACTGTTTGCAAACACATATTCCCCCAAGAGGTTCTGAAGCTAAAAAAAGAAGAAAAACCCCAGCTTATTAGTGGGTGCTCCTGTTCCTGGCTCCCGTTTCAGCGAAGGGGTGGAATCTTGCGAAGATAATGCACTGCATTTGACATAAACGTCCTCTTCGAAATGAACATACACTTCTATTTCTTTCAGTGCAAAAGGAAGGCAGGCATTGTTGGCCAGATGTGCTGAACTGTCTCATGCAGTCACATTCTAAAATAACAACAACAAAAAAATCTAAGCAGCTGACAGATACTTCACTATTTCCAAAGAGAAGGGCGTGACCTAGTATTGTTATTTTGTTTAACATGTCTTTAATCTTAACGTTGGAAACCACTTAAATACAAGAGTCCAGGTGAGAGCTTACATACTGGAATGAAAACTGGGACTGCTAATGGGTGCTGATAGGGGTTGATGTATTTTTAAAATATTTTATTTTGGAAAATTTCAAAGTTAAAAAATTAGAGAGATTGATATAACCTCCCCATACCCATCACTCAGCTTAAACAGTTGTCAACATTTTCCAATTTTTGTTTCAAACTAACCCCTCCCTGCTCTTTTCTTTCCTGCCAGAGTATTTTAATGCAAATTCAAAGTATCATGTCATTTCACCTGTAGATAATACAGAATGCATCCATAAGTGATAAGCTTTTTTTTTTTCATAAACACTATGCCATTATGTCACTATCACACTTTAAAAATAAACAATATCCTTTAACATCATCGAATACTCAGTCCATATTCAATATTCCCTTATGGTTGACAGACTTTGTTTTTTTAATTTTTATTAAGGGAAATTTTAGACATACACAAACTAAAGAGAATAATAAAATGATCCACTTTCAGCAATTATCAACCCTAACTCAATTCATCTCTAATCACACATGCTCTCCTGCTTATAGTTTTATTTTTCTTTCAGATATATTTCTTTTTATTAAAAAAAATTGTAGTAACATTCATCTAACATAAAATTCACTATTTTCCACATTAAAAAAAATTATTTATTTGGCTGTGCCGGGTCTTAGTTGCGGCATGTGGGATCTTCCTTGCGGCATGCGGGATCTTTAGCTGCGGCATGCAAACTCTTAGTTGTGGCATGTGGGATCTAGTTCCCTGACCAGGGATGCAACCTGGGCTCCCTGCATTGGGAGCGTGGAGTCTTAACTGCTGGACCACCAGGGAAGTCCCCCACAATTTTAAATTGTACAATTAAGTGGCATTTAGTAATTCATGATCTTGTGCAAACATCACCACTACCTAATACCCCCAAAAAGGAAACTCCATACCCATTAAGCAGTCACTCCCCATTGCCCTCCCTCTTCCCAGTCCTGGTAAACACTCATCTGCTTTCAGTCTCTATGCATATGCCTATTCTGCAGACCTCATACAAATGGATACCCTTTATAATGTGTGTGTGTGTGTGTGTGTGTGTGTGTGTGTGTGTGTAACATCTGTTTTCCTTTGTGTCTAGTTTATCTGTCCTTATTGGCTGGTGCTTGTTGTATGCACAAAGAGATATTCTCCTACATTATCTTTTAGGAGCTTTATTTTTTTTTTATTTTTTTTATTTTTTTTTGCTGTGCGTGGGCCTCTCACTGTTGTGGCCTCTCCCGTTGCGGAGCACAGGCTCCGGACGCGCAGGCTCAGCGGCCATGGCTCACGGGCCCAGCCGCTCCGCGACATGTGGGATCTTCCCGGACCGGGGCACGAACCCTTGTCCCCTGCATCGGCAGGCAGACTCTCAACCACTGCGCCACCAGGGAAGCCCTTAGGAGCTTTATTGGTTTGACTTTTTTTTTTTTTTTGCGGTACGCGGGCCTCTCACTGTTGGGGCCTCTCACTGTTGTGACCTCTCCCGTTGTGGAGCACAGGCTCCAGACGCGCAGGCTCAGTGGCCATGGCTCACGGGCCCAGCCGCTCCGCGGCATGTGGGATCTTCCCGGACCAGGGCACGAACCTGCGTCCCCTGCATCGGCAGGCGGACTCTCAACCACTGCGCCACCAGGGAAGCCCAACCCTTTATAATTTTGATGTGAATCTAAAACATCATACAATTTCATCCCTAGATACTTCAGTATGTATCTTTAAAAGATAAGGACTTTTTCTTTCAACATAACCACATGACTATTATTAACACTTGAGAAAATTAGATAATAGGGACTTCTCTGGTGGTCCAGTGGTGAAGAGTCCACCTTACAATGCAGGGAACTCGGGTTTGACTCCTGGTCGTCAGGGAACTAGGATCCCACATGCCACGAGGCGACTAAGCCCGCGCACCACAACTACTGAGCTCGTGCACCTCAACTAAAGAAGAGAAAACCCGCACACCACAGATGGAGGGAAGCCTGCATGCCACAACGAAGGATCCAGCCTGCCTCAAAGAAGATCCCATGTGCCACAGCTAAGAAGTGATGCAGCCAAAAATAAATGAATAATAAATAAATCTTTAAAAAAATTACATATTAATTATTTATTGTCACAAAATTTCAAGCCAGTGTTCAAATTTCCACTTGTGTCCTAAGTGGCATACATTTGTTTTAGTTTGTTTGCATCAGAATCCAAATAAAATCCACACACTGTGATTGGATTATACGCATTTTAAATCATTTTTTCATGTAGAAATTCCCCTCCATCTCTTTTTCTACGCTTGCAGTTTATTTGTTGAAAAAATCAAATTGTCTTGTAGAGAATCCCACTGTCTGCCTGGGTTGCTTGCTTTTCTGGGGTGGTATCTAACATGTTCCTCTCTTTTCTGCATTTCTTGCTCAGTGATAATTCTGTCTAGAGCTGCACTGTCCAATATGGTGGCCACTGACCATGTGTGGTTATTGAATACTCGAGATGTGATGAGTGACAGAGACTCTCCCTCTTTGACCAAACTTGAGTTAGGCTCCTTTGAGTCCTGGGCTTTGTCCTTGGCCTGCTTTATCCAGTTTTAGCAAGAACCCTGCTGGGTCAGTTTAGTGAAAATCCCACTCTTGATATCTGATCAAATTCCTCATCCCCTACCCTCAATATCTTATCATGCCAGCTTGCCTTTAGTAAGAATCCTGAGTCCTTCTTGCAATAATCCCCCTAGTCATGAGGTTTTCCTCTTGTCATTTTTCATTCATTGACCCCAACGCTGCTCTTTGGCTATAAATCTCCATTTGTCCTTGCTGTATTCAGAGTTGAGCCCAATCTTGCTCCCTTCCTGCAAACCCCATTGCAGTAGTCCCTCTGGAATAAAATCTGCCCTACCATCTTTAACAAGTGTCTGTATAATTATTATCTTTAATACGGGTCCAAATTGAGATGTGCTACAGGTGTAAAATACACAGTAGGTTATCAAGACAGTGCAAAAAAGGAATGGAAGCTATCTCATTAATAACTTTTTTTTTTTTTGCAGTACGCGGGCCTCTCACTGTTGTGGCCTCTCCCGTTACAGAGCACAGGCTCCGGACGCGCAGGCTCAGCGGCCATGGCTCACGGGCCTAGCTGCTCCGTGGCATGTGGGATCCTCCCGAACCGGGGCACAAACCCGTGTCCCCTGCATCGGCAGGCGGACTCTCAACCACTGTGCCACCAGGGAAGCCCCAATAATTTTTATATTGATTTCATGTTGTGATAATATTTTGAACGTATTGGGTTAAATAAATGTTAATAAAATTAATTTCACATATTTCTCTTTAGTTGCTTTTAATGTGGCAACTAGAAGATTTAAAATTACATAGTGGCTTGCATTATATTTCTTTGGGACAGTGCTGATTTAGAGACACTTGATGAAATTCAGGTTTGCTTTTTTGGCAGTTGTATTTCATAGGCAGTGTTGGGTATGCCTAGCTAGCAGCACATAATGTCTGACTCTTTTTGTGATGTTAGCAGGCATTGATGATCAATGTTTGGATTTATTTATTCATTGGGGGTTGCAAAATGGTGATTTTTTAAAAAAATATTTATTTATTTGGCTGTGCTGGGTCTTAGTTGTGGCATGCGGGATCCTTTTTGTTTTTGTTTTTGTTTTTTTAGTTGCGACATGTGGCATCTAATTCCCTGACTAGGGATCAAACCCAGGCCCCCTGCATTGGGAGTGTGGAGTCTTAACCACGGGACCACCAGGGAAGTCCCAAATGGTGATATTTTAATTCTGTCATTCCTTCTGTAATTCTACTTCATCTATTATGTGGTTCTGTAGTGCTGCAGCTCGATAAGGAAGGCAAGATCAATGTTTGATTCTTTCCCTTTAGTGATTCTCAAAATTATCAGTTGGCTCACAAGCCACTGATAGACTGTAAAGATATTTAGCAGTGCTTATTTCTATGTGCTTCTCAGAAAGATTTACAAAGCTTACATAGGAATGAAGATGCACGTCTGTAAGCAAATTGAATACTATTTGCTCTCAAATTGAGATAATAAATGGCTTGTAGTCTTCAAGAATATCAAGGTCATGAAAGACAAAGAAAGACAGAAATTGTGGGACTTCCCTTATGGCGCAGTGGTTGGGAGTCTGCCTACCAATGCAGGGTACACGGGTTCGAGCCCTGGTCCGGGAAGATCCCACACGCTGAGGAGCAACTAAGCCCGTGCGCCACAACTACTGAGCCTACGCTCTAGAGCCCGCAAGCCACAACTACTGAGCCCGCATGCCACAACTACTGAAGCCTGCGTGCCTAGAGCCTGTGCTCTGCAGCAAGAGAAGCCACCACAGTGAGAAGCCCGCACACCTCAATGAAGAGTAGCCCCCGCTTGCCACAACTGGAGAAAGCCCACGTGCAGCAACGAAGACCCAACGCAGCCAAAAAAAAAAAAAAAAATGACAGAAATTACTCTGATGAAAGGAGACTAAAGAGATGTGACAGTTACATGCAATATGTGACCTTGGACTGGATCCTGGATGAGGAAAAAAGTTTTTTTCCCCTTTAAAGGACATTAGTGGGGAATTCCTTGGTGGTCCAGTGGTTAGCACTTGGCGCTTTCACTGCCAGGGGCCCAGGTTTCCATCCTGGTCGGGGAACAAAGATTCTGCATGTGGCATGGCCAAAAAGGAAAAAAAAAAAAAAAAAAAGGACGTTAGTGGGACAATTGGTGACAAGTGAATAAAGTTTATAGATTAGATGATATTTGATTTCCTGATTTTGGTAACTGTACATTGGTTATACAAGAGAGTACCATTGTTTTTAGGAAATGTACCCTGAAGTATTCAGGGTAAAGGGACGTTATGTCTACAACTTATTCTCAAATGATTCAGAAAAATACATAGAAAGAGAGAGAAAGGGAATAAAGCAAATGAAACATTTGGGGAATGTGGGTGAAATGTACACAGTAATTCTTTGTACTATTTTTGCAATTTTCTGTGAATCTGAAATTACTGCCACAAAAAGTTAAGAAAGTAAAATAATGCCTATGAATTTAAAAAATCCTGTCCTCGTTGTAAGATTATAAATAGATTGGCATCAATTTGAACTCAAAACCATATTAAAAAGCACTTTGCAAATTTGAGAGGGACTCTGAAGAACATGATTGTAGTTCAGAACCAGTACTGTGAAGAGGTGTGTATTCGGGGGGGGCTTCCCTGGTGGCACAGTGGTTACGAATCTGCCTCCCAATGCAGGGGACACGTGTTCGAGCCCTGATCTGGGAAGATCTCACATGCCGCAGAGCAAATAAGCCCGTGTGCCACAACTACTGAGCCTGCACTCCAGAGCCTGAGCCACAACTCCTGAAGCCCGGCACCTAGAGCCCGTGCTCTGCAACAAAGAGAAGCCACTGCAATGAGAAGCCCGCACACCGCAATGAAGAGTAGCCCCTGCTCACTGCAACTAGAGAAAGCCCGCGCACAGCAACAAAGACCCAACACAGCCAAAAATAAATAAATAAAATAAATAATAATAAAATTTTAAAAAATTTATATAAAAAAGAGTTGTGCATTTGTTTAAAACATGTCCATAAATTCTTTTTTGTTTTGTTCTGTTTTTTTTGCGGTACGCGGGCCTGTCACTGTCGTGGCCTGTCCCGTTGCGGAGCACAGGCTCCAGACGCACAGGCTCAGCGGCCATGGCTCACGGACCCAGCCGCTCCGTGGCATGTGGGATCTTCCCGAACCAGGACACGAACCCACGTCCCCTGCATCGGCAGGCGGACTCTCAACCACTGCGCCACCAGGGAAGCCCTATGTCCATAAATTCTTTGACATACTTTCAAGAGCTGGACTTGGTGTGTTTTTTTTTTTAGCAGCATTTGGGATCTTAGTTCCCTTAGTTCCCGACCAGGGATCAAACCTGTGCCCCCTGCAGTGAAAATGTCGAGTCCTAACCACTGGACAACCAGGGAATTCCCCAGTGATTTATTTCTAACAAATAGAATATGGCAGAAGTGGTGTGTCTCTTTTGAGACTAGGTCATAAAAGACAGTGTGCCTGCAGAAGCACTTGGTCTTAGATCACTGGCTCTGGAGGAAGCCAGCTGCTGTGTCCAGAAGCCACTCAGACAGCCTTGTGGAGAGGCCCACATAAGAAGGAACTGAGACCTCTTGTCAACAGTCATGTGAGTGTGTCATCTTGGAAATGGATCTTCTAGCCCCAGTCCAGCCTTCAGATGACTGCAGCCCCGGCTGATAGCTTCCTTGCAACCTCTGACACACCCTGAGCCGGAACTACTCAGCTAAGTCACTCCTGAATTTCTGACCCTCAGAACTGTGAGATAATTAAATCTTTGTTGTTATACAGCAATAGATTATTAATACAATTCCGTATCTTAAGCACCTTGTAATCATGCTGCCTGGACAGCTGCATAAATGTAAAATCAATACTTTCTACAGGATTCTGATGTAATCTGTAAATGAGAGGAGCATTTCCAAGACACAACAAAATCTACATTGTCCTTTTGGAAACTATTATTGAGATTACGGTAATTGCTCAGAAGTCATCAGGAAACAGCTAAACTAAAATTTAAGTTTTAGTGACTGGCTGGAACTCTTAAGACAAGAGAATGAAAAAAATGAGTAAAAATGTAAAAAGAGACATAAAGTTGAGAATGAAGTTATGTTGTGACAGTAGGTTTAAACTAGGAGGGGATTTAGTGGCAAAGGTAAACATAAGCTTCTGATAAGAGGAAATCTTGGAAGGATACATTGCCATTGTGTTCCTAGAACTTTCCAGGTAATTCTGATTCCTCTCGATTTAAATGTCATTTATTTGGCATGAGACGATTAAGATGTGCTCTTGGTCTTCAAAACAGCGTTTGGAAACATCCTTGACTGTGAAAAAGGGTGTTTCAAGTTCATTGTCCTTATTTAATTCCTTTGTTCCTATGGTTCTATATTTGAGAAGTAGTTTTTTTTGTTTTTTAATCTTCAGAGAGAACTTATGCACCTGGAAGGGGAATCCTAGGTACATGAAACTTATGGGTCACAGAACAGATATCACTATGGATGTAAACCGGTTAACTGGAATCATGATTTATACCTGCACTCTCCTATGGGTTGTGATACTTCCAAAGATGTAATAAACACATTTCTGGCCTGGCAAAGCTGATACTCAGATCCTAGATGCCCCAGTGGCCACAGTGACTTGGTCAAAGTAGAAAGGGTAGGAAACAAAAATGAAGAATGAGGCCACAATCTACATTCACCATAAAAGGACTCTGTTTGCAGTGCTGGGAAAGCAGTCTTTGTTTATTGAGTATAGGACTACCTATACTCTACTGAGAGCACTTAAATATTTACAGATCGACTTTTTCTTTTCCTATGAGATGTGAGTAGTATTACTTTCTGACGTAAAATCCCGGTTCTGGGTAGGTTCTCTGGGAGCAGAGACTGAAATGAGGATTCTTGTGTAAGTGCTTCACTGAGGGAGAAGGGGAGTGAAGGAAGGAGGGTGGGGCTGAAGAAGGCGCTAAGCAAGGAAGTGGTCTCAGCTGGAGACTTACCTCTGCCTGACCCCACGGGGCTCTCTGGAGCATGATTTGTACCAGAGTTGGTCTCCCCTTGAGGCAAGGGACTGGCTTTTTATACTTCACAGTAGTCAGCCATTGGCTGTGGGCTGCTCAGTGCGGGGTGTGGAGGTGTAACTTCCCTGAAACAGCTCCACGTTGTCTGAGGACAAGTCTCCAAAGAAGGGAGCAGCTCTGAGCCATTAGCAGACAACACTCACGGATGGGTGCATTGCCTGGTGACAGGGATCTTGGCAGTGAACCTACAGTTTCTACAACAGGTTTGAAATTTTTACGTGACAATCGTGTCAGTCTGGCTAGATGTTCCCCAAACCCGTTTCTTCTTCCTGGGTACACAGCTTGACTACGTTCCCCAGACTCCCTTGCAGTTCGGTACAGCCACATGACTCAGCTCTAACCAATAGAAAGCAGGGAGAAGGGATTTGTGCCACCTCTGGCCCTGGCCCCTAAAACCCCCTCGGCAAGCAGCCTTCCATGCTCTCTTTCTCTAGCTCTGCTGAGCTCCCCCTCCCTTTATTTTTATTTCTGCCAGATGCAGAGCATCTAGTGGCAGACTTTGAGTTCCCAGGGGATAGAGGAGCTACCAGATAGTGTCCCTGATGAACACGAAGTGATCCACCCTGCCTCCACCAACCCTTGTTGGACTGTGGCACGAGCAAGAAACAAAACATGGTTATGTTAACCCACTAAGATTTTCCAGGTTGTTTCAGTATTTAGCCTACCCCGACTCATCTAGTGAACCTTCCGTTTTGTTTTTTTTTTGGCCACGCGGCATGCAGGATCTTAGTTCCCTGACCAGGGGTTGAACTTGTGCCCCCTGCAGTGGAAGCGTGGAGCCCTAACCACTAGACCGCCAGGGAATTCCCACAAACCCTTCATTTAAAAAAATATTTATTTATTTGGCTGCGCCGGGTCTTAGTTGTGGTACACGGGATCCTTTTTTAGTTGCGGCATGCAGGATCGTTTAGTTGTGGCATGCGGGCTCTTAGTTATGGCATGCAGGATCTAGTTCCCTTACCAGGGATTGAACCCGCGCCCCCTGCACTGGGAGCGCGGAGTCTTAACCACTGGACCACCAGGGAAGTCCTAAATCTTCCATTTTTAAGAAACATGAATAGCTTCTGAAAATTTGATTTTCAGAATTCTATCAATTTATTATCAATAATAATCCTAGCTCAAATCTGTGATGACGGAAGTGCTGGATAACTAAAGTAAGAATTTTTTTCTTATTCCTTTAAAACATAGAAAAAATCTCCAAAAGTCTGAGTATTATGGGTGATTAAAAAAAAAACACCGTGAAAATATATGGCTAAGATAATTATCCAAAATCCTGTTCGTGGAAACGAAGCAGGAAGCTGCTTTCCCAAGGTTAGACAGCTTGCTATTGTTAACAAGGAGTGAGAACTGTTGGCTCCAGTTTGTGTGACATAACTGTTGGACTTTCCCAGTGCACAGTTTTTTAACATTTCTGCTCAGCTATTTGGCCATTTCCAGGGCTACCAAAAGCTTCATTCCATGGAGAAAGGTGAACTGTCTGATGCCTCACATAAGAGGCCAGCAGGGCTGCTGAGAACAAGCTGTTTGTTGCTTGAGAAGAGCCACCTTCTCAAAGTGTCAAGTTTTGTTTCAGAGGATGGAGTTGGTATAAGAAGGAAGCGGGCAAATTAACACACACAGACACACACTCACACACACACACACGGGTGTGTAGAGGATATAATTTCACAGATATTCAAAATTTTTTTTATGGGAGACAGTTACTTGTAAGATTCCATCATCATTAGTACTCAAACCTCTCTCTTTCTCTAGGATTGTAGAAAGAATTAGGTAAGGTTCATGTGGCCAACATCAGCTTCATTGTTGCTGGAGTTGGACTGGAGATTCCGATCGGGTTTGTGGCCACAATCAGGCTTCTTCTTACTCTCCCTACCCCCTTTCTTCCCTGCGTCAGAGTGTCTACACAACAGACCCTCTCCTTGCAAGTTGCAAGGAAGATGCTATCTTTTCCCATCAAGTCTTTCAAGTGAGAACAGTGAGTGGCCCCCAATAGGTGCGCTTGCCATGTGGAATCAGGGGTAGAGTGGCGTCTCCTCTGAGGGCAGCACAATTCAGGGGTGGTGGTGGTGGAGAGAGCTTGAGAGAGAGCTTGAAAGAGCAAGAGAGATAGCAAGAGAAGGACAGAGATACACACACACACACACACACGCACACACATGGACAGAGACAGAAAAAGATAGAGACAATGCTGGAACCGGGAATGATCAGTGTCTTCTCCCTCCATCACTTCTTCCTTGGAGAAGAGTAAATGAGAGGAGCTGGGAGAAGCACCAATGTTACTTCATCCATATTCCCTCCTGGGGAGTAGACAGGAAATTTTCTCACAATAAAATGAGGCCAGGGGAATAGGATTCCCTCTAACACTGTTAAAGATCTACCTTTCTACTCCAATAAAGATGTTAAAAAAAAAAAAAAGATCTACCTTTCTTCACTTCTAGAAAAAAAAAAGGTAAAATCTGCCGAACAAGTGATTGTTTAGTGTTTACATTGGTCAGTCCCTCAATAAGTACTTTTTAAAGTTCACCAATCTTTGAGATATAATCTAAAGTATCTCAGTATCACTCATGCCAATTCTGAAGCTCAGAGAAGCCAAATAGAATTCTCCCTATGAGGGATCGAACCCAGCCCCCTGCATCGGGAGCACGGAGTCTTACCCACTGGACCACCAGGGAAGTCCTCGTGTGTAGGTTTAGAACTGCAAAAAGGATAAAGAAATTCTCTTCTAAAATGTTCTTGTTTACCTTCAGCCTTAAAGGGCTATCAGTGTTTCTAGTTTCTACATTCTTATCTGTGTTTATTTTGCAGTTTGATAACTATTTCTTCTATTCAGAAAACTGTTGTAGAAATAAAGACCAGTACTTGGCATTCCTTAGATACTAAAACATTTTAAAAATGCCATTTTTTCCTCCTGTGTCCTGGGTTAAAATGTTGCTGCTGTTGGGTCACTTCTGGCTGTGCCTCTCCTCCTTCATGGAGCAGCTTCCTTCGGGCTTGTCACAGCGCATCAGAGGCTGCCCCTCCCTCTTGGCCCCACCTGCATTTCTCACTCCTCACTTCCTGGACGCCAAGTCTCTGGGACTCCTCCCTCTCCTGTCCTTTCACCTCCCCAACCCAGCCATTAGTCAACAACCATCTTGAGCCCCCTCCGTCAAGCCTTCCTGGTTGAGCTCTGGCTCATAGATTTTCTCTTTTCTCTAAACTCCCACAGCACTTAGCCTGGGGTACACAGTTTAGCACTTAATTATATATTGTCTTTTATTGTTTGTTTTTATTTGTTGTGTTAGTTTTGTCTTTTCCAGTGAGGCGGCAACACGTCTTTTTTTTTTTTTTTTAAATCTCTCACAGTACTCCAGTAGGAAGAGAGTTAATACTTCTTCATCTACCCATAAGGGTTGACTGATGGATTGATAGGCACAGCTGTGAGACCTCCTACCCATCTCTGCAGTGCTTGATAAGTATCTGTCAAATTTATTAAAACTGACTTGAGTAACAAAGATCAGCTCGGAATCTAGTATTCAGCTGGGCAAATCACACCATCTTTGCATCCATTTTCTCATCTGCAAAATGGAGATTAAAATGGGAAACCAGCCTACCTCAGAGAGGTACTATGAGGCTTAAATAGACATCGTAGTACGAACTATATGAATGTTAGGGATTGTTATATCTCACATTCCTTTTTGCAGGAGTCACAGGGAAAAGTGGGGTTTGGCGTTTATCACGGGGCATGGGTCCCTTTCTCACCTTTGTTAGAATGGTGGGCCATTCTCAGGGAAGTCTGACCACAAAGGGAAAGGTAGGAAAAGAATAAACATGATCCCTTGGCTTCCAGTTTTCCTGAGAAGGTTTTACAGTTGTGGAAAATACAAAATGGTGGTGGGATTTTGAAGTGGAAATTCCCCAACTAAGTTAGTCTTTGCTGTTCCTTAACTTACCTATTCTTTTGGTACTCTTCTCTCCAAACCTACCGCTGTCTTAATTCTCTCCTGGCAGGTCTGAAGCAAAAAATGGTATAAGGAAATCTTAGTGATTTTGGGGATCCTCTTTCTCTATTTCATTTTTTACAGATTCCAAATGGGAAATATTACTTTGGCTATCAATTATGAATTGACATATTTTTTCTTCTTGTGTATCTCTCTTCACTTTTCCCCTTCCCCCTGTCTTTACCTTCCTTTTTCTTTTCCTCTCTTCCTGTCCTTGGTCCTTATTTTAGTTGATCAAAATACCAAAGTATATTTGTTATCATCAGTGCTATTTCCTGAGATGGTTTTTGTTTTGTTTTTAATTAAAATAACACTATTTGGGGTGAAAGATATATCTCTATCTATCTATCTATCTATCCAGTGTTTAGTGTTTAACCCTGGACTGATTCTTTTCGCTTGGGTTAGTGTTTCCCAGCCAGGTTTAATGCATATACACATGCAATTCTTCCCAGGGCCCTTTTCACTCCGATTACTCTAGTATTTAACACTAACCGATGTTATTCCTTTTTAAGGCTCAACTCCAGGTTTGAGCCTTGCCTGAGAAAGTGGCCTAACCCCGTCGCCACCTAGAACACTATAGGAGTCAATGGGACCCTGGTTCATATGGAGATCTCTGCCCTCCAGCTTTTCAGGACATAAGGGGTACTGTCATGGAAAAAGCGAAGCCTAATTTCCCATGCCTCGTCCCTTTCTGGGAAGGGCACGGCGTGTCGTGGGCACTACACTTGCTCCAGCGTCCTAGGGAGAAAACACCACAGCCTTTCCCGCCCCATGAAAAGCACCATTCTGCAGGTGGGTCTAGATGTTCCCCTTCCCGGCCAGGGAGAAGGGCCAAAGATGCCCCTCTCGCGCAGGGTGGACGCGGAACAGCGCTGGCTCCTGCCCTCTAGACTCTGCAGCGCGGGCTGAGCAGGTGACCGTCCGTAAGGCGGGAGGCGCGGGGAGTTACTTACCTGGCCCGGCGCGCACGGGGCGGGGCGGGGAGGGGCGGGGCCGGGGTGCGATCCCAGGCCGTGATTGGTCCGCGCCGCGCCTGTCTCCATGTGCCGCGCGGCGGAGGCACAACATTCAAGTCCGGGGGCGGGGCCGGCGCGCGCCGGGAGGAAGCGGCCGCGCGGCAGCTGCGGGGCGTCGGGGCGGCGGCGGCCAAGGCCGAGGCTGAAGCGGTGGAGGCTGTGGTGAAGGCGGCGGCGCCTCAACCGGGGACGGTGCTCCGCTGGGCCCCCTTTCAGGCTCTATGGAGGCGGCAGCAAGCGGGGGCTGCGGCTCTGGACCGCCGCTGCTGCTGAGCGAGGGCGAGCAGCAGTGCTACTCTGAGCTCTTCGCGCGCTGCGCCGGCGCCGCAGGCGGGGGCCCCGGGTCCGGGCCCCCTGAGGCCGCCAGGGCCGCCCCCGGCGCGGCCACCGCAGCCTCGGGCCCCGTGGCCGACCTGTTCCGGGCGTCGCAGCTGCCCGCCGAGACGCTGCACCAGGTAGGTCCCCGCGCCCCTAACCCTGTGGGTCTGTGGGGACCATTTCTACGGGGACAGGGGGGCGGGGTGGGGCGACAGGG
Source organism: Pseudorca crassidens (assembly GCF_039906515.1). Lineage (NCBI taxonomy): Eukaryota > Metazoa > Chordata > Mammalia > Artiodactyla > Delphinidae > Pseudorca > Pseudorca crassidens. The sequence continues at coordinate 120,033,596 of NC_090317.1, read as the reverse complement.
CTGCCGACAGGCACCCGGAGGCCTTGGCCAGGTTGCGGAGAGGGGCTTCGCAGCCGGGAATGGCGGCGACGCCCTTGTCCCCCAGGGGACACCAGCCTCCTCCGCAGCTCAGCAGTGCTGGGTGCGCTCCTCATCTTCCTCCCCTGAGGCTGACGGACACTCCCTCCCCTCCCCGGCCGTTTCTGGGGCTCTGCAGCCGCCCAGACCCAAAGTTTGCCTTGTTCTGGAAGTGGTGTTTGTTTTGGCTGATGTCTGGCTTAACCTCTGCTCGAGGCTCCTGCCCTTCCCTCTCCTGGGTGGGTGGGCGCTTGCAGGATTGGAACTTGAAGGGTGTGTGTTTGTAGGGCCGGGGGCCCACCACTGAATGTTGTCCGCTTTATATACTACTTGTAATATATACGTATCTACTATATATATTTGCCCAGTAACATATTTCTGCATATTAGCATTAAACTGGAAAGCCTAATGACAAATTGCAGAACAGGGACACAGGGCTGCAAGAGGACGTCTGTCAAGGCAGAGACAAGCTCCCTATTTAGGGCTAGAGGTGACCCCAGACGTCCACTGTGGGGGACGGTTGTAGTTTCCCATCTTATCATTATTTGGACTTGAAATAGAATTACAAAGTAATTGTGTCATAGCTACATCCTTTTGGCTGCTCCGTACCTGAAAAAGGAGGCGGATGATGCGCAGTAGATACTGTTTTTGTTTTGTGCTTTCCTTTTCTTTTTTTTTTTAGAATTAATGACTATTAAAAAACTATTTTTGGGTGCATTGGGTCTTTGTTGCTGCATGCGGGCTTTCTGTAGTTGCTGTGAGCGGGGGCTACTCTTCGTTGCAGAGCATCGGCTCTAGGCACTCGGGCTTCAGTAATTGTGGAGCATGGGCTTAGTAGTTGTGGCTCACGGGCTGTAGAGCGCAGGCTCAGTAGTTGTGGCGCACGGGCTTAGTTGCTGCGCGGCATGTGGGATCTTCCCAGACCAGGGCTCGAACCTGTGTCCCTTGCATTGGCAGGCGGATTCTTAACTACTGAACTACCAGGGAAGCCTGGTGATTCTTAATATCAGGCCCCAAATGTGAAATGAACCTTTTCTTAAAAGCTGGAGTCAGTATGAACGTTAACATCAGTTGTATATTTCAAGTGGGGAGTGGTATTTTAAAATCCAGTTCCAAAGGAGTATTGAGGGTTTTATGGTTCACTTATAATATCATTGTGTGTGTAGACTTTTTTTAATCACTTGACTGCATTTTATACTTCTGGGGCATGCATACATTCTGTCTGTTTGTGAGCATAACTTTAGCCACCCTGTAATCTCTCACTTTTCAGAATTCAAGATTTCTGAAAATATAATTAGTATTCACAGACCTTAACATGGCTGTTTGTCCCTTAAGAAGTCCTTGCTATGGAGACAGTTCAGCCTCTGCTGTTGAGCAGTTAAGCTAGACCAGGTAGAGGAAAAGTCAATATTTTAAAACACAAACCACAGCTATTACATGAGGCCCTCAGAATACTCCCAAGCATAATAAATTTATTAAATGCTGTTGCTATTTCTCAACTGAAAGAGGAGTAAGTGACTGAGGCCACACAGCAAGTAAGTGACAGCTGGGCACCTGTTAAGGCTTATTTTGTTGTCAGTAATATATGGAGTGTGATAAGAGATGGTGGGCATATTAAATATGAATTATGTTGGTTGACTTCTCCTACGGACTTGGGGAGGGGGCTTTCCTGGTGTTAGAACTTATGCTCCCTTGAGGTGTTTAAGATTTAAAAAGAACTCAAGGCACAGTGCCATTGTATGGATGAGATTATATTCTTGATATCTAGTTGAAACCTGCTTGCAAAAGATGCTGGCAAAAGGGGACATCCCTAGAATATTGCTTGTAGTAAATCTCTCAGAGCTTTAAAGCTCCCTTATTCAGCCCAGCAAAACAAAATATATCCTTCCCCATTAACTTAACGCAGTGCAGTAACCCAATATTCTTCGTACAGGTGGACATGAACATCAAAGTCATCCTGGACAGAGAAATGTAATCAGAAGAGATTCAAACCAAAGCCAGCAGCCGGCAGCCACCTAATTTTTACTGACCACTTTGGTGGTGTGTGGTGTGGTGTGTCTGGGTGTGTGTACTCCCAGTACACATGTGCACTCCATTTATCCTGATTTGCACTACCCCATGAGTGTTGTAGCCTTTCTTTAAACAGATGTAGATGTTTTTAGCCTTTCTCTGTTAAACAGGAACCTGTAAGTTTAACTAAGTGACCCAACAGGTATAACTGCCCAAGTCATGGAGTCATTAACTAGCCCTGGTAGTTTCTATGGTAACAGGTTTTTTTTTCTTTTTAATAAGCATACAGTTAAGATTACCATAATGTTCCAGGAAGGTTGAAAATCTTACCTGAAGCAAATGTTCTATAAAAATACTTTACTTTGTCTCCTCCTTGGAATAAAAATAAACCACTATACCTATTACTTTGTTATGGAAGTGAGTTATCTTAGGGATTTTGTTTTCAGTTGAAATACATATATATATATTTTTAATAGACTTTATCTTTTCAGACCAGTTTTAGGTTCACAGCAAAATTGAGGGGAAGGTACACAGAGTTCCCTTATACACCCTGCCCCACACATGCCCAGCCTCCCCCATTATCAACACCCCACCAGAGGGGTACATTTTTTACAATTGGTGAACCTGCATTGGTATATCGTAATCACCCAGAGTCCATAGTTTACATTATGGTTCATTCTTGGTGATGTACATTCTTTGGTTTTGGACAAATGTATAATGACATGTATCCATCATTGTAGTATCATACAGAGTAGTTTCACTGCCCTAAAAATCCTCTGTGCCCTACTTATTCATCCCTTATTCTTACTCCCAAACCCTGGCAACCACTGATCTTTTTTACTGTTTCCAGAGTTTTGCCTTTTTCCAAAATGTCGTATAGTTGGAATCACACAGTATGTAATCTTTTCAGGTTGGCTTCTTTCATTTAGTAGTATGCACTTAAGATTCCTCCATGTTTTTTCATAGCTTGATGGCTTATTTCTTGTTAGTGCTGAATAATATTCCATTGTCTGGATGTACCACAATTTATCCATTCACATACTGGAGGACATTTTGCTTGCTTTCAAGTTTTGGCAGTTATGGATACAGTTGCTGTAAGCATCTGTGTGCATTTAAGTTTTCAACCCCTTTGGGTAGATACCAGTAAGTGTGATTGTTGGATCATATGGTAGGAGTGAGTTTAGTTTTGTAAGAAACTGCCAAGCTGTCTTCCAGAGTGGCTGTACCATTTGCAATCCCCCCCGGAATGAATGAGAGGTCCTCTTGCTCTATATCCTTATCAACATGTGGTGTTGTCAGTGTTCTAGATTTTCACCTTTCTCATAGGTATATAGTGGTATCTTGTTGATGTAATTTGCAATTCCCTGGAGACATATGATGTTTAGGATCTTTCCATATGCTTATTTTCTGTCTTGGATTATATTTTAGTGCATCATAATAGCTTATTTTGAAAGGCGTTTTGGTCTCTTTATAGAGAGGTGTTGATGTATTTTATTTTATTATTTTGTAATAAATTTTATTATTTACTTATTTATTTATGGCTGTGTTGGGTCTTCGTTGCTGCGCGTGGGCTTTCTCTAGTTGCAGCGAAGTGGGGCTACTCTTCGTTGTGGTGTGTGGGCTTCTCATCGCGGTGGCTTCTCCTGTTACGGAGCATGGGCTCTAGGTGCATGGGCTCCACTAGTTGTGGCACGTGGGCTTAGTCGTTGTGGCTCACGGGCTTAGTTGCTCCGTGGCATGTGGGATCTTCCCGGACCAGGGCTCAAACCTGTGTTCCCTGCATTGGCAGGCGGATTCCCAACCACTGTGCCACCAGGGAAGTCATGATTTATTTTAAAACAGGATTCTAGTACTAGGTACAGAAATGTTAGAGTAAAACACTGAAATTAGAAAAAGTAAATATGGATGTCTGAGAAACAGGTAAATAGTTTTTGTTTAATACTTCAAGACAAAGAGCTATAGATGTTAGAGTGATTGGTTTCCCAGGTTGTGAAGTATTTCATTGGTATTGAAAGGCCAGCATTTTACTAGAATGCATAGACTTGGGTTGGATGTGTATTTGAGGTATCTGGTTTCTTTTGTGCATCAGGCACTGTTCTAGATGTTGAGGTTACAGCTGTGAATCAAACACAAACCCCTGTCCTCACAGAGCTTACATTCCAAAGCAGATGTTTTATTTATTTATTTATTTCTTGCGTGCTTGCCACAGGGCTTGTGGGATCTTAGTTCCCTGACCAGGGATCGAACCCGGGCTCTTGGCAGTGAAAGTGCTGAGTCCTAACCACTGGACCGCCAAGGAAGTCCCGCAGTGCAAATGTTTTTATTTTTTAGGGTTTGAGTAAGAAAATATAACAGCTAGAACAAAAGTATCTACCTTAAACTGGCAAGTTTTCTGCTTGATGTAATGAATTAACAAACTATATAGACTCCTTTATAATATCTGTCTTTCAGGATGGTGTCTTAGTCTTTGAGAATGCACAGGCTCCGGACGTGCAGGCTCAGCGGCCATGGCTCACGGGCCTAGCCGCTCCGTGGCATGTGGGATCCTCCCGGACTGGGGCACGAACCCGTGTCCCCTGCATCGGCAGGCGGACTCTCAACCACTGTGCCACCAGGGAAGCCCCCAGTTTTCATTTTTATATGGTTAACTGTTTTCAGATAATATTTTTTATTGAGATATAATTGACATATGATGTATTAGTTTCAGGTATATAACATAATGATTCAATATTTGTATGTGTTGCGAAATGATCATCACAGTAAGTCTAGCTGATATCCATCAGCAAACATAGTTAACAAAAATTTCTCTCTTGTGATGAGAACTTTTATGATTTACTTTCAACATCTTTCACAGACACAATACGGTATTATCAATTTTAGTCACCATGCTATACATGACATCCCCAGGACTTACTTATTTTATAACTGGAAGTTTTTTTTTTAAATATTTATTTATTTTGGCTGTGCCAGGTCTTAGTTTCGGCATGCGGGATCTTCATTGCAGCATGTAGGATCCTTTGTTGCAGCATGCGGCATCTTCACCTGTGGCATGTGGACTTCTTATTTGGGGCATGCATGTGGGATCTAGTTCTCCAACCAGGGATCGAACCCAGGCCCCCTGCATTGGGAGGGCGGAGTCTTACTAACTGGACCACCAGGGAGGTCCCGTAAGTGGAAGTTTGTGCCTTTTGACCACCTTCACCCATTTCACTCACCCCCACCTCTGGCAACTACTAATCTGTTCTCTGTATCTATGAGTTCCAGTTTTTTGTTGGTTTGTTTGTTTTTAGATTCCACATAAAAGTGAGATCATACATACGTTATTTGTGTTATTTGTCTTTCGCTGACTTGACAGTTAACTCTTAGACTTTAAGGGAAATAGTTATGAAACACTGTTGATTTCGTATTATCAGGGGAAATCATTGAATGGGAAAAAAGCCAGTAAGTAATGTCTGATTGTTTGAGTGGCTTTGATTGAGGAAAAGAAGTAAAACAAAGCTAGGAGAAGTAGAGGATATTTTAAAAATTCCTGCGCACGGACTCACCTTTGGGAAGAACTCATATTTAAGGGTTTTCTTGTAATTCTTTGACGCAACTGTTTAATTGTTAAAAACAACTATAGGCAAAAGACAAAATTCTTGTGAACTTTTTCCAGTTGTTGGATTATTAGCCAGAACTATTTTTTTAATGCAAATGAAACAGTTTTCTGTTTTTACATCTTTATATCATATCCCTTTGTAGCATATGCTTTAGGGAGATAGAGGCCAGCATGCTAAAAGGGTAACTTGGAATATGTGCTTTTGAGATAAAGAGTGTTCTTTTTTTGTAAAAGAGAATGAATGCCAGCAGATAAAGGAAGTTCCAGAGTCATACCATTGTCTGGTTAAAAGGAGGACATTTGCTAATAGTACCTTGTTAATAACTCTTATAAAAAATATTTCTGGTGTGTAAAACTAGAGGACTACCCAACAATAAGTGTGTACCCACTACTCAGCATAAGAAGTAAAACAGCCCAGTTAGTGTGAAAGTTTCCTGTGATCCCTTCTCTGGTCCCATTCCCCTTCTTGCTCACCTCAGAGGTTACTACTGTCCTGAATTTGGTGTGCATGATTTGAAAAGTTTTTGTACTTTTATTATAGCTATATGTGTGTGTGTGTGTGTGTATATATATATATATATATATATACACACTATATATATATGTATATAGTGTGTATATATATAGTGTATATATATATACACTATATATATACACTATATACATATATATATACACACTATATATATATATATATATAGTGTGTACATACATGTATATATATACACATGTGTCACTAAAATGATAAATTGTTTTGTATGGCTTTTCAACTCAGAAGGAGGAGTATAGTACTCTGTAACCTTCCGCAACTTGCTTTTCCTCTCATTCTTTTGTTTTTGAGGTTCGCCCTTGTTGACACAGGTAGCTGTAGTTCATTTATGTTTCTTTTTAAAAAATCTTCATTACCTGCTCTTCCAATGCCTCATTTATTTATTTATTAATAAATTTATTTATTTTTATTTATTTTTGGCTGCATTGGGTCTTCGTTGCTGTGTGCGGGCTTTCTCTAGTTGCGGTGAGCAGGGGCTACTCTTTGTTGCGGTGCGCGGGCTTCTCGTTGCCTTGGCTTCTCTTTGTTGTGGAGCACGGGCTGTAGGCACACAGGCTTCAGTAGTTGCAGCACGTGGGCTTCAGTAGTTGTGGCTCGCAGGTTCTAGAGCGCAGGCTCAGTAGTTGTGGCACACGGGCTTAGTTGTTCCACGGCAAGTGGGATCTTCCCAGATCAGGGCTTGAACCCTTGTCCCCTGCATTGGCAGGCGGATTCTTAACCACTGTGCCACCAGGCAAGTCCCAATGGCTGTAGAGACCTTTATGCTTATGGAAAGTAGGTGGCATTTTTTAAAATATATATATATAGAATGTTACATGACTAGGGAACTGTTCTAAACATGTACAAACTTTCAAAATGCCTTCATAGATAGAGAAAGCACACTGGTATTCTTGATACTGTTACAGGACAGTTAATTGATTAGGGTTTCATAGGCTTGCTTTTTTCTAATTTTTTAAAAAATGGAAACAAGCAAACAGACTAATACATTAAACTCCTCTGCACTTGCCACCCCTGCTCAACAACCATCAATACTCGGTCAGTTCCATTCCATCTGCATTCCTACCTTGTTCCTTGCCCCCTCTTTTATCCTGAAGCAAGTCTCAGACATCATATGATTCCATAGGGTTTATCTTTAAGGAGGGAACCTGGGGATGGTCAGAGGGGATGGGAACATGCATGGGTTTAATACCTGTGGCTTATGGTTAAATGGCAAGAGTGAATGATGGGGGGCTTCCCTGGTGGCACAGTGGTTAAGAGTCCGCCTGCCGATACGGGGGACACGGGTTCGTGCCCCGGTCTGGGAAGATCCCACGTGCCGCGGAGCGGCTGGGCCCGTGAGCCATGGCCGCTGAGCCTGTGCGTCCGGAGCCTGTGCTCCGCAATGGGAGAGGCCACAACAGTGAGAGGCCCACGTACCGCAAAAAAAAAAAGAGTGAATGATGGTTTCATATCATTGAGCCATTGCCAGTCTTTAAGGTAATGATTTTTGAGTACTGATTTAAAATAAATCATCTGGGGCAACCAATAGGGAGATTGAAAAACAACGTGAAGACTAGAAATACAAGATGGATTTGAACATTGTCCTAGTTTCCCACACATAACTGGGGAATGCTCTACTTTAAGGGTATAGAAAATTGGTTTTGAGGAAATCTTGAGGTTTTTTTTTTTTAAAGGCTGTGCCACACGGCTTACGAGATCTTAGTTCCCCATTGGGGATTGACACCCCCCCTTCCCTGGCAGTGGAAGCCTGGAGTCCTATCCACTGGACCGCCAGGGAATTCCCTTGAGTTGTTTTGCTAATTATTGGTAACTTTTAAAAGAGGGTTTGGTTCCTTTCCAGGTTTTTTCAAACTTTCTGTTTGTTTCCTATAGGCAAAGGGTCTAGTATTTTGTATTTATATTATTCAGTACACGTCTATTAGTGGACGACTGCCTTAGTCCATTCTGGCTGCTATAACAAAATACTACAGACTGGGTGGCTTATAGACAACAGACAATTATTTCTGACAGTTTTTGAGGCTGGAAGTCCAAGACTAAGGTGCCAGCGTGGTTGCCTTCTGGTGAGAGTTCCCTTCTCGGTTCATAGCCCGTGACTTCTCACTGTGTCCTCGCATGGTGGGAAAGGCTAGGGATCTCTCTGGAGCCTCTTTTATAAGGCAGTAATCCCATTCATGAGGGCTCCACCCTCATGGCCTAAGCGCTTCCCAAAGGCCTCACTTTCTAATACTATCACACTGAGCATTAGGATTTCAACATAGGAATTTTGGGAGGACATACATATTCAGACCATAGCAGCAACCAGCCAACCTGGGTTGCTCAGAACTGAGTTGTTTCTTAGGGCATGGTACTTTCCGTTTTCAAACCAAGACAGTCCTAGGCAAACTTGGATGGTAGGTCACCCAGTCTTTTGGTTACTGCACTAGTTATTTATTGCTCTGGAATGAATTTCCAGAAATGTAAATTGCAGCTTAATACAACACATATTTGTTACTAATTGTTTCTATGGCTTAACTGGGTCTTCAGCTCAGGGTTTCACAAAGCTGAAATCAAGGCATTGGCCAGGTGGCCTTCCTCTTTGCATCTGGGGACCTCTTCTAAGCTCACATGGTTGTTGGTAGAATTCAGTGCCTTGTGATTTTAGGACTGGAGCCCTCAGCTCCTAGAGGCCACCCGCAGTTCCCTGCCACATGGCCCTCTCCATAGGCAGTTCACAACATGACTGTTTGCTTCTTTAAGGCCAGCAGGAGATTCACTTTCTCCAGTCGCCTTAGATGAGCGACATCCCATCACCTTGCCATATTCTCTTGGTTCAAAGCAAGTCACCGGTTCTGCCTGCACTCAAGGGGAGAGGATTATAAAAAAGCACAGATTACCAGGAGGTGAGAATTTTTGGAAGGGGGGTCATCTTAGGATCTTTCTACCACACTTGCCTTCCAGAGTTTTCTGAAGCAGAAAATGATTCTGGTTAGCTTTGGGGGGTCAGAATAGATATGTTTTTGCTCAGCCACTCATGTCAAATTTCTTTGTCTTTAAAAACACATTTTCATGCATAATTCATTTTCTTATGCCAAGTAGGACTGGCAAATATCTTCTTAGGCATTATTTTCAATTTTAGTCTTTAGACAATTTGTTTTTCCTCTTAACTAGTAGGAGGCGGGAAAAAAAGTGGAAAAGCAGATGTGAATGCTGTGCATGCTCACTCCTGCACAGAATAAAGCAGGCCTTTTTAACCTGGGTCCAGCTCTCAGGGGTCTTTGAACTTAGATGTGGGGAAAAAATACAGTTTTCTTTTTACTGACCCCTAACTGATATTGAGCATTTCCTTCTATTATGCATTGTAGGCAATAAACCACAGTAGCATTAGCAATTCCTGTGACTTGATCACTTATAGAAATAGAACTTTTATTTTAAATTTTATTTATTTATTTTTTTGCGGTACGCGGGCCTCTCACTGTTGTGACCTCTCACTGTTGTGGCCTCTCCCGTTGCGGAGCACAGGCTCCAGACACGCAGGCTCAGCGGCCATGGCTCACGGGCCCAGCCGCTCCGCGGCATGTGGGATCTTCCCGGACAGGGGAACGAACCCGTATCCCCTGCATTGGCAGGCGGACTCTCAGCCACTGCGCCACCAGGGAAGCCCCAGGGACTGGTTTTGTGGAAGACAATTTTTCTGGGGGTGGGTGGGGGATGGCTCAGGCAGTAATGCAAGTGACGGGGAGCAGCAGATGAAGCTTCAGTTGCTTGCAGGCCACTCACCTGCTGTGTGGCCTGGTTCCTAATAGGAACCCGGGGGTTGGGGACCCCTGCTGTAGACACTGGCTGATCTTATCATTGTGTTAATAAACACATGTATTTCCACCACAAACTTGTTTTTTTAAATATTTGATAGCTGAAGTTCAATATATTTTGTTTACAGTCCTGTGTATTTTATTTTTGGTCACGCTGCTCGGCTTGCAGCATCTTAGTTCCTCAACCAGGGATCGAACCTGGGCCCTGTGAGTGAGAGTGCCGAGTCCTAACCACTGGACTGCCAGGCAATTCCCAATAATCCTGTATATTTTAAAAAAATTTTTTGTTAGAGTATAGTTGCTTTACAATATTGTGTTAGTTTCTTTTGTACAGCAAAGTGAATCAGCTCTACGTATACATATATCCCCTCTTTTTTGGATTTCCTTCCCATTTAGATCACCACAGAGCATTGAGTAGAGTTCCCTGTGCTATACAGTAATCCTGTGTATTTTAAGTGTTTACTTTTATGCATTTAAATTTATTCTGAGAAGAGGTCAATGCAGGCTGCCCAAGGGGGGGTCCAAAGCACAAAAGTGGTTAAGAAGCCCTGCTTGGAAGACTTGTGAGGTGTCTAGAAATTCCAGTTCTACGTAGCTAATTGTTTCCAAAGTCAGAATGGTAGCAGCAGTGCTGGCAAGTCTGGGTCAGGAATGAGATTCCATAAGGCTCTTGTTCCCCCCTCCTCCCCTGTCTGTCCTGTAAGGGGGAAGGAAGCCCAGAGTGAATGGATGCTCAGCTGCTTCCTCCAGGACCTCACCCTCAAGTCCGTGCTGCAGTTCCAGCTCTGAACCCTCTCTGCTCTTGACCTTTCTGTCTGGCCCTCTCAATCTCACTTCACTCCAGAGAGCCCCTCTGGAGCACGCGCCAGCTGGCTATTGGGCCTGTTTTATTTACCACTATTATCTCTACTTCAGAGGCTGGCTAGAACATGGACTTATAGGAAAAAGTGATTTTTACAGACTGGAGAAACTCAGCTATCCTCATAATTTAATTCAGGACCAGGAGAGGCTATTAATATTAGGCTAGTAGTAAATATTTGCTTTGACTTAATTCATTTGTAACACTTTGCCCTCAGTTTACAGAAAAATATTTTTGTTCAGCCTCCTGGGGGTAATTAAGTGTTTCACCTGTGTTAATTTACTGACTAATTGAAGTAAATCCCATAAATGCCAGCAATTAAGAATTGTTTGTTTTTTTCAAAGCAGGCTTTCTTAAATGCATAATGTTTGCCCCTGATGCCTTCAAAAGAACATATTTAATACAGTGATCTCTTTGTTTCTCCCTTAGTTCAGGGTCAGCCTTGTGAAAAACAGATGATTATACACGAACAGCTTTTTGCCCCAGGAGATGTTTGATGTGCTTGCCTTTTGAGTTTGTTTTTTTTTTTAGGCTCTCTTTAAAATTATTTAAAAATGTTTTAACTCCTGTCCTTTGCATACGCTCTGGTGGTTTTATGGTCCTATTACTGAGAGATGGCAATGGAAGTGAAGCAGTGAAATTAGCACGTGGATGTTTAGCTTCTTTTAACTTATTCTTTGTTCTAGATCAGGGTTTCTCCACCTCAGCACTATTGACACTTTGGGCCAGATCATTCTTTACAGTGAAGCTGTCCTATGCATTGTAGGATGTCTAGCAGCATCCCTGGGCTCTACTCACTAGATGTTAGTATCTGTCCCTTCCCCAGTTGTTACAACCAAAATGTTTCCAGGGACTTCCCTGGTGGTCCAGTGGCTAAGACTCCACGCTCCCGTTGCAGCGGGCCTGGGTTCGATCCCTGGTCAGGGAAGCAGATCCCACATGCCACGGCTAAGAGCCCGCATGCCACAACAAGAACAACAAAAAGATCCCGCATGCCGCAACGAAGATCCCATGTGCGCAATTAAGACCTGGCGCAGCCAAATAAATAAATATTAAAAAATAAAAATAAAAAAAGAGAAGCAACCTTTAAAAAATAAACCACAAAAATGTTTTCACACATTGCCAAATGCCCCTGGGGCAAAATCTACTCTGGTTGTAGATATATGGTGTCTACATATATACAATCATGGTAGCAGCTACCATTTATTAACTGATTACCATGTACTTGGCCTTGTCCTATAACTTGTAGAGCGCTCATGTCATTTAACTCTCACAACCAAGCCACGAGGTTAGGTATTATCATCCTCAGTTCGAAGAAAACAAAACAGAGGCGCAGAGGTTCAGTAACTTGTCCACAGTCACGTAGATAAGTGACTTCTAGTAGTCCTTTAAAGAATTATCTGGGTTGGAATTCAGTCTTTGTTTTTATTTTTAAATTAAAAAAAAGTTTTAAAAATTCATTTTATTGAAATATAGTTAATTTACAGTGTTGTGTTATGGAATTCCGTCTTTGTTAAAGAGGCAAACTAAAAAAGAAAGGGGGGTTTCCTGATGACCTCTCAGTGGAGAGGCTGTTGCTTCCATGGCAGTTCTGTCTAAGTGTGGGAGTTCTCGCTTGAAGCGGTGATCATGTGGGCACGTGTCTGAGTAGGGTTTGGACCGTTTCTGAGGTGCTTCTGTGGTAGGGTGAAGCAGAACATGGGACAGTCTCGGGGCCAGGCCGATTCAACTTTGAGGCCAAGGAAGCCATCAGCAGTTGGGGTTCTCAGGGTCCCTCAGGCGTGGTGTGCCCAGAGGTTGACTGAGAGCGGGAGCGCGGAGGCGTGGAGTGCAGTGGTGGCTGGCGGCCTCGGCCTCCCTGGTTCTGAGGGGCCAGGGGTGGGAATGTTGCTGTCAGGGCTGCGAAGGGTACTTCGCCTGCAGGAACAGTGGTCTGGAAGGGCATGGTCATTGGCAGCCCCGTGGCCAGGAGGGCGTGGGGTGGGAGCTGAGGGACAAGTGACTGGCTCTGTCCCCTGCTGGCTGCCGTGCTGGAGGCCGGAGGCATGGGAGCCTGCATGTGGAAGCTCATGGAGGCTGGCCTCTTGCACAGAGTGTGGGCCGAGGGGCTGGAGCGGGCTCTGGGGGACGGATGGAGGAAGAGCCAGCTCAGGGTGCCAGTTGGGCTGGGACCCAGAGCCCTGGATCCTCGGGAGAAGGGGGCACAGCCAGTGTGGGGAGAGTGGGAGTCCACTCGCGATGGGCCGGCCTGCTGCCCTGCCCTCCAGGAGGGCTGAGAGGGCTTCTTCTCACTTCTCCCGGGAGGCCTTGAGGCTATGGGGGTGTGTACGAGTGGGTGCTTTTCGATCAGAGTGGGGCAGGCATTTCCACCGGTTGCAGTGTTTGTTCTTGTTCAGGGCACCGGGAAACATGCAGCCATGGAGCCTCTGGGAGCTTCTGTGAGGACTGGCTGCACATGGTGGGAACGGCACCCTAGAACTGGAGATGAGTTAGTTCAGGGGAGTGGAAAGTGTATTATAATATTTAGGGATATGGCCTCGTGTTAGTTTGGCTTTTTTCTTTCCCTGAAGGATAGGATTCCTGTAGGGATTCTTCCTCATCCCAAAATAGCTGTGTGTGTGTGTGTGTGTGTGTGTGTGTCTGTCTGTCTGTCTGTCTGTCTGCACGCACGTGCGCGCGGACTCAGGATTTCTCTGTGCATTGCTCAAACTCACCAAGGCCCTGTTGAGCAAACCAAGGCTGTTAAAAGACGTAGAATCCTCCTCATATACTGCAAAGTAAACTCAAACGCAAAGAAATACCTTGGTTTTTTTTTTTGCATTCTTCATGGGCTAGCATATCTTCTGGAAAACTTGTTGCCATGGCAATGGGATATTACCTACCTCAGTAGTGTACTACATAAAAATAGCCTTTTGTGTCGAGGGTGATGTTGGTGACAGGTGGTTGGGTGAATGTTTAGCAGGGTGCTTTGTCAGCATTCCATTGTTTAAGGTTGTGAAATAGAAATGAGTATTGATTTGCTCTTCTCTCTCAAAATGCAATTTAATCTGTAAAGGGCAGGTAGTGGTGCTCTGTATTGTGAATTATGTCTTTCTTTGCATGTCAGGTAAATATGATTGAAGCCACCTCTCATGGTGATAAGGAAATGTCTTCTCTATTTTTTCTGTTGATGCTACACGGTGTGCAACACAGGATTGAGTGGGGGGCAAGTAGTATAATTCTCTCATTCTTCAACAAATGGTTCTTCCTAAGTGCCTTGTCCTTATAAATCCAAATGTGGCACATGGTCAGGTGGATAGATGAGTTCTGAGCTGTTGATCAAATACTCATTTCTTGCAGGTTCTTAAATGGAACAGATTCTTGATGAAAGTCAGTTTCCTCTGCTGGTTTTAGCATTGGTTTCATGTGTAGCCAAGGATGGACTCTTGACCCTAATCCTGAATTTTACTTGAAAAAAATCCTTTGGGCAATTTCTTAGTGGTAACTCTCAAACATTTGTCATCCTCTCACCTTCCTTCTAGAAATTTGTCTTATATGTAAATAACAGCTTCCTAGTGCTGAAATAAAGTTTACTCTAGTTTTGAGAATTTTAGACTCTCAAGAAATACCATGGCTTGGAGTTTTAGCCTTGAAAGTTATTGCTCTAATTCTCATATGCATTGTACTACTACAGAAATGGAATCATTACCTTTGTATTTTCTCTTGGAGTCAGTATGAATATGTTTTTGCTGATGATATCAGAAATAGTTGGTGAATGGCTTGCTGGGTACCCAGTACTATTCTTAGAACTTTTTTTGTGTATTAACTCACTTAATTCCCATAAACATTCTGAAAGGTTTTTGTCACTGTTTTCCAGATGTGGCATACTTATTAGTATGCCTTTTGGTTTCTGGTGAGTAAGTACTGTGCTATGTAAGACTTGATTGCTCCTTCTTGCTTACCAGTGTGTTGAAGTGTTTCTGATACTGAAAGCATTCTTCTGCCAGGGGATGGCCAAACACAGCCCATGGGCCAAATCCATCCTGTTGCCTATATTTTTTTGTATGGCTTATGAGCTAAGAAGGGTTTGTAAATTTTTAAAGTGTTGGGAAAAAATAAAAATAATGTTTCATGACACATGCAAATTGCGTGAAATTCAAATTTCAGTTTCTGTAAGCAAAGTTTCCTTGGCACACAGCCACACTCAGATGTTTACATATTGTCCGTGGCCTATACGCACTAGAATGGAGGGCTGAGTAGTTCTCACAGACACTATATAGCCCATAGGACCTAGAGTATTTACCGAAGAAGTTTGTCAACCCCTGCTGTTTATTCTTCTACATCTAGAATGGGAGATTGTATTGAATAATAAAAGCAGATGGGATTTATGTACAGGTTCTCTTTTGGTGTGTATTATACTTTCCTCTCTCCCACTTGTTACTGTTTTTACTAGCGTAGTTTCCTGTGCTATGGCATATCTCAAATATACTCGATTTCAGCTCTCTTTCTATACTCATATTGGTTTTTATCATAACAGATATTCATAACCCTTCCCAAATCAGGGAGTGTAATGAATTTTATCATTTTACTAGTTAATATGTTTCCTTCATTAGGTCAGTAATTGCTGCATCCATATTGCTGCAAATGGCATTATTTCATTCTTTTTTATGGTTGAGTAATATTCCACTGTATATATAAACCACATCTCCTTTATCTATTCCTCTTTCTTTCTTTTTTTTTTTTTTGAAGTTTTGTTTATTCCATTTCATTTGGTGGGAGGCTCTGTACATCTGGATCTATACCTCATCTTACCTAGGAGTCAGTGTTATTTATTTATTTAGGCTGCGCCGGGTCTTAGTTGCGGCATGCAGACTTCTTAGTTGTGGCATGCGAACTCTTAGTTGCGGCATGCATGTGGGATCTAGTTCCCTGACCAGGGATTGAACCTGGGCCCCCTGCATTGGGAGTGTGGAGTCTTACCCTACTGGACCACCAGGGAAGTCCTCTATTCCTCTTTTGATGGACATCTAGGTTGCTTTCATGTATTGGCTATTGTAAATAGTGCTGCTATGAACATTGGGGTGCAAGTATCTTTTTGAATTAGAGTTTTCATCTTTTCTGTATATATGCCCAGGACTGGGATTGCTGGATCATATGGTAACTCTATTTTTCGTTTTTTAAGGAACCTCCATACTGTTTTCTGTAGTGGCTGTACCAATTTTTACATTACCACCAACAGTGTGGGAGGGTTCCCTTTTCTCCACACCCTGTTTCCAGGATGTTTTCACCACCCCAAAAAGAAACCCTGTACCCACTAACAGTCACCTCCAATCCCAATATATCTAGGCCACCAGTGTTTTCAATGTTCGTCCATGTTGTAGCATGTACCAGTACTTTTTATGGCCCGGAAATATTCTATTGTATGGACATACCACATTTTATTTATCCATTCGTCAGTTGATGGACATTTGGGTTATTTCTCCTGTTTGGTTATTATGAATAATGCTGCTGTGAACATTTTGGTACAAGTTTTTGTGTGGATGTATGTTTTCATTTCTCTTGGTTAATTACCTAGGAGTGGAATTGCTAGGTCACACAGTAACTCCATGTTCAGTCTTTTGAGAAACTGCCAGACTCTTTCCCAAAGTGCTGTACCATTTTACATTCCCACCAGCAATATACAGGGATTTCAATTTCTCTACATCTTTGCCAACATTTGCTATTGTCTGCCTTTTTGATTATAGCCATCCTAGTGGATGAGAAATGGGATTTCATTGTGGTTTTAATTTGCATTCTACTGGTGACTAATGATGTTGATGATACCAGATGCTTATTGGCCATTTGTATATCTTCTTTAGAGAAATGTCTAAGCCCTTTGCCCGTTTTTATTTATTTTTATTTTTTTCAAACCACCACTGTTTTGTTTGTTTGTTTATTTATTTATTTATGGCTGTGTGGGATCTCCGTTGCTGCGCACGGGCTTTCTCTAGTTGTGACGAGCGGGGGCTACTCTTCGTTGCGAAGTGCAGGCTTCTCATTGCGGTGGCTTCTCTTGTTGCGGAGAACAGGCTCTCGGCGCACGGGCTTCAGTAGTTGTGGCATGCAGGCTCAGTAGTTGTGGCTCGTGGGCTCTGTAGCACAGGCTCAGTAATTGGGGCGCACGGACTTAGTTGCTCTGCGGCATGTGGGATCTTCCCGGATCAGGGCTTGAACCTATGTCCCCCTGCATTGGCAGGCGGATTCTTAACCACCGCACCACCAGGGAAGTCCTTGGTTTTTAAATTAGGTCATTTGTCTTTATAAAGAATTCTTACAACTCAGTATTTTATATATTCTAGATACAAGTCTCCTGTCAGATAAGTGACTTGCTAAACATTTCTCCCATTCTGTGGGTTGTCTTTTTACTTTCTTGATGGTGTCCTTTGAAGCATAAAATTCAAAAATTTTGATGAGGTTATTTACTTTTTGCTTTTGTTACGTCTTTTTTTGGTATCTTATTTAAGAAACCATTGCCTAATCCCAAGATCATAAAGATTTACCCCCGTGTTTTCTTTGAAGAGTTTTATAGTTTTAGCTCTTTTATTTAGATCTTTGATCCCTTTTGAGTTAATTTTTGTATGTGGTATGAGGTAGGGGTTCAACTCCCATTCTTTTGTATATGGCTCTCCAGTTTTCCTAGTATCATTTGTTGCAAAGTTGTCCTAGCATCATTCTTTTCCCATGGCATGGTTTTGGAACCCTTGTCCAAAATCAGTTGACTATAAATATAAGGGTTTATGTTTGGACCGTCCATTCTATTCCATTGATCTGTATTTCTGTCATTATACCAGTACCACACTTTGTTGATTTGTTTTATTTATTTTTGAGGCACATGTTCCCCTTTCCCCCACCACTTAAACTTAGGACATTTCACAATTGGTGGTATCTTAAATTTCATCAAAACTTGCATACTGTGTGTTAGTGGGTTGGGAAAGGATACTAGAGTCTAGATTGGAGCACTGTTAACTCTTAGGAACTGAATGGGTAGGAGATGGGGATGGGGATAGTGAGAAAGGTGGTAAATTGGATGCTCCCTCAGTGTTTAGCAGCAAACTGAAAGCAAGAGTCAAAAATAGTCTAGCTTTGGACTTCCCTGGTGGTGCAGTGGTTAAGAACCCACCTGCCAGTTCAGGGGACACAGGCTCGAGCCCTGGTCCGGGAAGATCCCACATGCTGCGGAGTAACTAAGCCCGTGCGCCCCAACTACTGAGCCTGCGCTCTAGAGCCCATGTGCCACAACTACTGAGCCGGTGCGCCACAACTACTGAGCCCGCGTGCCACAACTACTGAAGCCTGTGCACCTAGAGCCCGTGCTCCACAGCAAGAGAAGCCACCTCAATGAGAAGCCTGCGCACTACAACGAAGAGTAGCCCCGCTCACCATAACTAGACAAAGCCTGCGCACAGCAACGAACACCCAAAGCATCCAAAAGTAAATAAATAAACAAACAAATAAATAAATTTATTAAAAAAATAGTCTAGCTTTACATAATTTCAAAGCTGAGTACTAATGGTTCCAGTTTCTTTTTGTGGATTCTTTTAAGAAATACTGCATCACTGAATGCTATTGATGGCACAGAGGACAACACTGTGCAAAATAGGGACATTGACCACTCTTAGTCAAAAAGATTGACAAAAGTCCTATTCTGAATGTGAGGAAGTTTTAGGGAAACCTTGAACAATTAATTTTGCTTATTTTCCTTTTTGTGAATGTATGAGTAATAAATGAAAAATCTAAGTCTAAAATAACTCATTTAATAAGTCTAAGATAAATGCTAAGTGGTAAAGTATTATATCATATCTTATTTGGCTGTGTTTTATTAGTGCTACCTGAAATATTGGTGTCTTAGGTTTGAAGTACTGTTATATTCCTGCTTCTAGCTGTATTTACCACCTCAGAGGGAGTTGGGTCCTTTCCCAGAGTCAGTTCTATGAAATGACCTTTTTGTTTTCCGCTTCCTGCAGTCACTATATGTCCATCTGTTTTCTAGCCACTATGATTTTATTCTTCTTTCCCTTTCTCTTGGGCTTGTAGGTTTAAGCCTTTTTTTTCTTTTTAAAGAAGTCTCATATTATTATTCTAGTGGAGTTTTGAGTGAGAGTGGAGGTTAACATGTATGTTCAATCCAGTAGGAATATTCATTCAATCACCCAAGAGTTGAGTTTACGGAAAATGACTTTTAGAAAAGTTGCAAAAAAATAGTACAGAGTTCCCTTTATTCCTCCCCCTGCTCCTTTAATGTTAACATCTTATATTTCATAGTACAATTATCAAGAGTAGGAAATTAACATTGCTACAGTATTATTAACCAAACTACAGACCTTAATTCAAATTTCATCAGTTTTTCCACTGGTGGGCTATTTCTATTCCAGGATACTATCGAGGATCCCATGTTGAATTTACTTAAGTCTCATCTAGTCTGTAACAGTTTCTTAATCTTGTCTTTCATGACACTTTTGAAGAGTACTGATCAGTTATTTTGTAGAATGTCCCTCAGTCTTTTTGAATGAGATTGTACATTTCTGGCAAGGTTACTAGAAAAATGATGATGCATCCTTTTCATCCTTTCCATGATGACGCATTGTATCATGGATTTCCTAATGTTAATATGCCTTATTACATGGTGACATTTACCAAGATCCCTTGTTTAAATTGGCGTCTTCACTAATTTAGGGGAATATGTTTTCCCTTATACTTAAAGCATCTTGCCGGAGGTGTTTTGAGGCTATGCACGTATCCTATATCTCCTCAGACTTTTGCCCATTAAATTTTTACCATTTATTGGTTGATCTATATCCATTAATTTCATATCATTTTCTAGAGTATGTGTGATAAACATTTGATTAAGTGAAAGTAGATCTGTGCCCTATAAGAAGCAAAGATCAGTTACAGAAAAGTCTATCATCTTTGTTAGTGTAATGCTAGCATCTGTGCACCCCAACTTTCAGGGGCTTAACACAACAGAAGCTTTCCTTCCTGGTGTCGGCATTTCTGGTTGTGGAGATGGTTTTCTGCCACGCAGTGGCAAGGACCCCAGGCTAGACTTTTTATTTTGTAGTAATTTCAAATTGACGGAAAAGTTGTAAAAATAGTACCTAGAAATCTTGTACACTCTTTACCTAGATTTAACATTTGCCACATGTGCCTTATTTTTTTCTCTCACTCCATATATGTATTTTATATCTATCCGTTCATCCATCCATCCATTTATCTATCATCTATCTATTCTAAACCATTTGCGATTAGGTTGCATACATCATACTTTTATGCCTTAATAGTTTAAACTCATATTTATCTATTTGTTTAGTTCTAGTATACACATAAAGAAGTTTCATAATGGCTAACTCACATTCCTGTGAGAAACACGTTCACTAACTAGATTATAGCAGGACGGTTCTTTTTTCTTTAGCCTTACTGTGAGTATCTAGTCAAGATATTGTTTTCAACAGTTTTCCACTGAAGTATTAAATTCGAAAATTGTATAGAAGGACATAAGTTATTCAAATTTAGGAAATTTAATTTTTTTTAAGATTTTTTTTGATGTGGACCATTTTTTTAAAAGTCTTTATTGAATTTGTTACAATACTGCTTCTGTTTTGTGTTTTGGTTTTTTGGCCGCGAGGCATGTGGGATCTTAACTGCCCGACCAGGGATCGAACCTGCACCCCCTGCATTGGAAGGTGAAGTCTTAACCACTGGATCACCAGGGAAGTCCCAGGAAATTTAATACTGATACAGTACTTTTGTCTGAAGCCTATATTCCAATTTCATCACTTGTCCCCAAAATGTTATTTGTAGGAATCTTTCTGTTTTTTCCTGATACAGGATCCAACCCAGGATCACAAATTGAATTTATTCGTCATGGCTCTTTAGTCTCCTTTATCTGGAATAGTTCCTGTAAGCTTTTCTTTGCGACATTGACATTCTGAGCAATGACATTTCATGACTCTGTCTTGTAGAATGTAGCACATTTGGGTTTGGCTGGTGGCTTCTCTTGTTTAGATGAAGATTGTGCATTTTTGTCTGGATACTGCACCAGTGACATGCCCTTCTCAGGTAATGAATGCATTGGGGACACATGATGTCTCATTGCCCTTCATTGGTGATTTAAATTTTAATCATTTGTTTAAAGTATTGTCTAAGCCTGAATTGTTTTTAGGTATGAAGTATCTGAGTGATCAGTACCGTGAAGCCTCTCACAACAGTGTTTAGACTGAAAAATAATGATTGAAAGGTCTTTCAGAATCATTCAGATTGACATATACCTAACATGAAATCCAAACTGTTTTAACTTTTTTTGCTTGATTCATTTTCTACCATTGAAATGTTAATGCATGATTTAGCCATTCACAGCTGTTGGATTTTCTCATATGCAGGCATTTTTTCCGTTAAAATTTTTGTACTGTAGTAAAATATATACAAAATATACCATTTAAACCATTTTTAAGTGTCCATTTCAGTGCATGAAGTATATTCGCAAAGTTGTGTAAACATCATTGCTCTCCATTTCCAGAACTTTTTCATCATCCCAAGCAGAAACTGTGTACTCACTAAGCAGTAACTCTCCATTGCCCCTCTCCCCCAGCTCCTGGTAACCTTGTTTTATATGCCATAATAATGGTATTTTAGAGTAAACACCAGCTTCTTGTGTTACCTGGGATAAGGTCACTCGACTTTTGTTCCCATACCAGAACTATGATAAAAATTTACTTGCCATGTAATGTAGGGCAATTTCTGAATTTTGCCACGAGTTACTATTTAGTAACTCCAAAACCTGGTAAGGGAAGCAGTTTTATTGTGAAAGTTAACAGAAATAGTCATTAGTTTGATAATCTTTACCTCTGGGGTTGGGTATTTTAGATGGGATAAGGGCACGGAGAGGTAAAATTACTCCTCTAGGGTGGCAGACCAGAGTTTACATTGCCTCTTATGTTTTCCATCTTGGCTGTCTACCAATTGGATATAGTCATTCTCATCATCCATGCTTTTGTACATGGCTTGGTATATATAGATACATATAAATTTGAATAAATTCTAGCAGTGTTAGATGCCCAGGGTTCATAAAGACACTCTCCCACTGTGGTCTTTGTGTGTCCGTATTCCCTGGTCTGTAAAGTGAACATAACAAAATTAACTTCTCTCCAAAGGGTGCTTTGGGACAAAACTGTAACACACTTTGCACAGTAGAAAGGAGTCCTTATTCTTAGTAACAGTCGTCAGTGTTCTTTGAGGGCTCACCCACTCCCAATCATTCTTCTAACTGTATTAGGAATATTTATAGAACTCATTTTAATAGCACAGTAGAATATAGGTAGCACAGCCAAGTAGCCTGGTTTCCTTTGCAAATTTGACAAGACCTTGCGACTGTTGGCAGATTCCTTCGTTCAGGTGGGCTGTAGGTGGATGGGAGATTCCAGGGCTAGCCTGTGAGTGTCCTGCTCTTGAGAGATTAGCACCTTGATTGGCTGCATAACCCACTATTAGTTAGGTGCCTGCCAAACAGAGCACAGGATTTTTCTGGGGGTTCACACAGAGAGGATTCCTAGAGGCAAGAGGTCATTCATCTGAAGAGTCGGCAGTTACTCTAGAGTGCGACTCCAGGCTTCCTGCTCTTGGGAGACCTTCACGTTCACTTGAATGAGGTAGCCCCTCACCGTTAGTGCCCCTGGGCCTTAATGATTCCTATTGGGATGAATTGGCCAGAAGTCAGGTGACCCACTTCCTGCTGAAACGAACTTTTGCCTGAGGATTGAGGGTAAGTGACTCTGCGCTCCTGAGCCAGCTACAAGGAAAGGAGCCTCGTTCACTTTCTGCTAATCTGAAGAATGGTCAGGTGACCTCACCGTTACTTCTCTGCTGGTACCAAAACTCATGCAAGAAGTGATGACCACCTGTTGTGGTTCGGTATTGCCACCAAAAAACCCACCCCAGAACTTAGTGGTTTACAGTGATAACCATTCTCACAGTTTTGTTGGTTGGGGATTTTGGAAGGTGTCAGCTGGGCAGATTGTTTCTGCTCTAGGTGGTGTTGGTTGGGTGGCTGGGACTGGGGGTTCCCCTCTCAACATGGCCTCTTTACTCTTAGGAATGGCCTGTCGGTGTCCGTGGCCAGTCTCTTTCCCTGTGGTATTTCATCATATGGGGATGAAATACCACACGACTTAGGCTTTTCACTCATAGTGGGCCCTGGATACTTGTGCTTCTTATAGGTGGTGATGAAACAAAAACCTCTATTTTTTTCTCTATTTTAAATTCAGTTAAATATTGGAAAACATATTTGGTACTGGGATTGTGATAGTTATCATTTTATTTTGTCATAACCCAGTCAAGGTAGAAACCTGAAGGAGAGAAGGAACACTTCATTGCCTCTGCTCTTCCCGTGGACGATGGGTTGTCCAAATAGCAGGGGGTTCAACTTTTGCCTTGCTTTGGATTACTGAGCACCGTCCTTCGGAAATGATTTCCTAATGCTCTCCTGGCCATCTGGCATGAGCACAGAACCTTTTACTCAATACAAGTAAGCTGGTAATAATGACAAGTTGAAACATCTTGATAATAAATATATTTGTACAGCTTTTCTAATCCCAGGTTATTGAAATTCTGTCAGCCTTGGCTGGTATCCATGCTCTCTCTGTGCCCTTGTGTTTCCTTTTTTTCGTGAGTCACTCCTGCTGAGTGAGCCCTGGAGCATGAGGAGGAAGAGCAGCGCCTCAGGGGTGTAGGATGGGTGACAGTAAAGCCTGGGTTCAGTCACAGTCAACTCAGTTTTTGGTCAAAGAGGGGCATGGCATCCTCGCCACCATTTTACGCATAAGGAGGATGAGGTATATAAAAAGATAAAATGGCTTTTCTTACTGGCAGCATCTGATTTTCTACCCTCTTCACACTAGTACCGATGGATAACACAAAACAGATGTGCCTTGGACAAGAGAAAAATAGTAGAGCTGGATCTTTTTATGATGCTATGTTTATTATTTGTAGCACTGGATCTTTAAAGTAGGAAAAGCAATGTTGATGCTATCTAGAAATTTTGGACCTTTTAATAAATAACATGTGAGGGAAAATTGAAAGGTGAGAAAGCCAGGGGTTCCCGGTTTCTGACTCCTTACCTTCTATGGCATAAGTTAATAAATGGTCAGTTTTTAATGCAATAAAAAAGGAAACTTCTGATAAGCGTCAGAGTGCTGTTTATATTGCATACAAAATGCTAAATTTACCAAGCGTTGTGAGCACATCCTAGTCGGGGTTTTGAGTGTCCATAAGCCATTCTCTAGAATTATTTTGAATGCACAGATTGCAGATTTCCCCCCATACCATATATGTATTACCTAGCACTGCCAGACTCTTTATAGGGTGTCAAATATGTGGGAGGATTTAAACGAATTCTCTTAAATGCTTCATGGGATAAGATGATCCAATGGGAACTGAATGTTTTCAATTAGGACGTTTCCATGGATACCATTAAGACTGCCAAAATTCATAGCCACAGGAGATTTTACTTGCTTCAATATTGATTAAGAAATCTGAGAACAATCTCAAGGAGTGTAGGAGGTAGGTGGAGGATAAATTCTGGGGGTAGTATATATAAAATTTGCTTTCTCTCCTGTGGTTAAGGGCTAGTCCAGATAAAATTCTAGGCATTCAGCCAAGTCTAACAACAGGGTTTATGTCAAGAGAATGTCCAGAATAAAAGTGAACATGGCTGGCTTCTTTTATCCCCGGTGATACTATTTATTTATTTATTTAATGTTCACTTTCTTGTGTGCTGGGTACAAGGCATTGGCAGTATAAAAAACAAATGACAAAAATCACAACCTTTTTTTCTATGTCATTTCTGAAGAAAACATTCTAAATGATGTTTCCAGACATCTTAAAATTTGCACCTGTCTGGGAAGAATTCACATCTTAGGTTATTATACTCATTTTAAAGCATAGATTCTTTACCTGGGTTCTCAGATCTCCAAGGGATCTGCGGATAGAATTCAAGGGGACCCTGACCTTGAATGGAGAAAAAGGAAATTTTTATTTTGACTAACAATGGATATTTAGTATTTTCATGAATTAATGAATGCAAGCAACAAATCACAGTACTATTAGCCCCACCTGTGACTTTGTCATCAGCAAATCAGTTCCATATTGCATCATAGCTGTTGCAGATATCTTGAAATATCATTTGTGCTGATCACTACTTCAACATTTTGGCAGTTATCAGTTTCTGCTACTTCTTGATACTTGATGCCATAATAAAAGAGCATATATATTACTATATTACAAATTTCTATAATAGTTTAATAACTGTCTTAATATAATTGGGTTCCTTTGTAGTCCTGTATTTTATTTTTTGCATCTAAAAACATCATTCCTAAAATGGATCCAAAAGGCTTCGCCAGACTGCCATAGGGTCCATGGCACAAAAAATGAAGAACCTCTTTCTTAATAGAGTGCAGATTATAAGAGTTATCATATCTTATTTTCTGACCATAATTTAAGAAAGCAGCTTCCTACTTAAGGGCTTTTCATCGAAAATCTTTTAAAACAAATGAAAGGTTAAAAGGGAATCTGTTGGCTCATATGTAGGCCCTGCAAAGTACTTTGCAGTCACCTTTGACTTTCATTTGAGGATTTGTCTTCAGGGGATAAGTTATTACCACGGACAGAAGTTTGAGAAGAAAAGGTTTTCTGGTCTTTGATGGGCTGCAGTGCAGTAGAACACTGTTAAATCCAAGGGAGGAGAGAAAAGTTTCTGATTCAGTTTCTTGTGGATTGTATGACAAGTGCTGTCCTGTAAGAGAAAAGAAAATTTATTTTTTAAATTAATTTATTTATTTTTGGCTGTGTTGGGTCTTTGTTGCTGCATGTGGGCTTTCTCTAGTTGCGGCAAGCAGGGGCTACTCTTTGTTGTGGTGCATGGGCTTCTCATTGCGGTGGCTTCTCTTGCTGTGGAGCAGGGGCTCTAGGCACGCGGGCTTCAGTAGTTGTGGCATGTGGGCTCAGTAGTTGTGGCTCGCAGCCTCTAGAGCTCAGGCCCAGTAGTTGTGGCGCATGGGCTTAGCTGCTCTGCGGCATGTGGGATCTTCCCAGACCAGGGCTCGAACTTGTGTCCCCTGTATTGACAGGTGGATTCTCAACCACTGCACCACCAGGGAAGCCCAAAAGAAAATTTTTTTGTGTGTGAAATTTCAAATTCATTTTTATTCTCCACCTTTCTCCACCATTCTCCACCTGAATCTGGGTCCTCCACCTTTTGTGTCCAGATTACATTTTCTCCTTCTCCCTGTAGGGAAGCAGGTTTTCAGAGTGGGATCAAGCACTGTACCTGGGAACCTCGATCATCCCCACCTGTCGGCAAAAATTGTATCATGTTTATTTTATAGTGATCTGGAAAAAAGAGATGGCAACGATAAAAAAAAAAAGTCAAAAGTTTCTATTCTGGCAAACTTGTTTTGGGTAATAATTTTATTACATATGAGTCACATATCACACAAATCACTCATTTAAAGTGTACAATATGGTGGTTTTTACTACATGCATAGGGTTGTTCTACCATTACCACCATCAAATTTAGATCATTTTCACTACTCTCAATAAGAAACCCCATACCCTTTAGCAGCCCCCCACCCTAGCCCTGGGCAACCACTAATCTATTTTCTGTCTTTATAGATTTGTCCACTGTAGACATTTCATATAAATGGAATCATACAATATGTGGTCTTTTGTGTCTGGTTTCTTTGACTTCACAGAATGTTTTTAAGGTTCATCGATGTTTTAGCATGTATCAGTATTTCATTCCTTTTTCTGGCCAAGTAATATTCCACTTTGTGGAGATATACACACACACACACACACACACACACACACACCACATTTTGTTTATCCATTCATCCATTGGTGAATACGGTGAGTCCTCTACATACGAACCTTCAAGTTACGAACCTTCAAGTTGCGAACCTTCAAAGATTCGAACGTGCGTTCGCATGTCCAGTCACGTAAGTTAGTTCCCATGTCTGGCATACATTGTTACATGCATGCATCCTCTAGAAATGGTTGTGCTTTCGTGCACTTTACTGTACAGTACTGTATAGAGTACAGTAGTACAGTATCTTTATTTCAAGCCCAGGATGTCCGGAAGCAAGTGATTTTCTTTATTTGAGGAAGCATTGTTAGTTTTTGAGGCACAGGATCCAAACGTAGAATGGTACATGAAGGTTGCAGCAAGCCGTTCAGAATGCAGTCCAGTGCTACCGTGTCATCTATGATGAGAAAAAAAGAGCTACTACCCAGACATCACTGGATCGTTTTTTCAAGAGGGTAGATAGAATTGAATCCAGCAAGGAGCCAGAACCGGTGGCATCACAGTCAGGCATGAGTGAAATTGCAGCTTGCCCTCTGTCTCCTATTGCTGATGATCCTTCAGCTCTACCATCTCCCACCTCCTCTCCCTCCTCCTATCAGTAACTCTTCTTGCCTGTTCACTCGATGCCAGCCCCTGGATGCCAGCTGTTGTACTGTACTGCTGTACTTTTCAAGGTACTGTACTGAAAGAGTCAATGTTTTCTTTATTTTTTATTTATTTATTTTTGCGGTACGCGGGCCTCTCACTGTTGTGGCCTCTCCTGTTGCGGAGCGCAGGCTCCGGACGCGCAGGCTCAGCGGCCATGGCTCACGGGCCCAGCCGCTCCACGGCATGTGGGATCTTCCCGGACCGGGGCACGAACCCGCGTCCCCTGCATCGGCAGGCGGACTCTCAACCACTGCGCCACCAGGGAAGCCCTGTTTTCTCTATTTTTTGTGTTTGTTTTTTATGTATTACTTGTGTGAAAAGTATTATAAACCTGTTATGGTACAGTACTATTGATATACAGCTGATTGTGTTAGTTGGGTACCTAGGCTAACTTTGTTGGATTTATGAATAAATTGGATTTACAAACGTGCTCTTGGAATGGAACTTTTTCTTATATAGGGGGCTTACTATATTTGAGTTGTTTCCACTTTTTGGCTTTTAGGAATATTGCTGCTATGAACATTCACGTATAGGTTTATATGTGGGCATTTGTCTTCAGTTCTTTTGGCTATATACTTAGGAGTAGAATCAAATATATTTTTAGGGCTTCCCCGGTGGCACAGTGGTTAAGCATCTGCCTGCCAATGCAAGGGACCCTGGATCGAGCCCTGTTCCGGGAAGATCCCACATGCCGTGGAGCAACTGAGCCCGTGCACCACAACTACTGAGCCTGAGCTCTAGAGCCCGCAAGCCACAACTACTGAAGCCCGCACGCCTAGAGCCCATGCTCCACAACAAGAGGAGCCACTGCAATGAGAGGCCTGCGCACCACAACGAAGAGTAGCCCCCGCTCACCGCAAGTAGAGAAAACCTGCGTGCAGCAAGGAAGACCCAATGCAGTCAAAAATAAATAAAAATAAAATAATTAAAAAAACATGTATTTAAAAAAAATGAAAAACAAATTAGATGTTATAGAATCTCTGAAGCACTTATAGAAACTGTTCACTTCCATAGAGAACAGGTTGAAAACCAGTGTTAAAGTGGAGAGAACGCTGATTTTTTTGTATGCGTGTTGAGTAAATATGGGTTGAATCTTGGTAGACTGTGGTGAGTTTTGTCAAGTTACCTGTGAATACCTTTCTTCGTGTATAAAATGTTAGTACCTCTGGATGTTTTAGGGGTCGATAGACTGCATAATTGCTTACAAAAGTTCAGTGTCCCTTTCTTGATATCATCTTTGGCCATGGATTTGCTTTGGCCAGTGGCCTGTGAGGGGAGGCGATGTGTGCCTGCTTCCAGGCAGAAGCTTTAAGAGCTAGCATGTGGTTTGTCATGTCTCTTTTACCTTCTGCCATGCCGACTGGTGATGTAGACACAGGATGACAATAACGTTGGGCAGAGAGAGTCCCAGTACTGAATAGACTTTGTAGCATGAGCAAGGAAAAAAATGTCAATTTAAGCCTTTAAGATTTGGTGACTGTTTGATACTTTAGCACACAGGTCCTCAAGTAAGAGGCATTTTTGCACTCCTTCCCCTGAGACATTTGGTAGTGTCTGGCGACATTGGTTGGTTGTCAGAGCTGGGGAAGGTGCTGTTGACATGTAGTGGGCAGATGCCACCAAACACCCTTGAGTGCACAGGACAGCCCCCACAGCCAAGAATGATCTGGCCCACGATGTCAGTAGTGCTGAGGCTGAGAAACCTTGCTTTAGTGTAACCTAGTTTACCCAGATTAATGCAGGGGTGTTGAGAAAAGGTTAAATGGATTAAATTATATAAAACACTCAGCACACAGGGTGGCCCCCTTGTTTTTGTAATTACGTGGTAGGCCCGGGCGATGGCTTCAAAGTCTTTCCTCGCATCCTTGGGAAAAGGGTTCTTTTCCAGCTTTCCTAGGGTTTAGTAGTTTAGTTTAATTGAAGTTTTGTTCATAAATTGTCTCAATTTTAGCAGAACCATTTACCCTTTAAAATAGCGAGGGAACTAACATTAAATGCTTATTTAGTGCCAGGCTCTTTATATGTACAGTTGACCCTTGAGCAATGTGGGGTTCAGGGTGGACCCTCCCCACAGTGGAAAATGATGTGTGAAGTCCGCCGAATCTGTAGTTCCCTTGTATCTGTGGTTACACATCCACAGATTCAACCAACCACAGGTCATGCAGTACTGTAGTATTTACTATTAAAAAAGTCTGTGCGTAAGTGGACCTGTGCAGTTCAAATGCATGTTGTTCAAGGAGCCACTGTTTTTTGATTTTTTACAAATACTCTATGAAATTGATTTTCTCATCTCCATATTGTTTTAGATGAAGAAATTGAGGCATTGGAATTAAGTAATTTGACCAAGAATACACAGGTTGTAGGTGGTGGGCCTAAGAATTTGACCCAAATCTGTTTGCCTGCAGAACCCTGTTCTTTCCACACTACCATACTACCTGTTTAGCATTGGCTTCAACCTAAAGAAAGGAAGGCGATGCCCAAGTGATAACAATTATGTGTTGTATTAGTTATCTATTGCTGTGTAACAAATTACCTCAAATCTTAGCACTTTGAAACAATAGACATTTATTATCTCACACAGTTTCTGATAATCAGGAATCCAGGAGAAGCTAAGCTGTGTGTTTCTGGTTCAGGATCTCTCTTTTTGTAAAAAAATTAATTAATTAATTAATTTTTGGTTGCATTGGATCTTTGTTGCTGTGTGCGGGCTTTCTCTAGTTGCAGCGAGCAGGGGCTCCTCTTTGTTGTGGTGTGCGGGCTTCTTATTGTGGTGGCTTCTCTTGTGGAGCACAGGCTCTAGGTGCACGGGCTTCAGTAGTTGTGGCACGCGGGCTCAGTAGGTGTGGCTTGTGGGCTCTAGAGTGTAGGCTCAGTAGTTGTGGCTCATGGGCTTAGTTGCTCCGTGGCATGTGGGATCTTCCCAGACCAGGGCTTGAACCCGTGTCCCCTGCAGTGGCAGGCGGATTCTTAACCACTGCACCACCAGGGAAGCCCCAGAATCTCTCTTGAGGTTGCAGTCAAGTGGTCATCCAGGGCTGCCATCATCTGAAGGCCTGATTGGAGATGGAGCATCTGCTTCCGTGATGGCTTATTCACATGGCTGTTGGCATGAGGCCTCAGTTCCTCACCACATGGGCCTCTCCTTAGGGCTGCCTGAGTGTCTTCAGGACATGGCAGCTGGCTTCCCCTAGAGTGAGGGTCTGAGAGAGACAGCAAGAGAGAAGCCATAGCATCTTTTATGTCCTTGTCTCAGAAGTCACATATCATCACTTCAGTTGGTCACACAGACAACCCTGATACAATGTGGGAAAGGGCTGTACAAAGGCATCATGAATACTAGTAGGTGGAGATTATTGGGGGCCATCTTGGAGGCTGGTTGCCACATACGTAGGATCCTTATATCCCATAGTTGCAAAATTATAAATTGCATTTCCTTTTCATATTCTAAAATTTCAAACCAGAATTTCATACTTTAAAATATCCAAATCATTCACATCATAAATGAAAATATAAATTTGCCTTTATAAATTTGCCTTTATAAACATTTGTGAATGGGCAAAATCAAATACTTACTATTAAAGCTATGTTGCAAATACTTCATTTGGGAGATTTGTATTTCAGTGGGCTGAACTAGCAGAGGCCTCTTGAGTCCTGAGAAGTTTGGGCTGCTGACGCTTTCTTTTCTTTCCTGGAAAATCACCCTCTACCAAACACTGAATTCTTCATTTTCTAAAGTCCTTCCAACATCCTTATGTTCTCATTGCTGGTTTGGTATACTTGAGTGACAGCCAAAGTATGAGATAAATGGTAGGTAAAAAGACTGGGCAGTTTCCGTGGAAGCTTCTTGCAGGAGCTCTTCCTTTCTTCAGCCAGCCATTGCTGGGAAGCATCCCCTTCCAGTTTATGTGTGGTGCCCATCAATTCGAGTGGCTCTTGGAAAGGGGGTTTGTTTAAACAGATTCAGAACTGAGTTTTTCTAGATATCTTTAAGGTTCAAATAGGTTTTCCTGAAACTTGAGGATGTTGATGGGTCCTCTTCCTGAAGCAGTTTAACTGTACTTTTGTTTATTACACTTGGTTTGAGCTTTGGGAATTAAGGAAGGGCCTTGCCTAGGTACAGAGCTATATGGATTTATTGTATTTAACTGTGTGACCATGAAATCAAAAACATTTCCACCTCAGGAATCAACCCATTACTTTGAACCACTATTGATTGCATTGGCTTAGAGCTTCTTTAAGTATTTTCCTTTTTCTTTTTTTTTTTTTTTTTTGCGGTACGCGGGCCTCTCACTGTTGTGGCCTCTCCCGTTGCGGAGCACAGGCTCTGGACGCGCAGGCTCAGCGGCCATGGCTCACGGGCCCAGCCGCTCCACGGCATGTGGGATCTTCCTGGACCGGGGCACAAACCCGTGTCCCCTGCATCGGCAGGCGGACTCTCAACCACTGCGCCACCAGGGAAGCCCCCTTTTTCTTTTAAAATTGTGTTCAGTTGGATGTGACCAGTTCTACATGGAGGCTGGCTAACTCACTTTTCGTTTTTGATTCCTACTGTCCCAATGTCATGCTTCATTTATACAGTGATGCCTTTTCTTGACTTTATCTGTTGACTTGATATCCTATGCACCATATTTTTCTTTTTTAGATATAGGAAGATTGAAAAAAAGATCAGTATTTGAAGAACACTTGAAAAAGTGAAGAGCGTTGTGAGAGACAGCTTTAATCTTAATTTTCACTGTAGCCAGAATAGGTGGCCACCTTATGGGCAGACCTGCCTTTCTTTGTACACTGCCCAGGGTAGGTGCCTATATCAATCAAGGTTAGGCTGGTCTCCAATACTACTACTGACTCTTAGTGCTGGGGACCTTACCATAATTAATAGAGGTTATAATAAAAACGAGATATCAACAATTGTCTGCATGGGTGGTGGCGGGGAGGTGGAGTAGTTGTCTAATATGTGAAAGTTGGAAAGCTGGAGGTTTCAGTAATTTAAGATATCCATTATTAATTTTAAGAATTTTCTGATTATTATAAATGCATGACAGATATTATTTTCTGATCCTGTGGTTTTGTGGGCAATCATTTTGAAAAGGGGCCAGAATGAGAATAAAAATTAATTATGAAAATCTATTTGAAAAACCGATTATGCTATGATTCATCACAGACATTTTATGCAACTTATATGTTGTGTTTTTGCCTTTGGGACTAGCATTCTTTTTTTTTTTTTTTTTGGGACTAGCATTCTTAAGAGCTGATTTTTACTTTGGCCTTTCTAATGTGTGTCAGCTATATCAGTTCACAAGCATGTTTTCATCTGTGCATCATGTTATATTGGGACTTGGATGGAATGTAAATCTTTTATTGGCCTAAATCTGAGTCTAATCTTCTGCATGGTTTTGGTAGAAAATCAATTTCTTCTGCTCTGTCAAGATTTTTCAGGTCAGTGCTCTTTGGAAGTTTCCCAGTTCTCTTAGATTAAAATAGATTTTGTTTTTGTGCTACATATTGGTATTCTTTAGTAGGACGCTGGGATCTAGGAAGTGAGAAGTTAGAGCCTGACAAGATATCCATGAGTTCTTCTCTTTCAGTTAACTTGTTGACACACTGCACCTTTAAGGAGCCAAGGAGTTTGTGTTCTCTCAGAGACATCATTTGGGGAGCAATTGTAAGTGACACCTGTAGGCGAGGTGGTGTGCTTGACTTTAATGAGTTCCACTTGTTTACCTGCTCACTAGGCTACTAGAAGTGAATGGAAAAGGGAAGGACTAGTCCTGCCATGCTCAGTCCATTTCACTAGTGTGGGCCATTGGAGCTGGAAGGAGGGTGACCAACTCGGACTTTCTCAGTTTTAGCACTGAAAATCCTACATCCTGGGAACCCCTCAGGCCTAGGCAAACCAGGATGGTTGGTCTGGTCATCCTAGCAGTGAATAGCATGGTGATGGATGGTTTGGCACTGGTGAGTACCGCTTGTAGATATTTTAAAGAGGGATTTATTATAGACACATAGCATCTTGCTGTTCAGTGATGTTAGCAGGTGAGTGAATCTGCTGTGATTTGTCTGAAAAACAATAAAACGAGAGTAGATGGAGGTTCTTCTACCTTCTGAACCTAAGAGGATGTGTTTAGGGGATGTTATTAGTATTTGTCTTTATCTTTTTTCCTGGACAATTCAAGGCTCTTTAACTCTACTTCTCCCACCTCCCAATGTATTTTTACCGTATATTTTAGTATTGTGTATGTATTTTTTAATTGAGGTAACGCTGGTTTGTAACATCATATAAACTTCATGTATACAATATTATGTTTCTAATCATACACACTCTATAGCATATTCACACCAAAAGCTTAGTTTCCATCCATCACCATACAGTTGACCCCTTTTACTCATTTAACTCCCCCCCGCTTCCCCTCTTGGAACCACAACTCTGTTCTCTGTATCTGTGTATTTGTTTTTGTTTGGTTTGGTTTGTTCATTTATTTAGTTAGTTTTTTAAAAAAATATTTCACATATGAGTGAAATCCCATGGTATTTGTCTTTCTCCATCTGACTTATTTCACTTAGCATAATACCCTCAAGGTCCATCCATGTTGTTGCAAATGGCAAGATTTCATCATTTTTTATGGCTGAGTGGTATTCCACTGCATATGTATATACCACATCTTTATTCATCTGTTGATGGACACTTAGGTTGTTTCCATATCTTGGCTATTGTAGTGATGTAAATAATGCTGTGATGAAATAGAGGTGCATGTATTTATATATATTGGATATTAACCCCTTATCTGATATCTGACATATCTTCTCCCATTCAATAACTTGTCTTTTCATTTTCTTGATGGTTTCCTTTGCTGTGCAGAAGCTTTTTAGTTTGACGTAGTCACATTTGTCTATTTTTGCTTTTGTTTCCCTTGCCTGCAGAGACATACCCAGAAAGATATTCCTAAGACTGAAGTCAAAGAGCATACTGCCTATGTTTTCTTCTAGGAGTTTTATGGTTTCAGGTCTTACATTCTTTAGTATTATATATGAAACTCTGCAAGAGATTATTTTATGCAGGCATTGTTTGTTCAACAATCTTTTTCTGTAGAGGGCCAGATGGTAATATTTTAGCTTCTGTGGGCCATATGGTCTCTGTTACAACTACTCAGCTCCACTGTTGTAGTGCCAAAGCAGCCATAGATAATATGTAATTGATTGTGCATGCCTATGTTCCAATAAGACTTTATTTACAGAAACAGGGAGTGGACCAGATTTGGCTTGCAGACCTTAGTTTGCCAACTACTAATTTATTTATCTACATATTTACTACTTTATTTTTCTTCATTTCTTGTTACATCTCTGAGGTTCTTCTGGGTTCATTTTCAAGGCATGGATGTCTCCTCCTACCTCTGGTTTTCAACATTGCTCTGGAAGTTCTAGCCAGTGCAGTTAGGCAAGAGAAGGAAATAAAAGGCATACGATCAGAAAGGAGGAAATAAAACTGCCTCTATTTGTAGAGGATGTTATTGTCTGTGTATAAGTCCCAAGGAATGTACAAAATAACTTCTAGAACTAATAAGTGGGTTCAGCAAGTTTGCACGATAAGGATAAAACTATACAAATCAATTGTATTTCTATATATTAGCATTGAAATCACAATAACAGTTACAGTTGTTCAGAAAATAAAGTGTAAATCTAACAAAGCATGCACAGGACTTGTATCCTGAAACGTACACAGGGCTGATGATAGAAGTCAAAGAAGATCGAAATAAATAGAGAGACATGCCATGTTCACGGATTAGAAGACTCAATGTAGTAAGATGTCAGTTCTCCCCAAATTGATGTATAGGTTTAACATAATTCCTATAAAAATCCCAGCAAGTTTTTTTGTAGATACAGATATGGTTATTCTAAAATTTATATGGAATGGCAAAGGAACTAGAATAGCTAAAACAGTCTTGAAAAAGAAGAATAAAGTAGGAAGAATCAATCTGCCTGATATCAAGACTTATATAACTATGGTAATCAAGACTATGTGGTATTGGTGGCAGAATAGATACATAGATCAGTGAACAGAACAAAGAACCTAGGAATAGGCCCACAGAAATATACCCAATTGATTTTGACAAAAGTGTGAAAGTAATTAAATGGAGGAGGAAAGACTGCCTTTTCAAGAAATGGTGCTGGATCAATTGAACATCAGTAGGCAAAAAAAAAAAAAAAAAAAAAAGAGAAAAAAGGAAAAAAAGAACCTCTATCTAAATCTCACACCTTATACAAAAAATAACTCAAAATGGATCACAAAGTTAAATGTAAGGCTTAAAGCTATAGATTTTTCAAAATAAATAGAAAATATTCAGGACCTAGGACTAGGCAAAGAATTATTAGACTTGACACTGACAGTATGATCCATAAAAGAAAAAAACATGATAAAATTGATACCATCAAATCCATTTTACGCTGGTAAAGATCTTGTTAAGAGACAAGCTGCAGGGGAGACCTTCAAGATGGTGGAGGAGTAAGACGTGGAGCTTCCTGCCAACAAATACATCAGAAATACATCTTCATGTGGAACAACTCCTACAGAACACCTACTGAACGCTGGCAGAAGATCTCAGACCTCCCAAAAGGCAAGAAACTCCCCACGTACCGGGGTAGGGCAAAAAAGAATGAACAGAGACAAAAGAATAGGGCCGGGACCTGCACCAGTGGGGGGGAGCAGTGAAGGAGGAAAGGTTGCCACACACTAGA
Organism: Pseudorca crassidens; assembly: GCF_039906515.1. NCBI lineage: Eukaryota > Metazoa > Chordata > Mammalia > Artiodactyla > Delphinidae > Pseudorca > Pseudorca crassidens. The sequence continues at coordinate 119,997,485 of NC_090317.1, read as the reverse complement.
AGCCCCTTCGCGGGCAGAGACTGCGGGTGGCGGAGGGGGAAGCTTTGGAGCCGCGGAGGAGAGCGCAGCAACAGGGTTGTGGAGGGCAAAGCGGAGAGATTCCTGCACAGACGATCGGTGCCGACCGGCACTCACCAGCCCAAGAGGCTTGTCTGCTCACCTGCCGGCGTGGGCGGAGCTGGGAGCTGGGGCTCGGACTTCGGTCGGACCGCAGGGAGAGGACTGGGGTTGGCGGCGTGAACACAGCCTGCAGGGGGTTAGTGTGCCACGGCTAGCCGGGAGGGAGTCCGGGGACAAGTCTGGAGCTGCCGAAGAGACAAGAGACTTTTTCTTCCCTCTTTGTTTCCTGGTGCGCGAGGAGAGGGGATTAAGAGCGCTGCTTAAAGGAGCTCCAGAGACGGGCGCGAGCCATGGCTATCAGCGCGGACCCCAGAGACGGGCATGAGACGCTAAGGCTGCTGCTGCTGCCACCAAGAAGCCTGTGTGCGAGCACAGGTCACTCTCCACACCTCCCCTCCTGGGAGCCTGTGCAGCCCGCCACTGCCAGGGTCCCGTGATCCAGGGACAACTTACCCGGGAGAACGCACGGCGTGCCTCAGGCTCGCCCTGCATCCGTACCCCTCCCTCCCCCCGGCCTGACTGAGCCAGAGCCCCCAAATCAGCTGCTCCTTTAACCCTGTCCTGTCTGAACGAAGAACAGATGCCCTCAGGCGACCTACACGCAGAGGCGGGGCCACATCCAAAGCTGAACCCCAGGAGGTGTGCGAATGAAGAAGAGAAAGGGAAATCTCTCCCAGCAGCCTCAGGAGCAGCAGATTAAATCTACACAATCAACTTCATGTACCCTGCATCTGTGGAATACCTGAATAGAAAACGAATCATCCCAAAACTGAGGCGGTGGACTTTGGGAGCAACTGTAGACTTGGGGTTTGCTTTCTGCATCTAATTTGTTTCTGGTTTTATGTTTATCGTAGTTTAGTATTTAGAGTTTATTATCATTGGTAGATTTGTTTATTGATTTAGTTGCTGTCTTCTTTTTTATATAGATATATATATATTTTTTCCTTTTTCTCTTTTTGTGAGTGTGTATGTGTATGCTTCTTTGTGTGATTTTGTCTGTATAACTTTGCTTTCAGCATTTGTCCTAGGGTTCTGTCTGTCTTTGTTTTTCTTTTTTAAACTATAGTTTTTAGCAGTTGTTACCATTGGTGGATTTGTTTTTTGGTTTGGTTGCTCTCTTTTTTCTTTTTTTATTCTTTTTTTAAATTACTTTTTAATTTTTTATTTTTAATAATCTTTTTATTTTTTATTTTAATAACTTTCTTTTCTCTTCTTCCTCCCTCTCTCCCTCCCTCCCTCTCTCTCTCTCTCTCTTTCTCCCCCCCTTTCCTTCCTTCCTTCCTTCCTCCCTCCCTCCTTTCCTCCCTCCCTCCCTTCCTCCCTTCCTCCCTTCCTCCCTTCCTCCCTTCCTCCCTTCCTTCCTTCCTTCCTTCCTTTCTCCCTTTTCTTCTGAGCAGTGTGGCTGACAGGGTCTTGGTGCTCCGGCCAGGTGTCAGGCATGTGCCTCTGAGGTGGGAGAGCTGAGTTCAGGACATTGGTCCACCAGAGACCTCCCGGCTCCATATAATATCAAACAGCGAATGCTCTCCCAGAGATCTCCATCTCAGCACTAAGACCCAGATCCACTCAATGACCAGCAAGCTACAGTGCTGGACACCCTATGACAAACAACTAGCAAGACAGGAACACAACCCCACCCATTAGCAGAGAGGCTGCCTCAAATCATAATAAGGTCACAGGCACCCTAAAACACACTACTGGATATGGTCCTGACCACCAGAAAGACAAGATCCAGCCTCGTTCACCAGGACACGGGCACTAGTCCCCTCCACCAGGAAGCCTACACAACCCACTGAACCAACCTTAGCCACTTGGGGCAGACACCAAAAACAGTGGGAACTACGAACCAGCAGCCTGCGAAAAGGAGATCCCAAACACAGTATGTTAAGCAAAATGAGAAGACAGAGAAATACACAGCAGATGAAGGAGCAAGGTAAAAACCCACCAGACCAAACAAATGAAGAAGAAATAGGCAGTCTACCTGAGAAAGAATTCAGAGTAACGATAGTAAAGATGATCCAAAATCTTGGAAAGAGAATGGAGAAAATACAAGAAACGTTTAACAAGGACCTAGAAGAACTAAAGAGCAAACAAACAATGATGAACAACACAATAAATGAAATTAAAAATTTTCTAGAAGGAATCAATAGCAGAATATCTGAGGCAGAAGAATGGAGAAGTGACCTGGAAGATAAAATAGTGGAAATAAATACCACAGAGCAGAATAAGGAAAAAAGAATGAAAAGAATTGAGGACAGTCTCAGAGACCTCTGGGACAATATTAAACGCACCAACATTCGAATTGTAGGGGTCCCAGAAGAAGAAGAGAAAAAGAAAGGGATTGAGGAAATATTTGAAGAGATTATAGTTGAAAACTTCCCTAATGTGGGAAAGGAAATAGTTAATCAAGTCCAGGAAGCACAGAGAGTCCCATACAGGATAAATCCAAGGAGAAACACGCCAAGACACACATTAATCAAACTGTCAAAAATTAAATACAAAGAAAAAATATTAAAAACAGCAACGAAAAGCAACAAATAACATACAGGGGAATCCCCATAAGGTTAACAGCTGATCTTTCAGCAGAAACTCTGCAAGCCAGAAGGGAGTGGCAGGACATATTTAAAGTGATGAAAGGGAAAAACCTACAACCAAAATTACTCTACCCAGCAAAGATCTCATTCAGAATCCACGGAGAAATTAAAATCTTTACAGAGAAGTGAAAGCTCAGAGAATTCAGCACCACCAAATCAGGTTTACAAGAAATGCTAGAGGAACTTCTCTAGGCAGGAAACACAAGAGAAGGAAAAGAACTACAATAACACACCCCAAACCATTAAGAAAATGGTAATAGGAACATACATATTGATAATTACCTTAAATGTAAATGGATTAAATGCTCCCACCAGAAGACATAGACTGGCTGAATGGATACAAAAACGAGATCCATATATATGCTGTCTACAAGAGACCCACTTCAGACCTAGTGACACATACAGACTGAAAGTGAGGGGATGGAAAAAGATATTCCCTGCAAATGGAAATCAAAAGAAAGCTGGAGTAGCACTGCTCATATCAGACAAAATAGACTTTAAAATAAAGACTGTAACAAGAGACAAAGAAGGACACTACATAATGATCAATGGATCAATCCAAGAAGAAGCTATAACAATTGTAAATATTTATGCACCCAACACAGGAGCACCTCAATACATAAGGCAAATGCTAATAGCGATAAAAGGGGAAATCGACAGTAATGCAATTATAGTAGGTAACTTTAACACCCCACTTTCACCAATGGGCAGAGCATCCAAAATGAAAATAAATACGGCAACACAAGGTTTAAATGATACATTAAACAAGATGGACTTATTTGATATTTATAGGACATTCCATCCAAAAACAACAGAATACACTTTCTTCTCAAGTGCTCATGGAACATTCTCCAGGATGGATCGTATCTGGGCCACAAATGAAGCATTGGTAACTTTAAGAAAATTGAAATCCTATCAAGTATCTTTTCTGACCACAGTGGTATGGGACTGGATATCAATTACAGGAAAAAATCTGAAAAAATACAAACACATGGAGGCTAAATAAGACACTACTAAGTAACCAAGAGATCACTGAAGAAATCAAAGTGGAAATTAAAAAATACGTGGAAACAAATAACAATGAAAAGACAATGACCCAAAACCTATGGGATGCAGCAAAAGCAGTTCTAAGAGGGAAGTTTATAGCAATATAATCCTACCAAAAGAAACAAGAAACATCTCAAATAAGCAACCTAACCTCACACCTAAAACAATTAGAGAAAGAAGAACAAAAACCCCCAAAAGTTAGCAGAAGGAATGAAATCATAAAGATCAGATCAGAAATAAATGAAAAAGAAGTGAAGGAAATGATAGCAAAGATCAATAAAACTAAAAGCTGGTTTTTTGAAAAGATAAACAAAATTGATAAACCATTAGCCAGACTCATCCAGAAAAAAAGGGGGAAGACTCAAATCAATAGAATTAGAAATGAAAAAGGAGAAGTTAAAACAGACGCTGCAGAAATACAAAGCATCCTAAAAGACTACTACAAGCAAATATATGTCAGTAAAGTGGACAACCTGGAAGAAGTGGACAAATTCTTAGAAAAGCACAACCTTCTGAGACTGAACCAGGAAGAAATAGAAAATATAAACAGACCAATCACAGGCACTGAAGTTGAAACTGTGATTAAAATCTTCCAACAAACAGAAGCCCACGACCAGATGGCTTCACAGGCGAATTCTATCAAACATTTAGAGAAGATCTAACACCTATCCTTCTCAAACTCTTCCAAAATATAGCAGAGGGAGGAACACTCCCAAACTCATTCTAGGAGGCCACCATCAGCCTGATACCAAAACCAGACAAAGATGTCACAAAGAAAGAAAACTACAGGCCAATATCAGTGATGAACATAGATGCAAAAATCCTCAACAAAATACTAGCAAACAGAATCCAACAGCACATTAAAAGGATCGTACACCATGATCAAGTGGGGTTTATCCCAGGAATGCAAGGATTCTTCAATATACACACATCAATCAATGTGATAAACCATATTGATAAACTGAAGGAGAAAAACCATATGATCATGTCAGTAGACGCAGAAAAACCTTTTGACAAAATTCAACACCTATTTATGATAAAAACCCTCCAGACAGTAGGCATAGAGGGAATTTACCTCAACATAATAAAGGCCATATATGACAAACCCACAGCCAACATTGTTCTCAGTCATGAAAAACTGAAACCATTTCCTCTAAGATCAGGAACAAGACAGCGTTGCCCACTCTCAGCAGTGTTATTCAACATAGTTTTGGAAGTTTTCGCCAGAGGAATCAGAGAAGAAATAGAAATAAGAGGAATCCGAGAAGACAAAGAAATAAGAGGAATCCAATTCGGAAAAGAAGTAAAGCTATCACTGTTTGCAAATGGCATGATACTATACATAGAGAATCCTAAAGATGCTACCAGAAAACTACTAGAGCTAATCAATGAATTTGGTAAAGTAGCAGGATACAAAATTAATGCACAGAAATCTCTGGCATTCCTATACACTAATGATGAAAACTCTGAAAGTGAAATCAGGAAAACACTCCCATTTACCATTGCAACAAAAAGAATGAAAAACCTAGGAATAAACCTACCTAAGGAGATAAAAGACCTGTATGCAGAAAACTGTCATAAGACACTGATGAAAGAAATTAAAGATGATACAAACAGATGGAGAGATAATCCATGTTCTTGGACTGGAATAATCAACATTGTGAAAATGACTATGCTACCCAAAGCAATCTACAGATTCAGTGCAGTCCCTATCAAGCTATCAATGGTATTTTTCACAGAACTAGAACAAAAAATTTCACAATTAGTATGGAAACACAAAAGACCCCGAATAGCCAAAGCAATCTTGAGAAAGAAGAACGGAGCTGGAGGAATCAGGCTCCCGGTCTTCAGACTATACTACAAAGCTACAGTAATCAAGACAGTTTGGTACTGGCACAGAAACAGAAATATAGGTCAGTGGAACTGGAATGAAAGCCCAGAGATAAACCCATGCACATATGGTCATCTTATTGTTGATAAAGGAGTCAAGAATATACAGTGGAGAAAAGACAGCCTCTTCAATAAGTGGTGCTGGGAAAACTGGACAGCTACATGTAAAAGAGTGAAATTAGAACACTTACTAACACTATACACAAAAATAAACTCAAAATGGATTAAAGACCTAAATGTAAGGCCAGACACTGTAAAACTCTTAGAGGATAACACAGGCGGAACATTGTATGACATAAATCACAGCAAGATCCTTTTTGACCCACCTCCTAGAGAAATGGAAATAAAACCAAAAATAAACAAATCGGACCTAATGAAACTTAAAAGCTTTTGCACAGCGAAGGAAAACATAAGGAAGACGAAAAGACAACCCTGAGAATGGGAGAAAATATTTGCAAATGAAGCACCTGACAAAGGAGTACTCTTCAAAATTTACAAGCAGCTCACGTAGCTCAATATCAAAAAAACCAAACAACCCAATCCATATATGGGCAGAAGACCTAAATAGACATTTCTCCAAAGACGATATACAGACTGCCAACAAACGCATGAAAGGATGCTCGACATCACTAATCATTAGGGAAATGCAAATCAAAACTACAATGAGGTATCACCTCCCACCGGTCAGAATGGCCATCATCCAAAATCTACAAACAATAATTGCTGGAGTGTGTGGAGAAAGGGGAACCCTCCTGCACTGTTGGTGGGAATGTAATTTGATACAGCCACTATGGAGAACAGTATGGAGTTCCTTAAAAAACTAAAAATAGAACTACCATACAACCGAGCAATCCCACTACTGGGCATATACCCTGAGAAAACCATAATTCAAAAAGAGTCATGTACCACAATGTTCATTGCAGCTCTGTTTCCAATAGCCAGGACATGGAAGCAACCTAAGTGTCCATTGACAGATGAATGGATAAAGAAGATGTGGCACATACATACAATGGAATATTACTCAACCATGAAAAGAAAGGAAATTGAGTTATTTGTAGTGAGGTGGAAATACCTAGAGTCTGTCATGCAGAGCGAAGTAAGTCAGAAAGAGGAAAACAAATACCGTATGCTAACACATATATATGGAATCTAAAAAAAAATGGTTCTGATGAACCTAGGGGCAGGACAGGAATAAAGACGCCGACATAGAGAATGGACTTGCGGACACGGGGAGTCTCAAGGGTAAGGTGGGATGAAGTGAGAGAGTGGCATGGACATATATACATTACCAAACGTAAAATAGATAGCTAGTGGGAAGCAGCCGCATAGCACAGAGAGATCAGCTCGGTGCTTTGTGTCCACCTAGACGGGGGGGATAGGGAGGGTGGGAGGGAGACTCAAGAGGGAGGAGGTATGGGGATATATGTATATGTATAGCTGATTCACTTTGTTATAAAGCAGAAGCTAACACATCATTGTAAAGCAATTATACTCCAATAAAGATGTTAAAAAAAAAAAAGGAGAGAAGCTGCAGAGTGGGAGAAAATATTTGCAAAGCAAATGTCTGACAAAGGACTATCTGCAATATAGTAAAAATTCTCAAAACTTAACATTAAAAAAAGCAAACAGTCCAATTAGAAAATGGAAAAAAAAGAGAAAATGGCCAAAAGACATGAAGAAATATATCAGTGAAGAGGATATACAAATGACAAATAAGCACAGGAAAAGATGTTCAACATCATGAGCTATTGGAGAAATGCAAATTAAAGCCAAATGTGATATCACTACATACCTATCAGAGTAGGTGGATTAAACAATAGTGACCTCACTAAATGCTGCAGAGAAATGGGATCACTAATCCCTTGCTGATGGGAATGTACAGTGATACAGCCCCTCTGGAAAATAGTTTGACAGTTTCTTAAAAACACTAAATGTGTAACTACCATATGGGACCCAGTAATTATACTCCTGGGCATTTATCCCAGAGAACTGAAGATTTATGTTCATACAAAGGCATGTACACAAATGTTTATAGCAGCTTCATTCCTAATAGCCCATAACTGTAAATGATACAGATGCCCTTCATTGGGTGAATGGTTAAACAAACTGGTACATCCGTATCATGAAATACTACTCAGCAGTATAAAGGAATGAACTACTGATGTACACAACAACCTGTATGGATCTCCAGAGATTTATGCTGAGTGAACAAAGACAGTCCTGAATGGTACATATTATGTGATTCCATTTATATAACTTTTTTTAAATGACAAAATTATAGACATGGACAACAGATTAGTGGTTCTCAGGGGTTGAGGGGGCAGGGGTGGGAAGGAAATGATTGGCTGTAAAAGGGTAGCATGAAGGTCCTTGTGGTGATGGCAGTGTTCTCTATGTTAACTGTGTCAAAGTCAGTAACCTGGTTTTGTTCTTTCATTATAGTTTTGTAAGATGTTACCGTTGTGGGGAACTGGGTAAAGGTTACACAGGGCCTCTGTGTATAATTTCTTACAACTGCATGTGAATCTATAATTATTTCAAAATAAAAATTTTAATTTAAAAGAAGTATTTTAGGGAAAAAATGATCTGAAAGGATCAGAGTCAGAAGAATCATAAATATTAAATAATGTAGCACTTTTGTATTTGGTGATGTTCTAAGGCCCTGGCCCAGTTTTGTTCTGAAATGGAGCCATGGAGGGATCCATGTGAGTCTCTGTACAGAGGTGTATGATTGACTTGTTACCTCAAGTACTGCTAATTTGAGATGCTATTCAGTGTATGCCCTTTGAGTACCTTTTGCCTCTGGTTTTCTGTTATACAGAAACTGGTTTTTTCATTTCAGTTCCAAGGTCATTTCCAACCACCATTAACTTTTATCATTTTGTTGCTGCAGTGGGTCCTCACCTAAGGACCAGAGTGTCTAGACACTGACTTGTTTTCCTGAGTGATTTTTCTCTTTGCCTATGTGATAGAGATTTCTTGCTGTTCCCTGATCCCTATCCCCTTCTTCTCTATGGTAGTAGAAACTCCATTTTTGAGGTGGGCACATGGCTGCCCAGAGTAGATGTTGCACTGCTTAGATTTCATTGTAGCTCAGTGTGGTTGTGTCACCAAGTACAAGCCTTATGTTTTGATTAAGCTGTACATTAAACAGAGCTATCATTTTGCTGTAACAAACACTTAGTGAATAGGTAAAATCAAATACTTTATATAAAAGCTGTGTGTTGTGGGTGGAATTGTGTCCCCGTAGAAAGATACGTTGAGGTCCTAACCCCCAGTACCTTGGAATGTGACCTGATTTGGAAGTAGGTCTTCGCAGATGTAATGAAGTTAAGATGAGATCATACTGGAGAAGGGTGGAATCCTAATTCACCCAGGAACAATGCCATGGGACGATGAAGATTGGAGTGATGTATTTACAAGCCAAGGAACCTCCTGGGGCTGCCAGAGGTTAGAAGAGAGGCATGGAACAGATTTTTCCTCAGAACCCTTGGAAGGAGCGAACCCTGCTGATGCCTTGATTTTGGACTTCCAGCCTCCAGAACTGTAAGGCAACAAATTTCTGTTGTTTTAAGCCACCGACTTTGTGGTATTTTGTCACAGCAGCCCTAGGAAAACCAGACACTGTTGTTTCAAAACTTCTTTTTGGTGTATTTAAGAAAAGTGGGTTGGGGACTTCCCTGGCAGTCCAATGGTTAGGACTCCATGCTTTCACTGTAGAGGGCCTGGGTTCAGTCCCAGGTCGGGGAACTAAGGTCCCACGTGCCGTGTGGCACAGCCAAAAAAAAAAGATAGCGTTGGGTATGCATAGGCTTCTTAATCTGAGTCCTGATATATTTGGACTGATTGTGCCTTACGTTTTTTTTTTTTTTTTTTTTTGGCCGTGCTGCTCGGCATGTAGCATCTTACCCCCATAAGGGATCAAACTGCATGTCTGCTGCAGTGGGAGCGCAGGGTCTTAACCGCTGGACTGCCAGGGAACACCCATCTTGCTTACATTTTTATTGCTGATTTGATGTGCTTGAATGTCAGCCAAAGTCTAAGGTAAATGGGTTGATGTAAGGATTGGGTGGTTTCCATGGAGACTTCTTGCAGGAGTCCTCCCTTTCTCAGTTCAACAGTTGTCAGGGAAACATCTAATTTCAGTTTGTGGGTCTGACAATTTGAGTGGCTCTTGGAAAAGGATATAGTTAAATCTTTTCAAATAAATTCAGAGCTTTTTAAGATTCCCTTCAAGTTATAGTAAGTTTTTCTGTTACTTAGACATATTAACTAGTCCTCTGCCTGAAGTGATCAAAGTACCGATTTGTTCATATGCAGAAAATGTTGATTTTGAGCTTTGCCAGGGAGGAAAGCTGAGGTTCAGAGAAAGAAAGGCCCAGAGCCAGAGATCTGGTTGTCTGATGCCACATGATTCTAGTCCATAATCTTCAGCATGCCCTACAGTAAGAGAGATCCAAGCGGCCTGCCCTGTACAAAACTGTTCACAGGCTGCAGAGTTGGCAGGCTCAGCACTGTGTGTTTATTGCTTCTAGTTAGGTATTGTTGAATCAGTGGCTGGCATTGGTGGTGGTCAAAGGGAATGGTTGTGAGAGCACAGATTCTAGATGTAAGCAGTTCTAATAAATCGGAATCCCTATTGTGACAGCTTCCCCATGGGGCTATGTACGAAACAGTCAGGTATGGTAGATTTCAAAATTCCCCCGATACTGTACAGCTCCTTTCATCAAGAGGTGGAGCCTGTGTCTCCATTCTTAGAGTCTTGGCTGGCCTTGTGACTTGGTTTGACCATAGTATACAGTAGAAGAGACCTTGGGTAAGTTCTGAACCTAGGCCTGAAGAAGGATTTCAGCTTCAGTTCTTGCTCCTTTGGGAACTTTGCCACCATGTGAAAAAGCCCAGGCTCACCGGCTGGAGGATGAGAGGCCATGTGGAGGAGAATGGAGGCGCCCAGTCAGCCCAAGGCTAACTGCGGAAGTATAAGGGAGTCCCACCTGAGTTCAGCAGAGTCTGGCTTAGACCGGTATCATTGCTCAGCTGAGCTCAGCCCACATTGCTGATCCCCAGAACTATGAACTAAATAAATGTTGTTTTAAAGTTTTGGGGTGGTTTGTTTTGCAGCAGTAAATGATTGATACAGCCAGGTTTGGATGCTCTGGACCAATCAAGGCTTGCCTTTGACCTGTCCTCTGTAACACCCAGGATTCTTAGTAACACTGTCCCATTAGTAACAGAAATTACCTGTGGGTAATTTAGGCAGAAAGGGAATTTATTGGCAGGATATTGGGTAGCTCAGTCTTTCTTTTGGAAAACTGGAGAAACATCTTGAAAAATGCACAGCTAAGGGGCAACAGTGCCAGAACAACAGGCTCATTACAGCACAGAATTGGTCCGGTGAGGATGCTGGAACTGTAGCTACTGAATATTGGATGCCTCCAGCCACACCACACATTGCCTGCCCTGGGCGTCGGGCGTGAGGCTGGGCACCTTGCCGCCCCTGGGCACTGGGGTTGCTGCTGTTTCCAGAATACAATGGTCTACTATTCCTGCTGCCTCACATCACTCATTACTGATTCAAACACCTGTGTGTTGTATCTGGCCACGCTTAGGTGCTGTCCCCATACCCTGATTGAGAAGAAATCACGAAAGTGGGTATCTCACGTTTTTAGCTTATTGAGCTGGAGGCAGGTGGAAAATTTCATAAACGTTGGCAAGGGGTTCTGATGCTGGGCAGCAAAAGAAAAGTGGCAAATGTTAATCAGTTTCTGTTCTGTACTCTGGTTAGCTTAGCTGGTTACAACACAGTTAGGATGGAGTGTGCTTTGTGGTTCATTCCTTGGTTCATTTGAGAGAATATACTGAGTTCTGAGGCTGTACCCTTTACACCTGCTCCTTCTCTCACACATGTGTGTCCATGGCCATTTGGAAAGCCAGGGAATCGTGGGACCTAATTTGTATTATCTGTGGCTGCCAAGGTGCAGATAGTTTGTATCTTTCAGTTGGTAAGCCCGATTCCATTCACTGCCATAGTGTGCTACCTAAGAGAACTGAATGGATGGTATCTTAGTGAACGTAAGGGGTTGCCTATTCGCTCAGTGAATTTGGTTCACATGACATCTCTAATAGAAATTGTCGGCGGCAAGATCTTTCAGTTCAGGTGGTTTCTCATTTTCCAGAATTTCTCTAATAACCTTTCTAAACCCTGAAGTACTTATCTGAAAAACCATTCATGTAGGATTAGTTTAAATGTTAGAAATGAAACATAAAAGAGAAAAGCATACTGCCTGGAGGGTGGGTAGCGGGGGTTTGAGGAATGTTCATCCTTTTTCCTCAGACTTCTTAGATACACACACCCCAATCAGATTATGTCTTACTTAGCTCAGGCTGCTGTAACAAAATACCACAAACTGAGTGGCTTATAAGCAACAGAAATTTACTTCTCCCATTTCTAGAGGCTGGAAATCTGAGATCACGGTGCTAACATGGCTGGGTTCTGGTGATGGCCCTCTTCTGGGTTGCAGACTGCCGACTTCTGGCTGTGTCTTCACATGGTGGGGAGCAGAGAGAGGAAGCAAGCTCTCTTGTGACTCCGTAAGGTACAAATTCCATTCCTGAGGGCTCCACCTTCATGACCTCATCTCATCCTAATCACCTTTCTTTTTTTGCCGCGCGGCTTGTGGGATCTTAGTTCCTTGACCAGGGACCGAACTTGTGCCGCCTGCAGTTCAAGCGTGGAGTCTTAACCACTGGACCGCCAGGGAAGTCCCCTTAATCACCTTTCAAAGGCCCCATCTCCTAATATCGTCACATTGGCGGGTAGGGTTTTAACATATGAATTTGGGGGGTTCACAGACGTTCAGTCCATAACAACAGATTAGAAACCCTTTGAGGGCAGGGACTCTTCTTTCTGCATCAATTATCTCTAAGTTGTCAAATCTTTAGGCATGACTTGTGAAAGTGGAGCGGACTTGGGAAAGAATACCTTGGGAGGAATCAGGACCTAGGTCTCAGCTCATCCATTGTGGTGGGGGCACCTGTTCAGGGGGACGGGTAGATTGTATCAGGTCAGGCAATGCAGTCTGTCTGGGCTGATGAATTAGTGTCTCCATGTGATTGAAGGGAGGACCCACCACTCCTGGGTCCTAGGGATGTCCCTCCTGGCAAGCACAGCTCATTGGCAGGAGATCTAAGAGCAGGGAAAGTTTGGGCATCAGGGAAGTGTCAGCAGGTAGCTGGGGGTGAGGTGCAGGACAAGGACAGACAAGTGAGAGCAAGGCCAGGCCTTCAGTGATGGGTGTCTGTCATGCTAGAGAGGGAAGAGGATGGACGTGTGTAGCTGGGGCATAGAAAGGGGATTTATTTGGTCATGGAAAGAGGTGGGTTTGGTCAATATAATGTAGCCACTGGGTCACAGTAGGAGCAATAGCATGATAGGCTTGGGGCTGGGTTCCAGCTAGCTGGGCTGAAGCCCCTTAAAGCCATCTGGATTTGCCATGATGATGCGGGGGACTGAGTGTGCTGGTTGTCACAAGGCCATGCTGGGTGGAGGAGAACTGTCTTGAACCGGGAGGGGCCGTCTCCAGCTTTGGTGCCCTGCAGTAGCCTGCTTTGATGGGGGTCAGCATCCTCAGAGAGGAGGTGAGTGGGGCGTTTGTTATTTTAACAGTTGGATAGGGTCTTCACTAGGAACTCGACAAAGAAACCCAATTAATGAAGTCAGGTTGCCTACCCCACCAGAAACTGCTGTGCCTGGTATAAGTTTAACTCTGCTGGAAGGTTCCAATCTGTCTGGGTTCATACTGGAGACTGAGAACTCTGGTGTGATCTGAGACTGAACTTGCACTTGTTCATTCCCTCTGAAGCATTTCAAGGATCTGTGTATAATAAACGGATGCTCCACTTACGTGAGATGTCCTGGCGTGCTCTGTTTGTCTCGCTAAGGCACTAGTTTCTTTATTCCTTTCTCTCTCATTTTTTTGGCACTAGTTTCTTTAAAAATGAAATGTGTGTATGAGTGTGTGCGCGCGCGCGCGTGTGCGCACAAGTATGTATAAAATAAAAGATATAAAATATAGAATGGAGCGAAATCAACAAACTTATAAAATACCAAATAACCTCAACCTGTAAGTTTATTTATGAAAAGCACTAAAAATGTCAGTAAACAAATTGAAAAGCGAACCCTTTGGCTGCTGAGGTAAGTCTGAGTTGCCAGAACCAGTAAAAGCTTTGTATGATCCTGGCAGCATGTGTGTTCACCTGAGATTTTGCCGCCTCCAGCAGTATGAAATACTGTGATGTGCAGAGGCTAGAAACCTGGGCCACAATCCCCAAAGTTTCTTTTGTAATCTGACCTGTAATTTGCATTTTAATTCAGTTCTAGTGTTAAGACTGCTTTTTTGTGTGTATATGTTTCCTTCATCTCATCAATTCCTGGTGTTTAAGAGAGTGCCTGGCGCACAGTCGGCCGTCAGTGAACATTAGTTCTTACTGGGGATTCTACTGTTCTCCTCCCCTAACCGTTCTCCTCCATCACAGTGACTCTCTTCTTGTGGTGGCGGGGGTGTTTCCTTTGTACCTCGGTGGTTCACCCCTGGTGCGCTCTTCCCCTCTCCTCCGCCTTGAGCTGTTAGATCCCGGTTTCTCCCTGGGCAGGTGCCAGCCCCGAGGAACTCCTGACCCTGATGAGGGTGCCCGCATGTGTGCAGCTGGCTTGGGCAGCTTCCAGAGCTGTGGCACTGGATGCCGAAGAAGGCCTAGATAACAAAAGTCATAATGAGAAATCATTGTTATCAAATCTCTTCACTACCTATAATCCTTCCTCATTCCAAAAGACGATCTAGGTACATGATGAAAAAAATCTGTAGAATCACTCTGTCAAACCTATATATGCCAGTCCACTGTGCAAAAACCAAAGAAGCTAGCCTGAGTGTTGAACTTCTTTGAATTCTTGTCTTTAAGAGCCGTATTAATATCATATTCGACCCCTTAGCATATTTTTGTCATTTTTTTTTTTTTTTTTTTGCGGTACGCGAGCCTCTCACTGTTGTGGCCTCTCCCATTGCGGAGCACAGGCTCCGGACGCGCAGGCTCAGCGGCCATGGCTCACGGGCCCAGCCGCTCCGCGGCATGTGGGATCTTCCCGGACCGGGGCACGAACCCGTATCCCCTGCATCGGCAGGCGGACTGTCAACCACTGCGCCACCAGGGAAGCCCCATATTTTTTTCTTTTAATACAAAAATGTTCCTTCTCTCTCCCCTGTCTCCCCGGCCCCCCAGACAAACCAAACCAAACCAAACCAAAACAAAACAGAGTACATTCAAAGCCCTGGAAGATATGTTGTACAGTTGGCCCTTGAACAACATGGAGATTAGGGGCGCTGATCCTCCGAAGTCGAAAATCCACATGTAACTTGGAGTATGCCCTCCATGTATGTGGTTCCTCCACATCTGTGGATTCAACCAGCTGCAGCTCGTGTAGTATTTACTATTGAAAAAAAATCCACGTTATAAGTGGACCTGTGCAGTTCAAACCTGTGTTCAAGGGTCAACTGTGTTTCTCTTTGCCTTTGCTTTCTTGACATTTGGTGATTACAAAATGATTTACCTGAGCTCACATCAGGTTCTTGCTATCCTTTAAAACTTAAAAATTTTTTGGGGGAATAGGTTGATATATTCACCTATAAGTCACAATTCAGAGGTACAAAGCAACATGCATAGGGGTTCTATTAGTGAGTGAAGAGTTAAGTCAAAGTAGGCATATTTAATTCATTCCGTAAGCCTTCCTAATGAGAAATCAGTGGGATGTGTGCTGTGGGGAATGCAAGGATGGTTTTTAAAAAGAAATCCAGGACTTGCCCTCAAGAGACTTATAGCCTTGTTTTAGGGGGATGTAGCAGGTATCCTCAGAACCATAATACAAGTAAGTGCCAGAGGGAGAGGTTCAAACCATAGTTTTAGCTTTCACCCGTACAATTCCTTTTTTTAGAATTTTTGGATCTAGAGAAAGCTTTGTGTTCTATATAGTCTGACTGCTTCATTCCAGTAGATGACATGGAAGACCGAGGGAGGTCAGGTGCCTTCTTCATGGTCACCCAGCTAGATAGAGCTACCTTTGACAAAGACGACTAGTTTTTATAAAGCAAGCTGCTATTAAAAAATACCTTGAGAGGGCTTCCCTGGTGGTGCAGTGGTTGAGAGTCCGCCTGCTGATGCAGGGGACATGGGTTCGTGTCCCGGTCCGGGAAGATCCCACATGCTGCGGAGCAGCTAGGCCCGTGAGCCATGGCCACTGTGGCTGCACGTCCGGAGCCTGTGCTCCGCAACGGGAGCGGCCACAACAGTGAGAGGCCCGCATACCACAAAAGAAACCACAAAAAACCTTGAGACAAATGACAATGAAAACACAACTGTACAAAATCTATGGGATGCAGCAAAAGCAGTCCTAAGAGGGAACTTCATAGCGACACAGACCTTCCTCAGAGAAACAAGAAAAATCTCAAATAAACAACCTAACCTACCACCTAAAAGAATTAGAAAAAGAACAACAAACAAAACCTGAAGTCAGAAGGAGGGAAATAATAAGGATCAGAGAAGAAATAAATAAAATAGAGATCAAAAAAATGATAAAGCAAGCTGCTGCCTTGTCCTATGTTGACAACTTAGAGGAAACAGCACTTTGTGTGTGTGAAATCTGGGCTTGGTGAGGGAGGACTTTTGCAGCTTTCTCCAGGTGGGCACTTTGTTTTGAAATCGCCCTTCGAGCAGGTGACAGGTGAATGGTTTTGGGGTATGTCTATACTAGTTCTTGCTGACGTGGGTTTAGTCTCTTTTTAAAAAAAATTATTAATTTATTTTAATTTATTTTATTTTTGGCTGCGTTGGGTGTTCATTGCTGTATGCAGGCTTTCTCTAGTTGAGGCAAGCAGGGGCTAATCTTCGTTGCTGTGCGTGGGCTTCTCATTGCGGTGGCTTCTCTTGTTGCGGAGCACGGGCTCTAGGTGCCCTGTCTCAGTACTTGCAGCTCACGGGCTCAAGAGCGCAGGCTGAGTAGTTGTGGCACATGGGCTTAGTTGCTTTGCAGCATGTGGGATCTTCCTGGACCAGGACTCAAACCTGTGTCCGCTGCATTGGCAGGTGGATTCTTAACCACTGTACCACCAGGGAAGTCCAGGCTTTGTCTCTTTCTCTTTACAACTTTTCTGAATTCATTTTTAAAAATAGATCATACATTCACATGATTCAAAATTCAAAAGGTACAAAATGAAATACAGTAAACTCTTCCCTACCCCTGTACCCTAGCCAACCTATTCCCTTCCCTGGAAGCAGCTGCAGCCAAGCTTGTTAGCTTCAATTTCCAGAGATAGTATATGAATATATAAGTCAATGCATCTAGATTCAACCCCTTTAAAAAACATACCTGCCATGCCCTATTGTGCATCTTGCTTTTTTCTTTTCAGCAGTTTAACCTAACGATCTTTCCATATGAGTGCACAAAGAGCTTCCTCATTCTTTTTTATTTGGTGGCTTTTGTGGCAAACAACTGAATCCACTCCAGATGGTTAAGTCAAAAAGGTATTAGGATTTTTAGGTAACTCATGGAATCGTTTGGAGGTCTGGAAGAAGAGGGCGCATCTAACTTTCCAGAAACAATGGCCAAGCCGTGCGTAGTTCTAGTATTCGGTGGGAGCCACCCATGCTCCTGCCTGTACTGAGCAGCAGGTAGCAGGGATTTGACTGGACTGCAGTTGCTTCCACCGTCATCCTGAGCCAGGAAGGCAGCTTCCCCTGCAAAAGTAGAAGCTCTGAGCAGAGTCTCTTGTCTTACACTTCTTACTTCTCAAGCAAAGTCTTGTGTGGATATTCCCATCAATGGAGACCTGGTCACATGTTTGCAGTTTAGCTGCAAAGGAGCCTAGGAATTGGATTCTCAGCTTTCAAGCTGGGATGTGAGATTTGTAATATGAGAAATTTCTCAGTAGAGAAAGGCTTTTTAAGAGATGATGGGCGATCACAGATATGACAGATCTCTACCAGAGCTGCCTAGAATTCTGTTGTGCGAATGAACCACGATTGATTAATATTTTAGATGATGGACCTCTAGGTGTTTTCAAATCTGTATCTTAGATGATACATATTGAATGAACTTGTACGTATGTCATTTTGCTTGTATAAAGTGGAATGTAAATTCCTAGAGGTAGAATCGCTAGGTCCACAGTTTGATTATAATTATTATTTTTTACTGTAATTTTTATGGATGTTGCCAAATGGTCTCTATACTGTTCTGTGCTCCCATTGGCAGTGTGTAAGTTCCTAGTTTTTTGCCCAGAGTCTTTTCCCTGTTCAGATTCCATGTGAGCCAGAGTGGCAGGTTGGGTCTTCCCTACTACTGGGGTGAGTTTTGGCCTTGGGCCACAAATGTTGACAAGCTGGATCTGGGGTCATAACCTCTGCCATTCATTCATTCATTCATCTATCAATTAATTATCTTGGCTGGATTCGGTCTGCAATTTAGTATAGGCTCTCTGGTCCTAAATTAAATGGCATCTTGGGGGATCTGAAAGATAATGGAGCTTCCAAAATTGATTTGCAACTTGGGAGTAGCTTACATGTTGGGAGATCTTGGATCATTATGTGTTGACAGATGCATAGGGATGTTTTCAAAGAATGGTTATGAAGGTTTATAACACCTTCTTCTTTTAAAACTAAAAAGCAAATAAGTGAAATAAGACAGTTGAAGACAAATACTGTATGGTATCATTTATATATGGAATCTAAAAAAAGAAAAAAATACGTTGAGCTTATAGAAACAGAATGGAATGGTGGTTGCCAGGGGTTGTGGGGTACAGGAAATAGGGAGAGTCACTGGTGAAAGGGTACAAACTTTCAGCTCTAAGATGAATAAGATACGAGATTCTGCTGTATAACATGGTGATTGTAGTTGATAGTGGTATTGTGTAAGTGAAATTTGTTTAGAGAGTAGAACTTAAGTGTTCTTACACACACAAAAAAGGTAAATATGAGAGGTGATGAATGTGTCAATTAACTCGATGGTAGGAATCCTTTCACAGTCTATACGTACATTAAGTCATCACACTGTACACTTTACATATGTGACAATTTTATTTGTCAATTATGCTACCTCAATAAGGCTGAGAGAAGCAAAATATCATTTTTAGCATGTGAATTATTGCATAGATTTTGCTCATATCTGAAATATGGCTCTAGTTGGTTGTTGTGGAAGTTTACAGTAATGTAGGAAGCCTTAGTGCAAAAGCTCCTGAAAAATTTAAACAAATGTATATAAATGGGTGGAAAATGGGTGGGGATACATGTGTGTTCTTTTCTTCTACTGGAAATGTTCACTCTTTAAGTTGGAATTTACTTAGTGTGGCTGATTAGTTTAGGAAAATACCTTTCTGCCCGGCTTTGAGCGTATCTGCAGGATGTCATGCCTCTGGGAGGCAGTGTCTTATCAGGGCTTGCTAACCCTTTCTGTAAAGGGCCCGGTAGTAAATATTAGGCTTTGCGGGCCAAGAGGCAAAATTGAGGATATTGTATAGGTACTTATATGACAAGAGAGAAAGCAAACTTCCACAAAGTTTTTATTGACAAAATTCAAAATATGATAATTGAGTACAAGTGTTTTTTTGCGGGGGTGGGGGATTAATACAGATCTACTAGTAAGAAGCATGGAATTCTTGTTTTGGGGATAACATTTTACCTCATAGAATTCAAAGTTAGTGTTCCCTATCATCAGATTGACTACAAATGTTCATCTGTAAAAACCATTCTCAGCACATACAAGACCAGGCAGTGGGCCAGATTTGGCTTGTGAACATCAGTTTTCCAACCCCTGATGTAATAGAAAAACCTTTACATTTGGACCCAGGCCCATGTAGGTCTGAGTACTGGCTCTGAACCTGTGACCTTGAACATCTCACTGAACTTTCTGAGTTGTGGCATTTATTTGTGCATAAACTGGAGGTAAGGATAGCCACCTCATGGAATAAATATCATCCCCATGTTTGTTACGATTTTTGTGTTAAGATTCCAGTTCTGTAGATGCTGATGTAATTTAGCTAGACTTACTTGCAATTAGTATTGGGCAGAGTCAAAAGCTGATTTGTCAGGGGATAGAATTTTCAAATGGTCTCAATGTACTATGTGAAAATATGTTTTTGCAGTGGAGAGATCTAGCAGTCACCCTCTTAAGCAAATGGCCAAGCTTGGCAATTAGTGGTGGGATGTTCTGAAAGTATGTACCCCTCACTGTTGTGTACCTCTTACTGTATCACAGTACCACCTGTGTGGTGTTCTTGCCAGAAATGTTTGACTTGAATGTTATCCCAAGGAAACAGAAATCCAAAATGTGGAACATTCTGCAGGACAACTGGCCTGAACTCTTGAAAGGATTCAGTGTCAGTGAAGAACGGAGGTGGGATTGTTTTAGATTAGGGAAAGACAGAGGAGACATAAGATAAAAATGTAATGCACAAACATTGATTAAATCCTGGATGGGAGAGGGGAAATTCAGTTCTATAGGCCATTTTTAAGACGATTGAGGACATGAGAGTATGGACCATATGTTGTGTGATAATATTAATGTTGACTCCCTCAGATGTGGTGATGATGGGGGGATAGTGTAGGAGAATAGTCCTGTTTTGGTAGGTGAATAGTAAACTATTTAGAGGTGGGGGAGGGAGGAAAAAGAGGCAGGGAGGAAAA
This sequence comes from Pseudorca crassidens, assembly GCF_039906515.1. Classification (NCBI taxonomy): domain Eukaryota; kingdom Metazoa; phylum Chordata; class Mammalia; order Artiodactyla; family Delphinidae; genus Pseudorca; species Pseudorca crassidens. The sequence continues at coordinate 119,977,110 of NC_090317.1, read as the reverse complement.
GGGAGTTGGAGGAGGATGAGAGAGAGAGAAAAGAGTAAGTCGTTTCGTTCAGCACGGCTTACTTCCTGTCTTGGCACTGAGTGTGGTACTTTCAGTGGGGAGGTGCCCAGGATACTTTAATAAGTACTTTCAGGTATTAGTGGGCTTCCGTGTCTGAAATCACACGTGAGCCCTGAATGTCTGTTTTCTCTTTAACGGGGTGGGGCTTTGGCTTAGGCATGTGCTGGGGCGCCTCATGTTGGGTGATCAGATCTGGGGGTTCGTATTTTCTCGGGTGGCTCACCCAGGTCCCTCTGGACTGAAAGTCCCTCTTGATATTTGGAACGTTTACATGAGTGGGAAAGGAAAACCCAGGACAGTGGACCTCACTCTTCAGCTCTTTCCCGAGAGGCTGAGGTACAACTTTTACACATGTACTTCAAATCCTCTTTATTTCTGTTTTCGAGGGGGCCTGTATGGAGGCTGGCGTCTCCTGGGGGTATGCTAAGCAAAGGAGGCTGGAGGCAGAAGGCCGTGATGCATCTTTAGCACACTGAGTGGCTGGAGAACCACTGAGGTGTTCTAGATGGCGAGGCCAAGGGCCAGGGGTAGAGGCCGAGGGCCGGGGTAGAGGCCCAGGGCCAAGGGTAGGGGCCGAGGGCCAGGGGAAGGGGCCGAGGGCCAGGGGTAGGGGGCCGAGGGCCAGGGGTAGGGGCCGAGGGCCAGGGCAAGGGTCTGCGGGCCAGGGGTAGGGGCCGAGGGCCAGGGGAAGGGGCCGAGGGCCAGGGGTGGGGGCCAAGGGCCAGGGCAAGGATCTGCGGGCCAGGGGTAGGGGCCGAGGGCCAGGGGAAGGGGCCGAGGGCCAGGGGAAGGGGCGGAGGGCCAGGGGTAGGGGTCAAGGGCCAGGGGAAGGGGCTGAAGGTCAAGGGAAGGGGCGGAGGGCCAGGGGAAGGGGCCAAGGGTCAGGGGAAGGGGCTGAGGGTCAGGGGAAGGGGCTGAGGGCCAGGGCAGAGCATGGTGTAGTCTGATCCTCATTCTCTGACCCTGCCTGGTCCCTCCTAGCTGACTGAGCAGGGAGGGGACAGAGCAGCTAATACGCTGTTACATTCCTGCAGGAGCTCTTCAACCTCTATGGTGTGAGATGACTAAAGCCCATTTAGCAGTCACTTGTAAAAGTAATTACAAGATGAGAGAAAGAAGAGCATTCTGGGACTATGGGCTGTGAAAGCCAATTAATTCAACAAACATTCGTTGAGCAACCGACTATGTAGTAAGCATCGTAAAGTATTAGTCCTGGGGGATACAAATGATAAAGATATACTCTTGCCTTGTGCTGGGCACTTGAGGGGTATGGGAAAGAGATGCGGTACAGGGGAGACAATGACCAGAATAGTGATTTTGCTCTATTAAAAGGCTAGTGATGTGACAGAAAAGTAGTGAAAAGGACTATGGGAATACAGAATGGAATTGACTGTGGTTTCAAAGATAAGGTTGGTCTTGAGGTGATTTGAAGAAAGAGTCTGGTGGGTAAAGATGTGGGGAAGGGGGACTTTCCTGGTGGTCCAGTGGGTAAGACTCTGCACTCCCAATGGAGGGGGCCTGGGTTTGATCCTTGGTCGGGGAACTAGATCCCACATGCATGCCGCAACTAAGAGTCTGCATGCTGCAACTAAGAAGTCCGCATGCCACAACTCAGAAGTCCACATGCCGCAACAAACATCACATGTGCCGCAACTAAGACCCAGCGCAGCCGGAAGGAAGGAAGAAAGGGAGGGAGGAAAGAAAAGAAAGAAAGGAAAGAAAGATTTAAAAACAAACAAACAAAAAAGAAGTGGGGAGACATCCAGCTTCCAGGTGAGAGACATGCCAGGTGCTGAGAGGCCTGCATGGCTGTCCTGTGTTGAGAGGCCGGTTGGCATCTGGAGTGGCTGAAGCCTTGGATGCAGGAAGGGGAGGAGACAAGCTTGTTGGCAAGGTAGTTTGGGCCAGACGAGAGGGCTCAAAACCATGCTCAGGGCTCTGGGTTTTACAAGAAAGGGCACGAGGAGCCCCGGAAGCCTGCTTGAGTTGGGGGGGCGGTCTTGTTTTAATAAGATATCTTGGAGGGAATGTGGAGTATGGTGTGTGAGGTCTCAGGAGTCTGGGGGCCGGACTTGAAGGAGTAGGTTTGTGAGCAGAGACTATGAACTTGGGGAGCTGTGGTGGAGGGAGAATAGAAAATAGGGGTCCACTAATGTTCTTGGAGAATTCTTCCAACCCCTCACGCCAGGACGTTGAATTTTTAAATCTCTCTGAGGAAGTCTTTAAAAATACTTGAAGGAGGAAGCTTATTCAAACCTTTGAACAGTTTTGAAAATTTATTACATTTCAGCTCGGAAGGAAAGTATTATTTCAGGCAAACTGGAACGGGTGTGGACTGATTACTCAGCACAGCCACTTAATCTTTCAGAATTAGGTAGGAGGGAAGCTATTTTAGTGGCCTTCCATCTTCTTCCAGAACTTGGTCCAGGTTCCTCCCAAATGGTCAGTGAATTTTTCTGATGCGTGTCCAGCACCCCGACAGTTGAGCGTACATCTGTAGGCTGTGAGGAAGTTGATTTCATCCATTCCTTTTTTTTTTTTCATCCCATCTCTTGCCTTCCACCTGAGAAAACAAACATGAGTCCATAGGTTCTTGTTATGTGTTAGAACTTTGCACAATGTGTAACCTAAGATGGGTCCAGCTGAGAGGGTTGCAGGTTTGGAGTTTAGACTAAAGAAGAGGAGTGGAGTCTTTTCATTTTTTCTTTATTTTGAGAAAATCTTGGCAACTGGGACTGTTTGAAGGAGCAGTTACATAAAATATCTCCTGCTAGTTGAGTATCTGGGATAAAGCACCACAGTTTTTTCTTTAGATTGCATTAAAACGTTTCTACCCACAATTTAGAACTTTTCCACGGAGAATTTAGATTTAGAACATTTTGAACCTCAATAAAGAAAAAAAACTTACAGAATTAACCTGCAGTTTGGACTGAGAAGTCTCAAGCTTACGAGATTCCATATGTAAGTTCCAAAGGCCTATAATTTATCATCCTTGCGGCTTGACTATTTCAGAAAGTTCTTGGCATGTCTCATGGAGGTTTGGTGTACAAAGAGCAAGAAGAGTGGCCTATGGGCTTACCTCACTTATGTGTGTATATTCTACATTGGCTACAAAGCAGTGATTCTACTGGTATATGGGAGCAAAGGACAGATTCCAAGGTAAATGAGGCGGTTTACTAATGCCAGATTTGGGTGTTAGTCTCGAAGTACCACAGTGAATATTTTAGCAGCAATTTCAGTTACCTTTAGTTAAGAGCTTTTCTAGTTCTGTGTGATAGTTGTGCTAAAGGAAGGTTACCTTGATAATAAATTAACACTGACTGAAATATAGTTGTTAAGTTGTTCACGTGGCAACGATTACAGTTTCTTAATATTAGGAATTACTCTGCAAGACACCTATATTGATGATGTTAGTTTTTTTCCATGTATAGGCAATCCTGTATCCGAAGATGTGTAATTTATTTATTCACAGTAAGGAATGTATTATAAAACACAATTACTTGAGCTTCCCTGGTGGCACAGTGGTTAAGAATCCGCCTGCCAATGCAGGGGACATGGGTTCGAGCCCTGGCCCGGGAAGATCCCACATGCCACGGAGCAACTAAGCCTGTGTGCCACAACTACTGAGCCTGCGCTCTAGAGCCCGCAGGCCACAACTACTGAAGCCTGCACACCTAGAGCCTGTGCTGCGCAACAAGAGAAGCGATGGCAGTGAGAACCCCGCGCACTGCAACGAAGAGTAGCCTCCGCTCGCGGCTACTAGAGAAAGCCCGCACACAGCAACGAAGACCCAATGCAGCCAGAAAAACAAACAAACAAACAAACAAACAACTCAGTTACTTTTTATTTGTGAGGGTTGCTTCATTCACTTGATGGAGAATTTTTTGGACTGTATACTGTATGCCTATCCTTGCGCTAGGAGATAAATAGAAATTAACCATTGCCCTTGGAGAGAAGACATTTTAATGGGAGGCAGAGATAAACAGATAATTATAATATTTGATAAGTGCTGAAATAGACATTAAAAAGCTTGAATTGGAGAATTTCTAAATGTATACAAACATACACAGTAGGAGGATGAGCCCTCACAAACCCGTCACCCAACTTCAGGCATTTTCAACTCTCAGTAATGCTTGTTTCACCCATACTCTCCAGTTACTCCCTTTCCTCCTTTTATTTTGGAGCAAATCCAAGACAATAAGGTATCATGTGATAGACATTTATAGACATTTGAATAGTCAGAGAGTACACTGGGAAAAGAGACTATACCTGGTGAGTTGAGAAGGAGCTACAGAGCAGTAACATTTGAGTTTAATCTAGTGGGGAGTGAGGATGTTCTAGGTCGAGGTGAATGGAATGGAACCCAATAATTATTGAACACCGTTAAGCATCATATCAGGTTCATTTAGTACATTATTTAATTTTTTCCCTCATAGTCTTATGGGAGAGACAATATCTCTATTTTATCAATATATACGAGGAAACTAGATTTCAGCCTGACCAACCTTGACTTCAAGGCTGTTTAGTTTCCCATCTTCTGCACCGTGTACCTTAGGCACAGAAATGTAGAAGATCAGGATGTGCTTGGGAAAGCAGGAGAAGCTGAATGCAGCTACAGAATTGTGTGCATGTGTGTGTCCAGAGATGAAACTAGAGAAGCTGCTCAGGGCCAGGTTGTGAAGGAAGTTTAATGCTGCACTAAGAAGATAGGATTTTGTCCTGAGGTGGTGGGGATCCAGGCTGAGATGCCTTTAAGCATGAGAACAGTATTGTTAGCTTTTAAAAGGCAGATATGCAGGCACTATGGAGGATGAACTGGAGTTGGAAGATGAGCTGAGGAGAGACTGGTTCGAGAAAATTATTTGTTCAACCACTATTTATTAAGCATAATCAACGTGGCAGGGAAAGGAACTGGTGAGCAAGACACACATCTCCCTATTTCATGGAGCTTAGCCTAGTAGAGAATCAGTTACGTGCAAATGGCCTATTGTGATGTGATTTTATAATAAGAAATATATATTTGGTCTTCAACCCAGTTCCTGGCACAGAGCTTCAAAAACCCTTGGGATTTCCTGTGATAAGAGCAATAAAAGTGTCTTTTATGTTAACGAGGTGACTTTTGGAAAAGTCCCTAGGTAACAAGGTTGGAAGCTGCTTCCAGGGAACCAGATGGCTAGAGGGTTGGAACTTTCAGTACTCCCCCGCAATCCCCACCGAAACTGGAAACCATACAGATGTCCAGTGGCAGGGGATAAATAATACTGAGTGACAACAAAAATGAGTGAACCACAGTTTCACTCAACAACTTGGAAGAATGTCACAAACAAGTTTAGAAACAAGCAAGACTAATCTGTAGTATTAGAAGTTAGGAAAATGACGGGTGGGTAGTGACTGAAAGGAGCTTCAAAGGGGGGCTTCTAGAGGCTTGTAAGTTTGGATTTCTTTCATTTTTTTAAAAAAATTATTTATTTGGCTGCGCCAGGTCCTAGCTGGGGCATGCGGGATCTTCGTTGAGGCACGTGAGATCTAGTTCCCTGACCTGGGATTAAACCCAGGCCCGCTGCATTGGGAGCGTGGAGTCTTAACCACTGGACCACCAGCGAAGTCCCTGTTTCTTGATCTGGGTGCTCGTTATGTAGTTGTATTCAATTTGTGAAAACGCATCTAACTACATACTATACACTTATTTGTATGCTTTTCTGTTTGTATATTATGCTTTTCTATAGGAATATACTTCAATAAAAAGCTAAATATATAAATTATTGGAAAAAAGTTTAAGTTTCAAGAGCAACATTTCTTCTAGAAACAAATTCTGATAATAAGTATTGATGCCTCCTTGTACACCTGAGGAAAACTGACACACTATTATATGAAAGTCACACTTTAAAAGAGAAACCTGTCCCTGTACAGTAATTTGTGTGAATTCTATTAAAAAATAAAATATGTCACGATGGCCAGGTGAGATATTAGGAAGGATTAAGGCAAGGCAAAGGAGAAGATAGCCTTGATTTGGCAGATGGTTCTGTGATAGATGTGAATGTGGTTAGCATCGAAGATAAGTTTCTGATTTGGGATATGGAATTGTTGATGCCAGCAACTGAGGCGAGGGCTGCTGGAAGATCTGTAGGTTCAAGGATATGTGGGGAAGGGCAAATGAGTAGGACTTATTTAATTTATGTTATGTCTGAGATGGCTTAGGGTATCCACGTAGAGTTGTCCAGTAGGGTTTTGGAAAAGTGCATGAAGTATCTGAGTTGTTAGGTTTGGAGAGAGCGGTTTGGTGATCATTAGCATTTGGATTGTCACCCATGCCTGGGCCACACCACTGACCAATTAAAGCAGAATCTTTGGGGGTGGAGGCTAGGTCTCTATTTTTCAAAAGCTCCTCGGGTTATTCTAATATGCAGCTAGAATGGGAACAAAATAAACAAGTAGACCAAAAAATTAGACAATGGCATGTTTATTGAATGGACACTGTTGTGGGCACTACTACTTTAGCCTTCATGAGGTAAGTACCTGTTTACACTTAAGGGGAGACTGAGGCACGAGAGATAAGTAACTTGCCTTAGGTTATACAGGTAGCCGGTTGGTGCTAGGGCCAGGATTCACACCTAAGTCATTTACTCCAAGAACTGTTCTCTTTACCATAACACCCTATTGCTTCTCCACTCAAGAATGAATCCGGGAGGGTTGAGACTTTGGAATGACAGTGCGAGAAACTCAGCAGATCCTCTTTCCAGTGAAAGAGCCTCTTAACTGGTAAAAATTGTAAAGGATAATCATTTAAAGTCTCTGGAAATTGACCTGAAGACATACAGCAAACGTAGAAACATTTATTCAAGAAAATCTCCTAAATCTTAGTAAGAACAGTGAGCCAGCAGCCTCTGAGCCACGACCTCTTCCTCTCCCCACCCCCACCAGTTCCACATGGTGGAGGCTCTGTTTTCCGTGGGTCTAGCTGAGAAGACAGGACTCACTCCCCCCAACCCCAGCTCATAGTCTAGGGCTAGGAGAGGTGGACTGTGGGCTACTGGAAGTACCAGAAGTACCAACAGGAGAAAGAGAGAGAGGGCCAGAAAAATATTTGAAGAAATAATAGTGAAAAACTACCCGAGTTTGATGACAAACAGTAGTCTTCACATCCAAGAAGCCCAGCTCTGTCCTGACTCCTTCTGTGGCTGCCAGTCTCGCTGTGACTGCAGGCAGGGGATGCCTGCAATACAGTGAAAATACCTGGAATGCGGGTGGGAGAGAATGGAAGTAAGGCCACTTAAAATGCCACAAAGCTTGCTGTTTTTCCTGAGATTCAGCTGTTTTTCTTGAATAAACACTCCCCGCATTGCTGCAGACTTTTGGTTAATTTCCAGAGTTGTGTCCATTTTTGTTGGTTTCTCATTGCTCTGATGGAGGAGAGAATTTTTGGAGACCCTTATTCTGCTATTTTTTGTTGACATCCCAGTTGAATTTTAATAGGAATTTTCTTCAGATTACTTAGTGTCTGTTTATAGTTTGTTCTGAAAGTGTTTGTTAGGTTAATTATTGGAAGTCTAAAACTCTATCCATAGGACCAACTAAGAATAATAATAAAAAATGCACAGTGTATCTTTATAGCAGAATATTACACAGTTGTTAAAATAAAGTGGTAATTTTAACTGCGCGCTAGAGAAAAATATTCAGGGGATGATGCTAAATGAAAAGCAAGTTGCAAAATAGTATGTGGTATTCTATTTTCATAAAGTTTGAATAAGCAACAAGAAAAACAGGTGTGTGCTATATATATATGCTGAGAACATTTCTAGGAGAAATGAAAATGTTTTCCTTTGGGGCACCAAAGGGAGTGGGGGTGCTTGTTACTTCTTCACCCCCACTTACTATTATTTGAACTTTTGAGTATCTGTTACTTTGAAGTAACTTTAAAGAAGTCATTGAAGGGACTTCCCTGGTGGTGCGGTGGTTAAGAATCCGCCTGCCAATGCAGGGGACATGGGTTCAAGCCCTGATGCCACATGCCGCGGAGCAACTAAGCCCATGCACCACAACTACTGAGCCTGTGCTCTAGAGCCTGTGAGCCACAACTACTGAAGCCCATGCGCCTAGAGCCCGTGCTCCGCAACGAGAAGCCACCGCCAGGAGAAGACCGCGCACCGCAACGAAGAGTAGCCCCCACTCACTGCAACTAGAGAAAGCCCACGCGTAGCAACGAAGACCCAACGCAGCCAAAAAAATAAATAAATAAATAAAATTTAAAAAATAATTTTAAAAAATAACTCACTTTTAATTTCGATCAACTAGGATAACCCACAAGTAGTGATTATGACTAATCTGTTCTCTCTTCACCCCGGTGACTTTCTAGACTTTAGACTTTGTATGTTACAATCCACCCCCTGAAAAAGTCACTCTTTTGTAAGAAGCTTAACAGCCATTCTTCGTCACCTTTATTTTTATCTTTGAAAGAGGAGGAATAACCACCCAGTCCTGAAACATCACGCGTAGGTAGAATTGAATTATCCAAATTGAAAACCTCCCTGCAAACTGGAGGAAAAAGAATCCAACCAGCGTGTACCCATAGGTTCTCCAGGGACTTTTTGGTTAGTTACCCCATGAAATCCTTGAGATTTCATAATCTATTTTGTCTCATTTTGCTGTTATGAAATGGAGTTCTCAGCATCCCTTCTCTTGTCTGTTTTCAGATCACAGAACTCTGTGGTGCCAAGCGGGTTGGTTATTTTGGTCCAACACAGTTTTACGTTGCCCTGAAATTAATTGCTGCAGCACAGTCTGGCCTCCCTGTGCGGATAGAGAGTATTAAATGTGGTAAGTATCTCCCATTGATACATTTTATTATCCATGACAGGTTTCCTGTTTATGATAACCATTTTTAGTGGGTTTAAGGCCTGTTCTATAAGCATTTGTGGAATTCTTCCTTTCTTCTTCCAACTCTTCTTTAAAGTAAAATAAAACTTACCAGGTATCTTAGTGGTTTTTTTTTCTTTTTTAATGAGAAAAAAATTCAGAGTGACCTGAGATTAGTTCCTTTTAACTCACTTGCAGTTAAAAATAGATTTCGTTCTTTAGCCGGCAAAGATTGGGATGGGGATTCTAGAGCCTGTGGCAAAATAATAAGACCGTTTAATTTTCCACTCGAGGAATCTATAATGTCGTTTAAGGCTCTATTAGGGCTGAGTAACTAGGAGAATTTGAGTGGAACTGCCCCTTCTGTCTCTCTTCTTTCCCTGCCAGGCACGTCAGGTATGATCATCTTTTAATCTCCCAATTCCCAAAGCACTATTTTCATGATTGTTAAGTACTCGGGGGCTACCAAGATTTTTGCAGAATGAATTTATCTTCTCAAAGTTTTGATTTACCATTTTCTTACCTTGCTATCCCTGCCCCCAACCCAGGACATACTTGAGCACTTAAACCAAGAGTAAAGCCCCAAACTCTTAGCATCATTTGCACTTCTTCAGTACTGGTTTTACCACGCTGTTTAAAGAAGGTGGTTATTCAGTGGATGTGCTGAGGTCCTTTTTTAGTTCACTCTGATATGAATTACTTTCCTGTGGCCACACAGCTATGCAGGAACTTTGTCCTTTTCCTCATTTTGAGATAAAAATGACTCCGCTGTTCCTACCTGTTCTGTGAAGTCCCTGGTGGACCTCGACGTGGGTTGAGGATTTATGGTTAGTCCGTGACAACCTTGTAGGACAGCTGCAAATAGCAGAGGAGATTCTGATAGCTTGACTATGGGAAATGAAAGCTTTTTACACTAACCATCAGGAGGCCGCAATCATCCTGCTAACCTTTATTAAAGGCTTAGTGGGTGTCAGACACCATCTCATTTAGTCCTCATGACATCTACCTACATTAGATAATTGTGTCAGTTTCCATTGCCTTCGATAAGCTGTGATAACAAGTACCATTGAAATCTCAGTGCCTAATGGAATAAAGGCTCGCTTCCTGCTTTGCGGTGGGTCAGGCTGAGTAACTTGCCTAAGGATTGTAAGGTTCTAACCAGCTCTAGCCAGGAGCTCAGCCTCCAGTTCCCGTGCTCTTCATTGCTATGCATAGTAGCCTCTTCTTGATGATTCTTTCTGTTTAGTAAGGTGCTGACTCTAATCTGTAATCCTGGATGTTTTCCGAATGGGAAAAAAAATCTGACCCCCAAAGCATCCCTCAGTATTAGAAAATTTGGTTCCAAAATAGGTTTCATGATGAAGTATTATTTCAGTGGCCGGTTTGGTGTCTAATGGTCACTGCTATCATTCACTTGCTGTGATTAGTTCAAAGTTACAGCTCACTGAATTTCGATTTGTGGTAGGCAGTGATAGTTTCCATTCCATTGTAAATGGTCATTAAGCTTTATTGTAGTATCCCCCAACTTCATCTTCTGGAAGAGTTAAGAGCTGCTTTATTGTATAAAAGAATAAACTTCTGACACCTTTGTTGCTTATATTATATTTGGTTAGACTGAAGTCTTTTACCTGATTTGTGCTCAGATCTACAGCTTAATTTCCTGGGGGGACGGGGTGGAAGGGATGGACTAAGTTATCACTTGTGTAAAGGATTAACCCTTTTCCCAAATACAAGGCTTTCTCCATTGTATTTTATAAATCCTGATGCTGCCTTTTACCTCTGAGGGTTTAAGTATACTCAGAGTTAATTCTGAATTTCCTTCCTTCATTTAAAGATTTATTAAATGATAGTTATTTGTAGTCAGCATATGTTGAGTAAGGATGAGGGCAAGACAGGGCCAAACTTTGAGCTGCTACTTAGCATTTTCCGATTTGTTGCTTGAAATCCATTAGCTTAATGTTTGATGACACAAACCTTGAAGGCCAAAGAGAATGCTCTCTGAGAACCTAATCTGAAAGGCTGCTACCTTTAAAAGGCCCTGTCACACCCAAGGAGTTGTGAGTCTACCCTTCCTTCTGTAAGAGTCATACCCTTATTTCATGAATGACATGTGCCTGTGTGTATGTTAACCTCTAACCCCTAGCCATTCCCATTTTGCTGAATACCCCTACCATATGCAGTTGCTTAAGCCAGGAACTTAGAAGCCATTCTTTTTTTTTTTGATATTTATTTTTTCTTATTTTATGGCTGCACTGCACAGCATGTGGGTAGAAGCCCTTCTTGATTCCCCCCTTTCCCTCATTCACAATATAATCCATCAAAATCCACTGCCCATTCCCTCCATCTCTCTGCTTCTGCTGGACCAGGCCACCTGCAGCCACACCTGAGCACCACGATGATTTTGTCATTGGTTTCTTGGCCTTCTCTATTCTCTACGCCAGTCTCTTTTCCCACACAGCGGTAAGAGTGGTCTTTTCAAAATAGCCACCAGATCATTTTATCCAGCTTCTTGAAACCCTCCCAGTGGTTGCTTGTTGTACATAGTGCTAAGTTCGGAGTCCCTACACTGATCTGTAAGGCCCTGCATAACCTAGTCTCTGCCTACTTCTCCATCCTCATCTCAAACCTCTTCTTCTTGCTTGCAGTCCGTCCCCCAGCCTCACTGGCCTTCTAGCCATTTCTGGGCCACCTCTTTTCCTGTTGTAGGAAAGACCATATGTTATGTCGAGGTGTTGGGTTGCTAGCAGTCTGTTCTTCCCCCTCTCCTTCCCATGCTGGCTCCTCCTCCTTATTCTTCAGGATTCCGAGGCCGCCCCCACCATCCTTTCTAAAGTATGTCCTGTCAAATTAATTCATCAACAAAGGAACCAGCATGTAGTAAAGCTGGTTCAAGAAAGTCAGAAGTATTTATAGTCATGGAAAGAAAGAATGCTGGAATAAGATTGCTAAATTACATATAAAATTGATTAATGCCCTACAGTGCAATAAAACTGTAACTGGGTTATTATACTCTTTTCTAAGATAAAATTCATTTGCATTGCTGTCAGACAAGAAGTATTTGTTAGCTAACAGTTTTCTACAAGTTAATATCTACACTTTCAGAATTGTAAAATGCCTAATCAAGAGTAAATAGTAACTTAAAAAGCACACATCCCTAGGGAATGAGGTACTCCTTGGATGGGCCCATTAGATAATGCTAGGTAATGTGGCAGGCCCCTCCCTACTTTATTCTCTCTCACCGCCGGCTCCTTCATAGCACTTTTATCAGAGTTTGTAAATACTCCTTTACAGGTTTGACACGTTTTTTGTCTGTCTTCCTTAGCAGTCTGCAAGTCCAAGGGGAAAGGAGGAGCTTCTGGTAATCCCTGCACTGAGGGGCCCTGTGGGTACTCAGAGCATGTTTGTTGAATGAATGAATGAATGACTGAATGAATGAAGACATAAATGCCTGTGCATGGGGAGCGAGTCTTAATCAGCTGTCACTCTTTAAACTCAAACATTTGGAATTCAGGTTCACCTGGAACTGCTGAGGGATGCCTACAGAAGTCATCTTTCTCAGGCTTTGGTTCCCACCCTCGTCTGCCCTTGAGAATCGTCTGGGTAACTTTTTTTTTTTTTTTGCGGTACGCGGGCCTCTCACTGTCGTGGCCTCTCCTGTTGCGGAGCACAGGCTCCGGACGCACAGGCTCAGCGGCCATGGCTCACGGGCCCAGCCGCTCCGCGGCATGTGGGATCTTCCCGGACCGGGGCACGAACCCGCGTCCCCTGCATCGGCAGGCGGACTCTCAACCACTGCGCCACCAGGGAAGCCCCATCTGGGTAACTTTAAATGCAAAATAAAAAATACGAGTACCTGGGGCCACCTGCAGAAATTATCATTAAATTAGCCTGGGGTGTGGCCTGAGCGAGGGGGGTTTTCAGAGCTCCCCAGGTGATTCTTCTGTGGAGCCAGGGTTCAGAGTGACTTCTGAAGACAGCTGGGTGGAGTATTTTCAGGAGCTTTGCTTAAGCTCTGAGTACAGATTTGGTCACATCAGGGCCTGAACTGGGGGTAGACAAGAGGCGCCCAGGGTGTATAACTCCCTGCGCTTGCTCCCCGGGCCCTGCAAGTGCTGACACTGCCTTTCCACGGCCCTGAGAGGGCTGGCCCCAGGCTTCTCTCTGGCCTCACCCTAGTGGGAGCTGGGGCGACACGTTTGGTGAAAGCTGACTTAGAAGGACGGACGGCGGGTGTGAAGTTCAGGGCCAGCAGAGAATTCCTGCAGAGGAAACCACGTGCGAACATTTGCCCTGGGAGCTTCTGTACCTTCCTCCTTTCCGAAGACAGGCCAAGAGTGGGTGTGAGGACCGAGGGAAGGTGTAGCGGGGTCAAGAGTAGGGTTTTGAAGCTTTTTGGTGCCATGGGCCCCTTTGGCAGTGTGAAGCTTCTGGACCCCTTCTTGGGGTAATGTTTTTGTTTTTTTTAAAGAAGTTTTTATTGGAGTATAGTTGCTTTACAATGTTGTGTTCTGCTGTACAGCAAAGTGAATCAGCTATACGTATACATATATCCCCTCATTTTTGGATTTCCTTCCCATTTAGGTCACCACAGAGCAGTGAGTAGAGTTTTCTGTGCTATACAGCAGGTTCTCATTAGTTCTCTATTTTATACATAGTACTGTATCTATGTCACTCCCAATCCACCAATTTGTACCCCCCCCACTTCCCCCCTTGGTAGCCATACGTTTTTTTCTCTACATCTGTGTCTCTGTTTTGGAGTAATATTTTAAATGCGTACAACGATGTGGGATTATAAAGGAAACCAATTAAAACTGACCCTTGAACAACTGGAGGGTTAATCCATGTATAATTTATAGTCAGCCCTCCATATCCGTGGTTCCTCCACATCCATGGACCCAGCCAGCCACAGACCGTGTAGTTCTGTAGTATTTACTCTTGAAAAATATCCGCGTGTAAGTGGACTCACAGTGTTCAAAGCTGTGTTGTTCAAGGGTCAACTGTATTTTGAAATTAAAACTGAGATATTTAAAAAAGTTGTTATATAGCAGTATACATGCTTCTTTATTAATGTATTAAATAAAAGATCTGTGATCCAAATAACTAGCGTACTTTCAGAGTAGTGATGAACATAAACAGTACTTCAGGATGTCCACAGCAACTGTAATGTGATATAAAAATATCTGATTTCGGCGGGTGACAAAGTTGCAAGCACTGCTGACGATATTACAGCAGTTCATTGCTTACATTCATAATTGAAAGAAATGCTAACTTATGGTTAGGGTAGGGAGAATAAAGATGTAATTTACTTTCTTATCCAACACGACAGACCCCTTGATTTTTTCCCACAGCTCCTTTAAAGGGGAGTCTCTGAACCCCAGTAGTGCAATAATGTGATTCATGTGGTTTCTAGGGCTGTGTTCCTCATTCCTGACCTGGTGGTAGTCTGGCACAGTCTGCAGGGAAAGGAGAAAGAATTAGGACAAAGGATTGAGTTATTTATAAAAGGAAATGTGTTCAATTTTAAGATGGTTTTTTTGGTTTCCTTTTGTTAAATGTGCTCTTTTATGAAATTGATAATGGATAACTGTAACTTACCATCACCCCTCCAAAAAATTATAAGATCAGCCTTCCCACAGCAGCCTTTACCTGCTCATCTAGCTATCTAGCTTCCCATTTCCAAATTAGCAACAAATTTTTCCAAATTAACAGGTGGATAGCGCAGATAGGCGATTATAAGGCTTTGATCAACCCAGGTTTGGGTTAGTAAGACCAACCTGATGTTTTTCCCAAGTAACTTAAGGAAAATGTGTGGGTTTGGCTTCACTTTGGAATTACTGAACATCGTTGTCATTAATTTTTGTTAACCTATAAGTAACTGGTATAAATGGATGGGCGACGAAAAGTAGTGGGAAGAGAAGGGAGCCCCAGGAGGCCAGGAGTGTTGTTAAGACTGTAGCTCTGCCGCCATTTTGCTGCATGAGTAAGACAAGACCCACCCTCCCCTTCTTGGGCTTAGTTCCTCACCTGTAAGATGTGGATACTTCCAGTAGATTTTCTCTAGACCATTTCCCCCTCTGACACGCCACAGTTTCAGCCTGAATGTTCAAACCTGCAATACAAAGACTATTTTAATTTTCAGGATGACAGTGTAGCCTAGTGGCTAAGAGTGTAGGCCCTAGCAGTAGACTACCTGATTTTGAATCCCTGCTCCATCACTCTTTATTTGTGTACCCTCAGGCAAGTTTCTTAATCTCTTTGAGCTTAAATGGCTCACCTGGAGAAGGGGTATCCCAATAGTAGCTGCCTTGTAGTTTTTGGCCAACCATCTAAACTGTGCTGTCTCATATGGTAGTCACTAGCCACGTGCGGCTGGCTATTGAGCATTAAAAATGTGTGTAGTGCGAGTGAGGAATTGAATTTTTAATTAAATTAATGATTAATTTAAATTATTTAAAATTTAAAAGTCAATTAATGTAAAATATTTTTCCATTAAATGCAACTGTATTGTTTTAGTAAGACTACATTTTACTTGAACCACTGTATTGTGTAAGACAGGGGTCAGCAAACTTTTCCTGTAAAGGGCTAGGTAGCGGATATTTTAGGCTTTGTGAGCCATATGGCCTTTGTTGCAAATATCCAACTCTGCCCCAGAACTGTGAAAGCAGAAGTGGACAATATGTAAACAAAAGAGTGTGGCTGTGTTCCAGTGAAACTATTTATGGACATTGAAATTTGTATTTCATAATTTTCACGTCCTGAAATATTTTTCTTTTGATGTTTTCCAAACATTCAAAAATGTAAAACCCATTCTTTTTTTTTTTTAAATTTATTTATTTATTTGGCCATGTTGGGTCTTTGTTTCTGTGCATGGGCTTTCTCTAGTTGCGGCGAGCGGGGGCCACTCTTCATCACGGTGCGTGGGCCTCTCACTATCACGGCCTCTCTTGTTGCGGAGCACAGGCTCCGGATGCGCAGGCTCAGCGGCCACGGCTCACGGGCCCAGCCGCTCCGCGGCATGTGGGATCTTCCCAGACCAGGGCTCGAACCCATGTCCCCTGCATTGGCAGGCGGATTCTCAACCACTGCGCCACCAGGGAAGCCCAAACCCATTCTTTTTTTAATGGTAATACTATTTTTTAAAACTGAAGTATACCTTGATGTACAATATTATATAAGTTACAGGTATACGGTATAGTGAGTCACAATTTTTTAAGGTTATACTCCATTTGTAGTTATTATAAAACATTGGCTATATTCCCTCTGTTGTACAATACATCCTTATAGCTTATTTTGTACATAATAATAGGCAGCAGGTTGAATGTGGTCCATAGGTATATCCCCAAGATAAATGAATTCATGTCTGTCAAAAACCATTTATAAGAATGTTCACAGCAGCTATATTCCTAATGGCTCCAAACTGGAAACAACCCAAATGTTCATCACAGGAGACTGGATTTAAAAAATTTCAATGTATTCATAAAAATAGATTATTCCATAGCAATGAAAAAGAATGAACTATGTCTTTGGATGATTATGTGGTGCATTGGATGATTATCACAGACAAAGTGTTGGTCAGAGAAGGTGGTCACAAAGATTAATATTGTATGATTCCATTATGTGAAGTTCTATAATGGCAAAGGTAATCTGTGGATTTAGAAATTAGAATAGGTTGCTAAGTGGGACAAGGCGAGGGGATTAACTAGAAAGGGATATGAAGGCAAATTCTATATGATGGAAATGTATCTTAATTTGGGTGTTTGCTATGAGCTTATACATACATTTGTTAAAAGTCTTCAAGTGGTACACTTAAGCTTTATATAAGTCATCCCTCCATACAAAATACTCCTTACGTAATTTAAGAAGAAATCAGTTAGTTGTTAACATTTAACATTATAGTATTTCTTAGTCAAATCCAGATTTCTGGCCATAATGGTCCACATTCCTTCATAGCAACCATCAGCCAAACTGTGCTGTTCCAGTAGGGTAGCCAGTAGCCACACTACTGCGGCGCCTGAGTGCCTGAGATGTGGTGTATCTGAATTGAGGTCTGTGGTACAGGTAAGTACACATGGGGGTTTGAAGCATTAGTCTGAAAAAAGAATGTAAACTATTATATTAATTTTTATCTTGATCACATGCTGTAATCTATAACATTGGGTTAAAATACACTAAATTAATTTCACCTGTATCTTTTGTGCTTTTTTCAATGTTAAAAATTTTAATTGTGACAAAATATATAGAACATAAAATTTACCATCTTCACCATTTTTAAGTGTACAGTTCAGTAGTGTTTAGTATATTCACGTTGTTGTGCGACCAATCTCCCCACCTTGCAAAATGGAAACTCCGCCCCCGTTAAACAACTCTTCACTCCCCTTCACCCCCGGCCCCTGGCACCCACCATTCTACTTTCTGTTTTTATGAGTTTGATGATTGATCCCTCATGTAAGTGAAACGATGTAGTATTTGTATTTTTGTCACTGGCTTCTTTACTTAACATTTTTTTTTGGTAATGTAGCTACTACACAATTTACAATGATATATGTGGCTGACATTATATTTCCAGTGGACAGCGTTGGAGGACACTGCACAGCAGCTGCCACTTTGTAATTTGCCATTTGTTACTGCATTTATGCTGCTTATGTTTCTTCTAATGAATTGAAGAGATTGAAGTATTTCTTATATTCATGACTCCATCAAACGTGGGAAAACAAAGGACTTTTTCCCTTAGAGGGTCACATGTTTAAAAAAGGAGAGGCATAGTTCTCTTTGTGGAAGGGAAAAATAGTCATTTCTATTTAATATACAAAGCATTTCTGTGTTCAAAGAATACAACGTAAGATGCCATTGTGAAACAAATGATTGCTGTGCTCATGGTGTCCTTGGCCCTTATCAGTATTTCATTTGAACTCTTGATGTGTTTCTTGGTGTTAATTCAGTTTGGGAGAAAAGATTCTAAACAACTACTACAAATAAATCTTCTCCTGTGATTACTTGACATAAATCACTGGATAGCAGGTACTTTATTGATTAATTTTCTAATAAAGTTGCACTGTTACATTTGGTGTACACATGACTAGGAAACAACATTTAGACTGAACATCGACAAACTAGAGTTTTACTTTTCACTTTTTAAAAGCTTGCAGCATTAAAAAAAAAAAAGCTTGCAGCAGCTTAAGAAAAATAGCACCTTCATTAACCTTTTCAATGATAGGGATATCATTATATATGGTTACAATTCTGTTAAGTGAGAGTTGTTTACAACCTTGTAAACAAAGAAAGTACGAGGGAAATTCAGCTGTATTTTGTCTTTTGCTACCGGCGGGGGGAGGGAGGTTCTTTCCCAGGTGAACAATTTTGGAGAAATGCCATAGCCAGGGAAGGAGAGCGTGTGACGTGACGGTGTCCTAAAGGACAGCTGGGGGCTCTAGTGTAATAGTTGATATTCATCAGCCGGGTTTGTGTTCCATTGCTCCCAGAGTTATCTGTTGAACACCAGTGAAACGCTGGTCAGGGAGCTTAAAAATGCCAAGCATTTACTTCTTTTCTCCCTCAAATAGGGCTTGGAAGTAGCATCATCCTCTCATGGGCAGATTAGAGTGCAAGTTATTTTATGTGATCTCGTTCCATGTGTTTTAGATCCTTTTTGCAGACTGAGTTGAAACAAATACCTTTCTGAGAAGAGAACCATAGGATTAGCTGATATTTGATTTACTAAGAATCTAGACTTTCTTTTTTCTTGCCTTTTTTCTTTTGAAGTCCATTCCTGCCTTGAGTGTTGGAGAGCTGCCATGGTTAGGGAAGAGTAAAACATTAAAAATGGTGGCCATCCTGTCTTTAGAGGAAAGTCTTGGTTTAATTTTCCAGATTGGTTATTTTATTTATGTCTCTTGGGCCCTTGGCTGATTGATCACGCAGGGATTTGTCATATTGCCTACTTCTTTAAATCAAATGTGGACATAGCAACTAAAAATAAACATGATGTGGATATTAGAGAACCAGGGGCCTTCTTTGCCTGGGGAGCTGGGATACTGCTTGCTGTTGCTAAGAGGTTTTCTGGCTTTAGCACAGCTTCAATCATTGGAAGTGCAGCTGTGTTTTTGGAAGAGGGAGCTAAGGGAAGGCAGAGGCACACTGATGAGTATTATCCCGAACAATGGATCCAGATGCAAATCATTATGCCTAATCCAGAATATTATACCCATTTTTGGCATTCTTGTGCTGTGTTGTGTGTGATTTGCTGTGCTGAGAACTCGAAGTGTGCCAAAGTATCATTTCTGTTTTCAGAATAGTTTTGTTAGAAATTTGAAAGCTAAGTAAATATACCAGACAGTTGGGTTTCAGCTCTTTGTGGCATAGAGTGTAGCTAATGGTTTTGACAGTAGAATCTGACTGAACGTTGGACTGATTGCTCTAACTTTATACCATTTTCCTTATTCCATTATGAAAAGACAACTGGAGATTGAGTGTGAAAATTGTTTAAGCAGTGACATAAGGTGAGAAAGTGTTGTATGCAGTAGGTTTGTCCTGGGAATGAGGGGCCTTTCTGTAGGTCAGCAGCACTGGCTGGTGAAGAGCCAGCCCTGCCACAGATGAGCTGTGTCTTCTTAGCTCCTTCTGCTCTGTTTCCACATCTATAAAAGGAGGCTAATGATCATCTTACTGTAGTGAGTTGTGAGGATTAAATGAGTTAATATTTGCAGATCTTAATACAGTGTCTGGCATATAATAAGCACTATATAAGTTCTGCCTGCTACTGTTTGTCACTTGATACTGAGTTCTACGATGTCACGTCCTTTTTCTTGGTGCCGAACTGAAGGCTGAAGTGGGAGATCTGTCCAAAACCTGAATTTGTTCTGAGATGATTCAACAGCATTTAAAAACGTTGAGCCAGGATACCGTGTTAAACTGTAGCATTTTTCTATTATGACATTATTATAGGAGTCCTTATTGTGTTGAAATCAAATTTAATCTATATTTAGTGTTCTGGAATTTTTCCTCAAAAGTGACTCATCTTTTGGCCGTTGAGTTCCCTTTTTTGCAGTTTTCAAATAAAGTCTCACTTGAGCTTCTCTGATTCTGCTCCTAAAGAACTGCCGCTGCCTCGCTTTATGATGTCAAAAACTGATGCTGAGATCCGGTTTGGGAACATGGCTGAGCTGCATGGAACTAAAGTTCAGATTCCATATTTAATCACAGAAAAAAATACCTTCAAAAGAATGGATGATGAGGATAAACAGGTAAATAGTCTGATCAGGCATGTCTGTTTGCTTTTGACCATGAATCCTCACAGAGCAGTGCCTCTTAGCTGCTGTCAAGCTTCCAGTGAATTGCACCATCTGGGTTACAATTATAGACTTGGAAGTGAGCCAGTAAAGTTTCCTTGTAGCAAGGAGAAGAGGCTGATGCATAGAAATTACCATTACCATGAGCCACCTATGGGCCATTTAGAGCTTACTTTAATGTAGAATTGGGTCTCAAGTAAGGCTACTGATTTAACACACTTATTTGATGTCTCTAATCACCATTTCCAAATGGGTTCTTCGAAATGTAACTTCTAGGAGTGTTTAATAAGTCCTTTCTTCCAAAAAAACCTGGAGAAAAGGTTTCTCTGGTTAAATATGTTTGGAGAATGCTGCTTCATGGACTATTCTCGGGGGAAAGGCTAAATACTCAGTCTTAGACGTTCACAGTGCACATTAGCACAGTAAAAGCCCTGAGAAGTCCTGCAATAAAGAGACATGGAGATCGGCATGTACTAAACTCCTTTCACCAGGGAATCCCTTCTTGGGGAGCATGTTTGGAGTGCCGTGTTGGGAAATGCTGCCGTTACCTGTGTAGCCGGAAGAAGAATAGGGTGGATGGGCGTTTAAAATTAGACCCCTATTTGCAATAGTCAGATAGTGACTGGTAGAGACCAAAGTGTAAATTCCAGATGAGTGAGCCTATCAAGAAGAGGTAAAATAGACTTACACATTAGTGAACCCTCAGGGCATCAGGGTACATCCCATACTTCCAATGAAGATAAGAGACTGAATTATGCAGAAAAGTCAAATTATATTCAATTATAGTATCTTCCATAAGGAAGAGAAATCTGTTAATGTTTAGGAAGACCAATCAAAATGTTTTCAAATGCAAGACAATTAAAGGATTAAGTTGGAAAACTAATGTATATGGCTCACCCTGATAATGCTGGATATTTGAGGTATCGTTGCAGAAGTTTCATATTTAAATTAGGTGTAGCATGTTCTGTTGCTTTCATAATTCTCATATGTTTAAACTATTTCTTCAGGGATTGATTGATTGATTGATTTTATTTTATTTTTTTTAGGGATTTAGATAAAAAGGTGTACAGGCGCATACCTTGGAGGTAGTGCGGGTTCCATTCCAGACCGCCACAATAAAGCGAGTCACATGACTTTTTGGTTTCCCAGTGCATACAGAAGTTACATTTACACTATACTGTAGTCTACTAAGTGTGCAAGAGCATTAGGGCTAAAAAAACCCCCAATGTATATACCTTAATTAAAAAAATACTTTATTGCTAAAAACTGCTGTCATCTTAGCAATTAGTAGTAGCATCAAAGATTACTGATCACAGATTACCTTAAAAATACAATAGTAATGAAAAAGTTTGAAATATTTGTAAGAATTACCAAAATGTGACACAGGGACGTGAAGTGAGCAAATGCTTTTGGAAAAATGGTGCCAATAGACTTGCTCGATGCAGCGTTGCCACAAACCTTCAATTTGTTAAAAAAAAAAAAAGAGTAATATCTGTGAAGTGCAATAAAATGAGGTATGCCTGTATCAGAATCTTCAGCCAATACTCTTTGGCATGTTTTCCCACCAGCATTTGGAGAGGAATGAGGGTCCACTATCCCAGGATGGTTGGATGCCCTGGGAACTTTCCAGGCCCATCCCCTGGCTGCGTGATTGAGGACACATCCTTTCACTTCAGTCTGGGCTTATGCTAGGCCCACCCAGTCTGTGGGTGTGAGCTTACAATTCAAAGCAAATATTCTTTTCTTTTACTTGAAAAAGAGTACTTGATTAGTATCTCAGATTGCATTATTATTATTATTTTTGACTAAGAGCACCTATATAGTCTCTATATTGATGAAAAGTACTGTTTCCTCATTACTTGGGTATTCCAAAGTTACCAGTCTATTGGTAGCATTAAAAAAAAAAAAAAAAAAAAGGAAACCCAGTAGCCGAGTTAGAAGGTTGCTTGTCTTGCCTGGGGTCCTACATAAAGTTCACATTCGAGTTGAGATTTGAATTGTAGTTTATTAAGGCTCCATCCTAGTGTTTAGGAATAGGCTAGTTGGAGTGGTTTACCCATAATGAATTGTTTTGCAATTTCTCAGTATAAAAAAAAAGCTGGCATTTTACTTTGGCTAGCCAGGTCCCAGAATATTTAGCATTAACCATTTAAAATATTAAAAAAATAGCCACATTGTTGGAAGACTTGGTAAGTGTAAATCCAGGAAATAGGAGCCTTTATTAATGAATGAAAATTGAATCTGTTCACGAAGAGATCAAAATTGGGGAGTATGAATGTTATTTCATGTGATCAGTGTCTTTCGTTTCCCCAAGGAAAATATTATTGGAGTAACTGGAAGTGTTTCAGGCTTGTTTTAGTAATTTAGGTAACTGAGCTCCGGCGAGACTGTTCTCTGGGAGACTTCTGAA
This sequence comes from Pseudorca crassidens, assembly GCF_039906515.1. NCBI lineage: Eukaryota > Metazoa > Chordata > Mammalia > Artiodactyla > Delphinidae > Pseudorca > Pseudorca crassidens. Next base: position 119,954,502 of record NC_090317.1, on the reverse strand, counting down.
TCCTCAGACACTGCTTTTTAACCAAGCTGCGTTTCTGAGAAAATATTCTCCTCCATTTATTAAAGCAGCCTGCTTACTGGCAGTAGAGTTGCGTTATACTTCATAACTGCAGCTCAGAGCGCCGGGCTCCTTGAGTGATCGTCTCTGAACTCTGCTCTGGTTCTTTGAAGCAGGAAACGCAGTCTCCCACGATGTCACCCCTCGCCTCCCCTCCTTCTTCCCCGCCTCATTACCAGAGGGTGCCCTTGAGCCATGGCTACAGCAAACTGCGGAAAAGCACGGAGCAGATGCATCCAGGTAAGAGGCCAGCTGTCCCAGGCAGTGTCTTAGAGGCTCCTTCATCTATCGGGCAGCAACGCCACCAGCTGCTCAGTCTCCTGACTTAATTACCTCTGGCTTTGGAGACAGGGCTCAATTTAATTTTATACTCTCAAGCAAGGTTGAAAAAAATATAAAATGAAATCTGTGTTAGTAATGCCTTGTTTTCTGTCCTACAAACTAGTTCATCTTTAGACTTGTAGATAATGATTTAGATGATTTAATCCTTCATATACAAGTTTCGTTACACAGGAACATAGCACATGAAGGATTTGTATTGTTTTGGAATAGTTATTCCTTTCTGCAAAGCCACCAAACATATTTATATAACTGCTCTTATGAAACTACTTAAAAAATAGAACTCTGCAGAAGAGTTGATTCAACCTTTAAAGACTGAGCACATAAATGAAAATATTTAGCTCTTGTGTTTGGGACTAAGAATAAGGGAAATGCCAGGGGAGGCATCGTGCTCAGGTGTGTGAAGTGCCCAGTTGTGGGGTTGCCTGCTTGCTCACATTTGCACTGTGCTGGCCATGTTAGTGGTAGAATACGTTACTTGCTTCTGAGAATGACTTGCAGAGTTGACTCCCTGGCTGCAATGCTTAAAGCTCCATAAATTCACGGCAGCATCTTGTCCTTGTGGGGCTCAGGTTCCTAGCTTAAGATATGACCAATTAAAGGTATTCTAGAATTGGATATCCATAACTCCCCCCCTCCCCGCCTTTTTTTAAAATTCTGTGAGCTGTAACTGAAAGTGACCCAGTTTCTGCAGGTTTTTGCTGCATTGAAAATAGTGGTGACTTCTAGAGGGAAACAGATTTAAAAAAAAAATGTGTGCTAGGCTGGACTGAAGAGAGACTATAATCTTGCCGAGAGAAGCAGGTGTAGCATGATGGAAAAATCTTTTGATTGGAATCAGAAGGTGAGGGTTTATGTGACTAGCTATGTGACCTTGGGCAAGCCACTTACTGCTCTGAACCATGATTTTCCTCTCCTCTTTTTAAATGGAGTAATAGTATCCTATAGGGGTGTTGTGAGGATAAGCGAGAACATGAGTATAAAATCTGATTGGAAATTGAATCCTATGCAAATGCAAGATAACGTTGTTGGGGGATAGGAACGAAAAATCACTCCCCTGGAACCTGAGTGTCCCATTGGTGTCTGAAACAAAACGGGGTTGAGAATTCTTCATTTTCCTTATAGTCTCTCCTGCCGAATTTCCTTATTTTTAGAAGTGGGTTTTTTTTCCTTAATTTCATCTGGGTTTGGAAATTGGAGTACTATGCCTAGCATGGTGTCTAGTTTTTGGATTTTAATTCACAGGTGAGTCGTTTTTTGTTCTACCGAGTCACCAGGTTCTACTCTTTTTTTCTGATATTCCTTAAAAAACTTGTCTGTACCAGCTCTCTCTGCTTCATGCTCCATTTTCTCCTCATTCCATTCAAATTGGGCTTTCATTCCCCCAGTGGCAAGGAAATGACCTGCTTCTCTCCTTCGCTCTTTTAGCGCGTGTGTCAGGGTTTTCCATGCTTTCATTCTTTCTTAGCCCTTTTTAAAAAAAAAAGTGAGGTAAAATTTACATGTGATAAAATGCACACATTTAAAATCTTCAACTTGAGGGACTTCCCTGGCGGTCCAGTGGTTAAGACGTCGCCCTCCAGTGCAGGGGTGCGGGTTTGATCTCTGGTCAGGGAGCTAAGATCCCATATGCCTTGGGGCCAAAACAAAACAAAACAAAACAAAAAACCAAAAAAAACCACCCCAAAACATAAAACAGAAGCAATATTGTAACAAATTCAATAAAGACTTTAAAAATGGTCCACATCAGGACTTCCCTGGTTGCGCAGTGCTTAAGTATCTGCCTGCCAATCCAGGGGACACGGGTTCGAGCCCTGGTCCGGGAAGATCCCACATGCTGCAGAGCAACTAAGCCCATGCGCCACAACTACTGAGCCTGCGCTCTAGAGCCCGCGAGCCACAACTACTGAGCCTGCGGGCCACAGCTACTGAAACCCATGTGCCTAGAGCCTGTGCTCTGCAACAAGAGAAGCCACCGCAATGAGAAGCCTGCGCACTGCAACGAAGAGTAGCCCCCGCTCGCCGCAACTAGAGAAAGCCTGCACACAGCAAGAGAAACCCAACACAGCCAAAAATTAAAACAAAAAAAAGGTCCACATCAAAAAAGAACTCTTTAAAATAAAATAAAATCTTCAATTTGAGTTTTAACAAATGGATATACTCATGTATCCACCATTTTGATCATGAATAAAATATTTCCCTACTATATGATCCAGCAATTCCACCCCTGAGTATATATCTGAAGAAAATGAAAGCACAAATTTGAAAAAATACATGGACCCCAGTGTTCATAGCAGCATTATTTACTATAGCCAAGGTATGGAAGCAACCTAAGTGTCCATCAACAGATGAATGAAGAAAGAAGATACACGTACATACACACACACAATAGAATATTACTCAGCCATAGAAAAGAATGAAATTCTGCCATTTGTAGCAATGTGGATGGACCTAAAAAGGGAATTACGCTTAGTGAAATAAGTCAGACAGAGAAAGACAAGTACTGTATGTTATCACTTATATGTGGTATCTAAAAAATAAAATAGATGAATAAATGTAACAAAACAGAAACCTACTCACAGATATAGAGAACAAACTAGTGGTTGCAGGGTGGGGGAGTAGGGGACTAAGAGGTACAAACTACTATGTAGGAAATACATAAGCTACAAGGATATATTGTGCAGCACAGGGAAATACAGCTATTATTTTATAATAACTTTAAATGGAATATAATCTATAAAAATATTGAATCACTATGCTGAAATTAATATTGTAAATCAGCTATACTTCAGTAAAAAAGTAGTCTGCTTGACATTAAAACCAACATTTCCATCACCTCAGAGATGCCCCTTTCCAGTCACTCCCTCCCCGCCCGTGCCCCCCCAGTGCAAGCATAGTTCTGATTTTTATCATCGTAGGCTAGTTTTGCTTTTTCTAGAACCTCATATAAATGGAATCATATTGAATGACTGTACTCTCGGGTGTCTTTCCCTCAGCATAGTGGTTAAGATTCTCCATGGTGTTGTATCTCAATAGTTTGTTCCTTTTTATTACCCAGTATTGTTCCATTGTATGAATGTATCATGGTGTGACGATCCATTCTTCTGTTGATGGACATTTAGGTTATTTCCAGGGTTTGGCTGTTATGAATAAGGATGCTATGAACATTTGTGTGTGTCTTTTTGTGACATTGTTGTCATTTTCCTGACACCTAGGAGTGGAATTACTGCACCTTAGGGTAGGTGTATAAGAAACTGCCCGAGTTTCACCAAGTGGCTGCATACTCCCACTGGCAATATATGAGAGTTCAGTGCTCCTTGCCAGCAGCTGGTACTCTAGTTTCTTTCTTCAGTGTTTTTAATCTTAGCTATTCTATTACATGTGAAGTGACATCTCCTTGTGGGCACTCTTTTGTTCTTGAAACATTGTTTTCTAAGTTTCTGTTGCCCCTTCCTACATCATGATCCTTAAACTTGGATTTATGCATTTTCAGAAAGCAGCTTAGCTGCTAGGACAATTTTCTAGGAATACATTTTTCTGGGGTTGTTCTCTGTCCAAGACCCTGCCATGATTCCTGGCTAATGGGGTGTATGTGTATGTTTTAAATCAGACTGAGCATCTTTGGACCAGTCTGTGATTCAGAGCCTCTCTTCTGCCTCTCTTCTGGGCTCCTGCTAGCTTCCTTTGCTGGATGTATCTATAGCTTATGCTCATTGGGTAAGACTTACGTGTCAGGCATTGTTCAGAGTTCTTTATGTGCACTATTTTCTACTTACCACAACCCTCAGAGGCAGATACTGCCATCTGTATTTTATCTATATTTTAAAAGATGATGTTTAAACCGCAGTAATACTTCTTCCCACTCAACCTGTTTCTGGTCTCCAGAGGCAACTACTTTCTATCCTTTTTTAAAAATTGTTTATTTTTTTAACTGAAGTACAGTTGATTCACAATGTTTCAGTGTACAGCAAAGTGAATCAGTTATACATATATGTATATGTATTCTTTTTCAGATTCTTTTCCATTATAGGTTATCACAAGATATTGAATATAGTTCCCTGTGCTATGCAGTAGGTCCTTGTTGTTTATCTATCTTATATACAGTAGTATCTGTTAATCCCAAATTCCAAATTTATTCCTCCCCTCCTTTGCCCTTTGGTAACCATAAGTTTGCTTTCTATGTCTGTGAGTCTATTTCTGTTTTGTAAACACTTATTTATTTATTTATTATTTATTTATTTTTTGGCCTCTCCACACAGCATGTGGCATCTTAATTCCTCAACCAGGGATTGAACTCGCGTCCCCTTCAGTGGAAGTGCGGAGTGTTAACCACTGTACCCCCAGGGAAGTCCTGTATCACTTTTTTAGATTCCACATATAAGTAATATATTTTTCTTTCTCTGACTTACTTTGCTTAATGTGATAATCTCTGGGTCCATCCATGTTGCTGAAAATGGCATTATTTCATTCTTTTTTATGGGTAAATATTCCATTGTATGTATATGTGTGTATATATATATAAATATACACACCACATCTTTTTTTATCCAGTCATCTGTTGATGGACATTTAGGTTGCTTCCATGTCTTGGCTGTTGTGAATAGTGCAGCTTTGAACATTGGGGTGCATGTATCTTTTCAAATTAGACTTTTGTCCAAATATATGCCCAGGAGTGGGATTGCAGGAGCATATGGCAACTCTATTTTTAATTTTTTAAGGAACTTCCATACTGTTCTCCATAGTAGCTGTACCAATTTACATTCCCACCAACAGTGTAGGAGGGTTCCCTTTTCTCTACACCCTCTTCAGCATTTATTATTTGTAGACTTCCTTTTTTTTTTTTTTTTTTTTTTTGCGGTACGCAGGCCTCTCACTGTTGTGGCCTCTCCCGTTGCGGAGCACAGGCTCCGGACGCGCAGGCTCAGCGGCCATGGCTCACGGGCCCAGCCGCTCTGCGGCATGTGGGATCTTCCCGGACCGGGGCACAAACCCACGTCCCCTGCATCGGCAGGTGGACTCTCAACCACTGCACCACCAGGGAAGCCCCATTTGTAGCCTTTCTGATGATGGCCATACTGACCAGTGTGTGGTGATACCTCATTGTAGTTTTGACTTGAATTTCTCTAATAATTAGCGATATTGAGTATCTTTTCATGTGCCTGTTGGCCATCTGTTTGTCTTCTTTGGAAAAAATGTCTATTTAGGTCTTCTGCCCATTTTTTTATTGAGTTGTTTGTTTTTTTGATATTGAGCTGTATGAGCTATTTGTGTATTTTGGAAATTAAGCCCTTGTCAGTCACATTGTTTGCAGATATTTTCTCCCATTCCACAGGTTGTCTTTTCATTTTGTTTATGGTTTCGTTTGCCGTGCAAAAGCTTTTGAGTTTAATTAGGTCCCATTTTAAAATTTTTGTTTTCATTACTCTAGGAGACAGATCCAAAAATATATTGCTCTGATTTATGTCAGAGTGTCCTGCCTATGTTTTCCTCTAGGAGTTTTATAGTGTCTGGTCTTATATTTAGGTCTTTAATCCATTTTGAGTTTATTTTTGTGTATGGTGTTAGAGAATGTTCTAATTTCATTCTTTTACAGGTAGCTGTCTACTTTCCCCAGCGCCACTTATTGAAGAGACTGTCTTTTCTCCACTGTATATTATTGCCTCCTTTGTCGTAGATTAATTGACCATGTGTGCATGGGTTTATTTCTGGGCTCTCTATCCTGTTCCATTGATCTATGTGTCTGTTTTTGTGCCAGTACCATACTGTTTTGATGAGTGTAGCTTTGTGGTATAGTCTAAAGTGAGGACGTGTGATTCCTCCAGCTCCATTCTTTTTTTAAAAATACATTTATTTATTTATTTTTGGTTGCAATGGGTCTTTGTTGCTGCACGCGGGCTTTCTCTAGCTGCGGCGAGTGGGGACCGCTCTTTGTTGCGGTGCATGGGCTTCTCATTGCGGTGGCTTCTCTTGTTGCAGAGCACAGGCTCTAGGTGCGAGGGCTCAGTAGCTGTGGCTCGCGGGCTCTAGAGCGCAAGCTCAGTAGTCGTGGCGCACAGGCATAGTTGCTCCACGGCATACGGGATCTTCCCAGACCAGGGCTCGAATCCATGTCCCCTTCATTGGCAGGCAGATTCTTAACCACTGCGCCACCAGGAAAGCCCTTCAGCTCCATTCTTTTTTCTCAAGATTGTTTTGGCTGTTCGGGGTCTTTGTTTCCATACAAATTAAAAAAAAAATTTTGTTCTAGTTCTGTGAAAAATCCATTGGTAATTTGATAGGGATTGCATTGAATTTGTAGATTGCCTTGGGTAGTGTAGTCATTTTAACAGTATTGATTCTTCCAGTGCAAGAACATGGTATATATTTCCGTTTGTTTGTGTCGTCTTCCGTTTTCTTTCATCAGTGTCTTATAGTTTTCTGAGTACATGTCTTTTGCCTCCTTAGGTAGGTTTATTCCTGGGTATTTTATTCTTTTTGATGTGATGGTAAATGGGAGTGCTTCCTTAATTTCTCTTTCTGATCCTTCTTTGTTAGTGTATAGATATGCAACAGATTTCTTCATATTAATTTTGTATCCTGCTACTTTACTGAATTCACTAATGTGCTCTAATAGTTTTTTGGTGGCAGCTTTAGGATTTTCTCTGTATAGTATCATGTCATCTGCAAACAGCGGCAGTTTTACTTCTTCCTTTCCAATTTGGATTTCTTTTATTTCTTTTTGTTGTCTGATTGCCGTGGCTAGGACTTCCAAAACTATGTTGAATAAAAGTGGTGAGAGTGGGCATCCTTGTCTTGTTCCTGATCTTAGAGGAAATGCTTTCAGCTTTTCACCATCGAGTATGATGTTAGCTGTGCGTTTGTCTTATATGAGCTTTATTACATTGAGGTATGTTCCTTCTAGGCAGAGGCAACTACTTTTGACTCTTATAACCTGTTTCTTCTGATATCTAATGTCTTATCTTAAAATCAATGTCTGTTCTACTTTTTCTTATACATCTTATTCTGATGTATCAATTCTAGGTATCTTCTCACTTAAGAGCATGGGCTGTGATGTCCGTCTCCTGGGCCTAAAGGTAGACTTAGTGGGCCTACATTTCTAATTTCTGTCCATTTCTAGCCTCTGTGACTATGGGTATTTTGCTTTTCTCAGCCTCAGTTTCCCTTATCTGTGAAATGGAATAATCTCTGCCTCAGAGGTTTGCTCTGTGGATGAAACGAGGAATGTTATATAAACATCTGTTCCTAGCATAACTCGTGGCACATTGTAGGTGCTCAGATATTCCCTCATATTTCCTTTTGTGTCTCTAGAATCTGGCACCCGTTTTATTTATATTTATTTATTTATTTATTTATTTTGCAGTACGCAGGCCTCTCACTGTTGTGGCCTCTCCCGCTGCGGAGCACAGGCTCTGGACGCGCAGGCTCAGCGGCCATGGCTCACGGGCCCAGCCGCTCCACGGCATGTGGGATCTTCCCGGACCAGGGTACGAACCCGTGTCCCCTGCATTGGCAGGTGGACTCTCAACCACTGCGCCACCAGGGAAGCCTCCGTTTTATTTTTGAAGCTCTTAAGTATTCTTGAAAGTCACCTTCTGGATATCATTCATTGGGTGACTGCAGATGGGGAGTCTTTATGGGGCAGTTAGTTGTGGTCTCTGTTCTAGTTTGACACGAATCTCAGAGTGATGAAATCTTTAGGGTTCATTTTATACTCCTCCCCTTGGAGAAAGGTGGTACTTCTAGTTCCTTATTCAGCCTCTTATAAGGGGATCTAAGAATTGTTTATTTTGCATTGAGTTGCATGTTTCAGGCTTTATTTGGGAGGAAGGAGAGTAGAGGCAACGAGCCTTTTACCCTTTACCTTTTTACCTCCTGAGTTCAGCTTTAGTTGAGGAGCGAGGCAGGAGTCAGACTGATGGTGGCCTGAATATCAGCTGTGGTACCAGTAGAGCTGATTGGAGCACGTGTCTAAGATTTGCGACCAGAGGGCTTTAGACACTCATCTTTCCAGTCACAGGCAGGTGTGGACAACTCAGGCTTCCCACAGGAGTAGGAAGAGAAAATTTGCCATTGAGGCCAGGCTTCTCCAAAAATGACCCACCATGCGGCTGAGTGTTCAGGCTTTATTGATAAGATGTGTTTGTCTCTTCCAAGGGAAGGAAGACCCTTGTTGGTGAGGGACTGGAGCCATGGGCCAGGCGCCCTCCCTCCACACGTGTCCCTCCTGAGCAGTAGAAGCTCCCTCCCTCTGAGGGGAGCCAGAGGCAGAGGCATGTGAGGTCAGCTTCCCAGGAGAAGCTCATGACCACTGGTATCGCAGCCGTGGTACAGTTTGCTGTGGTTCAAGCCTCCTGACAGGAGTTAAATTTGATGTTCCATCTAAATGGAATGATCTTAAAAATCCTTCTTTGAGGGCAGCACCTGCTTACCATGTGAGGCTTATTTAAGATTTGGACTGTGTGTTCTCTGTGTATGTTTCTTTTGCAGGTTTTGTATTTTTAATACATTCTTAGCAGGGTCAGGAAATCCATGTCATGGTTTGCCAGGCAGTGATTTTGATGTTTTAATGTAATTTAATGTGTTATAATACTGTGTTCCAGTTCCTTGGAGGAAATAACAAAGAGCAGTTGTGAGCCAAGAGTGGTTTGTTGTTCTTAACGTGCTGTTATACCTTCTTTATTTTAAAAAGTTCAAAGTACGCTGAAGGTGATGCCATAATAGGCTGCTCTGCTGTCTCTACCTAATTTTATTTATAAGAAGCTACAGAAAAAAGGCATTTTACTTGTTTATATACTTCCAAAAACCTGAACTGTTAACCCACAGAGATCAGAAATGGTTTCATTTTAAGTGGTAATTTCTCCTTTCTGTTGGAGCTGAATACTACCTGGTTACATTTAACTTTTCCTACCATATTGGCAAGGTTGTTATTAAGTGTTCTGGAAATAAAAGGAATGAAAAAAATGCATTCATTTTGGTGGCTTAAAACCTTTTCTTAAAGGTAGCAAAATTATTTTTAGTTTGGTTATTAAGTGATAAGATAATAAATATAAAATGCATTTATTCCTTTTTGTAGTTTTCTCTACTTGGTTTTACATTCTTTCCGTTAAGGAAAGGATAACAGTGGCATTTATTTTCAAAAATAAAATAGGGGCTTCCCTAGTGGCGCAGCGGTTAAGAATCCGCCTGCCAATGCAGGGGACATGGGTTCAAGCCTTGGTCCGGGAAGATCCCACATGCCGCGGAGCAACTAAGCCCATGCGCCACTACTACTGAGCCTGCACTCTAGGGCCCAGGAGCCACAACTACTGAGCCCACGTGCCACAACTACTGAAGCCCACGCGCCTAGAGCCCGTGCTCCTCAACAAGAGAAGCCACCACAATGAGAAGCCCATGCACCGCAACGAAGAGTAGCCCCCGCTCGCCGCGACTAGAGAAAGCCTGCGTGCAGCAAGGAAGACCCAATACAGTCAAATAAATAAATTTTAAAAAAAGTATTAACAAAATAAAACAAAATAAATGACAATGTTGATTCTTAATGTTCAAAATGCATATTCCTTTTCTTCTTTGGGGGTGTGGATGATGAATGGAAGCCTTTTAAATAGCAGGGTATATGTAGAATTTACCTTATATTTAGAATTTGAACACTTAAAACATGGCACTTTTCTTTCTTTCTTTTTTGCGGTACGCGGGCCTCTCGCTGTCGTGGCCTCTCCCGTTGCAGAGCACAGGCTCCGGACGCGCAGGCCCAGCGGCCATGGCTCACGGGCCCAGCCGCTCCGCGGCACGTGGGATCTTCCCGGACAGGGGCACAAACCCGTGTCCCCTGCATTGGCAGGCGGACTCTCAACCACTGCGCCCCCAGGGAAGCCCATGGCACTTTTCTAACTACTCTCATTATTTTTTATCCCAGTTTAGATTCACACCATTCCACCTTTCTAATTTATTCCTAATCTTAACCTGATATAAATATTTTCCTGCCTTATCATGAATTGGGTGACTGTCTTTAGATTGTTCAGTTAAATTGTACCCAGGGGCACCAAGGTTTGTTTGTCTTAGGTTGCCCTATCCCTGTAAACTCTAATTCTTTTGCTAATTCTTCCCTGAAAAGCAGACACTGTAGCAATTTGTGTGTGAAATCATAATTTTTGGGTGGAATCTTTGTCTACCATGCTGACTTTCCCTCCTGCTGTTTCAGCTCCTTATGAAGCTAGACAGCCCCTTGTCCAGCCTGAGGGACCCTCGTTGGGGGGCCCAGGAGCCAAACCCCTTCGGCATCAGGCTTCCCTTATCCGGGTAAGTGACGCTGCTGTGGGGTTATGCCAGTGGGAGACTTCGGGGGTATGGCTTCTTGATGGCCCTGTTTTTGTTTGTTTGTTTGTTTTGTTTTTGTAAGCAGGACATAAAACTGCCCCCTAATGCAAATATTGTACTTCTTGTTCTGTTGCTTATGTATTTTCCTAAATCGTTTCTACTGTGTGTGTTTCTCCCCTTCTCAGTGTCTCTAGACTAATCCGGGCTGGTTCTTAGTCTTTGGTATGTCTAAAATGCCCTTCCACCTTTATCTGCTTAATCAGTAGGCACCTCCTTCAGGAGGCCTCTACTTTTTCCAAAACAGCCTATCTTATCTCTGCCTTATTCTTTAATATTACTTATTCAGTGCATAGTTTGCTATTGCCCATTTTGTTTTGTGCCTCCAGTTATACTGCAAGCTTTGGAAGGCAGAGGTGGTTCTCCTGTATTTTCTCTCAGTGCCTAGTTCAATGCTGTTTGGAGAACAGTTATTTTACAAGTGGCAGCAACTAGTTTCCTGTTTGTAATCGATACCATATGGCAGAAGCACAAGTGATCTCCCAGTTTCTCCTGGCTATACCACAACTTAGCAAATTTCAGCTTCCCTTTCTCCAGTGTTTCCTTTGGATAAAGAGCTCTTATTTTTTCCCGTGTCTGCAACTGTTATCTTGTGTAGTATTTCTGAGTCCTATGCTGGTGAAGTCATAGTCCCAAAAAAGGGTGTATGTGTATGTCAGCATGAGAAAAACCCTGAGAAAACTGGATTGGCTGTTTGATTCTAAAGACAAGAGGAAGTAGGGTGGTTTGTATAACATTTCAATTGTCCAACTTAGGAAGGAGGATCATTTATGCTCAGGGATTTCTCACAGTAGACCGGTGATGTCAGATAGTCCCATAAAGAAGTGGGCTGGTATTCTAGAAGAGAATAAACAAGGCAAAGGGAGATTGAGGTGTTCACTTTATAGCCTCTGGGGATGCGGCTCTGTGTTAGGCGTGGTACAGAACTTAACTTCTGAGGTAGAACTCTGTGTACAAAGAATTTTCTTAAAGGTGGTAGATAATTCAGCCATATGCTGTGTATTTGTGTATAATTCTTCCTCCAACTATCAGATCTAGGTATTGTTGTATCTCTTAGTATAGATGAGGTAACTGGCCGAGAGAGGTCAAGTCATGGGTCTAAGGTTTCATTCATAACTAGTAAGTGGCAGAGCCAGAATTCGAACCAGGCCTGCCCAATGTCAAAACCTGCTCTTTCAAATACTTTCCTATATACATTAGAGTCCCATGTTACAAGGAGGCTAGGTTCTAGAGTTGCTGTATAAATAAACATAGGGTGTAGTAAAAATATTCCTGAAATTCCCTTATTGGTACCTAGGTCCAGTAGAGCTCAGTTTTACCCCCAAGTTGGAACAGACAGTTGTTTCTTCAGCTGAGCCGCAGATGGAGTAGTTGGCTGCATTTAGAGGTCCTGTGGTACAAAAATACGTGTTTTTAAACATGAGAATCACACCCACTGTGGAGTGATGGTTACATTAGGAAAGGTATCGGAGGGACTGGGATTCATGTAAAAAATCTGTGAGGTGTGGCCATGCATGTTTCTACAGAGTCTGTTCTAGTGCTGTGGAGACCACATCCTGAACTGTTAGAATGACGGTCAAACAAGCAGTAAATCCCGAACCTCGCCGTGGTTGGATGGGGCTCACTGGGCCCCTTCTGCGTAGCCACCTGGCTGAGATGGCCATGGGCTCTCACTTGGACTGGTGTCCTGGGACTTCTCTTCTAATCTCTAGGTCCGTTTTTCTGCTGGTAAACGTGCTTCTTGAGCGCTTCAAGCAACTAATGTTTAATAAATACCTATTAAGTGCCAGGTATTGTGTTGAGAATACAAAAATGAGGTATAACACATCCAGTCCCTGCCCTCATGGAGCTTATAGACTCTTGGAGGAGATGGCCATTGATCAGACCATCACAAAGTAAATATATAATTATGATATGTGGTGAGTGGAAATTACAGTGTGGTTTGAGGATGAAAAATGGCGGCGGGAAGTTAGGTCCTGGCCTTGGCAGGCAGGGGCTGATCAAGGAAGGCTTGCAGAGGGGAGTCACACTCCAGCTGAAAGGGAAAGCGTTGAACCATGTTAACCAGGTGGGGGGTGGGGCGGGGGAGAGCAGGCAAGAGGATAGAGGGAGCTGTGCGTACAAAGATGTTTTCTATGAGCTTAGCACTTTATACACACCTCTCTTGCAGTGCTCAGAGCTATCTTATGAGGTAATTCCTGTCATTATCCCATTTTTCAGATGACAAAACCTGAAGTATAAAGACCTTACTTAGTTTGCCTTCGATCACAGCTAGGAACTGGTAGGGCTAGAGTTCAAACACTGGACACGATTTCCTGGCCTTTGTCTCAGGAACCGCATGGATGGTGATGTCATCTGTTAAGCCTAGAAGCCCTGAATGAAAAGCTAGTGTTGGGAGTATTGAGGCAAGATCATGAGATCGGTGTTGCATATTGGAATTTGAGCTTTAGAGACAGCCAAGAGGACGTGTCAAGGAGTTGGTAGGATATATGGGGCTGGAACTCTGGGGAGAGCTGGGGCTGGATAGAAGTATTTGGCAGCCAATGGCCATTAGAAGGACTCATGGGATTGTGCAGAAAAGCCAGACACGTTCTCACCCAGGTCCAGGCAGACTCTGCATGCCCTTGGGCAAGTTCCTTCTCTTTTCTGTAACACGAATGAGCTGGAATGGATTTAACAGACCATTGTAATACTCTGCAGCAGTCTGATTCCCTTAATGTTTGTTTGGTGTCAGTGTAGGTCCCCCCTCCTGTTTGGAGCGTTGCCTTCTGTTTAAGATGAGAGCAAGGGGCCTTTTTCGGGACAGCAGTCTGTGGTTTTCATGGCTGATGTGTTTTTCTTTCTTCAGTTCTTAGGTTTCCTTCTTACTCCTTTCAGCTTGGTTTGGTTGAACTCCATGTCCCAGACAGCAAAATGCCAACCTGAGTTAGCCATGTAGATGAGAGGATGTAAAGTGGAAGATTTTGGTGGTAGGGGATTAATAGGGATTGGGTGTGATGCCAGGCTGGGCTGGGGTCACTCATTCCCCACGTTGCCATGCGCTTGGGCTGATGGCAGCCTCGCTCTGTCCTAGCTTCCTCTGTGGCCTTGTATTCAAGTCCTTCCTGCCTGATTGGAAGAGGGGTGGCCTCTGGGAACGGGGGAAGGCTTTTAGGGACTCTGAGTCAGCAGTGTTGCAGCTCATGGGCTTGGCATTTCAGAGGTGCTTATGTGGAATTCAGTCCCAGCCATTGGAATGAACAGTCTTAGTATTTTCGCACTTTTGATTTTTTCGTTCAGGTGTTGGATGTTTTTCCCCTTGAAATTTCAGATACTGAGCACATCCTATGTTGGTGGGTGGTTGACAGTGGTGTGTAAAGAAATGGTAAATAATCTTCCCTGCTTCTCTGTCGTGGTGTGTTGATAGGTCATTTTGTGGTTTACTGCTCACAAGTGATCCTAACCACGTAGGTCACGTAGTCGTTTGTGATTTTGCTGGCGTGGGTTTAGAATTGACCCTCCTGCTCCCATTGTCCTCTCCTGGTTTGCCTCCTGCTTCTGTGACTGCCTCTTCGTAAGCTTTTTATTTCAATTTCCCTCCTTCACCTGCCCCTTGCGTGTTGGGGATCCCTGGGTCTAGTTCTCACTCTGTTACTATTTAGCTACATGGAGCCTGATGGCCACATCTCATCACCTGCCAGATGTCTTCACTTGAATGTCCCACTGTCACTTTTTTTTGTTTTTAAATATTTATTTATTTATTTATTTGGCTGCCCCAGGTCTTAGTTGCAGCACGTGGGATCTTTGTTGCCACGTGCGGAATCTTCGTTGTGGCATGTGGGATCCTTTTTTTTTTTTTTTTTAAATGATAGTTGCGGCATGCAAACTCTTCGTTGCGGCATGCATGTGGGATCTAGTTCTCCGACCAGGGATTGAAATGGGCCCCCTGAATTGGGAGCATGGAGTCTCAGCCACTGGACCACCAGGGAAGTCCCCCCACTGTCACTTTAAACATGTCTTTTCCCACAAAAGCAGTTCTCACCCTCCCGCCCCTGGCTCCACGCCCCTGGCACGTGGGCCAGTACACGGCTGGCTGTTTCTGATGCCCCTCTCATCCCGTCTGCCCATCGGCTACTGAGTACTAGCCATATCACTTTCTAAATACCTCTCTCCATTGTCTGTTTCTCTGCACTTCCTCAGTTCATGCTGCCCTCTGTCACCTAATCTAATCTGTCAGCCTCTGACTCTTTCTTCCTGCTTCCACCACTGGCCTCTTCAAATCCGTTATCCTCGTCTTGGACAAAAATCATCCTAAAAAACACGAATGTGATCCTCCTGCCCCCTTGATTGAAGCCTGTCCCTCTCTGCCCACTGCTCCCAGCAGATCACCCGCAGCTCTTGGGGCGCTGGTGTCGGGCCCCTGCGCACCCCCGTAGCCACAGCAGGCCCCGCACAGCTGCCCAGTGTTTCCCACACAGTCAGTGTTCTCTGCATGGGAACCTTACTCTTCAGCCTCGGTCTTATCTTCTGGGTTTTCTCCTTTGTCTCAATTCATCTATGCTTTTTCTCCATTGATAACACGAAGTGTGAGAACTTTCTAATATTTCTTGTACGTGTGAGGTTAACGTATTTTCATTCTTAAAAAGCAGTTCATTGCTCGTCTGCTCATTTATCCGTGAGGATCAGCTGGAGGGATGGGCGTCTGATCTTTCTTGGTTTTCCTTCCCAAAGGCAGCCAGTGTGGTCTGTTTGTTTTGTATTATCCTGGGAATGTTTTATGCGTATATGAGCAAATACAGGTATTCTTATATATCTAATATATGCAGTATACCTTTACCTGGTTTTAGGGAGACTGGTTTGGGAAATGCAATTTCCTTCCAGCCAGATCCCACTAAAAAATATCTTTTATTTTAAACCAAACACACTTACTTTTTTTTTTTCCACACTTACTTTTTAAACCCAAAACATACATGCTGTGATTTTTTTTTTCTCTTTATGGAAGGATGAACTTAACAGTCTTTTGGGGGCAAATTCTCAATACTTGGTGCTCTTCTTATTTCAAAGACAAAATAATGACAAACAGAATTTAGAGAACTTTATCATCGTGCCATTCTAATTGGGGGTTTGGCTATGTTTTCAGTGAAAGTTTTCTGATGAACAGGTATAGGAGGAGATGTTAGACATTGGTAGCCAGCCACCATATAAATCTAAAAGTCTGCAACTTGAAAAACATGTATTTAACTTAGTCGTCTCCTTTTTCCCCTCATTCTCAGTCAATCTCAATTTCTTGCCGTGCCCCCCTACCCTACCCCATAGGTACTTATGGCCAGAGATGGGTACTGTCTGCTCCTTTGGTCCTTTTGGTGTGGATCTAAATAGCAAAGACCGTGTCATGGGTGGTGAAAGAAATGAATACCCCCACGCTCTGTTGGAGTGGTGTTGGCATAAATCCGGAGAGAATTGATAGTCACCACAAGTGAATTGTTCATTCTAAGAGTTTTGATGGGAACAGGGAGAAACAGTCTTTCTGGGAGGCTGACACTGCACTGAGAGAACTTTCTGTGGTGGGAAAGCTATTTTATAGGTAGACTGGACCAGCATGCCAGGAGGACAAGGAGACTAGAAACTAGAGATTACTGTGGCGAAGGATTGGGGTGGGATGAAGTGAGGTGGCTGAGAGTTGAGTCATAAGGGAGCTGGTGCTCCGAGTTTGGAGCAGAAAGAAGCAGGAAGCAAGTAGGGCACACCAGGTCCTGCCCCAGCCTCTGTGGTTCCCTTCCCTGATGCTCAGCCCAGGGGGATGATCCAGGAGGTAGCCAGCCCGTGGCGGCTCTTTCAGGGTCTGGGATGTCCCTAGCAAGGCATCATTTGGCCTGTGTGTGGGTTGGGTTTTTTTTTTCAGTAGGGCCTCAGGCCTTTCCCCCTTACTTAGGAATCTTTCCCATCGCCCCTTTTCTGCGAGCTCTGACTTTGCCCCCTGTGAAGCTCCCCGCGTCTCCTCCAGCACCGGGCCACTTCCACTAGTCCTCAGGTTGCAGGCCGACCACGTGCCGTTCTCCCGAGTGGCTGGAGCCCAAACACCACCTAGCGATGATCTCCCTCCTCACTAGGCGGCAGCCAAAGCGCCCGAAGATTTTGGTTGCTTGTTTCAGATTCTGCAGTAAACACCATGCTGTTATCTTATTGGATCATGGGCTGTGAGCTTTCAAATACTCTTGTTCTTCAGAGCAATTAAAAATTTTTTAAAAATGTAAAAAATTCAAAAGATACAAAAGGGTACAGAGAGAAAAGTATCCTTCCCACTCTTTCTCCCAGCCATCCAGTTCCCCATCCCAAGGCACTTGACGTGACCCATTTCTTTTGTATCATTAGAGGATTATTTTATGCATATGCAAGTGAATATAGGTATTCTTATATGTAATTATATATAATATATGCAAAATATATAGTTCCACTTTTTTACATGTGTGGTAGCGTACTACACATCTGTTGTGCACTTTGCATTTTTTTACTTATCAATAAGCTTTAATAACAGTCTGTAAGAGTACATAGAGTATGTCCTCATCTTTTTGGTTTTATCGAATGCATAGTAGTTCCTTGTGTACATCTGCCAGAAATCATGTAACCAGTCCCCTCTGATCAATAGCTAGAACTTGCAATCACAGTGTTTGTATATGTGTAGGAATACTTCCTAGAAATGGAATAATTGGGTGAAATGGCTACACATTTTAAATTTTTGGTAGAGATTTTCAAATTGGAGAAGGTGGCCATTTACACACTTACTAACAAATGTGTGAAAGTGTATTTTCTCATACCCATGCAAACGCAGTGTGCTAAGCAACTTAGGGATCTTGGCCAATCTGATAGGTGAAAAATGAAATCTTGGTGTAGTTTTAATTAGCACTTCTTTTGTGTGGTCGAGAGGAGGTCCTGGGCCCCTGATGCCCTTAGAGGAGGTTAGGGACCCCACTTCTTTTTGGTTCTGGAGTGCCCCAGGCCCACTGGCACTGATTTCTTGTTTCTACCTTTATGGCAATAAAGTTGAATTAGCTTATGGCTAGAGATTAGGGCTGGAAAAATTTTCTGTTTTAGGGATGGTAAAAGTCACCACAGTGTGTGTGTGTGTGTGTGTGTGTGTGTACCTGTCAGCATTGCTCAGACAACTAAATTCTCTTCCTCTGACTGAAATGGAAGGGTGAGGGGAAAGGGGGGAGGAGGAGGAGGGAGGGAGGGACAGCAGGGAGGGAGGGAGAGGGTATATGTGTGTTTGCCTTTGTGTGTAACAGGAAGAACTGGTTTGATAAAATTTATCGGAATGCACGTGACTTGCTCTCGGTTTGACATCTTGTTTTACCAGATTTACTCCCTATTTGATTTGAAACCCTAGATGGAGTTTGGTCATCTCCTAAGGGGTGAAAGGTTGATGTGTTCTACTTCCCCAAATCTACCTAGAACACACAGATATCCCAGTGGTCACTGTTATTACCACAAAGAGGTCCTATTTTTCATAGCATCCAGCCTCTTTTTCCTACTTATTTCCTTCATCGACTTATTATTCTTTTTCAGATTTTCTATCCCTTATTTTTGAAACGTTTTATTGAATGATACTGAAATTTGCTTTTCTCAGCCTAAATCTTTTGTAGCTGTCGCTTATGGTATTCCCCAGGTGCTCCCCATGTACCCACACTTCTTAATGATTAAAGTGATGGCAGTCACCTGGTTTCTTCACTGGGCGACACTTCTACATGAAAGGCAAAAATGTTCTGTGTTATGAGATGAGAATAGTGAAGAGATACTGGATCGTTGAAAGAAATGTGACTCTAGGATATAAGAGGAGGGTGCCTGTGATAGAGATTGAAGGATGTTTATGGGACAAAGATATTGATTCAGTAAATATCATGACTGATTGGGGTGCCGCCTTAAGGCCTTTCAGAATCCATGCTTAGAGGCGGTGGGGAACGTAAGAATGGTAGGTTGGTACACATTAGGATTCTAGCATCCATGGGGTTAGACAGGTTGGTTAGATGAAAGCAAATAAGCACATTTTATTTGTGGGATCAGTGTTGCTTTTCCACCCCAGCTGTGAGCATTTCATTAAAGGCTTATGGTGTCCAGAACTTTCCTGCTAGTAGCTAGGGCCCGCACTGATTTGGTAGACAAGGTGCCTCTGAATTAGCCTCTTGGATATAACTGAAAACACCCAGTTGAACTCCTGGTGTCAGAGAGTACTTTGTAAAGCTGGAAGGGAGTGTGGTGTTTGTTTCCTAGGACCCTTTGGTCTCAGTAGATAGTGTGGTGTGAACAGGAAAGGCTCCCTTACAGGGGCACCATTTTACCCCTAAGCGCATCAGTGTCCCCCGATCTCAGGGCAGCAGGCGATGTCATGCTCCCCATCATCTGTCCCAGCAAGAGGCACTGCCGACAGAGTGCTTCTCCGGGCCCCGTGCTGTGCCGGCCTCTTCACTAGTCTGTGCCCTTTCGTCCTCCCAGCAGTCTTGATTGCAGGGTGGACTGCCTGCCAGATTGTGTCCTCGACTCATCCACTGGGAAGTACTTACTAAGCGGTCTCTGTGGGTCAGCAGCCATGCCAGCATGCCCTGAGGATGACAAACATGGTCCCTGCTGTCGAGGAGCAGTTGCGCGGGGGAGATGGATGGGAATCGCCTGATCCTGCCTCTGCATGTATAATGGAAAACTGACAATTGCCCTGAAGGCAAGAGAGCAGTTGGATAGCATATAACAGAGAAATCGGCCCTGGGGCTGGAAAGTGAAGGGAGGCTTCCCTGAAGAAGTGATGCTGGGCTAAGCTGTGAAGGAGGACTTGGAGGGATGGTGCTGGGAGGTGAGGAGAGGGGTGTCTCACACCCCAGGAAAAGTCTGGACAAAGGGCATGCTTCACTGTTGACACCAGAATCTACTCTGACTAGCTGAAGCAAATAGGGATTTATAATAAGGGGTGTGGAGAGCCTGCCGACTCTTTGGAAGGACTGAAAATTCAGACTGTGTTCTGAGATTGCAGGAACAATTCCTAAACCCCACAGCAGAACTGGTAGCTAAGGAAGCCTCGCCTCTGCTGCGAGCAGAGCTGTGGAATGGGGCAACTGCTGCCCTAGCTTTCACCCCGGTGCCCCACCTGCATGACCAAGGCTGGCAGAGTGAACGCTGTGTTCCCTGCCTCTTTCACCGTGCGACTCGGTTCTTCATCTGTCTTCCGTGGGCGTGTTTAGTGGAACCTGACTCCAATGTGGCATTCTAACAGCAGAGGTGTTCAGAAGGTGTAGTTTTTATGTAGCCGTTGTCTGCAGTGCAGGGCGTTATGCTAAGAGGGGGTGGAGCCCGTGTCTAGTGAGCCCTTGTGCCCCGTGTAGCATGGAGTACTGGAAGAGGGCTGGCGTGGCTGGAGCCTGGAGTCGTGGGGAGGTGAGGCTGGAGAGGTAGGTGGGGAACTGTTGGCTCAGAAGTGAAGTAAGTGACCCAGGTCTCATGGTGAGTAAGTGACCATCCCAGATTTGAACCCAAACCTGTCTGCCTCCAGAACCTGCACTTTTTTTTTTTTTGCGGTACATGGACCTCTCACTGTTGTGGCCTCTCCCGTCGCGGAGCACAGGCTCTGGACGCACAGGCTCAGCGGTCACGGCTCACGGGCCCAGCCGCTCTGCGGCATGTGGGATCCTCCCGGACTGGGGCACGAACCCGTGTCCCCTGCGTCGGCAGGCGGACTCTCAACCACTGCGCCACCAGGGAAGCCCCAGAACCTGCACTCTTGTTGCACCTCCAGTCTGTAGCCTCACTCTCTAAAGCATTCCGTGGATTCAGCCTGAGTTCTTGGTGCATCTGTTTCCCATCTGACCTCAGGCTGTCTTGAGTGTTAAGGGGACGACAGTGGGGAAGAGACAGGCAGCCTTGACCTCATCAGCAAGGATGGGGCTGGCACGTTAGTGTAATAGCACCGGAAGCCCTCAGCCTCATCCAAGGCTCTTCTTACTGCTGATTTCTTGCTTTCTCCTGCTCTTCCCCTCTAAGCGGAGAGCAAAATCCTGACAATCGTAAAGGAAAAATGCCCTTCTGAGCAGGAGATCTTGGCTCCCGGTGGAAGAATTGGAGACAGTGATTACTCATAAGCATTTCTTTTGTTAATCAAAATAGTGTTAGTGCCACATACTAAAATAACAGCGCAGTGATTTAATATCTGTATTGTATGGCTCTCTACAGGGTTCTTTCCTGATGCGAAAACACGCCAGATGCTTATAAGCAAAAGTTATGTGAGAAATAAGATGGTGCTCTGTCTGTATGATTTAATAGTTCTCTGGCCCAAATCTACAACTAAACTAGGTAATGGAGGGGGAAGTGGAAGTATAGGATATTTGTATCCTCAACTCAGATCCTCAATCTGCAGAATTGCGGCAGTATTTTAGGCATTACAGTGAGGTTAGTTCTTAAAAGGAAATGGTGCATGGCTAAAGGATGGATGGATGGTTAAGAGCGGGGAACCACAGAGCTCGCTGAGTGAGTATACACTCTGGACTCCGTTCATGTTCTGACTCTACCATTTACTAGGTGTGTGGTCTTGGTAAGTCACTTCCCTTTCCTAATCCTCAGTTTCCTGTTCTGCAAAATGGGACTAATGGGACCTACTTTGCAGGGTTGTTGTGAAGATGAAAGTAGATCCTGTGTATTAGGTGCTTACAGTGTCTGGCACGTAATGAATACATGTTATCTGACATTCTCTGATGTCTGTGGTGATCATCTAAAAAATTTAGTTTATCATAATAAGCAGCAACTGTGCGTTGCTCATTAGACTCAGAGATTCCTATAGTCTGGGCTTCAGCCTTCTAAGCTGTTGAGATTAGATCCCTAAGTAAGTTTGGCAGTATGTGATTAAAGGCATCTTTGTGAATTTATTTCCACGAAGAAACTGATAAAGTTTTAGTTGTTAGGATTTAATTGTAACTAACTTTGCTACAGGTAAAAACAGAAGTTATTTATTGCAACTTCCAGCGAACCTATAGTATTTTAAAATAAAAAGAAAAAAAAAGTTTTCTTCCCCCTCTGATTTCATAGGTAAGGGAGAGGGCCCAGCCTTTACACTCTTGGGTGACAGTTGTTTGGTAAGTGCATCTAAACTTCAGCTCCAGTCATTATAGGAGGGCTCAGGTTAACCATTCTGTCTATGAGTCAGAATTGACAGCTTGTCCCATCATTTGTTTATTTTATTTGTTCACTTATTCGCCGAACGTCTTTTGAGTGTTTCCCATGTGATAGGCACTTTTCTAGGCTCTGAGGTGTAGCTGTTGCCAGAATAGACAAAATTTCCTGTCCTCATGGGCCTTAACATTAGAATGAGAGTGAGGTGGGAAACAGTATAAATGAGGCTATAGAGTATGATACGGAACAGTCGAATGTGAAAAACAAAATCGCAGAGCTCCACCTCCTTCTTTAGCTCCTTTCTTCATTCCCCATTTCCCAGTTTTTCCCAGTTTTACCACAACCGTCTTTTCTCTTTACTCTGTACTTCCTCCCTGATAATCTCCTATCAAACTCATATTAACCAAGCATAGAAAGACGGCTGTAAAGATGCATCCACATGCTGTCCCTGAAGACAGTCTTCGTGAACAATCAAATTAGAAAGCTTTTTGGGCTCAGAGCGGTCTCAGGTCATTAGGTGGTCAGATTACAAAAGGAAGATGGCTTCATGCTTCGTCTTCAATGCAGGAGTGGCTGTGCTGTTGGCGCTAGGCAGGTGTGCCTTTCCTTTGGGCCTCGCTTGAAGGGTAGGTTGGTTGGAGTAACAGCCACTCTAACAAATACGCCCCGCATTTTAATGACTTCCCACAGCAGGTCTGCTTCTCACTCATCTCACAGATTGGCAGGCAGCTTTCCCCCACGTGGTGATTCAGCTGACAGGCTGCTTCTGTCCTGTGGCTGTGCCGCCCCTTCTCAGTGGGCTCATGGGGACAAGCGTAGAGGAGGACCACGGCGTGCTAGGCCTGCCTGGCAGTGGTGCAGGTCACTTGCGCTCCCACTGCATTGGCTAAAACTCAGTTGCATGGCTGTGGCTAATTGCAGGAAGGGCTGGAAAATGTCATTACTGGCTGGGCAGCCACTCGGTGACACCCGTACACCAGGCATGTAGGGCGTGAGTGGTCAGAGGACAGCCACCATAACTGCACATAGAAGCACGGCTGTCGTTTGCTTCCCTGACTCTTCTTTTTTCTCTGCCCCATGACGGATCAATCCCCGGATCTTTCTGTAGGCAGCTTAATTGTCACGTGGGCTGTGGTCTAGTCTTACCAGCCTGTGAGCCAGTCTTCCCCTTTAGGGTGGTTGAGTCTTCTCACATCTTTGCTCATGAGATCATGCTCTGATCAGTGGTCGCAGTATGGTGTTCTTATTTCCAAAAGGTCGTTGGCAGGGGAGGTGTCCTCACAGAGTCACTGTGGGCTTGCTAGGAGGTTTTCCTCCCCCAGACAGTTTATTTGCTAAGGCACCAAAAGGATGTTGTTCTAACAAAGATCATCGCACCCTCAGGTGAAGTGGCTGGACTCTAAGGCAGCATTGACAGGAGGCCTCCAGGGTGGGGTTATATTCTAAACAGAAATGTTCTGTGGTTGAAACAATACACACCCCCCTCTTAAGTTCTCCCTGACAGTAGTGCTTCCTTGCAATTCATACTTTTCATCTATGTTTGATTTTAAGATACTTCAGGGGTAAATGTCACCTTTTGGGATTTTATTAATAGTATTACTTTTTTTTTTTTTTTTTTTTGCGGTACGTGGGCCTCTCACTGTTGTGGCCTCTCCCGCTGTGGAGCACAGGCTCCGGACGCGCAGGCCCAGCGGCTGTGGCTCACGGGCCCAGCCGCTCCGCGGCATGTGGGATCTTCCCAGACCGGGGCACGAACCCGTGTCCCATGCATCAGCAGGTGGACTCTCAACCACTGCGCCACCAGGGAAGCCCAATAGTATTACTTTTTAATGAGTCTTTTGAAGTCTCTTTCATTATAAACAGCCTGTATTCCCCAGAGATAACAAGTTGCAGTGCCAGATATTTGCATTTCACTTGAAACAAAACCAAGGGTTTGAATGTTTTAAATATAAGCAAATCTAATTCTCCTGTGTCTAGAGAAACTGTATAATGAACCATATGTATGAGGCTTAAGCACACAGATGCGGAAGATTCTCTGTCTCTCTTGTTCTCTCTCTCTCTCCCTCCTTTTATATTTTCTTAAAAACGTTGGTAGAGCTCAAAATTGGCACCAAGTAGCAAAAATCTCCACCCAGCCAAGCAAATCACTACAGCTGGAGTGGAACTGGGGCTCCTGTTGGGTGCACACGGAGGTGGGTCTCTTCCTGGTTCCAGCTTCTCCTCGGAAGTCCAAGGCTCCATCGTTCCCCCGCCCCCATTGCTCAGCGCCTCCAGTCTTTGCAATTAGACATTCTCTCTTAGGTGACTGATTTCAG
This sequence comes from Pseudorca crassidens, assembly GCF_039906515.1. Taxonomy (NCBI): domain Eukaryota; kingdom Metazoa; phylum Chordata; class Mammalia; order Artiodactyla; family Delphinidae; genus Pseudorca; species Pseudorca crassidens. The sequence continues at coordinate 119,930,299 of NC_090317.1, read as the reverse complement.
GTCTTTGTTACGGTTGCCTTATGGGTTCATTTGGAGGAGATGGCCCCCTAGCTGCTGCCAGAGAGGTCTCAAGCCGCCATCCCGCTGCTGGAATGGGCCTTCATCTGGTGGGGGCCCTATGGCTTTTTTCTCTTACTCCCCTCATAGCCCTCCCTACCTCTGGGCCACCTTGACCTCTGGCCGGGGTTGCCGATATGGCCTTAATTGGTCTTCCGACCTTTAGTCTTCCCTTCCATTCTCCTCACTGAAGTGATCTTTCTGCAGCTCAAATCTGGTTATTTCATTGGCCTGTGTCATACTTATCTGTGGCTCCCGATTGTGTTCTAGATACACTTTAAAGCCCTTAAACTGGTGCACCTGAACCTTCATGGTCTGGACCAGGGGTCCCCAACCCTTGAGCTGTGGACCGGTAGTGGTCCGAGGCCTGTTAGGAACCGGGCCGCACAGCAGGAGGTAAGTGGCGGGCGAGGGAGCAAAGCTTCATCTGCCGCTCCCCACCGCGCCCCATCGCTCGCATTACCGCCTGAACCATCCTCTCCCCGCCCCACGCCCCTGGTCCGTGGAAAAATTGTCTTCCACGAAACTGGTCCCTGTGCCAAAAAGGTTGAGGACCGCTGGTCTGGACCGTCTTGAGGCAACTCCACTCGCATCTCCTCTGCACTGTCAGCCCATTCTATCTGTATGTAGCTCAACCAAGCTACTTTCAGGAGATGGCTATTTTCTGGCATTTTAAGGTGTCTTTGCAAATGCTGTTCCGTTTCCTTGCCTTGCCCTGCATGTTTTGTAGCACTGCTTCTCAGACTTGAGTGTGCTTTGTATCATCTCGAGTGCCTGTTAAATCGCAGATGCCTGAGCCTCACTCCCAGAATTGATGATTCACTAGGTGTGGCGTAGGGCCTGGGCTTCTGTATTTCTGACGAGTCCCCAGGTGATACGGATGCGGGCGGTCGGTGGAACGACTCCCAGCCGCGGAGCTCCAGAGTTCCCTGTCTCACCACAGCTCACACCTCACCGTTTTGCGACTGCCCGTCTTTCTCCCTCACTGGACTCTAGGCTTCCTGGGAAAAAGAATGTGTTTGACCATCAGAGAGTATCCCTAGTGACTAGTGTCTGGGATGTTGGTGATGTTGAATAAGTGTCTGTGAATGAATGAATGAGCAGGTCAGTGTTTCTGCAGCAAAGTTCACATCATTTGGCTTCTTGTAGTATAGATTAGCTTTCTTTTGGAATATTTCGGCTTCAGGGAACGTGGAATGTGATCCGCCCCTTCTACCTGTCTCTGAAATCACTCACTTAATGAATAAGGAACTTGAAACCTCTCCATAGAGATCAGACCATGGGACCGACAGGGACGTCTGTTGATAGATCTCAAACTTTAAAATATGAAATGGGGACTTCCCTGGTGGTGCAGTCGATAAGACTCTGCGCTCCCAGTGCAGGGGGCCTGGGTTCCATCCCACTGGATCCCACATGCATGCCGCAACTAAGGAGCCTGCTGCCGCAACTAAGACCTGGTGCAACCAAATAAATAAATATTTAAAAAAATCAAGTTATTCTTTAAAAAAATAAAATAAAATATGAAATGGACTCATGGGCTTTCTTTCATTACACGCAGCATAGAGTAGTGTTTTTGCATCTCTTTCAACATAAGACATACCCCTGAAGTTGTTAGAGCCCGTCAGTAAGTGGCCCCCACCCGACTTCTGTAGTGTCTGTGCTGAGCCTGCTAGGGGCTATGTGCAGAATGAAGGCTAAGATGATATGGTTCTCGCCCTCCAGATCGAAACCTGAATGAAGATATTTAACAAACAGCACTTTAAATGTTCAAACTGTGTGATACTTAGCATACTTATAATAAGGATTCATATTTTCTAAGATGCTCAAATCACTTGATTTATCAAATCAATTCAAAACATGCAGTGAGAAGCAAGGGGAAAGAGATGGGGGTAGGTTAAGATGTTTCGGGCAGGCTGGTAGAAGGGCCACACCAGGTACGGGTTGCCTGGTGTTCACATGCCCTCTCTCATTGTTGGAAGGCACTTTTTTTTTTTTTTTTTTTTGACTGCGTTGGGTCTTTGTCGTTGCGCGCGGGCTTTCTCTAGTTGCGGCGAGTGGAGGCTAGTCTTTGTTGTGGTGTGCAGGCTTCTCACTGCAGTGGCTTCTCGTGTTGCGGAGCACGGACTCTAGGTGTGCGGGCTTCAGTAGTTGTGGCACGTGGGCTCAGTAGTTGTGGCTCGCAGGCTCAGTAGTTGTGGCATACGGGCTTAGTTGCTCCGTGGCATATGGGATCTTCCCGGACCAGGGCTCAAACCCGCGTCCCCTGCGTTGGCAGGCAGATTCTTAACTACTGCGCTACCAGGGAAGCCCTGGCACTTTTGGTTTTAAGGAGCAGGAATTCTCCTTGTCAGCTCTTAAGTTTTCTTGAGAAGGAGGAAGGGGTTGGGGTTCTCATGGGAATCCAAGAAATGAGAGACGAGGATTGGCCCAGTGGTCCCTAGGAATGGGAGTTCTTGGTTATTCATGTTTGTTCCGCCATGAACAGACTAGTTGAGTTTGCTTCACTGTCCATTTGCCTTTTGGCTGCCAGCAGCCACCCTCACCCCGGACTCTTTCTAGTACTTGCACTCCTCACAGATTCTGCTTGTGCTCACTTCTTGCTCCCTTGTGACTTTAAGTCCCAGTTGGCCTTTGCTTGGCACCCCCGCCCTGCTGTGCATCTGCTCAGGGTCTGCTTTCTCTGCTTGTTGATCTTTCTACTTTTTATCCACATCCACAAGAATGAGCATCTGGCACAGCTTGTCCTCGCTAGAGAAAAGCTTTCTGTGCCAGAGCATCCCAGAGGCCAGCAACTGTGAGCCCACCCACACTTACTTGGACTCAGCTGGGGGAGACCGGGCATGAGGTGGGCCATGCTGTGCACATGTGGTTCCAGACCCATCTTCGTAGCCAAGCTGAGCTGGGGGTTGGGGGCAGGTAGCGCCTCTGCAGTGGCTGTGGGCCTGGCAGGTACGTCAGAGAGTCCTTTGGGGCCATGGGACTTGAGGATGGGTAGGATTTTTTTTTTAATTAATTAATTTTATTTTTGGCTGTGTTGGGTCTTCGTTTCTGTGCGAGGGCTTTCTCTAGTTGTGGCAAGCGGGGGCCACTCTTCATTGCTGTGCGCGGGCCTCTCACTATCGCGGCCTCTCTTGTTGTGGAGCACAGGCTCCAGACGCTCAGGCTCAGTAGTTGTGGCTTATGGGCCTAGTTGCTCCGCGGCATGTGGGATCCTCCCAGACCAGGGCTCGAACCCGTGTCCCCTGCGTTAGCAGGCAGATTCTCAACCACTGCACTACCAGGGAAGCCCAGTTGGGTAGGATTTGGGGGGGCTGGGATCAGAGGAAGGGTGGTCTGGGGAGAATATGCAAACCTGACCCATGAGGAGAGAGCATGTGGGCTATCAGAAGCCTGATATGAGTGACCAAGGAGGAGGCTGGATTATAAGGGCCCTAAAAGCCAGGTGGAGGAGGGGGATTTGTTTTATTGGGCAATAGGTCATCCTGAAAGCTTTTAAGCAGAGGAATCGGTCACTTTCTCCTGTCCATTTCCGATTCCTGCTGTCAGATTAGACTTGAGACCTGCTAAGAGACCACTGATGCCACTCAGGGGTCAAATAATATGGGAGAGGAAATAGGGTGAGCAGATGGTTATGGGATGACACTACCAGCAACGACTGGGTATGGCAGCTTTGGTTCCAGGTGGGAAGGAGAGTGCATTTTAGGGGAGTAGAAGCTTCCATGTCAGCGCCAGGGAATGCAGCAGCCAATACCTAGCATGGAGATTTTGGCAACAGATTAAAAAAAAGTGGACACGTATTTGCTGACTGCAGGGGTTCAGTGAAGGATATGGGCATGTCCCTTAAGCTCTCTGAGCCTTGATTTCCTCATCTGGGAAAAGGATACTAATACCTGCTGTGTCTACCTCTCGAATGTTTGAGGTGGTCAGGTGAGATAGGGGTGTATGAAATGCTTTGTAAATTTCAAAACACTCTATGAATTTAAGGCATTAACTACTGGATAGTGACTTTCAGGGCATTTAAAAACGGTTTGATTTAGATTTAGTGGAAACTCATCTAGTATGCAAACTTCAAAGATGGCATCTCAAGGTCATATCACAGCTCAAACTTTTTACAGAGTTGTTTCTTCTCTGAATGGCATCAGAGGAGAGCCAAGTGTTCCAGGGAAGAGTTACTTCCAGAATGTGGTGTGTGTTTGTTGTGGAGGTTGAGGCAGGGAGCAGAGATGGTCTGCTGTCTTTTCTGGGGATAGTGAGTAGAATACCCTCCTAATGATTAATTCCTTGGTAGTGTGTTCATTCAGAAGCAGGCACCTTGATGGGTATTAGTAGTAATACCTCTCTCCTTCTTTCCTAGTCTCCTTTTGTCTTAAAGGCTCACCCTCCTTGTGTTTACCTTTTAGTTCCATGAAGGTGGCCCTTGGCAAGTAGCACCTTAGCCTTAGGGTAGATGGGAGGGATGCAACAAAGCCCTGTGCTGCTCCTTCCAGAATCACCATTTTTGCTTCTTTCCCCATTGCTTAGCAGAGCTCTTTTCTCCTGCACTACTACTTTGGTTCTCTGTATCCTTAAAATCTCAAATTTGGCTTGCATGCCCCCTAGTGGCAGGTCGGATGCACCCCTTGTTACCCTGTTTGTTGTGGTACCATGACAGCCCATCTTTGCACTCAGCTCTATTACTAAGTAGAACCCCCAGTTCACAAATGTGGAAGGAGAGGTTTGGTGATCCTGACTTGCCACTCAGGTGGGACCTGGGGACGTGGGACTTGATTCGGAGCTTTTGATTCCCAGATTTATACAACGGGAATGCCTCAGAAAGAAAGATGGTGTGGTTATAGCTGTTCTAGATTTTAAAAAAATGGTTTAAAAAGAATCTAGATTATCTTACTATCTACTCAACTAATTTGAACGGATCAAAATGTGGTGAATATTTGAAGAAAAGAACGATTGTATTTTTTTCCCCTTCATCACATTGGAAAATCTTTTGTCACTCACCCAAGTGTTCAATATTTCATGCTCAGACCTGTTAACAACTTTGGGAAATACAAAAGAAAGGTATAAAGCATGATGTCTGACCTTCAGAAGTTTACATTCCCATTAAATTCTACTCACAAGGTGTTTAAATTCATTCCCTTGAGGAAAAAAAAATTATAATGCTTGGGTTTAATATTTCTACTTCGTTTCACAAAAGACAGATTCTGTGAGCATCTGCTTATTGATTTCTTTTTAAAGTCCTTTTCAGTGGAGAGAGAACTGCAGGATAACAACAGTAGTTACCCAGATGAACCGTGGAGGATAACGGAAGAGCAGCGAGAGTATTATGTCAACCAGTTCCGGTCCCTTCAGCCTGATCCGAGTTCCTTCATTTCAGGTAACAAAGTCTGGTGGGTGAGGACACGGGTCCCAGCTCACTGTCTCACATAAATAACAGCGCCCATCTTGAGAAATAGTCCACACAAAATGAGTACAACAACCTTCTATGATTTTAGTTTGTTTTTCTCTGAGGTTGAATGTCTCATCAATTATAAACCATGCAGAAAAACACTTGGCAGTGATATTGGGAAAGTTATGTTTCCGTTTCAAAGGGGGGTTAAATGGGAATTTGGAGCATCCTGGTTCAGATCCTGTGCCTTATTAGCTGGAGCAGTTCCTGAAATTAGTGCCGCACCTTTAATTGCATACTCACTATGTTGGTGTTACAGCAAGGACATAGTGTAGCCTCCCAAAGAGTTGCTGTCACAGGTCTCCTTATGTTATATACACCTTAGAGTTCAAGTTCATGTTCGTTTTCTTTGGCTGCAGTCTTTCTCCTCTGGTTTTTCTGAGAGAAAATATGGGAGGAAAATTGGCCAGCTTTTTTATGTCCACATGTTAGTTCTTCTGGGTTATCTTCAGAAATACATATTCCTATTGAATTCTCATGCAAAATTCAAGCTGAGAGGAACTGATTTAATTCCCACGTGCCTACATTTCACCCGGCTGAAGACTAAACAAACAGTGAAATAGTAGAGTCTGGAAGACAAATTCATAAAACTTCCTTTTTATACTTCAATTGTGAAGAATAACAATATGTGCTTGATAATTGTAACCTGACATATCGCAGTGTGGACTAAGATTGATTTTCTCTCGTGAAATAAGGTGCGTAGTTGAAATGTACCTGTATAAACGCAGATATCATTTTCTGGTTGGTGGTAATGGCTTTATTTGAAGGCAGAATATTGTAGATACAAAAAATTAACGTTGACAACGTGATTTTAAAAAACAGCAGAAACCCAGATTGCATTTATTGACCACTTGCTAACTTTACCCACTGCTTAAGTGAGTTTTTTCACAATGTATGCAGATATTTAACCAAATACAAATAGGTAGCTGTTAGGAATGTTTTTATTTTCTTTTAACCTTTTCATTTTGCAGAATTTCAAATACAGACACAACTGAAGTGGCTAGTATAACAAACTCCTATGTACCTATCAGTCAGCTCTCACAATTTGGTTTTATTTATACCCTCTCTCAGCCTAGACGGTTTTGAAGCAATTACCAGACTATTTCATTTGAAAATATTTCAGGATGTATCTGTAAAGATAAGGCCTCTTTTAAAAACATAACCACAACTCATTAGCACATTAAAAAAAACCCCACAAATTACTTAATATCAAGTCTTGTTCAGACTTCCCCAATTGTCTCACAAATGCCTTTTAAAAAAGTTTAGTTTGATCAAGGTCAGGAGAGGTTCATACATTGCAATTAGTTGATGTCCCTTTTTAGAAAGCATCTTTATTTAGATGTAATTTACATACTCTAAATTCACCCATTTAAAGTATACAATTCAATGATTTTAGTGTAGTATAGTCACAATCTAGATTTAGAGCACCTCCCCCCAATAAACTACCAACTTATTAGCATTTATTCCCCATTCCTGCTCTCCCCACCCCCAAGCCCTAGGTTACCGTTAAACTACTTTCTCTCTATATAGAGTTGCCTGTTCTGGGCTGTTCATATAAATGAAATTGCATAATAAGTGTTTTTTGGTGTCTGACCTCTTTCACTTAGCATAATGTTTTTAAGGTTCATCCATGTTGCGGTATGTACCAGAGCTTCGTTCCTTTTTATGGACGAATATCATTCCATTGTATGGATAGACCCCATTTTATTTATCTGTTCATCAGTTGATTGACTTTTGGGTTGTTTTGGCTGTTAAGAACAATGCTGCTGTGAACGTTTGTGTACAAGTTTTTGTGTAGATGTATGTTTTTATTTCTCTTGGATATATACCTGGGAGTGGAATTGCTGGATCATAGGATAACTCTGTATTTAACCATTTGAGGACTAGTCAGACTGTTTTCCAAAGTGGCTGCACCATTTTACATTGCCACCAGTAGTGTCTTACTCCACATCCTTGCCAACACTTGTTTTTATCTCTTGATTGTAGCCGTTCTAGTGGATGTGAAGTGATATCTCTCTCTGGATGAAGAATGACATTGAGCATCTTTTCATGCTCTTACTGTCCAGTTGTATATCTTCTTTGGAGAAATGCCTATTCAGATACTTTGCCATTTTTAAAAAAAAATCGTTGAGTGGAAAGAGCTCTCTGTGTATTCTAGACACAGGTTCCTTATCAGACATATGATTTGTAAATATTCTTTTCCCAATCTGTGGCTTGTCCTTTTATTTTCCTAATGGTATCTTGCGAAGCAAAAAAGTTTAATTTTGCTGTTCCGTTTATTTTTTCTTTTGTTGCATGTGCTTTTGGTGTCATATCTAAGAAACCATTGCTTAATCCAAGGTCATATTAATTTTTTTATTATTATTATTATTATTATTGGCCACGCCGTGTGGCTTGTGGGATCTTAGTTCTCAGATCAGGGATTGAACCTGGGCCCTGGCAGTGAAAGCGCAGAGTCCTAACCAGTGGACTGCCAGGGAATTCCCTATATTACAGTTTTATTTCTTATATTTAGTTCTTTCGTCCAATTTGAGCTAAGTTTTGCATATGATATGGGGTAGGGGTTCAAATTCATTCTTTTGCATGTGAATATCTAGTTGTCCCAGCACCATTTGTTGAAAAAACTATTCTTTCCCCCATTTAATTGTTTTAGGTTCCCTGTCAAAATTCAACTGACTGTAAGTGTGAGGGTTTATTTCTTTACCAGTTCTGTTTCACTGATTTGTATGTCTAGCCTAATGCCAATACCACACTGTCTTGATTATTATAGTAAGTATTTGAAATTGGATAGTGAGAGTTCTCCAACTTTGTGCTTTTCAGTTTTATTTGTTTTGATTTCAAGTTTTAAGGATTGTGTTCTTAAAATTTAATTTTTTACTTATATAAAATATTAACACAGTCCTAAAGTTGAGTCTACAAAACAAGCTACATTCAAAGAAGTCTAGTTCCTGTCCCTATCTCCTCTACCTTGTTCCTATAGGTAAACATCTTGTTTAATGGCTTATTTGTCTGTTTTTAAAAATAGAAGCAAATACGTGTATGCACATATCTCTCTCTCTATGTGTGTGTGTGTTCTTATCTCCGTATTTTCTTAGATAAGTGGTAGCATACTACTTACTCTTTCCTCCACCTTGCTTTTTTCACTTAATATATTCTGGTGATTACTCTGTAGTCGTATGTAGAGATATTATTTCTTGTTTCTTCTTACAGATTGTGTGAATGTGCAGTCATTTATTCAGCCAATTCTTTATTGGGATTACTTCTAGTCCTTTGCTATTACATATATTTCTCTTGTAAATAGCCTTCTGCATATGTCTTTTTATATTTTTGTTAGTGTATCCTTGGATAATTTGGAAGTGGGATTACCGGGTCAAATGTGATTTTGCAAAACACCCCTTCTTTGGGGTTGTGCCATTTTGTCACCCCACCAGCATTGTATGAGGTGCCTGTTTTCCCATAGTCTTGTTATCAAAACACGTTATTGAACTTTTGTATTTTTCCCATCTGATAGGCAAGAAATCATGTCTTTGTGTGGCTTTAACTTACAGATGTCTCACGAACAAGGTTGAACATTTTTTTTCAATATGATTAAGAGTCAGTTGCATCTATTTCTTTGAACTCTCATAGCTCAATCCATTTTTACAGTGGTTTACTGGTCTTTATTATTTTTTAAAAATCTGTATATATTGGATGTATTAACATTCAGTCACTGATGGATCAATGCTGTGGGTAGCTGTAGTTTACTGGGCTGAGAGACCCCTTGTAAGAAAAAGTCTGGATTCATGGTTTTGATCTTTGACTGCTGACAGCTTTTAAGCCTCCCTTCTACCTCTTCTGCCCCACATGTGGCTCTCGGGTGGATCCGAAAATGGCTGGAGAGAGCAAGGAAAGGAGACTTGTTTGGGGTTTCTCTGTTGCTTGGGGGTGGGGCTGGGGCGAGGGTTCCAGCTCCCCGTTTGAACTTCTGTCAGCACCGAAGGAGGGAGCACCTGGCTTGCTCAAGTGCTCCTTCTCTGCCCTCGTTAGCCATCATCTTCCCTGTGGGCGCCACCCAACCACTCTGGGACACTGTGGGCCGACAGTCTCTCTCTACTGTGTGAAGTCCAGGCCAGGTCTCTAGCTGTGGGTTTGAGCCTATTATACTTTGAAGAAAGGAGATCAGGAGGGAAAAAGAAGAATGAAATTAGGGGAGAATGCCTTTCTATGTATAAAATAGCTGGCAAATGGGCTTTCAAGACATTTCTGACAAATGTTTGACAAGGCAAGGAGGCTGCATGGATGGCCAACAGTCCTGGGTCAGCATTATTTCCAGGATGCTCTTGGGGAGAAGGCTCATTCATTTATAGGGTACTTTGTCTTTGATCCTTCATCTATCAAAGGAAAATAAGTCTGCCTTAGGGTCCACTATAATCCTTTGTTTCAAGGCCAGTTAGAAGTCTCGTGCTGGCTAAGGAAAGATTTTTGACTTTATCAGTTTAGAATAGAGTTTAGGGCTTTGATTTGAGTGTTCTTTGTGTTAGACTTGAGGCTTTTGAATTGTGAAACTGTTTTGAGAGCAGAAAGCATAAAAATTTCAATCTCAGTAAGGATTGGGTGTAAACATTTTAAGTGCAATTGGGACTTGAAGCTACGTTACATGTAAAATGAAATGATTACCTGATTTCCATTGATATTGGTAAATTTGCAATGAATAAAGAAAGTAGCAAGAGGTTCCTGGATACGATTCTTGAAGAGCCACCAAGAGATCTTAAATCTCACTGAAACGCTTTCTCAAGATGTCTGTCTTCTTATCTCTAGTATGATGAGATTAATGGTGTTAGTTTTTCTTTTTTGCTGTTTCCTACCATGATCGTGTATTACTTTTGCATCCGTTCATTAAAAGTGCTCGACAGATTTTTACTTTGATAATTTTGATAGTTATCTTTTGAATTTTTAGTAAATTTTGCATATTTTTGGAAATAGAAGGAATTCATATAATTTTCATGTCATAATTAAGTATTATGCCGTTAGTTCTTTTGCCCTATTGTAATTTACATACTCTTTTAAAAGCTGTTTGTATGTTGCTTTTAGCCACACAATTCGTAGTTGCTTTGATGAATAATTATATTTGTGGTTATATGGTAGGAGTTGCTGAGTGAAAAAAATGGTGATTCATTTACATATAAATATAAAAGCTGCTCTAGATAAGTAATTCATGATTTATTTAAACAATGACTCTTGACAGGTTCTGTGGCCAAGAACTTCTTCACCAAATCAAAGCTTTCCATTCCAGAACTCTCCTATATATGGTAAGTACAGTTAATGCCTCATAGTATCATACTGTTATCCATAGCCATCCCTTTGCTCCTACTTTTGCATTTTAAAAATCTAATCTTTTGAATTTTTTAAAAATCAGACTAAGAGAATGAAAAGAACTTAGATTATTGTTGCTTTGAAGATTAAGTAAGTTATATGAAAGGCACAATGAATAGCGTCTGGCACATACTACGCACTGTTTTGGCTCTTACTTAAAAAGCAATTTCCTAATTATTATCCTCACGTAGATGCCTTTTCAGTCTAAGCAGTTGTGTGAGCATATGAGAATTTCCATCTTGTGTGTTTTATTTTCAGATTTTTCTACTTGATGTGGTGTAAGTGACCAGAGAACCTTGAAAAGCTATTCTTTATAATATTTTATGAGGCCAGGTGAACAGAAGTTCCACAAATATTTTGGAAATAAGTTAAATTTGACTCTTCTCGCTGCCTCTGAGCTTCGTAAATTTGGCTGGTGTTTATCAGCTGGGCCCCGGTTCAGACTTGCACATGTGGCGTGCCCGGTGCTTTGCTGCAGTGCCGGCTCCATCACCGGCTCCAGAAGGGCTGTGCTGGTTGGTCCAGATGGCTCTGTTTGCGTTTATGGAAACGCTCCATACCTCTGTAAACTCCCGGCTGCGTGTGGGCTCTTCTTCCTCAAGACTGGGCGGGAGACCACACTGTGATAAATATATAATTAAAATATTGGAATATTTATGTAAAACTTTTTATCATGAGGATTTACAAAAAAATTAGAGTTTAAAATTGCTTGTCATGTTTTGTGCATCATATTGGAAAACTATTCCACTGACACTTGTGAATGCCACCGTATCTGGGATCCTGAGCTGAATTTCGGTTTTTCGGCAATATATTATAGCATTCAAAAAAAAAGTGGCAAGCCTTATTAGGCTTTAAAGCTAGGAAAAAAGAGGAACTATCATTTTGTAAAGAATACAGTCTGTTTTGGCAGAATTCCCAGTCTTAACATTATTGGCATGAGGATTTCTCTCTTTTTGTTGAGACATATCCATGTAAGCTTTGTGGGATTCTCTCCACCCAGTGTTTGAAACAGTTCCCTGGCTCCTCACCTTGGGGAGCTGGTGCTTTCTGAATATTCAAGGGGGACAAGGATGTGAAGGGTCCAAAGGAAAGTTCCGGAGCTTACCTTCCGTGGTTTTTCTTTCAAATAGTAACCCCCTTTCTACTATGATTGTATATGCCTTCTCGCTCTGCTTGTCCTAACACAAGCGTACTCATCTCTGTACACCTAGGAGACTGGTTGAGCTTATGGGGTCTTAGTTACTTTGGCAGATAGGCCCCTGCTTTTCAGTGGGAAACAACGGCTGAAGCAAAGATAAGCCTTTTCAAACCTCTCCCTTTCTTCCTTTCTATCTCATCTGGTTCCAGCCTTCCCTAGTTGCTAGTTTTATCTGAAAACATCATTCAGCGAGTATTTACTGAGCTTACTTGTGTTTTCCCAGGAGGGAATTCTCAAGCAAAGTTTTGATACAACATTTGCAACTTGAAAAGTTCAAGGTTTTTCCTTAAAGCTGAGAAATGAAGTGCTTGTATCTGAGCTTGGGTAACTGAATAATGGCCAGGACACCGGTGAAAGGGCAGGGCCAGCCCTTCCTCTGACTGTTTTGAGCACCAGGTCCGGGGCTGTTCACACAACTCATTTACTGAATGACTGTCAACTAAGTGTGAATTGTGGGCATCGTTTTCCTTTTTGTCCCATAGTGTGTTTTACTTGTGTAGTCTGTTGTAAAACAGATCTATTGGAGAATCTGAAGAATTTCAATTTTTGTTTATGAAGTGCCACTCATGCTAGTGGCGTCGATTTTTCTTCCTCCGTGTGGCCCCCTGAGATTTTATATGGGTTTGGGGACCCTGCCGGGCCTCCACCAGAGAGCCTGGGAGTCATGTTTGCATGTTTGAGGCTGAGTAACTTTCCTTCTGAGCCCCGTGTTAGGCGCTCATAACATCTGCTTTCCTTAGGGAATTGAGCGATGCTGACTGTGATGGAGCCCTGAGCCTGCCGGAGTTCTGTGCTGCGTTTCATCTCATTGTGGCCCGGAAGAACGGCTACCCACTGCCTGAGGGCCTGCCTCCAACTCTGCAGCCAGAGTACCTGCAAGCAGGTAATGCCTCATCATAAATCCTAAACCTTAGGCGTTTCCTTCCAGACCTTGGAAGAGAGTTTTGTTCCTTAAGATGTTGTCCAGACACTTTGTGGAGTCCTTTGTATACACAGTTACTGTTCATTAACTGATATTAGACTCTCACAACTTATAATGTGAGGCATAGGGATGATCTAGCAAATGTGAGTCATCTCTTATCTCCATTCTAGTACTGTCTGGATGGATTTGAACCAAAGCCACGTAACCCTTTCATGAAAATTGTGGACCAGGCAACTACTGAATCCCCAGCTGATAAAAAATTAGGAGGAAGATCTTCCTGTAGAGCCAATGCTGACTTAGCATCTTTAGGCCCAGCCCGATGTCCCCGAGTGGCCTTGGGCAACGGAATGGACTAGGAGTCCTGTACCTAATGAAAAAGTTTAAAAATTACATGCAGTGAAATGTATGAAAGGCTCCGATCTTAAATGTACACTCGATTTTTAAAATATGTATCCACCCATGTAACTGCAATCAGATATAGAACATTCTAGCACGCCAGAAAGTTAGAATAGAGCTCTCTTTGTCTTTCTCATTAATAAAACAGTTACCCCCAAATCCTTTGGATAGGAAAGAGTCATGGTGAGTCCAACCTTTGTATTAACTTCTTTGGAAGATTGAAAAAATTAATAGTGTCTCTTGCCCTTTCAAAGGCAGTGGGCTGATTTCTGATGTGAATTTTATTATTCACAGAAGTATAGCCTTCATCGAAAGGGTCCAGAAATAGCTGGTGCTTTCAACAGACTTTCTCACTTTTTAGAGAGGGCCTCTAAAACATGAGAGCTTAGTCATTGATGATTATTGGCAGGAGGGAACCAGTGTCTAAAGAAAATGTGATTAGTCATGAACAGATCATAAATTTCCTGGTTAGATCTGGAAAGGCCTTAGGTTATCTTGTCTTGTCTCCTCCTCATAACGACACTAGATTCAAAGTACCCAGTGACTTATCTAAGTCAGTCTTCGGGTCTCTGACTCTTAAATAAAAAGTCTGTCATTCTGTGTTAGGTAGTGACGGGGTGGAGGCTCAACCAAAAGGAAGAGACTAAGTATGTGGCTGGTGCCAGGGACCGGTGAACATGTTGGGGGAAGCATGACCCATTCTGGAATCTTGCCCAGAGGCCCTCAGATAATGTACAAAGGGGAGGGTTCAGAGAGCAAAAGCTATTACTTGTTTCAGAGCTTGGACTTTGCTAATAGCAGCTGCTTTCTGACTCCAGCGGGCCGTAACTCCAGCGTGTTCCCCTTCCTTACAGTCTGGGGGAGACCCTCAGGGGTCCCCAGGAACTAGTTTGCAGTTGGGCAGCATGACGCACTGCTCTGTTTCCTCTTTAGTGTCTCTCTCTGTGTCCCTGTCTCTGTCTCGCTGTCTCTCCTCCCTCTCTTTCCTGTTTGGGGTCTTGAGGAATGCTGTTTCCTTGTTCTTATGTGGTGTGGCTATGGAACCTAGGCTGGGTGTCATGACTTCTTATTTGAGGAGTCACTTTGTAGGTGTTCAGGTGTTTCACGGAGTGTTTCAAAAGTCACTGATGAAATTTTTAAAGGTCTGAAAGCCCTGAGCAAAAAGTGTATTAACAAAAGAGAAATAGCCTCTTGATTCCTTTACTGCTGCAAATGGCTGCTTTTACCTTGCTTACGCAGTACAGGGGAGTCTAAAAAATAGAGCCTCAGTCAAGAGCATCTCCCTTTATTTTGAATGAAGTCCACCCCCCATTTCTTAATGGCCTTTTATGGAGCATGCATTTATATAGAGACAACTGAAGAAGAATCCATCATATACCCTTCAATTAAACAAAAATTGCACATCATTTCCAGAGTTTGTGGGATTAATCTTAAATAATAATTAAATAGTTCTAACAAAAACCATGAGAGACCTCATAAAACCCCATTAAACTTAGTGATAGTATGGCAAACCCTAAGGGTTTAGTAGTTGACTTTTAAATGGTTTATTAACCTTGTTTATTTTTGTATTTGGTTCAAGAAAATGGCCAGAACTCTTTGGGTCTTCTCTGTGCTTTTTAATTGTTATAAATACATTTATTTATTTTATTTTTGGCTGTGTTGGGTCTTTGTTGCTGCGAGCGGGCTTTCTCTGGTTGCGGCGAACAGGCTTCTCATTGCGGTGACTTCTCTTGTTGCGGAGCACGGGCTCTAGGCACGCGGGCTTCAGTAGTTGTGGCATGCGGGCTCAGTAGTTGTGGCTCGCGGGCTCTAGCGCAAGGCTCAGTAGTTGTGGCGCAAGGGCTTAGTTGCTCTGCGGCATGTGGGATCTTCCTGGACCAGGGCTCGAACCCACGTCCCCTGTGTTGGCAGGTGATTCTTAACCACTGTGCCACCAGGGAAGTCCCTGCCAATCTATTTTTAACATTTGATTCAAAAAAATGTTCTTAAACATGGCACTAAAATTTTGATTTCTTAATAGCTGGTCTTGACAAATTTGATTTGTAGCTTCTGTTTACTGTCTACCCCAGTCTGCTTTTCCTCTTTGGAATAATGACAATTTTCCTAGTTGTTGAGACATTTTTTTTTTACTTACTTTGTGACAAAAGTGGTGAAACAGAATCTGTTTCTAAGAAATAGTGTGAGTGTTCAGTGTTAGCTTACCAGGTAGGATGGTTTTTCTTATGCTGATCCACTCAGCTACCCAGCTAACAGCTGCTGTCACTATACTATGTTGGAAGAAACCCATAATGTGATTATCTCATTGTTATAAATCAGGAAGAACTTGTGTTCTTATTTTTGTTATTCCTGCTAACCAAAAGAAATGAGTACTTCATAAAGCTTTCTTCGGCACATATCATTGTAAGATCTTGTCTATTTACTTCCAGTAGTAATAGCTAAAATGAAGTATTTCCTCAGTTAATGTTTATGGTATTCAAACTATCACCATAGTTACTGCCATTTTAAAATGCTGCTAGTAGCTTAGTTGAAACTGAAGTATTGTGATAGTGATGGTTAAGGTGGAAAATGACTTCTGTGTTACAACATGAAATGCTGACAGCATGGACCTTCCAGCAGGAGTGCTGGCAGTTCAAGCCCCTGCTCTTCATTTACTGGCTCTCTGACCTTGACTAAGGTGCTTACCTTCGCTGCTCCTTAGTTTTATTGCGTGTAAAGTGGGCATGGCAGAAGTACTAGCTTGTACACGTAAAGAACTTGAAATACTACCTCACCGTGATTAGTGCCATCTCTCGCATATAGGAACTGGCTGATTTTGTTGCTCTATTTACCAAGCACAGAAAAGCTGCTAGGAAACGACGACCACCATGACTATAGTATATATTCTTATGCATTCTTTTTGTTTCTTCTTAGCCTTTCCTAAGCCCAAGTGGGAGTGTGCGTTATTTGATTCTTATTCTGAGTCGGTGCCAGCAAACCAACAACCCCGTGACTTGAATCGGATGGAGGTAAAAGATCTTCATATGTTAATAAGTAAGGATGTGTGTACTATTAAATCCATTAGCTGATTGTTCTTTACAAACTCTGGAAAATTTGCTTTCGTAACGATTTCTCTTAATACTTAGTACTTACCTTGGAGCTCAGCATTTCAAATCTAGACACCAGATATATCTATAATTATCTTTTTTTCTCTTCTCCCTAAAACTAGATTTGGTGAAAAAAGCAAAGTAGCCTCTTGACCTTTTAGAGGTGAAATTTAGGTATAGCCAAACTAAGCCAGGAAAACGTAAGCCAGGTTATTTGCTTCAACCGAGCTTTAATTTTGAAGTAAACATTGTAAAGTTGTATTTTTAGCAGCTGATTATTAACAAGGTGTAATGAATCAGAACAGTTTTGAGAGGAGGTTTGAGAACTGTATATGAGGGCCCCAGATCACATTGAAAGCTGCCTGATTTGGATGGTCCTCAAGAGAAACCCGAAGAATTCCTATAATGTTGGGCCACTGATGCAGGGGCTTAACTGTGTGCTTTAGGGGTCCTTATGGTTATTGTTAATATCAGCACTTTCGTCACCGTCACCACCATTATGATTGCTGTGATGACAACTTATGATATCTGCTGTTCCCAACCTGAAAAAAGTCTGGAAATGTTTCATAAATGGAGGTTTGTTCATAGGCTCCTATTACAGTGCTCCGACGTTGCAAGATGATAGAAGTCAAAGGCAGGATACAGGGCCATTTAAAAAATTTCTTGTGATTGTGTGTGATTATTTATTCTTTCCCACAAGGCTCTCGTGCCTGTAGTGCATGTTGTGGATGCCATCCTCTGCTCTTCTCTGAGCGAATCAAGCCTGCTTCTGCTGCGCCCCCTCTGATAACGTCTCTCTTGACCTCTCTACTGCTCTTTGAGTCGTAGCCTCCGTGTTCCTTTCCTCAGCAGATTTCTACTCTTGGGAAGGAGATAAAGTGATTTCAGGTGGAGTGATAGAGGTGCATTCTAAGAGTTTTGGCTTTTTCAATTTCTTTTTCTGTAGAATGTGTATGATGGTGAAGCAAGTATGATTGTCAGTCACTTTTCCCGGCCCTCGGTGTACTCTGGGGTTGCTGACAGTGTACGGAGAAGTTTGTCTGTCAGGCCAGGACAGACATCTCTACAACTGTCTTATGCAGTTGCCCTGTTTTATTTTTTTTGTTTGTTTTGGTTTGTTTTTTGTTTTATTTTTAAATTTTTTTTGCTATGGGTACCCCTGCTTGTGTAAAATTATGTTGTTGTTAGGTGATTTACTAAAAACGTCATAATTCACATTTTTTCTAGTTAAACATTTTGTTCCAACTTGCCATGCTATCAGATGATCTTTGCTTTTCCAACAGAGATAAATAATGCTGTTTGTTTTTGGAGAAATTAATTACTGACTCACGTTGCTGTTCTTCGTGCACTCACTTATCATCTCTAAAAGGAAAGGAGCAAATATCCAGGTGTCTGTGAAGCCTGGAAATGGAGATATTTTAAACACAGGAATGCATGCTTGGAGTTTATTTTATTTTATTATTATTATTTTTTGGCCACGCCACATGGCTTGTGGGATCTTAGTTCCCCAACCAGCGATTGAACCTGGGCTCTTGGCAGTGAAAGCGTGTAGTCCTAACCACTGGACTGCCAGGGAATTCCCCAGGCTTGGAGTTTAGATAGATCTTGGTACCAGCCCTGTGAAGGATGACTCCGTAAAGGTGTTTGTTGTGAATGGAGCTATAGCTGAGTCAGGTCTTGAGAAGTTTGCTCAGCAGTACATCTTTTTCTAAAGACAGCAGAGCTGTACCATGTACTTATTTCCATCAAGAATTAAAGATTATAATTTCAGGGACACTTGTCTTTAGCAGTGCTTCTTAGGTTACTGGATTTCTTTCTTTTGTAAACAGGCTTATTGAGATAAAATTCATATACCATATTCATCTAAAGTATACAATTTGTATAAAGTATTCAGTGGATTTTTTTATATTGACAGTTGTGCAACCAGCACTATAGTCGAATTTTAGAACATCTTCATCACTCCAAAATGAAAACCTGTACCCATTAGCAGTCATCTACTGTTCCCTGCTTCCCCCAGCCTCTAGTAATCATTAAGCTATTTTCTGTCTCTGAATTTGCCTATTCTGGACATTTCATATAAATAGAAACGTAAAATATGTGGTCTTTTGTGACAGGCTTCTTTCACTTAGTATAATGTTTGCTTTTGATCTTCCAGTTTTATTGAGATAGAGTTGACATGTAGCACTGGATAAGTTTAAGGTGTACATACAGCAAAATGATTTGACTTACATACATCTTGAAATGATTACTGTGTTAAGTTTAGTGAACATCCATCATCTCACATAAATACGCTATTAAAGAATTAGGAAAAAAAATTTTTTCTTGTGATGAGATCACTTTGTGTAATGTTTTAAAGTTCATTCACATTGTAGCATGTATCAGTGCTTCATTCCTTTTTATTGCTGAATAGTATTCCGTTGTATGGATACTAACACAATTTTTGTTGGTCCATTCTTGGTCTGATGGACATTTGGGTTGTTTCCCCTTTTGGGCTGTTAGAAAAAATGCTGCTCTGAATGTTCATGTACAGGTTTTTGTGTGCACACATTTTCACTTCTCTTGAGTATATATTGAGGAGTGGAATCATTGGATCATATTGTACCTTGTGTTTAACTTTTTGAGGAACTCACAAACTACTTTCCAGAGCAGCTGCACCATTTTACATTCCTCCACCAGCAGTGTATGAGGGTTCCAGTTTCCCCATATCCTTGTTAACATTGGTTATTATCTGTCTTTTTGATTTTAGTCACCCTAGTGGGAGTGAAGTGGTATCTCGTGGTTTTGATTTGAATTTCCTAATGACTACTGATATTGAGCATCTTTTTGTGTGCTAATTAGCCATTTGTATGTCTTCTTTGGTGAAATATCTATTCCTATCCCTTGTCCATTTATAAACTGGGTTATTTATTGAGTTGTAAGTGTTCTTTATATATTCTGGATATAAATCTCTTATTAAATGTATAATTTGCAAGTATTTTTCTTTGTTTTTCCCTCCCTTTCTTGATAGTATCCTTTGTAACACAAATGTTTTGTATTTTGATGAAGTTCAGTTTATCTAATTTTTTTCTTTTTTTGCTTGTGCTTTTGGTGTCATATCTAAGAAACCATTGCCTAATACAAGATCATGAAGGTTTATTCCTATATTTTCTTCTAAGGGTTTTATAGTTTTAGGTCTTACATTTAGGTCTGTGATCCATTTTGAGTGAATTTTTATATATGCCGTGAAGAAGAGGACCAACTTCATTCTTTATTTTTATATGGATATCGAGTTGTCCCAGCATCATTTATTGAATAGACAATTTTCTCCCACTGAATTGTTTTGTACGCTTACTGAAAATCAGTTGACCACAAATTTAAGGGTTTATTTATGGATTCTCAATTCTAGTCCATTGATCTATATGTCTGTCATTATGTGAGTACTACAGTGTCTTGATTACTATAAGTTTCTGGTAAGTTGTTCTTCTTTTTCAAGAATATTTTTGCTATTCTGGGTCCCTTACATTTTTATATGAAATTTACGACCAGCTGGTCAAATTCTGCAAAAAAGCAAGAAGGATTGCTTCAAATCTGTAGATGGATTTAGAGAATATTACCATCTTAACAATATTAAGTCTTCTGACCATGAGCACGGGGTGTCTTTCCTTTTATTTAGGTTTTAAAAATTTCTTTCAACAGTGTTCTTTTGGATTTCTTTTTATCCATATTTTCTACTCCTAAATTATTTTATTCTGCTAAGGATCTGGATTACAATCCACGTGGGACAAGAAAATGAAAGAAGGGCGCTGTTGAGATACATTCTCTGTTCTAAATTACATCTGGAGGCTTCATTGTAATGCCAAGAATGACTTGCCTGTGGATGGCTAAGCCCTAGATCAGGTTACCACCAAGCAGTATTCTAACTCCATTCTTTGAAACAGTTTGGAAACAGAAGTATTGCTTAGGTCTCTTGGGCTGTTCAGATTCTGAGAGGTAAACCAGTTAACCTTTTGGAGCACCGGCTAACTCCAGGAATTTACCCTACTTCTTTAAGTTTTAAAATTTATCTTTATTTGATTTTTTAAATATGTTTAAAATAAAAAGAATATCAAAAGGCATATAATGGCAAGTTCTCCTCTTATCCCTATCCCCACCTACCAATCACCCTTCAATTTTTATATATCTTTCTAGAATGTGTTTACATATATATATCAACTATGAATATGTATTATCCTTTAATCTTACCAGAGGACAGAGTCCATGTTAATTGAGAGTGTAGAAGAAATTATAGTAAGTAGATTTTACATAGAATTTTAAACTAATCAATACTTGATCAATTTGGGTATTCATCTTCTTAGTGTAAGTGAGGACTTCTTCCTTCAGTGAGTTAGCAGAAAATTTTGTTCCGCTCATCAGTAAAATTCTCTTATTCCATGACAAGGAGGCTGTTTGAATCAGGGTTGAACACCCTCTACATAAGAGATCCTGGCAAATACCCATGTGATGGGGCCACTTGTCAGAACCTCTCTCTGCTTGTGAGAAAGTACCTAGAGCACAGGTTTGTTCTTGACTGGAGCCGTGGGCAAATGCTCCACAACTCTGGCTGAGTCCCACACCAGATTGAGATATAATGCGTGGTCTATACATGTACTTCAATCTAAGTCATTATTTTTTCCCTCTGTGTATATAAATTTTTCAATACAAATTAACTTATACCCCACTAGAAATCTAAAAAATAAAATAGTATTGAATGTCAGGGTTTATGGGAGACAGAAATATTGGCAAGATACATAGCTTTTAAAAACATTTGCATCAGATGTGCACATCACTTCATTTCCATTCCAACCCATATTATTAATTTACTTTTCTTTTCCAAGAAGCTATCTATTAAAGACATGGCCGACTTTCCTGTCCCTACCCAAGATGTGACTGGTGATGACAAACAAGGTATGGAAAGAATGAGTTTTCTCCCTTTAGGGACATTTTACCTATATATATTTTTAATCTACTTCTCTTGGAGTGGCTGGCTTCTAGAGCATCTGAGGACTGTTCTCTGTATATGAAAACATTTGGATGGATTAAGTAGTTCCAGTTGCTGTGACGAAACTATAGTTCATAAAGTGGTAACAAGACCTTGAGTGTCCACAGCCCTTCAGTTATGACCCTGTGCTCACTGCTGACCCTCAGGCTACTCCAACACCTTTTATTGGAATCTGGTCATACTAATTAGGAAATGACTAGAAGCTGAACGGTTTGTGAGCATAACATCTTGTGTTGGCAGATGTGATCCCAGAATGTCAATATACATGCACATTTGTACACAGGTCTAATCCTCGTGGAAGTTACCTTCTGGAGAGAGTTTCTACCCCTGGGCTTTATTCTCTGTGACTTTGTGGGTGTTGGGTTGTGATGATTTGCTTATCTTACTGGACGGGTGAGAGCAGTGCAGCACGGTGTTCCGTGTTACAGCTAGCATCAAGCACAGGGATGAGTTGGCCAGGGACTTATCTAGAAGAGCAGGAGGAACACCCCACCTCCTGCCATACTTCTATATAATGCTTTATAATCTATCAGGTCCTTCCTCATGCACTGTATTATTCAGTCCTCACAAAATGGAATGGAGGCTGGTATGTTTTATCACATAAAATATAGAGATGAGTAAACTAAAGTTCAGGCAGTATGAATTATTTGCTCAGTAAGAAAAAGAGCAGGGATAAGAACCAAGATTTTCGAATTCTCAAGCCCGTATTCCTTCTATTATCTGATATTGATTCACTGCCCATGAATGAAAGGCTTATCTGAAGGGACTAAAAATCAGTGAAGCTATTTCAGGTTTTGTTATCATGACCTGCCATGGATGTAGCTTTGTATGGGAGTTAAACATGAAAAATGTTTCCCATTAGGAAATAGTAATTGCATGCTCTCTGTTTCAGTATTTGCTCAGGAGAGGCAGGCAGACCTAGATGTTATCTGTGGCAGCAAGTACTCTGATTACTGTCTTTACTAGTGGGTCTTAGCCTTGACTACCCATTGGAATAACCTCGCGAGCTCTAAAAATCCTGAATCCTGGCTGTCACTCTCAGAGAGGTCCTTGTATCTTTGCTCTGGATGTCAGGAAAGAAATGGGGAAATTTGATACTTCCTGGTAATACTCCTCCCAGCCACTAGAGGCACTCTCTCTGGAACATTGAAAATACCTCTGTTCTCTGTAGGAGGAGAACCTGTTACCATAGTTTAGGAGACTTTTATTGTTTTAGTAAGTGCTATAGCAACTTATAGATGTTTGTAACACCGTTTTCATAAGTGATGACTAGGGGTTCTTTGTTTTAATGTAATGTGTCTGAGACATAAATTTTTTTTTTCTTTACTTTTCCCTCTCTTGTTCTTTAAAAACAAAACGAAACACTGCTAGCTTTGAAGAGTGCTACAGATGAAGCCTTACCAAAGGATATGTCTGAGGATTCAGGTAGGAGAAAACCAATTTAATATATTTTTAATGTAGTTATTTCTTAAACAAACAAACAAACCAAAACAACCCTGTAGTTTCAGTGAGAAAACTGGTACATCTGTGATAGTATATATATATATATATATATATATATATATATTTCTGTCCAAATATTTGTCTTGTGTTTTATTCTAGGGAAACCTTTTGGTTTCTTTTTTACTCCTCCCCTCTTCTTAGGTATGAGAAGAGGGTGATTTCTTTTTAATTTCTGAATATAGGTTTCACTGAAAGGATTTCTCAGTTTGAATCGAGGGTCTCATTGTCACTAAGTATAAAATTGTGAAGGCTTGGATTTGGGAAGATTTCAACAAGCCATTGTGATTTCTGTGTAGAGTAAGCTGATGGGGTGGATTAATGGGAGGCTCACAGGTGAAACTTTCCATTTCCAAAGCATAAATCTCAAACGCTTTCATTATGCTTCACCACCAAGAAGGCAGGTAAATGTGCTTACACATGGAGTGGATTCCAAGGAGAGAAATAAAAGTCGTATTTGCCCAGGTTCTTGGAGAGTCAGAACTGTGTCTGGGAACCATGGAGATGGTCGGGCCTGTGGCCTCAGCTTTCTCGACAGAGCCATCACTGAACCAAGATGAACCTAGCTGAGAACAAACTGGCTAGGGCTGGCATTACTGTTTGGAGCTCTGGTTATGAGCACATGAAAGAAGTTGCTGCTTTCTCTTTTAGTGTTATCTCTCTTAATATTTCATGAGTAAATCATGTTTGTTTTGGTTTACTAGCTATCATCCAGGCTTCATTTTTTTAAAGTTGGAACAAAGGAATCAATATACATCGAGGCTTATGCTACAGTACAGTATTTCCCAAACACTAAGTTCATTTAAGGTTTAAAAGAGAGAGGGGTAGAGGGAGAGAGAGGGACAGAGGGAGGGAGAATGAATATGAATGAGAATATATGATTGATTGCAGTGATAAGGCCTAAGAATCTGTATTTTTAGGCAGCCCCTCCCTCCCAGGGGGTTCCAATGTTCAGCCTATTTTGGGAACCACTACCTCTAGAAAGTGACGTTAAGAAATAGAAAATTAAGATCGTAGATCAACTATGACTCCAAAAGTGGTAGGAATTCTCAAGCCTAGTTTTGGCTTTTGGAACTGATTCAGGTTCCTTCATCATAGACAGAAATGCTCTATTTGTGTAGGACAGATGCCTGAGGTAGGTACTTTCCAACTCTAATTTCTGGAAATGAAGTGGATACATCCTAGTTTTTGTAAACTTCATGTTATGGTATCAGTACAAGTTATTTAAATTTGGAGAGTTAAATTGTGCTTCTCCAACAGCCTTTTAGGCTAATAACTCTTCCTATTTTTTCCATGAGCATTTCGTGTTCTCTGGGACATGAGCTTTAGATGTCATTTTCAACATTCCTTCATTGAATGGGGCATGGCGTCACCAGACAGAACCTATCAGGGTGTGCGTGCCACAGTACGTGAAGTATATCTGAATTTGTTTCACATTCTGTCTGGGAGCATGCTATGTGGTTTCTGATTTGTTCTTCCCTTTGCTGCCCTTTCTGGAGTGGATATGAGGGAATCCCTCATCTGAAAACGTATTTAATACCCTCTTTTCCGGGGAATGTTTGGATTCCTAGAGGGAGACACAAGAGTTTCAAGGTGGTGGTTTCTAATTCTGGAAGGCTGTCCGTGCCATGTGGGCAGTTCACCTCAGTTGAGTTGCCGCCTTCTGGAGAATTAAACTTTAGGCTTGCCCTCCTATCCTGTTTCTGTTTCCTGTAAAGATGACATGCCTGGAGTGTTCTAGGAAGTTCTCATTCTTCTTCCCTCTGCCCAGCTCAGTGAGAAGCTGTGATCCGCCCGTGGGCTTCTGCCTGGATTCTGACCCAACCTGCCCTTGCCATTTTTGTGGATATTCACATGCTCCAAATGCTGAGTCTGACTTTCAGGGGCTTGGAGGCTGATGGAAGACTTAACTAAAATCGTGTTCTCCAGCTTTTTCTGATCTCGAACCTGTGGAAGCTTACCAGCCCTGCCTGGGATCTCATTTCCCTCTTTTGCTCTTCCTTCCACAGTGGGTGGTGATAACCATGATAATAGTAATGGTGGTGAAGAAAATGTGGTGGCTTACAGATGGGATATGGGACTCTGTCATCAGGGAACGCGGTATTCCTTGTTACATCTTTTTCTCATAGACCTTTACCCTTTTAAGTACTGAACATGTACATATTAGTGGAATCTGATGGATTTCTTAGCTAATGGCACATTCTAGCCTAATTCAAAAGGCTATACTGCACCGTGGCCATCTTTTTCTGTGTGTCTCTAGGTCCTGCCGAGGGCGTCGGGCCTGCTCGCCCTCACGCTGTAGTCTTCAGCCTGCTGTTGGTGATTCTCATAGCTGCCCAGTTGCTGGCAGCCACCCCTTGGTCTCTCTTTCCATTCCCTGCACCCACCTGCACCTCCCGTGCTGTCCTAGAAGGAACTGAATTTCAAAACCAGATTTCTAATCTTGAAAAATTAGGAACACCCTACAGCAATAATACGTTGCAATTCTAGAATACATTTAAGTTTTTAAAGCGCCTTCACTTTCTTATCTCTCTGAGTGAGAAAGGGGCCTCATTTTTATTATCTTCATTCTGTAGGTGAGGAGACTGAGGTTCACGGAGGTCACAGCTAGAGAGGGTCGTGGCCAGGAGTAGCCCCTGGACCTCAGGACTCCTAGCCTGGTCTCCACGGCTCAGCCACACCCATCACGCCATCTGCCTGCCTATCTCTCACCAGCAGGGTTCCCCGCTCCTTCCACACCCATCCCTCCCCCCCCCCCTCCCCGGCACAAAGGCAAAGATAGTGGCACTGGACAAAGGAAGTAACGGTTACCGCGGTCTGGTTTGGGGAACAGTGTTTTAAAATGGCTGAGACTTCTGCCCACATATTTCTGGGAAGCAGTGGGGCCTGAGAGAAGCGGGCTGGAGCCAGCCGTGGGCGGCCCGCTTGGAGGGTGGCCCTCAGCCCCGTGGTGGGTGGCCCTTGCAGCCCCAGGTGGCCCCAGGTAGCCTGCTGGGCTGGAGGAGAGGCTCTCTTGGGCCACCATCTTTTGCTGCCAGGGGGCTGGAGCAGGGGAGGTGGTTGTCCATCTTCGTGTGGGCGCACGAGACCGGCCAAGGCAGGCTCACACTGCTTGGGCCTCCCGTGCTTCTCGGGGCTCCGGCAGCCTTTCAGTGGTTTGCAGTTAAAAGGTGCTCGTGTCCTCACTCCAAGAAGCCAGAGCGCTTCAGTTGGGAGAAAAGCACGTCTTCTATAGCTGACTGAAGCTAAGGGGACGTGTGTTGCTAGTTTGCTTTGGGCCTTGTTAGCATCTCAGCTCCGCATTCTGCCCTGCTTATCCAACCCAAGGAGTTTAATGATCGTCAGAAATCCAGCATGCTTCATACCAAGGAGGGGTTTTATCTTTGGAGTAATGTTAAAGAGGATGGCATCATGCAGTGCGACATTTTCTTTCCGGAAAAATTTGTGCAAACAGTGTACAAACTATATTCTCCTTGCTCCTAGTTAGTAGCACTTTTTCTTTGAATGTTTATGACATTTTATGATGAAAAATTTGCAACGTTTGCAAAACCTTAGCACAGCTAGTGGTTTCTAAAGTTGTCTTCCACAGAGGATTGAAGACGTAAAAAGAGGATTGAAGACGTAAAAAATGTTTTTGTAAGTATTTCTCATTACTCCCAACAACTTATGATGGGAAAGTAGGCTCCATGTGTGTTGGTAGTGAGCAAGCTAGTTCATGATTTAAATTGGACAAGGAAAAGTTGTATGGTTGACAAAATATTTTAATGATTTCACTTCATAATATTCTCTCTACGATTTGGGACACAAGAATATTTTCTTACAGGAAAAGCTGCATAGATCATTTAGACTTAACTGTGGGACTTTGATTTCTTGTGGTCATGTGGTCCTGGTGGTGTATTTTAAGAAAATCTTAAAATATGTAGCCCAATACATTTCTTCCTAGCCTTCAGGGGAGACTGGTTCAAAATCTATTATTACTAGGCTATCATGATAGACCAAGAAACCCTCAAGTCTGAACCCATCATTGTATAAATAGATAACCTCTTGAGAGAGTTGTCTTTTAGGCCGGAATTGGTTCATTAATCAACTTCGATTTGAGAATGGCTTCATGGCTAATGCTCTGATGAGAGGAAAAATATGTTGGTTTTTCTTTCTTTTTAATCGTGCCTTTAGCTTTAGAAATAAAATTATGGAATCACAAAAATGTGGAAGCGGTCAAGTTTTCCACACGGATACCTGTACCTCATGTTTACCTGTTGATGTGTTCTGTACTAGCCCAGGTGCTGCTTAAAACCTGTTTAACTGCAGACATGAAACCCAAGCAAACAACAACTAATCTTTGTTTCAGCCACTCCTAAGGATTCCAACAGTCTCAAAGCAAGACCAAGATCCAGGTAGTGTTTGTTTAACTTCTACTTGAATGCTCTTTGTGCCATGCCCCTGACTAGAAATAAACCTCCCAACCCAAAATCTTTTCCCTTCAATTTGAAGCTTAGGATGAGGGTGAGTTCACTCGTCATGAGGGGCCTGACTGGAGCCCGCAGTGCTGCTGGGGAGGTGCTTAGTTTCTGGGTTTGTTGGTGCTGGGAGAGGGGCTGCTGCTCTCCGGCCACCTAACACAAAGAAGGGGCAATGTGATGTGACCCTCTTGCTGCAGGATGATAACGAATAGGGGGAAAGTAGCTTTGGAAAGCGGGAAATACCGTTAAAAGGTAACTAACATTGAAATGTCCTATCATGACAAGGTGCACACCAAAAAATAGGAAGTCTGGGGGATAAAATCTAGAGTAGGGAACTAAAATGCTTCGGCAATTTCAGTGCAGCTCGGAACTTCAGGTAAGCAGTGTTTGTGGACTGTTTCATCCTCTTAGAGCCTCTTCTCAACTTCACAGTTTTTAAGTCAGTAGAGGTTAGTAGAAGAGGGAGAGCCAGTAAGGCAGTGCTGTGGTTGACATCAGACATCAGAAGGGAGGAATGAAGAGAAATACAGACTCTCATAGAAATACTAGAACCTCAAAGAGGGGAAATGGTGTTGAGACTGCTCTTTACCAGTAGACTGCAGTGGGAGACAGGATGCTACGTGTGTGTTTTCCAAGTTTTGCTTTGGCTCTTAGTGACTTTTTTCCTCCTTTGGCTGCTAGATGTATTCCTGAGAAAGTGAATTTAAATCGGATCGTATTTTGTATGCTTGCAATATTGCCAATTTAAGGAGCTCTCGTCTCCTTGTAAGTCAAAGAGTTACCCCTTGTAGAAGGTACAGATATCTGTGTTCATATTTTTAAAAATAATAGGTACACTAATTCGTTTTGGTAGGAAAAGAAGTTATAGTTCCTGTTTCTCTCAATGGCCACCACATTTGCTCATCCTGTTTTTGAAGGATGAATGGATCTTTTACAAGTTAGTCCGTGCTGGCTTTAGGATGTAGGAATAGTAATATTTATCTGCCTTCATAGTAGGCAAACCCTTCTCTGAATGGCAGAAATTGAACCTCACAGTTTTTACTTCTGCTGGCTTCCTCTCAAAGCGAGTGAAATGACAAAATCTCAGTCACATATTCTATTATTAATATCTCTGCTAAATTTTATATACGATTCTTTTAGGGATTGGTCTCTTGGTCTAATTTGGATGTTTTTGTTTTCACTACACCCAACTGGGTCCTTACTGAGACCGTGAGAATTAAATTATTTTAATCCTCCTTTTTAGAATAATAAAGCCATGTAGAAATGTAAGGGAAAGGAAAATCACCCTTCTAACACTGCTGCGTTCATCATTTTGTTGATTCCCTGCACATTTATGTTTTAATTGGTTGCAGTCATAGTTTTACTGTATCACTTATTGGATATTCATTTAACTTTCCATATAAAAATACAAATACGCAGGTTATATATGGAAGTAAAATGGAATAAGATGTAGTATGAGATTGTGTGCTCAATTATATGTATGTGTGTATATATACACACGCACACACATGATTTATACATGTACACATTATTTTCTCTCTCTTGAGTGAAAAATGTCACTAGAGCTGTATCTGACATAGAAAGTTCTTTCTAGCCAGGGTCTCTAATTTCCTTTTTTAATCAAGAGTTTCCATTTGAAAACTTTGTTGTCCTTTTCTATGGATTCCCTTTTATTCTGGTTGAAAGGATCAGAGCACCCTTCCTGCTAGTTCCTGCCTGCCTTTGTCTTGCCTGTCCTGCCAGTTGTGTTACAGGGACCACCCCAGAGCATGTCACATGCCATTATGGTGGCTTTATTAAAGATTGCAACCTTGCATGACAAAAAACCTCTGGACTACCACAAAGAAACCTTGAGGAAGTTATTCAGGAAAATAAGAACTTGCTGTGTCAAAACCAGCTTTACTAAGAACTGAAGTTGCTTAATAGTAATGGATAGATTCTAATTTCCTGAGTGCCACTGTAATAGCTAAATACCAAGACACTTTTCTGAGTTTAATTTATCTGTAGGACACATCTCTGATCAAAGGTCATTTTCTTCTTTGACAGGAAGTTAGCTCAGAAGCTGAATAGAACAGACATAAGATGTACACATGAGCTTCTTAGAAAATCATATTGGGAATTCATCCACAAACTTATTCCTAACCGATAGAGTAATGTACTGAGTTGAATTAATTTAGAAAATAAGTAGGGCTCTAATATATAGTCTAGCTGTGCCCCAAGTTTTCTTCCCTGGCTCATAGGCAGGCAGTCTCAGAACATTTTAAAGATATAATTTAGAAACTGAGACTGGAATTTGAATGAAACCTATGTAACCTTCTAGCTATGTGACCTTTAGCAACTTACTTAGTTCCTTTTTCATTAAATGCCGTGAATTGGAGTTATAATCTCTGAAATTGCCTAGTTAGCTCCTGCCTTGTTACAAATTGAGAGAGAAGGTTAAGAGGAGGCTTTTGCTTTGAAAATTTCCCCAAACCTGTATTTCTCATGGTAAGACAACCAAGGCCCCTCAACCTGACTGATGTGTGTTTTCCTCTCCTGAATTTCATTTGTGGCATATTCCGTTGAACATTTGATTCTTACTCTCAGCTTATCTGTCCCAGTTCCATATGTGCCTGTTATCACGTTTGCATGTAAACAGGAGAAGGGTTCTGCGGTCAGTTAATACCATGAAGCCCTTCTATTAAAGTATGGAAGTACCTAAGTGGAAGGGTTTACGTGTTATTAACAATTCCAACCGAAATGGATTTGAATTTACAGAAAGTGTTCCCTCTGGGGTAAGTTCAGGTCTAAGGTGTAATAAGAGCAAAGAGTTTAAAAAAGGTTGTGACTCAGGGTTGGGGGTTGGGCGCTTGTTGCAGCTGGTGTGGTATCCAGGGGGCAGCACTGTATCTGGCTCCTCCGGGAACTCAGCAAGCCTTGGCAGTCGCTTTGCCTTTTGTGGGTATTTTCTGTTTCAGCCCAGTTTCAGAGAGTAAAGCTTTGCTGTCTGCCTTCTGACCTTCCCTTATTTTGCTGCAGATCCTACTCTAGCACCTCCATAGAAGAGGCCATGAAGAGGGGCGAGGACCCTCCCACCCCGCCACCGCGGCCACAGAAGACCCATTCCAGAGCCTCCTCCTTGGATCTGAATAAAGTCTTCCAGCCCAGTGTGCCAGGTGAAGTGCCCCTCTGCGCCCCAGCCCTTCCCTTTCCTGTTGGAGTCATTGGATGGGTGTCACTACAGAGGCCTCTGTGGGTCCAGAGAACGAGCAGACCTGGCCCAGACGGCCTTCACGTGGCTGGCACATAGATATCACGTGTGTCTGGAGCCTTGCCCACACTTGCTATGGACCAGGAATTATGAAATTCTGTACCCAGAGGATGAAAATGCTTCCTCCCCAGACAGTGCACTGAGTGTGTGGCCAGGGTCTTGTTCTCTGCATCGTGGTGATTTGTGTCCAGGATTGCCATCTGTGATTTCCTCAGACGCTTATGCCGTTCTTCTGTGAAAGGTCTCGGTGGTCAATGCCTGGCCGGAATTTTCTGCATTTTATCCTCTGGTGAAGATCCTGTGTCCTCCAGGCTTAATGCTTAAGGGGGCTCTGCTTTCTAAATCTGACTGATGGTTAGGTGTTTAGTGTGGGCATCTGGGTCAAGGGCTCCTTCAGTTGGGCTGCTCTGGGGCTTCTGGGGATGGGACTTGCTCAAGGCAGCTGCTGTACAGCTGGGCTGGAGGCGGGGAGTGTGGGGCGGCCTGTCTGCTCCCCTGGCTCCTTGTGAAGAGGAGCTGTCCTCCCGGGAGCCTGCGGAACCGCAGATGCGAGCCATGCCTTCACATGAGTGAAGGTGCTAGCGTACAGCTGCTGTCCCAAGTGTTATTTTGGGAGGTGCAAGGGCCTTTCCACTGACTAATGCAGGCAAGCTCTAAATACAATGATTTCCTGGAACTTTTTCTGTATCTCTGTGCATTTTAAATCAAGCCAACCTCAGATGCTAGTGATTTGCAGATGATTATCTTTTTTACTAACGCAAGGAAAGAATCTCCTTGGCTCACACATGAGCGTGACCCCCGTGTCCCGGCAGAGCTCAGCATGTTTTATTTGTTCTAATAAAGTACTCTCCTCATAGTAAAGTTATAGATTGTTTTTTAATATACCAGAATCTGGAACTCTCTATGAAATTTGATTCTCTGCCATGAGTTCATCAGATAAAAATTTGTCTTGAATTTTCCCCCATACTTTGATCCAAATTCTGGCATAATTTCATAGTAACTGGTATTTGGGGTGGGAGTAGCCACGGATGATGATGCTATAAAAAATTCACGTGGCTGGTGGATGTTGACCTCGAAGGTTTTTCTGTGGACACAAGAAGGTTAAAACAATCTGGGCAAGCATCTCCGTACGTTTTCCTTGCAAGGAGAGGCTGGAAACATGCCCCCCCCTCAGGCTGTGTCTCTCTCCCCATGAGGAGCGCCAGCTATGCTGCAGAATGGATGGGCCGTGGCCTTTACCACGTGGCATCCTAGAGTGGGAGAGAGAAGACTGAATTTGGAGTTCAGCTCAGCTGCTTATTAACTATCTGATTTTCAGCAAGTGGCTTAATCTTTTCTGCCTCTCAGATTCCTAATTTCGAAAACAGGACCAACCCTCAAGAGAATTACAGGGTGTTGATGAGGTAATAGATGTCATTCAAGTAGTGCCATGTTTGGCTCCTAGGCACTCACTCCCACGGAAGACCGACGGGGAGAGGGGGGTCTGAGGAAAGCCCCTGACTTCCTGACCCCCGGTGGGACAGTTCTGTGCCTCGTTCCTCGCAGTCCCCGGGATGGCTCGCAGAGGTACCGAGCTGTGGCCACCTGTGGCAGTAGCCCCTCATTAACATACCTTGTCTGGGTCCACTGCCCTCCTGCCCTGTCGTGCTCGCCTCACACCGAAATCAAATGCCCGCTCCCAAGTCCCAGCGGTAGGGGCTGCTTTCAGGAGAGCCTGAATTCAGACGGCTTCTCTTTACGTCTCCGATGTTGATAGGACTTCAAGGGAAAAGTATTTTCATTTGATAAATGCCAAAGAATAGCTAGGTGGGTGACATCTGTATTCATAGCTTAATTCCATCGTCTTTCCAGTACAGGTTTACACAAATGAAATTTTAACAAGCAGTTTAAATTGATCACATGAGAAACAGAGCATGTCTGCATTATGAAAAGCAGGTGGTACCATTTCATCTACTTAATTTGTTTGCCTGTGGGTTAATTCTCACAGGAAAGTACAAGGATCTGTCTAAACTATGTAGAATTTTAGTGTAGTGCATATTGCTAGAAATTACTTATTAAAACTCTGACAAGCTAGGAAAGCACGAGGTAGAGTCTAAACCAGTCACCATAGCACCGTCAGTGAGAACCGTGGTGCCCACGTAGTCACCCCTCTGCCACACTTGTCTTCATGTGTCACTCTAGCTAAGCTGGGTCACACTGTGCTTGCTGTCCTATATCCTGAGCTTCCTGATTAACCCTCTTTCATAATATGGAGCTGTGTCATTTCTTCGTGCCTGGGTGACGTGGTTGATTGCGCCCTGTGGGGCTTTCTGTGTCCCCGTCTCCCCCCATCTCGTTCTCCTGTCTCTACCTCATAGTGTCCTCTCGTGCTCACATGCTGCTCCCCTCTCCTCCCCTTCCCTCTCTGTTTCTCTCCTCTCCGCCCGCCCCCACGGAGGCATGGACCTCTCTTTCCCAGGCTCCGCCACCAACCTCTCTCTGCTCTCATGTCATAAACAAGGTAGAGGTTATTAATGACTTCGTATCTATATCTTTGTTTCCTTGTCTACTTATTTTCTTGGGCTGAAGTCGGAGATGCTGAGTCAGAGGCCATATACCTTTGAAGTGTAGATACAGGTTGCCAAACTGTGCTGTCAAAAACTTGTACCTTATGAACTTATCCCACTGGTTACGTCACCTGAGAGTGTTTCCTCACACCCTCATCAGCACTGGGTAATGTTCATCTTTTTAATCGTTACCTATCTGATAGACAAATGTTTGCATTTCCTTGATTCCTAGTGAGCCTGAACAGCTTTTCCTGTGTTGTTACTAGACATTAATATTTCTTCTTTGGTGAATTGCCCGAGTGGAGGCACACTTAGCTTCCGGCGCTCCTGCTCTTTGCCCAACCACAGAAACCGCTTGTCTCCTCTTCATTTTTCCTGTGAGGGCCTGGACCTGTCTTATCTCAGGCCCTTGGGAATGTGAAGGTGGCCTTGGGGAGCCTAAGCTAACCTGCTCCTTCATGCGGTCCATGTTCTTCCAGCCCCCAGTACCCCATCTTTTAGCCAACTTTATCACTTAAGACAGACTCTACCTAGGCCATCCTGTTTATAACAATAGAAGAACGAGGAAAGGGTAAAGAAAACAGGGAAAGATAATGTGCGATGAAATAAGATATGAACTTGAATTGAAAAGGAAAGATAAAGTGAAGCTAATGTTTTTAAAAATGAGAATCACAGGATTGTGAAAAACAGAGTGAATGAGGCTAAGTTGCTGAGTCAGAGTAGCCTAGGGTGGAGCGATAGTGTGGAGAAGAAGTAGGATGGAGAGAAGATGCAAAGAAGCAAGAATGAAAGAGGGAAATGAAGGAAAAGGTGAGATG
This sequence comes from Pseudorca crassidens, assembly GCF_039906515.1. Taxonomy (NCBI): domain Eukaryota; kingdom Metazoa; phylum Chordata; class Mammalia; order Artiodactyla; family Delphinidae; genus Pseudorca; species Pseudorca crassidens. The sequence continues at coordinate 119,896,260 of NC_090317.1, read as the reverse complement.
GTTGTTATATAGTGGTGATGATGTTTATACAGAGGGAGAAGCAAATAGGATAAGAGCCTGAGGAGACCAAGCGGGGGCGAGCCCACAGACTCGGTATAGGATTCAGATAGCATTCAAAGGACTCTTGGGAAGGAAGGAATAGCTCAGAAGTGGGTGGCATTAATGCCTTCAAATTTATGATAGGTAACATAATATGGGGAAGAATAATGAAGGATTGTTTTAGATTGTAAATCTATAAAAATGAACCAGGCCAACTCTGGCAGCGTGGGATAGTTGGCTTTAACCTTGATATCTGCAAAGAGGGTGTGAACATGTGATTTGCAGGAGTCTAGACTATCCCAGGGCTCGAGATAGGTAGGTGCTAGCATTACACCTAAAGCGTGTGTTTTCATAGGGAGAAGTTGACGTAATAGGATCGCTGTGCGGAAAAGGGAGCTCACCTTTTGTCATAGCTGATTCAGGCCGTGGAGCCATCCTTTCACAGTCCCATTGTAGCTGCTCTGTTGGAGAGAAAAAAATGTGCAAGAAGGTCTAAGGCAGTGATGATGCAAGCATACAAAATCTAGAGGCAGTCAAGCCTGGGACTTGCTCAGTGAGGTTTAGATTTTATAGCTCTAGACTTACAGCCACGTAACGTGTTTTATTACTGAAATTCCTGTGAGAAAAATCAGACAGTGAAGACAATACTTTTTAGATCCTAACCTCTTTTTCCTCACTGGAACAGTTGTTTTCATAAGGCTTCCCCCCACCCCCGTAAAAGGGTTTATTCTGTTTCACTGTGTGGGGTGGGAACTCCCCTCCTCCCACTTTTGACACTGCCCTGCCTCCTCCAAAGCCATGGGTTTGCAGCCCGAGGTTTCCATAGTGACGGTCAGCTGCCTCAGTGCTACACACAGCCCTGTCCAGCCACTGAGCCTCCGCCTGGCAGAAAGGGCAGAGATTACGGAGTGGGGGGGGGAGACGTAGCCATGCCTTTAGAGATTCAGACCAAGAATCTTCATCATGTCCGCACAAATCTAACAGGGGCAACTTGGTCCCTTGGATAGAGCTAGCTGCCGCGCAGTGGGAAAGGAAGTCCCTGGCAGGGCCACCACTTCCCAGTGCCACCCCGCTTACGTTAAGAAAGGAGAGTGCATTTTGGTGGACAGCTCTTTCCACCACATCCCGTATGGCCGAGGACACTGAGAGCCACATGTTAAAACCATTACGATGGCCAAACAAAACACATCCATGGGTAGTATCTGCCCATGGGTAGATAATGTCCTCTCTCTGCTTTAGACACACTGATAATAAAAGTTCACTCCATGGTTAAGAAATTATGGTACATCCATCTCATGGAATCTTATGAAGCTGTTAAAAAGAATAAGGTACGTGTACTAAGTGGAGAGCTGTCTGAGACGAGTGAGAAAGGCATTGGTGCGTGATATGTATGTTTTTCATTGTATAGACAGTTTTTCGGAAGGATACTTGAAAAAGTGGTAACAGTGGTTGCCTCTGGGGAAGAGAATAGGATGACCGGGGCCCAGGTGTAAGAGAGAAACTTACTTTTCATTGAATATCCATTTGTATCTTTTCAGTTTTGCCTCACGTATAGATATTACTGACTACAAAAAATATACTTTTCACTCTATAGCTGCAATGACCAGATGGCACCTGAGAGTACCACAGATGGCCTTCCCGGATGAGTTTATCTGTCTCAAACCTGCCTACCAATCTGTATCCAGGGTATTTTTACAACCGATCTGCTGCCACCTCCTAGAATGGAGCTGAAATGACAGAGCATTGTTTAAGGCTCTGATATGTTCTTCGGATTCCTCCTCAGTGGTCCTCCAGCACTGAGGAATAGTTTTGGAGGACTTCCCATAGCCTCCATTGTGAGATGTATGGATGGGCAAAGGGTTGTGATAAGGGCTCTGTCTTAATTTGGTGGTGGTGGGGATGTGTTTATTGAGTGATGAGCTGAGAACAATCTGTCCTGGGTTTTCTACAGATGAATATTTCTTTCTGCAACTTTAATTAATTAATTTATTTATTGGGCTTCTTTGGGTCTTTGTTGCTGCACACAGGCTTTCTCTACTTGCGGCGAGCGGGGGCTACTCTTCCTTGTGGTGCGTGGGCTTCTCATTGTGGTGGCTTCTCTTGTTGTGGAGCACAGGCTCTAGGCACGTGGGTTTCAGTAGTGGTGGTGCACGGGCTCAGTAGTTGTGGCTCGCGGGCTCTAGAGTGCAGGCTCAGTAGTTGTGGTGCATGGGCTTAGTTGCTCCGAGGCATGTGGGATCTTCCCGGACCAGGGCTCAAACCTGTGTCCCCTGTATTTGCAGGCGGATTCTTAACTACTGCGCCACCAGGGAAGCCCTCTTTCTGTAACTTTAGAAAAGGTAAACCCCTTGGGAGTAAGAGATGGTCTCAAGACCAAACTTGCCTTTCAAGTTTTCTAAAGGATGAATTTGGCCACACAGATGGCTATGACCTTATAGATTTCCTTATTGTATCATTGCTGTGAGAGCTACTTGTTCCCTTTTAAAATCTAGTAGGATTTTGAAATCTAGTGGAATTATGGGATTCCTGCCCCATGCCCAGACTTTGGGGTCCACAGTACATAGCCAGCCAAGGGTTCAGTTTGTCAGTCTAGACAGTTCTTTTTTTAAATGAAAGCTTTACTGAGGTATATATAATCCACGTTCTATAAAATTCACCCTTTTAGAACACTCTTGCACTGCTGGTGGGAATGTGAATTGGTTCAGCCACTATGGAGAACAGTATGGAGGTTCCTTAAAAAACTACAAATAGAACTACCATATGACCCAGCAATCCCACTACTGGGCATATACCCTGAGGAAACCAAAATTCAAAAAGAGTCATGTACCAAAATGTTCATTGCAGCTCTATTTACAATAGCCCGGAGATGGAAACAACCTAAGTGCCCATCATCGGATGAATGGATAAAGAAGATGTGGCACATATATACAATGGAATATTACTCAGCCATAAAAAGAAACGAAATTGAGCTATTTGTAATGAGGTGGATAGACCTAGAGTCTGTCATACAGAGTGAAGTAAGTCAGAAAGAGAGAGACAAATACCGTATGCTAACACATATATATGGAATTTAAGGGAAAAAAATGTCATGAAGAACCTAGGGGTAAGGCAGGAATAAAGACGCAGACCTCCTAGAGAACGGACTTGAGGTTATGGGGAGGGGGAAGGGTGAGCGGTGACGGGGCGAGAGAGAGTCATGGGCATATACACACTAACAAACGTAGTAAGGTAGATAGCTAGTGGGAAGCAGCCGCATGGCACAGGGATATTGGCTCGGTGCTTTGTGACAGCCTGGAGGGGTGGGACAGGGAGGGTGGGAGGGAGGGAGACGCAAGAGGGAAGACATATGGGAACATATGTATATGTATGACTGATTCACTTTGTTATAAAGCAGAAACTAACACACCATTGTAAAGCAATTATACCCCAATAAAGATGTTAAAAAAAAATTTGCCCTTTTAAAGTGTACCGTTCAGTGGCTTTTAGTGTATTCACAGTGTTGTACAGCCACCAGTATTGTCCAATTTCAGAACATTCTCACCACCCCCAAAAGACACCCCATACCTGTTAGCAATCATTCTCCACACCGCGCTCCTCTCCCCAGAGCCATGGGCAATCACTAACCTACTTTCTGTGTCTATAAATTTGTCTGTTCTGGACAAATATATATATATAGTCTTTTGTGATGGGCTTCTTTCACTTAGCATCATGTTCGCGAGGTTTATCCATGTTGTAGAATGAACCAGCACTTCATTCCTTTTATGGATGAATAAATAATATTACATTTTATGGATATGGCACATTTTATTCATCCATTTGTCAGTTGATGGACATTTCGGTTGTTTCTACCTTTTGACTATTATGAATAATACGGCTGTGAACATTCATGTACAAGTTTTTGTGTAAACAAGTATATGTTTTCCTTTTTCTTGGGCATATACGGGAGTGGAATTTCTGGGTTATATGTTAACTCTTTGTTGAACATTTTGAGGAACTACTGAACTGTTTTCCAAAGCAGCTGTACCAGTTTACCATCTCAGTAGCTGTGTATGAGGATTGCAATTTCTTCATATCCTTGAAACCTTTGTTACCGTCTGTCCTTTTTATTTTAGCCATCCTAGTAGGTCTGAAGTGATGTCTTATCATGGTTTTCATTTGCATTTTCTAATGACTAATGATATTGAACATCTTTTCCTGTGCTTATTGGCTACATTTATGTCATCTTTGGAGAAATGTCTATTCAGAATCTTTGCCTATTTTTAAATTGGGTTATTTGTCTTTTTTTGTTGAGTTGTAAGGGTTCATTATATATTCTGGATACAAGTCTCTTTTCAGATATATGATTTACAAATATTTTCTCTCATTTTGTGGGTTGTTCTTTCACGCTTTTTGATGGTGTCCTTTGAAGTGCAAAAGCTCTTCATTTTGATGACATCCACTTTATCTGTTTTTTCTTTGGTCATTTGTGCTTTTGGTGTCATATCTAAGAAACCATTGCCTAAGGCTTTCCTGGTGGTGCAGTGGTTAAGAACCCGCCTGCCAACGCAGGGGACACGGGTTTGAGCCCTGACCTGGGAGGATCCCACATGCCGCGGAGCAGCTGGGCCCATGTGCCACGACTACTGAGCCTGTGCTCTAGAGCCCGTGAGCCACAACTACTGAACCCGTGTGCCACAGCTACTGAAACCTGCACACCTAGAGCCTGTGCTCCACAACAAGAGAAGCCACGGCAATGAGAAGCCCGTGCACCGCAGCGAAGAGTAGCCCCCACCCGTCGCAACTAGAGAAAGCCCACGCACAGCAACAAAGGCCCAATGCAACCAAAAATAAATAATAAATAAAATAAATAAATTAAACAAAAAAAGAAGATACCATTGCCTAACTCAAGGTCACAAAAATTTACTCCCCTTTTCTTTTAACAGTTTTATATTTTTAGCTCTCACATTTAGGTGTGTGATCCATTTGAGTTGATTTTTGTATATGGTATGAGATAGGGGTCCAGATCCATTTTTTTGCATGTGGCTACTCAGTTGTCCCAGTACTATTTGTTGAGAAAATGATTGATTCCCATTGAATTTTCCTGGTACCCATGTTGAAAGTCAATTGACCATCAACATAAAGGTTTATTTCTGGACTCTCATTTCTATTCCATCGATCTATATGTCTATCCTTATGCCAGTACCGTACTGTCTTGATTATTACAGAATTGTAATAAGTTTTGAAATTGGAAAGTGCATAACTACCCACTTTATTCTTCTTTTTCAAGATTGTTTTGGTTATTCTGGGTACCTTGCATTTTCATATGAAATTTAGGATCAGCTCGTTAATTTCTGTTTATTAAAAAAAAAAAAGCCGGCTGGGATTTTGTTAGGGAGTGTATTGAATCTGTAGATTAGTTTGATTAGTATTGCTATATTAATATTTTTTCCCCAACTTAATTGAGGTTAATTGACAAATAAAAATCGTATATATTTATGGTGTACACATGGTGTTTTTGATTTTTTTTTTTTGCGGTATGCGGGCCTCTCACTGTTGTGGCCTCTCCTGTTGTGGAGCACAGGCTGCGGACACGCAGGCTCAGCGGCCATGGCTCACGGGCCCAGCCGCTCCGCGGCATGTGGGATATTCCCGGACCGGGGCACAAACCCGTGTCCCCTGCGTCGGCAGGTGGACTCTCAACCACCGTGCCACCAGGGAAGCCCTGTTTTTGATTTTAACAATATTAAGTCTTCCAGTCTTAATGGAAGAATGTATTTTCATTTGTTTAAGTATTTCAACAATGTTTTGTAATTTTCGGCATACAAATTTGTACTTCTTCAAATTCTTACAGTCAGCCCTCTGTATCCTCAGTTTCTGCATCCACTGATTCAACCAATTGTGGACTGAAAATATTAGGGAAAAAAATTCCAGAAAGTTCCAAACAACAAAGTTTGACTTTGTTGTGCACCAGCAACCGTTTGTATTAGGTAGTATACGTAATCTAGAGCTGATTTGAAGTATATGGGAGGATGTGCATAGGTTATATGCAAGTATTACATCATTTTATATAAGGGACTTGAGCATCCTTGGATTTTTGTATCCACAGCGGGTCCTGGACCCAATCCCCCAGGGATACTGAGGAACGACTATATTTTATTTATTTTGATTTTATTCTAAAGGAAATTGTTTTCTTAATTTCATTTTTGCAATCTTCATTGCTAGTGTATAGAAATATAATTGTTTTTTGTATATTGACCTTTTATCCTGTAACTTTGTTGAACTTGTCTATTTGTTGTCTGGACACATCTTATCCTTAACTTAGATAATGAGGTAGGGAACATACTCATTATTCGACTTCAAACTGTTTATCTAATCCTGCATCTTTCCACAAGTCAGGGAGGAAATCCCTTTTAGTGTTTGGGAAGCATGGAAAGAATCATTACTGAATGCTTGCAACCAGTTTTACTTTTTCTCTCATTTGGGAAACCAATTGATCTAGTCCCATTTATTGAATAGTATATTCTTTACCCATCAGTATGCAATGTCCACTCTGTCCTAAGCGAAGTTTCCCTGTTTGCAAGAGTTGTTTCTGGGCTCTCTACTCCATTAACACCAAGTACTAGGTATCATAGTGTTAACGGCTGATATGAATTCGAGGCTTACTTTGTACAAAGGACACATTTAAAGTACTTTATATGCATCATCTCTTATCCTTACAACAATCCTAATGAGGTAGATGCTGTTTTATCCTTACTTTAGAGATGCAGAAACTGAGGTACAGAAGTTAATTTGGCCCAGGTCATGGAGCTAGTTGATGGTGGAGCTAACGCTCAAACTCATGCAGTCCAATGCTGGAGCCTGTGCTCTGCTGCCTCAAGAAGGGGCAAGTATTTCTCTTCTCTGTACCCTACTTGCCTCTCCCAACTTGTCTATTTGGCCAGATATTTACTAGGCACGTCTCTCTCTGTTCAGGTGCCTCTGCTGCAGATTGAGTTCTTAAGAGAGGGTAGAAGGCAGAATGCTATTATTCCTGTTGGTTGCAGGCCTCAGCCTGCTTCACCAGCCAGCCGAGGACTGGGATTCATCTCCAGACCTGGGCAACTGGCTGCTACTGCAGTCATTTGTCTTTGAAGGGCCAGGGAATGCCTTCCAATTTTCTAGACCTGAATCCTTGCTTTCAGGCCTGGTCTTGTTTGTGGAGGGGTCTATCGTGAGAAGTAACACACTCAGAATTCATTAAGTTTTCCCCTTGGGCTTCTCAGTGGTTGATAGATAAAAGGTGTTGGCTTTTATAAAAGGTATAGTGTCACTTTGTCATGAGATTTGAAGTCTGGAAGTTCATTTAAACATACAGAAGTAGATGTGACTGGGCTGTTGGGCTCGGTGAACATTTTTGGAGGTAAAAATACAGTCCAGGGGCTTCCCTGGTGGCGCAGTGGTTGGGAGTCCGCCTGCCGATGCAGGGGACGTGGGTTCGTGCCCGGCTCCGGGAGGATCCCACGTGCCACGGAGCGGCTAGGTCCGTGAGCCATGGCCGCTGAGCCTGCGCGTCCGGAGTCTGTGCTCCGCAGCGGGAGGGGCCACAGCAGTGAGAGGCCTGTGTACTGGGAAAAAAAAATACAGTCCAGGTGCTTCAGGTTTGTCTGTGCCAGTGTTCAGTGTGTTCATCCAGACTCAGGCCAGTCTCAGCCTTTCGAAGCTGTGGTTGCAGTGTACTGTCTGTCTTTGGCTTCTTTTTGCCTTTTCCTGTTCCTTTCTCTATTTATAGAGGTTTCTTCTTTTCCAGTAAGTTATGTGAGAGTTTCTATAGTAGCACAGTGCATGCTTTGTATCTGTAAAAGATAAAAAGCTGGAGGTTTACAGAGGCCTACTGAGGTGAGGGTACAGCTGGTCCTGCCGTTGGGCAGCGTGCTTTCTCTTTTAGATCCACCGTCCAGTTTTACAGCCCTCCCTGCTGGCTGAGTGCTTTAACTAGGGAGTGTGGGGAGGAATAGGACTGGAATCTCTGGAGGATGGGGTGGGAAATATTACTGTAACCTTTATTTTTAAAATGTTTGTAAAACTCGTTTGAGTAATAGAAAAATACTTTCTCGTGTATAAAATTCATACATTACAGATGCGTCCCTTAACCTCATCCCCACCAAGCCCAGTGTCCTCCCCTGGGAATGTATTTCTCTGACATTTTCTAGTGCACTTATTAATGTATATGTGTACCTGTGACATCATTTTTGTTTTTTGTATTTAAAATAATTGGCGTCACGCTGTGCATGTTTCCCCCAATGCTTTTTCATACTATATTATTTCTTGGAGATATATCCATATCAGTACTGGTAATTTTGTCATTCTTTTTTTTTTTTTTTTTTTTTTTTTTGCGGTGCGCGGGCCTCTCACCATTGTGGCCTCTCCCGTTGCGGAGCACAGGCTCAGCGGCCGTGGCTGACGGGCCCAGCTGCTCCGCGGCATGTGGGATCTTCCTGGACCGGGGCACGAACCTGCGTCCCCTGCGTCGGCAGGTGGACTCTCAACCATTGCACCACCAGGGAAGCCCATGTCATTCTTTTTATATGTGTTCTACACACTGGCTACTCTGTTAAAAGCTGTATTGTGGAAAATTTCAAATGTGTGTAAAAGTAGAGAACCCCCTATCCCCAGGTTATTTTGATGCAAATCCCAGGTAGTGTATAGTTTTATACATAAATACTTCATATGTATCTCTAACAGATAAGGCCTTTGAAAAAAATGACTAAGGCTTTATCATATGTAACAAACTTAGCAATAATCCCTCAATATCATCTAATATCTAGCCAGCGTTCAGATTCCCTGAATTGTCTCAAGTATGTCTTTTTTTATAGTGACTTGTTCCAGTCAGGATCCAAACAAGTGCAACATGCATATTGTACTTGTTTTGCCATCTGTTAAGTCTCTTTTTATTGATAGGGTCCTTTTTAAACCCCTCCCTTGCTATTCATTCATTCGTGAGAAAATCATCCACCCTGTAGACATTTCCACGTTCTGTATTTGACTTGTTCTCTGTTCTGCCATCTCCTGTATTTCCTATAAATGAGTAGATAGATCTAGACTTCTTTAGAATCAGATTCTACTTTCGGCAAGAAGACATCCAAGTGATAACTGTGTACTTCGTACTGCATCACGTTAGGAGGTTCTCAATGTCTAATGCCTCTGTTTTTGTCATGTTTGATTGATCGGTGGGTTCACGTAGTATTAGCCTGATTCATCCATTATGATAAAGATCCCCAACAGCCTTTCAAATAATGGTTTTATCAGGTATTGATCACCATTGCCTGCATCTAGCGGCATGTTAGTAAATGGTTAACAACTGGCCATTATCAGTTTTTATGGTGTAAACATTCCTGCCATGGCAAATTTCACTCTTACTGATGGGTCGCTGAATGTGGGGTTTAGACAGATCTGCACAGTTGGCTCTCACAAGCTGGTATGAGCTGTTTCTAGCAAACCACTGCTTATAGATCCATGATTTCATTGGAAGTTGCAGAATGGCGATACTCTATTTTATTTCTTTTACCTTTATTAACTTGGACCATGACTTATTTAACCATTTTCCTATTGTTGGACATTTTCCTTATGACCCATATAATTCTAGTGAGCTGAAGAGTAAGTACCACAATACAATTTAGTTGTCCGTACATCACTAAATTCCTTATATGCATTTGAGTTTATAGAATTGTATGAAAACTGAAATAGACTTCAGTACTGGTGATCAGGAAGAGTGTCTTATTCATTTAACCAGTACTTACTTAGCACTTAACTGTGTCCTTGGTACTATGGAGAATTCCAAGAGGAACATGGATATGGCCACATCGTGCCAATCAGTATTACAGTTACATGGGAGAAGGGTGCTGAGTCTCAGTGGTTTCTAACTAGCATGATCTGTGGATGTGTTGGGGAGGGGTGTGCAGACTTGTGTAAGCTAATCTCTGAAGGGTGGATATGATTTTTGCAGTCAAATTCTGTTCGTTTTTCTTCGGTATCTGCCTTGGTTCAGTTTTTATTACCACTTGCCTGGGAGGCTACTTAAGTAATCTCCAGTCTGGTTTGCTTGCTTCATTCTTCACTTCATAGAGCAACAGGATTAATTGTTTTGAGCACAACTATGATGTGTCACCTCCCTCCTCAAAACCCTTCAGGACCTTCTGTGTAAACACTAGATTCCTTTGTCTTGACAACTGGGCCTGAAGCCATTAGAGTACATGAATTCAGTAAGGGACATAGTACCATGACCTGGCATACCCAGGGAGGAGTGTATTTCAGGAATAGGTGGAGACTGTAAGTCTAAAAGTCCGCTGACTGGCCAAGGAGAATGGGGACTAGGGGCGAAGGAGTTTGTAGGAAGTCAGAGGAGTCCATTGGCATGGTAGGGTTAATTCGGATTGCAAAAGGTTATGGAGTGATTAAGAAACTTTGGTGTGAAGTAGTTATCACAAATTCATTTTGAAATGTTTAAGACTAAAAGTTGGTTTGACTATATGTCATATTTTAAAAATTCATCGTGGAACAGAGACAATTCCAATAGACTCTTTCTCCAGGTTGCCTGTCTGCCTGCCTTCCTTCCTGCCTACCTTCCTTCCTTCCAACACACACACCTGTGCGTACGTGCACATGCTCGCGTGTGCATGCATGTGCCCACGCACGTGTGTGCACACACACAGGGCTGGTGATTTAAGGAGTTTGGTAGTAAAATGATTAGGAGAAATACATTTATGTAAATGTAACATGAGAAATGAAACTTGTCTTTCACTGAAGTTAAATCTTATGTGTTTTTGTCATTTAACTCTGTGTCTCCATTTGAGAGCTAGCTAACCCATGTCACATATCCCATGGTGCAGGAACAAGGAGTTATTGGTAAACACTGGCAAATAAATTCTAGAATCATAGAAAGTCAGTGCTAGAAGAGAACTTGAGTTCTCTTGTCATCTTGGCCAACTCTCACATATTACAGGCTAGGAGACTGAGATCCAGAGAATGTAATTGTTTTGTTCTCCATCAGAATCCTTTGAAGATGGGAAATCTTTGTTCAGATTTTTGTTGCAGCAGATTTGGTGTCAGAGAAAGCAATCTATATTAATTTAATTTGGGAAGCATGCCTTACGATTTTTCTATGGGTAATAACACTAATTAATATCTAAAGTTAAATAATATATTAAAGAATAAATTTGTTGCCCTCTATATGCAAGAAACTAATATCATTTTCCTGTTTCCTTCTACGTGATTTACAGTGTTGGACAGATTTCCCTGAGGTGCTTCAGGGAGACAGGAAAGGAAGTTTTGCCTTCATAAGTACTTGGAGATGTTAGGAATATATCTGTTCTTTTAATGATTAAAAAATTAAGTTATTATCAAAAACCTTATGTGTGTCTGTGAGAGAGAGAAAAGGACTAGAATGCTGAACCCGTAGCTTCAATAATTATCACTGTGTTTCACCCATCTTGTTTCACCTGTATTCGCATATGATTAATTATACTTTTTCTCCATGCGTAGCTTTAAAAAAATATATTGAATAAACCACAAGATCCTACTGCATAGCACAGGGAACTATATTCAATATCTTGTAATAACCTATAATGGGAAAGAATCTGAAAAACAATATATATCTTTATCTATAAAAAAAAGTGAATCACTTTGCTATACACTGGAAACTAACACAACATTGTAAATCAACTTCAATTTAAAGAAAACAACTATTGAGGTATAATTTGCAGACCATAAATTTCATCCATTTTAAGTGAACAACTCAATGATCTCTAGTAAATTTATGAAATTTTGCTACTGTCACCATATTCCAGTTTTAGAACATTTTCAGCACCCCAGTAACATCCCTTCATGCCTTAGAGTTAATCTCAATGCCCAGCCCCAGACAACTACTAATCTACTTTCTGTTCCTGTAGATTTGCCTTTTCTGGACATTTCATAATAAATAGAATCATACAATATGGGATTTTTTGTGTCTGGCTTCCTTTACTTTGTATAATGTTTTTGAGGTTCATCCATGTTGTAGCATGTATCAGTATTTCATTTCTTTTTATTGATGAATAGTATTCCATTGTATGGCTACACCATTTTGTCTATCCATTCTTCAGTTCAGTGGACATCTGAGTTGATTTTCCTTTTTGCCTATTATGAGTAATGATGTCAGGACTTAAATGCATGAAAATCTTGTGTGAACATATGTTGTCATTTCTTTTGGCAAGATACCTAGGAGTGGAATTGCTGGGTGTATGGTACATTTATATTTAACTTTTTTTTTTTTTTTTGGCCTCTCCGAGTAGCACGTGGGATCTTAGTTCCCTGACCAGGGATCGAACCCACGCCCCCTGCATTGGAAGCGCGGAGTCTTAACCATTGGACCACCAAGGAAGTTCCTAAATTTAACTTTTAAAGAAACTGCCAAACTAGTTTTTAAAGTTCATGTACCATTTTACATTCCCACCAGCAATGCTTACTATTTCTTAACATATTCACCAACACTTATTATTATCTTTTTTGTTATAGCCATCCTAGTAAGTATGACATGGTATTTCACTGTGGTTTTTATTTGCATTTCCTTGATGGCTAATGATATTGAGTATCTTTTCATGTGCTTATTAGTGATTCCTATATCTTCTTTGGTGAAATATCTACTCAAATCATTTGCTCACTTTTAAATTGGGTGTTTGTCTTCTTATTGTTGAGTTGTATATTCTGGAGTTCTTTGTATATTCTGGATACAAGTCTTTTATCAAACATGTGACTTGCAAACATTTCCCCCCAGTCTGTGCCTTGTCTTTTCATTTTCTTAACCGTGTCTTTTGAAGCAGAAAAGTTTTGAATTTTGATGAATGCAAGTTATGAATTCTTTCCTGATTGGATCATGCTTTTGGTGTCACAGCTAAGAAATCTTTGCTCAACACAAGGTCTTGAAGATCTTCTCCTGTTTGCTTCTAAAGGTGTTATAATTTTAGCTCTTACATTCACATCTCTAATCCATTTTGATTTAATTTTTGTGTATAGTGTGAGGTAAGGGTCTAAGTTCCTCTGTTTATATGTGGATATCCACGTGTCCCAGTGCTGTATGTTGAAAAAATATTCCCCTTTCCCTGTTGAATTGCCTTGGCATCTTGGTCGAAAATCACTTGATTGTAAATATAAGGGTTTATTTTGCAACCCTCCATTCTGTTTCATTGATCTGTATGTCTGTATGCCATTACTACACTGAATATTTTCTAAAGCAGGGGAGTTACATGTAGGCTTGTGAAGAGGCATTCATATGAATCAGAAGGCTAAATATTTGCTGCAGTGGCACATTTTTAGGTAGTGTTTAGCATCTTACTTAAATGAGTTTGTGGTGTGTAGCATATGCAGAAGCATCCTTTAGTTTCAGTATTCTTGATTTATAGCCTTCTGACATACTTATTCTCTGGGTATAGAATAACCCCTTTGCAGCTGCTTATTTCCCATCTCAGTGCCCTCTTCTGCTGTTTACCACTACTTGTCCTATAGGTTCAAAATGTGATACTGATTGCTGCATCACAGTAGCCTTGTGACCTTGATGATGTCATTTTACTGCCCCAGGCTTTAATTTTCTCATCTGTAAAGTGAAAGAATGGAATTTGATTTCAATACTTTTCCAAACGCAATCATTAGTATTTTCCTTCTTGAACAGTTCCAAGGCATATGTAAGTACATTTCTTTTAACTGGTGAAAAAATTATTCCGCTTAACAGAGAATTTAATGATCTTTTATTTTTTTTAGGGTAAGTTGGTCATTATCAGGGGATCAAGGCAGGTATTGTTGGAAAGGTACTCCTGGCACACACTTCATCATATATATATATATATATATATATATATATATATATATATAGGTGTATATGACGTAGTGAACCCATCACTATGTGTAACTGGGTGATCAGGGGGCAGGCATAGGCTCACACATGCTTTTGTGATTAGAAAGGAGAGAAAGGGGACTTCCCTGGTGGCGCAGTGGGTAAGACTCCACACTCTCAATTCAGGGGGCCTGGGTTCAATCCCTGGTCAGGGAACTAGATCCCACATGCATGCTGCAACTAAGAGTTCGCATGCCACAACTAAGGAGACCATGTGCTGCAACTAAGGAGCTGGCAAGCCGCAACTAAGACCCAGTGCAACCAAATAAATAAATAAATATTCTAAAAAAAAAAAAAGAGAAAGAAAGAACAATTTCTTTTACAAAGAAATAGCCATTTTTATAAACTTGCCAAGAAGAATGATTCTTACTGATGAAATCCTTGAAGTTTTGCATATGGCCAACTCTACTTGATTGATACTTAAAAGTGTAGGTCCCACAGGCAGGCTTCTTTCAACATTTTCCATCCTTTAAGGGTGTTTTTTTCCTTTGGCATTTGAATGCTTTTATTTTTTTCATAAAATATTCCTAGTTTGGGGGAATGGGAGCACTTTTCCACAGCTGAAGTTATTCCAAGTTTTATTCCCCCAAAGAATCGGCTTTCTGTTCCTTGAAGCTTTCAGTTGCTACATCTGCTGCTTTATTTCCACTCAGTAAATTGGAACATGTTTTCATTTAGTCATTGATTTGGGGCTTTGTAAAAACCTGAAGGAAATTAGTAAATAGGCAGTAATATAAATGAATAATATTTTGTTGGGGAATTTCTAAGCATAATGTAGTAAGAGGATAAAAAATTTTAGAGGTTAGTGTTTTGGATAAAGATACTAAGAAGCTGAGATTCAGCAGATCAGTGTCAGAAGATGCATATCTTTCAATAAATTTAATAAACTGGAAATTATTACTGTGTTTTCTGAATTTAGGATTAAATGGTAGTTTCTTTTATGAAGTTTTTAATCTATTTTTCAAGTTATGGGTATTTATTACTTTTTCCCTGATTACACTTATAAAAAATTTTTAAATCAAGTATAGTTTATTTACAATGTTGTATTACTTTCAGGTGTACATCATAGTGATTCGATATTTTTGTAGATTATACTCCACTTAAAGTTATTATAAAATATTTGTTGTATTCCCTGTGCTGTATATTACATCCTTGTGTCTTATTTATTTTATACCTAAGTAGTCTATATCTCTTAATCCCCTTCCCCTATCATGCCCTTCCCTTCAGCCCTCTCCCCACTGGTAACCGCTAATTTGTTCTCTGTATCTATGATTCTGTTTCTATTTTGTTATATTCATTCACTTATTTCATTTTTTAGATTCCACATACAAGTGAAAACATGCAGTGCTGGCTGTTCTCTGACTTAACTGAGCATAGTACCCTCCAGGTTCATCCATGGTGCTGCAAATGGCAACATTTTGTTCTTTTTTATGGCTAAGTACTATTCCATTTTGTACATATACATACCACATCTTCTTTATCCGTTTATTTGTTGATAGACACTTATTTGACAAAGCCTTACTGATACCTGGTGTCCCATCTTATTAACTGTTAAGACTTTAGGAATAAACCTGTAATTGCTTCACGGGTACGGTTGCTTTTAATGTATGCAGAAAATGTGTTCACCTCCCCTCTTTTCTCTCCTTCTCTTCCTTTCTGGGAAAGCAGGTGGTACTATTAACAGGTACATTGTCATCTTTTGCATGTGTACACGAGATTATTCAGCTGAAGTACATTTTCAATTTCACTTTGCTTGAAGGTGTACTTTTTTAAAAAAAGTGGTTAGAGCATGCTGGATAAAATATTTGAATCTAATTTAAGGTCATGAATGGGCTGAAAATATTATAAGAAAGACTTTTCACTAAATTAAATTCCAGTTATTCACCCACTGTGTACTTACTAAACACAAGGTAGTGTGCTTAGGCGCCACGGGAGACCAAAAGATGAATTAGACATAAAATTGGAAGAATGAAGCTAGATTAATATCTCCTGCCATTAAAGGAAATGAACACAGAATCATAAACACATGGAAGAAATTTCTCAGCAACAACCAAACAAGGAAAGATGCATGAGCTAGTGCCATTTTGGGGGGAAAGGGTAGCAGCTAAGGGAAAAACTGAGGCTTGGCGGTGCACTCTTGGCTCTGCCTGCCTCCTTCCAGGAGCCATGTGTGTGAGTAGGCAGATCTTAAGATTTCTTTCTTTTAAAGTATTTATTTAGCTGCGCCAGGTCTTGGCTGCAGCATGGGGGACCTTTGTTGCCCTGTGTGGGACCTCCATTGCAGCACGTGGGATCTTTTAGTCTTGAGATTTCTTACTGATGCTCCAAATCTGAAGTGAAGTGGAATGAGTGGGAACTCTTAGTTTTCCCTTCTCTTGATTGAGGGTCAGTGGACGTGACTTCTGGAAAGAGGGGGAAGAAGCTGCAAAAGTGAGTAATCACAGCTGATATCCTGATACCATGGCGTTGAAGGCCAGGGCTCCGTGGTGAACTGACGGGACAAACTGAAGTGTGGGAAGTTCCTCCGAGGCCATTGATTTACCTCAAGACTTGGGAGAATGCACTCTGCTACAGAGTTTTGTTTTTTTTTTTTTTTTTGCGGTACGCGGGCCTCCCTCTGTTGTGGCCTCTCCCGTTGCGGAGCACAGGCTCCGGACGCGCAGGCTCAGCGGCCATGGCTCACGGGCCCAGCCGCTCCGCGGCACGTGGGATCTTTCCCGGACCGGGGCACGAACCCACGTCCCCTGCATCGGCAGGCGGACTCTCAACCACTGCGCCACCAGGGAAGGCCCTGCTACAGAGTTTTTAATGTTGCTTATTTTGATATTTCCTTCATATTTCAAAATAAGATACTTGTATAACCTCTTGTTGACTTTACAATTTTAGTCATTTACTGTCTTCCCTCCCCTGTCACCTTTCCCCTCTTCCACCCCACCAATATAGTATTATTATCATTTTGGTTAGATTAATATTAAGTGTTTATATTATTACTATGGCTATGTAGTCATATAGAAAATTTTTCACTTTTCCTACTGCACAGATTTTTGTTTGCTTTGGAGTGAATAATCATCTTGTTTCTTTTTAGTGTACTTTCCCCTGAATCAACTGTAGACTCCCTCAGTTTTCTAAGGTTACTCTTATGAAATTCTGAAACATCAGGTATTAGTTTCATCTTTTTGAGGAAATCTAAAATGATTATGTTCTATGCCTGGTATGTAGTTTTCATCATGGCTTCTCCTATACTGTCATCCAAGGATCCCCTTCCTATTTCTCCCATGTTGGATCTCCTTTATCCTGTACCTCATGTCTTACTCTTTCTTGGTTTACTCTTGTCTTGGTAGAGCACATCCTTGAGTAGCTTTTCTGGAAAGGGTACATGGTGCTCAATTTGAGACCTTGAATGTCTAAAAATATCTTTAATTGAACCATCATGCAGGCTGCTAGTTTGGGTATATAATCATAGGTTGGAAATCAGATTCCTTCAGAATTTTGATGGTACTGCTCCAATGAATTCTAGCTTCCAGTGGTATAATAAGAAATCTAAAACCATTTGGACATCTGATCCTTTGTATGTAGACTTCCCTCCTCTCCCACCCCCTGGTGGAAAATAGTAGAATCTTCTAACTCCAGTTTTTTGAAATTTCACGTTGATGTGCCGTGCCATGGGTCTGTTTTCTTCCACTGTCCTGGGTACTCAGTGGGCTCTTTTATTTTATTTTTTTATTTTTTCAAAAACAGTGACTCTTTTTTTTTAATTAATTTATTTTTGGCTGCGTTTGGTCTTCGTTGCTGCGCACGGGCTTTCTCTAGTTGTGGCGAGTGGGGGCTACTCTTTGTTGCGGTGCGTGGGCTTCTCTAGCAAGGGCTCTAGGCATGTGGGCTTCAGTCGTTGTGGCTCGCGGGCTCAGTAGTTGTGGCTCGTAGGCTCTAGAGCGCAGGCTCAGTAGTTGTGGCGCACGGGCTTAGGTGCTCCGCAGCATGTGGGATCTTCTCGGACCAGGGCTCGAACCCATGTCCCCTGCATTGGCAGGCAGATTCTTAACCACTACACCACCTGGGAAGTCCCTCCGTGAGCTCTTTTAATTTAGAAACTCATATTCTTCATTTCTGGGAAGTTTTCTTGAACTAGTTAATTGATTTATTACTATTTTCTCTATTTCTTTTTGTGGAACTTTTGTTTGGATAGTTCCCTACTTTCTTTGAGATTTCCTTAGACTTTGAACCTTTCTATTAAGCTTTTCCTCTTCTGCTGTCATGTTTTTAATTTCCAAGTGCTCTTTTTAATTTTTTGAATATTCTGTTTTCAGTAACATCCCATTATTTCATCTTTGCAAATAACATTTTTTATCTCTTATTGAGGCTTTCCCTGTTGACTGTATTAAAAATTTCATCCCTCACTCCTACCCCATTATCTGTCTTATCAATGAAATATAAGCTTCATGCGGATAAGACTTTTTTTCCTGTGTATTTTTTTCCTACTGATATTTTCCCAGCACCTTAAACAGTGCCTGGGACATAGTAAATGTTTAAATATTTCTGGATTAAACCGAATAATCATTCTGATGATATTAATAACATTAATTTTTTTCTCCTTGTATAGATCTAATCTATTTCTTTGAGGCCAATTGTTTTCTATTTTTATTGCTCTGTCTTAGGTTAGAAAATTTTCTGCAGATACCTGGTGGTAGTTCATCACCTGCTTATATTTAAGAATGGGGGCTAAAAAGCTGATTGGAATTCATGAGTAAATGGATGGGACTTGCCATGCATGGGCATCATGGTAGAATGATCTGGCTGAACCATCTTCTTGGAGATCTCTTGATGTTGATATCTAGATCTTCCATCTTGGCTGGTCCAATTCCCTGGAGCACAGTTTTCTAGTCTCTGGGTAAAATAGTCTGGGAGCAGATAGGGAGAGGGCTGGAAGTGTCTCAGCGTCCAGAGTTCTACATTTACTGTTTTCAGTGTGGCCCCTGTGCCTTCACCTGGGCCTTGTGTCCTCCCTGGAGAAGAAAATATTTCTAGCATTTTTCTGGAGTGGGAGAAAGGCTGAAACTGTGCAGAATGTGTGAGAAAAATCTCAGAATCTAACTGCTCCTAAACTCCTTCAATCAGCTTTTTTAAAATATAGGAATGGAGCATAATAGTATAGTTCTTTCTTATGGTAGTTCAAACAAATATTTGTTGGTCACTTACTATATTCTGAGTTATCCAGGTGCATTAGAGGCAGAAGGGACCACAGGAGCAGGGATCCTGAAGCCCAAAACAGCATGAGGTGTAGCTGGAACCAGATCTTCAAGGGTCTACGCCCTTCTCCTGAAGGATGGGAAATAGGATCCCCTATCAGTTAACTTTCTTTACTTTTCATTACTTTCCTCATTTTTTTTTTTTTTTTTTCTCACGGTACGCGGGCCTCTCACTGCTGTGGCCTCTCCCGCTGCGGAGCACAGGATCCGGACGCGCAGGCTCAGCGGCCACGGCTCACGGGCCCAGCCGCTCCACGGCATGTGGGATCTTCCCGGACCGGGGCACGAACCCGTGTCCCCTGCATCGGCAGGCGGACTCTCAACCACTGAGCCACCAGGGAAGCCCCTACTTTCCTCATTTTACCCCTACTTCTTGAAGAGTTTGGTGTCACCAGCTCTTGAGAACTGGAAGCTTCTCTGGTCCAAATTGGTTACTCTCTGCCTTCTCTACTGCTCATTCAGCTATCAGTCACTCATCCTTTTTCCCAATTCCAAATTTAAACAATTTAAACAAGAAAATTTTAACAGTTCTCATCACTGTTCTGTTGATGGGGTAAGAGTGAGATTAGTTGCAGACATTCAAACTACTATCTTTACTCAAAAGTCGTATTTATAGGACATTTAACAAAATATCAGGACAGCAGAAACTAGGAATCCTACACATTATCAAACCAAGATTTTAGTTTAAAGTGGTCCCGGGTTGGTAGTGCCTTTAGATTTCTGGCAGAAGTAATAGAAGAGGAACCCACTTCCCGCTTAGGCCCCGAAGTATTCCTGTAGGTAACGTTTAGAATTAAAGGTTGCATTCAGAGTTAAAGGTTGCCAAGCACTCTAGGAAGTGGAACACAATGAGAGAGAGCCCACAGAAGCAACAAAACAGTAGGAAATACAAACCCCTCAGATTTTGGAATTATCAGACACAGAGTGTTAGGTAATATGTTTAGTATATTGAAAGAAAAGGAGATGAAGAAAATGAGTAAGTAGCCAATCAATTATAAAAATGAAAAAGCCATTTTGAAAAAAGACCAAATAGAACTCCTAGAAATGAAAAATTTAGTAATTGAAATAAAATGAAAGACAGGCTTAACAGGACATTAAGTATAGTTGAAGAGGGAACTGCTTAATTGGACAGCAGATAATAGAAAATTATCCAGGGTACCTCACGGTTAGACAAAGAGCTTCAGAAGGAGAGGTGAGAGAAAATGGTGGAAAGATTATTTGAAGAATCGCTTACAGTTTCCCAAAGTTAATGGGATGCCACATGGTTCAGAAATTCTGACAACGCTTAGCAGCTTATGAAAGAAAAAGTAGGTGAAGAAATACACATGCAGATGCAAAGTAAGATTGGTACTGCAGGGTACCAAAAACAAAGAGTAGATCTTAAAAGCAACCAGAGTGAAGACAGACCACCTACCAAAAACAATGATTCTGTTGACATCTGACTTCTCAACAGCAATAATGGAAGCCAGAAGACAGTGAAATGTTATTTTCAATGTGCTGGGAGAAAATAGCTATCAGTCTAGAATTCTGTACTCAGTGAAATCACCTTTCAAGAATGAGGGCAAAATAAAGAGTTTTTAGTTAAAACGACTAAGCTTGCTACTAATGGGCTCTCAATAAAGGAAATCCTAAAGGATGAACTTCAGACACAAGGTATTATCATGAAAGAAATTGTAATGGAAATCAGGAAAATTTAAAAACTGAATGGTATCACATATCAAAAGCTATGGGAGTATATTAAAGAGATACTTGGAAGAAAGTTTATAACCCTAAATGTTTACGTTAGAAAAGAAGAAAAGCTGGAAGTTAATGAGCCAAGCAACGAATTTAAGCTAGAAAAAGAACAATAGGATGAGCCCAAAGAAAGTAAACGGAAGGAGATGAGCAGACACGAATTGAACAGAAGAGAAGCATGTAATTCAGAGGCTCAAAAAAGTTAAAGGTTGGCTTTTTGAAGAGTACTAAAACTTGACAAATGTCAGGTGAGATTGATGAAAGAAAACTAGAGTGATGACACAAATGGTATTAGGAATGGAAAAAGAAAATTACATATGCAGAGATTAAGACGATAAGGGGGGTTTGAACACCTTTATGGCTGTAAATATGAAAATTTATTAGAGAAAATGAATAAATGTCTAGAAAAATATCATTTATCAACACTGACAAGAATTAGAAAGTCTGAATAATCCTGTAATAGTTAGAGAAGTGAAATCATTAAAAATCTCATTTCAAAGAAAACTGAGGCCCGGATGGCTCTGCTGTCATGTTTTACCTCACATTCAACAACAACAACAATTTTTGATCTCATACAACCTATTCCAGAGCATAGACAGGGGGAACACTCTCCAGCCGAATCAAGCATATCAAAGGAAACTGACTTGTCAGTCGAACTCATGAATATAGTTGCAAAAATCCTAAACAAAGTATTAGCCAACTAAATCTAGCAGATAGAAAAACCTGACCAAGTTGGGATTATCCTAGGTCTGCAAGAGTGTTTTAATATTAAGAAATTCATAGTGTAATTTACCATATTAATAAATCATAAGGGAAAAAACCATACCATCACCTCAGCAGATAGAGATGTGGCTTTGGTTAAAATTTGACAATGAAGTTATCATGAAAAAAAGTCTCAAAATAAATGGGAATTTTTGTAATCCATTAAGGGGTATCTACAACAAACCTACAGCAAATGCCATACTTAATGGTGAAATAGTGAAAGCCTTAGCTTTGAGATCAAGAGAAGACAAGAATGCTCATGTCACCGTTATTTGACTCTATAGTAGGTGTTGTAGCAGGTAAGGAAGAAATAGATAAAGGTACTGGAAAGAGGAAAGAAAACTGCTGTTAATATTTATGATGTAATTTTACCCCAAAGTATATTCACAACATACCCTTACATCATCTTTTACAAATACAGCGCATTTGTTTTGAAAAATAATAGTAAAAATGAAATTAATCAGATGTGAATCTGGAGGCAGGTTCTGTTTCTAGTAACTCGCAGGGCTGTCAGCAGGGACAGTGAGTCACAGAGCTCACCTGGTTTGTTTCCTGTCTCTCAGGATCACTGTCTTTTGTTGCCTGATTTTCTGGTGTCTTAAGAACTGTTTGTTTTATATAAAAAACATCTATATGTTTGTTTCTGGCTGTTGAAAAGGGGAGGGTGAATGTGGCCTCTGTTAGTCCATCTTGGCTGGAATCAGAAGTCATTTAATTAAATGGCTTATTGCTTCTTAGTCCTCTTTTGTTAATGAAGGGTTGCTTTTTTTTTTTTTTTTTTTTTTTTTTTTGCGGTACGTGGGCCTCTCACCCTTGTGGCCTCTCCCGCTGCAGAGCACAGGCTCTGGACGCGCAGGCCCAGCGGCTGTGGCTCACAGGCCCAGCCGCTCCGCGGCAGGTGTGATCCTCCCGGACCGGGGCACGAACCTGTGTCCCCTGCAGCAGCAGGCGGACTCTCAACCACTGCGCCACCAGGGAAGCCCTGAAGGGTTGTTTTAACATACACTTCATTCTGGTGCAAGACCTCTCCTTTAAAAGCAAGCATAAATTTTGTGTTTTGTTGGTTTTTTCATTTTATTTTTAAAGTAACCCGTAATTTAAAGGCCCAATCCATGAGGACCTATAGAGTGGGGGCCCTGAGGTGGATAATTCCTGAGGCTTTTGTCATTCTCTCTTGCTACATGCTTTGTTACCGAAGGCTGTTGAAGGTCTCACCACCTCTGGAGTTTTGACTCACTGCTGTGTTTCATAAATGTTAGTGAAAGACAGATTGAGAGAAATCACTGATGGGCCAACATGGTTGTACCACATCCATGCACTGACTCAGGAGGAAAATCTCTATGAAATTACTCTGAGTTACCTTTGTGGAAAGCCCTGAGCTCCACCTTCTAGCTCGTCTGATCTAGCTGGGTCACATCAAAAGGGATATGCAAAAACCTTTATGTTCTTGGCACATTGCTATGATTTATTTTATTTTATTTTTTTTGTTATCTGAATAATTATTTTCTTAACATCTTTATTGGAGAATAATTGCTTTACAATGCTGTGTTAGTTTCTGCTGTATAACAATCAGCTATATGTATACATATATCCCCATATCCCCTCCCTCTTGCATCTCCCTCCCACCCTCCCTATCCCACCCCTCTAGGTGGTCACAAAACACCGAGCTGATCTCCCTGTGTGATGCAGCTGCTTCCCACTAGCTATCAGTTTTACATTTGGTAGCGTATATATGTCCATGCCACTCTCACTTTGTCCAGCTTACCCTTCCCCCTCCCCGTGTCCTCAAGTCCATTCTCTGTGTCTGCATCTTTATTCCTGTCCTGCCCCTAGGTTCTTCAGAACCATTTTTTTTTACATTCCATATATATGTGTTAGCATATGGTATTTGTTTTTCTTTTTCTGACTTACTTCACTCTGTATGACAGACTCTAGGTCCATCCACCTCACTACAAATAACTCAATTTTATTTCTTTTTATGGCCGAGTAATATTCCATTGTATATATGTGCCACATCTTCTTTATCCATTCGTCTGTCGATGAACACTTAGGTTGCTTCCATGTCCTGGCTATTGTAAATAGAGCTGCAGTGAACATTGTGGTACATGACTCTTTTTGAATTATGGTTTTCTCAGGGTATATGCCCAGTAGTGGGATTGCTGGATCATATGGTAGTTCTATTTTTAGTTTTTTTGTTTGTTTGTTTTGTTTTTCAATTAATTAATTTATTTTTGGCTGCATTGGGTCTTTGTTGCTGTGCGTGGGCTTTCTCTAGTTGCAGTGAGCGGAGGCTACTCTTAGTTGTGGTGCACGGGCTTCTCAATGCAGTAGCTTCTCTTGTTGCAGAGCACAGGCTCTAGGTGCGTAGCCTTCAGTACTGTGGCGCGTGGGCTCAGTAGTTGTGGCTCATGGGCTCTAGAGCACAGGCTCAGTAGTTGTGGCGCATGGGCTTAGTTGCTCCGTGGCATGTGGGATCTTCGTGACCAGGGCTTGAACTTGTGTCCCCTGCATTGGCAGGCAGATTCTTAACCACTGTGCCACCAGGGAAGTCCCTTATTTTTAGTTTTTTAAGGAATCTCCATACTGTTTTCCATAGTGGCTGTATAAATTTACATTCCCCCCAACAGTGCAAGAGGGTTCCCCTTTCTCCACACCCTCTCCAGCATTTATTGTTTGTAGATTTTTTGATGATGGCCATTCTGACCAGTGTGAGGTGATACCTCATTGTAGTTGATTTACATTTCTCTAATAATTAGTGATGTTGAGCATCCTTTCATGTGTTTGTTGGCAAACTGTATATCTTCTTTGGAGAAATGTCTATTTAGGTCTTCTGCCCATTTTTGGATTGGATTGTTTGCTTTTTTGATATTGAGCTGCATGAGCTGCTTGTATATTTTGGAGATTAATCCTTTGTCAGTTGGTTCGTTTGCATATATTTTCTCCCATTCTGAGGGTTGTCTTTTCGTCTTGTTTACGTTTTCCTTTGCTGTGCAAAAGCTTTTAAGTCTCATTAGGTCTCATTTGTTTATTTTTGTTTTTATTTCCATTTCTCTAGGAGGTGGGTCAAAAAGGACCTTGCTGTGATTTATGTCATAGAGTGTTCTGCCTATGTTTTCCTCTAAGGATTTTATAGTGTCTGGCCTTACATTTAGGTCTTTAATCCATTTTGAGTTTATTTTTATATACAGTGTTAGGGAGTGTTCTAATTTCATTCTTTTAATGTAGCTGTCCAGTTTTCCCAGCACCACTTATTGAAGAGGCTGTCTTTTCTCCATTGTATATTCTAGCCTTCTTTGTCAAAATAAGGTGACCATACGTGCGTGGGTTTATCTCTGGGCTTTCTGTCCTGTTCCATTGATCTATCTTTCTGTTTTTGTGCCAGTACCATACTGTCTTGATTACTGTAGCTTTGTAGTATAGTCTGAAGTCAGGGAGCCTGATTCCTCCAGCTCCGTTTTTCATTCTCAAGATTGCTTTGGCTCTTCGGGTCTTTGGTGTTTCCATACAAATTGTGAAATTTTTTGTTCTAGTTCTGTGAAAAATGTCATTGTTCGTTTAATAGGGATTGCATTGAATCTGTAGATTGCTTTGGGTAGTATAGTTATTTTCTCAATGTTGATTCTTCCAATCCGAGAACATGGTAAGTCTCCCCATCTGTTTGTATCATCTTTAATGTCTTTCATCAGTGTCTTATAGTTTTCTGCATACAGTTCTTTTGTCTCCTTAGGTAGGTTTATTCCTAGGTATTTTATTCTTTTTCTTGCAGTGGTAAATGGAAGTGTTTCCTTAATTTCTCTTTCAGATTTTTCATCACTAGTATATAGGAATGCAAGAGATTTCTGTGCATTAATTTTGTATCCTGCTACTTTACCAAATTCATTGATTAGCTCTAGTAGTTTTCTGTTAGCATCTTTAGGATTCTCTGTTTATAAGTATCATGTCATCTGCAGACAGTGACAGTTTTACTTCTTCTTTTCCGATGTGGATTCCTTTTATTTCTTTTTCTTCTCTGATTGCTGTGGCTAAAACTTCCAAAACTATGTTGAATGACAGTGGTGACAGTGGGCAACCTTGTCTTGTTCCTGATCTTAGTGGAAATGGTTTCAGTTTCTCACCATTGAGAATTTTGTTGGCTGTGGGTTTGTTGTATATGGCCTTTATTTTTTATTTTTTTGCGGTATGTGGGCCTCTCACTGTTGTGGCCTCTCCCGTTGTGGAGCACAGGCTCCAGACGCACAGGCTCAGCGGCCATGGCTCACGGGCCCAGCCGCTCCGCGGCATGTGGGATCTTCCCGGACCGGGGCACGAACCTGTGTCCCCCACGTCGGCAGGTGGACCCTTAAACTACTGCACCACCAGGGAAGCCCTGGCCTTTATTATGTTGAGGTAAGTTCCCTCTATGCCTACTTTCTGGAGCATTTTTTTCATAAGTGGGTGTTTTTTTTTTTTTTTTTGTACGCGGGCCTCTCACCGTTGTGGCCTCTCCCGTTGCGGAGCACAGGCTCCGCACGCGCAGGCTCAGTGGCCATGGCTCACGGGCTCAGCTGCTTCGCGGCATGTGGGATCTTCACGGACCGAGGCATGAACCTGTGTTCCCTGCACCGGCAGGCGGACTCTCAACGACTGTGCCACCAGGGAAGCCCATGGGTGTTGAA
This sequence comes from Pseudorca crassidens, assembly GCF_039906515.1. NCBI lineage: Eukaryota > Metazoa > Chordata > Mammalia > Artiodactyla > Delphinidae > Pseudorca > Pseudorca crassidens. The sequence continues at coordinate 119,869,945 of NC_090317.1, read as the reverse complement.
TTTTGTCAAAAGTTTTTTCTGCGTCTCCTGAGATGATCATATGGTTTTTATCCTTCAGTTTGTTAATATGGTGTATCATTGATTGATTTGCGTATATTGAAAAATCCTTGCGTTCCTGGGATATACCCCACTGGATCATGGTGTATGATCCTTCCCCACTGGATCTTGGTGTATGATCCTTTTAATGTGTTGTTGGATTCTGTTTGCTAGTATTTTGTTGAGGATTTTTGCATCTATGTTCATCACTGATATTGGCTTGTAGTTTTTTTTTTTTTTTTTTGCGGTACACGGGCCTCTCACTGTCGTGGCCTCTCCCGTTGCAGAGCACAGGCTCCTGACACGCAGGCTCAGGGACCATGGCTCACGGGCCCAGCCACTCCGCGGCATGTGGGATCCTCCGGGACCAGGGAACAAACCTGTGTCCCCTGCATCGTCAGGCGGACTCCCAACCACTGCGCCACCAGGGAAGCCCTGGCTTGTAGTTTTCTTCTTTGTGACATCTTTGTCTGGTTTTGGTATCAGGGTGATGGTGGCCTCGTAGAATGAGTTTGGGGTTTTTCCTCCCTCTGCTATATTTTGGAAGAGTTTGAGAAGGATAGGTATGAGCTCTTCTCTAAACGTTTGGTAGAATTCGCCTGTGAAGCCATCTGGTCCTGGGCTTTTGTTTGCTGGAAGATTTTTAATCACAGTTTCAACTTCAGTGATTGTGATTAGTCTGTTTATATTTTCTATTTCTTCCTGGTTCAGTCTTGGAAGATTGTGCTTTTCTAAGAATTTGTCCATTTCTTCCTCGTTGTCCTTTTTATTGGCATATTGTTGCTTGTAGTAATCTCTCATGATCCTTTGTATTTTTGCAGTGTCAGTTGTTACTTCTCCTTTTTCATTTCTAATTCTGTTGATTTGAGTCTTCTCCCTTTTTGTCTTGATGAGTCTGGCTAATGGTTTATGAATTTTGTTTATCTTCTCAAAGAACCAGCTTTTAGTTTTATTGATCTTTGCTATTGTTTTCTTCATTTTTTTCATTTATTTCTGATCTGATCTTTACGACTTCTTTCCTTCTGCTAACTTTGGGGTTTTTTGTTCTTCTTTCTCTAATTGTTTTAGGTGTAAGGTTAGGTTGTTTATTTGAGATTTTTCTTGTGTCTTGAGATAGGATTGTATTGCTCGAAACTTCCCTCTTAGAACTGCTTTTGTTGCATCCCATAGGTTTTGGGTCGTCATGTTATCATTGTCATTTGTTTCTAGGTTTATTGTTTAGCCTCCATGTGTTTGTGTTTTTTACAGATTTTTTCCTGTAATTGATATCTAGTCTCATAGCGTTGTGGTCAGAAAAGATACTTGATAGGATTTCAGTTTTCTTAAATTGACCAAGGCTTGATTTGTGACCCAAGGTATGATCTATCCTGGAGAATGTTCCATGAGCACTTGAGAAGAAAGTGTATTCTGTTGTTTTGGGATGGATTGTCCTATAAATATCCATTAAGTCCATCTTGTTTAATGTATCATTTAAAGCTTGTGTTGCCGTGTTTATTTTCATTTTGCATGATCTGTCCATTGGTGAAAGTGGGGTGTTAAAGTCCCCTGTTATGATTGTGTTACTGTGTATTTCCCCGTTTATGGCTGTTAGCATTTGCTTTGTGTATTGAGATGCTCCTATGTTGCGTGTATGAATATTTACAATTGTTATATCTTCTCCTTGGATTGATCCCTTGATCATTATGCAGTGTCCTTCCTTGTCTCTTGTAACATTCTTTATTTTAAAGTCTATTTCATCTGATATGAGTATTGCTACTCCAGCTTTCTTTTGATTTCCGTTTGCATGGAATATCTTTTTCCATCCCCTCACTTTCAGTCTGTATGTGTCCCAAGGTCTGAAGTGGGTCTCTTGTAGACAGCATATACATGGGTCTTGTTTTTGTATGCATTCAGCCAGTCTTTTGGTTGGAGCATTTAATCCTTTTACATTTAAGGTAATTATTGATATGTATGTTCCTATTCCCATTTTCTTAATTGTTTTGGGCTTGTTATTATAGGTCTTTTCCTTCTCTTGTGCTTCCTGCCTTGAGAAGTTCCTTTAGCATTTGTTGTAAAGCTGGTTTGGTGGTGCTGAATTCTCTTAGCTTTTGCTTGTCTGTAAAGGTTTTAATTTCTCCATGGAATCTGAATGAGAACCTTGCTGGGTAGAGTAATCTTGGTTGTAGTTTTTTCCCTTTCATCACTTTAAATATGTCCTGCCAGTCCCTTCTGGCTTGCAGAGTTTCTGCTGAAAGATCAGCTGTTAACCTTATGGGGATTCCCTTGTATTTTATTTGTTGTTTTTCCCTTGCTGTTTTTAATATTTTTTCTTTGTACTTAATTAAAAAAAATGTATTTATTTATTTATTTTTGGCTCTCTTGGGTCCTCGTTGCTGTGTGCGCGTTTCCTCTAGTTGTAGTGAGCGGGGGCTGCTCTTCTTTGCGGTGCATGGGATTCTCATTGTCGTGGCTTCTCATTTTGCAGAGCACGGGCTCTAGGCACACAGTCTTCAGTAGTTGTGCATGGGCTTATTTGCTCCACGGCATGTGGGATCTTCCCGGGCCAGGGCTCGAACCCGTGTTCCTTGCATTGGCAGGCAGATTCTTAACCACTGTGCCACCCGGGGAGCCCATGTATTTAATTTTTGATAGTTTGATTAGTATGTGTGTTGGCATGTTTCCTCTTGGATTTATTCTGTATGGGACTGTCTGTGCTTCCTGGATTTGATTGGCCATTTCCTTTCCCATATTAGGGAAGTTTTCAACTATAATCTCTTCAAATATTTTCTCAGTCCCTTTCCTTTTCTCTTCTTCTTCTGGCACCCCTATAATTCGAATGTTGGTGCATTTAATGTTGCCCCAGAGGTCTGTGAGACTCTCCTCAATTCTTTTCATTTTTTTTTCTTTATTCTGGTCTGTGGTAGTTTTTTCCACTATTTTATCTTCCAGGTCACTTATCCGTTCTTCTGCCTCAGTTATTCTGTTTTTGATTCCTTCTAGGGAATTTTTAGTTTCATTTATTGTGTTGTTCATCATTGTTTGTTTCCTCTTTAGTTCTTCTAGGTCCTTGTTAAACGTTTCTTATATTTTCTCCACTCTGTTTCCAAGATTTTGCATCATCTTTACTGTCATTCCTCTGAATTCTTTTTCAGGTAGACTGCCTATTTCCTGTTCATTTGTTTGGTCTGATGGGTGTTTACCTTGCTCTTTCTTCTGCTGTGTGTTTCTCTGTTTTCTCATTTTGCTTAACTTTCTGTGTTTGGGGTCTCCTTTTCGCAGTCTGCAGGTTCGTACTTCCTGTTGTTTTTGATGTCTGCCCCCAGTGGTTGAGGTTGGTTCTGTGGGTTGTGTAGGCTTGCTGGTGGAGGGGACTAGTGCCTGTGTTCTGGTGGGTGAGGCTGGATCTTGTCTTTCTGGTGGGCAGGGCTGCATCCGGTGGTGTGTTTTGGGGTGTCTGTGAACTTAGTATGATTTTAGGCAGCCTCTCTGCTGATGGGTGGGGCTGTGTTCCTGTCTTGCTAGTTGTTTGGCATGCGGCGTCCAGCACTGGAGCTTGCTGGCCATTGGGTGGAGCTGGGTCTTAGTGTTGAGACAAAGATCTCTGGGAGAGCTCTTGCTGATTGATATTACATGGGGCTGAGAGGTCTGGTGGACCAGTGTCCTGAACTCGGCTCTGCTACCTGGGAGCGTCAAGCCTCACAGCAGGCTGGAGCACCAAGACCATGTCAGCCACATGGTGGATGGTCTAAGGAGCCCTGCCTGGGCACCTGGAGTGTAGTGGGTGTGTGGTGAACCGCAGCCCAAGATCTACGTGCCCAGTGGAATCGCAATCTGCCAAGGAAACACAGAGCTGAGTTCCTGTCCTGGCAGCAGGAGAAAGGATATGAATTATTTTTAAGGCATAGAAAGTTGTTTAAATATTAGGCCACATATTACAGATTTGGAAATAAACTGCATATAGTTATATAGAGCATGGTGTGCTTTTCTAAGGAGTTTGTAAAGAATGTGGTTTAACTTGGCCAGTGTGTGATGATAAACTTATTTCTTGTGTGTGATCATGGGCCTTATTTATAATTCGATAGCAGATGTTTGTTTTCATTGTTAAATTACAACTCAGACATTCTTGGCTTAACTCCAGCTTTCTCTGCATCTCACAAAAATTTTTTAAAAGGTTAGAATGAAACTTTCTTTCAGAAGATGCTTCAAATGGGGCCAGATTTTTTTAGAAACAGATTTAATTATCCCTGATAATAAGGATCAGAGGGCGAAAAGGAAATTGAGATCTTTGAAGAATCCCTAAATATCATTTTAGTCCATCATTTGCAGCCTCTCCTACTGCTCTCAGACCCACTCACAGGGCAGCAGTGCTGCCTTGTTGGGATTCTGGATTTCTGGCTCCCAACTCAAGCTAATGAGCAGTGTAATGGCTGAGAGCTTGGGAGAAATAGGAGAGGAGTCAAAGGGCCTAGAGTATTTGAAACTAAATAATTAACATCAGATTAATTGGGGATTGACTGTCCTTCCCGTGCTGGGTTCCAGTCTTTTGATCAAAGAGTGTCATTTCCTTACTGTTTTACACTGTCTTAATCACAACAGCCTATATAGATATTTGGATTTTGGATAGGAGGAAAATGAAAAAGGGATTGGAAATAGCATGTACTCATTTTTTTTTTAAGGAAAAAAAAGCCCTCAGATAGATTTAAAAAATTTAAAATTGTTAAATGCGATAGCTCTTCCCAGTTAACAAGTGGAAGAGTGCTGTGTGTTGTTTTCGGTGGTCCTTAACAGTGTGTATTTTTCTTTTCAGCTTCTAAGTCAGGATTGTTACCTCCACCACCCGCACTTCCTCCGAGACCTTGTCCATCGCAGGTAGGAGACGACGTTGGTTTCTGAGAACTGTCAGTAGGCAGTTGTCCTCCCACTGTGGTTCCTTTGCGAGGGTTGATCACCACAGAACTGGCTGGTCAGGTTCCCAAGATGATGTCTGGACTGGACCGGGAGAGCAGAGTGGGGTTGAATTTCTTCCTATCCAGCCAGCCCCCAGCCTCATGTGGAAAGGGGACAGTTTCCTCAATAAGCAACCAAGCAAATGTGTGAAACAGTTCAGTCTTGGCTGTAGAGGGTTGCATGTGGTCTTCATTACAGAGAGAGGAGCAGAAGGGGTGCCTCTCCGATTGGTGCTGGGGAACGTGGCTTTTCTGTGTAGTATGTGCAGTCTGAGTGCCTATATTTTCCTCAGTGTTTTAGGAGCTGTGTTAATTCTGCATAAACTAAAAATAAATGGTCCTCAGCATGGAGTTAGTGCGCCCACAGTGCTTTTTTTAGGATGGTATTTTCCTTCGGGACAAAAAGCTGAATCAGCAGCGTTGGGAGACTGTATCACCCGAATCTGTTTCACCTGTGAATCAATTCCGCCTTGTTGACGTGTGCTACTATGGCCTTTTACATGAACACTCTTTGTAGAGTTGAAAATGAGAAGCAAAACAGCAAATCCGTGGAGTGTGGTAAAGAGTGCTACAGATCCTTCCTTTCATTAATTGCTCCTGAAGAAACTATCTTTAAAGACTCTCTCTGACTTTGGGCAGGAAATGTTGAGAAATTTCTCTATAAAGCGACCCAGTTTCTACCTCATTGCTCTGGGTAGTTCAGAGCATACGTTTCCATATGGTGCATCTCAGGACTCGCTGAGTCACTGAAACCACTTTAAACATTGGCTTGTCCTTCTTTTAGAGAATTAGGTGGTCTTTAGTGTCCACTCAACCTCGAGATGCAAATACCATGAGACATGGGCTTCCTCCTTCAGTTTGAAGGGTAATTAAACCCCTCTTCCTCCTGACCCACATATAAATAAGTGAGAACCGTTTTTTCAATATTCCAGTGTTAGCTTTACGAGAGGTTAATTAACCAGTCAACAAGTGTTTATTGAGTCCCTGCTATTTACTACTGCCAAGCTTTAGTTCCATCCTTGCCCTTCCTTGCCTGTGATTTCTACTCATTTAAATTATTAGCTGTGTTTACTGAGCATCTGTAGTAGAGCACGCATTTGTGCTAAGTGCTTTCAATGCATTATTTAATCTTCACAAAAACCCTATGAAGTGTAGGTATAAATATTAACCTTAAAAAAAAACCCAAAAAAAAACAGATGAAGAAGTTGAAGCATACAGGGGTTAAGCAAGTTACCCAAGGTGACATAGCTAGTAAACAGTAGAGCCAAGGTCCATCTCCTGAAGCTTCCTCCCCCTTCCCATTGTTGGAGTCAAAGTATCCGTGTGTACAGGAAGACAGGGCTCCATTGCGCTGGCAGTTGAGGCTTTCACCATGTCCCCCAGGAGGACCTAGATGAGCTGATGCTCCTGATTTACACCAACAGCAAGCCTGTCACAGCAACATTAGTGGGCGTTCTGGAGGTGCTTATCTACCAGCTGCTGGTTTCAGACCAGGACTTGGGAGCCACCTGGATGAATGCTTGGAACACTTGTCTGAAAGGGCTTTTGTGACCAACCTCCTTATGTTTCTCCTGCTGCACAAGTGACAGTAGTTAGTTCCCGGTTGTGAACCGTGCTGCCGCTATCAGCAGTCCTCATCTGAGCTGCTCTAGGTGGGCTTCCTGCCTGCTCTGGGGCTTGGTGACTGAGGAGCTGGTGGGGACCTGGGAATTCTGAAGTCAACTGTTAATGAAAGAGACTGCTTGTTTGTCTATCAGATTTCCCATCACAATGTATAAACAGTGAGCCTAGCACTCCGCCCAAGCCTCCAGCTCAGCTGCCTAACTATGGAGTTTTCAGACTATAGAAACAGGTGTGTACGAAAAGCAGGCAGAAGAGCCCTCCACCACTTCGCTCCCCTACACTCCCCTCCTTGCCCACTGTAAGTGGGACACACACGGTCAACAGAGGAAGTCCTGGCTGATCCACACATGGTGGTGTTTAGTCTTTGTGCCGTGTCAAATTCCTACTGTTGGCCCCAGGAGAAAGTCACCTAACCATCTGTATGGAGCACCTATATGTTTCAGTCTTTCCCAAACTACTTGTGATGAAGCCTTCTCCTGGGAGATATTAATAGGGCTGTGTGGTAAGACAGATTTGCTGCCTCTGTACCTGCTCTGGGAGATTTGCAGTGCACGCCAGCTCATTAAGGGCTTTGAAGTCTTACAGTAAAGCAACCTGGTCAATTTTTTTTTTTTTTTTTTTTTTTTGTGGTACGCGGGCCTCTCACTATTGTGGCCTCTCCCGTTGCGGAGCACAGGCTCTGGACGCGCAGGCTCAGCGGCCATGGCTCACGGGCCCAGCCGCTCCACGGCACGTGGGATCTTCCCGGACCGGGGCACGAACCCGTGTCCCCTGCATCGGCAGGCGGACTCTCAACCACTGTGCCACCGGGGAAGCCCCAACCTGCTCAATTTTGTTAAAGCTGGCAGCTTTCTAGCTTGTGACCATTCATCCCTTTATTTATAAAATACTGTTAATATCCTGAGGGCGTAGCACATGATTATACACCAGCCTTAAGGTATTGGTAAGAACATTTCCAAACATCTTTAATCTGTCACCTCATCTATATATTATGTGATTAAAGTTAAATTTTTATATCTTATGCCAATAGGTTTCCCTAGAAGAGGTGAAAATGAAAAAGAAAGTTTACCACACATTAGCTTGGGATTTCAAATTGTTGTGTTTTAGGTTTGTTGTGTTTTCTTCGTTGCTTCCTCATGAGAGAGGAAGAAGGAACAGAAAAGCAACAAATTTTATTTATAGAGAACTTAAATACTCTGAGTTATTCTTTTGCTATGTTAAAATTTTTTTGACTGTTCTTTGGTATATATGGACAATCAAGGTGACTTTGGAAAAAAATATATATATACTTAACTACAGAGACTTCTTTTGTAGGGCTTAAACTGTAGTACTTAGGGGAGAAACCAGGAAGCCTGGTATAGTTAAAATCATTGTATTTATTAGTAGCTTTGAGAAGAGATTAAGATTAAAAGTTTTTGGATTTAACATTTTCATATTATATAACTTGATAAACGGGCAAGACTAGATTATAATAAAGAAAACATTTTATTCCCCCAAGAGGAACACTATTTAAAAAACTATGTGGCCAATCAGTAATGCACTATCAGTTTTTAAGTATGTAAGAGAGTTTGTACAGTTGCAGATACGTGCACAAAGATATATATATATATATATATATGTTTATATATATATACAGATAGATAGATAGATAGATACATACATACATACACCAAAAGTCTGTCTCTAATTTTATCAAGTGAGAGATGAGATTTAGGTTTTCAGCATAAAATGCAGCCTCACTGGCCCTTACTTAGACCAGGCACCACCATGGTATGAACATCTGGATTAAGTTATACAAATGGGGCCTTGGAGTTAGGAAAAGGAATAAATTCAAAGAAACTGATCTTATTTTTCATGCTATATAGGTAAGATCAAGAAGGACCAAGTGAGCATATAAAGAATCAAATGTTTTGGTCCCACGTTTTCCTGTGGACAGGCCGGAGAGCAGGGTGTAGTATTTTGGCTCAGGCTAGAGGCCAGAGGTGACACTTTTTTTTTTAAAAGACTGATTCATAGTGTAAATGATTAAAAAGCAATTAGAGGTAACTGTTTCATATGGAGCAGTGTTAAAATGAGAGTTAGTTAAACTTATTAGCTCATTGTGTGCATATGAACTGAGTAAAATGCCATTCACAGGGTTGGTGCTTGTCCTGTAGGTCTGTTTGCTGCTCGGGGCCTGTGTGGTACTTCAATAGCCAAATCCCTTTAATAGTGTTGATCTCGGGCCAGATTTCTTATAGCAATTGTGATAGAGCCACAGCTTCAGTGTAGTTATCTTTAATAAAGAGGAGATTTTTTTTTTGGTCCAAAGGATAATATTTTCAGTTTTGTGTTAGCACCACATTTGATGAATTACACCTCCCTATAGACTCATGTGCTCTGAATTTTCCTACTTATACCACTAATTTCTCACTTTATAACGGCAAGTGCTCTTCGCGAGCAATGCAGTGAGCACTACAATAGCATTGTGGGATGAAAGTGCTATGAAGGAAGCATTTTAGCAATACTTCTAAGCTCAGAGAGACCAAGAGGGCTTCATGCAAGGGCCAAGGTTACCAGTGAAATGAGTTTTACAGAATCAAGAGAACTTTTCTTTTTAATGGCTGAGGGGTTCAGAACATTACTGTAGAGAAAAAGCAAATGCAAAGAAACAGGTGTACAAGAGGTCCCTGTGTGTTGGAGGAACTGCCCGCAATTTGGAAAGCTAGGAGGTTTTAGACGAGAGCGATTTCATGTTCGGAGGTGGCAGTGAAGAGCAGCCAGCCTGCTCACTTTAGTCCCGGTGGTGCCAGAGCTGTGGGAGAGGAAAGGCCCCCGATGAGAGAGTTCTGTCTGGGGAGCAGCTGCTGAGGGGACAGCACAGGGTGTCACTCAGCACAGCAGCGCTCACCCTTGCGGACACCAGCATCGTTTGGGGGAGCTTGCAACCTACTGAGGAGTTTGTAGAAGCTCCCCAGGTGATTCTGAAGTGCAGTCAGGATTGAGAGGCACTGGATTAAGGTGAGAGGAAGGAATGTTCAAAGAAGAAGTTGAGAATATAGGGGATCTGTTGATGCTCCACCGCGAGTTCTTAAAGGGCACGGTGGGAGGCTTTCTCAAGCTGGGGAGGGTGGGAGACACGAAGTCCGGTTAGGGGATATATCCAGACCCTGTGGGGACAGGGACCCTGATCACAATGAATGTCCTGGGGGTCCCGGGCTTCTGGTGATAACTGATTTCAGCAGGCTCAGGGGGCATGATGGGAAGGTCTTGCTGGAATGACTAGTCGCTGTGTGCCTCCAGTCCTCTGTGTACTGTTGTGAAGGACTAGCCATGAACACAGATGGCCTTGAAAGGACTCCATAGTCCATTCAGCTAATGTGTCATCTGACTTTGCCATCTGGCTAGGATCAGGTCTCTAAGGCTGTACTGAATCCAGTAGGGATATGCTGGGCATGCCGCTTTACTTCAAAGCCAAATTTCTTAGATACAAGTTGATATAAAATACTCTCTTCATTTAATTTGCAAGGGAAGACTGAGGCTCACTTAAACTCAAATGGCAGTTTGTAGGCCCTGAAGTTCTGAAATATTTGATACTCCATGCTTTTTTTAAAAAAAAAATACATTGTCCTTGTAAATGAGTATCTTTTCATTTCAAGACTGTTTTCCTTAAGTTAATATAGTTGATGATACAAAATAGTAAATTCTCCTGGGAGACGTTTAAGAGTTTTAGAGCTCTCTCTCTTTTTTGGCATTACTAGTGATTATGTAAGTCTCTTACAGGGTTATGTAATATGTTTTTAAAATGTAAATTTGATTAAAGTATAGCATGCATACTGAATCCATTTTAAATTCATACTAAATCCATTTTCAGGAGAGTAAAATGAAGTATTATCTCACTGGCAATTTTCAAATATCTATAAGAAAACAGCAAGAAACATTCTTGAAATGTAAACAACATAGAAATGTTACTGCTTCTAAAACTTTGTGGCTTTTTTCTTTATTAAATTAGAACCCTGTGGGCGTACATCACATATCATGAGATCTTTTGCTATAATGTGTTCAGATGATGTCATGTAATGTACATTAGTTACTAAATCACCTTAATATATTGGTTATGTAGATGAAGCATATTTGTAAGCTTTCCAAGGTATATACGGCATCCTGATTTTCACTCATCAAAATATAAATTTAGTATATGTCAAGAGGTAGTCTTCTATGTACTTATGTATTAGAAACTCAGTAATTATTTTGAAGAGAATTTACAAACATATATCACCTAAGATGCCATCTTCATTTTCTTCCAAAGTGTTACTCTCTTCTGTCCTACGGTGCATGCTGAAGATTAGCTGAAAATCACAGTATGTTAGTGAGTGTTTCAGTGATTAAGGAAAGAAGATCTAGGTCCAGGATTTATCTTCATCTGCGATGATGAAAGAACGTAATGAAAGCTGTACAGCATTATACAAATGTGTCTGTCCGTGGTCTTATTCTTAGCCTTACTATTATGAAGCTCTATGGCTTTATGGGAAGTAAGCAAATTCATGTGACGGACCTACTATCTCTTCTAGAAAATGAGAAGATTAGACTAGATAGATCCTTTTAGTGCTTAAAGTTTCTGATCATGTGTTGTATTCCTCGGTCCAAGAAAAATTTTGTTGCAAGTATAGATGAAACATCACAAAACACAATTGAGGACAAGATGGCTTAGACTAATTTCTCCCTGCTCTCCCACTGCTAAGTACAACTAAAAACTCTAGGCATAATATGGCAGAAAGAGGATTTCAAAAGATGTAAAGAGGAAAGCAGGCTGACTAGGGCCTCAGGAGTTGAGGAATAGCATAGTAGTGAGTCCCCTGAGTTTTAACAAATCTTTCATATATCCTGGACTGGGCACTGGAGGAGCCTGCAACCCAGAACCACTGACAGATGCAAACAAAAACATATACTCCCCAGCCAAAGCACTGGGAAGGAGGTAGCTAAGCTGGATATAGACCTTTTTAACAATACTTGCTGTACCCCAGCCAAACACCATGGATGCTCCCCCCTCTGATGTCAGCAGGGACCTACTGGAGAGGCTGGTATTTTGCTCCTCATGTGGTAGCAGTAGACAGCCCAGAGTGGTGCTTTCCTAGTCAGCAAACATGGCTTCAGCAGAGACCAAAGGGGGAATCTAGTCTCTCAACTGTGACTGATGGCAGCAGATCGCCTGGGGAGGCACTTTACACCCCCACGGACAGTGTCACTGGAGACTGAAACATTCCCAGATAAGCAAAACCTCAAGGAATTTGTCATTAGTAGACTTGCCCTGTAAGAAATGCTAAAGGATGTCCTCCAGGCTGAAATGAAAGGATATTAGACAGTGCCTTGAGGCTCTAAAAAGAAATGAAGAAACGTAAAGGTAGCTACATAGGTAAGTATAAAAGCCAGTAGTGTTGCATTGTTAGTTTGTAACTCCTTTGTTTTTCTATATGATTTAAAAGGGAAATGCTTAAAACAATAATTTAAAATCTGTGTTAATGGGCACACATGCATAGAGATGTAATTTGTGACAATAGTAATATAAGGAGGCAGCAGGGCTGTGTAGGAGCAGAGGTTTCTATACTATTGATATGAAGTTGGTATTAATTCAAACTTGTTATAAAGTTAAGATATTAACTAATTCCTAGGGTAACTACTAAGGAAAAAACAAAAAAAAAATGGAAAAAATGAGAAGGTAATAAAAATGTTACACTAAAAAAAAAAATCAGTTAATCACAAAAGAGGATAGTGATGGAGGAATTGAGAAGAAAACAGGTATAAGACCTGGAAAACAAACAGCAAATGGCAAAAGTAAATCTTTCCTTATTAGTAATTACTTTAAATTATATGGATTAAAATCTCCAATTAAAAGGCAGAGACAGGACTTCCCTGGCGGTCCAGTGGTTAAGACTTCACCTTCCACTGCAGGGGGTGTGGGTTCGATCCCTGGTCAGGGAGCTAAGATCCCACATACCTCATGGCCCAAAACCAAAACATAAAAGACAGAAGCAATATTGTAACAAATTCAATAAAAATACATTAAAAGAAAATATATATATTAAAAAAAGGCAGGGACAGACAGAATGCATTAAAAACTATCCAAATATGTGCTGTCTACAATAGACTTCACTTGAGATCCAGTGATACAAATAGATTGAAAGTGGAAGGATGGAAAAAGATATTACATGCAAATAGTAACCAAAAGAGAGCTGGGGTGGCTATACTAATATCAGACCAAAATAAACTTAAAGACAAAAATTGTTACAGGAGACTTAGAATGACATTATGTGTTGATAAATGAGTCAATCCATTAATGTGATAAAAATTATAAACATATACACACCTAACAACAGAGCACCAAAATATGTGAGGCAAAACCAACAGAACTGAAGGGAATAATAGCCAGTTCTACAATAATAGAGACTTTAATATATCACTTTCATTAATGGATTGACAACTAGACAGAAGACCAGTAATGAAATAGATACCTAATAGACGTCTATAGAACACTCTACTCAACAACAGCAGCCTACACATTTTTTCTCAAGTGCACATGGAACATTCTCCAGGATAGAAAATATGTTAGGCCACAAAACAAATCTCAGTACATTTAAAAAGACTGAAATCATACAAAGTATCTTCTCTGACCACAGTGGAATGAAAGTAGAAATCAGTACCAGAAGTAAAACTGGAAGATTCAGTAATATGTGGAAATTAGATGACATACTCTTAAAAAACCAAGTGGCCTTAAGGGATACACAAAACAACTAGATGTACAAATGCAGAGTTGTTAAAATGCATTTGAAATTAAGAGATGGGCAACTTAAAACAATCATATATTATATGATATTTATAGCATATTTTATATATTGCTATATAAAAACTTCATGGTAACCACAAACCAAAAATCTATAATAGATGTACACACATAAAATAAAAAGGAATCCAAATATAACACTAAATATAGTCATCAAATCACAAGAGAACAAAAGAAGAAAGGAACAAAAAAGACCTAAAAAAACACCAAACAATTAACAAAATAACAATAAGAATATACATGTGAATAATTATCTTAAACGTGAATGGACTAAACGTTCCAATCAAAAGACATAGTGTACCTGATTGGATATAGAAACAAGACCCACGTACATGCTGTCTACAAGATACGCAGTGTAGAGCCAAAGACACACACCGACTGAAAATGAGGGGATGGAAAAAGATATTTCATGCAAATGAAAATGACAAGAAAGCAGGGGTAGTAACACTCATATCAGACAAAGTAGACTTTAAAACAAAGGCTATAAAAAAAGACAGAGAAGGGCATTTTATATGACAAAGGGATCAATACAAGAGGAGGATATTATACTTGTTAATATATATGTACCCAATACAGGAGCACCTAAATATATAAAGGAAATATTAACAGACATAAAGAGAGAAACTGACAATAATACAATAACAGTATGAGACTTTAACACCCCCCATATATCAATGGACAGATCAGATGGAAAATCATTAAGGCAACAGTGGTCTTAAATGACATAATAGAGCAGTTGGACTTAATAGTAAGGACATTGCATCTGAAAAGACCAGAATACACATTCTTTTCAAGTGCACATGGAATGTTCTCCAGGATAGATCACAAGCTAGGGCACAAAGGAAGTTTCAACAAATTTAAGAGGATAGAAATTATATCAAGCATTTTTTCCAACCACAGTGGTATGAAACTAGAAATCAATTACAGAAAAAAACAGGAAAAGCACAAACACATGGAGAGTAAACAACACACTCCTAAAAAACCAATGGGACAATGAGGAAATCAAAGAGGAAATGAGAAAATACCATGAGACAAATGAAAATAGAAGCACAGCTTTCTACAGTCTGTGGGATGCAGCAAAAGTAGTTCTAGAAGGGATGTTAGAGGGATACATGCCTTCCTCAAGAAACAAGAAAAATCTCAAACAACTTAACCTAAGCGTTCTAAAGGAATTAGAAAAAGAAGAACAAACAAAGCCCAAAATGAGCAGAAGGAAGGAAATAATAATGATCAGAGAGGAAATAAATAGACCAAAAAAAAAAGAAAAGATGAAACCAAGACCTGTTTCTTTGAAATGATAAACAAAATTGATAAGCCTTTAGCCAGGCTCATCAGGAAGGAAAGAGAGAGGACCCAAATGAACAACATAAGAGATGAAAGAGGAGAAATAACAACCAATACTACAGAAATACAAAAAATCATAAGAGAATACTATAGACAGTTATATGCCAACAAATTGGACAACCTAGAAGAAATGAACAAAGTTCTAGAAACATAAAACTTGCCAAAAATGAATCAGGAAGAGACAGACAATTTGAACAGACCTATTGCTAGTAGTGAAATTGAATTTGTAATTAAAAAAGCTCCCAGCAAACAAAAGCCCAGGACCAGATGTCTTCAAAGGAGAATTCTCCCAAACATAAGAATAACTACTACCTATCCTCAAACTATTCCAAAAAATTTAAGAGGACAGAACAACACTCCCAAATTCATTCTGTGAGGCCACCATGACCCTGATACCAAAACCAGACAAAGACACTACAAAAAAAGAAAATTACAGACCAACATCTTTGATAAATATAGATGCAAACATTCTCAACAAAATATTAGCAAACTCAATTCAACAATACATAAAAAGGATCATACACCATGATCAACTGGTATTTTTTCCAGGGATGCAAGGATGGTTCAGTATTCACAAATCAGTGTAATACACACCATCTTAACAAAAGGAAGGATCACTATCATGTAATCATCTCTATAGATGCATAAAAAACCTTTGACAGAATTCAATATCCATTCATGATAAAAAAAAACTGTCATCATAGTTGGTATAGAGGGAACATATCTCAACATAATAAAGGTTCTTTATGACAATCCCACAACTAACATCATACTCAGTGGTGAAAAGCTGAAAGCATTTCCTCTAAGATAAGGAACAAGACAAGGATGCCCACTCTCCACCACTTCTATTTAACAATGTATTGGAAGTTCTGACAGCAACAATCAGAGAAGAAAAAGAAATATCAATAAAAAGCATCCAAATTGGAAGGGAAGAAGTAAAACTCACTATTTGAAGATGACATGATACTATACATAGAAAACCCTAAAGTCTCCACCTCAAAACTATTAGAACTAATTAATGAATTCAGTAAAGTTGCAGGATACAAGATTAATATACAGAAATCTGTTGATTTTCTATACACTAATAATGAACTATTGGAAAGCAAGAGCAAAGAAAAAAAAAAACACCAAAAAACAACCAAAAAGCAGTTGCCCCCAAAAGAACAAAATACCTAGGAATCAATTTAACCTAGAAAGTGAAAGACCTATACTCTGAAAACTATAAAACATTGATGAAGGAAATTGAAGATGATACAAAGAAATGGAAAGATATCCTATATTCTTGTATTGTTAGAATTAATATTGTTAAAATGTCTATACTACCCAAAGCAATCTACAGATTTTTAAAAATTTTTTATTTATTTATTTTTGGCTGCATTGGGTCTTTGTTGCTGTGCATGGGCTTTCTCTAGTTGGGGCAAGCGGGGGCTACTCTTTGTTGCGGTGTGTGGGCTTCTCATTACAGTGGCTTCTCTTGTTGCAGAGTACGGGCTCTAGGCGCACAGGCTTCAATAGTTGTGGCACGTGGGCTCAGTAGTTGTGGCTCGTGGGCTCTAGAGCGCAGGCTCAGTAGTTGTGGCACACGGGCTTAGTTGCTCAGCAGCATGTGGGATCTTCCTGGACCAGGGCTTGAACCCGTGTCCCCTGAATTGGCAGGAGGATTCTTATCCACTGCGCTGGGAAGCCCCAATCTACAGATTTAATGCAATTCCTATTAAAATACCCATGACATTTTCCACAGTAGAACAAAGAATCCTAAAATTCATATGGAACCACAAAAGACCTCAAATTGCTGAAGCAATTTTGAGAAAAAGTGAACGAAGCTGGAGGTATCACTCTCCCTAACTTTAGACTATACTGCAGAGCTACAGTAAGCAGGACAGCATGGTACTGGTACACAAACAGACACATAGATCAGTGGAACAGAACAGAGAACCCAGAAATAAACCCATGCACTCATGGCCAATTAATTTACATCAAAGGAGGCAAGAATATACAATGGAGAAAAGACAGTCTCTTCAGTAAGTGGTGTTGGGAGAACTGGACAGTTACATGTAAAAGAATGAAATTAGAACGTTTTCTCACACTATGTACAAAAATAAACTTAAAATGGATTAAAGACCTAACTGCAAGACCTGAAAGCATAAAACTAGAACACTTTGACAAAAGTAGAAGCAATACATTTTTGGATCTGTCTACTAAGAGAAAAGAAATAAAAGCAAAAATAAACAAACGGGACCTAATTCAAGTTAAAAGCTTTTGCACAGCAAAGGAAATCATCCGCAAAACAAAAAGACAACCTAATGAATGGGAGAAAATACTTTACAAATGATATAACCAACAAGGGACTAATATCCAAGATAAATAAACAGCTCACACAACTCAATATTTTTAAAAAAGCAGCCTGGCTAAAAAAATGGATAGAAGACTTGAATAGATGTTTTTCCAAAGCAGACCTGCAGGTGGCCAACAGGCACATGAAGAGATGGTCAGTGTTGCTAATTATTAGAGAAATGCAAATCAAAACCATGATGAGACATCACTTCACACCTGTCAGAATGGCTGTCATCAAAATGACCACAAATAACAAATGTTGGCTAGGATGTGGAGAAAAGGGTACTCTTGTACATTGTCAGTGGGCATGCAAATTGGTGCAGATACTGTGAAAAACAGTATGGAGGTTCCTCAAGCAACTAAAAATAGAACTACCTTATGATCCAGCAATTCCATTCCTGGGTATACATCCAAAAAAAAATGAGAACACTGATTTGGAAAGATACATGCACCCAGTGTTCATAGCAGCATTATTTATAATTTCCAAGGTGTGAAAGCAACCTAAGTATCCATCAACAGTGAATGGATAAAGAAGTGGTGTATATATATAAAATGGAATATTACTCATCCATAAAAAGGAATGAAATTCTGCCATTTATAGCAATATGGATGGACTTAGAGAATATTATGCTTAGTGAAATAAGTCAGGCAGGCAAAGACAAATACTGTGTGTTATCACTTACGTGTGGAATCTGAAAGGTAAACAAATGTATATAGTAAAATAGAAATAGACTCACAAAGAAAATAAACTAGCGGATACCAGTGGGGAGGGGCAAGATAGGCGTATGGGATTAATAGGTACAAACTACTATGTATAAAATAGGTTAACAACAAGGGTTAGGGTTAGGGTGCAGCACAGGGAATTATAGCCATTATTTTATAATAACTTTAAATGGAGTATAGTCTGTAAAAATGCTGAATCACTGTGTTGTACACCTTAAACTAATATAATATTGTAAATCAAGTATACTTCAATTAAAAAAAAGAGGAGGAGCTAGCTAAACCCAAAGCTAGCAGAAAGAAGGAAATAATAGAGTGGAGATAGATAGAGAATCGGGAAACAACAGGGAAATCATTGAAACCAAAAGTTGGGTTTCTTAGATGATCAACAAAATTGACAAACCTGTAGCTTGACTGACACAACTCCTCTTGTGTTGTCCTCTAGTTAAAATAAAAGGCTGTATTTTAAATTAAAATTAGGTTCTGATAAATTTCTCCCTCACTGTAGATAACATTGTTTTGAATTTATCAAGGCTGAAGATTCAAGTAGATTATTCTGCTTTGTGTAAGACCTTTTTTCATATATTGATTTTGGCAGTACATTTTACTCTATGGTACCTAGCTCTAGAATTGTTTCATAGTTTACTCAAAAAGCTAATCATATTTCCAGGTTGGTGTAGCATGAAGAAACAGTTGTGGTTTAGACCAGTCTTTGTTGATAGAATTTTGAGAGCTCTCCAAGTCCTTTTATAAGGATTTATTAAAGGAATTTGAAAAGTACTATTTTCATACAGCTGGCACTGAATGAGAAATTCAAAAGGCATAGGAAATGGCCGTAGTGAGAAGTTCAAGGAGAAGAGAGAGTGATGAAATACTGGCATTGGAATAGAGGAGGAAAGATTAAGTATAAATCCCCTCCTTTTAAAAGGAGCACTCAGAGTTTTCCAGCTATCAACAAATGCCATTAGAATTTTCCCCAAGAGCTTGTTCAAAAGAAAGGAAAAGTTCTATGATGACATTTATTTTAGTATTATTGATAAAAATTAAAACAATACAGACAATACAAATGCCCAAGAAGAAGGCTCTGGTTAAGAGTATTGTATGTATATCCACCCAATAGAGTATTAGACATCCATTAGAATGTTTACAGGGAAAATAGTAGAAAAGATCCAAATACAGAAATGTTTACTGATTGTACCACATAAAAGTATTCAGTAGAACTTTGATAGTAAGATATTCTACTCTCTGAGAGTGATCTTGAAGGTCCATAGAAAACACTGATCGGCCCCTTTGCTGTGGTCAGAGTTTAAATTCCTTTTCCTTTGTTGCTGGCCAGTGTTCGCTCCTCATTGGGCCTTTGAACTTTGAAGTTAACTCCTCAGTGAATTTCCACTAACTCTTTTTAGGGGTCTAAAGGGGTCGCTTAAGTAATTCATCTATAATTTAGCTATCTCATCTTATGATAAATTGTTTATATAAGTACATTCTCTATTTTGGGGAGACTTTTTGTGAGAGGTAGATTTGTGAATTTGGGTATCCTTGAAGGTCTCTATACGTTTCAATCACAAATGTCACGTATCTACTGTTGAGCATTTGGAAGTGGACTGCAGTAACTGGTAGAAGTTTAAATAGCTGTTTTGGTGGGGAAATTAGGGAGTTTTTCTTTTAAAGATTTCCTCTTTCAATTAAAGATTGGGAGAAAGGGAAAAAATGCTCTCTGTTATGACAACTAGAATAAAACAAAGTCAAAGCTCTATCAGAATAAAATGGCCTTTGGAAGCTACTTTTAAGAGACCATGCTCTCAGAACTTGTGATGAGGCATATAATATTGCATAATCGTATAGTTAGGATAACTCCAGCAATTGTGAGGTTCACATAAACCTTTTACTGAAATACATAACCTAGTAGTTTTTTTCATCCATGTTCTCTGGATGGTAAACTTATTGCCCTTTCTATTAAGTGGTAATTTTGCTGCATGTATGAATAGAATTCTAGGTTGAAGATTATTTTCCCTCAGCATTTTGAATGTATTATCTCCTTCTCTTCTGGCATTTATTTTTGTTGCTGCTGAGTATTCTGTGAATCTATTTTGGGTTCCTTTGGAGTTACTATCTTTTCTCTGTGGTGGCTTTTAAAACTTTATTTTCGATGTTCTGTTGCAATTTCACTGTGATGTGTCTAGGCATAGATTTAAATTTATTTATTCTAGATGATGATTGGTATGCACTTTCCATCTGGAAAATCATGTCTTTAATTTTAGAACACTCTTAGTCATATCTCTGCAGGTTTTGATTCTCTACTTATTTCTTCTATTTTCTTCTCAAACTCATTAGCTATGCTTCTATATCTGGTAACACATCTTTTATTTCTAGTAGTGGTACTTTCATCTTTTTATGTCATGATCTCTCTGGGTTGGCTGTGGATGAAATCTTTGACTTCCAAATTTATAACTGTTTATGATTCCAGGTTTTATAGTCCATTCTTTTTTATGTTAATCTGTTCTTGTTTCACTTTTCCCAATTTCTGTTTCATAGTTCTCTGTTCTTTTTCAGGATGCATTCCCTACTTTTAACTTTGTGGGTTCTAAACAAAATTATTTTAAAGTTATTTTCAACTTGTTCTGTCTTCATTTTAGTCAGGAGTAAATTCATCTTATTTTTGGGAGGCTGTTCTTACTGCTGGCTTTTTTCCTTCCATGCTTTTTGGAAATTTGCTTAGCAGTCTTATTTGGTATCGGAGTTTCAATTTCATTCTCAGTTCTCCGAGCTCCTCTCTTCCTAGCAGTTCAGTGGTGTCCCTGCCAACCATACCCCACCACCCTGCGCCCATGGGCTTCTAGTCTGGGGCCAATTCTTCTCCTTGAGGTTCAGCACTTCCATCTGGTACAGATGTAAGTGATCATGCAGATGTCACCAGATGGTGGCTGAGCCCAAGACCAGGCTAAAGTGTTGTATCTGTTTCTGCTTCCTTTCATTAGGAGGCAGCCCCGAGCACCTTCACAGGCTTCTTCGTGGCTTTGCAGGTTTATAGGTAGTGAAGTGTCACCTTAGCCTCTGGCTTTAGGGAATGAGCTTGGTGCGGGAACCCTGCCTCATGTGGGGCATTTAAATCCCTGTTATTCTGCTGGGTATGAGCTCTCAGCTGCCTCCACCTGCTGCTGAACCCTCAGCCTGGCCTACCACTTGGGGTTTTTTTGGCTGTTTTGGATTTTATTGTTTTTATACAACAGGTGCTTATTAGTTATCTATTTTATGCATATGCCTGCCACTTTGTGATTTGGCCCCACAGGGATCTTTGTCTTGCTGCTGAGTGTGTCTTAGTCTTTCGAATTTTATCACTTCTGTGCTCATGCTCTCCTTTGTCATTGCATAGCATTTTACAGAACAGGAAGTTGAAGTTCAGAAAGCAGAAGTGAACTACTTGGGACCTCTTCGTTAGTAAGTGACAGAACCAGCTTTTGTAGAACAGGAGAGCTGGGAAAGGTTTCTGGGCTGGTGCTAGAAATTTAATGATAAACCTTGAGAGAGAGAGAGAGAGAAATCATTCATCGCACATCATAAAAATTAACTATAGGTATGCTGAGCACAAGTTAATAAGGATTTTCAGTCTCTCTGCCCATTTTCTGAATATGAAGTATCGATATTTCCTAATATTAAGCTAAAACGTTTATTGTTTAAAGTGCCTTCCCCAGGGAAGACTTAACGTTCAGCTTTGCCAAAATAGGTTGCACAGTTTGGTCACTGGGCCATATTTGGTGTAGCCGAAGGCCAAGTGTAATCCATATCCTGCTTTCAAAAAGGGAAAAAAAGGCAGAAGTTTTACATCATAAATAATTATTATTTATGCATTTCAGAATTGATTTTAGAGGTATACAAACCATTGAGGCTTTGCGATTATTTATTTTATAAATTTATCATGTACTTAAGTATAGTGTTTATGTGTCAGATGCTCTTCTAAGTCCTTTATAAATATTAACTTATTTAATCCTAGCAACCATGTGCAGTAGGTTCTGTTGCTATCGTCACTTTGCAGATAAGCAAACTGAGGCACAGAGAACTAGAAATTTGCCCAGAGTCACCCACAGCACGTTAAAGCTGTGATTCTGACCCTGACTATCTAGGCTCAGAGTGCCGGCTCCACCCACCATGCTCTGCTATGCAACCACGTCTCACAGTTATTTTCTTAACTTCTCTCTTATTTATTTATTTATGCATGCGTGGGCTTCAGTAGTTGCAGCACGCGGGCTCAGTAGTTGTGGCTTGTGGGCTCTAGAGCGCAGGCTCAGCAGTTGTGGCACACGGGCTTAGTTGCTCTGCAGCATGTGGGATCTTCCTGGGCCAGGGCATGAACCCTTGTCCCCTGCATTGGCAGGCGGATTCTTAACCACTGCGCCACCAGGGAAGCCCACCTCTTTTTTCTTAACAACAGAGTTGACATATTATCACCAATACATTTTATGTTCTGAAACCTCTTAATAAATTAGCTTTATCCTACCACTGGTAACTTGTTTTCTTTCCTAGGTTTCCCCTCCTTATGACATTTTGCTTGTAATGTTATTGTGTAAAGCTTACTGTGCTAGCATCACTCCTCTGAAAGATGCCTTAAGTTCATCTAATCAGTTCATCAGGTGTTAATGAAATGTGCTTACGAGAGGCCCACACTTTGCTGACAGCTGTGGGATCACAAGGGTTGTGATGTGCTCTTTCTCCTCCAGCTCCTTTCCCCTTCCCCACCCTCTGAAAGCGGCCACGCCTAACACCTTCCATCCTGTAGTCTCTCATGGTGTATGTATGTAACTGTGTCATTTTCCATGTGTCTAATCTAAACCCATTTTCTCATGCTCTGTGCTCAAGGATTGTAGGCGATTGCTGGACACCATGTTTCCTATAACTAACAAGATAGCCCGGTGTTTCCCCTGGGAGTCAACTACGGCTGGTTTCTAGGTTCCTGAACAAAGGAATCCTTATTTCTCTTCTCTGACACCCCCACACAGTGATAAAAAGCAGGAAGCACCCCTAAGTGTCAGGGGAGAAGCAGGATGGGATGGGAGGGTGCTGTGGTGTCACTAGGAGAGGATGGTGGAGGATGCCCAGAGGGTGGGCCCAGGGAGGCAGCCTGACAGAGTAGTTAAGAACGTGGGCTTGGGGTACAAATCCTCTCTCTGCCTCTTACTGGCTGTGTGTCTTTGGACACATTTACTTAGCCTCTCCGTGTCTCAGTTTCATCATCTGTGAATGAGGATAGTTGTAGTGTCTACTCTCATCGGGTTGTGATAATTAAGCGAGTTAATATCTGTAAAGCACTTAGGATGGTGCCTGGCACATGGTTGGCTCTCACCAACAATGAACTATTATAATTATCAGTACAGGCCCAGCGAAGCAGAGGTGGAGTCTAGTTGGCAAACAGAAGAACAGACTCAGGACAGCCAGAACTTCATGATCACGAGCCCAGAATGAGTGCCGGGCTGGCTTACTAAACTACTTGTGTTTAAACCACCTTCTTTCCCTTCTGTGACCTTTCACGACTGGCCTTCTGCCTACATCAGGGGTCAACAAACTACAATCTATAGGCCAAATCCACATGTCACCTGTTTCTGTAAATAGTGGAAATGAAAAGGAAAAGAATCAACAGAAAGACAGTTCCCCCATCAGCCTTTTAACCCACCATCTCCTAACACAAGGATTGCAATGCCTGTGTCTATAGTTTGCGGCTTTGCCTTGAGGACCTTTTTCTGATCAAGATGCTCTGTCTTTCCAACTTTACTAGTAAAACCTCGAGCAAATATCATTTATTCACCTGGCAGCTTCCAAGGCTTGCTGTGGGTGGTCCTTCTCAACTCTGTGTTTCTGAAGCATAACTAGAAGAAACCAACTAAGGCCTTGCCTTTAAGGTGAGGAAGAGGGAAAGAAGCTTGTCCTGGGAAAACACGATAAAGGAGTTGTTTCTTCCCGTCTCCCTCCTGAATACCCTGCTCTGCTCAGCAAGTTCTGTAGGTATCCCTTACTTGTGTGCTGGTAAATCTTCTCTCTGAGAAAAGAAAAAGCCCCTATTTGTAGCTGTTGCCAACCTCTGGTTGTAAATATTCCCACATGGTTGATCGCAGGTGCAGCTGGGAAGGGATGTGCCTCATCATTGGCTCATTGGTACCAGTGTGCCCTGTGGTAGACAGCTTTATTTTGCCACTGAATCTTTGTGTCAGTATTCTCTGTGCCAGGGGAAAGGTTTTTTGTTGTTTTGTGGGGGTTTTTTTCGTTTGTTTTTAAATCTAGGGCACTGTTCCAGCCCAGTCCCAAACTGTGCTGAGAGAAATGGGGCCATGTCTTTCAAGCCAACTTGAAATGAATCTTCCTTCTTGTTTACATTTAACTTGTGCCACTAGGTGGCACTTTAAGGACATTACAGGAAATTGGCTTTACTGGATTTATTTTTTAACTTTTTATTCAAGTATAATGTGTGTATTGAAGAGTACATATTGAGTGTTCAACTCAGTGAATTATCACAAGCTCAACCCACGTGTGTTATTGGCACTCAAATCAAGAAGCAGAATATTACTGGTGCCTAGAAAGCCCCTCTTATGCTATCTTTCAGTTCCTATCCCTTATTCTTAGGGTTCCCACTATTCTGACTCGCAGCAGCATAGGTGAGTTTTACTTGTTTCCTGCCTTATATAAGTGGAACCATGTAGTATATACTCTTGTGTCTGGCCTCTTTTGCTTACACGCTGTTTGTGTGATCCATCCAGATTGTTGTATGCGGTTGTAGATCATTGCTGTATAGTATTCCGTTGTGTATGCAAATATGTCACTGTTTTCTCTTCCTTTTTTTTTTTGGCTGTGTCGGGTCTTTGTTGCTGTGCCAGGCTTTCTCTAGTTGTGGCAAGCAGGGGCTTCTCTTCATTGAGGTGCGTGGGCTTCTCATTGTGGTGACTTCCGTTGTTGTGGAGCCATGGGCTCAAGGTGTGTGGGCTTCAGTAGTTGTGGTGCGTGCAGGCTCAGTAGTTGTGGCGCACGGGCTTAGTTGCTCCAGGGCCTGTGGGATCTTCCCGGACCAGGGCTCGAACCTGTGTCCCCTGCATTGGCAGGTGGATTCTTAACCACTGCGCCACCAGGGACGTTCTATATCACTGTTTTCTACTGTTGATGGATATTTGGGTAGTTTTCAAATTTTGGCAGTTATAAATAATGCTGCTATGCATATTCATGTACGAGTTTCTGAGTGGATGTATGTTTTCATTTCTCTTGGGTCTATCCCTAGGAGTAGAATTTCTGGGTTATATGGTAAGCATATGTTCGGCTTTAGTGGATGCTGCCAAATGGTTTTATAAAGTGTACTGATTTATGCTCCATCAACAGTGTTCTCATTTCACTTCCACATCCTCATCAATACTGAATTTATTTTATGGCTGGTTCCTAACTCTTACATAATTTTTACAGCTCTCTCTCTAGCCAGCTATTTCTAATTGAGTTTCTTCTAAAGCCACTTTTCTCTGATGGACCTGGCTCATGCAGGAAGGGCCGTGTCATCCCAAAAGGGGACATTTATCACAGTCTAAGTATGAGCTATCAGCAGTTAGAAGAAATGTTATTGAAACACTCCATCACTAATACAGAGCAATGGGAATGGGAAAGGAATTCAAAATTATAAGTGTGGTAAAACATCGAGTGAAGCTAGGACTTTGAGGCGCTTTGAAATTTTTATATTGTATTGTTGCCAGTCTGTGTATGTCAGGTGTGAGGGACCAGCAAAAGATTTTTAAAGGCCTTGTAACCAGATGCCTTTGAATTTTGATGGTGGTGGGTACCTGTTTTAGTAAGAGTCTGTTTGGTGTGGCAAGGGGCGTTCATATAGCATCTTTCTTCAACCCTACAGTGGGGAAAATGGGTCTCAGGAGAATCTTGCTGTATATCACCTGTGTTGTTGACTCTTTGGGCTGTGTTATAATATGGCTTTACATATGGGATGAATAGAGGGTGGGGCTCAGACTTGGTTCTATTACTAGAAAAGAACCAAAATCTAGTTATGGTCAAATATTTTTCTTTTAGACCAAAATACAGTGCCCATAGTCCTCTAGTTGTAACAGGAAGTCTGTTTCGTGGATGTTGTCCATAATCCAGTAGGTTCCAGGAATCCCTGAGTGATTATGCTTTGTGACTTTCGTATCCAGGGGCTAGTTGTCCATTAGAGTTGCTGATTATCCACTTCGTTGAAATTGTCCCTGAGCTCCTCTGTCAGTGTTCGCCCGAGTGTCCCTGATGTTGGACTGGCCTGCTGTAAGGGCACCAGAGATACTCAGTGCAAGCTGCCTGAGATGTTTGTACTGAGGCAGCCACGAAATCTGCTTTTATTTGTAAAAATGTCTTCCCTCCAGTATTGGTAGCAGTAATATCCAGTGGCACAAATTTGGATTGTGGGCAGCCTGCTCTATGGGATCTGCTTATTATCTAAGCCAGAGTCAGCACTCTCCCAGTCAAGGTTTTCATCTTTTGGCAAGAGGGGAAAAGTCCCTCATGTTGAGTTAGCTTCTGCTTACAGAAATAGATCCTGTGCCTGGGAAACCAATTGTAATTTTACTCCCGATTATGATAGTAGCTGCCATTAGTGAATAGCTACTGGGTTACTGTGCTTCGCACCCGAGACAGATGTTTCACTTAATCTTCACAATGCTAGGAGTTAGATGGATTATCCCCTTTTGCAGATGATGAAATTGTGGCTCAGAGAGGTTAAGCCCATGCCCAAGCCAGTGCCAAGCCTGGATTTGACTCCAAAGCCTGTGTCCTGTACCTGCTGTGCTCTGTGGCCCCAGTTGCCATGGGATGAAGTTTTTGACTTGTCCACTGGAATATGAAACAGTGTTGGATTCATTACTAGTTCACTGCATACATTGATGAGAGGACCTGCTGTTTGCTGGTCTTTAGCTTCGGCACTGGGAAAGCGAGAGTGAAACAAGACCCAGCTCCTGCCCTCCAGGTGCTTATACTTCAGCTCCATTTTTGTCTCTCATAAGTGACTTGGGTCATGGATTTTGGTAATTGTTCTTACAGAGAACTCAGTCCTCTGGATTTTCTCTCTGAGACTGACTGTCGAATGGTGGGGTTTGTTGTGGCCACTGTGCTGCTGGCTGTTGGTTCTGCATCTTCTATGCCTGGGTTTGACCACAGGGCTTTCTGGTGTGTCCTTAACCAGCAGAGATTGGGGTCAGGTTAAAGTCAAGCACCAAATGACACTGAGACTACCACTAAGATGCTGGAGATCCCCTAGATACAGTAGCAGGATTATCTGCTCATCTGCCTAGAAATTAGCCTTGACCTTTGTGATTCTGTCTTGGGATCTGCCTGGATTCTTGGGAGGTAAATGAAGCTTAAGTTTCTTTTTCTAATCTGTCAGTAGCATGAATATGTGACTCTTTGCTTGTTGCAAATTCGACTTGTATTTATTTTTTTAAAACACATTCATGTTTCTTTTTTTTAAAGTTTTTTTTGATGTTGACCATTTTTAAAAAAAATTAATTTATTTATTTACTTTTGGCTGCATTGGGCCTTCGTTGCTGCGCGCCGACCTTCTCTAGTTGCGGCAAGCGGGGGCTGCTTTCGTTGCAGTGTGCAGGCTTCTCACTGTGGTGGCTTCTTTTGTGGAGGAGCACGGGCTCTAGGCACGTGGGCTTCAGTAGTTGTGGTGCGTGCGGGCTCAGTAGTTGTGGCGCACGGGCTTAGTTGCTCTGCGGCCTGTGGGATCTTCCTGGACCAGGGCTCGAACCTGTGTCCCGTGCATTGGCAGGTGGATTCCTAACCACTGCACCACCAGGGAAGCCCAATGTTGACCATTTTTAAAGTCTTTATTGGATTTGTTACAATATTGCTTCTGTTTTATGTTTTGCTTTTTTGGCCGTGAGGCATATGGGATACCAGCTTCCCCAACCAGGGACTGAACCCGCACCCCCTGCATTGGAAGGCGAAGTCCCAACCACTGGACTGCCGGGGAAGTCCCTCGACTTTTAAATAAAAGTCTTACTGGTAAAAATTTTGCACAGCTTCAAATATGTATTTATTTGTTTATGAAACCATATTGCATATACCACCTATTGCCTCCATGGTAAATGGAGAAGAAAACAATTAAGAAGCCTGGTTAGTTTTTGCTGGAGCACCTGTGGCCTTTTCCAGACCAGGACCTTGGAGACTTGGTTTTCTCATTTCTTAAATGAAGAGTTTGGGCCATCAGTGGTCCCTAGCTGGTCTGGGCTGGCTACATAAAAATCACTCAGGGAGCTTGTTAAAATAGAAGTTCTAGTGTTCCAGCCCTAGGAGATTCTAATTAGAGAAGTCTGGGGTAGTATCTAAAAGTCTGTAATTTATAAAAATTCCCCAGATAATTCTCTTGTGTAGCTGTATTTGGGAACCATTGGGCTAGAAGTTCTAGAATAAATAGAATTGAATTGAGAAGAAACTTGTGGTGTGTTTGAAGATTCAGGTAATACTTATGTGCCTGGAGTGGGTTCCCGATTGGCAAACTAATGCAGTTATGATGCAGAGGTAAATTGGAGCCAAATGATGGAGGATCTTTTTTTAAATTTTTTTTCCTATTTCTTTATTTTATTTAATTGATTTATTTATTTACTTTTGGCTGTGTTCGGTCTTTGTTGCGGTGCACGGGCTTCTCATTGCAGTGGCTTCTCTTTGTTGCGGAGCACGGGCTCTAGGCGCGTGGGCTTCAGTAGTTGTCACACGTGGGCTCAGTAGTTGGGGCTCGCAGGCCCTAGAGCGCAGGCTCAGTAGTTGTGGCGCACGGGCTTAGTTGCTGCGCGGCATGTGGGATCTTCCCGGGCCAGGGCTCGAACCCGTGTCTCCTGCATTGGCAGGCGGATTCTTAACCACTGCGCCACCAGGGAAGCCCAGGAAGGTAAATTTTAAAATGGAAAACAGTTTTCAGGCCTCACAACTGCTCCTCATCCTTCCCAAGCCCCACCCCATTGTTGTTGGTGATTTAGAGATGTTTACAAGAAAAGGAAGTCAGTGATACACTCTCCTGCTTTTGCTGTGCTCAGAATCCTCATTTTTGTTGAAAAGAGGATGAAATTTATCATTTCCCTCAATATTTCCACAAGAAGGAGACTTCACTCATCTCCCCAGGAAAGGGAGCATTAGGACGGACACCTCTCTCCACCTGCCTGATGATACGGAGGGGAACTGACCAACTGAAAGGTGGGGTGACTGGTCCGTCACTTCTCTCCTCTCTGCCTGGCTGCTGGGCCATGTGGGCGCAAACCTGTGGTCCCTGTGGAGAGCGGGTGGGCCGTAGCAGGGCAGGCCGTGGATTGGCCGTGGAAGGCGAGTGCGGGCCTCAGGTCCAGGTCCTGTTCTTCAGCACAGGTCACGGGCAGCCCTGCACTAGGTGCCTGTCAGGTCCTTGCTCAGCCATTCAGAAAGCTGACATTGGACTAGTGCATCTTGGAGTGTGATGCCATCTGTCCGAACCCCCGAGAAGGTGGGGGAGCCTGACCGTGAATGGCTCTTGACCGACTTCACTTGGATGCTTCCGGGTACTTCAAACTCAGTGTGTCCCAAAGCAGGCTCCCCTTCCCACCTGCTTCTCCCTCGGTTCCTGTTGCGGAGGTTGGCCTCCGTGCTCTCGTGGTACCCCAGCCTGCCCTCCCAGGTGTCAGAGCCTGAGAGGCCCCTCAATCCTCCTTTCTCGCCCCCCCTGTGCAGTGCCCCTCTGCACCCAGCTCGCAGCCGGGATGTCACCTTTGCCTGAGTGTTGGTGACCCACAAGGCCGGCTGCTGTTGTAGCCCCCGCACACCCTCGCTGTAGTCCTTATTCCCCTGAAGCCTGTTTGCCTGCTCATTCTCTGCCTTTCCCGCTAGACTGCAAGGTCCAGAGCTTGTTCATCCTTGAACACCGGTGCTACTACAGGGGCTGCCTGTCGTGGCTGTTGGATAGGTACTTCTTGAGTGAATAACACTCAGGCCCAAGAGTGCTGGAGGCGGTAGAGCATAGTGGTCACAGCCCAGCTTTGGAACCTGAGGCCTGGGTTTGGACTCTGCTATTTGTGTGATATTGGGTGAGTCCCTTACCTTCTGGGTCCTTAGTTTCTTCCCGACTTCCTAAGACTGTGATGATGAAATGCAGTAATCCATGCAAAACATCTAGAGCAACATGTTGACACATAGCAAGTGTTCGGTGGTTCATAGTGCACATCTATTAATAACAACAACAACAATAATAATAATACAGTTACCCTTAATGGAAAGGAGAAGGCTATAAGAAAAACCTGGAACTAGAAATCATGCATGTTGAGTGCCTGCAGCGTGGGTTTCAAAGAGGCGGGGAGTTGCTTGGGCACCAAGGATTCCAGCGCGGGCAGTGGAAGTGTAGGAGCAGACGGGCTTACTGTGGGGAAGAGTGGACAGGGAGGGAAACATGGAGCAGGAGAGCCGAAAACAGGACCTTGAGAAACCGCTCACGTGAGGGACAAGAGGGGCCAGAACAGGAAGAGAGAATGATTCCAAGTAGGAGACTGCGACTCATCAGATGCCAGGGACAGGACCTTTACAAACACAGCTGAGGGTGCCGAGCTGGGCTGCTGGTCTCTGAAGACTAGAGGCAGCTGGAACGTGCTGGGTGGGGCGGTGGTTGGGGAGGAGTAGGGTCAGAATAAGGAAGAAGCCAGGCCCCGCAAGGGTTTGAAGAGGGCTGCTTAGCGACGAGGTAGGTGCCCTCAGACCCATAGGTTGCATGCTGCAGTGTGTGTTTCTGTGATGCAGATTAGCTTGTGGGTCAGTAGAGGACTGGTAATGTGGAGGTCACGTTGGTTCACATGTTATTAACATTTTGCATCCCTGGCTAATAGTGGCTGAAAGCCAAGGACTCCAGCAGCGCTGAATGTAGCAAGCCCGGGAGATAGGAAGCTGAGCAGGGGCACCCGCGCTCCCTGGGCTCTGCGCCGGGCTGTGTGGCCCCGCTGTCTTGCAGGCCTTTGGGGCCATTCCCCCCGTCTTTGTGCTTACATTCACGGACTCCATACCACTCAGCAGCCAGAATCCCTCTGTTTACCCCTTCCATCATGCTTACCCCTCACCTTTTTTTAAGGTAAAGAGTCATATCTACTAGAGTGTTTTATCAGAAATTTAATATTTAAAAAACTTTCAGTGCTTTTCATTATAATTATTGTTTTTGTTAGTGATCGGGTTGAAATTTTAACTTCTTTCCCCACCCTATTTTTCTGATACGCTTTGTTATTTTTAGTTTGTGCTTTCGAAGCATTAGTTTTTAGCAATACATACATCCAGTTATAGAAGACATTCCTGTGACTTCTTTCCCTAAGATTGAACAATGCTGGGAGGAGGGATGGGAGGGAACAGCAGGGTCTACAGAAGCTTTTCTCGAGGATTGGCAGCCCCAACCATCCTTGGCTCTTTCTCCTTAGTAACTCTTTTCCTAAGCTCTCTTCATTACATGTTTAGGTGGTTATGTTTTTACATTTTTTTCCTTTCTGTGATCTTTTGCTACAGTCTGAACAAGTGTCTGAGGCCGAGTTACACCCCCAGCTGAACAGAGCCCCTTCCCAAGCTGCGGAAAGTAGTCCAGCAAAGAAGGTAAGGCCAGCGTGAGGATGTTACTGTGATGTCTTGGGACCCCTCCCTCCCCTGGGCTGCTTGCCGCTGTTAGCAGGCATGCCGTTTTAAAGTTTTCATGCCCTGACATGAATGTTTATGGTCCAGATTTCCTAGAATCTGGGTTCTTTGTGAAGATTAGGGTCCTGATGATTCCTGGGCTCCACCTTGATGTTTCTGACAGTTTGTACTTCCCTCTTCAACCTCCCAGCTAAATATGGTGGCCTTGCTTTTGGCAAGACCAAGAGGTGCAGTGGGGAGCCCTGCATCCTGCTAAGCCTCGAGGAGCAAGCTGGGGGCTGGGGTGGTCTCCCCTTCCTAGTCTTTTTGCTACGGTCTCCCCTTGCCCACCCATGTCACCAAGTCCTGGGCCATTTGCTTGCTCACTCACCGTGCTCTCCCATTCGTCTTCTCCCCCTCCTTTCTCCTTGCCCATTTCCTCAGGCCCTCCTCCCATCACAGAGCACGTGGGCCTGGGCTCGGGAGCACAGGTGAGGCAGGGCCTCCAAGGAAGCAGGCCAACTGTCTCCTTCCAGAAGACACAGTGGCTCGTCAGCTTGGCTTGATGTAGGAGCCGGGGGTTGGAGAATGATGAGCATATGACAAAGACCTCTACAAACTTTAAAACTTAGAACAGATTCAGAACATATTCCCAAAAGCCCCAAAGTGAGGCAAGAGTGAATTTTGTCTTCAGTAAGGAAAGGCCCTGTGGTGTGAGATGCACACAGCATTTAAAAAAGAAAAGAGGGGAGGGAGAGAGGGCATCTGAGTCCTGTGTCCTTCCAGGTGACAAAAGAGGTAATAGGCTGCAAGCATGAAAAAAAAGAAAAAGAAAGAAGGAAAGGCCCCTGGAATCTGATGCCCGGGTCTCTCCAGGTCTTGCCAAGCCACGAATCAGCCACTTGTCCTGAGGTGTGGAGTTTGAATAGAGCACACGACTGACCTTGGGGATACGCCGAGAGTAACATGGGGCATTGACGTGATGGGTGGCATTTGTTTAACTTTCTGGTTTTTTTTTAAATCCGCAGGATATACCGTATTCTCAGCCCCCATCAAAGCCCATCCGTAGAAAATTCCGACCTGAAAATCAAGCTGCAGAAAGTCAAGAGCCTACTACGGCTGTAGGCGGGCCAGCTTCTGTAGCAACCGTGAGACCCCATCCAACAGTGCCAAAGTGAGTAGAGTGGATAAATGCGCGAAAGGTCGGGAAGTTTATTTTAAATCTGCTTATACATATGTAAATGTAAACTTACATTTACACTCATCACCATGGACAGGTGTGATTTTAATGGTTATAGTCTTACCTTACTCATTTCTATGATGGGATTACAGTCTCCCGGTCACATAGAAAGAGGCTTTCTAAGTGATGGGCTTAACTTGACCCCAGGGACCAGCAGGTCCCAGGCTGGCGTGTGCTTTGGGTTGGTTTGATTTCCTTCCCCTCCTCCCCTCCTCTTCCTTTCCTTCCTACCGCTCTTCTTTGTTCTGGCCTGTGTTTTCCTGGGAAGAAGACAGTAATATAAATGGCAGTTTCCCTCTTTGCCTGTCTTATCTCATGTTCCCCGGTGCACGTGGCCAGCTTTAAGACCCTCAGACCCAACTTTGAGTAGATGTGGTGTATGATTCCTTTTCATCCCCATGAAGGGGTTCTGTTGTTGAGCATCTCAGCACAGAATGGTCACATGCAGAACTGCTAAGATATCTGTCTGTATGATCAGCTGGATGGAGGGTGGGGGCACCTGTGGACATGGCCCGGGACCGAGAAGACCATCCTTCTCCAGACTTTGGCTTTAAGAAGAGCCATCACTTGCCTCAGTGAAATTGAGCCAGGTGTCCAGGGCAGAAAACCGCTGCTGCGTGTTACTTCAAGTGAGCCTGACTAGTCACTAACACAAATGCTCGGGATACGTCATGGCACCGCTCCAGGGGCCCTGTGGGTCTCAGGGGCTGCTTCGGAGTTACTCCTGCTTACACTGTTATGGGAAGAAAAGCAACAGATTCTGTGGGTGCAGCTTGCCTTTGAAGCCAATCCCCATTCTGAATCTGTGCAGCACTCTTCTTCAGGTAATGGCTTTTGTTTTTTCCAAATAGACAGTTCCCTGGTAGTATTAGTGCTTAAAGGAAGTATATTTTGTCCTTAATAGTCACTGAAAGCTTTGGCCATCTTCCAGCCACCTTCCAGCCTAGAGGATGCATCTCTATCAGGGACACAGACAGCCAAACTTGCTTCCATGTTCTCCCCAGCTTTCCACTGTAATCTGCACTTCACATCAATGCTAGTCACTCAGTGGTGGCTACGACATCCTCCAAATTGGATGGCAGGGCCGCTGGTGGAGTTCACGCAGAGATCTTCTTTTTTCATCTTTTATTTTTAAATATATAAATGTACTTACTTAGTTTTGGCTGCGTTGGGTCTTCGTTGCTGCGCACGGGCTTTATCTAGTTGCGGCGAGTGGGGGCTACTCTTTGTTGCGGTGCATGGGCTTCTCATTGCAGTGGCTTCTCTTGTTGCGGAGCACGGGCTCTATGTGTGCGGGCTTCAGTAGTTGTGGCACGCGGGCTCAGTAGTCGTGGTGCACAGGCTTAGTTGCTCCGCTGCATGTGGGATCTTCCAGGACCAGGGCTCGAGCCCGTGTCCCCTGCATTGGCAGGCGGATTTTTAACCACTGCGCCACCAGGGAAGCCCTCTTCATCTTTTTTAAAAGACAACTTTATTTAGATACATTTCATATAGCATACAATTCACTCTTTTAAGTGTATACTTCAGTGGTTTTTAGCATATTTACGAAGTTGTGCAACCATCATAACAGTGTAATTTTAGAACATGTTCATCACCCCCAAAAGAGATTCTGTGCCCATTAGCAGTCACTTTCCATTCTCCCCTGCCCCACGCCCCAGGCAACCGCTCTCTACTTTCCGTCTTCATAGATGTGCCTGCTCTTGCCATTTCATTTAAATGGAATCATACAACATGTGGTCTTCTGTGATTGGCTTCTTTCACTTAGCATCATGTTTTTAAGGTTCATACATGTTGTATAGTAAGTCAGAACTTAATTTTTTTAATTGCTGAATAATGTTCCATTATATGGATATACCACATTTTATTCATCCATTCATCAGTTGATGGACATTTGGGTTGTTTCCACTTTTCAGCTAATAAGAATAATGATGCTGTGAATATTTGTGTACAAATTTTTGTGTGGACTTACCTTTTCATTTGTCTTGAGTATTTATACCTAGGAGTAGAATTGCTGGGTCATATGGTAACTCTATGTTTAACAGTTTGGGGACCTGCCGAACTGTTTTCCACAGTGGCTAAAGCATTTTACAATCCTGCCAGTAAAGTATGAGGGTTTCAAATTTTCCTCCTCTTTACCAACACTTGTTATTTGATTTTTAGGGTTTTTATCATAGCCATCTTAGTGGGTGTGAAGTGGTATCTCATTGTAGTTTTGATTTTTATTTCTTTAATGAATAGTGATGTTGAGCATCTTTTCATGTGCTTATTGGCCATGTGTATAACTTCTTTGGAGAAATGTCTTCTCAGGTTTTTGCCCATTTTTAATTGGATTATTTATCTTTTTATTTTTAAGTTATGAGTTCTTTATATGCTCTGGATGCAAGTCCCTTGTCAGATGTATGATTTGCAAATATTTTCTCCC
Organism: Pseudorca crassidens; assembly: GCF_039906515.1. Taxonomy (NCBI): domain Eukaryota; kingdom Metazoa; phylum Chordata; class Mammalia; order Artiodactyla; family Delphinidae; genus Pseudorca; species Pseudorca crassidens. The sequence continues at coordinate 119,834,876 of NC_090317.1, read as the reverse complement.
ATTCTGTGCATTGTCTTTCCACTTTCTTGATGGTGCTATTTGCAGCACAATATTTTTAAGTTTGATCAAGTCCAATTTATCGAATTTTTTTCTTTTGTCACTTGTGCTTTTGCTGTCATACCTAAGAAACCATCGCCCAGTGGCATAGGGAGGGTGGGAGGGAGATGCAAGAGGGAGGGGATATGGGGTTATACGTATACATATAGGTGATTCGCTTTGTCATACAGCAGAAACTAACACAACATTGTAAAGCAATTATACTCCAATAAAGATATTAAAAAAAAATTTACCTTAGGAACCACTGCCCAAATCAAGTTCATGAAGATTTGTTCCTGTGTTCGCATCTAAAAGCTTTATAGTTTTAGCTGTTACATTGAGCCCTGTGGTCTATTTTAAATTCATTTTTGTGTATTATATAATGAAGGGGTCCAGCTTCATTCTTTTGCATATGGATTTCCAGTTTTCCCAGCAGCATTTGTTGAAAGGAGATATTTTCTTTTATCTGCCTATTCAGTCACTGCCCCTCACCATGATACTCTTTCACTAGTTAGGTGACCACATGGGGTCAGGCTGAGAGAGGCTAGCACCCACCAGCAGCACAAATAGTGCTGTAAATGGCAGGGAACTTTATAAGACTTACTTCAGGTCCCAGACCAGTTTATTTTGGAGTGATAAGGAGCAACTTAGCATTCATAATTTTTTAAAACCTGGAGAGAGGACAGCCAGACACATGATGGTTAGTCTGTATGGCCCTTTCTCAACTAGGGTTCTGGGAGAGAATTAAGCTCTGATGCCCTTAGACACCCATTGTATGTAGTAAGTTAATCTCTCTCCAGTGCATTTAGAGTGGTCGTTACTATATACCGTCTTTGGGAAAACCGAGAAAAGAGTCACAAATCAAGTTGCAAAATGGTCTTCATCCTTTGGGGAAATTAACGTTAGAACTGATCTATTAATAAGAAACAAATTCTGCTTCGGATATCATCACTGTCTGCTCCATTTAGGGGAGAGGAACTAATAAAATATTCTCTCCAGGTGTGCGCTCCTGAGTCCAGGTTACAAGTAATAAACAGCTCTCCGATTGTGTCATCATTAATGAGCTACCCGTAAGGACAGAAGTGGGTTTTTCTTAGAAATAATTTAGCTTGATTTTTTCCCCCATATCTAATGTATCTGCTAAGGATCGATTTTGGGAAAATAGAGTTGTTTGAACAGTTTAGAACTAGAGGATGTTGTGTGGCAGTACTGTGACTGAACCTGTGCCAGCCTCTGTGGCCTTTGCTCTTCTCTGGAACCCCAGGAATTGTCCTGGGCCACCCCAGGGCATTCCAAGGAGCTTGCGTGGCAGTGTCTGCTTGTCTGTATGACGTTCTCAGTGTGGCTGGGATTCTGTTTCCCTTCCCTCCTCATGTTTGGCAACACTGGAATATCTTTGGGGTTGATGATTGGCATCTCTAATGAAAACCTACCATTTCCAAGAAGAGAAAAGGCAGTATAAACTCACTTCTTAAAAGCTGTACTCAGAATTCCGTGGGAGAAATCAGGGCGCAGGGTGAAGGCTAAGAAGATTTTTCTCATCTAGAGACCCCAGTTTATATTCCTTCAAACATTGGTTCAGTTGCTTGAACATAAACCAGGTAACAGTCACTCACATAACATAGAAATTAACTACTTTCTTATGTAAAAGTCTGAGTTGGTGAGTGGTCCAGAAGAGTACCTGCCCAGAACCCAGGTACCTTCTGTCGTCTTGTTTTAGATCCCTGTGAGGGTTGCCTTTATCCATAGGGTTGGAGGTGGCTCACCTCTAACATGTTCGTGTTCCAGGTCCCAGGAAGGGGAAAGGAGCAAATGGAGAGAAAACAGATTACTTTTAAGGGCATGACTCAGAAGTGGCATACATCACTTCTCTCGCATCCATTTCACCCAGACTTAGTCATGTGGCCTCATCTACTTGCCAGGGAGACATGGAAATGCCACTAGTTTCTAGTTGCATGGCCATGTGCCTGGCTCAACCTGAGGAGATGCAACTGAAAACAGGAAGGCATGAGAAGAGGATTGGAGGACAGTCTGCCACAGAACCTTCAGTGGGTGAGCCTCACAGTACGCAGTTCAAAACCGAGAGATCGCCTGACGTACAACAGCAGCAGGCGAAATAAACACCTTGCTGTTATTCCCTTATCTTCCTCCTTGGAAACCAGGCCACTTAGAGCCCACCTTGGAACAGTGAGTAACGAAGTTAGGAGAACCTGGAGAGACAAACTCTAGAAGCAAGTCTTGAGAGGTGAGGCAAGTTAGACACCTTTACTGAACCCTTAGGTTTTTGGGGCCGGATACTGTCTTTGCGTTACTTAGGGCTCATTTGGTTGTAAAACATAAAGAGCAACTTGAGCTAGCAAAACCCTGTTCATTATTATAAGAGTACAGGGGTGACTCATGGAAACCAGGGGCACGGATGGACGGGAGAGAGGACTGTATACCTGTTGGCTCTCCTCCTGATTCTTCTCTATTTTCTGTCATTTTTATCTGTGAAGACTTCTCAACCACCTTCAGCTCCAGATGTTACATTCTCACTGTGCAGGGCCTAGGCTAAACCAAACTCTTAACCAGGACCCATACATCCCTGGGAGAGAGAATCTGGTCAGCTTATGACAGGCCAGGATCCGTTCAAGTGTGAAAACAGAGCTGAGCGTTTCTTAAGACAAATAGGACTGTCTGCCTGGGGCCCATCCCTGTGGAGGGAGGGGGAAGGGGATGGAGACAGTTCCCAGAGGAGGGGAAACTGTTATAAGCTGGCACACTTAGCGAAGTATTTGTTTAAGTAGGGGCATCCAGTTCTGATCAACATGTATTTTCATAAAACTTTTGGACTTCCCTGGTGGTGCAGTGGTTAAGAATCCACCTGCCAATGCAGGGGATACAGGTTCGAGACCTGGTCTGGGAAGGTCCCACATGCCTCGGAGCAACTAAGCCCGTGTGCCGCAACTACTGAGCCTGCACTCTAGAGCCCGCGAGCCACAACTGCTGAGCCCACGTGCCACAACTACTGAAGCCCGCACTCCTAGAGCCCGTGCTCTGCAACAAGAGAAGCCACCGCAATGAGAAGCCTGCACGCCACAACGAAGAGTAGCCCCCGCTCGCCGCAACTAGAGAAAGCCCACGTGCAGCAATGAAGACCCAACGCAGCCAAAAATAAAATATAAATAAATAAATTTATAAAAAAAACCAACCCTTTTTGTTTTGTAATAATTATAGATTCATAGGAAATTCAAAAATAGTATAAAGAAGTCCTGTGTATCTTTCACCTAGTTTCTCTCAATGATTGCATTTAACCTAACTATAATATAATATCAAAACTAGGAAATTGACGTTGGGACAGTGTATATGTATAGTTCTTTGCCATTTTATCACATGTGTGTGTCTTGTAACCACCACTGTAATCAAGGTACAGGAGTCACCCTTACCCCATCTTCTTCTTTACTCCTTACCCGTGGTAACCATTGATCAGTTTCCCATCTCTATAACTTTGTCATTTTCTGAATGTTATATTCATAGAATCACACAGCATGTGACCTTCTGAGTTTGGCTTGTTTTCACTCGGCATAATGCCCTTGATATCTGTCCAAGTTGTTGTATAAATCAATACTGCTAAGCAGTATTCTATGCTATGGGTGTACCACAGTTTGTTTAGCCATTCACCTTTTGAGAGACATTTTGTTTGTGTCTAGTTGTCAAGTATTACAGATAAAGCTGCTGTGAGCATCTGTGTACGGGTTCTTGTGTATACGTAAGTTTTCATTTCTCTGGGCTAAATGTCCAAGAGTGTGATTGTTGGGTTGTGTGCTAAGTGTATATTTAGTTTTTAAAGAAGCTGCCAAGTTGTTTTCCAAAATGGCTGTACCATTTTATCTTCCCACCAGCCAGCACTGTATGAGGTTCAGTGTCTCCACATCCTCACCAGCATTTGGTATTGTCACTGTTTGGTTGTTTTTTTTTTGTCACTGTTTTTTAAATTTAGCTGTTCTAATACGTGTGTAGTGGTATCCCACTGTGGTATTAATTTGCATTTCCCTAATGGCTAGAACATCTTTTCATGTGTGTATTTGCCATCATGTGTCCTGTTTGGTGACATGTCTCTTCATCTCCTTTGCCCATTTTCTGATTGAATTGTTTTTTAATGTTGAGTTTTGAGAGTTCTTTATATATTCTAAATACAAATCAATGTGGTTTGCAATGTTTTCTCTCAGTCTGTGGCTTGTTTTTTCATCCTCTTAAAAGAGTCTTGCAGAGCAAAAGTTTAAAAATTTTAAGGAAGTCCAACTTACTTATTTTTTTTCCTTTTATGGATTGTGCTTTTCTTGTCACCTCTAAAATCTCTTCACTAAGCTCTAGGTCCTGAAGATTTTTTCTCTTACGTGTTCTTCTAAAAGTTTTATAATTTTACACTTTACATTTCAGTTGGTGATCCATTTTGTGTTAATTTTTATATAAGGGGTGAGATTTGGGTCAAGGTTCATTTTTTGGCCTATGGATATTGAATTGCTTCAGCACTTTTGTTGAAAAGGCTGTTCTTTCTCCATTGACTTGCTTTTGCACGTCTGTCAAAAATAAGTTGGTTGTACTAGTGTGAGTCTATTTCTGGGTTCTTTATTCCGTTCCATTGATCTATGTGTCTTTCCCTCTGCCAATACCACACAAGATAGTAATGAAGATTAGTATCTTCATTACTTCACCACTTGATAACTATAGCTATATGTCTTCTGTTTTTCCCACTTATAATTATTTTTCAAAATTGTTTAGCTATTCTGATTCCTTTGACTTTCCATTTGATTTTAGAATAATTTTGTCTTGAGCTACAAAAATCCTACTGGGATTTCTATAGGAAATCTGGGGAGAGTTGACATCTTTTACTATGTTGAGTTTTCCAATCCGTGAACATTTCTCTATTTATGTAGATCCTATTTTATTTTTTTCATCAGTGTTGTGTAGTTCTCAGCATGTAAATTACATATATGTTGTGATATATCTAAGAAAATCAGCTTGAGTCTTTATAAATGAAGTTGTATTTTTGATTTTCAGGTGTTCATTGTTAGTATATCAAAATACTATTGATTTTTGTAGATTAATCTATCTTGCAAATTCACTTCTGTCCTTACTGAAATCACTTGTTAGTTCTAGGAGTTTTTTATAGATTCCTTGAAATTTTCTACATGGACCGTCGTGTCACCTGCAGATAGGGACAGTTTTGTTTCTTTCTTTTCAATATTTGTACCTTTTGTTTCCTTTTCTTGTATAATTGGGCTGGCTAGGACTTCCAGCACTATGTTGAAAATAGTGATGAGAGTAGAAATTTTTGCCTTGTTCCTAAGCTTAGGGGGAACCATTCAGTTTTTCATTAAGTATGATGTTAGCTATAGTTTTTTTGGTAGAGGTTCTTTATCAAGTTGAGGAAGTTCACCTCTATTAATAGCTTTCTGAGAGTTTTTATTATAAATTGGTGTTGCGTTTTATCAGGTGCTTTTTCTACATTAGTTGATATGATCATTTGATTTTTTCTTTCACCTGTTAAGATGGTGAATTATATTGATTGTTTTTTGAATATTGAATCAGTCTTGTATCTCTGGAATCAACTCCTCTTGGTCATGATATATAATTTTTTTATATTGCTGAATTCTATTTGCTAATATTTTATTAAAGATTTTACATCTGTATTCAGGAGGGATATTGTGTCTAATCTTCTGTCTTGTTAGGTTGCCCCTTTCCAAGTCCTTTGGCTAGAGAGAGCAGAATTGTGGGGAGGCTTTATATTATCTGCTCTCATTGGCATTGATGGGATGCATGAAGTGAAAAAAGAAAACCCAGGGAATTCATGGCTATTCTTTCCCTGGGTACTGAGTTCCCTAGCTGGTTTGCCTTCTTCACTCCACTTCACTTCACTTTGCAGAGTCATCTTATGTTATTCTGTATATTATGTCCAGGGTTTTAACTGTATTTAGTGGAAGGAATAGAGAGAAGTGTGTCTACTCCGTCTTATCCTGAAACCAGAAACGCAATCTATATCTTGTAAAAAATAGATTTTGAAGCCTCTTCCCTGCCTATTTATGGGTTAAAAAAATATTAATCTTTCAACTTGTTGGGGAGGGAGCATGCCTTCTACAGGTGAGCAGAGCGGCTAGCATAGTGTGTATTCGCAGTGAACAGTCACCAGATCTCTCTAGTGGTCACAATGCATTCTAGTTCAGTCGCTCTGGCCTGGAGCCCTTCTCCCAGTGATTACAAATACGTTTGTTTTTCTAGGGGAACTTAGATTGCCCTTTTGCTCTGAGGATTCAGTATTTCTTGCTGTGGGATATAAGGATATAGGTTCTACAACCACATTGACAGTTTTGAGGGGGAAAGAGGGTGCTAAGAAAAATTAGGGCCAGACAGGCAGTGTAAGCAGAGACGGTAATGGGCTGGGTGGGATGTGTGGTCCCCTTAGTTATACCTGTTCTGTGAATTTACTCTTGACTTAATTTGGGAAGACTAGTATTAAAACATTTTTGTGTTTTTCTCAAGTGCCACAGAATGTATGTTGGTGTATGCACATGTGCACACGCACTCACACACATACACACTCAGGCATTCATGCCAAATAATAAAGAAATAAAAGAGAGGTATGTAGGCTGGCTAAGTTAATGTAGGATTTTTTGCTAAAGGGAATATTCTTCTATTCTTTTCCTTCACACTTGTCCGCGGGGCCACTTGCAGTTCTTTTAAACACCATTAATAATTGCACAAAAAGGGCATTTCAGTTAATGTCGTTTGTCAGGAAGAAATAGTTATTAAAATGTCTTTGGATAAATGGAACGAAGAGTGTTTGAAAAGGCCCAATTCACAGCTTTTCTTCAAGTTATAAAATGGACATTATTTCAGGTGCAAATAATTCATCCCAACAAATTTGTTTCCTTTGGTGTGTGCCTGCCTGCCTGCCTGTGTGAATATCTGATTTTATTTTTGGAGCCCTGTGACATTAGCCCCTTGTTAGTTTAGCACTTACTGTGAATCGGAGAGTTCTGACCCACAAGGATCCAGACCTCTAAGTTCTATTTCAGTGAACTGTTTGTACTTTTTTGTAGACAGTCTTCCAAACAGAAGAAGGCTATTCAAACTGCTATCCGCAAAAATAAAGAGGCAAATGCAGTGCTGGCCCGGTTGAACAGTGAACTCCAGCAGCAGCTCAAGGTAAGGAGCTTCCTGAATTTGGATTACCAGGCTTTGTGTCTGTCTGTTGTATTTTGTTTTGACAAACATTGGTTGAGCATCTGGTTCCATTCCTGTTGGTAAGACTTGCTCTTCGTTCTCAAACTCCTTTTGGAAGGCAGAGTTGCTGTATTTAAGTTTCATAGGTTGGTTCTTGTATGCTTAGAGGAAGACTCGTACCTTTAATATGCAGGCTGCATATTGTGTGCTAGTTAAAAAGACAGAGAAGCTATTACAAAGGCTCTTTGAAGCATTCTTTATTGTCCAAGCCTTCTGGGTAAACCCCTCATTTGTTTAGATCCTCCATGAATGATGCTATACTTATTTCAATGGAAGAGGGTGGCCCTGATCCTCTCGAAGGCTAACTCCTGCCCTGGTGTCTTGGAAATGGTTCCATGTCAGCTTCTCAAGGACATTACCCCATCCTCATCGCCTGTTTCTCTTCACCATTAATCTCCCCTGTATTAGTTTCCCAGGGCTGTCCTAACAAAGCGCTACAAACTTGGTGGCTTAAGATAGTAGCAACTTATTCTCTCCCAGCTCTGGAGGCTGGAAGTCTGAATCACGGTGTCAGCAGAGCTATGCTATCTCTGAAGGCTCTAGGGGGGGAATTCTTCCTTTCTTCTTCCGGTTTCTGGTGGTGGCTGGCAGTCCTTGGCTGGTAGATGCATCACTCCAGTTTCTGCCTCTGCTGCCACATGGCGTTTTCTCTGTGTCTCTGTGTCTGTGTCGGAATTCCTCTTTTTATTGTGCCCTCTTTTTATAAGGATACCAGTCATTGGGTTAGGGCTCACCCTAATCTAGCCCAGTCTCATTTCTAACTAGATTATATCCACAAAGACCCTATTTCCATAGAAGGTCACATTTATAGGTACGGGGGGTTGGGAGTTAAACATATATTTTCGGAGCACCCACGACACCCCGATTCTATGCTGGATTATTGCCACCCACACATAAACATGCTCTGGTGTTGTCCAGTGTAGTGACGCCACATCCTCCTTCAGCTGCTGCCCCGTCTCTCTGGTCTCCTTTTCACAGCCAAGTTTCTTAAGAGTTGTTTTCATTTATTGTTTCTCATTCCTCACCAGCAGTTTTCTCTCCCTCCACTTCGTTGTGGCTTTCATTCTCCTCCGCTTACACCCCTCTTACAGCCAAATTCAGTGGGCCTGTTTTAACATTATTTGGATTTTCAGAAAAATCTATGCCATTGACCGTTGACCATTCTTTCCTCTAAATGTCCTTTCTGACTGGTTTTTGGGATATCATACTTTCCTTGTTTTCCTTCCACTTCACTGGTGATTCCTCTTTAGCAATCTCTGCCGTCCCTTCCTTTTTTATTTTCTCTTTCGTTACTACCCTGCTTCGCCCTAATTTTTTTTTTTTTTTTGGCTGCGCCATGTGGCTTGTGGGGTCTCAGTTCCCAGATCAGGGATTGAACCCAGGCCATGACAGTCAAAGCCCGGAATCCTAACCACTAGACCACCAGGGAACTCCCCCTAATATTTTATTATGAACATTTTCAAGCATACAAGAAAGTTGAAAGAATCATACAGTGAATATTTTCATAGCCACCACTTCAGTTCTACCATTCACATCTCGTTATACTTGTTTTATCACGTTTTTCTATCCCTCTTATCTGTCCTTCAGTCCATCTTATTTTTAACATGTTTTCAAGTAAATTGCAGACATCTGTATGCGTCCCCTAAATATTTTAACATGCATATCATTAACTAGAGTTCAATATTTTTACAAGTTTTTCTCATGTTGTAAATTTTACATACAATGAGTATACAAATCTTAAGTGTACACTTGCTGACTTTTAAACAAATGCATCTACTTATGGATCTCAACCCCCTATCAAAGGTATAGCACATTACCATCTCCCCGGAAAGCTCCCTCATGCTCCTTCCCAGTTAATTTCTGCCCCACTCACATAGAGGTAACCACTATTCTAAACTTCTTAGGCCATACTGTTGCCTATTCTGTAACTTTATGTAAATGGTGTCCTCTGACATGTACTTTTATGGAAAGCTTCTTTCACTTAGTATTATGTTTTTGAGATTCATTTTCATTGTTGTATGTCTCAGTAATCTGTTCCTTTTTATTGCTGAGTGGTATTCTATTGAGTGAATATGCTGCAATTTGGTTATCAGTTTTCCTATTAGTGGACACCTGAGATGGTTCTAGTTTTTGCTACTTTGAATAAAACTACATTCTTGGATAAGTCTTTGTGTGGGAATATGTTCTCATTTCTCTTGGGTAAATTTCTAGGATTAGGATTAGTAGGTAATATGGTGATTGTGTGTAATTAGTTTTAATAGAAACTGCTAGAGCTTTTCCCAAAGTGGTTGTAGCGTTTAGTACTCCCACCACTACGGTGTGAGAATTCTGGTTGTTCCTCATCCTCGCCAACACTTGGTGTTATTGTTTTAATTTTTAGCGAGTCCTGTGGTGAGATAGTTTTTATTTTGCATCTCCTTAGCACTTTTCTATGTGATTATTTACTTTTCATATATTTTATTTTATGAAGTGTCTTTTCCAAATATTTGGCCATTTAAAAATCATTTTCAGCCGTTTTTTTGGAGTTGTAGGTAGATGCTTTTTATATATCTTGGTTACCAGTCCTTTGTCAAGGTATATATTTTATGAATGTTTTCTTCTAGTCTTTGTTTTGCCTATTAATTTTTTTAACTGAATCTTTTCATGAACAGAACTTTTTAATTTTGATAAAGTCTGATTTATCATTTTTTCCTCTTATGGTTTATTAACTTTCTTCCTATATAGGGAAACTTTGCCTACATCTGAATTATGAAGATATTCTCTTATGTTTTCTTCTAAAGTCTTTATTGTTATAACTTTTACATTTAGATCTATGATAACATTTGGGTTTTTTTAAACTACTTTATTGAGATAAGATTGTACATACCTCAGTAAAGCTGTACATATTTAATGTATGCAACATGATGAGTTTGGAGATAATTATACATCCATGAGTCTGTCACAGTTTATGCCATAAAACTGCCCATCACCTCTAAAAATTCCTCTCACCCTCATTATTAGTATTTATTTTTATTGAAGTATTGTTGCTATAGTTGCTGTACAATGTTATGTAAGTTATAGGTGTACAATATAGTAATTCATGATTTTTAAAGGTTATACTCCATTTATAGTCATTATAAAATATTGGCTATATTCCCTGTGTTGTACAGTATATCCTTGTAGCTTATTTTATACCTATTAATTTGTACCTCTTAATCTCCTACCCCTATAATGCCCCTTTCCCCTTTTCTCTCCCCACTGGTAACCATTAGTTTGTTCTTTATATCTGTGAGTCTGCTTCCTTTTTGTTATATTCACAAGTTTGTTGACTTTTTTTTAGATTCCACATATAAGTGAGATCATACAGTATTTGTCTTTCTCTGTCTGACTTATTTCACTTAGCATAATGCCCCAAGTCCATCCATGTTGCTGCAAATGGCAAAATTTCATTCTGTTTTATCACTCACATAATTATCATTTCTTTTATGTGGTGAGAACATTTAAGATTTACTTTCTTAGCAATTTTTAAGTATGTAATACAGTATTGTTAACTATAGTCACCATGCTATACATTAGATCCCCAGAACTTATTCATCTTATGATTGGAAGTATGTACCCTTGCCCAACATCTCCCCATTTCCTGCACGACCCTCCCCTCAGTCTCTGGCAACCACCATTCTACTCTGTTTCTATGAATTTGGCCTTTTTTAGATTGCACATATAAGTGATATCACATGGTATTTGCCTTTCTCTGTGTGACTTATTTCACTTAGCATAGTGCCCACAAGGTCCATCCATGTCACAAATGGCAGAATTTCCTTCTTTCTTACAGCTGAATAATACCCTATTGTATGTATGTACCACATCTTCTTTATCCATTCGTCTGTAGATGGAAATTTAAGTTGTTTCCATATCTTAGCTATTGTATCAATGCATAATGCTGCAGTGAACATGGGAGTGCACATATCCCTTTGAGGTCCTGATTTCATTTCCTTTGGATACCCAGAAGTGGGATTGGTAGATTATATGATGGTTCTTTTTTTTTAATTTTGAGAAACGTCCATACTATTTTCTGTAGTTGCTGGATCAATTTACATTCCGACCAACATTGCACAAGCATTCCCTTTTCTCCACATCCTTGCCAACACTTATCTCTTATCTTTTTGGTGATAGCTATTCTAACAAGTGTGAGGTGATATCTCATTGTGGTTTTGACTTGCATTTCCCTGATGATTAGTGATGTTGAGCACATTTTCATGTAGCTGTTGGCCATTTGTTTTAGAATGTTGTCTTTCCGTTTTTATTTGTTTCAAGATATTTCTTTGATTCCCCTTTTGACTTCTTCTTTGACTCATTGGTTGTTCAGGAGTGTTTTGTTTAATTTCCACATATTTCTGAATTTTCTAGTTTTCTTCCTGTTACTGATTTCTAGTTTAATAACTTTGCAGTTGCAAAAGGTACTTGGTATGATTTTGATATTCTTAAGTCTGCTAAGACTTATCTTGTAACCTATCATATGATATATCCTCAAGAGTATTTCATGTGCGCTTGAGAAGAATATGTATTCCGCTTCTGTTGGCTGGAATGTTCTGTATATGTCTGTTAGCTCCATTTGGTATAAAGTATAGTTCAAGTCCAACATTTCCTTGTTGATTTTCTGTCTGGATGATATACCCACTGTTGAAAGTAAGGTATTGAAGTCCCCTACTATTATTGTATTGTTGTCTATTTCTTCCTTCAGATCTTTTAGTATTTGCTTAATATATTTAGGTGCTCTGATGTTGCCTGCATGTATATTTACAATTGTTATATTTTCTTTATGAATTAATCCCTTTAACATTACATAATGACATTCTTTGTCTCTTGTTATAGTTTTTGGCCAAAAGTCTATTTTGTCTGGTAAAAGAATAGCTACCCTGTTCTCTTTTGGTATCTACTTGCATGGAATATCTTTTTCATCCCTTCATTCTTTCTTATGTGTGACTGTAAAACTGAAGTGAGTCTCCTGTAGGCAGCATATAGTTCAGTCTTGTTTTTTAAATCCATCCAGCTGCTCTATGCCTTTGGACTGGAGAATTTAATTCACTTACATTTAAAGTGAATATTGATACATAAGGATTTACGAATACCATGTTACTATTTTCTGGCTATTTTGTAGTTCTCTTGTTCTTTTCTTCCTCTCTTACTGCCTGCCTTTGTGAATTGATGATTTTCCATAAAGGTATGCTTTGATTGTCTTCTCTTTATCTTTTGTGAATCTACTCTAGGTTTTTGTATTTGCTTTGTTGTTATCATGAGGCTTACATAAAATATCTTGTAGATATAACAGTGTATTATATGCTGATAACAACTTAACTTGGACTGTGTATAAAAACTCTACCCTTTTACTTCCCCCTTTTTGTTTTTGATGTCATCATTTACTTCTTTTCATATTTTGTATTCATTAACAAGTTATTGTAGCTATAGTTATTTTTAATATTCTTTTCCTTTAACCTTTATACTAGATTTAAGTGGTTAACACACTACCATATTCAGTATTAGAGTATTCTGAATTTGACTATATACTTAACTTTACCCCAGTATATTGTATGTTTTCATGTTACTAATTAGTGTCCTTTCATTTAGCTTGAAGAACTCCTTTCTACATTTCTTGTAAGGCAGGTCTAGTGGTGATGAACTCCCTCAGCTTCTGTTTGCCTGGGAAAGTCTTTCTCTCTCCTTCATTTCTTAAGGATAACTTGGCTGAATAGCATATTCTTGATTGGCAGTTTTTTTCTTTTTCTTTTAGCACTTTGGATTATCATCCCACTCTCTCAAAGGGTGCCTGCTGAGAAATCCACTGATAGCCTTATGAGAGGTCCCTTTTAAGTTACAAGCTTCTTTTCTCTTACTGCTTTTAAGATTTTTCTCTTTGTCTTTGATTTTTGACAAATTTATTATAATGAGTCTTAAAGAGGAACTCTTTTTTTAAAAATAAATTTATTATTTTATTTATTTATTTTTGGCTGCATTGGGTCTTCGTTGCTGCGCGCAGGCTTTCTCTAGTTTCGGCGAGCAGAGGCTACTCTTCGTTGCAGTACCCACGGGCTTCTCATTGCGGAGGCTTCTCTTGTTGTGGGGCATGGGCTCTAGAGCACAGGCTCAGTAGTTGTGACGCACGGGCTTAGCTGCTCCGCAGCATGTGGGATCTTCCCGAACCAGGGCTCGAACCCGTGTCCCCTGCATTGGCAGGCGGATTCTTAGCCACTGTGCCACCAGGGAAGCCCAAGAGGAACTCTTAAGTTGAGTTTGTTTAATGATCTGTGAGCTTCATGAACTTGGATATCCATATGTCTCCCGAGATTTGGGAAGTTCTCAGCCATTATTTCTTCAAATAAGCTTTCTGCCCTCTTCTCTCTCTCGTCAACTTCAGGAACTCTCATAATTCACAAACTGTTTCTTTTGATGACATCCCGTAGATCACGTACCTTTCTTCATTCTTTTAAATTCTTTTTTCTTTGTTCTTCTCTGACTGGATAGTTTCAAAATCCCTGTCTTCTATCTCAGATTCTTTCATTCTGCTTGATCCATTCAGATGTTGTTGTTCTGTATTATATTTTTAATTGCATTCATTGCATTCTTCAGCTCCAGAATTCCTGTGTAGTTCTTTTTTATGATTTCTATCTCTTTGTTAAACTTCTCATTTTATTCGTGTAGTGTAGTTTTCCTGAATTAATTGACTTCTCTTTCTGTGTTTTCTTGCAGCACATTGAGTTTCCTTAAAATAGCCATTTAAAATTCTTTATTGGGAAAATCATAGATCTCCATGTCTTTGGGATTGGTTACTGGAAAATTGTTGTAATTCTTTGGTGGCGTCATGTTTCCTTGAAGTTTTGTGTTGCTGTCTTCACATTTGAAGTAGCAGTCACATCCTCCAGTCTTTACTAACTGCCTTCAGGAGAGAAATACTTTCTATCAGCCCTATTAGAGATTCTGAGAATTTCTCAGATCTTCTATGGGTACACTTGCTCAACATTTCTTGTTCCTTCTTGTGGCAGAATTCTTAAGCTTGTATGCCTTATTCTGATCCTGCACAACACCAGGCCAACTGCTAACAGCCTCCCTTTTGTTTCCCAAAGATGGCACTACAGCTCAAATTTGTGGTCTCTCATGGTCCACACATTTGGGCCAGCAAAGCTTTCTGTATGTGCTCAGTCAGTCATGCTGCTGTCATCAGGAATGTGAACAGGAAGCTTGCCACAAGTTGGTGGTGTGTGTAAGTCCCATGGAGTGCTGAGAGTGCCCCATGGCCAGTTGGAGGATCCCCAGGGGCTTATGGGTGGGCTTCTTGATGGAGTCCCTGGACACATTAAGTAAGATCCACGTTCCTTTAATCCTCTTTTGAGAGTCCTGTTTGCCACTCTCCAGCCTCTTCCCCCTCCCCACCCCCCAGTCATGCAGTTCACAATTCAGTGCTCTGGATGGGGCGAGACAGGAATGAGCCTCTTTGACAGTGTCCCACACAGCCAGGGAAACTGGGTGCTCACGTATGTGCTCTTCCTTCCCCCATGAGAGAAATCATAGGCCAAGATCTTTTTTAGTCCTAAGCTGTGCTGCTTTGTGAGAAGGTGATGTGAGTAGTCAAACAGTTCTTCTTACCCCCCGCAGTGCATCTAGACTTGTATTATTTTTCTCTAGCATTGTGCTGGAACTTCTCTGCTTGAAACTTGAACTTCCACAAAGGCTGTTTCATCTGTGGGTGATTGTCTAAAACAGTGTTTTCCAGGGTCTCTTGGACTGTGGCCGAGAGGGGCTAGAGCTGCTTCATGGTCCCCTGCTGGGTCCAGAGCCAGAACTGAGGTCTGTGTGCCTATTACCCAATGTGTGGCTGGACGAGACTCCTCCTGGGTCCCTTGGTGCTGCATCCCAAAGCTCCCAAAAAGGCACTTTGTCTGTGAATAGAGGCCAAATTGTTATTGGCAGGGGGATATGGACGAAGGATGTCTTACCCAGCCGTGCCGCTGGCATCACACCTGGTAGTTCTATTTTTAATTTTTTTTTTTTTTTTTTTTTTTGCGGTACACGGGCCTCTCACTGTTGTGGCCTCTCCCATTGTGGAGCACAGGCTCCGGACGCGCAGGCTCAGTGGCCATGGCTCACGTACCGAGCCACTCCGTGGCATGTGAGATCTTCCCGGACTGGGCCACGAACCCGTGTCCCCTGCGTCGGCAGGCGGACTCTCAACCACTGCGCCACCAGGGAAGCCCTCTTTTTAATTTTTTAAATGAATCTCCATAGTGTTTTCCATAGTGGCTGCACCAATATCTATGATACATTTTGAATTAAGTTTTTTGTATGCTGTGAGATTAGGTTCAAAGTTCATTTTTTTCCATACCAGTATCATTAATCTAGAACCATTTGAAGAACAGAGTTTCTTTTCCTCCTTGGATTACTCTGGTGCCTTTGTCAAAAATCTAATGACTGTATAAGTGTGATTTATTTATGGGTTCTTATTCCACTCTATTAACCTATTTGTTGATCTTTTTTTTAACATCTTTATTGGAGTATAATTGCTTTACAATGGTGTGTCAGTTTCTGCTTTATAACACAGTGAATCAGCTATACATATATATATATATATATATATATATATATCCCCATATCCCCTCCCTCTTGCACTTCCCTCCCACCCTCCCTATCCCACCCCTCTAGGTGGTCACAAAACACCGAGCTGATCTCCCTGTGCTATGCGGCTGCTTCCCACTAGCTATCTGTTTTACATTTGGTAGTATATGTAAGTCCATGCCACTCTCTCACTTCATCCCAGCTCACCCTTCCCCCTCCCCGCATCCTCAAGTCCATTCTCTAAGTCTGAGTCTTTATTCCTGTCCTGCCTCTAGGTTCTTCAGAACCATTTTTTTTTTTTAGATTTTATATATATGTGTTAGCATACGGTATTTATTTTTCTCTTTCTGACTTACTTCACTCTGCATGACAGTCTCTAGGTCCATCCACCTCACTACAAATAACTCAGTTTCATTTCTTTTTATGGCTGAGTACTATTCCATTGTATACATGTGCCACATCTTCTTTATCCATTCATCTGTCGATGGACACTTAGGTTGCTTCCATGTCCTGACTACTGTAAATAGAATTGCAATGAACATTGTGGTACGTGACTCTTTTTGAATTATGGTTTTCTCAGGGTATATGCCCAGTAGTGGAATTGCTGGGTCGTATGGTAGTTCTATTTTTAGTTTAATAAGGAACCTCCATACTGTTCTCCATAGTGGTTGTATCAATTTACATTCCCACCAACAGTGCGAGAGGGTTCCCTTTTCTCCACACCCTCTCCAGCATTTGTTGTTTGTAGATTTTTTGATGATGGCCATTCTAACTGGTGTGAGGTGATACCTCATTGTAGTTTATTTTTGTTTGTTTGTTTGTTTTTGCGGTACACGGGCCTCTCACTGCTGTGGCCTCTCCTGTTGCGGAGCAACAGGCCCCGGACGCGCAGGCTCAGCGGCCATGGCTCACGGGCCCAGCCGCTCCGCGGCATGTGGGATCTTCCCGGACCGGGGCACGAACCCGTGTCCCCTGCATCGGCAGGCGGACCCTCAACCACTGTGCCACCAGGGAAGCCCCTCATTGTAGTTTTGATTTGCGTTTCTCTAATGATTAGTGATGTTGAGCATCCTTTCATGTGTTTGTTGGCAATCTGTATATCTTCTTTGGAGGAATGTCTATTTAGGTCTTCTGCCCATTTTTGGATTGGATTGTTTGCTTTTTTGATGTTGAGCTGCATGAGCTGCTTGTAAATTTTGGAGATTAATCCTTTGTCAGTTGCTTCATTTGCAAATATTTTCTCCCATTCTGAGGGTTGTCTTTTCGTCTTGTTTATAGTTTCTTTTGCTGTATAAAAGCTTTGAAGTTTCATTAGGTCCCATTTGTTTATTTCTGTTTTTATTTCCATTTCTCTAGGAGGTGGGTCAAAAAGGACCTTGCTGTGATTTATGTCATAGAGTGTTCTGCCTATGTTTTCCTCAAAGAGTTTGATAGTTTCTGGCCTTACATTTAGGTCTTTAATCCATTTTGAGTTTATTTTTGTGTATGGTGTTAGGAAGTGTTCTAATTTCATTCTTCTACATGTAGCTGTTCAGTTTTCCCAGCACCACTTATTGAAGAGGCTGTCTTTTCTCCATTGTATATTCTTACTTCCTTTATCAAAGATAAGGTGACCATATGTGCATGGGTTTACCTCTGGGATTTCTATCCTGTTCCATTGATCTATATTTCTGTTTTTGTGCCAGTACCATACCGTCTTGATTACTGTAGCTTTGTAGTATAGTCTGAAGTCTGGGAGCCTGATTCCTCCAGCTCCGTTTTTCTTTCTCAAGACTGCTTTGGCTATTCGGGGTCTTTTGTGTTTCCATACAAATTGTGAAATTTTTTGTTCTAGGTCTGTGAAAAATGCCAGTGGTAGTTTGATAGGGACTGCATTGAATCTGTAGATTGATTTGGGTAGTAGAGTCATCTTCACAATGTTGATTCTTCCAATCCGAGAACATGGTATATCTCTCCATCTGTTTGTATCATCTTTAATGTCTTTTCATCAGTGTCTTGTAGTTTTCTGCATACAGGTCTTTTGTCTCCTTAGGTAGGTTTATTCCTAGGTATTTTATTCTTTTTGTTGCACTGGTAAAGGGGAGTGTTTCCTTAATTTCTCTTTCAGATTTTTCATCATTAGTGTATAGGAATGCAAGAGATTTCTGTGTATTAATTTTGTATCCTGTGACTTTAACAGATTCATTGATTAGCTCTAGTAGTTTTCTAGTAGCATCTTTAGGATAATTTATGTATAAGTGTCATGCCATCTGCAAACAGTGACAGTTTTACTTCTTCTGTTCCGATTTGGATTCCTTTTATTTCTTTTCCTTCTCTGATTACTGTAGCTAAAACTTCCAAAACTACGTTGAATAATAGTGGTGACAGTGGGCAACCTTGTCTTGTTCCTGATCTTAGAGGAAATGGTTTCAGTTTTTCACCATTGAGAACGATGTTGGCTGTGGGTTTGTCATATATGGCCTTTATTATGTTGATGTAAGTTCCCTCTATGCCTACTTTCTGGAGGGTTTTTATCATAAATGGGTGTTGAATTTTGTCAGAAGTTTTTCCGGCATCTCTTCAGATTATCATATGGTTTTGATCCTTCAGTTTGTTAATATGGGGTATCACATTGATTGATTTGTGTATATTGAAGAATCCTTGCACTCCTGGGATAAACCCCACTTTATCATGGTGTATGATCCTTTTAATGTGCTGTTGGATTCTGTTTGCTTGTATTTTGTTGAGGATTTTTGCATCTATGTTCATCAGTGATATTGGCCTGTAGTTTTCTTTCATCGTGACATCTTTGTCTTGTTTTGGTATCAGGGTGATGGTGGCCTCGTAGAGTGAGTTTGAGAGTGTTCCTCCCTCTGCTATACTTTGGAAGAGTTTGAGAAGGATAGGTTTTAGCACTTCTCTAGATGTTTGATAGAATTCACCTGTGAAGCCATCTGGTCCTGGGCTTTTGTTTGCTGGAAGATTTTTACTCACAGTTTCAACTTCAGTGCTTGTGATTGCTCTGTTTATATTTTCTATTTCTTCCTGGTTTAGTCTCCGAAGGTTGTGCTTTTCTAAGAATTTGTCCAATTTTTCCAGGTTGACCATTTTATTGGCATAGAGTTGCTTGCAGTAGTCTCGTAGGATGCTTTGTATTTCTGTGGTGTCTGTTGTAACTTCTCCTTTTTCATTTCTAATTTTATTGATTTGAGTCCTCTCCCTCTTTTTCTTGATGAGTGTGGCTAATGGTTTATCAGTTTTGTTTATCTTCTCAAAGAACCAGCTTTTACTTTTTTTGAGCTTTGCTATTGTTTTCTTTGTTTCTGATTCATTTATTTCTGCTCTGATCTTTATGATTTCTTTCCTTCTACTAACTTTGGGTTTTGTTTGCTCTTCTTTTTCTAGTTCTTTTAGGTGTAAAGTTAGATTGTTTATTTGAGATGTTTGTTGTTTCTTGAGGTAGGATTTTATTGCTATAAACTTCCCTCTTAGAACTGCTTTCGCTGCATCCCATAAGTTTTGGATCATCGTGTTTTCATCGTCATTGGTCTCTAGGTATTTTTTGATTTCCTCTTTGCTTTCTTCAGTGATCTCTTGGTTATTTAGCAGTGTATTTTTTAGCCTCCATGTGTTTGTATTTTTTTACAGATTTTTTCCTGTAATTGATATCTAGTCTCATAGCGTTGTGGTCAGAAAAGATACTTGATAGGATTTCAGTTTTCTTAAATTTACCAGGGCTTGATTTGTGACCCAAGATATGATCTATCCTGGAGAATGTTCCATGAGCACTTGAGAAGAAAGTGTATTCTGTTGTTTTTGGATGGAATGTCCTATAAATATCAATTAAGTCCATGTTGTTTAATGTATCATTTAAAGCTTGTGTTGCTGTGTTTATTTTCATTTTGGATGATCTGTCCATTGGTGAAAGTGGGGTGTTAAAGTCCCCTACTATGATTGTGTTACTGTTGATTTCCCCTTTTATGGCTGTTAGCATTTGCCTTATATATTGAGGTGCTCCTATGTTGGGTACATAAGTATTTACAATTGTTATATCTTCTTCTTGGATTGATCCCTTGGTCATTATGTAATGTCCTTCTTTGTCTCTTGTAATAGTCTTTATTTTAAAGTCTGTTTTTTCTGATATGAGTATTGCTACTCCAGTTTTCTTTTTATTTCTATTTGCATGGAATATCTTTTTCCATCCCCTCACTTTCAGTCTGTATGTGTCCCTAGGTCTGAAGTGGGTCTCTTGTAGACAGCATATATACTGCTCTTGTTTTTGTATCCATTCAGCCAGTCTATGTCTTTTGGTTGGAGCATTTAATCCATTTACATTTAAGGTAATTATTGGTATGTATGTTCCTATTACGATTTTCTTAATTGTTTTTGGTTAGTTATTGTAGGTCTTTTCCTTCTCTTGTGTTTCCTGCCTAGAGAAGTTCCTTTTAGCATTTGTTGTAAAACTGGTTTGGTGGTGCTGAATCCTCTTAGCTTTTGCTTTTCTGTAAAGGTTTTAATTTCTCCATGGAATCTGAATGAGAACCTTGCTGGGTAGAATAATCTTGGTTGTAGGTTTTTCCCTTTCATCACTTTAAATATGTCCTGCCAGTCACTTCTGGCTTGCAGAGTTTCTGCTGAAAGATCAGCCGTTAACCTTATGGGGATTCCCTTGTATGTTATTTGTTGTTTTTCCCTTGCTGCTTTTAATATTCTTTCTGTGTATTTAATTTTTGATAGTTTGATTAATATGTGTCTTGGCGTGTTTCTCCTTGGGTTTATCCTGTATGGAACTCTCTGTGCTTCCTGGACTTGATTGACTATTTCCTTTCCCATCTTAGGGAAGATTTCAATTATAATATCTTCAAATATTTTCTCAGTCCCTTTCTTTTTCTCTTCTTCTTCTAGGACCCCTGTAATTCGAATGTTGGTGAGTTTCATGTTGTCCCAGAGGTCTCTGAGACTATCCTCAATTCTTTTCATTCTTTTTTCTTTGTCCTGCTCTGCAGTAGTTATTTCCACTCTTTTATCTTCCAGGTCATTTATCTGTCCTTCTGCCTCAGTTATTCTGCTATTGATGCCTTCTAGAGAATTTTTAATTTCATTTATTGTGTTGTTCATCATTGTTTGTTTGCTCTTAAGTTCTTCTAGGTCCTTGTTAAACGTTTCTTGCATTTTCTCCATTCTGTTTCCAAGATTTTGGATCATCTTTACTATCATTACTCTGAGTTCTTTTTCAGGTACACTGCCTATTTCCTCTTCATTCGTTTGCTCTGGTGGGTTTTTACCTTGCTCCTTCATCTGCTGTGTGTTTTTCTGTCTTCTCATTTTGATTAACTTACTGTATTTGGGGTCTCCTTTTCGCAGGCTGTAGGTTTGTAGTTCCTGGTGTTTTTGGTATCTGCCCCGTGTGGCTAAGGTTGGTTCAGTGGGGTGTGTAGGCTTCCTGGTGGAGACGACTAGTGCCTGTGTTCTGGTGGCTGAGGCTGCATCTTGTCTTTCTGGTGGGCAGGACCACATCATTGGTGTGTTTTGGGGCGTCTGTGACCTCTATGAATTTAGGCAGCCTCTCTGCTAATGGGTGGGGTTGTGTTCCTGTCTTGCTAGTTGTTTGGCATAGGGTGTCCAACACCGTAGCTTGCTGGTCATTGAGTGGATCTGGGTCTTAGCGTTGAGATGGAGATCTCTGGGAGAGCTTTTGCTGTTTGATACTACATGGAGCCAGGAGGTCTCTGGTGGACCAATGTCCTGAACTCGTCTCTCCCACCTCAGAGGCACAGGCCTGACACCTGGCTGGAGCACCAAGCCCCTGTCAGCCACACAGCCTTTGCTTTCTTCTGCCAGTTTTCCCCAGGATTCTGCAGGCTCTGGAGCGAGTGGGATGTCCCACCTGGTCTTATCCTGGCCACCAGAAGCTCGTGAAGAGGTGGAAAAATAGTTTGCCCTCTTCTTTTTTTAGTGAGTGCTTGGCCGAGAACCCTTTTTTTTCTAGGGCACCTTGTAAATGGAAAAGCTTATCTGGGTTAGAAGTTCTTGCTGTGGCTGCTGTAATTCATCGTTATCTTGCGTAAGGTTAATTCGCTTCTTGGCCTTAAAAGAAAATTTATTCACCTGATGCCTCACACTGGGCCCATTCCAGCTTCAGTCTGGCCCCTATTTGTTGATCTTTATATTGGTACTACGCGGTCTTGATTTCTGTAAGTCTTGAAATCAGGTCGTATAAATTTTTCAAGATTCTCTCTCTAATTGTTTAGATTTTAGAAAACACTCCTCTCAGTGGTTCTGAGTGTGTAAGTATTATGTGTCTTTTGTTAAATTTGTTCCCTTGTTTTTGGCGACACTATTGCAAATTGAACTGTTTCTTAAAATTTCATTTTCTAATTGAGTTTATGAAGGTCACAGAATATAAGGTCATACAGAAAGCAATTATATTCCTATATACAAGCAATGAACAACTGATCACAGAAATTTGAAAAACAGTACCATTCATAATAGCTCGCCCCCTCCCCCAGATGAAATACTTAAGTATAAATTCATCGTAAAACACAGGATCTGTATACTGAAAACTACAAAATGGTGCTAAAAGAAATCCAAGAAGACCTAAATAAAGGGAGAGACATATGCTGTTTGTGGATTGAAAGACTCAACATAGTAGTGATACTTTTTTCCTCCAAAGTGATCTAGAGATTCATTGCAACCAATCATCAAAATCCCAACAGGATATTTTGTAGATATAGACCAGCCTATCCTGTAATTTATATATAAGGGCCAAGGAACTAGAATAGCTAAAACAAATTTGCAAAAGAAGAACGAAGGTAGAGGAATCACTTTTAGTATCAAGCTCCAGTAATCAAGACAGTGTGGGATTGATGATAGATCAGTGGAGAGGGATTGGGAGTCCTGAAGTAGACCACATGAATATAGGCATTCGATCTTTGACAAAGGTACAAAATCAATTCATTGAGGAAAGGATGGTCTTTTCAAGAAATTGTTTTGTAGCAGTTGGTCATCCATCTGTAAAAAAATGAACCTTGATCGAAGACCTCACTCCTGATGCAAAGATTAACTTGAAATGGATCATAGATGCAAATGTAGAACATAAAGGTATAAAACCTGTAGAAGAAAACGTAGGAAAAAGTTATTGTGACCTGGGGTTAGAAATGATGCCAAAAGCACAATCTATAACAAAAAAAAATCAATAAATTGGGCTTTATCAAAATTAAAACTTTTACTCTGCCAGAAACACTGTCAAGAGAATTAAGAGACAAGCTACAGACTAGGAGAAAATATTTGCAGCCCACGTATTTGACAAAGGACTAGTGTCCAGATTATATAAAGAACTCAGTAATAAGAACTCTCAAAGCTCAACCAACTCAATTTAAAAATGGGCAAAGGACGTGAACAGACACTTCACCAAAGAGGATATAAGGACGGCAAGTAAACATGTGAGAAGATATTCAGCATTGTTAGCCGTTAGGCAAATGCAAATTGAAACCATGATCACAGACCAGTATACACAGTGATAGAATTGCTAAAACAGAAAATCGTGACAGCATCAAGTGCTGGCAACTGGAACCCTCGTGAAGTGGTGGTGAGAATGCCAAATGATACCCCACTCTGAGTAACTGTTGGGCATTTTCTTATGAAGTTATATATACATTTAACCTTGTGACCCAGCAGTTCCACTCCTGGGTATCTACCTTAGTGAAATGAAAAATTTATGTTCACTCAAAAACCTGTACACAAATGTTCATAGCAGTTTTATATGATAGTGGAAACGTGAAAAAAACTCAAATGTCCTTCAAAGGATGAATGGATAAATGGAGTATGATGAAATAGTACTCATCAGGCAAAAGGAATGATACACGTAGCAATTTGAATGAAACTGAAAGTTGTTATGCTACGTGAGACAAGCCAGTGTCAAAGGGTTATGTACTGCGTGATTCCTTTTATTTGACATTTTTGAAAAGGCAAAACTGTAGTGCTGGAAAACAGACCACTGGTTGTCAAGGGTTATGCATGAGGTGAAGGTTTGTATATCAGTGAGTAGTTCCAGGGAGCTTTTTGGTTGTTGGAACTGTATTGAACCCTCTTTGTGGTGGTGGTGTCACAAATCTATATGTGTTAACATTTGTAGAACTGTACAATAAAAGAAAAGAAGTCAGTTTTACCATATGATAATAAAAAAATTTGTAAAATGTCGCACTTCGTTCTGTTTTATGGATCTTTGTATGTGACCTCGTTTCTGTTTTGCAGTTTGCTTTTGCCTCCCCCGCCCCTACCTTTGCTTTGGCGTAGGTCACTATTATCCATTGGTCTCTATATTTGGTAGGACCTTTTAATTGGGAAGCCCATATTCCTCAGTTCTGGGAGTTTTCTTGAATTTTATTGACCTCCCTTCCCCCATTTTCTCTGTTCTCCCTTCCTGAAAGTTTTCAGACTCTGGACTTCTTAGTTTGGTTTTCTAATTTTTCTTTTCTAGTTTCTTTCTTTTCTCTTTTTTCTTTTGTCTATATGTGGAGACATACTTATTTTTTAAACTGTACATCTCCTGTGTTTAATAACCAAGAGTTCATTTTTGTTGTTGTTCTCTGATTCTTTTCAATGGCATCCTATTCTTGTTTCAGTGTTGTAATATCTTCTCTTAATGGTAGTTTTTCTTCTTCCTCAATACTTGCTTTTTTTGTTATTGTATACACTTCTAATTAGATACTTTCCTTCAATAGCTGATGGTCCTTCTCTGCTTATATTTAGGAGGAGGATGAGAATGCATATTGCAAGTTCATGGCCTGTTGTGGGGCTTGTCAACTTTGAGCTTCATTCTCCCCCAGTTTGGCTGAGCTACAGAGTTGGGGAACCCCCAAAGACAGTGTCATTTGCTGTTTCCTCTTGGTCTGGTTGGAGTCCTCAGGGAGGAGACTCTTGTGGACTCCTGCATGGAGGGAAAATCTGGTTCGGTGGAGGAGAGGG
Source organism: Pseudorca crassidens (assembly GCF_039906515.1). NCBI lineage: Eukaryota > Metazoa > Chordata > Mammalia > Artiodactyla > Delphinidae > Pseudorca > Pseudorca crassidens. The sequence continues at coordinate 119,810,048 of NC_090317.1, read as the reverse complement.
ATCTGTTTCTCAGCATTCAGGGCATTCATTTAACCCCCCTATTTCCAGTCCAATTTCTAGTCCTTAATTGTATCTCTCTATTGCTAATCCAGACGCCATCTGTTTTACCTTTCAAAGAAGTAAACCTTCAGTGTTCTACCATAGTGGCAGGAAGGATTCGGGGATCTAATTACTTCTGAAGCAGACTTTCAAGCAAAACTTATTTAAGCCAGTCGTCCTCCCCTCTTTCACTCCCACTTTCATAGGTATCTGGTGCTGCCAATTTGAGTCTTTCAGGGATTCTTCTATGTGAAATCGGATTGGTTCTTGTTTTATCCTCATGCTTAGCTTGCAGTTCACTTTTCTTTACTTGATCTGTAGAAGTGAAAAAGTTCTAGGTCTAGTGGACAGAAGTCTGAAGAATCATCAAGCAGAGCTCTAGTCATGGCTTCTCAGTCAGTTCCCAGACTAAGTCAGTTTACAGATACAGAACCCTTGCATAAAGGGGCCTCTGAGTCACCTTTAGGAAGGACCGTACTGTGCAGCCAAAAGTTTATATTGTTAATCTTTCTCCCAGCCCTTCCCAAAGTGTGTGACTGTGCACTGGGGAAAAGGGACTCATCAGATTTAGGGGGGATTACTGGACACAGGCTCTGAACTGATACTTATTCCAGGAGACCCAAAACATCACTGTGATCCACCAGTTAAGAGTAGGAGCTTATGGAGGTCAGGTGATCAGTGGAGTTGTAGCTTAGGTCCTTGTCACAGTGGGTTCAGTTTATCCCCGAATCCACCCTGTGGTTATTTTCTCCAGTTCCATGATGCGTAACTGGAAGAGACGTATTCAGCACCTAGGAGAATCCCCACATTTATTTTTCCTGGATTTGCTAATTCATTCAGCATTCATCAGTTTGCCTTCCAGTTTACCAATTTTATTGTTATCACCTCTTCCCTTTTGTCTTCCCTGTCCTTGTGTGTCTATGACCATGCACACCCTCCCAATTAAAAAAATTGTTTTAGTAGAGTTGCAGTAGGGAATGAGTTTGGTACATATGTTAAGTTCTGTCTTTACCTGCAGCCTCCATCTATTGGGTTGGCCAAAAAGTTCGGGCTTTTCTGAAAGATGCTGTGGAAAAACAGAACGAACTTTTTGGCCAACCCAATATATTATTTTGCTGGGTGTTGTTACATAATCCTATGGCTTTGAAGGCTATCCAACCTCATAAATTTATGCCTCAAGCCCTATTTCTCTTTCTTCTAAGCTCTAGACATGTATTTACAACTGCTTATTCAACTTTTCTCGTAATATATCTGATACACATCTCAGATGCTTCATTCCCAACCCTCTCCTTGAAATGCCCATTTCTCATCCAATCTTCTTGTTCTCAATTAATACCACACTACCAGCCGCCCACTTGCTCAATCCCAAATTCCTTTCCTTCTTTCCTATATCACCTTCATCAACATCTCCTATTGGTTCTAGATTTAAATTATGTCCAGAATCCATCTCCTTCTCTCTATCTTTATGGCTGCTACCTGATCTAAGCCATTTTCATTTCTCACCTGGTTCCATGCAGTAACCTCCCAACTGCTCCCTGCTTCCACTCTTGTCCTGCTACAATCCATTGTCTACGCAGTAGCCAGAGTGAAAATTCTGAATTCTAAGTTAGGCCGAATGCCTTTCCTGATTCAACGTCCTCATTGCCGTACACTTTGAATCCTTATTGAATCCATCCACACTCCTTATTCTGTCCACAAGGTGCCTGCCTAACTCTTTGACTTTAGCTCCTGCCAAGGTCTTAATTGTCTCCTCTGCTCTGGTCACACAGGCCTTTTGGTTCATCAAATACACTAAGCTTGTTCCCTCCTTTGGGACCTTAGCGGTTGCCATTTTATCTCCCTGAATATGCTTCGCCTGTATCTTCATGTGGCTCACCTCTCACTTCATTCAAGTCTCTGCTCAGTAGCATCCGCTTTGAGAAGCCTTCCCTGGCCACCCTCTCCACCTTTCTCCCAGATCCCCCACATTACTCTCTATTACATCATCTTATTTATTTCCTTCTGAAAGTATCTCGTTGTTTTTTTTTTTCTTTTAACTTTCTTGTTTTTCTCTAGTCATTTGAGTATGAGCCCTGTGAGGGCATTGGTTTGATCTATCTTGTTCCTTGGTGGTATCATCACACCCAGAGCAGAATCGGGCCCATAGTAGATAGATACTCAAAGACTGTTGGATGGTAGGTAGGAGGGTGGGTGAATAAATGTTTGTTGAGTTCTACGCTACTATTAGCATGTTGTTTCTTCTGAGACGTCTCAGAATTGAGCCTTTATTGTTTTTTTTGTTTTGTTTTGTTTTTTTGTTTTTTTGTTTTTTTGTGTGGTACGCAGGTCTCTCACCGTTGTGGCCTCTCCCGTTGCGGAGCACAGTCTCCGGACGCGCAGGCTCAGCGGCCATGGCTCGTGGGCCCAGCCGCTCCGCGGCATGTGGGATCTTCCCGGACCGGGGCACGAACCCGTGTCCCCTGCGTCGGCAGGCGGACTCTCAACCACTGCGCCGCCAGGGAAGCCCAGAATTGAGCCTTTATACAGAATTCCTTCCCACCTTGACTGATTCTACTTCAGAGTGCCTTTACGTGTCCCCATCTCTCCCTGCCAGTAGGTCTGTTTTAGGGCTCAAAGTTTGAATTCCCAAATAGCAGATTGTGGATCCTGTTTTCTACCTTTAGCCAAGAAGTCACACCTTCAGCCGTAATTTATGCAGGAACCTGGATGACACTTTGGTGGAAGGACGACCAGTGCCCTTTCTCATCCCTCAGTCCTAATCCAGTATGGTGCTGGAGTGGAAACAAGAGATTGCAACTAGAGATGTAGTCCTGATGGCTCGCCTCTCAGTATTAGGAGTCTGCTTTTGCTTTTCTGCTCCCTTCCAATCATTTTTTAGAATTTTTAACATCATTCCGTGCCAGCCGCTGTTAAAACTGAGGGTGAGATTTAGGTGTGGGGGGTGGGGAGGGTTGGTCAATCAGTTTCATTTCATCATCTTAAGAAAGGAGTCGAGAGACTGCAAATTGTGAAGCCTCCTGTGTCCGGTCACCAGCTTTAAATATGATGCCTCCCAGTCCACTTGTCCTTGAGTCATGTGGCACCTAAATGCTTGTGGGTCCAGTCATAAGTTTCTTTTCAGTATCTGATGAAGTAGGGATGAACCCAGGAAATGACCCCTCTCTTCTCTTTGTTTTGTACAACTCAGGAGGTTCATCAAGAACGGATTGCATTGGAAAACCAACTGGAACAACTTCGTCCAGTCACTGTGTTGTGACCCCCAAGATTCAAGTAACAGTGGGTGACCTTTCCTGCCAAGATCTTTCCTTTGAATGTTTCAACGCAGCTACTTGTCATAGACGTCTGAGACTGTGTCAAAAGCTCTTAGCGGCGGAATATAATCCATATCACCTTTTCTTTTGTGCTTCACGTGTACGTTTTACTGTGGTGGAAAAAATACAACTGATTATCACACTTGAAATTGTAACTATCAGTGGGATTTACCTCCCATTCTTAAGTACTTCCTCAAGGTGTTAGATGTTGCTCCTTACCCAAAACCAATCTTCTAGCAAATAAAAACAATTTAGAGCACTACTTATTTCAAGAATTTATGACTTGTACAAAACCTTGTAATCCAGTACCTTCAGGATGCTTGTTTTATTTTCATATGTATATCATATACAGTAGATTGGTTTCCTGAATAATTGTGATTCCAACTGGATAGTCTTTGGCATGATGATAATACAAACAAAAAGGAGAAGAAAACAAAAGCATTAGCTTTAGACTGGCTCCGTGCCCTCCACCACTATATGCCAAAAATTGCTTCTCTAGTGCCATCTTGATATTATATCTAGCTATAAATAATACATGACTATTGTTTTCTATTGAATGGCAAAGACTTATTCAGTCTTTACACCTCTGTAAAGTAGTAATTTTGTCCATGATCTATTTAACTTGGCCCAGCTAAGCCGTCAACCCAGACAACTCAGCCCTTTCATGTAGATTTTTGGGCAAGAGAAATCTGCCTGAGCTGCCTTGCCCGATCAAATTAAATAAATAGTTGCCAGGTCTCTACTTTTATCCTGCACGGGTTAACATATCTGTAAATGCATGAATTTGGAAACCACCCATCAAATGTGAACGGCTGATGAGACTGTTTGGACTGATAAATATTTGTTGTTTGAACCCAGGTATTCAAACTAGGGAAGAAGGGGCAATGGTTGTTACCAGTAACGCAACAATCTCTGGTAGTTATTTTTGTCTTTGTTATTTTAACCCGGATCGTAAGTGTATTGGGTATGAAGAAATAATGAAAGAAAGCCGATCCTCACACTGGATATATGACTATTTTGTTCTCTGTGAAGTGTACCCTTGGGAAGGGATTGGTTTATGTGCAGTTCAGAGGCGCCCAACCGACTCCAGTGTAAGTGATGTAAAACAGTAAGCTCAAATTGCAGGAGCCAGTACTCTATCGAAATTTACATAGCCTGTGCTTCTCCTGTAAGCTCAAGCTGAAAGTGGGAATTGATCGACCCTCCCAGGTATCCGGCCTCGCCAGCTTTAACATCACTTCAGGAGACGGATGGCAAGACATGCGGTCTCTTGTGCATTTTGCTAATTTACCGATTCTTAGGATAGCGGGGTGGGGTGTGCTAGGGTCCTTTCTGAAGTGGTTTAGGATAGGTTTGCGGTACGCGGGACTAAGCCTTTGATTTCAATAGAGTTGACTGCTTTTAGAAGAGGTAGGCTTTTGTTTTAATGCTTTCTTACTCCATTAAGCTTTATCAATAGCTTAATGACGGAAGAGAAACGCTCAAACGATGATGCTTTTCCAAAACAAACCAAATTGTTGATTCTGTTCTGTGCATATTAAAGGATTCTGAATTGCTTGGATTTGAAAATCACGGGACTTGAGCTGTTTCTCTAGTCCCCCTTTCCTTCCCTTTTGGCTGCCTTTTGTGTCCCTGTGGGAGGGGTTCGGAGCCAGTTTAAACCCTTCCTAAGATTATGAATGGGCGCGTGCACATTTTTTAGGCAGCCTCTTTTCACTTGTTCTGAGCTCTGGGGGCTGCAACACATTTTATCAACAGTGTCCTTGTCACAGACGTTTCATCATCATGTTTGCCTTTTGTTCCATTCAATCCAGGAAAGACTAGCATATGCACTTCATCTCATAGTCTTCCAGGACATATGCACACACTCCAGATAGCACTTCATATCCATTAAGCAGACATATAAACTAAAGAATGTTAGTCTATGTTATGCATTTTTAAAATATTGACATGTTTTTCTCCCATCAAGCCAAGGCCAGAGTGCGCCAAATTCGGAGGTTGGGGTTTTGTTTAGTTAGCTTGGATTTCATTAAATGAAAAAACTTGCATTGGACAATCGAAGCCTCATGCATTGCACAGTCTAACCAGTAATTTAACATAGGCATTGCATTAAAGCCCACACCAATAATATCTCCACCCCACCTTCTTGACTGGACTTAAGAGTGACCACAGTTTCTTACTTGCCTAGAAGTGGATTTTTAAAAAAACAATTACACCCCCCCGACACACACACAGAACATGATATTACCTAACTAGCGCTCATCCTCTCTTTCTCCATTTTCGTAGGATGTATACTTTTATTTAATTTAGGATTATAACTCCTGATAATGTTTCTGTGAGCCTTTAATATGATTTATAGGAAGGCTGGGTTATTGATATCACCATTATACCTCTTCTATAAAACTACTCAAGCGTAAGACCTTGTTGGGCAGAAGTCTCTGGGCAGAATGTTGATGTTGCCCCCATCCACGGGGGTTTAATAACCTTATTGTTAAGTGGTCTTCCTCCATGGGAGTCCCATAGTCCCAAGGGTGAAAACACGGTAGGAGTAGATCACCAGCTTATTGGGTACCTCAGTGTCTCTGGTAGTGGCTTATTGCTTTGGCCACCTCCCTATCCAGCAGCCATGAAGCAAACCCAAAAGGTAGATTTCTGGAATTGGGGAGTGTGTTGGAATCAAGGCAGACATTTGCCTTAGTTGGAGGGATCTGACTGCTTTATAAATATTAGAGAAGTGCTTTGGGTCTGGTTAGGAGAAGGAGGCAACTTAGCTGGGAGCTGTGCCCATTTTCTTCTCATTGCACAGTAGGATGTCAGAGATGAGAGGACCCCTTCCCATATCCTGCATTTGCTTGTGGGGAGACGAAGGCCCTAAGAAACCACAGTTCCTAGTCCAAGAATCCATAGAAGGAGGGAGCTGGTGGCAGAGTTGGGATTTTATGGATTCTCAGTCGAGTCCTCTCGCCACTAGCATTACTAAAAATAGATTAGAAGGGTTTTCTTCTATGTACCATGTTGAATTTTATTTACTTAATTTATCAGTCTTAAAATATGAAAACAGGTCTTAGTGAGCTTTAGATCTAGATAATTCTCTTGGATTGAAGCAAAAACTAAAATCTGAAGAGAAAGAATATGATTGAAGTATTTGTTCTTCAGAACACCTCATCTTTCATGATGCAGTAAATTACCCTGAGTTTCTTGGCAGAACTTTTGACAGCTGTTGCTTTGAATAGATTCCATTCCTGTATTCCTTATGGGAGTTTGTTTTTAAAATAGACTACTGTGATTGAAATGAACTCAATATGTAGTAAGTTATAGTTTTCTTCAATATATCTTGGGTTACTTGGGTTACAAATGTTCAGTTTCAGTACACTTTAGGGTGAGTAATCAAAAACATGGATTTTTCTTTGATTTCCTAGTAGCGTCTGAACTATCATGAAACATTCTTCTCTTCATGTGACTTGATTCTAGTCTGTTTCTAAATGATATTTGTCCATTTCTTAGATGAGCTCACAACCATGGTAATGATAGATGTGCTCTTAGAATATCAATAAGAAAAGAATCTGGAATGGATGTTTTCCTTGAAATTAAGACAGCCATTTGCAAATGTAGTAGTTGGAAAGATCTCAGTTTCATTACAACACCTTAGAGCTAAAAACATTTGTTCAGCACAGGCTAGAATCACACCTCCTGACAAGATATCACTAAGGGAATTTGGTTTGTAAAATATTAAAGAAAAAGAATTACAGATATCATAGCACCCAGATCTTCCCATATTGCTGAGAAGTAGGGCTCAGTAGGTTGTGGTTTGAACATTATGAATGTGAACAAAATGAAATCTCTGTTGAGAGGTCTTTTTCTTCTCTAGTTAAAGAGAACATGCTAGTAACTTTGGTTTCTCTTTCCGACTGGTTTACTCTGTTTCAAGTGTACTCTTTTGAAACTGATTTCAAAGGATCGCTTGAATTTACACTTTAGTTATGGGTGCTTTGTTACAGATTTTTGCCTCAGTGTGGTTCAAATTCCTAGTGAGAGGTGGGGGGATGTGGGCTTTTGCAGTCCTGAAGTGGCATATTCTCCTTCCCCTTCAGCCCAGGCTAAGGGAGGCTGCCCACCAACACCCACAGATTAGTCATCCATGGCAGTTCATGAGAGTCTTACTCTAGGAGCCTCCCCACTTTGCTGTTTGCTTTGAGAAATGTAGCTGGTTATGTGACCCTCCCAAGAGCAACTGTAAGAACAGCAGACCAAGAGGGGCAGACATGAAGAGCAATACCAACTGATTCTCCCCAAAATAGACTTTCAGAGGTTGCCTTACTAAGTGTTCCCTGAAACAGCCAGTCTGTGAATGTGGGGAGACATCCCAGGTGCACGGTCACTTTTAGGCTTGTCTCGTTATTTTCTACATTTACTGACGCATATGATTGGTAAAGGAACCGTTTCCGAAAGGCATTACAGCGTTTCAATTGACAGGATTTGTTCTAGTGACAGAAGTCTTGCTCTGCTCTCAGCACTTGAGGAGTGTTTAGTTTTTGTGTTTTGGGGGTTCTACTGCCCTGCTCTAAGCTAAGTTCAGGACTGTGGGAGGTTGGAGCAAGTGGTTTATGATTCTGAAGACCAGAGGACACTGGAACTTAAGCAGGCCAGAACTAGAGTTTGAGGGCTGCAGTAGGGAAACTTCTGGTCCCAGTTCTGTCCTGAAGCACTATGTCAGACATCAGGACTGGATCCTAAAGCTTCTTCAGGGAGCCCTGACCTGGGAATGGGACAGGTGGCGCAGGGACCGCCTTGTATGGAGACTGGATCAACTGAGTTGTGTTGGTTTTATTTTGTTTTAAGGTAACTTGTGTGAGGGCTTCAGCTGCAGCCAGCCTGGGAGCTGGGGTGTACCCTTACCTTTAGCCATTCTTTTTGTCTTCAGCACAAATCCAGTGTTCAAGTGAGCCAGAGGTGGGAAGAGCCATTTTACTCCTTGTAGCTGTGGGCCTGGAGAGATAATGAGTTGATGGTCTATTTTAACCTCGAAAGTAAAAATGTATATTTTTTCACTACAGTTACATTGAACAGTAAAATGAGGAACAGCAAAGTATATATTTGATGCCTTCTGTCTTTTCATGATAATGTGCTAACAAGTTGTGTTAGTATTTTCCTCAGCCAGAGTCTCATTCGTGTGCTAAGCATTGGGAACTGTATGTATATTGATCTTAAACATAAATAAATACAGGGTGTCCTATATTTGGATTGTGACTTGTCGACTCAAGCTAACCTTACTGCCTCTCTTTCACACTTGTTGGAAAGTCTGTGGAGAACATAGTAGGTTGAGAATCTCCAACTCTGGAAAATGTACATGCTGTGAAACTGGGGTGCTATGTGAAAAAATAAATGTCTGATAACGAAGCGTGGCTCTGGTGGAGTCTTAGCGTCAGTCAGTATATTGTGGTCCGCATTCGGTCTCGTGTATTTAATGCAAGTGACATGAAAAGGAGTTGGAGGTCTTCCCAGTTAAATCAAAGTCTGAGATCTGGTTATTTTCACCTCCTGGTGATCTGAGCTGGGTCCTTAAATATCTGTGCACACTTGACACTCGGCATTCATAGGGTATCATGGCCAGCTCACAGTGCATTTTAAAGTTCCACCGAACTGAAAACTTGGATTAATCTAGGGTCAAGTTTTTTGCCTCATCTTCTTCGCATTCTTTTTTGCGGTACGCGGGCCTCTCACTGTTGTGGCCTCTCCCGTTGCGGAGCACAGGCTCCGGACGCGCAGGCTCAGCGGCCATGACTCACGGGCCCAGCCGCTCCGCGGCATGTGGGATCTTCCCGGACCGGGGCACGAACCCGTGTGCCCTGCATCGGCAGGCGGACTCTCAACCACTGCGCCACCGGGGAAGCCCTCTTCTTGGCATTCTTTGTGCTCAGAAATGTTTCCATCATAATGCCCTTACCTAGCGTGCAAGGGAAGGGGAGGGATCAGGAAGGGTTGGTTTTAAATCCCCACCAGATAACCTGGCACCCCAGTTGCAGTTTCTTATCTTTAACACTTGGGTAATTTTAGGAGCCACCAGTCTCCTATCAGGTAGGAGTTTTATTCCGTACGGTGAATGCAAATTGGCCACACATAGGGTATTTCCAACCTAGTAGTTCCAAATGCCAAACTAACTGGAAGAATCATGCATGATTTGGCTTGTAAGCTTGACCACTGGAGACCACCAGGCCCTGACCGTTCCCAGGGATCTGAGATCATCTAGGCAAGTGATTCCCAAGTCTGGTCCCCAGACCATCATCAGGGAACTTAACTCGAAATGCAAATTCTTGGGACCCACCCCAGACCAACTGAATTAGGAGCCCTGGGAATGAGCCCGGCAATCTTCCTGTTAACAAGCCCTCTAGGGGACAGTGATTGCTCACTAAAATTGAACTACTGATCTTGCTAACCACATTTTACAGTCAGGGACACTGGTGCAGAGAGGCAAAAGTGACTTATCTAGGGTCTCAGCTAATTCTGAGCAAAGGGTAAAAAGGTTCCCAGGGCCGACTTTCTGCTGTGCTACAGTGTCCATTCATAAGTTTGTTCCCTCTCCTGACCTTCCTTCCACAGATATTTACTGTGGCCCTACTCTGTATCAAACACTATGTTAAGAGCTCGAGATGAGACCTATAGGACAGAGTCCCTTCCCTCAAGGAACTCACAGAGACCAGATGACTTGCAAGGCAGTGCAGGGTAGGCGCTATGATGTATTAGTCAGTGCCAGCTAACTGCTATCTATAACGAAGAGCCCTGAGAGTTCAGTGGCTTGACGCAATGAAAGTTTCTCATTCAATGTATAGTCCAGAGTGGATGTTCATAGTTGTGCCATTTTTCTTTGTGGTTATGTAGGGACCCAGACCCCTTCTATGTGTGCTTCCGTCTTCCTCTAGGGCTAGAGAGTTTTCTCCTTTTAGCCAGTGTGTGGAAGAAACAGAGAACTGTAGAGAGGATACAATTTCTCTTCACACATCACTTCTATGCATATTTCATTTCCTGGAGCTCGGTCATGTGACAGGAGTTAACTGCAAGGGTGACTGGGACATGTAGTCTAGCTGTGAGCTCAGGAGCAGTAAGTGGCGGTGAACACAGCATCCGCCAGAAGGCACAAAGCCAGGTGGCTCTGAGAACACCCAGGAGGGGCATCTAATTCAGACTGGCAATCCAGGAAGGCTTCATGGAAGTCTTAGAAGAGGGAGCGTTAAGCAAGAAAAAGAGGGTGTTCCAGGAAGAGGGAGCTGTGTGTGCTAAGGCAAGGCTGGAAAAGAGCGTGCCACCTTCTGGGAACTGCAAAAGAGTCTCCTCTGGACGGAATGAGGGGAGGAAGTGGCCAGAGTCAGGCACAAGGCCAGAAGAGAAGGCCTTGCATGTCCCAGGAAGGCATAAAGCACCAGCCGTTGCAGCCCGCTTTGAGATTTAAGCACAGTGAATGATGTCACTTCGCTGATATTCAAGGAGTGGTTTGTGTTCTCCCAATTTTTTTCCCCAACCTCCTCCTGAAATGCTTCACTGGCAGATTGTAAACTAGTGTTTATGGCATGAACCAAGCCCGCTAGTTTGATTTGTTACATTTCTGGCATGTGTTTGGACAAAGGGGCAAAGCCCAGAACACAAGGGCCTAAGCCCTGGTAGGCAGGAGTCCTACCGGACGACATGAGACTTTATCCATCCTCAACTCTTTCTTTGGGGGCAGGGGGAGATATCAGGGACTCTGAGGTGACCGAGAGGTGCAAGGTCCCCCTCTCCCCCTTTTCTTTGGCGAGGCTTATCAAAGTACAGAAATGAAGAGTTTAGAAATGAAGCTGAAATATCCAATTCCATTTGAATAAGGATTCTCAGTTGAGTTTATTTAACAATTTTGAAAAATCCCTGAGCCCGGAGGGGAAATGCTCCAAGTATAGCATCTCAGTGGCTAAATGCAACTTCAGAGAGCCCCGCCATATTGTTTTGTAAATATAAGGTGTTCTGGAAGAGCCAACTTTAGTGTTGCAGGTATTGGAGTGGTTTTCCCCTCCCTGCATTTTTCTTTCAAACACTGAATAAAAAGTACGTTTGAGAATAAGATTGTAACCCAGATATACATTCCTTTATTTGCCCTGAAATCCTCTTAGCAGATTTGATAGGAAAAAGGAATTGGCACAGAAGCTGTATAAAATTTTCAAGGTTCACCTGTGAATATCCTGTAGCATTATAAGCAAAAGCAACATCAGCAGAGGACATAAATATTTGTGTGTGTGTGTGTGTAAAATATTTATGTTCTCTGCTGATGTTGCTTATGCTTATGATTATAAATATGTATATTAAAAAAATAACGACTAATCATTTGGAACATAGACCAAGAGAATCGGGGGCGGGGGGAGGGGTGTTTTATCACTGACAAATGTCTAAACAATTTTGGAAGTGCTGGTGCACGCTGATTAATAAAAGCAGACTGACTTTTAGTCAAATTTATTAATGTTTTTAAATTTTCTCCCGAAAATGTACCCCTTATTCTTGTAACTGCGTGGACCGCTCCCATCCTTGGGACATCACTGGGGAACAGGGTACAGGCCTCCACCCCTGCATTAGACTTCATCAATGCTGTGAGGCTGAAGGAAAGCCAAGGGGAAGAAAGATAATGCTTGGGGAATGAAATAAAGGGACCACAAAGCAAATTAAAGACAGATACGGAGAATAGTGATGCAGGACCTTTGAAATGCAAATGAAATTGGCTTGAACCTCAACCCACGTGTGCTGAGAGCCTGCATCTTTATCTTTCTGGAGATTCTGAGAGGCAGAGGTAATGGCGGAGGAGCTGATGTTTTTTATCCTAGTCACTCGGAATGGGAAAGGGGCAGAATTTATAGACTATTTAGAGAGGTGGGAGCTTTTTTAAATAGTTTATATCTAGGGCCACACATTGCACAACTCTAGGGGACATTGTTCTTATATTTTACACAGAAGATGCCCCTTGGAGTTTGTGAAGCCGCTGTCCTGCTCACAGCTCCCCGTGGCACCATCTACTCTTTCTCTGTCGGTCTTCCTCTCCCTCTTTGTAGATCTCTTGTTCTGCGTGTTGAGGGAAGGTGGGTAGATGGGAACTGCAGGGGTCCTGCCTGTGTTCCTAACCCAGGGCCCGTACCCCCTACACATCTCCCTTCCTTTTTCCTGTTTGTGCTCTGGGTCTAGGCCAGCAGTTCTCAACTGGGTGCGATTCTACCTCTGCTCCCAGGGAACGTTTGGCAACGTCTAGAAACGTTTTTGGTTGTCACAACTCGGGAGAGCATCTAGTGGGATCCAGGGATACTGCTGAACATCCTTCAGTGCCCAGGACAGTCCCACCACCAAGAATGATCTGGCCCGCAGTGTCAGTAGTGGGCATATTGAGAAACCTGCTCTGGAGGAGCCCCTCGGCCATCCTTCCGTCTCCCTCAATTATCCAGAGCTATGCAGCCTTCTCACCATCACCAGGAACGCCTCTTCATATGGCCAGAGCTACAGCAACAGGCTCTGCTAAACTAGTGCATTCGTTCAAATACGCCCAGGATCCAAGCAGCAAGGTAAATGAGTGAAGCAAGTCCAGAGTAAGATGAGAGATGTCAGTGGCCCATCTTCTTCAGTGGTGGGGAGCGGTAGGTGGGGCCTGTCACAGATTGGAGCTTGCACACCGTGTCTAGAAAGGCAGCTCTAGACTACTGCCATACAGGCTTCTGTGTTGCTGGATTTCTGATTCTTTGAGAGAGGCTCAATATCTCATCTCCCTTAACCCCCAGAAAGTCCCTTTTGTGTTATTTTTCATTGAGGCTTAACATTGATACATACATACGTGCACCAGTGTTAAGTGTCCATCCCAATGAATAGTCAAGATAATCTTGAAGAACAGATTGGAAGACTTACAGTACTAGGTTTCAAAACTTACTAGAAAGTCACGGTAACTGAGAATGTGGCATTGTTGCACATGTTAGACAAATAGAGCAATGGTTCGGAATAGAGAGGCCAGAAACATCCGCACGTATATGATCCCTTGATTTACAATAAAGGCACCATCATAATCCAGTAGGGGGTGGTGGGGAAAGGGTGTTTTCAATAAATGGCGCTGGAGCAATTGGATATCCACATGGCAAAAAATGAACCTGGATCCCTACCATGCCCCCAGATTATTTCAGTATGGGTCTTAGATCTAAATGTGAAAGGTAAAACAATAAAGCTGCTAGAAGAGAGCATAGGATAATATCTTCATGAATTTCATAAAGAGGTTTTTTTTTTTAAACAGGGCATACAAAGCAGTCGCCATAAAGGAAAAGACTGATAAATTGGATTTCATTGAAATTAGGAACTTCTGTTTGTCAAAATTCACAACTAGGAGAGTTTTGGCACACTGCAGAACAGTAGAACTTATTTGCAATACATCTGTCAAAGGATTCTTGCCTATTTTTTTTTATATGTTGGCCACTATTTCCAATTTAAAACACTGAGGGGGGAAAAAACCCCACTGTGCAGGCTAACATTCTGCAGGCCAAACAAAACATGTCTGCGAGCCAGCTCGGCCCCTGTGTGGCCAGTTTGCAACCTCACCTTTAGCGGCATAGGAGAATGATAGAAGCTCTCACATTTCCATATTTTCTCATTCTTTCCTTGCCAGCCTCTGTAAGGGGAAGAAACAATGTAGAGATCTATTTCTCAATAATAAGAATTTTTCCCTTGATGGCAGAATGGCTGATAATGAATTTAGCTTCTAAGTAGCACTTCCCTCCCTCTGATAGACACAATAATTTTAAAAAATATTTAAAATATGATTTGATCAAGTTTTTTTAAAAATTGAAGTATAGTTGACTTACAATGTTGTGTTAGTTTCAGGTGTACAGCAAAGTGATTCAGATATATATATATATATATGTGTGTATATATATATATTTTTTCTGTTTCAGATTCTTTTCCATTATAGGTTATTACAAGGTATTGAACATAGTTCCCTGTGCTATACAGTAGGATCTTGTTGTTTGTCTATTTTATATATAGTAATGTGCATCTGTTGTTCTCAAACTTCTAATTTATCCCTCCTTCCCCTTCCCTTTGGTAGCCATAAGTTTGATCAAGTATTTTTAATTGGCCTCCACTGTGTGTTCAGCCTGCTGGGCTCTGTGAAGTCTGCAGCTGATCCGTTTTGCACTCTGCTCTCTAACTCTAAATTTTCTCAGCATCCCTGGAAGTCAGCTTCAAGCTGCAGTGAGGCAGAAGACGTGGAGAAATAGAGGTTAAACTTTTAACATTTTGAGCTCATTAATGTCCAACTTCCTTACTTTCGACCTCCTTCCCTAACTCTGGTTTCAGCCTCCTCCTTTTATTCTTCTCCCAAGCACCACTCTTCCTTAATTCTCTGATGGTCCAGTTGGAGGCAGTGGCGTCGGGTGGGAGGATAATTTCCTATTGTCACCTCTTCTGATCCCACTGTTAGAATGAATAAGAAGAGGTAGCCTGAAGGATGGCATTCTGGCAGCATAGCACACTGGTTAAAAGCATGAGATTGGGAGTTTGCCTAGACTCAAATCCTGGCTCCATCTCTTTTATTTATTCATTTATATTCTTTTTAAAAATATTCTTTTCCATTATGGTTTATCATAGGATATTTTCTTTAAATTTTTCTTTTATTTTAAAATTTTACTTATTTTTGGCTGCATTGGGTCTTCGTTGCTGCGTGCGGGCTTTCTCTAGTTGTGGTGAGCGGGGGCTACTCTTCGTTTCAGGGTGCGGGCTTCTCATTGCAGTGGCTTCTCTTTTGTTGTGGAGCACGGGCTCTAGGCGCGTGGACTTCAGTAGTTGTGGTGTGTAGGTTCAGTAGTTGTGGCTCGTGGGCTCTAGAGCACGGGCTCAGTAGTTGTGGCGCACGGGCTCAGTAGTTGTGGCTCATGGGCTTGGTTGCTCCGCGGCATGTGGGATCTTCCCGGACCAGGGCTCAAACCCATGTCCCCTGCACTGGCAGGTGGATTCTTAACCACTGCACCACCAGGGAAGTCCCTACCATAGGATACTGAATATAGTTCTCTGTGCTCTGTGGTAGGCCCTTATTGTTTATCCCTTCCGTATATAAAAGCTTCCATCTGCTAACTCCAACCTCCCACTCCGTCACTCCTCCAACCCCAACCCCAACCTCCTCCCCCTTGGCAACCACAAGTCTGTCCTCTATGTCTGTGAGTCTGTTTCTGTTTCATAGCTAGGTTCATTTGTGTCATATTTTAGATTCCACATATAAGTGATATCATATGATATTTGTCTTTCTCTTTCTGACTTACTTCACCTAGTATGATAATGTCTAGGTCCATCCATGTTGCTGCAAATGGCATTATTTCATTCTTTTTATGGCTGAATAGTATTCCATTGTATGTACATACCACATCTTCTTTATCCATTCATCTGTCAATGGACATTTAGGTTATTTCCATGTCTTGGCTATTGTGAATAGTGCTGCTATGAACATAGGGGTGCATGTATCTTTTTGAATTATAGTTTGTCTGGATATATGCCCAGGAGTGGGATTGCTGGATTGTATGGTAGTTCTATTTTTTGTTTTCTGAGGAACTTCCATACTGTTTTCCACAGTGGCTGCACCAATTTACGTTCCCAACAGGGCAAGAGGGTTACCTCTTCTCCACACCCTCTCCAGCATTTGTTGTTTGTAGACTTTTTAATGATGGCCATTCTGACTGGTGTGAGGTGGTACCTCACTGTAGTTTTATTTTTTTTAAAAAATATTTATTTATTTATGGCTGCGCTGGGTCTTCGTTGCTGCGCACGGGCTTTCTCTAGTTGTGGCGAGTGGGGGCTACTCTTCATTGCAATGCTCAGGCTTCTCGTTGCAGTGGCTTCTGTTGTTGTGGAGCACGGGCTTTAGGTGTGAGGCTTCAGTAGTTGCAGCACTTTGGGCTCAATAGTTGTGGCTCGTGGGCTCTGGAGCACAGGCTCAGTAGTTGTGGTGCACTCAGTTAGTGGCTCTGCGGCATGTGGGATCTTCCTGTACCAGGGCTTGAATCCGAGTCCCCTGCATTGGCAGGCGGATTCTTAACCACTGTGCCACCAGGGAAGCCCTCAGTGTAGTTTTGATTTGCATTTCTCTAATTAATAATTTGCAGTGTTGAGCATCTTTTCATGTCTGGCTCTGTCTCTTAATAACTGTGTGATCTTAAGTAAGTTACTTGCTTCTCTGTGCCTCACTTCCTCATCCATAAGTTACCAGTAATAGTGCCTATATGTTAATATAAATATAAAGCACTTAGAATAGTGCCTAGTAAGCGTTAGACATGTGTTTGTTAAATTAAAAATTGACAGTTGGTGGTTGTCAGGCCTTGGCATTGTGTCCAGTGTTGGGAAGTAGAAGACACAGGAGCTCCTATCT
Organism: Pseudorca crassidens; assembly: GCF_039906515.1. Lineage (NCBI taxonomy): Eukaryota > Metazoa > Chordata > Mammalia > Artiodactyla > Delphinidae > Pseudorca > Pseudorca crassidens. Next base: position 119,793,305 of record NC_090317.1, on the reverse strand, counting down.
CAGAGATCATCTCAGAGCCCCAAAGCCCTGGTTTCAAGATGGGCAAACAGCTTGGCCAAACTGCTCTCCCCTTCTTCGAACTGGCCAAAATGTGACCACTGGGTCATTTGATGACATTCTTCTTGTGGAGCCTGGTAATGGCTGAAATCGAAGCCCATCAGAAGATGATTAAGGTCATTCTGTGGAGTATTCTCTCTCCTAAAATTTAAAACTAGAATTATTATGCAGATGAGGAAGTTTTTAACCCTGAGAAGTGAAGTAACTTACTTAGGACATGGCAGCATGACAGAGAAAAGCCTAGATTTCCTTGAACAGACTCTTAGTAGAAATACGGATATTAAAGGATGCTGGTGGGGGCTCAGAAGGATTAAGGACAATTACAGAGAAAGCCTAAATACCATAGAAAAACTGAGTAGAAATCTGGACTAGGAGGCCATGAGGAATGGATGCATGTGGAATGGATGGGAGTCATGGGGGCCACCAGAGGGTGGATCGTGCTAAGCAGAATTTTGGCCCCAAGGATCCTAGCCCTGTGGTATTACTCCTGTAGTTATGTTACCTGGTAAAGGGGACTTTGCTGATGTAATTTTGGTTGCTAATCAGCTGACTTTAAAGTAGGGGAATTATCCAACAGGCCCAATATGGTCACATAAGCTCTTAAATGCAGAAGAGGAGGACAGAGAGATGTGAAGTGTGAGAAGGAATTGCAGGTGGAAGGGGCAACGTGATGAGGAATGCAGGCGGCCAAAGAAATTGAGAGAGGCTTCTAGCTGACAGCCAGCAAGGAAACAGGACATCAGCCCTGTAGTCACAAGGAACTGATTCTGCCAACACCTTGAATGTGCACGGAAGCAGATTCATCCCCAGAGCCTCCAGAAAGGAATACAGCCCTGCCACACCTTGATTTTGTTTTTGAGAAACGCTGAGCAGAAGACTCACTTGAGCCATGCTGTACCCAGATATCTGATTTCCAGAAGTGTAATATAAGAAATTTATGTTGTTTGAAAACACTAAATTTGTCAGAATTTGTTACAGCAGTGATAGGAAACTAATACAAAGTCCTTATTCTACCAAGAATTTCCTGGGTTTGGAATAGGAAGGGATAGGGGAGAGGCCAAAACATAAAAAGCCCTTTCTGACCTCTCCCAGCATTCATAGTTTTTATGAGACTGTCTTGAAAAGTTTAAAAAAAGGTCATAGAGGTACAATGGGTTCTTCTAGTGGGTTTCTAGAGGAGATTCTGTTCCTATCTACATCAGTCCTGCAGGGTTATTATTTACTCCCCAGTTCGTGAGCCTGGCCATGAAAGCAGCATTTCTTAGCACAGTTATAAATAGATGCTGTAACAATGACATTAGGAAGGTGAGCATCAGATGGCTGGACTGTGTGGGGTGGGAGTTAGGAGTCCCTGGAGACTCCCACGTCTTCCAGAGGAGGACCCTAGGGCCAAGTACTGGCTCCTGGGCCCCAGATGTCCACAACACAGAACAGAAAGAGAAAGAGCAAGAGATCTGGGATCAGAAGGCCTGGGCCGGAGGTTTGATGATCACTTCCAGGCTGTGGCTGTGTGACATTCACTTCTCCTAACTTCTCCTTGGCTTCCTATCACAAAGTGGAGACGAGAAGACCCACCTTAAGGAACTGTAGCCCCAATTAAATAACACGATGCACGTGGAAGCATTTTGTCAGCTGTACAGACAGCATCACGTAAGTCACGGTTGGGATTTGTGACAGCTGTGATACTGACACAAAACTTAAGTCAACAGACATCAGTTGAGTTCTTCATACAAAACATCTTGGAGAGCATAAAAGAGACCCTGCCATGGCTCCTGCTGATGGCAGATGTGGCTGCCGACATGGGACCCCCCCACAGCTGTATCTCCAGTATCCCAGAGGATCGCTACCTTCTTCATGGCTCCAGTGTGGGGCAGAGGCAGGAAGTGGAAAGCTGCCTCCTACCTCTTTTCCACTTCCACCCAAGGTGGTTTTCTTGGGAGGGCTGGGGGAAGCTGAGGTAGTACTACGTTGAGGGATTCGTGGCATTTTGATTTCTGAGTGATTTTTCAGGTAAAAACCATTTCTCCAGGAGCATGGTATGAGGAGCTGTGCACCTGTGCATGCGTGTACACGTATAGTGGTGGACCTGGGAAGAGGCCCCCACAGCGTATAGGGAAACACTGAAATTAATTGACGTGAGATTGGGACTAAAAAGAGAGAGATCCATTCTGTTGAAGGTCAGGTTCCTCCTGATTGGGGAATCTCAAGTGCCTGTGGACTACAGATAGGATCTGGACGTGATGCACCTGTGTTCTGTCCTACCTTGGTCTCTGTTTCTGGGAGGGCTGGAATGGTTAGGTTCTGTAAGTGGTTACGTTCACAGGGCTTGACTTTTATAACAGCAGGAATGGTACATGTCTGGTTTCTGCAGGTAAATAGAAAAGGAGTGTTTTCAAAAGCTGAGTTGCTGGAAAATGACTATGGGAGTATCTGGAATCATTCAGGGAAATCTCCAGAAGCCTGCCAGCTTCCAGGCAGCAAATATAAATAAAAGAGAAAAAAAACGAAAGCATTTGGCAAATATCCCATCCCTAGGACATCTTAATAGTGGAATTTATTATCTTACAAAATAAAAAGTCCTAAGCAAGAGTGGTTTTGTGGCAGATCAATTAAGTGGCTTGACAACCTATCCACAACTCAGGTTCCTTCCATCTTTTTGCTCTGCCGTCTTTAGAAGGTTGTAATTCCTCAGAGTTGTCTCTTCCTGACCTCAGGGTGGCTTTAGCAGTCCCAACCACTTTATTCTTAACAATAAGGTGGGAAAAGCTATTTTCTCTCATGTGTCTATTACTTTTTAGATTTAAAAAAATTGACATAAAGTTCACATAACATAAAATTCACCACTTTAAAGTGAAGAATTCAATGGCAGTACATTCACAATGGTCTCCAACCACCACCTTTATCTAGTTACATTCTCGTCACCCCAAAAGGAAACCCCATACTTTAAATGGGGTTTAATTGAGCAGTCATAGCCCATTCCCCCTCCCCCAACCCCAGGCAACCACTAAGCTGCTTTCTGCCTCCCTGGATTTGCCTGTTCTGGACATTTCATGTAGATGGAATCATATAGTATGTGACCTTCCTTTCACTTAACACAATGTTTTCAAGGTTCATCTGTACTGTAGCATGTATCAGGACTTCGTTCTTTTTTATGGCTAATTGTTCCGTTGTATACCTGGTAGACCACAATTGGTTTATCTAGTCCTTCATTGATGGGCATTTGGGTTGTTTCCATATTTTTCATATTATCAATACTGCTGATATGAATTATTTGTGAATGAGTTTTTGTGTGGACAAGTATTTGTATTTGGTGGCAGGGAGTACATGCTTAGGAGTAGAGTTGCTAGGTCATGATAATTCTGTTTCACTTTTTGAGGGCCTGCCAAACGGTTTTCCACAGCAAGTGTACCATTTTCCTTCCCTCCGGCAGTGTATGAGGGTTTCAGTTTCTCCACAACCTTACCAACACTTATTTACCCTGGTTTTTGGAAAAGCCTAGTGCATATAAAGTGGTACCTCATTGTGGTTTTGATTTGCATCTCCCTAATAACTAATTATATATCAAGCATCTTTTTTACGGGTTTGTTGGCCATTTCATTTGCCTATTTTAAAGGTTCCCTCCAGAACTTACATGATGCTCACATTTTATTTCTCTGGGCCAAGAAGAGATTCTTCCCCCTTCCCTTTATGTTATTTGTGGAGCGTTCATAGCTGGTGCCCCTGATACAGTTGCAGGTGTAAAGTAAATGCCGGGTGAATGGATAGGCACACAAAAAGCCACTGCCCGCCCGTCTTTCCTGTTGTTCTTTGCTGATAGAAACCCAGTTTGGTTCAGGTCATGGGTAGCCATATGATTCACGGGAGGCTAAACCGTTGAGACGTTGGTTGGCTCAGTATATAAACACTCCAATGATGAACTCAGGAAGGAAGAATGAAGACAACAACAGGGCTGGTTTAGCTTTACATTTTTAAAATTAAAAAGTACTGTCATACCTTTTGACCTAATAATTGTACTTTGAAGCATATGTCATAAGCAGATAACCAAAATGAGAGAAAAAGTGGCAAGGAGATAATCATAGTCTAAGAAGCGAACTTTTTATAATCCCATTCCCCTTGCCAGTGATTGGTTTAAGGTGGACATATGGCCAGTCCGTCCCATGGGATGTCAAGACAGGTCTGCTAGGGAGACTTCTTGGAAAGGTTTCCTCACAAGTCAAAAACAGACACTTTTGAATGTTAGTGTGTGAGGGTGTGGTGGTTGTAACTGCTTCAGACACCTTGCGACCATGAAGAGACAAACCTGAGGACAAACCCAACATGCTAAGGATGGTGAACAAGAAGATGGGAAGGATGCTGATGGAATCATTGAGCCGTTAATTGGCCTTCTCTGAAACCACACTACCTTTGAACTTCTCATGTGAGACAAGAAGTCTCCCTACGTTTAAGCCGGTTTGACTCACTTGCAGTCAAAAGCTTCCTGAGACACACAGGATGAATTGGATGGCTCTTGTCTCTCTAGTTTTCATCCAGAAATTGAAAGCTTAGGTTATAATAGCTGGCCTCCTGATTTCCAGCCAAGTTTTCACTTGTTCAAATAAGTGTCAAGATGTGGTGGCTTTGTGATGTGTCGACTCGGCTAGAAGCTGGTACTACATTTCTCAGAGTTCCCTTCCTTGTATGTTTCTAGTTAGAGTTGTTCACAGGAGACATTTGCAGGAGGTTTGCAAAGGGGAAGTGGAGCAGTCGCCATGTTCGCTTTCAGAAACTCAGCATGGGTCAGGCCCTCTTAACAGTCAGTGCACATTTTGCTCGATCTCCTGCTCTTGTTTCCAGAGCAGCAGTCAGGTTCACAATTCAGCTACCGCGGGATCTCTTTCCTCAGCTTCTCCAGATCCTGGGTCAGATGTCAGTGTGGCTTCATGGCAAGAGCACCAGCTTCTCCTGCTCGTCACCCAAAGCATCGCGGCTGGAGGCTTGGAGATCAATGCAAGTTCCAGTTTGTTCCTTGCCAGTTCCAGTGGCCCCTATTCTCTCCTACCTCATGCCTACCTGATCCCAGGCTCTGTACCAGACACAGAAGAAGCAACCAAACCGAGACCGTTTCACTTCTTCCCATAATTGCTCAAGGTCAAATCCCTATAATAAATTCCTACTCTACGTCACTCCTCATGGTTCTGTCTCTGACTGAACCCTGTGATACAGAGTCAAGTTTTCCTGATCCTAGGTTTTAGCTTTAGCTTTTACATCCTGTTCGTAGCAGTGAAAGAAGTTTAAACGAATGGAGGTAAGCTCTCTAATATAGACTCAATTATTCTTGCTGGCTTAAAAGAAGACAAGAAATCATGGTTTCATCGTGGCATGGGATCGCATCTCTATGGATGGTGGGCAACCGGTTTGCACCCGCTGACCTGGGTGTTTTAGAATCCATCCATCACTTATCTAGGTATTTATGAGTATTCAGATGACATGCTGAATTTACCCATTTTATGTGAATTTTGGGGTTTATTGCCCAAGAAAGGATATACTCCTCAGTCTCCGTCCTTACTGTATTAATTATCTGTCTCCATCAAAATGCTGTGTAACAAATCACGGTGAAACTCAGTGGCTTAAAATATTAACTAAAAATTTAATGTGTCTGAGGGTTGGTGATTTAAGCTGGGCTCAGCTGGGCAGTATCTCTGGTCTTGCCTGAGCTCACTCACGTTATCTGGCGATTAGCTGACTGTCAGCTGGTCCATGATGGCCTTGGCTAACATGAGTGAGGTTACTCAGCTGTGCTCCACACGTCTCTTATCTACCAGCAGGCCATCCTGCGCCTGTTCTCATGGTGTTGGCAGAAGGCAGGAGCGAGCCAGTCCAATCATGGAAGCTCTTTTCAAGCCTCTGCTTGTGTCTTGTTCGTCTCTGTCTGGGTGTCCTAAAGTAAGCCACATGGCTGAGCCACAAGGCACAGCAGAACACTGCAGAGTTACTTTGCAAAGAGAATATCGAAACAGGGAAGGGTAAAGAATTGGGGCAATTTTTGCAGTCTATCACAGTTACCAACATTCTCCCCTCAGAGGTGTTAAGTAACCATGTCAGCTGCTGCTATTTCCAGAACCATTTCATTTCCAGTATCTAGATTTCTCAAGGCTTGTAATTGCCACGTTAATGCGTGATGCAAATTGTTCACTGTCAAAACCACTGTGTTCAAGCCTTGAGCTCAGCACCCCCTCTCATTAGGATAAGTAATCGCCTTAAAAAGCTGCAGTTTTGTGCAATGAGCTTGCTTTCGTCTTTTCTTCTCATGTATCTTATGAAAACAAATGAGTAAGGGATCACAAAAACAAAAACTCCGGGGGTGAGGAGTTGCTGACAAATAGACAAATATATACTGTTAGGCTGAGAATAAACTGAGTGATGGCCAACATTGCCTGAGTTCTCCGTCAGAAACGGTGAGGAGCAAATCAACTCTAAGTCAGTTGCATATATTATTGCTTATTTTTAATCACACTGGTTTTATAGACAGTAATTATAAACATATCGTAGGCTGAAAAAAACACAAATTTGGGGCTTCCCTGGTGGCGCAGTGGTTAAGAATCTGCCTGCCAATGCAGGGGGCACAGGTTCGAGTCCTGGTCCAGGAAGATCCCACATGCCGTGGAGCAGCTAAGCCCGTGTGCCACAACTGCTGAGCCTATGCTCTAGAGCCTGCGAGCCACAACTACTGAGCCCACGTGACACAACTACTGAAGCCCATGCGCCTAGAGCCCATGCTCCACAACAAGAGAAGCCACCTCAATGAGAAGCCTGAGCACTGCAATGAAGAGTAGATCCCTGCATGCCGCAGCTAGAGAAAGCCCGTGCGCAGCAGCAAAGACACAACACAGCCAAAAAAATACATATATATAAATTAAATAAATTTTAAAACCCCCCACAAATTTTAGGTTCTTTTTCTTTTTTTCCCCAAACTGATGAATTACAAGTTATTTTTTACACTTAAAGGCTGACGAAAACCCATCTCTAATCCTATTAAAGTCCAACACAACATCTCAGATGAAAAATATGGTAACCATATTTACTCATTAAATACTGTTTTTTTAAAACACAACTTGGAAACAGCCAGCACGCATGTTTAATCTCAGTGCAATGGATTCAAAACCAAGTATACATATTACATGCATCAAAGCTAGATTGCAAATTATCACAGTCATGTCATAATCTTCACATTTTCTTTTCAATGCGTTTGATGATTCATTGGCAGTATTTGTGATGACACCATGTTAGTTGTAATGAAAATGATTTTGAACCTAATTTCATGAAGGAGTAATTAGAACATTCTGAACTACTGATGTTGCAGGAATTGATGCTTTTACAGATGGAGATTTTGAAGTGGGCATCTGTACTGTAAACCTCTGAGGTTGACTGGAGTCCCTCCTTTAGTTGACACAGACATGGTTTGTTGGGTTGGTGGGCCAAGTGGGGGAGTACTTCGTCTGCTAGTAACTGAACCAACACTTAACTGCGGAACTGTTATTCTTCCCGCAGAAGTAGGTACTTTTTGTGGTAAAGACTTACTTAAATCTATAATTTGGAGCAGTCAAACAATATCTATCAGGTGGCAGTCTAGGGCCTGAATATAGCTTCATCAATGGCAAAGGGATTTGATTTCTTTGCCTTGCAATATCTAATAAAAAATCTCTTGTGGGGAAGAGAGGTAAATGACTGGTCAGCACGACACTGGATTGCCAGTCGCACATCATCTGCATCAACAGTAGCTTTCTTAGCATGACTTGAATAAATTTTTGCATCATATAGAATTGTGGTTACATATCGGAATGCAAACTCCAACATCTGATTTATAACTCTTGGCTCATCTTCTGTAATCCCCGTATCCTTCAGGATTTGTGCCATCATCTGTGTATCTTGCGGCATGCTCTTGGGAGAAGCCATCTTGCCAGACTCCATGATATACGGTGATCAGACTTCTCGAACTAAATCACCCACAGTAACATATTTCAGTCCTGATCTTGATGGAAGTTCTTTGCCTAGTGCGGTTTTCCCAATCCCTGTTGTACCGGTGAGCAGGATGTTCCAAAGCAACATGGTCCTCACTGCGCTTGCTCAGGACGCCTCTGCACATGCACCCTGCACGTGACAGGGAGGGGCCAAATTTTAGGCTCTTGAAGTTCTTGGTAGCTTTGCTATTCAAGAGGAGTATGTTCGTTAGCAAGATTTCTAAGAGATGCTCATTATTCACTAAAGGTGCCCACTACATATTTGTCTTAGTTTGGGTACCCCCAGAAGCCAGTCCTGAGACAAGGATTCAAGTGCAAGTAGTTTATTTGGAAGTAAAGCAAATGCCAGTAGGGAAGTGAGGAAGTGAGACAAGTATGGGAAGGCAGCCAATAAAAGATACATTATCAGGTACTTCTGTAGGCAATTGGAGAGCATAATCTTGTTGTGGAACTCGGGAAAATGGTGTGGAACACGCATTTCAGTTACTCCACCCAAGGGTTGAGGAAGCTGGGATATTTATATACCAATCAGTTCCCAGCAGTCACTGGTTGAAGGCAGTTCCTCTGGGGCCATTAATTTCCTGGCACTTCTGGCCTGATATATGGCAGGCAAACTAGGCTTCAGTAGCTAGAGAAATCCATCAGCCAAACGCAGTTGCTGGCTGTTGGAAGTGGGAAGTGGTAAGGGTGTGGGCATAAGGGCAGACCACCAAAAGAGCCTGGATATGCTCTGGTACCTGAGCTATAAGTATTGGAACACTTCCTCTGCCTACAGAAGGTTACCTTCTCTAGTTGAGTGAGGCACCAAATTAACTTTTCACTGGAGAATAGCATGCATTAGATTAATACATTTTCCAGTGATATTAAGGTATAATTGACATACAAGAAACTGCACATATGTAAAGTGTACAATTGGATGAATTTGACATATGCAGACACATCAATGAATCTTGCCTGCAGCAGGTATTGCTGTGGTGTTCTAAGGGTGATTTTCTCTTTCTCTTGTTCTTTCTGCATATGAAATTAATTGAAATTCTTCTGTATGGAATATTTGCTTCTTCATCCCCATTTATTATTCAATCATTTTTTCTCCCTTTATTCATTTTTTAAAATTAACTTTTATTGGAGTATAGTTGCTTACAATGTTGTGTTAAGACCCCAAATAGCCAAAGCAATCTTGAGAAAGAAAAACGGAACTGGAGGAATCAGGCTCCCAGACTTCAGACTATATGACAAAACTACAGTAATCAAGACAGTATGGTACTGGCACAAAAACAGAAATATAGATCAATGGAACAGGATAGAAAGCCCAGAGATAAACCCACGCACATATGGTCACCTTATCTTTGATAAAGGAGGCAAGAATATACAGTGGAGAAAAGACAGCCTCTTCAATGAGTGGTGCTGGGAAAACTGGACAGTTACACGTAAAAGAATGAAATTAGAACACTCCCTAACACCGTATACAAAAATAAACTCAAAATGGATTAAAGACCTAAATGTAAGCCCAGACACTATAAAACTCTTAGAGGAAAACATAGAACACTCCTTGACATAAATCGCAGCAGTATCTTTTTTGACCCACCTACTAGAGTAATGAAAATAAAGACAAAAATAAGCAAATGGGACCTAATGAAACTTCAAAGCTTTTGCACAGCAAAGGAAACCATAAACAAGACGAAAAGACAACCCTCAGAATGGGAGAAGATATTTGCAAATGAAGCAACTGACAAGGGCGTAATCTCCAAAATATACAAACAGCTCATGCAGCTCAATGTCAAAAAAACAAACAACCCAATCCAAAAATGGGCAGAAGAACTAAATAGACATTTCTCCAAAGAAGACATACAGACTGCCAACAAACACATGAAAAGATGCTCCACATCACTAATTATTAGCGAAATGCAAATCAATCATTTATTTATTTCAGTATGGACTCATGGATATTATTTATTGGGTTAAAATCCAATGCTATCATTAGTTATTTTGTTGTTCAAATTGTTTTATCTTTGGCAATTGGAAGTTAAGATGTTAATTATAATCCCCAGGGCAGTTGCTAAGAAAATAGCTAAAAAATATAATAAAAGAAATAAAAAGAGAATTAAAATGGTACACTAAATATATGTATTTAACATAAGAGAAGGCAGTAATGGAGGAATATAGGAACAAAAAAGACATAGTTCGTGTATTTAGAAAACAAGTAACAAAATGGTAGATGTAGATCCTATATTTTAAAATATAAGTGGATTAAACAATCAAAAGGCAGAGATTGGCAGAATGGATATTTGAAAAATGATCCATGATATGCTGTCTACAACAGGCACACTTCATCTTTTTGAGGCAGATATTTTTATTAAACATTAATATTATTAGTAAACTAATAATTTTACTGCTGCTATAATTGATATCACTACTTTTCCCAATTCTAGCAACTTGTGCAAGATCACAGCTATTTAGTGGAGACAACAGGATTTGAATAGAGCAGAATATATTTTTGTGTGTGTGTGATGTTTATCTGAGTCAACAACTTTCAGTTGATTTAACACCTGGTATTGCCATCTATCACCTTATCAATCTGCAAAGCTGTGTTTTCCATTTCACATATGTATTTTTTCTTTTTTTATTGAGGTATAGTTCATTTACAATATTATTTAAGTTTCAGGTGTACAACATAGTGGTTCACAATTTTTGGAGGGTATATTCCATTTATAGTTATTATAAAATATTGGCTATATTCCCTGTGCTGTACAATATATCCTTGTAACTTATTTATCTTATACTCCTTAGTAGTTTACACCTATTAATCCCCTACCCCTATCTTGTCCCTCCCCTCTTCCCTCTCCCCACTGGTAGCCACTATTTGTTCTCTATATATGTCTGCCTCTTTTTTGTTAAGTTCACTAGTTCGTTTTATTGTTTTGGTTCCATATATAAGTGATATTATATAGTATTTGTCTTTCTCTGTCTGACTTATTTCACTTAACACAATATCCTCCAAGCCCATCCATGTTGTTGCAAACGGCAAAATTTCATTCTTTTTTATGGCTGAGTAGTATTCCATTGTATATATATACCACATCCTCTTTATTCATTCATCTCTTCTTTTTTTTAAACTTAAAAAATTTTTTTAACATCTTTACTAGAGTATAATTGCTTTACGATGGTGTGTTAGTTTCTGCTGTATAACAAAGTGAATCAGCTATACCTATACATATATCCCCATATCCCCTCCCTCTTGCGTCTCCCTCCCACCCTCCCTATCCCACTCCTTTGCTTTGAGGTCACTGATCTCCCTGGGCTATGTGGCTGCTTCCCACTAGCTATCTATTTTACATTTGGTAGTGTATACATCTCCATGCCACTCTCTCACTTTGTCCCAGCTTACCCTTCGCCCTCCCCATATCCTCAAGTCCATTCTCTAGTAGGTCTGTGTCTTTATTCCTGTCTTACCCCTAGGTTCTTCATGACCTTTTTTTTTTTTTCTTAAATTCCATATATATGTGTTAGCATATGGTATTTGTTTTTCTCTTTCTGACTGACTTCACTCTGTATGACAGACTCTAGGTCCATCCAGCTCACTACAAATAATTCAATTTCGTTTCTTTTTATGGATGAGTAATATTCCATTGTATATATGTGCCACATCTTCTTTATCCATTCATCTGTCGATCAACACTTAGGTTGATTCCATGTCCTGGCTATTGTAAAAGGTGCTGCAATGAACATTGTGATACATGATTCTTTGAATTTTGGTTTTCTCAGGGTACATGCCCAGTAGTGGGATTGCTGGGTCGTATGGTAGTTCTATTTTTTAGTTTTTTAAGGAACCTCCATAGTGGTTGTATCAATTTACATTCCCACCAACAGTGCAAGAGGGTTCCCTTTACTCCACACACTCTCCAGCATTTATTGTTTCTAGATTTTTTGATGATGGCCATTCTGACTAGTGTGAGGTGATACCTCATTGTAGTTTTGATTTGCATTTTGCTAATGTTTAGTGATGTTGAGCATCCTTTCATGTGTTTGTTGGCAATCTGTATATCTTCTTTGGGGAAATGTCTGTTTAAATCTTCTGCCCATTTTTGGATTGGTTTTTTTTTTTGTTTTTTTTGATATTGAGCTGCATGAGATGCTTGTATACTTTGGAGATTAATCCTTTATCAGTTACTTCGTTTGCAAATACTTTCTCCCATCCTGAGGGTTCTCTTTTTGTCTTGTTTATGGTTTCCTTTGCTGTGCAAAAGCTTTTAAGTTTCATTAGGTCCCATTTGTTTATTTTTGTTTTTATTTCCATTTCTCTAGGAGGTGGGTCAAAAAGGATCTTGCTGTGATTTATGTCATAGAGTGTTATGTCTGTGTTTTCCTCTAAGAGTTTTATAATGTCTGGGCTTACATTTAGGTCTTTAATCCATTTTGAGTTTATTTTTGTATACGGTGTTAGAGAGTGTCCTAATTTCATTCTTTTACATGTAGCTGTCCAGTTTTCCCAGCACCACTTATTGAAGAGGCTGTCTTTTCTCCACTGTATATTCTTGCCTCCTTTATCAAAGATAAGGTGACCATATGTGCGTGGGTTTATCTCTGGGCTTTCTATCCTGTTCCGTTGATCTATATTTCTGTTTTTGTGCCAGTACCATACTGTCTTGATCACTGTAGTTTTGTCATATAGTCTGAAGTCCAGGAACCTGATTCCTCCAGCCCCGTTTTTCTTTCTCAAGATTACTTTGGCTATTCGGGGTCTTTTGTGTTTCCATACAAATTGTGAAATTTTTTGTTCTAGTTCTGTGAAAAATGCCACTGGTAGTTTGATAGGGACTGCATTGAATCTGTAGATTGCTTTGGGTAGTAGAGTCATTTTCACAATGTTGATTCTTCCAATCCGAGAACATGGTATATCTCTCCATCCGTTTGTATTGTCTTTAATGTCTTTCATCAATATCTAATAGTTTTCTGCATATAGGTCTTTTGTCTCCTTAGGTAGGTTTATTCCTAGGTATTTTATTCTTTTCGTTGCACTGGTAAAGGGGAGTGTTTCCTTAATTTCTCTTTCAGATTTTTCATCATTAGTGTACAGGAATGCAAGAGATTTCTGTGCATTAATTTTGTATCCTACGACTTTACCAAATTCATTGATTAGCTCTAGTAGTTTTATGGTAGCATCTTTAGGATTCTCTATGTCTAGTGTCATGTCATCTGCAAGCAGTGACAGTTTTACTGCTTCTTTTCTGATTTGGATTCCTTTTATTTCTTTTCCTTCTCTGATTGCTGTAGCTAAAACTTCCAAAACTACATTGAATAATAGTGGTGACAGTGGGCAACCTTGTCTTCTTCCTGATGTTAGTGGAAATGGTTTCAGTTTCTCACCATTGAGAAGTTTGTTGGCTGTGGGTTTGTCATATATGCCCTTTATTATGTTGAGGAAAGTTCTCTCTATGCCTAATTTCTGGAGGGGTGTTATCATAAATGGGTGTCGAATTTGGTCAAAAGCTTTTTCTGCATCTATTGAGATGATCATATGGTTTTTATCCTTCAATTTGTTTATATGGTTTTTCACATTGATTGATTTGTGTATATTGAAGAATCCTTGCATTCCTGGGATAAACCCCACTTTATCATGGTGTATGATCCTTTTAATGTGCTGTTGGATTCTGTTTGCTAGTATTTTGTTGAGGATTTTTGCCTCTATGTTCATCAGTGTTATTGGCCTGTAGTTTTCTTTCATTGTGACATCTTTGTCTGGTTTTGGTATCAGGGTGATGGTGGCCTCATAGAATGAGTTTGGGAGTGTCCCTCCGTCTCCTCTATTTTGGAAGACTTTGAGAAGGATAGGTGTTAGCTCTTTTCTAAATGTTTGATTGAATTCGCCTGTGAAGCCATCTGGTCCTGGGCTTTTGTTTGTTGGAAGATTTTTAATCACAGTTTCACCTTCAGTGCTTGTGATTGGTAAGTTCACATTTTCTGTTTCTTCCTAGTTCAGTCTCGGAAGATGTTGCTTTTCTAAGAATTTGTACGTTTCTTCCAGGTTGTCCATTTTATTGGCATATAGTTACTTGTAGTAATGTCTCATGATCCTTTGTATTTCTGCAGTGTCAGTTGTTAGTTCTCCTTTTTCATTTCTAGTTCTGTTGACTTGAGTCTTCTCCCTGTTTTTCTTGATGAGTCTGGCTAATGGTTGATCAATTTTGTTTATCTTCCCAAAGAACCATCTTTTAGTTTTATTGATCTCTGCTACTGTTTCCTTCATTTCTTTTTCATTTATTTCTATCTGATTTTTATGATTTCTTTCCTTGTGCTAACTTTGGGTTTTTTTTGTTCTTCTTTCTCTAATTGCTTTAGGTGTAAGGTTAGGTTGTTTATTTGAGATGTTTCTTGTTTCTTGAGGTAGGGTTGTATTTCTATAAAGGTCCCTTGTAGAACCGCTGATGCTGAATCCCATAGGTTTTGCATCAGCGTGTTTTCATTGTCATTTGTTTCTAGGTATTTTTTGAGTTCCTCTTTGATTTCTTCAGTGATGTCTTGGTTTTTTAGTGGTGTATTGTTTAGCCTCCACGTGTTTGCATTTTTTACAGATTTTTTTCCTGTAATTGATATCTAGTCTCATAGCATTGTGGTCAGAAAAGATACTTGATAGGATTTCAGTTTTCTTAAATTTACCAGGGCTTGATTTGTGACCCAAGATATGATGTATCCTGGAGAATGTTCCATGAGCACTTGAGAAGAAAGTGTATTCTGTTGTTTTTGGATGGATTGTCCTATAAATATCCATTAAGTCCATCTTGTTTAATGTATCATTTAAAGCTTGTGTTGCCGTGTTTATTTTCATTTTGCATGATCTGTCCATTGGTGAAAGTGGGGTTTTAAAGTCCCCTACTATGATTGTGTTACTGTCGATTTCCCCTTTTATGGCTGTTAGCATTTGCCTTATGTATTGAGGTGCTCCTATGTTGGGTGCATAAATATTTACTATTGCTGTATCTTCTTCTTGGGTTGGTCCCTTGATCATTATGTAGTGTCCTTCCTTGTCTCTGTAACATTCTTTATTTTAAAATCTATTTTGTCTGATATGTGTATTGCTACTCCAGGTTTCTTTTGATTTCCATTTGCATGGAATATCTTTTTCCATCCCCTCACTTTCAGTCTGTATGTGTCCCTAGGTCTGAAGTGGGTCTCTTATAGACAGCATATATACAGGTCTTGTTTTTGTATCCATTCAGCCAGTCTATGTCTTTTGGTTGGAGCATTTAATCCATTTACATTTAAGGTAATTATCCATATGTATGTTCCTATTACGATTTTCTTAATTGTTTTCGGTTTGTTATTGTAGGTCTTTTCCTTCTCTTGTGTTTCCTGCCTAGAGAAGTTCCTTTAGCATTTGTTGTAAAGCTGGTTTGGTGGTGCTGAATTCTCTTAGCTTTTGCTTGTCTGTAAAGGTTTTAATGTCTCCGTAGAATCTGAATGAGATCCTTGCTGGGTAGAGTAATCTTGGTTGTAGTTTTTTCCCTTTCATCA
This sequence comes from Pseudorca crassidens, assembly GCF_039906515.1. NCBI lineage: Eukaryota > Metazoa > Chordata > Mammalia > Artiodactyla > Delphinidae > Pseudorca > Pseudorca crassidens. The sequence continues at coordinate 119,777,742 of NC_090317.1, read as the reverse complement.
CTTTAAATATGTCCTGCCAGTCCCTTCTGGCTTGCAGAGTTTCTGCTGAAAGATCAGCTGTTAACCTTATGGGGATTCCCTTGTATGTTATTTGTTGCTTTTCCCTTGCTGCTTTTAATATTTTTTCTTTGTATTTAATAACTTTTGGTAGTTTGATTTATATGTGTCTTGGTGTGTTTCTCCTTGGGTTTATCCTGTATGGGACTCTCTGTGCTTCCTGGACTTGATTGACTTTTTCCTTTCCCATCTTAGGGAAGTTTTCAACTATAATCTCTTCAAATATTTTCTCAGTCCCCTTTTTTTTTCTCTTCTTCTTCTGGGACCCCTGTAATTCGAATGTTGGTGCTTTTAATGTTGTGCCAGATATGTCTGAGAGTGTCCTCAATTCTTTTCATTCTTTTTGCTTTATTCTGCTCTGCGGTAGTTATTTCCAGTATTTTATCTGCCAGGTCACTTCTCCGTTTTTCTGCCTCAGTTGTTCTGCTATTGATTCCTTCTAGGGAATTTTTAGTTTCATTTATTGTGTTGTTCATCATTGTTTGTTTGCTCTTTAGTTCTTCTGTGTCCTTGTTAAATGTTTCTTTTATTTTCTCCATTCTGTTTCCAAGATTTTGGATCATCTTTACTATCATTACTCTGAATTCTTTTTCAGGTAGACTGCGTATGTCTTCCTCATTTGTTTGGTGTGGTGGGTTTGTACTTTGCTCTTTCATCTGCTGTGTGTTTCTCTGTCTTCTCATTTTGCTTAACTTACTGTGTTTGGGGTCTCCTTTTCGCAGGCTGCAGGTTCATAGTTCCCATTGTTTTTGGTGTCTGCTGCCAGTGGGTAAGGTTGGTTCAGTGGGTTGTGTAGGCTTCCTGGTGGAGGGGTCTGGTGCCTGTGTTCTGGTGGATGAGGCTGCATCTTTTCTTTCTCTTGGGCATGACTGCATCCGGTGGTGTTTTTGGTGTCTGTGAGCTTATTATGATTTTAGACAACCTCTCTGCTCCTGGGTGGGGTTGTGTTCCTGTCCTGGTAGTTGTTTGGCATGGGGCATCCAGCACTGGAGCTTGCTGATCGTTGAGTGGAGCTGGGTCTTGGCGTTGAGATGGCGGTCTCTGGGAGATCTCTCACAGATTGCTATTACTTGGGGCCAGGAGGTCTCTGTTGTTCCAGTGTCCTGAACTTGGCTCTCCCACGTCAGGGGCTCATGCATGACACCCGACCGGAACAGCAAGACCCTGTCAGCCACACAGAGATCCCAGAGGGGAGTTACTGCATGCCATGCAGGGCCACAGAGGATGGTCCAGGGTTTGGTCAGGTGGCAAAGACAGGAGTCAGAGGAAACTCTAGGCCAGAGCCTTGATGGGGTTTCTGAACTTGAGTTTACTGGGGAATAGCAGAGGAACTGCAATTCTGGAAGGCTCAGTGTTGCAAGTTACAGGCCAGTCTGTGGAGAGTCAGAATGGGCTGTATTTATGGGGAAGGAACACACCTATTCATTCATCTCTTGATGGACACTCACTGCTATGAACATTGGGGTGCATGTATCTTTTTGAATTATTATTTTTGTTTTTTTTGGAAAAATACCCAGGAGTGGATTTGCTGGGACATATGGTAGTTCTGTTTTTAGTTTTTTGAGAAATCTCCATACCGTTTTCCAGTGTGGATGCACCAATTTACATTCCCACCGACAGGGTAGGAGGCTTCCCTTTTCTCCACATCCTTGGCAACATTTGTAATTTGTGGTCTTTTTGATGATAGCCATTTTGACAGATGTGAGGTGATATCTCATTGTAGTTTTAATTTGCATTTCTCTGATGATGAACGATGATGAGCCTCTTTTCATGTGCCTATTGGCCATCTGTATGTCTTCTTTCGAAGAATGTCTATTCAGACCTTCTGCCCATGTTTTATTTGGGTTGGTTTTTTTTTTTGGATGTTGAGTTACATGAGCTGCTTATATATTTTGCTTATCGATCATATCCTTTGCAAATATTTTCTCCCATTCAGTAGGTTGTCTTTTTGTTTTGTTTATAGTTTCCTTTACTGTGCAAAAGCTTTTAAGTTTAATTAGGTCCCATTTGTTTATTTTTGCTTTTATTTCAAGAGGCACACTTTAGATCCAAAGACACAAATTGGCTGAAAGTAAAAGAAAAAGATAACATGAAAATGTAAGCTAAAAGCGTTAGAGTGTCTATACTAATATCAGACAAAAGACACTTTATTACAAACATTGGTACTAGAGACAAAGAAGGATATTTTCTAATGATAAAAGAGTCAATTCATCAGGAAAATAGAACAATTATAAATATATGTGCATGTAACAACAGACTCCCAAAAATCATGAAACAAAAGCTGACTGGACTGAAGGGACATATAGACAAAACTTCTGGAATGCAACTCAAGTAGTGCTTACAGAGAATTTTATAGGTATAAACGCCTATATTAAAAAAAGAATCATCTCAAATAAATAACCTAATTTTCTACCTTAAGAAATTAGAAAAGGAAGAACTAACTAAACACAAAGCAAGCAGAAGGGAGGAAATGACAAAGATTAGAGTGGAAATTAATGAAATAGAAAATAGAAAAACAATAGAGAAATATCAATGAAACCAAAAGCTGGGTCTTTGAAAAGATCAACGGAATTGACCAACCTTTATCTAGATTGAGCAAGAAAAAAAGAGAAGACTCAAATTACTAAAGTGAGTAACGAATGTGAGGACATTGCTACTGACCCTATGAAAATAACAAGGATTAGAAGGGAATAATATGAACAATTATATGCCAACAAATTGGATAACCTAGATGGCATGGGTAAATTCCCAGAAAGATACAAGTACTGAAACTGTTTCAAGCAGGAATAGAAAATCTAAATATAAGTAAAAACATTGAATCAGGAATCAAAAAACTTCCCACAATGTAAGTCCCGTGACCAGATGACTTTGCTCATGAATTCTACTAAGTGTTTAAGGAAGAAGTAACACCAAGCTGTTGCAAACTCTTCCAAAAAATAGAAAGGAGGGAATTCTTAACAACTCATTCCATGTGGTCAGTATTATCCTCATACCAAAACCAAAGACGTTACAAGAAAAGAAACTATAGACCAATATCCATTATGATTATAGATGCATAAATACTCTCCAAAACACTGGGAAACCAAATCCAAATATAAAAGGGATTTTACACTATGACCAAGTGATATTTATCCCACGTATGCAAGATGGTGTCAATGTATGAAAATCAATCAATGTAATACATCATATTAATAAAGAAGAAGAACCCCATAATCACTTCAATAGACAAAGAAAAAGCATTTGACAAAATTCAAGACCTTTTCATTATAAAAAAAAAAACACTCAACAAACTAGGAATAGAAGGGAACTTCCTTAACTTGGTATAGGGCATCTATGAAAAGCCCACAGCTAACACCATACTTGTGACTGAAAGCTTTCTCCCTAAGAACAGGAACAAGATGGGTGTCCCCTTCTTGCTACTTCTATTCAACAGTTAACTGGACGTTATTGCCAGGGCAGTCAGGCAAGTAAAAAAAAATAAAAGGTATCTAGATTGGAAAAGAAGAAGTAAAACTACCTCTGTTTGCAGATGACATGATCTTGTATGTAGAAAATCCTGAGGAGTTCTCACAGACACAGACACACACACACACACACACACACAATTAGGGCTAATCAACAGGTCAGCAAAATTGCAGGACAAAGGATCAATATTAAAAAATCAATTGTATTTCTATACACTAGCAATGAAGAATCCAAAAGTAAAATAAAATAAAATAATTCCATTTACAAAAGAAATAAAAAGAATAAAATGCTTAGGAGTAAATTGAACAAAAGACGTGTAAGACTTGTACCCTAGGAAGTACAAAACATCACTGAAAGAAGTTAAAGAAGACTTAAATAAATGGAATGGCATCTCACGTTCATGGATTGAAAGACTTAATGTTGTTAAGATTACAACATTGATCTATAGATTGAGCACAGTCCCTATAAAAATCTTAGCTGCTTTGTTTTTAAAGCTAAAATTGACAAGCTTCTCCTAAAATTCACATGGAAACTCAAAATACCCAGAACAGGGCTTCCCTGGTGGCGCAGTGGTTGGGAGTCCGCCTGCCGATGCAGGGGACACAGGTTCGTGCCCCGGTCCAGGAAGATCCCACATGCCACGGAGCGGCTGGGCCCGTGAGCCATGGCCACTGAGCCTGCGCGTCCAGAGCCTGTGCTCCACAACGGGAGAGGCCACAACAGTGAGAGGTCAGCGTACAGCAAAAAAAAAAAAAAAAAAAAAAAAAAAATACCCAGAACAGCTAAAACAATGTTGAAAAAGAAAAACGAAGTTGGAAGACTCACACTTTCCAGTTGCAAACTTATAATACTTCAGAGCAACAGTAATCAAGATGGTGTGGTACTGGTATGAGTATAGACATATAGATCAATGGAGTAGAACTGAGATTCCAAAAATAAACCTTTACATTTATGATCCATTGATTTTCTGCAAGGATGCCAAGACAATTCGATAAGGTATGAATAGCCTTTCCAATAAATGGTGATGGGACAACTAGATATCCATATGCAAAAGAATGAAGTTGGACCACTACCTCACATCATATGCCAAATTTAACCTAAAAATGGACCAAAAACCTGAATGCAAAAGCTAAAACTATAAAACTCTTAGAAGAGAGTATACACATAAATAAATCTTCATATTCTTGAATTAGACAATAGTTTCTTAGCTATGATAGCAAAAACATAAGTGATGAAAGAAAAAAATAGATAATTTTGACTTCATCAAACCAAGAACTTTTGTGCTTCAAAGGACACTATCAAGAAAGTGAAAAGACAACTCACAAAATAGAACAAAATATTTACAAATCATTTATCTGATAATGGACCAGTAACCAGAACATGTAAAGAGCTCTTACAACTCACCAATAAAAATCAAATAACCCAATTTTTTAAATGGGTGAAGTCTTTGAATAGATTTTTCTCTAAATAGGATATACAAATGGCCAACAAACACGTGAAAAAATGTTCAACACCGTTAGTCATTAGGGAAATACAAGTCAAAACCATAATGAGATACCATTCATACACACTAGGTTGGTAATAGGAAAGAAAAAGCAAAAGATAACAAATTTTGCAATAATGTGGAGAAATTAGAACCCTTGTACAAAGCTGTTAAGATTGTAAAATGGTGCAGCTCCTTTGGAAAACAATTTGGCCGTTCCTCAAAAAGTTAAACAGAGAGTTACCACGTGACCTAGCAATTCCACTTCTACACATATACCCGAGAGAATTGAAATGTCCATGCAAAAACTTGTACACAAATGTTCATAGCACCATTATTTATAGTAGCCCCAAAGTGGAACCACCCCAAATATCCATCAATCAAAGAAGAGATAAACAAAATATGGTGTGTCTATACATATCCATAAAAGGAATGAAGTATTGACAAACAGGCTACAACATGGATGAACCTTGCAACATCATGCTAAGTAAAAGGAGTCAGACACAAGCTGCCACGTATTTTTTTAAATTGAAGTATAGTTGATTTACAATGTTGTGTTAGTTTCTGGTATACAGCAAAGTGATTGAGTTATATACGTAAAAAGAATATATATATCCTTTTTCATATTCTTGCCATTATGATTTATTATAGGATATTATAGTTCCCTGTGCTATACAGTAGGACCTTGTTGTTTATCTGTTTTATATGTAATAGTTTGTATCTACTAATCCCAAACTCCTAATTTATCCCTCCCCACCACCTTTCCACTTTGATAACCATAAGTTGGTTCTCTATGTCTGTGAGTCTGTTTCTGTTTCGTAGATAAGTTCATTTGTGTCGTAATTTAGATTCCACTTGTAAGTGATATCATATGGTATTTGTCTTTCTCTGTCTGACTTGCTTCATTTAGTGTGATAATCTCTAGGTCCATCCATGTTGCTGCAAATCAAAATGCCACATATTGCATGAGTCTCTTTATATGAAAGGTACACAGTAGGCAAATCCGTAGAGGCAGAATGTAGATTAGCGGTTGCCAGGGGTTGGAAGGAGAGGCAAATAGGGAGTGACTGTTAATGGGTATGGGGTTTATCTTTGGGGTGATAAAATATTCTGGAATTAGATAGTAGTGATGGTTGCAGAACTTTGTGAACATTACTAAAAATCACTAAATCATACACTTTAAAAGGGTGAATTTTATGGTATGTGAGTTACATCTCAATAAAAATTAAATAATAGAAGTAACTTGCCTTTTATTCTCCGCTTTAAACCTTCTCCTGGTCCCCCTTCTGTTGGCTTGATTGTGGATTCCTTATTTTGAATGACCACCAGGGTGGACGGTTTGACAGTACGAATTGCCCACTCACTTCCATTCCAACCCTCTGTAGCGTGCCTTACTGCATGCTGGGGATTTGAAAGCTAAAGTCATTTCTCATTTTCTCTTATAGCTTGGATTCCATATGTGTCCTAGGTTTTGCCGTGAAGATAACCTCCCTGAGAGATTTGTTAAGTGGAAGTGAGGCGGACACCATGCTTCTCATGGCACACACAGTTGTAGAGTTTTGTTTCTCTGCAGCAGCATTTACAGTGGTCCCTGTATGAAGCCCTCCCTTCACGGGTGTTGAGGAACAGATCATGGGGCTTTTGTTTTGTTGAGGCTGTATGATAATTGAGCAGGAGGTAACATACTTTTTCCTTTTTTAAAATTTTTATTTTATATTAGAGTATAGTTGATTTACAGTGTTGTGTTAGTTTCAGGTGTACAGCAAAGTGGTTCAGTTATACATGTACATATATCTATTCTTTTTCAAATTCGTTTCCCATTGAAGTTATTACAGAATACTGAGTAGAGTTCCCCACACTATATTGTACGTCCCCGTTGACCATCTATTCTAAGTACAGTAATGTGTATATGTCAATCCCAAACCCCCGTTTTATCCCTCCCCACCACCTTTCCCCTTTGGTAACCATAAGTTTATTTTCTAAATCTCTGAATCTGTTTCTGTTTTGTAAATAAGTTCGTTTTTATCATTTTTTTACATTCCACATATAAGCGATATCAAAGATATTTGAATAAACTTTTTCTATAGAATGCCAGATAGTAAATATTTGTGGCTTTGAGGGCCATGTGGTCTCTGTTGCAACTATTCAAGTCTGCCATTGTAGCATGAAAACCAGCATATACAATAAATAAATGAATGAGCATGGCAGTTTTCCAATAAAACTTTATTTATAAAAATTTGGCCCATGGGCCATAGTTTGCTTACCCCCTGTCCTAGAGCAATAATTGTGGTGATGGTAGTTTTATGATATTTTATTAGCTTTTTTGTTGCAGCAGAGGTAGTATTTCCTTCATCAGGTCAGTGCTATGGTATGTTCTAAACAGTTGACTTATGTTTTAGTAGCTGCTGTAGGGATTGCAAAATGCATGCTTAAGTTTTCACATTTTATTTAGAATCAGTGTTTTCCTACTTCGATGAAAATGTAGAAACCTTACGACCATATGGATCCCTCTCTCCTTTCCCCTTATACTATAGTTTTATATATTACATCTAGCTATGTTGAGATCCCCATCATACAGTGTTATGTATTTTGCTTTCAACCTTCACGCATGCTTTAAAGAACTATGAGTCGCCTATATTTTTACCATTTTTGTCTCCAGTTAACTTGTGCTCTTTCGTCTAGCTTCTTGAACGTATGGAATACAGTTATAATAACTGTTTTAATGAGTTTGTCTACTAATTCAATCATTTCTCCCTTCTCGGTCAGTTTCAATTGATTGATTTTTCCTGCTTCTTTGCTTTCCTGATATTTTTTAAAAGTAGATTCCAGACATTGTGAATTTTACCTTCTTGGGTGTTGGGTATTTTTTTGCATTCTTCTAAATTGCTTTCCCTTTTTCTGGGATGTGGTTAAATTATTTAGAAACAGTTTGATTCTTTTGGGTCTTGCTTTTAAGATTTGCTAGGCAGGACTGGGCAGCATTCAGTTTAAGGCTCATTATTTCCCACTTTTGAGTCAACAGGCATCTGAGTACTGTACCTGATGCCCCATGAATTCTGAGACTTTCCACTCTGGCTGGTGGGAATGGGTGCTGTATCCTGCCTCGTATGAGTTGTAGGTCATCTTGTTCCTGATTTTCCCTCTAGCTACTCTTCACTCTCTTGAAAATCTCCTCAACCCCATGTCCTCATTGTCTTTTAATTGTACTCGCCTGACAGAACCCCACCCTGGATCAGTCTGGCACTCAGACTCATTCAATCTGTAGCTGCACGCATGGAAAAAAGTTCAGACAATGGCATATACCAAGTTAGATTGTCCAAGTTTACTGGGTCCTCAAAACTGTTATATAGTCATTCTCTGTGTCCTTAGATGTCTCTCCTGTTTTCTGCCAGAGTTATTTTCAAACTTCTCCATTTTCTTCAGCACTGCCCTCCACCAAGACACACACACGCGCATGCACACACCACCTGCATTGAATTTGCAGGAAATAAACTTGTCATCATTTTCCTAGAGAAAACAGAAGGCATCAGACGGGAACTTCCTCAGCTTCTGACCACCAAACTTACTAACAGCCCTGATTTACTCCACCCGAAGACAGATCCGGTAAGTCAGTCTGTCAGAGAAGTCAGACTGTGAGAGAAGCCTTTGGCAATGCCTTTTAAAAACAAACTCTGCACATTTAACTGAGAGATGGACAAACCAGTGGGAGAAACTAGGGGAACCTGGACCTTTGCCCACTGCCACCAACAGTACCAGATTGGATCCCGGCTGCCACGCTTGGGACGGGCTCAGCGATGAAGTGCCTATTTGTTTGCTGGTTAGAAATTGTTCTCAACGCCTGGGAATCTTGTTCTCCCCTTGTGCATTTAAAGTGAGCCCAACATTTTCATGTGGCTCTTTCTCTCCAAGTTCTGTTTCAAGGGATGTCGCTCTCTCTCTACCTCTGAGGGGATTCTGGTTGTGACCCAACCTGCACCCTTCTGAGTTGCCTGAGGGAGGAGTGGAGTGTGTTTTCGAACAGACTCTGCTTTGGAAAGTTCCTTGCAGTCTGCCGTTTGCAATGCCCTGGCCTCATCAGAACGTCATGCTAGGGAGACTGTTACTCATCACTCATTGACCTCCACGCTTGGTCAGGGGGCCGCTATGGAGGGAGGCGAGGTTGGGTGGAAGGGAGGAAAGAGAGCAGCCTGGGTGCCTCTTTGCTCATGGTGATGAGAAGGTTATGCCCTGGCCTTATTCTCCAAGAGAAATGATGCATTGCTTTACGCAGGTAACCTGATCGCTCCCCACAAAAGTGTGTTTAGACGCTGAGGTATAGGTGAACAAAAGAGATGTTCTTTTTTTTTTTCTCCCATATGCTCCACTGATTCTTTTATTTTAATTTTTTAAAAATTTTATTGAAGTATAGTTAATTTACAATATTGTTAGTTCCTGCTGTACAGCAAAGTGATTCAGTTATACGTATACATATGTCCACTCCAAAAGAGATGTTCTTGCATTTACTAAAAGAAAGAAAGACAGAGAGCAAGCAAGCTGTGACTTCATCTAAGGCTCTATTTCTAAAATTCCTTTAAGCCTTCCTGATTTTTACACATGTTGTTTTCCAAGACCGCACCGGCTTCCAGCGCAGGAGGAAGGTTAAATAATTGCCAAGCTCTCTGTTGCCGCTCTGATTCTTGCCCCTGGCATGGGTGATGATGGCAGTGGAGGATTTGGAAGTGGCTGGTGGGAAGAGAGGTGGGGAGGTGTTGTTTCCTTTGCCACCCACAGAGTCCCTGAATGTATTTCTCCTCTGATACCGGAGGGTTTGTGTCATCAGCAAAGCCCAGAAGAGAGATAACCAGAGTGGCTAAGACACAGAGAGCTTGGTCTTCTCTGTGACTCCAGTGACCATGGGCTACTCCCCAGGAAGCGTATTTGTTTCCTGGCTACTAATCCACAGCCTGCTGTACTGGGGGAAAATAATAAATGAGCCCAGAATGTTCTGTTGGGTTTTAGCTCATTAACTTAAAAGGCTGAGGTATAATTTCCCTGAGATTCTTACAGGCATGAACATCTGCTCACAGGAGCCTGCGACATCTGCAGCCCTTGTAGTCATTCCTTGCAAAGGACCATGGAGTTTAGAGAAAAATGAATCCACCCAGACACAGAGGGGACCTGGGAGAGCCACCTTTCTGGCTGAGAAGCCGGTTATTTTGTCCTGGGACGTGGGCAGCAGAGCGCTGCGAGCCCGTCCCCGAGGACGTGTGGAAGAAGACGGGGTCCCCCGGCCCCCACCCCGCCCCAGTCACGTGTCCACCCAGCCACACTTTCGGGGCCCCTGCTGCACGCAGGGTGCTTTCTCATTTGTGTTGTTGCCTTAACCTCTCACAGTGACTCTGTCGGCAGCCGTGATCTCTCTCCCCAGCAATGTTTACCTACGTAGACAGACAATTTTAGGAACACATACTGATTTGGAAAATCGCAAGCCCCGAACGTAAGTTTCTTGTCTGTACTCACAATCGTGTGGGGAGGAAGAAGAGTTAAATAGAGGCAGCAGCATGAAGAAGGCGCCCTGGATTGGGAATGGGGGACCTCCATTCTGGTCTCAAACCCTAGGGCCTTCCTACGTCCCTTGATTTCTTTGGGCCTCCTGTTTCTCATTTCTTTCTTTCTTTCTTCTTCTTCTTTTTTTGGCCGTGCATTTAACGGGATCTTAGTTCCCTGACTAGGGATCGAACCCGTGCCCCCTGCAGTGGAAGCGTGGAGTCTTAACCACTGGACCGCCAGGGAAGCTCCCTGTTTCTCACTTATACAGTGAAGCGGTTGAGCTCAATTTTCTCTGTCTCTTCTGGCTCTCATGCTAAATAAATCAGAAGTGACTTCAGTCATGTAACATGAGCGTGTAGGAGGAAGGTGAGAAGGAACTGCATCAAAATGTTTTTAGCAGATACCTTTGGGTGGTAGGACTGTGACGGGGTGGTAGCTCTATTCTTTGGGTTTTTTTTTTTTGCTTTTCTAACTCTTCTGTAATGTGCATGTATCATATTTATGGTCAGAAGGGCATTGTAGTCATATTGAACAATTTGGTGAAAATGGCCCCTCCTTTTATTGCGTCATCTCCTTCTTCAGCTCAGCCTCCGTTATGGCCTCCAGACCAAATCACCACCTCCATTGAGGCTTCCCTGCATAACCGTCGTCTCCCCAGATTATGCCCATGGCACTGCCTTAGACATGCTTCCTTTTAGACTTTATGGTGTATGTGTGGTGTATATACCCAATTAAATTTTTTTCAATATTGGGGACTGTGGCTCTTCTGCTGGGTTTTGTTTTTTTACAACCCTTGTAGCACTGCACATGGTAGGTACCTACGGTTACTTGTTGAAGGAGTGTCTGAGTGAAAGATGACAATGTCTTGGATCTAGGAAGTTTCTTCTCTTACTCAGCCAGCAAAACTGATAGGGCTTTGTGCTAGGGGCCAGCACAGGGGTCTAGAAAGTTCTATCCAATGTGGCCACTGTCCTTAGGAGCTTGTAGTCCAGCAGGAGAGATTATACGCATATGTGAATGTCTGCAATTAAAAACAGTGTATAATTGGTACTGTAGGATGATGGGAATTTCAGAGCACAGGATCCCTGAGGAGGGAGAAATCCCCTCCAAGCAGACATTAGAGAAATCATACCTAACCTCTTTGGTACCTCACAAAACACTCCCTGGTCTCTGATTTCAGACACAGCTGTAGTGGATTGTTCCAGGCAAGCTCAGGGTCCCAGGCTGAGAGCATCCCACTTGGAGCCTGCACATGTATCTTTCTGCCTCGGGTCTTTCCTCTCGTACTGCGGAGCTGGCTCAGTCCACATGCAAGAGCAGCCTGAAAGTGCGGAGAAGATACTGCTCTCCGGGAGCTGGTGGATAAAGGCTCCACCTCCACTTTGAAGGATGGACAGTTCTGAGAGGCATCCCATGGCTGAGCGGATCCCTGTGGAATCAGCTCCCATGCCCATAGCAGTGATCTCAGTAAAGCATCCTTATGTTGGCTTTTCCTGCGTCTCTGTTCTACTCCTCACACTTCTTCACTCGATATCTGTACTCAAGCCCTTGTCTCAGACTGTCTGGGGGAGAGCCTAAGCTAAGGCAGAAGCCACCGTGGGATAGGAGGCATTTGAGCTGGAATGGTCCACAGGCAAAGACAAAGAGGAGGGGGAGGTTTTAGGTAGATGGCACATTGTGTGGAAGGCATGGAGAGTACAGTACTTATCTGGTGGAGCCGTTTTGAAGTTTCTTCGATCAAGAGGTGGAATCTCTTGTCCACTCTTTGAATCTGCACTGGCCTTGTGACTGGCTTTGTCCGATAAAGTGCTGCAAAAGTGAGTGACTTGGGAGTGTGGGCCTTAGGTGGCTCCGCCCAGTCTGCTCTCATTCTTCCAAGCCCGCCGCTGCTGTGTCTACAAGCCTGGACTAGGCTGCAGGAGGATAAGAGACCACATGAAGCAAAGGCAAGCCGGCTCAGCTGAGAAATCCTCTGGACCCAAAGTCCCAGCCAACCTGGCAGCTGACCACAGACACATGAGTGAGCATCGCTAGACCAGAAGAATCTCTCAGGTGAGCTCAACCCAAACAGCCAGTCTGAGGAATTGTGAGCTAAATAAATGGTGGTTGTTTTAAGCCACTAAGTTTTGAATGGTTTGCTTTGCAACACAAGCTAACCAATATGTCTGGTGGCAAATTGGGTCATCCTGATTGGCTAGAACATGGTCTTCATGACTTGAATTGGAGCCAAGTTGAGGTAGGCTTTTTTTTTTCTTTTTTTCTTTTTTTTTTTTGCGGTACGCAGGCCTCTCACTGTTGTGGCCTCTCCCGTTGTGGAGCACAGGCTCTGGGCGCGCAGGCTCAGCGGCCATGGCTCACGGGCCCAGCCGCTCCGCGGCATGTGGGATCTTCCCGGACCAGGGCACGAACCCATGTCCCCTGCATCGGCAGGCGGACTCCCAACCACTGCGTCACCAGGGAAGCCCAGGGTAGGCTTTTTAAAAAAAATTTTTTAACTTATTTTTGCTGCATTGGGTCTTTGTTGCTGAGTGCAAGCTTTCTCTAGTTGTGGCAAGTGGGGGCTACTCTTCGTTGCGGTGTGCGGACTTCTCGTTGTGGTGGCTTCTCTTGTTGCAGAGAGCACAGGCTCTAGGCGTGCGGGCTTCAGTTGTTGTGGCGTGCGGGCTTAGTTGCTCTGCGGCATGTGGGATCTTCCCGGACCAGGGAATTGAACCCGTGTCCCCTGCATTGGCAGGCGGACTCTCAACCACTGTGCTACCAGGGAAGTCCCTGGGGTAGGCTTTGAATGCCACCCTAAAGCGTGTGAAAGTAATTCACTGGGCAGAGAGGTGCTGTGGAATAGATGGTTGGCTGATGACCAAACATTTGTGTTCCACATTGCATAGTGTAGAGTTGTCGCTGGGAACAGACTGCCCAGCCAGGAGCCATGTTTTCCCAGCTCTCTTTTCACATGACTAGTTCTCTCCAGTGGGATGTGAGTGGTAGGGGTCTGTGTTGCCTCCAGGTTGAGATGGCTAGGTATGAAGTATGAGATCCTCCATGCTCTCTCTATGCCCCACCTGGCAGCTGGTGATATCAGCTCAGCCTCGAACACACAGGATGGTAGAACCTCAAGATGGATACAACCTGGATTCCTGAGTCTCCCTTTAGAGGAGAACCACTCAGCAGAGTGGTCCTTGCATGAGCAAGAAATAAACTTTTATCATGTTCTACTTTACTTTATCATGTTAAACTTTTAGGTCATTGAGATTTGAGGGTTGCTTGTTACAGCATCTGGCATTACTCACCCAGACTAATGTAGGCACCATTGCAAGCTTTTGAGTGGGGGTATTGGAACCCTCAAAGCAGTGATTTGGGGATGCTGGCTTTAGCAGCCAAGTGCAAGGTAAAAAGCCTCCTGCAGTTTTCTGGGTCTAAGGAGACAATAATCTGGATGTGGCCTTGGCCATAAGAGCAAAGAGGATAGCGCCAAAGTAGAGTCCTTTCAAGTTAGACACCTTCCTTCCAGGGGAGGAAACTAGTTACATCGTGGACATTCCCACATACACAGGAAAATACTTATGCCTAAATTGGTTTCCACCTGTTTGGTTGTGAATTAGAAAATGGGTCCTGGTATTTTAGGATTGGAATCTGAAAAGGCCAGTTTTTCAAAAATAAACACATCTGAAGGGTTTTTTTAAAGGATGATGATGATGATGATGATGATGATGGTAAAGCTTGACCCACCAGAGGGGCAGTATTCTTCCTGTAAGCCTGGGGATAAGTGGCACCTTCCTCCCCATGTGCTGCCGAGCTCCTAATCGAAACAAGATGGATGCCACTGTTTCACTGCTTAGTCCCTCGTGAGTGTGGAGACAGGTCCTCCTGAGGACATGTGAGGATCCTTTAGGAGTTGTCCTGGGGAAGATTTGGATGGATTTCATTTTTTACCCTGTTCCCCCTGGGAGTAGCTCCACGCCTGTCCCTGGAAGTGTTTTGGGGCCACATGCTTCTGAGGGAGACTCAGCCCTTAGAATTGCTCCTTGGGACCACAAGCCATCCTTAGCATCTCCTAGCTGTGGCACTGCTACCAGCAGCTTGGCTCCCTTGTGCTGTCAGTGGCTTGGCCTAGCCTCTGCCCACCAGTCTCTGCCAGACACCCAAGGCCAGGTCTGTCCCAGGCAATGAAAACTTTGTAGGACATCCCTGACTCCATCTGCCTGTCTGGCTGGCCATTCGCCTATTGCCTGTGGCCGCACAACCGGACACCTGGCCTGTAGGTCCGTGATGTCGGCCCCTCCCCTGCTCCAGCCTGTTTGTCAAGTCTCCTTGGCCTGGTCTGCCCCAGCCGACCCAGATTTTGACACTATCCCAAGGGCAGCTGTAGCTCTTCAGCTGTGCTTCATGGTGGCCTTGGAGTGCTTCCACCTCCCACCCAGTGCCCAGAGGCCCCTGGAATGTTGAGAGAGAGCGTTGCCCTAGAGTTGGCTCACCTCACACCATAACTAACCAGTTTAATGTAGCATGCAATCAACCTCAAACCAGCTTGACTCCGATTCTTAAAGGGCCAGTTCACCCCATGTCACCTAGCAGAATGTAACGTTAATTGTATTTAAGAACCTCTTTCTACCATTGAAGTGGGCAAAATGTGTCTTCAGCAACCCACAACAAAGCATCTACTTTAGGTCTTTAAAGGGTTGTGATATTCCTTTTAATATCTGAATTAATATGCCATCGTTATAATTCCTGTGTTTATCTTTTGCACTTGTTTTAAAAGCTGAACCTAAGAACAACACGAGGACTGAAATATTGGCCACCGCTACAATGGCAGGTTGGTTAATAATAATAATGATGATGGTAAACACTAACAAACATTTATTGAGCACTTGCTATATACCAGGCTCATTTAAAAATAAATTATATACACTGACTTATAGAATCTCCATGATATCCTTACCTTATGAGGTAGACATTATTATTCTCTCATTTTATAGATGAGGCTAAATAGTTTGCCCAACTTCAGAAAACACAGCAATTGGGTAGTCAGGCTTGGAATCGAGGTCATGTGGTACTAGAATTAGTGCTGTTAGCTCTAGGTTATCCTGCATCTCTCTGTGTGGCAGACAGACTCTATGTGGCTAGTTTTCCTCTGTTAATTCAATCTGGAAGCACTGGTGGTGGAATTTTCTTTTCAATAATTGAAAAAAATAATTGGGAGTTATTTATTGATTGATATATTTTTTTAATTACACCAAGAAATGTCAACTCTTCAAAGTAGAAAAATTAAAATAACTTTCTAGAATTCTGGAATATAAAATTCAACCACAGTTTTAGCACCCTGACACAACCACTGTCAACACTTGAATATTTTATTCAGTATTTTTATTTTCAATGTTTTCTAGTGGTATACTAATAATGCAAGTAACTTTAGAAGAAACAGAGAATCGAAAAGAAGGAAATAAAAGTCACCCCAAGTTCTACTATATTTGCTTTTCCAGATTCTGTGTGTGTGTGTGAGGGTATTGGATCATATTGCTTTATAATCTGAGCTTATAATTTAGTTGTGTTTTGTAAATGTCTTTCATGTAAGAGAATGTTCTTCCATGACACCTCTATTAGTCTCTGTTTCAGTGTAACAAATTACTGCATATTGAGTGGCTTAAAATAACACATATTTATTATCTCACAGCTTCCATGGGTCAAGAGCCCAGGCCTGGCTTACCTTGAGCCTCTGTTTGAGGTCTCACAAGGCTACAGTCATGGTGTAGGTCAGCTGTATTCTCATCTGGAGGCTTGATGAGGAAGAATCCACATCCCAGCTCATTCAGGTTGATGGCAGATTTCATTCTCTTGAGGCTGTATGTCTGAGGGCCCCGCTTCTTTCTGGCTATTGGCTAGGGGCTGCTCTTGGGTCCTAGAGGCCACCCGTGGTTCCCCGCCATGCGGCTCTCTTAGGCAGCTCACAACATGGTGGTTGTTTCTTCCAGGCCAGCAAGAGAGTCTCTCCAGTGTGTGCTAGCAAGATCAGTATTCTATCTATGTCTATATCCACGTCTACATCTCTCTCTATATCACTATTATAATCTAACCACACCAGTGACATCTCATCACCTTTGCCATTTTATTGATTGATTGATTGATTGGGCTGCATTGGGTCTTCCTTGCTGCGTGCAGGCTTTCTCTAGTTGCGGTGAGCGGGGGCAACTCTTCGTTGCAGTGCACGGGCTTCTCATTGCCGTGGCTTCTCTTGTTGCGGAGCATGGGCTCTAGGCGCGCGGCCTTCAGTAGTTGCAGCACGTGGGCTCAGTAGTTGCGGCATGCTGGCCCTAGAGCGTGTGGGCTTCAGTAGTTGTGGCGTGCAGGCTCTAGGATGTGCAAACTTCAGTAATTGTGGCATGCGGGCTCAGTAGTTGTGGCTCACGGGCTCTAGACCACAGGCTCAGTAGTAGTGGCACACGGGCTTAGTTTTTCCACGGCATGTGGGATCTTCCTGGACCAGGGATCGAACCCGTGTCCCCTGCATCGGCAGGTAGATTCTCAACCACTGCGCCGCCAGGGAAGTCTACCTTTGCCATATTCTATTGGTTAGAATTTGCAGGTCCTGCCCACAGTCAAGGGGAGGGGATTATGCAGGGTGTGAACATGAAACTACCCTAGAATCTGTTTGCTGCACACTTTTTTTTTTGGTTAAATTTTATTTTATTTTATCCTTGTTAAAGATTTTTTAACTCATTAATCAGTGAATATGGAATAACCAGGAATATGGTATAACCAGTTCGAAAGAAAATCCAAAGAACAGACATTTATAGATCAAGAATATTGGCATGAATGTGCCAGTGGAGACAAAACCAGCCTCTTCCACAGTGGGAGAGGTCAGCCACTTGAACCTCTGTGGGACGGGACAGGGCAGGATTTGCATGTCTCTAAGCAAGAGGTATTTCACATCGCTATCAGTTATACAATTTAAAGAGTTGTAAAATAGCTTCCGTGGAATCAGAGTCAGATAACATGGAAGGGGTGCCACACACCATTTAAAACTGAGCCATGCGAGTTCAGTTTTTTTGATGTGCAATCATTTATTTAACGAATCCATTATATTCGAACATTAGTGTTTCCATTTTGTCATTATAAAAACTGCAGTGATCACCCTTGTGGTTAAATGTTTTCAAAGACATCCTTAATTATTTCCTCTGCATGACTTATGAGACTTCGCTCGGTCAAAAAGTTCACACATTTTAAAGGCAACTGGTAGGGCTGCTAAATTGCTCCCTAGAGCAATTCCCCGCAGGGGTGTAGGAAGGTACAGGAGGCTATTTTAGTGAACTTAGCCGAGTTCATATTATTTGTAAAGTGCTAGAATCGTGCTGGGCACAGCGGAAGGCCATATGTAGATACAAAGTAAAACAAATAAAGAAAATCGAGTTGTTTCATCCTCACAACAACCCTGTGAGGTAGGTTAATGATAATGTTCGTTTTATAGAAGAGCAAGATGAGGCCAGAAGGGTTGAAGAGAAAGATGAGTGAATTAAATACCCAAAGGCCTGGGCCGTGTCCCAGCTCCTTCACTTACCAAGCATCTGACTTTAAGCAAATGATTTTTCCTGTCTGAGTTTATTGTCTGCTCTGTCAAATGGGGCCAACATCGAGGGAGCTAATGCCTGGGTGAGAACTTGGAGGCTGTAGCCCAGTGATTCTTGCCCTTGGCCGCATAGTGGAATCATCTGGGGAGCTTTAAACACCCCCCCCCCACCCCCCGCCCCGCCTGGGCCCCAGCCCCGGAAACGCTGACGTCAGCGGCCCGCGCAGCGGGCGGTTTTTAAAGCTCCCAGGTGATTCCACTATGCAGGCAGGGCGTTTTTTTTAAAGCTCCCAGGTGATTCCACTATGCAGGCAGGGCGGTTTTTAAAGCTCCCAGGTGATTCCACTATGCAGGCAGGGCGGTTTTTAAAGCTCCCAGGTGATTTCACTATGCAGGCAGGGCCCAGACCCACGACTAGAGCCGCCGCCACTTGCAAGGCATTATTTGTGTCTGCAGCCGAAGAAGCAACAGTCAGCTCCTGCTTGCTGCTCCGAGCTGTCAGGAAATGGCCCACTAGGGTCGGGCTGGAATCAAACCTCTGTCTTAAACTTCAGAGTCGACTCAGTCTGCTAAGTTAGTTTGGGAAGTCATCAATTACCTGCTGTTTTACTCTCCGGTGTGGGTCCCTGGGCAGCGGGGCGTCTGCATCGGCGGTGCTGGCAGGGCTGCTTTCCGGTAGAGCCTGCTGCTGCTGCCGCTGTTTTTCTAGAAGCCAGAGCAGATCTTCAGCTCCCTGCTGCCTGTCACTCACAGCTGCCCGACTGAGGCCGAGGGACCAGACGCCTGGCTGTCCGCCACTGGAGCTGGGTAGCAGATTTGCTGAGGTGTCTTTGGGGCCAGGCCAGCCTTCCAGCTCGCTGTGAGGACTGGGGATGAATTTCTCTGAGCAGCCAAACGCAGCTTGAAATGAACGTGATCCGTCAGTGGAATGAAAGCCTCGGTCCGGTTACCCCAGCGTGACAGAGCAGACCAGTACCAGGCCCTGTCTTTCTCCTGCACCTGATAAATTGCAAGAGGTATGTGTTTCGGCGATTTCACCGAGGTCACACACCACCCAGTGATTATGGGGGAAACTGGTAGTGTTGAGAAGTTTCCAGAGAAAGACAAGAGAACGGAAACTCATATTTAAGGCGGGCACTGTGTGGACAGTAGATGTGTCGTCTCATTGAATCTGAGCATTACAACCACCACAGAAACGGGATGTGCTTCTCTATCGCTTACAGGTGAGGAGTTTGTGCCTCAGAGGTGAAGCGTCCTTGCGAGGTCACACGACTAGCCAGTGACCGAGCCAGATTCACGTCTTGTCAAGCTGCATAGCGCTTGGTCTGTGTACACGATTCCTCAGACCGGGAAGGGGACTTCTGCATCCAGGGAGCTAGTTTTCTGTTGGTTTGTTTGCTTCTTGTGAGGAGGATTGTCCGTGGGGCCCATCCTTGGCCCAGTTGTGAAACATCAAAGGTTGCTTTTCTCATGGTTCAGCTTCCCTGCTGAATTCATGGAGGTAATGTCAGCTGCTGTAACAAAGAAACCCGTCAGTCTCGGGGGCTTAACACAGGCGACATTGGTGTGTGGCTCACACAAAGCCCAGCTGGCCACGTGGGGAGGGAGTTCGGCTCCACGGGGTCATGCAGGGTCCCAGATCCCTTCCACCTGTGGGTCTGCTCTCCTGGGCTTCGCTGTTGCCTGCGAGATCCTCTGCCTTTGGAAGGCAGGCGGGGGAGGGGAGCTCAGGGGCTCCTGGAGGAGGTTCTGTGGGCCAGACGAGGCCGAGTCGTCCACGTTTCTGTCCACATTACGTTAGCCAGAACTCAGTCACTTGTCAATGCCTAATGCAAGGGAGGCTGGGAGATGTATCCTGCTGTGTGCCAGTGAAGACAGGAAAGGGATTTGGCGACCAGGTCGCAGCCTTGGCCATAGCCCTGCATGCCCCTGGGGATCTCTTCCTCCTGAGCCCTCCCTCTTGAGCCTCCCTGAGCCCTCTCCAGAACCCATCCTGTGCTTCGTGTACGCTCTCCTCGGGTTGACAAGGACCTTCTACCAAGTTTCTGCCTAGGATGCAGACACTGGGGCAGGGACATCAAGGGTTCCTGGCCACGGTTTTGCTGAAGGTCTTCACGAGGCACCTGGGCCACAGTCCGTGGGCCTCTCACCAGCTGCGTGGCTCGCCTTCCTGCCAGCCCTTCTGAGGAGGGAGCCAGTAATGTAGGTTGCCGACCCTTGCCTTAACTCTTCATTTGTCTAATGATAATGAATGTCGGCGTCTCTGAATCCGAAAGCCCTGGCCGCTTTTCCTGCAGGGTCTCCTCCTCGATGTGTTTTCTTTTTCCTCAGCTCTGCAAGCTTCGGACCCCAGGGGGAAGATGAGTTTTGCAGTGATGGACGGTAGGGATTTTCCTCACCTGCCAGTTCTGACATCCCAAGTCAGCAGGATCTGTGCAGCCAAGATACATGATTTAGAGGCGCTCCATTCAGATGAGAAATGTTCCCTTAGTGTGTTCATGCTCCTCTGTGGTCAAGGACACCTCTTAACAGAATTCCCTTCAGAACAAGCATGGGCAGGAAAGGCTCCATGTGGAGTGAGAGTTCTTTGGTCGTCTCCCTTCCGCGGGAGAAGTGCTCCCACACCCTTTCCCACTGTAACCCCAGGATGAGTACTTAGCACTCAAACCTTTGTGCTATCACCCTGACACCTGGCAGAACCACTCGGGCTAGCCCAAGCAAAGTTGACCGAGGAAGCTACTTTCGATGGCTTCTAGGAGACCTGTTAGCATTTGAGCAGAGAAGGTCTTGGCCCAGAAGGTTTGGTGAGCTTGCAATACCTGGCCAAGGTTGGGGAGAGACAGGGCCGTTGGTGAGGGGAGCCAGGCCCTGTCACACTGTGGCTTGCAGCCTGGAGAAGGAACAGTGTTGGCCCGGGTGCCTGTCACCAGGTGGCGCGGACAAAGGTCGGAGGCTTTAAGCAGTCAGCTCCCCCTGCCCGGCCCTCACCGAAATCAAGCCTGTGGGAACGGCAGCCACCCCCAGTCATACTCGCCTTTTGTCTTAGGATGGGTTCCCTAAAGCACACCCTGGCCTGAGGCTTCATGGGACGGTGCTGTATTTAAAGACGGGGAGGGGAGTGGGAAGTGGGGCTGGGGAGGGAAGGGGGCCCGGCAAGGGCGAGGCAACTGGCACAGCCCATGGGGATAACTGACTCACGCCTTGCAACGGTGCTCTGGAGTTTGTGTCCGCATTAAGGGACAAGAGATGTTTACAGCCTATACCCGTCAGTACGTCACCAATACACTGTCTCTGGGCAGCTCATTGTCGATGATCAGAGCAGCCCGCCAAACGAGACACAGGTACTGGTGATTGGGTGGGAAAGCGCACCAGGTGCCATGTGCCAAAATGGGGAATAGCTCTGAGGGCGTGTGGGAGGTTGAGTGACATCACCGGCTTTGTGCCCAGTCAGAGGCTGCTTTTCCCTCGCGGAACAGCCGTTAATAGCAACTTTAGCCTAAGAGCACAGAGTGAGTTTGGCCTGGGTTGGGGAGATGCTTTGTTGTAGGTGTGGGGTTTCCCAAGCCCCTCTCTGTATAGGGCAGTGGCCCGGCACGTGGAGCCAGGCCATTAGAAACTTAGAAGCATTTTCAAAGGAAACTTCAACTTAATTCACATTCCTTTCACTGTGGGAAAGGGACTCAGATCTGATACTTCATAGCCTTTTAAGCTGAGCTTGCACTCTGGGGGTGGGAATCTGTGTGTGTGTGTGTGTGTGTGTGTGTGCGCGCGCGTGCGCGCACGTGTGCACATCAGCAATCCACGTTGACGGTGTCTGGGCTGGCACTCCTCTCCACGCAGCCCCGTCTGCAGAGCCATTCGCCTCTTGGACCCAAGCCCTGCAGCGTCCCTCCTCAGAACTCTCGTAATGCCTTGTGAGCATTTCTGTCGTTGCCTGAACCACATTATTTTACAAAGATCTGTTTATATGTCTGTGTTTTTTTAAATGAAGAATAGTTGATTTACAATGTCGTGTTAATTTCTGCAGTACAGCAAAATGATTCAGTTATACATATATATATACCTTCTCTTTTGTATTCTTTTCCATTAGGGTTGATCGCAGGATATTGAATATAGTTCTCTGTGCTATACAGTAGGACCTTGTTGTTTATCTATTCTATATAGAATAGCTTACATCTGCGAATCCCAAACTCCCCCTCCATCCCTCCCCCAATCCCCTCCCCCTTGGCAGCCACAAGTCTGTCCTCTCTGTCTGCGAGACTGTTTCTGTTTCGTAAATAAGTTCACTTGTGTCATATTTTAGATTCCACATATAAGTGGTACCATATGGTATTTGTCTTTCTCTTTCTGACTTACTTCGGTTGGTATGAAAACCTCTAGGTCTATCCATGTTGCTGAAGATGGTATTATTTTGTTTTTACTTATGGCTGAGTAGTATTCCACTGTATATATGTACCATATCTTTATCCAGTCATCTGTCAATGGACATTTAGGTTGTTTCCACGTCTTGGCTATTGTAAATAGTGCTGCTATGAACATAAGAGTGTATGTATCATTTTGAGTTATAGTTTTGTCCAGATATCTGCCCAGGAATGGGACTGCTGGATCATATGGCAATTCTTACGTGTCTGTCGTAATCAGTACGCTGAGCTCCTTGAGAGCAGAGTCTACATCTTATATTTGTCCAAGCTCTAGCCCCCAACTTGATGTCTGGATGTAGGGTAGGTGCTGAATGAATGAATGGTGTGGGAGAACTGAAGAGTTACCCAAGGAAAAAGCCAAGGTCATGAGGCCAGAACCATGACTGAAAGGGAGACAAAAGGATGACGAGAACTGGAATCAGTAAATCCATGAGACCAGGATGTGGACCAATAGGAAGCCTCCGCCACTGCTTGTGGGAGAATGGCTGAATCTAGACTTTAGTATTACCACGTAGACCTGCCCATGTGCACGCCCTACAAGCAGCAGTCCCGTTCCACAGCGTATGCCCTAGAGAAGCTCTTGCACACACGCACTAGGAGGTGTGTGCAAGAACGTTCATGGACGCGTGACAGCTGCAAACTGGAAAAAACCCATGTGTCTGTCAACAACAGACTGGATGAATGAGTTGTGGTAGCACAGTGCATATAATGGCATACTATACAGCAGTGCAAATGAGGGAACTGCAGCTACCTACATCAACGTGGCCGAATCTCAAAAATTAGATGTTGCTGGGAAGACGTAAGTCACAGAGGGAGTCATGCAGAATGATTCCATTTGCCTGAAGTTCAACAAAGGGGAAATGAAAAAATTAAGAATAACTGCACAGATGATAAAAAATAGAAAGCAAACCAAGAGGGAGATTAAGACACAATTAAGGATAACAGTTACCCCTGGTGGGGGTGGACAGGATAGTTCAATTATAGATGGACATGGGAGTGCAAGGGCTTCTGGGGGAAGATGAAGTTTGAATTATTAGGCCGTGTGATGGTACATAGGTTATCAGTTCATTGCTCCTCTGTGGACTGTACATATGTTTTATACATTCTTTTGTATGTGTACCTTTTTATTGATACTTTATTTAAAAAAATAAAAGAGAGTTCTGAAGCATCTCTCCTCTCCAAATTTTCACACAAAAAGAAACACTTCCAAATTACGAATGGCGCCATGAAAAGCAAGGGATATTCTACAAGAGCGCTCAGCTGCCAAGAGGTCAAGCTACTCATTTCTCGAAGAGTTACTGGGAATTTCTCCCCTTTTAGAAGCTCAGTGTGGAAGCATTGGTGGGAGGGGAGCTTGGGACAAAACAGTATTGTTTCCATGAGCGCATTCACCTTTCCTTCTGGTAAACCATGGGTTGGCAAACTGGCCTGCAGGCCAAATCCTGCCAGCCATCTGTTCCTGTAGATAAAGTTTTATTGAAACACAGCCCTGCTCACCCATTTACACATGGTCTATGGCTGCTTTCATGCTGCAGTGACAGTATTGAGTAGTTGCCACAGAGACTGTACAAGGCCCACAAAGCTGAAAGTATTTACTGTCAGGCCGTTGAGGAAGAATGTTGCCCACATTGCAGGCAGCAGGTCCCTGAGTCCACGGTGTGTGAGGCAGCGGTGCTCAAGCATTACCATATATAGGAATGACCAGGGGGCGGGGCCTGTGCTTCTGCATTTCTAACAAGCTCCCAGGTGATGATGATGCCCCTGGTCCAGGGACACACCTCCTGCCTGTCCTTCATTCCAGAAACATTTGTTGAGTGTCTTCAATGTGCCAGGCCCTGGGGACACAGAACTGAGACCAAGGCAGCACCTGAGTTTGGAAATTTCTTTTAAAAGGGAAGGCAGAGGGGCTTCCCTGGTGGCGCAGTTGTTGGGAATCCGCCTGCCAATGCAGGGACACGGGTTCGAGCCCTGACCCGGGAGGATCCCACAGGCCCTGGAGTGGCTGGGCCCGTGCACCACAACTACTGAGCCTGTGTGTCACAGCTGCTGAAGCCTTTGGGCCTGGAGCCCATGCTCCGCAACAAGAGAAGCCACCGCAGTGAGAAGCCCGCGCACGGCAACGAAGAGCGGCCCCCACTCGCCACAACTAGAGAAAGCCCGTGCACAGCAACGAAGACCCAATGCAGCCAAAATAAATAAATAAGTAAGTAAATAAATAAGTAAATAAATAAGTAAATAAATAAGGCAGAAACCCTCGAAAGGGACTTAATTCTGTATTAGCAGCCAGGACAAAATGTTGCCCGGAGGAGGGAGGCATCTCTTCCTGGAGTAGTCAGGGATTGCTTCCTTGAGGAGGTGGCATTTGAGTGGGGCTTGAAGGAGAAACCATGCACTTGAAGCAAAGCAGTCGAAGTGAAAGGAAAAGCAGGTGAGGCCATGATCATGGGGGCAGAACTGGCATGTTCTAGAATGTCAAGTTCAGTTGGTGTTGGTTGAGCTGCTGGAACTCACTGACCATCTCTGAACCTCAGGGTAACCTCAGCGGGCTTCCTCGCCTTCCCTCCAGCAAACCTTTCCTGAGAACTACCAGAAGAGGCTAGCTCTCTGCCCTTTGCCCTCTCTCCGATGACAGAGGTACTCATGAGCCCTGAAAGGCACAAAGTTCCTGCTGTGGGGCGGGGGGGATAGTAGAGGAGCAGTACGAGCTGGAGGGCCCGGCCCTGAGGCTGCAGCACGGAAGCGAGGGCCCTCAGCTCCGCCCCAGAAGCCCGGACGAGGACGAGGGCTCGGGCTACAGGGCTGCCTCCGGCCGTGGAGAGCCAGGGTGGGCCTCTTCTCTACTTGTTCACCACTCCCGGGCCCTTCCGCTGCGGCAGGTCACGATCCCAAAACGTCAAGGTTAGGAAGCACATGGAAGACCCTTTGGCTCACCCTCGTCATGGTGCACATGGCAGAATCAAACACCTGCGCAGGGGCTGTGCCGAAAAGTTATTATTTGATCCTTAATGAGTCTGCTAAGGCCCCCACCTGCTTGGTGGGGAAAAACGTACATGAAATGTCCAATCTGGTTTTGATGTAGTCAGTTGCGATCATGTAAATGGGCCTTTGAGGAGATATTCAGACTTTGAATTGGTGAAAACTTAGGCTGTCACAGCACTTTCCCAACTCCAGGAGGAAAGGGGCTTGGGCAGGTTCCTTAGCCTCTTGTGGACACTAGATGGATGTCTTTTTTGCTGGTGCAACTTGGGCTCGGACCATTCTCTGGGGGTGGTCAAGGCCTCTGTGCAGCCCCCTGCAGGGTGACCTTGTCCTGCCAAGGTAGGCTCGTAGTGGGCCCTCTCGCTCTTAACTTAGGTGTCATACCCTCCCGGGAACGAAGGCAGCTTGGGGAGACCAGAGACCCCTGTACTCAATCCCATTACCTCCCAGTTGACTTTAAGGTGACTGTTTGAGGTTGGTCTGAGCCCCTCTTGTTTCTCAGTGTGGCTACTGCACGTTCCAGAAAGGGGCGCTCAGGACACACCCCTGTGACTGCTTGCTCACCTCACACTCTCCTACTTTTAACAAATTCGTAGGCTGGGAAAGGGGTAGGCTTTTATTTCCCTTTTGTCATGTTTCCTTCTTCCTGACTCCAGCTATGCCTTCATGGCAGACAAAGGTCTCCCCTCTTCCACCATAGTAAAAACCCAGAAGCAGAGTCGTCCAAGTTCATTTGCTGACTGGCTCCAAGAGGTGACAAAGGATTCTGGAAAATCTTTCCTGAAGACCACCTCTTGGCTTGCAAGCCCCTTGCCTGCTGCATATTTCAATTTTGAATGTCAAAAGCCAAATATTACTTTGGTCTTTCTCACCACATTCCCTCTATAGGAAAATAATCTCTCACCCTGCCCCACCCCATCTCGAAGTAGATAGAGGCCTTAGGCTGACCAGGGCAAGGTCATGTCCTTGAAGAGGCACAGGAAAAAATGTGCCCTAAAATTGTGGGAAAAAAATTGTCCTGGTGGTCTATACGAGAGGCAGCTGAAGGTCATAAAGGTTATCTGTAGGACCCTCATTTCCCAGCTACTGGGAGCTTTGGCTGATAACTCAGAGCTGCTCCTGTCTCTGCAAGCTCTGCCCCTCCCTTACTTAAACCTCTCCCCCAAACCCCCACGACCTTGATCAGTCACTGACTGGCATGGGGGTAGAAAAGCCTTCTGGAATTCTGACCGACTTGGTGGTGCTGTTTGTGATCCAGAGCTCATCATAGGATCAGGCTGAAGCCAGTCTCCAGTAGAGACCACATCGTTGCTTAGCTTCCCTCGCCCGCATCCTATCCTGCTCCCCCCACCCAATCATTTGCACAGAGATCCTCATCTCAGGCTCTGCTTCTAGGGAACATGACCTAAGACCAATTTTCTATTGCTGCCTTAAAAATTACCACAAACTTGGTGACTTAAAGAAGACAATTTTAGAAACTTACAGTTCTGTAGGTCAGAAGTCTGACATAAGTTTCCTTGGGCTAAAATCAAGGTGTTGGCAGGGCTGCATTCCTTTCTGAAAGCTCTAGGAAAAAATCAGTTTCTTTGATTTTTCTTTATTTTATTTTATTTTTTTAGCTTCTAGAGGCTGCCACATTCCTTGGCTTGGGGCCCTCTTCCATCACCTTCATCACATCTCTCTGACCATTCTTCCATCCTCACATATCTGTCTCTCCGTAGTTGGAAAAGATTTTCTACTTTAGGGGCTCATGTGATGCTATAGGGCTCACTTGGACAATTCAGGATTATCTTCCCATCTCAAAATCCTTTGAGTAACCTTAATCACATCTGCAAAGTTCCTTTTGCCATGTAATGTAACATATTCATAGGTTCCCGGGATTAGTGCACAGACATCTGTTGTGTGTTGAATTATGTCTCCCCCAAATAGGTTGAAGTCCTAACCCCAGTACCTGTGAATGTGACCTTATTTGGAGATAGTGTCTTTGCAGATGATCAAATTAAGATGAGGTCATTAGGGTGCGTGCTCATCTGATATGACTGTGTCCTTACAAAAAGGGGAAATTTGGACACAGACACGTGCACACACACACAGGGAGAACAACCATATGAACACGAAGGCAGAAATCAGGGTGATGCATCTACAAGCCGAGGAACATCAGAGATTGCAAGTAAATGTTTTCTCCTATTCAGTAGGTTGCCTTTTCATTATGTTTATGGTTTCCTTTGCTATGCAAAAGGTTATAAGTTTAATTTGTTTATTTTTGCTTTTACTTCCTTTACTTTAGGAAGTGGATCAAAAAAGTATTGCTGCAATTTATGTCAAAGAGTGTTCTGCTTGTATTTTCCTCTAGGAGTTTTATAGTATCCAGTCTTACATTTAGATCTCAAATCAATTTTGAGTTCTTTTTTTTATATGGTGTTAGAGAATGTTCTAATTTCGTTCTTTTACATGTAGCTGTCCACTTTTCCTAGCACCACTTATTGAAGAGACTGCCTTTTCTCCATTGTGTATTCTTGCCTCCTTTGTTGTGCATTAATTGACCATAAGTGCATGAGTTTATTTCTGGGCTGTCTATCCTGTTCCACTGATCTATGTGTTTATTTTTGTGCCAGTACCATACTGTTTTGATGACTGTAGCTTTGTAGTATAGTCTGAAGTCAGGGATTCTTCTTTCTCAGGATTGTTTTGGCTATTCAGGGTCTTTTGTATTTCCATACATATTTTTAAATTATTTGTTCTAGTTCTATGAAAAATGCCATTGGTATTTTGATAGAGATTGCATTGAATCTGTAGGTTGCCTTGGGTAGTATGGTCATTTTAACAATATTGAGTCTTACAATCCAAGAACATGGTGTATCTTTCCATGTGTTTGTGTCATCTTCCATTTCTTTCATCAGTGTCTTACAGTTTTCTGAGTACAGCTCTTTTGCCTCCTTAGGTGGGTTTATTCCTAGGTATTTTATTCTTTTTCGTGCAGTGATAAATGGAATTATTTCTTTAATTTCTCTTTCTGCTACTTCATTGTTTGTGTATATAAATGCAACATATTTCTGTATATTTATTTTGTATTTTGAAACTTTACCAAATTCATTGATGAGCTCTAGCAGCATTCTGGTAGCATCTTTAGGATTTTCTATGTATAGTACCATGTCATCTGCAAATAGTGACAATTTTACTTCTTTTCCTGTTTGGATTCCTTTTGGATTCCTTTTATTTATTTATTTTTTAATGTTTTTTTTTTTAATAGAAGTATTTACAATGTTCTGTTAACTTCTGCTGTACAGCAAAGTGTCTCAGTTATACACATATATACATTCTTTTTTATATTGTTTTCCATTATGGTTTATCCCAGGATATTGGGTATAATTCCCTGTGCTCTACAGTAGGACCTTGCCATTTATCCATTCTATATGTAATAGTTTGCATCTACTAAGCCCAAACTCCCATTCCATTCCTCCCCCACCCCCACCCTGGCAACCACAAGTCTGTTCTCTTTGTCTGTGAGTCTGTTTCTGATTCATAGATAGGTTCATTTGTGCCATATTTTAGACTCCACATATAAGTGATATCATATGGTATTTGTCTTTCTCTTTCTGATGTACTTCACTTAGTATGATAATCTCTAGTTGCATCCATGTTGCTGCAAATGACATTATTTCATTCTTTTTATGGCTGAGTAGTATTCCATTGTATATATGCATCACATCTTCTTTCTCCATTCATCTGTCGATGGACATTTAGGTTGTTTCCATGTCTGGGGTATTGCGAATAGTGCTGCTATGAACATAGGTGTGCGTGTATCTTTTAGAATTATAGTTTTGTCCAGATATATGCCCAGGAGTGGGATTGCTGGATCATATGGTAATTCCATTTTTAGTTTTCTGAGGAACCTCCAGACTGTTTTCCATAGTGGCTACACCAACTTACATTCCCACCAGCAGTGTAGGAGGGTTCCCTTTTCTCCACACCCTCTCCAGCATTTGTTATTTGTAGACCAGTTCAAAAAGATACACGCACCCCAATGTTCATGGCAGCATTATATACAATTGCCAATATATGGAAGCAACTGAAGTGTCCACCAGCAGAAGAATGGATAAAGAAGATGTGGTGTATATATATATATATATATATATATATATGATGGAATATTAATCAGGCATAAAAAAGAAGGAAAATTTGCCATTTGCAGCAACATGGATGGACTCAGAGGGCATTATGCTAAGTGAAATAAGTCAGAGAAAGACAAATACTGTATGATATCACATGTGGAATCTAAAAAATACAACAAGGTAGTGAATATAACAAAAAAGAACCAGACTCACAGTTGTAGAGAACAAGCTAGTCGTTACCAGTGGGGAGAGTGAGGGGAAAGACATTATAGGTGTGGTGGGGTGGTAGGCACAAACTATTGGGTGCAAGGTAGGCTCAAAGATGTATTGGGCAGCACAGGGAATATAGCCAATATTTTGTTACAACTGTAAATGGAAAGTAAGCTTTAAAAAATGTATAGATTTTTTTAATTAAATAAAGGAAGAATAAAAGATTGACAGATAACCACCAGAGGCTAGGAGAGAGTCCTGGAACGGATTCTTCCTCACAGCCTTAACAACC
The DNA here is from genome assembly GCF_039906515.1 of Pseudorca crassidens. Taxonomy (NCBI): domain Eukaryota; kingdom Metazoa; phylum Chordata; class Mammalia; order Artiodactyla; family Delphinidae; genus Pseudorca; species Pseudorca crassidens. The sequence continues at coordinate 119,747,636 of NC_090317.1, read as the reverse complement.
TAATGTATATTTGGGGTTGCTAATATCCTACCTGTGCTACCAGGCCCACGAATTTGGAAACAACTAGAAGGCGTCCTGGAATCAAGTAGTGGCCTACCTGCAGCTCACATGACTCTGAAAGGATATCATGAGTTGGGGAGAACTTGCCATAGACGTTGGCCTAGAGTGTGTCTGCTGTCAGAGACTGGTCTCAATTCCACAAGCCTAATCCTCCTGAGTGAAGGAGGAACAGAGATTTGGAACTCCATTAAGGGGTTAGTGGCCAAGCTGTGGGGATGGGGTAGGAGGATGGAAGGTGAGGATGAGGATTGATTGTTCTTTGAGACAAATCGTTCATAGCTTAGTTAAATACTAACCCCCCAAAATAGGTGAAGCCTCAGAACAAGGCTGTGGTTTATGTTTGGGGTAAATAAATGAGGCATCTAAGTGGAAGAAATAAAGAAGGTCAAAGACCCAAGGACAGTTTTTTTTTTTTTTTTTTTTTTTGCGGTACGCGGGCCTCTCACTGTTGCGGCCTCTCCCATTGGCTCCGGACGCGCAGGCCCAGCGGCCATGGCTCACGGGCCCAGCCGCTCCGCGGCATGTGGGATCCTCCCGGACCGGGACACGAACCCGCGTCCGCTGCATCGGCAGGTGGACTCTCAACCACTGCGCCACCAGGGAAGCCCCCAAGGATAGTTTTTTAAAGATAATTTAATATTCTGAAATGCACTCATGCCTCACACTGCACAGTAACACACTTACCTCTCGGGCTTTGACTGTGCAACCATGTCCATTTGTGTGGTAAGTAGCTTTTCCTGCTCCAGCTGACCTTTTGTTCTTTTCATCTCCAGGTCTGAACTGCGCCACTCTGTCCAAACAAAAATGTAAAAAGAAGAAAAACAGAACAAAAAGCAGAACTGAGTTATTTTACTTTCTTGCTCATGGTAGTATGAATGTATTGAGGCTGAATGAAAACTCCATTCTGGGACAGGTGGTAAATGATGAATGGGAGCAGCAGTGCTAGACAGACGTCCTCTGGAAGGGGCTTGGTTGCCAAAACCATTAGGAAGTCCCTGTGGCTCCTTAGCCACCGTGTCTTAACCTTGTTATGCTATAGGTAGAAAGGCATTTCACTGCAGACAGGGGCGTTTGAAGTCATTGGATAATCCTGGTAGGTTATTACCATAAGGTGTAGTGCACACTTGGCCCCTGTGTTCAATCTTTCCTTATGAAATAAAAAACAGACCAAGGTTTTAGTCTTAGTTCCATTACTTATTAGCAGTGTGATCTTTGTCTGGTAGGGCTGTATTTTCCAAAGATGCTGCAGCAATATCTTCCATCCCACATGCTCTTCCAAAACCTTGCCCCTCCACCACCCCCATCAGAAGATCAGAAGGTGGAGTCTAATTCCCCTACACTTGGATCTGGGTGGACTTGTGACTATTTCCCCAAATAGAATGTGGTAAAAGTGATACTGCATGACCTCTGAGGTTAGGTTATAAAAAGATAATGCAATTTCTGCTTGGTTCTTTTTGACACACTCATGTTTATAAGCCAGCCACCATGCTGTGAGGAAGCCCAAGTAGCCTGTGGAGTCGTGGTCCAAGTGGAGAGGAATTAAGGCCCCTGACCCATAGTCCTGACTGAGTTCCTAATCAACAGCTGACAACCGCTTACTAGTCTTGTGAATGAGCCATCTTGAAAGTAGATCTCCCAGCCCACTGTTGAACTGATCCAGCTGATACCACTGAGAACAGAGGTGATCCATCCCTTCTGACTCCTTGCTGAATTGAAGATGATTTGAGGTCAAAAGGAAATTATTGTTATTTTTTAAGCCACTAAGTTTTGGGATGGTTTGTTGCACAGTAATAGGTAACTGCAACATTTGGGACCCAAAAGACCTACATTTCAGAATATATTCTATAGACACACAATCATCGGTATATAAGTAGATCTAGAAAGATGTACTTGTGTCTTGCCTGCAGGGGAAAAAAACTCTTGAAGCAGCCAGAACACCAGTCAACAGAAAAATTGTTGCATAAATTGTGTATCCTATTCACAGTGCATACGCTGTGCAGTTTTTACAAAGAATTATTTAGATCTACATTAGTTGCCTTAGAAGGATGTCTGTGATGTATTGGTTTTTTTCCTGTTTGTAAAAAAATTTTTATTGGAGTATAGTTGGTTTACAATGTTGTGTTAGTATCAGGTATACAGCAAAGTGAATCAGTTATACATATATATATATATATATCTCCACACGTTTTTAGATTCTTTTCCCATATAGGTCATTACAGAGTATTGAGTAGAGTTCCCTGTGCTATACAGTAGGTCCTTATTATCTATTATCTATTTTACATATAGTAGTATATAAAAATGTCAACCTCAATCTTCCAATTTACCCCTCCCCCCATTCCCTCCCCAGGTAACCATAAGTTTGTTTTCTACATCTGTGACTCTATTTCTGTTTCATAAATAGTTCATTTGTACCTTATTTTAGATTTCACATATAAGTGATATCATATGATATTTGTCTTTCCCTGTCTGACTTCACTCAGTATGACAATGTCTAGGTCCATCCATGTTGCTGCAAATGGCATTATTTCGTTTTTTTTATGGCTGACTAGTATTCCATTGTATATATGTACCACATCTTCTTTATCCACTCCTCTGTCAACAGACATTTAGGTTGCTTCCATGTCTTGGATATTGTAAATAGAGCTGCAGTGAACATTGTGGTACATGCCTCTTTTTGAATTATGGTTTTCTCTGGATATACACCCAGTAGTGGGATTGCTGGATCATATGGTGGCTCTATTCTTAGTTTTTAAGGAACCTCCATACTGTTCTCCATATGGTTATACCAATTTACATTCCCACCAACAGTGCAAGAGGGTTCCCTTTTCTCCACACCCTCTCCAGCATTTATTGTTTGTAGATTTTTTCATGATGGCCATTCTGATTGGTGGGAGGTGATACTTCATTGTAGTTTTGATTTGCATTCCTCGAATAATTAGTGACGTGGAGCATCTTTTCATGTGCTTGTTGGCCATCTGTATGTCTTTGGAGAAATGTTTATTTAGATATTCTGCCCATTTTTGGATTGGGTTGTTTGTTTCTTTGATATTGAGCTGCATGAGCTGTTTGTATATTTTGGAGATTAATCCCGTGTTGGTCGCTTTGTTTGCATATATTTTCTCTCATTCTGTAGGTTGTCTTTTCGTTTTGTTTATGGTTTCCTTCACTGTGCAAAAGCTTTTAAATTTAATTAGGTCCCATTTGTTTATTTCTGTTTTTATTTCCATTACTCTAGGAGATGGCTCGAAAAAGATACTGCTGCGATTTATGTCAGAGAGTGTTCTGCCTATGTTTTCCTCTAAGAGTTTTATAGTGTCCGGTCTTACATTTAGGTCTCTGTTCCATTTTGAGTTTATTTTTGTGTATGGTGTTAGGGAGTGTTCTAATTTCATTCTTCTACATGTAGCTGTCCAGTTTTCCCAGCACCACTTATTGAAGAGACTGCCTTTTCTCCATTGTATATTCTTGCCTCCTTTGTCAAAGATTAGTTGACCATAGGTGCGTGGGTTTATCTCTGGACTTTCTATCCTGTTCCATTGATCTATATTTCTGTTTTTGTGCCAATACCATACTATTTTGAGTACTTTAGTGTTGTAGTATAGTCTGAAACCAGGGAGCCTGATTCCTGCAGCTCCATTTTTCTTTCTCAAGATTGCTTTGTGATGTATTGTTAAGAGAGGCAATTTGCAGAATAATTTATAATATCCATTTTTTGTAAAAGTTAATAGCAGTTAGCATCCTCTATACATGCGTCTGTATGTCTATAGGAGTATGGAGAAATGTTTAGAAAGATATACACCATGTTGATAATGTTGGTTACTTCAGCAAGATGGAGGTGGGGCAGGCAGGGACCATGATCATGATGGTGATCCTGAGGAGAAAGAGGGTCTTGGGGTAAAAATATTAACTTTATACACCTTTGGATTACAGTGGGCTCATGTTGTCTTTGAAAGAAAAGAAATGGAATAAAGGAAAAGAAACTTCCTAGTAAGTTTAAGAAAGGAAGGAAGGAAGGGCATGGTCTTGAACTCTGACGGATCTAGTCTTGAATCCTGGATCTGCCATGTACTAAGTAACCTAGAGCCATCCACCTGACCTCCTTGGGTTTCTGTTTCTTTACCTGTAAAGGAAGAGTTACACCTACCTTGCAGAGTGGTTGTGAGGATGAAATAAGAACATCATTTTCTGTGAATAATCCCAATGGAAACGCAGCTCCGCATCTCCAGTCTTGGCTGACATCCCATTTGAAGAAACACAGTGTGGCAGACACAAAAGCAATGAATACTTAAGGCTTTTGTTCTGTCTTTCTGCAGGAAATATCAAAAGGGAATTGGTGGCAAGTGAACTGTTACAAAACTTCATCAAAATCCTCTGTCCTATCACTTCCCCTCTGTAACCTCCACACACATGATGGTGACCGTGATGATTCATTGATCCTTGACGATGTGCCAGGAACAAGTGTTTTACACGTATTACCACATCCCAAGGTCAAAAATAGTTAAGCAGCAGTGCGCCAGAATTGTTATCCACGCAGTCTGGCTGCAGAACCATTCTCAGCCATGTTGTCTCTCAGTGACACACCAAAATTCACTCTTTCTCTACCTCTCAAGTCCTCATTACTGCCAAGTTTCCCCTCACTCTTCTCCCATTCATACTTCTTCCTTGTCTCAAAATATGCTGCTGTCATTCCAGGCTAGAGGTGGCCCCTGGATGCCCCTTTGTGCCTGTGGACCACGTGGGGCTGCTCTAGTGTGCCCAGCCATTCTGGATACGCTGCTCCTGGTCCTCCCTGGCTCTCCTTGGGCAAAGCATAAGGAGTCTCAGCATAGCCGTTCTCTCACTGTGCTCCTCTTCTGTGAGAGATGATTGTGGAGTTGGTGAACGAAATTTGACTTCTCAGGCTGGGGTACGCTGCAAAAAATGGCTGCAAATTCTTCCCTTCCCTGCGTCCCCACTCCTGCAACATTTGTGGAGCTTGTCTGGTCACATGACTTGATTGGGGCCCTGGAATGAAAGCAATCGTGATGTAAGAAGACACTTCAAAAGTGCTCATGTAATGGGGATTGCGTCCATCATGTGAACAGAGACCAGGTTGGGGAGAACGAAGGTGCCTCGCCTATCAACTGGTGGATGATGTTGATGAGGCGCCAGCCAGCCCAGTTCTCAGCTGAAGCTGGTGTAGGGCAGACAAGCTGGCCAGCTGAGTCTAATGCAAATCGCCTTCCTGAAGAATCATGGACTGAGTTGTTGTTGATCCACAGTCAGCTTTGTGCGCAGCATTCCGGGCATAATAGGTGCTCAATAAATATGAGTGTCCTTCTTCCCCTTCCCCTTCCTCCATAATCACTCTTTCTCTTCACGTGATGAAAGTAGGGCCATTCAGGTAAAGCTATAAAGTACACTGGCTCAGGTGGACCTGTGACTTTTTGTTCATGGTGGGTATCATCTCCTGGGCCAGCACAGGTCATGCTTCAATTGACTGACTCTTGCCAACTGTGGCAGAGCATATTTTCCCCAAATGTCCATAAATTTCCAGTCCCATGTGTTCTTCCAGAATCTTCCCACTCCCCCATCCAGAGGTGGAGTCTAAGTTCCTTCCCCTTGAACATCTGGTGGGCCTTTCTGACAGCCTCAACTAGTAGACTACAGTATTAGTTGTGACAAGTATGTGACTTCCAAGGCTGGCTCATAAAAGGCAGTACAGTGTCTGCCTGGCACATGTGTGCTCTCTCTCTCTCTTTCCCTCCCTCCCCATGTCCCGCCTCCCCTGCTCCCCTTCTCCACCCCTCTACAGGCACTGTTGGCATCCTGAGCTACCATATAGGAAGTCTGGCTACCCTGTGGCCGCCATGTTGGAGAAGCCACAGGGAGAGACCACATAGAGATAGAGATGCCCGAGGAGCCCCAGCTGGTCACATCCTCCCAACCCAGGCACTAGACATTTGACCTAATAAGCCTGCAAGATGACCTCAGTCCCAGGCCCTCTCTAAGTGCAACCTCAGGACTAGCTCTCCATCCACCTCTTTTGGAGCAGCAGGCGACTTTTCCATGACCATCTCTCGCATAGTCACCATGCACTGTGCTGCCGATGTGGTTGCTCTTACCTACACAATCCACAGTTGAGAACTCAATGCTGGTGCTGCCCTAGCGGACAGGGAGCATGAAAACCAGGCGTGAGTGGACAACCTATAGTCAGAACTCACAGACACAGAAAGTTAGGAAGCGAATGCTGGATTAGGGAAAATCTGAAATGTGATATTTTGGGTTAATTTTTATTTTTATTTATTTTTTAAAAAATTTTTTACATCTTTATTGGAGTATAATTGCTTTACAATGGTGTGTTAGTTTCTGCTTTATAACAAAGTGAATCAGTTATACATATACATATGTTCCCATATCTCTTCCCTCTTGCGCCTCCCTCCCTCCCACCCTCCCTATCCCACCCTTCTAGGTGGTCACAGAGCACTGAGTTGATCTCCCTGTGCTATGCAGCTGCTTCCCACTAGCTATCTGTTTTACGTTTGGTAGTGTATATATGTCCATGCCACTCTCTCACTTCGTCCCAGCTTACCCTTCCCCCTCCCCATATCCTCAAGTCCGTTGTCTAGTAGGTCTGTGTCTTTATTCCTGTCTTACCCCTAGGTTCTTCATGACCTTTTTTTTTTTTCTTAGATTCCATATATATGTGTTAGCATACAGTATTTGTTTTTCTCTTTCTGACTTCAGTCTGTATGACAGACTCTAGGTCCATCCAGCTCACTACAAATAACTCAATTTCGTTTCTTTTTATGGCTGAGTAATATTCCATTGTATATATGTGCCACATCTTCTTTATCCATTCATCCGATGATGGACACTTAGGTTGTTTCCATCTCCTGGCTATTGTAGATAGAGCTGCAGTGAACACTGTGGTACATGACTCTTTCTGAATTATGGTTTTCTCAGGATGTATGCCCAGTAGTGGGATTGCTGGGTCATATGGTAGTTCTATTTGTAGTTTTTTAAGGAACCTCCATACTGTTCTCCACAGTGGCTGTACCAATTCACATTCCCACCAGCAGTGCAAAAGTGTTCCCTTTTCTCCACATCTTCTCCAGCATTTATTGTTTCTAGATTTTTTGATGATGGCCATTCTGACCGGTGTGAGGTGATATCTCATTGTAGTTTTGATTTGCACTTCTATAATGATTAATGATGTTGAGCATTTTTTCATGTGTTTGTTGGCACTCTGTATATCTTCTTTGCAGAAATGTCTATTTAGGTCTTCTGCCCATTTTTGGATTGGGTTGTTTGTTTTTTTGTTATTGAGCTGCATGAGCTGCTTGTAAATTTTGGAGATTAATCCTTTGTCAGTTGCTTCATTTGCAAATATTTTCTCCCATTCTGAGGGTTGTCTTTTGCTCTTGTTTACGGTTTCCTTTGCTGTGCAAAAGCTTTGAAGTTTCATTAGGTCCCATTTGTTTATTTTTGTTTTTATTTCCATTTCTCTAGGAGGTGGGTCAAAAAGGATCTTGCTGTGATTTATGTCATAGAGTGTTCTGCCTATGTTTTCCTCTAAGAGTTTGATATTTTCTGGCCTTACATTTAGGTCTTTAATCCATTTTGAGCTTATTTTTGTGTATGGTGTTAGGGAGTGTTCTAATCTCATACTTTTACACGTACCTGTCCAGTTTTCCCAGCACCACTTATTGAAGAAGCTGTCCTTTCTCCACTGTACATTCCTGCCTCCTTTATCAAAGATAAGGTGACCATATGTGCGTGGGTTTATCTCTGGGCTTTCTATCCTGTTCCATTGATCTATCTTTCTGTTTTTGTGCCAGTACCATACTGTCTTGATTACTGTAGCTTTGTAGTATAGTCTGAATTCAGGGAGCCTGATTCCTCCAGCTCTGTTTTTCGTTCTCAAGATTGCTTTGGCTATTCGGGGTCTTTTGTGTTTCCATACAAATTGTGAAATTTTTTGTTCTAGTTCTGTGAAAGATGCCAGTGGTAGTTTGATAGGGATTGCATTGAATCTGTAGATTGCTTTGGGTAGTAGAGTCATTTTCACAATGTTGATTCTTCCAATCCGGTTAATTTTTAAATGAAATGTTATTCTGCACCTTTCAAGTAGTTACGCCAACAAAGACATGTAGCCTGGTGACCGGCATCCTAAAGGCCCCTACTATGCACCAGAGCCTATTCTAAGTGCTTTCTGTGTGTTAGATAATTTAAATAATTTAATCATCACAACACCACCATATGGGAAATGCTATTATTGCCTTATTGTTAAAAACGTTTCAAAGATCCTACAAGTAATAAATGGCAGAGTTAGAATTTTGACTGGGCAGACTGGTTCCAGAGTCCTTGATTTTTTAATCACTGAACTATACTGTTTCTCAATAATTGTCAAACAGATGTTTCCAAATTAACTTCTAAGAAAACTGACTTTTTAAGGAAATAGTTTATAAGTGAATGTTGATATCTTGGGAGATGATAATGGGGATTCTGGTTTAAAAGGTTCAGAATGATTTCTGAATTGAAAAAAAAATTTAATCCTGTTCACAAAATTGTGAATATAAGAATTATGAACCAAATACTCCATTCTCTGTACAACCAGATGTTGGATTTAGGTTTCATCCACTTTTAAGTATAGGGAAGACCTCATGCACCTATTAATAATTAACAATAAAAACTGGTATAAAATATGAGTAAATTAAACACTTATTAAAAACTCTTCAGTAAAATTTTTGGAGTAAGCATATGGAGAGTAAAGCAATACCAATGACCTAAAGTTTATTAGACATTTGGCTCAAATAACAAACTTTGGTTTCAAGACAGCATATGTGCTGTAAGGATACTTTCCTTCCAAAATAGTTCGAGAATCTGACCCCATCCTCTGACCACCACTGATAGCTCCGTCGTCTAAGCCAGCGTCTTGGCTCGCCTGGGTTTTGCAGTAGCCTTCCGCTCTTGGCACCTTATGGGCCGTCCTCCACACCCACACTGCAGCCAGAGAGACCTTTCAGGGATGGGACTCAGGACTTCCCTGGTGGCGCAGTGGTTGAGAATCTGCCTGCCAATGCAGGGGACACGGGTTCGAGCCCTGGTCTGGGAGGATCCCACATGCCACGGAGCAACTGGGCCCATGAGCCACAACTACGGAGCCTGCACGTCTGGAGCCTGTGCTCCGCAACAAGAGAGGCCACGATAGTGAGAGGCCCGTGCACCGCAATGAAGAGTGACCCCCGCTCGCCACAACTAGAGAAAGCCCACGCACAGAAACGAAGACCCAACACAGCCATAAATAAATAAATAAAATTTAAAAAAATAAGCAATTCACATTGCATATCTCTTCCATGAAGGCTGTGTTTACTCCGTCTATAAATGTGACACCACCAGTCACAGAAGTATAGATGGAAGAAGGGACATGCAGTTAAAAAAAAAAAAAGATGGGACTCAGATGGTGTCTCTCTTCTGTTTAAAACCCTCCCGTGGCTTGCTGCTGTGCTTTGCCCACCCCTCTGACTCCCCTTGGCCCTGTTCTCCCACTCTGCCTGGGCTCCAGCCACACTGGCCTTGGTTCCCTTTCTTGAAAACACACCTTCGAGGTTGTGCTGGCAGCTTCATCTCCCCTCAGGTCTTTTTTTTTTTTTTTTTTTGAGTTTTTGTCCATATTTTAAAATTAAAGTATAGTTGATTTGCCATGTTGTGTTAATTACTGCTGTACAGCATAGTGATTCAGTTATACATATATATGCATCTTTTTAACATTCTTTTCCATTATGTTTTATCACAGGATACTGAATATAGTTCTCCATGCTATACAGTAGGACCTTGTTGTTTATCCATTCTCTATATAAAAGCTCACATCTGCTAACCCCAACCTCCCATTCCACCCCTCCCCCAACCCCCTCCCGTTTGGCAACCACCAATCTACTCTGTGTCCATGATTCTGTTTGTTTCATAGATATGTTCATTTGTGTCATATTTTAGATTCCACATGTAAGTGATATCATATGGGATTTGTCTTTATCTTTCTGATTTGCTTCACTTTGTATGATAATCTCTAGTTCCGTCCTTGTTGCTGCAAATGGCATTATTTTATTCCTTTTTATGGCTGAGTAGTATTCCATTGTATATATGAACCACATCTTCTTTATCCAATCAACTGTCGATGGATATTTACGTTGTTTCCATGTCTTGGCTATTGGGAATAGTGCTGCTATGAACATAGGTGTGCGTGTATCTTTTAGAATTATAGTTCTGTCCAGATATATGCCCAGGAGTGGGATTGCTGGATCATACGCTAATTCTATTTTTTGTTTTCAGAGGAACCTCCATACTGTTCTCCACAGTGCCTGCACCAGCTTACATTCCCACCAACAGTGTAGGAGGGTTCGCTTTTCTCCACACCCTCTCCAGCATTTGTTATTTGTAGACTTTTTAATGATAGCCACTCTGACCGGTGTGAGGTAGTACCTCATTGTAGTTTTGATTTGCACTTCTCTAATAATTAGCGACGTTGAGCATCTTTTCATGTGCTTGTTGGCCATATGTCTGTCTTCTTTGGAGGAATGTCTGTTTAGGTCTTCTGCCCATTTTTGGATAAGGTGGTTTGTTTTTTGTTGTTGAGTTGTATGCTGTTTGTATATTTTGGAAATTAAGCCCTTGTCGGTTGCGTTATTTGCAAATATTTTCTCCCATTCCATAGGTTACCTTTTCGTTTTGTTTATGGTTTCTTTTGCTGTGCAAAAGCTTGTAAGTTTGATTAGGTCCCATTTGTTTATTTTTGTGCCCTCAGGTCTTCACCTTGCTCACTCCTTCCCCTCCTTTGGGTCTTAGCAAAAATGTCACCTCTTTAGAGAGGTCTTCCCTTGACTCACTTTCCAAATTTGTCACCCATAGTCCTTCTGCATCACACAACCCTGTTTGCTTCCTTTATTGTTCATGTCACAGTTTGTATTATATTGATCTTTTTAAAAATTTGTGTCCTTCCTGGCTTACCGTCTCCCCCTTTAGCAATATTATTATGGAACAAACTAGCCCAAAACCCAGTGACGTAAATCATTACTTATTTAATTGCTCATGAGTTTCTAAGCTGCCAATCTGGTCTAAGCTCAGCTGGGTTGTTCTTCTGCTTGTGCTGGACTTGGCTGATCTGGGCCAGGCCTCTCATGCTTCTGCTGTCAGCTGCTGGGTCAACAGGGACTGGTTGGTTTATAAGGTGGGAAGGCGGGGGCACTGGGCCTTTCTGCACATGCTCTCTCGTCCTCTAGCAGGTTAGCGCCGGCTTGTTCACATGGCGGTCGGAGCGTTCCAAGAGCTTGAGAGTGGAAGTTTCAAGGCTTCTTCAGGTCTAAGCCAGGCATTGACACGGTGTCACTCCTGCTGCATTCCACGGGTGAAACAAGTCACAAGGCCAGCCTGGATTCAAGGGGTGCGGAAATGGACCCCACCTCTTGATGAGGGGAGCTGCCAAGTATGGCAGCCTTTATTGCATGTGACCGCGCCGCCACTGGCTCCCAATTCCTTGAGACTGGGGCCTAGCTTCTGGTCAATCCCATATTCAGCCCTCCCTTTGGTTTAAGTTATTCAAGATGTGGCCATTCTGCCTTTCACATTAACCCACTCGGAATGCAACCACCAACTGAGAAACTGGCGCATTAGAGAAAAATTACCCCAGCCGGAATGACAGGAGGAGAGGGGGTAATATGAGAAACTTCAAATGAAAGAGTGAGGCCGAAAATCTGTCAAGTTCTGTAAGATAAAAATCTTCTCGAAAGGGCACATCCGCCAAGACTACGCTTTCACAGGCAACCTTGCCTGGAAACGGGGTCAACGCAGAGCTAGTGTCTTCCCTGGCAGCCAGGCCTGGGGAGGGAGGGAAGGGATTTTGATGAGAACTCACTTGCATCCCCCAAAGCCCCTGCTCTGTAGCCCATCTTAAAAAAATAATAAGAAAGAAAGAAAGGAAAGCAACCTCCTAAGTTGGCAAGTGATGCTGGCAAGGGCAGCCTCATCCCTGCTGTGGACTTGGAATTAGGCTCCATGGACTTTCCCCTCCTCTCACCTGCAAGGTTTCAAAGTACACACCACTGAAATACATCCCGAGTTTCAGAAGTAAGTCATTTAATGAGTCAGCCCATCCGGAAGTATTTAGAGCTGACCTCGTATATTTGCAGCGCTGTGCTGCGTATCCTGGGGACACCAAGAAGTGGGAGGTTCTGCCTTCAGAGAACTTACTAGGGTCACACAGGCCCCGAAGGCGCCGACAGTGGCCCGGTCTGCTGGTCGCACTCCCCGCAGCTGGGGTCACGAGGCTGTCCTCCAGGGAGGATTTGGCATGCACGGCTCCACGTCTATCACGACTGTAATTTATTGAGAAATTCAAACGTGCAGGCATTCTGCCGAGTGCTTTGTGCGATCACGCAGTTGAATTTTGATGACCACCCTCTCTTGATGGGGATATACTATTAGTATCACCATTTTATCAATGGAAACTGCAGCCCGCAGTTACAGCACTGATTAGTGGCCAAGCCAAGATTTCAACCCACGTTTGTCTAACTCCAAGCTGGAACACCATCTGGGCTGCCCCAGCTCAGATTCTCAGTGGTAAACATAAATGGTAACATTTATTCCTGCCACGTGCCAGGCTTTAAATGTATTATTTTACTTAATCTCCACCATAGCCTTAGGAGATAGTTATTATTTCCATGTCACAGATCAGGAAACGGAGGCAGAGAGAGGCGGAGCTCTTGCCCAAGGTCACAAGGCAGGTCAGGGTGGCCCTGGATTTCCTCATAATTTCATGAGCTGATGGTGACCCTCCTGTACGTTCTCGTTCTGGGTGCTGATCTGGTTCAGTGGTAGGGGAACTGCCACCCGTCCACCCACAAGTACCTTCAAGACCTACTCAAATGGGAATCCTGGCTCTTTCCAAGAAACCTTCCCACTGACCCTGATCCCATTCAGCGTGGGCCTGTTGTCAATTCCATTCCTCTTGCTGCCCTCGATCCCCTCCCGGCTGGAATTCTCACAAGGCTTCCCCTTCGCTCCTTCCTTGTTGGAGGATGGCTCTGCGGAAACCGCTTTCTTCCGCTCCCGCATCCGTCATGGTCTCCCTTCCTAGGTGGGCCGCGGAGCCCAGGGCACACAGCCAGCGAGGGGGCAGGAGAGTTTAGAAGCCGGCCCTCCTTGGAAGCTCCTGAGCAGCTGACGTTCTGTCGGCTTTATTTCCGGCAACGAAAGCAGACTGCAGAAGAAGGGGTCCAAAGTCACCCAGCCCGTCACACTTCTGCATGTGACACCCAACTTCTACCTAGACGATAGAAGGTCTGCTGGAGAGGCTTCAGAAATGACTGCAACGGACCCTCTCATTCTAGGCAGGATGGGACCGACGCTCAGAGAGGTCATGGCTAGTGCAAGGTCACAGAGCTCTTCAGTGACAGAGCCAGGCCTAGCGCCCTGGTCCTGAAGTCACTGTTCTTTCCAAGCACCATACAGCAGGGTTTCCAGCCTGCATCCCTTTCAGGATCATCTTCACTATTTTTGCCACGTCCGCGCGCCATCTGTGCCGTTGATTGCTTAAGATTTTCTTTAAATTGCCTAATGTTTTAAACAAATCAGATGAATTGAAAAGGGAAGCTTCAAATCCCTAGTTTGTTCTGTTTTTACATTTTGCTAATCAATATATCAAATATAAAATGAAATCATTTGGCACCCCGCTGGCAGTGTGCCTTTCATCTTTTGGAAAACAGGGCCTTCGAGGTAACCGCGAGGAGGAGCTCTTGAGTTCAAGTTTCTCCTGTGTCGCTTACAGTCTGCAACGCCACAGGCAAATCTCATCACCTTTCTGAGTCTCTGTTTCCTCATCTGTGAAATGAGAGTGACTGCATTCCTGGCAGAGTCGTTTCTGAGACTCAAACAGGAGAATGTACCCCAAAGGGCTTTACTTGCACAAACGAGCTAAACCCATGAAAGTTTTCATTATCACTCTACTTATGAGATTTATTATTTTCCCATTTACAGTAGAAATATTTCTTTAGTTGCGCATCTTCAGGGAGATGTGGAGGTCTCCAAGTACCAGTTCCATCCTTTTCCTGAAAGAGTGTCTTTGGCCAAATCTCTTACTGTCCTGTGGGGCTCTGCTCCTCCATGGTACCCACAGACGGCCCCAGGCAGATGATGAACGAAGGTTTATTTCCACACAGCTTAGTGAAAGGACTTTCCTAAATGGCGTTTAGGTCTGCACAGTCAGAGAGGAAAATCTAGGAAAGGCTGGGCTGGTCTAGCTCTGGACAGGGAAGGGAGAATGCTGACTTATAGCTGAGAAGTCTGGTCTGAGTTGCTGGTTATGAGTGACAGGAGGAGCCCTGCTCAGTGCTTCCGGGTCAGCGGGGCAGGGAATGGGTGGCTTTGTCAGTTTGCAACCATTACTCACTAGAACCAGGGGTAAATTTCACCACAGATAAGAAAAAAATAGGAAATTAGTTATCTAGTGTCTGCATTTAAAAATCTCACAGATTTAAAATTGGTTGAAGATGTGTGTGTGTGTGTGTGTGTGTGTGTGTGTGTATGCACTTGCCCATCTATAGTACTTACGTGCCAGGCATTACTCTAGAATTTTACAAATATTAACTCACTTAATCCTCAACAACCTATGAAGCAGGCACTGTTAGTCTCTTCCTTTTATATATGTGGAAACTGAGGCACAGAGATGTTAAGTGGCTTATCCAAGGTCACACAGCTAGTATTGGGCAGATCTGGCATTTGAACCTGAACCGTCTGTCTCCAGAACCCCTGGCCTTAATGATTATAGTACGTTATGAAATGTAAACATACTGAAGATCAGATTTCTAACATCTTACAAGGCTTAGTTTTAAAGATTCCTGGTGCTTGGAGCCTCACCGGGAGCCTCCCCTAAGCTCATACAAGAGAAACCTTCTCTTAATTCCATGTGTACTTTCTCTGTACCACTCTAGAGGGGCATACCACTTTCTACCTTGCATTACAATGATTTTTATATCCTGTCTTTGTGTGTGTGTGTGTGTTTGTGTGTGTGTGTGTGTGTATGCCTTGATAGTCATTAGTGCTCTTCACCAAATATTTCTGGCTCTCCACTTTTGGGCATATGGTAGAATGGCATCTCCCCTTCTAGTGGAGTGCGGTCATTTGACTTGTTCTGGTCAATGACTCGTGAGCAGAATGTATGAGTCACTTCTGGGCTGAATCTTCTGTGAACAAATTTCTGGAATTCTCCTTTGCTCTGGCGCAGTCACCGATAACATTTAAGGCAGTGGCTGGTCTATCTACCTGGGTCCCTGAGAGGCCATGAAGGGCAGAGTCCTCCTGTCAACCAGGAATGGGTATATACTCTGAGCAAGATTTTACAACTTTTCCGTTGTAAGAGGTATTTGTTGTTGAGGCACCAGGACTATTTTTTACTACAGCAAAACCTAACCTATCCTGACTGCTGTAGTTTAGTGGTCCCCACTTTTACTTATTAGTGTGCAATATGAGAGAGAGGCAATATCTTAAGAACTGCGAAGTTCGGCTTTTGGAAGGGAAACATTTTAACCAGCCATGGGATTGACCTTAAAATGCGTATATAAAATGCCTCCAGGTTGGAAAGGAAGAATTAAACTTGTTTCTATTTACAGACAACATCATTGTCTATGTAAAAAAATCCCAAAGAATCTACCAAAAAAGCTTCTAGAACTAATGAGTAAGTTTAGCAAGGTCACAGGATACAAGGCAAATATACAATAAGCGATGGTGTTAGCAAAACAATTGGAATTCAGAATTTTAAAACAGTGCTATTTACAACAGCAACAAAAAATGCGAAACATTTAAGTGTAAGTGTAACAAAGCACATAGGATATATGCTGAAAGCTATAATGCACTGAAGAAGTAAGTGAAAGAAGATCTAGGGGACTTCCCTGGTGGTGCAGTGGTTAAGAATCCACCTGCCCGTGCAGGGGACACGGGTTCGAGTCCTGATCCGGGAAGATCCCACATGCCATGGAGCAACTAAGCCCGTGTGCCGCACTCTGAGCCTGCGCTCTAGAGCCTGCGAGCCACAACTACTGAGCCTGCATGCCTAGAGCCTGTGCTCCGCAACAAGAGAAGCCACTGCAGTGAGAAGGCTGCGCACCAAAACGAAGAGTAGCCCTTGCTCACTGCAACTAGAGAAAGCCCACACGCAGCAACGAAGACCCAATGCAGCCAAAATTAAATAAATAAACAAACAAATAATAAAAGAAGATTTAAATAAATGGGAAGAGATAGCATGTTCGTGGATTGGGAAACTCGATGTTGTTTAGATGTCAGTTCTCCATAAATTGATCTATCAATTCAATGCAATCCTAATCAAAACACCAGCATGATTTTTTGGGGTAGATATTGATAAGCTGATTCTAAAATTTACATGGAAAAGCAAACAGACTGGATTAACCAAAGCAATTTTGAAAAAGAACAAAGTCAGTGGACTCTATGATTTCAAGACTTACTATAAAGCTATATTAATTAAGACAGTGTGGTATTAGTGAAAGGACAGAAACACAGAACAGTGAAATAAAACAAAGTCCAGAAATTAACCAACTCAAATATAGTCAGTTGAGTTTCATTAGAGTTGCAGACACAAGTCGATGAAGAAAAAATAGTTTTTTCAATAAATAGTACTAGAACAATTGGACATACATACGCAAAAAGATCAACCTCTATCCAACTTCAGAACTTATACCAAAATTAACTCAAAATGGATCATATATACAAATATAAAAATAAAGCTGTAAAGTTTCTAGGAACACATAGGAGGAAAGCTTTTTGACCCAAGGAGTTCTTAGATATGACATGAAAATGATGATCCATAAAAGAAAAAATTGATAAATTAGACATTATCAAAATTAAAAACTTCTGCTCTTTGAAAGATACTCTTAAGAGAGTGAAAAGACAAGCCATAGACTGGGAGAAAATATTTGCATATCACACTTCTGACAAAGCACTGGTGTCCAGAACATAGAAAGATTTCCCCAAATTCAGCATTATTGCAAATAAACATCCCATTTAAAAAATGGACAAAGTATTTGAACAGACACATCACCAAAGAAGGTATGAGGATGGCAAATAAGCATATGGAAAAATGCTCACCTTCATTCGTCACTAAGGAAATGCAAGTTAAAACTGCAATGTACTACTACTTCACACTTGTTACAGTGGCTAACATTTTTTAAAGGTGAAAATACCAATAGCCAAAGCAGTCTTGAGGGAAAAAAACGGAGCTGGAGGAGTCAGACTCCCTGAGTTCAGACTATACTACAAAGCTACAGTAATCAAGACAATATGGTACTGGCACAAAAACAGAAATATAGATCAATGGAACAGGATAGAAAGCCCAAAGATAAACCCAGGCACCTATGATCAACTAATCTATGACAAAGGAGGCAAGGATATACAATGGAGAAAAGACAGTCTCTTCAATAAGTGGTGCTGGAAAACTGGATAGCTAAATGTAAAAGAATGAAATGAGAACACCTCCTAACACCATACACAAAAATAAACTCAAAATGGATTAGAGACCTAAATGTAAGACCGGACACTATAAAACTCTTAGAGGAAAACATAGGAAGAACACTCTTTGACATAAATCACAGCAAGATCTTTTTTGATCCACCTCCTAGAGTAATGGAAATAAAAACAAAAATAAACAAATGGGACCTAATGAAACTTAAAAGCTTTTGCAAAGCAAAGGAAACTACAAACAAGATGAAAAGACAACCCTCAGAATGGGAGAAAATATTTGCAAACTAATCAACGGACAAAGGATTAATCTCCAAAATATATAAACAGCTCATGTAGATCAATATTAAAAAAACAAAGAACCCAATCCAAAGATGGGCAGAAGACCTAAATAGACATTTCTCCGAAGAAGACATACAGATGGCCAAGAAGCACATGAAAAGCTGCTCAACATCACTAATTATTAGAGAAATGCAAATCAAAACTACAATGAGGTATCACCTCACACCAGTTAGAATGGGCATCATCAGAAAATCTACAAACAACAAATGCTGGAGAGGGTGTGAAGAAAAGGGAACCCTCTCGCACTGTTGGTGGGAATGTAAATTGATACAGCCACTATGGAGAACAGTACGGAGCTTCCTTAAAAAACTAAAAATAGAATTACCATGTGATCCAGCAATCCCACTATGGGGCATATACCCAGAGAAAACCATAATTCAAAAAGACACATGCACCCCAGTGTTCATTGCAGCACTATTTACAATAGCCAGGTCATAGAAGCAACCTAAATGCCCATCGACAGATGAATGGATAAAGAAGATGTGGTACATATATACAATGGAATATTACTCAGCCATAAAAATGAACGAAATTGGGCCATTTGTAGAGACGTGGATGAATCTAGACTGTCATACAGAGTGAAGTAAGTCAGAAAGAGAAAAACAAATATCGTATATTAACGCATGTATGTGGAACCTAGAATAATGGTACAGATGAACCGGTTTGCAGGGCAGAAATAGAGACACAGATGTAGAGAACAAACATATGGACACCACGGGTGGAAAGTGGCGGGGGTGGTGGTGGTGGTGGGATGAATTGGGCGATTGGGATTGACATGGATACACTAATATGTATAAAATGGATAACTAATAAGAACCTGCTGTATAAAAAAATAATAAAATAAAATTCAAAAGTTCAAAAAAAAAAGTGAAAATACCAAATGTTGGTGAGGATGTAGAACAAGCGGTACGCTTGTGCATCGCAAGTGAGAAAGCAAAATAGTACAAGCACTTCGGAAAATAGTTTGTTGATGTCTTATCAAGTCAAACCTACACTTACCAGCAATCCCACTTGTAGGTATTTTCCCAAGAAATGAAAACATATGTTCACATGAAAACCTATATGTGAATGTTTGTAGCAGCTTTATTCATAATTGCCCCAAACTAAGAATAAGCCAGGTGTCCTTTAGTGGGTGGTTAAACTGTATTCCATCCATACCATGGAATAAAACTCAGTAATAAAACGGAATGAACTATTGATACACACAACAACATGGCTGATTCTCAGAGGCCTTATGCTGAGTGAAAGAAGTCAAACCAAAAGGCTCCATGGGACTTCCCTGATGGTCCAGTGGTAGAGAATCCGCCTTCCAGTGCAAGGGACGTGTGTTTGATCCCTGGTCAGGGAACTAAGATCCCACATGCTGTGAGACAACTAAGCCCGCACGCCACTATTACTGAGCTCGTGCGCCTCAACTAGAGAGCCCGTGTGCCACAAACTACAGATCCCACATGCTCTGGACCCCACACACCACAACTAGAGAAGAGAAATCCTGCACGCCACAGCTAGAGAGAGGCCTGCGCGCTGCAACGAAGGGCACCCGCACTGCAATAGAAGATCCCGCACGCCACAACTAAGACCTGATGCAGCAAAAAATAAATAAATGAATAAATAAATCTTAAAAAAAATGAAACAAAGAATTACCAAATATTTGAAAACAAAAACAAAAGGCTCCGTACTGTATGATTCCATTTATGTGATGTGGAAAAGGTAAAACTGTAGGGACCATAGGGCTGGAGAAGGGATCAGCATTGCCGGTGTTGGGTGGGACAAGGGGTTGATTACAAAGAGGCACCTCAAGGGAACTTTTTGGTGTGATAGAACTGTTCTGTGTCTTAATAGTAGTGCTGGTTCCACAACCATATGCATTTGTTGAAACTTATACTACTATATACTACAAAGAGTAAATTTTCCTGCTGCCAATTAGATCAATAAAAAGAATAAATGCATATATTGTGTGAGGTTGGCACACCCTGCTGATTTTTCTTAACTCTCTATCTCTTGTTTTGAATATTTAAATCCCTCTGGAATCAGTGCCTGTCAGAAGTAGATTGTGTGTGTGTGTGTGTGTGTGTGTGTGTGTGTGTGTGTGTGTGTGTGTCTGTCCCCAGCTCAGGTTTCCAAGGGAGCGGAAATCATCCATGCTCAAATAATTCCTCCATCTCCGCCTCAGCATGAGTCACCCTTTTGTTCACTGGAGACGGGAAAAGTCTCTGGAGGCATTTTAGCATGAAATGCTTATCCTGCCTCCAACTGCCGTGCCAATCTCTCATCTGCTTTCCCACTAATTATACCCTACTGTTGTATCAATTTGGCTTCCCCAAATCATCCACTGGGTGGCGCGGTCAGCTGGCTCTGGGACACATCCCCATGTCCATCAGATCCGTAGATGAGGAGGAGGAAGGCAGGAAAGAAGGGTGGCCTGGTCCAGTGTCCCCTGAGGTGAGTGCGGAGCAACTCTCCCTTGTATTTTTTTTAACTTAAAAAATTTTGGCAATAATATGTATTTAGGAAAGGGCAGATCTTGTGTTTTGCTTGTTGAATTTTTACCTATGTATATACTCAAGCAACCACCCCCCAGATCAAGATGAGGCACCCTACATGGCTCCCCATGCCCCTGTCCAGTCAGTAACCATCTCCCATTCCCTCTAGAGGTAACCACTCTTCTAACTTCTGTCGGCATAGGTGAATTTTGCCTGTTCTCGAACTTCGTGTAAATGGTGTCACACAGTATGTACTCTTGAGTTCAGCCTCCGTAAGGTTCATCCCGGTTGTAAATATCAGTAATTTTTTTTTGCTCTTTAATATTCTATTGTATGAATATTCAGTACTTATTTATCCATTGTCCAATTGATGGACATTTGTTTATTATGAATAAATCTGCTGTGAACATTTTGGTACACGTCTTTTGGTGGACATGAGCATTCATTTCTCTTGAATTTATGCCTAGAAGTCGATGGCTGGGCTCTAAGAGATGCACATTATAGCTTTAGTAGACATTGCCAAACAGTTTTCCAAAGCAGTCGTCCCATTTGGTGTTCCTGTCAGCAGTGTATGAGAGCTCCTGTTGCTTTGCCCCTTGTCAGCACTTGGTATTGTCAGTGTTTTTAGTTTTAGCCATTGTGGTGGGTGTGTGGTGGTCTCTCAGTGTGATTTTCACTTCCCCCTTGACATGTACATATGCCTCCTGACTGTTGTCACAATTTCAGAACTTCTGATTGGTTTCAGGGGTGTGGGGTGGGCATGGCAATTGTAGGCCATGGGCTGATGGGAGAAGCACTTTAAATAGGAGAGAGGGCTTAGGAATTGCCCCAGCGTTGAAGTCCCAAAGGAGGTAACATCCACGTGCCTATTTTCTCGAAGGCTGTCCCGTCAGAGCTGGCTCATTATTGACAGGCATACTCATTCTTCCAGGAGGCTTACTTCAGTTACGACAGGCACAGTGTGTCCCTCCCCTGGGCAGATGAGCTGCTCTGAGGCTTTTTCTGGAACTGTATGAGCTGGCATGGCATTTCCAGTCATTTGTTTTCAAAATGACAGTGTGTCTGCTTAACTGCCACTCCCCTGATACCTTTGTCAATTGGCAGAGAAAGTGGGAAAAGAGCACAAGTAACAGTTGAATCTTGATCAAGATGGGGGAAACCAAATCTCACCTTCATCTTTTTATTTGGTTTGTTGATGAGCCCCTGAGCACAGGCTCCTCTGAGCAGAAAACCATCGAGCAGGTGAGATACCAGGAATTTCACTGCCCATTTCCCCAGGCCTGTTCTGATTTACGGTGGGAAAATAATGAAGAAACCTGGCGTTGCATAAACAGCCCCACGCGCTCTCACTCTGAGCTCATTTTGGCCAGCCCGAGGCCCGATACCCAAGCTAGCCCAAGGGAAGAACCATCAAATCAACTGGCAAATAGCACTCATGGGCTTGGCACTTGAAGACCTTACCATTAGTGTGACCTTGGCATGTTAATTGGCATAATGGAGGCTCAGTTTCTTAATATATATTATAAATGCAGATACTAATATTTATTTCACAAGGATTTGGGGGGTAAAAATTAGTTGGGACAACAGATACGGAAGTACCTAACATATATAGTAGGTGCTCAATAAATATTACTAATGTAATAACCCCAATTGGAAACAGCACAGATGCCCTTCAACAGGTGAATGGTTAACTAAACCATGGTAGTCTATCCCCTGGAAAACCACTCAGCAGAAGAGAGGAAGGAACTACTGATAGACACAAAACTTAGATAAATCTGCAGAGTATTATGCTGAGAGAAAGAACCCCTAAAAGGTTACATAATGTGTGATTCCATTTATATAACAGTTTTGAAATGACAACATTTTAGAAATGGTGAGCAGATTAGTGGTTGCCAGGGGTTAGGGGTGGGGTTGGGAGGTGAGAGAGATGTGGGTGTGGTTATAAAAGGGCACCATGAAGGAATTTTGTGGTATCTTTTTTTTTATTGAAGTATAGTTTTACAAATTATGTTAGTTTCAGGTGTACAGCAAGTGATTCAGTTTTATATATGTGTGTATATATATACTATTTTCATATTCTTTTCCATTATAGGTTATTACAAGATATAGAATATAGTTCCTTGTGCTATATAGTAAATCCTTGTTGTTTATTTTATATATAGTAGTGTGTATTTGTTAATCCCATATTCCTAATTTATCCCTTCCCCCTTTCCCTTTGGTAACTATAAGTTTGTTTTCTATGTTTGTGAGTCTGTTTCTGTTTTGTCAGTAAGTTCATCTGTATTATTTGTTTTAGATTCTGCATTTAAGTGATATTGTATAATATTTATCTTTGACTTACTTCACTTAGTATGATAATCTCTAGGTCCATCCATGTTGCTGCAAATAGCATTATTTCATTCTTTTTTATGACTGAGTACTATTCCATTGTGTATATATATGTACACCACATCTCCTTTGTCCATTCATCTGGTTGGTCATGGACACTTAGGTTGCTTCTATGTCTTGGCTGTTGTAAATAGTGCTGCTATGAACATTGGGGTACATGTATCTTTTAGAATTAGTGTTTTCATCTCTTCTGAATATATGCCCAGGAGTGGGATTGCTGGATCATATGGTAGTTCTATTTGTAGTTTTTTAAGGAACCTCCATACTGTTCTGCATAGTGGTTGCACCAATTTACATTCTCACCAGCAGTGCAAGAGGGTTCCCTTTTCTCCACACCCTCTGCAGCATTTATTGTTTGTAGATTTTTTGATCATGGTTATTCTTTTTTTAATAATTAGTTTTTATTGGAGTACAGTTGCTTTACAATGTTGTGTTAGTTTCTACTGAGTAGCAAAGTGAATCAGCTATAAGTTTACATATATCCCCTCAGTTTTGGATTTCCTTCCCGTTTAGGTCGCCACAGAGCACTGAGTAGAGTTACCTGAGCTATACAGTAGGTTCTCATTAGTTATCTGTTTTATACATAGTGTCAATAGTGTACATATCAATCCCAGTCTCCCAATTCATCCCACCTCCCCTTCCCCGCTTGGTGTCTATATGTTTGTTCTCTACGTCTCTGTCTCTATTTCTGCTTTGCAGATAAGTTCATCTGCACCATTTTTCTAGATTCCACATATAAGAGGTATTATATGATATTTCAGTATTTGTTTTTCTCTGTCTGACTTACTTCACTCTGTATGACAGTCTCTAGATCCATCCACGTCTCTACAAATGACCCAGTTTCATTCCTTTTTATGGCTGAGTAATATTCCATTGTATATATGTACCACATCTTCTTTATCCATTAGTCTGTTGATGGGCATTTAGGTTGGTTCCATGACCTGGCTATTGTAAATAGTGCTGCAATGAACATTGGGGTGCATGTGTCTTTTTTTTTTTTTTCTGTGCGTGGGCCTCTCACTGTTGTGGCCTCTCCCGTTGCGGAGCACAGGCTCTGGACGTGCAGGCTCAGCGGCCATGGCTCACGGGCCCAGCCGCTCCGCGGCATGTGGGATCCTCCCGGACCAGGGCACGAACCAGTGTCCCCTGCATCGGCAGGCGGACTCTCAACCACTGCGCCACCAGGGAAGCCTGCATGTGTCTTTTTGAATTATGGTTTTCTCTGGTTATATGCCCAGTAATGGGATTGCTGGATCATATGGTAGTTCTGTTTTTAGTTTTTTAAGGAACCTCCATACTGGTCTGCATAGTGGCTGTATCAGTTTACATCCCCACCAACAGTGCAAGAGGGTTCCCTTTTCTCCACACCCTCTCCAGCATTTGTTGTTTGTAGATTTTTTGATGATGGCCGTTCGTCTGGTGTGTGGTGATACCTCATTGTTTTGATTTGCATTTCTCTAATAATTAGTGATGTTGAGCAGCTTTTCATGTGCCTGTTGGCCATCTGTGTGTCTTCTTTGGAGAAATGTCTATTTAGGTGCTCTGCCCTTTTTTTGTTATTGGGTTGTTTGTGGGTTTTTTAATATTGAGTTGCATAAGCTGTTTGTATATTTTGCTATCTTGACTGTGGTGGTGGATTCATGAACCTGTACATGTGATAAAGTTGCATAGAACTACACACACACACACACACACACACACAGGGAAGTGCTAGTAAAACTGGGGGAATCCAATTAAGATTTGTGGATTGTATCAATGTTAATGTCCTGGTTGTGATATTATACTATAGTTTTATACAATGTTACCATTGGGGGAAACTGGATAAAGAGTTCACAGGATATCTCTGTGTTTTATCTTATGACTTCATGTAAATCCACAATTATCTCAATTAAAATTTCACCTAAAATACTACTGATCTCTTAGTATTACCTGCCATGGATTATAAGAAGCACTATTTAATGACAAGCTCAATTTAATAACTTAAGAAAAAAGAAGAAATGCACTGCCTCATTAAATCTATATGTGGATTGCAGGATAAATTCTGACTTGAGAAATTATTAAAATGTGTGAGGGAGGGAGAAATGATAACTTAAATCAAGGAGATATGATAGTTTCTAGCAGCTTCTCTACCCTTCCCCCAACTTCCATCTTCTATTTCTCTTTCTTCTTCCTGTTCTCTTTTCAGATACCCAAAGCTCTCATTAAGCCTAATTCCCAAAGGAAGGAAAACTTCTGGGAAAAGTCACACTAAGGCGTTGCTGACTTTTAATCAATTTGTTGCTTCTCCCTCATCTCTGCCCACCCTCCATCCCAACTCGTCTTTGAACCCTAGTATAGAGACTTGTACATAGTGCTCTTTAAATATTTGGTAAAGCGCATAAGAAAATTTTAAAAGAGGATTGCTGATTAGGGTAATTCCTAGGTTAGAGAAATAACTCTCTAATGGTGAAATGTTCCACACCTTGGCACCTGGTTGGGGAAGGCAGTTAGGGATGGGAACCTTTTCTGGTTCTGTTCAAATAACCCAACAGAACCTCCTGCCCAGTCTAATCTCATCCACACACAAAGCTCATCTTTTCCCAAATGTATGTTTTCAGGGTAAAGAAAAACTCACCCCAAAAGTGTAAGGGTGTGTACACATTGAGGAACCAGCTTGTCATTAACCCAAATGTGACTGCTGGTGGGTGTTGTAGATCTATCAGATGATGATTGCCGATGAGAACTTTGTCTTCTAAATTCATGATCTCGCTGCTTCTGTCCTGGGAAAACACGTTTCAAATGTTGTACCTGGTGTATTGGAGGTAATATTTAAAGATTTCTCCCTCTGGCTTCAAAATTCCTCCATGGATAATGATAATTAAGTTGAATTCAGATTTATGCAAAATGCAATAAAATAACTCAATGTTTTAATTATCAGCAAACCAATTTTCATTTTCTTAGAGTAGATGTAATTTAAAATAAAAGCCAATATACCACAACTTTTCACGACGTTACTCTTCTACTTAGCTTAGATAGTAGGAGACTATTTTAAAATATTATCCAAATGTGTTTTCTGTGTTTGGTAGGTAGGTTTTATTTAAAAAAAGAAAGAGAAGGGCTTCCCTGGTGGCGCAGTGGTTGAGAGTCCGCCTGCCGATGCAGGGGACACGGGTTCGTGCCCCCATTCAGGAGGATCCCACATGCCGCGGAGCGGCTGGGCCCGTGAGCCATGGCCGCTGAGCCTGCGTGTCCGGAGCCTGTGCTCCGCAGCGGGAGAGGCCACAACAGTGAGAGACCCGCGTACCACAAAAAAAAAAAAAAAAAAAAGAAAGAAAAAGAAAGAAAGAGAAAGAGAATCACTTGCTGTTCTGTCATGAAGATTATGCCAAGAGATGGAGGCTTACTGTCCTGGGAAGAGGTGGGTATGGCGTAGGACACATGATTATTGCTTAGCTTGACATTTCAACTAGATTCTTAAAAGCCCTTCCTAGGACAGTAATCTTGAAAGGCAGACTAACAAGGGAAAGCAAAGGCTTTTCTCAGGATTCCGAGTTGGGCTCTTATAAAATAGAAATCAGAGCTTAGAGGTTTGACCATGGAAAAGGCATAGAGTAGGAAGGATGAGGACCCAGCGTGAGGAAGGGGGGCCACCACATGCAGGAGAGGGGACACCCTTCCCGTTCTGAGAGGTGAAGCTGGAAGAAGGAAATGTCCCCCCCATCTCCCCATCCTTCTCACCCTCCAAATCAGGCATGGAGGCTGAAGGAAGGGGTTATAGAAACATCCACCTAAGCTTGGGAGAACCTGAAAGCACTGGGGGTAAGTGACCACCTCACCAGGCACATCCTGAATCGCTACGAGCATCTCAGGAACCTGCGACAGCATTGGGTTGCATCCTCCCGGACGAGGAAGAAGTGAGGCGACATCAGCCTCACAGCCTTGTGTACTCGCACCCAGAAGGCAGTAGGGAGTTCCTGGGCTCCTGACTCGGGCATGAAAGCATTGAGAGGGCAGAGGTACTCGAGAGGGCCTGAGGAGACCTCGCAGAATTTGGGGACCTTCCAGTGGAGGCAGTGGCAAGGGCTGCCGTCATCAGCAGGGGGTGCTGGCACAATGACCAAAGAGCAGCCAGCCCTCAGTGGAGACCAGGGCAGGATGCCAAGTGATCAGGGGAGCCAAGCTACCCCACCCCCGTCAAGAAGAGCAGGAGAACCAGGCCATCTTTCCCCAACCATAAAAATGCACCTGGTCACCATATCAGAAAAAAAAGAGGAGGAGGAATCCTTGATAGGGAGGCAAAATTCTGAAAAACTAAGTAACTACCCGAAAGAAGCAGTGAAAGCAAGAGGACACCGAGATGTCTGTAATCAGCTCCATCAATGGAGACAGGTGCTTCAGAGGAAGAAATAAGGTTAGATTTCTGTACACCCCAGTTCGTGAGTTTCAAATATTGATAGTGGTACACTTTTAAAAGTATAACTTAAAAGTATAATTTATTCAAAGAAGAAGGGGCATAGAGTTGTGACGAATGCATGGGAGTGAAGAAGAGGGCTTCAGTCTGAGGGCTACTCCTCAATTTCCTGTCTGGGTGGCCGGTTAGTGCTGCCAAAACAGGAAATGAGGACGAATGCGGATTGGCAGAAGGAGATGGGGTGGCAGTGGGCCCGGGACCATGGTTAGAGATGCTGCTGGGATAACGAGTTGCAGACGCTGGGAGGCAGGGGCCTTCTTGCACTCTGCCCGCCTGCTACGACCTCCCACTCTTTCTGGGGTGTGAGCTGGCTCCCTTCCAGTGAAAGCTTTTCATTTCTTAAAAGACACCAGTTCAGTTTTCCCCAGCTCTATTTATGAAGGCTTTCCCACTCCCCAGCCTGGTTGTCATGGTCATCTATTGATGCATAATAAATTACCCCCGAACTCAGTGACATCAAACAACCACTTATTATGCTCATGGATTCTGTGGTTCTGTGGGTCAGGAATTTGGACCAGGCACAGCAGCAATGGTTTATCTCTGTTACACAGTGGGGCCCCAGAGGCTGATGATGACCTGACAGCCGGGGGCTAAAATCGTCTGCAGCCTTGCTCACTAACGTGTCTGGGACCTTAGCTGAGGTTCTTGGCCGGAACACCTACACATGACTTCTCTGGGTAGCTTGGGCTTCCTCACAGTATGGTAGCTCAGTTTCAAGGATGAGTATCCCAAGAAAGAGACAAGCAGGTAGAAGATATATTGCCTTTTCTAATCTAGTGTTGGAAATCACACGTCACTTCTGCATTCTGTTTGTTGAGGCAGTTACGAAGACCCACCCAGCTTGAAGGGGAGGGAGAATAGATTCCACCTCTGGAGGGGGGAATGGCAAGTTTCTGGAAAAGCATATGGAACTGGAAGTATTGTTAAGGCCATTTTTGGAAAATATCATCTGCCTCAGAGGTCTGTTCCCTTTCTCAGTACGAGACTAGAAGCCATTAGACACCCTTCAACCCATTTCCTCTCCATCTCCTCATTTTACTGGGGTCTTATTCCACACTCTTCCCCTTTCCATCCTCTTTCAAAATGAGGGTTCCTCTGTACCTGCAGGGCTCACTTCCCCGTACATCCTCTTGATCCACCTCTCCTCACCCCAGCCTGCCCCAGTTACTCTCCTGTAATAAAACTCGCTGGCGTATGCAGGTGTCGCCCGGTCCTCTTCACATCCCTCTGTGGGAATTGGGGCTTGGGAAGCTGATGGAAACACTGCTGCCGATCTGGCTACTATTATTGCTGTAAGAAACTGTCCTTCGTCTCTGATCCAGGAGTCTGTGTTTTCTACCTGAATCCATAAAACCGTGGCAGCCTAGCTTGTTAGATTGCAAGCAGGGTAAGCTCTTACCCTTTACAGTTCTTGACACCTA
Organism: Pseudorca crassidens; assembly: GCF_039906515.1. Lineage (NCBI taxonomy): Eukaryota > Metazoa > Chordata > Mammalia > Artiodactyla > Delphinidae > Pseudorca > Pseudorca crassidens. Next base: position 119,718,993 of record NC_090317.1, on the reverse strand, counting down.
CTTTGTGCCACGCACTCCACATACAATATGGCTAATCTTCACAATAACCCTGTGGTCTAGGTGTCAATAGCTCCCATTTTCTAGATGAGGAAACAGATTCTAAGAGGCTTAGAAACTCACTCAAGTAAGTGGCAGTGTTAGGATTTGAACTCAGGACAGTCAGTTTCCAAAGCGGTGCTTCCCACAGTTCTGTAGGAATTCTGTGGCCATAGCTTCTCTTTGCTTCAGAGAAAGAGTGAAGCTTGGTTACTTAATCACTGGCCAGTGTCCCAAAGATTATTCACCTACTGTGGAGGTGAACAAAGCCATTCCAAGAATTGTCTTCTCCTTGACTTGTGAAGTCTTTGGAAATTCAGGGCTACTTGAAAGAAAAATCTGTCTTCACTCTATTTTATTTCTTTGTGGCTTTTAACATATATTTTCTGTTATTACAAAGCTCCACGTGAGATTTGAGAATCTGGCAGTTGGTAACTTTTCTCAAGGAAGAGAAACATTGAGACATTTGTTCTTGGAAAAAATAAATCCATGTATGTGACATGTATACCCGCGCATGTATACAATGGAGCAATCTATTCAGGATTTATTTTTATTCAGAGGACTGCTGTTATGCAAATACACACAGACCCACTCTATGCCTTAAAGACATTTGGTATATGGAGAACCAGGGGTGGCAGGAAGGAGGAGGGAACAGAAAGAAAGAGTCAGGATTGCAGAGACACACAGCAAATCTACCTTCCCTAGGCTCTTAGATATCTTTGGAATAAATGTTGCATGGCGATTCGAAAGCACATTGAATATTTTAACTCCCCCTTTAGAAGTAGAGCTCCGAATGCTGGGGAGTAGCTGCTGTGCCTTCCTGAGGTCCACATGCCTGTAATTCCACAGTAGCATCCGAGCCCCTTTGTTTAAGAAATTGAGTCAAAATAGCGACAACATCTGAAGTCCTCTAGATCACAAACCCAGTTTTAAAGCCCTTCTAGAATGATTTCCCCCCTGTCATTGGTGATGCCAGCTCAGGTTAACGGTGATGGCGTATCTTGCAGTCTGCTACTCCACACTCTGGATGGACTGTGGACGGCTTCCACGGCCCGGGTGTCAGGAAAATAAAAGGAAGATCGGGGCCTATTGGCTTCATACCTAAGCCTTGAATGCAAAAACAACTGCTGATGCCGCCACGTGCTTTCCCATCCCCCTCCAGCCCACTGACTCAGGTCTGACTTCACCGGGTTCACCAGAGCCCCCTGGTTTAATTAGCATAACTGTGGCTGTGAGAGCACATGGCAAAGATTAGGGTTTCCATGACCTCACTGATTCTGGAGAACACTGATATTTGAGAAAATATATGTATTCTTTCCTTCTGGGATTAAGAATAAATCTAGTAACACATACAGGACGCCCCTGAGCCTTCTCTTACCATTCCCCCAGCGTCCAAGTACAGATCCTCTTATTCCCTTTTCCACAAGCAAGTTCAAGAATGCGTTTAAATGAATTGAGGGTTGAGAGGTACCGAGATGGGCTGCTTATCAACACTCTACCCACTAGGTGTGGTCCATTGTCTCCTGCATCCCCCTTTTCGGAAATGACTGTACGAGGCCTAGCCTATAGTGTATAGGACGTACATCCCCTTTTCCCGACAACCACATTTGGACAAGTAGGTGATTTTTTCCCTGTATAATTCTCCTCTTGGTGAGCTGCTGTCGTAGGAAGCAGCAAAAGGAGCTCCTTCCTAGCAGACTCCGGGGGTTCCCTCTCCATAACCCTTGAACTCTGTCATTTCAGAGTGCTCCACCGATTTCCACATGGCAGCACCTACATCTCCGTGCCGGATGGCTTCTTCTGGAACAGTGGGGGCCACCATGCTCCTGTGTGTGGCAGGCTTGAAGTGCCAAGGAATTAACACCCCTGAGAGCAGCCTTCAACCAATGACTCTTGGCTGTTGGGGTATAAATACCTCAGCTCCCTTTCCCCGCATGTGGGATAAATTTGAGACTTGTGTTTTATACCATTTCCCAAGCTTCTTCATGGGATTCATTTCTAATTATCATCTGTTGTAGGTAGATGACTTGATAATGTACCCCTTATTGGCTGCCTTCTCTTTTCTGAATCACTTTTCCACTCTCCTATTCGCTTTCCCCAAACCTCCCAAATAGACTATTTGCACTGAATTCTTTGGGGGAACCCAAACTAAGATACCCTCTAAACCTTATATAAGACCATTAAAGACGCTTCCGTTAACCCACTAGCTGTAAGGGTAGGGAAGCATGGGTCCATGATTCTGATAGCCTTCAGAGGCTCTGACAGAAGGGGGAGACTTTGGCCAAGAAGTTCCATGTGAGCAAATGCATTCACTTGTAGCTTTTGCCATTGGTCCGTTATCCTCAAAACAAGCCAAGCAGCCTTGGTTGAGTTGGGGAGTTTTTCAATGCTGCTCATCGGTCAGTTTTCTTCACCCACTTTCATCTCTTCCAGTGGATAAGGTCAAGATGATTTCTGTGATGAGAATATTCCACTACCTTTATAGATAAGGGATCTGGGTTTCAATCCCAACTCTCCCATTTGTGGCATAATTGGGCATGTTTTAAAATTCTTTTGAATTTTAGTTTACTTATTTCTAACTTCAGGGCAAAAATACCTATTAGGTAATTCATTCAACAAATACTTTTTGTGTTAGCTCCCTGAGGATACAGTCATGAATAGTTACAGTTTCTTCTCTCATGATACTCAGAGCATAGATATTGTGGGTTCTGGAATCAGGCAGCTTGCCTTCAAATTCTACTTCCAACTAGCTCCCTGACCTCCCGAAGCCTCTTTTTCTTTGTAAAGTGGGACCAGTTTTCTCACAGAGTTGTGAGAAGTAATATCTATGATCGAGGTAAAGCACATAGCACATTATGTGCTTTATGTAGAAAATGTTCAATTAGTGGGTAAGTCATAAGAAGATTACAATAGTTAATATTTACTACATGCCCAGCACTGCTTAAACATTTTAAATTCATACACTCATTTAGGTCACCCAAGAACCCTTAGACTGCTTAAACATTTTAAATACATACACTCATTTAGGTCACCCAAGAACCCTTAGACACTATTCTTTGCCCTTTTTACCATCCCCATTTTACAAATAAGGAAGTGCAGGAAGGCCAGGTAGCTTGTCAGAAGTCACACAGCTGATATACGGAGCCAGGATTTGAACCCAGCTGGTCTGGGTGCAGAACCCACACTCTTATCCTTCCACCTTGACTTCTCCGGGTATGGTTCTTGGAGGAGCTTGTTAGAAATGCAGAATCTTGGGCCACCCCAGACCTACTGAATCAGAATCTAGAGTCTAACGAGACGCTCAGGCAACTCACATGCACGTTACCATTGGAGAAGGACTGCTCGCCCCAATCCACGTGCAGTTTGATGAGTTAAGGGCTTCTATGGTGGAGCTATGTCTCAGATGCTAAAGTCCAGGAAGGCCAGAACTGAAGAAAATTAAGTGAAATACAGCATGCCTTTTCTTAAAGTCTTTGGTATATAGGTGTTCAATAAACATACACACGTGTGCATACACCCCGCCCCCAAACATGCCACCATTGTGAACATGAACATGAACATGTAGGAGTGACCCGTGAAGGTCTAGCTTTCTCCCTGACCACAGCTGCCACCACAGGTGCCACTAGCCCTAACTCCGTATTTGTCATAGGCCACTAGACGTTATTGCGGACAGACAGTCCGTTCTCTCTCACCTTGCCGGGTTCAGGAAAGAATTTGCATAGGCATAATTGGTTAGTTTTGTTTCCTTCCCGTCTTTGTTGTCATGGTTGCTCAGTTCATTTGCATCTTCAAGCTTCTTTCCTATTAACCTGAGAACCACTCAGAGAGTCTCCTTCAAGGGGAAGGGGAATCATACGTGAAGGGTGAGGCAGAGCCTCAGGGTCTGGGTGATGGTTTTAGATGAAGGCATCTCCACAGTAGAAACAATTTCTAAGATCCAGCCTGGAACCACAGTTCATCTGGAGACCTCTCCTTCCAATCCAGGGTTGAAGCTCCGTGTCTTGCCTATGCGCAGAGTATAGGTCCTGAGGCAGAAAAGAAGTCATCGTTGTACAGTAACTCAGCGCAGAGACCCTAAGGTGAAGGGGCACTTCCCAAGGCAATCCCATTCTTCCAGTTGCTCAGGGGAAAAAAAAAGTTTAGCTCATTAAGCCTTTACCCCTGATGATGTCAGTCACAAAAGAAACTCCAGGTTCCTCAGTCGTTCCTCACTTACTTACCCTAAGCCCCAGATGACTTTGTGTATCCCTGGTTCAGCCATCTACTGTACCCAAACCACTCAGAAATGTAATGGCTTAAAATACCAACCATTTTATTATTGCTCACGATTTAATGGGTTGTCTGAGCCAAGCTGGATGGCTCTTTTGTTGCAGGAGAAAGGGGAGCGAGAGAATGGTCGCATCCCAGGTCTCATTTGGGCCGCCAACTGAGGGTCTTTGGCTTCACTCAGGAAAGAATTCAAGAGGGAGCCAAAGTAGAGTGGAAGCAGATTTACTCAGGGAGATACACACTCCATAGACGGAGTGTCGTCTGTCTTGGAAGGCGAGAGAGAGGCCCTGGGGTACAGGGTGGTTAGTTTTTATGGGCTGGGTAATTTCATATGCTAACAAGTGGGAGGAATATTCTATTTTGGGGGAAGGGGCGGTGAGGTGGGGTTTCTAGGAATTGGGCCACAGCCCACTTTTTGGCCTTTTATGATCATGGCGCCTGTGTGTGTGTCATTTAGCGTATGCTAATGTATTACAATGAGCATGTAATGAGGCTCAAGGTCTACGGGATGTTGAATCTTCCACCATCTTGGGCCTAGTAGGTTTGAATCAGTTTTTTTAATCAAATTTTATTTTTTTAATTGAGGTATAATTTTTTTTTTTTTTTAACATCTTTATTGGAGTATAATTGCTTTACAATGGTGTGTTAGTTTCTGCTTTATAACAAAGTGAATCAGTTATACATATACATATGTTCCCATATCTCTTCCCTCTTGCGTCTCCCTCCCTCCAACCCTCCCTATCCCACCCCTCTAGTTAGTCAAACCAACGAGCTGATCTCCCTGTGCTATGCGGCTGCTTCCCACTAGCTATCTATTTTACGTTTGGTAGTGTATATATGTCCATGCCACTCTCTCATTTCGTCCCAGCTTACCCTTCCCCCTCCCCATATCCTCAAGTCCATTCTTTAGTAGGTCTGTGTCTTTATTACTGTCTTGCTCCTAGGTTCTTCATGACCTTTTTTTTTTTTTTTCCCCCTTAGAGTCCACATATATGTGTTAGCATACAGTATTTCTTTTTCTCTTTCTGATTTACTTCACTCTGTATGACACACTCTAGGTCCATCGACCTCACTACAAATAACTCAATTTTGTTTCTTTTATGGCTGAGTAATATTCCATTGTATATATGTGCCACATCTTCTTTACCCATTCATCTGATGATGGACACTTAGGTTTTTTCCATCTCCGGCCTATTGTAAATAGAGCTGCAATGAACATTTTGGTACATGACTCTTTCTGAATTATGGTTTTCTTAGGGTATATGCCCAGTAGTGGGATTGTTGGGTCCTATGGTAGTTCTATATTTAGTTTTTTAAGAAACCTCCATACTGTTCTCCATAGTGGCTGTATCAATTTACATTCCCACCAACAGTGCAAGAGGGTTCCCTTTTCTCCACACCCTCTCCAGCATTTTTTGTTTCTAGATATTTTGATGATGCCCATTCTGACCAGTGTGAGATGATATCTAATTGTAGTGGTGATTTGCATTTCTCTAATGATTAATGATGTTGCAGATTCTTTCATATATTTGTTGGCAATCTGTATATCTTCTTTGGAGAAATGTCTATTTAGGTCTATTTAGGTCTATTTATTGGATTGGGTTGTTTGTTTTTCTGACATTGAACTGCATGAGCTGCTTGTAAATTTTGTATCCATTCAGCCAATCTGTGTCTTTTGGTGGGAGCATTTAGTCCATTTACATTTAAGGTAATTATCGATATGTGTGTTCCCATTCCCATTTTCTTAATTGTTTTGGGTTTGTTATTGTAGGTCTTTTCCTTCTTTTGTGTTTCTTGCCTAGAGAAGTTCCTTTAGCAGTTGTTGTAGAGCTGGTTTGGTGGTGCTGAACTCTCTCAGCTTTTGCTTGTCTCTAAAGGTTTTAATTTCTCCATCAAATCTGAATGAGATCCTTGCTGGGTAGAGTAATCTTGGTTGCAGGTTTTTCTCCTTCAACACTTTCAATATGTCCTGCCACTCCCTTCTGGCTTGCAGAGTTTCTGCTGAAAGATCAGCTGTTAACCTTATGGGGATTCCCTTGTGTGTTATTTGTTGTTTTTCCCTTGCTGCTTTTAATATGTTTTCTTTGTATTTAATTTTTGACAGTTTGATTAATATGTGTCTTGGCGTATTTCTCCTTGGATTTATCCTGTATGGGACTCTCTGTGCTTCCTGGACTTGATTAACTATTTCCTTTCCCATATCAGGGAAGTTTTCAACTATAATCTCTTCAAATATTTTCTCAGTCCCTTTCTTTTTCTCTTCTTCTTCTGGAACCCCTATAATTCGAATGTTGGTACGTTTAATGTTGTCCCAGAGGTCTCTGAGACTGTCCTCAGTTCTTTTCATTCTTTTTTCTTTATTCTGCTCTGCAGTAGTTATTTCCACTATTTTATCTTCCAGGTCACTTATCCGTTCTTCTGCCTCAGTTATTCTGCTATTGATCCCATCTAGAGTACTTTTAATTTCATTTATTGTGTTGTTCATCGTTGCTTGTTTCATCTTTAGTTCTTCTAGGTCCTTGTTAACTGATTCTTGCATTTTGTCCATTCTATTGTCCATTCTATCTCCAAGATTTCGGATCAACCTTACTATCATTATTCTGAATTCTTTTTCAGGTAGACTGCCTATTTCCTCTTCATTTGTTAGGTCTGATGGGTTTTTATCTTGCTCCTTCATCTGCGGTGTGTTTTTCTGTCTTTTCATTTTGCTTATCTTACTGTGTTTGGGGTCTCCTTTTTTGCAGGCTGAAGGTTCGTAGTTCCTGTTGTTTTTTGTGTCTGTCCCCAGTGGCTAAGGTTGGTTCAGTGGGTTGTGTAGGCTTCCTGGTGGAGGGTACTAGTGCCTGTGTTCTGGTGGATGAGGCTAGATCTTGTCTTTCTGGTGTGCAGGTCCACGTCTGGTGGTGTGTTTTGGGGTGTCTGTAGACTTATTATGATTTTGGGCCCCCTCTCTGCTAATGGGTGGGGTTGTGTTCCTGTCTTGCTAGTTGTTTGGCATAGGATGTCCAGCACTGTAGCTTGCTGGTCGTTGAGTGAAGCTGGGTGCTGGCGTTGAGATGGAGATCTCTCGGAAATTTTTGCTGTTTGATATTATGTGCAGCTGGGAGGTCTCTTGTGGATCAGTGTCCTGAAGTTGGCTCTCCCACCTCAGAGGCACAGCACTGACTCCTGGCTGCAGCCCCAAGAGCCTTTCATCCACAGGGCTCCTTAATTTGGGATGATTGGTTGTCTTTTCAGGTATTCCACAGATGCAGGGTATATCAAGTTGATTGTGGAGCTTTAATCCGCTGCTTCTGAGGCTGCTGGGAGAGATTTCCCTTTCTCTTCTTTGTTCTCACAGCTCCCGGGGCTCAGCTTTGGATTTGGCCCCGCCACTGCGTGTAGGTCGCCGGAGGGCGTCTGTTCTTTGCTCAGACAGGACGGGGTTAAAGGAGCCGCTGATTCGGAGGCTCTGGCTCACTCAGGCCCGGGGGTAGGGAGGGGCACGGAGTGTGGGGTGGGCCTGCGGCTGCAGAGGCCGGCGAGACGTTGCAGCCTGAGGCGCGCCTGTGCGTTCTCCCGGGGGAGTTGTCCCTGGATCCCGGGACCCCAGCAGTGGCGGGCTGCACAGGCTCCCCGGAAGGGCGCGTGGCCAGTGACCTGTGTTCGCACACAGGCCTCCCGGTGGCGGCAGCAGCGGCCCTAGCCGCTCTGGGCGGCCCTAGCCACGTCCGTCTCTGGGCTCCGCACCCCTAGCCGCGGCTCGCGCCCGTCCCTGGAGCTCTCTCAAGCAGCGTTCTTAATCCCCTCTCCTCGTGCACCAGGAAACAAAGAGGGACGTAAAAGTCTCTTGCCTCTTCGGCAGTTCCAGACTTCTCCCCGGACTCTCTCCCGGCCAGCCGCGGTGCACCAACGCCCCGCAGGCTGTGTTCACGCCGCCAACCTCAGTCCTCTCCCGGCGCTCCGACAAAAGCCGGAGCCGCAGCTCCCGGTCCCGCCCGCCCCGGCGGGCGAGCAGACAAGCCTCTCGGCTGGCAAGTTCCGGTCGGCCCGATCCTCTGCGCTGGAATCTGTCCGCTTTGCCCTCCGCACCCCTGTTGCTGTGCTCTCCTCCGCGGCTCCCAAGCTCCCCCACTCCGCCTCCCGAAGTCTCCACCCGCGAAGGGGCTTCCTAGTGTGCGGACACTTTTCCTCCTTCACAGCTCCCCCCCGCTGGTGCAGGACCCGTCCCTATCCTTTTGTCTCTGTTTAGTTTTTTCCTTTGCCCTACCCAGGTACGTGGGGGGTTTCTTGCCTTTTGGGAGGTCTGAGGTCTTCTGCCAGCGTTCAGTAGATGCTCTGTAGGAGTTGTTCCACGCGTAGATGTATTTCTGGTGTATCTGTGGGGAGGAACGTGATCTCCGCGTCTTACTCTTCCGCCATCTTCCCGGAAGTCTCAATTGAGGTATAATTAATTTATAATGTTCTGTTAGTTTCAAGTGTACAGCAAAGTGATTCAGTTATATATATATATACATATATACTATTCTTTTTCAATTCTTTTCCATTATATTATAGATTATTACAAGATATTGAATATAGTTCCCTGTGCTATATTTGTGGAATCTAAAACAGTGATACAAATGAACTTATAGACAAGACAGAAATGGACTCACAGACATAGAAAACAAACTTATGGCTACCAAAGGGGATAGTGGAGGGAGATAAATTAGGAGTTTGGGGCTAAGCAGTTTTTGTCGTGTCCCGTTTCTCTCGATGGCTGTGTCATTCTTTTAATGGTTGTGCCCTGCCCTCTTTCTTCCCGTCTCACTTCTGCTCATGAGGTCAGCTGGAGCAGCACTCGTCTGGGGGCCTGACTGGACTGCAGTAGCCAATATGGCTTGCTCACGTGGCTAGCCGTTGAGGTGGGCTTTGACAGAAAGCTCCAGGGGGCAGCTGAGCAGAGTTCCTCGGCACCCCTCCGTGTAGCATCTCCACCTGGCTTGGACTTCTCACAGCACAGTAGCTGAGTCGCAGAAGGGAGTAGTCCTAGGAAAGCAGTGCTCTTTGGGTCAAGGGACAGCAATTCAAGGGGAGAGGAAATAGGCTCTCCACCTCCCGATGAGCAGAGAGAGAAGGCGGGACTCATTGGGGAATCCCTGGAGACTAGCTTACGCACCCCACTTCCTGACCTTTTTGTCCACCCTTCCCCAACTCCTTAAACTTTTCTACTGTGCCATCTGGAATTCTTGGTCAGTCGTCAGTAAAATTCCTTTTGTCCTAAGTCTCTTCTCTGAGTGTCTCCTTTATCTTCTCGCTCGCCATGAAACCTGACTTTGTCTTGAGGACATAGCTTTTCCTACCATCTTCTCAGTGGTGGCTGTTTGCGCTCACATTCCTCATATCCCTGGACTGCGAGGCGGGATGGGTGCCTTTCCTTGCTATTTATTTCTAGTTTCCCAGGCCATTCTCTCCTCTTCCTCACTAATAGCACCTGTGTCTCCATCTTTGAATGTCAGGTCATCAGACTGTGCCACCCACCTCTCCTCGTGGTTGCAGTCACTTGTCAGCCCTGGGCCATCCTCCTTCCCTCTAGGATTCTACGTCCTCCTCTCTGTCCCTTTCGCTGACTCTGTTCCTACCCTGGTCCTTGGGGACTTCCATACCATGTCAATAACCTTTCCAATAGTCTGCCTCTCTGTACTTTGACTTTCCTTCTTGCAGTGATTTTGTTTCTCCGCTCCTCAGCCACACTCAGTGTGGGGCACAATGCAGCCGCACCCGCGGGGGCATTTAGAGGCTCAAGGGCTGGGTCTGAGATCCAGATTTGTTTCTTGGGTGCTGTGGTGTATCGGGCAAATCACTTCATTCCTACGAGCATCAGTTTCCTTATATAAAACGATAGTAAGACATTCCACTGAGTCTACCTCCTAGGATTGTTTTGAGGATTAAATAAAATATATATGTGATATTCTTGTAAATTGTAAGGGTGTGGAGAATGGACAGGAGGGGCTAGTAATTGAGGTGAACAAGGCTGATAGCTTGTAGTAGCTGCAAATGGAGAGGCGTGGAAGGGTGGGAGCGAGATGTAGGAGGGAGCTCAACAAGATGGGGTAATGCTTGAGGCTTCAGTGTGAGGGAGGAGTGAAGGGTGCCAAGAACAACTAACTGGCTTCAGCCCTGTATCCCTGGATGAGTGATGGTGCAACTCACGGAGATAGGGAAGAGATCAGCAACAAGGATGAGGTTTGTTTTGGACGCTTAGGAGTTTGATTTGGAAGTGCTTGATTTGGGGTGCCCTTGAGCACCCACGAGGAGGTGTCAAATAGGCCACTGGTAGAGGTCTGGGATGGAGAAGAAATGTATGAGCCATCATCATATACATGTCTGAGGCATAGGCATGGATGAGACGTTTTAGGGAGAGTGGGAACAGGAGATGGTCAAGGGCCAAGGATTGAGGAAGCCCAGAATCTAACAGCTTTGTGGAAGGGGACCAACCTCGCCAGCAGACAGAGTCCAGAAAAGAAGTAAGAAGACCAGCAGGGTGTTATTTCATTGAAGCCAAGAGAAGTGAAGGTTTTGCCAAGTAGTGAGTGGTCCATGGTGGCTACAGATTTTGTGAGGTCAAGTCAGAGGAAAACAGAAAAATGTCTCCTGGATCTAATGACATTATCTAGTAAATTCCTCAGAAGTGTGGGACTGCCTATGCCCATGTATTGTTTTTTCTTAGTTTTTGAAATGAAGAAACTGAGTTACACTAGCAGAAAAAAACTGAACCAGGGTGAAATCACAGCAACCTGAACTGGGTGGGGCCAGTTCCTGGTTTGGAGCTTCACTGTCCTGGTACCTGGGACCGCAGGCTGAGTTCATGACCCTCCTCTTCCTTCTCAAGGTCCACGTGACTTACAGGAAGTGCAGGACTCTATACATAGTTGGCACTCGAGAAATATTTGTTGATTGATTACATGAACAACCCAGACATTTCCTCCTGACATGTATTCATCTCCCCCACAGGAATTAGCAGTTCTTACCCATGTACTGCCTCAAGGTCCTGAGTCATAATCAAACAAAACTTCTGTCCTATTCACTGAAGTGTGCTTTTCAAAAAACCACAATAGCTCTTATGTTCTCACATGCCCGAGAGATTATTTTCCTATTGTGCACTCTTGGTCATTTCCTTCTTATGTGCAGAAATGTTTGAGAATGGTTCTTTGCGGAGACAAAATGAAAAGTTTGTTTGTTTGTTTGTTTGTTTTTAATGGAAGAAGGTGTTTTCGCTTTTTCATAGAAGAAAATGTTTTCGCTCTTTAATGGAAGAAGGTGGGAGAGACAGTAAGCAGGGAACCGGATGTCTGAGCTCCCAGCCTGGCTATGAAAAATCATCATGAACTAGCTTCCTGCCAGTTGCCCTTTCTTTTTGAAAAATGGGCTCAGGGCAGTTGCTGCAACTGAAGGCAACAAAGAGAAGTTATGAAAAGAAAACGAAGATCTGTGCGCGCGCGTGTGTGTGTGTGAATAATTTGGTACTTTAAGAATGAAGCAGATCCACCAGCATTTTCACTCCTACACTCAACAGAACTGCATACACATGTGGACGAGTTGTGTACTAGCACGTTCATAGCAGCACTATTGCCAAGAGCCCCCAAACTGAATGCTCGTTCTATCAGTTAGCTTCTGCTGTGTAACAAACAACTACAAAACTTAGCAGTTAAAACAGCAACCCGTGATTCTGCAGGTCAGCAATTTGGACTGGCCTCTCCTGGGTGGTTTTTCGTATCTGGGCTAACCGAGATCAGCTGAGTCTGGCCCAGATCAGAGAACTGTCCCGAAGAATGTAAACTAAATACTGGTTGTTGTCATACGTCACTACATTTTGGGTGGTTTGCTAGACAGCAATAGATCAGTGATACAAAGCTACCTCAGTTCACAGTCTAAAAGGGCATAGGCAACTTTCTCAAGTTCTTGGAATAAAAGATCTAGCAATGATTTCCCCCTAATTTTCCATTCTCCTTTGCTTAAAGATAGACTCGTGTTCTTGGAAACAGAGCAAAGGCGGTAACTGCTGAAATTGTCCTTAGTGAATTTAGTTATAGGCTGCTCTAAAATCAAATTGTTTTCTTAAATGCAGTGCCCTGCCAACTTGAACAGCCACCTGGAGCTTTATAAACTCCTTTAAATGAGGGTTTCTCAACCTCAGTACTACCGGCATCTTGGACCAGATAATTCTTTGTTGTTCTTTGCATAAGATGATGTCGAGCAGCGTCCCTGGTCTCTACTCACAAGACACCAGTAGTCTCCCTTTCTCCAGTTGTGACAACAGCATGTCTCCAGACACTACCATGTGGCCTCTGGGGGCACAGTGGCTTCTGGTTGAAAACCACTGCTCTAGAGAAACTGTTCAGGGAACATCAACTCGGGAGTCACTCTGAAAACTGAGGAGGGTGATGATGAGTGGGCGCCAGCGAAGCAAGTGAAGAGACAGTGAGACGAGGGATGCACGTTTACTCCGCCCCCACCGTGTGCCTTGCTTATGCGGCTCAAAGTCTCACAACAACCTGTGAAGAAGCTGCCATCACCTCTGTACAGATGAGGAGGTAACATCTGGCTATGAAGGTGAATCTCATGATCCAGTCGAGGGCTGTCTGACTCCAGTACCCGTGAGCTTTCCACCAGGAATGCAGGGCCACCTCCCACTGTGGCCAGGAGGAGGCAGAGATGCCAAGCAGCAATGATGGCTGCCAGTCCCAAGGAGGGGACACTGGCTCTTCTCTTATGAGCTCAAAGCCAGTACCCGAGGTCCGTGGGGAGGACGAGGCACAGGGAGGGTTGCAAAGCAGGGCGCCACTGACCATCACAACTCTGGGTCACGGAATGTTCTCTAGGCCTGGGTGTACGATGTGGAGGACTGTTACCAGTGTAGGAGAGGAAGCGTGTGGGCAACTGAAACCCACCAATAACTCCCACACCTCATTTAACTCTCTAGTCCTCGTTACAAGATTTTTTAATCTTTAAAAAATTAACATATTTTAACAGCAAGGCATGCACATAGTACGAAATTTAAAAGATGCCAAAAATAAACAATAAAGGGTAAGTTTCCCTCTTATCTTTATCCTCCAGATCCTTATTTCCCATTCCGGAAGGTAACCACTGTTGCATTTTTGGTATATCCTTCCAGAGGTGCTCTATATGTAGTCAAGCATATATATGTATTTTTTCCATCATGGCAGCATGGTATATACGTTATTGAGGACCAGAACACATGCACTCTCTGTCTGTCGATCTATATCTGTGTATCTACCTTGGAGCACCTTTCATATCGGTACATGAGATCTGCCTCGTTCTTTTTAATAGTTGCACAATTTGGTAAATCAGTCTTTTAGGGATGGACATTTAGATTGTTTCCACTCTGTTGCTGTTACAAATAGAGCTGCGATGAACAGCTCTGTATACCCATTGTACCCCACATATGTAACTCTGTTCACTCGGTTTTATTTCATAACCTTTCATTTTCCCCTTCTGCCTGCAGTGTCAGTGTACTGAGATCAGTATAACTTTGGAAGCCAGGGAAGGAAATAGAGTATCTGAACAAAATATCAAGTATACAGTTAACCTTGATAAATCAAGCCTCAGAACTAAAAATAGAAAAGAGGTTGATTACAGGTGGGAAGTTAAACGTTATGTCAGCTGGCTTCTCAGGCCCCAGGTATCTCATCTAGAAAGTGCTAGAGCAGGATGGGACCTCCGACATTCTTTAGTGCATCCCTCCCCCGTGTTTTTACATATAAGGACATTGGGATCCTGAGATGCCTGTAAATAGTAGAGCTTAGTTAGAGTGAAATGTAGGTCTTCCAAGGTCCAATTCTGGGCTTCTTGAAACACACTATTACAATGTCTTTCCCAACCCCAGTATTTTTGAAACTGAGAACAAAATTATTATTTACAACCCAAACTGACTGTATCCAGCTCTGCCTTCCAAAGTGGTAGCGTAATTCACAGCAATAAAGAATGGAAGCTCTGCTCCCTTTCATCAGAGAGTCTGCGAAGTGAGGTACAAGGCAAGGATGGATGGTTCACTACCTTTGCCCGTGGAGTGTTTGGCCCGTTTTGTAGTAGAACATAGAACAATGATGTACGGAAGGGGCTGCCCACCCAGTAGAGGTGTCGAGAGCTCAGTGACTTTGCCTAATATTGTGAGAGGAATGGGGTTTTGGGGGCGACCCTGAGATGATGATCCCCAAACTGGGTAAGCAAGGAATTTTAGAAGACAAGCACCCGGGCTAAATAACATGGAGAGGTGGCCGAAATATTTTATAAGGACAAACCTGATGGTCAGTTCTATGTTGTTTTACCTTGTTGTGGCGTAGACGCAAAGCTTAAGTAAAGTCAGCTTCACGCGTGAACGTGTCCGGTGAATGGGTCGAGGATCGTTTCTTCGGCTCTCTCACGTCAGGGTGCTGGGTTAGCACTGTGTGATTCTGTTGTTGCTTTTCTTCCTCAAGTTCACATGAAGGTTGCCATAGCTCTAGTCAAATCAGTCTTTGAAATACTTTAAAATTCAGGGAAGGAGGACGGGGATGGGAGAAAAGTGTTCTCCTTGTAACGCGGAGAAGAATCTTTCCCAGGCCCCCATCCCCTCTACCCCCAGGAGACTTTCCCTCGCTTTGACCAGAATTTACTCTCATTTCCATCCTTAGCTGCAAGGTGGGCTAAGAAGTAAGTACCCTAGTCTCTCACTTTGCAACTTTCATTCATTCTTGAAAGCCCTGCCACTGAGTGGAAAGCTATTCATTTTTTAAAAAATTCCATTAATTTCTGTGGGAAAAATGATAACCTGGTCTGTCCCAATCAAAGATACCCTGATAATTTTCACAGGTAAGAAAATATATTGAGTGAACAGTGAAAACAAGTTTTCATAAGAAATGGAGAACAATTTGAAAGTAAATAACTGCAGTTTGTACACAAACTATAATGTAGAAAAAGTAGGCTTGGTAGGGATGGTGGTGGAGAGACTGGAGCAGTCGTTCTTTGGAAGGTGAATTCTTTTGTCTCCACCATTGTCTCGCCAGCTTTCCAGCTTTTAGAGAGGGAGTTCTTGGTTACTTTGCACTCTCGGTGCACTTCAGTATAAAGTTACAGCCTAGAAATTATCTTTAGGACAAAATAAAAGGTAAACACGAGAGTGCTTTGAAGCTTGTGAAATTGCACACGCACGAAGACTGAAGAGATGGAGATGACACCTCTTCCTCCCTCTCGTTTGGTATCCATACGCAAAGCAGAACATTTTGGGCTCATTCAAACATGAGGCTCAGTCCAAATTCATTCCATACGGTGTGCTCTGACAAGTAACTGCATGTTGAGTAAAATTGGTGAGCGGGACTCAGGCTGAGACCTCGATGATGTCATATCACTTCTTATAGCATATTTGTTTAGTGTGTTTTGAGGTGGAAAAAGTCAGTCTGTTGGGGAAAAGAGGGAGTCATTGTTCACAAAGTGGTACAACTTTTCAAGAGCCGTTATGGCAAAACGTCATTAACTGAACAGTCGTTATGTGAGGTAGATCAGTACCTGGAAAGGAGGGGGATGGAATTAGCATGACTGGTTTCTCATTTATCATAGTCGCCCTTTAGGCCTGGGCACGTTGCCCACCCAAACCAAATTAGAGCGAGTGTCTTCTCACTGAGAAGGGTGGGGGGTGGCAGTGGGATAGGCCCCTAAGCGTGTCTGCCACAAGATGTCCCTTCCACATTGCTTGGAAAATGGGCACTGTGCAAGGAGTTAACGGAGGTTGGTAATATGACTTACATATAATTTTAATCCCGGAGTTAATAGGTCATTATGGTTCTTAGAAATATTTCACTGGCACGTAATTGATGGCCAGGTTCTGGTGCAGGGTCCTCTGTATCCGAGAGACAGGCAATAGCCACCGTCCACGCTGCAGAAATGCAGCATTTGGCCCTTGCACTGAAATCTGAAGATCTATTTGCAGCATTGCCCGTTCTGCTTACCAGCCTTGGTGACGGCTCCAGCGACCGTCTCTTGGTGTCATTTGTCATGGGTATGAAGCATATCCCAAATCACTTTCCACATGATCAAACTTGGAACTTTCTTTTCCTTTCTGACTTTGAAATTGAGTTATCGATTCGATGACCCTTTACTGAACATCCATTGTGGGTTAGGCACTTTTCTCAGTCCTGTGGAAAATTTAGAGGCAAATCAGAGATGACCCTTCTCTCAAAGAGCTTGCAGTCTAGCAGGGTGATAAGACATGAATGACAATGGTAGAAGGTATAAAGTATTATCTGGACCGTAGAAGTGGGACAGATAGATGTTTCTGGGAAAAAATTAGGACTATTTATCGTATCCTTAACTTTTTTCATCTCTCTTGACCTACTCATTCACATATATTTAACTTAGGGACCCTTGGACTCCTAGGAAATCCAGAAAGCGTATGCAAAAGTGTGGCTGTGTTTGATTGCATTATTCTGGGAAGAGGATCCTTAATTTTGTCTACTTCTTAAATAAAAGCATTATTTCATTCACTACAATACTCCCACTTCTAGAAACACATCTTGAGGAAATAGACATGTACACAAAGATTTATGATTAAGGATGTTTATCGCAGCATTATGTATAATAGTATAAAAGTGGAAACTACACAAATACGGAACAACTGAGCATAAGTCAATTACGGTACATCTGCACAATAGAATTTATGTTCCTGTTGAAATGAGACATCAGAAAGTTAACGACATGAAAATATGTTCATGATAAAATGTTAGGTTAAAAAAAACTATATCCACGGTATGCTCTCAATTATGTTTAAAAAAAATCATTGAAAAGGCCAAAGGGATAACACAGGAAAATGTTAACAATGATTATCTCTGTGTGTTGTGGGATTGAGTGATTTTTTTTCTTTAATCTTTTCCATATTTCTCAACTCTTCTACGACGAGCATGAATCACTTCACAAATGAGAAAAAAAACGAAAGTTGTATCAGAACTAGTATAGATGAGGTATCATGGCAGTTGTGCAGTGAGATCTCTTTTATTTGGGATATCAGAGAGGCCTCTTAGAGGAGGTGGCCTTCAAGCATAGCTTCGAATCATGGCCACAGTCTTGACCTTCTGAGGGGCTGGGAGAGGGCAATGCAGGGGAGTGGTCGAAGAAGTCAAGAGTTGAAGGAGAGAGCTCCATGTAAAAGTTGAGGTGTGGCGGTGACCTAATCACTCTCCCTAGAAGTGTTGGAGCAGGGAGAGCTGGCCTGCTTTCAGGCAGAGAGCAGTTCTGGAGTGTGGGCTGACTCCCAAGGCCTCTCAGGACCCCTGAGATATAGCCTGTACTGTCCAGGGACCCTTCCCATTCCATGATAGAGAGTTCAACATGGGGTTACACTGGATAAATGATGGAAGGATAGGAGTAATCAAAAATTTGACAGGGGGACTTTTTTGGAGGGATTAGCCAAAAATTCTGAGAGTACGATTGTACGCCTCAGGGAAGAATGGTGAGAAAGCCACACACACACACACACACACACACACACACACATCTTTGTGACTTAAATGGTTTTGAAGCCAGATGTCTTAGTGTGAAGCTATACTTTTTAATCCCTTGTATACCCAGAGGAAAATAAAAGCTAGTCACAGACTGATTAATGCCATACGGTGTAAGATTACACTGCATAATGTTTATTTATACTATTTACTATTCCACATTACCTTTAACAAGACAGTATCTTTTAAGGAACTGATTATGCACTTTGACCCATTAATTCATTTGGGGAATGACACTTAAGAAATTAACTCAAAAAGAGGGAAAGTAGATATTTGTGTAAACTAACTTCTTATAGCAGAGGAAAAAATATTAGAAATCCACTTGCGTGAGAACTCAAAGGTGCTTAAATATATTAAATAAAAGAAATATATTACTACCATGAAAATGATCAATTTATGGGTTTTGAGAGTTATATGGCTACATCAGTAAAGTCAGAAAAAAAGGGCACAAAACTAGTATGTGTAGACTGATTGCATTTTGTTACAATATATCCATACGATATGGGGTTGCAGTCTTAAGAACAGTGGGTGCTGTAAGGTTAAGAGGACTTGGCGGTCTGTGCTGAATGGTTTTATTTTGACAAGTATTCATCCCCATTTCTTTATATGGTCTCCCATATAAAGGGCTAGAAGGGCTAGAAGCCTAGTAGCTACATCTCCTAGAAACCCTTGCCAGCCAGCTTTCAGAATAGAGTCCTCCAATGATAGGGACCTTTGCAAGATTTGGAAAGCAGAAGAGAAGCAGAAGTCATTAGAATTGCAATAGGAATCGTGTGGGCTTTGCCAGACAATAGATGTGAGGTTTTCCAGCAGCTTCTAGATATTCTCTTGTAAATTACCCATTTCAGTGTGTCTGTCGCGGAGACCATGAATGGCAGCTTTCTACAATTTTTGCAAGTTCCTGATTTCTCTTTTTTTAAAATTTATTTATTTATTTATTTATTTATGGCTGCGTTGGGTCTCTGTTGCTGCGCGCGGGCTTTCTCTAGCTGTGGTGAGCTGGGGCTACTCTTCGTTGTGGTGTGTGGGCTTCTTATTGCGGTGGCTTCTCTTGTTGCGGAGCACGGGCTCTAGGGTGCACGGGCTTCAGGAGTTGTGGCGCACGGGCTTAGTTGCTCCGAGGCATGTGGGATCTTCCCGGACCAGGGCTGGAAACCGTGTCTCCTGCATTGGCAGGCGGATTCTTAACCACTGCGCCACCAGGGAAGTCCGAGTTCCTGATTTCTTGAAAGCTAGGGACAGCTTTTCCTTACCGTCATTTCCTGAGCCCTTCCAATGGTTTTGTAAGCATTTAATATTTTTTAACTTTTTATTTTATATTGGAGTATAGCTGATTAACAATGTGATAGTTTCAGGTGCACAGCAAAGTGACTCAGCCATACATATACATGTATCCATTCTCCCCCAGACTCCCCTCCCATCTAGGCTGCCACATAACATTGAGCAGAGTTCCGTGCGCTACACAGTAGGTCCTTGTTGGTTATCCTTTTTAAATATAGCAGTGTGTACCTGTCAATCCCAAACTCCCTAACTATCCCTTCCCTCCACCCTTCCCCCCGGTAACCATAAGTTCATTCTCTAAGTCTGTGAGTCCGTTTCTTTTTTGTCAATACATTCATTTGTATCATTTCTTTTTAGATTCTGCATATAAGCAATATCATATGATATTTCTCTTTCTCTGACTTACTTCACTCAGTCTGACAATCTCTAGGTCCATCCATGTTGCTGCAAATGGCATTATTTCATTCCTTTTTATGGCTGAGTAATATTCCATTGTATATATGTACCACATCTTCTTTATCCATTTCTCTGTCGATGGGCATTTAGGTTGCTTCCATGTCCTGGCTATTGTAAATAGTGCTGCAGTGAACATTGGGGTGCGTGTATCCTCTTGGACCATGTTTTTCTCCGGATGTATGCCCAGGAGTGGGATTGCAGGGTCATATGGTAGCTCTATTTTTAGTTTTTTAAGGAACCTCCATACTGTTCTCCATAGTGGCTGTACAAATTTACATTCCCACCAACAGTGCAGGAGGGTTCCCTTCTCTTCACACCCTCTCCAGCATTTATTGTTTGTGGATTTTTTGATGATGGCTGTTTTGTAAATTTTGGAGACTAATCCCTTGTTGGTCACATCATTTGCAAATATTTTCTTCTGGTCTGTGGGTTGTCTTTTCATGTTGTTTATGGTTTCCTTTGCTGTGCAAAAGCTTTTGAGTTTAATTAGGTCCCATTTGTTTATCTGAGTTTTTGTCTTCATTACTCTGGGAGACAGATCAGAAAAGATATTGCTGTGATTTATGTCAGAGTGTTCTGCCTGTGTTTTCCTCTAGGAGTTTTATAGTGTCCGGTCTTACATTTAGGTCTTTAATCCATTTTGAGCTTATTTTTGTGTATGGTGTTAAAGAATGATCTAATTTCAGTTTTTTACATGTAGCTGTCCAGTTTTCCCAGCACCTTTGTTGAAGAGACTGTCTTTCCACCATTGTATAGTCTTGCCTCCTTTGTCATAGATTGATTGACCATAGGTGCGTGTGTTTATTTCTGGACTTCTAGCCTGTTCCATTGATCTACAGTTCTATTTTTGTGCCAGTACCATACTGTTTTGATGACTGTAGCTTTGTAGTATAGTCTGAAGTCAGGGAGCCTGATTCCTCCAGCTCCATTTTTCTTTCTCAGGATTTGTAAGCATTTAATTTTATGCATGAAATCTTTTTCTTCTCAGAGTACCTAGAGTGGTTTCTGATTTCCTGACCAAACCCTGACCGATATATGATATAGGGTCTTTATAATCCCTGGGTTTGCTTTCTATGATGAAGTTGATTAAACAGTTGAAATATATGTTCAACCATTATGTTATTATCTCCTTGTAGGTTAAATATATTTTAAAAATATATATAGTATGTATAGTATTCCTACCTAGATAAATTATATGATACCTCTTCCACTCACACCACGTTGTTTTTGTGACCTTTGGCATATGCTCCTTACACAGAATAACAGGGTGGATCGACACATGTTGTCATAAAAGGAAGAAAGTGAAAAGAAAATCTTATCATTTCTAGATACTTATTATTTAGCTTGAAAATAGAATGTGTGTGTGTGTGCGTGTGTGTGCGTGTATTTTATAGGGGATTATATGAATCAGCTTACAGATTGATGTGGAAACTTTCTGTTTCTCTCAGATGAATAAGTCAAGGTTGGGACTATTTATTTATTCGATAGACATTATCAGCACTGCTTTCACATACAAAAAAAGAGGTGCCCAGACTCTGCAGTAGCATGCGTAGTTGTCACAGGAATGCAGCATGTATGTGTGTATACATAATTTCTCTATGTATATACATACATATCAGATATACATATGTGTGTGATTTTGTTCTTGTAGAGATATGGAAATGTAATTGAAACAATACCCTCTGGCAACTTGAAGCACTTCACATCTTTTCCTTTGTCTCCTCCAAACCGTTTCATTTTTCCAGAGGAAAAACATGAAACACGGAGTCCGACCAAGCCTGTTACACTGCCAGCCAGAGGCAAGAGAGATGCCTTGCATGGGCTGCTATCTCAAACGGCAGCAGGGCTCTGGGAGATGGTTTGCAGAAGTGGCCACAGTAACTGTGTCCTCTCTTGCATGCACCCCGTCCCTTTGCAGTGTGACTTTGTAACAATTCCCATCCAGGTATGGAGTCTGCTTTTCCACCCCTTGAATCTGGACTTGACCGTGTGACTTACTTTAACCCGCAGGGTATTTGAAAAACATGGTGGAAGCAGAAACTTGAGAAGTGCTTCTGCACTGGGCTCGTCCTCTCTTGATGCTCCTAGGAACGCTGAGAACTGTATCATCTGAATAAACTGGGGCTGGCCTGCCAAAGATGTGTGGCCCAGTTACCCACATGGTCCCAACCAACAGCCAGCACCAACCACCAGACATGTGAATAAGGCCACCCTAGACCAGCCAGCCTCCAGTCAGTCCTCTAGCTGATGGCAGCTGTACACATAAGTCCAGATGAGACCACCAGGAGAACTGTCCAGCAAATCCCAGGCCAAATCACTGACCCACAGAATAGCAAGCTAATACGTGATGGTTATTTTCAGCTCTCAACTTTGAGTGGTAAGAGTTAGGCCAGGTATAAAGTAGTGAGCCTGGGTCAGAACTGGAGACCTCACTTCCTGTCTTCCCTCTACCAAGTAAAATAAAAAACAAAAACAAAAACCATGGTGAGAGTAGCCAACTGCAAAAATGTATGACCTCTGCCTTAGAGGAAGGCAAAGAGCTACGCGAAGTTGAAGACTCCTTTTCTTTCCATGCTAATTAGAAAATGTTGACAAATGAGTAGTTCCTCACCCGATTACCATCAAAACTCAATGAAGTGAAAATGATTTTGATTCATGGAGAAACGGAAGGAAATTAAAATGAACCAGAATCGGCATTCTCTCTTCATCCAGACCGCCACAGTTTTGCCTGACAAGAGTCCATCAGTTGGCCTTGCCCTAGACTCTTGGGACTTGCCCTCCAACCTGACTCTCTTCAAGTTTAGCCATCCTTGGATCCACGATAGCCCAGGAGCATGGTTTTGCTTTGTCCACCAAGTTCTGTTTCTCTGCCAGTGATAAGTAAACTAGAGACAGAAGAGAAAGGGAACACACTCCATGGTAATATTCCCTCCCCAAATAATAATCCTCCCCTCACCTATCATGTAGTTTTTTCCACCAGCCCATCTCGAGAGTTAAACAGCCAAAGATTCAAACAGGTCTCACTTTTACAAGCCAGTGGTCACTTTCTTGAAATAAGCACAGTGATCTTCCCAAATGATGGATCAGTCGTCTGTGTCATTCAAAAAGGGGCAAGGGGGGCTTCCCTGGTGGCTCAGTGGTTAAGAATCCAACTGCCAATGCAGGGGACACGGGTTTGATCCCTGGTCCGGGAAGATTCCACATGCCGCGGAGCAACTAAGCCCGTGCGCCACAACTACTGAGCCTGTGCTCAAGAGCTCACGAGCCACAACTAGTGAGTCCATGTGCCACAACTACTGAAGCCTGCGTGCCTCGAGCCCGTGCTCCGCAACAAGAGAAGCCACCGCAATGAGAAGCCCGCTCACAGCAACGAAGAGTAGCCCCCGCTTGCTGCAACTAGAGAAAACCTGCGTGCAGCAATGAAGACCCAACACGGCCAAAAATAAATAAATGAATAAATTTATTTACTTAAAAAAAGGAGGGGGAGGGGGCCATGCCTGATGCCCAGTGAGAGGAAGGAGGCAGGGCTGCCTTCCCCGGGGGCCTGACTCTGAGCCGTTATCACATGGTCATCAGTGTGAGATCCACGGTCAAGGTTGATGATCATATCCACTTTTTCTCTTCTCGTAAGACCCACACGTTTTCCTGGTCTTCTAGAAGGCAGGAAGCTGAGGTTTTATTTTGAATTCTGCAGGTTTGCCTAGTACTGGTCCAACTTCAGAGGTGAAAGTGAAGACACCATGGGGAGTTCCTAAAGGCTGAGAGCTGATTCAGGAACATAATTCAAAGTGGACCAGTCATTTATGATGCCCTCAAAGTAGCAGGTCTTAAAGATATATTTCTTCTCCCTCTACCCCTCCATCAGGTGGATTTGGGAGTTCACCTACAAGCAAATTTGTCTCTGGAGATACAGGTTAAGGGATGAATGCAATGTATACAGGCATTGGGTAGATTTCCTTCAAGATACCTCATTAAGGATTCCCCTCACAAAGGAACTTCAGAGTGTATAAAATAGCTGGAGACAAGCTTGGGGATGAGCTTGGGCAGGGATAAAAGGGGGAAATGGAAATATATTGCCTGTGACATTGCTTGTGTTCTTGCCTGGAATTCTAATCTAGCTCTTGTGTAAGTATTTAATTCTTACTGTGCCTATGTTTTCTTTCTTCCTCCTAAGGAAACTGTGGCTTCATTGACGTTAGCAAACGCTCTCGTTTGCTTCTCTGAATCCTTCATATTACTGAGCACAGCATAAGCTAGATGGCAGGCTCTGTAAAGGCAGGTGATATATCTGTCTTGTTTACGATCATATCTCATACCTAATAGAGTTATCTGGCACATAGTAGGTACTCAATAAATATTGAATGAATGAATGTGTAATTGTAGCATCAGATACCTTATAACATCTGTTGAACGAAAGAGTGAACTGATAAATACATGTATGAGAATAAGTAAAGTCTTGAAATTTGCCACTGGTACATTTGAAAAGCCTAGGGGTATGCATGTGATTGGAATACAGCCCCCAGGAGGAAGGGCTACTGAGAGCATACGTGTGTTTGCATCTTCCGTGTAGAGAAGCCGATGATTTTCGCTACCTTGATTTTCACTGCTTCCTGAGACTTGAGTCACCTGGCTTTTAAAAATTGCTTCATTCATTTTCGATTCATTTCACTCCTTTGCTCAGCCTCTGTGCTTCAGGGTTTCATTTCCCACTAATGGGGCTTGCTGAGCTCGATGTGACACTACTCTGAAGACCTTGGAACAGTTTCCATGGTTACTTCTTCTGGAATTTTCCCTTTGGAAACCTTGTGTTCTTTCCTTACCTTTAACTTCCCTCTCAGAAATGTAAATACACGCCTTAGGGTTCTCGGGAGTGTTCACACGCTCCCTAGAAACACCTCAAACCACAGAGGAGAGAATCAAGGCCTGCATACTGCCTTTCTTCTCTCCTGTGTGGAAAGGGGGTCGATGATTTGATGCTGAAATGCCCCGAAGCCCAGAGATCCAGAAATTTCCCGCGAAAAACACACAAAAGACCCCCCAGGTTGCCAAAGCCACCATCTCCTTATTTCAGTTGGGTTCATATCCGCGAAATGATCACTGCCACCATCATGGAAGCCTTTTCTTTCTTCTTTTCTCTTTTCTGTTTTTAATGAGCTGATTGCTGGTGTGTCTCGCCTTGAAGTGCTTGTGCGTATCTGTGACCGAGAAGAAACTCAGAAAAGGGTAAGGGCCAGTGGAGGTGGGAGACAAAGGCGACTGATTTTCTTTTAGAGGAACTTCAAAAGCTAAACAGATTCTGAATTACATTTTGCTCTGTGGAATCTTCCAGCCTTTCTTCTCCTGGGGTGATTATCTAAGATCTAGACAGTGGGAGACGGCTGGGGAATCAAGTTCTGAACCAGACTCGTGTTCGGTGCACCTGGGATACACCTGTGGCTCCCGGGGGACTTAAATGTACCAGTCATGCAATCAGTAATATAAAAATGCCCCCGGGGGAGCAGCCTTCTCTTTTCCGGCTCCCCTCCCCTGCACCTGTCTCTCCCGTATCCTCTCTGTGCTCTCATCTCCGTCCCCCCTCCCCCGGAAACCCTCATTCTTTCCTCAAACAACTTCCAGCAAAGTCTCTTTCCAGCTTCCAAAGGCCCAGACATCAAAATGAGAAGCCGCCACTGCTGGCTGTTTCCCATGAAGTGCAGGGCACTGGGCTGTCCTTCAGATCCCGCGCTGCGTGCGTTTCTATCCAGGAGGGATGCTTGGTTCCGGATAGAGCCCAAGGCAGCCAGGCCTTTCTCTCTAAAATGAGGGGGGGGGCTCTGCTTGATCTCCTCGTGGAGTTCCTGCCCTCACAGATCTTTACATTGTGATCAGTCCTCATCTGAGGCCTGTCCCGGTACCGTGAGCCCATCCGCTGGGCCACTCCAAGGCCCCGAGAGTGGTGGCAGCCGCGGTGGGGCTGGAATCTGGTAGCGCACTGATAGGCGTTTCAGTGTAGTTGCTCCAAGCGCAGACTCTGAAGCCGGACTCCGTGGGTTCGCGATGCAGCCTCACCACTTACGAGCTCAGTGATCGCGGGTGAGCTGTGTCCTGTCTCCTCATCTGTGAACTGGGGATGATGGTAATCCTGGTGCCTGGCTGTTCTGAGTGTCAAACGAGTGAACCGTGTAAAGCACTGAGAATAGCGTGTGGCACGTAGTAAGCGCCCAAAAGTGTGGTCTGTTGTTATTGTCCACGTCAAGTCTGCTTTTCCTTGTGGGCTGAGGACTGACTCAAGTCCCGGTCCTGCCACTTTGGGGCACTATAGTCTTAGAGCAACTGACATGGCCTGTGTGAGCCTCAGTTTCCCCAGGACAGTTGGGAAGGTTAAATGGCTTACTGGGCATGCAAACACCTGAACGTAATAAGCACATGTTTTCCTTCGTGCTCTTTATGACTGAGTGTGGGTAATATTTGGCATCTTCTTTCTCTTCTGTTTTTTCTCTCATATTTTTTTCTTTCCTTTGTTTTTTGATTCCCTTTCTCCTTCTCTGACACTCAACTCCTGATGTTCTTTTCTCCTACTTCATCTCTTATAATTCTCATTTTCTCAAATCGTGCCAAGCATGGGGGAAAAATGGGCCTGAGTAACCCTTAAAAACCACTTTGTAGCCTCACCTTTGCAGGCCTTCCTTTGGTGGGAGATAGAGTGACTGGAGGGGGGAGCCCAGTAGTTATTCTGGGGCCCAGATAATTGCAGCTAGGCCAAGGGCAGTGAGGACCCGGCGTACGGATCCTGTTTCCCCTCTGCTCCCTGGCCATCTATCCTGCTCAGCCTGGCTTGTGGGGCCGTCACGGAGCCTCCCCGTGGTTTGGAACATGGTCTTCCAGCAGGTCTGGGCTTCTTCCCTGCTGTCTCCACCATGCACGGCCACAGGGGATGCTGGTACCTGGCAAACAGAGCCATTGTATTCCCTCCTGTATCGGTTGGCTTTTGCCGCATAACAAACCATCCCCAAACTTAGTGCCTTAAAAACAGTCAGCTATTTACTCAGCTTACAGGGTTGGTAGTTCGGGCTGGGCTCAGCGGGGTGGTACTACTGCTCTCTCGACAGGACTCACTCGTGTGCCTGCAGTCAGCTGCCACCCAGATATGTGTTCTGCTTCTGAGGATTGACTGACTGTAGGCTGGGATGGTGGGGGTGAGTGGATCGTATGTTTCTCAACATCCATCAGGCTAACTCAGGCTGTTGCATATGGAGGTGGTGGCAGGGACCCCAGTAAGGGTAAAAAAGAAGGAAATTGCCAGTATTTGAGTATTTTTCAAGTCTCTGCTTCTGTCATAATTGCTGTTGTTCCTTTGGCCAAAGCAAGTCGCATGGCCAAACTCAGAGTTAGTATTGGAGATGACTACCCAAGGGGTGGATGGATATAGAGACATACAGAGAAAAAAAATGGGGGCCATCACTGTAATAGCCTCCCACATCTCCTGAGATTGCGAGGCATGGCAGCTCGTTCCAAAATCTCCTTCACATATTTTTCCCCATAGGGCCTAAGGGCCCTCATGAAAATAAGGACATCTGGTGTGACATCTGAGAATTCACAAATTGGATATGAACATTGGTTCCTCAAAATGCTCCATTAGCCCTCTGTCAGAGTGCCTTCAAGTGCAAGTATATGCTTCTTCAAGGAAGTCCAGGCTTTGAAAACACCTACATTAGCAGTGGCTCTTAACTCTTTTTTTTTTTTTTTTTTTTGGAGGTAGGAGGGTAGTTATAAACTCCTTTCAAAATCTACTGAGAGCTTAGTTATCTTCTCCTCAGAGAAATTCACATTTACACATAGACACAGAATGTTGCTTCTAATTTCATGGGATTCACGGATTCCCTGAAGCCAAACCCCAATTTAAGGAATCACTCATCACAGGGAGAATATATACTTTTAAAGGAGAATTCCTCTGAGCCCAAAAGGATTTGCCATAAGCTTGCTTATTTAAAGGAAATCTTATTGTTGCAAGTGATTCGTAAGCTACGACGACCTCAGGTTTATCGAGAACACTTCCCAAAACATTATCTAATTTAGTTCACCTGCTCTTCCACGTGGGAAAAATTCAGTTTCCACCCGACTTTAGGAGTTGTATTAACTAAAGGCCAGATGGGCTCATTTAGATGTGCTCCTGGTCTGTTCAGGCCGATCCTTACAGACACTACATGCATAATGACACTATGCTAGAGAACGTGGCCAAGCCCAGTGCAAATATATGGGCCATTAAGAACATTGGTGAGCAGATCATCTGTGTATTAAAATCATTCTTTCGTATGTTTTTTTTTAAAAAACTAACTTCTAAAGCCTAAGGACTTCATCATATCATTTCAGTGTGGTTTTGGTTGCAAGCAACAGATAACTCAACTGAAATGGACTCATACAGTCCTATAGGACGTCTCTAGGGTTGGTGTAATCAGTGGCTCAACAATATGGTGGCCCTAGTTCACTTCTTTCATTTTCTCTTGTATTTTCTTCATGGTTCTGAGAGGATTGTGGCAATTCTGGGTATTATGTGCAGGTAACAATGTCCAGAAGCAGAAGAAAAAAGATCCCTTTTCACAAGCAAGGCAAACCTTGCCCCGGGCCTTCCCCAGTTCTCCTTAGCCAGCAGTGCCCAACCGGACAGCGTCTAAATTGGTCACTTGCAAGGGAAAGGCTCAGCCCTGATTGGCTTAGACCCAAAAGTACTTCTTTGGTTTTGACCTCTCTGAAGGACGTGCCTTTTTCTGGAAGGTTAAAAAAAATATCAGTGTGTTCTTGGTAAGAAGAAAGGGATCAAGTGGCCATTGGTCGAGCAATCCACAGTGTCTGCCTCTGGTCTTTTGCTTAATAGTCAATTTGAACGGTAACCTGCCCTTTCGTGGGGCAAGAGAGATGGAGGTGCTTTTGCTAACATAAGTCATGGGAGAAGGGGCTTCTGAAATAGCACAAAGGCTGATTCCTGAACAGTTGGGAAAGAAGTCGATGGTCGCCAGAGAGTGGGAAACAAAGAATCATGGCTCAAACGTGAGGGAACTGAGCAAAAGACAGTGAGTCGAAGAGGGTAGTCATATAGGTTGGGAGGGAGAGGAGGGGAGAGGAACGTAGTGCAGAAAAGAGATTAAGAATGATGGATCAGTGAATAAAGTAGAGAATCCACAAGGACCTACTGTACAGCACACGGGATGCTACTCAGTATTCTGTAATGACCTATATGGGAAAAGAATCTAAAAAAGAGTGGACGTATGTATTTGTATGACTGAGTCACTTTGCTGTACACCTAACACAACACTGTAAATCAACTATACTCCAGTATAAAAATTAAATTAAAAAGAATGTTGCATCAGGATTAAAGCAGAACGTGATGACAGAAGAGGAGGATAGCAAGTGCGTCACACGTTGTATTCGGCAAAATGGCAGAAGAGAGTCTGAAGGGGGATGGGATGGCGAAGGGGCAGGGGAGCAGGGCCGTGCCTGGCACAGGCTGGCTGCTGAGAGCAGGCGCTGTGATGCACTGCTTAGGGCCCACGGTCCCGTCGGGGCGCTCTGGCGCCCTTCCACCTGCCTGCGTCCGCAACTCCGTGCACGCATGGAGCGGCCCTCAACAAATGACTCTCAGGGATTGGTCCACAAACACACCAGTTCCCTCAGTCCTTGTTTGGGGTAATTCTGAGCGGAGGGCCTCACACTGTTTCCCAGGGCTTTCCTTCAGGGTGAGATCCCAGCGGGCCACCGTGGTAGCCAGCTTAGCAATGCGCCCTGTATTGGCCGCCTTCCCTTCCTGGCTTTACTTCCCCTGCTTCCCTGCCAGTCTTGTCTGCGCCTCCCAAATAAACTAGTGCCACCCAAAGCCTGGCACCGTGGACTCCTTTATACACATGATTTTGTCCAATCACCCCAGCAATCCTAAGGGTATAGTATCAGCTCCCATTGACGGATGAGGTAACAGACTCAGGCACGTCAAGTGATCCTCTCAAGTTCATTCAGCCAGGAAATGGCAGAGCTCAGACTGAAATCCGGGTCTGTCTCGTGAAAGCCCGTGCTCTTTCCCTGGTAACAGTTTGTAGCTTGGTGCTACTGAACAAGAAAATGCAAAGATGGGAGAGTTCGTCAAAGGTTTCTCAAAGGATCCCCAGCAGAGTTGAGCCTCAGTTGCCCAGAGCTGTAACCCATTTGTTAATGAGCTCTTTTATTCGATTTTGTCCTTTCCCTGTGTCGCTATCGCAGGTTGCTTAATTTTCTTAAGCCTGTGAAATTAGGAGCACGTCTTCATCGTATGGTTGTTATGAGGATTAAATGAGCTCCTATCTTTAGAGTGGTCTGTACATAATAAACGTTCATTAGGAACATGGTGGTTGTTACATTATTGATTCCTTCTTTTCGGCCTTTAGGCTCCATCCCTGCAGTTCCAGTTCCTCCACTAGGTGGCAGAATATCAACATTCATCATCCAGGGGAGGCCTGCCTCTTAGAAAGAGTAAGTAAAATACGTAAATTAGAGACCCCGAGGGACAATGGTCAGTGTGACTTGAGAAGGGCAAGGCTATGATTAAAACCCAATCCAAATAAAGAAAGCAGTGCCCTGAAATTCCAGCCTCGGTCAGATGGGTGTCTGATTCAAAGCTTTGAAAGGTAGAGACTGTTGGATGAATTCCCAAAGCAACAGGGGGAACCTGTATGCGAGAAGCAGGTGGAGTCTGTTTGCAAGAAATGACTGGGCGCTACTTTCCCATGCCTGGGGTAATCCTAAGTCATGGGAGATGGCTAGGAGGTGGGGGAATGGCAAGGAGCCAGGGAAAAAAACCAAACAATCACCTGAACAAAGTAGATCTTGATAAGAGTCAGCGTGATCCTCCAGCCAGCTTTGGGACAGAATCTTTCAGGATTATTTGGAATTCTTTTTGGTAAGATGTTTGCAGCATTGGACAGACCATACCAGCTGGGGGTTAATCAACTGTCTGGTTAAAGGATGGGGAGAGGGGACTTCCCTGGTGGTCCAGTGGTTAAGACTCTGCCCTTCCAATGCAGGGGGCGTGGGTTCGATGCCTGGTTTGGGGAAGTAGGATCCCACATGCCGTGCGGCGCGGCCAAAAAACAAAAAATAAAATAAATAAATTTTTTTTAAAGAAAGGGATGGGGAGAATGGGGCATTTATCCGCTGGCTTCAGTCCGTCATTGCTTGTGGGTTTAGCCGGTGGCATCAACGCCGGTAGGCTTGCAAGGAGTTAAGGTGCGGGCACTCGAGGCTATTGGCCTGTTGGAAACCGTCTACCACATCTGCTGATGAATTCAGGTGGACAGACGAGATACGGCGTGAGGTCCTCCGCAGTGACTGCCACAGCAGTGCGTCTCAGATTTTAGTGGAGATACAAATCACCCGGGGTCGTGTTAAAACACAGACTCTGATTCTGTAGGTCTTAGGTGGAGCCTGAGATTCTGCATTTTTGTAGTTTCCCGAACGGTGGCCTAGAGAGTTTTGTTCTTATATAAAAGGGGGTATTGGTTCTAAAAGGCTGACAAAGACTGGATTTGATGATCTGTGAGACCTCATCCAGGTCTAATACCTTTCAGCTGAATTTTACATTAATCTCTCTATTATAATATCAAATTGCTGATTTGTGTCTGTCTTCCCTGCTGGCCTAGAAGCTTCTCTAGCCAGGGGCTCACCTCCATCTCTCTCACCCACTCTAGTGCCTGGAACCCAGCTGATGCTCAGTAAATCCTTGAATGCATGGGTCAATCTGTAGGTTCCTTCCAGGTCTAAAAAAATTGCGACAGCATGAGGTTGAACCACACACTGGCTTTTGCAAAGGGGTCTTTTAAGAGATTTTTTTTTTTGGACCTATATGGTACGATTTCCTTTGAAGCTTTATGGTAACAGAATTCTAGCCACATACAACCCTTTGCCCAGTTTTTAATAACCCTATTAATTCATGTGAGCTCCTCCAGAGTAAATACCATTTAGCGACATCCCAGTGATGATTCTTTGGCTGGAGAATTGTTTGAAAATGGTTCTTTGGAGTAAGAAACATCTGCCCTGGTTTGCCATGGAAGAGGAGTCTGTGTGGTACATTTGGATGGGCTCTGCCGGATTGAGCTTGCCGGGGACGGGGCGGAGGTACCACTAATTACATGTCTTGCATTATGAGTTGGAAATAGATACACAGAGCAAATGTTCTGGCCCACAAAGCCTCAAAAAGCGAGGAAAGCAACATCAACTTGAAGTTCATTTTCAAAATTCCCAGCATTGCAGAGCAGGGGCAGACGTACAATTTTTCCTCTTTTTCGCCTGGCACTTAAGACACAGAAGAGTGAACCGACAGAGGATCTGGAAATCTACTTGTAAATTAAAAAAAAAAAAAAACCACGGTGGCAAAAAGGATATAGAAAGTGACAATGTTAACATGATTTTCACTGGAGGTATTAATTAGTAACTCCCTCGGGCCCTTGATGTCCTTGAAACGGGTCAGCACCCTTGCTTGACTTATACAAATTTGATTGCACTCAGTTAGAAATTGTTTTCCTCTAGGTGGGTCTTAGTTATACAGTGCCCGAAGAGACCTTCCGAAAGGGGAGAGAAGTAGTAGAAGCAGCGAGCAGAAAGAGTGCCCCGAATGGGCAATGAGGGGGAGCCCTGTAGAGGAGCCCTGCCCCAGGTTCAAATGAGGAATTCTAGTGCTTATAGGACGGGGAGGCCATCTTAGCAGCAGCCCATTAAGATAAAATCTGGTAGCGTTCGGGCAACAGCAAGCTCAAGAAAAACCATCAGTGGGATGCAGGTGCCCAGTGGCTAAATATCTGGGGCAGAAATCGTTAGACTCCATTTCCCAGCCTCCCTTGCGGCTAGGCGCGGCCATGTGACTGAGTCCTAGCTAACAGGAAGTGAGGTGCTCTGTTTCCTGGCCTATAACTGCTGCCCACACACAACCCTTTACGTCCTGGCCCCTTCTAGTTTGATACAGAGAGAAAGGGTGACCTTGGGTGCTGTGTGTTGACTACGACAGAGCCACAAGTTGGAAGGGGCGTGAGTCACCACTGCTTGGAGGAGAGCTACCTGGCAACCAGGACTCCATGTGCGTGAGAAATAAACGTCTGTTGTGTAAAAAGGCCTCGAGATATGGGGGTTTATCTGTTACAGTAGCTTTCATTACCTTAGTTACAATATCTGGTCTTCGGCTGTATTAGTGGAGGGATTGTAGGAAAAACAAAGGAGGGTGTCGCTTTGCTGCTCTTTCTGGGACATGACCTTGTAAGAGGGATTTTGTCAAACTGGAACATGTACATAAATGAGAAAGAAGAGTCGTGAAGAGGTGGGAAACGATATATTGGGGAGGATAAAAGGGGGTTTAGCCTAAAGAAGAGAAAACTTTGGTGTAAGAATATACAGTATTTGTCTTGTAAGTTTTGAAAGTATGTCACAAGGAAGGTTTAGACTTCTGCTGTGGAGTTCCAGAGAGCAAAGCTAGGAGCAAGGTTTGGGCTCAATATAAAGAAGAACCTTCCAGCACTGCTCCAAGGTGGATGGCCTTTCTTACCGGGTAAAGCCTTCTCCATCTTTAGTGGATGCTGTCAATGCATCACTCAGTATCCAATCCCCCCCACCCCCGCCGGCTTCTTGACTATAGAACCCCAATTTTGTTGAAGTATCATCTTGTGGTTATGGGAGAGGGACCCTATCCCCAGGTCCAGGGATAGATCCCTGTTAGTCACAGCCATTCAGTACCTGGCATTCTCTTCATAGCTCTTACTGGTCCAGGGGTCGATATACACCCTAAGATCACCCAGTCAGACCTAAAGGAAGGTCTGTATCTCATGGTTGGGGAAGAGATTTTCTCTCCTTACTGCTGGATATGCCTCAGGACTCATTAGTTTTGACTCTCACTGGCAGCCATCTTGTGGCCATGAGGGGAACCAGCCTTAAGATGAAACTAGCACTGTGGATGGCGGAGCAGAGAGGTGGAAAGAACGTGTGCATTAAGCTGCAGATCACCCTATGCTGGAAAGCTCCTCTAGCTCCAGCTTTCACTTTTAGTTGGGGTTTTCTATCATGTATAGCTTGAAACATCTCAGTTGATACAGTGCTTCTGAGGAGGTTTGGGAATACAGGTTGAATACTGCTTTGTCATCAGGAATGCCAGAGGGGACTTCTAACCTGGGCAGCAGGTAGACCTCGCAGGGTAACATCCAACCCCAAGGGTTATAAACTCCAGTAAAGGAGGTACAGCCAATCCATTTAAATTAAAATATAGCCTTCCTGACCAGGGTCTGGAAATACGTTTTGTAACAGACTTATGTTGGCTTTTGGCTGCCACACATCCTACCCTCTCCGTTTCTGTCGGCCCCCATCTCTCTTTGTGGGAGGTCTCCCACGATAGAGACACATTTTTGTCCATAGAAGATTTGGACCCCCTTTTGCAGAGTGTAGAATCATTGATTGTAAGCGTTAGCCTACCAGAAACTACATTTCCCATGCCTCCTTACGCGTAGTTGAGGCCACAGGACTGGTTCTCACCAATGGCATGGAAGCAGTAGTGATGTACGTGACGTCTGCTCAAGAAGCTTACCTTCATTGTTTTGATCCGTTCTCCAGCTGAATACAAAGGACTCTCAGGCCCGAGAGGAGGGTGGAGCCACAATATGGAAGGAGAAGCCTGGGTCATGAATAATCCTGGGAAGGCTGACTGCCAGCCAGGAATGTCTGTGTTGGACAGTTACGTGCCTGGTGAATACACTTCTGTTGTGTTAAGCCATTAAACCCTGGGGTTTGTGACAGCAGTTAGTATTGCCCAACTAATATATCCCCATCGGGCATGGTTTCAGTAGGAGGGCAATAGCCATCTCATCCTTCTGCTGGTGCTCCAATTATAGAAGGCAAAGGGGACAGCTCCTCCTTCTATCTGCCCCCGGTACACTAAGGTTTAAATAAACGGTTAGACACTTGATCCTGGGATACTGAATCTTAAACAAGGGGCACAAAGATGTAGGGAAAGTTCAGAATCAGATACACAGCAGTGGCAGCAGAAACAAAGAAAACCCTGTGCTTGCAGCACTTGGCCTTCAGCTATGGTTTCTGTTGCTTCAGTAGCAGCCGTGGGTCTTCCTGGTTGTCCCAAGCCTTCTCCTCCAGCTTCTCATTGGTTCTGTTAGCCCTTGACAGCCTGCCAGTTCATTCCTCCACTTGCCTAAGATAATCTGGGTTTCTTCTCTTGCTTGCAATCACATGGTGGAGGGTTGTAATTTTTTTTTCTAGAAGAGGCCCATCTCAAACGTATGCATTTTATTTAGTTTTGCCTTTTGTAAGTGAAGTCTTTCCCTTACAAAATTCTGTCTTCATCTCGGCGTTTGCCTCTGCTTTACTCTCTTCACGATCTAACAGCAGTTACATACTTTTGCCTTCGTTTGAGGGTTCGGTCCCTCTCCTAGCTTTTAGCAGTTATTTTCCTCACTCACGGATTGTCCTTACTGTTGCATTTTTGTGGTATTTCCACTTGTTAATGATTTCTAGCATTAAACTGTACCATCCAATTAGCAATCTGTAACATTTTTTGGTGAGTGGCAGAGTTGGTGGAGACAGCACTGGATTTCTAGTCCCAAGACTCGTTTCTGTTTCTTACAAGGTATGTGACCTTGGGCAAATCATTGAACTTTTGTCTCTCCCTGAGACTTGTTTTGCTAAGTGATGAGAATGAGAAGAATACGTGAAAATCTCAGGGTCAGTTACAATGACAGCAGTTAATTAGAGGCTACGTGGCTTAAGAAACACAGTTGGAGGGGAGGTAGGAAAGTCCGAAGTCAGGAGGTCCACAGCCCTGCCTGGGAAGCGGGGCTGTGAGGGCGGTGAGTGAGGCAGGAGATCTTCATTAGTGCTTGCAGGCCACCATCAACTGATGGCAACCACCCAATTCCTTTTTCTTTTTCAGCCAGTTTTATACTTTTGGTTTGTTCTCAAATACAGTCCTTGAAGAGAATCCAAACAGGGCAGTGGCCCAGCTTCAACACTTTATCCAATCCTCACACATCGTGAATGCAAGACAGATTTGACACCCCACAGCGACTTTTTACATAATGGAGTGTAATTTCTCAGTGAGCAATTCTTCTGCACCTCTGATCAAATATCTGTTCATATTTGCGACTGAACTTCATTAGGGACTTCACCTCCACCTCCCAGGGACTGTACTGGGGACCAGATTTGGCGACCCCCAACGCTGGGCCTCAGTTGCCTCACCCGTAAAATGGGGTGGCTCAGCTGGTGCTCCCAGAGCCGCTCTCCAGTCCCAGCCCACGATGATGCTGGAAGATAGTCTTGTGACCCCTACCTCGGGTGTCTGCTTAGATTCTTGATGGAGTTAGCTTTCCTTCCAAAAAGCAAAAGAACATGTCTGGCTGGAGTTTCTCCCTTGGTGAGAGCCTCCTCCTTCACCAGGGTGGAGCTTGTTGTCATGGTAACCTGCAGCCAAAGGCTCTGAGGTCGACACTAAATCCAGGTAAATGGTCTCACATCCGTGGCTACAGAAGGTCAGAACAAAGTATTTCTCCAAACCTGATGATTCACTAACAGGGAACAAAGCATTTAGCTGCTCTGGTACCTTTTCACAAAAATTTCGCTTGTTTTCTTAGAGGTCACTTGACAAAATAAGAGAGGACTGGAGCCCATTTGGTTCAATTTGCCAATCTTGTCAAATGTTCTTGCAGAGGGACGCGTTTATCTTAGGCCGTTTTTGAGTTGGAAAAAATTCTCTTCTGAAACATATTCTGTGAGTGCTTGAACTCGAGCCAAGGAAAGAAGACGACAGGGAACACAAACTGAAATAATCATATTCAGATACTAATAATCAAATCTTACTTGATAGCACTCCAGTCAGTATTCTGTGCAATATCATCTCCTGCTGCACACACACACCCCTACCCACCTTCCCGTATAATCAGATGAAACTTGAAGCAAAGAGTAACATCCCACGCAGAGCTCGGAAAATGCTGGACTAAGTCCGCCTTTTTGATTACTGCACAGAAGTTCAAGGCCAAGTAGAGAAGCAGTTGGTTCAGGACGACGTGGTACCAGGGGGGAAGTGGAAGTGGAGGGTTATCGGAGTGCCTGAGCCGTTCATTTCCCATGGAGCCTCTAAAAATAAGGAGGTTTAGAATGTAGGCATCCCAGCCCTTTAGGTGCCACTGGGGCCCCTGGGATGCAGGCAAGCTCTTCATCTGATGCTTGGAATGAAAGGCGTGTTGCCAACTGGGACAAAGGAAGAAGGATCCACGCACACAAGAGACGGTGGCTGGGCTGTCAGGCTGTATTTGCATCTGCCTGAGCTGTTCTGAAAAGATCCTCCGTTTGTGAATCACCAAGATCCCCCCCACACAATAGAGGGATGGAGTGGCGACGCGCACTGTGCTAAGCAACAGATTGGCCATGTGGGAGTGGGGCCTTTCATCTCGGCTCCGTTACCGATAACTACCCCTGAGTCTGACCCTAATGGCCTCGGCTTCCTTGGCTCCTGGGGTGGGAGGATGAAGAGTCTGGGCCATCCCATCAAGCTGGTCTGAGACGATAAGTCACCCCTGTGACTCGTCCGCGCTTCCTGCCCCATCCGAGCCCCGGGCATCTCTCCCTGGGGTCTCAGCACTTGCCTTCCGCTCTTACCTCCCAGGAGCCGATTGCTCACCCTCACTCAAAGCAGAGAGAGCCTCTCAAGATACAGGTGGAACTGAGTCACCCTTCTTCTCACAACCCTCTGATGGCTTCCCGGTATTTTTATTATGACCTTCCAGGCCCTCCGCATGCTGCCTCGCACTCCTGTTACTCCTCCAACCTCCTCTCCTGTGACTTCGCCCCTCTTGTACTTTGTTCCAGACACACTGGCCTCCTTGCTCAAGCATGTCATTTCTGTTTCCATCTCCGAGTTTCCGTCCGCACTTGCTGTTCCCTCTGCCTGGAACGACCTTTCGCGAGTTCCCGGCATTCTTCGTCGCCTCACCCCATTCAGATCTTGTGTCACGTGTCGCCCCCCCAGCGAGGCCTCCCCGATCACCTTGTTTGAAATTGTGGCTGTTCTGTGCTAGTCAGCCGTTGCCGGGATTTGGCCATGGAGTAAGCCACCTAAAGTCAGTGGCTTGCAACGAGCCCTTATTTCCATGCTCCTGGGCTCGCCTGAGGCGTGATTGCCCTGGGATGGGCTTGCCAGCTCTGCTGTGGGCTGCAGACAGTGGGGTTCAGACCTGCTCTTTGTGTGCTTGTGTTGAGGCCCATAATGAAGGGGCAGTGGCTCCCAAGGCATGTTCTCCTGCTCTCTCGTCAGGGTCCAAGAGCCAATTCATGATCTCAGCTCGTTTCACACCCCACAGATATTCTACTGGTCAAAGGAAATCACATGACCAAGCCCAACATGAATAAGTTAGGGAAGTATACTCTGCCCACAGTGGGAGGGGGGAAGAGAGAGAATATTTGCTGAACCATCATCCAAACCATCACTCTTTCCCTCTCTCTCTCTCTCTCTCTCTCTCTCTCTCTGTCTCTCTCTTACCCACACACACACACACCAGCCCTGCCTGTACTCCTTATGTCATGTTCCCTGCTTTTTTTCTTTAGGGCTTATCATCACCCTATATATAACGTATTTTATTTATCTATTTGGTTTATTTTTTGTCTCGTTGGCTAAAATGCCAACTTTTTGAGAGCACAGAGTTTTGTTTGTTTTGTTTACTGCTGTATCATCAGCACCTTGAACAGTGCCTGGAACAGAGTGGGTGCTGAATCAATACTTTTTGACAGAATAAATCAGTCCACCTATTACTGGGAGGACTCAGTAAGAAAGTTCACAAATGAATTCTAGGATCTTGCAGCCTTTGGAACAGGGACATAATCTCTGCAAAAGACTGGTCTTATATTTATCACACCACCGCTGCTCCCATCAGGAACTCATTACCTTCACTACCACCATCATCACTGTTACCATCAACATCACCGTCACCATCATAATCCCCATTAACATCACCACCATCATTGTCACCATCATCTCCACTACCATTACTGTCACCACTTTTACCACATCAGCATCAACGTCACCACTGTCTCTACCACACTGTCACTGTCACTGTCACACACCATCATCACTTCTACTGTGTCACCGTTATCACCACCACCAGCCCACCGTCACCACACCACCATCACTGCTCCCATTACCATCCCATCCCTACCGCCTCATCGCTCTCATCTCCATCATCGCTGTCACTATCGCTGTGACTATCATCTCCATTAGATGAGGATGACTGACAGTGATACTTGTTGCACACAGGTCTCAATAAACTAATGGCAGTACAGGGAGCAGAAGGAAAATCACTTCGTCCCGGTGCTCTAGCTGCCGTGACAAAACCTCAGTCTGAGAAAATTATTCAAGAACCCCGGAGGAAATCCCACTCCTTTGGAGGTCTGCAGAAACGATCAAACCTCAAATCTCACCTCCTAAGAAGCCCTGAAATTGTCTCTGGCTCTTCTTCCTCTTTTCCTCTTGGAGGAAAAAAAGGTTTGTTTACGAAGTCATTTCTTTCACCACTTACTTATAAGTCGGTTACTTCTTGTTGCATAATAATAGACCACGTGACTTCTTGAGTACTTGTTTCCATCCTGAAACAAAAGCTTTTTCTGAATCGCTGCTGCTTCTCTAGTTCTTTGTAAACACTGAGTGACAAAAACGTGTGGGTGCGGGAAGGCCCCCAAATGCCAGGCGTAAGATTAAAGTCCATCAAATCTCCACTCCACATCAATTCTCCCTGCTTGCAGAGCAAGGCAGTGTCGTCTTTCTTTCACATCTACTTGTGTTCTTTTCAACATTCCTCTTTAAGGCCAGATTTCACCTTCATTTTAGCTGGTCTGTGACTCTGAAATGATTTGCTAAAGCCTCCACTTTATTTTTGCTGAAGTCATCAAATGCATCGATTTGAAATATGGAAATATTCAAGATATTCTACAAAAAGGTCTTCCTCCTGAAATAGTGTACCCTGGGGTTGCGGAAGGGTCTATTGAGGATGGTGTGAGGAAGGAAAATGTTGTTTAATTCTTAATAGCAATTTTTCTTTTTGTATCACCTTTGATTCTGTTTATATCGCAGAGTTTTATTATTATGTTGGTATTATGAATATGCATTTTGGAATAGACTGTGAATTTATTTATTTATTTATTTTATTGGGGTGTAGTTGTTTTAGAAAGCAATTTTTCTTTGAAGGGGAGAAATTGCCACTGTTTGGCTTTAGTCCCAAAGCTGCTATTATGCTGAAACACCAAGAGTACAGTTTATCACATCCTGATGGCAACGCATCTGATTTTGATTCTATCAAATACAAAGAAAAAACTGTATTGCTGGGGAAGGGGATGGTTGAAAGAGGAATGTTAGAGCCTCCTGAGAAGGCTTTCTTTTTTTTTGTGGGCTTGAGAGAATGTTACACAGACAGAGGGAAAAATGGATGAAAGGCCTACGTGACTAACAAGGAGACGTTTGCCCAGCCGATTGTGTGACTGACGTCCGGTGTCTGCCACGGGCACCCGATGCGACAAGATGGTGGACCGGTCCGGGGTAGGAGTGAAGGGACTTAGCTGCCCTAGCGATCAAGTGAAAGCCAGCAGGTCAAATCTGTGTTTGGTAGTTTCCCATCATGTCCTTAGTCCCCTCAATGATTCTCATCTCTGGTTTGATCGGGGCTGGACTAGTCTGGGAAGACTCCAGGCTGAGCTCTGCCCAGGGGGGGCCACCTCCTCCATAGTAATCCAAAAGCCATCCCCAGCTAAGAGGAGCTCCAGGTAGTGGAAAACCCGAGCTGCGGCAACTTTGTGAATGAAGCCAGGTGAGCAGCTGGTCTGTGCCGGGGTGCCTCTGCCGGGCTGTTTTGCCGTGTGAGGCTGGGCTGTGAGCTTGGGATGCGCTCAGTTGTGAAAAGATATTGGAAGCAGGCGCTTCCCATAAAGGGATTCGGTTTCAACTACACAGTGTTCAGTTTACAATTACTTTGGATCCGTAGAGGGAATTTTCGTCTGTTTGGATCATAACAGGATCTCCGAGTAGGGATGTGGAGACGTTTGTAGCCGAGCGGGAAGGAGGGGGACCGGAGAACAGAGTAGTGTCTTGTGAGTGAGACTCTGGTACTCTCTCCTTATCCGCCAGGCCTCTTTAGTGAAGACTCAGCCCAGAGGTAGATCTGGGCTCCGACAGGTATCCAGTGTTTTATGGCTCAGGCCTGAGAAGGACACATCTGTAACAGGTTAGAGAGCATTGCCTGCTCTCTAACGCGGGAAAGGCATTGCCTTTCCCGCGAAGCCGACTCTGACGGAGAAATCAGTCGGCAGAGTTTATTAGGGGTGCTCTTAGGATTAACACCTGGGAAAGAAGAGAAACTAGCTGAACGAGGCAGGGGATAACTTGAGCTACAGTGCAGTCGCCACGAAGGCCTCTGTTGATCCCGTGGGGAGCTCTGGAGCGGAGATGACCTTTGCAGAGGTGTCTGGGCTTAGGGCAAGGGCCCAGGTCTTCATATCTCTGCATGGACCCCCCGTAAGGGGCACATCATTGTTGAGGCGGCTCTCTTCCATCAAGTGGCGATTGCTGGGCGGCCAGCACTCCAGTCAGCGGGGGGAGTGAGTACTTCAATCCTGAAGGGAGGAGTGGGAAGGCACAGCACGGCCCCCACGGCGCTGACCTAGAAACAGAGCCAAAGAATTTTCTGTAGAAGTGAGCCAGCGACAGGTGACATACTAATCTACTGCTTCTTAGTCTTGATTCTAGCCAATTAAAAACAAATTTCAGTGTTGACTGGGGTCCAGGCACTGTGGATACACAGATGACTAAGACAAGATTCTTGCCTTTGAGGGACCTATGGTTTGGTAGAAAGACAGATGTATCAGAAATTAACCAGCACTCGACATGATTATACAGGCATTGAACAGGTAGAATCGGGTGCAGAGGGGGCTGTCAGCTTAATGAATGTGTGGTAGTGCAAGTTTTGTGCGGTATTAGCCTACTGAGCGCACAGCACCAAAGAAACACGTTATAATTTAGAAAAACAACCATTTCATGAAGTTTCCTTTATCCCATTCATTATGGGGGAGAGGTTTTCTCCTACTGAGTGGCAATGCATTTGTTGATAATGTCAGAGAAGCCAAACTATTTCCAAAAACATTTAGACTTCCTTTTGGATAAATAAATGCTTGTTGAGTGAAATCTTTAAAAAAGGAAGGAAGAAGGAAGATGGATGACAACAACAGGAGGAATAAAAACAGAACATGTCGGGACTTCCCTGGTGGTCCTGTGGTTAACACTCTGCGCTCCCACTGCAGGGGGTGTGGGTTCGATCCCTGGTCAGGGAACTAAGATCCCACACGCCACACAGTGCGGCCAAAAAACAAAACAAAGCAAGGAAACCCAGAATACGTCATAGCCACTGTAGTGGAAATGGGACTGAAACTCACGTTTTCTGTCCTTGGTTCAGCATTCTGTTCCCCCCTTTTCCCAGCACTGAATATATCAATAGTTTTCCCCTACAGTAGCCTTCCTTCCATTAATTGACGTTCTTTTTGCTGGAGTACCTTCTCTATGCTTGATTAGACAAAGCCTCCTAGTGGTCATGGATTCGAGCCCCTCTGAGAGACCGTCAGCCTTCCTCTGTTCTCTGGCTGCAGAGTGGCATTCTTGTTGAGGTAGGCTACTGGACCCACTGCAGAACAAGATGAGAGAGGACGAGTACATCAGTACAGACAGATTAACAAGACTAAGGTGGGAATTACAACTATTTATCAGCTGTGCTCCATGGCAACCCGCCAGTCAGTCTGGGAACAACTGGTGCGGCCAAAGCTATTGCAGACAGGCTGAATACTAGGCTGTTCGGGATTAGTAAGAAATTGCAAGTGCTTAGCTTTTATTATTATTATTTTTTTAAATTAATTAATTAATTTATTTTTTTGCGGTACGCGGGCCTCTCACTGCTGTGGCCTCTCCCGTTGCGGAGCACGGGCTCCGGACGCGCAGGCTCAGCGGCCATGGCTCACGGGCCCAGCCGCTCCGCGGCATGTGGGATCTTCCCGGACCAGGGCACGAACCCGTGTCCCCTGCATCGGCAGGCAGACTCTCAACCACTGCACCACCAGGGAAGCCCCAAGAAATTGCAAGTGCTTAGCTTTTAAAAATAATTTCTGTTTATAAACAACATTGCAGTTGTTGTTGTTACCATTGAACCACTTGTTTTTCTACTTTATTGAGCCACTAAATTATAGCATTGACCAGAAATTTATTAAGGGTGAACCCCTAGAGCAAGGATTAATGTGTTTCAGCTATGGGCAAGAGGTCTGGAGAAGATGCTAAAATTATTGATGGGACTTCCAATGAGCCTTCAAGAGCTGCAAATCTGAAGCCTGTGTTTATTTCCCTGTTCCTTTGTCTCTATAAAATGAAACCAACAGTGTTTCTTGATTATACCTTACATTCATCAAAATGACACTCCTGTGGATTCACAAATAAGCTTATTTTTATTCTTTAAAAGATGTTATAAATTTAAAGAAATAGAGACAATCTTAAAATAATGTAACAAATACCTGTGGTCTCACCTTCCAGAATTACAAATCCTAACATTTAGTAATTTTTTCCTTCAGATTTGAAGTAAAGTTGGTTTCCTCTTGCTAATTCCATGCTTCTCCCTCCCTCCTCCAGGCAACCAACACAGATTTCTTATGTCTCCTTCAGGCCCGGGGGTTCTCGACCCTGGATGCACACGTGGGATCACCTGGGAATCTTTTAGGAACCCCTGGTGCCTGGATCTCATGCCAGACAGATAAAATCAGAAAAGGAGGGAAGGGTAAGAAGGGGAGAACTCAAGCATCAGTTAGTTTTTTTTCCCAAGTCAGAGTGATTCTTATTTGCTACTTCAGTATGATTTTCCAGATTCCTAAGCATGTTGTTGTATATACTTTGAAACCCCTGTTTAATGTAGATATGGACAGGTCTTAGTTTTCTTTCTTGAAACTAGGGAGCGC
This sequence comes from Pseudorca crassidens, assembly GCF_039906515.1. Lineage (NCBI taxonomy): Eukaryota > Metazoa > Chordata > Mammalia > Artiodactyla > Delphinidae > Pseudorca > Pseudorca crassidens. The sequence goes on along the minus strand of NC_090317.1, from coordinate 119,675,437 downwards.
TAGGTGACAAAGGGAAGGACTATAGGTTACCTTCTTTTAACATAGCCTGCATCAGTAGCTTTTAAAGCTCCCAAGTTGATTCCACTGTGCAGACGAGACTGAGAACCAAACCACTGTCTAGCTCGCGTCTGTATGTTTTTTTGGTACATGTGTATCTATCTATGAACAATGCATTTTATTGCTTATATGTGTCTGTGTATTTTAGAAGATTATGTTAACAGACTCATAGTGTAACATTCCAAAGTCTTGTTTAATTTAACGTTAGGTGTTTAAAAAATTACATTGAAATCACTTTAGATTTAAGGCTGAACGCTAGCCTGTTCAGGATTATCAAAAAATTGCATTTTGTTTTCAACAGAGAAATTGCAAAAATGGTGTGAATTTCCCATATACCCTCAACCCAACTTCCCCTACTGTTAACATCTTGCATAACCGTAGTTGCAAGTTCCACTTAAATCAGGAAATTGATATTGATAAATACTATTAATTAGTCTACAGGCTTTATTTGGATTTTGCCGGTTTTCCCACTGATGTCTTTTTCTGGTCTAGGATCCAATCCAGGATCCTACATGACATTTAGATGTCTCTTTAGTCTCCTGCAATCTGTGACAGTTCCTCAGTTTTTCCATGACTTTTGCACTTTTCAAGAGTACTAGTCAGTTACTTTGTAGAATGTCCTTCAATTTGGATGTGTCTAATGTTTTTTCATTTTTTAAAAAATTGAGGTTATGCTTTTTAGGCAAGAATTCAACAGAAATGATGTGTCTGTTGTATCAGGGGTTCATGATGTCAGTGTCTCATTACTAGTGATGTTAACCTTGATCACTTGATTAAGGTGGGGTCTGCAGGGTTTCTCCACTGTAACGTTACTGTTTTAACCCTTGTAGTTCAAAAGTGTCATGTGAGGGGAGACATTGAGATGATGTAAATATCTTCTCATGATACTTCTGCACACCAATTTTATCATCCGTATTGGTCTGCTGGGGCTGCCATAACAAAATACCACAGACTGAGGGGCTTAAACAACAGAAATTTATTTTCTCACAGTCCTAGAAGCTGGAAGTTCAGGATCAAGGTGCCGGCAAGATTGGTTTCTCTCGAGGCCTCTCTCCCTGGCTTGCAGATGGCCGCCTTCTCGCTGTGTCCTCACATGGCCTTTTCTCTCTGTGTGTGCATCCCACGTGTCTCTTTCTCGTAAGGATACCATTTATATTGGATTAGGGCGTCATTCTTATGACCTCATTTAACCTTAATTGCCTCCTTAAAGGCCCCGTCTCCAAACACAGTCACATTGGGGTTAGGGCTTCAACATACGAATTTTGAGGGAACACAAGTCAGTCCTTAATAGTATCCGTCAATGATTCTTACCTGCAGCAGGTATTACTGTGGTCTTTGCCAAGTAGTGTTTTTCAGTTTCCAGCATTTCTTCTACATTTATTGATCGGAGTTCTACTGCAAGGCGGAGCTGCTACTTTATTTATATCAGTATAGATATTTTTTCCTGTAGGTTATAATCCATCACTGTCATTATTTTTTTGGTCACATTGTCCCAGATTTGAAGACTGGAGGTTCCTTTGAGTTGGTTCCATGTCCTTTCAACATGCCCCATCATTTTCTGAGCACTTCATTACGTTCTGGCACTACCAGGTATGCCAGGCTTACCTTACATTTTCCCTGCCCCGGCTCTGAATCACCATTTCTCTAAGGAGCTCTGGTTCCTTTTACTGGAAAATGGTATTTAGAAACCAAGATGTGGGGCTTAGGTATGCTTGTTGCTTCTGGGGCGTCGTTAATTCCTTGTGCTCTCAGTAAATGGAGGTAGGGAATATATGCACCCATGCCCACACGTGTACCACACACCTATATGTATTTCTCTGCATCTCATTATGTACGTGTATTAAAAAACATGTGTTCATATTGATATTTCCTCCGGTCCAACACTACAGAGTTCATTCTAGCTTTCCTCTGGTTCTTATTTGTAATTCCTTTCCCCAACAGTGAGAAACCTGTTTCTCATTATCCATGATAAATTTACGTACTTGCTCAGTCCTAGTACACACATAAAGTAGTTTCAGGATTGCTAAACTAAACCCCCATGAAAAACAATTTACTAACTAGAGAATAATATGTAGTTCTTTATGTCTTTAACCTTCAGGTATATAATCAAACTACTGTTTAAAAATTTTATGTAGGTTAGTTATTTTCCCTTCAGTGTGGCTATATTGTTCACTTGTAACAACTTAGACTCGTTTGTTGCTGGTTGCATACCATCTTGAGCTCTCTTCACAGCCTGGTTTTAATCACTTTTTTACAGTAATCAAAGCATTAACAAAGTTCTAAAAGCCAGAACTAAACAAATATGTGTGCTCATAAAAATGTCACTTCCCTCTCATCTCTACTACGCTGTTCCCATTCCCCCATTTTTCCCACTTTGTTCCCACTCGTCCCCAATAGTTACCCAATATCCTCAGTTTCTAGTTTCTCCTCTATTTCTTCTGCACAGTTGAGCAGATACACGTGTATTTTCTTATTCGTCTTCTTTCTCACGTGAAGGGGAGCATACTGTGGGTATTCTTTTGCACTGTGCTTTTTTTCCCCCACTTACCATTACGTCTTGGAATTCATTCCTTATCAGTTCACAGATATCTTCCTCATTCTTTTTTTTACACCTGCATATAGTACTCCATTGTGTAGATGCCTCATTTATTTATTCAACCACTCTCCCATGTATCAGCATTTAGGCGGTTTCCAATATTTTGTCATTACAAATAACCTTATACATATGTATTCTTGTATTTGGGGATTTTTTTTTCCAGAAGGGATATTGCTGGGTCAAAAGCAAACTTGCATATGTAATTTGGTACATACTGCTAAACTTCCCTCCAGAAGAGTTGTACCAGTTTGCAGTCCCACTAATAATGTATGAGAGTGCCTGTTTCCTCACAGCCATGTCTATATAATTTGTTGTCATACTTTTAAAGTTTTACCAATCTGATAGGTGAGAGATCATATCTTAGTATTGCTGTATTTTGTATTTCTCTATGAATGAGTTTGAACCTTTTTCTTATGTTGAAGGGCCATTTTTATGACTTCTTTGTGAATTGCCTGTTCATGTATTTTTCTGATTTTTCCGTCAGGATTTTTGTCCTTTTTCCTTCATTTTTTTTTCAGTGATTAAAAAATGTTAATGGTGGTATTATATATATGTGTGTGTGTGTGTATGTATATATTTATATATGTACTTATATTTAAATATAAATATATCCAACACAGCACTTGCCATTCTATCCACTTTTAAGCGTACAATTGATTGACATTAAGTACATTCATATTGTTCTGCAACCATCACCAATATCTATTTCCAGAACTTTTCCATCCTCCCATACAGAAACTCTATAACCATTAAGCATTAACTCCTCATTAGTCCCTTCCCCCAGCCCCTTATCCTCCCATTTTCAAGAGTTTTTATATATTAGGAATAGTAATGCTTTTTCTATGATGCCTTTAAGAATTTTTCTCTCATTTGCCAGTTGTCTTTTGACTTTGTTTGTAGTGTTTTTGGCCGTGCAAAATTTTGTTTTGAAGTGATCACATTTGTCAACCTTTTCTTTTACTGCCTCTGGTTTTTGAGGCATCGTTAAGAAGCCTTTCCCTACACCCAGATCTTAGAGGCAGTCACTTATATTTTCTCCCAGTACGGTTGTGGCTTTTTTTTTTTTTTTTTTTTTTAACATTTAGATACCTGATCCATTTGGAGTTTATGCTTGTGGACAGTGTGAGGTATGGATCTCATTTGATCTTTTTCCTTATGGCTAGCCGGTTGTCCCAACACTATTTATTAATAGCGTCTGCTTTCTCTCCTGATTTATAATACCACCTCATTCACATAACAAGATCCTATAAATGCTGGATTGTGACTAAAATTGCATTGATTTTACATACATATTACTAGTTTATAAAGTAATTTGCGAAGAAGCAAATGGTTTTCTAGACTCAAAGAAATTTTTTCTTGAAAAGGGCTCCAGAAGTCATCTAGGTCAACCTTCAGTGGCTTCTCACCATTATCGAGATTAATTAACCTCTCACCTTAGCCCAATGAATTCCTTATGAGCTGATCTCTGCCTGCCTTTCTAGCTATTTGTCCCACCTCCTCCCCCTGCTACCCTACACCGCATCCTGCTGACCTTCCTGCCTTTTCTCTTCCCCATAATGCCTAGGTCATGTGTCCGGGCCCTCACCTGTGCTATTACATCTGCCCAGAAAGCCATTCCCTCTTCATCGCTGAGTGGCTTAGCACTCAAATCTCATGCCACTGCCTTTAGGAAGCCTTCCCCTACCTTTCCATCTGAGCCAGAACCTCCCCTCCTGCACTCTTGCAGTGTCCAGGGACACTAGAGTCACGGCCTCATTGTACCATATTAGAGTCGTGGGTTTCTTTGTCTGTCTGTCCCACTAGAATATGATTCCACTGAGGCCAAGGACAGTGTCTTAATCTTGTTTTTTTATATCTCTAGATACAAACAAAGCTTGGCTTGAATTCTTCAAATAACAGTTTGCTGCCCCCAAAGGCAACCTGTTCCATTTTTACATTATTCGAAAGTTCTTGCTCACAGCACGCTGGACTCTGCCTTCCTATAACGTCTACCCCCTCATCCTTGTTGTGTTCTGAGGAGCCACATCTCTTATTAAAGGGCAGTGCTCTGCCCCCAGAGCTGGGCCTCGGCCGGGGATACAGCTATAACTGGCGTCTCTTCTTGAAACAATTCAGTGCTGCTTGTTTGGGGTATGAATTCTTCCCTGAAGATTTGATGTAAAGTAAGAAAAGTCTGAGTTGCCCAGAAAGTGCTGCAGTTTGCTATGCTATTTTAATGTGTTCCCACAAGCTGCTTCCCTGAAAGGCTTCTGCCTGCTTAATTCAAGCACAGGGCTCACATTCAGCGTGTTATTTGTCACCTCACTGATGACAGTTGCCCTTTCTCTCCATCTTTTCATGGGGACTCAATGGATTTAGTTGGAGTCTTTGTTCTCCGTTCTTCTGGGCGTTCTGTGGTGCTGACTTGCTAGCAGTTCTGGGCACCACTGGGCACGTTGCTACCCAGTGCCCCCAGCCTTTGGCTTCAAAGGCCTGGCCTAGAGCTGCCCATGAGTTCCAGTATCACATCGACAAAGTTCTGTGGAAATGCCACCCCTACCGCAGACGAAAGTTTCTCAAAGGGCAGTAGGAATTAGAACCTCCCAGTGAGTTTGTTAAAAGTGCAGATTTCCTGAGTCCGTACTCCTCGTCTCCCAGATCAAAATCTCTGAGGATCAGGCTGTAGGGTGTGCTTGTTAAATTCAAGCCTCTCTGGATGATTCTCATACAAGCTAACGTGAAGAACTGCTGCCCTAGGTGTTGGCAAAATACTCACCGTGCGCACCGTCACTCCTCTGTTCTGCACAGTCATTGACCTCTAAGCAGATTCACACCTCGGTCAATGGCCCATCTACTGCCTTTCCTTTTCCCATCAGATATAAGCTTGGGGAGGGCAGGGATTCGACGGGGATTTTTCATTGTATGGCCAGGGCCCAGCACAATACATGGCACGTAGTAGGTGTTCAGTGAGTAGCTGTTGAAAGAAAGCGCAGGGAACAAACATTCTGTTGTCCCTTCCACTGCACTGATCCTTGAAATATGGGGAGAAGCTGTGGTGTCAATGAAGGGAGAGGCATGGGGAGCAGAGGAGAGCACTGAAATGCACAGGCGCATGCCCCTTGTGGTAGATGCAGAGCTCTGCAGAAAGCTGTGCATGCAGACAGCTCGTTCATTAGTGAGAAGTTCTGTACGTGCAGGGTCTTTAGGCCGTTCTCTCCGACTATGACAGACGGGGCAGCTGGAGTCTGAAGAGACGGGGAGGGACTTCCCTGGTGGCGCAGTGGTTGGAAGTCCACCTGCCGGTGCAGGGGACGCGAGTTCAAGCCCTGGTCCAGGAAGATCCCACATGGCAGTGGAGCAGCTAAGCCCGTGCGCCACAACTACTGAGCCTGCGCTCTGGAGCCCGCGAGCCACAACAACTGAGCCTGTGCACCACAACTATGGAAGCTCGCGCGCCTAGAGCCCGTGCTCCGCAACAAGAGAAGCCACCGCAATGAGAAGCCTGCACACCACAGGGAAGAGTGGCCCACACTCGCTGCAACTACAGAAAGCCCGCGCGTAGCAGCGAAGACCCAACACAGCCAAAAATAAATAAATAAATAAATTTTTTAAAAAGAGAGAGACAGGGACACGAATATGAATTCCTCCCTCCACAGCAACGTCAAAGGCTGTGGAGTTTGGGGAATGGGGGAAGGGCAAGAAATGGCAAAGGCTTGTATTGTTGCGTCTCTACCCAGTAACTCCTAAATGAAAGCCTCAAGGACTATTAGTAAGTTTGACTGTGTCAGCAGCCTTGGGAACCTAGTATGTGGACTTGGTATGAGTCAGACAGCCTAGGTTTCTGTTCAGATTCATACTGGCTTATTTTCTCTTTACTCAGTTTCTTTATTGGTAAATGGGAATAAGTTAAATACATAATTCGTGTGCTAGTTCAGATAACAGTAACTCCTATGACAGAGACCTCCTCAGACTTCAGTGGCTTAACCCAATTGGGCTTTACTACTTGATCGTATAAAGTCCAAATGGATATTTTCAGTCGGTGGGTGGCTCTCCTCCATGTGGTGTTTCAGGGACCCAGGTTCTTCCTGTATTGCGGCTCCACATCCCCTAAGGCCTTGGAGCCCTTTGCTGGAGCCTGTGCTATTCAGTAGACAAAGGAAAAGGAAGTGAGAAGACACACCGTCTCCTAAACTGCTTTGGCATGAAAGTGACACGTGCCACTTTGTCCTCCCATTTCATGGGGGTGAACTAGTCACATGGCTAGTCTAAGAGCAAAGGAGTATGGGAAATATAGTCTAGCTATGTACTCAAGAAGAAAATGGCTTGCATTACAGGTCATCACAAAGCGTAGTGGTTTAAAACCACCATCCTTTCTTTAGTTCATAATTCTGTGGGACAGCGATGTGGACTGGGATCTGCTAGGCAGTTCTGCTGATCTCAGTCAGGCTTGCCTGGTCAGCTGACTCGTGCAGATGAGGTCAGCTGCTGTGTTGGCTGGCGGCTGGTTGGTCTAGGATGGCTTCAGCTAGGAAAGCATGGCTTTACTCCATCTGCGGGTTACCCTTCAGTAGACCAGGCCAGGTTGTTTACACGGCAGCTGGGCTGAGTCCCAAGAGCAACAGCAGATGTCCGTAAAGTCTGAGGCCTAGGCTCAGAACTCACACAGTATCGTTTCTGTCATGTTATATTGGCCAATACTCGGAATCCAGAAGCGGAGATACAGAACCTGCAAAGAATTGCGGCTACTGTTGTAACTTGTCGCCAAAGGGAAATCTATTTGGTTAAACAGGTTGTCTGTAACATGCTTAACAGAATACCTGACATCATAGGAAGTGTCCAATAAACTTATCTATCATTGTTATTATGATCATTTATTGAATACCTACTAGGTGGCAGGCTCTGTACAGTACTAGATGATTTACTTACATTGTCTTATTTCATCGCCGTAACTATCCCACTTTATAGATGAGGGAACTGAGGCTCGAAGAGATGAAGAAAGCTATTGAAGGCCATTCAACTAGTAAGCGACGGTGCCCAAGCTTATTCTCCATACTGCCTTGGGTCTTAGCTTTCCACCCCACATTGTTGAAGGAGAAAGTAAACTTGAATGTGGGATGATATTAAATCTCTACGAAAGTCTGGGAAATGATATGGAAAGAAGGACCCTGGCCAGATGACCTGAAATATGAGGGTGAAGTCAGGAGGCAGTTTGGGCAGATGACCCTGCAGTTGGTCACAGATCATCACGAGGACAAAGCCGTGATGATTATTGTCACTCACCTGCTGTCATCCGCTGCCTGGCTCTTTCATCTGTCACCAGGGTTGGGAGATTCCTTCCTGACCAAATGAAACCGTGTCACTGTTAGAAGATCTTGGGTCAGGGGGAAGGAAGTAGAAGGGAAGTGGGTAGAGGAGAGAGAGAAATTCAGCCTCAGAATAGAGAGTCCCAGAGAAGAAGAGGAGTTTGACATTCTCTTGGCCAGACATTCCCACTCCCTTTTGGGAGTGGAGACACTGGTAAGATAGCACTTCATTGACCCTGGAGACGAGGCTTGGTGAGCGTTATGACTTAACAGACATTTTTCAGCAAACTCCCAGCCTCCCAGGAGACTGCGGCCCAAAGGTTGGGAACCAGTGGCCTACTTCAGAAGAGCGGGTGCGTTTAATTTTGAGAGCCAATTTTGTTAATTTGGTAGTGGTCACTGGAAGCCCTGTGTTGAGATGGATTCTGAGAACATGTCTAGGTGTTACAGGAAAGATTGTGCTGACTGATTGATGTCTCTTGGTGGCCTGGACAGAGCCGTTGGTGTCATGCGTGCTAACGTTTTGCCATCTGCCATCCAGTCATGTCCTCATAAGAGGAAACTGGAGCACAGAAAGATGATGTGTTTTTCTCCATCTTACACAGTTCGTTAATAGCAGAAGCAGGTCTAATTCCTTGGTCTCTCAATTAGTGCCTCAGGCATGATGTATTATTTTAGTTTTCTTTCCACATTTGCCCCTATTTTTACCAGGAAGTCTGCTTCTGTGCCAGATGTGGTAGAGTTTCCTTCCTTCCTTTACGAAAACAAAACTAAACTAAGCAAAGCTTATTTAGGTATTTGCCTGGTGAATTCAGTTGATTGTTGAGACAAGGGTTTCCATTCTGGTCTATCTCCACATGCATTCTCCTGTTCAAACACATTCTTGCCCAAGCATTAGATGTCAAAATCAGAGGACTAGTTTATTGTTGAACTAAAATCTGGTACAATTCAAGACGACCCAGTGAACGCCTTCCCCCTTCAACCTCCAAGGTCTCTCACTCCCTTTCTCTTTTAATACTTTTCTGGCATCTGAGATGAATTTATTTCTGCGTACTCATCTGCACGCCCACACACAACCCCATGAAACTCCAGGGTCCCATAAAACCTCATTTCACCAGGGCCTTGGGCTTCACCGGGCTGTTTTTTTTCTGAGAAGACAGACGCACAGAGAGGGAAGAGCTGGAAGTTTTCAGTGTGCTGAAGCCAGAAGCCAGTTTTCCAGAATCCAGCGGGCCACGTGGCCAAGTCTCTGAGTGGCCACCTCACGCCAAGGGCTTGTTCTAGTGAACTCTTTTGTTTAGTCGGCGGGAGCTCGTTTTGTCTTCGTTTTCGGGAATATTCAATCTGCTCCCACCCCAGCTCCCTCCTCCTGTAGCTGCGCGAGCCTGGGGAGAAGAGAATGGTGGAGGGTGGGAACAGCACAAGAAGACTGGAGAAAGAACATGAATATATTTTCTTAGCGTATCCTCTACTAATTATATAATCAAGCTCTGTATTCAGAATATATAAATATATATATATATATATATATTTTTTTTTTTTTTTTTTTTTTTTGCGGTACGCGGGCCTCTCACTGTTGTGGCCTCTCCCGTTGCGGAGCACAGGCTCCGGACGCGCAGGCTCAGCGGCCATGGCTCACGGGCCCAGCCGCTCCGCGGCACGTGGGATCTTCCCGGACCGGGGCACGAACCTGTGTCCCCTGCGTCGGCAGGCGGACTCTCAAGCACTGCGCCACCAGGGAAGCCCTCAGAATACATTTTTGAATAAGGCTCTATTGATGAAGGGTATTAATAAACAGCATATTTTTATGACTCCTTTCCTCTCATGAGTTAGAGTAGGAATAGGTTTTCCCTGAGCACCTTAATCTTTTCTCTCTCTCTCTCTGCCCTTCAGCCCTGGTAGTATTTCTTCATCTTCCTTCAATTCCCTCAAAACACCAAGTCTTTCCTGCCACAACCTTCGCATTTGCTGTCCTCTGTGCCTTGCCCCCTCTGCCCCCTCTTAGCATCCCCATCTCCCTGGCATCTTTTAAGGCTCAGCTTAAATGGGCCCTCTCACTGAGGCTTTACCCGACCACCTAATAATCTAACAGCGCTCCTTCAGTCCGTGTATCAGTTAGCTTTTGCCATGTGACCATCCCCAAATTGAGTGGCTTAAAACAACCATTCATTTAACTCATATCTACAGACATATGAGAGGGCCAAGCAGAAATCAGCTGAGCTGGCCCAGATCAGAATTACCTGGTCAACCCACAGAATTGTGAGTTAAACAAAATGTTTATTGTTTTAAGCCACCTTGGTTTGGGGTGGTTTGTTACACAGCAAAAGCTAACCAGTACAGGGCCCTGGATTAAGACCCCAGACCCAATCAGGGAACACTACTGGTCCTCTATGTTTCCGTCTTATAGCAGACAGTAATAATGCCCTACCCTTAACCCTTCATGCCTTACCATTTCTGTCCATATGGATCTGAATTCCAGCTGCCAACTCATGCATTTCTTTGCTTGAGGGCTTTCTCTGTCTGCCAGATCCCACCTTGCCTGTGCACATAGTAGAGCAGAGGTTCTGGAGAATTAGCACCCCTATGAACAGCCTTCAGCCAGGGACTGATGGGAGTTGCTGTATAAATGCCCCACCTTCCTCATCATTTGGGTGGGATCATCCCTTACTCTCTCCCACAGTTCCCCAGTGGGATGGAGCTCTAGGGCTTGGTAAAGAGCTTGCATCATCTCCCTGCTCTTGTCTTTTTCAACCACAGCCTGACCCGGAAGCACACAACCCAGGGATGAGCCTAGGGTGCCCGTTTCAGTCTGTCCCAGGTGAAGGTGCACGTTTGCATCCAGCTGATTTGGCATGACGGTTTTGATGGGTGGGGCAAGAGATTTTGCTAGTTATCAGAGATGGAACGAGGGTGAAGGCTAGATGAAGCCAAGAGATATGAGTGAAGAATGAGTTTGGGGAAGATCCACTTTGTGCATTTTGTGGCAAGGAACAAAAGCTACAAATTTAATGTATCCATTTCCCTTTAATAGTCTCTTTTCTCCTAATACTAGCACGTGTGCGTGCATGTGTGCGTGTGTGTTTGAGGTATAATTTACATGTAGTGAAATACACAGTTCTTCAATGTACTGTTCAGTGAGCTTTGACAAATGCACACAGGCAACCCTAACCTCACAAATCAAGGTACAGAGCATTTCAATCACCGTGGGATGTTCCCTCGTGCCCCTTTACAGTCAGTCCCCACCCCCCAGCAGAGGCAATCATTGCTGGGATTTCTGTCATCGTATATTAGTCTTACTTCTTCTGGAACTTCACACAAGTGAAGTCATACAGTGTGTGTTCTTCTATGCCTTGCTTTTTTCACTCAATACAGTGCTTTTGAGATCATCCATGTTGTCGTGTATAGCAGCAGTTCATTCCTTTTTTAAAAATAGATGTAAAACAACATTTACTATTCAACACATTTCCTGGAGGTCAGAAATTGAGGAGGAGCTAATGGTTCCAACTCAGGGTGTCTCAAGAGTGTCTCTCATGAATGTCTCTCTTGAGGATTGGCTTCCAAGCTCACTCACATGACTGTTGGCATGAGGCTTCTGTTCTTTGCTATGTGGGACTCTCTTTTGGGCTGCTCATAGCACGATTGCTCCCAGGTCAAGTGACAGGCCAACAGGAAGCCATAGATTTTTATAACCTAATCTTGGAAGTGACATGCCATCATTCGTGTAGTATTCTGTTGTTCATACAGAACAACTCTAGTCTGGTGCAACATAGGAGGGAACTATGTACAGTGTAATACCAGGAGGCAGTTTCATTGGGAGCCTTCTTGAAAACTGACTACCATATTTGTCTTACTTTGTTCCGTGCCATCTTGTAATAGCTGGCCTTTAGAACAGTGATATGACCAGTTCATTCCTTTTTTTTAATTGCTGGATCGTGTTCCTTTGTATGACTATACCATAATTTATTTAACAGTTCTCATCACGTTGGATATTTGCATTATTTCCTGTTTTTATCTATTATGAATAAGCAACCATGAACATTCCCAGACAAGTGTTCTTACAGGCATGTATTGTCGTTTCTCTTGAGTAAACAGCTAGGAGTGAAATCGTTGGCTCACAGGGTGGGTGTGCAGCCTTTGCCCTGGCTGCCTCTGTGGCTGGCTTGTTTCCCCAGCCCTCTGTCTGGCCTGCCTTCCTGCCCCTCTGGTGGGTCTAGTGGACTGAAGCTCCAGGAAGCATTCTGTGGAGGGGCCTCAGGTATTTCCCTCCAAGTTTCCGAGCAGGGAGTGGGGGTAAGGGCAGGAGGGAGCATGGGGCTAGAAGTTGAGCACGAGTGGTTCACAGACCAGGGTCCGTTCTTGGTTCTTCCATTAATAAGTTCCAGGCAAGTAATTTTCTGAACTTTGGTTTTCTCATTGGTTGCTCTTCAGGATTCCTTCCAGATGGTTCTATATCTGTCTTGTGAGTACATAGTAGCTGCTCATTTAGAATCTGTTTCCCTAGGCAGGACAGAGACAAATACTAAATTCTTTCTGTTCCTCCTGACTTCAAAAGCATGAAAACTGTTTCTATTTCACTGATTTTTCTGCCTCCCAATAAGGGTTGATGTTCAGGATGATCTTTTGTTTTTTGTGACGTGGAAAGACGATAGGGACGCAGATGGGGGAGGGGGATACAAGAGAGCTGAGACTAGAAGAAGGGGGAGGCTGCAGAAGAAGAGCAAAGAGCAAAAGGGGAAGACAGGCCTGAGAGGAGTAGGGGGGTTTGCGTGTGTTTGTGTGTGTGTGTGTGTAGCATAAGAGCAAGAGGAAGAATGAGAGACGTACACACAGAGGATGATAGTTGCCACAGGGAATAAACTTTGGGGAGAAAAAAGTTGTTCTGAAGCAATTTGGCTGAGTCACGTGCAATGTCATCACATCCTCTGCACACCGCCCCCCCAAAAAAAATGTTTCAGGGAAAGCAGCCATCGTTCTACAGTCTTTTCAGAGTTGCATATATATTTTGATTTTTTTTTTTTTATTCATTAGTGTTTAGGACTGGCCTCATGGTGACCTCAAGACCAGAGGAGAATCTCCCAGAGGGGCCCTACAAGATTGAGGTTGAATGGATGAAAATCTTAGTTAGGGTAAAAGGCTAAGTTGTAACAAAGAGACTTAACAACACAGTAGCCTACAGAACCAAGAGGTTTATTTGTCTTTCAGATAACAATTCAGAGGGGCATGGTTCAGCTAAGTGAGGCAGCTCTGTTCCCCAGTCAGTCAGAAACCCGAGTTCCTTCTCTTGTGTGGCTCTGCTATCCCCTGGGGTATTGTTGTTATCTGTGTGGTTGAAGCTAGATTGCGGGGAGTTCCCAGTGGTGGGAGGGAGAAAGATAACACAGAGGAGACATGTCTGCTGTCTTAAATCCCAGTTCTGGAGGTGGCATTGCTTCCTTTTGCATCCTACTGGCCAGAATTCAATCACATGATCAAGCCTCATGGCAAGGGAGACTGGGAAATGTAAGAAGGGGAAAGTTGGACTGTAATGGGCACCTGGCAACCTTCATCCCAAAGAACAAGCTCTCAAATCCCCCAAAGGGCTACCTGGGGGGCTGTTCCACTCATGCTTTGAGGGAGGAACAACATTCGTTAGGCTCCCCTGGCCTACCCCACCTCTCCACTGTGTGTGTGCGCTCACACCGTGCTTTGGGCAAGAGGGTTATCTGCTAGTTCTTGAGAAGCTGGCTGATACCAAGTTAAAGTGTATTTCAGGAGCTGAGTAAAGCGGGAGGGGAGGGAGCTGAAGGGCCCTGTTCCTTCCCCCTCATGTTTGTCTCACAGTGGGGAGCTCAAATCTCTCAAATCTCTCTCTCTCAAGTCTCAAATCTCTCTCTTTCCCTGGAAAATCCTCCCATGCCAGACGTGCCCTTCCCCACCTACCTCTGTTACCCAACAATCTTTTCTCTGCCTTCCTCCCTCTCAGACCCCAACAGTGTTGACTGCCTATGACAGCATGTAACTGAACACAGAGCATCTTCCCTCCATTCTGATTAGTCAACCTTTACCTCAGATGTAGTTGAATCAACCCTTAAAAAGATGCAGCTAAGGCCTCCGGGCTACAAATCCCTCCTGAGGTGTTAAGCGGTGTGTGCTTGGGTGTTCCTTCAGGGTGACACCAATGCCAGTTCTGTTAACAGTGCTTCCTCTCCTCTCACTGTCTTCCTCCCTCTCCCCCTCTCCTCTTTCGTGGCTTTGGCATTGCCATTTTTCTTTCCATCAGGCCCACCATGGCCCGGGAGCCAAACCCACCCTGTCAGCAGGTTCCCTGGCATGGCTTCTTACATCTGGCTCGCAACCAGGCTCTGGGGGCATCTCCATAGCAGTCAGTAGCTGATTAGGGCAACAGAGAATTTTCTCTTCAAGAGAAAGAGCTAGAGTTTAATTTTTCTCAGGGCAAAATGGCTCATCTCAAAATAAATTATATTCTCTAGCTGCTAGAAGGGCTGTTGAACAAAACACATTCTCCAGCAAGTGAGAAGAATGACAACCCACAGATCTGAAATGAGAAGAGAATTAAAAAAAAAAATAAACAAAAGCGAACAGGTGAGGTGGCTGATATAAATGATAGCCCCCAGTACTCCCCCTGCCCCTGACACGGCAGCTCTTTGCATCAAGAGGGAGAATCTATTTCTTCTTCCCTTGAGTCTAGACTGGCCATGTGACCTGCTCTGGCCAATGGGAAATTAGCAAAGAGGAAGCAAGCCGAGGCTTAAAACGTGCTTGTGCTTTGGGACCTTCTCTCTTGCGGCTCCCAGGACCCTGAGACCCAAGATTGCCTGCCAGTTGGCGAGAGACATGTGGTTGCCCCTGTTGCCCCAGCCAGTAGCTTCCAAATACTAGACACGTGAGTGTGGCCGTCCTAGATCACCCAGCCTCTAGGTAACTCCCAGGTTGTCTAGTTGGCTGCAGGCAAGTGAAAAATCTCAGCCCAGACCAAAAGAACTCCCTGCACAGACCCCAGGATCATGATCAATATAAATGGTGGTTGTTTTAAGCCCCTAAGTTTTGGGCTGTTCTGTTATGTAGCAAAAGCTAACTGATACAACCAAGTCACCGGCATGCGTATGTGTGTGTACATACATGTGTGTGTGTTTGTGCCTGTGTGTATCTGTATGTATGTCTCTTACATCTTCCCCCCCCCCACACACATGCATAAGAGAGGCTCCCAACATTCTCTGAAATCAGTGTAGTCCAGGTAAGACCTTTACTCAGATGCTCTGTAGGAGCTCCAAGCTCAGTAAGTAAACATGTAGAGAAGGACTAAGTGATCAATACGCTCATCCCGCTCCTGTCCCAGGCTCCTGAACTTTGATCCTAGCCAGGCAGAGACCTGGCTAATCAGAAGGAAGGGGGTACCTAGAATGGGCCATGCCGCTCACTTCCCTGGGGACCCTGCTTCTCTCAGCAGGAGAGATGAAGGAAGGTATGTGCGTGTACCTAAGTACTGCTGATTTTAAAGAAGTGGATGATAACTAGTCGTGCTTTCCTCCTTCTCATCATGGGGTTGAGATGCCAGTATCTCACAACCTCCCTCACCACGCCTCACACCCCATAAGGATTGGTCGCTGCTGATGGCTTTCTTAAGGCAACTTCCCTAGGAGTGTTCTTATATATCAGACGGGGATATTGGTTCCTCAAACCATAGATGTAGCATTTCTGGGGGAGTCTTCTTTGGTTAGACAAAGCCCTCATGAGATTCTGTCTTTAATATTAGTTTTCTGTATTTGAGGAGGCACAGTTTGGCCTCATTACTACTTGTCCTGTATCAAATACGTTGGTTTTATTTTGGAAGAGACTGTAGTAGATCTAGTTCTTATGGCTCTAAAGTGGCGGCAATAGGAATCCTTTCCTTCGCATTTCCCTCTGTCCTACGTCGTTCTTTTCTTCTCATTTCTATACTTGTTTCAGCTGTGAAAATCAGTTGTCATATTTATTGAGGCACAGTTTATATACAATAAAAGTCACCTGTTTAAAGTGCATACTTTGTTAATATTTAGGAAATATATAGCGTCTTAGCTCTCACTATGATCCAGTGTTAGGATATTTCTATTACCCTGTATTTCTGTCACCTTGTGCCCAGTTGCAGTCAGTCCCCATTCCCTCCCTCAGTCCAAGACAACCACTAATCTACTTTCTGTCTCTATAGATTTGCCTGTCCTGGACATTTCATATACATGGAATCATAAGATATATGTTAGAGCTATTTTTGATAAAGACTTAGAATAGTTGTTTTCTAAAGGCGTAAGAATATTCACAAGAGCTACTCTTCCTTTGAAAAGTTGATCCATGAATAGGCACAAGATGCCCTATCTTGTTTTGGGTTCCCTCAAAGAACATGCCAAGGCAAGGACTTCGGGGCAGGTAGTTTATTTGGGAGATGATCCCAAGAACTGAGGGAGTAGGAAGAATGAGACACAGAGGGGGAAAAAATAACAAAAAAATTAGAAGCATGCAGTGAGAAGATTACCACTGCGGACAACCAGGGTTCGGTTCCACTGAGGACTGCCTGAGGAACCATGTGGAATGTGCTTCCGGGCAAGCTGGGGTATTTATCCACCATATTAGTTATCTAATGCTTTGTGACAAGTTACCCTCAATTTGGCAGTTTAAAGCAACAATGAACATTTATTAGCTCTTACACTTTTAAGGGTCAGGAATTTGAGGCTGACTTAGCTGGCTGGTCTGGCATGGGGTCTCTCATAAGATATGGGTCAGGATACAGTCATCTGAAGGCTTAGCTGGGGCTGGAGAATCCACTTCCAAGATGGCTCCCTAACCTGGCTGACAGCACAGTGCTGGCTGTTGGCAGGAGGCCTCAGTTCCTCACCACATGGCCTTCTCCATAAGGCTACCTGAGTGTCCTCGTGACATGGCCACCAGCTTCCCCCAGAGAGAGCAAGATGGAAGCATAAATGCCTTTTATGATCTAGCCCGAAAAGTCACACACCAGCATTTCCTCTGTGTTATATTGCTCACAAAGGTTAGCCATATTCATTGTGGGAGGGAACTACACAAGGGCCTGAACAGTAGGAGGCAAGGATCATTGGGGCCATCTTGGAGCCTGGCTTTCACATCCATTGTCTCTCGTCCCTCTTTGGTTGAGGGTTGCCCTGTGGGTTGAGCAGGTTCAAGGACGGGCAGGTGAAGCCTCAGGCAGTGGGTTTATACGTGTTTGTGGTAAGAAGCTACCAACCTGCTGGGACGTATCTGTGTGGCTGTAGGTGAACTCAGAGGTGGGCCTAGGGACTAAGGGACGGAGCCTCCCTAGCATCTGCCGCGTGCACCAAGGCTGTCATTAATGTCATGGTTTTGCAGGTCCACCCTTAGTAATGAAAACAGGAATCTTCCACAGCTCAGACTTACAGGGACGGCGAAATGATAGGTTGTTGGTGAGGTATTTATACCTTTGGGACACCCTCTAGGGGACGGCTGGACCAATGAGCTTTGGGCTTTTAAGACCCCATCATCCCTGAAGAAGGAGCTTCCAGAACAAGAAAGCCAGCCTGCTCCGTGTATCGCTGAAGAGTAGAAAATCACAGGACAGCCCTGGGCAGAAGGTCCGGCCACATTCGTGAAATATGGGAAGGGAGCTGGAATCAAAGGCAGGAGTCAAGATTTAGAGCCTCCGTGTGGTGAAGTTTTTTCTCGAGGTAACCCGGAGTAGGAGGAACTGATGACAGCTCGATGCCCGGCCGCACTGCCAAGTGTGGGATTTAAAGCGCTGGCGTCAGTGGGCCCTGTCACTCAGGCCACCTCATTCTGCTCCCCTATAAAGGAGTGACAGTAGGATGAGAATGGGGACAGGTAGGAACAGAGTCACAGAGGGAGGGGAGGGGAGTGGACCTGTGAATTGAGGTCCCTGGCTGCATGGCCAAAGCTTAGAGGACCCATACAACCCGGCTGGCCCAGGACGGTCCTAGTTTAACCTGCTGTTCTAGAATAGTTATTAATAGCACCTCCTTTTACTCCCACAAGCAACCAGGTCCAGATAGCAAATTACATGGTCATCCCCCCCACAGCACGCTGTACCGTCCCACACATAACCTTCCTCACGTGGAATCGTAAATGTTGAGCATCTGTCTCGTCTACTCACCTGTAATTTCGGGGAGGACGGGGACCACGTGTGACTTTGACACCGCTGGAGCTGAAGCATCGGCATTTGCGAGTTGCTCAGTATACGCTGACTTACAGAATGAATGAGTGAGTGAATGAACGCCTGCGCTGCTGAAAGAATACACTAGCTCTGCTTGAGAAGGTGTGGTATGGTTGGAATGACCAAAGGGGAAGGAAGGGGGAAGTCTTTAAGTCTCTAATTCCAAAGGAAGCCATAGGAGGCGGGTTTTCAAACCCCAGGTCAAAGCTCTATTCAAATGGATTCCCTCCATTTAGCTGCAGGGCTCTGGGGCCAGATGGTGTGTGCTCACAGAGCTGCCGCTGCTGCGAGTCCGGGGCTGTCAGACGTTCTGAAAAGCCCCGCGTGTGAATCAACAGGCTTGGCATCTCCGCTCTCCCTGGCTCTGCTCTGTCAGCAAGTGGTCTGCCAGCCAGGAAATTGTCCTCTCGGCAGCATGGTGACCATAATGTACATTTTCTTCAGTATTTCCTTTTTAGGCAGAGGGAGCCAAGCGTTTTGCCACCAGACAAGGACCATTTATGGACTACGCAGTCGCATTTGCCGAGAGCCGCTGGGGCTGCCACGTGATCTTAAGCGTAAACCTTAGTCCATCTCCCGGAGCCAAGAGCACAGGCTCAGCGCTCGGCAGAGCAGGAAAAATGAAACCCGAAAGCTGAAGCCAGAGTTCTGCACAGACTGTTAGATGGTGGCT
This sequence comes from Pseudorca crassidens, assembly GCF_039906515.1. NCBI lineage: Eukaryota > Metazoa > Chordata > Mammalia > Artiodactyla > Delphinidae > Pseudorca > Pseudorca crassidens. Next base: position 119,656,637 of record NC_090317.1, on the reverse strand, counting down.
CATTTAGAAGGGAGACTCCAGTGGTGGGGCTTGATTTATCGTCCCCAGCTTGGCCAAAGACACTAAAAATGCCTTTGCACTCGGGTCTTAAATTCCTTAACAGAGGGTTCTGTTATTATTTTTCTTTTGGAGCTTAGAAATAGAGTGAGGACTGGCTTGGCAAAAAAGTTCGTTCGGGTTTTTCCGTAACATCTCATGGCAAAACCCGAACGAACTTTTGGGCCAACCCCAATACCTGGCTTCTTTTTGTCCCTCTGCCATTAGGTCATTGTAGAACTGCTTGACTTTTGAATTTTTTTGGTGTGTCTTTTTCTCCTAGGATGGGAATTACTCTTCTGACCACATCATTTTAAGGCTGAGGTCCTGCAGACTATTCGTAGGAATATTTACATTTTCCCATTCCAGTTCTTTCCAAACACAATTCCAAAACACACCCTCTTTAAAAATGTCCCCCAAAGTAGAACGTTTCTTAGCAAACGGTTCAGTATTTGTCTAGCACCTACTAGAACACATGGGATTACAGTGCAGTAACGGCAGCCGAAGACAGTAGATGATAAGTAGGATGGACAGAATTTAAGTAGGCAGATGGGAGAAAGGGCCTTCCAGGAAGGGGAGCAACATTAGCAAAGTCCCAGACCAGGGATTGGCAACTTGTGGTCATTGGGCCAAACCTGGCCTGCTGTTTTTTGTAAATAAAGTTTTATTGGAACACAGCCATGCTTATTCACTTACCTGTTGTCTATGGCTGCTTTCACGCTCTGATGGTAGAGTTGAGAGGTTGTGAACAGAGACTGTATGGCCCCCAAAGACTAAACTATTTACTATCTGGCCCTTTATAGAAAATGTTGGCTGAGTGCTGACATGGTGAAGTGGGGGTCATTTTTCCTTCCTGGAATGGGTATTGAGAAAAATGTGAGTTTGAACAGAAGGGATGGAACTTCAAAACCCTTTGGTAGGAAATAGGGAGCTGGCTCACGGGACATGGAAATCTCTGTTCTCACCCGGCAGCAAACTCTGCCTCAGACCCAGATACTGAGAATCAGTGGAATGGAAACTGGTTAAACGTATTGATTACATCTATCCTTCCATCTGTCTGTCCATCCATCCATCCATCCATCTTATTGAGTATACACTTGTTAATTTTTACAGGATCATATCATTACTCAAAGAAAAGATAACCATGGTAGGGAAAAAAATTTTTTTAAATATAGAAGAGACCCCTGCCCCCCAAAAAAGGAGAAAACCAACCATAATCCCACCAAGTTTAGATAACCATGGTTACATTTTGGTATGTGTCCTTCTTATCTTTTTTCCTACCTGGAAAAGGAAGTCTTTATTGAGTGCCTACTACATGCCAGGCAGTATGCTAAGCACTGAGGATATAAAATGGTGGAAGCTTGGTCTTGACCTCAAGGTTGGAGAGCAGTGACCCAAAGCACTGCAGTATGGGGTGACAGGTGCAGTAATAGCTGCCCGAAGAGATACGAGAAAAGCAGGGCAGAAGGAGGGACCGTCTCTTCCTGGACTGTTATATTCAAGGCAAGTCTTAGAGGGTGCCTGGGAGTCTGCCACAGGAGCAAGAATATTCCAGACAGAGGGGGAAGTAACTGATGCTTCCCAGGCGCCTATTAGGTACTTAGGAGTCTTACTGAGAATATCTCATGTAATCATCACAACAGCTCTGGGAGGTAGATATTATCATTCCCATTTTACAGATGAGGAAATTGAGACTCTGAGAGGTTAAGGCATTTGCCGAAGCCCATGCAGATAGCTCGAGGTGGAGGCAGGATTTAAACTCGGGTCTGTTGCCCATGCTCTCCCCACTTGATCATGCAGCCTCCCCAGGATAACCAAGTCATGGTGTCCACCTTCATTGAGTTTTACTTAGCAAATATTTATTAAGCATCCACTATGTACCAGGTAAAGAATATTTGAGGACTGTGGCCTCAAAAAGTCCTATAGGATCTCTCATCGTGTGTGGGTGTGGGTGAAGGGGGGTGGCGACGTTGGAGGAATCTATGTGCAAAGGCAGGTTATGCTTTGGTTTCAGACAGAACTTGAAACTGATCTAGACTCCAAATATATATGTTGAATTTCTTCCCTCCTCGGTTGTAAGACTCTGGGCCCCTTCTTGGAAGAGGTGGACCCATCATGTTGCATTGTTTGCCCGCTAGAGAGGCCATGCTAACTGGATGATTTTAATACACCAAAGGTGAAGGTTGCCATTCATTTGTTAGGTCAGTCAACCAATCACCAGTGCTCTGGTGGGGCTGGGCCATATGTTTGGAGTAGGGAGGGAAACAGGAAAGTAACCCCTTCCCGAGTTGCAGCTGTCCAGAGAAATGGCTGTCTCATGGCGGACGGAAGACAGGCCTGGCTTGACAGTCTGCCATAGGAGTTCTCGGGAAGGGCCCTCACGTGCGCAGAATGGATTAGAAGAGGCTTCCTGGAGCAGCCGCATCTCCAACACCTCTTATTGGGCTGGCTGGCTAGCGAGCAGCTCCACGGGAGCGCTAGGAGAGGTTCAGATCTCCACTCAAAACCCGGGAGGTGCTTTAACTTCCAAATTCCACCGGGAGGGGTGCGTGAGGATTGGAGGGTGGGGATGCATCTCACCCTCCCTTTCTCCGGAACACACACAGAGCCGCCCATGGTGTTAGGGAGCTGCACCATGAAATATGGCGTGGCCATAGATAAAATTATGAAGGAGTCGCTTCCAAAGGCTTCACCCTGAAACCTTACCGTCTCCACCGTGTGCACACCATTTATTGCCACCACTGCTGAGAAAGGGAGCTGTTAGTGTGATGCCGAGAGGAGGAGCCGAAAATGGTAAGATTTATTGTGGGAATAAAACCCTGGGCAGATTGCCTCTTGTTAAATACGTGTGTTGGGCCCAGTGTCAAAGCAGTTCACTGCAGGCAAACACAGTGGTCTTGCTGGAAGATTCTCTTAACTGCTCTGTGCCTCTGTTTCTCTCTTTGTAGGATGGCATATTAAATGGTTGTTAAGAAAGGATCGGTGAGTGGGCAGATATTTGATTCTTTTTCAGGTTCCTTTGTCCAACTGTCCGTTTACTGCTTTGCTCATGACTGGTCGCCCAGGTGACCTCCACAATGGTCATGATGTTCACCTCGCAGCTGCTCCCCAGCCCCTACCTACTGATGGTCTGTGACTGCTGCCCAAAGGATGCTTCTCATCGCCATTCACCAGAGCTCTCTCGAGGGCCTCCTGTGGGCCAGGTCCTGGGCTGGGGACATGGTAATGGACGAGAGACCTGACCTTTCCCTCCAGAGGTCTCGCTGAGCTTGACCTCGGGATCTTTTTATACCTAGGAAGTCTGGGAGGTTGTGCAACCAGCCAAGTTAATCTTGGTGCTCAACAGGTTGAGGGTCCATCAGACCCACTTCCTGCCTTTTATTTTTGGGAAGATTTCAAGCCCAGGGTTCCAGCCTAACTAGAGATCCTAGGGTTCTCTCCTGGCTTCTTGTCAACTACCTCTACCACCCACAAGTGCTCTAAGTTGGAGCAAATGACACAAACTAACTGGACCAGCACCGTCCAATAGGACTTTCTGCAGTGATGGAAATGTTTTGATTGGTGCTCTTCCGTATGGTAGGCACTAGCCACAGGTGGGTACTGAGCCCTTGAAAGGTGGCCAGTCAGAACTGCGATGTGCCGTAAGTGGAAAACTTCAAAGCTGTAGTACCAGAAATGCAAAATATCTCAGTATGCATTTTTCTGTTGATTATGGTAAAACTCTAATAGTTTGAGCATATTGGGTTGAATAAAGTATGCTCTTGAAATCAATTTCACCTGTGCATTTTACTCTTTAAAGGTGCTACTGACATTAAAAAAATTACATAGGTGGCTTGCATTATATTTTTATTGGACAGTGCTGTTCTAAACCTTGGTTTTCTTATCTGGAGAATGGGAGGATAGGCCAGAGATCAGTAAGGTGCACTCATCTCAAAGATGTTGTGATTCCCCCCCCCCCCCCGCACCTAACTCATTGTGTGAATTGACTGCGCAGCCATGTGGACCGTGGTCAAGGTTAATGTAGCAGGTGCTATCAGGCCCCACTCACATCCCCTCAGCACGTACCATTCTAGTACATGCTGAAGGCATCCTACTTCAGGCACCCATAGCTCTTCCTCTTAGGGTTCTCTATCGACCTGCAGGAGGGAGGCCAACGGTGCCTCCAGGAATTGCCCTCGGCCAGCGATGGATGGGAGTTGGAGGATAAATACCCCAGTTCCCATGCCCCTCAGGTGGCACACTAAGGCGTGTTCTACACTCTTTCCCAGAGTTCCCCAGCAGGACTGAGCCTCAGTACCCACAGTGGTATCCTACTCAAGAATCCTCCCTTTATCGGCTTCCTTCCCTTCCCTGTCTCACTTCCCCATTCACCTACAGGTACTTTCTAGGATCACTTCCTATGTAAACTACTTCACTCCCATCCTCTTCTGAGTCTGCGCCTGGATGAATGCAGAGGAGCCTTTCAGTGGTTTTTCCTGTTCTATCAGCTCATCAGAACCTCTGGCACATTAACCAATAAGTAGATGCTTAATGTTGTTCTTCAGTTAGTCCTGTCCCACAGAACTGCAGACATAACTACCTGGCGCCCTCTCCTTGCCCTCCCAAACATGCTACCTCACATGAATGGGCACTTTCAGCTACATTTTGCCTACATTAATGATTTCTATTTTAATACTAGTTTCCAACCTCGGTTTTCATCAGACGGAGTTCCTGGTTTCGTTTTCTTCTAATTGCAGTAAGATGCTCTAAGACATCTTAGGCATGATGGGTCCTGGGTGGGTGTAAATTGTTAGCTGCTGTTGAGGACACTCTGGGAGGGAACCTTCTAGGATCTGACAGGAAGGTGTTACAGATGTCAGAAACCCAACGCCAAAAAGTAAAAATAAGCTCGTTACTAAACTGATCAGGGTCCGGCATTTCAGAAATAAGAGCACCTTTAGGATGAGCAAAATCTGAAATCTCTGGAGGTGGTCCAGAGATACGGCACGTATATGGCTTAGGAGTATTCCGGAAGTTAGAAGATGGATTATGGCCATTTAAGGAATCATTTTCTCATGTCACATCCAGAATTAGAATCCTAGAAGAGCAGGAGGGGATCTTAGGATTTCTCTTATCCACCCTCCACCCTCTAATTTTATGAATGAGAAACACTGAGGCCCAGAGAAATGAAGCGATGTGTCTCTAGACACACAGATAGTGAGCTGAATCTCAGAACAAGTCCAGTGCTTTTTCCACAACCCTGGAGCACCACCCCTAGTCTTTGTACAGAAAGAAAAGCCAGTGATTCCAGACCAACCACCACTGCTCCCACCTCTGGACTGGAGAGTTAGGATAACGAAGGGAAAGACGAGAATCCTCAGAGCTGTCTCTTGGCTGTACACCATGACAGGAGCCACACTGGGTAACTCCCCAAGAGGGATCACCCGACGTCTAGCTAGAGGGCTGCCATGTGAAATGCACTGCCCTAAAAATTAATCCACCCCGCTGAAGCAGCATGAGAACGGGAAGAGAATACTTGGCGCACCTCGTGACGTTGGGCTCTGTGCTAGGGCCCCAGGGATCTGAATCAGTCGTAAGCTTGGGCTCTGCTCTGAAGCTGTTTATAATTGAAACAGTGGAGACAAGACAGACAATGAACTAATTCAAAATAAAGAAATGTGATTCTCAAGTTTCTTCCACCAAATATCTGGTTGCAGCCTGGCATGTGTCTTGTACCCCCTCCCATCCCTGGAATGCTACAATAATTCCATGAATATAAATTGTATCTTATTACAACACTCATAAGTTCTTTAGGGACAGAGATCATATTTTTATTCATTCATGCATCCGTGCACGCATGCATTCATGCATTTACAGTAAGTCCCCTACGTACGAACCTTCAAGTCGCGAACTTTCAAAGATGCGAACATGCGTAAATTAGTAAATGCGTAAATTTACATGCGTAAATTAGTTCAAGTGTCTGGCGTACATTGTCACGTGCGTGCATCCTCTACAAATGGTTGTGCTTTTGTGTACTTTACTGTGTTTGTTTTTTTATGTATTATTTGTGTGAAAAGTATTATAAACCTATTACAGTATAGTACGGTACTCTATAGCCAACTGTGTTAGGTGGGTACCAAAGCTAACTTTGTTGGACTCACGAACAAATTGGACTTGCGAATGTGCTCTCGGAACGGAACTTGTTCGTATGTAGGGGACTTACTGTATTCAACAAATTTATTGAATGCCTACTATGAGTCACTAGGGATGGGAGGGAGTGCAAGGTGAAGCAGAGGAGGAGCTAAAGATGTCCCAACCCCTCCAGTGCCTCCCCATATCACTCAGAATACAAGCCCAGGTCTTTATAACCATCTTTAAAATCTGTCCTGATTCCCAAATCCTTTCCCACCCCTCTGGCATCTTGATATCCGTAGTGTGGTTGGAAGAATAGAAGGCTGTTATGTGAGGTTAGAAGGGGGACTAGTTTTCAGTAATTTAATTTCACTTGATGTAATTGATTTATTCGTGCATTCACTTGTTTGACACACATTTATTGATTATCACCTCCAGGTCAGGGCCTGTGCTAAACACTGGGTTATTGGTGGTAGATGATGTTTCAGTTCTCATGAACCTTATACTGTAGTCTGTAGAGAGGAACCCGAGCAGTAAACAGATTGGCAGGTATCTCAGCAATCATACCTGGTGATAAGCTCTCTGAAGAAAAAGCAAGACATAGGGACAAGAATAATGGGAGAAACCTAATTTGTATTGAGGGTCAGGAGAGGCATCCCTGGGGGAAGTAACCTTTAAATTGAGGCCCTAAAGAGAAAGATAAGTCAGACAGGGGTAGAGGTGAGAGCGGAGGTTTTTCAGCAGAGGTTCTGAAGATTGCCAGGGAGGTTCTGAACTTGGCACACTGATAGGCCTCTGCTCTACCCTTGTGCTTCGGATCCACTCTGCGTGAGGCATCCTTGTGGACCACTCTGCCCTTGAGAAACCAGCAGAGGCAGGTGTGTGGAAGCAGGGAGGTTGAAATACGAGGAGAGTCTCTGAAGACAGAGCCAACTCAACACACAAGGGTTCTGGGAGGAGAATTAGAGAGAGTGATCACACGAGGCTGCCCATCTCCCCGCCACACACACACACACACACACACACACACACACACACACACACAGACACACACACACACACACACACACACCCCCTCATACTCGGACACACTTAGTTGGCCAGAAGTAAGTAGGGTTTACTCCCATTTCTATCAGTGACAAAATGTGCAAATCAGGAAAATTTCTCTTTGTTTTCTTCCTCAGCTTCCGTAGGATTTCATCCCACAAAACTGACCTCTGTTCTCTGCACACTGAACTTAGAATCAGAAGGCTCTCCCACTTGTTACTTGAACGTGAATTACTTGAAGCTTAATTTTCCTTGTCTGTAGCATGAGGATACTGTATTTGCCCTGTCTCTTCACAGCAACTTTTATGCAAAGGCTTTAGGAAATATAAATCACTATACAATATTTTTTAATTTAATAGACTTTTAAATTATGTGTATATATAATTTTTAGTAAATTTATTTATTTATTTTCAGCTGTGTCGGGTCTTCGTTGCTGCACACGGGCTTTCTCTAGTTGCGGCGAGCGGGGACTGCTCTTCGTTGCGGTGCACGGGCTTCTCATTGCAGTGGCTTCTCTTGTAGCGGAGCACAGGCTCTAGGCGCGCGGGCTTCAGTAGTTGTGGCGCGCGGGCTTCAGTAGTTGTGGCACGTGGGCTTCAGTAGTTGTGGCTCGCGGGCTCTAGAACGCAGGCCCAGTAGTTGTGGCGCACGGGCTTAGTTGCTCCGCGGCATGTGGGTTTTTCCCAGACCAGGGCCCGAACCCGTGTCCCCTGCATTGGCAGGTGGATTCTTAACCACTGCGCCACCAGGGAAGTCCCTATGTATATATTTTTAATTGAGGTATAGTTGATGTACAATAGATTTTATTTTTAAAAGCAGTTTTAGGTTCACAGCAAGACTGAGTAGAAAGTACAGAGATTTCCCTGTACAGTAGCTTCCCCCTACTATCAGTGCCCCCCGCCAGAGTGGTACATCTGTTATGATTGATGAGCCTACGTTGATATATCATTGTCACTCAGAATCCGTAGTTTACATTAGGTTTCACTCTTGGTGTTGTATATTGTGTGGGTTTTGAGCATTGTAAAACATAATAGTAATAATTGTGCTGGTTATTCTTCACCCCCACCCCCAAGATGCATCCTCCACCCTCTTTGCCTGGTTCTGTGCCCCTAGAGGCAGACTACATCACCCAGATTCCCTGGCAGCTGACTTCTGATGGGGTTCTGCCAATGGGTGGGCCCAGCAAGAGATCAGAAGACAGGAGGAGAGAGAGGCTGAAATATTGCTTCCCTGGTCCTTGCCTGTTTCAGCGCTCCATCTCTGGCGAGAACTGGGTCCCCCCATGACCACAGAATCTGACCTGTGGCCCCTCGGCCCCAGCTTTCACTGCAATCCAGTGATGCCGTGTCCTCCCTTTGTCCCCTTCAGCACATGGTAATGGCACAGTCTCTGGACTTTGTCATAGTCTCTGGACTTTAACATCTCTCGTTTGTTCCCTTAACCTGCCCACAAAGTAGTCCCTTCACTGGAATCTCTTCGTTTGAACCATTTGGGCTGAGTTCTGTTTCTTGTTGGAATTCTCACTCGTATAATCATAACAGCAAAAGTGGCAATAACAACTCAACCACAACTTTATTACGTGTTTGCCATGGGCCAGTTTCTATGTTAATTCTTTCAAAAACATTGGCTGGATTAAAGGTTAATTTTCAGAACCTTTTTTTTTTAGATTCCATATATATGTGTTAGCATACGGTATTTGTTTTTCTCTTTCTGACTTACTTCACTCTGTATTACCTAGGGGCAGGACAGGAATAAAGATGCAGACGTAGAGAATGGACTTGAGGACATGGGGAGGGGGAAGGGTAAGCTGGGAAGAAGTGAGAGAGTGGCATGGACATATATACACTACCAAATGTAAAACCGGTAGCTAGTGGGAAGCAGCCGCATAGCACAGGGAGATCAGCTCGGTGCTTTGTGACCACCTAGAGGGGTGGGATAGGGAGGGTGGGAGGGAGACGCAAGAGGGAGGAGATATGGGGATGTATGTATATGTATAGCTGATTCACTCTGTTATACAGCAGAAACTAACACACCACTGTCAAGCAATTATATTCCAATAAAGATGTTAAAAAAAATAAAGGTTAATTTTCAAGAAAACCTCATCTATGACTTTCATACAGATGTAAAGTGAACACATGTTGACTGACAAAGACTCTCTCCTCAACCTAACTCTAGTCAGGCTCCTCTAAGTCCTCAAGGCCCCAGCTTTGGGCGCTGTCGTTGGTCTGCTTATTCAAGAGTCTCGCTGAGTCAGTTTAGCCACAGTCCTCCACTGTTTGAATGCCGCCGCTCTTGCATCCGATCGTATTTCTCATCCCCTCTCCCTGGGCATCGTATGACCCTGGCCTGCCTTCAGCAAGCGTCCTATCCAATCAGTTTAGCCAGAATCTCCCTCATCCCTGAGCCTCTTAGTAGTTTTCCATCCACGGACCCGGACCCCCCCTGGCCCCACCTTTGGCTATAAACCTTCACTTGTCCTTGTTTTTGGAGTTGAGTCTGATCTCTCTCCCCCTGTGCAAAACCATTGTAGTAACCCCCCTGGATAAAGTCTGCCTTACTGTCTTTAATAAGTGTCACGAAATTTTTTCTTTAACATGACAAAGACTCTTTCCTTGACCAGACTCGAGACAGGCTCCTCTGAGGTCTCTTTTTGACCAGGCCTCATCTTTGGGCCTTGTCGTTGGCCTGCCTAGTCCAGTGTTAGCAAGAATCCTGCTAAATCAGGTTAGTGAGAACCACTCCATTCCTGATATCTGATCACCCTTGATATCTGATCAAATTCCCCATCGTCCATCCTTGGTATCTCATCAGCCTGGCCTGCGTTCACCAAGAATCCTCCTATACTTGATGTTTCCTCTTAGTAATTTGAGACCCACTGCTTCCTTCACTCTGCTCATTGGCTGTAAATCCCCAGCTGTCTTTGCCATATTCTGAGTTGAGCCCGACCTCGCCACCATTGTAGTAGTCCTGACACCTATTGCAATAGTGTTGAATAAAGTCTTCCTTACCATTTTAACAACTGTCAGAATAACTTTTTCTTCAACGATATTAAATATTTAATGCATTAATGAGGGGACTGGTAGGATGGTAGAACCTGTTCAAGAACAGACACACTTATAGATCAGGGATATTGAAATGAATATGCAAACACAGGCAAATTTGATCTCTCCCACGGGGCGGCCGGCACATCAAATGGAACCTCTAATGGACAGAATTTGCATGTCTATAGACAAGAACAATTTTGCAAATCCAGAGTTGTAAAATGGCTCAATGGCAACTGAGAAAGGTGTGCTCTAGCCTACTGCCCATGGGCCAAATGCAGCCCACCGCCTGCCTTTGTAAATAAAGTTTTATGGGAACACGGCCACGCACATTCATTTGTGTATTTCCTCTGGTTGCTTCCATGCTCCAGTGGCAGAACTGAGTCGTTGCAGCAGTGGCCAGGTAGCCCACAAAACCTTAAATATTTACTCTCTGGCTGTTTACAGGAAAGGTTACTTGACCTCCCTGCTATGGAGACTGTATTGTTTTCCATTGGAGCTGATAAGGAATATATCAGCATGGGCTCCATTTTACAAGTAAAAAAACTAATACCAGTTAAGTGACAGAACCTGAACTCTAACCTAGGTCAGCCTGATTCCATCCTTAGTGCTAGCATCAGCAAGCAGTTTAGCTGACCCTAATAACGAAAAACACCTTAGAAGTTATTTCACCTTTAAGAAAGAAGATGTCTTCAGAAAGGCATGTGTGTGGAGGCATGTGTGTGTGCGTGTGTGTGTGTGTGTGTGTGTAGTGGGGGACACAGTTAAGAAAAGAGTGACTGCTTTGATAACTGCTTAGCTTAATTTTACTTTTATTCCTTGGTGTAAAACTACTTTCACAAGAGCACGTGAATTAAATTGCGGCAGCCTTGTACAAGGCAGGACACGGGCTGTACATCACTGAACGAGGATCTGAACCAGAAACTGAAAATTCTGAGACAGTTTTGTACTGTTTTTCTTTGGGATGTTTGCTCTTTCTGAACCTAGCCGGCGTCAGAATCCTCCATAGTCAGTGCGAGTTAACATCTGTGGTCGCCTTCTTCAATAGTCAGCTCCTCCCTCCCTCCCCATTTATTACATTTTTCTTCTAGTTTAAAGCTGTTGAAAGTGCTAGTCTCTGAAAGGGATTAAGTGGGTTAATTAGCATTAAAAAGGCCCTTGATGTAGGCGGTATTTAAAATCTCGAAACACTGCCTCTGCTGGCCACCCCTCCCCCCACTTTGTGAATGGGAAAGTGGGCTGGAAAAACTCCAGCTCTAAGGAGAATGTCTGAGCCTCAACCCAGCCCAGCCCGTTCCCCAGTCCAATTCGGAAATCATCTCTTTCGTATCAGGTTGCACGTGAAATCTTTGTCCAATCTTTTTCGGTACGCGCTCCTAAGTAATACTTCCCAGAGTATGACTAACAGTCCAAAGACGCAGTGGGTGAATTTCAATGGCTGAACCGCTGGGGAGAAAATGAATGGACTGTTAATAGGATCGCTCTGGAAATAATAGCTAAATTATTAAACTGCAGTGTGGTGGGTGTCCCTTCCTCTGTGTGGCAAATTAGATTGGAAGGTGCCACTGTGAACGTCTCAGGAATATTACATTGCACAGCTCTGTGGAGGGATTTAAACCTTTTCTATAGCCTTCTCTCCTTCACCAGAGTTCGTGTCTATTTCTCTTTTTCTTTAGCTTTTATTAGTAGAGGGTGGAGCAGACAGTGTTGGTCTTCTGCCACACCCCCTCGGTACCCACCTCTACGCCAAAGGCTCTTTACTCCAAACACCTGCAAGCCTCGGCCAGCAGGACCTTTTTGAGCCCTGAGAGCATGTGGGTCCACCCTCAGGGGAAACCCAGAGTTCCTGAGAACTAATCCCTCCATGGCCGCCCTCGTGTAATGATGGGTGTGAATCGGTGGATAAAAACCCAGCCTCCTAACCCCTCCATTGGAGCAACGATGGGTAACTCTAAGGTAGAGGGCAACCGGGGGCTCTGGGATTCCCCAGCAGGACTGCACCCCAGTGACCCCAGTGTTTGATAACGTTCCATTTACTGGCTGCCTCTCCTTCCTGTCTCACTTCCTCTACTGCTGTTTCCTGGAATCACCACATAAAGAAACGATTTGCACTCAAATCCTTGTCTTAGGTCCCGCTTCTAGGGTAACCCACACCAAGACAGAGAGTCAGTAGAAAGATTTTTCCTCACCAGTTATCCTGCAGCAAAGGCGACACTTTATAATTCCTTCTCACAGAAGCACTTCACCATGTCCCCTGCTCTGACTGGAGGGCAGCATGTTGCAGTGGGAAAGCCGTGAACTTTGGGGTGAGATTCAATCTGGAGTTCAGATCCCGCCTTTGCCATTGGCTGGCTGTTTGACCTGTGTGGCCTTGCTGAAGTGATTCTGCCTCAGTGACTCTTCATTTGCCCACTTATTTTGAGGGCAAAAAATACCTCCCTCCAGAATTGCTGAGAGAATCAAGGACGTAATGTAGGTCCACAGCTCAGGACAGTGCTTAGCGTATAGTAGTAAACCGACAGATGGCCGTTCTTTGACCTCCAAAAGGCTGCGCCACGGTCACTACCAAGAGAATGTAATGTTCTTGTCCTTGAAGCTTTTGTCATGCGAGAATAGAGCAAACAGATACCCAGTCCATCTTTTAATTAGTTTTTGAGAACTTTCTGACATCATGGACTAAACTGCATTGTATTAATATTCTAGTCTTCTAGTTCTATGACAAACAAAAAAATGCATGAGCACAAAACCCCAAAGTAAAACAAAACAGGGAGAAGCTTAGAAAACTAAATATGGAACTCAGCTCTAACAGCTGAATGGAGAAAGGAATTCGAATAATTTAAAAATCACAAGTGGATGTAAAGTGTAAAGAAATGGAAACTTACAGACTATTTAAAACCTGGAATTGCTGACTGTTCAGAAACGACACAGATGGATCAAGAGTGGTGAACAGCCAGAAAGGATTGTGGATGGATCTGCATTGCTTTAGCGGCTCCCCATGCCACCTGTCTCTGAGGACAGCCAGACAATTTGGTATGGAACAAGGCTAATGCTGGCAGCAGATCCAGTGACAGTAACCAGCCTAACGGTAGATCCTTCCAGTGGGTTTGCAGTGACGAACTATGCCCCAGAAGTCTGGTGGCTCTTACTGATTTGGGCACCCTAATGCCCCATTGTGCAGCCAGTTAAAAGGCTTGAAATGTGAGTTCATGAGTAGTCTCAGAAGATACATCCCAACCTGCCCAATAGCCTTTCATCTCTGGAGAGTGGATTCAATGTCACTGAAGCCAGGGTTGCCATGCATCATAGGAAAACAAGACTGTTGCAGTGCCGGCCTCCAGAGAGAGTTCCTCTAGGTCATGGTTGAGGCACGTGGATGGGTGGGGAGTGGGGGTGAGGAAAGCCCACACCGTTGCTGCCTGTGTGGTACGTGTCCTGACCACGTGCAAAGATGACCCGAGAGCTGGTTGGGGTCAGGGTGACTCCAACATGACTGGACAGGCTTGTTGGACACACTCAATGATGGCTTCCCCAATGCCAGCAGTTATAATGGCCTGCTCAGTTGAGTCGGGAGGCTTATTCTCTGCCACCTGGCCCTGAGCCCCTGTACTCTCTCGTCATATTTCCTTGATCTCGAAACCTCCTTTCCCAATGAGAGAGCCACACTGCTAGCAAGGACCACCAGGCTCAGGGTGACCAGGGTCTGCTGGCAGCTGTGCTGTTGTGCTGACGTCCTCTTCCAGTGCATCCGTGATCATAGCAAAGGCTTTAAAGATGGCATTCAGGGGTCCAGCCAAAGTGATAATTCTCTCAGCACAGTTCCCTTTGGAGATGTCGATAGGTACACCACTCTCCCCACGCATCTTCTTAACTGATTCTCTGTTCTTTCTGATGAGGCTGCCAACTTCCTTTCCATGCATAAAGAGCTGTATGGTGAGAGTGACATTTGATCCACTTGCAATCATACCCTCCATCCGCCCCTGTTGCCTTCTTGACAACCCCTCTTGTTCCTCCTCTGGCCTTCTACCCTTCCCCTTCCCACCCACTCCCCTTTTCTTCTCCAGCCTACAGTTTTTGGCTTTGACCACTACCAGTGACCAATGACTTGACCATTTCAAGTCTAGCTCCTTGGAATACCGCTGGACATAGAGACATATTATTACAGGTGTCACACAAAGCACTAAGCATAAAAGGAAAAAACGGATACATTTGATTACGTTTAAATGAAGAACTTCTGTTCAACAAAAGACCCCATTAGGAAAGAGAAAAAACAAGCCGAAGAGCAAGAGAATACATTTGCAACTCCTGTACCCAACAAAGGACTTCTATCTAGAATAGATAAAGAACTCCTATGCATCAAGAAAGACATAGAAACTCTGTAAAGAAGTGAGCAAAAGGCTTGAATATGAGCTGCACAAAAGAGGCTATACAAATGACCAGTAAACATAATGAAATGTGCTCAACCTCCTTACTGAACAGAGAAATGCAAATTCAAAACTCCACTGCCCATTGAGTAGATTGGCAAAAATGAAAACATCTGACATCACCAACTATAACCTAGGATGTGGAGCAACTGGAACTCTCGTACACTGATGATAGGAGTGTCAGTTGGTACCCTTTCCCTCAATTTGGGAAAGAGTTTGACATCTGTTGAAGTTGAAGATACTTACACCCTCTGCCCCTCCAATGCATACTGTGTAATTCCATTTTTATAGCTTTCAAAAATAGACAAAGCAAGTGTATCATTTAGGTATATATACTAGGTGGCAAAAGAATAAAACACTGCAAGGAAGTTATTACCATAAAGTCTGGGAAATGGTTCCCTCTGGAGAGGAACGAGGAAATTGTAATGGCCCAGGAATGCACAGGGGTCTGGTGGAGGTGTTGACAATGATCTACTTCTTGAGCAGGATGGTAGTTAAAAGAGTATTTGGTCTACAGTAATTCATTATGCTGCCTGTTTCTGCTTCATGTACTTCTCCATATGTGTGCTGTATTTCACTGTAAGAAAGTTTAAAAAAAAACTTTCTCAAAGTGTTTTCTGAGAAACGTTGCGTAATGAGGTCTTAATATATGTTACTCACAAAAAGGATTCTGTGGTCAAGTACATCTCAGCGCTGGAATAAGTGAAGACAAACAGGTCTTTAATATGCCAAGGTACATTGTGAAATTCCAAGAAGGATCAAGAGTATACAATAATTTATGTGACCACGGCACCCTTTTCCTAAGGGAGATTTTACAGAGCATATACTTAGGAAAAGTAGATGGAAAAAAGTCATAGAGCAAGTTTCAGTTTCATGAGCCAGTTGACCCGATCCAACCAAAGGCTTCAGGAGCTTTATGCAAAGCGTGAAATGCAAAATAGCAAACAAATGAAGTTTTAGGTGGCGCTGAACTGGAGGCTCTCACTATTGCTAAAATCCTCATCATTTCAAGTGTCAGGCCCCAAACGCTGAAGGGGTTAGCCCATCCCCATCCCCCTCCTCTGTAGTTATGTTTGTTCCAGTTTTCACAGTCACCATGTTGTAACTGTGTGTCTGTGGATGGATGGACCAACTGGTGTTTGTGCACTTCTCTTTATGTCGATGTCCATCACAGCTGTTTATAAACAAAATCGTTCTGATGGAATCCAACTTCTGCCCCAGTGCTGGTGCTGCAACCCTGCTCTCACTGGGACACTGGGTCAGTCAGCTTTCACTGTGTAACAAACCACCCCACAGAGACCTAGTGGCTTAAAACAACAACCACAATTTTGTGCTCTGGAAACTTGGACTGGGCTCAGATGGATGAGTCTTCTGCTGGTCTCAACTAGGTGTCACTCACATGTGTCTGCAGGCAGCTGCTGGGTCAGCTAGGATGTTGGCTGGCTGTTAGCTGAGGCAGCCATTTGAGTTCCAGCCATGGTTTTCTCTTATTCATCAGGCAGCCCTAGATGGGCTTGTTCACGTGGCAGCTATAACAAGAGTCCTAAGAATAGCAAGAGAGAGATAGCCCCAATGTGCACGTGTTTTTCAAGTCTTTGCTAGCATCACATTTGTTATTGTGCTGTCGATCAGACGATCACATGGCCAAGTCTAGAGTCAGAGTAGAAGGAGACTACCCAAGGGTATGGATACAGAGAGACTTGAACAAATTGGGAGCCATTGCTACATCAATCTGCCACAGGTACTTTGGGCATCATAGTCATTCATTATCGAAACTATCTCTAAAACTGCACTGACTTACGGTACCTCTGATACCAGTCGAATTCACTACTGAGTTGTAGTTTTAAAAGCAGATGTGTTCATCAGCCTTTTAAAGGAATGATCCAAATAGGAAAGCTTGATTAAAATAGAGATCGATTACATTTTCAAAGATATGATGAAATGTAAATGGTTTCCCCTAAGGAAAGTATGCAAGATGATTGTTCAAGGAGAAATTTAATTACAACCTAAAAAAACACAGGGATTCTCGCAGATACAAATTATCGTTAGATTGTATTCGTTACAGAAATACAAAAATGATGACCTTTCCTTTAGTTTCACTTGTTTTTATTTAACAAACTCTGTTCCTTGGCTTTTTTCAGCATGACTCTGTTTAATTGTCGCAGACTTGAAATTATTATCTAAGCCTGCACATATTAATCCTGTCTGTTGGAAGAAAAGAAGCCTGTCATGTGGGGTAATTATGGCTGCGGGGGGCAATAATGAATGGGCAGAATAGACCCAGGCCTGCTTTCTGTTGTCCTCAAGCATCGACAATCGATGGCTGTGGCCATGCTGAGTTGGGAAAGGATCACATCTCTAAGTCACAGCAGTATTGGGGGGTAATTTCTCAGGAAATGACAAGGATCATTAGGTAACTCCAGATGGTATTACCAATCTTGATTCCATTTGACCACCTGAGGCCACCATCTTGTACTGATTTTACACTATCAAGACCACAAGAAAGGTTCGTCACTAAGAATTTTGGACTCTCAGTTCTGTCTTCCATGGCAGAGTTCTCCTTTTTCTTTGCTTTGGATGACATTGAAGTCTATGGATAATTTAGAATGTGATGAAATCATAGTTTCTGAACTTTTTATTGCTAAATTGAGATGATGATGGTGATAGAGAGGAGCAGCTCTTGCCAAGTTCTTGACAAGAATCGTATCATTTAGTCTTCACAATGCCCTCTTATCTCTATTTGACACCAGGAGATTAACTAACTTGCCCGAGGACCCACGACTTGTAAATGGTGGCAACAGAATTTGAACCCAGGTCTAATCTGACTCTGAAGTTCTGCTTTTAACGAGTCAGCCACACCACCCCCCTTCTGAGAGCTGGCTAGGTATGACTGAGCCTCCTCCCCCTCCTCACCTATACTTCTGTTGAGCATTCACTGTTGTAGAGTGTACAGAACTGTGCTAGAAATGCGGTATAAAAAATGCCTCTTGTACAGTAGAATATGGGATAAACAACCTTATAAATAGCTTTCTCTTGGTGCTGGTCTTGGTGGAGAGGGAAAGCAGAAATTATAAGAACCTTGTCAGCTGGCAAACCTGTTTTTAGGTAGAGGTTTCACACCGTCCACCTCCCTCAACACATGCCTCTCAGAGAGTTGATAGCAAGCAACATGATGGAACCATTTGACAGCTAGCACATCTTCACCACCACATCCACCCTCGCACTTTATTGCTTGATGAAACTGTATGAAGTTAGGAAACCCAAGAGAGACCAGGGAGCATGCTGGATATCTCACAGCTGTAACTTTCAGATACCAAATCATTAAGAAATGACCTTGCATATTTACATATAGTTTTGCCTCTGTCTTATGCCAGTTAAAGGCACAGACTCAGGAAACAGACTGCTTGGGATCAACCACAGATCTGCCATTTTACTAGCTGTGTGACCTTGCACAAGTTATTAAACCACTCTGAGCCTCACTTTCCTCAGCCAGAAAAAGGAAATGATAATAGTGTTCTTTGTAAAAGAATACTATTTTGCAAAAGAATGCAAAACATGTAGTGCCTTGGCACGTAGCAAGTGCTATTTAAATGTTAGCTATTAATACTGTTACTCTGTTAAACAGCTTAAATCAGGTATAGGGTTTCATTTTCTTTATTTAAAAATTTTAAAAAGCAATTAAAAAATTTTTTATGTTCCTGGTGGCAGCCAGTTATTTTATTTAGAAAGGTGCATTCAGCATGCAGCGGTTGTACGCTAGGTATATTTTGGAATAAGTTTGTCAGTTAGATATTGATTTACGTACATTAAGATCATTCAAACGGCTAATGATTTTCTTTTATTTTTTCTATTTTTTCCTTCAATTTTTTTATTGAAGTATAGTTGATGTACAATATTATGTAAGTTACAGGTATATAACATAGTGATCACAGATTTAAAGATTATATTCCATTTATAGTTACTACAAAATACTGGTTATATTCTCTGCTGTACAGTACATCCTTGTAGCTTATTTATTTCATACATAATAGTTTGTACCTCCCAATCCCCCACCCCCATATGGCCCCTTCCCCCTTCCCTCTCCCCACTGGTAACCACTAGTTTGTTCTCTATTTCTGTGAGTCTGTTTCTTTTTTGTTATATTCACTAGTTTCTTTTATTTCTTAGATTCCACATATAAGTGATATCATACAGTATTTATCTTTCTCTGACTTATGTCACTTAGCATAATGCCCTCCATGTATATTCATGTTGTTGCACATGGCAAAATTTCATTCTTTTTTATGGCTAATATTCCATTGTATATATGCCACATCTTCTTTATCCATTCTCCTGTTGATGGACATTTAGGTTGCTTCCATATCTTGGCAATTGTATATAACACTGCTATGAACATTGGGGTGCATGTATCTTTTCGAATTAGTGTTTTCATTTTTTTCGGATATATACCCAGGAGTGGAATTGTTGGGTCATATGGTAGTTCTGTTTTTAGTTTCTTGAGAAAACTCCATACTGTTTTCCACAGTAGTTGCACCAATTTACATTCCTACCAACAGTGCACGCATACCAACAGAGGCTTCCCTTTTCTCCACATCCTCACCAACATTTGTTACTTGCGTTCTTTTTGATGGTAGCCATTCTGACAGGTGTGAGGTGATACCTCATTGTGGTTTTGATTTTCATTTCCCTGATGATTAACTGTGTCAAGCATCTTTTCATATGACTCCTGGCCATCCGCATTTCCTCTTTGGAAAAATGCCTATTTAGGTCTTCTGCCCATTTTAAAACTAGGTCGTTTGTTTTTTTGATGTTGAGTTGTATGAGCTGCTTATATATTTTGGATATTAACCCTTTATCAGTCATATCATCAGAAAATGTTTCCTCTCATTCAGTAGGTTGTCTTTTTGTTTTGCCAATGGTTTCCTTTGCTGTGCAAAAGCTTTTAAGTTTAATTCAGTTCCATTTGTTTATGTTTGCTTTTATTTCCTTTGCTTTGGGAAACATATCCAAAGAATATTGCTATAATTTATGTCAAATGGTATTCTGTGTGTGTTTTCCTCTAGGAGTTTTATAGTATCTGGTCTTACATTTAGATCTTGGATCCATTTTGAATTTATCTTTGTATATGGTGTTAGAGAATGTTCTAATTACATTCTTCTACATGTAGCTGTCCCGTTTTCCCAGCACCACGTATTGAAGAGACTGTCTTTTCTCCATTGTATTGGTAGATTCTTGCCTCCTTTGTTGTAGATTAATGGACCATAGGAGCCTGGGTTTATTTCTGGGCTTTATATCCTCTTCCACTGATCTATGTGTCTGTTTTTGTGGCAGTGCCATACTGTTTTGATGACTATAGCTTTGTAGTATAGTCTGAAGTCAGAGAGCATGATTCCTCCAGCTCTGTTCTTCTTTCTCAAGATTGTTGAGGCTGGTCAGGGTCTTTTGTATTTCCATACAACTTTTACAATTATTTGTTCTAGTTTTTTGAAAAGCGCCGTTGGTATTTTGATAGGGATTGCATTGAATCTGTAGATTGCCTTGGGTAGTGTGGTCATTTTAATAATATTAATTCTTCCAGTCCATGAACATGGTATATCTTCCAATGGTTTGTGTCATCTTCAATTTCTTTCATCTCTGTCTTATAGTTTTCTGAGTACAGGTCTTTTACCTCCTTAGATTTATTCCTAGGTATTTTATTCTTTTTGATGTGATGGTAAATGGGATTGTTTCTTTAATTTCTCTTTCTGGTAGTTCATTGTTGGCGTATAGAAATGCAGCAGATGTCTGGGTATTAATTTTGTATACTGCGACTTAATCAAATTCATTGATATGCTCTAGTACTTTTCTGGTGGCGTCTTTAGGATTTTCTATGTATAGTATCCTGTCATCTGCAAACAGTGACAGTTTTATTTCTTCCTTTCCAATTTGGATTGCTTTTATCAGCAGTATGCTATTAAACAACCAATGTGTCACTAAAGAAATCAGAAAATATCTGGAAACAAATGAAAACAAAAACACAAGGATCCAAAATCTGTGGGATGCAGCAAAAGCATTTCTAAGAGGGAAGTTTATAGCAATACAGGTTTACCTCAGGAAACAAGAAAAATCTCAAATAAACAATCTAACCTTACACCTAAAGGAATTAAAAAAAAAGAAGAACAAACAAAGCCTAAAGTTAGTAGAATGAAAGAAATCATAAAGATCAGAGCAGAAATAAATGAAATAGAGTCTAAAAAGACAAAAGTAAAGATCAATGAAACTACAAGCTTGTTCTTTGAAAAGGTAAAGAAAATTGATAAACCTTTACCCAGACTCCTCAAGAAAAAAAGGGAGAGGGCGCAAATAAAATCAGAAATGAAAAAGGAGAAGTTACAACCAACACCACAGAAATACAAAGGATCCTAAGAGACTACTATGAACAAGTATATGCCAATAAAACAGGCCACGAAGAAGAAATGGACAAATTCTTAGAAATGTACAATCCCCCAAGACTGAACCAGGAAGATATAGAAAATATGAACAGACCAATTACCAGTAATGAAATTAAATTAGTAATTTAAAATCTCCCAACAAACAAAAGTCCAGGTCCAGATGGCTTCACAGGTGAGATCTACCAAACATTCACAGAAGTTAACACCTATCCTTCTGAAACTATTCCAAAAAATTGCAGAGGAAGAAATGCTTCCAAATTAATTAGCCGAGGCCAACATCACCCTGATACCCCAACCAGACAAAGATATCACAAAAAAATGAAAATTACAGGCCAGTATCACTGATGAACTTTGATGCAAAAATCCTCAGCAAAATATTAGCAACCTGAATCCAACAATACCCTGAAAGGCTCATGCACCATGATCAAGTGGGATTTATCCCAGGGATGCAAGGAGTTTTCATTATCTACAAATCAGTCAGTGTGGTACACCACATTAACAAGTTGAAGCACAAAAACCATATGGTCGTCTCCATAGATGCAGAAAAAGCTTTCAACAAAATTCAACATCCATTTATGATAAAAAAAAAAACTCTCCAGAAAGTGGGCATAGAGGGAACATACCTCAACATAATAAAGACCAAATATGACAAACCTACAGCTAACATCACACTCAATGGTGAAAAGCTGAAAGCATGTCCTCTCGTATCAGGAATAAGAGAAGGATGCCCACTCACGACACTTTGTTTTCTAATATAAATTTATTTATTTTATTTTTGGCTGCGTTGGGTCTTCATTGCTGCGTGCAGCCTTTCTCTAGTTGTGGCGAGCGGGGGCTACTGTTTGTGGTGGTGCACGGGCTTCTCATTGCGGTGGCTTCTCTTGTTGTGGAGCACGGGCTCTAGGCGCGCAGGCTTCAGTAGTGGCTTGTGGGCTCTTGCGTGCAGGCTCAGTAGTTGTGGCTCAAGGGCTTAGTTGCTCCGCGACCTGTGGGATCTTCCCATGGGCTCTAACCCATGTCTCCTGCATTGGCAGGCAGATTCTTAACCACTGAGCCACCAGGGAAGCCCCTCGACACTTTTATTCAACATAGTAGTATTGGAAGTTCTAGCCATAACAATTAGACAAGAAAAAGAATTTAAAACTTTTAAATAGAAATGGCGGTTTTTTTCTTATTTTAAGAGTAATGCGTGTTCATCGTAAAAGTATAGAAAATACAGTCATAAAAAATTGCCTTAAAATTTTCAGTGTTCAATATTTAAATATATCAAACCAGAACTTAGTAGCTTGAAACAATAATCCATTTTTACTTCATAATTCTGTGGGTTGGCAGGTTGGGCTTAGCGTATCTATGTAGTCTTTTGGAGGCTTGGTTGGGGCTGGATGGTGGAGCATGACCTCACTCACAGCCTGCAGTTGGCAGGCTGTTGGCCACGGCACCTCAGATTTCCTCCACGTGACCCATTCATGTGATGTTCACCTGCTGGAGAATAAACAGACTGTTCTCCTATTCACATGGTGGTTTCAGGATTCCAAGTGCAGCAACAAGGGTCTGAGCGCAAGAGCCCAAGCATTTCTCAGGCCTCTGCTAGTACCATATCTGCTGATGTCCCCTTGGCCAAACAAGATACATGGCTAGGTAAGCACAAATTCAAGGGATCTGAGGAGAGCCAAAGTCACATTGCAAAGGTACAGGCATGCAGAGATAGGAGAAATGTATTGCCATTTTTAGCAATTCACCACAGATAAATACTGTTAAAATTACGTATATATAAAATACATGTATGTGTATGTGTGTGTTATACATTTACATGTGTTTCACGCATAGAAATACATGGAAAAATATATGCCCAAACAAAAGTGATCTTATTAAACATTTTGTACCTTTTTTCCCCCCATTGATGACTTCCTAAGGTCATTTTAATGTCCTCATTTTAAGATGTGCATAATACTACATTGTATAGACTTACCATGAAATATTTAACCCAAGTCTCTTGTACGACTTTTAGGTTGTTTCCAGTTTTGCAATAAACTGAATATGTAGAGTTTTCTACGTTTTTCTCCTTAGTTCCTTATTTTGACCTCTGACATATTGTAAGAATACTCTACTGAAAGATTGCATCCAGAGATAATATTCAAAATACTCAACAACATTGTAGATCCCGACCTTAGCACGGAGCAAGGTCCTGAGGGTAATCCTTTAATTGCTAGATTCGGAGGTCCAGGTCCCAAGGGAGGGGGCCATGCAGGTGGGGTAGCGGGTGCTACTCACGGCGGTTAGTGGTGGGATAACTGTTATTTACCTTCACAACCATACTAAATACCAGCCACAGAGAAGTGTGTGGGAATGTCTGTTTCCCATCACCTCTCCGGCTATCGATGTCGTCCGTCTTTTTAATCTTTGCCAACCTGACCCGTGATAACAACAAAAATAATACCATCTTTATGTTGAATTTTCCTAATCACAAGTGAGGGCTCTTTTTTATGTCTCATCACCATTTGTATTGGGTTGTTATCGTTGATTTCAGTGAATCACCTGTTTACGTCATCGGTCCATTTTTCTTTGAAATGTTACTCTTTTAATTGGAAAGCTAATATTTATTGATGCCTTACAATGTGTCACTATTCTAAGCCCTTAATAGGCATTATCTATTTGAATATTCATCATGACCCTATGAAGTTATTATTATTCCCATTTTAGAGATGTAAAAATAGAGGCAGAGGTGCAGTAATATGTCCACCAGGATCTTGTTTGTAAGTGCTGAAGCCAGGATTCAAAACCAAGCAGGCAGATCCCATAACTCAGGTTCTTAATCATTCTTATCTATTCTATTGCTCCTGCAGTATTTACTTATAAGAGCTTTTTACATAGGGATATTAATTTTTTAATACGTATTGTACATTTTTCCTAGTTTGTCCTTCTACTTTTTACTTTCCTTATTGTGGTGTTTGCTATACAGAAATTGAAAAATCTTATGGATGCGCTTTTTTATATGAATTTTTCAGCTTGATAGAGGTTTAATTGAGAAATAAAATTGTAATATATTTAAAGTGTACAAAGTGATGATTTGATATATGTATACATTGTGAAAGGATTCTGACTATTGAGTTACTTAACACGTTCATCACCTCACATATTTACCTTTTCTTTGGTGAGAACACTTAAGTTCTACTCTCAGCAAATTTCAGTCATACCATACAGTATTATCAACTAGTTACCATGTTATACGTTAGATCCTTAGAGCTTATTCATCTTATAACTGATAGTTGTATACAGTTTAGGAATATTTAATATGGTCAAATATCTCATGCTTTTTTCTTAGTGGATTTTGTCTGTAATATCATTCTCGGATGTTTCCTATCTAAAGGCTATAAAAATATTCATGTATATATTCTTCTATATAGAGCTTCAAAATTGCGTGTATTAACAAAATATACATGCTTAGGCCCCAACTCAGACCTGTTGAATCAGAATTTGTACAACGAGAACTAGATGTTTATGCTTTTAAAAAGATACACAAAATTACAGTCCAGAGGACTGCAAATACACACATTTATCTCTTTTTATTTCCCTAAACACATGACATTGAAGAAATAATAAATTAAGAATATATCCACAAAATCAATTCCAGATGGGTTAAAAAGTTAGTTGTGAAATCCCAAACTTAACTTTTAGAACAACACATAGGAGAATATCTGTATTAGTCAGAGTTCTCTAGAGAAATGGAACCAGTAGGATGTGTGTGTGTGTGTGTGTGTGTAAATACTCTTGATGTATGTGTGTGAAATATATACGTGTGTGTGTGTGTGTGTATATGTATGTATAAGAGAGAGAGATTGATTGATTGATTTAGTTATTTTAAGGAATTGACTGACACAATTCTAGGGGTGGGACTGGAAAGTCTAAAATCCCCAGGGCAGGCCAGCAGGTTGGAAATTCTGGCAAGAATTTGTGTTACAGTCTTGAATCTGAAGATGGTTTGGAGACCAAATTCCTTCTTCCTTGAGGAAGCTCAGTCTTTTAAGGCTTTCAGCTGATTCAATAAGGCCCACGCACGCTATGGATGGTAACCTCCTTTAGCAAAGTCTACTGACGTAGATGTCAAATCACATTTGTAAAATACCTTCACAGCAATACCTAGACTGGCATTTGACCAGGTAACCGGGCACCATAGCCTAGCCACGTTGAAAAAGTGACCATCACAATAGCTTTATGACACTGTGGTAGGGAAGGATTTTTAAACAAGATACACACAGGCCTTGATAAATGGCTTGAACAGAGGAAAAATGTTGTGTTTTCCTACCTGTGCCTTTCTTTCCCTTCATGTGAGATGCCCCCAGCAGAGCAGAATCCGTATGAGATAATATGCTTCATGGGATTATTACAGCTTGCTTCCCTGCCAAAGAGCTCTTTTCTTTCTTTCACTTCTGTGATTCCAGGTAAACACCAAGAGACGCAGTGCAAGAACATAAAAGAGACAAGTGTGTTTTAATTTAGGTTCCATAAACCTAGATATTATCTGTGGTGCTACAGTATCCCAAGCCAAAATGCCAAACACGGATGGATTTATTGTGGCCCTAACTTAAAACAAGCCTGATTTCTTTTTTTAAAATGCGACCTCAAAACACAGCTCAGCAGACGTGATTAGGAATGTATTATATGCCTAACCAGAAAACAAAACGCTACTCGCTACAGTGGACTTGAAAATTGTCTTGCTATTAATAGATCTCCCGGATGGTATGATCTCTTGGATTTGATATGTTAAGATTTCGGCAGCCGCTGAGGACTGAAAACAAGACGTTCCATGTGTTATTACTTAATAAAGAAACTAGGCCATGAAGTAGCCCTTTGGTCATTTTTTTAAAAAAGATTTTGAAGAGCCCAATTCCATCTTTAATAAGTCCTTGTCGCCAGGTATGTTTGCCACAACAGCAATGTGATTAGCAGACTCCTTCTCCAGAGCTGTGTGAAATTGAGAGCAACTTGGGGAACCTGTTACTTTCATCTCTCCATCTGGCACAGATGCCTCAAACACTGTACACCTGCAACAAATATTTGCTGAATCGAGAAGCATCCCTCTCTTTCCTTTTTATTTTGAGGGCCTGACACTGAGCTACTGATTCAAATGTTTAGATTGAGGACCTTGGCGAACATATCTGTTGGACAGAGAACACCATTTTCAAGAGTTTAAGATAACACTGGGGGCTTCCCTGGTGGCGCAGTGGTTAAGAATCCGCCTGCTGGGGTTCCCCAGTGGTGCAGTGGTTGAGAGTCCGCCTGCCGATGCAGGGCACACGGGTTCGTGCCCCTGTCCGGGAAGATCCCACATGCCGCGGAGCGGCTGGGCGCGTGAGCCATGGCGGCTGAGCCTGCGCGTCCGGAGCCTGTGCTCCGCAACGGGAGAGGCCACAACAGTGAGAAGCCCGCGTACCGGTAAAAAAAAAAAAAAAAAAATCCGCCTTCCAATGCAGGGGACACGGGTTCGAGCCCTGGTCCGGGAAGATCCCACATGCCGCGGAGCTACTAAGCCCATGCACCACAACTACTGAGCCCACATGCCTAGAGCCCGTGCTCCGCAACAAGAGAAGCCACCGCAATGAGAAGCCCGCCCACGGCAACGAAGAGTAGCCCCCGCTCGCCACAATTAGAGAAAGCCCGCACGCAGTAACGAAGACCCAACGCAGCCAAAAATAAATACATAAATTTAAGATAACACTGATCTCTTCTGATATGCTCAAAATATTTAAAAATGTTTAATTGGATATTGCTGCCCACTCGTCTCTTTAAAAACAAAGTTTAAAAAAAGAGAGATTGCAAACAAAAAACAAACAAGGAGAAGAAGCTTTACAGGATTTTAGGGTTTGGGTTTTTTATTTCAAGAAATACTTGTTTTAGGTTGGATTCCACAGTAGTAGACTCTGAGATGAAGGTTCATAAAAACCAGTATGGAAATGGAACTGGAAAGGGAAGAACTCCAAGGAGGGGTGATACATCAAGCCAAGTCCCCGGGAGGGTAACCTCGCTGAGTCCTGGTCTGGGGATAGTGTAATTCCTCATCAGGGGATGAGGGAGCTGGAGTAGTTACAGGCCCGCATCCCCCGCCATGATAATCAGGGGACCAGAACTCACCGCACCATAGATTCCCAGGCACTTCTGTACCTCCTTGCATAGACAAAGTGGGTTCTAGCAGCCTGAGGACTTTTCTCCAACAAAGAAATGCAGGCTCCAGCTGGAGGGGGGTGGGGAGTGACAGATGTGCATGAAGATGGTGAAGGCCTCTAAGGGGACATGTGCAAACCTCCGACAGCATCTGCCTCACTGTGAAACTAGGGATAGTTTGTCAAGGCCTCTCCACAAATTCAGAGCAGGCCTAGGGACGAAGGGAAGGAGGGGTACTGTGTCCCTGATGTAAGGTTTGCGGCAAGTCACCATCTTTTCTCCGGTGTCTCCCCTGGTTGAGTCAGTAGGAAGGAGGTTAAAGAGGAGTGTGGTTTGAAGACAGAGAGCTCTGTGGTCCTCTCCTCATGGGGCAGCCCCACCAATAGATCCCAAAGGCCGGGAGGCGGTGGACAGCGCGCAGGTCTGGAGAACAGACAAAAAGTCAATCCTGAAGGGGATACTTGGGTCAAAGACGGGAAAATGGGCTCAAGCCAGGGCTTCACTGGGGAGAAGAAGGAAAAGGGGATTGGGGAAAATGCTGGCACTGGAATAACCATTCTTTTAATTATAATATGATTATAAAGCTATATTTAACAGCATATATAATAATGTAATATATGAATTATTTAAATAACTGTAATACATATCGAATGCACATTATCCACATTTCAAGTACTTAATAGCCACATGGGGCTAGCAGCTACTGTATTAGACAGTGTAGCTCTAGAACATTCCATCATCACAGAAAGTTCTGTTGGACAGTGCTTACTAGAGCTTACTGAATGGATTAAGGGTCAAGATGTAATGGGCCTCATTCTCATCTCAGACTCTCATTTTCTTCCTTCCCGTATTCAGCTTATAAATTTTGCCACTGGGACTTTCCTGAAAAATTTGGAATAGCCAGTTAAAGGACAATCATTTAAAGATAATTTTTAAACTTGCTGTGTGGAGTTACCTTCGTTAAATGGCTTTTGCCTCCTTGGGTCTAACCTGAGTTTTCAGCGGTTAAATGTTAACGCAGATTTCGTATACGCTGAGCTTCCAATGAGCTATTACAACAACCCAACAGTCATCTTCTTCGATTGCTGCTTTCCCTGACCTACTTGTTTGTGTACATGTTAATCTTTACAAGGAAAAGGAACAAAATGCGATCTTAAGAGGCAGGAGGCAAGAAGCCACACAGGAGTAGTAAAAGTGGTCGACTCTAACTTCCTCACTCTCTCTTCTGTTCCGACTTCCACACGGCCAGGGCAGGGCAGTTCTGCTTAGCTGCTGGGACAAGTTCTTATGAGATCCAGTGACCCAGTCCAATTTGGGCACAGTATTTCCAACAGCATGGGACTGTCTGCTGCTTTTGTTGCTATCCAGGAGCACTTTCAAGGGGCAGATTGCCTCCTGGGCCACCAGTCAAAAGTCCATGTTTGAGGAGATCCTGTGTTTTCTTTGATCACCTTTTCTTCCAAAGTTGAGTTCCAGAGTATCTTAATCGGGGCACCCCCAGAAGAAGACCCTGACACAAGGATTCAAGTGCAAGTACTTTGTTTATGGGGTAACTCCAGGAAACACCAGTAGTGCGCGGTGGGGAAGAGGAAGGAAAAAGAAGGAAGCGTATTAAGATACCCTGTCAAGCAAGTTTCCCAGTGGGAGCTCTGGGAGCCACTGCCTCAGAATTATCCCACTGAAGGGTGAGAAAGCTGGGGCATTTATCCATCATTTCTCATCAGTCACTGGTTGAGGGATGGTGGGGGAGAGGCAGTACAGGACCTACTGTGTGCATGAGCCGAGAATGCCTTCAGACAAAGAAATACACATGCAAGCACTCAGGCTGACGTGCAGGGAGATGCCAGCGTGGAAGCATACGGGTGGGGCATTTACAGTGTCTGCTGCACACACTTTAGTTTTAAATGGACAAAATAGACCTAAGACTCTTAGTGTCCAGCCCATCCACGTCCTTGTAGGGCTGATCTACTGGCCCAGAGGAGATAATCAATCACTGTCAAACGGAGAAACAAAAGGATCTTTAATGGGCAACTTGACCTCTGGTCAGAACATCCGAGACAGTGGAGAGTGCGGACAGAGCCTTTGGTCTTAAATGCCTCTGAATGGAAAGGGTGGGGAGGCAGCGTTCAGGCCTTCGTGCTTAAGACGAGGAATAAGTTCTTTTAACCGCTTGTCAGAGCGCACATGCGTGGCTCGTGCATTCTGGAGTTTCGGAGAGAGTCTTACCAAGTGCTTTCTGCTGAGGCTGACGAAGCCAAGCTGGGGCATCTGCATGCCAGGAATCTATGGTTGCATATGTGCCACTGTTTATCTGTTTGCAAAATATACCATATGTTGACAGCCTGACATATGTTGAGCTATATGGAAGACGAGTCAGAGAGAAAGAGCCAGAGTATAAGAAAGAGAGGGAGAAGGAGAAACAGGAAAGTGAACACAAACGCTGGTGACTTTGGCTAGATGGTGAATTCCTTGAGCGTGCGGGGTTTATCTAGATCACCTTCAATCCCTAGTGCCTGCAGTTTGGCTGGGCACGTAGTAGATGCTTAGTTAGTGCATCCTGAGGATGAAAAGAGCACATGCAAGGTGCCTAGAACAATGTCTTCTATCGTATATGATGCATGGTAAGTGTAGACTGAACTAACCCATGAGAGGATGCTTAGCGCTAGAAAGACTCTTGGAGTTTCATTCTATCACGCTTTTACCCATAAAACTGAATCTTGGAGGAGCGTGAGAATGATGGCAGCCACGGTAACCTCTGGGCCTGGGTGTTGGAGCTGGTGCTTATGTCCCGAGGTGTCATCCGCCATCTTCTTTGCCGCACTGCTCTTGCTGCTGGTGTCTGGACCCCACGTGTTCCTGCTGTAGCCACCTCTGGTGCCCTCGGGCTTCTCACTGCAAGCCAAGGCCCTGTGCAACTGGTAAGTTTTTGGGCTGGTGACATATAAAACTCCTGGAAGAAAATGAAGAGAAAAGGCTTCATGACATTGGATGTGGCAATGATTTCTTGGATATGACACCAAAAGCACAGGCAAGAAAAGCAAAAATAGACAAACCGGACAACATAAAACTTAAAAACTTTTGTTCAAAGGACATAATCAACAAAGTGGAAAGGCAACCTGCAGAATGAGAGAAAATATTGCAAATCATATATTTGATACGGGGTTAATATCCAGAATATGCAAAGAACTCCTACAACTCAACAACAAACAAAAAAATCAGGTAACCCAATTAAGAAATGGGCAAAGGACTTGAATAGACATTTCTCCAGAGATGATATACAAATGGCCAACAAGCATATGAAAAGATGTTCAACACCACTAGTCATCAGGCAATGCATATCTAAACCACAA
The DNA here is from genome assembly GCF_039906515.1 of Pseudorca crassidens. Lineage (NCBI taxonomy): Eukaryota > Metazoa > Chordata > Mammalia > Artiodactyla > Delphinidae > Pseudorca > Pseudorca crassidens. The sequence continues at coordinate 119,626,041 of NC_090317.1, read as the reverse complement.
CGAGACATCACCTCACACCCGTTAGGACAACTACTATCTAAAAACCAGAAAATACAGGTGTTGGTGGGGATGTGGAAAAGTTGGAACCCTTGTGCGCTGTTAGTGGGAACGCAGAGCAATGTAACCGCTATGGAAACACAATGGAGGTTCCTCCAAAAATTAAAAATAGAACCATCATATGATCCAGAAATTGCACTTCTGGATATATCTCCAAAAGAATCGAAACCGGGGCCTCAAAGAGATAGCAGTGCCCAACGTTCTCCATTCCTAAATGACGAAACCGAATCCAGAGGTCTCGTGAGCCAATGAATAGAAAATCCCGAGGAGAACACCCAGAGTGCTGACTCCATCCCAACTCTCCTTCCATTCTTGGCTTCAGTTTCGTACAGGCCCACATGCCGGCCCACCTGCAGCCTATCTGCCTTGTCTCCTCCCGTCCATCCTTCCAGTCCCTTGGTCTCCTGTCATCCCTAATGCCCATTGTGCTGCAGCTAAGCTTCTGCATCCACTCTTCCCAGGCATAACCTTGCCCCCATTTGCTCTGGGCCTTTGTCCCCTTTGTTTCCCTTTGCCTCCCTTCCCTCCTAATCTAACTATCAAAATCCCAACCATCTTCTGGGTCAATCCAAATGGCACTTTGGCATGCATCCTTCCCTAGAATACAAGACTGGAAAGAATTTCTCCATCCTCTGTATTTCTATGGCATTCTGTATGCCAATCAGACCATGCATTAGTTCTGCCTTGTATGATGGTTGTTTATGCTCATTTTTCTCTATAAAATTATAATCCACTTGCATGCAGACATTCTTTCATCTTTGACCCTCCTCAGTGCCTATCACAGAAGCTTCAACATAGTAATAATAATCAGTAGCAGCAATTATTGAGTGTTTACTATATGTTAAGCACCCCATGAATTGGTCATTTACTTCTCCCAGTAACCCTATGAAGCAAATACCATCATTAGTCTCATTTTACACATGAGGACCCTGAAACACAGAGAGGTTAAGAACCTTGCCTGAGATAACACAGCCGGGGAGTCAGTCTCAGGGGTGCTGATGCCAAAGTTCAAGCTCTTACCCATCTGAGGACCGTCTGAGGATTTGGATTTATTTCACTGTTATCAAATACTGAAAAGATAATTTTTATTTAAAAAGTAATTCAAGGGCTTCCCTGGTGGTGCAGTGGTTGAGAGTCCGCCTGCCGATGCAGGGGACGCGGGTTCGTGCCCCGGTCCGGGAGGATCCCACATGCCGTGGAGCGGCTGGGCCCGTGAGCCATGGCTGCTGAGCCTGCGCGTCCGGAGCCTGTGCTCCGCAACGGGAGAGGCCACAACAAGTGAGAGGCCCGCGTACCGCAAAATACTACCACTACTACTACTAATAATAATAATTCAATATTGAAATCTATAAGAATAGTTGTCCTGCCAGAAAGAAAGCACAGAATAAAAGGTTAAGATTGCCCAGATTTTCCTCAGTAAAATGTTAAATGAGCTTCATCAAACTATTTAAATTTTTAAAAATCTCCTCCCTCTAGCTAAAGAGCAAAGTCTGAGTCCTCATCCCTGCCACCCAAATGATTTTATGAAGTGTTGTGTTGTTTATGAAACCTTTAAAATCCAAGGAAGGATAGAGGAAAACGTGAGTCATTATTAGTTGGCGTAAATTTTGTGAGACCTCCTGTGGCTTCCGAAGGGCGGGAATCAGCTCAGGCGTCTGCCATTCTTGGGTGGATGTAGGCTTATTACGCTTTAGTTTTATCATCTCAAGTGGGACATAGCCAACGACAGCAGTGGCAGCTCCGTGGGAGCCTAAAGGTTAGTATAGGGCTCCTTTTCCTCCCCAAACCCCTAAATCGCTAGCTAGTTGAAGAGATCTTAAGGGCAAGGATACATAACCAACCACTCCTCAGAACAAGACCTTCTGAAGCATTTGGCCTGAAAAAAAGAAACCTGAGGAGTTACATCACAGTTGGCTAGAGTTACTGTTATACTTTGCCTGGAAAACTGACAAGGTGATGGGTTGGCAGGTGGGATACAGCTTTGGGTTTACCTGAGAAGCTGTGTGGTGAAGTGCTGAAGCAGCAGACCGAACCCAGGCCATCCAGCCATTTAGTAGTTTGGTGACATTAGCTAAGCTATCTAGACTGTCTACGCTGCTCTTTCCTCCTGTGTCAAATAGGGAGAACGATCCTCATCTTAAAAGGTTGTTATTATGACTTAATAGCACAGTTCAGCTTCCCAGACTTGAGTCATGCACAAATATCACTGTATCAATCAGGGCAACTGTGACAAAGTTTAGTAAAGGAATCTGTTACAAATGTGTGGGCAGGGTTCAAGGAAACCAGCTAAGGGATAGTGCAAGGATCCAAGACTAGCAGTTGTGGGGAGGTGTTATCACGCCAGGCCCGAAGGGGGCAAGAGAAGCGAGCATGGGCAGAACTGGGGAGCGTATAGAAAAGGCTGCAAGACCGGGGCCCAAGCAAACTGCAGCGACACCCACTGGGGAGGAAGCCGGGGACTGAACTAGTACACCAGCCTCACTCTCCTGCTCCCCCATCTCCTGCTGGGGCTCCCCATTGGCTGAACCCAGCCAGAAGCAAGGGAGCCCATGATATGACCAGCCTCCAGGGAGGAGGAGCGAGGAGAGTGGGTGGATAGGGAGGGGCCAGTGGAACCAATGCCACTCACCGCCTCTATTAGCATTTTCCCATTTCCCCCTTTAACACAAACCCCCTTTTATTAACTGAAATATAGTTACTTTAAAAAGGCAACTTTTCTTTTTTCTTTTTTTTTTTTTTTTTTTGCAATACGCGGGCCTCTCACTGTTGTGGCGTCTCCCGTTGCGGAGCACAGGCTCCGGACGCGCAGGCTCAGCGGTCATGGCTCACGGGCCCAGCCGCTCCGTGGCATGTGGGATCTTCCCAGACCGGGGCACGAACCCGTGTCCCCTGCATTGGCAGGCGGACTCTCAACCACTGCACCACTAGGGAAGCCCTAAAAAGGCAACTTTTATGGTTTGTCCTAAGCAGAGATATCTGTGAAACCACAGACTGAATGTGCTGGTTTTTTCTCTGTAATATATACTTTGGGAAGCTCTGCCTCAGTTCAGCATTTGGAACATAGTAAATACTCAATAAGTGATCATCTCTGTTGCTAGGAGGCACAGATGAACGCACAGTGGAGCACATTGTGCACATTGAAACTGGTTTTTTTTTGGCTGCATTGGGTCTTTGGTGCTGCATGCGGCTTTCTCTAGTTGTGGTGAGCGGGGGCTACTCTTCGTTGTGGTGCGCGAGCTTCTCATTGCGGTGGCTTCTCGTTGTGGAGCACGGGCTCTAGGCATGTGGGCTCAGTGGTTGTGGCTTGCGGGCTCTAGAGCTCAGGCTCAGTAGTTGTAGTGCACAGTCTTAGTTGCTCCGCGGCATGTGGGATCTTCCTGGACCAAGGCTCAAACCCATGTCCCCTGCATCGGCAGGCGCATTCTTAACCACTGCGCCACCAGGGAAGCTCCTGAAACTAACTTTTAAAAACATATGTTACTATCAACAATGCGATCTTTTTCCCAATATATTTGCTAACTGGAGATTGCTAATTTATAAAAAAAGATGATAGAAATAAGTTTTGTGTATATGTTTTATAAACGGCCCATGTTAATGAATTTGATTATTTGGCCCATTGGTTTTTCATTAGATTCTTTGGTTTCTCAGGGCAAACAAGTAAATCATCTGGGAATGTTGATAAGTTTTTCCTTCCAAACTTGTTGCTGTTTAAGGTCTTATCATAGTGGCTAGAACCTACAGGGCAATGTTCAACAACAGTGAACAACAATGAACAACAATGGTGATATCAGGACTTCTTTGTTTCTTCCTTGCTTTAATGGAAACTTCTAGCTCTTTTGTTGTTCGTTTATTTGGTAACATTCAACGTGATGTTGGCTGTTGGTTTATGAGAGAGATTCTTTATCTTGTTAAGGAAGTGTCCTTATATTCTTGGTTGACTAAATTATTGTCAGGAAGGGGCATTATGTCTTATCAAATGCGTCTTAGATGTCTATTGAGACCTTACAATCCTGGAATAAATCCTGCTAGATTAAGATGTATAATTCTTTTAGTACATCGCTCTATTTTTTTTTTCCTAGAAGAGCTCCATCTTGATGAGAGAAAAGGACGGTGTATGTGCCTAAAATCATTTTCAGGATTTTGAGGAACTAAAAAAAGTGCATAAAATTAAAATGCAAATTACTTATAAAGAAAAAAATATATAAATTGTATATTATACATACAATAATGTTTAAAATAACATTGTATGAGAAGTAACTGTTGTTGTAGGCTCCCAACAAAATGGGAACATTCCTCAACCGCCCGCAGGTCACTGAGTCTCCCTTTTACCTCCAGCACCTTAGCAGTTTCTCGAAGAATATAGAGACTGAAAAGTTGGAAGATGCTGGATATTGAAAGTTGAATATTCAAGATAGAATTCCAAGCTAAGGTGAATTGGGGTCTTGCAGATCTGCGTATGTTTCTGAAACTAGATGCAACTTGAGACTTTTCTCTTTGTCTTTACTTAGGGTAGGTAAGTTTAGCCCAGTATGAGCAAGGACAACTAACTAAGCAAGTGACAAGCCAAAATATAAGTAAGAAAATTAAGCGTATGTTGTAACAGTTGTATGTGGGATGGGGGTGGGGGGGACATGCATAAATCCCAGCCACCTTCCTGTCCACCTCAGCTCAGTGCTACGTTCACAAGAAACACCACTCCAACAACCCAAACTAACTGAAAAGCTATTTAAATTTTTCATGTCATATCAACAAAACGTAAAGAAGGAATAGCATTTGTAGCACACAGCCAAGTTCCTCTTCACTTATCTTTCTCCCCAAAGCTCCATTTCCTTACAGCCCAAAATTTGCCCCTCTTTTTCCCGGTGTCTCTCCCAGCATCCCTCGACTTTCTCTCCAACTCAGCCTGACCTGGCGTTTGTCCTCTTTCCCCTCCTAGATCCATTCTTTTTTCTGCCCTTCTCATTGTGAAGCAGTCAAGTTCTTTTTGGTTCAGTGCCTCGCCCATTGCCCCCATCTGCACATTAAGGCCCAAGAACTATCAGGCAAAGGCAGACCTCTTAGCAGGCAGGATTTTTATTGTGTTTTGTTTTATTTTTCTCTCACACATGCAGAAACAAAATTCCCAGGCTGTCCCCAAAGCTCTGCTTACCCGGGACTTGAATTTTCCTCCCCCGGTGAACGTGTCACCATGTTCTACTTTGCCAGTCTAATCTCCCCACCCCCACCAATTCAGTGACAGAACTAATAAACAACGAAGAGGTCAAGAGCAGGGAGACAAAGAGAGACCTGGGTAGTCCGGGACCTGGGAAAGGAACTCCGTGAGTAATGGGGGGTTGGGTCTGTTGGCCAAATTATGGTCACAAAAAGTGCCGTCTCTTCTACTTGGCCTGGTTCCTCTGAAGCTGAAGTTTCCCCCAAAGTATTATTAAGGCCTCAAGAAAGAGGAACAAGGCGGCATTAAGCTGTCTTTCTGCTTCCTAAAGCTGGAGGTTTTTCAAGGGCCGAGGTGCAGGGAGATAGAGGAGGAGGGGCCTCCCTGCCTTGCGCTTCCGGCCTTTGCCCTCTGCCACCCGCTCAGTCTCTAAAGCCCCCCCAGCAGAGTGACGAGCCTGTTTTTAAAGACCAGGCCTACTCTGAATGAATAATGCTTCGCTTTTTCTCCACCCGGTGCCAATCAGTGACTCATCAACCATTTTCTAAATGACTATGTTTTCATTCCCCAGTTTCCTTCGTGCTGCGGTATTAGAGAAGATTAAGTGCAGCCCCTAGCTGCCTCGCTCTGCTTTTCTACGTCTTGTTCTAAAGATGGTCATGACCCCCCAATAGAAGCACTTCATTGAATGCCGATCATTTAGTGACAAGTGAACACACACACACACACACACACACACACACACACACACACACACACACACACACACACACACACACACACACACACACACACACACACACACACACTGCTGTGTTAGCGAAAGCTCTGTCCATCTTCCAGGAGGACATTGGGTGAAAAGAGAAGGAAGTGGAGTCTTGGACTATGAAAAATGAGATATCTCAACTGGACCCCATTCCCTGCCCCCCACATGTCACCCCCGATTTCCAGGCCGAGGCCCTTTATCACAGACCCCGACTACACGTTGTACAGCCACCTTCTAGTCCACGCTCTTCTCTGCCCAATATTTGTTTTCCTTTATGAGCCCTTCTGCTCTGTCCCTCCACCCTGGCACCTTTTCTTGCCCCGACAGTACCCTATGTAGTTCCCTGTGGTCCTGTCAGCAGCCCCGGGGGAACTTGACTTCTTTGCCAGGCTTTTCTCTTCCTACTCCTACCCCTGGGTGTGGCTCTTTTCAAAATGAGCCTTGTCTTTTGCCCCAAGAGCGGAGAGAGGGTTTGATGGTGAATATAAACCCATCATCATTTCTGAGATAGTCAGCCTATCCTGCTGCTGCTGGGCCTGTGGTCTTATCTTTACACACACACACACACACACACACACACACACACACCCCCCAAAAGAACCCATCACAGATTTCCCCACTATCTGAAAGTAGAGTGTTCTACGAAAACTTACATAAGCAAAAAATGGCGTAAAGCAAAGTAGCGATTACCTTAGGACACATCTTGCTAAGGGATGCACAAAATAAATCGAGATACAGCACAGGTGCTCACAGACACAGGCGAAAGCTCTGGCGGCTGGATGCTGAGATGCTGAGCGCGGTTCCCGGGAAGGAGCTTGGCGGGGCCCCTCTCGCTGCTCAGGATGGGCGCTGCCTCTGTAACGGCTGCTTGCAAAACAAACGCTGAGTGCTGTTTTCGATTCTCACCTTTTTCGTAAAAGAATCCTCTCTGGATTTCTTTCGGTTAGGGAAAACAGGTATTGATGTAGGTCTTTGGTAAAAGCAAAGTGGCATAAGGCGAACGTGCCAAAAGCGGGGGGCGGGGCGGGGGGGCGGCCGTGGGGATACCTGCCTTCAGCCTTAGGTATTCCTCATCGCCCGGGCCAGTTGTCTGCTGCTTGGCGTCTCCATCCTTCTCCAGCCTGCTCTGTGGCCTGGGTACTACGTGGATTATGTCAACAGGGTTCCCTTGTGCAGAGACTTCCAGGTGGGTTTAAATTATGGGGAGTTCTGCAAGTAGATCAGAAGGTGGGAGGACAATAAGGTCCAGACATTTATTCTGCTCGGTTGCCTCTTTGGGCTGACTCTGTCCCTTGACCTAAGGCCACTGCTTCTTTCAGGGAAGCCTGCGTGACTCTCTTCTTCTGGAAACCTCTCTCCCCTCATCTCTGTAGGCCTAGGGGTGGTAACAGCTCTGCTGCCTGTTGCCCCGAGTTCCCGCATTTTCCCACCCACTGCCATTGGTCGCTGCCAATGTGTAATTAGTCCCTCTGTAAAAGAACCCTCTTCAAATCACCCTCATTTGAATATGCCATCTGTTTCCTGTTGGGACCCTGACTGGCCCTATCTTCCTCTCCTCTCCATCCCCACCCCACCTCTTGGCTCTGTGTTGCTCTGATTTTTCTCTTGCAGCCCAACATACACTTGCTGGGAAGAAAGGCTAAGGATGGATGTGGAGCTGGATTATTGACTCTGTCCTTAAACCCTCCACGTTACAATCTACTTGTTCTGAGCCTGCGGGACTTCTTACTCTGTGAAACATTCTGGGATCATTTAAGGCCACGGGATATCTATAGCAACTGAATCTCAATCATCATAATCATCATAATCACCATCATGGCTGCCAATTGCTGATTGCCAACTCTGAACCAGGCACCGTGCCTGGTGTTTTGCCTCTGTACATCAGATGGAAGTTTCCATCTCACTCTTCAGGGTTGCTTCCCCACCGTATTTGGGAAAGGGATGGATTGAATCCCAGCGGCCTCTCAAGCTGTCCACCGGCGTCGCTCCACTTCTCTGCGTCGTGTGTTACTCCAGACTCCACCAGGCGGCGCTGCAAACGTCAGTTGGGGTGGAGGTCCGCCGCTCGGGAGGACCTTCCCCTTGGTAAGTCGCTGTTCCCTCTGCAAGGATCTTTGGGAGCTTTAGGAAGTAATTGGAAGGCCCGGCTCTCACTTTCCTCCCTTGCAGAGCCACACCCTTATGCGGCTCTGTCAGTCTGTGCTCAAGGTTTGAGGAGCATCAGAGGGGAAAAACCATATGTGAAGGAAAGACTGTGAAACCTCGGAAACCCGCGAGGAGTTTAAGCTTTCACGAGGGGACTCTTGGAGGCAGACCCCGGTTCCTGAGCTTGCTCCCTTGCCCTCAAGTCGGCTCCTTTCTGTGGAATACCCTCCTTCTACCTCTGCCTCTCGCCTTTTGGAAATGTTTATCCACTGGAGCTGTTCTCACACCAGGATACGTTCCTTTTCCCCCAGTGGGACCTTTTCCCCCCGTGTGAATCAGTCAACCAGTGGTGTTCTGTTCACTGTTCCTCCAGATCTGCCTCCCAGGTGCGGGGGACATACATGCGTTTACTCTTCAGATTACCCAGCAGTAGCTGTGGCTCTTGTCTCTCTCTCTCTCTCTCTCTCTCTCTCTCTCTCTCTCTCTTTCCCTCTTTCCCCCCACCCCCCACTCTTTCCCCCGGGCCTGTGGCAACAGGGTCTTCAGTGGACTCCCCTTTAGCTATATGAAAACCCAGCCCAGGGACTGAAATGACCACTTGTGAGAGCCATTTCATTGCGTAGCCAAGGTCCCTCCTCTGCCCTGATCGCTGTCTGAGATGGGGGTTGGTTTCATTGCCCCAGTTTCACGTGCTTTGGCTCTAGACCCTCACAACCTTCTGGGGTGGCTAAGGTTCTTTTCTCACGTTCTGCCCCAGTGAATGACCCCTCAGTCTTGGCACCTGGGAATTGGCCTTCTTCCCTTTTTCTCTCTCATCCCTATATCATATCCATCACCAAGTCCTGGAGATGTTATCTCCTTGACTTTTTCTGGAACCTATCTACCTCTCCCCATCCCCCCCTTCTCCACCCCACTCCCCACTGCCTCCATGTTGGCTGCCAGTCCCTCTCATTATCCTCCCATCCTTTATCTGACATTGCTATTTAATTTTCACTACTTGTATATGGTCACGCCTCCCCCAACTAAACTGTAAGCTCCACGAGAGCAGGGAGTCTGTCCATCGAGTCTGTACCCCTGATGCCTTGCACAGTGCCTGGGAGGTAGTAGGCACTCTATACTTTTTGCCAAATGAATGAATAGATTGTTAAGTCCAATTCACTTATCTTGGAAACTGGAGAGATAAGGTCCCTAGCACTGTCTTACACACAACAAGCTGTCAAGGAATACCTATTGGTTAACTGAATATTTCTTTTGCTCAAGGCTACAGAGCTAATTAGTGGCAGTATTTAAATCAAGTCTCCTCACCCCAGTTGATTCTTAGCCTTGGTTGAATATTAGAACCATCTGGGGAGTTAAAAAAATTCTGATGCCCAGGCTGCACCCTAGACCAGTTAAACCAGACCTTCTTGGTGGGGTTGGTGATAGGAAGCCAGGTATCAATCCTTTTTAACGCTTTCCAGGTGATTCCAACGTGCAGACAAGGTTGAGAACCACATTGAATCTTGAAGTAGGCCCAAGGTAACCCCCTATTGCTCATACTGCATCTAATAGAAAACTATTGAGAGAAGTAAGAAAACCTTACTGAATTCAGATGTGCAGAAATAGTGGCAGCTGTGGGAGGAGAGGAGCACGTCCTCGTGTTGGGTTGGGACCACACCGTGGTAAGAACCAACGTGTGTTCATTTTCAGAAGTATACCCTGAAGGCAGAGAAATAGTTTTGTAAGGTGGGTGGAGGCACTGGGAGAAAGTAAGTAACGGGAATGTATTTGGGACTGGTTACCGGGAAGCCGTTGCCTAATGAGTCTCTTAGACCACAGAAGAATAACTCCAGAGGTTTAGGGAGGATTCTTTGCTTTGCGTCATTTGAAATGGACAAACCTCCAGTTGTGTGTACCAAGGAAACCATTTTAGACAGTGATGGAGAAAAGGCTATAGGAGTCATTTTCTCCCAGAAATGCATCGTGCTGGAGACTGCAGTACTGGGTGGTTCATTTCATTCCCAAATCGCCAAGCCCCTTGGTTGAGGCTTGGTTTCGGAACTGCCATGTGTAAAGATAGGAATTATGACTTGAAAGAGAAGCAAGATAAGAAAGGACGAGTAGCTTGCCCAGGGAATGTCATTGAAATCCCTGAGAGAGAGTGCTGTGCTAAAAGAGATTCTGAGTCCCAGGCTCCACCATTTGGATGCCACCCTAACCATGGGGGGCGAACTTCATACCATTTGAACTCTTTACAGTGACAACTCCTTAAATCCATTATAGGGTGTCTTAAAATGTGAGGAAAGAGGAAAGGAAACCGCCCTTCAGTAGCACAGAATTGGATTTGCTTTTGTCTATTTGCAGCATATATAATGAATCGGTGTCAACAGTAATATACAAAGAACTCATATAAAGTACTTAAGTTAGGTATTGTAACTCAATATAGTATTTAATCAATATACTATCTTTAAAATAGATCAGCACCTCTATTTACAAAGAATTGCCCAGGGGGGGATTTTGCAGAGCTCTGGCGGTGCACGGGCAGACCTGCCAGTTACTTCTAGGTTTTAGCCACTCAGTTGACATACGTGGGAGAAAGAGACTAAGGAGGAAGAAAGGTCATACAGATTTAATAAGGCTTAATAAGATGGGCTTATTAATAAGCTTTAATAAGATGGAATCCTGTGTTTCTGGTGGGAAAAACCACACCAGTTGTTGTAAAGCTGACGAGTTAGTTGGTCCAAACGGAAACTTGATTTGGGGATCTTTTCTTATCTTCCAGATCACAGTTTTCTCTGGTTATCTTCACTGTACGCAGTGCTCTGTGCCTGTGGTCTAGACACTGTCTACAATGTGCATTTCATGTATTTTAACATGGAAGGTAATCAAGCAGCGTGCAAGAGCTTGGCCTGGATTAATATTGAGCATCAGTGGTTGGAAACTTGTAATCTTAGAATTGAAAGGGTCATTTAGTTCATTTCCTTCCCTCTAGGTATTTGAATGTTTAAACACCAAGATGTTGAGTTTGGAGACATTCTAAAATATCTCTAGGGCTGGAGAATCCATAAACTCAGTTCAGGGTTTCTCCAGTCAAGAGACTTGTATTGTTTGGTTCATTTCACATCCCAGTGTACTTTTTTCCTTGAGTAAGTCTAGTATTCTTGTTTCAAAAAAATACGGTACGACAAGACACGTTCTAGGGCAGAGGAAGGCTCCATGAGTTGTAGGAGACCAACGAGGGAGTTAGCTTAGAGGTGGGCAATAAAAGAATGGGGCAGCGTGGGAAAATGTCCTGTTTTTAATTACCTAAGTACTGTTATCTTACTACCTACTAATATAATGGCAGATAAATAAAGGTCCCCAGGCATGCTGCAGCTCCCAATTCAACTTATGACAGGACAGTCATAGTTATTCAGACCATATGCAACTCCAGAGAGCAGCTATTTCAGCATTTCCATTTTATGGACACTTGAACCCCTTTGAAAGTGACCTGCCATCTTTTCAGTCCCTTAAAATGTTAAAAAAATCACTTTATCTTTTTTATATAGTGGATGATAAAATATCTGATTTTAAGCAAATACTGTTTAATTTTGGATTAACAGATAATTAAAAGTTATACTAGGAAATTCATTTTAAAGCAATTTTAACGCTATTCAAAATCTATAAAGATAAATTTTGATATTTTTCTATTTAACAAGTGACACAATTTTATTTACCCTAAGTTGCTTATACAAGAATGTCAACAAATTCATTTTAAATTGATATATTGTTTCATATGTGGTTTTAGACTGAATGTATATTAAGTTTAGTGAAAATTTAATGTTCAGGCATCAAAATAGACAAAAACTATTTTCATGACATGATTTTAATAACTCTTTCATTTTGTGCTTTTTATATGTGACATATTTGTTGGGTTTTTGTTTTGTTTTTTTACTTTTGGCTGCACCGCACAGCATGTGGGACCTCAGTTCCCCTACCAGGGATCGAACCTGCACCCCTGCATTAGAAGCACGGAGTCTTAACCAGTGAACTGCCAGGGCAGTCCCAGGGGGTTTTTAAAAATAATATTGGAGGTGAGGTCTTTGGGAAGTGATTAGGTTTACATGAAGTCATGAGGGTGGAGCCCCCATGAGGGGATTACTGCCCTTATAGGAAGAGAAAGAGACCAAAGCCCTCTCTCTCCACCATGTGAGGACACAGCGAGAAGGCAGCCTACAAGCTAGGAGAAGGGTCCTCACCAGAACCCAAACATGCAGGCACCCTTTCAGACTCCCAGCCTCCAGAACTGTGAGAAATAAATTACTATTGTTTAAGTCTCCCCGTCTATAGGATTTTGTTATGGCAGCCTGAGCAGACTAAGACATAATATGAAAGTTTTGGTGCTATTATTTATGAGTATAACAAATCATAGTGTGCATACTATTTATTCCCAATAAATACAAATGCAAGATGGATATAATCATCATGATACTTTATTATTTTTTGAGGTACCAGCAACATCCTGATGTGTGCATAAGATTTGGATCAGTTGAATACTGGTCTAGAGGAAATTTTCATAACTTTTCTTGTTTTTATACTTCTCATGAAATTCTCTTTCAACATTAAGAAGCTTTATGCGTCTTTTCTTATCTGGTGGTCAACTGAAGGTGAAACTTAAATGGTTTGCTATTGTTAGAACAATTAGGATGTTGTACTGGTCAGAACCAACATGGTGGCTAGCTGTATTTAGCTGAATAATAATAAACTGAGTTATAAGTCAGCCCCTCTAATATCTATGAACCTTAATTCAAACAAGAAAGTTTTCAGACAGTTTGTTCAAATGGGGGAAATGAAAACATTATACTCTTTATTAATTAAAGAAGACTGGAGGCAGACCCTGTCTTAGGTAGGGTTCTCAACAGCAGAGCCTGAGGTGGGGAGTGTTTGGTGCAGATGATGTAGTGAGGGAGCAGAGTTGAGGTGTGAGGGAAGCAGCGTTGGCAGGGTAAGCAAAGATGTGGGTTCAGGACAAGGCAGCCTCAGCCTGAGCCTACAAAGAGCTCTGGGGTGTGGATACTGGCACAGAGTGTGTTCCACACTGTACCAATGAGTCATTGGCCATGGGCTGCCCTTCTGGAGGGATGTAACTTCCCCGGTAGCTCTGGTGAGATACAGGAAATCCTCTGGAGCGCGTTGCAGCCAACATCCACGGCAGTGTGGGGCTGGGTGCTCCAGCCAGGTGAGGGAATTCTGGAAGGAACTCAGCATCATCCGCTCCAGACATCACTTCTTTTTATTATTTTAAGTAATATGAACCCAGTAGAGTCATCTTCTTTCCTTCCAGTTTTATTGAGGTATAATTGACGTATAGCACTGTATATGTTTAAGGTGTACAGCATCATAATTTGACTGACATCCATCATGAAATGATTATCACAATAAGTTTAGTGAACATCCATCATCTCATATAGACACAAAATTAAAGAAATAGAAAAAAAGGTTTTTTCTTGTGATGAGAACTCTTAGGATGTACTCTTAACTTTCCTATATAACATACAGCAGTGTTAATTATATTTGTCAGGTTGTACATTACATCCCTAGTACTTTATCTTAGAACTGGACTAGAACCATCTTGTTTTGTTTGTTTCTTTGTTTCTTTGTTTTTTGTGGTACGCGGGCCTCTCACTGCTGCGGCCTGTCCCGTTGCGGAGCACAGGCTCCGGACGCGCAGGCTCAGTGGCCATGGCTCACGAGCCCAGCCGCTCCGCGGCATGTGGGATCTTCCCGGACCGGGGCACGAACCCGTGTCCTCTGCATCGGCAGGTGGACTCTCCACCACTGCGCCACCAGGGAAGCCCTAGAACCATCTTTTGAATACATAAACTTTTGTTATTGGACAATGATTATTTAATGCTGTTTAACTGGAAGGGAAACACCTTGAGGGCAGGTCTTTGTTTTGTTTCATTCAAAGATGATTCCTTGTTTCCTAGAAGAGTCACAGACACGTAGTAGGTACAGTATTTGTTTCTTGAATGACACCTGTGGAATGAATGAATGAGGAAGATCCTGAGCCCTGGTATTCTGAATGTTAGAGCAATGCTTTGTAAGGAAGTGGTAATCCAGTCGGTCAGAACTGCATCTGACCATGTGTAGTAGCTGACCCGAATACAGGGTTATTTTTTTCACAATACAAGAACTCTGGAGTGGGGGAGGCTGGGTCTGGGGCAGCACTCTGCTCCATCGTTTACATTCCAAGAGCCTTATCCCTTTGCTTTCATCCTCATGTATGTCACAGTCGCAGGATAGCCCTTCTCTGTCACCCTCGAGTCCATTCTCCAGGGCCAAAGAAGAAGAAGGAAGCCTGTCCAGGACTGCATCATCTGGCCAGTCCTGAACGCAAGGGTGTCTAGGATGGGTAGGAGGTTGGCTGGGGCCATTGCCACCCGGAACAAAATTGAGATTCTGTTAGAAAAGGAGAAGGGGTGAGTGGGGAGGCTGATGACAGTGTCTGTCACCGTAGCAAAACTGAGCAAGGCTATGAGTGGTTCAAAATGAACACCTTCTCGAGAGCAAATAAAGGCAAAATTCAAATAAAAATGGAAAATAACTTAAAAACCTCAAATCCCTTTTTTCTCTTTTGCTCCTTCCCCATCTTTTTATGTTGACTTTCCTAGTAACCAGGGCTGAAGTTCTTCCCAAAGTCCATAGGAAATACTTGAAACATGTTTCAAAACAAATCAAGATGAGCCTATAATCCAGGCACTCTCGCTTACCCCCTTTTTTTCCCCAACAGAATTCTTGGACAACTGTTCTATTTTTGTCTTGGTGGCCTGACATTCCATCTGTACACTAGTGAGTGTGGATGACGATCACCTTTAAAATTCTTCTTTTACTTTTAAGGAGGAAATTCGGACTGCTGCAATGTTTCTGCTGCTGTTGCCGTTACTATAGGCGACTCCTAGGAGCTGCCGTTTCTGATGGTGGGTCTTGTGTTTCTCCACGGAGAAGCTTTCATTATTTCCAGATTCCTAGTGAACCCACTATGAGACCATTGAGACAGGATGAGAAATAAAAATGTCTACTTTGTTCACTGGGCTGTTATTCCTGGATCTTTACAGTTGAGGTGGAGAAAGAAAACACCCCCGGAAAAATAATTTAAGAGGCACGGCTGGTCGGTTGTCTCCTGTTTGATCCCAGGAGCCCTGCAGTTCACGCACAAATATGAAAAGGGCCACGGAAGTAAATTTCAGTGACATTTTTTATTTCAGAATCTCCCGCCGACAGAATCACCTTTCCCACCAAGGGTCGTTTTGGTGCACGATTTAAAGACTGGCCTGTCCAGTGAAGTACCTTTGTGCCAAGAATTGTGGATTTTTCTTTACAGGGTTCCTTCTCTGAGTGGTCGTGCTGGGTTTGAATCAGTGCAGTGACCTTTTTCAGCCTTTGTGTTCCCCATTCATAAAAAAAATTGGCGGTACTTTTTGGTTATATTGATGTGGAGTCACCAAGTCAAATATCCTGACCCCAAAATACCTACCTCACACCAGCAGCAGCATTTTGCCAGGCCAGACACCATTTGTGCAAGTAGGTTTATAAGCCAGTTTTATCTGAAGGGTGTTAACAGTTCCTTCCAAAGAGCCGGGTTCTCGCCCATCATTGCTAATTGGCCAGATATTGGGGGTTTTTCTTTGTTTGTTATAGCCCGTCGAATGCAATATCATATATTATTATCTCGATGAGCTTCCTATGGGGGTGTTAACTTGTTCTACACCCCCATAAAATACTTTCTTCTCTGGTTTTCTTGTTAGATTTACCAACATGTCACTGCTGTACCATTACCATTTAACAGCCTGGAAGGCAGAAAGAACACACTATTATACAAGTCTTGGCAAAGGCAACCCCGATGTAGGGAAATCAGTAAGCTTCAGGAAGTTTTAACTTGCTTGCACCCAGTCTCTTATCATTTATACGAGGTTCGTATTCTTCCCTGACCCCCTGATCTCGTAAAGGAAATAGAGGGGAAAATGGGGAGGGGGAGGCGAGGAAGAGACACAAATCAGGCTGAGCCATAGCCGTTTCCAGGGCCTGCACTTAACATCAGTGATTAATCAAACTAATGGGGAGTTCTAATTCGGTGCTCTGCTACCCCTAAGCCCTGTAATTGCGGTGTCTCTGAACCCAAAGGAAACACGTTGCGCTCTGCGTGCCCAGGCACATAGCTTTTAAATCTTCATAACTCTGTAATTACTCCAGCGCTTTCCTTCAAATCTGGCTTCATTTCACTTCCTTAATGAGCACGACGATCTTGATAAAGTTTGAAGTTTGCTGCCTCTGCCGTTCCCAAGGACTCAATCCCAGACTGATAATGTGAGTTGTAGATTTCACTCCCTCAGGGTCCTCTCAGAAAGAGCTGATTTATTTCAGGACCACCACAGTCCAAAGCACTTCCTGTGGGTCAAGGCCAGCACTGGGTGTTTTCATCACAGAAGGGTGCTTGGAGAGCAAATTCTGAACAGTTTAAAAAAAAAAAAAAAAAGAAGGAGGTGCAGGGAGTGGGGAGGCGGGAAGCTTACGAACCCTTGGGGAATGGCTGTTTCACTTTATTAGCGCCATGTGCTCCAGAGACTGTGGTTCATTTTACCCAATCGAAGACTTTGCTTTATAGTAAATATATTAAAAATCCACTTCCTCTTTCTAAACGGAGCCCTGCCAAAGAGTGAACATTTCATGTCAGCTTAAAAAAAAAAAAAAAGCAACATAATTTCCACATTCTTTCTGCTACCAACTGGTTTGCAGGATTTGGAAAAGATTTGTTGGAAATGCCCTTTAATGATACTAGTCAAAAGCTCATCTTCTCTTGCAGCTGGTTGGAGGGTCTCAGTTTGGGCCACCCTGTTTTGCTTTTAACCATGTGGTGATGCTTGGTCTCAGCTTCAGTCTTTCCTTTCTAAGCTGTAAGAAGCAGCCCTGAAACCCATGTTGCCTTTAGAATCCCTGCTCCAGTCTGTATTCCCCCCAGACAGTGTTAATCGCTCTGGGATTCTGGGCAGCACTTAATTCCTATCTCTATTACAGCTTTTGCCGGCACTGCGCTGCCATTGTTTGTTTACATGTCTATCTACCCTACTAGACTCCACCCTTTGAAAGCGATGTTTGTGTCTTCTTTCCTTTTATATCCCTGGCAGCAAACAGAGGCCTGAGCACCCAATAAATGTTTGCACTCAGTAAATAGAGCTTCCGGTAAATGTTTGTTGCATAACCAGAGGAACGAATAAGTGAATGAAACTCCCTTGTTGTTTGCTCCATCTGCTTTAACTCTGTCCGTTATTTTGATGTATTCGCAGTTCTGACTAGATCCAGATTTGGCATGTTTAAAATTATATTCAGTTGTAAAATGTGAGGCTAGGATTTTTGAAGATAAGGAAGAAGTCAAAATCTCTCCCATTGGAAACAATGTGAGTAATCAACAGTTCTTTGCAGGGAAGATAAAAAGGCTGCTTGGAACAATCTTTGGATTTGCTGTCTTTGGCATTTTGGGAAAACCATTTAATAGCATCATTGTTTTTCTCCCCATGTTTCCCTGCCAGTAAAATGCAGAGAAAAACCTCTGTCCTGCATACTTAATAGACTAGATGAGGATTTTTTGAGGAAGAAAAGCACCAACTAAAACAAAGGAAACCCTTTTGTAGTGGTATATAGTCTTTTTTCCCCGCCAGGAAACTATACACTTGATAGTTGTCAACAGGCAGGTACCTGAACTTATTTGTATGGTGGCTTCACATTTTGATATTTAGTGAATTTTTTCCCCCGGTGGTTCCTGGGAACACGGGTACACGAGACCAAATTTAAGGTTCTTGAACTAGAAGGACTTGGACTTTTGAGTTTCAAAAACGAAGCCATGAAGGCTTTGGACATAACGTTCACGGTGCGAACCACAGATCTGGGAGAAAGCATGCTCCCCCCCGCAGTATGGCAAAGAAGCACAGGCTGCCGGCTTCCTCCTGGGACCCAGCACAGCTAAAGGAGAGAGGGAGCTGGTGAATCTCAGAGCTCAGCAACTAACGGGAACACTGGGGAGAACCCCCTTGGGAGCACTGATGTGGAGGAGAGAGGGGCCAGTAACATCTTCTGCAGCCTTTCTGTTGGTTGTGCGTATGTCTTCTTCCCATATGTTTCACGGCTCTCTCATCTTCAGCTTTTAGTTTGCCCTCAAGGTGTTTTTCTGTGCTCTAACTTTATTCGAGGGTACAGTTTGAGTATAGGATAATGATGAGCTCCAAAAAGTGTTCTGCTTGAATGTGAACCGTATGACTCTCCAGTAGTTTCCCAAGAATGGCAGCCTCTCCTTTCTTCTCCAGCCCTTGCTACAGACTCTGAAATCTGTGCTTCTGCCTCTAGCAAGTGTAAGGCACCTCCAATTACAAGATATTTTCACGTTGCGTTTTATGGTTTACATTCATTCACTTTCAAATTGTTGCTTTTTCCTTATGGAAACTTGATAGATTTCTCTATCTGCGAAATGGTTTGGGTAACTTGGGTTGGGATGGGAGGCGCATAATTTTGCCCAATAAAATTACTGAAAACGTTTTTTTATTTAACAGCTTTTTACTCAGCGGCAGGGCTTTTCGGAGTGAATTAAAGTGATTCAGTGAGGAATAGGTGCAATTGGGTGAAGGAAGGGAGACTCCAGCCACTGTAATTACATGATTATGCTAACAAGCCCGTGTGTCTCCCGGAATTTCTTGGACAAAAGAAATATTTTTCAAGTATAAATAATGGCGGTGCAGTGTCTATGCTGGAATATTTGAAACAGAACAGACATTTTTGGTGAAGGAACTTTCAGGAATCTCTGCTTTGTTGCTTGTGAGGTTCCAGAGGCTGCTTGACAACGGTTCTGTGCTAGCCGGAGCCTAGCCAGGCTGAGGGCGGAGGGGCTGTGTGGCTTCTCAATGCCAGTCCTGTCCTTCAACAAAGACCTTGTCCCCGCTGGCCTGCAGCAGGCAGGAGTGTAACTGTGGGGCGTGGTGACACAGGATACTTCGTTCGTTTTACAATGGCAAAGGGTATATACTGACCGAACATTCGAGTTTATGGGAGAATTGTGCTGGCCTTTGAGCTGCATGAATGACTGCCCGGAATTAGGCAATGGGGTCATTTTTAAATGCTGCCTTTCTTTTCCCTTTTGGCTATAAGCTCATGGTGATAAATATGTGTACATGGTGTGGGGGGTGGGTATGTGATCTCCAGACATCAACACACACATAAGTAGATGTAACAGTCTGGCTTCAGATGTCAACCTCGATTTCTTCAGAGCTTTTTGTGGGAAAACTCGGAGTCAAATGGGGCAATCCGGGATTTGAGTAAGAGCGACACAGCTCCTGGATGTATGGAAAATTCATCAGCACGAAGAATATTCGTGCACCCCATCACCACGACATGATTTAAATGCTTCGGGTCTATAAAGTAGCAGCCGAACTGAAGCTGTGGGCGTAGGGTGAGGGTGGAGCTTGAAGTGGGAGGGGCACAGTGAGGCCCCCAGGTGGTCTGAAGCGGCCCTTGCAACAAGGCTAGCGCACAGTTTTTTTAGGCAGCGTCTCGGATGTTTAACGATCACTTCTCTAAAAGTGCCTTTATTCACACCTTCCAGTGGACCGAGAAACACATCAGCCCACCGTGTTAATGCATATTTTAATTAGTATTCGTTTTATTTTTGGTGACTTTGAAAGGAAAGCTGTCCTTCAAAGTCATCAAAAATAAAATACTGAAGTGACCTTGGAGAGGTCCCTGCCGACTACCAAAGAGGGTCCAGGGGCAGTGAGAACGGAGGAGATCAAAAACCACAATCAGAGCTTTTTATTTTTCCCACATGGTTTTATTAGCACATGACCAGGAGGCCAGGAGATTACAAAGAGTTTCTCTTTTTACACTACTGAACTGTACTTTGAATCGTTTTGAGATGTCGACTTGAGTTTCTGCTGGCCACTTTGGGGCAGACAGCAAGGTAGCTAGCGTGTTGTAGAACTTAACTACCCCGTGGAATCCTACCCCTCCTGGGCCCAGAGGAGGGCTCCCCCTCCCGTGGAATTTTTCCGTCCTCCCCTTCAATCACCTCTGTCTGGTGGAGAGGACCCCTGGACGCTGGGACTAGGGCAGTGCCGGGGGAGGGGCAGTGAGCAGTGGGGCAGACTTGCCACGAGGGCCTCTAACTGGAGGCCTTCACATACCCCTCATTGTTCTTTGTGCCTCAGTGTGTTTAGGGAGGAGCGCGCGGCTTGGCTACCTAGCAGAACTCATGTTCGGAATTGTGAACATATTAAAAAAGTCAAGCTAGATTTGAAAACAGCCAGCTCTAAGCTCTCTAGATTTGTGAGATGAAAAAACAACTCCCAAAAGACCCTTTTCCAAAATATTCTTTTTTTTCCCACTTTTTATTTGGAAACAAACCCAAATTTAAAGTTGCAAGAAATGTACGATGAATCCCAATCTGCCCTTTACCTAGACTCGGTATTTACCTATTTTGTCATATTTTCTTTTGTCTCCAGATACATTATTATCATCACTCTTCTTGTTGCTACTGAAACACTTATGTGTACCTTGCAGACATCATGACCTTTTACCCCCAAATCCCCAGCCTGGATCTTTTATGAACAAGCACACTCCCTCGCCAAAAATGTTATATTTTGAGGTAGAATAGGAGAGGGGGGGTCTATTGAAGCCTTTATGACTGAAGTATGGGCCAGTCCAGAGTGCCGAGTGGCGGGCCCCACCACTGGTCTGGAGGGCTTTATTGTTGCCATAAAACATATTTTTTCCATGTTCTCTTTAGACACATGAAATGAAGTCTGCATTCCCCAGATCTGGCTTGTGGCTTTAAAATAAAAAATATTTTTACAGTATTCTTTTTGGAGGGATGAAAGCATGCATTTTATTAACATTTCTCAAACTCTTTTTTGGGTTTTAGGCTGACAGCATCCAGCCTTCGACTGCTGCAATCGAAATAGTGTACATGCCTTTTTAGAACTTACACCTTTCAGTTAACCAAATGGGAAAATCTTCCTTTCTTCTGTGAACCATCAGCTCTCTGATGGAGAACTTTCACATTCCCGTGTCTGATCAGCAGAGTAGGTTGACAGGGAGGTAATATGGCTTATCCTACCGAACGCGTCAATGAGTTTTGCAAGCAGTTTTCTGGGGGTTTTGCTCACGGGTGGTTTGGGTCTCATTCATGATGTTCTACAGAGACCTGGCCCAGCGTAGCGGCCGGCCGAGGGATGCCCGGGAAGGGGTATAAATAGCGTCCTGCCCTCTCTGGCCACCCCAAGCTGTGCCCACGCCCCGTCACCCTCCCCAGCTGTGTCACAGCGCTCACAGAGCCCAGGGCACTCTAAGGGGCAGCCCAGTTTTCCCAGCTAAGAACTCAAAGGACTTGCTCAGAGCTGGAATTCGGCGAAGCAACTTGCTCCAACACGTCAAATCTGCCGCATCTCCAGCACCCCACCCTCCTGCCTCTGCGCTCGCCACCCACACCGGCAACCCCAACTTGAGGACTCCCCGCCCTCACCGCGCTGACAGTCTCAATCCTCACCCCTCGGATGCGAGGAAGTGTCTTTGCATCAGAACAAGCCTGGAGAGGCGAGGCCACCAGTGACTCCCAGCGGCCGCACAGGGCGCTGCGCCCCGCTCGCCCGGGCCTCTCCCCCCACCCCTCCCCTCCCCTCCCCTCCCCTCCCCTGCCCTGCGTCCGCCCCGCCGCCCCCGCGCCGCCTCCTGCGCCTGGGCTGGAGGCGGATTCCTCTCTCCGGGTTTTCAAAGCGCCTTTCCGAAACCTCCTCCCAGCCCAGAGAGGGAGACAGATCCCGGGCGCAATTGCTCCCCGGAGCGGCCGAGGGGCGCGCGGGGAGAGGCCTGAGCCGGGGTACTTTCAAACTGAGGCGCGCGCACACCCACCCACCCAGACACACACGCGCGCGCGCGCGCGCGCACACACACACACACACACACACACACACACACACACACACACGCCCATTTATATAGGCGGTGGCGGCGGCAGCGGCCGGGGCGGCGGCGGCGAGCGCAGGAATGATGGAGCTGAGCCAGCCGACCCGGGTTGGAAGCAAGTGAGGAGAGCCAAGGCGCGCCCCGGGATTTCTGTGCCCCGCGCTTGTCATCCTCCTCAGGGAACGGTGCACGCGGAGGAGGAGCGGCTGGACTGATTTGCTAAGGGGAGGGCGGGGACGAGGAGGAGGCCAGGTGAGCGAGGAGCCCCCTGCGTATCCGGACTCCCCGAACGCGCCTTTGCCCGACTCCTAACCCCTCTCCACCCAGGTGGGCGCGCCCGTTTCCCCGCTCGCCCGGGGCGCTTTGAGGAGACCAGAAAGTCGCGGCCCGGCTGCGCGGGATGCCTTTCGCCAAGCGGATCGTGGAGCCGCAGTGGCTGTGCCGGCAGCGACGCCCGGCGCCTGACCCGGCGGAGGACGCGAACAGAGGCAGCGCTGAACCGCCGCCGCCGCCCCTGCAGCTGCCCGGCCGACGGGACGAGGCCGTGGCGCCGGGGCCGGAGGATCCTCCCCGCGCGCCCCGCGCGCTGCCCGCGCCAACCGACCAGGCGCTGCCGCCGCACGGAGAGGCGCCCGCGGCGGGCGAGGAGAGCGCGGCAGGGGTCTTGGAGGCGGCGTCAGCGGCCGGCGAGGCGTCCTCGGCGGCGGCCGCGGCCGTGTTGCTCATGCTGGACCTGTGCGCGGTCAGCAACGCGGCGCTGGCCCGCGTCCTCCGGCAGCTCTCGGACGTGGCCCGGCACGCGTGCAGCCTCTTCCAGGAGCTCGAGAGCGACATCCAGCTCACTCACCGTCGCGTCTGGGCGCTGCAGGGCAAGCTCGGTGGCGTGCAGCGCGTGCTCGGCACGCTGGACCCCAAGCAGGAGGCAGTGCGTGAGTACCCGCGCCGTCCTCCCACCCGCCCGGCGCTCCGCGTCGGCGCCGCACCCTCGCGCCCTCCGCGGTCGCCGCAATCCCGGCGCCGCGCCTGCTGCAGCTCTGCACCTTACGCTTGCCTCCCCTGAGACCCACCCCAGGCCTCCCGGAGTTCGGGGCAGGGACGCAGACGCGGAGGGGAGAAAGTTAAAGGGGCAGTCTCGGGACTCGAAGGCAGCCGTGGGCTGAGAGGGAGCATTTATGGGAACACAGGAGACAGGGGGGCCTGTCATTCACCTCTGGGGCTCGATTTCTCGGTCCCTCCCCGGCGGGGCGGGAGGTTGGTGCAACTTCTGTGGTTTCCAGTAGCCCATCCCGGAGCCCTGTAGTCCCCCCACCCCCACCCCAGTGCGTGCTTGGGCCGCTCGAGGAGCAGTGAGTGTCCTCTTAGGGCTTCTGCAACGCCGTGGCGTTTTTGTCCCTCTTACTGTGACCTCACGTGCTGCACCAAGCCGCGAACTTGTGCCTTGCGTTTGTGTGCGACGTAGCGCGGCGCCATTCGCCTCCCGGAGTGAACTCCGAAGAGCTCTGCTCCAGCCTTCTGGCCTGGGAGGGGCGTGGATGGAGGAGTGTCCCCGGCCCTGGGGAGATCGATGAGACCCTTGGGCATCTCTTCTGTCCTGAACAGAACAGGGTTCCTACTAAATGGCTGTCTGTGCCATCTTCTCGGAGGGGTTCCGCCCCCCTCCCTTTCCCCCAACGTGGAATGTCGTCCAAATTCACCCGTGTGTACAAGACCCCTGGACACCTTTGCTGCCCGCTAACTTCACTCTTGCGACATCCCAGGGCTCCCAATAAATGTCATCCTGGCGCTCAGGAGAGTCCCCTGGCACACGGTTGGCTAAATCGGGAGGCGTTGGAGTCATTTAGGAACAACCGGACGGTGGGCGGGGGCCGTAAGCCAGCACGCCGGTCCTTTGGCGCCTAGTCCAGCGGCTGCGACGCTCGCAGCGAAGGTGATGTCAGCGGCTCTGACTTACATAAGAAGCTTCCCCGGTTGCTGCAGCAGCTGCGCCGGTGGCGGTGGCCGCGGAGCGCGCGGGGCGGGGGCGCCCTCACGGCATCCTTCCCCGGGGACTTCCGGGCACCTCAGTCCCGCAACCCGCACAGCCTCCTAACCGACCCCCCCGCCCCGTTCGCGCACTACCCCCCCCCCCCAAAAAAACCCCTCTGAACCCCGCCCCGGGAATTCGCTGCTTTTCTGCAATAACAATAATAATAAGCGTAATGAATAAATGATGTGCGCGATCGGTTTTCGCAGCTATAAAAGACCCGGAGTTGGGTTAATGACTGGTTGTTTAAAAGGGCAATTCCGGGGATGAGTTCTGGAAAGAATTAGGACTGCCGTAGGCCAAGTCGTATTTTACTTTTGGGACTTGAAATGAGCGCTTTAATCCTGCCTCCTTTTTACCTCAAACCACACAGCAGGGACCGGCCCTTCACTTTCAACAGCGCTGATATCTGGGGAGTGTGGTCAGGGTGAGTGGTGATTTCACTTGAAAAGAAGTGGAGGGAAGTTTTGCAGACTGTTGAGTGGTGCATACATTTCCCGTATGTGTGTGTGTGTGCGTGTGCGTGTGCGTGTGTGTGACCCACTGCACCTTAAATTAGATTTCTCACAAGTGAAACTCAGAGATGGAGCAGAATGAGTTCTCTTCTCCCCTTTTTCTTTAGAGGCAGGAGGGGGTAGTTATGTACCCAGAATTTAATATAATCCTTTTCACTGTTTGGAGTACAAACTAATGGTGAATGGAGAAGAGAGGGGATTTTTGGTGTGTGCATATGACTGATGAACATATACTCTATTTGTGCATATTTATACATGAGTAAATAAATGAAGATGGGGCTCATATAATACGAGGAATAGACTTCAAATCTATTATTTTTACGTTTTTCAAAAATGGTGTCTCCATACTTTGTGCACAGACCTCTCCTCTTGTCCAGATAAATTTAGGATGGCATTGTTCCTGTTTGATGTCGTAAAAGGCATTACCTTCGGGAGGAAAAGCACAGTATTATGTGTCTTAATTTGGGCTTCCCAGTGTGCAGAGACGGAGGCAAGGATTTCTGTGCAAGGAGTTTATTTGAGAGGGGATCCCAGGAAGCACAGGGAGGGAGTGGGGAAGTGGGCAACTAGGGTTCAATCCAGCACACACCTCAGAAGCGTCCCACTGAGGAGTGAGGAAGCTGCAGTATTTCTCCACCAACTTCCATCGCTCACCGATGGAGAGCACCTGGAGTATGAACTCCCTGGCTCCTGGGGCCTGCCCCCGGTGTGGGCTCGGCAGGCTCCCGGGCCAGGTGGAGAGATGCCAAAAGCCTATGGTGTGTACCGGAATGTCTGCAGGGGTTGCCTGGGGAGGGGAGAGGGGCCGTGTGTGGGTGGAGTACCAGTGGCATCTGCTACCTCATGCATGTCTCTTTAGCATTGCTCAAGGTCTCAGGGAGCTTCAAAGGGAGAGGGAGCCTGGAAGTGACCGAAGTTCTCTTTTCTCTCCCTTTGAATGTGTCTGGGTGCCTCCATGCCCCCTGTATAGCCTTCCCACCCGGGTCACCATTCTCCATGCTGCTTCATCCTTGGACAGCTGCTTCCTGTTGCCCTGAGACAGGCTGGAGTGGTTTTTGCGGGGGTGACATGATCTGACACACACTTCAGCAAAGTCGCTCCGGAGGCGAGTCCGGAGCTGGTAGACCAGTTAGACAGTGTGAGTGGTGACCGTAGCTGGGACTAGGGTGACGGTGAACAGTGCTTGGATTCTGAATTCACTTTGGAAATAGAATTGACGGGACTTACCAGTTGGTTTGGGTACAGGGTATAAGAGCAAATAATAATACTAATTGTGGATGACACCCAGCGTTGTTGTTGTTTTTGGCTTAAACAGCTCATAGAAGGTCCATTTCCAGAAATGGGTAAGGTTCGTGGAAGAGTGGATCTTTTATCTTTGGGGGTGGGGATGGAATCAATGCTTTTCTGTTTGTGCCATGTTAACTTGAGCTGCTTGTGTCTTAGACAATTAGGCGTGTGAGTTCAGAACTCAAGAGAGAGGTCCAGGCTGGAGAT
The DNA here is from genome assembly GCF_039906515.1 of Pseudorca crassidens. Taxonomy (NCBI): domain Eukaryota; kingdom Metazoa; phylum Chordata; class Mammalia; order Artiodactyla; family Delphinidae; genus Pseudorca; species Pseudorca crassidens. The sequence continues at coordinate 119,599,930 of NC_090317.1, read as the reverse complement.
GTAGATGTGAGATGTAAGGGTAGAGATGATACGCGAAGCCCTGGAGTTCGGGACCGTGTAGAGAGTAAAGAAAAGGGGACCAAGACTTAGCCTGGGGCAGTCCAACTTGGGAATTTTAGTAGAGGAGAAGAAAGACTGAGGAAGAGCAGTGAGCAAGCTAGAAGGGAAATCAGGAGGGCATGGTATGATGGAAGCCAGGAGAAGGTGTCTCAGGAATGGAGGAGGAATCGTTTTGGTCAAATGCTTCTGAGAGGAAGATGAGCGCTGAGGCAAGGCCATTGAGCTGGGTACGTTTTTAGCAATGAGTGGCCCTGCTAACTGCTGTGTAAGTGGAGGGGTGGAGAGGAAGGCCACATAAGAGGGGATGAAGAGAGAACAAGTATGGTATGGTCTTTTTTATTTTTATTTTTTACATCTTTATTAGAGTATAATTGCTTTACAGTGGTGTGTTAGTTTCTGCTTTATAACAAAGTGAATCAGTTATACATATGTTCCCGTATCTCTTCCCTCTTGCGTCTCCCTCCCTCCCACCCTCCCTATCCCACCCCTCCAGGCGGTCACAAAGCACCGAGCTGATCTCCCCGTGCTATGCGGCTGCTTCCCGCTAGCTATCTACCTTACATTTGGTAGTGTGTATATGGCCACTGTAGCTACTCTGTGGGTAGCTAATAAAAATCTCATTGTGGTTTTAATTTGCATTTTGCTGATGGCTTGTGAGATTGAACACCTTTTCATATATAGTTTTGACCGCTTGAATATTCTCTTTTGTGAATTCCCTGTTCGAGACCTTTACTCCCTTTCCAGTAAGGTTCTTTGTATGTTTTTTTCTTGTAGGAGTTCTTTATATATTGTGTATATGAGTTATTTGTGAGCTATAGATACTGCAATTACCGTCTCTCTGTTGTGTGCCTTTTTCCTCTCTTAGTGTTACCGCTTGGCGAGCGGAAGTTCTTATTTTCATGTAGTCCAACCTAAGGATCCTTTTCTTTATGGTTAGTGGTCTTCGTGCTCTGTTCTGTTTGTTCGTAAATTCTTCACTGACCCCATGGTCGTGAGGATATTCTTTTATGTTCTAGAAGTTTTTTTTGTTTTGCCTCTGTCGTTTAGATCCATGATTCACATGGAATTGATGTTTGCAAATAGTATGAGGTAGGGATCAAGATGCCTTTTTTCCATGTTAGATGCACAGTTAATCCACTGCCATGTCCTGAAAAGACCATCGTTTTCCCATCTCACTGCAGTAACACGTTTGTCATCTAGCGAGTCGATTTATTTTATTTTTAGTTAACATTTATTCAGTTCTGCTCTGTGTCAGGCCCTATGCTAAGATTTTATATGAATCATCTTATTTAATCTTCACAGCGACTCTATGAGAGTGATTTTCGTACTTTACTGAGGATTAGCAACTTGCTCTGGGGAGCAGCAGCTAGAAAGCGCTGGAGCCTAGAATTAGGGTCCAGGTCTGAGTGCACAAACTATTCCCAAACATCAGTCTTTTCTCCCACACGTTGCTGCACAAATCCAGGGGAATTACAGTATGAAAATCAAGGCCCTTCTCGATACGCTTCTGTCCACTTGACATGTCCCTCCCTGCCTTCCCCACATTCCACCCCAGTCCAGTCACACTGAACTACTGGCTGTACCCCAACTTGCCAGGCTTTCTCATCCTTCGGGCCAATGTGTATACTACTCTTTTCTTCTGGAACATTTTGCTGGCTCATTTCTGCTCTTTCTTTGATAATCAGTGGACACGTCATCTTCTCTGTGAAGTGGAATCTGATTCCTTGCCTGCCACCTCCCGCCTCCGAGTTTTCTAGAACTCTGTGCTAACCTTTATCTTAGCTTTTCTCCTTCTGGACGGCAGACTGTGTTGGCGCCCTGCTAGATTCCTTCAGCCCTCACCTCTCATTCTGATGGCTGCTAACTGCCAACTCCCGTGACTCTGCCTAGGGCTTTTTTTTTTTTTTCTGACTGATGGACCGCGCTGGGCCTTGCACACAGGGAAAGCCAGAAGTGCAAGCGAATCATTGCCTCTGAAGTAGTACTCAATCAATGATGGACGGGGCGTTGGTGGACCAGTGGCCTCACTTCCTTGCGCCTTGGCGGCGAGAGCTCTGAGGCACGTTCTACACCATCTCTCAGACTTCCCCAGAGGACTGAGCTGCAGTTGCCCACAGTGGCGACTTAATTGGAAAACACACTGTGTATTCACTGCCTTCTTTTCTCCGTCTCACTTCTCAGTTACCTGTGGGTGCTTCCTGGGGTCGCCTCCCACGAAGCCTTCTTGCACTTGAACTTGCATTTGTACTCATCAGGTCTGGGAGAACCCATGTCAAAACAACCTGTTTAATCTTTGAACTGTGAGGACAGAGACCTAGGGCTGGGAGTGTGGTAGAGGTGGTGCTTCTCATTCTTTTTCCCTAAACTCCTTCCCCGAGGGTCACTAGATTCGTCACATGGCCAAGCCCTCCCGTCGCTCTGTGCTGGGTCTGGAAATAACTTACTACCCTTTAGTGAGCTCACAGTCTAACCTCTCATTGGCGTAGGAGGAGATCGTCAGTGCTTCAGAGGTGAGAAGAGGCTGGAAGGGAGCTCAGGTCCACGATGACCGAGACACACCCGCTCAGTTCCTCAGCGTTTCCTCGGCCAGCCTTTGAGGGGACTGCTTATCGTCCTGTAGAATGGGCAGGTGATGACGGCCCCGAGAGACCCACGCTCCCTGTGTGAGATGCGCCATTTCAGCCAGAGCAGACCCAGGACCTGCTAAGCCCAGAAGTGGACTAGGAAGTTACACAGGGGGTGAATCGATCATTTGGGGTCGGTATGGCAGTGCTAATTGTGGGTTCAGCCTGATTTGGAAGGATCATCCTTTTCCTCCCCTTTCTGTTCGTTCTACCACTCGCAGAAACCCTTTGCAGTCTGCTTAATGTGTTTTTAGGGGGGGATATTTTCGGAACTGTCGTTAGGCGTCTTTTCCTCCTGGCTCTACTCAGTGAGTTCTTCTGAGGCATTATGATATCCGAATAGCTCCATTGAAAGCTGCTTTTAAACCCATCACGGAGCTACTGAGAAAAACGTAATCTTTCAAGTGTTAATAATTCACGGGTGTAATTTCCTCATAACCAGTAACAGCAGCACATTTCTTTCTGGACTTGTTGTACTGGATTGGGTATTTATTTATTTATTTATCTACTTAATATTTATTTATTTACCCGTGCCGGGTCTTAGTTGCAGCATGCGGACTCTTAGTTGCGGCGTCCAGGATCTAGTTCCCTGACCAGGGATCAAACCCGGGCCCCCTGCGTGGGGAGCGTGGAGTCTTAACCACTTGGGCCACCAGGGGAGTCCCTGGATTGGGCTTCTAGATCAAAACTACCAAACTGCTTTACCTCGGAAATCCTTGAGGTTCTGTTGGGCTGATATTGCTAAGATGGTAACAATAAAGATTCCTTTCTTCCTGTTTGTGGAGGCATTTTCCACACAATGCCATCAGGAAAGTGTAAATGCCGCATAAGTGCTCAGAAACATCTTCAGTCTCCGGGCTTCTGGTCTACGGTGGGCATCACCTTTAAGTTCCAGTCACATATGACATCTTTCCTGTTGTCCCACGTCAGCGCAAACGTCTTGAAGATCCATTGACTTCATATAATGCTTTGAATTTTTCTTTTGTGGCCGCATCCGTGCCTTGCGGGATTTTAGTTCTCTGACCAGGGATCAAACCCTGGCCCCCTGTAGTGGAAGCACAGAGTCCTAACCACTGGACTGCCGGGTAAGTCCCAGTGCTTTGAAATTTTAGAACAAAGACAATTTTAAATGCAGTTGGGATTTTGTTTTGATAGTTCAGTTGCATTTCTTTTTACTCCAGTAAAAATCGTGAACCAAAAGATTTTGTGGGACCCTCGGTTAAAAACAATCATGGGAAGAGTATCCCAAGACCAAACTATCAATCACAGAAATTCCTGCAAGTTCTTTTTGCATCAAGAATTCCTCACGAATCACATCTTGATAGTAAGTGAAAACAAAAGATAATGAGGTGAGAATGGTTTCTGAATGTAAGGCTCTCATTCTAGGGTCTAAATTGGTTGAAATAAGGTTTTGGAGAGCGCTCTTAACCAGACCGTAAGCCCACAAAGGGCAGAGACCCTGTCTAGCTCATCTCTGTAAATGACTAAGACAGGCAGGGTCAATTTTTGTTTCTGACGCTAATGTCTGTCCCTCAATCTATTAATGAACATGAGAAGGTTTGAGTGTAGTGAAATAGGAATCTGAGGACCTGGGCATCCGTATGCTGAAAAATTCCTTAATTATGAAACACCCAAGTCCTTCAAAGTGAAATTAAGCAAGAACAAAATGAAGTTAACAAGGGTTGGACAGTCTTGGGATCTTAGAGTTGGGAAAGACCCTAGTGTCCCTCAAATCCAGCCTCCCACTCGGGGTGGGACTCTTTTTAGAGATGTCCCAAGCGGAAGCCCATCTAGTTTCTATGCGCTCTGAGACTCCGAGGCGTGGCCACCCACACCCCAACTTTATTGCTGTATAGTTCCCATTCTCAAATAATCCTTATCTACACTGAGACTAAATCTGTCTTTTGGCAATGCCTGTCTTTCAGTCCTAATCTGCTGTCTGGAGCCATATGGAATCTGCTTATAATCTCTTTTCCAGGACCTCTTTAAGTGTCTAGAGGTGACTGTTATTGTCCCTCCTAAGCTTTCTTCATCCCAGGTGAAACAACTTCACTTCCTTCAACCAGGAATCTTAATGCCACAGAGGCTTCCTCTGTTCCATTTGTGTAGTTGGTATTTTGAACTTAAATTTCACAAGACTCCCCCATTGTCTCTGTTAAATTGAATCTTGCTTGCTTTGCTCTTTCATTTCCAATCAGTGGTGATGGTTTAAAATCTTGATTCAGTGTGTCAGCTACTGCCCACAGCGTTTTGCTCTTTGCAGACATCCTCAACATGATGCTACCCCATCACCCACATCTTCGATAAAATTATTGTTCCGATGTACTCAAGGCCAGAGCACACTGGCAGGCGGTGCTAACAACATCCCTCCAGGCTGACGTGTATTAATCACTGTTCCTTGGGTACCATTGTTGCAGCAGCCCCGAACGCTCCCCCCACCTTCCCATTCAAACCACATTTCTCCACCTTGCCCACAAGATCTATCATCATGAGTGATTGTCAGATGGTTTGCTGAAATCAAGATACCATATGTCTGTAGCATTTCTTTGATCTCCCAGTCTAATAACCCTACTCAAAAGGAAAATGAGGTTAGTCTGGCTCAAACTGGACTCACAGCCATCAGAGGGGCTATTTAAATTTCCTTGTGTATAATGGATAAAGAGTTTATTTGGGGGAACCCGCTTTGGTGTTCGCCATCAAAGGACTGTAAAGCTGGACGGCAAGGGAACTCTCTGGGTCCTAGAGTCCATTTCTCTGGCTCCAAAGTGCCTGGTTTGTCCAAGGCAGAGAATCCCAGTGCCTGTCCCTGCCTTTCTTTGAGGATACGTGGTGAGAACTTTATGTCCTTGTGCTCTGTTCCTTCAAGAAAGGTCTGGAATTCACAACCTTCGGAGTTTGCTTGGGCTCAGTTTGAGCAAGGTTGTCAGGTATCTGGTTTATCTAATTGTCGAGAGGAAGCTAGTACGTGGTTAAGAGTATGGAAGCTGAAGTTAGACCACGCGCTTCAAATCCTGGGTCCCCGGTCTTCATCTATTATGGGATGGAGATAAAAACAGTACCTGCTACATCAGTTTGTTGACAGGGCCAAAGGAGTCAGGTTGAGCGCTCGGGCACTTAGAGCTGTGCCTGGTACATGGTGAGCCCCTGGCAATTATTGGCTGTTATTTTATTGGTACTATAATTGGATCATGCAGAGCGGGAGGCCTGTGTTAATTTTTTCCAGGCAGGTGTAAACCTGTGCCTGAATCTGTAATGCTGGGTCAGGGGGAAGGAGACAGCTGACCAAGCAGTTCTCTGTCCCTCCGTGTGGTCAGACGGCTATTAAGATCTCTATGTTCTTTGTGGCCTCTTTTTTTTTTTTTTTTTTTGCGATACGCGGGCCTCCCACCGTTGTGGCCTCTCCCGTTGCGGAGCACAGGCTCCGGACGCGCAGGCCCAGCGGCCATGGCTCACGGGCCCAGCCGCTCCGCGGCATGTGGGATCTTCCCGGACCGGGGCACGAACCCGTGTCCCCTGCATCGGCAGGCGGACTCTCAACCACTGCGCCACCAGGGAAGCCCTTTGTGGCCTCTTTTTGTTATGCAGAGAGGTATCAAAATAAAATGACCAATGACCTTAGTATCCAGAGTCATTCATTTATTGTATTCCAGGCACTCTTCTAGGCCCTTGAGTTTCACCAGTGAACAAAAAGTTCCAAACAGTTTACAGAGGAGAGAGAGAAACCATAAACAGCAAACCTAGTATTACTTGTAAGGAGAGTACAAAGCACGTTCGCAGGTGTTAAGTGTTATGGGCGAGGGCCGTCCAGAGGACTGGAGTGAGGTTGCCGTTTTCAGTGGGGCGGTCAGGTGGGCCTCATTGAGGAAACGGCATTTAAGTGAAGATTGGGAAAAGGTGAGGGAGTTAATGAGGTAGTACGCTGGAGGACGTGTTTCAGCAGAGGAAACCGGAGATCCTGCCAAGGCCCTGAGCTGAGAGCGTGCCTGGTGTGATGGAGGGCTGGTAAGGAGGCCAGTGTGGTGGCTTTGGGGCATGCAGGGAGGAGAGTGGGAGGAGAGGAGGCCGGGGAGGGGGGCTGGAAGGCGGCTCGGCGGGGTAGAGTGTAGTAGGCCATCGTGAGTGAGGACACTGCCCTTTGCTCTGAGTGAAGTGGCGACTCACTGGACAGTTTCAAGCCTAGCAGTAACATGATTGACTTCTTAGAGGTTAAAAGGATCACTTTGGCTACTCGGTCAAGAAGAGACTGTGGGAGAGGCAGGGGTAGAAGCAGACAGACCAAGTCCGAGGCTGTCCTGGTGAGAGACAGTGGTAGTTTGGTGGAAGTAATGAGAAGCGGTTGGTTCCAGCTTAGAGCTGTTGGCATCTTTTGTTTCATGTTCAGGGCTGGGCACCTCGGCCCACACAGAAGGGCATAAAATTGAAAAGGAAAGGACCCCCCCACCCCTTACTCTGCCGGACTTGCTCCAAGGGAAGCCATGTTATAACGTTTCATGCTCCTGCTAGGAGGAGCGAAAGCAAATTCTCACACGTGTCTAATGCGTTTTGCAAAGCCAGTTCTTTATTTTTATTTTTACTTTTTTTTAACATCTTATTGGAGTATAATTGCTTTACAATGGTGTGCTAGTTTCTGCTGTATAACAAAGTGAGTCAGTTATACATATACACATGTTCCCGTATCTCCTCCCTGCAAAGCCACTTCTAAACGTCGAGGCAGGCTCTTGTCTCAGAGCCTTGTTGATTAATCTTATTTTGCTGTCTCAGAGCAATTGAAAAGACGATAGTCTTTTTACAGCAGAAACTAACACACCATTGTAAAGCAATTATACTCCAATAAAGATGTTAAACAAAAGTCCATGTATAATTTGCAGTGAAATGGACAGCTCTCGAGTGTGTAGTCTGGTGAGTTTTAACAACTGTATTCACCTGTGTAACCCACCCTCCTATTAAGATGGCGACTCTTCCGTCTCTTCAGATAGACAGTACTCTTTTGAGGTTAGAAAACAGTTTTTGAACTCAGGTGCCCTCACACCAGCCCCTGTCAGGCCTGTTGTATGAATATGGGCGTGGAAGATAAGAATTCCACAGAAACTTCGGGAGCATCCAGTAGGATCAGGCTAAGAACTAGCGATTCCATGTTTGAGATTTGCAAGGGAGCAAACTTCCAGTTATAACATAAAAGTCCTGGGGACGTAATGCACAGCATGGTGAGTATAGTCAATAATAACGTATATTTGAAAGCTGCTAAGAGGGGAGATCTTCAAAGTTCTCATCACAAGAAAAAAAATTGTCACTGTGTAAGATGGTGGATGTTAAGTAGGCTTCTTGGAGCCGTCATTTCACAATATATACCAATATTGAGCCATTACGTTGCACACCTGAAACTAATATAATGTATGGCAGTTGTATCCCAATTAAAAAAAGACTGCAAGAAAAAAACAGATTTCTAGCACAAATTGGGACAGTGGAGTTTCCTCACTTTGGTCTGATGGCGCTGTTTATAACATCTTGGTGCCGAGCTCTAGGGAGAGCACCGCTTGACACAAGGATAAGAATCTGGCCTCAGAGGCCCCAGGGGTAACTTAGAAGTAGGAGTTTTTCTAAGATAAAGCTAAAATAACATTTAAAAAGAGATGGGAAAAGAAAGAACTTACTACTCTTAAGCAAACTTGTAAGTAGCAGGGAATGCTGATTTGTAACTGTTTTTAGCTGATGCTTGAAGCCTGGCTGGAGGATGAGGAAAGTTGTTTAAAACGTGATTTCTAATTATTATATCTAAGTGCATTTAGATTTGTGGAATAAGAAGCCCTACTCTGGAGTTCAGCTACTCTTGATTTTTACTACTAGACAACTGAGGGAGGAAAGAAGTAGGAGCTATGAGGAAGGATGACAGCCAGTGAGACAGTGTTCATTAGATTATAATATCAATATTTATGTTTCTCTCCAAAGTGCATCTGGACTCTGTTCCTCGAGTCTGGGTTTATATGTATATATTTTAACATCTTTATTGGAGTATAATTGCTTTACAGTGGTGTGTTAGTTTCTGCTTTGTAACAAAGTGAATCAGCTATACGTATACATATGTCCCCATATCCCCTCCCTCTTGCGTCTCCCTCCCTCCCTCCCACCCTCCCTATCCCACCCCTCTAGGTGGTCACAAAGCACCGAGCTGACCTCCCTGTGCTATGCGGCTGCTTCCCACTATGGATTTATATTTCAATAATACGAGTAAAGCTGTGTTTTCCATGTGAATTTCGCATCAAAGCTCTGCTGCCTCAGCCCGCCGCCGCCTCGCCCCGGAAGTGCTCCCGTTTACGAGATGGCACACGTTCATTGAGACTTTGATTCTAGGGCTGAGCTTCGGGGGCGGGGAGAGCGCAGCATGAATAAATCCCACGGAAATCCTTTTCCATGTGAGAGTCATGGGGTTTTCTGCTTCATAAGTAGGAGAGAAGGATGCTTCAAAGTTTGGGGCAGTGTTGGGGGAAAGTGGGCAAACCAAGAAGAGACACCGGGAAGGCTGTCGTGGAAGGTTTTCGGAGAGTTTCACTTGGGTTAAATGCCTTCAGTGTGAGAGAAGAGATTTTGGAGCCTTGCTCAGGTATCAGATGTCACTGGAGCTCATCTGGCAAAGTTTGCGCTTTCGCTAATTAAAACTAATCCAGTTGCGCGAAGGAAAATATATTGCATAAGGTTGCTGCTTGTGTGGCTTTATTTTAACCCTTTCCCCGTAGCCTAAGACCGGCGAATCTCAGGCTGGTGTTAGGGTGGGAGGTGATGGTGAGAAATGAGATTCACTTACACGCTCATTTGAGTAAAGACAGTGAGAGGTGTAGCCTATTAAGAGCATTGGCTGGTCAAGGTCAATTGGAAGCCCTTTTGGGTTTTCTTGATTGATTTGCCGATTCACAGTTTTGAACAGCTGTTGAGTGAGAAGGAAAATTTAAAACAAAGCAAAACGAAACCTAAACCAAAGAGACACCCTCCTTTACTTCTCAGGTTGGACTTTCTTTCCGAGTTGCTCTGTCCACTTTTCTGTGGCCTATTCACCTTGGTTGGATCAAGCCCCCTTTAGGGAGCTTGGGTTCAAGGTTTGTACCCTGAGGGTCTGGGATTTTTTGTCATGATCACAGGCTGTGTTACTAATCCCAGTTGCCTTTCTAGTGAAAGGCCTTTGATTCTCTCAGTTCTGATACTTGCCAGCTATGCAACCTTAGACAAATTTGTAGCCTTTTTGTCTTAGTTTCCTTATCTGTGAAATGGGGATAGTGTTAGGACTCACCACAGAGAATGGTTGTGAAGACTGAGCGAATCAATCCATAGACAGGTCCGGCAGTGTGTGACATATACACAGAATACATAGTAAGTGCTAGTGAATGCCTGTATGCCATCAATGCTACTATTTTTGTTGTTGTTTTATCATTATTATTATCAGGGGGCTTGGGTAAAGGAAACAGATGTGAAAATGGATAATACCCAGCCCCTGTCGCTCGTCAACCAGCATAAATATTCCGGCTGGCTGGATGCAGGGTGCAGATGAGAGCAGAAGAATCTCAGCCCGCTTTCTGGCTTGGCTAGCCTAACTCATGTCATGGGATACTGCAAGAACAATTTAGCATCGGCTGCCATTACACCTTCATTGTTTTGGGGGACGTGGACTTCTGCTGATGGCGGGGGAGGCCTGGCTGAGGACGTGTACCATTGTGGCAGTGGTGCTGAGTGCAGACGCCCGTGCCCTCACTTTCTGGGACTGTCTGTATCATGTCCGGTAATGACTTGCTTTGCCCTTTTCCCCCTGGGCAACACAGCTAGACTACATTTCCCAGCCTCCCTTGCATTTAGGTGGGACCATGTAACTGAGTTCTGTCCAATGGAATGTGAGAGGAATAATTGCTCTCCTCTGGGATGGGCATATAAAAGCTCCTACCTGAGCCTCTGCAGTTTATTTCCTCCCCGCCGTGCTGGTTGCATGCAGAGGGTTCAGCAGAGGACTCCAAGGCCCTAAAGGATGGTAGAGCCACCAGACAGAAGGAGCCTGGGTCCCAGAATCACCACATAAAAGGCTGTCTGCCGCCACCCGATTGGCTTTCACATAAGGGAGAAGTAAACTTTCCTTGTGAGGTTTAGGGGATATTTGTTACAGCAGTTAGCTGACCCTGACTAATGTAGAGATACAGCGCAGGGAGAAAAAACGACTGGTTTTCCTGAAAATGAACAGGTGACGAAAGTACTCCAAAGTACTTTCACGGAATAAAAGGGGCTCTAAATATAGAGTCTTTTTCCCTGAGACACACAAAGAGTTTCTGTGTGTGCCCAGAGCAGTGTAACAGCTTTCCTCAAGTAAGCAAATGGAAATTAAGACTTGTTAACAGAGTTCTAGTTTCTAGAGAAACGTTGCTACCTGTGACCAATAGAATTCATTCATATTCATTCTCTTTCTCTCCCACCATATAAAAATGATATACATATATTTGTAAAACTTTTAAGAGCTAATTACAACACAAAGCAACGTGCACAAGTTATAAACGTACAGATCGATGAATCTTCACGCACTGAACATGCCTCTTTAACCAGCACCTGCAATAAGAAACAGCATTCACGGCCCTCAGGAAATCCTGCCAGTTCCTCTCCAAGCATGCCCCCCGCTCCCCACCTAGTTGGCCATTATCCTGACTTCTGACAGGCTGTTTTGGTCTGTTGTGTCATCATCCAGTATGTGCTTTTTTATATATGGATTTTTTTGTCTGCTCAAAATTATATTTGTGTGACCCATCTATGTTGTATGTAAGTGTCGGTCGTTCATTTTCATTGCTGTATAGTATTCCTTTGTATGACTGTACCGTGATTTATTTGTCCATTCTGTTGTTGATGGGCATTTGGATAGTTTCCTGTTCGGGTTATTCTGAATAATGCTGCTATGAACATTCTAGTTCCTAGCTTTTGGTGAACGTACCTACACTTTTCTTTTGAGTGAAAACTCCCTGCCTTGTAGTTTTACAAAACTCTCTTCCTCAGTAAGATGTTTCAAGGCTCTGACAGTGACTGTTCTTATTCCTTGCCGTCTCTTGGCTTCTAGGCTAAGCAAAAGTTTCGTTCTGCTTTTCTGGAATGGAAAGATTATGCCTGATCTGTAATGGCAAAGTTTGGGTGTCTAAAATGAAGGAAATGTGATTTACTTCAAAGGACCTTATTTCCGCCTCTTTTTATATTAAAGCATAGCCACGGAGCCTTTTGATTCTCAGACGAGGGCTGTTCACAGAGCTGTGTTTCAGATCGCTTGGAAACTCCTTGTAATCGGAGTTTGCCACTGGAATCTTTACTGGCGCGGCTTCAGCTCTTCCTCTGTGAGAAGGAGAATCCTTTTGGATTTTCAGATCGCTTCCTTCCCTTGGGGAGGGAATGGAGGACACATCGAGTGATGAGTCCTCTAATCCCTTGGAGGGATTAGCCTTAGAGCTGTCGGGAGTTGCCTCCTCTGTTTGCCCCTACTGTCAAGATTTTATGCAAAATCTAGGCAAGGGAGAACATTTCCTCAGAAGGGCAAGAGGCAACGAAGAGGGGAAAGCCCTTCTGTCCCGCTGAGGGGGTTTCTGCTCATGGCTCTGCTTTCAGGGCCTTGGATATCTGATCCACAAAGTAGCAACCCGGACTAGACGGGACTTTGTGAGGCCTCAAGCAAGTTCTAAAAAGCCGCCCACCGGACTTTCTTTCAAACCTCCGACCCAGGCTCAGCTTCCCAGACTCCATTGCTGAGGCTAGAAGTCCTGGACTCAATGAGTAGTGTAACCCCCGTAACCCCACCCCAGCCCCCCAGGCTTCCTCACTGGAGAATTGAGGAGAATTGAGGCCCGACTGTTGGAGTCTGAGCCTTTTCCTTCAAGCCTCCTGGAAATATCCGAAACATCCTGGGGGCTCCAGCAGCCGGACGGCCGCCTGGTGTTCTGATGGAACGTTTGGTTCCTGTGGGTGTGAAAGTGTGTGAAGCCTTTACAGTTAAGTCTGAAAGATGGCTGTGAAAAGGCCCCGGGGAACCCCGCTGCCGAGTGACACACAGCTGAGCCTTCGGAAGGGGGGGTTTATGATAAATTTGAACATGGTTTTCAGCTTCACTGTACTTTGCTATACTCCTTTAACCGGCTAGAGGATAAGTGAGCTGATTCTTTGCATGGGGAACTGCTTTGGACCGTTAAGCCAGATTTTCTTCAAATGCAGAGGAGACTGTAACTGACTTTTGGCTTTTAAAAGCTGGAGGCCTGATGAGACGGCTCTGTGAGGTCAGAAGTTGCAGCTGGGGCCAGGATAGGCTCTTCTCTACGAACCAGGTGTGAAATGCGAAAGAGATGTATGCAGAATAAGGGGCCTTTAAAAACCCAGATTTACTCTGAGGACCTGGGTAGCTCTTGCTTACATCCACTGCTTGGCTCGAGTTGCCCTTCTCTTCTCGGGGGGCACAGCCGAAACCAGGGCCTACAATGTCTTCTTCACCCCTGAACTTTTTTTCTGTGGCCAGCCCTGCCCCTGGTTTTTAGAAAATGGCTGAATTTTTGCCCGAGCTGACTGTCATCAAGGAGATTCTTCTGGACGTGTTGAGGCGGACATCAAGCCAATTCGCGGGCACACTCACGTTTCCTTTACATTTGTTGTGTGACTTCTTTCTGCTAGTACATGTTACTCATGTTATTTCACAAGCCCCTCAAAATGCTGTGATGGAAATGTGATTTTTTTTTGTGGATGAGGAAACGGAGGCTCCCCTGGTGGCTCTAAGAGCACACTGCTTAAAAGGGCCTCAGCCAGGATCTAGACATGGCTGTCTGTCTTCAGCTTCGATCCTCTGTTTACCCTGCCCAGCTCCTTATCGCCACTGAGATAGCCTTCTGCCTCCAGTTTATGACGGGGAAGCAGAGGCTTAAAAAAAAAAAAAGACATACGGACGATGCCCAGGCGGGACCTTGGATGCTCAGAAGGGCTGGGATTGGGATGTCTGGACAGAAAGTTTCACGAATCAAGGAGTACCAGCCATGCATCTGATGGCAGGCATATGGCTTTGTTGGATGTTAGCACATGGGATGGGGCCAGGCAGTGGCTACGTGTCTGGCTGTAACTAATTAGTTGTTTGATGGTAACTTAGTAGATAGGGTAAAATAAGGCGTTGGCTGTAGCAGGAGTCATCTTCTGTATCAAGGCCTTTACTACCTGGACCCAAAAGATTCACGTCCTGGATACACAGGATTCTTTCCTAGCTCGGTGGTTGCCTATTCGTATTCTATAGTGTTGCTTGAAGGCGGGTGTAAATTAACTGTGAGTGCCCTCAATTCAGATAACTAATCAAGCCAAGATAAAATAAGTTGCCATTTTTCTCATTTATTCAAGTAGGCCAAAATGAAATACTGATAATGGTCAGGTTTGGGGTGGGAATGAGGATGGGGTGGGTATAAGGGTACTTTCAGACATTGTTGATGGAAGTGTGAATTGGTATCATTTTCAGAGACTGCTGACAGAAGCGTGGAATTGGTGTAAATTTTCTAGTAAGCAGTTGGCCTTTATGAAATTAATATACAAAAAAACCGTGTGCCAGAGACGTCACTTCAGAATTTAACCTGAGAAAATAAGTATCTAAGTAAAAGAATGTATAGATGCCTCAGTGTTGCTTATAATTACGAATTACTGGAAATACATTCAATGATTAGCAATAGAAAGTTGATCAAACAAACAACACTACTATACATTAGTACAGCAAACAACATTACTACATGCTGGAATGGTGAAATAGTCTACTGCCATTAAAATGATACACATAGATATTGATGAACTCAAAATTGTGTTTATGTTATATTCCAAAGTTAAAAACTCTTACTACTAATTAGTATGCAGAGTATTGCATGTTTATTAAGAAGATGTAAGAATATAGGGAGAAAACGTCTGGAAGGATATATACCAAATCAGTACTTTTAAAACATATTTTGATCATGATCCACAGTGAGAAATATGTTTTACATTCGTGATCCAGTAGATGCCTGTAGCTGAGACAATAGTTTTAGCAACAATACTACTTTTCTCTATGTAATGCGTTCTGATATATTTATTTTTTCCTTTCTTTACTATATTATTCTATCTTTCCCTCCTGTATTTTACTTTATTCCAATTCTATTCCTCTTCTCCTTTTTTCTGTTTCATTTTTTAAGATGCTGGTCATGACCCACTAAGTTGATTTCATGATTTCCTAATGGGCCACAAGCCATAGTTTGAAAAACACTGCTCTGGAATGTTAACAGTGGTGATCTCTGGCAGGTGGGATTATACTAGATAACTTTTTTTTTCTTTTTGAGAAGGGAGGTCCTTTTTGCCTTTCCATGTTACTTATGTAATACAAAGGCTAATGAAAATTTTTAATTGACAACGATTCCATTGATACCCTGCAACTTTTAAGGAATGTATTGATTGTATAAAATAAGATGCCTACTCTACACCATAATTATTGGGCATGCAGAGTGTTCTGGGGACCTTAAAGAACTTTACGGCAGGACAAATATATCCGTTGAGGCACAGAGTTTAAATAATAGAATAACAAGACAATGAAACGTGGCCTTATCTCTTCAAACTCAAAAGGTCACCAGGCATCCCTGCTTACTGTTTTACCCCAGCGATGTTGCATCAGTTCTCTGGGATTTATTTCTATTTCTGTTCCAGATTGCACTTTGTTATGCTCATTCCCCGCCTTAAAAGAAATAGGTATTAAATTCATCAGACTACTTTCTGGCCAGATTATCTTGGCTTCCAGCACTGTCAAACTTAGCCTCCTTTAAAGCTAAAGATGATTTTAAATAGTAAGTAGTCATTAAGAACTTAGAGCAGGAAGCAGGAGCTTTAAAGGAGGACAGGAAGAATCCCTGGCCTGAGTCAACGTACTTCCCTGTGGGCTTCCTGCTCTCAACACACAGCTGGAAATCTGTAGGCCCGCCTGCATCGTGGCCACGCAACCAAAGTGGGCAGCGTACGAAGTGAGCTTTCACTGGGAAAACAGTGGACAAGTGGGGCAGAGATTTCTGCAGAAGGTTCTGTTTATGTAGGGCACAAGTAAATCTTTGGGCGTGTGTGCCAACTGCCAGGTCGGGGAGGGTGATCCATACGGTTGGGGCTGGGGAGAGGCTGGCTGACATTTGCAGAGTTGGGGCCTGAGAGATGCTTCCTGACCTTGAAAGGAATGGATAGGAAATCTGAGAAAATAACTGGGGTTGCTTTCCAAGAGGGACTAATTTAGTTACCGTTGTTTCAGACTGTGCCAAGGGTAGTCTGACAATGCTAAAAAGGTTATTGGGAGCCTGGACTTCCACTAAGGGAGAAGACTAACATTCATTCTGTCTCTGAAAGATTGTGAATAATGTGTCAAAGTTATTCAAGTACTCATTTATTTATTCATTTATTATCCGATGAATTATTGAATCATGTAGTCATTTGTTCATTCATTCATTCATTCTTCCATCCATCCATATATCCACCCATCTACCGATGCATTTATGTAAGCATCCAGTTACATGGCCAGGTGCTTTGTACTGTGGGGCAAGCGGCAAGCGTGGGGGTAGGGAAGGAACTCTGAAAGGGGGAAGAGCAGTCTGTGTAGTTGAGTTGCTCACAGTCCGGCAGAGCAGACAGACAGGTAAATAACTAATTCCCACATAGTGTGGGCAGTGCTACCAGAGGGGCCAACCTGGCTTGATTCATGCAAAACTAAGTGTCCCCTTCTGGCCTGGAATCACGGAATGTTAGCCCGAGAGAAGCCTTAGAAAAACTGAATGGCACAATGCTTTCCAGACTTTATCCACAGAGTTCTGGGGTGGGAGAAAGAGGGGGGAGTTAGAGGAAAGCTGAAAAGATGGGGTTTAGCTTCTTTGAGAACCAGGGCAGGTCCTTTTTTTTTTTTTTTATCTGTTTCATATATTGAGGTTCCTTGTAGAGCATCATTTGAGGAAGGGCCTTGTCTGCTTAATGATGTTTGCAAAACACTGGGCCAGTCCACCATCTTTCCTTGTGTCTCTGGTTTAGAAATTGAGGCCCAAAAGGGTGGAGTGACTAATCCAAGGTTAAAGAATTGGTTAGTTAACAATCCAGGAATAGACCTGGTCTTCTAATTTATGTGGGCATAAATAGATTACTTCAGTTAGCTTTTGCTTTGTAACAGATAACCCCCGAACTTAGTAGCTTAAAACAACCACTACTTAGGCCATAATTCTGTGAGTTGGCAATTTGGGCTAGACTCAGCTGGGATCGTTCTTCTGGTCTCAGCTGAGCTCACTCATGTCGGTGATAAGCTGCTGATCCACTGGCCAGTCACGGTAGAACAGGCCAGTCTAAGATGGCCTTCCATCCAAGGGATGGCTGGGAATTGGCTGGGGTAAGCAGGTAACTGAGTGCGAAATCTCTCATGATCAGGATTCCAGCAGGGAAATATCCATAACCTCTTGAGGCCTAGGCTTAGGGCTGGTCAAAGCAAACCACAGGACCAACTCAGACTCAGGAGGTGGAGAAAGAGGCTCTACTTCTTCATTGGAGAATTGTAAGAGTTGTGGTTACAGGAAGGGAAGAATCATTGCCCTTTTTGCTATCTACCACAAGAATACTGAGTTATTACCATGTCTTCTCTTCTTAATTTGGGCATTGGAAAAATGTGTGTTTGAAAATACTATCTAGGGCTCCCCTGGTGGCGCAGTGGTTGAGAGTCCGCCTGCCGATGCAGGGGACACGGGTTCGTGCCCCGGTCCGGGAAGATCCCACATGCCGCGGAGCGGCTGGGCCCGTGAGCCATGGCCGCTGAGCCTGCGTGTCCGGAGCCTGTGCTCCGCAATGGGAGAGGCCACAACAGTGAGAGGCCTGTGTACCGCAAAAAAAAAAAAAAAAAAAAAAAAGAAAGAAAATACTATCTAGTTCCAAAGCCATCTTTATAAGAAGACCATAGTCATGACTCTTTCTATATACTGTGAGGCCTCTTGCTTACTTGAGTGTTTGAGACAGGTGGTACTTACTGCTTGTAGTAAGGGACGTTGTACCTTAAGAACATCCCTACCTTAATCCCAGTCACAGTCTTTGCATCAACAGCCCTTTCCATGGAAAGGACCCCAGCTCTTGGTTACTGTGATTCTCATCATTTCCATAAATATTTATCGAGTGACTCCTATGTAGCAGACACATGACTAGATATTGAGGATATAAATATGTCTAAGGTGGGCCCCTAACCTCAGGTAACTCACAGTCTGGAAGTGAAGGAGGAAGGGTAAACAGATTATTATAGTGAAATATGATGGGGAAGAGGGCTGGAAGTTGAATTTCTTTTTAGTGGTCATTATTACCTTTGTAATTAGAAGGTGCAGCCACACGGTCATCTAAGTAGATGCAGAAAAAAACATTCAAGAAAATTCAGCACCCTTTCTTGACAAAAACATTTAACAAACTAGGAATAGAAGGAAACTTCCTCAACTTGATAAAGTACATCTATGAAAACTGACAGCAGGCATCATACTTTGTAGTGCAAAATTGAATGATTTTCCTCCTAGGATGGGACACAGGACAACACTGTCCATTCTTGCCATTTCTATTTAACATTATACTGGAGATTCTAGCCAGAGCAATTAGGAAAGAAAAAAAAGGCATTCAGATTGGAAAGGTAGAAGTAAAAGTATCTCTATTTACAGATGACATGATCTTGTATAAAGAAATTCCTAAGGAATCCATACACACACACACACACACACACAACCATTGCAACCAATAAATGAATTTAGCAAGCTTTGAGGGTACGAGATCAATATACAAAAATCAGTTGTATTCTATACATTAGCAAGGACCAATTAGACAAGGACAGAAATTAAGAGAACAACTCCTTTTACATAGCATCAAAAAGGATAAGATACTTAGGAATAAATTTTACAAAAGTGCAAGACTTGTACACTAAAAAGTATGAAACATCATTAAAGAAAATTAAGGAAGACCTGAATAAATGAAAAGACATTCCATGTTAATGGATCAGAAGACTTAATACTATTAAGATGGCAGTATTCCCCGACTGATATACCGATTGGTTTCAATCCATATTAAAATCGCAGCTGATTTTTTTTTGCAGAAATTGATAAGTTGATTCTAAAATTCATATGGAAATGCAAGGTACCCAACATAGCCAAAACAATGTTGAAAAAGAACAAAGTTGGAGGACTCACACTTTCCAGTTTCCAAATTTATAACAAAACAACAGTAATCAAGACAGTGTGGTAGTGGTGTAAGGGTAGACCTATAGATGAATGGAATGGAATCAAGAGTCCAGAAATAAATCCTTACCTTTATGGTCATAAGATTTTTGACAAGGGTGTTAAGATAATTCAGTGTGGGAAACGATCATCTTGATAACAGATGGCTCTGGGACAGCTGAATATCCATATGCAAAATAAGTTGAACCCCTCCCTCCCCCACATTATTACAACGGAAATTAACTCAGAATGGATCACAGACTTAAAGTTAAGAGTTAAAACTGTAAAAGTCTTAGAAGAAAACATAGGAGTAAATCTTCATGACCTTGGATTAGGCAGTGATTTCTTAGATATGACACTAGTAGCAGAAGTGACAAAAGAAAAAAATTAGATAAATAGCACTTCATCAAAATTAAAAACTTTTGGCCCTCAAGGGACACCATCAAAAACTGAAGAGTCATCCCACAGAATGGGAGAAAATATTTGCAAATCACATATCTGAGAAGAGACTTTGTATTAGTTTCCTAGGGCTGCTGTAACTACCTACCACAAACTAGGTGGATCAAGACAACAGAAATTTATTCTTTCACAGTTTATGAAGCTAGAAGTCCAAAATGATGGTGTCAGCAGGGCTATACTCACTCTGAAGGCTCTAAGAATGAATCCTTGTTTGCCTCTGTCCTGGCTTCCGGTGGTTGTCAGCAATACTTGGTGTTCCCTGGCTTGTAGACACATGATTCCGTTCTGTCTCCCTCTTCACGTGGCACTCTCCTCTCTGTGTGTCTCAGTGTCCCTGTGTCTTCATATGGCCTTCTTATATACCAGTCATTGGAGTTAGGGCTAACCCTAATCCAGTGTGACCTCATCTTTACTTGATTCCATCTGCAAAGAATGTATTTCACTTTCATCGGTACCGGGGGTTAGGACTTCAGCATATTTGCGGGGGGGGGGGCAGCACAATTCAACCCACAACAGACTTGTATCTAGAATTATAAAACAATCTTAAAACTCAACAGAAAAAGACAATTTAATTTTTAAAAGGGGGAAAGGATCTGAATAGACATTTCTCCAAAGAAGACATAAAAGTCGGCATAAGCACACGGAAAGATGCTTGATACCGATCAAAACCACGAGGTGTCATTTCATACCCATTAGGATGGCTAAAATAAAAAAGACAATAATGTGTTGATGAGGATGTGGAAAATTGGAACCCTTACACATTGCTGGTGGGAAGGTTCAATAGTGCAGTAGCTTTGGAGAACAGTTTTGGCAGCTCCTGAAGATGTCAGACATAATTACCTTATGACCCAGCAATGCTCCTCCTACCTGTGTATATACCCAAGAGAACTGAAAACATATGTTCAAACAAAAACATGTATATGAATGATCATTGCAGTATTATTTGTAGTAGTCAAAAGGTCAAAATAGCCCAAATGTTCATCAACTGATAAATGGATAAAGAAAATGTGGTATATCCATGCAACGGATTATTGTTTGGCAGTAAAGGTGGTAAAAGATAATACAAATGATTGACACATGCTGCAACATGGATAAACCATGGATAAACCTTGAACACGGTTACGTTAAGTGAAAGAAGCCGGTCATACAAGAATACGCACTGTATGGTCCCGATGATAGGAAACGTCCAGAACAGGCAAATTTATTGAGACATAAAGCGGGTCAGTGGTTGCCTAGTGCTGGGGGATGGAGAGAATAGAAAGTGACTGCTCGTGAGTTTAGGGTTTCTCTTAGGGGTGGTGAAAATGTTCTAAAATTAGATAGCAGTGGTGCTTTCGGAACTCTGTGAATATGCTCAAAACCATTGAATTGTACATTTTAAAGGGTGAATTTTGTTGTGTGTAAATTATATCTCAATAAAGCTGTTAAAATCACTGACATAGAAAACGACCAAACAGCATCATATGCTATCACTTATATGTGGAATCTTTAAAAAAAAAAAAAATGGTACGAATGAACTTGTATACAAAATGGAAACAAACTCACAGACATAGAAAACAAACTTACGGTTACCAAAGGGGATAGTGGGGGGGGGAGGATAAATTAGGAGTTTGGAGTTAGCAGATACAAACTACTATATATAAAATAAACAAATAGGTCCTACTGTAGAGCACAGGGAACTATATTCAACATCCTATAATAAATGATAATGGAAAAGAATAAGAAAAAGAGACAGACATATATATTATATAATGGATAACGGACTCACTTTGCTGGGCACCTGAAACTAACAACATTGTAAACCAACTGTACCTCAATTAAAAAAAAAAAAAGGTGCAGTTCTTTGTGAGGGGAAGCGGATGTTAGGAAACTTGAGGAAAGTGGTAACAATTTGGAATCCTCACTCAAAAGAATGGGGGAAAGAGCTGTGTGAGTTACGCTAGGTCAGCTACAGCAGCCAGCCGCCCCCAACTTTCAGTGGCAGAGCACAGGAAAGTTTCTTTCAGGCAGTTGTCTGATCCCAGCCAGGTCACCATCCTTGGTGGGTGTTCTCCAAGCGGCGCCGCAGGGACCTAGGTTCTTTCCATCTTTTGTCTCTGCCCTCGTTGAGAACTTGGGCGCCCTCTTCTTTCAGCTGCTGGCTGGGGAAAGGAGAGTGGAGGGTTGAGAGTTCTGTGATCTAGGCCTGGCGGAGGAGCTGGAAGTTCTCTTCCACTCACAGTGCACTGGCCGGAACTGGGTCTCATGACCACACCTCCCTGCGGGGGAGATTGGCGCATACCATCTGCTCGTGTGTCCGAGAAGAAAAAGGAAACAGGTGTGCTGACCAGCTAGCCAGCCTCTGTCACAAGGGCTGACCAAGGGCAAGGAGAAATGCGGCAGGCTCAGAGCCCAGCTGGAGGTGGCATGGGTTGTGGTCACCAGTGAGAGCAGGCCTGCCTCGTCCCCCCCACCCCCCACCCCCCGCTCTTCTTGGTGGTACAGTCCCAGGTCGAAAGTACTGCTACGGGGCACATTCCTGCTGGTGCTTGTAGCCCGGCTTCCATTAGTAACGCCTGGGGAAGGATGTAAAGACCAGGGCAACCTGGAACATTTTAGCATCTCACCAATGGAATGACAAAGCCACATTGTCGGTCAGAGGGGTGCAAGAGATGAATGTGGGAAATAAACCGCAGTTTCTTTGCACTTGGACATGGGATGAATAAAAATAAGAATCTGTCCCCTTTTAAGATTGTGCTTTAAATAGAAATCTGCCCCAGGCCCTTCGTGATCTTTTTCTTCTTGGCTTGCTCGGAGTGTCCTTCACTCCCAGCCACATCTGCTCCTTTGTGGCCGAGGGACTTGAGCTCTGCTTGGGAACCAGGTCGCCTGAGTGGATCCCTCCGATGGAAGCTCCCTCCTCCAAGTACCTTACGTTTTCAGGGCTGCCATGACAGACCGGCTATTTTAGTGACATTTCTGTAGTGATTGTCCCTGCCCTTCTAGATAAGTGCTGCCTGTCTTTCTGACAGCCTGTTTGTTTGTGTCTAGCTGCTAAGGCCATAGTGAAAGTCACCTTTACTGGCCTGTCCTTGTTTTCAGTGGCACTTGTCTCTTGGTGTAATGCTGGATGTTTAACGAGCTTTGTTTATGGAGAGTGTAAGATGGGATAGGACTGCCTCTTCTTTGTGGCATCAGCCCCCGTGGGCTTTGCTGAAAGGCATGCTGGGACCTTGAGGACAGGCTGGCAGGAAGAGGGGAAGGGGGAGCACCAGGGCCAGGGAGAGTGATTCTGCTGAGATTGGGCCCTTAGAGAAGACGGCCAACTGTCCAAATCACAATGGCCGAGGTTTGGGGTCATGGTGGGTGGGGTCTGGGCTGACGTCAGTGCCCAAGGGTCTGGTGCATGGAAGAGGTTTCCGGTTGGTCACTGTGTTTGCCTGTCTTGTCCCCCCCTAATCCGTTGTCTGTACTCCTGCAGAGTGCAAGGCACAAATCCGGTCACATCACTCCCCGGTTCACATTCTTCCATGGCTTCTTATGGCTCTTCCTGGTAGCAACTAAATGAATTGGTTTTCGAGATCATATGAGTCTGTTCCCAGCCTCTCTCCAGCCTCATCTGTCTCCCTAGACTCATCGCTTTGGTCCCGGTTCTAAGATTGCTCAGGATCCTCTTACATGGAGAGCTCTCTAGCTCCTCCAGCTTCACCTGGTCCTGGCCTTTGTGCCCCTTTCTCCTAGTTGCCTTGTTGACTAACTCCTTCACTGAGCCAGCAGCCACTGCGCTGTCTCCCTCTCCCCGCCAGGTATCTCGCTCTGTTGTAATTTCCTGTTTGTTTTTGTGCACCTCCACGAAACCGAAAACTTTGTAGGCTCAGGGACCGTGTCTCATTCCCCATCATACTCCCAAGTGTTTTAGTCAGGGTGGACTAATTTCTGTAACACAGACCCCCAGACATCTAAGTGACTGATTTCTTGCCCACGTGACAATTCATTGTGGGTGTTCAGTAGATGGCCTGCCACACAGTTACTCAGAAATCTAGGCCCCTTTCTTGTTGTAGCTCTCTCATCCCCTAGGGCTGTTCTCTTTTTCCAAGTCCGCCTCTGACAGGCAAATGGGAGAAGGGACAATGGAGATCATATGAGTGTTCTTATGGGTCATGCTCGGAAGTTATTCAATTGGCCAGAACTCAGTCACGTGACCACATATAATTGCAGGGGATGCTGGGAAATGGCATCCAGCAGTGAGCAGGCTGGGTGAGCAAGTAGCTGGTCTCTGACACCCCAGTGCTTGCCTCGCGCATGGTGGGAACTGAGTAAATCTTTGTTGAATTTGTTGAACGGGTGAACGTTGTATGCTAGGCTCCATCTTGATTCTTAGGTGATTTAATTTACTCATCAGGAGGGACATGTGATAACAGGTCACAGAGAAAGAGCCCAGTGGATTCCAGGGGCCCGAGCCCTGTGGAAGTGTTACAGACAGTGGCAGAGGGAAGGACAGTGTAGTTTGGGAATCTGGCACCCAGACAGCGAGGTGCTACCCTTCCAAGTCCTCCAGGGGGACAGATTTTTATTAATACTAAAAGTTATTTTCTCAGAGGGGACAAAAGAGATAACAGAGAGGAGGAGTGAGGACTGCTTCTTTAATTTTGTAGAAGGTAATGGTGTCAGCTTTTTTCACACGTTGCTGCTGGGTGTATATGGAGGAAGAGCGTGGCATGCCCATGCATGTGCCCAGCTGCCTCTCTCTCTCCTGCCCGGGGGGGAGCAGGTGTGTAACACATGTGACGTGGCCATTCTCTCTTGCACGGTCGGAACATCCCTGAGGCCATGCTCCCTTCTGATTGAAGTGTCCACCTGGGCTTCTCCTACGACCCAGCCCCCCTATGGGTGCAAAACCTCATTCCCCACACAGATAGGAAGATGCAAGAGAACCACGTGGTGATAGCTACCGGCGACCAACAATTTAGTTTGCAAATTAACCTCCAAAGACTCACCTTCTGGATGGGCTGGGATATAATAACTCCTTGCCCGTGGGTGGCTCTAGAATCTTCCAAAGCACTTTCTCACACCTTATCTCATTTCACCCTCATCACGACATGGTGAGGTCAGAAAAGCCAAGGGTGATTATGTCTACTTTACAGATGAGCAAACCGAGGCTCACATACCTCAGCTGACTTCCTCAAGCCCGTGGGGCTGCTCTTCCACACTGGCCATCTCCACCTCGGGCCCCATGGCTCAAATCTGCAAACTGTGTTCCAGAAGATTCCCTCAGAGCTTGCGATTCGGGAGACTGGAAACTATGTCTGATGGCCGACCTTCCCTCTCAACACTGCCCGTGTATTTTCCTGTCTAAACAAGCGGGTCTGCAAGAAGCTACCACACGATCCTCCCCGGTGTTTAGATCCTGTGTGCTGCCGATTGTGACCTCCCTCCGAGTGCTGGCAGAGAAAACCAAAGACGGCTAAAACCATTTCCTAGTTGCCGCGCCCCACGTCCCAGTTAATTAAAACAGGGGCTAGGTGGGGTTGTACCTTGGGACTCTCTCTTATTAAAACAAAAC
Organism: Pseudorca crassidens; assembly: GCF_039906515.1. Lineage (NCBI taxonomy): Eukaryota > Metazoa > Chordata > Mammalia > Artiodactyla > Delphinidae > Pseudorca > Pseudorca crassidens. The sequence goes on along the minus strand of NC_090317.1, from coordinate 119,575,016 downwards.
CAGACCAAATGCCCAGAGCTGGATGTTTCCATAACTGTCCACGTGCGCGCTTGCTGGCAAGCACGAGTGTCGTATTCCCAGGACTCTTTAGCACGCTCTCCCGACCTCACTCAGACGGAAAGCCGACATTAGCCTTGCTCTCCTATCTAATTAACGGTGAAGGCTGTAGTTTGCGCAAGTCTGTCATAATCTGGTTTCTGGGTTTTGCCGGCACAGAGGAGGAGGGAAATGCTGAAGGCTGGCTATAATGTGGGAGGATGCAAGAAGGGGCAGAGGGGGTCAGGATGAGTTCCTTACCCCACGGAACCTAAAGCAGAATTTCTACCATCAGAATCCTCACAGCGCAAAGAAGGTATCCTGGTGGAGGAAAGGATGGCTAATGTCAGTTCCTAAACCTCCCTCCCTCCGTCCCACTGGCTCAGGTATACCTGGGAAACCCCCATCTTCTGGCATGGTCTCGCATGCATTGTTTTCTCAGAGGCAGAGCATGACCGCCGTCTAATAGAATCTATGTTGGTATCTGTCTCAGCAAATCCCTTTCCATGTTAAAAGATTAATGTGGTAAATCCAGAGTTAGTGGGAGATTGTGATGTTTCCTCTTCTGCCATCAGAGACTTGTTGATTACCACTGTTTTCTGTTTTCCTTTTCTGCTCTCCCCTCACATCCCGATAAACCATATTTTGAGGCCGTCCTCCAGTTTCTCGCTTTTCCTAATAGTAATAAAAAGCCCAAACAATTTGGATGGCATCTGTGCTTCGTCTAACAGAGAAGTTACAGGTCTATATGATCTGGCCTAAGGTCCCTTGTGTGAGGTGGACATGAAGAAGTAATGCTTGGTCCGTAGAATTTGAGGAAAGGCTCTGAATAGCAGGCTGTCTCTGAGGAACACTGATACTGCTTTTTGGAGGATTGTTTTGCCACTGTTCAGGTAGGAATTCAAACCTGCTTCTGTCACTCTTCCTGACAGCCTCGTGGTGTGCTTACTTCAGATACTGTGCTATGTGCTACGCAATGACCACTTGCTTTGAATTGTACATTAAGACATGTTAGCATAGAAGCTTTTCTGCGAGCCGAACATTTGCCTAATGGAGCTGAGGATGAGGCTGTGACTAGTTCATCTTTTGCGAGCACCTGCTGTTCACAGGGCACCATACTGGTCAAACTCCTTCCTTTCGAGATATTCCAGGGTAAGTCAGCCAGTCCGAGACCAGCTCAGGGAGAAGATGGTGAGATTCTGAAGACCATGTGGTGAGAAGGCCGTGGGGTGTTTGTCCCCCAACCTACCCACTGGTTATCGATTCTGCTCATGGTTGAGCAGTATGTGCACTTCTATGAAGAACAATGAGTTGATCAGTAATTGTGTATTACCTGGTTCAACTCCCAGCACGATCTTTAATAGCACGTGGTAGGTGCTCAGCAAGTGTTTGTGGGGTTGAAGTACAGTAATATGTTTGCTCAATGTACTTCCCATTAGACTTTGAGTTCTTTGGCATCAGGGCCCATGTATCATTGGCATTTGTGTCCCCAGCTCCACGCCCAGTGCCTGACACATAATGAATATTTATTGTGCTTCCACAGAACACCTATCTGTCTGTTAGGGATTGTTCACATCCCCCCTTCCTTATGATGAGCCCTTTTTCATCCTAGTGTCTTAGTCCTGAGAGAAATTCCTTTCATGTGATCACCAACTCATCTCATCGTATGCCCATATGACTAGTCCCAATGTGTATTAGTCAGATCAGGCTGACATAACAAAGCACCACAGACTGGGTGGCCTAAACGACAGAAATTTATTTCTCATAGTAATGGAGGCTGGAAGTCCAAGGTCGAGGTCCTGGTCTATTCAGTTTCTGGTGAGAACTCTCTTCCTGGCTTGCAGGTGGCCCCATCCTCACTGTATCCTCACATGGTGGAGAGAGAGAAAGAGCTCTCTGGTGTCTCTTCTCATAAAGACACTAATTCTGTTGGATCAGGGCCCCATTCTTATGACCTTATTTAACTTCAGTTACCTCCTTGGAGGCCCCATCTCCAAACGGAGTCACACTGGGAGATTAGGGCTTCAAAATACGAATTTGGGGTGGGCACAAGCATTCAGTTGATAACACAATGTACTTGTTGCCTAATGTAACATCTGGAATTTCCTGGTCAAGAAAAGGGTGATGAAAAATCAACGCAGTACTAGACTGTTCCTGTAAATAAGCATAGTACCGTGCATGAGATGTCTGAAAGGAGTCAGGTAGGAGCACTTAATGAAAGTCTGTGGTCGATTGAACCTAATTTTCCCATGCCCTTGTCTTTTCCTTTCATTATGAATTTTTTTTTGAATCCACGGGAATTTTCCTGAACATGTCTATTGCAGAAAGATACTCACGTTTTGAAGACAGGGCAGCAGTAGTCAAAGGAAGTGGAATAGGAAAGTCAGGATAAGCTGGGTTATGCTGTGATGATAAACATCCCCCAGATCCCAGCGGCTCACTGTAACAAAAGTTTGTTTCTCCTTCCCACTCCGTGCCTAAGGTGTGTCAACAGGGGTGCTCTGCTAATTGTAATTGTTCTGGGATCCAGGCTGACGGAGGTTCCATTTTGACACATGTGTCACAAAGGGGAACGTAGTAAATGGCATACTGCCTCTTTAAGGTTTCCCCTTCATGCTTATCCTTGATTGGCTAAAGTAAGCCACATGGCCACATCTAACCGCAAAGAGACTGATGAGATGAAGGAGGAAAGGTAGAGTGTTTGGTGCTTCAAAAAGGCTTTATCCTTATGGGGTAATAATAAGGCTTAGGTAAATGTGGGTAGAACTTGAGCAGAATTTGTGGCACAAATGAGAAGTTTTAAAATTCTTTAAAAAAAAATCTGTTTGCAAAAGAGCTCTCACAGCTAGGATTTCTTGCCTAGCTGAGCGTTTCTGTGCCTGGAATGAGATCCCGAGAATGAAACCCTTTTTCATTGAGATCATGAGAGTTGCCTTTCAAGTGTCCATAGAGTATAAATAACAATAGCCTCAAAGAAACAATTAAAAGCTCTCCAGGTGGCTTATCTCAGATCCACTGAGAAATGAAAACCCCCAAACATGCCAAAACATTAAAAAAAAAATGGCCATGTCTGAGGGTGGTCTCCTTGTAATGATAAAGCTTTCTCCCCATCCTTCCTGAAAGTGATACCAGTGTGATGTGAGCAGAGTATCGCTGTCTGGAAGGGGATGGCTGAATCTGGTGGGATTACGTTTGAGCTGCATAAACACAGGTTGAATTAAGCGTGGTGAGTTGATGATGGGGAGCGGAGAAAGAGTCAAGACCTTCCGTTGAGATAATAACTAGTTCATTATCTACCCAGATAAAGGTCGTACAGGCTTTCAGCAACAGCATGGAAAGGAGACTAGACTGACCTTTCTGACAGCAACTCTCTGCTCCATTTTTGTAAAAAACAGACCTTAGAACACCAGTGAGTAAGGAAATTATTGTTCCTTCTGACACCATTCCTTCCCCTTCCCTAGCCTGCCCAGTACACAGGCCTTTCACGCCCATTGATTTTGGAGTGGCTGCCTTTGTTTAAACTACTTATAATGGAAAATTCCTGGAAAAATCTCAAATAAGCCCATGAATAAATGTTATTAGATTACATCCCCCGCATTTTTTGGGGTTTTTTTTTTTTGCGGTACGCGGGCCTCTCACTGTTGCGGCCTCTCCCGTCGCGGAGCACAGGCTCCGGACGCGCAGGCTCAGCGGCCATGGCTCACGGGCCCAGCCGCTCCGCGGCATGTGGGATCTTCCCGGACCGGGGCACGAACCCGCGCCCCCCTCATCGGCAGGTGGACTCCCAACCGCTGCGCCACCAGGGAAGCCCCATCTCCCGCATTTTTACACTCTTTCCCACCTCTTCCTCACTCCTCAATTTTGTCTTCACATCAAAAGGCAAAAATGCTGTCACTTAGTCAAAGGAAACTTCTGCCTCTTGTCCTGAATCTTCCAATCGTCCTTCAAAGAGCCCGTTATGGATCGTTGGAAGGAGCCAGCCTGCCGTATTGTCTTTGTGTGGAACTTAGCAAGCGTTGTGGTGTGGATGGGGTGCTTGCACTCGGAACGAGAAATGATAGTTCCGAGGGGCTTTCGAGACATTCAGGATATTTTAGCACCTAAGTTAAGCAACAGCAGCTTAAACTTTCCCCGGGAGATGGTGCTTTTGGCTAAGTGTCATAAAAGTGTTACCCCAAAGCCAAAGATTCCGATGAGGTTTCAAGTGAATGATTTTTCCCTTATTCATTTTGCATAATCGTTTTAATACGCAGTCATTTTAATATGTTCTGTAACGGACTGGCAAACCCTGGGCAATATATTTTCTTTCCACTACCTTAGAAACCTGATCAGTAGAATGAAGCCTAGTAATACAGATTTCTTACGTGACAATCATTTTTCTTTGTGAGAGGAGTTGCTTCAGTAAGAGGAATGGCCTGTGTTGAATGTCAGATCATAACGAGGCCTCCTGGCTCCAATAAATTACATTTGCTCTAGGTTGACTATCTATGGAATGAGGTCGTGTACCCTTGATCCAAATCATGAATGTGACAGTCTGCATCTACGTACAGAATAACCCAATCATTGCTACCCTACAAAATTTCATCACCGTCTCTGTCATCTGTAGGGCATGGGTTTGACGGAGGATGACAGGAATGATGTGTATTATGCTCAGCCCTTAGCCTCGGACAGTCAAAGCCTTACATTTAGATTTTTCCAAAAAGATAATTTCATATCACCTAGGGATAATTAATGGGTTCCGTGTGAGAAATGAAATCAGAATTGTTAAATTTAGAAATAGAGGGGAAAATGGAATATTCCTTGAAATAGATTCAGATAGTATAGAATAAGTCGTGACCAGATTCTGTAACCGTTTCCTCTCCCTGGCTGCCTGCCCCATGTTTATATTCTCCCCACATGCACTTTTAAACACACAACACGAGAAAAAAGAACGTGAGCGATGAGAACGAGTAATTTTGGGGGGAAATAGGATCATGTCATCTGGTAAGGGGTAAGTGGATGTTATACCCAGGAAAGAGATGTGTGAGAAATGTATTTCACAGTGGTATTAGAATTACACGTAGCTTCATACTTTTTGGTGACAGGGGGTTTCAGTTGGCTGTTCAGCGGTCCCTGATTGTTATACACCTTCCTGAATTTTGCACTGAGATAGAATGAAATGAAAGTGAACGATAGTAAATGTAGTTATGGAGTTGTGTGCGTCTGTCCATATGAAATAATAGGAAAAATCCTGTGCACGTATGAAGCTCTTGAAACACATTTGAGTAATATTTGTGTAGCTCCGTTTCAATGATATTTATACGCTTAAGTAATGTATTTAGAGTACATATTATATGTTAGAGTAATATATATCTATTATAGTACCATATCAAGAACGTAGCTCAAAAACATTTCCAAAGAAATTAAGGTTCAAAATAAAGGTAGTAATTATACTAAGTCTCAAAAGTTTCTCTTATCCGAATTCTTAGCCTGTCATGATACTTAACAACAGCTTCCAGTAATTTGGGGAAAAAAAGAGTTTAGAGCTTGTTGAATCAGACCTGAACAATGAGTACAGGCTGATTTATGTGTGAGCGAGAAGGTATTCGTTGTCTTCGTCAGGGATTGGCAAACTTTCTCTGTAAAGATTTAGATAGTAAATTTTTTAAGTTTGCAGGCTATACAGTCTCCGTTGCAACTTCTCAACTTTGTCATTGTAACTCAAGAGCAGCCATACACAATATGTGAGTGAGTGAGCACGGCTGTGTACCAATAAAACTTTATTTAGAAAAACAGATGATGGGCCAGTTTGGCTGGGGGCCTGAAGTTTGTCAGTCCCCGATGTTTAACTAGGAAGCTTTTTAAGTGTAGCCTAATGGAAAAGCAATGTATAGATAGCACCTAGTTGAATTTGAGAATGCTTGTATATTTAGTGCATGCATGTGCACCCAAATGTGTGTGTGTGAGTGATGCACACGCACAAGAACACGCAAGAACACACAAGAATAAGATGGAGTATCTAGAGGCCTTTTTAAGATCAGTCTAGAAGAATTCCTGTATTTGTAATTTTGTCTTACAGCAAATAAACACGCCCCATTTTCTAAATAAATATTCTGATTCTCTCTGGGATTGTGGCTACCTTATCCATCTAAAGTTCATGCCGTGTTGTCATTGCTGTCTTTTCTCCTCTCAAGTTCATTGCTTCATGATCGTAGGGGCTGCTTAATTAATACTCTTTAGTGGTGATGATGTTATTCACATGGGCTTTTTTTTTTTTAATGTGGGCTATGCAAGTCGCCTTTGTTATGAGTCATTCTCTATTGATGTCATTATACAGTTTTCGAGGAGGCATTAATTGAAACGAAACCACAGGTTTGGTCAGATCAGTCTTTTCAGACTCTCTTCAAAATACTTTTCTTCCTTCCCAGAAAACAACAACAACAACAACAACAACAAAATTGTAGTCATTTGCCCAGAAATGGGAGAGGACAGTGCTTTCCTACACGATCAGTCTGTTTGCTTTGAGAAGTGGATTTACTGGGATGATAAAGCTGGCTTGTACTACCAGCTCACCTGTTTGTCCTCAGGGGAACTATCACTCTTTATTAATCCTTTTACACTGGAAACGTTGAAATGATAGACAGTTTCAAAAGTTGGACTAAAAAAAGCGGATAAGCATTGAAAAAAAAATGCCTCTTCTACTTCGGATACGTGCTGGGTCAGCATCCGGGAGCGTCTCCTTACGAGAGACAGGCAGTCAGATGTGCTGTGCCTTTTTATAGCTGGGTCTGCCTTGTATTTGTGAAGCTCTGTCTTTAAAGAGATTCAGGCAGCGGGTCTTACTTTCTAACTCTTGGACTAAACATCTTTCTTTCTTTTTTTTTTTTTTTTTGCCAAAGAAATAACTGATTTGTTTTCATAAATAGGAAGAATTTCAGTTAAAAGGCTGATTTTCACTCACGAAATGACGGGGCAGACAAGTTTAGAAGTTCAAATAAGAAATGCAGATATCATTTACATTTTATTTCTAGGAAATGACCTTTTATTTTCCTAAAGAGTTTTCTTGAGATCCCCTCCCTAGAAGAAGGGGTATTCTGCCCCCCTCCCCGCCTTCAGCCATAACGGATACCATCTGAGTTTTCTAAGGCAGCACAAAGCACACACAAATGGTCCAAAAAAAAAATGAAAAGAAGAGAAGAGTTAATGTAGACTTTTTTGAGGCACCCCTCAAAAAAACCGTCAAAAGGCGTATGGAAACAGAATAACCCCTTCATCATGGGAGGGAGCTCATTTTAGCAAAATCTAAATGAAATCCAGTTAGACACTTCTTAACATGGGCAAGCCTGAGGAAACATTCTTGTAATTTTTTTTATTGATCTCATTTCCTTTTGACGCACCTCACATCTCCACCAAAAGCCTGGAAAGCCACACCAAATGACATTGGCTCATCCTTTTTTATTATTAATTTTTATTGGAGTATAATTGCTTTACAGTGCTGTGTTAGTCTCTACTGTACAGCAAAATGAATCAGCTATATGTATACATATATGCCCTCTTATTTGTTTTCTTAAAAAATTAATTAATTATATTATTATTTATTTATTTATTTTTTTTGCGGTATGCAGGCCTCTCACTGTTGTGGCCTCTCCCGCTGCGGAGCACAGGCCCCGGAAAGCGCAGGCCCAGCGGCCATGGCTCACGGGCCCAGCCGCTCCGCGGCATGTGGGATCTTCCCGGACCGGGGCACGAACCTGTGTCCCCTGCATCGGCAGGCGGACTCTCAACCGCTGCACCACCAGGGAAGCCCCTAATTATATTATTTATTTTTGGCTACGTAGGGCCTTCGTTGCTGTGCACAGGCTTTCTCTAGCTGCGGCGAGCGGCGGCTACTCTTCGTTGCGGTGCACGGGCTTCTCATTGCGGTGGCTTCTCTTGTTGTGCAGCTCGGGCTCTAGGTGCGTGGGCTCAGTAGTTGTGGCGCACGGGCTTAGTTGCTCCGCGGCATGTGGGATCTTCCCAGACCAGGGATCGAACCCATGTCCCCTGCATTGGCAGGCGGATTCTCAACCACTGTGCCACCAGGGAAGTCCATCCTGTCTTATTTGGATTTCCTTCCCCTTTAGGTCACCACAGTGCCTTAAGTAGAGTTCCCTGTGCTATACAGTAGGTTCTCATTTGTTACCTGTTTTATACATAGTATCCATATGTATTGATATGTATGTGTGTCAATCCCAGTCTCGCGATTCCTCCCGCCCCCTCCGTTTCCCGCCTCCTTTTTAAACGTTAGCACCCCTTGGGGCCCGGGCTACTACTTCTGGGCATTTTCTCCACCAGGGTTTATTAGGGGGCACTGGCGCAGACAGTGTCCAGATGAGAATTTGTTTTCCCTTCCTTCCTTCTGTGGCAAACCACCCACGTTCTCGTCACCTTAGTCTGCTTCTTTGTAAAATGAGCTAATCCTTCGCATAAGGCGGCAGCAGGCAAAGGCGTAAAAGTCACCTGAGGGGGGAAGGAGAGAAATGAATCCGTGTGGCTCCGGGTGCAGTGGTGCCTCTGTAGATCCCCTCAGCACGTGCAGTTACGGATGTTAGTGTGACAGTTCGGTCCTTTCATCATTGGCAGTGGTGTGCTTTCCTGTGCTATCTGTTCTGAAAAATATGTGCGCTTTCAAGTTTTTCATTTCATAACGTTTTCTCCCCTCGGTGAAATAATTGGGTAATATGTGGAAAAGGGTGCCTCTTCTTAGCGGGGCCTGTTGGCTCCAAGAGGTTGCTCGCTGTGTGGTCATTAGCAGCAGCAAGGAAATGGCATCCTTGCCGCTTTTGCGAACGGGATCCACCGGGACCCGAGAGGTGGGCGACTGACGGAGCGGCCGGGGCCTCAGCGGTTTTAGCAGAAGGGGAAAAGGGAAATAAGGACTTGTCTAGCCTCTGATGTTTCCGTGCATCCACTCTGCAAAGCAGGTGAGGATAATGAATTCCCCTTTAAGATGGGCAACACAGAGGGAAAGACAGACAGATGTACACACGCACACTGAGGCTGAACAACGAGATGAGAGATTCAGGGTGGAGCAGCAGGGCCCTCAGTCATGGGTCTTTGGAGTCATCTTTAATCTTCGTCCTTCCAGGAAAGGGGGGTAGAAAGGCAGAAGAGAAAATGGTGAATATTACTCAGCCGTAAAAAAGAATGAGATATTGCCATTTGCAGCAACATGGCTGGACCTAGAGATGATTATGCTTAGTGAAGTAAGCCAGACAGAGAAAGACAAATATCATATAATATCACTTATATGTGGAATCTAAAGAAATGGTATGAAAGGACTTATTTACAAAACAGAAATAGATTCACAGGCATAGAAAACAAACTTACGGTTACCAAAGGGGAGAGAGGGAGGAGGGATAAATTAGGAGTTTGGGATTAACAGATACAAACTACTATATATAAAATAGATAATCAACAAGGACCTGCTGTATAGCACAGGGAACTCTACTCAGTATCTTGTAATAACCTCTAACGAAAAAGAATCTGAGAAAGAATATATATATATATATATATATGTATATACGTGTATAACCGAATCACTTGCTGTACACCTGAAACTAACAGAGCATTGTAAATTAACTATACTTCGGTTAGAGAAATGGTTATTAAAAAAGAAAAAGAAATTGGCACAGCAGCAGTTCTCTGTTGCCCTTGGCAACACTGCAGGAGGTCGGTGGGGGGGGCGACTGGCGTCTTGGGAGCAGGCCTGCCCTGCCCTGGGGAGGTCACGGGACATCACAGAGGGGTGGACACCTCTCTGGGGAGGGCTAAGCAGTGTGGTGATCATGAGACTGCGCTGGCAAAGCAAACCTTCCTTGCTGGACACTGCGGCTCTACCTGGTTCCTTCTAGCACCTTCTGAACATGGTCCCTGGGGCAGTCTATAGTCCCCTCATGGACCCTGTAGAACTCCCCCCCCACCCCGCCCCAGTTCAGCGTATCAATTCATCAAAGTAAAATCTGGCCAAGAATAAGAGTGGGGAATGAAACAATCCCCCAGACTCCTCTCTCCTCCCCCTTCCTGAGTCTCCATGGTGTCGGATGGCTGGTTGCAACCATTTACTTCTGATTGAGCGCTCTGATTTCTTTAGTCTCTTATCTCCTCCTCCCCCACCCCATTCACCCCGGTCCCCTCTGCTCTCCTCTCCCCACAGCGTTGGTAAGAAAGAGGCAGCCTTGAATTCAAACATAATTGCTCGGTAGGGGGGACTTCCTTGAAAAAACCTCAGATTTTTGGGCTGTAACAGTGGAAATCTGTTTGAACCCTTGAACTTCCTTTATTGTTGAAATGACCACCTACAGAAACATGCTGGGGGAAAGTAGCAGAAGCACAGTGGTCCCTTTTATGGGAAAAACAGTAGCTGGAATTATTTCACTTTTGCAAGAATTCTATAATGAGGAGGCATTTCTGAAGGGGAGTGTGGAGCAAACATTCCACAAGTTGGAGATGTCTGGGCTGCGATCGGGATATTGTAATAATCGATGCTTCTGGGGCTTGGGAACAAGAGTCTTCATTCTTTTTTGACCACGAGCACAAAAGCTGGTAACTGTGGCGTTTCTGTCTACTTTTGTTGCCATTTGCAGGGCTCTGCTCGGGATACTGGGGATTTTCAGACACACAGCAACAGTAGGGAGGAGAAGGGTTTTTGCCTCTTATGAAGTATAATTGGCACGCTATGACTGTCCTGTAGTTTCCAGCGAACAGATTGCGTGAACTCTCTCTTCGGTTCACCCAGGCACTAGGATATCTTCCATTTATGGAGGCCCTTTCACTGGGTGTGCTGGGGAGGGCTCGTGGGTGGACACACACTGATAAATCTGGGAAGATGTTGCTTTATGTCTCTCTCCCCCTTCATCCTCCTCCAACTCATCTCCAATGTTGTCATTTTTTTTTTTTTTTTAATCTTTGGGCGCACTGTGCAGCATGCCGGATTACGGGATCTTAGTTCCCTGACCAGGGGTCGAACCCGTGCCCCCTGCGTTGGAAGCATGGAGTCTCAACCACTGGACCACCAGGGAAGTCTCCAATGTTATCATCTTAAAACAGAAAGAGCCTGTCATTTCTCTGCTTAAGAAACGCCTATAGCCCCCACCTTTAAAGATAAAGGTGAGACTCCTTAGCAGGGCATAGGTCTGCCTCCAGCCCACTTTTTTAGCTCATGCCTTTGAGCTCTGCCACGTCCCCGGAGCTCCAACCCGCACACACAGTGTGTATCCCTGCACCCGCCATGTCTGTTTCACTTCCCTGCCTAGGCTGTTCCCACTGCTTCCATGCCCTTTGTTCTCCTGTTCACTGGAAACAACTCCTACTCAGACTTCAAGCCCCAAGCCAAACGTCACTTCCTCCCTGAAGTCTTCCCTAATTTCAGCATCTGTTCTCTCCCTCCATTTTGCTGCCAAAATATTCTCCTATTTTACAGATATTCCTCTGGACAGTACTTACCACATGGGGCCATAATTATTTGTGACATGCCTGTTGCAGTCCGTTGCCAGCCTGGTGAGGGCGGGGAACAGGTCTTCTTTCTTCTGCTTTGGCTTCTCGGGGCCCAGCAGAGTCCCTGACATCCAGTGGGCGTTCAGTAAATATTTACTGAATGAATGAATGGGGCCCATGAGGAAATTGTGGAAGTGTGTGTGTGTGTGTTTGTGTTTGTGTGTGTGTATGAGAGAGAGAGAGAGAGAGAGAGAGAGAGAGAGAGAGAGAGAGAGAGAGAGAAGTTACTGCGATTTGTCTTGTCATCTAATTACAAGATTACAAGAGTCATCGTTTTCTTGAAATGAGCATTGAAAGAGGGGATGTTTCCTTCCAGAAATAGCAAGAAAATTACATCTACCCTCTTTATCAGCCTTCTGGACAGACACCCAGTATTGATAGGAGATGACACAATGCTTCTGTACTTTACTGAGATTTGTGGGTCTGTGTGAATTTCAGAAGACACACACACATACGCAAACTCTCGGTTTAAAAAACACACACATCGACATTTTTATTCATTGCGTTATTACATACCAGGGGTCAGCAAACTTTTTCTGTAAAGGGCCAGATAGTAAATATTTTAGGCTTTGTGAGACATGTAGTCTTTTTTTTTATAACTACTCAAGTTGGCCTTGTAGAGAGAAAGCAGCCATAGACAATACATAACTTACAAAACATAATTTAAAAAAAAAGATTTTTAACTTTACATACAGAGTCTCTGCTTTTGAATAGTGAATACTCAGCAGTGACTTTATCTTAAAATTATTTTTTCCTGCAACTTTTTGGGACTACATAAACCACATGAAGGGAGATACAGTGGGAGCAAATGCCCTGAGAATGGGTGATCAGAAGATTGGAATCAGTTTTGTTTTCCTGTCAACCACAAATATTTATGATGAAATTCTTCAAACTGCCACAAGTAAAATAAAATGCAATACAAAATCCAAGTTTTTGGCAATAAGTTTACTTACTTACGCCCTCCACGGTTCATTTTCTCATTTGCAATGGTTAAATGTTGGCTTATCTGAGAAAGATGAATTTTTCCAGAGAAGACTACTGTTTCTTTTTGGCATTGCGTTGATCAGAACATTTAGAATTGGGCATCAAAAATATGTTTGTAGAAGTTACAGCATGGTCAGGGTGTCTGCATATTTGGTAACAGGGCTGCAGAGTATTCCGTGAACCACTCTAGCTAGCGATGTGCGTTTGGATGAGGAATAAGGGACCATGGGTTTTGTGCGTCAATGTCATGCCTTTGGTTAATTTTGCAATTTCTTGTTTTGTCAGCTGTGGCCTTTCTTTGCAGCCACATTCACAGAGGCCTCATTTTAGGCATCTCGGGTCCGGATCATGTGTGCCCCCTGAGAGCACGGGGACAGCAGTCCGGAAATGGCAAGTCCCACAGAAGCGTGGGCTTTGATGTCACTGTTTATCATGGGGCTGCTCGCATCTCCACTTAAGCGTGGAGCTCATTGACTTCACTGCAGAATATTTGCAAGGTTGTAGCCTGTTCTTGTACGTCGAGAGCTTCCGACAACACTAAGCAGTAAGAAGTCAATGCAAAAAGAAGAGATAAACGACAAGGAGCTGAATGATGAATGAATGTGTTAATACCTAAATATTATGAGAAAGCAAGATGGTGCATTCAGAGAATTCATTCCTTCTCTGAGTACTAGAGTCTTTTCACTAGTGCTCATTTTTAAAAAAGGGTTGGAGGTGTAGCGATGACCTCTTCATCACCCTAGCAGGGGCTGGCCCTTCCCTGCTCCTCCCTTCCAGCGTGCTCTGGCCTCCCCAGGACATGCCTGCTCTGCCCAGGGTCCCTACCTGCCTGGCCCAGGCTGGTCTGTGTCATTTCCCTCCCAGGAGTCCTAGTTTCTTCTGCTGGGCCTGCCTGGAGCCTGTCCTCAGAGGCCTCAAATCCAGTCTTCCGGGACACCAGAGTTTCTTTCTTCTCACGCTTGGCTGCCCTCAATCCAATGCCGAGGAGGCTGGGAAGTTCCCTCAGCTTCTTCCACGTTCACGCCAACTTTGTAGAAAGAAACATCTCTACCCTCTGAGGATTTCTTAATCCTCAGATCTCTGGGTGGCCTTGAAGCCTATGATACATTTTCTTGAAGGCCTGCGCCAAGGGTTCTTGCCAGTGCCTTTTGCCAGAGCTTACCTTCGTGATGATATTCATCCAGCGCATATAATAGTAAGCGAAGGAAAGAGATTGCAAGTCGGAGAATGATTAAGGGAAACTAGAAGGAGGAGGAGGAGGGAAAGAAAGAGCAAATCTATCGGCAAGAGGCCAATAGAAGAAAACACTGATGTTCAGGCTGGTGACTGATAAACATAAATTTCACAGCTGAAGCTCTCGGAGCAGAGACCTCTCCTTCTGGCTCATGTACATGTATTTGTGGATAGGACCACAAATAAGTGGGACTGTTCTGTTGTAAATATTTTTGTTGCAGGTTTATATTAGCGACTTCGTGGTTCAACATACATCTTTGCTTCGATGAATATATCTTAAAGGCAGCGAGCTTTGCTGTAGACTTCTAAAACCAGAATTTTCTCTTTTTAGTGTGGAGCCTGGAAATTTAAAGAGCATGGTCCTTCTGGGCAGTTCTTTTGTTTAAAATCTATAATGACTTGTCATCAGCACCAGGAACAGTTTCAAACTGGATTCTGAGCTATTCTCTTTGGTTTGCATTAAAATTCTCCACTGAGACTTTTTTCTTTTTCAAGTGGAACTTCTGAACTTGGATGTAAACTTCCACAATCCAGCATATTTCTCAGAACAGTCACACTTAAAGAAAGCTTTTGTCTGACTATCATTTCTGGCTTGAAGTGAGAGCAAAAATGTAGACACAGTGCACAGGTATAAAACATGAAAAGGCAATAACTGTTGTCTTTAATGTCTGTGGGAAACCTGGGTGGTATTTGCTCTGGGCCGCTTATGCTTATATAATGTTACTTAATCTTGGTTTGGTGCTTCAGGAACCATCTGTGTGTCCATGTGTGGGCATGTGTGATAGAATATCGCTAGATTTGGTGTGTAAACAATAATTGGTTAGAAGGTGAGAAACCGTTAGTTATGACCACGATCCGCCCAGCCCAGGGTTCTGCCATCGACTACCTTTAAGGCATGGGCCATAAAAAGCTAAAATGGTTCCCTGAATGTCACTTTTCAAGGTGAGGCGTACGATACCTTCTTTCTCAGTTTTGAATTATTGAAGTGTCCTGCTTATACACACTTTAGAATAAGTGATTGTGCAAATTGTTCCTAACATTTCTAAATGTGGGGAGCAATCTATGTTCACTTTATTCAGGCACTTTATGGATTTATAGATTTCTGTTGTATTAACCTTGGCTTTCTTCAACAAATCTGATAGCTGAACGGTGGCTGTAGACTGTTCCTTTAACATCTCGGTGTCATGGTATTCTGTCTCAGTATGCGATCTGCTCATTCCTTCACTTCTGTAAAATATGGTTCTCTTTTAATTCTTAACAGTGACAGGTGTTAACTAAGGACCTACTATGAACCTGACTCTGAGAAATGTTGTAAGTAGACGTCTATGAAAACAATTTGGGAAGCTAAAAATTATTTGCCAAAGTATATAATCCGTCTGATAGCGCTTTGTTCATTCATCCATTCACCTACTAACCTGACGTTCATCTTCTCATCCCTCTACCTGCTCTTCCAATCGCTCATGCATCCATCCATCCATCCCCACATTCCTTCATCCTTCCCTCTCCCCATCCATTCATCCCCGCATCCCTTTATCCCTCCTTCCCCCATCTGTGCATCGTCCCATCCATCAGTCATTCACCAGACAGATGCTGAAGGCTGATGATGGTTTTGCACATGTCTTGGTATTTTAAATACAAAGTTGACAAAATTGTCCGTCCTCTGGAAGCTCAAAATCGGAGTGGGGAGACAGGATAAATAAATTAATCCTTTATGAAGATTTTAAACTAGTGGAAAAGCATTCTTCAAACGCACAGAGGCCTAATCACAATAAATGTGTATTGGGCATTCTTTAATAGTTATCGTTTTAAAAGACAGTACTGAGGTTGACTTTGGCAACTGAATATTCTCTTTTTGTCCTCTCTGACTTCTTATATACAGGTAGAGCAGTTTTATAATCTATAAGGTAAGCTTTTAAAATGGAGATAAGAAATAGAGAGGCAGGTGTTCCATGGTGTTAAGGGGCTACTGGAATGTGGGAATTGATTAGAGGGACATAGCTGAGAGTTTACTGGTTTTAAAAAGACCATCTTTTTTTCAGTAGCAGGAAACCAGTGATCTTTTTATTTGTTTCTTGGGAGGGAGAGGGCACAGACAGTTTCTTAATTATGAAATGCAATTGCTTAGATTTTAAGTAGTAGTATTTTTGTTATGAGCTGCCCCAGGCAGCCACATCAGAGGCAGTGTGTGTGTGTGTGTGTGTGTGTGTGTGTGTGTGTGTGTGTGTGTGTGTGTGTGTGTGGTGCTGGCTTGGATCTTGGAGACAGACCTGGTCTGTCAGACTCGGATTTAATTTCATTGTTTGAATGGGAAATAAGTTAGTGTGTTCTTTCTGGCTGAGAGAGTCATTTTTTTTCCCCTGCTTTGTTTCCTAGCGATCAAGTCTACATTTGCATTTTAATTAAGAAAGACAACTCTTGCGGCTGAAATTTGGATGAAAGCTGTGCGTATTTATCATTGGAAAGAGCCTTGTTAACATAAGTCTACCTGTTTAAAACCAGAGTTTTAAACTTTTATACTGTGCCTGAGTTTCGTACTTTGTGTTTTTAATTAATGTTTTCCTCTTTAAACAGATCTTAAGTGTACAGCCTGGTAAATTTTTGTGTGTTCACACACATCTGACCACCAACCAGATCCATATGTAGAACATTTCCAGTGTTCCCAAAAGTTCCCTTGTGCCCATTTCAGTCATGAGTCATATCCCACCTCTTGCGACAATAACCGCTCTTCTGACCTCTCTCATAGATTCATCTTGCTTATTTTTGAACTTCATAAAAATGGAGTCATACAGTATATATCTTTTGTGTCGGGGCTTCTTTTGATCAATATTACGCCTCTGTAATTCATCTGTGTTATTGTGTTGAAGAGCTGTTCTTTTGGGGGGAGGGGCGGATTGCTGTGTTGTATTTTTATATAATGACTGACTTTTTTTTTTTTTTTTTTTTTTGCGGTACGCGGGCCTCTCACTGCTGTGGCCTCTCCCGTTGCGGAGCACAGGCTCCGGACGCACAGGCTCAGCGGCCATGGTTCACGGGCCCAGCCGCTCCGCGGCATGTGGGATCTTCCCGGACCGGGGCACGAACCCATGTCCCCTGCATCGGCAGGCGGACTCTCAACCACTGCGCCACCAGGGAAGCCCCTATAATGACTGACTTTTGACAGCTTCCCCGGGTGTGTTATCTTAAAACCATACTGAGATTGAGCTAAAATGTTCTATTTCTTTTTCCATTTATATTCGGTTGTTTGCCCCCGTCCCTTATGATGTAATTATGGTCCACGATCGGCAATCAATTAACGAAGTTTCTTTACACCTACTATGTATCCAGCATCACTGGGGATAAAGGAAGTATATGCCGTGATCCCTACCATCAAATATCTCATAGTTGATTTAAAGTAGATAAACTATGCTTTCATTCACAGACAGAATGATCAAGGTTTCTGCCTCGGTTCTAAGAAAGTGGAATTGCTACCTGTGTTGCTCTTAGTTGGGTTTGTCCGATTTCTTTATTTTGTTGTGACAGCAGGGGTTGGTCCCAGTGATAGAGGCGGCTAATGCTTTAGTCCGTCAGGCTGTCGGTTTTTATTGAAATCCCACTTACTGTGTGCTCGGCATGTGCTTCACCGAGATGGTTCTCTTCTAATCCAGTTTCTCATCCTCAGCACTATTGGCGCTGGAGGCTGGCTCATTCTTTGCAGTCGGGGCTGTCCTGTGCACTGTAGGCTAACCAGCAGCGTCCCTAACCTCTGCCCAGTAGACGCCAGTTGCATCCATGCCACGCTCCCATGCCAGCCATGACAACCAAAGATGTCTCCGGACGTTGCCAGATGACCCCTGGGGGCATAATCGCCCTCAGTCGAAAACCACTGACCCCAGCATAGTGCTGCTGCTTGCTCCATTTTCGTTCATATGCCTTTTTGGATACGTACTGCACGCTTCTGATCGGAAGGACCCACGAGGGGTTTTGGAGGAATGGGGAGGGTGGTCTCCACCTTCTCCATTTGTCACGTACCTGGATGTGCGAAGCACGCAGAGTTCACTTCTAGGGCTGGAGAATAGTGTGAAAGAAAAGCACGACGGTAGAAATTGGTAAGCTTGGATGGTAGCTGGCGACAGGGCAAACGGTCAGACTTAAAAGCGGCAATTCTGAAGACTGTGCTAGCAGTCTGAATCTCCAGGAGATTTTGAGAGCTTTTGAAAATTCAAGAACTTCTGAGACCGCCACAGTTTGGAATTCTGCCTTGAGTAATAGGCCTGGGGTAGACATCAAGTTCCTATACTGCATTTAATTATGAGGTTTTGACCAGGGTTCCAACTGGCTTTTGCAGCTGAGGTTTGGTCAGAGAAAGTCTGGTCCTCAAATAGGAGAAAACTTGGATAATAAAAGCACCACGCTGATGCCTTTTCATGTATTTGTTAAGAACCTGCCTTGGGTCCAGGACGGGTTTAAGGTGGCTGTCCTTCAGCGCATATGCCGTCTTCAGCATCGGTTGAAAATTCCCAGCAGGGTGGCGATACAGAGAGAGGAACGTCAGAGTCTTGGCTCAGAAGACGACTGGAGAGGCATCTGTTCTCCATCCTCCTCCATCTAACCTTCAAAAAGGACCTGCCCTAACCAGACAGTTCAGTGAAATCATGAATTAATTATGGACTTGGAAGGGTTAGCAGGAGAGTCTTGTCTCTCTTGCCTCTGGCTCTCTGTCTGCTCGGGCTCCCTCCTGGTTGGGAGCTGTTGGCAGCACTCGGGTTGGGGATGAGATACCTCGGCAGGCCTGGGTGGGCATCAAAGACACTGGCAAGGAGCCCAGCCCAGTTTCTGGCAGTTTTGTCTGTCACCGGGTTTTATGCCCGTGTTCAAAATACTCCATTTCCCCATCTGTGAAATGGAGATAATCCTTCCTCACCTTGCAGGGCTGTTGGGAGGATTAATTAGCTAATGTTCCTCAAGTGCTTTGAAGATGAAAAAGCCTGTGGAAACGCTAAGTAGTCTTAAGGAAAGGCAGAGAGTGCCTGTTGGAAGGGCCCTTGTTTTCCCCATTCTCTTTTCAGCAGTTGCGTCTCTGTTGACTTTTAAGTGCGTTTGATGACACAAAGTGCCGCCTGGTGGGCAGGACGGGATGCTGATCACTAGAGAACAAAGGCAGTGCCGCCCTGTTTTATGCCTTGGTTCTAATTTGGCTTATCAGTCGGCATGCCTTCTGAAGATCTTTCGCACAGAATGTTGTAATCATCAAGTTCTGGGGCTTATCCAAGGTGAGCTTAATCTCCTTTGGGGTGCAGGGTTCTCTCAAAATGGAGGTCAGTTTCGAAGTTATGAAAGGCGAGAAAGACGGCCAGGGAGAGAGAAGCTGAGAGGAAAATGTTCCGTGCCTCCTCCGCACTTTTGCAAACAGCACTAGGACTTCCGCTGTCCCAGCGGCAACTCGCTTCTCCAGGCTGTCATGCCTTCTGATGATGTCTTTCAAGAGGTGAACTTCTCCTTCCTAGCTCAGACTTAGAAGAGGGATTCCATGCGGGTGCCCAGACCATGAGGAGGATTGATTGGTCATGACTGTGGCAGCTAATCAATTGGTCCTTTGCTGCCCTGAGGTTTCTGCATCTGAGTGGAGCTCACAGTGACGGGGCTGTGTTGAGAAGTATGTCTGCTACTCTTGGACTGGTGGCTTCTTTAGATCTTGCAACTTTCCGAGGGTCTTTTCTAGGCATGTTATTGTTTGTGATAACTCCCTTGAGCCTAAAAGAAGAAAAGTAGTAGTACCGGCTGTACTTGAGTTGAATATTGTCGTCTTAAAAATTCGATCTCATTCTTCTGAGAGGTTTCTGTGGTCGTTGATTTTGAAGACCACCTCGCTTTAGAGAATGAGTATGCTCCTGAAATGCTGAGGGCAAACCAGATATTAGTTACTCAGGTTATCTTAGGGGTCCCACGGGAGTCTGTCAGTTAAATGATGCTTAGAGGGAATCCTTGTCTAAGGCAAAGTATCTTGTGTATTCTGTATCTTCCAGGAACTTAGATCTGTTGACTTTGTCACGGGTGTGTGGGGAGATGAGACTAAAGACCAATAGGCAACATATGGCAAGATGTCCCCCCAGGTGACCCTCTGGAAAGGGTTGCAGGTATGTCATTTTGGTGGGGGTGGATCATAGGGTCAAGAAACCAGGGAGAAAGCGGAGAGACTGGCATTTATAGGTCTTTCTCTTTAAATCAGGTCTGCTTATGATCTGTCTGGTATTTATTCTCCTCCATTTCTAAAACCGAGGCCCCGGATTCCCTTCTCTTCAACGGCCTCTTGGCAACCTTCCAAGTAATGGCAGCGTTCGTTCTGATTGGTGTCCGGTGAGTGTAGCTCAACTGTGATGGAGCGCAACCTGTCAAACTCGCAGAAAAATGTCCATTACATATTCCATCTGTTCCTTAAACATGCTCCCTAAGACCTATTTCCATTTGTTAGCTGTCAGAACCATGTAGAGGAATTGCTCCAGACCCTCGGGTGTCATCAGCCACCTTTGTTTATACACCATTGTTTTTTCTCCATTAGCCAATCAGTGTTTGGCAAAGAGGACGCACAGGCTAAGAACTTTGCCTGATGAGTTGCTAACCCCAGCCTTGGAGCTCTTCTCAACGAAAGGAAATTGAGAGGAATTTGGGTTTTCATGTTTTCCTGCCTACTTATGAGACCTGTGGAGGGCTGCCCAAACTGAATGCGAGCACCTCCATTGACATTGGCAAACACGGAGGTCTGAGCTCATGCATCACCTTGGAAACTGGATCCCACTGCTGCTGGGAAAGGAATGCTTGGTTGCCCAGAGCGTTAAGATAGGTAACGTTGAATCCACCTCTCAACGCTCCTGCCTGGAGTCATCAGAGATGCAAGTGACTTTTCAAGACTTTGATTCTCTCTGGGTCCCTTGGACATTGGAACTGGAGGCTTTGGGGTTCAATGAGTGAGGGGGTATGCTGCTAGAATTTTTCTTACAAACCTGGATTTTTTTCCCTTGTGAGGCGAAAGGTCATTCTATCTTCCAATCCCAGTCATTGGGACTTCTCGGAAATTCCAGTGGCGTGCCGGCGTCAGCTTGCACCAGCCCTCGAGAGCTGATTGCAGACGTCTCTCCCCAACTTGTGTTCAATGACAACACATTGGTAGCTTGAAATCTGCCATGGAGGGAGTGTTTATACCACAGAAATAGACACATGGTGGAAGTCGGCGTTCCCCACCACCCAGGCTGGTTGTTAAATGTCTACTAGCACAAACCGGAAGTTATCCTCACTCCTAACATCCCCTCAGCCTCAGTTATGGGACTGGTTAGCTTAGAGGGAAGAGATTCCCTTTGCTCTGGTTTCATTGTGTGTACCTGCTGTGAACAGGCAGACCGCCCGTCGTTCTCTCATCTACAGCACTCAGCCTGAGAGAGGATCGCAGGGTGAGGCTGTGTGGCAGGAGATCACCAGGGTGATGATTCTGTTCCTTTCACTAATAAGCTGCATGACAGGTCATTATACCTCTCTAGTCCTCAGCTGCCTCTTCACCGTAATAAAAATAATTTGAATCATTAGATGGTCGTTCAGTTTCCTTTTAGCTCTGACATTCGGCGATTCAGTGAGGGCTTAGCTGCCGGGAAATGGCATGTCTTTCAAAGGCTCGGGACCCTTCAAAGCTCTCTTGTTTTCTTGCCGGATTTTGGGCTCCCAATCATTTCACTTCTATCTAGACTTCTACCTCCATCATGAATGAATGGGGGCTGCTCCAGGTGAGAACATCGGTAATTAGTTCCTTTTCTCTGGAGATGTCAACGCACTTTCAAGGCAACAGCCCTCTCCGAGGAAGGCTGCGTGAGTGTGCCTGTTTTGCAAGGGGTCTATGATGGTAGTGAACTGAGGGTCTGGAATTAGTGACTTCTCTTCTCTTGATCAGAAGAGAGGCTACTTCTTGGTCTTAAAGAAGTTCCAGTTTTGAGAGTAATCGGCTGTCTCTAGCCCCCGATAATGTGGCCTGGCCGACTTGCCAACAGAGCTGTGTATATTTTCCATCTCTCTGAAGTGGAAATACGCTCGAATAGGTTTTGGCTAGTCCAGAAGATTTTGGAACACGTGTTTAAATAAAGCTTTCTCTTCAGATTTCTTTAAAAAGAGTGGTGTGGGTTTGTATGGGGGATTGAGGGTAGACTTAATGGGGGGGGGCGTGTCTGGAAGGAGAAGGGTGAGTGATGGGGAAGTTGGGACTGACTACAGATTCGGGCAGCTTTGCGATTTTGCTAAGAATCTTGTCAAGACATGTAGGCCCATGTTTCAGCACTTGTAGAGATATACGTCCATGGGATGAGCCTTCTCTGCCCAGATGTGCACATTGATACGTGCCAATTCATACCAGCTGTTACTGTCATTGTGTTTATGAGGCCATTCACTCTTTAAAAAAAATTTTTTTATTGAAGTATAGTTGATTTACAGTGTTGTGTTAGTTTCATGTGTACAGCAAAGTGAAAGAGATTCAGTTATGCATATATAATATATACATCTATATATTCTTTTTCAGATTCTTTTCCATTATAGGTTATTACAAAGTATTGAATATAGTTCCCTGTGCTATACGGTAGGTCCTTGTTGGTTATCTATTGTATATATAGTAGTGTGTATTTGTTAATTCCGAACTCCTAATTTATCCCCTCCCTGTCCCTTTCCCATTTGGTAACCATAAGTTTGCTTTCTATGTCTGTGAGTCTGTTTCTGTTTTGTAAATAAGTTCATTTGTACCATGTTTTTGGATTCCACATATAAGTGATATCATATGATATTTGTCTGTCTCTGTCTGATTTGCTTCACTTAGTATGATCATCTGTAGGTCCATCCATGTTGCTGCAAATGGCATTATTTCATTCTTCTTTATGGCTGAGTAATATTCCATTGTATATATGTACCACATCTCCTTTATCCATTCCTCTGTCAACAGGTACTTAGGTTGCTTCCATGTCTTGGCTATTGTGAATAGTGCTACTTTGAACATTAGGGTGCATGTATCCTTTTGAATTAGAGTTTTCGTCTTTTCCAGACATTTGCCCAGGAGGCCACGTACTCTTGAATCAGGAATCCTGAGAGCTTTACTGACTGTTAGCAAGGTTGCTTACCCACCCTGACATCCCAGCAAGGCTCTTTGCATTCAGCAGCTGCAGCCGTGATTCCCACACCTGAAGGTTTGGGCCATTGAGTCTGCCACCAGAAACGTAAGCTACGTGAAGGGCTAGCAAAGCAGTAAATTCCTCTGGGATTCAACTTCAGAGGAAAAGTAGAGTTCTTCCCTGCACAGACAGCAGAGGCTGGATGCAAACCTCTTATCCTCAGACTGCCAACAGTGGCCCAAATCAGAGGTCCTCAAACTTTTCTTATAGGAATATTTCCTCAATATATTTAAAAAAGTCAAGCACCCCTTATACATTTTATATTTGATATCTGAATTTTTAAATAAGTTGAATTCATTGCAAAAAGTGTATCTCCCGGCACATTTTATATTCTCACGGTTCAAAGTGTGATTCACGGACCAGTAACCTCAGCATCCTCTGGGAATTTGCTAGAAATGCAGAATCGTGAGTCCTTCCCTAGACCCGCTAAATCAGAATCCGCATTTTAATAAGATTTCCAGGTGATTTATATGCACATTAAAGAAGCGCTGGTGTATGTCATATACGTGCTTTAAGTACATCTTCATCAAAACCTTTCAATTTATGAAGAAAGGTCTGTTATATGCCCTCATTGGAGAAGCCATTTCTTTTTGTCCAACCAGTCAGCCAGACTAGACTTGCTTTCAGTCAGTAAAAAGAATTGGGGCTTCCCTGGTGGCGCAGTGGTTGAGAGTCCGCCTGCTGATGCAGGGGACACGGGTTCGTGCCCCGGTCCGGGAAGATCCCACGTGCCGCGGAGCGGCTGGGCCCGTGAGCCGTGGCCGCTGAGCCTGCGCGTCCGGAGCCTGTGCTCCGCAACGGGAGAGGCCACAACAGTGAGAGGCCCGCACACCGCAAAAAAAAAAAAAAAAAAAAAAAAAAAAAGAATTGACTTTCTTTGTTGATTCACGTGAATGTGTTGATAGGTGTGCTTGGCCAATCTTCTCCCTTCTGAGTTCTGATTCTAGGATGGGTGCGTGGCTGCATTGGCTAGATAAATATGTAAGGCGCAAAGCTCTGCTGGGAATTTGTCACCTGAATAAAATACGGCCCTGTAGTCGTCAGTATTTTTTTTTTAAAGAAGGATATTTATTTAATTAATTTATTTTTTGGCAGTACGCGGGCCTCTCACTGCTGTGGCCTCTCCCGTTGCGGAGCGCAGGCTCCGGACGCGCAGGCCCAGCGGCCATGGCTTACGGGCCCAGCCGCTCCGTGGCACGTGGGATCCTCCCAGACCGGGGCACGAACCCGTGTCGCCTGCATCGGCAGGCGGACTCTCAACCACTGCGCCACCAGGGAAGCCCTCCTCAATATTTCTTATGGAAGCTTCCTTTGCTTGACTCTTGGGATTGGCCCTCTAAACTGATGCTGTCTTAAATTATTCTCTTTGTTTGGGTACCAGGAGATGTTTACTCCCTGGGATAATGCACCCTGGCAGGGTTGAGGGTAGCTGGGCAATACACATTTCTTTAGGAAGCGGGGAGGGGGAGCTGTGAAGGAGAAGCAGGAGACCACAGACCTGGCAGGTCAGCTTTAGGGAGGCAAACAAATGGAAGCTGAAGATCTGGATACCCAACATACTGCCAGGAAGTCTTTGGGGACCCCAGTGGTAGGTGAACCTCAGTTTAGATATACTGAATTGGAGAATATTGATACCCCTGTGGAACTTACTGGATTCAAACCTTTTAGTCTCCCTTCCACCCTTGAATTCGTGTGTGCGTGTGCGTGCGCATGTGCACACGCACGTATGCACACATGTACAAGTATGTTAAACAAAAGAAATTTAGCCCCAGTTCACCAGGACCAATGCTTCTTCCTTTTCTCTCATCTGCTCTTGCATCCCAACTTCAATTGAATTGACCAAATATTTAACACCTGCTGGGCATCAGGCACTGCACCATGCATTGGGGATGTAGAGGTTACCAACGTATACACGGGGACAGTCATCATTTAGTAACCAGTATGGAAACGGTGGTGGGAATCATACAGAGATTTTCATAGGATTCCGAAAGAAGGGATGGCAAGAAACTCCCATCGTTAACCTAACAGCTCAACCTCCTTATTGGGGGAGGTTCCTCAAGAAGGCATAATGAAGTATCTTAGAGAAAAGAGGCATCTCCCTCCTGTGTGTGTGTGCGCACGCGTGTGCGTGCACGCACACATGCGTGTGCCTTGTAGCTCAAATGCATCAGACCTGCAGTGTTATCCGAGTGCTTTAATGTTTAATTCCCTTTGATTTGGTCCACGGTAACATCAAGTGTTTCTGCGGGCAATTCCAAGGCATCCGAGGAGCCTTGCTGGGAATCAAAATCCAGTAAGACCTTCAGAGAAATTGGAGAAGGGGAACTTTATTGGTTTTTTAGGCCAGTCTTATAATTTCATTCTGTTTTCCATCTGAGACAAACATGCACAGAATCTTTTATCACCCGTTAGGCATGTGTCCTGCCAATCACAAGATTTAAGATGCGAAAAAGAAGCAAATGCTTAATCGGGGAGACAGCAGGGCCATTAGGGCCCTGGGGCTGTACCTGCACTGGGCCGTCAGACAAACCCAGGATCCAGGTGTCAGAAGAGAAACGCTACAGAGGCTCTAATGCCCTCCTTGAGCTGTGACCCACGGTAACTTGTCAACTCTGGTCCTGGGGTCAGGTTACTGCTGAGCTGCTGTTAGCATTAATAATTGTAAAATGGCCCTTTTATTTTTCTACCTAAGGTGAGATTATTTGGGTTCTTGTAGGGAGAATGTTCTCTGGGCGGCAACACAGAACTTCCCGCCAGTACTGTTCGGGGGGCCCTTGGCCCCAGGCCCCTCCCCGCCGTGCCTGTCACTGCAGCCCAGCCTGTGGCACTTGTCGCCTTCTGCCCTCCCCCCTTTGGTTAACTTGGCCGAGGGCTGGAGAGCTCATGAAGGAAGCTCACGGCTGTAAGGGGGCGGACATTTGGGCATCGTTAAATACCTAGAGACCAGAAACGGTTACTGCCGGCTTGCTCTCTTTCTTCTTCTTTGTCTTTAATTTGATAATTTAACTTTTTAAAAATATCATTTCAAACTTACAGAAAAGCTGCAAGAATAATACAAAGGGCCCTTTCCTGACACTGACATTGACTTTCATAACATGGATATCTTTGACGAGTTCAGGCCAGTTACTTCATAGAATTTGCCTTATTTGGAGTTTGCCTGATATTTTTGCATGAAATTCAGTTCACTCATTTAAAGCATACAGTTCAGTGGTTTTTAGTAGATTCATGGTTGTGCCACCATCGCTACAATCTATTTCAGGCAACTGTCATTGTCCCCCAAAGAAACCCTGTACCCATTGTGAGTCACTCCCCAGTTGCCCCTCCCCACAGCCCCTGGCAATCACTAATCTCTCTCTGTCCCTATAGATTTGCCTGTTCTGGGCATTTCACATAAATGGAATCACATCATACGTGCCGTTTTATGTCTGGCTTCTTTGACTTAGCATGATGTTTTCAAGGTTCATCCATGTTGTAGCCTGTGTCAGTATTTCATTCCTTTTTATAGCTAACATTCCACTGTACGGCTCCACCACATTTTGCTTATCCAGTCGTCTGCTGGGTTGTGTTCTTGGCACTTTTTGACCAGTGTGAATAATGCTACTATAGCCATTTGTGTGCAAGGTTTTGCGTGAGCACATATTTTCGTTTCTTTTTGGTCTGTGTCTACAAGCGGACTTGCTGGGTCGTATGGTAGCACCATATGACTTCTGGAGGAACACGTTACGCAGTGGTGACCGTTTCTGTCCACTGAGGCTTGAAGGTAGGAAAGGGGAGGGTAAGTTGTTATATATAGGGTACAGAGCTAGGGATTTTTTATTTTTAATCTCTCTTGAGGGACGCCTGTGAAACATGACCCCCTGGAGTGCTTGGTGGACTGTCAGCCCCGTATCTGTGGGGAACACAAACCAGCTAGCTGTTCAGCTCCATTAGCTCCCGTCTTATCTCGAAGTGCCTTTGGTAGGTCCCCCCGGAACAATGGCCCAAGTGATAGCCTTGCAGTTGCCAGCCCCCTTTAATTGGGTCCTTCGTTTCATAGCCTGTTATTTGCATGGTGTCTGGGCCTTGACTGGAGGGCCACGCTTTCTCTTAAACTCAACAGTTTAGTAAGATGGTTGATGGAATCCAGTGATTCATCTATTCTATGAAGAATGGGAGGGGTGCGTGCGTGCGTGCGTGCGTGCGTGCGTGCGTGTGTGTGTGTGTGTGTGGAGTGGTGAGGGGGCACACGGTGCACCAAAGAGAAATCACCTTTAAAACAGAATCAGATCAGGCTGGAAACACCTCTGCTTTCCATACAGGACCCCCTTCCGAGGGCCTTTCATGACTAAAATGACAGAAGTGTCTGGTAGTGTAGTTTCACTGATAAATGGCCCCCCCGGCATGGATTTCCATGGCACTGGCCATGCCAAGTGAGACCTTCATCACTTACGTTCTGGGGCACATAGAACAATCTTCTTGTGCTTTGTCGAATCGTCCTGAATTTGGGGTGGAAGGCCTTCCCTGACTTGCGCCACTGGCAGGTTTACACAAGTTTCATTTATGTGTTTTCATCCCCTGCGTAGCCCTGGCTCAGATCGTGGCAAAGACTGGGCTTGAAATTCTTTGCCCTGGAATTCCAGACCATTCATGATTTAGGGTGTGGTGGATAAGAGTGAAGGCCGTGGAGTAGACTGCCTGGGGCTAATCCGGCTCTGGGTGACCCTGAGCAAGTAATTTAACCTCTTGGAGCCTTCCTCGGTAAAATGTGAATAAAAATACCTACCTCCTGCAGTAGTCGGGTGGATTGAGTAGGTTGACAGATGTGCTTAGGTAGTGCTCAGTTGCCTCTGTTGTTGTTATTTTCCTCTGCTCCATCCACTGATGGCTACTGGCCCAGCTCAGGTGCCACCTCCTCTGTGGAGCTGCGCCTGCGCGTGTGTCTGTCTGGCTCTCTGCTGCGTGCGCAGCACCAAACGTGGTGCCTGGCGTATAATAAATGCTCAATAAATATTTGTTGACTGAATGTATGCATGCCTTTTCCTCTCTGGGAGCAAGCCACTGCTCCTCGAGGCTTTGCTACCACTTTGTCTCTACCTCCTTTTACGGCGTTTTATACATTTCACCTTTATTGGAGTTAATTGTGCTCTAAATGTAACTCCCTTATCCAGATGGTCAGCCCTTAGGGAGTGGAGCCTGGGTCAGTCATTTTGGTATTTCCTGTGAGGCCTTGCTTGGAGGGCAATAAATATTTGGTAAATAATTAATCCCTTTTGGAAGTGATGGTCTTAAGCCATTAAGTTGCTGGGTGTTTTTTTTTTTTTTTTTCTTTACTGGATGCAAACACAGAAACGTAAGCATACAGAGAGGGTATCTCTCCAACAATTTCATGGCATGTGGCCTGCTTTCTTTTTTTTGCTAAAGGAAGTGATAAAGGTAAAAGTTAAAGAGGTGGGTGACAGTGGGAGCCAGAGACTCGTAATAAATAAAAATGTGAGTTCAGTTCAAAGAACAGGTTGATGTTAAAGTTTTTTCAGAGTTTAGCAATTTTAGAAAATATATAGGTTTCATTCTGCTTTGAACTCCTGCAACTGTTGCGTTTAAAAAAAAAATAAAAGCACATAAAAATCCTTTGGTTCCATCTGAAAAATAACGGATTACTTGCATCGGGTTCTAGATTTTGAAGCTAATCACCGTTGCTGTGCTTCTTTGGTTCATGGTCAGGAATGCTGTGGTTATCTGGTTGGGAGCCAAGGCCTGTCTCTTCTTGGGCATAGCTGGTTAGAGAGAACAGAAGTGGTGCAGAATAGGGCAGACTTGGTCCCCATGCAGGCCGGGGTCCTTCCCGGATTCCCAGAGGACAGGTGATCGGTCAAAGGGAGGTGGATGCCAGTGGTACCTAAGGATACCCCCCCATTGTATTTAGGGTCAGGTAACGCTTGGCCAGGTTGGGAGGTGGGGAAGTGAGTTACCCTGAACCAGACCCCACATGTTCTGCGGAAAGAAGCCTGTGCATCAGAACGGCAGTATGGAGTAAGTCAGGCGAGTTTTCTTCACTTTGACCTTTGAATTTATGCATTCCATGTACCCTGAAGTTTTGGTAAACTGGTGAAAAAAATTTTAAAGTACAGTCAACCTTTGATCAACACGAGTTTGAACTGCACTTATACGTGGAAGGTTTTTCGGTAGTAAATACTACAGTGCTGCATGATTTGTGGTTGGTGGAATCTGCAGATGCGGAACCTCAGATACAGAGGAACTGCAGACGGAGAGGGCCGAGTGTCAGTTACACGTGGATTTTTGATCACGGGCGCTGTCGGCGCCCCGATCCCCGGCGTTGTTCAAGGGTCAGCTGTGTGCTTCCCGCGGTCAGCTCCCTGATGTGACACCCTCGAACCTCAGTGACTTATCCCGGTAAATGTTTGTCACTCACGCCGCAGTCATTCAAGGCCCCAGGCTCCTTCCATCTTGTGGCTCCACCCTCCTTCTTAAGGGCCTCAGAGTCCTCCACTGGATCCCCAAATTCCGCCAGCGGTCAAGACACGAGAGAGAGCGAGTGTGGGCAAAGTGAAGGCAATTTTTATGGGCTGGGTCTGGCAGTGGCATTGCTCGCTGCTCCCCACACCCCAGTGGCCAGCCCCACTTCCTGGCCACACCTAGCCACAGGGAGGCTCGGACACGTGGTCTAGCAGTGAGCCCAGAGGAAAGGGAAATGGTTTGGTAAAAAACTAGTCAGTCTCTGCCACAAAACCGAACTGGAAACTTCCCCTCTCAGTTGCCCTAAAGAGGGTCAGGGTATCTCACTGTGCTTTGGAAGATGCTTGATTTAAACTTTGCTCCCAGTGTGTCCTAGGGAAGGCGGCCAGCAGTGACTCAACCAAGGGCAATCGTTCATTCAGTTTTCTGTTAAGCATCTACCCGGGGTCGGGCATCCTCTTGGGCCCAGGAGCCGCGATGGTGAACAACACCAGAATCGGTCCCTGACCTCTTAGAGCTGACACCTGTCAGAGGGCAGGCAACTGAACGTGCAAATTCCACACAGTATGAGGATTCTACAGGGGAAAGTTGGGGTGCTATGGGATCACATAGCTAGAGACCTAGGCCAGTCTGGGAGAGCTAGAGAAGTTTCCAGAAAAAGATGACATTTACGCTGAGACCCGAAGGAGGGGGTCCTAAGACTTAGCCCGCTGAAGGAAGGCAGGGCAGGGTGTGTGGGTGAGGGTGTGGCTGGCAGAGGGAATATAGCTCAGTGGTCTCAGCCTTCACTGTGCTTTGGAGCTATTTGTGGGAGATTTGGCCAGTTAACTCAGAATCTTGGGGGCAGCGTAGGTCCAAGCGGTTTTTTTCTTTTGAAGAAGCTCTCAGATGATTCTGACGCACAGCCAAGGTCAATAACCACTAGAATCGCAGCTTCCAAGAGCGGCCAGGAGGACAGCGCCCACCTGCCCGGCCCGTGTGTGTGTGTGTGTGTGTGTGTGTGTGTGTGTGTGTGTGTGTGTGTGTGTGTGTGTGTGTGTGTGTGTGTGTGTGTGTGTGTCTGTGTGTCTGTGTGTGTGTCTGTGTGTCTGTGTGTGTGTGTCTGTGTGTGTGTCTGTGTGTCTGTGTGTGTGACTGAAAGCTTTTTAGAGTGAAGTTGCTTCCATGCTGAGGTTCGGGGTCGGTGGGGAGCAGGGTAGAGGGGGGAAATGCTTAGCTGAGGAGAAGCTACTTCCCAGGAGCTGTTTGCTTGGGGTGTAGGGAGGGATCACTTCTCCCCAGAGCTCTTGCGGGGCTCTACCGACACCAAGACTCGCCCCGCAGGGCCTAATGAACTCACCGCCTTTGGTGGTTTGGGGGAAGGTAGGGCCAGGGGAAGGTTGGAGTATGTAAAAGTCGGCCTCTCTCTCTGATTTCTTAAGCAGAGAAGGGCCAAAGTCAGGCCCTGCCCGCCGCCGGCTGGAGCCTGTGTTCCCCGGGGGCCGGGGGTGCAGGTGCAGCCCCGGAATTGTGGGCCCACCATTCAGAAAGCTGGCCAGCCTGTGGGCAAGGGCTCCTTTAGAAGGAACCCGTTGGGATTTATCTGGTCGGCATGGGATCCTGCACACGGTGGAGGGGCTCACAGGCTACTGTGTCTAGCCCCCTCTCGGGCCTGCCAGTCTGCTCCCTCAGAAATGAGGCGAACACGCCCTAGGCCTCATGCCTTCCCCAGGATGCACCGTTCTGCTCATGTATTTGGAAGCCCCTGGAACATCCTTGCTAGCAAATACGTACCTGCTCACCCATGAAGAGTGACCTTAACATGAAAAGCAAAACTGTGCTCCTTTTTGGAAAGCATAAAGCCTTAACCTTACAATTTTATCATCCAAACTACAGCATTGGAGGCATAAAAATGTTGGGGCCAGGTATGGAATCAGAGTCAGAACTGTGTCTCTCAGAAGGCTGTGAGGTCTGAGGGGGGTTCATCCCAAACATAGAGGTGAGCTTGTTTAAGAATAAAATTGAAGGCAAAGTTTAGACCCGTTCTGCCCTCTCATGGTGTCCTCCTGGGCACACATTTTTCCAGGCATCCTGGATGCTGGGTGTGGGGAAAAGGTTTGGAAATGGTCTATATCTGGATACTTACATTGTGGATATATATGAATATCTAGAAACTGACTTCAAATTATGGTGATTATATACTACAGCCATTTGGCCAGAAGATTTCAGGGAAGCACGTAGGCTAAAGTAATCAAGGCCCGCTCCCCCATCAGTTTCCACTGGGTGATCAGCCGCTACGGCAATATGGCACCTGGCTTGGACTTTCTCAGGTATTGGAATGTGACACCCAGCTGACTGCCCGGGTCACCATTGCCAGACAGCAAGAATGAGCCGTGGCGGACAGGAAAACCTGCTAGAGTCCAAGACGTCCAGCAGAGTCAACTTGGGTTCTCTGCCAGAAACAACCCCCTTCTCCAACTCAAGGGCTCTTACGTCTCAGTTTTCCCACTTGACACATGGAAAAACAGGAGAGCTGAGAGGTCAACGACCCGGTCCAAGGTCAGACAACTGTTGAGTGGCAAAGCCAGGACTAGAAACCTGGTCTCCTGAAGCTCAGGGATAACTCATTACCTTAACAGGGATGGCAGTCAAGTTTTCAAATGCATGCCTGTCTTCATCTTTTGATAGCGGTTGTGGAAGCACTGTGTTGAGAAGGATTCTGAGGCTCAGTATTCACTGACTAAGAAGTGCCCTGAGTCATTAGCTTGGTCTACCCCAGGTATAGTTGAGAGGAGTTGCTGCACTTTCTGTTTGTCTCCAGCTGTTAAACCATGCTGTGTTTTTAATTTTAGAGTAGGTTCTAGAGCTCCTGTTGCCTTCACTCTGGTGAAGCCAAGCTTCTTCAGGGTAACCTGACAGCTGCGTTTGCCGGCCCCGCGGGCAAGCCCTGGGGGAGGGCAACAGAGGCTTCTCAGCCTACCGGGGCACTTTGTCTTGACGCTTCTGAATGAGGCCCAACAGAACTCGTGGCCTTTAGAATGTTCCACTCGGCGTCTCTACTGTACCTTTCAGGGAGTGGAAAATGAAATCAAAACAGTGCTCTCAGCCACCCTGCTGAGACAGTGCTGACAACACTCCGAGGCAGTGACACTGCGGAGGATCGCTGTCGGGTACACGAGATTGCATATCGGTAAGGCTAGTGCCTCTGCAACCTTAACATGCGTGCGGGTCATCTGGGATCTTACTACAAATGCAGATTCTGACTTAGTAGATCTGGGCTGCGGGCCTGGGATTCTGCATTTCTGAGGAGCTCCCAGGTGATGGTGATGCTGCTGGTCTGTGGACCCCACTTTGAGAAGCAAGAGTTCAGAGGACGATAGGCCAGCGCTGCCCTGTCAGTTTGGAGCAGCCAGAAACGGCACGGCCAGTTTGGTGGATTGGTGTTTCTTGCAGTGGTGACCTGCTGTAGGTGAATGGACCAATACTGAAGCCCAGCTCTGACAAGCCAGGTTCTCGTCCTGGCAAAGTACTGAGGGAGCGTGAGCCATGCCCCTTCTATCCCTCGGCCTTGGCAGCTCTCCCATCTTTAAAGAAAATGGCAGCTTAGGTATCACTCTTGCCCTTCCCAGATTGGTCCTCAGCCCAGCATCACTGGGTTGCCTCAGACCTCCTGCACCTGAAGCTGCATTTTAAGAAGATCACCAGGGGATTCACTTGCATGTTAACATTGGAGGAGCGCTGGTCTAAGACTCCTTCCAGCCATATGATTCCGTTTATTTGTTAGGTTCTAACTCTAGCTGTGAGGACAGAAATCTTAGAAATCAATCACTCCATTTACACAGTAGATAGGCCTTTCTCAAGAAATATCCTCTTTTAGTTCAACATTCTCCTTGGCGATGTACAGAGAAGGTCAAACCAGTAAAATTTATTCCAAAGCAGCCTTTGCCTGAACTCGATCAAGCGAGACGGGAGAGTGTTGAGAATCCCCGTAGAGTTGGAAACGAGGTGCTGGATGCCGTATGCATCGTTAGGGGTGGCACTGATCGACAACAGACTTCGTGGCTTCGATTCTGCGGCTCTTTTAGACTATGTTCCCTGGAGTAACGGCTTCCACTGCCAACACACCTCTCAGATCCTCGATGAATTGCAGCATGGTCTCCCTATCTTTCCCGGACCTAGCACCAGCTGGGTGCTAGTTTTTCACGGCAGGATTTTTCAGAGTGCGTTGTGACCCATTGATGGGTCATGAATTCAAACCAATGGGTTGTAACTGGCATGGAAAAAAATGGAATCGAATCGGAAATAGAATCAGACACATTAGAAAAGATCAGAATATGTTCCCCATGGTTAAGAGGAGTCACTATTTCATCAAAGTTGTTTCAGTGACAAGGTGACACAGTTTACATTGACACGCAGTTACCTTGTCATTGAAACAAGTTCGATGAAATTAAACTCACTGTGGATCACAGTCAACCTAGGGGTGGGCTTGCTTGTCGGAGGCTGTGTGTATCTTTGGCTTTGGTAGACCTCGCCAAATTCCTCTTCTAAGTCTACCAGTTCCACTTCTGTGAGTTTTTAAGTCAAAAAGCTCAAGGAAAAAAGGACCCCAAGGTCAGAGGGAAGCTGGAGGATGAAGAAGGAAAAATGCTGACAGTTTCCACGTCCCGGCTCGTCTTGCCTGCTTTTCCAACCCTAGGCAGACGTTGTGGGGGGTTTTGACCTTGTAAATTTGCTTCTCATCTTAAAAAAGAAAAAAAGTTTAGAAGGAAATTCCTCGTCTTCCTGTCTCTCTCGCCTCAGTTCAGGAAGAGGCGAGCTAGAAGGAGGTAATAAATAAGCAACC
This sequence comes from Pseudorca crassidens, assembly GCF_039906515.1. NCBI lineage: Eukaryota > Metazoa > Chordata > Mammalia > Artiodactyla > Delphinidae > Pseudorca > Pseudorca crassidens. The sequence continues at coordinate 119,540,804 of NC_090317.1, read as the reverse complement.
CCCTTCCTTTTTGGAATCCAGTAATAACAAGTCTGACGAGAGCTGTGTCTAACCTTTGCTCTGGAACTGCCGTGCCCAGGTTCTCACAGTTGGACAAAGATTTCTCTGGGTCATCGGCAATGGTGCCGTCGTTGTTGCTTGTTTAGAAATGAAGCAGGGATTTGGGGAGTCTGGTCAGTTCCCGCTCCAGTCCCGAACCCCTGCAGGAAGGCCAAGCCCTCTGTGACTTGCACCCTGTTTTCCTGGAAATGTGTACCCGTGTATTCTCTCCCCCCACCGCCCCCTCCCCCCAGCACTGCACAAACAAGACCTCAAGTTGCAAAGAAGGCAGGTTTGGAGGGGAGGGAACCCCTGAGCCCTTGACCTGGCCCCTCGTCCATGCCAATCCCTACCATTCACCATCTCAATTGATCCTTACAACACCCCATTCTATAGATGAGGAAACTGAGGCTCAGAGGTGACTTGCCCAGGTCATTCTAGGATATAACTCTTTCTTTTACACTAGGCATTGTTGTAAGCACCGGACACAGTTCCTCTTTGTTTTTTTTTAAAGATATTGCGGGTAGGAGTTTATTAATTAATTTATTTATTTTTGCTGTGTTGCGTCTTCGTTTCTGTGCGAGGGCTTTCTCTAGTTGTGGCAGGCGGGAGCCACTCTTCATCACGGTGTGCGGGCCTCTCACTATGGTGGCCTCTCTTGTTGCGGAGCACAGGCTCCAGACGCGCAGGCTCCGTAGTTGTGGCTCGCGGGCCTAGTTGCTCCGCGCCATGTGGGATCCTCCCAGACCAGGGTTCGAACCCGTGTCCCCTGCATTAGCAGGTAGATTCTCAACCACTGCGCCACCAGGGAACCCCCACAGTTCCTCTTTAAATCCTCATCCCAGTGAGGGTAGGTACCATTTTTATCCCAACTTTACAGGTGAGGAAACCGAGAGACCAAAAGGTTAAATAACTGGCCTGAAATTGCACAGCCAGTTAGTACAAAAGCCCAGATTTGAGCCCAGAAAGTCCGGCTTTAGTAGTGTCCTGTCTCTGCAATTGTGATGACCTCAGGCCTCCGAAAGCGAGCATTTTACTGAATTACAGCCTGACACATCACCTAGTCTTTTGGTACTTAACATTTTCCTTGCGTTGAATGGGGGTGACCAATGACTTGGCTGTACTACCCTCTTCTGTATCATGGGTATGCCCCTCTCTCCCTTCCTTCCAGCATTTACCAATAGGTAAGGGAGATGGTCTCTACCCGTGGGTATTTGGGATAAGCACAAGGGAAGCAGTGTGGTCAAGCCTGTGCAGTTAAGGGCAGAGAAGAGTGGAGCGCACAGAAATCAGAGGGGGAGGAGCTGGATGAGGCTTGGAGATAGCCTTGTAGATTTCACTAGCAAATCTCAGTTCACTTAAACCAGCGGGCATCCAGCTTGAGCGTGCATCAGAATCAACTGCAGGACTTGCTAAAACACAGATGACTGGACTCCCACTCCCGCCATCCCAAAAGCAAATTTCTGATTGAGTAGGCAGGAGTGAGGCCTGAGGTTTCGCATTGCTAGCAAGTTCCTGCTGCTGTTTAGGGACCACGCTTGGGAAATCACTGACTGAAACAATAGGTAAGATTTTGAAAAGTGCAAGAAATAGGAAATGAGTCTGATCTGTGTATTAGTCAGAGTAGGTTAACTCTCCTAACAAACAAGCCCTAAAGTCTCCTCGGGGTAATGCAGTAAAGCGTTACTTCTTGTTTTGTTACGGTCTGGTGTGGGTTTGTCGGGGAGTTCTCTGCTCTATGCAGGCATTCAGGGCCCCAGGCTCCTTTGCTCTGTGGCTCTGCCACTCCCTGGGGACTTGCACTCCTGCATTGGAGCATCTGAATCTAGCCAGCAGCTGAGAGAAGAGAAAATGGAGAGTTGTGCAGCTGGCTTTTATGTGCCAGGCCTAAAGGAGAAACATGTCACTGCTGCCCACGTGCCATTGGCCAGAACTCACACAGTTCTGCTTTACTGCAAGGCAGTCTGGGAAATGTGTCTCAGCCGAGTGCCTGGGTAGAAAAGGGAGCAGAGAATGAATATACAGCAGTCTTTGCCACAGCCTATTTGGGGATCCTCAAGGCACTTGATTTGACTGGAAAGGAACTTTCATGGTGAGAGAATAAATGAACGTTTCGTGCTCTTCCAAGGAAATATGCTACAGACAGTTCAGATCATTATTTAGCATCATTATAGTGGAGCTGCAGAATGGGAAAAACACTCACCAGATTTAGGCCCAGATGCTCTTCATTGAAAAACTGTTATATAACTTCTCTGTACCTGTTTTTTTCCTTATAAAAATTGGGATGAGAGATATGAAAGTCGCTAGCCCAGTGCGAAGCACATAACAACAGAGAGTAGTTCTTTCCGTGTTTCCTGCGCTTAGATGGACAGACGGACCCCAGCTGTGTGGCACTGGGCGCCCCTTCACATGGGCAGCTGTGGGACACGGCTTTTACAGAACATAGGCACAAGCCCCATCTCAGCAGTTAGGCGGCTGTCCCGAAGGCTGCAGCATGATGCCTCAGACATAGCCCAGGGAATCAGGCCCGAGGGCGCAGCCCCCAGGCCTGCGTCCACAGCGAGATTCATTTCCTACTTGGGTTTTGGAGTTGCACTGCCTGGAATCTTTGTGCCTCGGCTTCCTCCTGTGTGAAAAGGGGCTAATCATATTACCCACCTCCTATGACTGTTGTGACGATGGGATGAGAAAAAGCTAAGGACTCTGCTGAGGAGTAGGGGATAAAGATTCATGAATTGCCTCGTCCGCCTTTTCTCCCTCTTGGCGTCACTAGCTGAGGCCAGGATGGAGGTTCTTGGGGCATATAAACCCCTTAGCTTTTGTGTGGTCTTAGGGTGGCCATCCTCAGCCTGGCAGAGTCCTGCCCGCTTCCCACAAGTTGAGTGCCTTTCAGTTATACGGAGAGGGCCCTGAACTGTCGATGGACGTGAACTCAGTCTGCGGGAGGAGGCGGTGAGAAAGTCTCTGAGCTCTTCCTCCGGGCTGCGCCTGCCTGTTTGATCAGTGGACCGAGCAGCAGAGAGGAAAGTCTCCTGGGCTCCTCGAGGGCAGTACTGATGCCCGAAGGTCCCCCTGACATCCCGGCACCAGTGCAAGTCTCCTTCACTTCACCTTGTTATTGGCTCCCCTCAGGTCTGGGCCCTTTAAAAGCCTTTCTCTCCCCCTTGTTCAAACGGTGCAATTGTGGGTGATTGAAACCACATTTTTATATGTGTCAAAATCAGTTCAGCCCTTCGAAAGAAATCATAGTATAAATTGGATCATATATCCTAAGTGGATGCCACCAGCTAATTCGTTTGTTAGACCGTTCAGCTACATAGGATTAAGTGAGTGTTTACTCTTAAGCAGTCCCATGTGGGTCTCATTAATGCAGACTCTGGTCTGGCTTGTGCCTAATATCTTGTCAAATCGGGGGGCATAGGGAAGGCCCTCGCAAACCACCAAACGGCAGGGAGCCCTCACTTCTCGAGCAGCCTCTAGTGATTAATGGGTCGGGAGCCGGGAGGGGGCCGGCTGCCGTTCTCTGACTTGACGTGCCAGACACTTGGTGTCCTCCACTTCTGTTGGCCTCTCTCTAAAGCAGAGGAGGGCAGAAGCCTCCCGCACATCTGCTTTAGTCCAAAGGGACGCAGACTTGGAATCCCATTGTGTGTACGTGGGCATAAGGGGCTAGGGAAGATCTTTGGAGGAGCGTTCCCTCCGCCCTACTGAAATGCACACTCAGTAAGTCGCGTGCAGCCTCAGAGGCTGTGGTCTGTACCCTCGCAGGTCCAGGTGGGGTTCAGGAGCGGAAAGCACCAGCAGCAGCGCGTTCTCGGGCCCCGCCCAGACCTGCTGAATCAGAATCTGACTTTTCCTATGCGATGGAGACACATTTAAGGTTTTTTTTTGTTTGTTTGTTTGTTTGTTTTTGCGGTACGCGGGCCTCTCACTGTTGTGGCCTCTCCCGTTGCGGAGCACAGGCTCCGGACGTGCAGGCTCAGCGGCCATGGCTCACGGGCCCAGCCACTCCGTGGCATGTGGGATCTTCCCGGACCAGGGCACGAACCCGTGTCCCCTGCATTGGCAGGTGGACTCTCAACCACCGCGCCACCAGGGAAGCCCCACCCATTAAGGTTTAATATGTGCTGCTCTAAACCGTTGCTCTCAACCTTAGCTGCACATTGGATTCATCTGGAGGGTTTTAAAAATGTTAATGCCTGCATCCCATCCCCCACCCCCAGAGACTTAACGGTCATTGTTTTGGGGTCGGGCCTGGGCATCGGGATTTTTAAAAGTTCCCTGGGCGGTCATAACGCACAGCGAAGGTCAGGAAGCACTACCCTAAGGGCTGTGCCTCAGTCCCCCCGTGTTCAGGGGAGATTGCAATTCCCCAAATCCTCCCAGCTGCCTGGACACTGAGTGTGAGAATGTTGGGAACCGATGCTGAGAAGCGTTCAGGAACCTGTAGGCGTTATTTTCATCCAGAACTGTCTTGTTGGCTGTCCTTGTGTTTTTTGCAACATGACAGCAAAAGCTTCATTTGCTCGTGTGTGTGTGTGTGTGTGTGTGTGTGTGTGTGTGTGTGTGTTCATCCCTGTTTCATTTATTTATTGTGATTTTGCACAGCCAGCCAGTGGGAACCCAAGTGTGGAGAAGAACGAGTTTGGAAACACTCCCTTCCTGGTACCTGTACCGGAATCCAGATTCATACAGTGTGTGTGAAATTTCGGATGTGCGTGTTGTTGGCTGGTCCTGGCGTAGATCACAGCCCCAAGGGCACAGCAGGCATGTCATTTGGCCACCAGATCTGTCTTTTATAAGGGGGTAGGTCAGGTGTTTTTACACAGGACTCCTGGCCTGGGTGGCCCACATGAGCTGCCAGAGATTCATCCCTCCCAGCTCCCCCCCAACTAAGTACAACTAGAAACACTGCAAGACACTAAATCATGCTCTGAGGACTCGCTTAGCCCAAGGGTAACTCCCGCCCTAACTTCTGACATCATAGTGTTGTTTTCGTGTTTTAGGTGAATGAATCATTTAGTTTCTGCGCTTTTGTGTCTGACTTCTTCCGCTCAGTATTGTGTTTGTGAGAACCACCGTGTGCAGTTGTAGATTGTAGTAGGGAAGACTTTCAACCAACTATTGATCTTGGACTCTCGGCAGAGTTAGGACTTGAGTGAAAATAAATGTAGCAGCGTTTAAATTTTTGTTTCTTAGTATAGAAGCCTAAGACCTGCACAATGAACCAAATTTTCAAAGATCAACACAATAAAATAATAAAAGTAATCCCTACATCTGTCACCCAAAGAGAATCACTCTTAATGTTTTAGTGTGTATCCTCCAGGGTTTTTCTGACATTTTAATAAAATGGGCTTATAATCTACGTATTGCTTTGTTAACTGATTTTTTTTCACTTATTAGAACAAGGACATCTTTGTGTGTCACCAAATATTCTTCTGTAACATCCTCTTTAATGATTCCATTGTTTTTGTTTGTATAGCCAAATTAGGCTTAATATATTAGAAAAAGTTTTTCGGCGTGAGGTTTATGAGCTGCCTTAAACAGCTTTTATTGTCCTAAGAAATGTAATCAGTAAGTCACATCGCCAACTCTTTTGAAGGAAAGCAGGCTTTAATTTGTGCCTTAATGATGTATTTGCCCCAAGCTTTTGGGTGCCAGTTGGTGTCTGCTGGGTGGCGAGAAGCTGGGTGGGCACAGTTGCAAAATGAGAAGATCTCCATGTGTTTCTTTCTTTCTTTTTTTTTTTTTTTTTTTTTTTTGCGGTACGCGGGCCTCTCACTGTTGTGGCCTCTCCCGTTGCGGAGCACAGGCTCCGGACACACAGACTCAGCGGCCATGGCTCACGGGCCCAGCCGCTCCACGGCATGTGGGATCTTCCCGGACCGGGGCACGAACCCGTGTCCCCTGTATCGGCAGGTGGACTCTCAACCACTGCGCCACCAGGGAAGCCCTCCATGTGTTTCTGAAATGAAGGCCAGCATTAGGTGTCTAGTGTCCTGATCTCAGGTTATTTTCAGAAAGTAAAGAGCTAAAGGGTGATTTTTCATTAATGCACCTTTAGGTTGGGATTAGGAATTTTCCCAGCCCGGCCTGCCAAAAAGTCAGGCTGTGTCCGCTAGGCATTAGGGTCACAAGATTCTCATTTTGAAGGCATACCTTTTTAATTTTATGAAATGATTCACCTCTGTTCGCTAGCACCTGTGGGCATTGGTTGCCCTTTTTCCTTTTTACTGGAAGAGATTAAATGGTAATCAGTTCCCTAATTCTTATGCACTCTTCTAAACTGAGGCCCAGACAGGTGGACATGGTCATTTTTATTGGGGATGCTATTAGAATGTTTATAAACCACGGAATTACTTTGGAGAACTTTAAAGCACTTTGAGCCAGTAAGCTCATTAATGATGAGGAAAAGGAAATAAAATTTCATTGTCTTTATACACATGCTGTGGCTAAAGTCCAAGTCAGTTTGGCTCCTATCAACGCCTTGAGAACAGATAGACGCAGTATTAGCAAGATTTTGAGTCAACAGTACAATTGGGACTGTGGTCACATGCACACGGTGAGGGGCTGGGGATGTGTGAGAGAGAGAGAGAATGAGAATGAGAAGGTTTTAGTCCTTTCTCCTTTAATCATAAAACAAGAAGAAACTGCTAGTTCTGAAATTCTTTGAGGCCCTTCCTTATGTGTGTCCTAAAGAGGTATAACTATTTCTGCTTAGAAAGGCCTTTTAAAATTTCATACAATAAATACCTGGCCTTCCTGGGGTTTCAGGAGTCTTTAAGCTCCATCACTGTCCCATCACCCCGACCCCCTCCCCCAACCCCTGCCCCTTGTTGAGCTGACCTTTAAGGTTGGGTTTTGAGTTGCTTCCTTCTGACCCTCTCGGGCAGTAAGTATAACAGTATATTTTCGTTCCATGCTCACCTCCTGGGTGAGATGCCTGAGAGGAATATGTTACGGGAGATTTGTAATAATACTAGAAAATGTGGGGCTTCCCAAGTGGCGCAGTGATTAGGAATCCGCCTGCCAGTGCAGGGGACACGGGTTCAAGCCCTGGTCTGGGAAGATCCCACATGCCGCGGAGCAGCTAAGCCCGTGCGCCACAACTACTGAGCCTGTACTCTAGAGCCCACTAGCCACAACTACTGAAGCCCGCGTGCCTAGAGCCCGTGCTCCGCAACAAGAGAAGCCACTGCAATGAGAAGCCCGCGCACCGCAATGAAGAGTAGCCCTCACTCACCGCAACTAGAGAAAAGCCCGCGCAAAGCAACGAAGACCTAACGCAGCCATAAATAAATAAATTTATTTTTAAAAAAAGAAGAAAAGAAAATGTTTTAGTAGGAAAGTTTCTTACTTTGTTCGTAGCACCTCTGAAAATTTTCAGTGCTGTCTAGGAAAAAAATCTTCACAGCTGTTAAATGTTCCTCGATGCTGCCGAATGCCACTTACCCATCTCTCTCCAGCCCTGGGGCTTTGGGACATCTTGTAGGTGGTATGGAGTTCTAGAGGTGGATGGAATTCCTAAGATGATATCCTGGGACGAGTGGATTTTAGATCTAGTGTTTGCTCTCGTGCGAATGAGAATAACCCACTTCTCTTTCTCCTCCTATGAATACCCGCTCTGGTTTGGAGCCGGAAGTCTTGTCTCCCGCCAGTATTTTAGGGCCATTTTGTGAATTCCAGCTCACACAGTGTCATCTGAGCACGAGTGAACCCAGCATGCATTCAGGGAGCGAGACGTTTGCGTTCCCCAGACCTGCTTATGGCAGATATGTTCCTTTATGAATGAGGTTCCTCTCCCCGTTTTACGCTCTGTTTACTTTGATCTTTTGCCTCTGGGTTTTAATGAGCAGGAGCTTTTTAGGAAGGTTGGGAGGATTTTTGTCACCTGTATCCTGAGATGAGGGGAGTTGAAGGTGCATATTCGTGTGCAAGCACATGCATGCGTGTGTGCAGATCTGTATGCGTGGATATGTGTGTACGCACGCACCTGTCTGTACACCTGTGTGCAGGTGTTTGTGTACATTGCACCTTCGTTGGTCTATACTCTACCCTTCAGATGTCTCGCATGAAGGCATGAAGGATATTGTCTAATAATAATAAGAATCAGAATAGCTCATCTTTATGCAGTACCACGTTTCAAGCACTGTTCTAGGCGTTGAATCTTTACAACGCCTGATGAAGTAGGTACTGTTGCTATCCCCATTTTTCGGGTGAGGACACTGAGGCACAGAGAAGTGAAGAAACTTACCTGAGGTCACAGAGCCAGGAAGTGGCCAAGCCAGCTTCAAACCCAGGCTGGCTGTCCCCAGCTCTTCGCTTGCATGCTCGACTGAAAAGGAGGTCCCCAGGAGAAGCAACACCTCCTCGCCTTTCCCCAGATACAGTGGAATCGTGTTATGCTGCAGCTCAGCACCTGCTGGCTGTGGATGACGTCCTCCAGAGCAATACCAGCAGTGGATTTGGACACCTGGGAGGCCTAGGACAGTGTGTTGTTGCATTGGAGTCAGTGGACCTGAGAGGAGCTGTCGGGATGTCATCCTCTCGAGGGCTGCTTTGCTGGTGCCCTGTTGGGGTATCAGGTTGTAAAAATGAGACAGATCTTGTGTCCTTGGTCACTTTCTCCCGTTCCCTTTCCATCATTTGCTTAAGTACGTGCTCGAGGACGCCGGAAAGAGAAGGGAGGCGTATTTATATGGAGTTCAAAACCAGGCAAAGCTAATCTATGGAGAGAGAGGTCAGAGGAGTGGTTACAAATAAGATGTATGTGAGCGATACCTCAAGAAAAAAGTAAATAAAAACGGAGGTGTCTATATTGACGTGTGACGATATTGTTGAAGCCTGGCCGAGGCATGCCAGGGAGGAGAAGTAGACGTATCTGAGCATCAGGACTTTAGAGATGCAGATAGCTCTTCGTCTGTGAGAATCAGAGGTTATTTCCGGGAAGACATAATTGCTTGTATTCAGCAGACGCTAATTTTATCACTCTTAATTTCTTCTTTATTTTCATGGTTTGTCTTCTGGCTTCTAACGCCCCTGACCACTTGTGTGTCTGGCCCGTCTTCATTTGATCCTGGCTCTGCCTTTTAAAACAGTTGCTGCTGCTGCCTCTCCCAAATTCACAATGACTTACAAATGTTTGAACAGAGAAACAAAGACAGAAAATGGGAGACATGGTCTGGTTTGTTGCAAATGGCTTTTCCTGCCAAGCTGTGGGGAGTGGTATTGGGGCCAGCTTTGCCTCCCTAATTGGAACCATAGCTCCTCAGATTGCCTCTCGATTACAAACTTGAGGGCCCGCCACCCTTCAAGGGACCATTTCCCTCTAGGACGCTGTGTACCGGGCTTCTCACTTGCATTGGCCTTTAAGAGAGGACAGCAGAGTTGCCTACTCCGTTTGGGTAACACCGCAAGGGAAGTAGCTAACCTCTAATCCTCTATAGGTTTTATACTTCTTTGCTAATCTCTTCCCGCCCCCCTCTGGAGCTGTAATAATAACACTAGTTAACATTTATTGAAAGCTTACTACGTGCCTGATGCAGTTCTAAGCATTTTGCATGTGTTAGTTCATTTACTCTTCAACTCTGGAAGCTGGTATTGCTATTGCCCTGTTACAGATGAAGAAGTTAGACACAGGCAGATAAAGTCCCTTGCCCAAGGTCAGACAGCTGGTAAGTGACAAAGACAGCCTCCGAACCCAGTCTGGTTCCAGAGTCTGAGCTCTTATCCACTGTCTAAATAAAATGTAGACAGTCTGATTTCCAGCGGGGCGATCCCCATAGCTCTCACCATGCTAGCTAGACCAGTATAGCAGCCCCTAGCCACACGTGGCCATCGAGCACCTGAAACGTATCTGGAAGATCACTGTACGTGTAAAATACACACCCGGCTTCTAAGACTTAGTATGAGAAAAATAATGTAAAATATATTATCAGTACATTTTTATATTGATTGTATATTGAAATAATATTTTAGATATATTGGGTTAAAGAAAAAATATTAATTTCACCTGTTTCTTTTTACTTTTTTTTTTTTTTTTTAGTGGCTCCTGGAAAAGTTACCATTACTATATATGGCTCATGCCGTATTTCTGTTTTGCTCTTGGGCACTGACCTAAACCTTCTTTCCAGCCTGTTCCACGTAGAGTAAAAGTTGGTTCCAGCACAGTCACGGGTGGAATGGATTTAGGAGTAACATGCCACAGAGCAAATTCCTGTTTTCTACCGCTACCACCACCTTGCTGACTATGTACAATTAAAAAGCTTTTATATATGAGGGAAAAGATCTAAACCTTTAATGAATGTTATGTACCAGTTAGTGTACCAAGTCCTTTCACATAATGGTTGCATTTAATCTTCCTAACTCTTCTACGAGATAAGCATCATTAGCCCCATTTTACAGACAGGGAAATGGAGGCTTGGTCTAGCAACTTGTCTAAGTTTCTTTCCTTTTTTTTTTTGTCATTTGATTCTTTAGTTGCTCCTACAATCCATTTCAAACAAAAGAGTAAAAGCGATCATATAAATAGGTTAGGGAAGGGGAAAGGAAGATAGAAATGCTTACAAGTTGCAAACAGGAAAAAGAAATGAGGACATCAGGGCTTCAGAAAGGCTGCAAACACATTCATAAACAAAGACTGCCCTGGAGCAACCCTCGTGTTTGTCTTTGCTCTGATGGTGCAGTGTGGTCTAGTGGTCTGACCAACTGGGAATCCAGTGCCTGGGTTCTCAGTTTTGCTTCACACTCACTGTTCCGTACTGATTGGCCTTGGACTGGATGGTCTTGGACAGGGTTTCTTGATCTGAGAGATAGGCAGATTTCCCAGGTGAGAGGCTCTATGTTTCTAAGTGGAAAGGTTGCAGAGGGGTGAAGAACATTGTTCCAACTAAAGCAAGGCTATCATAGATGAACTATCAATGCAAGGTGTTTTATTTTTACTTGCACATTTGGAGGCAAACTCCAATCTTCTCTGCCCCTTACAGTGTGGTTGTTTGTTTTGTTGAGGTCCCTGCTGATCTAGGCAGTTTGCAAAGGGCTGGGGAGTGTGTGTGAGGAGCAAAGAGAATCACCTATTGTAAGTTTCTGTTAGTAATAAGTGGCGGGGCCGGGATTTGGATATATGTCATCTGACTCTAGTGCTAATGGTAGTTTTCCCCCAGAATGATCTATCTTGGACAGTATGTATCTCATGGTATATGCATTGTGTTGGAGATGTTTCTCCATGTCTTACTCTCTCATACTAGTTAAATCCTTACGGGAAGGGGGTGTGACCTACGGTAGGTCACGGTAAACGTTCATTGAACTGAATTGCCTTAACAACTGTTATGTGAGAGGCCTTAATTCTAATATTCTCCTATAGTGTTTGGTGTCTGCTCCATTATTTTCCTCTTTAGAGCTGTGGCTTGGTCACTAAGCTTCCATCATTAAATTATTTTTATATACCTATGACTTCCTGTAGAAACTTCATTCATTGATGGATTCAATAAAATTATGAACTACAGTACGTACTGTAGGACGTTTACTGTGCCAAGCCCTGGAAATCCAAAGGAGACCAACAGGGTTCCTGCCCACAAAAAACTTACGGTCTGACGTGAGATACAGATAGATATGTAGGCATTACAGTGAACATTGTCCCTATGTTGTTAAGGAGAGGGGACAGGGGCTCGGGAGCACATTGTTGGGGCACCTCACCCAATCTTCGAGTTTATGGGAGGCTTCCCGGAGGAAGGGGAAGAAGATGCTAAGTTTCAGTTCCAGGTTAGTGAAAATTAAAATGTGATTTTTTTTTGTCCCCCATGAACCCTCTGAATTCCATTCATGGGATTTTACTTTGCAGACAGAAGTGGAAGGCAGGGTGAATCTGAGGCCACCCTAGAGGCCCATCTTTGGGGCTCATGGTCTCCAGTGCAGTGCTCCACCATTAGTTGGACTCAGATTCTTTCGGGGTTCTTCCTTCTTATGACCCTGAGCCATTCCTCCTTCTTATGACCCTGAGCCAAAGTCTGGCTTGCTTCTGTGTTTTCTTTTAGCTTTGACTCCCACTTAGAATTGCCTCCTTACAGTATGTCTCAGTCCCTATTCTTGGGCAGAGCATGAGAAAGAGAGGCCGTTTGACCCAGATTCTCCCCCCACCTCCCCCCCAAAAAATCAAGCCATATCATCGGCTGCTGACCAGTCAGTAGTTAGGCTGCTCTTGAAGCTGGTGTTCACTCTTGATCCAATCAACCGTGGCATGAGGAGGGGTGGGGACATGGTATAAACAGTGGCCGCCGAAGTCACCCTCCTACATATATACCTTTTCTGGGCTGTGGTGGGTTGGACAGTTTGTCCAAGGATGTGGCATGGCAGGCCTGATCACTGGCCTAGAAAGTTCTTTTAATACAAAGAGAAACAATATAATGGATAACAAGTGAGTGAGTTAGAAGCCTCCCTCTTTCATTTCACCAGGGCAGGTCTCTGCATCCCTTGCATTGGGATTGTTTTAGCTGTGGTTTCACCATGCTTGTAAGGCCATGCCCCAGAACATCATCTTTTCTTCATTGTCAGGGGCTCAGTTCAATATTTAGAAATTGTCCCTCTACCCTCTCCAACAACGACTAGTTGTTGGCACACCCCTTATTGGTGTGCATGGCTCACCCATACCTTCTTCAGCAATCCATCAGGGTAGCCTCTCTCTGGGAGGAGAGTTGATCCTAACCTGGAATGGCCCTGCCTAAAGTGGTCTGTGGATAGAATTCACGAAGTTTGGGAGGAAATGACATCTTTAGTTTCACTAAGCTTAACCTGAAATTTGGCATTTCCTTCCATTCTGAATAAAGCCATAAACCACAGGAGTGTACCTGTGACTTGGTTGCTAATAGAAATCATAGACATTTATGTATTGTGTTACAACTCCTAGAGAGATCTCAAAATAGGCTCATTACTTCACAATCATGGTGGTATTGGACTCACCATTAGATCTTGTTATTTCATGTGTTAGAGAAACGAGCACACGTAATACTCTATGACCAGTTTTCTGTTTAGTATTCAGATGACTGCCTTTTTGATATAATTGAGTTGCTCTGTGAGCCTATATATTTTATTTTACGCAGAAAGCATTCTGAGGAGGGCTTCCCCAGCCTGCCGAAGGGGGCACGGCACAGCAGTGTTTAGGAACTCCTGCTAAAGGAAGTCATCCTCTGATGCGCATACTCATTGTGGAGGCTGCTGCTCGCCCCAGGGTCTCTAATTCATCAGAGCTGTACTGGTGTGTATTAGTCTGAAGGAGGGAAAGACTGAAGCTGAAATCCTACCGTGGTCCTGGGGAACATGATTCAGGTGGTTTGCAGTCTAGGGACAAAGCTATCAAGGAGTGGAACAATGACTTAAAGAGGACAGTGGCAGGCAGCCTTTAATGAACGTCACCCTGATGCACTCACCCTGTGGTACGTGTATGAACGTGCACCATGGAGTGCATGTCTTCTTGTCTGGCATTAACTGGCCCCGTATGCTTTGTGTTATGGAATGAACTGAGACTTTAATTACCTCTCCTTCCTGGTTTAAAAGGGAGCAGAGTGGGCACATTTTTGTTCAGGAGCCCAAGTCTGAGTCTTTGGACCTTTGTTCATTTCCTAGGCTATTTGGTGTCATTGGAGCTCATTTAGGCTGGGTTATCCATGCCTTAGCCATTGGAGAGCCACATAAGGGAAGCTACTGGGTGGGCTGGCATGAAGGAATAAACTCAGGGCAGAAGGGGCCACAGAAGATATGGGCTGGAGGCAAGTTGAGAACTTTTCATGGATACCATCTTGTCAGTGTCCCTGGCCATTGCCAATCCCAGATGCGCATTCATGTAGGTTAGCTCTGGGGCCCCCCTGATACCTACACTCAGGGCTACTGGCTTCTCCCCTATTCTAGTCACAAGTGATCCATCCTCTCATTCTGCTGGTGAGGAGTTCATAAGCTCAGTTCAGCAGCTGAATGTTTCCTGGGGGAAAGGAGCGCAAGTTTGGTGTAAGGAGACTGAGGTTCTGGTGACAGCTGTGTGACCTTGGGAGTGGCGTATTGCCTCTGTCCACTTCAGTTTCCTCATCTGATACATGAGTTCCACCAGGTCCCTGCTTAGGATTCTTATGAGCACCGAAGGATATGAAAACACATGGAGAAGAACAGAACCTGGCGAGAGCACGAGAGAATCTCATAAGGCACCTGTGGGCTCCATCACGAGAGCCTCATGGCGATTGAATCTTGTCTTTCCACTGAATGTTCATTGAAGAGAAGAGTGTAAAGCCCTGAGGTTTGTTTTCTGCCTGGAACACGTCTAGTGGTCAGCTGGCAAATTACAATGAAAGGCCTTCATTTTATGCTCAATTACAACAGGGTCCCTGTTGGGTTTTCCCCTTACCGGGTTGAGCGCCAAGCTTGAGGATGAGGGTTGGGGAGTGGGTGGGTTTCTTTCTATCCATGGGTCCAATTTGGCCATCACAGAGGGTACCGGAAGAGAGGGGATCATGGGGACCAGTGGAGAGCAGAGTGGAATCCTGCTCCTCCTGCTAATCTTCCTCCTCATTCTCATCATCATCACATTATCATCACGATCGCCACATGTTCTATAGTTCATCCCTGTGTGGGGCACTGTGCCAGGTGCTTTACATACGTAGTGGCGTTTAGCTCCCACAACTGTACTCCACTGCCCTTCGGCACCTGAGGCTTAGAGAAGCCACATGACTTGTCCAAGGACACAGCTGGTCAAACGGTAGAACTGGAAATCGAGCAGGTCTGCTTGAACACAAAGCCTCTGCCGTCAGCCATGATGCCCTATGTGGTCTCTTTGGTACTTGACTAAAGTGTGATGAACAAATGAGCAAATGGATAAAAGAATAAATACCACAGGGTGAAAAGAAAGGACTGGAGGTCACAGTAGTAGTGGATTTACTGAGGTGTCATTTATTCTTTTGTTGTCTCTTCCCTTCCCATCCCAAATAGTATAAAGGCTGTTGCTCGGCTGTTGTAAATCTCAACTCAGAGTGTGTCTGCCTTTGCTTCTTGTGCCAGTTGAACCCCTCCCTAAAGGGCCCTTGAGCCATGGATCGAGGGTGGTGCTCAGCTTGTAGCCAAGGCAGGCAGAACCGAGTCCCTCACAGAATTTCCTGGAGATATTTACAGGCAAGTAGCCCCCTCCTGAGAGGAAGGAGTGTAGAATTTGCAGAGAGAATGTGAGTTCCAGTTTCTTACCTGTCGTCTCGGCTGGCCAGATACCAGGCTGGACACTGTCTTTTCGACGCGGGCAGGCCAAGAGTGTCTTGGTTTGTATAAACTGTGAGCTCCTGGCCCCTGGGAGGCCTTATGCTAAATTATAACATGAAGTCCGTTTGTTAACCCAGAAGAGTTTGGCCTATAGGTTTATAAAAACATGCCCGTGGCGAGGCCTCTGAGCCGGTTGAGATAAACAGAGATGGCAAATAATTGTCTGCAGACCCGGGATCTCAGGGCAGGGGAGAGAGGGAAGAGGGCTGAGCTGCTATCTTTTAATCTAATTGTCCTCAATTCCATGGTGGGGATCAATAAACTGTGAACACAGGAAGTGAAAGCTCCAGGGGAGAGAACCAGTTGCAGCTGGCAGAAGTGGCCCACCATGGCAAGTGGTAATGCCATTTTAATTAGGCGAAAGCCTGAATGGGCGCCGCGTGTAGACCTTCTCCTGGGTGCCCTGGGTTGCTGGGAGAGAGAACATGCGCCCTTTGTGTGCTTTGCCAAAACCCACCGGCTGCCACCTCGCAGGAGACTTACATTGGAGTCACTGGTTTCCAGAAGGGTGACAAGTGCACTGTGTGTCGCTGAATGAGGGGGCCCGTCTTGCCTGACCCTGCCAGCTTGGGCCTGGACTCGAGCCATTGCGGCAATGGCCCTGATTTCTGAACGGGTCGGGTGTTTCCAGAAGCTTTTGCGAGAGCCGATTGGGGGTGAACAGGAAAAATAAGGGTGGAGGAAGGAAGCGGTAAGGCTGGGCTGGGACTTTCCGGGCTCGGAAGGCTTGTTTTATCTCCCCACTTCTCAGTTTCACACCTTATAAGCCGAATAGCATCTTGTGCTGCTAAGCGTGTCAGCTTTTGATGATGATAATAATGATGATAATAAAAATAAGTGAGCACTTAACAACCACTTTCTAGGTACCAGGCACTGTTCTAAGTGCATCTCCATCTGCACTCTAGTCCTTTCACAGGGTTTCTACTATTATCCCCATTTTA
Organism: Pseudorca crassidens; assembly: GCF_039906515.1. Lineage (NCBI taxonomy): Eukaryota > Metazoa > Chordata > Mammalia > Artiodactyla > Delphinidae > Pseudorca > Pseudorca crassidens. Next base: position 119,524,536 of record NC_090317.1, on the reverse strand, counting down.
GGGATAAAGAAACAGAAGCACAGAGAGGTTAAGTAACTTACCCTAAGACCCAGAGCTGGCAAGCCAGGATTCAGATCCAGGGACTGTGGCATTCCAGCCAGAGGTGGATCCAGTGTGCTCTGGACTCAAGTATGGAGAACGTCACCTGCAGAGGAACCTCAGACTCTCAGCTTTAGGAAAGCAGGAACCACATATGTCATGCTCACTGTGGGATCCAGGACAGAATGTTCTAGGCACAGTCCTTGTGCTCTTTCAGTGCTTGTTGATACACTGGTTTTTGACAAGGCAGAGAAATGCACTACCAGGACCTGCGATTTTTGTTACAAACAATTCAACGGATGGATGCTTATTCGTTCACTCATTCATTCCGTAAACATTCCATCGAGCACGTGTCCCAGGCATTGTACTAGGCGTTAGAAGTAGAGAAATGAATACGATGAGGTCTTTGCCTGCAAAGAACTCACGTCTGGAGGTAGGTGCACACAGACATAACGTGCACGCACAGGTATTGCTTCGGCCCAACCTCCTCTCCGTTTCCCTCACTTGCTGCCTGGGTCTCTCCTCAGGCTAAGACTTACCACGTTTTACACGGCATTATAGCTGTGTTTTGTGCACACTCGTGCGCACGTACGTGTCTTGTGTCCACCAAGACATTCGTGGCTGTTGGAGGCCAGCTGTGCCCCTGGAACAGTGCTCCTCCAAGTCTGGTCCACACACCGGTGGCATTAGCATCACCTGGGAGCTGGTTGGAAATGCTGACTTTTACTGACTTACGAGCTCGGGGGGTAGGGTCCAGGAATTCGTGTTTTCTCGTTTCTCCGGGCGATCCTGATGCGTGCTCAAGTTTAGATGAGCTGCTAGGGTAGGGAGCCCAGGTCCTGTCACGTGTGGGTGCTCCGTAAATAACCTTTGAATGATTGCATGCATATTGACATTGAGTGGGGGAACTGGGTTGGTCTTACTAGGTCTGGGCAGGACTCCAGGTATCCGGTTTGCCAAGTACGAAGAGGCTATGGGGAGATGGAGTCATATTTCTTCCCCTCTCAAAAAATTTGGATGGAGGCGCTAAATGGCTGGGAAGATCGACTCCACCAGCACTGAAGAGCAACTGAGCATGTGACCTGATGGGAACCGAGTGACTGGGCCAGTTTATAATGAAGGCCAGGAGATAAAACAGGGCGGAGTGAGAACTCCGTGCAGATGGTTTGGGACGATATGCTAAAGCCACAAGCGGAGAAGAATTGTATGTTTGGGACTCTTGTCTGTTCTGGGGCCTTATTGCAAATTAAACTTCCCCTCTTCTTGCCTATGTGGCAGAGCCTTGGTGTAAATCTATTTCAAACTAGGGTTTCTCTCCCATCCCGTTTCCCTTTTCAGTTTCTTGAACTCTCCCGTTGCTCCTCGGCTCCCTCCTTGTTTCTGCCCAAGAGGGTATTGTTGTCCAGACTTTGATCAGGATTCAAGCTACCCCGTGGCCTGACATTTGTCAAGGGCAGGGATGTGTGGGCTTCTGTGAGTAATCAGCAGCTGTTTCTGGAGTCATGGTTTTAAGGAATCTCCCTCCCTCAACAATGTGATCGTTCCCCCCCCTCCCAACACCTCCCCCTCCCCCCTGAAAAACCTTGCCTAAGAGCAGTTGGCTCAGTATAATAAAACACAGCTTGGCATCGGGAGCTACATACACAAGAGACATTTAATAAACTGCGTAGCATTTTGGCAGTGGGAGGGACAGTAGCACCCAAAGAGACGCATATGGTGGGCTTAACAGCATCCTGGACTCATGGGAAGAGGATCCCTGGGTTTAGCTGCCCGGGGTGAGGAGGTGTGGTGAACAAGGCGTTAGAGACGCTAGGCTGGTTCAGCATCCTTGGGAACTCTGCTCTGCCTAGGTTTTCCCAAGGACAAGGCTTGTTTGTGTGATCTGATAAACACTTAGGTACTGCTCATTCTCGGCCAGGCACTGTTCTCTAAACCCTTTGCATATTTTAATTTTTTTATTTTTTGTCTTTTAATGGCTTTATTGACGTAGAATTCACATACCAATTTACCCATTTAAAGTGTGCAATTCAATGGCTTTTAGTATATTCACAAAGTTGTGCAACCATCACTATAATCTAATTTTAGAACTTTTTGTTTTTACATCTTTATTGGAGTATAACTGCTTTACAATGGTGTGTTCGTTTCTGCTTTATAACAAAGTGAGTCAGTTATACATATACACATGTTCCCATATCTCTTCCCTCTTGCAGTCTCCCTCCCTCCCACCCTCCCTATCCCATCCCTCCAGGCGGTCACAAAGCACGAGCTGATCTCCCTGTGCCATGCGGCTGCTTCCCACTAGCTATCTACCTTACGTTTGGTAGTGTATATATGTCCATGCCTCTCTCTCGCTTTGTCACAGCTCACCCTTCCCCCTCCCCATATTCTCAAGTCCTTTCTCTAGTAGGTCTGTGTCTTTATTCCTGTCTTACCCCCAGGTTCTTCATGACATTTTTTTAAAAAATTCCATATATGTGTGTTAGCATACGGTACCTGTCTCTCTCTTTCTGACTGACTTCTCTCTGTATGACAGACTCTAGGTCCATCCACCTCAGTACAAATAGCTCGATTTCGTCTCTTTTTATGGCTGAGTCGTATTCCATTGTACACATGTGCCACATCTTCTTTATCCGTTCATCCGATGATGGGCACTTAGGTTGCTTCCATCTCCGGGCCACATGTCCTTTGCATATTTTTAAACAGCTTTCTTGAGGTGTCGTTTACATACCGTAAAATTCACCTGTTTTGAGGGTACCATTCAATGATTTCTTTATAGTAAGTTTACAGAATTGTGCTGCCATCATCACGATCTGATTGTGGAACATTCCTCTCACCCCTCGTGCCCATTTACAGTCAATTCCCAATCTCACCCCCAGCACCAGGCAGCCACAAACCTACTTTCTGTCTCTATGAATTTGCCTTTTCCAGAAAGGTCGTATAAATGAAATCATGTAATATGCGATCTTTTGTGATTGGCTTCTTTCACTGAGTGTAACGTGTCTGAAGTTTATTCCTTTTTATTGCCAAATAGTATTCTGTGGTATCGTAACAGTGCTTTCTGTTTATCACCTCGGTTCTTCCTCATGACAGTATCATGATTCACAGATGTGGAAACTGAGGTGCAGTTAGTACTTCGGAGGGTAATGGTTCAAACCCAGGCAGTCTGGCAGTAGAGTGTGTGCTCTCATTTAGTCTCTCTTGCTGTGCCGCCTCTCCATGGGTACAAAATATGTCTTCATTTCTAAGATGGGGAGTTTCTTTTATGTAACGACCGCTGAATTTCTAAAACTGTAATACTTAGTTTTATGCAATCTGATAAGATTTTCTTGAACGCCTAATTTGTGCCTGGAGTTTTACTAGGTGCTGTGAGGGATGGAGACACGTTTCTGCTTTCGAAGAATTTAGCATTTTGCTTGGTAGATAAGACTCAGATGCGCATGGTAACATAGCTCCCCGACGGCCACATGGGATCATATATGATCTAAAGCCTACATGCATACTCCAGGTAGAGGAAGTCAACAAGAAGAGGCTGATGTCAGTGAGAAGAGCTGAGGACAACTTTTCAGAGGCCATGGCTGTGAGCCAGCTCTAGCCCCTTGGCCTAATCAGTCCCAAGTTGCAGGAGTGGAAGCTTGTAATTGTTGAGAACCCGCACTATGTTTTAATGTCCCTTCCACCCACAAAGTTTTCTGCTTGTTATGTTCCAACTTTTAGATCCCATCTGTGTGTCTATAATTATACCAGGAAGCTTTTCCTCTTAAGCTGTTTTTAATAGAAATGTCTTGAGGGGGTTTTGCTCTCTTTAGAAAAACTGGTTAGCCAAGGCACAGGGCTTGATGTGTGTGTGTGTGTGTGTGTGTGTGTGTGTGTGTGTGTGTGTTTATTGTAAAATGCCTTATAGCATCCACTTCTTAGGCTGGCCACCAAAGCCTGGCAGACAAGGATTCAGGAGTAAGAATAGTACATGGAACTGCATTTAAACTCTAGAAGGCCTGGTTTAGGTAGCTTGTGCTGTGTAACAAACCACCTCGGAACTTAATGGCTTGAAACGACAACCGTTTATTTGGCTCGTAATTTTGTGGATCGTCCGGGCAGTTCTTTGTGGACTGGCTCAGCTTACCTCATGTATGTATCTGTGGCCAGCAGGCGGGTCAGCTCATGACTGGGCCGCAAGTCTGCCTCTTGGCAGGCTTTTAGTCAGGGTATGGCTCTTGGCTAGGGTGCCTTAGTTCTCTTCCACGTGGCCTCTTATCTCCAGCAGGCTAGCTCAGGCTTGTTCACAGGGTGGACACAGGGCTCCCAAGAGCAGCAACAGAGGGCAGGTCCCAGTTCACAAGCGCTTTTCCAAGCCACTGCTGCATAGTGTTTGTTAATGGTCCGTTGGCCAAAGCAAGTCACATGACCAGCTCCGATTCAAGGAGTGGGAAAATCATCTCCACCGCTTGATGGGAGATCTGCAGTGTCATATTTCAAGGGTGTGAATGCAGGGAGAGGATGAATCTGTGGCCATTTTAGTAATCATTCTCAAAGTCAGAGCATATAATAGCAATAAGGTTAGCCAACATCTACTGAATGCTTACAAGCTGCAGGTACTATTAGAAGTACTTTATATATGTATCTTAAGTCATTTCAGTCACACAGTGGCCCTGAGAGCTAGGTGTTAACCATTTCCCCCATTTTTCAGAGGAACAACTTGAGTCTCTGAGAGGCTAAGTAACTTGCCCAAAGTCACACAAATAGTAAGAGGTGGCCCAGGATTCTCATCCAGGCAGCCTTGCTCCTGTTCTAAGCACTTCACACATATCGTGGCATTTCATTCCCATGACCATCTGCTCCATCAAGGACTGCTTTTATCCCCATTTTCTAGATGAGGAAACCCAAGCTCCAGGAAGTGATTTATATGTCGTGGGCCGCACAGCTTGTACATGGGCAAGCTGAGATTCAACTCTCCAAAGCGTCTACACTCTTACCTAATTCGCAGCATCATTTCACTTACCCAGACTTTATTTCATAGTCTCAATTTACAGTGCTGGAGGAGGGGGATCTGGGAACTCTCCAGAACATAGATAATAATAAAGAAGAGGAAAAAAGACATCTAGAGATGCAGCTAGAGTTGTCATCACGAAGCCCATGCATTTGCTAGGGGAGTTGATTAGTTCGTTGTCCACTGTACCAAGTGGAGCCAACTGTGCACTGTCCCCTCTCCAGGGCCACCGTTCGCGTGGGCGCACCGGAGTGTGCGAGGTGGCGCCCCGACGAGGCTCACAAGCTCACTCATCTGGTTTCTACCTTGTAGAGATGAGGGAAGCAAATAAAACAGGATTAGGTTAAAAAGTCTGACAATAGCTTGTAAGGGCACCACCATCGGACAATGAAGGAAGAGTCAGAAGAACTAGTTTACCAAAAGCACAAGAACTCAAAGTACGAGAGTTTGGGGGTGTTGGTGTAGGGCCAAACAGCCCATAAAAAGTTCCATAGCTCCTGGCAGGGGGTCACCGTCTTACTACTTGGTATAGTAGTTGGTTTTTAGAGAGGAAGAACGCTTAGGTTACATGCAGATGCTTTGTTGATCAGGGAGGGAAGTAAATAATGAAATTTTGAAAGATTTGTCATAGATGATGACGATGAGATTAATGTTTCTTGGGTGGAGCACCTCATACCCTGAGATGACAGGCAGATGAGGCTTTATGGAAACTGACATCTCAGGGTTGCAGTGGCCTCTTGGGGTCACTTTGACTTTTCATATTTTTCCTCTTGGGTTTCTGCAGGGTGGATGTAATTCTAAATGAAGATGAGTGGAGGCTCTCAGGGATCGAGGCGGTGGCCAACGACCATTAAGACTTGTGCAAAGGCAGCTTTTTGACTCCAGAGGTGGCTGCCTCCCCACCAGGAGGGTTTACACCTGGCCTTCAGGGTAGTTCTTCAAGGCAGATAGAGTCTGATGGGCTGGCTGGCAATGTGTGGACACTGGTATTACACTGCAAAATGCCTTCAGTTCCTGGGATGAAAGATGCAGAGCAGAAGATGGGCACAATGCCACCACCGGATTGTGGGAGCATTCTCAGCGGCTGGCGAGTCATGGGCGCACATGTGCGTCTTCAGTGGGGCCGGGGGAGAGAGGAGACCCCCGTTTCAAGGTAAGGTGGTTGGAGCGATTGCACATGTGGATTGCAGGTGTCTGGGGTACGGAGTCTGACCAGGACTCGGGAGCTTCTGGATGGGTTCGGTGAAAGTACGATGATACTAAACGCTGCACTCGGCTGTTCAGCTCATTAAGGTCTTCATAAATGCCCCAGAGCCAGAAATATGGAAGGAATTAAAGTAGCCCTGTGGAGGCCTCCACTGAAATTTCTTTTCTGTGTATCGTATGTGGTCAAGACAGCAGCAGACAGCATGAAAGGAAAGGGCTCTTTGTGCCCTTGTCAGTGTGGGGCTCAGATGGGGTGAGCTTGTTCATCGTTAGTCCTTGTAATGATATCTGTGGAGGCGAAGAAGAAACGACATGCCCTTCAGCTAATTTCTCAGATTGCTGGAGCAGTCGATGGAGGCTCAAGAACTGGGTTGCCTGAATCTCAGAAGCATCTGCTCTCCCAGGGGAAAGAAAATGTCCTCCTTACACAGTGGAGGCTAGCGTCTAGGAGAGCGTTTTCTTTCTCTGGGAACACACCATTTTCTGTTCTTGTTTTTCACCTTTCCGTACTTGTATGTGCAGAAATTTCCATTGGTCTGTTCGCCTTGTCTGTTAAAGCATCAGGTTTTCCGGTGTATGCTGCTACTTCATTGTGAGTAGCACCCAGCCCGCCTTTGGTGTATAATGGGATTTGAATGTGTAGCCTATGGGAATTAGCTGTGACACCGGCTGTGCACGAGTGTGCTGTGAAATGACACGTATCCACATGCATGTGCCTTCCTGCAAAGGCATGAGCACACACATGCTTATTGTGGGGCTAATCAAATAAAGTTTTGCCCTCCTGCCCTTGCGGGCATCATATTTACCTCACTGAGCGCGAGAGAGCTGCAGTGGAGCGGGCGGGCGGGCAAGGACGGGGAGGGGAGTTTGAGATGCCATATGGAAGTGGTTGCAAAACAGATGGGGGAAGTCTGGAAAAATCCAATTTGTTGTCCTCGGGTATTTTAAGGAATGTCTTGACATTAAGGTGTTAGAAAGGATTTCAGTGCCCAAGACGGGTTAGAATTAGGTGGTACAAAGCAACTTCCCAGGTAGGATTGGTATATAACTAACCACTGAATAATGATGTTTCATTCGGGGCTGATGGGTCGGTGGAAAGGCTAGTAGGTCTGTCTATTAGGCACGGTTTGGGTGGAAGGAGTTGGCCAGAGTTGGGGTAGTCAAGCACCTCTTAGTGGAAAGAAAGAAGTATGCAAATGATCTTATTGTAATCTCGTTAACAGTGAAAATGGAAGGGAGGAACAGAAAGTTGCTTTGCATCGCTGGGGAAGGAGCTGTTGCCAGTAGATCGGTTATACAGCGTCAGACCCCTAATATGGCATTTTTAATGATCGTCTCTGAGGGGGATTTTGATGCAGTCCAGAAACGTAGCCCTTCCCGCCCTGGACCATGCACCCATCCAACTTGGACGCTATTGACTGTACCTTTAGAGGTGATGGAAGCTCATTTGATGTGTTTGATCCCATGATGGGAGCAATACCACACCCTCTTCAGGGGTTCCTTTCATGGGCTTCTATTGAAGAAATCACATTTGCGGTCACATGGAAGCCCCGGATGTCCTTGTGAACCAGCTGTTAAGGGGTCATGGCCAGTGGCTCCACTCGGAGTGAAGGCTTTCTCTCTCTTAGCTCCCATGCTCAGCATCTAGTCCCAGGGCTGGAGAGCTTAGAAGGCCTGGGAGGGCTTCAGACCTCTGGATCTTAGCCGTGGTGACATGACGGAAGTGCTCCTGGGTCTGCCTCCATTCCTGATCCAGTGCCCCTGCTGTTCTGCTGTCTGTTTGCTAATTTCTCTTGTCCCCTACATTACGGTAGTGCTCCTAAGGAACGGTGATGGTCCTATCGAAGTTGCCTTTCCTTTCCTTTAAATTTCAAAAGAAGACAGAAATGCACTTTTACTTACTACAGGGGGTGCATCTAGTTTCCCCAACCTCTTGCTGTTTCCTTTCGGTGTCAGATATGCATCTCATCCCTTGGTTTCATTTCCAAGTGAACAAATGAACTTAATAAGGTTGCATTGTAATAAGAGCTGGGCATACGGGTTCCTACTATTTCAGGACTTTTTCTTGAGGGTGGGGATCATAGAGGGGTGACATCAGCTTTCATAGTAATTCAAGTTGGATTTGCAGTTTACCATTCTTCAAAATGATAATTTTGCCAATTATAATCAAACATGTTTTAAGAACCTGAATTTTCTCACTTAAAGTTATTCCCCTAGACACACTTTAAAATTTTTAAATTAATTACCATTTCACTAATTAATGACTTAATTGGCTCTTAACCCAATAATTGAATAGATTTTAACAGGAAGAGCCAAAAAGAAAACAAAACCAAAACCAAACAAAATCTACACAAGGATTTTTTCTTAACTAGAAATATTTCTGGAATGATCAGACATTAAAATCTGTACTACCTAGGTGAAACTGGGATTTTAAAAATTTTTGAGGAAAAGACATATCATTGTAATTGATAGGAGTCAAGATTTCAATCTAATTAATAGGCTTTTAAAATTTGGGGTCAGTTAAAAGCACATGAAATATACTTGCTCTTCATGGGAAAGAACAAATTTACAGATTTGAACACATTCATATAAATCATCATTTTGATTTTTCTCTCTCAGCATACCCACTCCTACCCTGGGCACTTGGGAATGGGCTGTTTCTGCTTATATTATGAACATATAAAACTGGACTCATTGATCTACTGTAACAGACCAAGGAAACAAAGCCATGTGATTTCTAGACGTGACATGGTATTTGTACACGTACTCTTTTCACCTACCCAATCCACTGCTGGCTCTTCTGATAGTGCTATTTGCCAGTATTAAAAAAAGAGGTGGGGCTTCCCTGGTGGCGCAGTGGTTAAGAATCCGCCTGCCAGTGCAGGGGACACGGGTTCAATCCCTGGTCTGGGAAGATCCCGCATGCCGCAGAGCAGCTAAGCCCGTGCGCCACAACTACTGAGCCTGGGCTCTAGAGCCTGCGAGCCACAACTACTGAGCCCGCGTGCCACAACTACTGAAGCCCCTGTGCCTAGAGCCCATGCTTCGCAACAAGAGAAGCCACCGCAACGAAGAGTAGCCCCCGCTCACTGCAACTAGAGAAAGCCCGCGCGCAGCAACGAAGACCCAAGGCTGCCAAAAATAAATTAATTAATTAAAAAAAAGAAGATACTAAAAAAAAGAGGGAGATAAGGAATAAGCTGTCCATGCCATCAAAATATAAAGTCCCTCACCATCCATCGCAGTTCATATAATTCCTTAAAACCTTTCTCTTGAGGTGTGAGCCTTTGACAGGTTCAGCCACATACAGGGTGGCCTGAAAGAAGCAAGTATCTGTCAGGGTTGGGCTTGCTGTCCTTTTCACTCCCAGCACACTGTCTGAAGGACTTCGGAGAGGGTGACATCCTGGTAGTGGCACCAAAAGCCGATGATCACACGAAGGTCTAGTTGCCATCAAAGTTCGACCTCACCAAGAATTCTTTTCCAATACATTTTAAAATTGAAGTAGAACCTAAACATAGATGAGGGACCACAGTTAACAGTACAGCTTGATGAATTTTCACAAGCTCAACACGGAACAAGCAACAGAATGTTACCAGCACCCAGACGCCCTCGTTGGATCTATCCACACACCGTCCCCTCGCCCCCCGCCCACAGGAAAATTGTATTCTGACTAATGACACCATGGATTCATTTTGCTTATTTTCATACTTTATATAAATGGAATCATACAGTATGTGCCTTTTTGTATCTGGCCTCTTCTGCTCCACATATGTTTTGTGAGATTCAAGGCTGTCGTGGATAGAGCAGGGCTCATTCATCCACATCGCTGTATGGCATCCCATCGTGTAAGTAGGCTGTGGCGCATTTATTTATCCAGCCTGTTGTCCATGGGCATTTGGGTCTTTTATGGTTTAGGGCTATTCCTAATAGCGCTTCTATGAACATTCTTGTCCGTGACTTTTGGAGAACATGTGTTTCTGTTTCTTTTGGATGGATATATATCCAAGAGGGGAAATTCTGGGTCATTCAAGAGGGATTATTTATCCAGAAACCTTTTGTTCCCCCGCCCCCATCATCTTCTACAGGTGAAGGTACTTACGGCTGGTGTTTTTCTGATTCTTCCCCCCTGTGCTCTAGAGCTCAGGGGCTTCACTGAGGGGAGGGGGAGCTTGGGTGGGTCCCTCGGAGCAGTGGCCCTTTTATCTGGCTCAGGGACAGTGTTGGAATTCCACACAATATCCTGTTTTAAGAATGAGCTCTATAGGTTTAAAAAAATGAGTTTGGAAACAGGCGATTTTGGTTAAGAGAGGGCAAACAGGCGTCCATGGCAGCGTCGGGAGGGCCGATGCGCCCAGACAGTGTTGGTACTTCATGGCTTTTCCTTCACTCAGTCCTCACCTCAGTCCTGCGAGGCTGCCACGGCTTCCTCCCTAGTTTACAGCTGAGGAAACAGAAGGGTAAAGCGGTTAGGTGACATTCCCACAGACACACATCTAAAAGAGAGCTGAACCCAGGCAGCCTGACTCCACGACTCCTCTCCTTAATTATCCAAACCAGAACAGTCTGCTCCCACGCACTGCCCATTTCACAATCTCTCCCAGCCTGTCAAGGGCCTGCGTGATACATTATGGTGACAGTGGTTGACCCTTTTGGTCCAAATTTTCATTTCTCTGGTAAAGCTATTGCCTAAGGAGCCACGGTACAATAGGGACAGGCCCAAATAAAAATGATCCCACTAGCTTTTCTCTTCCCCTAAGTCCATTTCAGAGCAGAATCTCACCCTTTGTATTTGCCCTTCTACATGCTCAGTCCTCTCTGATTGTTGCTCTAAACCTGGGAGATAAGCACGATAAATGTTACTAGCCCTTATTTTGTCCTTCTCCCTGCTCAGATACCCCAACCCCTTCAGTGCGCTCTAGCCACACTGGCCGCCTCAGTATGCCTCAGGACCTTTGCACTTGCTATCCCCTCCAGCAGGAATTCTCTTTCCCGCATATTCTCATAGCTCACTTTCTCATTTCCTTCAGGGCTCTGCTGAAAGTCACTGAATTAAAAGAGACCTTTTCTGACCTCCCTGTGTAAAATTAACTCTTCGTTGCTTTCCACTTCCTGAGCCGCTTTACTTTTCTTTCAAGTATTTCTGCTACCTGCCATGTGATATACTGATTTGCTTTGTTTGTTTTATATCAGTTGACAGACAAGGTAGGCTTCAGATGGGCTGGAGCGTTTTAGATCTTGGGGCATCCCTGGCACACCAATAAATATTGACTGAATTAACGAAACTGGCTTTAAAATTCAGAAAATCGATACCCAAAGAGGGTAGCTGGAACTGATGTTTAATGGGGGAAACTCTTATGTGCCATATCCTTTTACGTTTCCAATATTATTTATTTTTGCGTTCTGTCTTTTTTTCTTGATTATTCTTGCCAGAGGTTTATCTTTTCATTAGGCTTTTCAGAGAACCAGCTTTTGGTTTGGTTGAGCCTTTTGTTCTAGGCCTTTCTTCTTGTTCAGCTCTGTATTCATTTACTTCGGTTTGTATACGTCTGTTTTATCTCCACACATTAAAGGGTGTTTGAGCGCTGAGACCGTAGCCAACCACAACTGCGATGAGGCCTGCTGACTCAGTTAGACCTTGAACCTCCACATCTGGGCGTCTGTGCTTTAGGCCTCTTCTCCGGCCCTCCTGGTTTTACACGAGCCACTGGAGTGGAAAAGAGCAACACTTAGATTTTTAAAAAGGAACAGATGATCCAGTTATCATTTAAACCAAGCTAGTTGTAAACAACATCCCAATCGCAATGGATCGGTTTCTGACCTGCGAGTACGATTGCTATTATAGTATCATTTGTTAATTCCCTTCTAACAAACGTCTTCTATTATTTGCAGTGTTCCTTGTATGATTTTACTGTTGTAATTAAAACCACGGGGAGATGAAGGTGACGCTAGAATGAAAAAGTTCAAACCACATTTTGAGGGTCTTTGGCTCTAAGTAGAATCTAACTATGTTAGAGTAACAAGACAGAAAATCGATCTCTAGAATTAGGAAATGAGCAGAGTCAGAATGAAGTGGTAGGAAGGTACATTGCTAAGGGATGCTTCTCCCAGTGCATACAGAAGCCAGTAGCAAATAAAACCTATGTGGACAAGGAGAATCCCGTGCACGGACCTTCAGGGGTGGAGATGTGTGCTTGAGGGGCAGGGAAGCGACTGATGGCAGCCTAATATCTAGTTAAAGCACTTAACCTCTGGGGTGAAATCTTGGTCCAGAGAACACTGAACGGTTTCGCAGGAAAAATGATGAACCCCGCCTTATAAAGCGGTGGAGAAGTGGTCATAAATCTGTTCGGAGATTCTTACGTCTCATTCTGGCTTTGGTTTGCAATCCGATAGGCTTGATTTTCGCCGGGAGTCTCCCGACACCATGTCCATTTGTGTTAAGATTAAGGCATTTGGTTGCCACGTGAAACGTGATCAGGGAAAGCACCAAGGATTCTCCATCTTGGGGGGATCATCTCTGACTTGAGGGGAGATCGGGGGCAAGAACTAAAGAGAAAGTGAAAGGGGGAGAGGGAGGTGAAGAGCAAGGGTGGGAGACGCAGCAACAGACGGACACATTTGGGCTGTTCAGGATAATGAAAAAGTGGATCTGTACTGCCCGCCTAAAGCTGAAAATTTCACCCAATCCAACTTTTCAGACTCCCGCCATCGAGGTGCACAGCGAGAGGTGAGTTGATTCCTAGTGTTCCTTCCAGCTGGAACCTCCTTTGATTCCAAATACAAGAAGCACATTGTCTGCGAGGCAGGATAGCTTTCAGCATACCTTGAGAGGTCAAAGGTCAGCGGTTGTCACCTAGTGCCGTCCAACTGTGAATACAGGAAATGTTCCCTGCAGGTTCTGTGTACAGAGGTATTCGGGTCCAGTGTCTAGACAGTCATAGATCCAGGATAAGGGACCTTGTCCAGTCCAGTGGGAGTCAGTCTGGATTCTTTGGACTCCAGGTATGCTGATCGAGCGCGATGGCGTAGCCACTACGTGCAGAGCTATTTTCACTGGTCAGTCCCTCAGTGTGTGATACTAAGGCGATGTTTCCTTTGAGCAAATGGAATTTAAGTTCCAGATAGCAGCTGTAGCAGGAGGAAAAGGTTATGTTCTACTTCTTCAAAGGTGTCAAAGGAACAGAGTGTATATTAAGTGCAAGTCTGAGTGTAAAGAAGATTCAGATTTTCCAGTGATACGCAGAGAGTGAAAACTTTCAATGTAAACACACGAGTTATTTACCACACCGTATCAAGAATATCAAGCCAGGCCATGAGGCGTGAGCGTGCCGGTAAAATCCTGACAAATACCGGAAGGAAAATGAGAACCCAACTTACTAAGTGGTGGGAAAGAATCAGTGGTGAGAGATGGAATTCTTTTTATAGAGCCCATGTAGAAATAAGTGTAGTGTTCTCAACAGTAGCCCATTTATACTGGAAGATTTCTCTTTGACGTATACAAGCAAGCCAGATCACGGAGAGGGATGACGCTTCTTCCCATCAGAAGAGTAACCTGATTGTTTTTTGCTCAGCTAAATAACTAGTTTATTATCGACCCAGAATATTCAGTTGTCAAGGACTCTAAGGCTGTGCCGTCCAATATGGCAGCCACTAGCCACTGGTGGCTATTGTATACTTGAAATGGGGCTAGTGTCATTAAAGAGCTGAATTTTAAATGTTATTTCATTGTCATTAATTTCAATTAAAAGACTGACATTGGATTCGGTTATTGGACAAGTTTCAGTATCTTTGGAGCAGTTTTGATATTGTGAAACTACTTCGCCAACTGTCCATTTCATGAAATCAAAACACAGCTCAGGTATTTCTGATGAAAATTTGTCACCCAAATTGAGATGTGCTTTAGGTGTAAAAAACACATGGGATTTCAAAGACTTCATATGGGAAAGAGAACGGAAAGTATCTCATTAGTAATTTTTTACACTGATCACATGTTGAAATGATAGTATTTTAGACATTTTGAGCTAAATAAAATCCATTATTAGACTTAATTTCACCTGATGCTTTTACGTTTTTTTTCTTTTTACTTTTTAAAATATGACTACTGGAAAAAGTAATGTTACATGTGTGGCCTGTATTCTTGCATTACAGCTCAATTGCATAGTGCTGTAGGCACTGCATTTGATGGTGAAGGCTAGCTTTGCCACTGAAGTTTGAAATGAATTGGAATCTCAGGAAAACGGTGGACCCTCTAGCGTCACGTGGAACTGAAAGTTTGCCCTGCACTTTCCTTCTGTTTCTGAACCCAGCCATTAGGTGAGTTATCTAATGCAAATCTCTGTGTGAGGAGAGAGCTAGGTTTTACTGGATTCTGGTGTTATGTTTAAGCCTTAAGCTCAGTGAAGAATCTAGTTGGTAAATGGTTTCAGGACACTGGGCTTCTTCCTAGCAGTTCTCTTAGGCTGGGTTCCCTGGACGGACTCTGAGACGGAGGTTTGCGTACAGGAAGCTTACTGAGGGTGTCTGTGGGATCAACGCAGGGCGGAGGGAAGTAAGGGAATGGCCTGGGGGAGGAGCTGAACGGCTATGCAGTGCAATGGAGATGTCCATTCTGGAGGCGAGTTGGCCCAAATCGAGGCAGGGAGGTTGGCCCTTCGTGTCCTCCTGTTGACCAGTCTTTGGATGCACGTTGCCCCTGGGGAGGGGACTGAATGAACCTTGAGGCAGGCAGCTCCGTTCCACAGAAGGCAGTTCCCAGAGCAGGAAACAGCTGCGAGCCCTCAGCAGCCCACACTCCCGGCAGCTGGGGGAGGAGCCGCTCCATCTAGAACGTGGTGTCTCGGTGGCACATCGCAGCATCCACCGCAACGTTTCAGTCTTGCTCTAAGCATTAGCCCCCAGCCAGACTCTGCCACGCCACACCTTTCAAGCGCCGCCATGCTAGACCCAGCCCAGCAGGCAGTCAGAAACGTGGGGCGGGACGGGCAAGGAGGAAACTGGTCCCAGAGCAGACGCCCTGCCCCGATCCACTTAGAAGGAAATCAGGACCCTCAGTGTAGACTAGTAGTCCACTGGCTTCCAGCCACACAGAGGACGAGTGTCACTCAGATGACAAGCCGAGAAAGAGAGCAGGTCCCGGTCCCCAGGGGTTCCAGAGAGTGACCCGCCGTTGCTGCAGTGGAACTAAGAGCTTAGGAGCCACTTGGCCCCTGAGACGTTGACTCTGATTTTTCTCTGTGTGTCTGTCTATCCATCCATCCGTCTGATTGTTCCGTTTCCTCTTTTCTATTTTGTCCTCCGAGCCAAGTTGACATCATGGTACTACTTCTTCCCAAGCATCTCCCCTGCCTGTTTGTAAGTGCCCAGTAGCCTGTGATCATTGGACAGGAGCATTTTCCCATCGGCCTCTTCCGTTTCTCCGGCTCATTTTCCATAAGTTAACAGCTGGGCGTGTCACACGTGTCTGTGCTCACACAGGGATGCGCACATTCTCACTTGTACACACCTCTAAAAGCGTGCCAGTGCAAACTGGGTTAAAGCTGCCCTCAGCTACCTCATTTCCCCTCCTGCCCCCCCTCGTCCCTTTCCTATCTCCAGCCGCCTCGCTCTTTGCCTCTCATTTCACGCTGCCTCTGAGAGAGAAATCTCATTATTTCTGATTCAGGGCGTCCTGTGCCCTCCCCTGCTACATGTCATGCCCGTTGCCAGCTTATTACAGCATCACAAGGGAATTCGGAGCTCTGATTTAGCCGCCAGAGGGAATGACCGGAGGGGGCATTGACAGGGAAGAACCTCAGTTTTCACAGCTTCGGGTTGCTTGGATTAGTTGGGTTAGGTCACATGATGAATGTAGTGCGTTTGATCAGTAGTCTAAAGAAGAAGCAGGGCAGCCTTTATTTAATTTTAGAGATGGGCTGCGGACACGGCACTGGGGCTCTGGGACAGCTGTTGAGGAAAGCTACGATGGGCTTTTTAATCCTTCTCTCCCTTTTCCTCCTGGAAAGTCGTATGTGGTGTGGATGGTCATATAGTTCATAACTTAACAGCTTCATGTCTCCCTCTGCCCCACTCATCAGGCAGGAATTAGACATCTTCTGTTGGGCTCAGTACGTGGGTCTTGCACGTAGTGGGGGCTCAGAAGATGTTCGCTCAGTGTGTCATCAGCCAGGTCTCTCAGCTGTCTTGGGTTTGGTTCTCCCGGAAATAAACTCGAGACAGTGAGGGAGGTATAGGTAGTTTACTTGGGGGATTCAGGCACACTAATAGGTCATGAGGATATGATACAGGGAAGCGGGGAAGCCAGTAAAGGGCCATTGTCAAGCTTAGTCCTGCAGGAGAACCCAAGGGGCGAGGGAGCCGGAGTATTTATACTCCAGCCTCCTGAGTCCTTGGTTGGGGGCTGCTTCTGGGGGTGTTAGTTCCCCAGCATTTCCGGGCCACGTCATGCATGGGCACCGTACTGGTTCAGGAAAATTGGCCCTCAGGCTCGGAGATGCAGGCGCCAGCAGCTGGAAATCTACTGGTACTTACCTGAAAGGTCTGATAGGCATGGAGCGCTGACAGGGTCATTCATTCACTCAACAGATATTTGTTGAGCCGCTTCTGTGTTCCTGGCACCGTCCTAAGTGTTGAGGATAGAGCAGTAAACAAAACACACGCAAACCTCTGCCGACAGAGAGCTTACAGTCTAGGCAGGAGATTAGACTATGAGGAGACCACCGTAAGCAAAATACGTACATTATATAGCTTGTCAGGTGGTGAGAATGCCATGAAAGGAGTAAAGATAGAGGATGAGGGTTGTTGAGGGTGCCGTATTAAATCAGGCGGTCGGGGGAAGCCTCACTGAGATGTGAGTAAGAACCTGGCGGGAATGAATCATGTGGACGTCTGGGAGCAAACAGTTCCAAGCAGAGGCACACACTCCTGCCTCAGGACCTCTGCACTTAGTATGTCCTCTGCCATTTACTCGGAATGAGATGGGGAGCCATTGAAGGGCTTTTAGTAAAGAAGGGACGTATTCTGGCTTACGTTACTGTGTGGAGGACATACCAAGGCAGGGCAGGGGTGCATGGAAGCAGGGAGGCTCATCAGGAAGCACATCTTCTAGAACCTTCCATATTACTGCATAATAAACGAATAAAAGTTAAGAGTCAGAACAGACCTCTTGAGGCTTACATGTGGTATGACACAGTTTCTGCTGCATTCTGTTGGCTAAAACAAGTCAAAAAATAAGCCTAGATTCAAAGGAAGGAGAAATGGTCTCACCTCTTGATGGGAGGAGCTGCAGAGTCGTTTTGTGTAGGGGTGTGGAGAAAGGAAAGGGAACTTATCGTGACTCTCTTGGCAAACAATCTACCGTGGCAGACAGTGTCATGTTGAACCTCCAATATCCCTGTTCTTAGAATATCCTTGGGCCACCCCACCTTCTATGATGGAGTGCAGTGGAAGGTCCAGGAACATGTGCCTTGTCCATTGTAGACCACGGTGACCATCTCTGCCCGTGGGTGTGCGTATGGGGGCGGGGGACAGATTGGAAAAGCACTTCACGTGATTGCTTTGCTCCTTTCAGCCCTGTGACATGGCCCTTTGTTAGCGCCCCTCTTCCCTTCTCATTGCTGCCTCTTCCAGGCCCCCATGTGCTCCTTTCTTGAGAACAAACACCCATCCCTTGTGTCACAAAGAGCACTTTGCCGGATCTTCAGTAACTTTGCTCTTGACCACTTTGCACTGAATCTCCCCATTCACTTCCAGTAGCTTCCAAGGGATTTTTCCCAGCCAAAATCAGGCCCCCCAACCCTAACCCCCCACATGATTTCTGTGCCAGTTACTGATACTCCTTTTCTACCTGCTTCACTAATGGTCGGGCTTCATTTGAGAACTGAAGCTGTTCGGGGTTGTTCTCTGTGTTGTGTGCAGACTAGTATTCTGAACGTCGTGTTGACCAGAGGTCTGGTACTGGGTTCTTGTATTCGAGTAATTGATGGGTAAGTTTCTTGAAGCCAAGGTCTGTACCTGTTTCTCTGGTTTTCTTCCCAACACCTAGTAGCTGGTAGAGTTTCAATTAACGTGACCGTGGAATTGAAGTCAGTTTCTCCAGTAGTCTATCTGATACCTCAGACCTTCCCCTCTTCTTGTCAAGATAGGAGGGAAGGATCTGAAGCATCTCTGTAGATGAACCAGATTTTTGTAATCTGGACCAGCGCTGTCCAATAGAACTTTGCGTGGTGATGGAAATGTTCCATATCTGCGCTAATATGGTCGCCACCAGCCACTTACGGCTGTTCAGCATTTGACATGTGGTTAGCACAGCTGAGGAACGGAATTTTTAACTCGCCTTAATTTTATTTAAAATTTTAATTAATTTAAATTTGAACTTAAATACCAGAGTAGACTGTGCAGTTCTAGATAGTACTTCTCAAACTTTTCTACTGAAGCGTTCCTGGTGGTAGAGAAAAGAGAATTAATACCTCGATGGTCTGGGGGGTACAAGTTTTCAAGTACAAAATTACTTGGAAGTCTTGGCTTGAAAATGCACGACGATTTTGCATTTATAATATGTGTGTGATTTTGAGTATGTATACTCTACTATGGAGAAAAATGGTCTAGGGAGGATGTACGCCCGACCTCCTTAGCACACGCTGCCGTGTACTCTTGTGAGCTCATGAGTGCCGGTTGAGATAGGTGAATCCACTGGCTTAAAGTTCAAACATCACATTCTTCCTATTTTGAGCGCAGCCTGAGAATGAAAACGTCTCATCCGACACCCCTTCCGTGTTAGGAATGACCTCCCAGCTGGGGTGAGATAGAACCTTCGTGCTGCAATGCAAACCTATCGGTTAAAAAAGAATTCTCGGGCTTCCCTGGTGGCGCAGTGGTTGAGAGTCCGCCTGCCGATGCAGGGGACACGGGTTCGTGCCCCGGTCTGGGAAGATCCCACATGCCGCGGAGCGGCTGGGCCCGTGAGCCATGGCCGCTGAGCCTGCGCGTCCGGAGTCTGCTCCGCAACGGGAGAGGCCACAGCAGTGAGAGGCCCGCGTACCACAAAAAAAAAAAAAAAAGAATTCTCCCCCAGAAAGCCCTTCAAGTGCATTTAATGAATAAGGTGGGGTCCGTAACTTTCTGTGACATTTACTTTAAAAGCCGTGGGAGTGATTTAGTGGTCAGTGGGCACTGACATTTGAGGAAGGCAAGACAAAGTTGGCTTCTCCTGACGTGACTTTTTTTCTTCTCCTCTTGACTTATGGCCTTGCATCCATGGAAACTTTGTTTCCTGAGAGACATACTGTGTTCTTTGGAATTAATCTATTTTTTTTCTTTCGATACGCAGCCACAAATTAATTTCTCCTTTGTGTGTCTGATGGCGCAATTATTTGCAGTGAGTAGAGTTTGTTTTCTATGGTGTTTGAACTTGGTCTTGTTGTGAGGGGTGTGCATGTGTGTGCACGTGCGTGTGTGTGTCTGTGTGTGTCTGCACATGCTTTTCCTCAATATAGAATTTGCTCCATCTTGTTTAGAAGAAAAACACATGGAAAAAAGAGGATTGAAGAAAGCAGATTTAAAGATATTACACAGATGCATATATAACTACACCTATAACCATGGCTCTGTACAAGTGTATGACTACCTCCCAGATCAAGACAGAGAACATTGTCAGCACCCCCACGAGCGTCTCTCTTGTCCCCTGCCAGTCCATATATCCCACCCAGAAGTAACTATTCTGACATCTGTCACCAGAGATTAGTTGTGCCTGTTCTTGAACGTCACATAAATGGAATCACACAAAATGTATTTTACAGCATTTTGTCCGTAAGACTCAGGCATGTTGCTGTGTGAATCAGTCCTTCATTTTTGAATTGCTCTTCAGTATTCCGCTACGTGAATATACCACAGTTGATTTATCCATTTCCCCATTGATGGATGACGTTTGGGTTGGTTCTAGGTTTGGACTATTATGAACAAAGCTGCTGTGAATATTCTTGCACCTGTCGTTTGTTTGTTTGTTTGTTTTTGCGGTGCGCGGGCCTCTCACTGCTGTGGCCTCTCCCGTGGCGGAGCACAGGCTCCGGACGCGCAGGCTCAGCGGCCATGGCTCACGGGCCCAGCCGCTCCGCGGCATGTGGGACCTTCCCGGACCGGGGCACGAACCCGCGTCCCCTGCATCGGCAGGCGGACTCTCAACTACTGCGCCACCAGGGAAGCGCGCACCTGTCTTCTGATAGGCTTCTGCCCTCCTTTCTTATGGCATATACCTAGAAGTGGAGTTACTGGGTTGTCAGATTAAAAGGAAGGTTTGGTTACTCTAACAGAGACCCCATCTAACAGTGGTTTAGACAAGGTAGAAGTTTTCTTCTTCCTCATATGGTAGTCAGAGACGCAGGGTCTGTCCATCGGGTTGCTCTGTCATTTCCAGTGAGATGCCCCTGTTCTGGTGGCCCAAGATGGCTGACGACCATGCCCACATTCCAGGCTAAAGGGTGGGAGTACAAGGGGGGAGGTCGGCAGCATGCACCTTCCCTGCAAAGACAGACCTCCTGAGATCGGGACACGTCACTTCCACTGAGACTGCATGCGCCGGAACTTGCTTTACTGCCACTCTCCCCCGAAATGCCAGAGGTCATCTTTATTTTGAGAAGCTTAGTGCTGGGGGATAGATACTGAGATATTGTGAAAAGTCTCTGCCACAGCTTACTTCTTGGGGTTGGCATCCACCCCAATAGGGGGAATAAGAGTGCAGGTGTCAGTGTTCAGCTCTTTCACACCCTGGACCAGGAGAACCTCCGAGAACTTTGCTGACTCCTTGGAGCAGTTAAACCAGCCATCCCACCATCCCATCCCACATCTTTTACTAACCATGGACTGTGTTCACTCATCACTTGTATACAGATGTCTCCCCAATAATGTTTTGGTTTTGTTGGTTTTGTTTTTAATATTCTGAAAACAGAGTGTTACTACTCTTATTATTCTTTTCCTAGTAGGAGCCTGCATCTTGGCTCAGTCACTTATAAGTTGCTTGTTCTCTCTGAGCCTCTGTTTCACCATCCATAAAATGGGAATAAAAATGTCTACCTTGAAGAACCGTTTTAAGTAATATATTTTACAGAGGTAATCTATTTTACACCCGGTATAACTGGAGCTCCACATGGTCCAGTCTTGGTATAGTGTCATGATAAAAACTATCTAGCAACTAGAAGATTAAATATAATTCTTGCTTCTCAAAGTGTTTCTCAAAATGTTAAAGAAGATCCAAGTTATAACTCAGAGAAATAGTTCTCAAAACATACACATCCCCCCAAAACCTTCCTCTTTTCAGCTCTCAAACACACCTAAGCATCCTGAAAGGTTCTTTCTCTCCTTGCCCTCAGTTCCTCTCAGTTCTCGCAAACTGTCCCAGACTGTCTCCCCACCTATGTGAGTGCTTATCTTTCGTCCCTCTTCCCATTTCTTTCCACCTCTATTCTTTTTCTCTCGCTCAAGTAAATCTGAGGGAAAGAGGTGGTGATTTTTCTTACATCATTAGTGTTTCCTCCTGTAACACAGGTCAAATATCTGTCACTTAGTCCACAGTCGGTGGTTGCTATTTTCGTAACCATCCAGATGATGAAGACTGTTAGCTCTCTTTGCTTATCTAGGACGCTCCTAAGAGTTTGAGTGGAGGTGAATGCCACTGAGGTTGACTCTGAGAGCAGGGGTATGCGATGAGTGGGCTGTGGTTAGTCATAACGACAGCTGTCATGCAGTTTACCAAGTGTTTGCATTTCGTTCGTTCATTCATCTCACTGATATTGATTTGTTTATCTATTGGTATCCTGGAACAGTTTTGAAAGAGTCAACAGAAAGTACATCTAGCATAGGATGAAGTCAATAAATAATAAGTATGATCAAAGGGAAATAACACCGAGGCCCAAAAATGCATCCCCCAAGCTGATGCTCGTCTCAGAGGCATTGGGGAAGCTGGAGGTATGAGCCTCACAGTTATTTTGAGGAA
Source organism: Pseudorca crassidens (assembly GCF_039906515.1). NCBI lineage: Eukaryota > Metazoa > Chordata > Mammalia > Artiodactyla > Delphinidae > Pseudorca > Pseudorca crassidens. The sequence continues at coordinate 119,502,322 of NC_090317.1, read as the reverse complement.
TAAACCATGGGAATGCTTTCCCGGTATAAAGTGCTTGACAGCTAGGTAGCGGAATGAGCTTTGTGCCGTCTGTGTGCAGTTTTCATGACTGTGGTGGATGCCCGGTCTTTTTTTGCCTGAGCCCAGCATTCGCTGCTCCGGCAGTTGGCTTTGACCAGAAGAGGTACAATGCTATCAGCTCCCAAGATCTTGCTGCTCAGCTGGGTCGCAAATACCCTTAATCACTTGTTATTCATCACGGACCTGTAGTGAATTTTTGGTATTCTGAGGACTATTAAAGGATGAGCTTTCTCATAACACGTTTGGGTGCTGGGTCCCGGGCTGTGGTGTCCTGGAGCCAGCTTGTACCGGTTCACAGAAGCCAACCGTGCACATGTCTCACCAACTTGGCGTTCGGTGACATCAACTTGGTAGCTTGAAATCAGCCAAGGTGTGAGTATTTACGTCACAGAAATCAGCAAACGCTACAAGTTAGGGCCTTTTCTTTTTCCTGTGGGAAGTCAGTAGTTAAACATTCACTAGCATATCACTGGTGCTCCGCGTATGATTATGTCAAGTAAAACAGATGCCACTGTTTGGGAAAGGAAATAGTCACAAGGCCTTCTGTGGGCTCGAAAGCACTGTGGGAAATTGCAGAAGAATTCTGAATAATGCTTATATCTGATCTGAGAGCATCAGTGAATCTATCAGAATTTTAGAGTGGGCAACTCAGAGGTTGAACACTGTGATGAATGTTCTTGATTTGTTTGAAAATCACATGGGAGAAAGGAGGTTGGGGTTTTCTGCTGAAGCTGGAAGCAGAAAGCCTGAGACCACCGAGGGGCAGACTCAGGAGTGTTCACCTCAGGGCACCCCAGAGTTCAGCTGAAATGATCCTTCCTGACACATCCCTCTAGGAGAAAGAAAGGGTGACAAGGGACCAGGAAGGGTTGTCTCCATGCAGCTGATGCCCTCGTCATAGTAACTCAGCTGACAGAGGCATCCTTTGGCTCCCAGTCGTCAGATCAACCAGCACTTTCATCTCTTCAAGTTCAGTATCCAAGGCTGACGTGTTGACTATAGCCAAAGAGTTATCCAGGATCAAAAGTCCACTCATCTGAAAAGAGACACGCACCCCAATGTTCACGGCAGCACTATTTACAATAGCCAAGACGTGGAAACAACCCAAGTGCCCATCAACAGATGAATGGATAAAGAAGATGTGGTAGAAACATACAATGCACTACTACTCAGCCATAAACAAAAGAATGAAAGTCTGCCATTTACGGCAATGTGGCTAGACCTAGAGAATATTAGGCTTAGGGAAATAAATCAGAGAAAGAGAAATACTGTACCGAGGTTGGTCAAGGAGAGGGGAAGACGGTGGGCAGAAGCTTTTTTTTACTGTGGTTTCCAAGGGAAAGCACGGGTGAGACCGAGTAAGCAGATTTAGGATTGGCCACTTGGAGTAATGTCACCGGGCTCTGGAGTATAGGAGCTGTCCCTAGTTGACCTGGCGTGCTGAGGGCAGGTGGAGACTGGCCTGGAGAGCAAGAGTCCATAAAGGAGGCGGGTGCGAGTCTGGGCTGTGGATTGGTTAGCTTGCGTCGGAGAGATGGGCTCCCAGGGAAGTTGTTGACTGTCTCGACGAATTAGCGAGCCCCGGGAGAGGCAGTCCCTCCGGGGTCATCAAGGCCCCCAAGATGTCAAAGCATCAGAAATGGAGAATAAAAAGACATGACTAATACAGAAGCCCACGTTGTCCTGAGAGTAGAAGGCAGCAGCGTTAGATTGGCGTGGTTTCCAAATAAGTGCCGTGAGATGCCCGCCTGCCGCCTTGAGCCTCCGCTGGTGAGAATGTCTCATGTTGCACACACTGGCAGCTACAGCTGTCCTCATAAGAAGCGTGACAGAAAGTACGCGCGGAGGTTTACGGCCAATTTAGAGCTTGAGGTAACTGTGCTATAATCGGTCTACGAGGTCCCCAGCCTCAGCCTTCTGAAATAAACACTCACCGGTTGTTTTCACGCTACCACGTTCTGTGTTGCACTTAAGAAGAGAAATATGCCTTCTAGAGAGCTGTAAACATGCTGCACCCGAGGCCCATTATTCCAGGGCTCATAGTGGAGTCCAAATGGAGTGATCTGCAGACTAAACCCTTTCTTTATCCCCAGGGCCGAGGCAGAGGGCAGTGAGGGCAGCACGGGTGAAATGGCTTCTCAGGTGCCGTCTGACTCTGAAATGTGCTGACCTGGAGTTTCGCCAGTTGGCGCAGGTTGGATAATAGGCTCTTAGATGGCCTACATCGAAGGGATGATAAAATAGCGGCTTGGCCCTTGATCCCTGCCCCTGCCAGGTTCTAAAGAGCATCATTTGTTGGAGGAGTTTCCAGATGGACTGCTTTGCAATTCCCCCGAGCCTCAGAAAAGAAGTTGGCTGTTAAAGACCGGGATTGCTTTAGCCTGAGGGAGAGAGAGAGAAAATACAACTTACCGCCTTTCCCATCCCAGGTGTGAGCTGGGTTTTAGCCAGGAAAAAGATGGCAGTGCTTTGGATTCTGAACATCAGTGGCAACTTGGAGGCTGTAGAACTTTCCACAGAGCTGAGAGGATCCTGGACACTGACAGCCTTCCTGCTGAGCAGACACATGCCTGGCTAAAGACTTCGGTGGATTCCAGTGGTGATCATGGCATGCCAGCCTTCCTCCCCTGGCCGGGACTCAGGCATCACAGGGCACGATTTGGCTTTCTAAGAATCAGCATGTTAGGCAGTGGAAGATGATTTCACTGCAGGAATTAAATGCAGATGGTGCTGAAGCATATGTTTCTGCAGCACCTAGTGTGGTGCCTGTGTGTAGTAGGTGCTCAGTAAATGGTGGTTGAGTGAATGAACAGATGCTTGTTTTATATATCCTGTAGCGGAAAGACAACTGTTCTTCTTCTTGTTTCTTTTTTAGAATGAGTGTTGTCCAAAAACAGAATGGAGTGTTTTCAGGTTTAGCATTAAAACCTCCAAAGTATCCAAGCTGTAGCTGACTTGTAAAGCTAATGATAATAACTAGCAGTCAGCCATGGCTGAGTAACAAATAACCCCCAAACTCAGTAGCTTAGAACAATTAGTATTATTCTTAGGCTTTCAGTTTTGCACATCAGCTGTGGTGACTCTGCTTTGAGCTGCAGGTCTGCAGATGGGCTCATCTTGTCCGGGCTTGGCTCTGGTTTTCAGGTTTGATTCCAGTCGGCTTCACATGACTTCTGTCCTTCTAGGACCAGTGGCCTAACCGGGGCTCATTCTTTTCACAGCCATGGCAGAAGCACAAGAGGACAGGCCCCGCAGCTCAAGCACATTTGAAGCTTTAGCTCACATCAGATTTTTCCAACTTCCCCTTGGCTGAGAAAGTCATATAGCCAAGCCCAAAAGCCATAGGTGGTAAAGTATAGTCGGCCCTTAGTGGGACCATGAGGGCAATGGGTGATCACTGAGCAATAATTCAGACTCCCATAATAGTGACCGTTTATTGACTGTTTCTCTGTGCCAGGCACCGCTCTAACCATTTTATATAAATAAACTCATTTAACCGTCGTGAGGACCCCAGGGGGTAGGAGCCATTGTGTTTAAGCTCCATTTTACAGATAAGATAGTTGAGGCACAGAATTACCAGTGAACTTGCAGGAGGACACACATGTAGGAGGCAGCCCAACCAGGATTCACACCCCAGCAGTCCAGTCACAACACCTGCTCTCTTAACCCCCCTGGTCTCCCACTCCAGACAGCAGGAAGCGTGCTGAGCGACACAGGAGCGCCTCCAGGTCGGCTGCATGCTAGCACAGGTGTTAGCTCATCTAACTTTTGTGGGAGCCCAGGTAGCGGAGGTCTTGCTCTCTCTGTTTACTGTAGATGAGGAGACTGAGGCTCAGAGAGGTTAAGGGACTTGGCCACGTCACACAGCTGGGGAGCAGCTGAGCCAGCACAGCGGCCTGGGCCTGGCTCCTGGCAGAAACTTCTCCTCTGAATGAGGAACGCACTCAGCAGCTACCAGGCGGCTTTTTCTTCCTCATTCTGCCTTCGGTCCTTGGGAGGCTTCTGAGTTAGGGCTCCCACCCTACAGGGCAGCCTTTTACTTTACTTCTTTATTTATTTTCCGGCCAGGGGATTGCGCCCTGGTGCCTTGGCACGGGCCGTGTGCCGTGGCCAGATAGCTGCGTGTTAGTTCCCACGGTCTCCAAGTCCTTACTTTCTCATGACATGGCATATCCCTGAGTGTCCCCGGCCCTCCCCCCCCCCGTGCACCCCGCCCTGGCTGGCTTCCTCCATCAAGTACTGTGGCAGCCCTGGCTGTCCCAGGGTGTCTGGTTACAGGCTCCGAAGGGCGAGGCCAGTTGCGTGGCTGTGATTTGAGTGCTGGATGAAAGGCCGGGGAAACGAAGGGGCTCTTTATGTCGTGTTAACAGGTGTCCCCAAGCCACAAGTCTCTGTCTCCTGGAGCTGACGAGATAGCAATGTTTTCACCCCAAAGACAGGAGAGGATCCGAAGCCACCGGTTTGGGGGAGCTCCAGGGAATTGGAAGCTCCCAACCCCCAAACAAAGCGCACGTCGGCAGCTCTGAACATAACCTTGTGCTTGCTGCCCATCAGCTGGGGAAGTTGTGCCAGTGTATCCGCCCACCCTTGCAACCGGTTCAGAAACATGTCCAAGCCAGCAAAAACCCGGTGCAAGTATTTCTCCTCACCTGTTTCTGCTGGCGTCTCACCCGGCCCTTCCTTCCCACCTCCCTCCCAACTTCTGTCCTGTCACAATCTGGCTGCGACAGCCCTGGCACTCTGGAGTCTTCGCTACAGGCAGAGATCCCCATAGATAAGGCACAAACAATCCAGAAAGGGCAAGCAGAGAAGAGTGGTACTTTTCTTTGGCCCGCTGCCCCACGTTTCTTAACCCATTGCCTGAATTCTCTTTCGTACTAGAGGCAGGGCTTATCTCCAAGACACTGGAGGCTTCCAGATGCTTCCAGCCCCCTTCCCCCCTTCTCAGTGCTCCAGTCACAGTGACATTTGGGCTTGAAGGCTGAAGGACCTACATTTTTTGGAGGGGGAAGGGACGGGAGATTTATTGCCACTGCCGGCAGCACAGGCCCCCTGTGGGCACGCAGGGGCGTGGGGCGGGACAGCGCTTCCCCGGGCAGGTGTGCAGTCCCTCTGTGTCCTGACCTCGAGGTGGAATTCCTAACCTTCTCTTGGCCATGGACCCCAGGGGTGGCCTGGCGAAACCTGGACCCTTCCCCGACTAAGATTTGAAAATGTAAAAACATCTGGAATTACCAGGGACCAGCAGTTACTAAACACAGTGACTAAAGAAACAGGGTTATTAAAATATTAACCTAGGAATTTGTGATGTAGTGAAATGAGAGCTTCTTATTAACTCGCTAATGATCGAGATCTAGTTGAAGGGTTAGAAGAGTGGTATTTTGAGATCCCTGGAAGGACAGTGACTAGGACATGAAAATGCTTGTGGTTTCTCTTGGTGACAGAGTCCTGCTCATATCAACCCTTTAGTTAGAGATGAGTGAAGTAAGATGCCAACCTCCCCTCCAGGCCCCTGGGCCCCCTGAATTCTAGGTTACGAACCCCTGATGTAGAATCAGGTTGCACGGCAGTTTGCAAGTTCTCTGAGGGCAGCTGTTATGTTCAAACCACTTACATACTTGAATTCTGTTTTTTTTAAAAAAATTTTTGGAAAACGTTGAACATATAATAAAGTAAGCAGAAGAATCCAGTGACCCTCTCCCAGGTGTCCATCACCCAGCTTCAACTCTTACTGACTCCAGTCAGTTACGTTTCACCTGTACCCTCACCCTTCCCATATTATTTGGAAGCAAATCCCAGACGTTGTATCATTTCATCCCGTACTTTGATTTCTATAGAGCAGATGGGCCACTGAATCTCTATGGATTGCTAGAGGCTTAATTCAGCAGTGCCATTAGCAGCAGTTGGTTCTCATGGCTCAGTGTTCCAGGAACATGGAGCTGGGTCAGAGAACCTCATTCCCAGACTCTGTCCCTCCTGTGCTTTCCAGCCTGTATCTGATGATGTATTATTTATTTGTTTACTTCCACGTAGATTTCTTTTCTCTCTTTCCGCCACATGTAAGCCCCATGAGAGAAAAGGCTTGGTCTACCTGTCCATGGCTGCACCCCCAGCTCCCAGCACGGTGCCTAGCACAGAGTAAGTGCTTAGTAATCACAGCACATTTTGAACGAGTGAATGGCTGAAAAGAGAAAAGTAGGCGATGGGGACATGTATGATGTTGCTACTCAAAGTGGGGTCCCTGGACCACAGCATCTGGAAGGCTTGCTGGAAATCCAGAATCTCAGGTCCTACCCCACACCTCCTGCATCAGAATCTGCATTTTGATGAGATTCCAGGTGACACTATAGGCACATCACAGTTTAAGGGACCCTGATTTGCCCCCTTCACCCGGAAGAGTGAGCATGCCAACCAGGAAGAGCTTCCCACTGTGATTTCAAAGATCTCACCCACCAGGAGGGGCGGGGAGCGCGTTCATCTGTGAGTCAGCCATCCCCGGTGTGAACTCACCTTTGCCCACTTACTGGTTATATAGGCCTCTATTTTCTCGTCTCAGAAATGGGGTGAATGAGGCATATCTCCCAGAGATATCATGGAAAGATCAAGTGAGGCAGTAACTGCGGTATGGAGTACAGAGCAGGTTGTAAATAATTCCTGGGCTAATTCCACTTGGCTGTCTTTGCAAAATATGAGGGAATGACATCTTTCAAAAGCTCTGATAATTTTGATTTCTGATAATTTTGACTCGCTTTGCAAATCTTTTCCCCTCTGGTTTGATCATGGTAACTGAAAGTGCTTAGCAAACGTGTGAAGTGGGAAGCGTGGCTCGGGTGCTCCAGCCCCTCACTTTCGCATCTTTTCCCCTTTTCTGTGACATCCTTCTCCTTCCGGGACATCACATATCCTGTCTCCTAAGAGCCTGCTTCCAGGCAAAACACCCTATATCAGCGATCACAAAGCATTCCATTCCCTAAGGACTTTGGGTCTTTGATCATGGAATTAAAGTTTGTTTTTTCCCCTGATGTAGGTATCAGAAGACTGATGGGGGGAAAACTTAAAAAAAACAAACAAACCAACTTTGCATGTGTGTGTGTGTCTAGAATCGCATCCCATGGACAGGTGATGGTCACGTCTACCTGTAGCTGGAACCATGGATCAGCAAGTTTGAGTCAGTTCAGCTCAAGGGTAGTCAGACAGTTTGGGACAACTTCTCCCTTTTCTAATCTGGAGGGATTCTGTTACAACTGAGCCATGCAGGGAGGCAGAACTCAAGATTTTTAATGATTCCAGGGAACAGTGACGGCCAAGGTGAATGTTTCACACTGCCCTCGCCACCGCCCATCACTCCCCAGGCTTGCCTCACACATCCATTACATGATACACTGTGTTTACCTAGGGCTTGTTCCAACAGAGCTCAGCAATCCTACTTCGAGCTGGGCCTGGCTGTGTATTTACATGGTAAACATTTCTATAAAAGAAAGGGAAGTATTCACTTTAAAATATCTTATAAAACTTGCCCTTTAGAAGTGAGTGTATAGGAAAGAGCAAACATTTCATATTTATAAAATGAATCGTTTTATAAAAATGTTACCCATAGACCAAAACTTCATAACAACAGTATTGCTGAGAGTACAGTAATACTTGCTTAGGTTTCTTTAGCATTCTATAGATACAGAGGCCCTTTCCTATACATCATTTCATCTAAGCTTCTCAGCAATCAGTCCAGTAGACACTGTCAGCTCCATTTAAAAATGAGAAAATTAAGGCTTAGAAAGGTTATGTAAATGGCCAATGTCACAGCCCTTGGCAGTGAGAGCAGGAAAATGAGCCTAGGTCTTCTGACTCAAAACCAAATGCCACACCAGCGAAGAGTAACATATAAGCCAGCTGTAAACGCATTGGTACAGAGCCGCCTCCAAGTGTGCGTACCATTCAGCATTTAACCGGGATAATGGAACCATTCTAGGTATTTCACAAAGAGAGAATTTAACACAGGGAATTGGTTACGCTGACTGTGGAAGAGCTGAGAAGCCAAACAGAGAATGACGAGGGAAGCCAGAGAACTTCTTCCCTCCTCCGCCCTCCAGCCTCCTCTCAGGCCCTCCCATTAGCTGTGCCTAGCCGGCAGCCAAAGGCCCTGGAAGATGCAGCCTGCAGGGCTGAGGCTTCCCTGTGATGCCCAGCAGAGCAGGGGAAGATGAGGAATTGATCTAGGGGTAACAAGCCCAGTGCGGCATCTTCCACTCCTAGGCATGGGTATACTCCCAGAACTAGGCTTGTGGCCTTCCTCCTCCAAGGATCCCCGATTCCTCCTGGTTTCTTGGTGACACCCACTCCCCTTGACCTTCCTCCCTCTCCAGCAGGTTTGGCAGACATCTATTTGTGACTACTCTTCAGGGCCAAAAAAAAGGAGCTTGCAAAGATGAGAGAAAGTGGTTTAGTTAGGTCCAGTTACACATTTAAGGCCCAGACAGAAACTTCTGTCGCTCTGGGACATGGAGACCAGAGCTCCAGTGAGCCCACAAAGGACTGCGTCAGTGAGTATCTTGGCAAGCAGATGTCCACGAGAACGCTGCCAGCTGCCCCGCCAGGAGAACTGGTTTGGCAACAAGCTGATAGGCCCCAAGGACTGGCATCCGTCACCCATTCTTCTGGATACCACTTAATTCGCCCGATTAAAATACTCACTTCAACCTTTGTCGTTTTGTAAAACTACAAAGTAGTTGTGTAGTTTTGTAAAACGCTCTCCCCATGTGGCGGATTCTGTAGGCTTGTTGTTGCGCTCTGTTTACCCACCCCCCTCCACCTCCCAGGGCTCCATTTTCCATCTGTCTTTCTCTCGTAAAGGTAAGCTTGTTTGCCGGACACGTCCCCCCTCCATTCCAGAACCTTCTGTGTGGATAATTGGAGACGTCTGATGCCCTTAAAGCAACATGGCGTAAGAAAAATCATTTCTGTGCTTCATAGCGCAGTTTTGTGGACTCTTAGCAATGAAAAGGGAAACTCGTGGTCATTTGGGTTCACGATTGGGAAGAGATAAAAGGGAAACCCTACACCTCATTCAGGGCCAGGCGCACAATAGGTTCTCAAAAAAGAAATGCTCGCTGAGTGGATGGGAACGTGCAAAATATACAGTACCCTGTTCATTTCCTTTGACAGGTGCCTTTTTGTTTTAAATACACATGGAAGCATTTGATAGCAAGCAACCAATGTCTTGGAGTTGTTCTGAAGATTTAATAAAGCCTCGGTAATAAAGTCTGTGCGAGCTTTCGTTTGGTTTCAGTTGTTTCAAGGAGTTACTACCTGCGCGCTCTGTACTGTTGAGTTTATGATGAATTTGCGGGCTTACGTTTACGTTGAGTCATTTTATCAACTTGATCATTTTTATGTTCTGTAGCTTTAAATATTTATTGTGCAGGCTTTCAAACTGAGCGTAGCATAACAGCCATGTACCCACCCTCCGATTCTATCAAAGCTAACGTTTCTCCCGTGCTTGCTTTGTATTTGTTTAAAGAAAGAAAATGTTGCGGTTAGAACTGAAAGCCCCTATGTCCCCTCTGTAATCTGATTACCCCCTCCTTCCCCAATGGTAACTGTTATCCTCATTTTGGTGTTGATCAGTCCTCGCCTCGATCTGTCTTAATACTTTCACTGCATATGTATATATTCAAAAACAGTACTGACACGTTTCAAAATTTGCATAAATCATATAATATTGTATGTGTCCTTCTGTAACTTGCTTTATGACTCAAACATGTTGGCCCGCATGGCCCTACTGGATTCATCTTTCACTGCCCTGAGGAATGCTGTTAGAGGAATTCAATGCAATTTATTTATGCCCCCTCCTATTGATGGGTATTTAGGTTAGTCCCCATTTCTTGCTCCTGCAAACAGTGCTGCCACAAGCAATTATGTCCAACGTCCTTATGGCACATGGGAGAAAAAAGGTCTCAAGGCGCTGGATCTCAACCTTTTTCTCCATATCAGAATTGGCCCGGGGAGCTTTGAACCGTCCCAGGGCCGGGCTGCACCTAGCCCAATTCAATCCACATCACCGGGGCTGGGAACTAGGCACCTGCATATTTTTGAAGCTCCCCCAGAAAATTCCACTGTGCAGCCGGCCTTGACGACCATTGCTTTAGGGTAGCCAGCTAGAAACCAAATTCATGGATCCAAGGGTTTGTTCCTCTTCCGCTTTGTAGGTGTTGCCAAATTACCCTCCAAAGTGGTCCCTCCAGTGGCAAGGGCACCAGCAGAGTATGAGGTCTCTTGTCCCTGTGGCTCGTCTCCTCCCCTAGACTTTATTGGTCTTGTCCCCTCGGGGATCTCCAACGAGACAGAGAGCTATCCCTTTGATGGCCTCCCACGCCTGCCTCTACCTGATTCATACCCTGATAAAATCTTGCCTCGCCCCAGGGTTGCAGAGGAGGAACTGTTCTCACAAAGCATAACTCAAAGCTTGGGGCACCTAAAATACCACACTATTTTGCAACTTAAAGTGCTGTGGTCAACAGGTTCCTGCCATCCGTGCTACTCGGTGTAGTCGAAGAGGCTTTTCAGGGTGTGGTTTGGTGCTCATCTGTGTTGTCTCGTTTGGGGGGACCAAGTAACAAAGGGCACAGGCCAGGTGGCTCTGGTGTTGAAGCTGGAGAAACAGGATGTTCAGCCAGGCCCAGACTTCCATGGTGGTTCCATCAGAGCAATTGCAGACACACATCAAAGAGAGCCTAGTCGTGGGCTTCCCTGGTGGCGCAGTGGTTGAGAGTCCGCCTGCCGATGCAGGGGACACGGGTTCGTGCCCCGGTCCGGGAAGATCCCACATGCCGCGGAGCGGCTGGGCCCGTGAGCCATGGTCGCTGAGACTGCGCATCCGGAGCCTGTGCTCCGCAACGGGAGAGGCCACAGCACTGAGAGGCCCGCGTACTGCAAAAAAAAAACAAAAACAAAAACAAAGAGAGCCTAGTCGTGGCCTTCCTCAAACCCTGGCAGCGCAGACATATCTTTTCGCCGTGATCTTCTTTCTCTTTGGACGTTATGGACGGTTCGCTGAGGCTTTCTCACCTGCTCACACACTGAAAGCTCATACTGGTCTTCCTCTCTCTGGGTTTGTGAAGATTTGGAAAATTGAACGGGTGAAAATTGGTGAGGCTGTCATTGTTTTCCACTTTGAACTTAGCCACCTTAATCCTCATAGAGTCAACTTCCTCGTAGTATGCACGTGAGGACCAAAAAAATGGTTCAAACATGTAAACTTCTGGGCCAATGAAGTTAAGGAAAAATGGGGCGAGTCTACGTAACTACCTGGCCAGGTGTTCAAGGAGTCTGACTGTGGGATCCGGATCTGTCCCAGTGCAGTGTCTGGTGGCATTCCCTGGTGGCAGTGGCCCTCTCTGGCTTAAATGTCAACAGGGACCATTCTGGGTCCCCTGGGTGGCTTGGGTATTCCAGGAATCTCCTGGTGACTTGACACCTCTTTTATTGGCCTGTCTGCCAAGACTAGACCGGGAGAATCCTGGGGACTTGCAGGACTAACTCTCCTCCCCCCTCCCTGTGTCACTTGCTGAGACACAGTTACCTACCTTTTCCTGGTCCAGCCTCACTTTCCCGTCCGTATTCCTTCCATCCCTCACCCCCCGAATGAGAGCTTTGCCTTTCTGTTTGAAGGCAGAACCCGTCACCAACTGCATTGCTTACAGAATCTCGTTATCCTGGGGCGCCTCCTTGCAGGGTTTTACTCTACTGCTTAACGTTGCTTCTAACTTTGTGTCTTGGGGCAGGTTCCCAAGAGGCAGCGCCCGAGGCAAGGATTCTAGTGTGTGGGGTTTATCGGGGGAGGGCTCTCAGGGGAAACAGCTGAGGGCGTGCAGGCAGCACGATGGGGCAGGGGCTGTTGCCAAGCTGCGGCGTGCTCTCAGATAGAGCCTGGCTTTGCCCTCATCTCTAGAGACAGGGCTTGTGTACCTTCTCTCAGGCAGTCGGTGGCTGGGAGCTGCCCGTGAACGGGGTGGGCCTAACGTCCCAGGCCAGGTGGCTTTGCTCAGAAGGGGGCAGTTGGGAGCCACTAGCAGCTCCCACCCGCAGCAGCTAGAGGATGGGTGCCGCGGCCGGTAAAGAACATCCGGGTGGGGCACCATTGTCCCTACTGACCCCCGGGATACCCGGTAGACTGGCAACAGATGATAGCACTCCCAGCTCTCAGGTACTGCCATGTGGGGCTCTGCAAGGAGACAGGCTTCGTGTAGGTAGGCGATAGGAAGCACGATCTCCTATCGTGGACATAGTGAAAGGACTATGTTTAAAAATGCATCTTTGGGACTTCCCTGGCGGTCCAGTGGTTAAGACTTCACCTTCCAATGCAGGGGGCACGGGTTCGATCCCTGGTCGGGGAGCTAAGATCCCACATGCCTCGCGGCCAAAACAACCAACAAAACATAAAAAACCAGAAGCAGTATTGTAACAAATTCAATAAAGACTTTAAAAATGGTCCACATCAAAAAAATCTAAAAAAAAAAAAATAATAATCTTTCTTTCTTCTGGCTCCAGATCTGAGTATAGCTTTGCTATTTTCATCGTGATCCTGGAATTGAGTCTGGGACTTTCATTGTGCCTATGAGCCACTGTGTATGTTGAAAAGCGTTCTAAGGCACACGTGTGAACTGAGAACCAGAAGCGTCGTGATGAAATTAATCCCCTAGTGGATGGGAAAGGAAGGCCACTGCCTTTCCTAGGCTGGGCTCCCAAGCTGGGAGATGATTCACAAGCTGGTGCTTCGAGACCTGGAAAGCAAACAGCAGACCCGGGAGCCTTGGATGCAGTCGCTTCCGTAAGCCATAAACCTGGGCAACCCGGATAACTGAAGTGAATGTTTGCTGGGCCGAGGTCAGGTCTTATTTTTCTGGGAGCCTTCCTTGATTCCGATCGTGTCTTATCATTTGTTTGTCGGCTGGAGGTTGTGCTGGGGGCGGTGGGTGAGGAGGGGGGAAGGATTCATCGAAATGTCGCGGCTGAGATCCTGTTGTAAGTGTGTGGCTGTGTTTCCTCCTGGGGTATTTGGTTGGAACTTCCACTCTGAAGAAACAGCACTAGAAATAAATAGCTAAGATCGCGGCTCCCTTTCTGTGGGAGGTGAGAGAAAGGAGTCTGTGAGCGTTACATGGCGACTCAACGGGGAAATGACGTCTCCGCGGATATCTTCAGCTATTCCTTCAGGACAAGCGTGTGGGGACTGGTCTTGACCTTGGTTCCACCACTTACCAGCTGTGGGAGCTTCCTTAGCTGAGGCCCTTCACCGCTCCCAGACGCTATTGTTCCACCTGCAAGTGGGGAGAATAATACCTGTCTGGGGGGGGGGGGGCGGTGGTGAAGGATTAAGTTAGATAGTGTGTAAATTGCCTGTCACATTGTAAATACTCGATAAGTGGCAGCTGTGATGGCTTTCTAAGAAAGTTCTGTTGCATTCCTGGTTTAGGGGAGCCTAGACATAGACCAGAGCTCACGGCCCTTCTTGGAGAGACCAAGAAAGGTATTAGGATATTTTGAGAGTCTCCCTTGAGACCCAGTCACAGCAGGAAAAAGACAGGTCAGAGGCATCCCATCCAGATGTGCGGGCAGGGTGGCCATATGTCTCGAATATTCCAGGACAGTTACGATTTCAGGTATTCTGCCTCAGCGGGCAACCAAGTGTACAGATTCGGCGTTCATAAAATACGATCACTGTTCTTGTGGGAGAAATACAGCTGTGGACCAAGCTGCTTGGGGATATGAGGAGTCTTTGGAGTGTCTTCAAAGCAAGCGGTTTCCTCACGGGGTTACTTTCGGTGTTTAGGACTGCACTTGAAATTGTTTGGTGGGGAGTCCATGTACGTCAGCGGATTCCTTTTTTTTTTTTTTTTATTAACCTCAGTGTTCAATATCATAGGCCAACCTGTTAAGCACCAGGTTAAATGGATGCCCGTTTCAGCTCAGGAAAAAAAGAGCCCATTTGTCTCTGGTTCCTGCCATCTTTTTCTGTCTGCGTTGGTTGACGTCCCGTTCTCCCCACCGAATATTCGGAAGCGCTCTTCCAACGCTCGGGAGGGACCCGTTTCCCAAGGATGGTCAGGTGAATGAGGTCCCGGGAGCACTTTGTCATCCTCGCCCAGCTTTTCACTCTGCGGTTGGGGAGAGCGAGCAGGGGGCAGTGGACAGGCGGCCACTGGCCCTTCTTCTCCTCCTTCCTGTCCCTTCTCTTTCTGGAGCCTTCTCCACGCTCCAGTTAACAAATCCGCATTTCAGTGTTCAGGCTGAAACTCAAGTGCCAACACGAGGCAACTAATGTCAGATGACTTGAGCAGAGCCTGCATGTAAGGAGTCAGGGCTTCCTACTCAGCCCAACACACCTGCCTGAAAACAAACTAAAGGGGAGGGAGAAAACCCCAGCCCATCTTCAGATGCTGACTTTATCCACTTTGCTCCCAGAAACACCTCCATTTCCCTCTGAGCTCCACTAACCCCACTTTTTTTTTTTTTTTTTTTTTTTGCGGTACACGGGCCTCTCACTGTTGTGGCCTCTCCCGTTGCCGGAGCACAGGCTCCGGACGTGCAGGCTCAGCGGCCATGGCTCACGGACCCAGCCGCACCGGGGCACGAACCCGTGTCCCCTGCATCGGCAGGCGGACTCTCAACCACTGCGCCAGCAGGGAAGCCCTAACCCCACTTTTGACTCTTCCCTCCTGTGTTCTGAGTCTGTAGTTCCCACCCTCCCATCCCCAATGCCGAATGTGAGCATCCTTTTTAAAAATGACCTGATCTTTCTAGAACCTTAAGCCTGGCAAGAAAAACAAATCAGTGTATCCCTTGCCTTCCTGGCCCACATATACACACTTTTAATTGCACAGGACGTGTTTCTAGAGGGAGAAGTGTTATTTGAATTCTTGAGATTTGCTCTGGCAATGCGGAGTTAGCTTATCTAGCACTTACTGTAGGCCAGGCATTGGCCTGTGTGCTTTACAAATAACAGCTCACTTAATCCTTATCTCAGTCCTCTGTGGCAGAGACTACCGTTATCTTCATTCTTCAGATAAGGAAGTGGGAGGCCCAGAGAGGTCCGGTAACTTGCCTGAGGTCCTGCAGGATGCTGGGGTTAGAACCCAGGCATTCTGGCTCCAGAGTCCCGGCTCTGAACCGCTGGCTCTGTTCCCTTTTGAGGATTTTCTCGGGCTCCATTTCCTTATTTGTACGATGAATTTGGGGATGAGCCATATTCTTTCTAAATTCTATTCTAGGACTGATGTGATGGAGGACAGTGATAGCTTCCCAGGGTTTCTTTAGCCCCAGCACCTGACTTTCATCATTTTTGCCCCAATCCACGTGTTGAAATAGTGCTTTCAGGTACCATATTCTGCGGCATAGCTTCTACTTCCCATACCCGTTCTCTGATCTCAACATTGAGGAGGAGAAACAACCCCTGAATGAATTGGCTTCTCAGGGCTCATTCCGAGGCTCCCTAATCCAGCACCAGGCTTGAAAGAAAGGGTTCCCAGGCAGGAATTTGGGGAAGCACTGCGGGCCGTGTCTCACCCTCTGGCAATTCACAGTGCACGTGAACTTGTGCAAGGAACCTAGATGTTCCACAGTTGAGAAACCAATTCCACTTTGATTATTCAAGTGTTTACCATCCTTGTGTTGCCATGGAATCCAATCTTGGGGTCACGTTTTATTCATGTCCCCCAGAGCTGGGGTTCTGGCAGACTCTAGGGACACAAGGCTTTACTCATTCTTTGTGAGTGACGGCTCCAGTTTTGAATCTGCAAGGATTTGAAAGTTCAGCTCTTTCGTCCTGGTGCCCATCTGTGCATATACAGCTGGAAAAGTATTAGGGACAACAGGGGTCTTCTGCTCCTTCTTGGGATTCTCAGCTAACAAGAAATGTATGCTTCACCCACAGCCATCCCTGTGGTGAAAATAGTTGCTTAAATACAAACGGTACGGGCTTCCCTGGTGGCGCAGTGGTTGCGAGTTCCGCCTGCCGATGCAGGGGACGCGGGTTCGTGCCCCGGTCCGGGAAGATCCCACATGCCGCGGAGCGGCTGGGCCCGTGAGCCATGGCCGCTGAGCCTGCGCGTCCGGAGCCTGTGCTCCGCAACGGGAGAGGCCACGACAGTGAGAGGCCCGCGTACCGCCAAAAAAAAAAAAAAATACAAACGGTACGTTTCAGATGTGAAGTTGTCCCCGGAGGCATCTCTCCCATCACTGCCGCTCCTCAGCTTGAGAATATGGTTCTCTGTTGACTTCTCCTCACCGTCTTCTTACACCTTATTTTCTCCCCATTTATTCCTGGGCTCCTTCCATATTTATTTTCCTTGGCTTTCCACTCCAGTTTCCCTCTGCCACCTCTACCTCTCAGGATTCCCAAGGACAAGGGTGTCCAGGGAGAGAGGACCGGCAGCTGGGAGAAGAGTGTTTCCTAAACCCTGAGCCTGGGCCACCTTGTGCCGCATCCCGGTGTTTCCATTTGCTATTTCTTGGTTATTTTTACAACGCCCACATGCAAAAAAAGGCTCCTTTACTCCATTTGCTGGTTTTCTTTTATGCTGTGTAATTTGAAATTAAAAACAAAATAAAGTGGGTGCACAGGATTACAAATAAAACCTCCAACTGCAAAGAAAGGAAGAAAATAAAATGAGACGTGAAAGCCTTCCTCTCCCCTGAGTTGGACTTCTTCTCTCCAAAGGTAAGCACCCACAACGGGTTCACATGTGTCATTCCAGGAAGGTCTTACTCAATTACCTGTGTGTGTGTTTGTGTGATTATCTCTCAGTCTATCTCATACTACATACGATTTTCATTATCTGGCGTTTCAGTTAACTTAATAACAAACCTTCAAAATCTTCCCAGGTCCAAATGAGCTACTTATTCTTTTCATCAGACGCGTAGTATTTACAACTCTATAATTTATTGAACCAGTCCCCACTGATAGAGATAAGATTTTCCATTTTCTGCCACCAGCATTGCCTCATCGTATGTTCCTTTACTTAGAACTTGGCTTCCTTTTGCAAGTATATCTGGGAATTGCCAGTTCAAAGGGTGCTACGTTTTGTAGCTGGAGAGATACTGCCAAATTGCCCTCCGATTAGGTTGACTATTGATGCTTCGCCCCTGTGTGGATGAGAGCCTTCTTTATTCCAACCTGCAGCAACTCTCAGTCTAACCAAGGTGTTAACCTTTGCTCGCCTGCGATAGGTGACGCCAGGAATATTTACCGATTTCAAACGACAGTGCTCACGTTTATTGTGATTTCCTTTACAGAATACCTCAGACTCCATTCTCTTGTTTAATCTGCAGAACGACTAGTGATGTTAGGACTAGTGTTATTTTCCATACGAGGAAGCTGAGGCTCAGAGAGGAAAAGTGGCCAGAGCCAGGCACTGCGGGAACAGAGAACCAAAACCAGGTTTCCTGCCTCAAGATTTAATTTGTTTTCCCTCAATTGCATTGTCCCTCCAGCGGGGCTGAGGGTGGAAACATTGTGTGGATGTGCGGGTAACGTGGCACCAGGAGCTGAGAAGGAAGATGGCTGAACACAGGCTCTTTCTCTTCTGCTCCCAACCGTTCCCCTTAATACCCTGCAAAATTCACATTTGAGCCTCAGGTCCTTCCCGCTACATCATCCGCTTTAGTTCTCACACCAGCATTCTTATGCCTCATCTGACTTCCAGCCAAATCATCACTTTGTGGATCCCACCGAAATAGAACCAGGGAATAGGAAATTAGGTGCCATGTGTGAAATTTAAGTTAGAACGATCTAAGAAATTTGTCGCCTCACGTCTCGAAAGCACTCAGTCCTAGAAGCAGCATACGCAGGCTGCCTCTCCCATCTCTTATTCTCATAAACATATTTGCCAGAAAGATGCGAACATTACACACAACGTGTGATTAAAGGCAGGTGACCCTTGCGCTGACAGCACTGGAGAACCTTTGGGGCCGTTTTCATCTCTCCTCTTCTCTCCTTGTGACTGTTGGTAATTCCTTGAGAGCGGGGAGCTACAGGAGTCTCTGTCTCGCTGATTATTGGCAAGATGGTGCATTGGCCCGGCAGCCGGTTTTACCTCCTTGTAGCAAGCTTTCCTGTCCTTTACTGGTGACGCTGGAAAGCTCGAAACTACATTTCCCAAACTCTCCTGCAGGGGTCCTAGCTGGAAATTAGATTTTGTCAAGTAGATAGAGCTGTGCCTTTTGGAATCTGCTGGCGGTTCTTCAGATTCACTGGTTTCTAGGGAATAAATCTGAGATGTATCTTCCCCTGGACACACTTAAGGCTGAGGAGAACACCATTCATGTTAGATGACCCATCGTACATGATAGAGTGTATTTTGAAGTGTCTACTTGTAAGGTTCCTTACTACCTTTTATAGTGTTTTTTTTTTTTTTTCAGGCTGTATCTGAGTTTCTACAATCCCATTGGCTAGTCTTATTAGGCTTTTTGCTAAAACGAACAATCCCCGAATAGCCAATAAACAAAACTGGTACAAAAAAAAAGTCTACCCTTTCATTTGTAAAACGTGACATCTTCAGATGCCATATTTCACGGGCTTCATAAATGGATACTTAGCTCATGGGCCATTAACAATCCTGAAATGAGTGAAGAGAGGGTTTTATTGCTGTTTTGACATTTGGGGTGTTTATGTGATGACATCTTTTCTACCGTGACTTGTACGCTCCTGTGAACTTGTCTGTCACACCTTTCCCGGTCTTCACTTGTGCTGGATTTTTGCTTTGAGCTGGGGAAAAAAAAACAAAACACAAATACCTAAAACCACACCTCACCACACTGTAATGAAGATCAAAGTGAAACAATGAAGAATGGCAAGACATCCCAGGTGTGTCTTTAAATCTCTGGAAAATTTCGCCCCTGGGGATTCTCCATGCTTCTTGGCAGAAAGGACTTTCCCTTTCAGAATGTAAAAAACAGTTGCTTCTTTTTCTGTTGTAGATGGGGAGTTTGAGGGGAGACCCGGCCTGCTGTCACCCTGGGCTACCTGGTCACTGTCATATTGGCACTTGCCCAAGACTTAGACAAAACCGCTAGAGGACCGTGGGGTTCATTAGGTGAGGTAAAGGGATGTGTTCATCTGTTTTTAGAGTACACGTTAGATGAACTTTTTTTTATTAGGAGCCAAGAACGACATTCACTGTGAATCTAGTTCATCTCTCACAGGGTCGCTTTGCTGAGTGTTTCACCCTCTTCCTCTGAAAGGTGTGGGCAGGTGATAAAGGTCAGCATTTATTGAGTGTTTACTCTGTGCCAGGCCTAGTGCTAAGTGTTTTCACACGCACCATCTCATTTAACCCTCATAGTCAGCCCGAGGGTGGGATTGTTATTGTTTTTAGAATCGTCTTGTTTTAATCGAGGTGAAATCCACATAACGTACAATTCAGCATTTTAAAGTTAATGATTCGGTGGCGTGTAGGACATTCACCGTGTTGTGCAACCACCACCTCTATCTCGTTCCAAAATGTTTTCGTCACCCTCGGAGGAAACCCCATACCCACTAAGCAGTTGGTGCCCGCGTCTCCTTCCCTCAGCCCTGGCGACCACCAGTCTGCTTTTCAGTTCTCTGGAGCTGCGTGTTCTGGGCATTTCCCAGAATTGAAGTCATACAATATCTGTCCCTTTGTGTCTGGCTTCTTTCATGGGAGCATGATGTTTTCAAGGTTCATGCATGTTGCAGCCTGTCGGTACTTCATTCCTTTTGATGGCTGAACAAGATTCCATTGTATGCACAGACCGTGTTTTCTTGAGCTGTTTATCCACTGACGTCCCTTTGAGCTCTTTCTACCTTGTGGCTACTGTGAAGAGTGCTGCACGAACATGCGTGTGCAGGTACTTGTTTGCCTACCAGTTCTCATTTCTTTGGGGTATATATGAGGTTGGTATTATTTCCATCAGTATTTTATGTGGAAACTTGATACAGAGAAACTACGTATGCTAATAAGGGCTGGAGACAGGATTCAAACCCAGAGCCTTCATGTAACCACCATGTTATGCTGCTTCCCGCATCCACACTGCGGTGCTGTCCCTGGCATCCTTCCTGGGGAACTAACTTGCCCACAACACAATCTCTTTAGCATTGACACCTAAGGTCTAGCGGCAATGGAAGGACTTTATGTGGGATCCCTTTAAAACTTCCACTGCTCTCCGGTAAAAAGCGTCGTTGGGAGGCATCCTTCTTTATTCTTGAACTTCAGCTAATAGTTAAAACTAATTTGAATCTATATGGCGAGTTACTTTTATAAAGGATTTTTGCATAGGGTTTTCATTTGGCCCATCTGAGGTTGGAAGGGCCGGCTTTATAACTTGCATCTCCGTTTTGCAAATGAAGAAACTGGGGCTCACAGAGGTTAAGGAACTTGCTCAGGGCCACACAGCTTACAGGTAGGTGATCCAGGGCTTGTGCTGCGTTTCTGTGGTCTTTCTGCTGTGCCATGCAGTTATCCAAACTGCCTTCTTTAAATCGAAAGCCAGTTGTAATAAACGAATGTTATTTTAAAGCAATCGTGCCATATAATAATAGCAGCAGTAGACGGTTCCAGGATCTGTACCTGTGCTCATGTACCAGATATAATCCAGCAGAGTAACCTTCTGCCAGAATGTGCTCATCAGCACCTTAGTATTCAAAATAAGCATCATAGAAGCTCTCAGCCCCAGAAGGTACACCTCGTACCCCAGGGTCTATCTCAGAGTTTCTCTCTGGAAGCTGTTCCTCCTTGGTGACGTTACGGTTTGGCTACAAACCGTAGTTATTTTTAACAAAAATAAATAACCAAAAACTTTGTTATTTTTTTCTTTTTAAATACCTTCCCCTATCTTCCAGTTTTCTCAGGTCATAGGGACCACATCCTTTTTGAGATGAGGACCCTGGAAATGAGAGACATCAGGTGGGCAGTAAGAGCTGGCCTCAGAATTCCAGGCGCCTTTCTAGAACTTCCCAGATTGTTTTGCCTTCCCATGGAGGGCCAATCCCACCACACTTCACCCCAAGTAACGGACATGGGCTTTTACATAGCCTCTGGTCTGTCTCATTCCTCATGGCGGGTTTACTGGTCTACCGCTACCCACCTCCTCCTTTCCTGCTGGCATATTTGTTCAGAAGATGTCGCGTGGAGGTGGTTTCTGTGTGATGAACTGCCATTAATGAGCACCGGGGAAAGCACTGCTTTCCAGGATGCCCAACACAAACACAGGGCCAAGGTTAGCACTGTTTCTATAGCAGCAGCCGAGGTGGGACTTAAGTAGTGAGATTATAAATTGAGTGGTGAAGCTGTTTAGATTTTCCCAAAGGAGCCTGGGTGGCTGGTCTCTCCATCTTCCCTTAGCCATGAGGGCCGATTCTGTCCTGCTGATTCATGCACTGCTGCATGTAAAAATAAACTCCAGCCTCATTACTCTGACATTTTATTTCTGGACTTTTCGGAGGCAGCCATAAGGCTTCGATGGCCAGTTTAACCGATGGCCTAGGTTTATTTATTTATTGACTCGAGAGCAACATTTTCCATCCAGTTATTTCATTCCGTTTCATGGAGGAGGAGTTTGTTCGCTTGACCAGGCTTGGAAATGCACCGTATTTGGGGTTAAGGAAAAGTAAGGAATTGAAGCTGATGCACCAGAGATTGACCCTGGTGGTAGAGGGGCTGCAGAATTCCAGCTCTGTGCCCGACCGCGGTAGTGAGGTGCGACTGCCTTGGCCTTAAGCTCTAGAAGATTAAATGTACAGCAATTTCCTGAAGCTGAGTTATCTCGAGGATGAGAGGAGCTATTCTGGGGCCTTAAGTGACCTTGCTTGTGGGCGGGCAGGATGTGACCTTGGACGGGAGGCCCGCGTGCCTGGTCCCTCGCTCTCCATAAGCCACTCACTGCCGTGGAAGATTAAGGGAAGAGGCGAACGACGACAGCTGGCCTGCCACCCCTCGTTGTCTTCCGAGAGTGGGTGCAGTGGGGGGGTGGAGGGGCTGAGCCTCACCTCAGGCCTCTGCCACAGTGATTTCTAGTCCCTCTTCTGTCCCTGGGGCTCAGCATGGGGACTTCTGTGGCCAGTAGGCACCTGGCAGAACTAGTGGATTACTGGTTTGGCAATGTTTCCCGAGCTTGCCGCTGAGGCCGTCACCTTTGGAGGGTGGCAGTGGTGGGGAGGGAGTGTTGTGGACCTTAAAGAAGCTCCGTAGGCTCTTCCTCTGGAGAATTGGGTTCAACAGATGTGGGGTGGGACCCAGGAATCTGTATTTTAACAAGCCTCAGGTGATTCCTTGTACCAGGCATGCTTGGAAGATGCTGGCTTATAGTCAGAGGCTCTTGTCTTCTTTTCTTCTGCAGTGTTTTCCCCTTTTTTGCCTTCATGGCTCCTAGGGAGATGACTCACATCCCATGGGTCTTGCCAGTTCAGTGTGCTCCAGGGGGATTTCCATCTGTCAATCAGTGCATCTTCTTGCCTTCCCGAGGGCTCAACAGGCTGGAATTAACACCCCCAGGAGCAGCCCTCACCTGGGACTGGAGAGGAGTTGGTGTATAAATACCCCTGCTCCCTTGCCTCTCAGGTGGCATAAAATCTGAGCGGCATCTTGTACCACTGGGCTTGAACTCCGGTCTCCCACAGTAGTAACGTGCGTGACAGCGCACTCTTTATAGGCTGCCTTTCCTTCCTGTCTCGCTTCCTCGTTTCCTTACCAGCATTCCCCTTGCCTCTCAAATTTTCTCCAGTCAGTTCTACTATAACATGACATGAGTTCCTAGAAAAATCACCATGCTGTGCACAGTTGTGCAATGGAAACCACGGGGCTTATAGGATAAATGAGACTAGGGGCACGCCACTTAAAAACTTAGTAGCACATAAAAAAATAAGATGGGAACCTAATAAAAACGATAGCGTGGTTTGGCACGTGTTGTACGGTTAAGAAATGCATAAGTACAATAGTTATGGCGCTCCACCTAGAAAAATCCCTGCCGGTGGCTTGCGGAAGTGGGCATCAGAAGGGTTGCAACTTGTGAGTTATTGTGCAGGGGTAGTTGGAGGATTATTGGGAACCAGACGGGCAGCTGTAACCCCAGGTGTGGACGGCAGGGGGTCCTAATGTGAACTGAGGGAGCTGTTAGCTGTTTGAGGTGTGTGCATTTCGTAAACGTGGCTCCGTTCAGCTGGGTGCACTTTTCTGTGTTCCTCTACTGTTTCTTGCAGACAGAATTGCATACAAACAGGTACGAAATTTGCGTGATGTTCAAATCCTTCCGTAATACATCAGTCAGGTTGGAACAGATGTGTGTTTTCAAGGCAAGGGTTAAAGCAGAGTGACTGTACTTGCATAGGCTTCCTGGTTGCAGGACTTGTTTCTAAACCTGAAGTAAGATACCTATTAATGGCAGCTTTATGTTGGTTTTATTTTTTAATTGGACCTTTCTTGGGTTGAACAAAGGTGCTCTCAAAACGCAAGCCCCTTCACACCCAGATGAGTTCAACAGAGACTGTGGCTGGATGTAGGAAGTGGCATCTCCGGCCAAAATGTCCCCACAGGAGGCTCTGCACCCCCAAACCATATGGTCTCACCCACCCATTATCTCGTAAGTCACTAGGGGACTGCGACCCTGTTGTACAAGTCCTCAAAATCTTGGTTGCCTAGTTGCAGTTTCTTGCAACTGATTTAAACCTAAAATCAAATGTCAGATTATGAGCTGGAGCAGAATTCTGCAGATGCTCAGTTCCTTCCTTTATTAGGAAAAAGAAAGGTTAACATAGAACCTTGGTAGATATAGTATTCACCTGCATTCAGCGCTTCCCAGGAGGTAGAGTTACAGCATGACCTCAGCTCATTCTAAACTTCCCATGGTAGATTACAAATGGGTTCTTTTCTGTTCTATGGCTTCTTTAATCTCAGTACTACCTGATTTCTCCCGCATGTAGCTGTACACAGTCAAGCAACTTTTATACCACGTGGCTTATTTGTTTAACCAGTCCTGCTTTAGTTTCAGAGTCATACCTTCTGTAGCCTTGATTTTTGACCTGGGCACGCACCCAGGCTGCAAGATCAATGTTTTTCAGAGTGTGGACTTTCAGACCACCCACATCAGAATCCCTAGGGAGCTTGTTATAAACACAGCTTCTTGGGCTCCACCCCAGACCGCCTGAATCAAAATAGCTGGGGAGTGGGGCTCAGGGATGTACCTTTTCTACAAGCTACCAAATGACGCTTACGTGCACTCCAAGTTGAAACTCAAAAGGTTTAGGTCAGTGGATCTCAACTGGGGCCCGCTCTGCCCGCACACACCTGCCCCGGGGGTATTTGGCCGGGTCTGGAGACGTTGCGGTTGCCATAGCTCAGGGGAGCGCTAGTGGCATCTAGTAGGTGGAGGCCAGGGATGCTGTTGAACATCCTGCAGTGCGCAGGACGGCCCTACCGCAAAGAATGATCTGGCTGCCAATGCCAATGGTGCCAAGATTGAGAAACCCCGGCCTGGACCCTTAGGGATTTCTCCAGAGTTGGCTGCCCTTACAGGGCTGTTTCCTTTGTCATTATTTGCCTTGGTTTCTTCACATCTGGGTGGTTTAAAAGTGACAGAGTTCTCTGGATGAGCATGTTGGACAGCCTGGCAGCTTCAGGTAGGTGGAGTCAGTGTGGTTCCAGGTGGGGTTGATAGCTGATGCCTTTTTTTTTTTTTTTTTTTTTGCGGTACGCGGGCCTCTCACTGCTGTGGCCTCTCCTGTTGCGGAGCACAGGCTCCGGACGCGCAGGCTCAGCGGCCATGGCTCACGGGCCCAGGACCGGGGCACGAACCCGTGTCCCCTGCATCGGCAGGCGGACTCCCAACCACTGCACCACCAGGGAAGCCCGATAGCTGATTCTTAAAAGATGCCTTCTCCAGCATCCAGGAGTCGGACTGGAAATCAGGTCAGCTCAAGTCATCCTGGAGATTAAGGGCTCTTGTAGAGTTGAGCGAATACCGCAAATCTGGAGATGCAGAAACGGGCCTTGCTGCCGGTGTGTGTAGATTTTTTTGTCAAACATAGTCGATTTTTCGTACCTCACTGATACGTGCATGATACAGTGAAAGCTAGCCCTATCTGTCAGCTAGGATAGTGCCTGCACTGGGACTTGCACGCTTCATTTGTTACTGACCCTTGCTTACTGAAAGATCTGGAAGCACCTTCTAAATCATCAAAGAGGAGTTTGTGTCATTTCAACACTGGGAGTATTCCATTGTGTCATGAGTTTGGGAAAACTGGTAATTCACATATAGCGTCTCTATCATATGCTGAAGAAAACTTATCTCCATTATAAGCCTGTTATGCAGTGATAAGGTTTCTCAGATAATCTACAAAGAAGGGTGGCTGGAGTGCTACTTAGTGATATTTTACAAGTTCATGTTTATTATTAAAATGTTTTGTGTATGTCCTAGCTTGAAGGTGGAAGCTCTTTCATCCGTAGCCTATTAAAGTCTGGAAAACACTTTGGGATCTTTTAAAATTCTGGAAATGTCAACATGGTTGGGATAATTCTAATACCTGACAGCTATTGAGCGCTCACACCTGCCAGGTGCCGTTCTAAACGTCATCCATTTACTTTGCTCATTTAATACAACTCTGTGGGGTAGAAGTATGATAATTACCGTTTTACAGATGAGGTTAAATACCAGGGATACACAGAGGTCCAGGGGGCCGAACTCCAGTGGGAGCTCAGGCAGTCTGGGTTCTTAACAAGAGTATTATTCTGCCTCAACCTCCTCAAGTGTCGTCAACAGTTTGTCACTCGTGGCTTGAACCAAGTGGAACAAACATTAAAATGATTCTCTTATTCCAACACTATCTAGTAGAAGTAGAACACAAGTCACATATGTAATTGCAAATTTTCTAGAAACAAAATTTTTTAAAGAGAAGTTTTAAAGAAATTTTTTTCAGAAACAGGTGCAATTTATTTTGAGAATATATTCTGTTAACTCAGCGTATCTAAAATATTACAATTTCAAGATGTGATCACGATAGAATAGTATTAATGAGATATTTTACATTTTAATTTTGTACTCAGCCTTTGAAATCCACTGTTTATTTTACACTTAAGCACTTCTTAATTCGGACAAGCCATGTTTTAAGTGTTCAAAAGCCATGTGTGGCTAGTGGCCACCATATTGGACAGTGCTGATACTGGCCTTAGCCGATACTTGATGAGAACCTTTAGGCTTTGAAAAGTGAGTTGGAATGATTTTTGAAAAGGCAGAGAGGTGATTTTTCCAATCCTGCTTAGCTCAAGTCGGAGAGAGACGTTAAATGTCTCTCCATATTTTGACAGAGTTTTGTGTTTACTTCTGTCCAGGGGCAGGCTTCTGAAAATGGGCCCAAACATTTATACTCTTCTTTGCACACCCAGCAATATTTAACTGCCGACGAATATTCTTGAAAGGGGGTTGAACTTACAAATACACACACACACACACACACACACACACACACAATTTTTGTCATCAATGTACTCATTTTCATTTTCATTGGATTGAAGATTTAATACAAGTGTACAGGAAGGGAGAGATGTTTTATTTGTACCTATATGATCCTTTTCTTCGCTTGGCTGACCTTTCAACAGTCACATAACTACCATCCTGGCCCCAGTGCAATCTAAATGGAATATATATTTTTAAATATAGATATTATATAAATTAATATATATTATATAAATATATAGTATATATTATATAAATTAAATGGAATATATGTTCTATTTTATAATATATGTTTATATAAATTATGTATATATATACACACACACGCACACACACATATATACATACATATATATATATATATATATACACACATACACACCTAGCAGTGGGAGTGTATGGATTTATAGCCTTAAGGGCAAACAGGATTGTTGTGTAGCTAGCTCAGAACTCCAGCAGAGCTCCCATGCTTGTCTAATGATGACACTAAGCTTCATGAAAGACATCAACTCAGAAAAGTACAGGGTTGTTTTATTAAAGTCTTGAAGAGCAAGTGCGTTTTGCGTACCTTTCTAGTAGAAGATAGCAATCCCTGATTGATGAATAAAATGCACAGAGGTGTCCTTGAACACTCAGGCCAACAAGAGCACTAGCCATTGGTATTGTCATCTTTCTGTTTATTAAACTCATGGGAGCAAGTGGCTCTTTTAGAAAAGCATTCATAATCATTGAGAAACAACATACTCCAGTGGGAAGATCATGGACGAAAGGATTTAGTCTTGACCTCTGCCATTAACTAGCTATTTGACGTCCATCCCTCTGGGCCTTTGGGGTAAGAAAGGGGAGTGGGATTAGATTCCAATCCAGGATGCACATTAGAGACACCAGGGCCTGCTGATGCTCAGGCCCAGTTCTAGAGCAATGAAATCAGAATCTCTGGGGTTGAGGCTGTTGGTGTCAGAAATGAGCCCTCCCTTTTTTGGGGAAAATTAGAGGACCAGGGAGAGAGAAGTGGGGCATGGAGGTATCTAATTTCAAATGCTGTTTGTTTATAATGTACTTAGAGAAAATCCATTTATTTTAATGTAATTTCAATTAGGCCGTTTCTCATCTCAGAAAGGACTTAAGGTATCAGGGGAGGGGAACTAATATTGAATGTCTCCATCTCTTCCTCCTGGGAAGAGTTTCATAGAGAAGAGAATGCTGTGGTGTATCTCAACTCTAAAGCATAGATGAAATCAGAGTATTCTAAAGGTAGTTGATTGTATCAGTCAGGATAGACCTGGTAACAAGTGAGCCCCCAGATCTCAGTGGCTTACAACAGTAGAAGTTGATTTCCTGCTCATGAAAAATGTCTTTCGTGAGTCAGCTGCAGCTCTATCCTTCACTACCTTCCCTCTAGGACTGAGGTTGATAGGGTCATTGTCTGCCTAAACACTGCTGGTCCAAGTGGTAGGTGGGGGAAGAGAAAATGGCTATCATGCGCTTGCTTTTAATGCTTACGTTGGAAAGTGACACAACATTAGTGCTTACACTTAATTGGCAAAAGCAAGTCATGTGGCCAGGCCAGCTCTGAATTCAACATAGCAGAGATGGGGATGTGTCCACCTTCTGCAGGGATGAGGGTGAGAACAATAATACAACCCGTCACAGCAGCAAAAGATGATGGAGTAAGAAGCGTGCTAAACTCCCATCTACCCAAGTGGCGCCCGAGTGGCCGCAATCTGAGGTTGGCTCATAGCTGGCATGGCCCGCCTCTCTTTTTCGCCCTGGTGGTCTACTAGAGTTCACTTTCACTCTGAACACACCAAAGGAGAGCCCCTGAGGCCTATTATAGCAGTAACTCCTGTCAGGCTGGCCTCTGCTGACCTTTGGCCTTTCCAAAATCCTTTCATCTGCTGAAAGATACTCGTTTGCTCTCCACGTGGACTTTCTGATGACCTGAACAGAGACCTAGACTGGGCCCAGCCTATTCAGCTCTTCTTTCTTTTCTGAAGAGGCAGTGAAGAGTGATGGTGGGCGACATTGGTTCTCCAATTTGGTTGCCCCTGAAAGTCACCTGAGGAGCTTTCCAAACTACTGATGTTTAAATCCTACCCCCAGCTTGGGCCTGGGTGATTCTAATGCAAACTCTGAGGACCTCTGGTTCAAAGCACCTGCTTCCGAGCCGGCTGAGACCTGGGTTCTGAACCTGGCTTCTCCATTTCAGAGCTGTGTTGCTTTTGTCCAAGTTACTTTATTTCTCCACTCCCTGACTTCTTTTTTTTTTTCCCTCTAAGTACAGTTTCTTCTTTAATGATCCTGAAGGTGGTAACTACTTCGAACACAGATGTTAGAGTCGAAAGAGAAGTGTCTGGAGATTCCCGCTGTTGTCAGAAGTAGTTGCTGATGGTTTGGGTAGACTTTGGTGGTGATGATTATATGTTTTTGTTTTTGGTTTTTTTTTTTTGCGGTACGCAGGCCTCTCACTGTTGTGGCCTCTCCCGTTGCGGAGCACAGGCTCCGGACGCGCAGGCTCAGCGGCCATGGCTCACGGGCCCGGCCGCTCCGCGGCATGTGGGATCTTCCCGGACCGGGGCACGAACCTGTATCCCCTGCATCGGCAGGCGGACTCTCAACCACTGTGCCACCAGGGAAGCCCGGTGATGATTATATGAGAGGTGGCTAAAGCAGTAAGCGTTGTACCTTGAGCCAGCGCTGCTGGATGGTCAGTGTAATGCTTTTTGTTTTTGTTGGGGTTCTTGTTATCATGCTGCAGCTCGCTTCCTGTGCTGCCCCAGCGCCTTCTGGAGAATCCAGCTGTTCTCAGAGGTTGGCTGATGAAGGAATGGGGTGCTGTAAAAGCCAGGCTGTGCTAGTCAACATGATTGCACTTAGCCATGGTCTGGGTTAAAGTAATGAAGGCAGCTCTCAGCTTTCCCTGACTTCTCAGGGCCTCAGAGAAGAAAAACAGGTCGGGATCTCCTTGGGCCCTCACTACTCTTTCTCCCGTATGCAGCCCCGAGGGCTTCTTTGGGGAGGAAGCTTTTATGTTCAAAGAAAAAAAGAATGAAAAGCAGCGATTTCAAAATGTCTTTCCGTGGCTCTGCTGCTCGTTTGACTTTCCCGCATGAATGAGCGGGCTGTTTGGAAGTGGGGCGCATTTCCCTTTCTCCCAGGGCCTTCCCCAGCCAGCTGGGCTCGGACCGCAGGAGTGCTTGTTCCCCGGATGTTCCTGCATGTGTTTGGGTTTCACTTTGAAATTAAACAGGATGCATGAGAAGTGCCGGGAAGAGGCTGGGTGGCGACCAGCTTAAAAGAGCTCTAACCACTTGCTTCTGATCTGATCATGTGTCTTTGTGGTTAATGATAACCCGCTGGGACCACCATCCTGGGAGACTTCCCTTAGGGAGGGGGGAGGTCGTCACTGTGGTACCTCCCATCATCCCTACTCCTTTTCAAATAAGCCTGCACGGCTGTTCGGCCTTTGTTTTTTTTTTTTTTTTTATAATAGTGTTTATTTATTTTTACTTGTGGACAGTTTGCTTTATTTATTTATTTATTTATTTATGGCTGTGTTGGGTCTTCATTTCCGTGCGAGGGCTTTCTCTAGTTGTGGCAAGCGGGGGCCACTCTTCATCGCGGTGCGCGGGCTTCTCACTATCGTGGCCTCTCTTGTTGCGGAGCATAGGCTCCAGACGCGCAGGCTCAGTAATTGTGGCTCACGGGCCCAGTTGCTCCGTGGCACGTGGGATCTTCCCAGACCAGGGCTCGAACCCGTGTCCCCTGCATTGGCAGGCAGATTCTCAACCACTGCGCCATCAGGGAAGCCCTGTTCGGCCTTTGAATGTTGATTTGGTAAGTTCCTTGCCTCTCAGTTCCCGAGATTGAGTCTCCCTGCCCACCCCACCACCCCATCTTTGGTTCTGGAGCTTTTAAATAATTTAATGAGTCAGTGTTAAGACTTACATTTCTGTTTCCAGGAACTATTTCCCGATCGCTCCTAATTCTTTGCATATGATACACACATCAGAGAGTTAGTTCCGTTTGACATTTACGAATTTATGGGAAATCTCATCTTTGTAGACATTTAAAACTTGGCTGCCCCCATCGAATCGGCCCGAGGGAACAATTTTGCAAGAGTCCCTGAAGGATCAGGCCAGATGACCAGTAAAACGCCATCTCTGTAAATTCTGATTTCTATGGGCTTTTGGTGAGAAAGATTTTTTTTCACTTTCCTTCCCCCCCCCCCCCCCCACCCCACCAACATGGAAAAGAGGAATGTCTCGGAATGATTAAGATCTAAGAGTGGATGACGAAAGCACAGACAGTGATAGTGTCACGGCTGCCAAGACGGCCGGCTCTGTAGGGATTTGGGGCTGGCTTGGAGCACAGCCTGGATTGCTCACACTCTATTTAGACAGAAAGGAGAGCGGCGGGACCCACAGTATTTTACCCCTTTTAGGAATTGCTTCTAGAGTTGTGGCCCTCCAGCTGGGCTGGCTGCAGGACATCAAGTTTAAGGTCGTGTTGAGAGGAATCGTAGGGGGAGAGAGGGAGAGGCTGGATGGAAGGAAATTAGCAATTTGTACATGGATTTTTCTGAAGAATGACTGGAAAGCAGAAACACATTTCCGTCCATCCCGAATGACGCCCTCGGTATAATGGGATGAGATTTTGCAAGCGCGACCCCTCTTTTGTAATTGAAAGTTTGATTGGAAGACGGAGGAGAGACCGGAAGGGGAGAGCGCATCCGCAGCCCTTACCCCTTCGTCGCTGGCTGTATTTTAGAGCCTGGTTTCTCAAAGTGGGGTCAGTGGAACCAGCAGCGTTGCATCGCCTGGGAGATCGTGAGAAGTGGAGGCCCTCAGCCCCACCTCAGGCACAGTGAATCAGAACCTGCATTTCAACAAGAGCCTGGGCTGCGTGGACTGCATGCACAGTACAGTCTAGGAGGCGTTGCTCTTGGGAGTTTTCAAAAGCCAAGGAGGGTGCTCTTGCTGGGTTGACTCTCCCTAACTCAGTCACGTCCCACGTAGGGGCCCGATTGGGCCCTCCCCGAGGAGCACGGAGCGAGAGGTTGGCTGTGTGCTCTGTGACCTCACATCCGAGGTGGAACTAGGGGCGCTCTGCCTCAGAAAGCCTTGTTGGAGGGATGGCGTGGGTAGGGGGCGGCAGTTGGAGGCTCCTCTCCTCGTCACATGTGACCCGTGAGACCTTGCAGAATTAAACTGGGTTCTCCCAGTTCTCTGTTTCTGCCACTGAGGCAGTCTCCTGCTGAGTAACCCTGCCCTTGCCACGCAAATGTTTGTCGTCTGGTGCCTTATGTATTTCCAAAAGTGCTTCTTTGGGAAGAGATGGTGCTTTCGCCGGCTGAATTTTCTTCGTTCACTCATTCATTCATTTGGCAAAACCAAATCTCTTTTTATTT
Source organism: Pseudorca crassidens (assembly GCF_039906515.1). NCBI lineage: Eukaryota > Metazoa > Chordata > Mammalia > Artiodactyla > Delphinidae > Pseudorca > Pseudorca crassidens. The sequence goes on along the minus strand of NC_090317.1, from coordinate 119,470,398 downwards.
GCTGCTAGTGCATTCTGGGTATCAAGCTGGCTAAGGCCGGGTGCCCGTAGCTGAAGCAAAGTGGAAAATTAAGAAATGGCCTCCGTTCTGCTCTATGGCCTTGGCGGGTCGGGGATTGGCTCCCGTTCTCTGGACAGTTGCCTCGTCGCTGCGTTGTGCTTTGCAGGGGAAGCAGCCCGCATGCTTGGCCCGTAACTGTGTTTCGTGAAATCAGAACAGCTCGGTCTCTGCCCCCCTGGAGGCTGCGGGGGACTTGGAGGACAGAGACAGATGGGTCCTGGGCCGTAGCCACCTCCAGCTCCCGGGCCACTCGGGAGATGCAGTCCACTGTACTCCGTGGCATTTTAAGGTCGTTCTTCCCGAATCTTCGCTTTGTCCAGCCCCTGAGTCGCCTGGAGCCAGCTGTCACATTAGTGTTTGGATTCCGGCCTCAGAGAAGTGCAGGGACTCCTCCAGCCACCAGGCCGTCCTGTCGATTGTGTGGGCCGCGGGGGGACTGACTTGGCTGTGTCAGGATGGTTTGGCCTGCTGGGTACCATAGACTCTGAAGGGAACCTCTTGGGGGCTGGGGGTGGGTAGGGCTCTGCGCCAGCCCCACAGTCTCCCCCCGGGGCAGCTCACACACATCTGCTCCGAGAGTAGCCGGAAGCCTCTGCGAAGCAGCCCAGAACCCTCTGTGGTCCAGGTTTCAGGAGCAGCGGCCCTGGCAGCTCTTCCGAAGCTCCTGGTGCTGCCATCTGGGAAACCCGGCCTGGACGCGGCTCAGGCCGGGCTCGGAGCAGCTGCGGCCTTGCCTGGAGCAAGGGGCCCCTTGCTCTGTGAAGCGCTGGCTGAAGGGCCCAGAATGGTAGCTTCTGGCTGTGGCTGCTGGCCTGCGAGGAGCCGTCTTGTGACGCTCTCCCCGAATCTCTTTCCTTTCTTAGAATGATTCCTCTCGAGGGTACGTGGGAACCCAGCACCTGAACCCCGGTGACCGTGGTTGGGGCGGTGATGCGGCTCCTTTGTGCAGTTACGATGGCTCTTTGTCCTGGTGCCTGCCTGGCCCCACCCAGAAGGCAGCTTTGCGCGGCAGTAAGACTCTAGAGGTCGGGGGTCATCTCTGCGGTTACTCGATCCGTGGCTTGTTAGGAAAAGAATGGATAGGGAAGACGCTTAACCCGGGAAAAACTCTCACGTTGGTGACTGTCCTTTGAAGGGTTGACCTTTTGGTTGGCCTTCGCAGCCAGCAAGACGCTTCCGGCACTGTCTGAGCATCCTGTGTTGGGCTGGGGTACTCACGGAGGTGGAGTCTGGTGAGAGGGGGTGACAGCAGGCAGCGCGACGCGCAGCAAACCAGTCACGTGACTGAGTGACACAGAGGCCAGTAGGAGACTCAGCAGCAGGTGGCACTTGAGCGACAGAGACCCGCTTCTCCTGGCGGGGATGTTCTTCCAGGGCCCACCCCGCCCCAGGGTGGCAGGGCCCACACAGCAGGATTGCTCGTCTCCACTAAGCAGGTGAGAAAACTGAGCAGCCAGGAGACCTCCAAGGCCCCTGATGGCCCAGAGGCAGAGCCAGTGATGGGGACAGTTACTCCAGATGAGCTGCCCGCAGCGGATCTTTCCATGAAAGGTAGAAGACCGTCGAGACAGGGCAGCGTCCGGCACCCGAGGGGACCATCTCGGGACCTGTGAGTTCTAGCCTGTCTCTGTCTCGGCTGCCCAGGCCCCTTGCGCCTCCATAAAAGCACAGGCACTCTCACAGCAGTGCCAGCACGCGAGCCGTACAGCCTCCAACCACCAACATGGAAAAGCCACAGGAAGAAAATGTTCAAAAGGAAGCGAACTGTGGCCTGGAGTGGTTTCAATTTCCTGACTTTCAAGACGCACATCGTCCCAGAGTGCCAGGGGCCTGTGGTCACAAAGGCTCCATCTCAGAAGACTCGAAGAGGGGGTCCTTTCTGGGGAAGGCTCTGGACAGCACCTCGGAAGGTGGCCGGGAAGGGAGCCTGCTCTCCCCAGTCGACGGCTCGGTGGGTCGAACCTGGCCATGCCCGCCGCTGGCAAACCTCCGAGTTTGTGATGTCGTTTGTCGCTTTTACTTTTTATTTCTAGGAAAGTCGCATGAACGATACAAAGAAGTCCTGGATATTTTTACCTAGGTTCACTACCACATTCCTGTTTTATCTCTTCGCTCTTTCTCCGTTTACGCGGACTTGTGCTCAGACACACACACGTACTCATGTCTATATGGAAATTTTTTCCTGAACCATTTACCAGTAAGCTGTTGACATCAAACTCGCGTTCCCCCTTGTACTTCCTAAGAACAGGAATATTCTCTTACGTAACTACAAACGACTATTAAATTTAGGAAATGTAATATTGATTTAACACTTTTGTCTAATCCAGAGTCCATATTCCAATTTTGTCCCAATAATGCCCGTGATAACACTTTTCTCACGGTTCGCAAGCTAGTTCCGAATCCCACGTTAAATTTTAATCGTCCTTCTCTTTCGTTTCTCTGAACCCAGAACAATTTATGTTTTCCTTTGTCTTGTACGACCCTGGCATTTTTGAACAGTGCTGGCCAGTTATTTTATAGAATGTCCCTTAATTTACGATTCTCTGATGTCTCCTTGTGTTTCAATTCCGATATATGCATCTTTGGCTGGACTGCTGTGTAAGTGATGTAGGTGACCTGTCCTTCTCTGGGGGCCGTATCAAGAGGCACAGATGTCCATTTGCGCCTTATTGGTGATGTCAGGTCTGATCACTTGGTTAGGGTGGTCTCTGTGTAGTCACTCTTTTCCCTTTTGTAAGGAACAAGTGTACTTTGTAGGAAGATACTTTGACACTATGTAAATGTCCCATTCCTCCTCAGATTCTCTCCACCTGGTCTTAGTGCTCATTGATGATTCTTGCCTGAATAACGGTTGACTCTGACGGTTGCATCCATCGTCCCTGCTATCTTTCTGAGTCCAGAATAGTCCTGGATGGGGTGAACAGGCACATCCCTCCTGTGGAGCTTAGTAGCTGAATTCACGGGGAGGAAGGGCCTTGACATCTTCCTTGGGCCCTGTACAGCAGTCCTGGTCTGTTGCGTGTGTTTTGACGTGTGTAGTAACTCATTTTGGAAATACTTATCGGATACTAGATGACTTTGGAATAACCTTTTTTTTTTCCAGTTTTATTGAGTAAGAATTTACATACATCACTGCGTAAGTTGGAATAACTTTAAATGCTCTACAAAAAAGGGTGGCTTTTGGTCACACGTGTGATAAATTATTTTTGTGGCATCTGCTGGTAAAATTACACCTGGATCTTTTGCAAAGTGTTGATCAGCAGAAATCTGATCGTAAAGAGAGTATTATTAATACCTTCTCACCATCTGCACCCTGCTCCAGAGAAAGGGGGGAAATTAGAGAGACTGTTTGAACTCTGAGAAGGAGGGTTGGGCTAGAAAGGAAAACTAGCTATTAGAAGCAGATGAATTAAGTAAAAGATGAACTTCCAGGAACGCTTCACAATGCTTGTGTGGGAGCTCTATTGTGGGGGTGGGAGGTGGGGTGAAGCCGTGAATGGCCTTGCTAGGAATTTTGGTTTTTTATTGATTGGATTCGAAATGAATGCTTTACCAGTATCTAGCTCGTTTGTTTGGCTCTAGTTTTTGCAAGCCATTTACTGCCATTTGCAGAAGGGGTTTCCGTGGGAGAACCTCTGTTGTTTTACTGGGGCTGGAATATTAGGTTCTTGGTCTTGAGTTTTACCTTTTCAAATAGTTCTGTATAGCCCACCGAAGGAACGAAGGAACCGTGTGGGAGGTTTCTCAGCTCTTGTGTGCTGTTATAACACTGGTCCTTCCAGTTCCCATTAAGGTAACTTTTTAGAACGGCAGTGAAAGCTGAAAGTGGACTGCGAAGGAGAAGCAGCTGTTTTCCATAAAACCTACAGATGAACAAACGCCAGTGAGTCCCGTGATGTGTGTCCTTCTGGAGCAGTCCTTCCCCTGTGCTCCGCGGGATGTGCATATGTGTGGACACGGAGAACAGAGAAAAGTGAAGGAGAGAGGAAGCTTGTGGTCCCAGACATTTCAAAAACGCTGCGAGTCCTAACTCCCTCTCGGAGGATCTGCAGGGAAGAGAGCTCAGTCAGTGCTCTGCAGGGAAGAGAGCTCAGTCAGTGCTCAGCAGGGAAGAGAGCTCAGTCAGTGCTCTGCAGGGAAGAGAGCTCAGTCAGTGCTCCGCAGGGAAGAGAGCTCAGTCAGTGCTCAACAGGGAAGAGAGCTCAGTCAGTGCTCTGGACGGTACGCCTTTGCCGGGGAACAAAGCACCCCACAACTTAGCGGCTAGAAACAACAAACATGTATCTCGTCTGTGGTTGAGCTGGGTGGCTCCCGTCCGGGCCTGGCCTGGCCCCTGTTGGCTGGGTCTGTCGTGTGTCCACAGTCCACTGGCAGGTCAGCTGGGGACTGACTGACCTCGACTGGCCTCGTCCAGGGTGTTTCTCCTGGAGGTGTTCGCTTGACCTCCAGCAGGTTAGCCCAAGCTTACTCACGTCCTGGTCACAAGATTCATGCGACGCCACTTCGGCCGCAGTGTATTGGCCAGAGCAAGTCCCGTAACCGAGCCTAGATCCCATCTAGGTTGTCCTTGCAAAGGGGTGGAGATGCCGGGAAGGGATGCTGGGGGCCATTTTCACAGTCTTGCGCAGAGACCAACTCAATCCATGGCTGGTTGTTATTTTTAGCTACATTTCTGCATTGGGGAAAATGCATAGGGAAGGAGGAAAATTAGGTACAGATACTTTGTAATTACAGAAGTCATTTAAAAAGCTTCGGTGTGGATCTAATGAGTGAATCCAAGTAAGGCGCTTTGAACTAGCATGCAGTGCGTGCTCTGTAAGTGTTGATGTTGTTATTGTTATAATGAAGGGGTGTGCGGCCTTACCTAGGAATGAAGCTGAGGATTCACTTGGCACAAGGTGAACAAGCTTCAGATACGTTCGCAAAATGGATAATCGAATGCATTGCAGCAACAGTGAGTGCGGACCAGACAACTTCTTCCTCTCGGGCGCCGGATGCTGGAAGAGATGTCCACTGTCGCCTTCTCTGACCAGTTCACCCTGTTTGGCTTGTTTCTGACAGAGGTCAGAGTTATTGCTAGACTGGAGTCTGTAATAAAGAGGGTACCCAGGTGTGCAGGTTTTTATTTTCTCAAGACTTCTTCTTTGTTTATTTAGTTAGCCTTTATTAAGTGCTCCGCAGGCTCCTTTGTTATTTGATGAAGACGGCGCCTAACTTTCCAGTGACTGATTTGGCTCCTGAAAGAGGAGGGGGTGGCCTTGCCAGCTTCCCCAGGCCTGTCCCTTCCAAGCACCTGGGGGAGCAGTCCACTGACCACAGCCAAATGCCCTTGAATTCTGCCCGCGCTCTTGACTCCGGGCGGTGGGGGGGGGCCCGGGAAGGAAACCTTCTCTGCCTCTCTTTCACTTTACTTATTGGTCTCAGCGGTTCCCCTGCCCTCCCTGTGCCAACTCCCCTGCCATTCGGCGTGTGTGTGTGTGTGTGTGTGTGTGTGTGTGTGTGTGTCTAGAAGACAAATTCTCGGAGGATTAAAAGCAGACACAATAGAGGGAGTGCTCCCTTCTGCTTTAATCACTTCAGGGTGCTATGTGTTGACAGAAAGTGTGGTTAGTCTTCAAGTTTAAAGAAAGGAGCGTTCAGGCGAGTCTTTTTATTGCTTGGAATTCTTCAAGTAAGTTTGATAAGCTATCTGTTGAGCCTGGAGACACTGCCTTTTTAATTGGCTTCTCTGCCCCTTTGGCCTGCTCACAAAGGCGCTGCTACCTTCCAAGGGCCCCATATCCCGGTGACTTCTTGGGTTGGAAGACTCTCCTCTCCCTGGGTCTTATCTGCAAGTTGAACTGGAATTTGAATTCTTCTTGGCTAACAGCCTGTGAGGTCGTCCTTACATCGGTGTATGTTTTCCTTCCATCTCTGTTCCCCCTTCTCTGTATTTCTTCCTTTCTTCTCTTTTGTGCCCCCACCCCACCCCCGCATTGATTGGTGCCTGGTGACTCTTCCACTGTTCCCTCTTGTCTCCTTTGGCTTCCGTCTGGGGCCCTGCTTCCCAGCTGGGGTGTGATTCTGCCCCACTTGCAGCGCGGCCTCTCGCTCCCTCCTTCCAGGAGAGGACTGTTCTTGTGTCTTGTGTTGGTTACATCATCCCAGCCTTTAAAGAAGTTAGATCCCCAGAAGGAGAGAATATTCCCTTCAGGGTGCTACTGCCCCTTGAGTCCTGAAGTCCGCAAGAATAACTGGCTCATGTCAGCACTAGGAACTCGGAGCGGAAGTCCCAGTTCCGGGTGGCTTGGGGCGGCAGCTGTCGGCTTGACCCACACGGGAGCTTCATGGCGGCTAATCTCTGACTCTGCTCTGCGGAAACAGTTCTCTCTGGGAGTGCTGACTAACTCACTCCTTCTTCAAAGAGTGCTTGTGTGGCTTTAGGGTAGGATTGCTGGCTTAAAAAAAACAACAGAAAAAGGAAGAAATAAATGAAAACACCCACACTTCAAGGCGACCCCTGGCAGTGCCCCATTTCTCAAATATTTACGAATGTGTGGTCTCTTCAGAATGTTCCAGATCTGTCATTTGCAAAAGTTAGCCAGCCCTGGGCCACCATCCTTCTTTATTAGCGTGGTACACTGTAACCAACCCCAGACTGACAGCTGACGGAGGCCCAGGGTGGTGGTGGTGGGTTGACCCGTGTTGACCCAGACCTGAGCCGTGGAGCTGGCCGTGCCTTTCCTGACACCAGCCCAGCAGCAATATTGTCTGGAAGGTGGCCACTCCCGGGATAGCTCCTTCGTCTTCCCCTCTCCTAGGGTCATTTCGGTAAACACCGAGTCATGTCTGTGGCGTGCGTCCTGTGTGCCAGGCACCCTGGGAGGCTTTGGAGAGGTGGCGGTGAACACAGCCATCAGAGCCTCTGCCCAACTGGAGCTGCCGTTCTAGCGGGGGGGAGACAGACGATGCAGAATCCACAGAATGACGCCAGGTAGTGCTGAGTGCTCCGATGAGCGGGGATAGAATGTGGTGGCGGGGGGTGAGGGCGAGCTCTCAGGGGAAGTGGCATTGAGCAGACACCGGAAGGAGGCAGGGGAGCCAGGCCTGAGTGGCTCGCCCTCTGGGGAAGAGCATTCCGGCAGACGGACGTGCAAGGACAAAGGCCCTGAGGTGGGGACGTGCCTGGCACAGCCGTGGAGGAGCCACATCTTCGGCCCTGGGAGGCCGGGGGCGGGAACTTGGGTGTTGGCTCTGAGCGTGAGAGGGGCCAGTGGTGGCTTTGTGGTGGGGATTGACATGCCAACTGTGCCTCCCAGAAGGGGCGCTTTGGCAGGTGGCGACTAGACATCGGGAGGCCAGGGCCCCGGCAGGGAGCCAGTTGCGAGGTCATGGCCGCAACCCGAGAGAGACGCTGGTGGCTTGGACTTGCCCTTTCTGGCTCCCAGGCTCTGTCCACGGCCAGTGGAAGGGAGTCAGGGGAGGTAGAGTCACCCTTTGTCTTCCTGGGGTAGACTGATGAATCTTGAGAGCCCCCAAAGATGCCGAGGAGGGCCTGTGCGCTTAGGGTCGGGAGAACAAGGACCTAGCAGGGGTTCGGGCCCCTCCCCCCTCCCTTTCTTTCTTAGCACATCAGCACGAAGGGACCACAGCTTGACTTTCTGAAGCCGGTCAACCACCATGGGCTGCTTGTCAGGAAGGGTGCCCCGTAAGCTGAAATGCTGCTCTCATTTCCACATGATCCCTTCCTGCTGCTTGGTGAGTTTTTTAATTAGAAGACGCCGTATTTTCTAGGGAAAACATTTTGAACAGAAGACCTGATTTAGCTGGAAACGGATGCCTTTATTACATGTCAGAGAGCTAAAAAAAAATTGCCCATGAGCTGTCCATGTGTGGATGTCTCCAAACACAGGACAACACGGCACCAGAGCGATCAGAAGAGACACAGGGAGGGCTAGGGGCACGGCGGATGGCCTGATCCCCGCTCGGGAGCGTGCAGGCTTCGGCTGGCTCCAGTCTGGCTAACGCTCTGAGCTGGCCCAGAGAGCTGACTCGCTGGTTTTCCAGGGGAAAAAAATCCGCTCCCTCTACATTCCCACTGCAGACAAGCAGCGTAAAACCGAAATGAGACCCAGCCGCCCAGAGTCCACAGAGACTCCAACTCAGAGTCTTTGAATGATTTATTCAATTCTTGCCACTTTGCACATTTTCCTTAAAAAAAAAAAAAAAAAAAAGAAAGAAAAGAAAAGGAAAATCAGTTTACAGTAGCTGTTAAAAGCAGGAAGGTGACCTTCTCATCAGGACTCGACTGGTCCCAAGAGAGAACTTGTAAGTGTCATGAGGAGATTTCATGTTTGGGAGATGACGATGTGAATTTCACCGGACAGGAAGTCAGCTAAAACTCACCTGCTTTCTGTTTACCTGTGTCGTTTCTCTGTTTGTTTTGTTTGTTCTCCCCTTTGTGTCTCCTTTTGGCCTGTGCCCTTCACTCTGCTTCCAGGCTCCCTGGATGGCCGCGCGGCTTTGTGGCTTTGGGCGCCTTGGTGGCAGCCGAGGGGGATTGGATCCCTCTATTTCTGGGCCACAGAGAGGAAAGAACAGAGATGCTTTCCCTGCAAAGATGCTTTCTCTCCAAACTTGAACTAATAAAACTCCCCTCTTCAAGGACCTAATGGTTTAAAAATAGCTCGAGGGGAACTTGAAAATGAGTTTCAGCAAACACACCTAGCTAGTAATCTCTGGATTCCAATCTCTTATCTCCTCTCCAGCCAGGCTGTTGGATGGGGTGGGTTATTCTGATCTCCTGGGTGGGTTTCCAGCCCTGCCGAGTGAGGGGCCTGTGTTGGGCTTTCCCTGGAAGAAGTTGGGCTAAAGAGCATGCCGTCTTTCAGGTTTCTGGAGAGATGATGATCTGGCTTTGTGTTGACAGCTTTTTTGTCACTGGTGAGCACGTGAATGGTCTGCTCACCTCGGACCCTTGCTGCTCAAAGTGTGGTCCTGCTGCTAGTAGAATCATCACCTTGGGAACTGGTTAGAAATGGGGGATCTTAGGCTCCACCCCTGACTACTAGAGTCAGAATTTGCTGTTTAACATGATCCCCAGGGGATTCGCATAAACATTAGTGGTTCTCAAACTTGAGTGTACATCAGAATTACCCACTTTAGCCATCATGCTGAAACATGGATCTCTGGGCCCTGCTCTCGGATCCATCAGGTCTGGGGCAAGGCCCGAGAATCTGAATTCATTCATTCATTCATTCTTACTCAGCTTTACTGAGGTATAATTGACAAAATTGTGAGGTAGTTAAAGTATAAATCATGGTGATTTGGTGTCTTTCTACACTGTGAAAGGACTCCTCCCATCTAGTTAGTTAACACCATCTATCACCTCACATGTTTACCTTTGTTTTTTATGAGAACATTTAAGTTCTGCTGTCTCAGCAGAGTTCAGTTATACAACACAGTGTTTGAAACTCTGCATTTCTAATGGGTTCCCTGGTGATGGTGTGGGGCTAGGGGCTAGGACCACACTTGCAGATCCCTGGACCCTCGCTCAGCCCGTGTTTCCCGTCTCCTTATAAATCATCCGCACTAACGCGGGTCCCCCTACTCTGTCCCCTTGATTCCCCTCTTTGGGGAGGCAAGTTCCTCCCCCTTAAGAACCTCCCCACTTCGTGCCTCTGAATCCAGGCCCACCTCACCTTTCTCGATCCCTCTGAGCTTTCCCCTCCCCCTCCAGCAGCTTCCCAGTTCTTCTCCAGTGCCCCCAACTTCCCAGTTAGGTTGTAAGTCCCCTGTGGACCTCCCTCCCCATCCCCCCACATCCCGTCTATCACCAGCTCATTTGTTTCACCTCCCAAGCGCCTCCCCTCCACCCTGACCACCTGCACTGTGGTCTCCCTGGCAGCAGTCCTCAAAGTGGTCTGCTTGTGGCCTCTCTCGCCTTCATCCAGTTTTTTTTCCAGCCGCAAGTTCCAATGACCTTTTCAGAGTCTCCCTCAACATCACTCCCTCTCCTCCCCTGCCACTGCTTCAGCCCTTTCAGTGGCTAACCATTCGTTAATACCAGTTAAGCCCTTCTGTAGGGGGAAGGACGGAGGGATTTGTCCAGTAAAGCATTTTACGCATCTCATAGAAAAGCCTTGTGCAGCTGCTTGACATGTTACAGAGCCATTGTCACCTTCACACCTCACTCTACAGCCAGACTGTCTGGGTTTGAGTCCCAACTCTGCCACTTAACTCCAGCCAAGTCACTTAACCTCCCTGTGCCTCGATTGCCTCATCTGTGAAATGGGGATCTTAGCCTACAATCCCAAGCATGGCCAGGAGTCACTGTGGGTGGCTCCTGCTGCGCTCACCCTGCTCTGCCCTCTGCTCCAGCCACACTAGCCTACTGTCAGGCCCCACGGGGCCTTTGCACAAGCTGAGATGCTCCCCCCAGGCAACCTCACCCGATTAGTGCCTCGGCAGCCTTCAGATTACTCTCCAAGCTTCCCCAGGGAGGCCTGTTGTGACCCCTTCCCAACTGGGGGCTTCCTTTGTTACAGACCCACGGTCTCACCCTCGGAGTCTTTCTTGCTCTTTGAGATCGTACATTCAGAGTGTCGTGATTGAATCAGTGGCTGTCTCTGCTCGTGGACTGTAAGCTCTATGGAGCAGGGACCCGATTCATTTGTGTCGGTCCCTGTATTTTCCGGAGCGGGCGTCCAGAATGCACCCAGTAAACAGCTGCTGCTGAAGCCAGTGGCGTCCTTTGCAACTCGGTGCAGCGGCATGCATGCTGTGCACGTCTCGGGTGGACTGTCTGCCTCGTGTAGGGGCTGTAGGGGAGTCCAGGTCTCCTAAAATATGATACTGAGAAACAAAAACCAGACTCCCCTCCGAATCTTTAACAACTGTCTTTTAAAAACTGTCTTACATATATAAGAATTCGGCTGTGAATGTCTCCATAATTGGTAGCATGAGGCGGCCCTCGAAGTCAGGAAGGTTTCTTTGCTCTGGCTTTCATTAGGACAAGCGGAAACCATTTCTCTGTGAATTAACCAGGCCATCGATGTACGCTTCTTCAGCCCTGACTGTATGCCAGGTGGCGGGCTGCAGCCCTAGGAGACGGAGCTGAGTGATGCACTTTCTGCCCTTGAGGGGCCAGGAGGCAGGTGGCAGGCCCCAGAGAGTTTAATCGCCGGGTGGAATTCGGTAACACTATGGACGAGGGCGTCAGAAGCGAACTTTGACCTTAGCCCCAAGCTTAGTCACTGTGCGTTTCAGAGAGCTTGAGCCGTCACCATGAGAAGTCTACAGAATGTCTTCAGGGAGGGGGTGAGATTCGGGCACTTCAGTGACAATGTCAGCGTTGTTGGAAGGGGCCCAGACCAAAGAAGCAGCTGGAGCTGGGGAGCAATCCTGACCCTGTCGCTCACCGGTGCCCAGCTTGAACACTTTTCTGAACTTCTCTGAGCCTCAGTTTCCTCAGCTGTGAAATGAGAATAATAATATCTACCTAGAGAGCCACGGTGAGGAATAAACAAAACGATCTATTTAGCACAGCGCCTGTAGGTAGAGATGCTGGGTGTCTTGTCACGATCCATTTCAGGCCTGCAGAGCAGTGCCTACCGAGGACTTACGTGGAATCTTCTATGAGGAGCAACGGCCATCACCCAGCCTCTGAAGTTGCTGGCAGGCATCTGCCCTGCCCACCACACAGGACTGCTGGGGCATCAAAGAAGTGCGGGCGGGTCAGAGCTCTTGAAACAGTGAAGGTCACTGACGTGCCTTTATATGGCATCTTCCCTAGTGCCTGAGTCCATGTGCTTCCACAGTTTATTACTCTAAGTCCTTTACTTATTTTTCAACAACCTTTTTTTGTAAGGCTTCTTGTTGTCTCGTAAAATTATGGATTAAAAAAAAGTATGTCTAAAGCCATCAGGGAATCATCACTTTCAAGTACTGGGCACAAAGTGTCGACTCCTGCTAGGAAGGTAGGCGGGCCTTCGAGGCGCGGGCACAGCCGTGGGTTTCAGAGAACCGGGTTTGTAACCTGACGGCAACCCCTTGGGCTCTGTGACCTTGGGCAGGCCCCATGGCCTCTCTAAGTCTCGTTTTGTAGCCTGCACAATGTGGCTTATAGTAATGCTTATTCCAAGGGCTGTGTTGAGGAGTAAATGACATAGAAACCAAAGTGTCTAAAAACCTGTCCAGTGAATTGTCAGTTTCCCTTCTCTTCCCATCAATACGCACTTTCTCTAAGCAGAAGTCTTGTCAGCACTTAACAGAATTAATTACAAAACCAAATTAAGGGAGTCTGTGAGTGTGATATTTACTGTTTTCTCTTTTGGATGATGATTTCTCTCACCTTCTGAGGGAAAGAAAGGCTTCTGCAGAGTCTGTCTGAAAAGGTGTGTGTGTGTGTGTGTGTGTCCACCCCCATGTTAACAAACTTTTCCCAGGACACACTCGTGACGCCTTGGTAGCTGGTGGGTCTTTGGAAGGATTTCTATAGGTTTGGGACCACGACCTAGTTTCGTGAGCCAAAAATTGTATATTTCGATGACAGAACGTTAGAGGATGCCTCCTGGTCACAAGGAGGCCAGTGTGGCCAGTGGTGCCTGGGACATTGACTTCTGGGAGGCGATGCCATGCTTTCCTTCCCCCTGCCCCGTGGCTACCTTTGTTCACCACGCACACACCCTCAGGAACCAGTGTGGTTAGAAACCTTGGTGGCCTGTGCTGGATTTTGTGTTGCTGTAGCTCTCGTGTTTTGAAAGTTAGGGACTGGGGCTGGGAAAGCCAGCAACCACTTCAAAGAGAGAACTTAAAAGTGCAGTTATGGCTCTAGCGGCCCCGTAAATGGCAACACCCTGGTGCCTGGGGCTTCCTGAAGGACCCTTGGCCAGATCTGCTTTGGGGGTCCAAAACTGAACAGCATAAACTGTTCCACACATAAAGGCAAGTGTTTAAAAAATAATCTTCCGGGCAGTTTCTATGAGCCCAGGTTGTTTGATTCCCGTACTAAATAAGTGACTGGATGCACTGTTCAGTTTAGGTCTTTGCATCTCTAGCAGATGCTACGGGTGCCCACCCATGTGTTCTTTTTATTTTTTTTTAATAAATTTATTTATTTATCTATTTTATTTTTGGCTGCGTTGGGTCTTCGTTGCTACACACGGGCTTTCTCTAGTTGCGGTGAGCAGGGCCTACTCTTCCTTGCGGTATGCGGGCTTCTCATCGCGGTGGCTTCTCTTGTTGCGGAGCATAGGCTCTAGGCGTGCGGGCTTCAGTAGTTGTGACACGTGGGCTCAGTAGTTGTGGCTCGTGGGCTCTAGAGCGCAGGCTCAGTAGTTGTGGCACACGGGCTTAGTTGCTCCGCGGCGTGTGGGGTCTTCTCGGACCAAGGATCGAACCCGTGTCCCCTGCATTGGCAGGCGGATTCTTAACCATTGCGCCACCAGGGAAGTCCCCACCCATGTGTTCTTGATGTCTGCTGTTCCGGTACATACCTGGACAGCGTCCCACTCCAAGGAGCTACAATTCTCAGCCTGAGAGCTTTTTCTCAGCCTGCGAATTAATGCTCCTGGGAGCAGCCTTCAGTCAATAAAGAATGAAGTTGGAGGATCAATACCCCAGCTTTCTCACTGCTCAGGTGGGACACCTCTGAACTGTGTTTTACAGTATCCCCCCAGAGTCCCCCAAAAAGATGGAACCTCCATGGCCCATGGTGGGAACCTCTTTGATAACCTACCCTTTGTGGCTGCCTTTCCTTCCCTGTGTCACTTCCCCGCTGCGCTACCGTGCTTCGCAAATACACTACTTACACTTGAATCTTTATCTTGGGGTTGGCTAATCTTTGTCTTAGGATTCCCAGGGGGAATCCATCCTAAGGCAACATTTCAGAGTGCCCCTGAAAGAGAAAAGTGATGATCTCATTTACTGCAGTTTAATATAAAACCTGGGTTACCAATGCCAGCCACGTTGCCGTCTCTGGCCTTGGGCAATTCACTTCATTTCTTGAGATCTCACCTTCTGTAAATGAGGGTCATGGGGTGCTTCAGCTGGGGTGCGAGAGGTGGTTTGGCTGGGACAGTGACTTGTGTGGGATGAACTGGGCATCCCAGGTCATCTTGCATCCCTGGCCATGCCTACTAAAACCAGTAGTAGTGGGAGGCCCTCCCCTAGTCATAGTGAAACAAAACACCCCCCGCGCTGCCAAGTACCTGCAAGAGGCAGTGCCACGCCCCAGTCGAGAACTGCTCCTAGATCATTTCTGAAGCCCTTTCTAGTTTGGACATTCTCCGCTTAGTTTCTCCACCAAGAACCTCAGATGTGGAGCGGCGTCCACCATGGCGTATTTCAGTTGCGGGGTGTGTAGTTCAGTGATGGCTCTGGAGTAGATTCTGTGATGTCAGATATAACCACTGACTTGCCTCCTTCTTAAAACATTGAAGAAGGAAGCGTTTAACTTGGTCCTTCTGCCTCCTTAAATTCCTTGACCCGTTTCCCCTTTATTCATTTGTAGTCAGTGAGGAACTTGAAAAGTTTGCATTGGCTCTTTCTTAGAGCAGGCTCACCCTTGGGTAACAGCATCTCTGGTTATCTCTACCTTGTCAGAGACCCACAGGTATAGTATAGAAGAAGAGAGAAGGAGAAAGTCCTAGAAGGTTGGCTTTGCCTTAAGCAGAGTCAGATTTGCGATTTATTCCCGAGCCATTTATTGTCCTACCACTGGAGTGTTTTGGGGCCACCACCGTTTTCCTTTTCATTTCTTACAAGAGGGTGCCAGGAGCCCAATAAATTGCTTCTTTTTCTTGAAGAAAATCTAAAAATATGTCCCAGTGTGGGAAAGACTGGTCTCGTCATGCCACACAGCTAGCCACTGTCTGACAGGTAGGAAACTTTTCATAAATGTGGACTGCATTGACTAATCAACAAGTTGTTCACTACATGAAACAACTTTTCTTTGCAAAGATTTTTTTTCCATTCTAAAAAGGCATTGGAAGGCCATGCTACCATGCTTCTTTGGTGTGAGGTGAGCTTAATATTTCCAGGAGGGGAAGTCTAGGGGAATTTTTATCTTGATTTTCCATAAAATGATTGAATTGTGGAGATAAAGTGACATGTGAGTCATAAAACTTATTGAAATAGCAGCAAAGTCTTGCCAGATAGGAAGCAAAGCAATTACTCTTGTCATGTCCAGGCAAGACAAGGACCAATGCAAAAGGGGAAGGAAAAAGGGGGCATTTTGCTCCCATCTTTCAGGCAGGCATATGGCATCAACCTTGAAGTGGAGTTTCTGGGGGGCATGTTGCCTGTTCTGTTAGGCTTTGGCGTCAGCCGAGCGCTGGCCGGAGCACCAGGGGGAGATAGGGGAGCCTGATCTTGAAATTGGATTCCAAGCAGAATGAACGATGAAATAGCTATGATCACCAGTTTAAGTGGCGGGCAAATCTACCTCTAGAAGTAGAACAAGACAGAATCTCTTTGCATAAGGAGGAGAAAGCAAAATGAGTTTCTCGGTGATGTAGAAACTGAAGGCTTTCTGGAAAACATGCTTCCTGGTCTGTCCCAGGCAGAGGTAACCACAGGGTCCTGCCTGGTGTTACCCTGATGATGTCAACTTTTCACAACTCTTTAACTAACCCCGAGGAGGTTAATTTCTGGAAAAGGACAAAGCCGAACTTCAAAAGAGGAAGGCTTCCGCTCACAAAAAGTGGAGGCTCAGCACAGGGGCTCAGGCCACCAGTAAATGCGACGTCTGGCCTGGTGGTGACAGGGGAGTGCGTCGAGACAGAGGTCAGCAAAGCCAAAGGGTTTCAAAGCAGTGGGCATGGGGACTGTCCTGATCAGCGTCCTGACCCGCCAGGCTGATGTCAGAGGGTTTATTCAGATTTGAGGGCCTTTGTTCGGGGGGATCGGAGTGGTTCCTAAGAGACAATGCCGGACTGGAGACAGTTGCTGAGCAGATGGGGATCAGAGGGACGAACAAAGGGGAAGCTGTTCCCAGCACATCCACAGGAAGCGGGGGGAGCGGCAGAGCCAGCCACCGGCAGGAGGGCTTCCTGCGTGGCCTGGCTGGGGAGCCGCTGGGCCCCCATCTTGTGGGAGACAAAGCCTCCCCGGGGCTTGTGGGGCTCTGCCCGCTTTGCAGCCAGGTCCGCGAACTTGTCCCGCAGCTCACATTGCAGGGGGTTTGTGCCGTGGCCTCATCTGGGGGCTGGGGAGGTTCCTGGCCTCATAGGAGGTAGAGCAGAAAGTGGCCCCTGGCTAATCCAGTCCCACACCCTCCTTTTAAGTGCGTCGAAGGCAACTTTCGAGACTCGGAAGTGAAATGCTTTTCCTGGCTCGGGCAGCGTCTCCGACTGGCTTCCTCTAAAGACAGACACAGGACCGCGTGGAGCGCGAGCCATGTGTTCGGAGGTGATCCCAGGAAGCCGCTCAGGGACTGGGGAGGGGAACCAGGGTTGCCACGGTCGTGAGCCGCGCCCAGTGGGCAACCGGGGCTCAACGTGCTGGGGACCTCGGAAGACAGCAGCACACACTTCAGAGCTTCCCACCCGGAGGGGCCAGTTGATCCACAGTTCCTGCCCCTCGTCGGTTGAGAACTGCTCTCAGAGGCCTGGAGCCCGTGGCACATCTGAGCTCCCGTGGCCAGAGAAAGCCCTCGAGCAGAATGTCACGGGTGCCCGGCCATGTCCAGCATGGGGTGGATTCACCCGAGGGGGTCTTAGTCAAGCTCTTGCCAACCCCTCCGCCAGTGGGGAGGCCGGCCTTTCTGAATCCAGGCACGCACATCTCAGAGTGTTCAACACCCCACAGATCAAAGACGCTTTTCTGTGCTCTTCGGGGTGCACGCTCCTCTCTTCCTGGGAGCACATTAGATGTTCAAGTGACACGTCCAGCGACTCTCCCTCCAGCCACTGCCCTTGTCTCCCTGCCTCGCTTTTAGCCAAGCTTTAACGAAGGCTGCGTGCCCGGCAGAGCCCTCCACCTGCATGGCTCGCCTATTTGTCCTCTTTATCCCAACTGAACTGCCTCCTTGTTATTGCTGGAAATACACAAGGTTCCGCCTCAGGGCCTTTGCCCTTCTGGTTCCCTCTGCCCCGAGCCCTTTCCCCTACTTTACCGTCCTCTTTAGGGCGTCACTCTCAGCTTGCCCTTCCTGACCCCTTCATTTAAAATGTGACACACACACACACACACACACACACAAAATAAATTAAAACAAATAAAATAAAATAAAATGTGGGGCTTCCCTGGTGGCGCAGTGGTTAAGAGTCCGCCTGCCAGTGCAGGGGACACGGGTTCGAGCCCTGATCCGGGAAGATCCCACATGCCACGGAGCAGCTGAGCCCGTGTGCCACAACTACTGAGCCTGCGCCCCACAACAGGGGAAGCCACCGCAATGAGAAGCCCGCTCGCCGCAACTAGAGAAAAGCCGGCGTGAAGCAACAAAGACCCAATGCGGCCAAAAATAAATTAATTAATTAAATTAATTAATTAATTTTTAAAGAGTTAAAGGGCCTGAGTTGTTAAAAATAAATAAAATGTGCCACAACCACTCGCCTGCTCTGTCTTCCTCCCCTGCTTGCTCGTTCTGCGTAGCCCTCAGTGCCCGTGGCATGCCGTAGAATGTTTGTTTAGTTCCACCTCCCCCATCTCCTTGTCTGAGTGGCCTGTCTAGAATATAACCTTCGTGAAGGCAGGGACCGCTGTCTGGTTCACAGTTGCGTCCCCAGTGCCTAGAACCGCGCCTGGCGCGTGGTAGATGTGAAACAAAATGGTTGACCCGATGAATGGTACCATGGGGGTCCATGGCGATTAGACGGCACTCCTCCTTTCCCCGTCTCTAGCTCCTAGTGCAGTGCCCGGAAGGCTCACAGGCTCTCTCTGCCCTAAAGCTGAACTGCCGCAGAGGCTCCTCCTCGTGCAGTAGACGGAGGAGAGGCTTTGGGAGCCAAGCCACCTTGGCTGGACCCTCTCGGTTCAGAGCCCACTTCCCTCAATGTCCTGGATGTTAGTCGCTCACCAGTATCCAGCTCTCCTCTCCTCCCGGGCACGTGGAAGATCACGCTCCTCAGCGCTCTTGAATGGGGCAGGGCCACGTGACTGCTTCCGGCCAACAGATTTTCAGCGGAAATGGCTTGTCACTTCCTGGCGGAGGTATAGCTGAGCAGGTGTGAAGCCTACATGTGCCCTGTCACCTGCGTCAGCAAACTCAAGCCAACATGTGGAGATGGTGGACCTTCTGAGTCATGATGTAGAGCAGTGCCCCCATTGTCTTGCTTTGGACATACGACATGGGCCAAAGCAAACCTTTAATTTGGGGGTAATTTGTTATTGCGGTGTGACCTAGCCTATCCCAACTAATATCATCAAGTACTAGTGGTAGTGTTGTGGGTAAGTCAGTTCACTCTGAACCCCTATTTTCTCATTCACAAAGTAAACAGTCTTTGTACCATAAGGCAGGTATTCAGCATGGGGGAGGGGGCGGTGCATGGGCGACAGTGCACATGCTTTAACTTGTGACTTCCACGGTAGCCCCAGGGAGGAGATAGTATCTCGTCCAGGTGGAAATAGCATGCTGCCTTTGGAGTCAGAAGAGGAAACAAATTCCGTGATGTCAGACTATCAGGGCCTCAGGGGGTTTCTTGGTGAACTTGTACCTTGACCTGGATTCTTTAGATTGAAGAGATTATCACCAGGAACGGCAGAACCGATCGTGAGTGATAAAAGCTAGAGCGTTCTGGGCTGGGACAGTTAGATATGACATCTGGGGCGACACAGCAGGTGACTTCGGTATTTGAGAAGGTGGAATGTCGGCCCGAGGGAAAAAGATTAGTTGATCAGACCAGGACTACCAAGCATCTGTTGTTGTTGTTGTTTTGCTGTATTTTATTATTCTTTTCACATCTTTATTGGAGTATAATTGCTTTACAGTGTTGTGCTAGTTTCTGCTGTACAGCAGAGTGAATCAGCTGTACGTATACATATACCCCCATATCTCCTCCCTCTTGAGCCTCCCTCCCTTCCACCTTCCCTATCCCACCCCTCTGGGTGGTCACAAAGCACCGAGCTGATCTCCCTGTGCTGTGCGGGTGCTTCCCACTAGCCATCCGTTTTACATTTGGTAGTGTATATATATGTCCACGCTGCTGTCTCACTTCATACCAGCTTCCCCTTCCCCCCACACCGTGCCCTCAAGTGCGTTCTCTACATCTGTGTCTTTATGCCTGCCCCGCCCCTAGGTTCATCAGTACTGCTTTTTAAAATTCCATATATATGCATTAGCATACGGTATTGCTTTTTCTCTTCCTGACTTACTTCACTCTGTAGGACAGACTCTAGGGCCACCCGCCTCACTACAGATAACTCAATTTCGTTCCTTTTTATGGCTGAGTAGTATTCCGTTGTATATATGCCAGGCATCTGATTTGGGTGGTGGAGAGAGGGCGGATAGAAAGAGACAGCAGTGGGGACCCTCGTTCTTGATAAACAGTCAGCCCTCTGAAGAGATTTGGAAAATTAAACCTGGTTAGGGCAAAACAGCAGGCATTTCCCAAGAGGCTGTGAATAATGACATCATCACAACTGTAAGAGTTCCCACTGAGTGAATGTTCACTGTTTGCCAGCAGCTTGGCTTCAGTGGGTCACTTGACTCACCTCATGTCACCCTCTCCATCACGCTCCGAGGGGGACAATGCTATGATCCCCATTTCACAGATGAGGAAATGGAGGCACAGAGAGGTTAAGCTACTTGCCTGGAGTTAAGTTGCGGAGTTGGGATTCAAACCCCGACACTCTGGCTTCCGAGTGAGGTGTGAAGGTGACAGTGGTTCTGTAATACATCAGGTGACTGCACAAGGCTTTTCACGAGATTAGTAAAATGCTTTTAATGGAAAAATCTCTCTTTCTTTCCCTCTGGAAGAGGGGTTACTGGGTATTTGTCTTTTGTCTTCCTCATGGGTGCATTGTGAAGATGAACAGCTTGGTCAGTTGGTAGCCCATCACTCAGTTCAGTGAGCGTGGTCAGAGATGCTAATAAATGTTGATAACGATAGTGATGATTTTTAACTCACAGGTAATACTTACCACGTTTTTTTTTAAATTGAAGTACACTTGATTTACAATGATAATTATCACTGTACAACAAAGTGATTTAATGATATAAACATTTTTTCTATTCTTTTCCGTTATGGTTTATCATAGGATATTGAATATAGTTCTCTGTGCAGCACAGTAGGACCTTGTTGTTTATCCATTCTGTATATAAAAGCTCACATCTGCTCACCCCAACCTCCTACTCCATCTCTCTCCCAACCTCGGCAACCACCAGTCCGTTCTCCGTTTCCGTTATCAAATGTTAATAAAATGGGAGGAAAGGTGTATGTGGTAAAGAATGTGGGGGTTCTGTCTAGATCCCCAGAATTCTTTTAGGGTACCCCCAACACTCCAGCTTTGACGGCTCTCTCAGTGGCACGCACCCCTGGTTCATCTTTCAAGGATCGTCCCTGGGCTTCTACAGACCTGCTTTGCCCACAGGCTGGCAGAGACATATACACACACGTGCATGCACAGACGGACGTGCCCACATACACACAGACTTTAGCTAAAGACTGAAGAAGGGGACAAGAGCCCAGCTCCCTTGCCACAAGCTCCAACGACTCTGAGCTGTAACTTCCCCTCCAGAGTTCCCCACAGCCTCGCAGGAGCTTTGCCCGAGAGCCCACCTTTGCTCGGCTCTTCCCCTTCTCTGTCCTGCTTCTTCTGCCTTACCTGTCTCTCCTGAGAGCATCTCTTCGATAAATCACATGCACGTGAGTCATCTTGCAGGATTCTTTTGGGGTCTGCTTTCTGTAGAACATGACCTAAGAAAGCGAAATACCAAAGGTCAAAAAAGCTCTACCCAGTAGCTGATAATCCCAATTGCAACGGGGAAGGGTGAGAAGAGGAGACATTGAAAAACACCCCTGTAGGGGCATGTAAACATTTCAGAGAGGTGTGGCGAAGAGAGCTGAATCTTCTTGGTGTGGTCAGGCATCGCCCGCTTAGTTGTTCCAGAGCTGCGCCTGCTGCGAACTGATCTCCACCCTGGTGCCCTTCCAGCAGCATCGTGCGAGGCGGCCAGAGCCTTTGCAAGCAGCCTGCGGAGAGCCTGCCAGGGTTCGCTGTGCTTGCACACCCGCTCCCCAGTGGCGAGAAGCAGTTTTTACATTTCTGCCGCTTGCCTGACCTGCTGTGGCAAAGCAGCCCGCGGCGGGGGGGGGGGGGGGTGCGAAGACTGGAGGGGGCTGGCCATTTCCTTACAGCTTCCTGTGTCCTAGAAGTTGTGGCTTCCTGGGTCAGCCTCATAGGCATGTATTGTTCAGATGCCTGAATCCAACAAGGAGATACCTCAGGGGCCTTTTCCTCGAGGAAGTCCTGAATCGAGAGAGGGAGAGACGGCGGGGTGGGGGGGAGAGGGGGGAGAGAGAGAGAGAGAGAATATGAATGGTTTATAAAGAAACCAGTGCTTCTCAAACTTCAGTATGCTTAAGAACCATCAGGAGAGAGTTGGTAAAAATGCAGATTTCTGAGCCCCACCCTCAGAGATTGTGATTCCACAGGTCTGCCTTTCTAACAAGGTCCTGGTGATGCTGGTGCCACTAGTCCACGGACCATACTTTGAGTAGCATTGCTGTAAACCACAGGACAGCATTATCCTTATCTGCAGTGGATGTTCTGAAGCTTTGAGGGTTGGATGCAATGCATTTCATCTTAGCCCACGCCACAAGCTACGCATGGAATCATGTGACTTTGACCTGACTGCAATTCCTATTTCATTTGGCTGCAGAGTTCATGCTTCATGTGTCCTAAGCATTGGTAAGACAGGAAGGCAGAAGCTAATGCCGAGAACTGACATAACTAAGAAAGGCTGAGAGCTTGAAGGCTGATTCCACCTCTGAACTTGAACGTACTTAGGAGTCAGAGCGTATTGTCATCACAGAGAAGTGAGGGTTGCCCTTCCCCGGGAAGGCAGGTGGAGCTGATGGAGGGAACTGTGTTCTTCTCTGCTTTCCTTGCACAGAGTTCGTGCAGAGAAGAAAATAAGAGTGCTTCAGAAATACTCTTTGGGCAGTTCTTGATTTTTTTTTTCTTTTGTAGTTATGAGTCATGCAAATCAAATACCGCACCTATCAAAATAAAGGGCTAGATTGCCCTCGGTGTCCTGTCCGTTTCCCCTTACATCTTCCTGTGCAGCGCCTTCGCGCAGAGTTTGGGATTTTGCTCTCTTCTCCATATCCTGCCTTTCTTCCCTTGATACCAGAGGCTCCTTCAACTCACAACTGCCTCGATTCGGGGAGTTCCGGAATTTGGATCTCCCTGAGGACAAAAGGCAAGAGAAAGGGAGCTATAGCGCATCCAGAAATCATGGTCTCTTTTTTTGTGATGTCTTGCCACATTTTCCCGATAGCCTACCATGAGGAAATATCACTTATATAATCAGAAAGCCTCACTCCTCTTTTCTTTCAATCAAGATTGGTAATTCTGTACATAGTCTGCAGCAACAGCTGACATTTCCCAAGTGCTTTGCCTCAGCCGGGCAGACACTGTGCTAAGCGCTTTCAAGCATGCCATCACTGAATTCTTGCCACGAGGTGAAACGAGGTGTGAATCATTCTCCCCATTTTACAGGTGAAGAAATGGAGACACAAAGAGGTGAAGTCACTTGTTTGAGGCTGTAGAGCTAGGAAGGGGCCAAGATAGGCTTCAAATCTGATATTTTGCACTCAGTTTTGAACCATAATGCTTCAGTTGTATATGACTAAAACCACGTAAAAAATATAAGCCGGGCAAAAATTCTGGAAGGAAATACATCAGCACTTTGACACTGATTTGTCTGCATGGTGCAGTCGTACAACTGTGCACTTTTTCCTTCTGTTCTGATTTTCTGATTACTGTTCCCATGACCATATATTAATTTACAATCCATAGACTTACTATTTGAAAGAAAAATCACTAGCTCAGTCTCTTTCTCCTAGTTCAGTGTCTGAAGTCGTCCCAGGCAGGTGATCTTCTGTTGTTCTGTGAGGGGTCCCAGGAATACAGACTCTGCAGGAGCCCATCAATTCGGTTAATCATTCTGTAGATTGACCTGCGTGAGGCCCCTGAAAGGGGCTGACTCCATCATCTGGATGGAAGGACTCCTTGTAATCACGCGCCTTCTTGCTGGGCAGGGACCAGCTGTCAGGAGGCTGTGCCCTTTGAGCTGTTCTTCCAGTTGTTAAAACGAGCTTCTGCTGATCACCCAGATTCCTGTTTAGCCACCTTCATGCCCCGAACCCTACCGCAGAGAGCTGGATGTCCAGGCCTAGAGATCAAACGCACGCCCTTGGCCTCTATTGGTTAGGGTTTATTGCTGCAGCACGCAGCCCTCAAATCTCCGCAGCTTAGTGCGATAGGCGTGTATTGTGTGCTCAGCTAAGAGTTTCATTTCATCGTTTTCTATTTCCACATTTGCCAGGAGATCCTCCCCTAGGTCAGAGACTAGGTCCCTCCCCCTTGTGGTTCTGCCTCACAGTCTTCCTTATCCTGTAAATCTGACCAGTGGACAGGGGAGTCTCACCCATGGGAGATGTCCGTGGGCCAGGTCTGGAAGTGGCACAGATCACATCTGCATTTTCCATTGGCCAGTACCTGGTCACATGGCCACCATAATTGCAAAGGAGGCTGGGAAATGTAGTCCAGCTGTGTCTGGAGAAGAAGAGATAACAGGTCCTGGGGAGCACATAACAGTCTCAGGTACAGGCACATTCATTTGTTCAATGAATATTTTTGGAGTGTCTGCTGCGTCAGGCCCATTGACGCCGTGTGTGTCCTGTTGGCTGTAGGCATGAGGCAGTTTTGTCTTTTGTCTTTTTGGTCAGAGCCGAATTTGGAGGGTCCTACTCTAGACTACGTAGAGGTCCCTGTGCCTGACTTCAAATCTTGAGGGGGAGTGCCCAAGGCGCTGCTGCCCCTAGAAACACCCTGGTTCCCATATCAGTCTGGATGCAGCCAGGAAGAGAGCGACCATGCCAACTATTTTAACCGAGGCCATTGGTTAAACAGGCATTAGAAGTGAAACAGAGGTGGGAACTGCAAGAAGTAGTGACCACCCCTAGGAATGGGGGAACAAAGGGAATGGGTCGAGGTTATCAAAACTGAGAAGTTCGTGATAGGATTAATCTCCAAAATATACAAGCAGCTCATGCAGCTCCATATCAAAGAAACAAACAACCCAATCCAAAAATGGGCAGAAGACCTAAATGGACATTTCTCCAAAGAGGATACACAGACGGCCAACAAACACATGAAAGGATGCTCAACATCACTAATCATGAGAGAAACGCAAATCAAAACTACAAGGAGGTCTCACCTCACATCGGTCAGAATGGCCATCATCAAAAAATCTACAAACAATAAATGCTGGAGAGGGTGTGGAGAAAAGGGAACCCTCTTGCACTGTTGGTGGGAATGTGAATTGGTACAGCCACTATGGAGAACAGTATGGAGGTTCCTTACAAAACTAAAAATCAAACTACCGTACGACCCAGCAATCCCACTACTGGGCATATACCCTGAGAAAACCGTCATTCAAAAAGAGTCAGGTACCGCAGTGTTCATTGCAGCTCTATTTACAATAGCCAGGACATGGAAGCAACCTAAGTGTCCATCGACAGATGAATGGATAAAGAAGATGTGGCACATATATACAGTGGAGTATTACTCAGCCATAAAAGGAAATGAAATCGAGTTATTTGTAGTGAGGTGGATGGACCTAGAGTCTGCCATACAGAGTGACGTAAGTCAGAAAGAGAAAAACAAATACCGTATGCTAACACATATATATGGAAACTAAAAAAAAAAAAAAAGGTTCTGAACAACCTAGGGGCAGGGCAGGAATAAAGGCGCAGACATAGAGAATGGACTTGAGGACACGGGGAGGGGGAAGGGTAAGCTGGGATGAAGTGAGAGAGAGGCATGGACATATATACACTACCAAACGTAAGGTAGATGGCTAGCGGGAAGCAGCCGCATGGCACAGGGAGATCAGCTCGGTGCTTTGTGACCACCGAGAAGGGTGGGATAGGGAGGGTGGGAGGGAGACACAAGAGGGGGGAGATATGGGGACATATGTATATGTATAGCTGATTTACTTTGTTATACAGCAGAAACTAACACAACATTGTAAAGCAGTTATACTCCAGTAAAGATGTGGGAAAAAAAGAAGTCTGGAGGTGATACCCAGCAGAGCTGAGACCCGGAGCCCTGAGGACGAAATGCTGCCTGGCTACTGCTGGGTGTGTCAGGGGTGTGTGCGAGGCTGGTTCCGGGATTGCTAACACAAAACAAAACAGAACGATTCTGGAACCTGTGGCCACTGCCCTAATAAAGGGCTGTTACTAAAGGGATGCTCGTGGAAACCGGAAGCCAAGAGGCAGAAGTTCCTTCTTCCTGCAGTCGCCAGTCTCCCTCTAGCTCCCCCTACTGGCAGAGCCCAGCAGGGAGCAGCTGGCAAAGCAGAAAGGAGGTGTGCAGAATCCCAGCTCCAGCATTACAGAGCAGGGTATAGAAAGGGTGGATTTGGAACTGAGAGACAGTAACTTAATAACTGGTACCAGCTCACATGATTTATGTCTTGGTTGCATGGTGCAACCACAGTGGAATCTCACAAGGTCACTCAGAGAGACCTCCAAGTACAGTCCATTCATTCATCGGTTCACTGAACACATATTCTTGCATGCCAGGCGTGTGCTCCATATTGGGGATAGAGCTATAAATAAGGCAGCTCTTGCCCACAAGGAGTTCACACCACATGCACGTGTGTACACGTACGGAGGCATGCGCACACGTGGTATAAATAAGGAATAGCAAAGCGCTGAAAGCCACCTGGGCTCGAGAGCAGAGTGTGGTTCTTCTTCGCTGCCTCCATTAGAGGGTTGTGGGGCAGTGAGTTTAGCTCTTCTCGTTGGAGAAAAGAGAGGAGGAGAAAGTGGCAGTGAGCGCGGCCTTGGCCTGGCGTGGAGAGCATCGATTGTTCTGCTGCCTGGATTTGCCCTCCAGCGAGCAGCCTTCCTGTTCAGGGGGCAGATCAAGGGGAGGTTGACCGTGACTGAACAGAATGAGAGAAGTAGAAATTAAACGAGGGCAGTCAATGCACGCTGGCCTCTTGGAAGCCTGTGCTTTCCTCCCTGGGGTGCGCAGAGGAGTCTGGCCCTTTGATTTGCATCTTTCAGGCATTTGCTGCTGAGCACTCAGAGCTGAATGGTTTCTAACACGTTGGGAAGGTGGTACGTTTTCTGTGACTCTGTGTGAGGGGCGAGGAAGGGCCCTGCGGCTGTGAACGGTAGATTGTTCCTTTAAGTTTTCCGCATTCGTGGCCTCATTTGACATCGATTGAGCACCTGCTGTGTGCCAGTGACAGAGAACAAGAGAGATCCTATGGCTTTGAATCCGTGGATGGTACTGCTGCGGCTCACCCCCATCCCTCTGATGCAGGAAGGTCACAAGTCATCCAGACACCCGCTTTATGAAAATTATGAGTGTCCTCTTGCAGAGGAGGCCTGCCCTTAGTTTTAGGACTGACGGAAGCCATTCACCTCCTTGGACCTCTGTTTTCTCATCTTTAAAATGGCAAGTCAGATTATACTATCGATAGTTCAGGACCCAGCCAGTATGTATTGAGGGCTTACTCTGTGCCACGCGCTGCATCATTTCTACGCTGTTGTTATGGTGACTTCTTTACCTTAGCATTTCTGAGACGGTCCTGATTTCCTGTAATTTGATTCGTTTCAATAAAGGCAACCTCTAAATAGATAACCCAGTGCGATCTAATGTTTTCTCTTGTCTGTAGACTTTTGATCTGAGTTAGAAAATAGTGAGGTCAGGTTTAGAGGTGGTGGCTGTGGTGAGGTAACTTTTGCCGCAGCTTAGTGACCTGCGGGCACACACGCTTATTCTTTCCCATGACCCTGTAGGTCCGTGGGCAGACCTGCTCTGGGCTGGCCTGGCCAGAGCTGGAAGGTCTAGGCTGGCCCACCCCCAGGGTTGGGGTCTCAGCCTGGACAGCTGTGGTAGCTGGGCCTCCTCCCCACGTGATCACTCATCCTCCAGGGGGCTGGCCCAGGCTGGTTCGCGTGGTGGGGGAAGGCCCCCCAGCAGCAAGAGAGGGCAAGCCTCCAGGTCCTTCTGCCTTTCTCTCTTTGAGTCAGATTTGCTATTGCTTCTTGGGCCAAAGCAAGTGGCAAGGCCGGAGTCAGCATGGGTGGGGATGACCCAAGGGCCATGTTGCCCACAGTTTCCACAGGAGGTAAGAGATGCTTGAGACATTTTGGCGCCTTGTTTACCAGTGGGGGCCGGTGAGAGAGGCGCGGGCTGTGAATGGTGTCAAGGACAAGGACCAGATTCGCCGAATGAGATTTGTTTCTTCGCAGGTTGAGGTGCTGATGAGTCTCACCCCACTACGAACAGGCTACTCAGGGTCATTCCACACATACTTCCTGAGCGCCGTCTCTTTGCCAGATCTGCAGATCCCCTAGGACAGAGGCTGAGGTGGAGGCAGTAACGTAGTGGAAACGTACGAGTTCTTGCCACGGAGATGATGGGAGAAGAGATGAGAAACTTGAGACTCTGCTGGAATCTAGGGACACACACGTGTACACGTGCACATGCGCACACATACCCACACGTGCATACAGGCACAAGCGTGCATGGCCCTACGCGTGTGTGCTCGACCCCCCTACATGTCCACGCGGCCACGTGTCTGCGCGCTCACACACCGCACACGTGTACGCACACCACGCACGTGCGCAACGTGTACCTGCATGCACGACCTTCAGAAAGTCTCAGAGGACTTACAGAAGCTGGTCCCAGGGGGTCCTTGAATTGCCAAACCGAAAGCAGGCTGCGTAGACGGGAGAGGGAAGAGGGTGGACAATAGGCCCCAGGGGAAAGCGGCCCCTCTTTTCTTGAAGTTGAACGGAGATTCAGGAAACCACCACGCTCTGCTCTACAGAATGATTCTTGAAGTACATTTTTGTGTATGAGACTTGTCCCGTTTTTTTAAAGAATAGGGTTGACACGTCTGTTTAAATGAATTTTCCCATCTCAATGGACACATTTTGGCGGAACAAGTTTTCATGGTGATAACAGAGAATCAGGGTGGTGGGGTGGGAAGAAAAAGGGGAGGAGACCTATTGAAAAAGGTTTCAAGATGAGTAGGCCCCTCATTTAAAGAAAAAAAAGGCCAGGCTGGACATTAGCATCAGAAAAGCAGCCCACTTCAGTGCCTGCTTTCCCTTAGGGCCTGCGGTGGCCAGTTATGTTGGTGGCTGTGAATAATAGGCTCTTTTGGAAAATGGGGAAGCCACCGAGCTTTGTCCCTGCTTCCCCGAGGGGCTTAGGTTTTCCTGTAAGTCCTCCCCTGGTCTCATCGTCCCGGACACTTGTCAGTCAAAATGTGGGCCTCAGCCCGCGGGATGCAAGAGAAAGTCGAGCCGTCGGTGGCCCCTCCCAAGCAGCTGGGGCCTCCCTCTTGTTTGTGTTTCGAGGTTTTCAGATCACCGGAGTGTCATCTTCCATCCAGCACTCAATGGCTTTACAGCCGCTCTTGGCGGTGGTGAGTGTGAGAGCGCCGACAGCAGGAAAGCTCGGTCCCGTTTGGCAGAAGCGAGAGGGGACAGGGTGGCAGCTGCGGCCACGCTCCCTTACAGAGACGGCCACTGTTGATTCTCCCACGGGAAGCTGATTTTCTCCGAGGTGGAAGGCCCGCTGATATCAGCACCGGGGAAGCAGCTGGGGGACTTGGGGGGCAGGGGTAGCGGAGAGAGAGAATTTATAAAGCCCTTAAACCCCAGCTCAGGAACAAGTGTGTTCAGATCGGGCCACATCTTTGGCCTGGAGGAGAGGACTTGCCCGAGACCTGTTGAGCCTGCAAGGGGAGTGAGATAGACACCATGAAGGCTTTGGAAGAAACACTGAATTCATTAGTACTAATGAACTGAAGTTCAAATGCTCGGCCTTTGGGCTACTAACCATAGGGCTATGGTTTTTCTTAAGAGGAAAAAAATCAATGTAAAGAAACAGGTAAGGAGGTGATTTCTTGATACCCCAAGCACCCAGAGACAATTAACTATTTTCTCTAGTTCTTTCACCATCTTGTGTGTGCGTTCATTCACACACACACACACACACACACACACACACACACACACACACACAGGCCAGCCAGCTGGCTCTGTGAGACAGAAAGGAATTCACCTCACAGGACTTTCTGAGCTTCTTCCTGACCGCACGTTTAACTCTTTCTTTTTAAAAATTATAAACCTTCCTTGGACTTGGCATCACCTCTCAAGGTCATACCCTAGGGAGACGACTGCTTTATTGTTTGGGTGCCTGTCAGGATTCCGGCTAAAGATCGGGCTGGCAGGTGCTTGGGTTGGCCTCTGGTGGTACCATGGTGTTGCAGCAATGAACAGTCCAGGGCGCGATGTGGCCTGGGGCACCCGGCTTTTGCTGTCACTTAGTCACAGAGTAGCCATTGGACACCCAGGTCTAGAGGCGATCTGCTGCAGGTGAAGCCTTGGGGGGGCTCCCGCCTGGAGGGACAGAGGTGGTCTGGTTTTATGCCCACGGGGCTCCTCTGGTTGCCCCAGCTCTACCCCAACGCCCTGGAGTTCCGGAGCTTAGCAGGGCGAGGTCACGCAAAGCGCCGTCATCTGGCCCCGTGGATGACTGCCACGGCCTCCTGTCTCCCTGCTTCTGCCCTTGCCAGCATCTAGTTCATTCTGCATACAACCGCTAGAAGAGGCCTTTTAGAACAGGTCACATCATGTCCCTCCTCTGCTCAAAGCCATCCAAAAGTCACGTGTCTCACTGAGGGTAAAGCCCGACCCCTCACCTTGGGGCGGCCCACAAGCCCTGCACGATGGGCCCCGGCGTCTCTCTCCCCCGCTCCCCTCGCTCCCCTCGCTCCCCTCACTCTCCTGCTCTGGCTGCAGTGGACTCCTGGCCGCTCCCAGAACACACCCAGCACTTCCGCCTCGGGGCTTCCGCTCTCGCTGTTCCTGTGCCTGGAACACTCTCCCACCAGATGTTTGAATGGCTCCTTCCGTCGCCTCCTTCAAAATTCACCTTCACAGTGAGGTCTTTGCTGAGCACCCTCTAGGCCCTCTGAATCCCCCTTCCTCACTTAATTTTTCTCCATAGCGTTGATCACCATCTAACGAACTATATATTTTACGCCTGTATTTTATTCTCCTCCTGCGCTAGAATGTAAGCTCTGTGAGGGCAAAGATTTTTGTCTTATTCTCCACTGTACCAGCAAGGCCTGTGACAGTGCTCGGTGCATAGAGGAGCTCAAGAAATATTCGTAGAAAGGATGAATGGACCCACACCAGAGGCTGCTTTTCGGGATGGTACTAGAATGGTCCTAAATCCTGGTGCTTCCACTGAGCTGCAGAAGCCAAGCTCTTTCTCAGCTCCCGTGGCCACACCTCTTGGCACAAAGAGGGATAGCCTGTTCCCATGGCATCTGTTAGAACTCCTAGGTCTGGTGATGAGGCGGTTTCCCCAGGACATGGCCTGAATTCACAGCTTCACAGCGGTGGGGTGCAAGGGCTGCAGTGATGAAACTGCTGTCCCCATGAGTGGCAGCACACAGTAGACGCTCTGGGGCAGGTGATCAAGTGGAGTAGGGCAGCCTCTGAACGGGCCTCCCTGATGTACAGACATCCCTCTCCTCCCTGCACGCCCCCTTGCCCTCCCCGCACCCCTCCACAGATGTCCCCGGCAGGAGCCTGGGCCTGACACACTGCAGCTGTGCGAGCAGGAGACCCTTATCTAGGCTGCCGTCATTCAAGGCAGGTGCTCCAAACAGACGCCAGCACAGATCGAGTGCCGTTTTCTGTAATAATATCTGCTATTCATAGTGTATCTGCTACGTGCCAGGTGTTTTACACATCTCTTCAATCTTTACAAGAATCCTCCTGAGGAGGCATTATTATTTCTCTTCAAAGAGAGGGAACTGAGGCTCAGAGAGGTTACATAGCTGGTCCGGGGCCAATTAGGAGAGCAAGTAATGGAACTGGGTTTCTACCAAGGTCTGGCTCCAAACACCATGCGCTGCGTGACCTCCAAGATCGCCTTGTACGGGAATGCAGGTGGCGCACTGCACAACTCCTGAGCCATCGTGAATGATGCTCTCTATCCCCCCTGAC
This sequence comes from Pseudorca crassidens, assembly GCF_039906515.1. Taxonomy (NCBI): domain Eukaryota; kingdom Metazoa; phylum Chordata; class Mammalia; order Artiodactyla; family Delphinidae; genus Pseudorca; species Pseudorca crassidens. The sequence continues at coordinate 119,439,130 of NC_090317.1, read as the reverse complement.
TATCTGCTGGAGTAGCTTAGGGAGGCTGGTTGTGTCAGTTGGGAATGCATCGCACTGGAAGGAATAGCAAAGCTGAACTCTTGCGGGCCGGGGGCGTTGAACAATGTGGGATTTTGGTTTTCTCCCACAGGCAAAGGTCTGGAGGTAGGTGGCTGCCGAGATTGGGTCAGTGGCTCAACAGTGCTGGGTTTAGTGCCTCAGATTCCCTTGGCCTTTTCGTCATTGTTGCAAGGTAGCTGCTGTAGCTCAAACCATCACATCTGTGTTCTAGGGAGAAGGGAGACGGGCAAGGGGGGTGTCAGTCACATCGGTTCCCTTTTTATCATGAAAACTAAACTTTCCCAGTCTTCCATCTCCAGCTCCCAGAAGGTTTCTGCTCATGACTCATCCACCAGAGCTCGAGAACAGGGGCACCCCTAACTGTAGACTGGAAAGAAGTATTTTAAATTTCAAGGCTTTGAAATGGGTGGCAACAAGGAAGAGGGTTGGAGAGGGAACTGCGGGCCAGCAGTGCCTGCCACAGCAATGTTTCCGACTTCCTGGCCGGGAGCATTTTCAGCAGACCCTGTGGCCAGCAGCGTCCCATTCTTTGTTGGCTATGCCAAGGCAACAGGACGTACTTGTCCTCCTGGGCTGAAGTGTGGAAGAGGAATTAGGAGGCAGAGGGATGCTCTGATATGGTGTGTGACCTTCCTCAAATAGGGAGTGATTCTAGATCCCTGACGATGACATCAGCCTGGACCCTCTGAATCAGAATCTGCATTTGAGCTCAATGCCTGGGTGACCCACGTGAACATCAGTGTTTGAGAAGTGCTGTTTCTAGAACATAGACCAAGAGCACGGGATCTTCTCCCTGGCCTCCACCAACGTTCTCACAGCTTTCAGCTCTAGCATGACTGACACATCCCAGTTTGCCCAGGGCTGTCCTGGTTTTAGCACTGACAGTCCCATGTCCTGAGAAACTCCCCAGGCCTGGGCAAACCACCCTATATCGGCTTTTGTCTACGGAGGGTTCCTTGTCTCCCTCTGCCTTTACGAAGACGGAGCCAACAGCTAAACGCCAAGAAAGCTTCCTTGCAGAGGTCAGGAAAGACAGCTAGAAGGCCTTTCGCTTGGGATATGGGATTGAACAGGGCCTGAGCTGGGACTCCTCAGCAGAGGAACATGGTGAGGCCCTGCCCTCCTGGGGGAAGGTGTGGAGAGCTGGCAAGGAGACGCTTAAGAACCCGGTGGGCTTTTTATCCGGGTGGTTCGGAGGTATCGTTACTGGACTTGATCACACATCGACAGCCAGCATGAATGGGCTTTGGGTTAAGAACCCGGTAACGCAGCAGATTAACTCTTTCCTCACTCCTTTCTTCCACCCCTCCGTGTTGCTTTCTTCCTTCTGCCAAGAAAACAGAAGAGAAATGCCTGAATCCCACACAGGAAGCACTTGTCGTGAGTCGCACTGGTGACTCAGAGTTATTTTTTAGTCCTGCCAGCCAAGAGCAACAGGAATGAGCTGGAGTGATCTGATTTATTAGTGGAAAAAACCCAACTTTTCCTGACCTCGCGCCTCTTCTGAGCCCTCCCCCTCCTGCCTTCCAGCCTCCTGCTTCATGCCCTGGGCGGCCCGTGTGGCTGCCCGGAAACTCCTGTGTCGGGGGCCTCGGGGCCGACGGATTTCTCAGGCCTCGCGCTCCATTAACAAGTATGTGTCCCGGGCCTGCTGGAGTGGAAAGGAGAAGACGGGGCCCGGCTACTGAAGCCCGGTGTCTGGGAGCCGCTCGGCAAGACACAGTGCCACACGCTAGGACTTCTGTATGCCACCTGTGGGAGGGGGCGAGAAATCCCAGAGCAGCTGGGGCGACTTCCTTAAGAGCTTGGATTTGGTCCTTCAGCGCCGCCATCCTGATCGTGAGCGCGGTGGCCCTCTGCCACGCAGCTAAGGACAGAGAGTACTGTCCCCAGGGCCTTAGGTCAGCTCACTGAGGCCCGTGCCTCTGTATTTGTCCCCTCAACCGCTCTGCTCTTGTCTGAGCGATGTTTGGGACCCAGACAAATGGCGCAGCCAGGAGCCTTGCTGTAGAATTTGCTGCGCTTCTTCAGACTCTCTTCTGCCGTCTAGGAAGACGGCTGTGGGGTATCGGGGTGTAGTTCCTCAAGCCAGGCTTCTGTGATTGAGTTTCTCCAATGCCTGTCCTCAGAAAACTAGACAGAGACCTTTTAAATGCCCCGTGTTCCCAGACACAGGCCAGAGCTGCAGGGGGACATAGGTCATGATGACGGGCAGGGGTGACAAGGTGGGTGGCACAAGGGCAGTGCCCGCCGAGTCTCCCGCCTGGACTGCAGAAGCTCCCTGTCGTGCCGAACTGGGAACCGCGGTGTGGTCGGCCCGATAGGACCATTCTAGAAGGAGCCATTTCTCACTGACTGGGATCTGGTGAGATGAAGTGCTGTCTCATTCTTCATTGTTTGGTCTCTAAGAGTTTGAAACCCAACTGGAAGACATTTGTTGCTGTTTGCAGTACCAGAAGAAACAGCTCAGGGTCAGTGGCCGTGTTTACAACCCTGGTGACCCTTCACCCTCTTCCAGTCAGAAGACCGTTCCCGTCAGTGAGCGCGTCATGTGGCTACAGCGAGGGGCTGCCTGGGGGCTGCTGAGCTGGTGGGAGGGCCTGCAGTGGACTGTGGTCTCTCGGCCCTTGGTTTGGATTTGATTCGCATTCAGTAGTTCATCTGTCCCCTCTCCAGACTGCAGTGACGGATTCGAGCTCCAGGGTCACGGGTCTCCGCTGCGTGTGGCCGACTACCTACAGCAGGGCTCCTCCTATGGGAGCGTGCACAGAATCACCTGGTACGCTTGACAGCCCCCAGGTTGTGGAGCCCCACGCTCAGAGATTCAGATTCAGTGGGTCTGGAGTGGGGCTCGAGAATTGACAGCTTTTGTAACTTTTTATTTTATACTGGAGTATAGTTGATGAACAATGTTGTGATCGTTTCAGGTGTACAGCAGAGTGATTCAGTTTTACATAGACACGTATCTCTTCTTTTCCAAGTTTTCCCATTTAGGTTGTTACATAATATTGAGCAGAATTCCCTGTGCTCTACAGTAGGTCCTTGTTGGTTACCTCTTTCATATATAGCAGTACGTGCGTGTCAGTCCCAAGCTCCCTAACTATCCCTTGAGAATCGACATTTCTGAAGGCTCCCTGGTGATGCCCAGGGTGCTCGTCCAGGGGCTGCACCTGGCGTAGCAGTGGCTCCACAGAGGTGCCGAGTGCTCTGCCCCTCACTAGCCACACCCCCGTAGCACGGATTGACTGTATCAGGATAAGAAGAACTGCTTTGCTTTTGAGGCTAGCGCTTCATTTCCACTCCCCCAATCCTCGTTTATGGGGGGAAGTTAAGATACCATTTCGGAGTGTGAAGCGGGAATCCGAGGTGCTCAGGGCTCAGCCTGGCCGCCCCCCATGCTTCCCCTCCCGTCCACCCCCCCAGGGGACCTTGGGGGCCCGGGAGTTCCTGCTGGTGCTGCAGTAGCAGGCAGTTTGCATCTGGAGTTACACCCTTCAAAGGTCTCTGGAGGAGCAGGAACAAACCGGAGGAGAAAATTACATTTGAAATAATTTATTTTCACATGCAGGGGAGAAATCACATTTGGTCTAGATTCATGTAAAGAAAACAGAGATTAGATTTTAGAAAATGTGTTGCTGGCAAGAGAGAAGAGCAGACGGGTTTGGATAAAATACACTTTCTGTTGAACCTGGCCTTCAGTCCCAGGCTGCATTTAAAGGGGCTTGCAGTTAGATTATGGAGGAGAATCAAGGCTGGATTTTATTTTCAGTTCATTTTTCTTTTGAAATACTTCCTAGGTTGGGACTGGAAGTGACAGAAACATTTACACTGCAGGAAAAGGTTGTTCCTAGAATTTCGAGCTTTTTGGGTCTGCTGTGGAGGAGGCTGATTTAGAGTCTCATCTGAGGAGAGACAGGATATTCCTCTGGGATTTCTAGCCAAAACCCGAGGCTCAGTCCTGAGGAGGGCGACAGGGGCAGGTACAGTAAGAGCCCGCAAGCAGAGTGAAGGACACACGTGCCAGTGGCCGCACCCCAGAGGCTGTCTCTATAGGCCCTTGGGGTGGCAATGGGTCACTGTCAGGGTAAGCCCGTCACGGGGGTGATTAAGGAAGCAACCACAGCACCCGCTCTCGGTTATTGGCTTCTCAGCATGTACCTGGCTGAATGCACATCATCGTATTAAAACCTCACCTATCATCATCTCCGTGTTTTAGGTGAAGCAAATGAAGAGAAATTATTTTCGAAAAGCTACACAGCTGTCTGGCTAGCATTATCATCGTGAATAAAGGGCCATAGTTTACATGTATGAAAATTTATTAGGTTGAATCAAATGAAAGAGCTATTTTTGTAGGTTAAAAAGATGGTTGAATGTTGGCAATTTCATATGGCTCAACCAAATATACGTATATGCGCAAATATATATATATATATATGGCGAGAGAGAGAGAGAGAGAGTGTGTGTGTGTGTGTGTATATATATATATATATATGGCGAGAGAGAGAGAGTGTGTGTGTGTGTGAGGGCCATGTAGCAAGCATATATGTATGAGTTCATTGTCTGGAGAGGGGATAAATAAATTGTGATGTAATTAAATGATGGATTTCTATAAGGAATGAAAAATGGATGACTTTAAGCCATTAATGACTTAAAATGGTTGTATATAAAAATATACTACTGATCAAACTATCTAGTTGCAGAAGGATACAGGGAATATAATACAATTTATATATAGATGAATATATAGAAAGCTATATTTTGTTAAGGGATATATATATATACACACATACACACACACACACATACATACATACATACATACATACATACATACATACATACATATATCTTGCCTTCCAGAGTCTGGTTCCAGAAAGTGGTTACATTTGGGGTGGGAGGCCAGGAAGGGAATATGATTAAGGTGAAAATACAAAAGGGACTTTAAGTGTGTTTGTAATTTTTTTCTTAAGCTGAGTGAGCAGTAGACAAATATTCACTATATTATTCTTTATACCTCTTTGTACTAGTCATCTATGGCTGCGTAACAAATCATCCCAGAATTTAGTGGCTTAAAACAACAGCATTTATGATCTCAGTCTCTGCGGGTCAGGAATCTGGACGCAGCTTAGCTGGGCCTGTCGCAGGCAGCATCAAGGTGTCCGCTGGGGCTGCCGTCATCTCAAGGCCCAGCTAGGGGTGGGTTTGCTTCCAAGCTCACTCAGTGGCTGTTGGCGGGATTTGGATTTCTTGTCATGGGCTGTTGGACCGAGGGTCTCGGCTCTTCGCTGGCTCTTGCCCAAAGGCCACCCTCAGTTCCTTGCTACACAGCCCACTTCAGAGGGCAGCTTACATCGTGGCAGGCAGATTTATCGGAGGGTTTTGAGAGACAGAGAGTGGGAGGGGGTGGGAGGAGTTACAATCTTTTATAGCCTATTTATGGATGGGATATTTCATCATTTTACTAGAAGCCAGTCACACTCAAGGAGAGGGGATTACACAAGGGCATGAATACCAAGAGGTGAGGAACATTGGGGACATCGTAAGAGGTTTGCTTACTGTGATATGCCTGAAATACCTTATAATAAATTTTAAAAGAAGAATCTGTTCACAGGTGAAATATAACTGACTGCTGGCATTAGAAGCTCTCTGATCCTCCACGGTAGCCACATATTTGGCTACTGCTAAATCTTGCCCAGGCTCCCACCCCCATCTCATTCTCCCCAAAGGACATCTTAATCAACAACACAATCAATGAACGATGTTCTTCTCATTACCGGAATTAGAGAGATGTCAGTGTCATATCAAAAGTGCTTTTCATTTCTCCAACTATACTTTTGCTAAGTTGCTAATTACTATTTTAGAAGTCTGTCCTCCCAGATCCCCCACTGGCCAGGGCAGTGGGGTGCGCGTGAGCTTTGCAGCCAGAGTTGGGTCCTGACCCCTGTTCCACCCCTTACCAGCTACATAACCTTGGGAAAGTTACACTCTCTGAAAATTAGTCTTCTCATCCGATAAATGAGAGGAAGAATACCCGTCTCAAGGATTCCTGGCCTTGGCATCTGAGGGAGGTTGTAATGTTTGACTCTGGAGACCTTTAAGCAGAGGCTTGATTCTGGCCTCACAGCTAAGGCAAAGAGAGGTGCTCTTAGACAGAGCGTGGGTTAAAGCAGTGGCCTCCGTGCAGTCTGATCAATGTGAAAGCGATAGAGCCCACAGTATTTATTTAGAAGTTGTATGCATGGGTAGCTGTAGTAATATGTTGCTTTCTGTAGCAGTCCCTGCCCATCTCTCTGAGCCTTCACACTTAGGGCAAGCCTTCTGATAGCCAGCTGCCAGATGCTCCATCTTTTTGCCTGTGGGCTTTCTCTAAAGATGCGGAAGACCCCTCTGCTTGCTCCCTGGGCAGGCCAGAAGTGCAGGGGGATTCACATAGCCCTGGAGAGTTCTCATCCCATTAATGATGGGGGCTGGTGTATAAATGCGTCAGCTCCCTTGGAGGTGTTGGTTCTCTGCCACTTTTGCGGAGTCTCCCAGGGAGACTGAGCTCCAGTTACTTGCTAGCCCTCTCTTGAGTGGCTTCCTTCCCTTCTCTGTTTTACTTCGTCACGCCCCTCCCGGGAGTGCCTTGCCCGTCCCCAATAAACTTGTTACCCTTGAATCCTTGACTCTGAGTCTGCTAGAGAAACCCAATTTACTTATATTCTAAAACAATTACATCTTAAAAGACATGTAAAGATAGAAAATGTAAAAGGAGGAGATGAACATACATACACACATCCGTGGCCTGATGTTTTTCTTTGCTCGCACTCTGCATTGCAAAGGCCACTGGTTTAAGGAAGCTGGGAGCTCCCCTTCCAGTCTCGTGAGTTGTCACGAGGTTGTTGTCCAGCACTCTCTCCGTGGGTGCCTGCTTCCGGGACCCATTTGACTTAGTTCAGGTGGCTTGCTGGACTTTCACATTGATTTGTGGTGGCGGTTTGGGGGTCACAGGCTACCCGACTGAAAGATCTTCAGGACTGGTTGCTAGACTCTGCTGTATTTGAGAGAGTAATTTCCGTACCTTGGACTTCCAATGATGTAAAAAGAAATCTCCAAGTTCAGAATCAGGGAAAAGCTCCCCACAGATGCTTGGCTGCCCTTGGGAAACCCATGGTTCTCTCTGTCCAGCTCTCCATGCAAGGAGGACCATGCCACATGTATATGTTGAATGGGCAGCCTCATGCTCTCAGGGTGGCGTGAATATTCTCATTTGCCAGCTGTCACTCCAACACATGGCTCAGCACTGTGTAGACATATAAACACAGGCAAACAGTCTTCAGCTTGAAAACAGATTCCACTGGCCTCAGGGTAAAGATTTGGGAGGGCAGAACGCTCCCTTATTTTCTGTCTTCCTGGAACAAAGCCTCCTGTTGTCTTTCAGGTGATCACATTTTTTTAAGCCATCCAGATTCCAGTTGCTCCTTAACCAGTTGAACTGTGGAGGCCCACTCTGCTGGCTCAGCTGACGGGGCAGCACAAGCTAACATTTTCCCCAGGGCCTCCCGGTGGCCTTTAAATGAGGTGGCCTTCACCATCCTGAGAACAGTCTCCAGACCAGTCATCTGAGGAGAACTTGGCAGCCAGAGTTGGGTCCTGACCTCTATTCCATCCCTTACCAGCTGTGTGACCTTGGGAAAGTTACACTCTCTGAAAATCAGTCTTCTCATCCAATAAATAAGAAGAAGAATACCCGTCTCAAGGATTCTTGGAAGATTAAATACATGAGAAAACTTGTGCAGGCGGAAGAGCAGTGCCCAGCGCGCAGTAAGAACTTGACAAAGGCTGCCCACTAGTTCTGCTCAAGAATAACTCCCACGTCTTTATACAACAGCTTACTCCCCTGGCGATGAAACTGAAGCAAAGGGATGTCCAGTGAGGCCTGGTTTATAGGGAAAGCCTTGGGCATCCCTCTGCCCTGCCAGGTTGACCATCCAGGGCATAAGGTCCACGAGCCTTGTCTTGCTCTAAGTTCCCTTGAATTTCCCACTGACGCCATATTGCTCAGCTGGATCGACGTCATGGTTGTGTAGCAGTGAAAAACAGTATCTGTGATGATGGAACGGGCAGAAATACGAACCTTTCTCTTGCTGTTTCCTCATTCCCAGCCCACATGGGCCTCTCCTTTTACTTTTGCCAGGTCACCCACTTGGGAGGGGTGCAGGGGTATGTCTCCACTCCACTGTCTGGGGGGGGCAGCGTTCACACAAGTGTCATGAGCGTATTGCCATGAAAAGTCCTCCCTTGTAGGGCCTTGGAGGGAGTGAGAGCAAAGAGGAGCCCTCTTGCGTGCATTCTCAGCTCTTGACTTCTCAAGCCAGTCGATAGGGTCACTTTGAGGTCTACACACATGCAGGTGTACACACACACACACACACACACACACACACAAATCATGCCTTCTCAAAGCATGGCTGGGCTGGATTAGAGCTTGGAGAGCTGCCCACAACGTGGTACCAACTTTTAGAAAGAAAAGAAAGAACCCAGGCTCGTGGGCAAAGTTCTAATGAGAAATAACAGGCACTGAAGCAGTCAGGGAAGAGACCCTGTCCCTGGGAACAGAAAACACGATGTTAATTTCCCCAGAATAGGGCACTGAAATCTTGAAAAGCTTTTAAGGGGTTGTGAGAGGAAAGCTTAGGGAGTTGAGGGTACACTTGTCTAACCTTGGATGATGATAGCAGAGATCTAAATGTGTACTTTGGTCAGGAACAGAATCCTAGTCCAGGTGAACCAGGGTCTGAAGTGTCTGGCTTTCGTCTTCCCTGAAATTTGTTCTCAGCCTTTTCCCTGATATGTGTGTATGTGCACAGACCCTGTGCTACTGCTCCCACGTGGCATTTGTGGGTGATCATCTTAGTTTGGGCTCCCCAGAAGTAAACCTTGAGACAAAGGCTGAAGTGCAAGTGGTTTACTCGAGAGGTGAAGGAAACACTTGGTAGTAGAGTGGGCAAGGGAGATGGGGAAGGAAATGCAGCTATGAAAGGGTTATCAAGCGAATTACCACTGTGAGCACCTGGAGCTGAATCCCAAGGGAGATGCCAGGAGTGTAGAACCCTCAAGAGTGCTCCCACCTAAGGGGTGAGGGAGCTGGGGTATTTATACTCCAACCCTGAATAGGCATTCGTTAAGAGATGCTCCTGGGGGTTGCTAATTCCCCAGCATTTCTGGGCGAGCCTGTGGATAGAGTGGCCTTCCTCAGTTATGGAAGGAAAATCCAGATACAGAGATGCAGATAGAGACCTTTGGAAGTCAGGTGCAGTACACCGAGGTGAGAGGTCCAAGGGCTGTGGGGAGGAGGGGAGCCTCGGGCAGTGGCTGCTACAATCACATAGGGGTATGATATATTGTTGGGGAGGGGGACTTTCTCACAGTTAAGGTATCTATAAACATTTCTACCCTTTAATTAGATATAATCGAAGATTTGGAATAATAAACGAAAACGTTTTTTGAAGAAAGATTTTCAAAAGCCAGAGGACAGTGGTATGAGTTCCATGGTATATATTTACACATTTGTCAAAATTACTTATATTGTACATTTCAAATCTGTGCAGTTTACTGTATGTGAATTATACCTAAATATAAAAAGAAGCAAGTGCGAAATTCTAGATTTTAATACCTTTCAGTAGAGTCCTTAGTTCCTGCATATTTGGGGTACACTTGCCTGAATCCTTAAAATTCTGCCTGTGGACCAACAAATGAAGCCTTTGCTCTAGAATTACAGTCAGGGAAAATTGGGGTGCTGGCAAAGCAGTGACTTCCCCCCCGTAACAAAGCAGCCTCCTTCAGCTACTTCTGTGCCATGGTTTGTGCCCAGGCAGCCGCGGCTAAGTTCTCCCGGCGACTGTGGGCTGCATTTTGTGAAAGCAGTGGCTAGGGATTCCATATCTGAGGCCGCAGGTCAGACATCTGCAAGGCAGAAGAAACTGACAAAGGGCCTGGTCTTATGAGGCCGCAGCTGGGTAGGGAAATAAGGACGAGATGATGTTTTAGGATGGGTACTAGGCCAGGTTCAGTTTCAGTGCCTAGCACATAGCGGGCACTCAGTAAATGTTTGATGCGATGAGCAGATTCCCTCCAGCTCACTGATACCTCCTGGGACCAGCCTCAGCTGAGAACAGAAAGGGGTGGAGGTGGGGTGGAGATGGGAGAAGCACCGATACAGTGGAGGCCGTCGGGCCCTTCTTTTCTTTCTCAGAAGCCCCAGATCTGGAGCTGATGAGGTGGGCCTTCACAGCGGAGGGCCTTTCTAATGACTTCTCAATTAATTGACTTGACGCTGGTGGGGAGAACGCCAGAGGCTGCAAAAGATGAAAGGCATTGAAAGGGAAAAGCTTTGATGTCACTGCAGTCCTGCTCAGATTCGGGAAGGTTTTTTCAGGAACTTTATATCTTAACCACAAAAGCCTCACAGGGTCAGTCAGTCACGCAAGAAAATTTTTGTCATTCTCTGGGATTGCTGGGTGATGAGAGGGTGAATGGAAAGCCAAGAAGGAGGGGCCAGGTATGGTTTCTGTGGGTGGCGAGTGTGTGTGGTGGTGGGACGGGGTGGGAGGGCGAAGGTGCCCTAGGAGGGGTAGGGGGGAGGCAGTGTGTAGGTGTGAGTCGCATTTGTAGGCGAGCGGTGTGCTTATGCTACAAAATTGGCACAGGTGTGTGTTTTTCCAACGGGTTGTGTTCTCCCAGACTCAGTGTCTTCTTACTGGGTTTGTTCCTAAAGCTTATCTACTGATCACCCATTTAGGTACACACATCCCTAGGCAACTTATTCATACGAAATCTAAATGATCAGAAAACTCGAAGAAGTGCGTTGTCATCGCAGATACATAATACGTAGAATTTTAGAAGTAGACAGAACACCTGAAAAGCAATTGTGTTATTGCCTATTAAAGATGAGGAAATGGAGCCCGGACATGGAAATTGACCTCTCAACTACCTAGACCAGGACTTCTTAACTCTGGCACTAGGGACATTCAGGGCCAGGTAATTCTCTGCTGTGGTGGACTGTCTTGGGAATGGGTGTTCAGCAGGCATCCCTGGCCTCTAACCACTTGATGCCAGTATCACCTCCCCCGAGTTGCTGCATTCAAAAATACCTCCAGACATCGCTGATATCCCCGGAGGGGCAAAATCGTCCCTAATTGAGAGCCACTAGCCTGGATATAGGCCTAGTGGGTCCTAGGATCCAACGCTCTTTGTACTGCTCTGTGCAATTTGGGGGTTCACATGGTGCCTCATGTATCTTCAGAATCAATCACATTTAAATGGAATGATTCCACGTGTGGTGTGCATGAGGGAATGGGCAATGTTCACACGACCCACCAAGAGATTCGTCTTAGCAGCCACTCCATTCTCCAACAGCTCTAAATCAGTTGGCATTTTTTTCAGCATGGGTTAGGTTAGAGCCTATGGAATTGCCATTTTTTGAGGCTCAATTGGTCAGATATCAAGCAGTTTTCGTATGGTTCAACCTAAACACACAGTCTTAACACACAGGTATGTCCTGAACACCTTTCAAAACTCCCCAGTTCTGGAATGTGGAAATGTTTGTTTAGGCTCAGGACTCTTCTCAGGCACATTTCTAAGGTGAGTCCGATGTTTTCCATGCAGAGCCTCATACCACAAGCTAACCACACTGCAAAACTCCCCTCCAGATTTCTCTCTCACTCTGCAGTGAATTCAGTATGGCCACAAATTCTTTGCAGTGATTCCCATTAAGGGGTGGAGTCTGTGCTCCACCCAGTTGACTCTGGGCTGACCCTGTGACTTGCTTTGAGCAACAGAATCTGCTGGAAGTGGCGTTGTTCGAGTTCTAGAGCTTAGACCTTTAAGAGGCCTTGCAGCTTCTGCCTTAGCCCTCCTGGCCACCGTCCTGAGACTTCCCTGGAAGGAAGATAGCATCATTTACTGGCGGATGAGTGGCCACGTGGAGGAGGGCTAAGGCAGCCCGCTAACAGCCAGCACCGCCAGCCGGACGTGTTGGACCTTCACGGTCTACTCCCCCCAGCTAAATGCAGTCACGTGAGTGAGGCCACGTGAAACCAGCAGGACCACCCAGTGGATCCACATAATCATGAGAAATGAGAAATCATTGCTGTTTTTTTAAAAATAAATTTATTTATTTTTGGCTGCGTTGAGTCTTCGTTGCTGTGAGCTGCTGCACGCGGGCTTTCTCTAGTTGCGTTGAGCGGGGGCTACTCTGTTGTGGTGCGCAGCCTTCTTATGCGGTGGCTTCTCTCGTTGCGGAGCACGGGCTTTAGGTGCACGGGCTTCAGTAGTTGCAGCACGTGGGCTCAGTAGTTGTGGCTCGTGGGCTCTAAAGCGCAGGCTCAGTAGTTGTGGCTCACGGGCTTAGTTGCTCTGCGGCATGTGGGATCTTCCCGGACCAGGGCTCGAACCCATGTCCCCTGCATTGGCAGGCGGATTCTTAACTACTGCACCACCAGGGAGGTCCCATCATTGCTGTTTTAAGCCACAAAGTTTTGGGATGGCTTGTTAGGTAGCAGTTGATAACTGATACACACCTACTGGCACTTTTATGGTTTTTAACAATCTATGAGAGCGTGACTTCAAATAAAGAGCAGCAAAGCCATGCTCGCCTGGACTGCCAGATGGTTGGCTGACATCACTCACTAGCCAGGTGTCTCAGGCACTCACACCAGCCTCCCCATGGGCACTATTTGGTCACATTCTTTAGGAAAACTGCTGATTTCTATATTTGGAAGCCACAAGAAAGGGTCAAAAACTTCTGAGTAAAAGCTACAAAGGCCAAGTGTGCTGTACAGAATGATGACCTGCATAGCGTCTGTATGTAGGGGATGCGTCACTGTCCTGCTCCTGCATATATGCCACGTACCAGTGTCACACATACGTAGCCACTTTCACCATGCTCGGCTTGACCATGACACACCTCCTAGGCATGGTTATGTGATGGAGAATATTTTCAGCCTTCATTTCCCACTGTCACACTTTGGAAGGGGATATTTCAAACATTTGTAAGAATTTCCTCACAAATGGTGGACACTAATTGACTTTTTATCTTAATGCTGTCACTGAATATTGCTTTTGATCTAAAGCAGATGCCTTAGGAAGCCCTTGCTTTATTATCTAAATAAAGCTGTAGTTAGCACTCACGACAGTAATTCCTTGTGAGTTCGTTGTTTAACGTGGCACATACCAGCACCCACCGGGCTTTACTTACATGAGAAGAGAAATTCTGTCTTTCTCTTTGCTCATGGCATCGCCAGCACATAGCACAGGGTTTGACTCCTGGTCGCTCCTCAACACATTTGTGGGTGGATGGATGGATGGATGGGTGAGTAAATGAATGAATGAGAGAAGCTGAGATCTGGGAGAGGGCTTGGAATTCATCACCTTCCGTCTCCTGCGTTGCTTGATGAGCGAAGACACTGAGATTCAGAGAGGATTAGCGTTTGTTGTGTTTTTTTGTATTCCAGGACTTTATTCCTTTAAAAAGCCACTTGACACACCTGATTATCTGATCTGTCCCAGCTTGTGATTATGGGCTCAGTGGGACACGCTGTGAACATCCCTGATTTGGGCTGCCTCGATGCCATTGGGAGCAGGCTTCTGCCCACCCTGCTGGGCCCTGTGAGGGGCAGCCAGGCCCACCCGGGCACTGAGTAGGCGCCAGATGTGCCTCTCTGAGTTACATTAGTATTACTGTTCATCCGCCTGGGAAGCCACGTCCTCTTCTGTGCCGCAGGATGGGAAAGCAAAAGTGCCTTTTCTGAGATGAAGCTAATAATAGTTCTCATCTTGAGTCTACTTAACACTGAACTGACGATTTGGCCTCTCGGGTGAGGCTTATAGTTAATTCATTTACTTTGAAAATAATTACGGAAGGCGTAAAAGAAATGTCCCCGTGCGGGCCAAGGATGGGCTGATTCTCCGTGTTTCTCAGTAACCAGTTGTATGCTGGGTGCTTGAAAGGATGAGACTGGGGCGACCCTGCAGCCTTGGGCGGAAGGCGCAGCTGCAGTGGAAGGCGCTCTGCCTGTCCCCCTGCCACCCTCTCACTCCGTTTTCTCTGATGACCTAAATGAGAAAGACAGTTGGTTTCCTTCCCCCTCAGCTCGGTCTCCCACACAGACAAACAGGCTGTGTCCCTGGCAGACTGCACTGGGGTTACATGCTGTCTCCTCTACTCAAGGGTGATCTATAGCTTCGAAGGGAAAAATAAATAAACAAGCGGCGTCCACCCTGCCCTTTGTCTCAGAGGAGATAGATGGGCTCCCCGGCTTCCACCACCTCCCCTCCATGCCGCCCTGCCCCAAGCCCCAGCGAGAGGGCGGCCAGGGAAGAAAAGAAGCGGTTGCCAATTGTGTGTGTGTGTGTGTGTGTGTACGTGGGTGCATGAGACAGAGACAGAGAGATAGAGTGAGAGAGAGGGAGAGGGAGACCTGGGGGAGAGCGAGAGAGAAGAGAAAGAGAGAGGAGGAGAGAAAAAGAGGGAAGGAGCCCTCGGGGAGGGGGAGGGAGGAAAAACAAGCCAGAGGGAAGAAGACAGAGGGAGCGAGGAAAAGGGACCCCCTGAAAAGAAGGCAAAGGGGTGATTCAAAGTGTGACTAAAGCTATAAAAGTATCTTTTCCCTCCCTAATTTCCCAGCCTTGTCCTTCCAGATGGAGTGGTAGGTGCACCCCCCGCCCCCGTATCTGTCCTCAAAAGCAGTAGATAAATCAGGCATCCCCATGGGAGCTGCCCCTCTGCCGCTCTGCCATGTGGCCGCAAAGGTCAAGGTGACAGGACCCCGTGTTCCCGGGGTGTCAGCCAGCTCACCTGAAAACCACCGGTGGGTCGCTGGGCTTGCCGGACAGAACTGGCCGTGTCTCGACTCTTGCAATCTCAGAGTGTCACCTGGGTGCCCCGTCCCGTGTGGAAGGCAGTCCTGCAGAGGGCCTTCGCCCTGCACGCAAGCTGGATGGAATGTTCCTAGTGGCGCCGTGGAGAGCTCATGTGGTCTGCCGTGTGTATTAGTACCATTTAGGGTACAAACTAAGCGAGATCATCCACGTCACGCATGTGGCACGTAGTAAGTGGTCAGGAACTGTTAGTTCCTACGACCTGATCGCACCATAATAATAGCTAACAAGTTTTTTTCAAGCACCGTCTATATGCCAGACACAAGCAAGCCTTAACCCTGTGTGGTAGGTGCTATTTCATCCTCTTGTAACAGACGGGAACTGAGGCACAGAATAGCCCCGTTCCCAGGATCTAGACCTGAGGCTCTGTTTTAACATGGCATCCAGTCATCACGAGGCGAGCCGGAGACAACAAAGGCAGAAGAGAATTCACTCCCATCCGCCTCCTTTTCTCCCCCTCTGACACCACTGCCGCAGACCAGGCCACCACCTCCTCTGTGCCTGGACCACAGAAGTCGCCTCCTCTCTGGCCTGCGTCCACTCATGGGCCACACACTGGCCTGCCCCTCTGCAAGCTCTTCATTCCCTTCCCATGGTGCTTGGAATGAAATCCACGCTCCCCCGCCATGCTGGCCCGTCACCAGTCCTTAAATCCACGCGAGCTCTTTCTTGTATGCCGTTCCTCTGCGCTTTTCCCCATCACTTCCTCTGTCAGAACCCTGCTCATCCTTCAGTAGCCCCCCCTTTCCCATTTTTCTCTATCGCAGCACCCTGTTTTTATCCTTCCTTGAGCTTCTCACAATTGAGAAGTATCTTTATCTGCTTGGTTACGTCCTTTCTTTCTACTTCCCTCACTAAACTGCAGGCTCATAATCACGGTGATATTGTTTGCTCTTGTGTCCTCAGCCCTTAGCATGGGGTCTGGCTCCTGGTAGGCGGTGTGCAGTCAGTATTTGTTGGTACACGAATGGCTGGTGTATCTGGAATGTCTGGGATGTGTATTTGGAGATGTGACAGGCTGTGGCTGGGATTCACCTCGCTTCACTCCCCCGGCTGCCAAAAGTCTTATTTGCACACTGTCGCCTGCCATCATGTGTTTCAGACCCGAGTGTGGGCCTCTTTCATTCCAGAGAGTTGTGCCCTCATTGGAATTTCAATGGGAAGAGCCCACAGATCTATTGCACGGCAGGAAAAGAGGGTGTCTGTGGCTGTTGGTTCTCTTGGCCTGTGGCAGGATGCAGAACGAGAGGTAGAAGGATATTAGATGTTCAGTAGTTCTCCTGTTGTCCCGCGCATCCAGGAAATGCTCTTCCCTAACGAGCATTTAGAGGTACCGAATATGCTCCGCCCTCGCTACCCTCAGCCACCTGAAAGAATTGGATCTAAGACCCACACGGTAGTCAGTCATGTGTATATTCATATTCACCTTCAAATAATAGTACGGAACGTGAACCAGTAACCTAAAATTCAGTGTCCACTTGAGAACCTAGCTTGGCACCATTGGCAGTTCATTTCTCCTTTGTGTCACTCGAGACATTCTCTGATAAAAGGAAAGAGGTGGCTAGATTTCAGTCTCTGTCCACCTTCCAGACATTCCTTGAATTTTTCTTCGAAAGATTGATACAAGGCAAATCTCAGTTTTTCTTATCCCCCCCCACCTTTGTCCCGGCCGAGGGGTGAACTGTGGGAAGATCTCATGGGTGGTGTTCTAAACAACTTTCCGTTGATTAAATAATCCTTCTCCCAAGGGCTACTTGTGTGGTTTAAGTTACTTAAAAAACAAAACAAACAATCCAGGGTAAGAGAATCAGTCTGAAAAAATAGAAGGTTACCAACAGACTTGCCGTGTACAGCTGGGAAAGATGTGAAAAGCACAGGCTCCAAGCAGCAAAGAGGATAAATAAATGTGTCGCTAGTGCCATTAAGAAAACACATCTGCACACTGTCAGCAGCAAGGATAAACACCCAGTTGTTTTCCCTTTCACGGGAGAGGCGACATGATGGACCCCATCCAGGTCTGTTCCGCTTACATCTTCTTAAGGTTGAGGGATGGGCACTTATCTAGCCCTGATGCATTCCCAGAATCTCTCATCAGAAGGAAATCTTCAAACAAAACAAATAGTATATTCATTCTCCTCCCAGCTCACAGACAGGAAAACAAACAAGAAAAGAAAGAAAAGGTTATCTGGTAGACCTCAGTGGCCCAAGATTGGGATTTTGGATGTGACATCCTTCTCTGGTTTGCTTCCTTCTCCTAATTGCCCTGCCAGTGGGAAGAGCAATTGGAACTGACATGACTATCCCTTATAGTTGTTGAATGTAGCCAGTGTTTCTTCCCTTAGCCCGCAACTCAAGACTTCCAGGGTCCATCAGCTTCCCTAGTGTCTCGGTGAGTAGCTTTGTAAGTTGGTATGGACCATAATCAGAATTCATGAATGGTAACTAGGAGCCTAGGGAGTTGTGATGGATCCACTGAAATCCTCGTGGACCCGATTTGAGAAAAGGTTCAGATGCACAAGGAAATAAAGATGACCTCTGGAGATGCCAGCATCCTGGAACCTCCACGCTGTTTATTCCCAGGGTTACTGAGAGTTCACTATTTAAATTTTAAATGGAACCTTGTTCGTTTTGATGAGGTCAAATACCTCTTCTATTATGTGCCTAAATCAGGGAATGAAATATGATGACTGTCTTAAAGCAGGCTTAGATTCTAACATCTATGTGTCCTTAGTCACCCAAATTTCAAAATTTGGTCTAGAATGAATGAAATGCAATTCCAACCTCAATTTTTCATACTATTAGAAAGTGGCCAAAGACAAATACCATATGATATCACTTATATGTGGACTCTAAAAAAAAATGATACAAATGAACTTTTTTTTTTTTTTTTTTTTTTTGCGGTATGCGGGCCTCTCACTGTTGTGGCCTCTCCCATTGCGGAGCACAGGCTCCAGACGCGCAGGCTCAGCGGCCATGGCTCACGGGCCCAGCTGCTCCGCGGCATGTGGGATCTTCCCAGACCGGGGCACGAACCCGTGTCCCCTGCATCGGCAGGCGGACTCTCAACCACTGCGCCAGCAGGGAAGCCCCCAAATGAACTTATTTACAAAACAGAAATAGACTCACAGGCATAGAATACAAACTTATGGTTGCCGAAGGGGAAAGAGGCGGGAGAGGGATAAATTAGGAATTTGGGATTAATGGATACACAGTCCTGTATATAAAATAGATAAACAACGAGGACCCACTGTATAGCACAGGGAACTATACTCAGTATTTTGTAATAACCTATAAGGGAAAAGAATCTGAAAAAAATAGATACATGTGTATGTATTACTGAATCACTTTGCTGTACAGCTGAAACTGACACAACATTGTAAATCAACTACACTTCAATAAAACATATATATAAAAATTTTTTAAGTAGCCAAAAAATTGCCAACACCTCAGAAATTATTCACATTTGACTTTGGAAGGTGTCCCTGGTCTATTAGCTGACATGCTGAACGTTGGCTTCAAATACCATCATGGAGAAATGGCAGGAACCAAGTCAGGTGGAGTTAGAAACCTGTCTTCTCTCCCCTCCCCTTCCTTCTCAACTTCATTAAACTCTATTTCCTCATCTCTACAAAGGGGTAGGAGTAGAGAGTTAGATTAGAGTATGTCTAGGGACTCTGGCAGTACCATAGTTCTGAGAAAATATATGCCCTGATTTAACTCTCAGCTATTCATTCATTTAACAAATTTGTTTGAGTGCCAGTTAGGTCCTACTGTGCTAGTCAAGAAAGATAAGGGTGAGCTGTGACAAAGTGAGAGAGTGGCATGGACATATATACACTACCAAACGTAAAATAGATAGCTAGTGGGAAGCAGCCGCATAGCACAGGGAGATCAGCTCGGTGCTTTGTGACCACCTAGAGGGGTGGGATAGGGAGGGTGGGAGGCAGATGCAAGAGGGAGGGGATATGGGGACATATGTATATGTATAACTGATTCACTTTGTTATAAAGCAGAAACTAACACACCATTGTAAAGCAATTATACTCCAGTAAAGACGTAAAAAAAAAAAAAAAAGATGAATGAGGTGCCATTCTTATCCTAGAAAGGGTATAAACTGTCTGTTAAATATGCAGCGAGCACTTCCTAAATGCCGATGAAGGGCGTGCAAAGTTGATGTTATACCAGCCGTACTGAATGATGCTAGAATTAATGATGCTGTTTAATTTTGCCAACATTCAATATCTCAT
The DNA here is from genome assembly GCF_039906515.1 of Pseudorca crassidens. Classification (NCBI taxonomy): domain Eukaryota; kingdom Metazoa; phylum Chordata; class Mammalia; order Artiodactyla; family Delphinidae; genus Pseudorca; species Pseudorca crassidens. Next base: position 119,419,904 of record NC_090317.1, on the reverse strand, counting down.
ATTAAAGACTTACTTAGCATTTTCCAGCTGTTGGAAATGATCAGAGAAGTGTATACACCCAATAACTGAAGAATGCTCTCAGACACAGAGGCCCAGAGGATTCTATACCACGTCAAGGTTACACGTGGGTAGAGGTGGAGCCTGGCCTAGGGTCCAGCCCTCGTGCGTCCCAGCATTGGGTTAGTTGATCGTTAAGAAAGTGGGCTTGGAGCCCAACTACCAGGTTCAAATTCTGGCTCTGCCGCTTACAGGTTGAGTGACCTTGGGCAAGTTATTTCACTTCTCTTAGTTTCCCTCTCCATCACATAGGACTAGAAGAGTAATTGGTTGCATAGGGTGTGTGGATTAAGTGAGTTCGGACATATCGAAATGCTCAGAGCATAAGTAGTATAGTTTCATATTTAATAACAGCCGTTAGCAACTAGAAGTAAGGCTAGAATGTATTCTGACCTACAGCCTAAAATCAATTGGCAGTATAAAACAATCAAAACTAGTAGTATAGCCAGGTCTTAGATCTGTCTAAGATATTTCATGAGTAAGTTGTGTCTCTGTCAAAAATGAAGACCCTGTTTACAGTGGTACCTGGCACGTAGTAAGTGTTCGAGAGGTGTTAGCCATTATCTGTGTCGCGATACTGCTTCCCTTTCCTGCAGTGCTGGACAGGAGGTTTTAAGAGCTTCACTGGAGCCCAGAGATGCTGCTGCCACCCCGCCCCCCGTTCTGTGCGGGCACGTGTGAGTGTGTGCCCGTGGACAAGGTGTGTGTGTCGTGGCTGAGATCAGCCAAAAGATCCGTTGCAGGAGATCAAATTCAGATCTGTAAGTCTGGTGAGATTCAAGTTCCTTTTAAACACTTGTTGCCATTTCTAGGCAAGACACATTTCCCCCGATCAGATTGTTTTGGCCAGGAAATCTTGCATTTTCAAAGCAAGTAAAAAGTGAAAAAAAATAATTCTCGGTGCGTGACACAATTTACAGTTAGCTTCTCAGGAATGTGTGTCATGTTTTAAACTTGAGTAGGTTGATGTTCTGCAAACATCCCAGTGCTTCATATTTATAGCACGCTTTATTTTAGAGTGTTAACAATGAATGAGAAAAAAAAGCGCGGAACTTTCTGCAGACAATTTTTTGTCGTGATGCTGTTTTGATTTGGAGGCAGTCTTGTTTCTCCTCTTTTTCACCCGCCACAGGATTCCATTCTCTTGCTCGCTCTCTTTTCTTCCCCAAAGGAAACACTTCAGTTGCTTTTATTGATGAGGAGAGGAAAAATCGAAACCATAGGCAACTGGGCTAATGAGAGACAGGCTGATGTGACAACTAACAAAGAACAAAACCAGTTACGCCTCCTCGTGTAAGTGTACCGGGCCACCCGGGGGTCACCTGTAGCTCAGTAGACAGTCCGCTGCCCACCTCAGCTTCTGACTGCAGGGCACCCACTGCAGCCTCTCTGTCCGAGGGCTTTCTCAGGAGTGTACCCCACACCTCTATACACACACACACACAGCAACCTTCACCAAAGAGTAGGGAGATTTGGTAGAAGAATACTCTAGATTCCTCCTCTCCAGTTAGTGGGACGATCCTGAGATGCACTCCACACTCTCTCAGAGGGTCCACTGCGGAATCGAGCCCACGTCACCCACAGCGACTTGCATTGGCTTCCTTCCTTCCCCTGTCTCACACCCAGCCCCCGCCCACTCTTGCTGGGCTTTCCAGAATCACCTCTTGCACCTAAATCATCCATTCAGGGGCTGCTTTTTTGGGGAACCCCAAATAGGACACGAACCTAAAAATATTTACCCAGTTACATGCCTTATCCCGTCCCCCTTCCCCACGCTGTCTGAGTACCAGAATCGAAGATGGGAAAAAACTGTACGTATAGCTAGAATTGGGTCCCTCTTGTTGCAGCATTTTTAATGCCATACTCTAATGTGGAATGTACAGTTCTCTTTAGGTTCTGAAGCTAAGGTTTCTTTGCCTGCTGGGTTTCATTAATTCACTCGGCAAATCTTTATTGAGCACCTACGATGTACCACATACGATTCTGGGTGCTGGCATCGTATCGTTGAGGACAGGGGTCCTGTCTGCAATTTTGACTTGGCTTGTCAGCCACTTTTCTGTCTCCTGCAGAGGGGAAATGGTGGAGGTTGATCCTGGGACCAGCTGCCCCCCACCTCCAGACAGCCCCCTTCTTTCTCCTCATTTTCCAAATCAGCCTCCAAGGAGAAGCTAAAGACAGGAAACAAATGTCTCTTCTCTGCAGATGAAGTTTCTTGCTCACGTTGACTTCTTCGCTCATAACCTGGAGCTTGGCTAACACTCCTGTGTTAGAATTGATGTATTTCCACCAAGAAGGAAGTGGTCGATGCGTGACGCATGCGCGCCAGGAACTGCCTCTCTGTCTGAAGCCCAGTTGAACTTTCATGGCCAACCTTGCCAGAGTCCGGACCGCTAGGGCAGGAAGGGCAGGGAGGAAGTGGGAGCGCATGCCTAGTCCCAGTTCCCCCGTAGTTACAAATGAAGCTTAATGATTAGTTTCAAGGACGGGGAGTGGCTCTCGTGCACAGTGGAGAAATTTGAGTTTCACCCTCTCTTGCCTCCTGGGACCAGGCGTACATGATACTGGAACAAAGGGCTGGTCTCAGAGGTGCAGCTTTGGACGTGGTTACCAAGGAGACAGGGAGCAGGGGACAATTTTCATATCCCTCCCCACACGGCGGCATCGGTGGTTAAGGACGGAGCTCAGGTTTCTTATGATAGCCCCTATTCCTGGGGTTATTCCCAGAGAGGAGGAGAAGTGTGGCAAGAGAACTGGGCCAGGTCGGTGGTTGGGGAGGAAGCTGGCGGGCTGGTGCCGGGGCAGGAACGGTCACTTGCATCGAAGGGCTGGCCGTAGAGAACTCCCCCTCCCCAGAGGTGGGAAGGGGGGGGGCGGTGAGAGGAACCAAAGAAGCCACCTGGGAGGGAGGGCATTCGGGGCACTGGGACCACCAGCCGTGAAGCGAACTGAAGGAAGAGAGTCAAGTCAAAGCCAGCAGAATCCTGTTGGAGTTGGCTAATAATTCCAGAAAAGTAAAATGAGATTGTCTGCTTTATCCTGTGCTGTGTGATTTCTGTGGAATTGCTTGGGGGAAAGGCAGGCTGATCTAGTCTTCGAAATTAAGGGGTTAATTAGAAAATGGGGATTTCCTGCTTCTTTGAGTTGCCTCTCACCCCAGCCCACCCCCCGTCCCCCCCTCAGTGACTTGAGACGTTTGAAGGCAAGATCCTCCGTGAACGTTTAGGATGAAACACTTTGTCGGGAAAAAAAGCAAATAAATTTGACAGCTGCTTGATGTAGGACAGTCATTAAATTTTCAAGAATGTAGGTCTTCTATTATTTAGTGACGTTAATCTCTCTTCCAAAAAAGAAAACAAAAAGTGGGGTCCAGGATTGCAGAGTGAGGAAGTTGTGTTGTTTGCTTTGCTGAAAGTTGCCAAGGGCTCTGCCTCCGCCCCCCGCCCCTGGCTCGCTTTCTTCACGGGGCTACTAAGCTGGGCCTGTCGGGCCAGCATCTGTCAGTAATTTGGTTGGGTTTTCAGGGACTGGTGTTCAGACCTTGCTTTCATTCAGTCCCCTCACTTGCGTCCTCTTTTTCTATGCGTTTTTGTCTATTTCTTCACTTTTTAGACCCCGCCCCCAATGGGGGAAATGGGATGAAGAAATAGAACTCAAGTCAGTCATTTATTTTGCTGCTTGGGGTGTCTCTGGGAAGAAGATCTGGTAGGAAGGGCAGCTGAAATGCTGGCCAAAAGGAAAGTTTAGAAAAATCTGTGGCTTTCTTTGTGCCCTGGTACTTAGGAGGGATGACTAAGAATTGATGTATTTCTTTTCCAAGAAAGGCTGAAACACCAGAGGGGATTTTTGTTTGGTTGGTTGGTTTTTGGTTTTTTTGTTTTTTTTTTTGCGGTACGCGGGCCTCTCACTGTTGTGGCCTCTCCCGTTGCGGAGCACAGGCTCCGGACGCGCAGGCTCAGCGGCCATGGCTCACGGGCCCAGCCGCTCCGCGGCATGTGGGATCTTCCCGGACCGGGGGAAGAACCCGCGTCCTCTGCATCGGCAGGCGGACTCTCAACCACTTCGCCACCAGGGAAGCCCACCAGAGGGGATTTTTAAGAAAAGGTTATAGAGCAGTGTTCCGTCTCGACTCCATGCAGCCTGGAAGTGAGACGGGATGTCCAGCCGGTGGGGGCAGGGTAGGCGGCAGGGAGGGTTGACAAGGACTGCTCTTCTGGTGGCTTTGAGAAGAAGAGAGAGACCTTTGAGCTTTTCCTCAGACATGGAGGAGAAGGCTGGCGCTCTCCCTGGGCCTGCCGGGGCACAGCCGGACTCTGCGCAGAGAGGCCTCCTGGGTGCACTGTCTGGTCCCCCGCGGTCTAGGTGGGTGCAGCTAAGTGAATACAGCGGTAACCGAGTGCTCAGGGGTGAATCCTATCTTTGCAACTTGCCAGCTGCATGAGCCGGGTCTAGTCGCTAGTCTCTGTGTACCTCTTCTGTCCAATAAAGATAATAAACCCAAGTTCTAAACGCTGTGTCCACAGGCAGACACACCCCCCCACATGTGAAACATTCCATGAGGCTCTTTCTTCATGCCATTTGGGATGCCACTCTCCAATGATATCCCGTAGCTGATGTAGTCATGAGTCTCATTCAGCAAGTATTTATTAGGTTCCTACTACATAATTCTAGGTGATGAAGATATAATAGGTTGCTAATCAGATAAGGTCCCTGACCTCATAGAGCTTATATTCCAGGAAAGAGAGGCAGGCAGTACACTATGTCAGGTGGTGATGTGTGTCAGGAGTGCTACGGAAAAGATGTCCCAAGTCCATCTCTCAACAAGTAATGCCTTCAAATTCATTCCTTCATTTCTTCAGAAGGTCTTGAGGGAGCAGTTGGGGATGTGAAGAGCTGCCTGACCTCCAAGTGTTTACACAAATCATCCCTCGCCCCTTCCTCCCCAAACTAGGCATTTTGCATTCAACAGAATGACCCGGGGCAGTTAATCTGGAGTCAAAGTCATTCAGCGCGGCGGTGTCCGCCAGGCATGGCCACCCCAGACAAATGACTTCCGGCAAAGGAATTATACACGTGCATTTTGTGGGCCTGGAGCTGAACTGGCAGCTGGGCAAGGAATTCCCAGCACATACAGGACTCCAGAAGGAAATGAGGGGAAGTTGGTCTTCATTGCTGCCCCAGAATGTCCCTCTTCATGTTCAGGCCAAAGGTGCCCCCCTGTGATTGTAGGTTTCCCTGTACTGTTTCCTCTATTGGGCTGGACTAGGTATCATCTCTCTAGTGAGGATTCTCTGCTATTAAGTGAGTTGTAAGCTGACTCTTACCGAAATGGAGATTATTGATCCAATTATGCACACGTCCCCGATTCTTTCTTTCTCTTTGTTTTCTGAGAGGGCTGGAAGTTGGCACAGAGGAGGCCCTGATCAAAATGGATAAGTTCGTCTCTGAGACAGGCCGTTTGTGTCTGTGTCAGAAGACGGGACGCTTTCCTTTTGAGGGGATGATAGACAGTGAGGAGAGGTGGGGTGGCCGAGTTTTCTAGATTCTCTGATTTGAAAATCAGGGACTCAAAGGAAGTCTGTGCTTCCTAAGTAATTGCATCCCGACACTGTCGAGCTTCCTCTGGGTTTCAGCTTTCACCCCAGCCAGGCTACGAGGAGGGAGGACAAAGCAGAGGGCGCCCAGCCCGGCCCCACAGGCTGCTCCGGGTGACTGCAGCTCCGCTTCCTGGGCAGAGGAGCTGGTGTCCTGTTTCTCCTTCTCTTGCTGGACGCCTCTGTGGGCCTCTCACTGCCTTTTGTGCACGTCGGTGTCTACAAGGTGGCCGCCGCACAAAGTTGTGTTTCACAAAAGGAGGTGACACCAAAGGCATTTGCAGTTGGCTTTGGCAGTAATGCGTGAATATTATTCAGCCGCTCTGTCCTTGCAATACGAACAAAACTTATTGGACCGGAGGCCACTCGTGTGGAATCTGAGATGTTGGTTCACCAAGAACCAGAAAAAGAATAATGCTGGGACTGCTGAGAGAATGCATAAAATGCTTCTCAGGAGGAAGCGTTTTAAGCATCCCCACTCGCCTAAGGGGCCTTACTTTCATGTACCTCTTCACAAACAGTCGCCCAAGGAAGCCTTCCTGCACGGTCCTCGGTTGGCCTGGCTTCGACACTTAAAGATGAAAAACTCTACTTTTGAAAGTAATATTTCCCAGCTTATGCTCATTGCTAATATAAGGACTTACCGTTTTTCCAGTTAGTCTTAATTAGGCTCCCTTTACAGTTTGCTTACCTCTTTTTTACTTAAAGAAGTAAGATAGTTATTTGCTTGTGGCAAAAAAATATAAGGTAAAACAGTAAGGTATACAAGTTTTCAAAAGTGGAAAGTGGACTCTCTTCAAACCATTCCCCAGCCTTAACCATGGGTTATTGCTCCAGCTGTGTGTCCTTGGGCAGGATGCCTGACTCTTCTGTGCCTCAGTTTCTCCATCCATAAAAGGGGGGTGATATTAGTACTCATCTCATAGGGCGGTTGGGAGGATTTAGTATGCCGCCTGACCTATATTCTGACTAGAGCAATATTAGCTGTTGTTGTCAGTAGCGTGCATTTTTCCCGGACATCAGTGTCGACTTTGCATCCTTCCTGGATTCAGACCTTTCAGGGTATGGCCAAGCCTCAATGAGCAGTGTTATGCCAACAGCATTTTCGCTCAGGATGGGGCCTGTGTAAGTGAGGGAGTCCCGCCCTCCATGTGGCCGTCTCTAGAGGGATCCACTGTGGTTCTATTTTCTTCATGGCTTCTAAGGAACGCCAAGCTTTCTTGAGTAGGAGAGGGGACAACTTGGAATGGGCCTTTGGCTCCGAGGAGGGACCTGACAGATCACGCCCTTCCTTCCCTTGTCAGCCCCTGTGAGGCCTTAATATGGGTACCATCACCCAGAGGAGGCCCCACTTCCCAGGAATATGCTGGGGGACTGACAGCCGAAGGAATAGCTCAGACCGACTTAGCTGGAAAGAAGAGGGGGCCCAGGTCTCGTGCTTGACGAGCTGATGGAAAATTATATGCGGGTTTAGTTTTGTTTTCTTTTTTTTAATGAAGTGGGAAAAAAGAGCTGTGTTTGTTCCTTTTGCCAATTTCACTACGAGAGACACAGTAAGACTACATGTGTGCGGTTGTTTGTACACCTGACACGAGGCAAGACCAGACTGGAGAGAGCTGTTTGCTTGCTTGCTTGCTTGTGTCTCTCTCCAAAACCAAGGGCATTTGTTATCAGATCACTTTTCAGTGAAGGAGTCAGAGCCTGTCTCGTTGGCCTTGTCCCACCATGTGCAGCCGGGACCGAGTTACTTAACCTCTCCGGGCCCAGGTGTCTCATCTATTTAAGAAAATGAGGCTAGAAGTGCTATTTGGGGGGAATGAGAGAAGTGACAGTGGGTCGCGCTGTCACCTTGTTGGGTGAGTGCAGGCATATCTGTCCATTCTCTCCTGGAGGCTTTCTTCTCAGTGTGGAGAACTCTGGGTGCCCGGACTTAGAAGGGCTACGAGAGAAGCAGAAGACGAGCCACTGCCCTCAAGGGCCTTAGAAACAAAGAGAACCCAAAGCACAGGTGTAAAAGCTGCCTGAACACTTACTAAGGCAAAGGATAAAATGAGAGTCACCACCAGAATATTTCAGAATAAGACGATAGATGCCGAGAGGAAATATGGCTGGAAACCCGCATGGAGTCGACAGAGTGACAGGATACCTTGTCAGTTGCTTTTTCAGTTAAAGAGATCAGGTTCCCCATTTGAGCGACACATCCCCTGGCCATCTTCTGTGAACAAACACAGCCATTTACTTGAGGTCTGAGAGTGCCTCTGATGTTGCTGGACCTCTGATAGGACCAGATTCCATGACTTGCCCTCTAATCAACCGTGCCTGCCTACCAGGGCTTGGGAAGCCAGGCTGAGATGCCGTAAACAAAAGCCTGCGACAGCAGTGAGAAGCATAGGCGCACTGCTCTATGGGCAAGATGGTGGAGTAGCCCTGAAATCAGTCCTTCGCTACGCTGTAGGCTTTGCGTAGACTCGTGATGTTTCTTTTCTGAACCTCTGAGGTTGACAGGACAGGGAATGCTAATAAGATTTTTCTCTGAACTTCGTGACTGACTGGTTTATTAGAGAATTGTGGGGGAGGGTTAAGACCTAAAACATTGGTTTTCCTAATACCGAAGACAGTGCTGATTTAGTAAGTTGGTGTTCCTAGGGGAAGATACAAATACATTGACATATATTCACTTACTGAGTAATTAATTTATGCAGCAACTGCAAACCTACATTAAAGAATGCGAATTTCTTTTCACTTAATGATAAAGTGAATCGCCTCTCATACTCTTCTTTAGCGTCTTCCAAAAACACACTACCCAACTGGTAACTGTCCAGTTGGAATTGCAGTCAGTCAGACGGGTGCCCGAGTTAATTGTTGAACTGAGCAGTATAACAACCACATAATAACCACCCAGCACAATGAGTCCGTTCCCCTCCTCAGCAGGTCCGCTGCTTTGGGGGGTAGGGGGTAGGACCCTCAAGGTTTGAGTCTACCAAAAATCACTTCCTTGGCCACGTACTAAAAGTGAGTCTTCCGTGCAATGCCTTTTGGGCTGAAGCCAGTGGTCCACTAAATCTGCTTGGGAACTGACTTGTTAATGATTGTTTTCTTTTTGTGACATTCTTCAAGATAAACTTGCTTGGGCCAGCCTCCTAGAAAACCTTTTAAAATGCTAATTGTGCAACTGTGCGAATAATGTAAAAATAAGTCATGGGGTGCGCTCAGCACTTGACTAATTAACAAGCACTAAATGAACCCTTGCCTGGCAAATTCTGCCCTGGACTGTAGGAATGGCAGAGAGCTTCGTGGAGCCTCAGCTGGGAGAGTCTGGTTTTAAGTTAACAGGTTCTTACAGGAATTGGCCAGTGGAAATCAAGTATTTTTGGGCATAGCGCTATCTTTTATCAAAGTTGAACATAATTGGTGGATTCAATTCAGGGAGTGTTTGCTGAGCGCCTGGAGGGCCCTGTGATAGGCCTGAGGAACGGGGATAGAAAGATGAATTAGACACAAAGGATGCCCTTAAAAGTCAATAATCTAGTGAAAGACAGTGGTGAGTAATCAAAGACAGTAGTAGGATGCTTTGACAGGATACCCAACTAACGGCGGCTTAAATGATAAAGATATTTAATTATCTTAGAAAATATAACGTCTGAAGGTAGATGGTTCTGGGATTGGTTCAGTAATTTGACAGTGTCGTTCCCACCAGGCTCTTCCCATTCTTTTGCTTTGCCGTCCTCATCACGTGGGCTTTTTGTCTTAGGCTTGTTGGCTGGCTCATAGTTGCGATACGATTGTCTTGCTCCAAGTATCATATTCTCAAATGACAGAGCTCACAAGCAGGAAGCAAGACAGGGGGTGGTATGGGACTTCCCTGGTGGCGCAGTGGTTAAGAATCCGCCTGCCGATGCAGGGGACACGGGTTCGAGCCCTGGTCCGGGAAGATCCCACATGCCGCGGAGCAACTAAGCCCGTGCGCCACAACTACTGAGCCTGTGCTCTAGAGCCCGTGAGCCACACCTGTTGAGCCCGCACGCCACAACTACTGAAGCCCATGCACCTAGAGCCCATGCTCCGCAACAAGAGAAGCCCGCGCACTGCAACAAAGAGTAGCCCCTGCTCGCTGTAACTAGAGAAAGCCACATGCAGCAACGAAGACCCAACAAAGCCAAAAATAAATTAATAAAATAAATTAATTTTAAAAAAAAGACAGGGGCGGTAGAAGACCTTGTTCACTCACTTGCTATTCACCACAACAAGTCACCTGGCCATACCTACCTGCAAAGGGGGAGGTTGCAGCCACTTTCCCTCATCAGCTCAGTCCCTGTGATCCATCCCTATGGAAGGGATTTTAAAAGTTTGTTGGGCAATGAGACATCTCCGCCACATAATACCATAAGTGCTCGTAACACACTAAGTGCAGATGTGCCGAGTATGGAGACAGTTAATTCTACCTGGAAAAATGATGGAAGGTTTTGTAGAGGACCTGACATTTGAGCCGAGTCCCCAGGTGGATGGGGAGGGAAATCCAAATCAGGAAACCCGATGGGCAGAGACATAGAGGCATGAAAGAGCTTGTCACATTCTTGTGCTGTGTGTATTTTCTTGCCCTCTTCCCCCCATCTTTTGGTCAAACCTCTAGCAGGTCATTTGAACTCCTCGGGGTCTCAGAGTCCTCATTTATAAAAATGAGGCGGTTGCATCCTGTAGTTGTGAAAAGGTCTCCAAAGTGCTCTCACTCATTCCTTCTCTAACTTCCCAGGTTTAAGGAGACGTTGCCAGGCAGTCTCACACCGTTTCTTAAATGGACAGCAGAGTCGTTCTTTAATCTTACCTCCTCTGTAAAAATACATTTCAAACATTTCTCAGGGAGACAGTATGGTTTCGTATAGGCAGAGCGTGAGATTGGGAATCACAGATCTGAATTGAACACCAAACTTTGTCATTTACTCGTGGTGTGACCTTGAGAAGACGCTTCAGATCGCCACACCCCAGTTTCCTCACCTGTAAAGTGGAGATGATGGTATTTTTCTTGCTTGGTTCTTTGGAAGACTTAGTTGTTATTAAACATGTGGCACAGTGCTGGATACTTATTAAGGTCTCAGAAATGCACAAGGAAATAAAAATGGCCAATATACAGAGTTTTAAATGTTCAGTGAGATATAACTTTGTGTGTGTCAGTGTGCGTGTGTATCAAACGGGCAAAGGATTTTTAAGTTGGTGATCCCCAGAGTGGGCGAGGGTACGGTGGGACAGGGACTCTCGGGGACTGCTAATGAGAATATGAACTGATAATGACACTTCTGGGGGACAGTGTGGCCATTAGAATCTGTCTCTTTAAAATGTTCAAACCCTTTGACCCAGTAACTCAAAATCTAAGAATTTATGCCTGGTGGGTGACCAATGATGTGAACATAGGATATAGTTTCATAAAGTTGTTCATCCTGGTGTTGTTTGGAATTAAAAGCGTCGGCATCAACACAAATGGCCAACGTTAGACAGTCGTTAAATGAATTAAGCTCCGTTCATATATTTTAATATTACCCAGATATTAACAGTCATGTTTTTGGAAGATATTTGATGATATGGGGGAAACGGCCATGATATAATACTTATGTAAAAAGGGCAGTCTTTAGAACAGTCTATACAATATGGTCTCAGTTTTGTAGAAGTAAATAAGTATCATGCTTAGAAAAGTGACTGGAAGGTAAAACACCAAAATGTGAAAATGATCATCTCCGGGTACCAGAAAAACAAGGTGTTTTTATTTTCTTCTGTGCTGCTCCGAATTCTCCAGATTGTCTTGCGCTGCACACGTAATGACAAGGAAAAACACTTATAAACTTAAGAGAAAATATCAGGTTAGAAAAGTTACCCTCAAAAGCAGAATACACTGCCCCTAAATATGCAAGAGTACCCACACCTCCTAAAATAAAAAGAAGATTGGAAGGAAATATGTACACATCTTACCAGTGGTTTTTTCTGGATGATGGCCATTTTCTTCTTTATACTAGGTTGTATTTTCCTACTTTTCCATGATTGGCATATATTATTTTTATGAGCAGAAAGAGAAAATCACCATGCCTCCTGAATACGCCAGGTCCCACATTCTCAAAGGCAGAGGGATAAGGTCAGGGTTCCTGGTGATGGGGCAGGTGAGTGAATTTTGCTGGTGTAAGAAATTGCAGTAGAACCCGTGCTCCAGGCTGCAGGCACTGAAGAGCAGCCTGCTTTTTTAAAAACGGGTGCTTGCTGATCGAATAGGTGCCTCTGGCTGGATGCATGGAGCTCTCTGGTGGCCAAGAGGTGTCAACGCAACAATTTTTGTACTCCCGGAACTAAACCCAAGACCTGCGAGCCAAACCAGAATGTTCAGAAGCTGCTGCATACTTGCAGATTAACTTTCAAGCCCTCGTGATGGGTAGGAGAACATGTGTCTCCATGATTCCCAGAGCATTTCCTATGAAGGAGGAACCCTCCGTACCTTCCAGATAAAGTGGGCACCTTCTCTGACTTCCTGGCCATGTCACAGTCACTTGGCACTGCTTGGTTTTGTTATAACTATTTCTTAACTTGCGCAAGGTACACCAACTCATGTGTGAGCCTTGACTGCGTTGCTTGTCCCGGAAGTCCATACTGTGGGAAATTGCCCTCGTGGGTTATTTTTCAAGGGGGTCTTGATAGCATCATAGAATGTTAAGGCTGGAAGGAGCCTTAGAACCAAAGAGACTGAGCTCTAGTGAAGTCGAGCGGCTTAAAGAAATGACTCATTACTGGCTGATCCAGGAATGGAACGTATTCCAATCTTAAGAATTTTGTCCAGCAGACTCCCCCACTTCCCTGATGCTGCTTTTAACCAAGGTCGCCAACTTGAAACCCAAACTAAGGCTTCAGACTCTCACTGTCCCTGGGTCATCTTGTGTTTCTCTGTGTTTGCATCACACTGTGACTATGTGCATCTGAGATGGGGTGGTCAGCCTGTGTGTGTGTGTGTGTGTGTGTGTGTGTGTGTGTGTGTACACGCGTGTGTGTAGCACCGTGCGGTCATAAGTCTATGTATGTAACTGTCACTGTATTTCTGTGTATCTCTATCTTTTTATTTGGCCGTATTCTGTACACTCAACCATATTGTAAATTCCTTGAAAGTGATCTTCTGTGTCTTTTGTGTTGCAATATAATATTCTCTAGAGGTGTTGGGACCGTTGACACAATTCATTTTACTTTCTTTGTAACCCATGAATAAGAATAACATCAGAATCATTTGGGTCCTTAGACTCAGGACTTCGTTTATAGGATATTGTTCTATATTTAACTTTCGTATTGGCACTGGCATTTAGAGGAGCCTAAAGATTTGTGGGAACTTACCCCTGGGGTATTCCATTGAGAGGTAATTAAGGGAAGGAAAAGGAACAATTTGTACTGCCCAACTGGCAAGCCAACTATTTGGTTATATATTTATTTTTGCTAGAGCGGAAGTCGTCTCAACAATCGCCATGGTAGCTTAGTGATAGCACCTTAGAACTTTGCCAGGAGGTTGGAAGTCTGAGGTTAAGCCTTGAAATGTTCTCTACAGTCAATTTGAATATTTTATCAAATATATTAATTGTGACAAGTTTCCTTTAAAAAAGAGAGAATGATACCTAAGAAATGATCAGATAAAGTGGGCCCTGGGAAGTGCTGCAATAGTGCTCAGTGCTAGGAAGAAAGCAGGGACCAGCATGGCAAGGGGTTTTGGAGCCAGACCTACAGGGTTTGATTTTTGGCATTGCCAGGACAGGAGGGTGGAGTGGAAGGGGGTGTGAATGGGGCAGATGGACCCTAGATGGTTGTTGTATATGTGTGATGAGTACATGGGGTTTCACAGTTCAGTTCTATCTACTTTGGGGATAAATTAGAAATTCTCCATAAGAAGTGAAACTGCCCCCCCCCAAAAAAAAGAAATAGAAGAAACTTGGCCAAGGTCATTTAACAAGTAAGTGGCAGAAAAAAACAACATACTTAATACATTAAGACTATAGTTACTAAAACACCATAGCACAAAGGTTATCATAAGCACAGACTTTGAAGGAGGACGTGAGTTCAAATCATGTGTGTTACTCCAAAACCCTGGGCAAGTCACTGACCTTTGGTTTCCTTGGCTATAAAATGAGAATAAACATCCACCTCCCAGAGTTGTTGGGACCATGAGAAATTAACATCTGTCAGTCACCTAGAACTCTACCTGGCCTTGGTACGCATTCCCTGAAAGTGGTCCCTGCTTTTTTTATTCATACTCTAAGTGGATTAAGAGTCCCACTGGATTCCAGTGGGCCCACTGGGAGGGAGCATGTTTGGGAGCAGTTATTCCTTCAGTGTTCAGGAAAACAGCAGCTCTCAGGTCACACACACAGGACCGGCCCAGCAGTTCCAATTTCTTGGAACTTGATGATTTGGGAACCTCTTCCAGGCTGCAACAAGAATTCAGTGGGGGAGAATTTCCCATCAAATCCCAAGGGATCCCTAGTTGTTTCATTGGATGGGAGTGCAAGAATCCTACACACAGGAAGGACTTCTAAAATAAATGATTTCTCAGGGTGGAACTGAGCCCTAAAACTGACCTGAGGAAAAATGCCTGTTTGTCTCTGTGTTCCAAGAGTAGGGTTTAATTTTTCAGTTTCTTTTTTATACCTTACTCGTCTTCTAAAAAAATTCTCACTGGGCTTCCCTGGTGGCGCAGTGGTTAAGAATCCGCCTGCCAATGCGGGGGACCACGGGTTCGATCCCTGGCCCGGGAAGATCCCACGTGCCGCGGAGCAACTAAGCCCGTGCGCCACAACTACTGAGCCTGCGCTCTAGAGCCCGTGAGCCACAACTACCGAGCCCGCGTGCCGCAACTACTGAAGCCCGTGCGCCTAGAGCCCGTGCTTCGCAACCAGAGAAGCCACCGCAATGAGAAGCCCGCGCACCGCAACGAAGAGTAGCCCCCGCTCGCCACAACTAGAGAAAGCCCGCGCACAGCAGCGAAGACCCAATGCAGCCAAAAATTAAATAAATGAGTGAATAAATAAATAATTCTCACTAAGAAGAACCGATGATATACCAGATAGTCTACCACTGGGTGCCTTTTGTGTACCAGGTAGGGTATCAGTGAACCCTGAGTTTTTGTATCATTTAATGCTCACAACACTCTATGAGGTTGGCCTTATTAATATCATTTTACGGAAGAAGAAATCCACGCTCAGAAAGATTGAAGAACTTGCCCAAGTTCACGTACCATGTAAGCCCGTGCTCTTCCTGTACGTCATGCAGTGCAGGCATAATTATAGCAAAAGCCATTGATAGAGAAGTGAGGAAGAAAGTCACTAACCCAAACACGTTGCTAAGAGGCAGGGGGTCACTAATGAGAAGAAAGTCCAATGGAAGAAAGAGTCTTCACTTGGATGTACATTGGAGCGTGGGCGGCAGATGAGAGGAGGTCATGGATCGATGGAAGCAGCAGAGAGGTATCAGCCAGTCTTATGCTCTCAGGCTTCTCCTCCAAATGGAATTCAGTCGCTGGTTGGAAGGAGTCAAGTGGATTCCTCTGTCTCAGTTCTGCCTGGGGTACCTCTGGGTTGAAGCTATTGCACCTGCCCACAGGGGCAGCCTCTGCAAACAGATTCTCAGGCAGCCTGGAGACGGTGAAAGGGGACCAGACGTCTTGCCTGTCCTACTGTCCTTGAACCAGATTCGGAAACAGGAGCAGCACAGGAGCAGAAACTAAGACACTGATTTTTGTGCATGTGCTTCATCAAGGGCGTGCTCTCAAGAGCCCGGGAGGAAGGGAAGCAGGATAGGGAAAAGATCTGAGCACGTCTGAGGTCTTAGCTAGAGACCACCGCAGCGTTGATCCCACCGTGAAGCAAGTGCTGGCCTTCTTTTCACCGGATTGGTCAGTCATTAGCTATGGGCTGCCCCTGGGAAAGGGGGCATAACCTCCCGGGCTGGGTGACTCTCATTGACTAAGGACAGTTCTCCAGAGAAGGGGTCAGCCATGAGCTGCCGTTACCAGCCAACACTCATAGCAGCTGGAGAAGGGGATTTCAGCCCAGTTAAGGGGATCTGGGTGGGGCATCACCAGTATCCACTACACCCACCAAGCGCCGTCTATGTTCCCGCTGGCCTGGAGTAGATGCGGAATTTCTGCAGGTATCTTGGCCATTGCCCTTCTCATCCACGTGGAGACTGACTTGTTGAGGTAGCCCACCTGGATGTTCATTCTTTGACCCTGGAGGAGAGGGGGTACCAAGCAAGGATCCTTCCCAGGAGCCTGCCAGTCTAGAGACTTTCCCCACTCGCTCTTTATTGGCCGTCTGCTGCTGGGATTGCCCCCACCCCCAGACTCAGCTGAAACTGGATGTTCTTGGCTAAGTCTATCCTAGGGTTTTTACTCTAATGGCATTTGTCATGCACGGTCCCCTTTGATGGAGGGCAGCCGCCATCATCACTTCTAGGTGATACCTTCTATTCCCAAGTTTTATTTCTCCTTTTAGTTCACATGTTCCCCATATTCCGGCTAAACTCCTCTCCAACCCTTCCCTCTCTGTTCCTCTTAATACTTAACCAGGGCTCAAGGTTCCTTTGGGTGAAGAACAATGAAAAAGCAATCAGGCTGGCTTGGAGTGCTAAGGGAATGGATATTAGTTGTGTGTCCAGTTCCTAAGAGTGTGCCTTTCTTTATGCTCAAGATTGAAAGAAAGCAACGGACGTAGACTTTTTTTCTTGCCTTTAGACCTTAAGGACTAGTCATAGGGTTGTCGTGAGATTATTCGATTCAGCAATAAGTGTTTAACATTTAACCTTCTTAATGGGCAATTAGTCAACAGCTATGCCGGTGGGTAAATATTTACCCATCACCTATTCCAAGGAGTGAACGTTGAGTCAAACAGTCACTTGTGTTGGTTCTTTAATAGTGGAAAAGTGATTTCTGTGTAGCTCTAAGAGCTCCAATTTCCTGCCAAGTGAGAACTGACGGAAGGATGTTCAGAGCCCTGAGGTGGGCTTAAATTACAGAAAATTTACTCACCTACTCCCTCACTCCAAAAGAAAAACAAAGAAACAAAAAAAACACTGAAGGTTTGTTATACTCACGACTATTCATCGAAACCTGGCAGCCCCCAAACTCACAAAGTCAAATATAATAAATCAACTCAGCTTCTCAGTCCGTAGGTCTGTGTCAGCCTCTGTTTACCACAAAGCTGCCTGTTTCTTGTCATTATGGATTCAAGTCAGAGCACCGGAAAAGCCAAGATGCTGAGCGGCTTGTTCTTTGTAATGTGTTTGTAATTATTCTGCTTTAGAATGGGAAGAGTGGCTTGGGAGAACTTGTCCAGCTTGGAGGGAGTTGGCAGCTTCCAATCTCTTCATTGTTGGTCTACACCGCAGCCAGCAGGACTAATTCAAATATCCTGAGCATGCCCACGTGGACACACAGAGCGTATGGCCTGACGACTCAGTTAAGGGAATAATGGTCACCATTTCTGAGGCTTTGAGTTCACTTCCAACAAGTACATTTTAATCAACAGGCAGAAAACCATATTTAAAAGTTGAAACATGAACCAAGGTTGCAGGTGGAGGGTCAGGACTTGGGACTCTGATGCTAATACTCCAGGTACAGCCTACCATGCAGAGAGTCAAAGACACCTGCACAGGGAACCACTGAGAGACAGGACCCGAGTGCCCACCCTGGTAGAAAGAAGTTTGAGAGTCTGGAACTTGGTACATTAGTCAAGGTAGGCAAACTGCTTTGCCAACTACTCCAAGTCTCAGGGCTTCATACAAATTAAGGCTTATTTCTTGCGCATGTCACATTCCAAGGAAAAGGGGGCTGCCTTCCTGCAGGCATTCAGAAATCCAAACTCCTAACATTTTATGGCTTCACTCTCCCCTGGGACCTTCCAGTCCTCTCTACCTCCAGATCTGCTGCATCCAGCCAGCAGATGAGGCCAAAAAAGAGCATGGGGACTTCCCTGGTGGCGCAGTGGTTAAGAATCCCCCTGGCAAAGCAGGGGACACGGGTTTGAACCCCGGTCCGGGAAGATCCCACATGCCACAGAGCAACTAAGCCCGTGTGCCACAACTACTGAGCCTGTGCTCTAGAGCCTGAGGTCACAACTACTGAGCCCTCGTGCCACAACTACTGAAGCCCATGCGCCTAGAGCCCGAGCTCCGCAACAAGAGAAGCCACCGCAGTGAGAAGCCCGCACACTGCAACGAAGAGTAGCCCCCGCTCCCCACAACTAGAGAAAGCCCGCTCACAGCAACGAAGACCCAATGCAGCCAAAAATAAATATAATAAATAAATAAATTTATTTTTGTAAAAAAAGAGAGCATGGTGGGTAGCGCGGGAAGTTTTATGGGCGCGCCCATATTTTGGCCGGAGCTGTCACGTGGCCCCCACAGCCGTGCAAGGGAGGCTGGGAAATCTGTGTGCCCGAGACAGACGTAAAGAGAAACGGTATTGTGTAGAAGCAGCCAGTCTGCCGCACATGGTTTGAAGAACTTGAGACCATTCATCGGAAAAAAAAAGAAAAGGAAAAGGGTGGGAGTTGGGATTCTCTCCTCAGCCAGCGTTTGGAAGAAAGCTGGAGAAAAAGCCGAGAAAGAGGGCAGGCAAGAAACTAGTTAACAGTTAGTGGGCTATTCCAGGAGAGTTGCCAAGTTAGAGTAGATTCACTTACACACATAATAGGAGATAAAAATTGTTCTCATTTGGGTTATTTTGTTCAGGCACAGGCTTTAGAGGGTGAGTTCAACTTCCTGAAGCAAAGGATGAGATGAGAGGGAAATGTGCTTTGATTGAGGACCCAGCTGAGTCAGAAAGTAACCAGGTGAGAGGAGCGGGGCGAGCCCCGTGGCAGGCGCCTAATTGTGGTGGACTCGGGGGGTGACCTGTAGCACTGGAGGCTCCCCAGGCCCCTCCTTCACTAGGGATGTTTTGCGAAGAACAGACTCAATGGAGAGAGCGGCTGGGACTCGCACAGGCTCGTTTCTGGAAAGCTAGGACCCCCCTGCTCTGTTCTCTCTCTCTCTCTCTCTCTCTCTCTCTCTCTCTCTCTCTCTCTCTCTCTCTCTCTCTCCCTCCCCCCCCTCCCCCTCCCTCCCTCCCTCCCTCCTCTTTCTTTCTTTTCTTTTCCTGTCTGTGAATGCAGCCCTGTCCCTGTCAGCTTTTTGGGGGAGGAGACCTGTGATGGAAGGGAAGGTTCTGGCAGGGAGCTGGAGGAGAGGCAATGGCTCAGGTGGCGTCAGGGGGCCTCCAGCCTGGCGTGGGGCCTGGTGTGGCTCTTCACTGCATCGTGTTCTCCCTCCCCAGCAATTCCCACAGGCCCTCTGGGGCGGACTCTCCTGTGGCAGTTTCTGGCAGTCCCAAATGTGGCTCGTTGTCAAGTCTCTGGACTGGTTCCCAGGAGCCTGTTGGAAGTCCAGACTCCCAGTAAAGAACAGAATTAATTGGCTGAGCACCAAGATAATATTTTCCCTCACAGTCAAGAACTCTGCCCAGGAAAGAAGTTCAACCCCTCTTATTTTCTCAACTCTTCTTCAATCTCCTTTAGAGTGGTGATCATTAAAAGACTTGTTTTTCAAGTGCACCCCCCCCCCCAAGAAAACTGTTTTATTTATTTAACAAACACATATGGTACTTACTCTGGGCCTTACGCTATTCTAAGTATTGTACAAATATTAACTCATTCGATCCTCACAACAACCCCATAACATAGGTACTATTATTATCTCTACTTTACAGGTGAGGACAGAGAGGTAAGAAAGGCTTAATGGCTTACCCAGCATCATGAAGCTTATAGGTAGTAAGCCTAGAACTTGAGCCAAGGCGATGTAGCTTCAGAGTCCGTATTTGTAACTCAACTAGGCCATCTCTTTATATGTTCTTTCCCCGAAGAAAATGTGGGTTGCTTTCGTAAAATGGTATCACACACATGCAGAAAAATGCACAAATCCTAACTATGCAGCTGAATGCATTTTCACAAACTGAACACACCCAAGTACCCAACATCCCCCCACAAAAAGAACACCACCAGGCCCAGAGGAGCCCCCTCACCTCTACCTTGACCCTAAGGATAACCCATACTCTGACTTTTATCAACATGGGTTAGTTTGAGCTGTTTGTAAAATTCTATACAAATAGAATATCATGTGGTATGATTTCTTCCGTGTCTGATTTCTTTCCCTCTGCAGCAACTTTGTTATTGGATATGGTTGAAATGTATTGGTTTTCATTGCTATGTAGTATTTCAGCTTTTGAGCATATCACAATTGATTTGTCCATTTTATTACTGAAGGACATTTTGCTAATATCCAGTTTGGGGTGTTACGAATAGTGCTGCTATGTACACATCTTTTGGTGAACTCACAGCCATATTTCTGTTGGGGATATACCTAGAAGTGCAAGATCATAGGGAATACAAATATTCAGCTTTAGTAGATACTGCCAAGCAGTTTTCCAGACTGGGTGTACCATCTTGTAATCTCATCAACAGTGTGAGAGAGCTCCAGTTGCCCTACACTCTTGTCAACACTTGGAATTTTCTGTCTTTTTATTTTTAGCCATTCTGGCAGGTGGCATGTATCACACTTTTCAAAAACAAATAACCTATTTATAGAAGAGTTTTAGACTTACGGAAAATTGAGAAATGGTACAGAGAACTCCCATATACCCTGCACCCAAGTTTCCCCTATTAACACCTTATGTTAATATGGTACATTTGTTACAATGATTGAACCAGTATTGATACCTTGTCCTTCATGTAATGCTTGTTAAGCAGCAAACGCACCTGAGAAATGGATTAACGGTGCTAATATCTTCTCCCAATGTCAAATTGAGGACTGTTAGGTAACAGTTTCACGGTCAGATCATTCAAATGGACCAGAGCGGGGTTGATAACGCTAGTGAATTCTTTGCTTGATAAAGTCAAACCCACCAGATGATGCGGGACGTTGTTACCTGGTATAAACCTTTAGGATCGTTGTTCTTTTTTTTTTTAATTTTAAAATTTTATTTATTTACTTTTACAGCAGGTTCTTATTATCCATCTTATACATATTAGTGTATATATGTCAATCCCAATCTCCCAATTCATCCCACCACCACCGCCACCACCACCATCCCCACCCCACCCCCGCCACTTTCCCCGCTTGGTGTCCATATGTTTGTTCTCTACATCTGTGTCTCAATTTCTGCCCTGCAAACCGGTTCATCTGTACCATTTTTCTAGGTTCCACATATATGCGTTAATATACGGTACTTGTTTTTCTCTTTCTGACTTACTTCGCTCTGTATGACAGTCTCTAGATTCATCCACGTCTCTACAAATGACCCAATTTCATTCCTTTTTATGGTTGAGTAATATTCCACTGTATATATGTACCGCATACGATCATTGTTCTTGATTGGGGTTTCTCCCAACATGGACCATAGAAGCACGTGGGGCTCCTGTTAAACTGCCACGCTAAGAATCAAAACCTCTGGGGTTGGAGGTCGAGAATGTACCCTTTGAACAAGAAACTTCA
The DNA here is from genome assembly GCF_039906515.1 of Pseudorca crassidens. NCBI lineage: Eukaryota > Metazoa > Chordata > Mammalia > Artiodactyla > Delphinidae > Pseudorca > Pseudorca crassidens. The sequence continues at coordinate 119,398,725 of NC_090317.1, read as the reverse complement.
GATGGTTCTAATGCACGCTAAATCCTTATAGCGTGTGTTCTAGACATAGAAAATCAAGCCCAGTTAATAGTGCTGTTATTGTTATACGTCCCGGGGGCACATTTTCCAGGCTGGGCGTCTAGTACTAAGACACTCATTTGGTTCACATTGTATTTATTTTCATAAAATAAAGGCTTATGGGCAAAAAGGCAGCCTATTAATACCAGCGTCCTAAGGAGGATGACTCTTGAGTTAGGTTTCCCAAGACCTTGACTAAAAAAGATTGCACCAGAAAACATAAATGGTGCAGCTGGTCCCCAGTGGGTAAGGAAGCTTAGGCAGAGGGTTAGGGCTCTTGGCCCTCTTGGAATCTCAAAAGGAACTTTCATGTCAAAGAGGGTGTGGAGGACAGCAGGAAGAGATCAGTGTGTAAAATATTCCAATGGCAAATTCCAGAAAAGCAACAGTCAGAGCTAAATGGGACAAGAGACAATACACATTAATGTAAGATGACGTCATCAATTTCATGGCATGTTTATTGAAACAGCCCTTCGTGTTCTAAAAATAACACTGGGGTACAGACCTCTGAATCCCTGCAGGAAACTACAAATTCCTGGGAGGGAACAGCAGCCCCAATCCTGACTTTAATAACAAAAGGCAATTATTTTTAGTATTTTCCAGTAGATCTCAGCTGTCTGGTATTGTCAGGCTCTATTCCTGGAGAGGTGGCATTTAGAGAGACCGAATTAAGTGAGTGGGGATAGGAGGAGAGAGGGGATAAAAGAAGGAAAGAGAACGAAGGGGAAGATGAGTGGGTGCCTATAAGCTCTTTCACTCTGGTACATCATGCGGCGTGGCGGACCCCAAGACAAAGGTGCCAGTCATATAATAATAAATGCCAAGACCAGACCTCCAGGAAGAAATTTACAGGGGTTCCAAAAGAAGCAATGTGTCAGACTGGTTTCAGGGTACAGGGAAGTGTAAAGAAACTAGAGAGAAAGTAGGTCAGTGATAAATTCTGGTGGAAACACCTGGGAAACCATCGTGGGTGCTGGCGTTGTCACTCATTAAGAAGTGGTGAGACCATGGGAGGTAGTGGCATCGCACGGGGTGGTGGCCGGTTGTGGAGGGGAGGAAGGGGATGGAATTCATCTTTTAAGCTGCTTGGAAAACCCCAACTTGTAGGCTCAGCCGATCTGATGAATGAATAGCTTGGCGTGGTGGAGAAATGGGCACCCTGTCTCTTTCCAGTGTTTTGAAAAATCATGGGGAAGCAGGAAGGTTGTCAAGTAGAGAGATGACTTTGCAGAGCATTTGTGTTTCATGGCGGCGGGGGGACGGGGCACGTAAAGCACTATCTTGCCCATTTCAGGCCAGAAAACGAGCCTTAGTTCCCTATCGAAGTAAAGAATAAACCCCGAAGGAAAATAGCAAAAGATCTGGGCATGGCAGAATTGTTTGCTGTGGGCAGCTTACACATCTTAAATCAAGATAAATGGATTTGATGGTGGAAAAGAGCCGTTATCCTCAAAATTACATAATTATTGGGTGAGGAAGGAGAACATTACGTCTGGAGCTTTAAAAGATGTTTCTTTGCTGTGTTAGAAAATCTTACTTGAAAAACTCCTTCAGGTTGGCCTGGATACCAGCAGTCTCACCTAAGTTTTTAAGCGGCCGAAGGAGCACGGTCCCCAAACGATAACTTACAGAAACATTTCCACTGACCTCACCCTCGTATTCTGGGAAAAGAGCAACAAGCTGACAGGTCTTTTTAGCACCGTGAGAAGAGGGATCAGCCTCTTTTACATAAAAGGAGATTTCAACTCAGACGTTAAGTCACTGTCTCAAGTCACAAAGCGCATTAAAAAAAAAAAAAAAAAAAAAAAAAAAAAAACAGCTCAGGACTTCCCTGTTGGCACAGTGGTTAAGAATCTGCCTGCCAATGCAGGGGACACGGGTTCAAGCCCTGGTCAGGGAAGATCCCACATGCCGCGGAGCAACTCAGCTCGTGCGCCACAACTACTGAGCCTGCGCTCTAGAGCCCGCGAGCCACAACTACTGAGTCCCCATGCCACAACTACTGAAGCCCGCGCGCCTAGAGCCCATGCTCCGCAACAAGAGAAGCCCCCGCAATGAGAAGCCCGCGCACCGCAACAAAGAGTAGCCCCGCTCGGCACAACTAGAGAAAGCCCGCGCACAGCCACGAAGACCCAACACAGCCGAAAGTGAAAATAAATAAAATAAACTTATTTTAAAAAACCCAAATCAAGTTTTTTAAGTGCTGTTATTTAAACTGAGAGTCACTTTCCATCAGTTCTCTTATAAACGGGAGTGTAATGTGTAACCGGCAGCTGGCCCTGCATGCCAGGAAGGAAGCAGGACCAGTAGCAAAGTCCTCCTGAGGAGCTTAGAGCTGTTGGGTAGGAAGGAAGGAAGGGAGGGTGGAAGGAAGGAAGGTGCCGTGAGACAGCACTAGAGAAGGGGAGTGTGTCTGCTGTGACTGGAGACGAGGTACCTTGGGGAGGGACCTGTGGCCATGGTGGCAAGCAGTATGGGGTGGCCTAGCGTGGAAGCTGAAAGTTCGCCTCTGCTTGCTAAGCAGGTCACCTTTCCCCTTCTCTCTCTGAGAACAGTGTTTAAGGAAAGAAGAAAGTTCAAAGAAGAAAATTCTTTACACTTCTCTAAGTGGGCTTTCTTCTCTGTGTGGGAGTCCCTTAGAGCATAAGGCTGCTTGGCAACAACCCAGCTACTGTTAACACGATAAACTTATGAAACGTTTAATTTCCACTCTTACATACATTCGCACACACGCTTGCACTTTTTTCCCTCAGGCGTTGAGCAACAGTGATTTCAGGCTTGGGTGTGGAAATCAAGATAAACCACTTTCCTTCTTTCTGAAGGGCAGGATTCGAGACCTACGTCAGCCAAGAGCCAGAACAGCCTCAGACAAAACACGCTGGCTTCGTCTGGGGACACTGAATTGATGCTTGCAACAATGTCAGACTTCTCTCCAAGATATGTCAGAGCTCGGAAAAATAGAACAAAAGGAACTTGCATTCTTTTTTTCTCTCTCCAGAGTCCGCAGCTTCTCACGACCGCCTGCCAAACCTACTATATACTTAGACATTCATTCAGTCATCCCCATTCCCATTATTAATGGTTCAAACAAAGAACATAATCAAATATAGTTATCAGTCTAAAAGATGTTGCTGTGACTTCACACCATGGCTCAACACCGTCCTAATGTTCCTGCTTCCACGGCCAAGTCATTCAGCCCCTTTAGTCCTAACTCTGATTGGCACCCAAAGCTCAAGTGGCAGTAAGAGAGGGGCACATATTTTAATAAGCTACTAGAACTTTCTTTGCCCAAGCCCCTGGGACCCATGGCCCCAGAGGAAAACAAATTGGCTTGGTTTCAGTGACCTCTCAGAGAAGACTGTAAATTCCTTGAGGGCCATGAATTTGCCTCTTTGATGACTCAGTATCTCTACCCCACAGCATCCTACTCTGGGCCCTTAAGAATCTCACTTAGACAGTTTTTGTGTCCTGATAATAAACTAGGTTAATAGTATTTTTAATAAGAGTTCAAAGACATTGGTCAAGTTAACAATAATGTAAGGCATTTTATGTATGTACAAGTATATGTTAATAAATACATCTCCAGGGCTTCCCTGGCGGCACAGTGGTTGAGAATCCGCCTGCCAATGCAGGGGACACGGGTTCAAGCCCTGGTCTGGGAAGATCCCACATGCCACGGAGCAACTAGGCCCGTGCGCCACAACTACTGAAGCCCGCGCGCCTAGAGCCCGTGCTCCGCAACAAGAGAAGCCACCGCAATGAGAAGCCCGCGCGCCTCAACGAAGAGTAGACCCCGCTCGCCGCAACTAGAGAAAGCCCGCGCGCAGCAACGAAGACCCAACACGGCCAAAAATAATAAAAATAAACAAATACATACATACATCTCCAGACTGGGAGACAAGTGAAGGGTGCATTGTTTCAGTGAAGTGTTGCCCAAACTGCGTGGGTTCCTCAGGATATTAGTAGGTCACACACACACACATTTCTGTGGTCAAGAAGGTTGGAGAAAACTGGATGAGTTAAAAAAGAAAAACAGTTGCTTTATTGCAGAACCTATGAGAGCCTTTCATATCCTGAAGTACATTGTGACTCTCTAAAAAGGCCCAAGCAGGAAGCATTTCCGAAATTCATTTGACCATAGGGATCTGTTAACACATTGGAGTCTTGGGTTGCATGAAACACATTGCAGGAGAAGCTGTTTTAGAAAGCCTCCAGCAATAAAGAATTGCTGGGGCTTCTCGAATGAATGCATGAATGAATGCTTTCTCCAAGCTTGAGTTAAGCCTAGCACCAGCTGATCCTGGTTATCCTTTGACCCAAGGGGTCATATGAGAATATAAAATGCATCCTGAGGGTTTGGGATCCCATACACTAGATAAATGACCAAATCAGGTGAAGAAATACCAGAACTGGCTCACCTTGGGTGTCCTAGAACTGTAGCCTCACCCCAATAAAATACTCCAGAGCAATGCAGGTTGGGGCGAGAGGTGCCTGAGGCTTCCCACTTTGACGTGGGAAAGATGAAAGCATGTCTGGTCTCAGTTTGAGGGGGGCTTGGAGGGCAGCACGGGAATAGTCCCCCTGCCCCATGCTGCTATAATGGGACATTGGCTCTCAGACGCAGGTCCCCGGACACATCCGTGTGTCGCTCGTAGCCTCAAGTACTTTGTTATTCATGACAGACACTTGGGAACGGTTTACTTTTAAATATAAATTAGGGTGGATTTAAGGGTACAGCTAACATGGCTTTCATCCTATTTTGATATGCTTTTTCAAGTGAGAGAGGAAATAGCTTGCTTACTAGGAGCTGTAAAGGCGTGCTCCAGCCTGGAACAAAAACGGTGAGGATGCTGTAGCAGACGTTAGGGAAGTGCGCCCTCCACGCAAACGCTGAGCCAGGAAACTAGGTAAAGAGTCCGTCCCATGACCCTTAAATGCAGGTCAGTGAGTTGCTTGGTTGACGTAGATTTGCTTTCCTTTCTTTGGGGTTCCTCGTGTTTTCCCTGGGGCGCGAGTCATGATCCTTCCTCCTCTTGGGGGCCAGTAGTGTGGCAGTCTTAAACACCTCTCACCTGTGGTCTTTCCCTCACGGGATCAGCCCTAAGTCCAATCCTTATCATTCGTTGCCAAGGAAGCCCCAGTGGCCACCCTTTGCCCCCAGGCCGGGGTGGGGTCTAGCTTTTCTGCATTCCATCCTGTCCCCACGTCAGTTAACAGGGAGTGGCAGGCCTCCTTCTGTGGAGGTTTATCACTGTGCGTAAAGGGTTAACAGAACCCTTTCCCCTTCCGTGTGGAAATCAGTCCCTATGTTAACTTCCTAGCCCTGTTGCCCTGGAAACCTGGTAAACGTGGAATGTCAGCTGTGTTACCAGGCAATGTTGCTTATAGTAAAAATGAGGCAATCGTTAAATTGCTTCTGGTGCAGCAGGACTGTAAACGGATCTAAATAGCTGGCAGGAAGCCGTAGCTTGGGGCTTCCCCAAGTGCGCAGCGCTGGGTACTGGCATGTCCCTTCTGGAGCGCCTGGAAACTCTAGTTGCTCACTATATTAGATATGCGCTCCCGTGGGGCGGGCGGCTTGTGAGCCAGGATGGACCCTGCCCTCTCTGACGTGCATCTTGTCTGTTTGCACCTGAGCTGCTGCTTGCGGGGCCAGAGACCAGCCCCTGGACAGCATGTGAGCACGTGTAAGGACCTCCACAGACGAGGGGTCGGTGCCGGGGGCTGCCCTGCTGGCCAGTGGCGGCTCCTCGTCAGTTTCCTTCTGAATTGACTCCCACCCATGGTGTGGCCTATGGGGCTGCCGTGACCTGTTGTCTAACTGCCACGTTTCAGAACCCAGGCTGGTCTGGCCCTTCAAATCTCAGTTCGTGGGGAGCCCTTCCTGTGTCACTGGAAGACGTTCAGAGCCCATTTCCATTCAAAGCAGCCCAGTGCATTTATCTTCCTGGCACAAAAGTGACCAGTTGGAGGGACGGAAAAGGATTTCCACCCTCACTTTTTCTAAACGTTTTATGTTTCCTATTGATGGAGTGGTTCCTTCTGCTTTTAAATCTCTCAAATACCTCAACACTCCCAGAAGCCTCCTAACATACATGCTTCGGGTGGCTGGAGCAGATTTTCGGCGTTTCATTTTATTCAGTACAGTCAGCTCTGCTGCTCTTGTGAGTTCATTGGCAACGATTCCGGCTGAGGCTCCTCATTTAGCAGGATGGGCTTGGCAGGAGCAGTTCAATAGCTAACATGTCTTGAGCACTTGTTACGAGCCCAGAACTGCTCCAAGTGCTTGACGTGGATTAACATGCAAACAACATCCCTATGAGGTAAGAGCTTTTATTTATCACCCTGACTTTAAAGACCAGGCAACTGAGGCACAGAGCAGGTTAGATGGCCTCCGCCAGGGCCACGCAGCTCATAAGTGGCAGAGCCAGTGTTCGCACCCACGGAGTCGAGTTTTCAACTCCTACGGCAAGCTGCCCCTCCCAGTCTCACAATGAAGGCAGGATTTTGTCCAGCCTCGGGGAGTTGAGGATGGAGGCTGTTGGAGAGTGTCCCTGGTGGTCCCTGGTATACTTGGTGGCTCCAAACAGCAGCTTCCCCCCCGACCAAGCAGAAGATGTTTTAGTTTCCTGCCTCATAGAGGAAATTAGCGACATCCCACCCCACTGGGATCACTCATCCAACCAACACTTACTCAGCACGTGCCCTTAAGCACTGAGGTGGCTGCAAAGGCGACAGCAGTGAACCAGAGGGCTCCAGCTCCCTGCCCTCGAGGAGATTCCATTCTGGTGTACATCCTGATCAGCTTCTCCCATCCACAAAGATGAGGAAGAGGGGAATCGGGTAGGAAAATAAGTAGAAAAGCAGGGAAAGAGGAGGAAGGAGAAATGTTCCAGGAGTTTCTGTTTCCCACCCCCACCCCCCCCCCCCCCCCCCCCGTGATAGGGAGTTTTCTGTTTCCCAGCAAGACTCTTCCCACCCCCATCCCCCCACCCCAAGCCAAACAAAGTCAAATCACTGGTAACACTGCCCAATAGAACTTTCTGGGTGATGGAAGTGTTCTTCATCTGTGCTGTTCAGTAGAGGAGCCCCTAGCTATAAGTGGCTCTCAAGCTCTTGAAATGTGGCTAGTGTGACTAAAGAACTGAATTTTAAATCGATTTATTTTTAATTAATTGAAATTGAAATAGCCACGTGTGACTAGTGGCTTCTGTAGTGGACTGCACAGCCACTTGCCTACCTGAACATGGCATCAAACCCCCTCTTTCCAGCCTGGTCCAGATGATTCTAAGTTCCTACATTTCACCAGGAAAAGTTTGTATAGGGGGGCCAGAGCTGCAGCTGTCCAATGTGCACTGTTGGATTAAAACTGAAATCCATGAACATGGGCCACAAAACCCCCAATTCAGTCTTTCTCTTCAGAGTTGAATTTCTTCCCACTGCTACTTACTTTGAACACATTTCCAGGTAGCTAACAGGAGCTGCCTCAAATTTGTTTTTTTTTTTTAAAAAGGCAAGTGGAAGGTAAGAGAAAGGGCAGGAGAAGAGTGAAAGAAAGGCCGATATTGTGGCATCCTACCAATCTTTGTTTCTAAATCACAGCGGCCTTGAAAGAGAACATTAAGATATCTTTTACTCTCCAGCCTGGCTTCCCAGAGAGGGAGACATAAATGAAAGCCCGCTTTGTGTGGTTATACTGTGACTGCACAGACAATGAAAAAGCTTTCGGGGGGAGGAGGAATGTGTGTGTGTGTGTGTGCTGAAGCCTTTGCCACTACAAAGCAGTCAGCTGCTGTCCACCTTTTTGGCTCCAGTCTTTGTAAAAATGATGAGAGTAACTTTTCTTTAATCTTTCTTTTCTTTATTGAAGTAGAGTTGATTTACAGTGTTGTACCAGTCTCTGCTGTACAGCAGAGTGACTCAGTTTTACACATATAGACATTCTTTTTCTAATATTCTTTTCCATTATGGTTTATCCCAGGAGACTGGAAATAGTGAGGGTAACTTTTTTTAACCTTGTGTCTACGCTCAGGGCAATTTATTGAATCCTGAAGGATTCAACCAGCAGTACTCAAAGCGTCAGGCCCTAGCTGACCTAATCAGCTTGAAACCTGAGCGGTTTTTAAAGACTGAATCAGACGTGGGACACCGTTCACTGAAACCCTGATCACTGGGCTGTGGCCAAGGTCGATCTTCAGTTGGGATGCACCCGCCCAGCCAGGAACCCATTTGATTGGTCAGTGCCCGTGCTGCACAGTTATTCAATATTTTTAATATCACCCCTGGATATCATGGGTGTGCCCAGCCTCCAGGAAATGAAATTAGTTCAGTGAGAAGGCACTGAACCACCCCGTCATTGACTTATTTAACATCAAATTGAGTCAGACGGTGAGGGAGACTGACAGGCAAACAAATAATTACCTTATGGGAAAACCTGAGCCAATGCTAAAATGGAAGTGTTTAATAAAAAGCTGTGGGAGAGGGGCTTCCCTGGTGGCGCAGTGGCTGAGAGTCCGCCTGCCGATGCAGGGGACACGGGTTCGTGCCCCGGTCCGGGAAGATCCCACATGCCGCGGAGCGGCTGGGCCCGTGAGCCATGGCCGCTGAGCCTGAGCTTCCGGAGCCTGCGCTCCGCGACGGGAGAGGCCACAACAGTGAGAGGCCCGCGTACCGCAAAAAAAAAAAAAAAAAAAAAAAAAAACTGTGGGAGGCCAGAGGAGGAGGAGGTCTTTACTTTGACATGGGGGAAGTGGGAAGAAGAAAGTGATATTTGATCTGGGTCTTGAAAGATGAGTAGACGTTCATCCTGACACAGGGCATTCCAGGCAGAAGGTGCAGTAAGTGAAAGCCCCAAGGTGTGAAACAGGAGAGAGGACTTACACGTGCCATGTGTTTGGAGCATAGAGTTTGGATGGTGGTGATCGGGGTGGGGAGTCCAATAGGAGATGAAGTGGGAGATCTATGTTGGTGTCATGTTCTGACGTGCTTGGAATGTCATGCCAGAAATAGACTTAATTCTGTAAGCACCAGGGAGCCAATAGTTTATTTTAGCACCTAAGTGATGGCAGGGTTTGATTTGAAGGAAGGTGACGTTTACAGGCATGGGAGAGAGTGATCCGAGGGGAGAAATGGACCAGTGTCAGGGAAACCAGTGAGGACGCACCAGTTACCATGACAGTTACGGGGACCATTGGCCTCTGGCAGCAGCTGAGGCAACAGAGAGAAAGAGATGGATAGAGTGGAGAGCCATTACCAGACAGGATCCAGAGTGGTTGGTTATTGGATTCGGAAGGCAGGGAGGAGATGAAGATGGTTCTGAGGATTCCAGCTCAGTGGACCTGGTGGAAGTGGACATTCTTAACTAAGATGCATCAGCCTTGGGTGGATATGGGATTTTCAGCCCTGGAGAGGAGACTTTGGAGGTGCTTGGAAACCCATCAGCATGGTTTTCCAGCCCTTCTTCTCTATTTCAGTTCTTTCTGAGTTGTTAATGATCTGTTCTCCTTGACTGACTTTCCTCATTCATCCAATCAAATAACCAAGGTCCCATGGTGACTGCGGAGTTTCTACCTAAGAGGACTTAAAGATGCCTGCCTGGCTGGAAGGGGGCTTCTCTGGAAGCGCTATTGCATAGGAAGCACGTTGCTTTTAACTGAATCGTGTACTACAGGTTTATAAAAATAGGGCAAGGAAAAAGACAAGTATAAAATAAATCATTATAGAAGTATTACCAGAACACAGTTCTTTGCTTCCTACATGAGTGATGTCACCAGCCGCCCAGTACTGATCAACACAAAATGCAGAAGACAGACATGGTTAATGAAAACGCGTAGCTGCGCAATTTGTTCTCATTTCGAACGATACTTAAATGGTTTAGAGAGGCCGAATTATTATTTGTTCATTTCAGGGAGGTTTTGGCGGGAGTTGATGGTGATTTGGAGGGACTGACAGCCCTCTGAGCTGTCCTTTGGTGCCACCATGATAGACTTCGTTCCAATATGTCAGGCCGAGCAGTTTCTTCGCTAACCTCCAGGTTTATCAGTGCAGTGGCTGCGTTGCTTCTTGAAGATCCCGTTTCCACTGCAGAGACTTAGCTACTGGAGCTTTGCTTGTTTCTACTGGGCTGGATTCTCTATCTATTGAACTGTTTCTCTCATGGATCATTCACAGGATATGGCCGAAGTGATGTAACTTTGTCCCTCTTCATTAAGGCTTTCATCCCCCCTAGTCTCAGCAGAGATAACGCTCGTTTCTGGAAAGGCTGTGAGAAGGCATTGTATGCAGTGAATTTAGATCCCTTCGTGCGTCTGCGATCTGCAAACTTCGCTCCGTGTAATCACGTAGATCTGTAACCGCTCCTCACGTATGAACTTTGGTGAAGTCTGCTGAAGATTACAGCAGATATGCCCGTTTAGGAACTTTTACTGGCTACTGTTTTGTTTCATGATGGCTGGCGGAACCACAAATTGAGCTTAAGATGTATCTTGAAACCCTTTAGCCATGCCCCACATTTGATCAGAATCAGCAAACTCCTTTGAAAGTTATCAGGAAACAAATAGGGGAGATAAAAGCAAAATGCTGAGTGGCTGAGGTGAAACAGACCCCTTGTTTTGGTTGGCTGTTTGATCTCCAACCGTATCCTGTCATTAGGCACATTGTCAGATTTAAGAACTAATTCCAGACTTCCATTTATGTGAGGGAAGCCAGTGAACGCAGCGGAGGGGAGGGGAAACCTACACAGTTCCCTGGATTCCTCCCCCAGCCTCTGTTCTCCTAGTTCTAGAGGCACCTCTCCTGCACTCAGGCACTGTGCCCGCAGAGAGGCACACAGGGACCTACGTCAGAGGGCAAACTGGCCCCTTGGACAGCCGAAGGCTCTCAAACGTAACATTTGATTCCCTGGTTTAAAACAAAAGTTGAGGGGAAGAACTATCAAAGGGAAAGAAACAGTTTTTTCAGTCTTTCTTTTTACCTAATAGAACCTTGCTTGGGTTTTTCATCATAAAGTTGACCCGGCAATGTTAGTTCCATTTAAATTCCCATTCATTGGGAATTTAGGGAAGACAGGAGGGCAGAATTCTCAAACTTGCAGTATTTTCAGCAAACAAGAGCTAGATTATCCATACCCAGGTACTTAGAAGAAGAGAGGAGAGTCTTTATCGGGTGGCTAAGTTTCGAAATACTGTTTTACCAGCAGAGAGCGCTTCTCTTGGTTTCTACGTGAATGTGTGAAAGAGTGTGTCCCCTTGTGGGTGAAAGGCAGGGATCTTCAAATCTACACTGTCCAGCCGTCAAGCAGGGGACCTTGCCAGATTTGTGCGTTCTCAGGGAGCATAGACGTGGCCAGTTAGAGAACTGTCAGGGAAGCAAATGATGTCAGTCTCCATTGCTGTTCGGATCCTGTGCATGGGAAGTAAACTAGAATTGAAGTTTCAGGAGGACATAGATGCGTGGTTGGTCGATGAGATTCAACAACAGTTTCTTCTAGCACTGTTTCCCCTGCCCCCGGTATTTTATTATGAAAAGTTTCAAACAGCGCAGTTTTTCCGGAGTACCCAGCATCACCTAGCTGGAGCAAATAGCAGGAATTCAAATCAGATGGACTCGGACGCCAAATTTACTTTGTGTATTTCCCCGTGAAGCTTTGGGCGCTTGTTATTATCTTGAAAACATGGTTATTCATCTTGTTGAAATAGACACACATCGCCTTCCGGCACTTTGAGCACCAGGTCTTTGAAACACACCCTTTCCGCCCCCTCCCCCAGGTTCCATGTTCCCACTTCCCAGACCCGAAAATTCAGAGCCACCTTTGGTGTTCCCTGTCCTTTTCTTCCCCACGTGCAGCTAGGTCCTGACGGGTCTCCCTTGGAAACATCTCTCCCAGCCTTCTCTGTTCCTTTTGGTTGCCACTGCCCTTCTGCCCCCAGATGTGTTGAGTGTTTTTCCTGTACCGGCCCCCATGCAAAGCACTTTTTACATCTTATCCCATTTAATCCTCACAGCAATCCGACGAGGAAGGTAATTGTTATCCGCATTTTACAGATGGAAAAGTAGATCTATATTTATGCCCAGACTGCTGTGCCATTCTCCACTGCACCCTGGAAATGCCTTGGATCTTCCCATTTCTTGGCCATTGTTTCCCATGTTTTATGTGCCTTCTGTCGCTACCAACCAAATTCTACTCATTTCTCCAGGCCAGCCCGGGCTTCCGCAGCCGGAAGTGATCTCCCCTTAAATTACAGCTCTAACCGCCCGTACCACTCCCTTGGTTACCCTGAGACGCAGCCTTGCAAGTCATTCTTTCCCCCATGTGCGTGTCTCATCTCCCCAACTAGATGCGTCCCCTCAGCTGCATGTGGGTAATAGGTATGCCGTATAGATGTGTTGAGTGATTACTTTTCAGAAGTAACCAGTGTTGTCATCACGCTTGCACACATCTCATAGGAATGGCACGATAATGACATTGAACCAAAAACTGCCGGTGCTAAGGGGCTGGTGAGGGCGGAGTCTCACTCTCCGTCTTTACGGTAGTGTTGCAGTGCTTCCAGATTCCAGAATCAAGATCTGAATGGCCATTTTTACTCAAAGTAATAACTCCCCCAGATTCGGTTCATTTGGAGACCTGGCTTCATTTCCTTTAGACCTTGTACTTGTTCTGATTGTTACATGTGTGGAACAAGTGCTCTTTCTTTCTGCCTTTGCCTGTGATGAAAGCAGCATTTTCCAGCCCCCTTTTTTTGAGCTTGAAAAACTGAGTTTCTGAAGGCACATCTAAAGGCACAGCAGCGAGAGCAAAACGATTCCCTGATGTCTGACTTCAACCCAAGTCCATGTTTCAAGCACCCCCAACTTCTGTTTCATAATTTCCCCTAATAGAAGACCCTTCCCCTCCGCAGGACATTGGCGTCGTTCAGTTCCTCTCAAGATGTCCTTTGAAAGAAGTTTTTGAGGTTGACTGTGACAGTGGGATAAATGCGAAGAACCAAGTTAAGCTCTTGGGACTTTCACTTTGCCTAACGGTCGTCTGGATCATTCTGACCAATGAGTCTATTGAAGACAACTAGAAATAATGGATAAACTCGAAAGAAGCTTCAGCTCCCAGAGCTCCTGTGAAATGGAATTAATGAATGGTTTTGTGGTTTATCTGCTGGTAAACCTCCTCTTTCGCTCCGTATGCACTTTCTTTGGGGGGTGGGAACAGGAACACAGTGTTCGGTTTGTTCTTGTGAGATTAAAAGAGACGCCTGGTATCAGTTAGTATTGATCGGGGTGGCGAGGTGCTGTTAAAATGCTGAGCGTTCTCCAGAAGAAGGTCTGCCTTGTTGAGAAGTGATACGGGGAGAGGGAGGGGATGAGTGATCACTAGAAGCAGTGGCCCTCACTTTTCAGAGGCATGGAGCTGTTGACAGAACAAATAATCACATCGAAAAGACTTTGAAGCTCCCCACATGGTCAGCAGACCAGGGGCCACAAGGCTCAGCCGTAAACGCTGGAATTGGTTCAGAGAGCAGGAGGGGCTTGCGTTCGCTTCAAGCCAAAAGCAATCTGAAAGCACAGAACCTCTGCCCGAGGGCTCGGCCAAGAGCTCGCGTTTGAAACCTGAGCTCCTGTTGCTGTGGGAGTGGGCGGCCGGGGCAGTTGGTGTCTGTTCCACTTGTACAAGCAATCCCTCTGATAATTTTGACCCCGCAAAAATTACATACTCCTTTCATCACAGTGGGTTACATTTTCCAAGGGCAGAGCTTTGACTTTCAACTGATTATAGGTGTATTGTTAGGACTCTTGCAGCCACGCTCAACATGTGTTTGTTTTATTTCCCGTGTTTCACGTATTAAGTGTCAACAGTCTACACTCACGCTCCCTCCTGTTTGAAAATTAACTCAGGAAATTCCAAGAAGAAGATTTTCTCCCCTTGGCAATTTCCCGTCTTCGTTGTATGATAAAAGTTTTTGGTAACAGCCAGGGCCAGCACTAGGCATACATGGGTCTGTGGGTCTGTTATCAGTGTCCCGTGTTAACCCAGGCTTGCTTCCAAAGAGTTTGCAGTGCTGCCTTTTTACACATTGTGTCAAATGTTTTCTTCCTCCCATGCTCCTTGATCTTGCTTCACAACACCGCCATTAACTCCATCTTCTCTTCCCTTACTGCCACGATAGCCCGGTCTTCCTCCGTGGTGCCTTTTGCAATATGCCCCCTCTTTGCCATTTTTCCTTCCCCGGTCCCAGGGCAGGCTGCAGACATGTATTGCTTGGAATAATGCTCTGATCGCCGTGAGCCTGTCATTCCTGTCTTCGAAAACCACACTGGTCCCAAATGATTCGTTTCGTGTACCTGGTTCTTGATCATCTGGCCCCTTTGGACATTTCCAACCTCATCCTTTGGGACTTCCCTCCTTTACCCCCTCACCATTCCCTGAACACACGGTGCACTAACCCATGTCCTTTCCTGGGCTCGGGCTGTTTCCATCATGTGCGATGCCTCCTCCCCCTTCCCCACTGATAAAATCCTCCTTGTCTATCAAGGTGCATTGCTACACGCTACCGCATGGGAAGCCCACCCTGATCTCCACTCATCAGTCTTCATCCTGTACTTCTGGAGCCCTTGGACGTGAGCTCAATTTCAGCATTTATTTCAACCTGAAATAATTGACTAGAAAACAACCTAGTTAGTTAATTACATTCATGGAAACAACTAGACTGCAAGCCTGGGACTGATGTCTCATTTGTCTCTGGGCCCTGCTATAGCATCTACCAAGTGGCCAGGCCCTAAGGAGAGCTTGATAAATGAACTGAGTGAGTGAACGATAGCCCAGTGTGGGAGGTAAAGGGGGGTTAGCATCCACTGCTACTCTTGAGTAGCACCGTCCCATAGAAATACGATGTGAACCATAGATGTAATGTTTTAAAAATATTTATTTATTTATTTACGTGGTTGGGCCGGGTCTTAGTTGTGGCTCGCCAGCTCCTTAGTTGCGGTGCGTGGGCTCCTGAGTTGTGGCACGCGGGCTCCTGAGTTGCGGCATGCATGTGGGATCTGGTTACCTGACCAGGGGTCGAACGCGTGTCCCCTGCATTGGGAGCGCAGAGGCTTATCCACTGCGCCACCAGGGAAGTCCCCATAGATGTAATTTAAAATTTTCTACTACTCAAACTTGAAAAGCAAAAAGGAGTGATACTAATTTTAATAATATATTTTATTTGGCCCAATACATCAAATCTATTGTTTCAGAATGCAACAATTAGTTAAAAATTATTAATGAGATGGTTCACATTTTTTGGTCCTGAGTCTTCAAACGCCATGCGCATTATATGCTTACAACACATCTTCGTGCACATGCTAAATGTTCAGAATCAGAATATACTTGATCTGTGTTTAGAGTTCATAAAATTCACAGTTGAAAAAGTAGACTCATATATCCACGTTCTTCGAAATGTGTTTAAATTTTTTCCAGTAAGTGAACTTAACAGCAGCTTTTAAATTTAAACTAATTAAAATGAAATAGAAATTTAAAATTCCATTCCTCAGTTGCACTCGTCGCATTTCAAATGTTCAGTAGCCGAATATGCGGCGAATGGCTACCATTTTGAGACTCGCAGCCCTCGGGTACAAAGATTCCTGAGTGTCATTTTGCTCATTCCTCTTCTACAGCTTAATTTAAAAAAAAGAAAAATGTGAGGGAGCGAGCTGTTAAAGAACTCCGATTAGCCAGCCTTGCCCCCAAGTTCTTCATGAAACTGGGGCCTGCTGCCTGCTGGCTTCCTGGGGCTGCCCTGAAAGGTAATGGGATTCTGCTGATGAAGCCCTTGAAAATCCAGGGGTGAAATGACCCGTGTAATTCCCAGGCTTGTTGGCCAGGCTGGATTGAGGATTGGGGTCTGTGTCTACACAGCAGCTGGCCCACACAACCACACTGATCTGTGCTTCCTTGTGCAGTCGAGGTCTACACCAGCGTCTGACAGCGCGTGTCGATCGTGTGTTTTATCGTCCGCAGCACTGGGATGACACGTTTTTCGATGCTCTCGGTTTTTATCGGGTTAGAACATATTTGAAGTTTCAGTGCTGAACTGCTTTGGAGTGATCAAATATGTGGAAAACATCTTTCTCAGCCAAACAGCGTATTTTCCAAATCCAAAGTAGCCGAATATATCTTTTCCTCTTCCTTCAAGTTTCCCATTGAATGGTACCCCAGAGACCGATTTAAAGGGTGAAAAGTTGAGAGCAAAAATGTTCTGGAACAAAGGAAAATGAGGTGTGTCACCTCACCCAGTATCTAGCCGCTGTGTCTCACGGAAAGCCGTGAAAGCATTCGGCATTATTTATACTAGGAAACCGGGGTTAGGCATTGATTTCCCCAGAACTCTGTGAGTGTGAGGCATGGCCCCATGGCTGGCTCTGATGTGAGATTTGAGGCCTAAGGGGAAACTTAAAGTGACTCTAGACCCTTAAGGGTTTTGAAACAGGTGCAGCGTCTCTTTCCCTCCGGGAGCTGTGCTGTCCACAGTCGGATGAGTACTTCAGCGGTAGTTTGTCGAGCTCTTGCATGAAAATGGCAAATTTCTCCCCAAATGAGCTTATTATCTGCTGCTGTTGGGTGCAAGGCATCCTTGAGCTATGGCGGGAATTACAGCTTCCATCTGTTCCTTAATGTGAAAAATGTGTGCAGGCCTCTGTGCTACCACGCTCCGTGAGCTTGAGCCATTCAGCTCTGCTGACACATTTGAGTCGCAGCCCTCGGAATCGCTTTTGTCAATTATTTCATTACATATCCAAATAACCATCCTGAGGGTGGTCTGGATTTGTGATCTGTGGTGGTGTGTTGCTGACACATTTCTTGCCCTTGGAGCTATCTGTTTTTTTGGCTCTGTTTAGGAGTTGATGATATGTAAGTCGTCAGTATATTTAATCATTATTACTTTAGAAGTTAGCACAGTGCCGCCAATATGAAAACTTCCTGGGCAAAGCTATATCATGAATTCTTGGCTTCTTCCCAGCATCTCCAGTCTCTCACCTTGCTCCGTGATTTTGTTCCGACATCAAATAATGCTCTGTGCTTAGAGAGCAACTTTCATCAGAAGATTGCAAGGTCCTCTGCAAACTTTTGTTTCTGTAAGTACAAATAGATATCTTCAGAGAACCATGTATGTTTAAGTGTGTTTATTTGTGCTGGGCTTTTTCAACAGGCCGAGAAAAAGTATGGCCTTCGATGTGTTCACTCTGGAATATAGACATGTAATGTGCAGGCTTAGGTTTGGCTTGACATATTTAATAAATATCCCTTGGGAAAGTGATCAGATACAGAGTCAGATATGCTCTTGAGAATATGGCCAAGCATTCGTTTTGTTCGTCTACTAATTTTATACACGTGAACATTTTTAGGGTTACATCCTGTGCATTAGATGGAAAAAAATATTTTCATCAGTTAATAACTGTTTGTTTCCAGTTGTCAACTGGAAGAGAAAATGCTTTGAGTAAGCAGGATTAACTCACCAACTGGAAAAAGCAGTCACTCGTGGTTTAATTCTTTGTGGTCAGTGGTTAATGGTTTGGTTTGCACAATGCCACCGCTCTGTTTTCACTGCATTGACCCAGTCTGTGTTTTTTCTCACTGCTAAGTGTCCTTGTGGCAGAGACAATGCTAGGTGTTCACCCAACCCCATTTTCCTTTCTTCCCAGACACACAGATAGACTACATTTCCCAGCATTCCTTGTAGTTAGATGGACCCCTGTGACTGAGTTATGACCAATGGGATGTGAGCAGAAGTAATCGAATCCTCTTTCAGCCCTGGCCTTAAAATCTTTCCTTTCCATCCTCCACACACTCTCTTCCTTTGCCCATTACCTAGGAACAGAGAATCTGGTGGAGGACCCCAGGCCCCTGGGGGATGGTGGGACCACAGTACTGGCGTCTGGTTCCCTGAATGACTGCATGGAGCAGAGCATCTCAGCTGAACTGTCTCGAGTGTGACATAAGCAAGAAATTGAATTTTGTTGTATAAAGCCAGTGAGATTGGGGGGTTTGTGACACAAGTTAGCCTACCCTAACTAATATCCTTACAGTTGTAGCAGAGAATCAATACTCTCTTTATACACGTTGCACAGCTTTCAAGGGCGCATGGGACAGGCAGAGCATGTTGCTGGTGTGGAACGGTATAGGTTGTGGAAATGGCGTAACCAATGAGCCATGTGGCTCTTTGATCACCATGTCCAGTTAAGCCACATGGTTACTGGGATTTTCCGGTTTGAGTCAACCTTTTATTTGGGGCAGATGCAAGCATGGACAGCTTCATGTAGTGGAAACTGATCATTTCGGTAAGCAGCTTCCCCAGAGGAGGGTGGGGAGGGTGCAGAAATCCATATGAATTACCAAGGACTTCAGGTTTTAGCTTCCATTTTTTTTTTTTCTCTGAAAAGACTTTCCTAACTCCCGGCCATGTCTGGCTTGCTTGTCTCCCATGCTTCCCACTCTGTGGTCTTGTCACCGCCCATGTGCTTTCATCAGACTCTTACCTCACTGGCTGGTAATGTCTCGCTTGCCTCTCTTCCCCCTGTGGACCACATGAAATGGCAGAGGTTGTTTCAAGTTGCCTCACTGTTGCCCCCCCGCCCCCCGTATTCTGTCCAGTGCCTGGCACATACGTGCTGTTGACTGAGTGGTGGAGGCAATGAATGACAATGTGATTCTCCTTATCAGGGACGAGCAGTAGTCTTAGGATTTTCATGAGCTGGTCCTCAGACCACTTAAGTGGGACAGGCTGGATAGACTTTTTCCTTTTTAAAAAGAGGAAACTTAAGGAGGTAAACTGACTTCAGCTTAATCAGTCAAAACACAAATCGGTACTGTATTAGAAACAAGAGCAGGACCTATTTTCAGTTTCCTTTTTCTCAGCCGCCATGAGTTTTTGAGAGCCGGGGCTCAGTTAATTGACGGCCCAAGTCCCTTAGTGAATACATTTGCGAACAAACATACAAGTAGCAGTTAGAGCCGAGTCACCTTGTTCAAGGCCCAGGACAGATCTTGATGTTCTGCACTTTCACGCCTTCGTTTGCCAGGCAGTTATTGAGCTTCTTCCAGGGCGCAGAGCCTGCTTCCAGATGCTGGGACACAGTGGCGCACAAGACAAAGAATGGCCCAGTGCTCCAAGTGGGGGACAGACCAACAATAAACACACAAGAAAATGTCCAATGGAGATAATGTTCTGTGAAAAGAAATCCAAAGAGGTCAACGTTATTGAAAATGCCCAGGTTAGGAAGATTCCATCAGTGGTGAGAAAGGCCTCTGGGAAACAGGTATTCCCCATGACATGTCAGCTGAAGCCTGCAGGACAGGAAGAAGCCACCCATATAGGGAAGAGAACATTCTAGGCAAAGGGACACGCTAACGGTTTTATGTGGCCCTGAGGGTAGAGAGTAGCTTGTCAAGGACTAGGAAAACGACTGGAGTGGCAGGAACAGAGAGTGTGTTTGGTGTGGAAGGAGGGGGGTGGGAACGCAAAGGGAATGATGGCGAGAGAGGGAGGCAGAGGGCCGTTTGCGGAGAGCCTTGCTTGCTGTTGCCGGAATCTGGACTCTAGCCTGTGAGCAGCGGGAGGCATGAGAAAGACTGTAAGCGGAGGGGAGAAATGAGCTGCGTGTTTCGGGAAGAGCGTCACATCGGCCGCTCTGTGCAAAAACTGCCGCGCCCCAAGCGCCCAGTGGAGGCCTTCGTAGCGGGACGGTCAGAAGTTGTGAAAGGGAGAAGCCAGTTTCAGAGCTCCCTGGGAGATGGAATTCACGGCGCCCGGAAATAGATAGGATGTGGGGACTGAGGCGTTCCCAGGTGTCTGGCTTGGGCAGTGGATGTAGACATGGGGGTGCTCTCCTCTGAGACGGGAAACCCTGGGGAGGAAAGGCTGTGCACGGGAGACTGAGGGGTCCTGGACGTGGCGAATCTGAGGTACCCGTAGCCTTGCCGGCAGGGAATATTCAGGAGACAGCTGAACATGTGGCTAGGCCAAGAGCAGAGGAGCGCATTCTGAGGAAACAATCAGACGTTACGTTAACGAAGAGGAGGGACACAAGGGAAGGAAGTTCGAGGTCCGATTCTGAACCCCAGCCACTTGATTTCAGGTGACATCTGACTTTTTTTTTTTTTTGCCTTCCTCGCCCATCTCCTTTTCAAGATGCTGAAGAGTCATTTCTGCCTCTCCAAGCTAGTCTGCCCCCATCTTTTTTTTTATTTGAAGTATAGTTGACTTACAGTGTTTCAGGTGTACAGCAAAGTGACTCAGATATATATATATATCTTACATAGAGATATATATATTCTTTTCCAGATTCTTTTCCAGTATAAGTTATTACAGGATGTTGAATATAGTTCCCTGTGCTACACAGTAGGTCCTGCTGTTTGTCTGTCTTATATATAGTAGTGTGTATCTGTTAATCCCAAATTCCTAATTTATCCCTCCCCCCGCTTCCCCTTTGGTAACCATAAGTTTGTCTTCTATGTCTGTGAGGCTATTTCTGCTTTGTAAGTAAGTTCATTTGTATCATACTTTAGATTCCACACGCAAGTGATGTCGTACGGTATTTGTCTTTCTCTGACTGACTTGGCTGGGTATGAGGTTCTGGTCTGCCCCCATCTTAGCTTCTTCTGGTCTCCACGCTGCTTCTAGCCGGTGACTTTTCTCCGCAGAGACCGCCCCCTTCCCCTCACGTGGTCTTGCTGCTTGGTTCATCCCTCTTCTGCAGCTCTAAGGAACGAGCCCCGAAGGATGGCTCACGGCCTGAACCCCACCGATGAGTCAGGCGCTGCTGGGGTCTGGCTGTGGCCTGGGTTGAGGCCTGAGCTCTGGCGCCCTCTAGCTGCGTGATCCAGGCTTCTTTAGCTCATCCCTAAGATGAGGGCATTGGATTGAAGAGTACTTTGAGCTGTAACCGTTTTCTGGTTGTAAGTTGTCTCGGCCCTCAGGGTGAAGCGAGTCGCCTCTTCCAGAACTGGCAGTCGGAGCTGATATAATAGCCATCAGTACCTGAGAGAGAATAGCTTTTGTTCTTTTGCGTGAGGCCCCGGGGAGGCTGGGTGGGCTGCAGCTGTTCAGCTTCAATTAAAAACACACACAAGCCTCCCACTTTGTTTCGGTTTCCAACCTTGGCCGTCTGACTGAGCACATCTGAATTCCTCAGGCTCTGGTGAAGGCGTGAGGAGGCCCCAATCCATGGGCCTCATTCCACCCTTCCATCCGCTTCCCGAATTTCATTTACTGAGGCCAGGAGAGGTTTCAAAGTCTTGGGAATACGAGGAGAAAACATACCTTGGCTTTGAAGCCGCCGGCAAGCAGATTCCAGCCACAGTGATCCATCCCCAGTCGAGGGCTCCCTAAAGGCCCTCGAATGCGTATGCGCCCTGGCGTCTGGGCAAACGTTTCTCAGTAGCTGAAGAGAGAAAATGGGTCTGTCTGTGATGAAGACAGTCTCCCAGCTGGGTCTGCGGTCATCCCAAAGCAACGTTCCCTCCTCCAGCCCAGAGCAGCGTCAGGACTTCCGAATGGAATCTTGTTGTGGAACGTCGGGCAGCTGTCACGTCACTTCATGGTGTGACCGTGCACAGGATTGAGGCAGCACGTGTCCCCGCCCGGGCATTGTCTCCAGGCTTTTGGGGCACAGGGGGTGACCAGGGCAGAAGCAGAGATGCCGCTGAGCGGCTGTGGTGGCCCAGCTACAAGGATCTGGGCAGACGTAGGATACGATGGGTGTCGTGGTCCTGCTAGCTGCGGGTTCAGGGAAGGTCTGAGAGGTCGAGCGGGCGGCAGACTTGAGCCCAGAGGCCAGGTGACTGGGAGCGCTCCACGTGAGTCCCGGTGCCGGGGCAGAGGGGAACCTCTCTTGTACGGCCCCCGCCAAGTGTTGTTGGCTCTCCAGGAAGGAAGAAGGGAGTCCCCATGAGGCGGAGACGGCCCCTCAGCGGTGTGCACGCTCTCCTCGTCCTCCTGGGCACGCACCAGGTGTTTGAGTGGGAAAGTGTTCACAGCAACTGCCGGAGGACTCCGAGGTGGGCGAGGAGATATGGGATGGGCCGTCAGCAGCACGTGCTACCAAGTCCTTCTAGAATAGCAGTTCTCCAAGTTTTGGATCTCAGGATGCCTCTACACTCTTTTTTTTTTTAATATTCGCAAATTATATATATATATTTTACAATTTATTTTTATTTATTTATTTGGCCGCGCCGGGTCTTAGTTGCAACATGCGGGATCTTTAGTCGCGACGTGCGGGATCTAGTTCCCTGACCAGGGATCGAACCCGGGCCCCCTGCATTGGGAGTGTGGAGTCTTACCCACTGGACCGCCAGGGAAGTCCCGCCTCTACGCTCTTTTTTTTTTTTTTTTTTTTGCGGTACGCGGGCCTCTCACTGTTGTGGCCTCTCCCGTTGCGGAGCACATGCTCCGGACGCGCAGACTCAATGGCCATGGCTCACGGGCCCAGCCGCTCCGCGGCGTGTGGGATCTTCCCGGACCGGGGCACGAACCCGTGTCCCCTGCATCGGCAGGCGGACTCTCAACCACTGCGCCACCAGGGAAGCCCCCGCCTCTACACTCTTAAAAATTATTGAGGGCCCCAAAGAGCTTTAGCTCTTATGAGTTAATATCAATCTTTATTTATTTATTAGGAATTAAAACTGAGAAGTAGAAAAGATTTACTTGGTAGTTTATTCCAAAATTAACAATAATAAGTACATGTTCTACATTATACATACTCCATGTTTATAAATAAAATATTTTGAAGAAAAATAATTATATTTTCCAAGACGAACGTAAGTGAGAAGAGTGACATTCTTTTACCTTTTTTTTTGCAAATATCTTGCATAGAAGTCTGGCTTAGTAGAAGGCTGCCGGATTCTCATATCTGCTTCTGCATTCCAGCTGGTATGGTATCACATGTCACCCAGGAGAGAATGAGAGCAGAAAAGGCAAGGAATGTCTTCGTATCATTATGATCATAGTTTTGACTTTACAGATTCCCTGAAAGGTTTTCAGAGACCCCCAGGGGTCCCCTGACCAAGACTGGAGGACCACTGTTGTAGAACACGGCAGCCAGCCCGGCTTTAGCATGGAAACCTCTAGTGAGCCGGCGCCCCCGAGTTGGCCTACTCACTGAGGGGTTTTGCTAACTTACTCCAAACCACCGTGAGTTAATTCACTTTAGCTGATTAAAAACTCATATTTTCTTCTTGACTTATAATCCATACTTTTACATGCAGTGATTTGGAATGTTTTGATTTTATTCATTCAAAGTCAGTGATGACCATTAGAAATACAATTCAAGTCACTTACATATTTTAAAAATGTTAGTAGCCGCCTAAAAAAGTGCAAAAGAAACAAGTGAAACTAATTTTAATGATGTATCTTATTTGACCCAATAATTATAAAATATTCTGTATCATTTCAGCATACAAAATCAACAAAACATCATATGAAAATCAAATCATAAAATTGATACAAAACATTGATGACATATTTTTACACCCTTTTTTCGTATTAAGTCTCCAGAGTCCAGGGTGTATTTTCATGTATAGCACATCTCAATTTAGATGCTAAATTTGCATCCAAAATACTTGATCTGTATTTAGATTTCATGAAGTTCTACAAAAATTGAAAAAGAAGGTTCATATTCAAGTTCTTCCAACAATTGAAGTGTGAGTATTCAAGTTAAAATTAAATGAAAGAAAAAATTCAGGGGATTCCCTGGTGGCGTACTGGTTAAGAATCCGCCTGCCAATGCAGGGGACACGGGTTCGAGCCCTGGTCCGGGAAGATCCCACATGCCGCAGAGCAACTAAGCCTGTGAGCCACAACTGCTGAGCCCGCATGCCACAACTACTGAAGCCTGGGCACCTAGACCCTGTGCTCCACAACAAGAGAAGCCACCACAGTGAGAAGCCCACGCACCGCAACAAAGAGTAGCCCCCGCTCACCGCAACCAGAGAAAAGCCCGCGTGCGGCAACAAAGACCCAGCGCAGCCAAAATAAATAAATAAAAAAAATAAAATAAATTAAAAAAAAATTCATTTCCTCATTCACAGTAGCCACATTCCAAGTGCTCGATAGCCAGATATAGCTAGTGGCTGTCATGTTGGGCAGAGCAGATCTCAGCTTTTCCTCTGTTTCCCTTATTCTTCCCATCCTGCGGTTCTTTCAGTGCTTAGAAGCCTGGTTAGGAAAGGTTAATCGTTCTCATTATTTTTCTAGAAAGCTAGCACCACAGTGGGTTTCTTCATAGGCTGGTTAGGATGTTTGACAGACAGCTGGGATCGGGAGAGGCACCCTGCAGCCACAGCCAGCAGTGGCAGATTCCCTTTTGGCTTGGCTTCCAGGACCTTCTCGTTTGACGTTTTCACGTGTGTAGAGTAATCTCACATTGTTACCGATGCAGCTGTGACATATACTGCTGGGCACGGCCAGCCCTGGAATGGATCTCTCTGATTGGCCATGGCAGAAGCTTAAATGGGATGCCACCATGAAGGCCTTAGGCTGGTGTGCTTGTTGGGACCAGGCCCTGGAGACTTTGCTAAGTTCTCAGTGATGAACTCCACATCAGTGTCAGAAAGTTAGGGCAGGTTTGCTGGCCCTTGGTCTTCCTGTCTTCATGCATTGGTGTGCTTTCCAAAAGGTAAAAGAAAGCAATGGAATGAAATTCCAGGCCAGACGGACTCAGGGTAAAGATGCAGCCCCGAGGTGAGCATCTTATAACTCAGAGGCAGCAAAAGTAATTTAACAAGGCTCAAAGGAGAGAGCCAAAGAAAGTCAAGACTTCGTTCTGTTTGTGAATTATTGATACATCCTCTCCAAAGCATTTCAAATTCAGGAGAATGAAAAGCTACCCCCTTTGACACATTGGGGGGAATCTCTTACGTGTACTCCCCAAATGAAAAAGACTAGAATTCCAAGGCTAACCATTTGGTCCCATTACTGCAAGTTTTGTGGCTGGTCGGGGCTTGGATTCCTGTCATTGTGTGAGCAAATGAGAAAAATGACTTTTATCTCTTTCACATGTTCTTTGTTCCCCACGTTGACTACTTAAGCTTTTAGCCAGTTTTATCATTCCATCGTGTCCATTCTCCTAGTGTTGGACTCACTCAGGAATCCTGAATCTGAGTGCATGATGTCATTTCTCATAAATCTGAAAGGAACTGGAAAGCTTCTGGGATTTACTTATCTGAGGTAGCCAGACTAGCTAAACTTAATTCACATCCATCAGGAGCTCAGTGAAAGCTAGCACCATTCTGGTTGAAGTGATTTCACACGAAATGACACTGGCTCCTTACGGAACTGGGTGGCCTAACTTTCCTGTCTCCAGGTCCACAAAATGCCTTTCAATTCATAAACTCAACTGTTAGGGTCAAGAATTACCTACGACAACAGTTGTGCCGCCATCTTGAACACATCTGGATTTGGGGAAGCCAAGTCTTTTCTTCAGCACTTAACGCTAAGGAGCCAGAGTCATAAAAAGATGAAAAGAAAGAAAAAGTTAAATCAGAATGTTAGAACTATTAGGGACCTTGGAGATTATCTAATGCTCTCTCTCTGTCCCCGAATGATCTTTGCTCTTAAGACCATTTTAGTGTTCTTTCCCCTTCCTGGGTAGTTTTGCTTTTGTTCAGATCCCCCAAGAAATCTTAAGTGAAGCGTTAGCTAGTTCTAGAACTATAGAAAGCCCACTGGTTTCTCCTCCCCTTCCGTGCCCACATTCTCTTCCACCTGCTGACTTTTCAGGTTTATCCTTTTATCCTTTCAGCATTAGGCCTGTAATTGCTATTAAAATGCAAATTCAGTAGGAAAGGCTAATGCTTAAACCATTGTGAGGTGTTTTCACTTTGGAGCTGGGAAGGATCAAAGTAAGGAATGGTTAGTTTTTCGGGTTTTTTGTTTTTTGTTTTTTTTTTTTTTTTTTTTTTTTTTTGCGGTACGCAGGCCTCTCACTGCTGTGGCCTCTCCCGTTGCGGAGCACGGGCTCCGGACGCGCAGGCTCAGTGGCCATGGCTCACGGGCCCAGCCGCTCCGCGGCATGTGGGATCTTCCCGGACCGGGGCACAAACCCGCGTCCCCTGCATCGGCAGGCGGACTCTCAACCACTGCACCACCAGGGAAGCCCAGGAATGGTTAGTTTTGATTCAGTAAGGCGAGGGGGTCGGAGAGGAGGAGGGAGTGCCAGCGTGAAAGGTAAAGAGACCCAAAATGGAAACTTGGGGGCCCTACTTGTGACTCGACAGACTCTGGCCTCTTCTCCCCAAACATTTGCATTTGTATGAATTTATCCTAGACTCCTTGTGGAGATCCAGGTACTTGATAATTGTTCTTGTCAACTGGAGCCCCTGCCCAGTAGAAGGTTCTGGTACTGAGGGGCAGCTCAGGCCCCGGGTGAGGCCCAGCCTTGCCAGAGTGGTATGTTAGTGGCTTTCCCTTCCCAGTTTGTGGAAACAGCAGTGGGGAGCCATGCAAGGTGAAGGAGGTTGGGGTCTTGTTTTCAACTTTATTATGAATGGGAAGCACTTATCCGGGCTCAAGGGAGAGCTTTCCATAGGAGTGCATATGTAGCCACCCATGCATGCACACACCCGTGGACTTAACACACGCACACGCACACACACAGCTCCATCTGCACATAAATGTTCCTCCTGAAACACTCAGCAAAGCAAGTGACAGGTATTTCCTGTGGGTAGCTGGGATTTCAACCCTGGTCTTGCCTCATTATTAAGTTGGGTTTGGGATGTGAGTGATGGGAGATGGTGAGTGTGTGCTCATAGAATAGTTGTGAGAATTAACTGCAATAGCACATACAAAGCATGTAAAATAACGCTTGACACCTGGTACGTGCTCAATAAATATCTGCTGAATGAATAGAATATTCATTTTATCATCGTTATATTATTACCAGGAGGAAACTTGACATGGTGGCTTCAGATTTCGTGGGCAGAGCGAGGAGAGCTCTATTAGGAATCAGGACTTCCGTTCTTCTGGTAGGGCCAGATTGCCACGCAGATTCAGCTGCACGGAGTTCTCAGTTTATGAAGGAAAGGAAAAACAATGAAATGTCTCAAAACAAAACAAGTGATGAAATCTGGGATGAGACCGAGAGGGAGACTGACATCTTACAATTAAATAAAGGCATTGCCACAGAGCAGCTTCTGGAGAGACAGTCGAGCCAGGCCTCGGTTTTTCATTTTCCTAGCTCCAGACTTGGGTTGGAAGTGCTGAGCTTCCACTTGGATTTGAATGAACCACAAAAGGAAAACATACTATTCCCTTTTTTTTTTTTTTTTTAGCACTCCTCACTCTGCACTCCCTCCTCTGCTTCCTTTCCTGGAAACCTGCTCCAATATAAGAAACAAAATGGTGGCACGTCCTTGATGAGAGCAGAGACCGAGTCGCGGTGGGGCGCCTTAGGGGGATGGAGGGCTGCGTACACTGCACTTGTCTGATCTCCTGATGAAAAGCAACTGAGAGATGGGGAACTGAGGTGTGCTTTATCATTGATGCTCCCCATTTCTTGACCACGTGGTAAGGACTCCTTCCACAGACCCTGGCGTTAAGCCTGGTGGGGACCGGAACAGCTCTGGGGCCAGGCAGCTCCAACGGGGGCCTAACTTTCCACACATGTGCACGTATGTACAAGAACCCAGCAGATGGGCAGCGAGCAAGCTTGGGTAGCAATCCACTGACCAGGTAGCAGTAGCTCTGAATACATCACGGTGGCCTGGGCAGCAAATTTCGCTCCAGGGGATGGGGACTTAAACAAGGAGAAAAGGCGTTCACCCAACTTTTTCCTGAAGTACCAGAGGAAAGAAACAGGTCAGTGGTGAATACAAAATTAGCTTTTGGCCAGTCTCCAGAGTGATGTGACCTATTTAGGAGTCATTGAGAACAAGCCAGAGGAAGCTCCGTAGCCTGCATCTTGATTTGTCAGGGGAGAAGAGAGAGGGGACGGACCGCCAGGGGTCTGGAGTCCCTGAGTGGCTTGTTCGGGAACATGAGTGAATATGGCTGGAACTCATGAGAAGGACTCTGGGATATTGACTTTGGGCCAGCTCCTGGCACAACTTAGCAAGCAAATGATAACCCCAGCAGATGCATTGGTAATTGGTGTGCCCACTCAGGCGCCCTGATCCTTGAAAGGACCGTATTGGATTCTGAAAACCTTCCTACAGGTTACACTTTTCTCCAAGACCCTTGTGTAAAAGGTAAACTCAGGCCAAGTCAGCAAGGGGAGTGTAGACGTGAAGGTTTCCATGAAGAGCAAAGCCACAAAAGTACTGAGGCCAGCTCCACTCCAGTCTAGCAGGTTGGAGTTGGAAGTGGTTGCTGTTGGTGCCCTGCCTGTATCTCCTTTATCAGCTGGCGCACTCCTCCTCCAGCTGCTGGGAGTGTTGGCCATTGAAGGCTACAGCCGCCTTCCCCAGAGAATTGCTGTCTGCCAAATGATGTAACCTGTATTACAGAGCTCCCTGCGGGATCAGGCTGAACCACATCTCCAGCTGAGGCCACATCCTTGTGGAGTCCCGTGCCCACCCCCCAGCTGCATCCTGCTTCCCTGTGCCCCCTCCACTGAGAGTACCCCCTCCATACTTCATGTGATTAGAATCCCCATCATAGACTTCACTTCAAAGTAACCCAACCTAAGAGAGAGTTGAGGGGAGGGGGGCATTTCAGAACACTTCCAAACCTGACTACACATCAGAATCCCCAGGGTAGCTGTAAAAATACAGATTCCTAGGGCTTCCCTGGTGGCGCAGTGGTTGAGAGTCCGCCTGCCGATGCAGGGGACGCGGGTTCGTGCCCCGGTGCGGGAAGATCCCACAGGCCGCGGAGCGGCTGGGCCCGTGAGCCGTGGCCGCTGAGCCTGCGCGTCCGGAGCCTGTGCTCCGCAACGGGAGAGGCCACAGCGGTGAGAGGCCCGCGTACCGCAAAAAAAAAAAAAAAATAATAATAATAATAATAAATACAGATTCCTAGGCCCTACACCCAGAGATTCTGATTCAGTGGGTCTAGGGTGGCGCCTGAGATACTGTAGTTTTCCTACGTGGATCCTTGGTAATTTGAATGCAGCCAGTCCTTTGACCAATGGGAACCACGCCTGCTAACTCATGGCATTTATTTCCTTCCTTAGATCTTTTAGGAAACATTTATTGATTGAGTTCGGGAACAAACCACACAATCTGTGAAAGGCACTAAGAAGGGGAGATTTAAGTAAAAGGATCCAGAGTTCTTGGCAAGTCTCTTGAAGTCCAGTGCACTATGCTTGACTCTCAGAACTTTTTAAGCAAATAGTATCTTTACATTTTTTTCGTGTGTGTCCCGAAACCTGAAGGTCTGTCTGGTTGGGAAAAGGGAGTCTCTTTTGAGGCACTGAGTTGCCATGGCGCTTTCCAAAAAGGGGCATTTGACCGAACTTAGAATTTAATTAAGGCTTTCCAGTCACCACGCTCAGAAGTATTAACGTCCTAACCCCTCCCCTCCCTGTTTCATTAAGAGGCCTAGATTTTCTTTTATTGGTTGTATGGATGATTTGGTGATGAAATTCAGAGACAAATACTTTGTTCTATTATCAGGGACCCCGAGATAGAAAGACTCATGAACAAGTTCTCATGAAAGACACAATACTGAGGAATTTTTTTAAAAACTCATTAATTAAATAACTGAGTGAAGATGGTTCAGCCTGATGCAGAATAAGGGAACATTCTGGATTTTGCAACAATAATGATAATAGTGATAAGAATAGCAGCAAAACTTGCTATCGCTAAGATTTGTTTGAGTGTTTACTATGTATAAGGCCCAGCACCAATTACTTGGTCTGTATTATCTTTTTAATCCTCCCAGCAACCCTTTGAGGTAAATATATCCATTGGGGATTAACAAAGGCTTCAAAAAGGTGGAACTTTACTCCTCTCTTATGTAAAAGAAGTCCAGGACTGGTGTGGAGACCAAGGCTCCTACCAGCTCTTGGTTCCACATCTTTGTGGCCCTCATCTTCCCAGTCCAAGATGGCTGCTGGAGCTCCAGCCATCACATCATTGGCCCAAACAGGAGAATGAAAGGAGCATGGCTCTTGTGTTCTAAAGAGACTTTTTAGAAATCCCACAGCACAATTGCTTTGATCTCATTGGCCACATAGCAGCCCCTAGTTACAAGGGAGGCCTGGACATGGAGCCTTTTGGTTGTCTGGCAATGGACCCAGTTTAAAAAATTGAGGTCAGCGGCCGCATAGCACAGGGAGGTCAGCTCGGTGCTTTGTGACCACCTAGAGGGGTGGGATAGGGAGGGTAGGAGGGAGACGCAAGAGAGAGGAGATATGCACATATATGTATATGTGTAGCTGATTCACTTTGTTATAAAGCAGAAACTAACACACCATTGTAAAGCAATTATACTCCGATAAAGATGTTAAAAAAAAATTGAGGTCTTATGAATTTGAAAGGGAAGGCAAATATGGAAGATTTAGTAGGAAATGAACAGTTTCTGCCATAGTAGGTAATATTCTTATCACCGTTTTGCAGATACGGAAAATGAGGCACTGAGAGACTGTGTGACTTAGCCATGTTCACATAACTCATAGGCAGCAGAGCCACGGCAGAACCCCAATCTCTCTGACTCAAGGGTTCCTCTCTCTTTTTTTTTTTTTTTGGCTGCGTTGGGTCTTCATTGCTGTACGGGGGCTTTCTCTAGTTGCTGCGAGCAGGGGCTACTCTTTGTAGCGGTGCATATGCTTCTCACTGTTTCAGAGCACAGGCTCCAGGTGCGCCGGCTTCAGTAGTTGTGGCACGCGGACTCAGTAGTTGTGGCGCACGGGCTTAGTTGCTCCGCGGCATATGGGATCTTTCCGGACCAGCGATCGAACCCATGTCCCCTGCACTGGCAGGCGGATTCTTAACCACGGCGCCACAGGGAAGTCCAAGGGTCCCTCTCTTAACTGCTATTCCCTCCTGCTCTTTTGCTACTCCCTCCTGCTATTTTTGCTATTTTGTAAAACAGTTGTGTTTCCTTAGAGGTTCATTTATTCATTTCCTGTTTTCTTCCCAGTGTGCCTTTTACCCTCTTCTTTGCAAACATCCCAGCCGTGTTTCCCAGCTCATCTCCAAGGCCCCAGAAAGCCCCCTCCTTGCACCCCAAGCTGCTTTCTTCAGTAAATATTTATTGAACACCTACTATGTGCTAGGCACTGTTCCAGGCGCTTGGGCTTCATCAGTGAAGAAAACAAAGACTCCTGCTAGCTTAATAGGTGTGTGGTCTTGATCAAGTTCTTTAAGCTTTCTGAGCCTCGGTTTCCTCATCTGTAAAATGGGAATAATAAAACTCACTGCACAGGGTTACTGTAAAGGTTAAATAAGATACTATACGGAAAGCTCAGTCAGTGGCACATCATTATATTTTGAAAAATGGTACCTATTGCCATTATTATGGTGGTTATCCTGAACATGTCTGTCTTGCCCAGTAGGCTGTAAACTTCTCATGGGCAGGAGTAGTAGCCAAGGCCTCTGGTATCACCCAAATATCTTACTGACCAAAGAGGGAGGGCTTAGTAAATGTTTGTTGAGTGGTTACAAAGGGTCCTGGTGTGGAGAGAACTTCCTCTTTTCTTATGCTGCTAGATTTAGGAAACGGAGAAACAGACTAGGCCCCATAGGAACTTTTTTTTTTTTTTTTTGCCTGATTTAAGCTGTGAGTTGTGGTGGGTGGTGTGCTAAAGAGAAGCAAGACTGAAAAAACCGAACACTCATCTCGTCCTCATACTCTCCTGGAAGGCTGCAGAAAGAGCATATATTCTTTTCCTTTTAGGGTGGTTTTTTTTTTTCCACCTTCTCTGATAGATTAGATTGAGTGTCCCAGCAAGTCCTGCTGACCTCTTCTTGTGTCTTTTCTGTCTCCTAATTCTCTCCTCCATACTTCTCCATTGCTCACCTTGGTCTCTGCCTCCTGTGGGAATAGTGCTGTTGGCCTACT
Source organism: Pseudorca crassidens (assembly GCF_039906515.1). Classification (NCBI taxonomy): domain Eukaryota; kingdom Metazoa; phylum Chordata; class Mammalia; order Artiodactyla; family Delphinidae; genus Pseudorca; species Pseudorca crassidens. The sequence goes on along the minus strand of NC_090317.1, from coordinate 119,366,701 downwards.
GTCCACAGAAGAAACTTCTGGAAGTCCAGAGGCACTGTGCATCCGGGGTCCCAGAGCTGTTGCACTCTAGTCCCACAGGCAGACGCCCACAAAGAGCTGAGCAGCAGTGCCATCAGGACCACGTGCCAGGTTTGCTGACCACTGAACTTCCTCCATTTTGTTTTCTCAGCCCAGCCTTCCCCTCGGCCCTTCTGCAAAGGTGAAAGGCAAGTTCACAGGATACGGGGCCTTCTTTCTTCCCTGACATCTGGTTTGATTCTGGGCCGCTAAATAGTGGCTTTGCCATGAACAACAAAAGCTAATTCACTGTGGTTTTTAAACACCGAGTGCAAATATTTTTCCTTTTCAGCTTGGGGTCACTGGAAGGGAAAAAACAGGGCTGAGAAGGAGACTAACCTTTTAAAAACTCTTATGAGTTCCCATAGAAAATAAAACAACGGCCTCATTTCCTTCCATCCATGAGTCTTTTTATGAGTGATTGTTGTTTGAGGCAAGACTGGGAATCCAAAGGTTTTTAAATACTTTGTTAGCTTGGTTTTCGACTCAGAAGCCCACCGTGAGTGCTTTTAAGGGCCTGCACGAATCCCAGGATAGCCTAGGGCCACCCCCTTTGCTTTCTCTCTGTTCCCCCTTCCTCCCTGGCTGGCTTTCCCTCTACCTTCTCTCCAGCCCTCAGGATTGGAGGAGGCGAGGGCCAGGCCAGCCACTGATGCTGCTCACAGGTGCTTGGAAGGCTGAGGAATCGGTCTGGCTCCGGGTTCCAGGCAGACTTTCTGTTGATCTGGGCTGTCCTAACGCATCCCGAGCCTCGCGCCCAGCAGTTGCTCTTCAGACACGAAGTCGCGCCCGTTCTGTTAGTTGTTTCAGCGTTCTCTCTGGACTGCAAAACAAACGCTCTTCTCGGACTTTCCCTTCGTTTCTCTCCTTTCCTTGTCTCCTCCCTCCAGCTTTTGTGCATGGATTCAGTTGCTGGGTTCAGCTGGGAGGTGAAGCATGTGCTGGGATGACATAGAGGCTGTGAGAGCAAAGCGGTCGAAGTCTCTGACTTCTCCCTTTCTTGCCAAGGGGACGATCTGAACAGGCTCCAGGATGGCTGATGTCTGTGAAAGGGCTCGCAGATACTTGCCACGTACTATTACTGTTGTTATTGCCTTCGCAAGAGTCTGACATGTTGATACAGGTGGTGTGTGCGCTGGGGCTGGGAGGGAATCCGATATTGATTTGCAACCTGCAAAGAGCAAACTTCAGTTGTATCCTTCCCCTCATCCTTGCAGCGTGTGCACAAATATTTGCAGACCTGTTGAATGGCTCAGCCTCGCCGGGTGAGGAGGGTGGGGGGAGGGGAGCGACGTGGGGCAGCCGTGGGGTGATGGGATGGGGTGTGTCCCTTCTCACGGCTGGACACTTGGCACCGGGGCTGGGCTGCCGCGGCTCCCTGCGTGTTAGTGTTTGGCCAGCCTCCTGGCTCTGGCGGTGTGCTAACGGTTGCCATAGCCACGTGGCACGTGGCAGAGCTTCTCCAACGGGCAGGGCCTGAGAGTCTGCATTTCTAGCAAGCTCCCAAGTGAGGCCAGTGTGCTGCTGACTCCCTGGCCTGTATTGCACTTGGAGCAGGGAGGCTGTAAAAAAGTACCAGCGCTTTGGGAACTCCTCCAGGGCTGAGGAAGGAGAGTGCAGCTAAGCCCCTCCTCTGGAGACAGGGTGTGTCGAGGCTGCCCTGGAGTCCTGATTTGCCATTCAAGTGAACCCCGGAGGGATTAGCAGCTGGCCCAGCACTTGGGTGAGACCATCTCCCCCTCCAGGGGGGGAGTCCCGGAGGCAGCGCAGATGTTGTGTGAAAATCTGCCACCCTCCTTGCCGAAGGTTGCCCTCTCTCGCCCTCCCACCCCCCCTGCTCTGCCTGCCGACTTAAGCAGATCAGCTTTCAGCTCCCTGGGACTCCAAGAGGGCTTTGGATGAAAGAAAAGGCCCGTCCTTAAGAAGCAGAGCGGGAATCCAAGCATGCCTCTCGCCTGCTGCATGCCCAAGAATGCAGGTATTTGGGGTTTGCAACATTTCCTGGCAAGACAAAGGGGAAGGGGAGCCGGCGTGGGGGGCGGGGGGAGGAGGCCGGCCTGATGGGAGAGGGGCTCGCGCTGCAGCAGCGTCCTAATCTGGGGCGAATGAGGAGAAAGCGAGCCCTTTCCCAGGAACAGACGTGAGCAAGGGAGGCCATGCCTGACCCTCAGGGATGACCTTCACGTTTGTGCTCAGCGGCTCCTAAGCGCTGGGGACTCCGGGTTGTTCTTTCTGGCTGGCCAACTTGGCAACTCTCTGTTCCTTCTGAGCTGCTGGACCACTTAAGGCAGAGAGGACAAGCCTTTCTTCCTCCTCATCTTCTGCTCTGACGGTGGCCTGTCTTCCAAGAGGGCCCAGAGGGTATCCCAAGGTGCGGTCGGGGCAGCGTTCTCAGGCTGTGGCCTGGGCGGCTGGGGGCGGCTAGGCTCGGCCCCGCGTCCTGCACCGGCTGGCGCTGGGCCTAGCCTGCTGGCCCCTCGCTTCTCCTCCATCACCCCGCCCCCGCTGTCTTGTTGGGACTCCTCAGTATCCTGCCCTCATCCTGAGATCACACACAGAGACTTCTTTCTCTCCCTGGGGCCCCCGAACAGCCCTGGAGTGGGAGTCCCCAGACCCAAGTTCCCCAATGTCTAGTTTCTTTTCCACCTCCAGTGGCCTTACGTAACCTATTCGGGGCCATCTTGACTTCTTTGGTCCTAAACCCCTCTTCCTGATAGTTCTTCACTGTATAAGGCCAGCCGCACAGTTGAGCCTGTGTGGAAAGTGTTGACCTCTTTGCAGCATTCGTCCTGCACTGTGGTCAGTCCTTCCATTTTAACTCAGGCTCCGGCATGGCAGGGGCAGTGCCTTTCTTAGATTTCTTCTAGAGACGCCACCACCATCCCCGTCACAGTGAGCGCTCAGCAGGGCGGGGGCGGCGTGACGACTGAGGCTGGCTCTCTCCTCGGCCCGGCTAAGCCACCTGAGTGCACGTCGGCCTCCACTGTCTCTGCGGAGACTGAGGCAGTGCGTGGCCACGCTCTAAGGACCACCTGTTGGCCTAACCACTACTAACATGGTCGTCTGCAGCCCTGCTCAGTGACAGTGTTGTTCTGAGTTGCTTTTCCAGGTGTGGTGAGGGGAGGAAACAGGCCTGTGGACCGGGCGGCTTCTGGTGGGCACCACTGAAACCTGTGTCAGCTGCTTCAGGGCATCGCGGTTTCCGAATTGCGGGGGTGGAGAAATTGTTCAATCCGCATCTCAAATATCATATATGCTTACGATAAATAACCATTATTTGATGTGCAGGCCACACCTCAGGCCAATTCAGTCAGAATCTCTGGGGATGGACCCAGGCATCAGTGCGTTTCTTTAAAAGCTCCCCGGATGGAGTCCGGTGTGCAGCCAGGGTTGAGAACCACTGCCTTAGGTAAGAAGTAAGAAGTTCGCTCCCACTCTAACCCCCCACTTTCCCTCAGGGAACCGAGTGAGACAATTCAGGACCTAAATTCACACATTCTCATGAGGATCGGTGGATTCAGGAGAGAGAGAACAGCCAGGGAGTGTTCATCAGGCTGGAAGGAGTAAGTAACGGGAGGGGGTGTCAAAGGAATAAGGCCCCTCCGGGTGCCCGCCAGAAGTTTCCAGTCTGTGCTCAAGCAGAAAGATGGAGAAAAGACCTTTAGGACAGCTTGACCCAGTTTTCCTTGGAGACCTGAAGATGCAAGGCCTGGGGGTTGCTGGCAGGCCACGGAGGGATGGAGGAGGTTGCAGGGCCACATGGCAGAGGGCTCAAGCTTCACAGAGCGGCTGGCTCTTTGTGAACTCGGCCATCTTCTGGCATTAGTTTCAGCAAGGTCATGGCACCCCCGCCAGCTGTGGACAGCTCACGAGCGGGGAGACCAGGCCCTTAATCAAAGATGCCTCCAAGTAGGACGTGGCGGCTCTTGCATTCAGCACAATAAAAGCTGAGGGGAAAATGACTGCTTTTTGCTCCAACACAAATTTTATTACACCAGGTTTCATTATAAAATGTAATAGTTTTGGGTGTGTGTTTCTTACATAAACAGTAGAGTTACTGTGATCTTCACCATCTTTCAACCCGGAATCTCAAAGGGAGTTTTATTTACTAGATTTAAAGCCGTGGAACAATTGTTTCCTACGATTGCCTTATAAGCGCAGGAATAATTCAGGGAAAAATAAAACTCTCTGCTTTCTTTCCTTCTCGGCCCCTGCTGAATCTCCCCAACCCAGAGGCAGGCACAGCCATGCGCTGACCATGGTAGGTCCTGTAGCTGATAAGCTATATCTGGGTAGACTTCAATGGGATAGTGAGGTCCTCAGGAGGACAGGAGAGTGGGACTCAAGCAAGCTTCAGGCTCCTGTTGGGTGTCACGGTGGCTTGGGCAGGTGTGAGAACCCCTTAAGCTGATCAGGCGAGCTCTTAGGGCCCAGACCCCTACACCAACCCCTAGTCAGGGGCCAGAGGGCCCAACAGCTATTGCCATTATTTATGCCCCGATCTCTGGGCATTCATATTTACCAGAAGCGAAGCTTTCACATTAATATGAATGTCCGCTCAGGTCCGTTGGTTCGTTCCTGGGAACTCCACATTCAGAGGGAGTGAGGTGGAGACTGCCACCATCTTATGACAGTCTGTTTTGTCCATTTTATTGGTGTTTTCCATTTTTAATTCATCTATCTGGTTTTATATCCACTTCCTTGAGATTTTAAACCTTCTTTTCTATTTCTTAAGTTGAATCCTTAATTTAAGAAATAAATATGAGAATTGATAGCTATAAGTTTACCTCAGAGAACAGCTTTGGTAATTTCCATTGGTCTTACTGCGTGGGCTCGTTGTTAAGGGTTTCATCCTCTAGATAGTTAGGTTTGATGAGAGGCAGCATGGTGTGGGGATGCTTTAGTATCTGCCAGATCTGGATTTGAATCCTTACTCTGCCGTTTTTCAGTTGTGTGACTTTGGTCAAATTACAGGATTGCAACTTCCTTATTTCTAAAATAGAGATGGTAAAAATCTGCCTTGTATATTCTTTAAATGAGGATGAAATGAAGGAATGCAGGCAAGGGACTTCGCATAGCTCACCTAGTAACTGCTCCAACCATAGTAGCTATGGATAATAATCATATTTAAAATAATATGCCTTTGGCACAGGCAAAAGCTTCATGGCTGGGAAGCTGCTCTCCATTTGCATGTCTTAGGCAGAGGGCCAGGACAGTGGGCATCTTTTCTGGATCAACCCACTTATCCTAATGTCCTCCAGAGGCACTAGCAGATGGGACATGAAAATACCAACAGTGTGCCTAGGGAAGGGCATGCAGCCAAGTGTTACACTGGATTGAGCACGCTGAGGCAAGCCAGGAAAAAGCTCGGCATAACACAGAAATTCACCATTGAGAAATTCCTCCGAAATTTCTTAGTCTCCGTCTCTTGCGGAATGTTCCTCAGCAGAATATTTGAGCTGCTCTGTCCCAGACCTGGCTTCTTTCCCAGCTGCCCAACTAGGTCACTGCCCACTCTGTAAGGGCCTTGACTTCTTGGCACGGCCGGGGCCTTGAAGGAGGCGAGCATCGGGGGAGCTAAACTTTATGAAGCAGCATCTCTGTGCAGGGCACCAGGCTTGGCTGTGGGCCTCACACATGACTAAGACACTGTTCTGCCCTTGAGGACTTCCAAGTCAGGAGGATACTGACCCATGAGCACCAGAAAGGCTGGTCACGGTACCTCAGGGCCCAGCCAGAGGAGGAAGGGACCAGCTCTCCCTCGTCGGGTGCGGCATGGCCGGCCAAGTGTAGCCTATGGCGCAGAGGACCTTTGAACTGACTACGTTAGGGTAAATAGGTTAAGGTGTATCAAGTTTGGGGTGGATTTTTGTTTGTGGGGTTTTTTGTTTGCTTGTGTGTTTTGTTTTTGAGAACACGATAGAATGAGCTCTGATGATCTTCAAAACTAAGAAAAAGAAGTACCTGGTTTCTAAAACCAAGTGAAACATCTTTTATAGAGTCAGTATTTTGCAGAAAATCAAAGCCTATTTGCTTGGGATTGATTCTTGCCTTCTCTAAGGCGGTGGGGGGTGGGGGTGGGGGTGGGGGTGGGAAGGTAGAGGAGATGGTAAGATCAGGGAGGGCTAAGGCTGCAGAAAGCCAGAAGCAAGTGTAATCCGCTGTCCACACTCTATGCTGCACAACCCGTCTGTATGTAAACTTACGTGGAAGTTACTTGTCTGTGATTAAGGCAGAATCTCTGGGTCTTCTCTGAAGCTGACCTGTGCTTCTGAATACTCTGTCGGGTAGCCTGGCTCTCTCCCTCCTGGGTGCCTCTTTTTGGGTCAGCAGGGATACTGAGAAAGTCTACTCTCCTGAGGGATGCTGGCCTTGCATGTGGCTATAAGTCACTGGCCTTGAGTGTGTTGACAACCACTGGCTCCCAAAATGGCAGAAAGGAGACGTGGAAGGGAATTCATCTCAGCCGTATCCTCTCACATCTGAAACACAGGACTGGTTTTTCAGCGTGCAGAGGCCAAATGTCAAACACCAATAAGGGGAAAGATGCAAATGTTTCCTCAGCTTTGCTGAACTGAGGCCTCCCAGGAATGTTATCTTTGCTCACCTCTGGCCCCGCCTCTACAACAGAGAGAGGAAGAGGTTTTGATTTATTCGTAAAGATAGAGTACATCACTCTTCTCTCACCACCTCGTCTTTGTGTTATGCTTGCCATGGATGGCATTTGGCCTTTAACAGCTAGGATCCCTCTTGCATCTAAGTTTTTATCCCTGGAAACCTTCACCAGCAAGATAGAGCCGGATGATTAACTTTGAAATGAGGACGTGCTCGGGAACAGGCCGGGGGCACACATCAACGGCCACAGGGCCCTTGGCTTAAATGGTTAATAAATTACTCATCCCAACTAACGCAGGCCTCTAGCTCCTGCTCTGAAAGCCAGAGGTGATGATGGGGGCCACGGGTTTCTGGTACTTTCCACAGCTACCTTGGAAAGCAAGCAAAATGGCCATCTGGGAGAATTAAGATTAATTGTGTATTGAATGCTTTTCCTTGAAAAGAAGTTGACTTGTAGCTTTTCTTGATTAGCCTTTTTATTTTTCCCTTCTGCCTCTCTCCTCGTGGCATTTACTTGCTTCTGCTGCTGCCGCTGCTGCTGCTGCCGCTTTTCTTTTTACGCTAAAGACATCATGGGCAAGAAGAGGAGATTTTCTTTTGGAGAACAATGATCACATGAACAAGGTGACAGCAGATAAGCTAAAAGTCACTCCATTTTCTGCTGGGGAAAAAATGTGCTTTGCCGCCAAATGACATCCGCTTCTCTTTGTCTCCTTTTAGAGGAGGGTGGCCGGCCCAGCCACTGATGGACTCGAAAGAAATCACTGGCAGATAAGATGTACCCTTGATTCATATAAGAAGAGAAGCTTTTGAGTTCAAGGATAAAAAATGACTTCCTATCCTGTTCCACAGCATTCTTGTGGCTGGAACTCTCTGTACCACGGTGACATTTCTCTCCCCTTGGTCCAGGGTATCAAGCCGAAAATAACTATGAATTTTGAAACTTGGTAAAAGGCGAAAATCCAACTCATTGCAGTTTCATAGATATCTAGGCCTGGCTCGGACTCTGTAGGTACAGGATCTCCCTACATCCTGCCCTATGCTGGGGGCAAAGCTGAGGACTCACCCTACCTTTAAGGTATTGTAGCTACGTCCAGAGACACAACCAGCACTCAGTGAAAGAGCATTCAAGCCAAACTGGTGTATGACTACGAGTCCAAGCATGTCTATTAAAAAACAAACAAACAAACAAACCAGGCTTCAGAATGATTGAAGAGAAAGTGAACGAGGGATGGAGGAGGTGAAGAGGGAAAGGGAAGGAGGCTCCCTGAAGGAGGTGAGCTTTACTTCGATGGATTGGTAGGAATTTGTTGGCCAGTAGAAGCATTCCAGGGTCTTAGCTCTCTAAGCTGAGGTTCCTTTGGCAAAATCTCACAGGCTTGTTGTGAAGACTGAACGATGTAATGAAAATAAAGCACAGGGCACAGTGCCTGGCACGTGATAAGGGCTGGATAACTGTTTGCTGTCGTCGTCCTCCTCATCATCGGGAGATGGTGTCGTGAGTAAACCTTGCAGGGTCCTTCCTAGGGAAGGGAGGCTATTAGAGGTCCTTTTCCCTCTAATTTTCCCCCTTTTTCTGAGACTTGACTCTCATCTTTATATCTTGGCAGACTTTGGTCAATATTAGTTCACCTCTGGCAAAATGAAAGCAGATTCAACCAAGTATCAACAGATGTTTTTAACGCTACTCCAGTTCTCAATATAACACCTTATACGCTGCTTTATAATTGCAGTAGTGGGTGGATATTTGCGTGGAGGTATAAATATAAAACCAATGGCGTATGCTAGCATTTCTCTTGGGTCTTTGTTTTCAACAACTCATTTCAGCAACTTCAAAAAATATTCACTCGATATGTTTTTTCTTCTAATCTGTTTATCCTCCTGTGGTTTCACTTGGGTCACAGAGGAAAGGTATTTCTGGAAAGAAGCAATGAAACTTATTTCCTCTAAAGTTTAGCGGTTACAATAGAAGGCTACGTACTTTGCATCATAAATGATTAATATAATGTTTTTGAGAGGGGTCTGTCCATTGTCATTGGGGGCTGAGGAGATTTGGGGCCCAGGGGTTGGGGAAATCCAGGACGTTAATATTAAAAGTCCTTTAACGACCCCTTATTGTGTGCTCAGCAGGGCTACGCAAGTTGCTCTGTCACACTCGCTCCTCGTTGCAACCCTGTGAGGCAGGCACAACTATGCTCGTTCCCTAGATGAGGAAAATAACTTGCCCACGATTACAGCTCAGACGATACAGAGCCAGGACTTGGACGCAAGTCTGTCTGGTTCCAAAGCCCGGGCTTTTTACCACCAGGTTATACTCTGCCTGTAAGGATTTGAAAATAATGACTCCGAACTAAATGTGGGAGTGATATTTTTAGGTTATCATACAGGTTAAGAGTTAAAAGATGTGCTATGGCTTACGCTACAGTCTCTGCTTAGGTCATCCAAAGTGAAGGGAACTTAGTTTTTATTTGAAGGAGCAAAAGCCGATCAGCAGAGATGGCCCCGATCGAAATATGAGACTGTGAGCTGAGGTGTCAGACAAGGGACAGAACCAGTAGTGTCCCGTGTCTTCAGAAAACAAGGGTGGAGTAGGTAAGGCCTTTGACTTTCTCTTTCAGTTCCTAAGCTAGTTAACGTGGCGGCCTGTAACTGATATATTTATTACCCAGCATTGTTTATCAGTGACATATTGTCCAAATATTCATTTCCTAGGAGAGGGCTGTAAATGTCTTCTGGAATCATAAAAGGTGATAGATTAACAAGTGCTAGAGGTGGTGGCAGGTCAAGGAGTTACAATGCAGGATTTCCCACACCGCTGCTTGCAAGTGTTGGCAGTTCAGATGTTGTTGCTCAGTGGTGAGAAAGGGGATAGCCTGTCCTCTGATGTCCTAACTTCAGCGTCCCGGTGAAGGTGTTTGCAGGGATTATACTTTATCTCATTCAAAGTTTTTGAGCAAAGTAACAAGTAGCAGGTATGATTACAGCTCTTCCTGGAGTTGCAAAACTCTGATTTTAAATGTCTCCCTTCTACACTTGGCCATCTTCATACCATCATCTGCTTTCCCAGAGTTCCCAAGGCCACTTGCTCTGGATAGCTACCCAGCTGCTCTGTGCTGACAGCACTACCTGTTGGTTAGAACAGAGAACTCCTGGACTCATCATCCTTTCTAGTACTTTGAGATGAAAATGCATGTGTCTCTGAAGTTCCCTACGCCAGCCGGGAGTTTTAGCCGTGCAAAATTGTTTGCGTTTTCTCATCACATCACGCTGTCTCACACACCCCCAGGCCGGTATACACCGTCCCCTCCCTAGAACGTTTCTGTGACCAGTTTCATCCTAGTCCGTTTGGAAGCCTTGGCTTAAGCATCGCCTTCCTTGGGAAGCCCTTCCTGGAATTGCCCAGGGGGATTTTGACATCTCCCCTTCCGTAGCCCATAGGCTATACATGCCTATATTTTAGTGGTGCTTCCAAGGGCAGGCAGAGGATGAACTAGCACCCTTAAGGTGGAGCTGGAGACGGGGAGACTCAGGTATGGCCCAAAGCAGCCTTCCAGAGATCTTTAAGATTTCTTTGTAATTGTATGCATCTATAAAATCTGCACTATTCTCTACATTGTTTAATATAAAACAGTCTCCCCCCAAACAATTATTGAGTAGAACTAGTGGTCCAGGAAGATTCCCCACGTTTATCCTGTGGCTTCCTGAACCCTCAGACACAACACACTGTATCTCGCGAGTATGTGTAAGTCTCTCTGAAAAGCGTGTACAGCAGTGTCTTTCTAGTCGGCTGTTCTGTGAGCTTCCTCAGAGCAGCGTCTAGGTCTTTCATCTGTGCTATAATATTTATAAGATTTTGGACTCAAAAAATTTTCCTTGAATGAGTGAATCTTTCTAGTGATCTCGGGCATAATAAAGAACCAGTGTTATTAATCCTCAAAGAGATAAGACACTCCAGTTGTAGACCCCAAGGTCTCCGTCAGCCCACTGTTCTGTCTAGTTATTCTTGCATTTCGTTGGGCACTGGCATTTAAGATTAATTTTTAAAACTGTCTTCCGGAGTTATGTTAACATTTATTCACTACCACGATACCGGTATCGTTTTCAACTCCTGTTCACGGCAAATGCGTATTTCCCCAGCAACACTGCGGAAGAAAGAAGCCTTGATGGGCAAACTTGGAACTCTAAATGCTATTTGTCACTTCTTTTCCATGGGCTGGAGACTGACTGTGTTCAAGCCTCTGCTTATAGGGCTTTACTGCCCACAGCCTGAGGGAAGGGGAAGGAGGCCTAAAGCCCGAGTCACAAAGTGACATCCAGAATCACTGGAGTGGTCAGGGATGACCTCAGATTGGTCCTTCCTTCGGGTCTCTCGGGTTCTACCAGCATCGTCATTGGGCTACCTTGGGTGTGTAATGTACATCCCAGGAAGCCAGAAACATTCATTCTTACGCATCCTACCGACGTTTGCATCTGTATAACCCTAAAACTCTTGTTCCTCTCAGGTTCAGACAAGTGAACACTTGAAGCATCTATTATCTCTCCTTTAAAAAAAAACTCAATTAAAAAAAATCTTAAGTTTCTTAATAAATATTTGAGTAAAGGAGCTCCTCTGTGCAAAGCAACTTTCAACACATGATCCATTTATTATGAAATTATTCTTCAGAAACTTCCCACTGCTACCCTTCCTTCTTTAGAAATCAGTTACTCTTCGTAGAAATGAAACACCCTGCAAGAACAGGCCAAACTATGCCTCAGTTGTCCTCTGTGTCACACTCCAGCTGGCTTCTCTAGTGTAGCTTCTGGTACATCCTAGGGGGTGCACCCGGTCACTTCTCTTTCTGTTGTTCAACTTGACCCCATCCTTCAATGAAGAAACCTTCCCTCCCAGTTGGGCACGTAATAACTCTTTTCCTGTTTCCTCTGATCCGGATGTTTCAGTTCTGATTCCACCTGGAAGGCAACTCACGGAGGTCCCAGCCCAGAGCCCGAATCCATGTTCTCAAACTGGGCAAAGCTGTTGGGAAGCAGGGTCAGAGCCTGAAATGGGAAAAGCTGCAAACACTGGTATAGGGAGGGTTGTTTGTTTTTTGAATTCATAAAGTTTCTCAGTAAAACATCCCCTTTTCGGGAACATAATTAGTACGTGTTGAACCACAAATGTAGAAAACTCATGGAGGGCACAGACCAACATATTTTCACAGAGCTACAAAGAAGGTTTCTTTCTTTCTCCTTTTCCTTTATACGCTCCTTATAAAACCTTGCCGGAGTCAACTAACAGGGGCCCCCTTTCATCACATACACTTTTTCCCGAGAAGTAAAATGAACTAAATTAATTCATTCACTCAGCACTGTAAATACCAAATGAAAAAACCATAGGTATATAGATGTCAGTACTGCCTCTGTAATTATGTTTTGTGTTTGTATAACTAGAGGACACCGAGAGAAAGAAAAGAGAAATTATTCAAAGTGCAAAGGTTCCCAGGTTTACTAAGAAAATTAGAAAAGAAAAAAGCCCAAGCACCCACATGTGAAGATAGCTGAATAATCAACTCACGTGTTAACTTTCCAGCATTTTCTTCAAAAGAAGTGGCTTTTGATGAAACTGCTAGGAACTCCACATGCTAGACGTTTTTCCTATTGAATAAAGTTAGTAATTAATGTAGCAATTAAGAGTGCAGGAATTGAGTTCACTATGTTGAAATTGCAACGTACAGCCAAGGTTGAGGACTACTGTTGGAGGTATTGAGTTGTAACCGTTATTTCTTCCTTTCTTAGATTGTTGAGTGTGGCCCTAATTTAGTTTGTAATTAGTCTTTTCTTCCTTTTGAGGGTCTCCATCCGTAAGTTTCCCAGGTGTGTGGGAAGGAGAAGGGTGCCCATCTGTGTCTTTGGATACCTTCTCTTCTTACGAAGATGGCCATGACCGCTGTTGTTGACTATTGCAAAACTGACACCACACCCTAATACACTGTAGTTCTTCTTGTTCCAGGGCGTTACTCCTCTTTTTCCCTGAGGGGGTTCTGGGGTTGAACACATCCTCTCTCCTTCACTTTCTTCTATCCACTGATCGACTCTTGAGGGTGGCTCTGGGCCACTCCCCTTGGCGAGGCTTTTCCCCAGACCACGCGACCCAACATCAGCCTGGCCAGCCCAGGACTGAGGAGGGGAAGGTGGGTTTCTGGGACCGAAGGCTATTCATAGGAAGCGTCGCTGAATTGGCACTTTCACGGGATGAGAGTGCTGTGATAAATAAATGAGATGATGTGAAGACTTTGAGCTATGGCAATATTTGGAGCCACCAAAAAGAAATTCGTTTTTTTAAAGGAGGTTTTAGTTTATCGATATCTGCACTTCAGTGAACAATTCTCAACCCTTAGCATCTGTTTTGACAAGTGGTTAAAAATTTAATGAACTTCCTCAGTTGGTCTTTTCTGGGTAACAGAACACCCCAGTATTTAGTGGCTTAAAATTGAATGGCTGGTCCTTCTGGTTGAGCCCTGCAGGGCTTGCTTGTGTGTCTGTAGTCACTCAGTTGGCACTAGATGCCCTAGGGTGGCCCCATGCACATGTCTGGTGGTTAGCAGGCTATGGGTCAGAATGAGGGGGAAAGTGGGCCCCGTGTGTCTTATCAGCCAAGAGAATAGCCTAGCCCAGCCTTCTTCACAGCGTGGCAGTAAGCCTGGGGAGGCACCAAGATCAGCAGAAGTAGAAGTTGGAACGCATCTTGAGGCCTAGGCTCAGAACAGGTTCAATGTCACTTCCGCTACATTTTGTTGGCCAAATTAAGTCACCAGGCCTGCTCAGATTCAGGGTGGAGAAATAGATTCCACCAAGAGCTGAAAAGTACTGTAGCTCTTTTTTGAAATCGATACAATAACCAAGCACCCTTATTTGCAATTTTTAAAATATATAAATGAAAATGGGTTTGGATTCCATATATATGCGTTCAGCGTTCTTCCACTAATAAGGTAACTCTCACCTGCATTCAGATAGACTTTGTAAGTGGGACAGAAGGGGTAGGAGTTGCCCGTGGCCATGACAACGAGTCATCCATGTAAATACTATCTACCATGTGGGTCATAGTGTTCAAGGATTGTGAACAGCTATCCAGAAGGCAGTGTGGTGAGGTGGAAAGAGCATGAATCTTGGAATCCGACAGATCCAAGTTCAAACTCCATCTCCCCAACTTTTAGCCGGATGGCCTCGGCCAAGTTACTTAACCTCTCTAAGCATCAACTTCCTCAACCATGAAACAGGACTGGCAATACCTAAGGCATAGGGCTGTTGTGAGGATTAAATGAGATTATGGTGTAACATCCAGTACACAGTAAAGCGCCATTTCATGCTTCCCCATCCCCTTAAGTTTTTGAAATTCATGTGCAGTGGACGTAGTGACTTCTACTTAGAATCAAAGCTGCCCAGTTGCTTTCTCTGCCAGCTGCCAGCTTTTCTTTTTCCATACACTGTCTATGTTAGAGAGATGGCCTGGGATCTTGGCAGTATTTGTAAACATAAGCTTACAGCTAACAGTTCCAAGGCAATTCTTAGTTTTGGTGCTACAAATTATTTCACATTTTTGAATTGTACATAGGTTGGTTTTCTTGATGGTCTGGCTATGCTGAGGAATTCTGGAAACTCACCATCAGGAAAGAAGGCTTTGAAATGATGATGGGAATGATGTTCTCTCAGAAAGGATGCATCTACATTGGATAAAGTTTGCAAACATCTAGGAGTTCTAAATAGTGAGGTTGGTCTTTGGGGGCTTAAAGCAGGCCAGATTGGGCAAAACCCGTGCTTCTCTGATGCATTCCACGGGGCTCCATTTTGGCTAAATCATCATAATTCCCATCAAGACAGCACAGAATGATAATGGTTTTATTTATTATCTTATATGCACTGCCAGTATATGCAAAGCTTTATAGCTTGCCATAAATCGAGAGGGATTATCACAGCTGTTACTTACTTTAACAGGTCACAATACAGTAGTTGATGCCAGATGGTTTTGAGAATTTTGAGAGAGAAATGTTGTACAGGCAGCCATGTAGATACTAGCTTGGGTAGTTGGGCCCCTGAAATTAATTTACATTTGTTACGATATGAAATATATATGAATAAACACATAGTTCCTTACGAACGAGTGAGCCACTTTATAGCAGTGGTTTCTTGTGGAAGTCGCGGGGTCTCCTGGGAGCAGTGGGCGGGGGCAGCAGTAGCGACGTGCTGCTGCTAATAGGAGAGATCAGGAGTAAGGCTCCGCCACAGCCATAGCTATGCAGGGGCATCCAGCTTGCTCCAGGGAAATAAACTTTGGCGGCCAAACTGGGTTTCTAGCATTGGAGCCAAAGAGAGTAAAGCGGGGAAGCCACCTTAGGGAAACATACGGAGAGGGTGTGTATCCTGGAGAGTGGAGCTGGAATTGGGATCCCCAAGGTCACCAACAAGGTCAGCCTGGGGCAAAAAGGTTACCCAGGCTGGGCAGATGCCAGAACATATTATTGCCCTTGCAGATGCTGACATTTACGCGTAGGGTGGTCAGTTCTGGATGATCAGCAGAAATGGCAAGAAGAAATAAGAACTGACGATGAGGAATCATTTCAGAAGGTGGTGCTGGTTCCAGGTTTCATGGAACAATAGGCTTCCAGCGTGAGAGACCTAGCGAAAACCTCCCAGGTCATCTCCACCCTCCTTGTTCTCTAGATGAAGAAACAGACCAAAAGGATCACTTACATACGGTCATCTTGGTTCTTTCAATAAAGTAGTGAAATCAGACCGTCAGGGTATGTGGAGTCTGTAGGCCTCTCCCCAGATCTCTCCCCGTGATGTGCCCCACCAATGTGTTTCCTGCTGCCCGTCTCATGCTGGGAGAGGACCGCAGCCCCACCGATCAGAATAACCCAAAGACCAGGTCTAAAGCACAGCTGGGTTTCCTTGCTAAATTGTCCCAAGATATAAAGATAATATACCACGTCTGGAACAGGAATAAAATTGTTTGGCCTCTTCCAGTCGATTCTTCCAGCTCCTATAATATAGGTGTCAACAAAATAATTAAGCAGGAAAGGCGAGTTTAAAACAGATTTGGGGGCTTCCCTGGTGGTGCAGTGGTTGAGAGTCCACCTGCCGATGCAGGGGACACGGGTTCGTGCCCCGGTCCGGGAGGATCCCACGTGCCGCGGAGCGGCTGGGGCCGTGAGCCATGGCCGCTGAGCCTGCGCGTCCGGAGCCTGTGCTCCGCAACGGGAGAGGCCGCTGCGGTGAGAGGCCCGCGCACCGCAAAAAAAACAAAAAACAAAAAAGCAGATTTGGGGCATATGAGGGGTATCCTCTATGTGTAGAAAATCAGGAAGTGACAGTATTTTGCAAGTTGAATAGCCCATGCATGTCAAGGGACAGAATTAGAACCTTTATTGTAGATTCCCCCAAGATGACTAGTAGGAGAATTAAAGCTTTGAAAACTTGTAGGCTAGACAATACCAAAATGCCCCACTCTTTTCAGAGATGCTGAGCTTCCAATAACTTCAGCTCTCTGGGACACAGCACTGAGCCTGAAAGTAAGTGCAAGGAGTTTCCCAAGGCTGCAAATGGTTGTCGGCGAGCCCGCGCTTCTCATTTGGGTTCTCGCTCAGACCACTAGTAACTCTTCTTCAATGGGCAGATGTTACCCAGCCATGGTGTCTGTTTTCCTCAGCCCACCGTGGATTCAAACTATGGGGAAGGACCTAGAAGAAGGGTGAGAGAGGAATGACAGTGGGGACTAAACATGAGGGAAAGAGCTTGGAAATCCAAAAGGGAGTCTTTGAAATGTGTTACCATAGAGACCAATAATAAGCCTTCTTAATAAAGACCCTAAGTAATCAGCAAAGCATTAAATTGTGTTTTGTATCATCTGATTAAAGAGATAGGAAAGTGAATTGTTCAAGGTAGGCTAATTCTGGTAATCAACCCCCACCATTTCAGTGGCTTCGTTCTCACACTGCAGTCTAATGCAGGTCGGCATGCAGTCATTTGGTACCCAGGCGCCTTCCATCTTGGGGTTTCTCCACCCTGTAGAGCCTCTGTGTTCCTCCTGCGGGGGAGAGAAGGGAGTGTGTGTAGGAACGGGCAGGAGCTCTTCTGGGCCAGACCTGGAGGCACGCAGCCCTTTCCCACATCCCCCTGGCTAGCACACAGTTACATGGCTGCGCCTGTCTGCGAGGGAGGCTGGCTGGAGGAGAAAGGCGGAGACAGTTTGCTGAACAACAAACTAGCCGGTCTTTTCCGGGGAAAGTATAAAATATGCTCTAACACAACAAGGAGCTTCAGTAAACTGCTCTTGGTTGGATAAACTTGAATTGTATGGAAAATCACCTGTGTAGACTTATACACTTCCTGGTAATACCAGTGAAAGGGAATAGTCCTGTCCTAAGTCACACTGAAGGATCAGAGGCTGGCAAACTAGGGCCCTCAGGCCAAATCCCCCCCACCCCCCCCACCCCCCCCCACCCCGTCTGTTCTGTGCATAAAATTTTATTGGAACACAGCCACATCCATTCATTTATGCCTTTTTGAGCTATAACAGCAGGGTGGAGTCATGGCAGCAGAGACCACGTGGCTTTCAGAGCCTGAAATATTTATTACCTGGCCCTTTACAGAAGGAGTTTGCTGATCCCTGCTCTAGACCATCACTGTCCTAAAGGGAGGACACATTTGCAGTTCTTTTCCTCCTGAGACCTGGTACCCTTGGCTGACAGAAAAAACAAGCAGGACACCCACATGGGCTGGGACGTAAACTCCGCCCTTTGAATGCCAGCTCCAGCAGGGCCCAGAGTCTGCTCTTTCCCCGCCAGAACCCAGCACAGTAGCTGGCATCTAAGAGACGTTCAATACGTACTTCTTTTTGGACCCTCAAGCCATAGGAAGCAACAGGGACCCTAACCACCATGAAGGGGGTAGGGAACTCAGAAAAACTCCAATATGAGCATGTGCGGGAAGGTCTCAAGGAAGGAACTACCTTCCTTCACTGGGCTTTTATTATGTGTCAGGCACCATCATGGTGCTTTGTATCTATCATTTTATTTCCTCTTTCTAACAACCCTGTAAATTAGGCATTCCTCTTTGCGTTTTACAAGTGAGGAAACCAAGGTTCAGGGAAGTCAAATGATTGTCCAAAGGCCATACTGCTGAGAGTGGAGGAGCTAGGATTCAAACACAGGTCTTTCTGGGACCAAAGTCCAGGGTTGTTTTGGGGCTTTTTTCTCTCTTTTTTTTTTCTCTATACCACAGGACTTGCTAAAACCTTATCCAGATGTAAGTAATCTAGTTATATCATTATTTTCATCACCACCGTTAACAACAACCTCATAATTGTAAAGATCACTGCGAAGGGCAAGACACGGATGGCCATTTTCATCACTTAATAGAGTTCTGCAGGCCTCACTGCCAAGGCTCTCCCTTGATAGAGCAGCCCTGAAAACCCGGAGCAACGCGGTTCATCTCCTTGGGATGTGTGATTAGTAATTTGGCCACCAGCTCCCCACGATCTTGCAGGGATCGCTGTAGAGGGGGGCCATTTTGCTTGTCTGAACATAAGCTCTCATTTCAGGGCCTGAGCGGTTTGAGTCCATGGGGCGGGGCTCCCCGTGCCCCAGTGGAGTCTGTCCCGGAGCTCTCTGTACCTTTAACGGGCTCCCGGGTGCTGCTGGTCCTTTGATGAGCAAGTCTAAGGGAAAGCCTTCCCTTTTCTTTTCAGCCCACCCCACACCCCCCCGTGGCCACTCCACTAGGCCTCCTGGAGACTAAGGAGCGGTGGGTACTGCCCCCACTGACCCCTCAGTGACGTCTGGCATTCTTGATCATGCCGCCTTCGTGAAACCCTTTGGTCCCTCGGTTTCTAAGAGGGGGCCCTCCCTCCCTCCTGGTCTGTGTCTCTGACTCCTCTCTCTCTCTGTCTCTGGTGGGCTCTTTTCCCTTGCCTACCCACCCCTTAAACTTTGGGGTTCATGACTCTTCTCAGCCTCACTGGGGGAGTGACAGTGCCACCTCCTCCCACTTCATCCTTCCTGACCTAGCCACGCTGTGTCTTCCAGGGGGGACTCCAGCCACCTTCTCCAGTCTCTGCTGGAGGCTGGCAGCCCTCTGAGGAGGTTGGTGTGAGTGGGGTCAGAGGAGAGCAGCCAACCCAGACTAACTTGGGTTGCATGTGGTACTTTATGTGACCACAGTCATAATTCGTAGTAATGCCAATTAGGAAGTACTCTCTACCAGTGCTTGCGCAAACCCTGTGATTTCTTGTGACCTTGGCAAGTCGAGTGTTTCACCACAATTTGTGAATTATGGAAGAGTCAGGGGCCTCGTGGACGCAGTACTGCTCTGGCATGCAAATCTGCCCAGGGCATAAGTCTCCCTATTTGAAGATAGGTAGCCTGGTCAAAAAATAGTCAAGTTTTCCCTAAATGGGTTTCCAAGGCATCAAGACAAATTACCGAAAACTGCCTCCCACAAGGCACATTTTGGATAATTTCATTCACTGGTTTTTCCCTTGTTATATATTAGGATATATCCCATAAGTGTTGTGTTTTACGTGGCCCTAAATGGCTTTCTGTCTTCTGCATGTGGTTGTTACATAGAGAACCTGCCAGCCTAAGGCATGGGCACACACTGCCATGGCTTTTAACCCTGGTTCATCCTCAGAGCTGGTTGAATTACCCTTCCCTGGAGATTAGCACGTCGCTGGGAAGGCACTGTCTTTGCAGTGTTTTTAAGCCTGGGCAGGGTGACTTGTGTCTAGGCTGCGAGGTTTCGGAGATGACTAGGGGGAGGGGACGCAATGTTACAATATTCGGGCCGCTCTAATCCTGTTACGCGCGTGGGCACATGCTCCACGCCAGTCTCTGTCCTCCCTCTTGCCCCGGCTGGAGGAGTTGGCACGATCGGCGTCTCTGATTCCTCTGCTGTTGGCCAGAGACCAGGGAGCCGGGAGGTGAGAAGGGAGCCACGGGGGTGCGGTGCTGAGCAGCCGCGGTCGGTCCAGCCTGATGGTGATGTGCCGAGCCCGCCGCCACTCTGGGCATGGGTAACGCGCAGCACCAGCGGTCGCGCTACCGGAGAAGGAAACGCACAGGTACCAGAAATCCGGATCCGGGATCCTCCGCAGCCCCCCGCTTGTCTCAGTGCACAGGGCCCGCGTTGTGGCCGGCTCCCGCGCGCCACCGAGTTTGGGGCTGGGGTCTGAGTCCTGCAGCTCACTGCGGCTGGCAGCAGGGGACGGATTATTTTTAGCAGGTTCCCTTTAGCCCAGTGGAGCCAGGAGATGCTCACAGAGCTGGGCGGCTGTCTGCAGAGCGTTGGTGCAGCCGTGCCTGCTGCCCGGGAGGTTTGGCTGCCGCAGTCCCCTCCATTCACTGGGCTGTAAATCGAAGCTGTCTACACAGGCAAGGCGCTCGATCCCAGCGTGGCCCTGGGGCTACGTCCCGCCCAGGTCTCCAGGCACCTGATTTCCCAGTGGTCAATTAGGTGTCTCTGCCTGCAGCATTGAAGCAGTGGAGGGGCCAATGCCCGGGCTTTGATGGAGTGCGCCGTGCGCAGAGACCTCCCCAGTCGACTTCCTCATCAGAAGGCAGCATCCATTCATAATTCTCTCTCAGCCTGTGGACCGAGTTTGGCTGGAGCTGGGCATGGACTCCTGCGATCTCCCTTTTTGCATCTGAAGCAGAAACTAATATAAAAAGGAAAAGGAAGGGGGAATGCGGTCCTAACGCAACGCGGCGCTGAAAAGCCCCCGAGAGGCCTCTCCTTTGCGGGGAGAGGGAGAAGAGGCAGATCGCGAGCCCCGCGCCCCAGCCAGCTGCTGCTTCGCTGCGGAGCCGGCACGCATGCCTACCTCACCTGACGGCCGCATTCCTGGGGAGCCGGCTCGGGGCCCGGCGGCGCGCCCAGGGCGCACGGGCGGTAGGATTTCTGCAGCGGGGGAACGATGCGCCGGCGGGCTTCCCAGGGCCGAGCCCGAGCCTGAGCCTGAGCCTGAGCCTGAGCCTGAGCCTGAGCCTGAGCCTGAGCGGGCACCCGGGGAGGCTAGCCTCGGCGCGGCGCCCCACCGCAACCCCCCGGGATGCTCTGCGACTCACAGCCCAGGCCACGCGGGTGTGTTTGAGATGGGACCAGCGTGGGGGGAGGGGGTATGGGTAGGTGACATCATTTGTAACTAATTTTTCACACCTCTGGGTGGTGGGTGAACTTAGGGAACGGAGGAAGCAAGAGCCACAGCCCCGCCGCGCGCTAGCCTGAGGAAATAACCCCGGCCGAGGTCTGAGAGCCGGGTTCCCTTGGCAGAGAAGAGTGAGGATGAGCGGGCGGTCAAGGTGGACCGCACATAGCTCCAAGGGAGGAGGGGAGCTTCTCTGGCTTTCAGGGGTCTTTCTTTCTTTCTTTCTTTTTTTTTTTTTTTTTTTTTTGGAAGCATATCGCAGCTGCAGTTTTGAAGTTTGCCGCCTCCTCCCCACCCCCCAGCCCGGGTTTGGGGGAGGGGCGGCACTCTTACACGCCGCTGCCAGGGCCTTTACTAGCTGGGTAGAGGGGGCTGCAGGGGTTGCCTGGTCTGGTGGCGAAGGGACTCGAAGGCACTGTTAAGTGGGAGGGCACCCTGAGGCTCGGCCTTCCAAGGGCTCTGAGGGCTCGGGAGAAGTTGGGGGATACCTCTTGGTGCCCCATCCTGTTTTCCTGCCCTGCCACTTGGTGTTGGGTGACATTCTGCCTGTGCAGGGGTTTCACTGTCATGGAGCTGGCTGTGATGCTGTAAGGCAAATGGACTGTTAAGGATGAGCTGGAAAAGAGAGGCGAGAGAGCTGGAGCTTTTCCTTCTGTGGCAGTGTTAACCCCGTCAAGCCTGCTCCCTTGGCACACCTGTCCACCTGGGTCACCGTCTGTGGGCGTGAGTAGGGCTGCTGGCTGACTAGCCCTGCCGGCCGGTGGGCCAAAGCTGGACCTGCCCAGGGCCTGCCAGGCCCGGAATGGGTGGACAGTAAAAGAGCAAAGCCCCACCTGGTGCCCCCTCAGGGGAAGATTAAGCAGGCCCGCCATGATGGTGCGCAGCGTTTTAGCCATAGTGTGCTCTGCTCTTGAGTTTGGGAGCTCTTGCTTTATGAGGTTTTTATTTGATAGTTTCGTGCCTCCTGGTCACCACTTTGTTTTTCACAGCTGCTTGTGAGCGAGACAAAGATAACAGCGTCTAAAAATACCCTGCGGCTGGAGATGCAGCTTAGCTTGACCCCACTATTACAAGGATGGGGTCTCCCTTCCCAGCTGCGTGAGGGTGAGCCACACTGGGCCCCCAGACAGCCTGTGACCAGGTGCACACATCCTTCAGAGCAGTTCAGCCACCAGTCTCAGGACAGGGTGGGGATGCTAGGAAGCTGATCTGTGTGAGAGAGCAGCAGCCCATCCATCCCTATGTGAGGTCCTAAGCAACTGGGCTGCAAGATTGGGGGATGGGAGTCCAGACAGAGACCCCTCCCCAGCCCCCAGCCATGGGTATCTGCAGCTTTACATTCCCTCTGAGTTCTGCCTAGCCATATGTGAGGCTTCCTCCTCTGTGCCTAGGGGCCAGGAGGCCACTCCCCGCAGTGGAGTTTGGCCCAGAATACAGAGAGACCAAAGGGTCCAGGTGGTGCTTAAATCATGCCAGCTTCCTGGGTGCAGACAGTAGCTGGGGTGCCCCTCTTTCTTTTCCAGATGGAAATCCCTGGAAAGCCACATGTGGGGCTTCCTCCTCTGTGCCTAGGGGCCAGCAGGCCACTCCCCGCAGTGGAGTTTGGCCCAGAATACAGAGAGACCAAAGGGTCCAGGTGGTGCTTAAATCATGCCAGCTTCCTGGGTGCAGATAGTAGCTGGGGTGCCCCTCTTTCTTTTCCAGATGGAAATCCCTGGACAGTTGAGTGAGGAATCTCTTCTTGGAAATTGAGAGGTACCCAGTCTGTCTGAAGGGGACCAGCCCCAGCTGATGGGGAAGGTACCACATGGAAGGGAGACAGGAAGGGACTGAGGACTTCAGTGATCCTAGTGGATGGTGGGAAGCTCAGATCTCTTCCTGCGGGTTCTGGATCCCTTGAGCCTGCCAGGGCTCTCCCGTTATTTATTTTCAAAAGCCTTAATTTCCCCCATGTTCGCCTTTTCTTTGGCAGCAAAGATGGCAAAGTCCAGCTTGAAGAAAACAGGCCCCATCTGTTCTTGATCTGGTTGAATGATAGGAATTTTTTTTTTTTTTGCAAAAATGCATTGGTAATGGCTGAAAAAATGTAAATGCCTAACTTTTTAACCATGAAAGAAATAAACTAAAGAGTATGGGAATTTAAGAGGGAAGGTGTAAATTACCACCATCAGTTCGCTATTCAAGACGGAACCTACTGGGTGATTCTCTCCTCCTTTTCAAAGTGAATTTTGATTTTAAAATTTTACCTTTATTTTCTGTAGGTAGGTCAGAAATATAATCATCAGGACAATATTAAGGTAGAGTTTGATTTGGGAGAAGGAAGAGACTGGGAAAGAAAGCACCTCTGCTAAATCCTCTCATCATTCCTGATTAGTCTTCTCTTAGAGGCTTGAGAACATTTGCTGGTTTATCTTTAAAATGCCCCTCATCTTTGTGTTCCCTACAGAAGATGCAAGATTACTGATGATTCAGTGTAGCCAAAAGGCCCAGTGCAACAGTGGCTAACTCTTTGGCACCCTGAGAAGGGCCCGTGGGAGGGCCATGAGTTGGGATTCAGATTTCCTAAAGACTTCATTGTCTTGGCTCTGCCTCTACAAATAAGATGTCAGTGATCTCTTGCACTTAAACAGAAAAGAAAAAGGCTGCTTCCTCTTGAAGCTCAGAACCTGAATCTGCCATTAACTAGAGACTCGCACTGAGTGTATGGATTAGGTTATACTGTAACAAGTCAGTCCCAGATCTCAGGATGTTAACACAATGCAGTTTTTCTTTCTTTAATCATATAAAGTCTAATCAGCTTTTGGCTTGTGATGACAAGGAACCTGGTCTCATGCCCTCTTGCAGCTCTGCTATCCCCTAGGGCCTTGGAGTCCCTCCTGGGTTCCTTTGTATCTAGCCAGCAGAAGGGGAAAGAGAGAGCACGGTAGGAGGACTGGAAGTAGCACACCTCATCACCACCCACATTCCACTGGCCAGAACTCAATCACATGGCCACATCAAACTGCAAGGGAAGCTGGGAAATGTAGTCTGTGCCGCAGCAATAAGCTCTGTGGCACGGAAGATGCCCCCGTTTTGCTCTCCTTTGGGAGTGGATTTGGCTCTGGGCAAGTCACGTGGCCAAATACGTGTCTCCATCTTTAAAACGCTCGTCATTCCACTTGCCCTTTCCTGTCTCAGGATTTGGAAAGGTATTGAGACAAAAAAGGTTCCTAGAGGGACCATCTGGCCTAGCCTCTTTAGGCAAGGTCATTGTATTATCCCCCATGTTATAGATCACTTGCCCAATGTGACACAGCTAGTTTATGGCAGGGCTGCAATTAGAATGTAGGTCTCCATCTCTTGGCTCAGTGCTCCTTCTGCCATGCTCTGTTCACTCTGCCCTCTTATGAAAAGTTATACGGGATATAGTTTCGGAAAGCTGATATACAGTCCCTAGACAGCCTTCATCTTGTATAGTCACTAAAAACAGCTATTTGTATTACTTAAGGTCCATGTGAGTTTTTGTTTTTTTGGGGTTTTTTTTGGTTTCTTTTGTTTGTTTTTTGTTTTTGTTTTTTTTTAACTGTAGAACCACTTAGAGTTAGGCTCAGAAGAGCCAGGCACTGGTCTATGCCCTGTACATATATTATTAACTCACTTAATCCTCACAGTAACCCTGCGAGGGAGGGACTATTATTATCCCAACTTTATAGATAAGGGTGCTGAGGCACAGAGAAGTTAAGTAACTTGCCCAGGGTTTAACAGCTAACAGGTGACAGATCTGGGATTTGATCCCAGGTGATCTGGCTCCGGAAGCCAGCCCTGGATCATCTTGCTACACTCCATCTCTGACCTGGTGTGGGCTCCGTGTCCAGCCCTCTCTAGCGTGTCCAACCAACACTGACCCTGAATCTCAGGATTTAATATTCTGAGTTTCTTCTCTTAGTGAATGACCTTGGAGGTCCATGACAGGGAGCCATTTGTAAACTTACTGAGGCATGAATTTGAGCCCCCAGCATATGAAAACGATTCACAGGATTAAGCTACATAGCTAGTGAGAGAGCCCAATCCCTGACCTCCGGTGCCGACAGCCTAGTGAGGATTTTTTTTCTCCTTCAAAATTTTTTGGTCTATTCATCACTGGGTAGGCGGTAACTGTTATGATGTAATAAAAATGTTCGTTTCCTTGTGAAAAGCGGCCATCAAACGAGGAAGGGCTCTTCAGTTCAACCTTAAAAGGCAGTTGACTTGATAGGGGTGGGGCGAGGCCAGCATAGCCCTTTGACTCGAGGTAATTGCTAATTAGGGTTGTTTTGTCTATCTGTTGTTGTGTACGAATCCACCCCAAAACTTAATGGCTTAAGAAACAATAGCCGATCGGCTGGTCCAAGATTCTGCAGTGTCTGGAGGCGCTCACTGGGCAGTTCTTGTGATAGTCTTGCCGGTGGCCGGTCAGTTGCTATGTCGCCTGGGGGCTAGGCTCCGCTGGGATGCTGGGTTGGCTGTGCTTCTGTCTCTTTCTGTGTAGTAGTCTCAGGGCCTGTCCAAGTGGCCTTGCCAGAAGTCCAGAAGCTGGACTTCTTACCTAGTGGCTTAGGGTCCCCAAGAGCGCAAAGGCAGAAGCTTCCAGGCCTTCTCAAGGCTGGGCCTGTGACTTGTTTTACCAACAGGATGACACAAGTCACAGGACCAGCCCAGACTCCAGGGCAGGGAATTAACCAAGGGCGTGAATACCAGGACGGGTGGAAACAGACGACCTAGCACAGTGGTGAACTCTGAAGCTTCTGTATTTACAGATTTGAGCATTCCCAGAGGTCTCAGGAGAAGCTGACTGTACATGGAAATGTAGGTTAAATACATCTATTACTTTTACTCCAATGGAGAAAGACAGTTATATATGCCTGGTGCTTTCTCCATCCCCAAACTAATGAACCACGTACGACCATGGAAGCAGTGAGGCTGCAGATGTGACTGCCCCAAAGCAAAGGGAACTGAAGTGTGTGACTTCTGTTCTCTGGCCCCTTGCAGACTGTGTCTCGGAGCTATTGATTTTTTTTTTTTTAAGTATCAGTACCCACCCTCAGGTCGGGAGCATGCCAGTTGGATCAGGGGACAAGACCTCCTCTTTCCCAGCAAGTCACACATTCTGAGGTGACTCAGCATGCGCAACAGGGTGGAGAGCTGCTCTCCTGTACAGATGGGCTAGTGGGTTCGATCTGTCAGGGTTCCATTTCGGATCGTCTTCCCCAGGCCCTTGAGTCACTGTAGCCAGTGGAGGTGCAGTGGCTACTTTGATGCACCACCTGTATCGCCCTTCCTCATCAGGACTCAAGCGCTTGCTCCCCAAGCACTCATTCGTCAGAGCCGGGCACTGGTGGCTGACGCCTCACAGCCAAGTCCCTCTTTGGGAATTGTCCTTGAAGAGAGCCACCTTGCCCAAGGTCACAGCCCTTCCCAGGTCAGCGCACATCCAATGACTGGTCACGCTGCAATTCAGGACAATTCTGCAGAGCTATCCCAGCTCCAGAGCTCCCCCAATGGGGCTGGCTGATCCTCTGTTGTGACGGTATCACAGCCCAACTTCTCTCTCTGCCCAGTCCTGCTTAATTCCCTCCATAGGTCTTGACCTGAAGAGCATTCGCTAGTAAGCTTCCCACACGCCAATGTCTATCTCAAAGTCTGCTTCCAGGAGACCTGACCCAAGATAGGAGGCTTGTAGACCACGTTACTTCCTGCTACGGACTGGGCCACTGTGAGCACACACAGAAGCAGGACACACAGCATGGGCCTTCCCCAAACTCTTCCAGTTGGGAAGAGATGACAAGTACTTAAGCGACAATATGAGAAAACGAGCAAAGATAATGTAAGTCTGGTGCCTCAATGATTTCTTCCCCTCCTTGCTCTACCCCCTCACAACTTCCCCCGAAGTTATGTTTTTTAGGGGATGCGTGATCCATGACATTGATTATATGGTTAACAATTGTGCCTAAGCGCTCTCCCACCTGATTATTCCTTCCTTTCGGCATGGCACTGGCAATCAAAATTTATCTTTCGAATTAAGGCTCTAATTATATTTTGATAAAGATCTAGCAATTCAATGAGAATGAAATTCTGAGGGTTGCCAGGATACGGATGACTCTGGGTTACGGAGAAGGGTTTGCATGCAGAATACTAATAGGTGGTTCAGCACTCTTATCTAGACCTTTCCAATAGAGTCTGATAACGTAGGCCCGTCAAGTGCTGTTTCTCTGCTATTATTCTAGGAGGATAAAAGCGATGAAAGATATAAGCAGGGTTTTATGAATGAAAAGGTGATTCATCCGATGTCTTTTGGTCTCTCGCACTGGAGTTAAGAAACGGAGTAATAATTATGTGGTGTCACCTCAAAAGGAGGTAGGAGACAAAAGCTTTCTCTTATTTCCTTGCCTCTTTTATTGTAAATAAAAGCAAGATGTCTTAGACACTGGGTTATTGTTATGTGTTGGGAGATAGGGACCTGCGTTTGCAATGGTGTTGACTCCCGGAAAAATGGAAACAGTGGAATTATGTATGGTGTCGTAGTCTAGTTTTCCTTTACCTTTTCTTTCTCTTTTACACTGTCTGATTATTACTCATTCATTGATTCGACAAATATGGAGTCCCAAGTACCGTGCGGGTCCTGCCGAGGGATCTAGGAAAGTTTAAAATGGATAACTGCATGTGAAAATCATAACAGTACATTACAGTAGCACCCAACAGGGTTTTCTGGGGGTGGTGGAAGGAGTAATTTTAAAATTGAGATATAGTTTAACATACAATCAAGTTGTGTACACATTTTAAGTGTTGAGTTCAATGAGCTGTGATATATACGTCTGTGCAACCACCTCCCAAAATAATATATAGTACAGTTCCATCACCCCCCAAATTTTAGTACCCCTTTCCAATCTTCCACCCCCTTTGTCAACCATTATTATGATTTCTGTCACATAGATTAGACTTGCCCGTTCAAGCACTACATGTAAATTGAATCATACAGTATGATTTTTAAAAAATATCTGGCCTCTTTCATTCAGCATAATACTTTTTGAAATTTACTCATATTGTTTTATGTATCAGTAGTTCATTCCTTTTTACTGCTGAGCAGTAATCCGTTGTAAGAATACAGCACAGTTGACCTCCTTAGTTGAGCTGTATCCAGTTTGGGGCCATTATGAATAAAAGCTGCCAGGAATACTTTTGTACAAGTCCTTTTGTAGATTTACATTTTCATTTCCCTTGGGTAAATATCTGGGAGGGAAAATGCTTAGTCACAGGCTAAGTGTACGTTTAGTTTTATAAGAAACTGGCAGAGCTTCTTCCAAAATGGTTGTACCATTTTACACTCCCACCAGCAATGTACCAGAGCTCTAGTTGCTCTGTATCCCCGCTAACACTGGGTACGTCAGTAGTCATTACAGTGGATATGAAATGGTATCTCATTGTGGTTTTAATTTGAATTTCTCTGCTGACATATAATGTTGAATGTCTTTTCATGAGCTTACTAGACATTCATATATCTGCCTTCTCTTCTGAAATGTCATTATGCCTTCTCCTCATTTTTAATTGGGTCCTTTGTTTTTTTATTATTGATTTGTAGTAGCTCTTTTCTATACTCTGAATGAAAGTTCTGTGTCAAATATATGGATTGCAAATACTTATTCCCAGCCTGTGCCTTGCCAATTTACTTCTAAACGGCATTCTTTTGCTGAGCAGACATTTTTAAAATTTTGACGAAGTCCAGTTCATCAGTATTCTCTTGTGCGGCTAGTCCCTTTGAACCCCGTCAGAGAAATCTGCTTCCTTTAAGTTCATGAAGATTTTGTCATGTATTTTGTTCCAGAGATTTTATAGTTCTGGCTTTTGTGTTTAGGTCTGTGATCTTTATGTAATTACTTGTGTATGGAGTGAAGTAGGGGTCAAAATTAATTTTTTCCCATACGTATATTCATTTGTTCCAGACCCATCTGTAAAACAAACAAACAAAAAACCAAAAACCTTTCTTTTCCCCCATTGAATTGATTTAACGCCTTTTTCGGAAAATCAGTCAGCTGTACGTGTGTGGCTCTATTTCCGGACCCTCTGTTCTGCCCCACTGATCTGTATGTCTGCTCTCTTGCCAAAACCACCCTGTCTTGACCTCTGTAGATTTATACTAAGTCTTGAAATCGGGTCGCATAAATCCTCCCAATTTGTTCTTCTCTTTCAAGATTATTTTAGCTATTCTAGAACCTATGCATTTTCACATACCTCTCAGAATCAGCCTGTCAATTTCTTTTAAAAATGCTGGGATTTTGGTTGGCCATTGATTTGAATCGATAGATGCATCTGGGGAGAATAGACATCTTTAACAATGTTGTGCCTTCTAATCCCTGAATATAGTATAGCTTTTGATCACCTAGGCCTTCTATAATTTCTCTTAGGAATGTTTTGCAGTTTTTAGGGTAGAGGACACACAATCTTCTGTTAGACTTACATATTTGATAATATTGTAAATGGTATTCCTTTTTATTTAATTCTCCAAGTTTTGATTGATTACTAGTATATATATATAGAGAGAGAGAGAGAGAGAGAGAAATACAATTGATTTTTTTAACATATTGACCAGTGACTTTTCTACTTTTACTCTTTAGTTCTAGCAGTTTTTGTAGATTTCATAGGGTTTTAAACCTACACAATCATTTTGCTGGAAATGACAGTATTTGCTACTTCCTTTCATATCTTTGTGTCGTCTTACTACACTGGTGAAAGTAGATGTTTTGATTTCTTCCCTATCTTAGAGAAAGCAGCCAATGTTTAACCATTAAATATGACGTTAGCTATAGATGTTTTAGAAGTGTCTTTCATCAGGTTTTGGTATCAAGGTTATACAAGCTTCATACCATGTATTGGGAAATGTTCTCCTCTATTTTCTGAAAGAATTTTTGTAAATCGGATTATTTCTTCCTAAAATGTTTTATGGAATTCACTGGTGAAGCCATCTGGGCCTGGAATTTCCTCTGTGGGAAAAGTTTTGATTTAGAATTCAATTTCTTTAGGACATATAGGACTATTTCTCTTTTCTTTCTCTGTCCCTTGCTAGTTTTTTCCCAAGGAATTGTCCGTTTCATCTAAGTTGCTGAATATATTAATACTACAGACTGGGGTAGACAGGAAGACCAAAGATATCACTTGAGGTGGGACTCTGAAGAGACAAAGGGACTTAGGCAGACAAGGAGGGGAATTCTGAGGAAACAAACAAACAAACAGTGGTGTGAGAAAAGACATGGGAGTGGGATCACCAATGGTGTGGGTCGTTGGACATGGATTATGCCATCTGGTTGAAGGAGAAGAGGAAAATAATGTTAGAAAGACAGCTCAGAACTGGATCAATGCCAAATTAAGGAGTTTGGACCTTATGTGGGCGATGAAAGAAAGACCCCCCTGAATGATTTTCAGACGGGGGCATGACCTATAGAAATGGTACTTCAGGAAGATGGATTTGGAATGATGGGCTGGTAGGAAGGAGAGAGTGGTGGTAAATGCAGTTTTTGGTTTGGTTTTTTTTTTTTTTTAGAACTGGCACAGTAAGTATGCAGGGGTGAGCACTGTCTGTCTAGAAAAAAGGATAAAGAAAGAAACTAGAAAGAGTATAGTTGAAGTTTTCTAAAGGTAAAGGCCTCTGAATGTTTATTTATTTCTCTGCACATAACACAATGTTATGCACCCTGTACACACTTATCACTGTATTATTATTGTCTCTGCTCCCATCTCCATCTATCTCCATCTCCATCTCCTCACCTAGATATCCACCTCTTCTCCAGGGGAAGAACCCAAGGTATATTCATGCTAGAGTACTAGTGTCCAGCCATGTAGTAGGCACTTAATTAATATCAAGTGAACGAATGACATCTGAATGAGTGGATGAATGAGTGAATAGGCAGAATAAAAGAAAATGTATTAGTCAGGATAGGCTACACTATGCTATGCTAACAAACAGATAGACCAACAAAGCTCAGTGCTTTAATACAATAATAGTTCTGTTTCTTCCTCACACAAAGTCTGATGTAAGCCTAGAATGTGTAGTTCCCAAGCAGTGGAGGAAAAGAGAGAAGCAAGGCTCCTGGGAGGTTTTATAAGGACCAAGCCTTGAAGTGGTGTACATTAATGCTGCCTGTGTCCCACTGGCTAGTAGCTGACAGACAGACACTCTGTCAGTCATCTGGCCTCAGTCTGACTACATAGGAAGCCGAAAATGTAGATGTACACATAGACATTTGGTAAGCACTAAGGACAGGACAAGAAAGGGGTGAAACGGAGCCCTAAAAACCATGTGATTGCTTCCAGCCTGAGAGAAACCGAAATCCTAGAGACGCTAGGGGACTTCCTGGGGACCACCCACACAGACCGCAGCCCAGTTGTGCCCACCTTTCAGGCCTTAATAGCTAGCACCTCAGGGCTCGCTTACTGCTAACCAACTTTGAGACGCCAGCTCCTCCAGAAGGAACTCTGAGCCAAATGAAGCAGTCATAGACTCCCACGTCGGTTACCTGGTAGCTCCAGCCAGAAGCACAAATGGAGAGAGTCACAATGTGGGTCAGGGCAGGAGGTTTTGATGATGGACCTCCCAGGAGGCAGCAAAGCAGTCCTGCTCCGGGAGGCATCTGTGCTAAGCTCATGCCAGCTGCCTAAAAAGAACTGCACATCCCGTGTGATGATATGGAGTCTCCTATTCAGGATCAAAGTAACTGCCTTGGCAGGGCCCAGAATGCATGGTGAGGGCACTGTGGCCACGGGAATCGCTGCTGAGGTGTGTCCTGTGTAGCCAGAGGTACGAGGGGAGCGCCTCGGCTGCTGTAGGAGGGAAGGTTGGTTGCCTCCCTGGGCTGGGCTGTAGTTACTGTCTGGTTTTCAGAGTTGGTGTGAGGGTCAGAGATGATGACGGTCAAACAAATGGCCCGAAGTTCAGCAGATAGATGATAATGGGTTCTCAGGAGAAGGTGTCCTTGACAATGATGATGGCGACGGAGCAGGAGAAGATGATCTGTCTCCCATCTTCTAAAAGAATTCGGGGGAGGGGGGCGCCACTGCAGGGAGCCTGCTGCTTTTCGCCTGGAGGCTGCCTCCCTAAGCAGGGCTGTGGACGGTCCAGCTTCCCTGCCCCAATCAATCAGTGGTAGACGCATTTTATTTAAATGGCAGAACTCTCAGAAAAAGAGCCATCAGAGAAATGAGAAGTGAACCAACTGGAGGGAATAGTGAAAGAAAGGATTAAAGGAGATATCGTAACTATGAGATGAGGAAAGTGAGAAAGATGTTCTCTCTCTAATACTTCTTGCTTACCCCGCTTGGGGGCCAAGCGTTCTCCCACGGCCGGAAAAATAACTGCCCCCAGGCAGAGGGCCTCAGGGGCTCACGGGGAGGCAGCCTCCGCGTGCCCAGGTGAATGCCGCGGGGATGCTGGCAAGGCACCGGGCTCGTCTGCTACACCAGTCTTTAGTCCTTTACCCCCCTTCTTTGCTTCCTCACAGAACGTATACCACCTGATATCGTATCTATGTGTTTATTATTTGTCCCCTCTGTCTCCTACTGGACAGCAAGCTCCAGGAGGACAGAGACTTCATACCTCAGTGCCTCGGGGAGGGACAGCACTCAGTGGATGCGCAGTAATTATTTGTTGAATGAATATTCAGAGAAAGATGGCAAGTTGTTGTCGACATCACGATTATCGTCCGCACATGAAAGTGGGAGAAGCAGGCCTGAAATAAGTTGTAGGAACAAGGGTGAACATTACTCAATGGCGGGCCATGCAGGTGCCTGACTAATACCTGTTGCGTGAGCATCGTTGGGGGGGGGGTGTGTGTGTGTGTGTGTGTGTGTGTGTGTGTGTTAATGGATAAAGAGTGAAGATCAGAGAATGACAAGTCATTTCTTTCTTGGTTTGATTTTTCTCAGTACTCAAATGATTTCATTCTTGTCAGTCATGGCCATAATAGCTATTACTTTGGCCCTGTACACCAAATGGAAGAAAAACAAACAACAACAAAAAAACACCACCACCAGGACTTTCTTTACAGGCTGAAACATGTAACATATCCAAAAAGGGCAGGCTAGTCTTGGTCTGTTTGTTAGAGACCCAGGCCCTCGCCCAGGACAAAAGGGAAAGGAGTGTGAAGGGGACAGAGAAAGGAAGTGGAGTGTGAGCGTGATGGAGACGTGCGGTCCAGGGAAGCAGGAGGCGAAGGGAGGGCCTAACGGTCTGGGAGTCCTAGCTAACAAGTAAATATTCAACTAGGATTTTCTTCATTGTTGAGAGGAGCCTTTTGGGGTCTATCCAAATAAATACAAAAGCTCAAGTCCATACTTGTTACTAGAAAGGCCCTGACAGTCCTACAGTTCAGACCCTAAACGGCCTGCTCCGGGCCACTGGCTTCAATGCACCCCAGGAGGAGGGAACTTCTGGAGTCTGCTACCCCTGAAAAGGCAGTTTGCCTGGAAAGTCCCAGTAGATCCTGCCTTCTGTGGGTTTGCAGAAAACGCTACCACACAGGACACTGGTATTTCTGGAATGGGCTTTAGCCAGTAGCCAATATCTGAAGAAGACCTGGGAGGGCACACCGGTAAGCTGACACAGTGGTGAGAGAGATGGGAATCTGGACACCGCTGCATGTCACTTGTCCCAGGTGGCTATTGTTCTGGAAAGAACAAGCCTTTACGCGTGGCTAGAAGGTAAATAAATGTGCTCAGCGAAGCTACTGCTTGGACAGCCTTTAAAGGAAGTTTGTTTTAAGAAAAGAGAACACTGGCTGAGCCGCATTCTTAACTAAAAGCAGATCGCCACGTTTCGTTTAAGTACTACCTGCCTTCTCTCCACCCTCTTCACCTCTTCATGTAAACATCCTTGCCCTAATACCTAATTCCCTGCAGAAATGACAGAAGGGGGCCCCGTGACAGCCCACTAAAAGGGGTCTGTCCCATGTCTACACGGGACTGGATCTATACCTTTGATTGAATTCGCTGGCAGCTTTCGGGAAACAGCCAGTTTAGAAGGTGGTCTATGGGTTGGGTAAGTGTAATGAAGTAATAAATGCTTCTCATTTATTACTGGGAAGAGAAACGGACTAGCCAGCTGTTTCTTCAGTGGGTGAAATTCTGTCAGAAATGCCTCTTTCTGAGGTTGACCTGTTGTTAGATCAAAGCAAGGTGACCTACGTGTGGCTTGGACGGTTGCTTGGGCTCAAAACAGGTCTCGGAGCTGGTGTCACTGACTCATGCCATTTGGTGTGCAGGTTAGTGGCATCTGTGTCTTAACCTCAATTCGTACTGCTGCATGGGTCTGAGGCTGTAAAAGAAAAACAACAATAAAAGAACTTCTTTACTCTTCAAGGTTATACAGGATAGCCTGTTCTTTTCCTGATCTTGCTCTTTTGCCGTATCAGTCTGGCCTTGGTGTCTCTGACCAGTGAAGCTCTGCTTTGTGACACTCAAAGACAAGTTGCTATCTGGAGCAGGAGGGCAGTGTGAAGGCGAGAGCCTGTGTGGGGCTGGGCGACTTGCTCTGAGGGCGCTGAGAAGGCACTGCGTTTCTCTCCAAGGCCAGTACCCAGCTGCGCGTGCATTGCCTGGGTACTGGCGTTGGAGAGAAATCGAGCCCAGTATTTTGGCTAAGTGGGTGCTTGCAGCTTTCACTGGGTAGGTGACTTAGGGAGGCGTGTGTCAGGATAAAGAATGACTCTGCCTGGAGACTCCCAGAGATAATTTGGAGGTAGAGTTTGGGAAGAAAGAACAAAGGTGGGGAAAAGCCAGCACTTAGCAAAGCAGCAGGAAAGCAGAGTCGTACTTAGTGTGCCCTCCCGCACAATCCTCATTTCTGTGGACGCCCCGGAGCGACTCGGAATTCAGCCTGACTTCTATGCATTTGGTTTTCAAGGAAAAGCTTTTGTTAATGCTGACTGTAAATTGACGGGGGGGGGGGGGGGGGGGGGGGGGGCGCTTTACAGATGCTTCCTGAAGAACAAAAACTTGTGCAGATTCTGTCCATAGCACATCAGTGTGTTTAACAACATTAAATAACCCTATTCGTTCCTTCAGCAAGCATTTACTGAGCACCTACCATGTGCCTGACTGTGCCTCGTGCTGAGATACAGACAAGAGGTACTCTTTGTCCTGAAAAAGCCAACAGTCTGACAGGGAAATAAGCAGCTACAACTGTATAAGCAGTACTGTCATACTGACCCAGGCCCCACCAATTCGGAAATGATCATAATTTGGGGAAGGATTGTATTTGTGGTAGTCTAGAACACGTGTCTTCTAAGCTCACTAAAAGAGAAAGCGTCGATCATTCCCTTACCTAAAAGTACAAATGACTCAAAGGGCCATAAAAGCATCCAGTGACGTGATGCAGCAGTGAAAGCGGAATCCCGCTTTAATGAGCAGACAAGATATCAAAGCGCTCACCTTGGAAGGGCAGGCCTCTGACTGCACTGTTGCCATCTGAGTTGAAGGGGTGCGACCTACAGAAAGAAAAAGTGAACTAAGAGTACAGAGGTAAACAGTAATATGATAAGACCATGTCCTAGGCTGAGAATGGGTCAAATGAATAGCCGTGGCAATGACACAGTGACTTCAGTGAATTAGTGTAATGTGAGCTGTCAGAACAAATAACCCCCAATATTTCACTGGCTTAATAGAATTCAGGTTTATTCTTCACTTGCATAATGTCCAAAATGGGTTTTTCGTCACTGGTGGGTAGCTGCTCTCCTAGCCGGAGTTCAAGGATCCAGGCTCTTTTTTATCTTGTGAAACTACCATCTTCAGTATATGGCTTCTAAGCTCTCAAGAACATGAAGGAAAACATGTGGGAGATTTTTATGAGCTATGCTGGAAGTGGTGCAGATCGCTTCTGCTCACGTGCCACTGCTAGACCTCAACACATGGCTACACCCGACTGTAAGGGAGGCTGGGAAATGTAGTCCAGCTGTGTGCCGACAAAGAGGAAATGACTGACTGGTACCTAGCTAGGCCAGACTGCCACACTCAGCTAGAGGAAGAGCTCATTCCTTTAGAGGTCAGCGCCACAGGGACAGGCACCCTCTCTCTCTCCCTTACTTTGGTATCTCTGATGCCTAGTTGAGAATCTCAGGCCTTCCTGGTCATCTACTGTCATTTACTCCATGCCATGCCTCCCAGTAGCCTTGCTCTCTCTCACCCCCCCTGCTTTATTTCATCAGAGTGCCTATTGTTACCTGATTACATCCTTCCTTATCAGTCAGTTTTTCACTTCCTAGCCTTCCTCCTTCCTGGATGTGACCTCCGTGAGGGCAAGGACTGTGTCTGTCATGTCCACCACTGGCAGTGCCTGGCACAGTGCCTGGCACATGGCAAGTCCTTAATCACTCATTGCTCAATAAATGAATGAACCTATTGGGCCCTGGGGTCCATGAATCTTGAATAGATTCATGGAGAAGGTACAACTTGAGCTGGGCATTGAGTAGAATTGATCTGGGAGGAAAGAGATCAGGAAAAGAAAGAAGGTAGATTAAAGGAGAGAGAAAGGGCCACAAAGATGTATAGCTTGAACCATTTATGGAGTTGAATCACATCCACGCAACCAAAATACTTGAGCTCCTGTAACATACAGGTCCATATTCTAGACCCGTTGCTTAGGTGGAAGATGCAAAATATAAACAAGGAAGCCCATCTCTATCCTTAAACAAACAGCTTGTCTTGAGCTCTGCTTTGGGGCACCTACGACACTCCCCGTTATGTAGCAGGTTCCTCAACCCAGCCAGCAGGGCTCTCCACTGAATGACTTCAGTCTTCCTTTCCAGGATGACCGTGGCCTTCCCACACAGATATCTGCTCCTGTGTGGGGCAGTGGTGTGGGTTAGAAAGCCGGGTAGAAGGCAGAAGGGGGTATGGGGCTTCGGACTCAGCTGTACTCACTTGGAGTTCTGGCTCTCCCATTTATAATCTTTGGGGCCTTGGGCAAGTTCTTAACCTCTCTATGCCTATTCAGCAAATTAGAGATAATCAAATGTTTCCTGGCTTTACTGTGGGAACCAAATGATATTACCCAGAGCCTATCTCGGTGTCTGGTCCATGCACCTCATGCTCACTAGGTAGTGCTGTCTTCCTTCTTGGCGGCCCCTAACCTGCCCCCTGTGCTTCACGCAATCCCTGGTCCGGCGGCGGTAAACTCCTCCTGGGACCTGCACTGACACTCTTTCCAACCTTCATATTGGGTTGCCTCATAGGAAATCGCCAGTAGTCAGACGTTTCTTACCTCAAAATGGAAATTTCATACGGTTCTCTTCCAGCGTTTCCCAACCTCCCTGCTGATTCTATCCATCAACTCTGACTCCACTTCAAGTAAGCTGTAAATTAAAAATGCAGAAGCTGTAGACGGATTTTTTTTTTTAGTAATTTACGAACTACATCCACCTGAATGGGGCAGTCAGGAGCCTCTCGTTTCTCTCATTTCATGCACCCAAAGGAATATACAGAACCTTAACCATTATTGGATTCAACACCTTCAATCATTTCGTGTGACTTTTAAACCGAGTACTTCTTACTGTCCATCTCTAGTAGAAAATATCCCAAAGACAAAAAGCAAAACAAAAAGGTATCCAAAACTGGATTCAGTTGTCTTATTGCAGTCATTCTGAGACTACTCAAGTAAGAAATTGTGCCACTGTCGTTAAGAATCAAGATTTTCAGCCTAAGAGAAAAGAGATCAATTATAAAATCAAGAAAGTTAAATTGAAACCCGTAATCTTAGATTTGAATTGGAAATAGCGGTTTCAACACATGATTTATCTTCACCTTCTAAAATTCACCTATTTTCTTGTCTTGTCTATTGAAGAAGCTTAGAGTCAATGACAACCCAGCAACGATGAATACCCCTGGCGTGCGGAATGTGGTCTCTAAAGCCTGTTCCCTCCGAGAAGGGCCAGGACTTCTTGGGGAAAGGGCTGATTCCAGGTCTGGGGCAGCAAATATGCAAGAGGAACCTGGGCTACCATATCACGCCTAAAACTCCAGAGCTGGAAAGAGACTGTAGGAGGTCCAGTGACCTGCTCAATGCCACACAGGAGGCAGGACCCTGGGCACAGCCAGGGCCCCTAGTCCATGCCTCTACAGAAGGCAGCCTCCCCTCAGCCAGGCCTCCAGGCCGTGGCCCTCCCAGCTAATGTTCCAACCAGGATCCAGAGTTGCCTGACCAGGGGTTTTTCACGGCCACTCTTGGGGGATTTTTGACAACAAATCCATTTTAAGCTACTTTGGCATTGGAGAACTTTAAAAATTAGCCAGGTGAGCAATCAAGACATCCCAAGTCTGAAATGCAAATGCTGGTTCTCTAAGGGTCACATTCCTAAAACCCCCAAGACTATTAGTGCTCTGTCCATATCCCCTCACCCCTATTAGTTTAGTGCACAGCAGCCTGACTTACAGCTCCCACGACCTGCATTCCTTCTCTGACTAAGGAGCCTGCTTTTCTAGAAGTACCAGGGAAATACTGTTCTGGCACCTAGGCAGCCTTCAACCAATGATTGATAGGAAGTGGTAGATCAATATCCCAACTCCCTCGCCTCTAAGGGGTCCCCCAAGGGGATCCAGCCCCAGTTACCCACCATGATAACATGCTCATACGTACACCCTCTATTGGCTTCCTTCCCTTCCCTTTCTCACTTCCCTCCTCCCCCTACTGGTAGCTTCTTAGTATCACCTCCTGAACCTTTGCCTCAATGCCCGTCCTGGGGAACCATTCTCTGAGCCTGTCCTCCCCGGGCAGATCGAGAAAGAGCCATTGTCCGTGAAGAGTGGGCCTCCTTCAGTATTGCTGCAGACTCGGCTAGACTCAGGCTGAGCCAAAAGACAACACGTCTTTTCTGACTCCAGATTCAATATATCATGTGTTAACTATGTGTGTCTTCTATTGAGAGCACCCAGCTCATTATAAACGTCTTGGCTTTGGGAGTGGAAAGGTCCTTGGAAAAGAATTCCTTTTGGCTTGCAGGCTCATATATTTATTCCTTCTTTGTTGGCCCGATAAAGGGCGTCACTTCTCTACCTATGAAGATACTAATTAGCAAGTAAGTAATTCTAAGTGCAGTGCACTGGACGTGGTACGTGGGACCTTTTGTAAGTATTTTTAAAATTTCCATCCTTGCTGATGATCTCTAAGTAAATTTTAAGAGACTAACCTCTACGTAGGAGAAGAGACTCATTAGCATGTGTAACTGGGTGTCACGTGCTAATTACCTTACCGCTTCACGATTTAACCAAGCCAAGGGCATCTGTCCAAGAGGACCAGAGAGTCTCTGTGCACCATAACGGAAACGGAAAGAACCCTTCCCTCTCACCTCCACTGGCTGTATGCAGTGTCTCCTGAATAGAAAGGTGATCGTCACATGCTTTTTCTGATCTGCCTCTCCCACTCCAGCTCCACGTTCTGCCCTGGAATGTCAAAGGTACCTGTGTTCATAACAGCACATCTGCAGTTTGAGCAGGAATGAAGGGACTTTAGAACACTACATTCATCTTTGTGGGTAGAGTGCCTTCCTTCCTCTCCATCTTCCTGCTTTCAAGGAACCAAGAATACCGAAAGCTGATACTCGTGTCCTCCCAGTAACCAGCCTCGCCTGGTTCTCTGCAAATAAATAATGAAAATAGCTTTGTGACAATTCACCCTTTTCTGAATCTTTGAAGTATTCCTTGGCGATCCATCTGGCTCTCCTGAAAGATCAAATTCCTTATTTCTGATGGGTATTATCTTTTCTATACGTTAACTTGTTTGCAAACAAACATGTAAAACTGCCAGTGTCTCTTTAAGGGGTGTGGGGCTGATGAGGCAAGGGTGGAGCCAGGCTCCCACTCTGATTTAAGCTCAGGCATGCAAGTCTTGAAAACTGGCACCAAGGTGTCATGACTTGGTGACGGACTGGTCATTTTCAGCCCAGGTTTGCTGGAAAGCAGGTGCTTTACCACTGTCTGAGAACATCACGGCCCCCCGGTAAAGCTAACCTTGGGGTTGATCTAATCATTAGACCGCGCTATTGAGATGGTTTTTGTAGAGCAAAACAGTTGAATATCACTAATTTAATATCGTTCAATCTAATACCTACCCTGTTGCCTCAGTGTCTGTCTATAAACCAGTGGTTTAGTCCATGTGTGGTCTGCTGACCGGGAGCATCAGCAGCCCCGGGAAACTTGTTCTTTGCTCCCCGGGCTGAAGCGTTTCTGGCGTCCCCAAAATGAAAATGGCTAGTTTCTTAGATGACAGGTGAAAAGCGTGTGTTTTGAGTTTCGGGTTTTGTTTTCAGAAGGACAACCTGATAGACGTGACAGATAGCAAATAAGCACTGAGAGAGACGAAGGGTGCAGCGGTCAGGCTGAACGTTGCCAAGGGAAGTGCGCATGGACCCGGGGTCAGGAGACCTCAGCTTTGTTTTTGCCTCTGCCAAAAATCAACTCTGTGATCTTGGGTCATATCTTTGAACCTTGATTTCCTCCTCAGTACCTGCGAGGGGTGCCTAAACAGTAGCTTTCAGTGTGTTGACTGCTGCCCAGAGCAAGAAATACATGTTTACATCACTCCCCGGCATGCACACATACAAATGCACACATACGTGACAGAACCAAGAGCGTCACGAAACAGTACTACATGAGGTGCACTGTGGTATTTTCTATTCTACTCTGTTCTATTTCATTGTTTAAAAAATGCTCGTCTTGATCTGCTGAACGGATTTCACAATCCACTAAAGGGTCACGCACTGTGGTTTGAAAAAACACAGAACGCCATTATTTCCGAGGTCTCTTCAGTAGTAGAATCCAGTGACTCTGCTATGTGCCTAAAGGAATTTTCTGAAAACACTAGCCGAGCTGTGACAGATGGCTACGTGCTTGCATTCTGGAGGAAGTGCATGGTATAGAACGTGGCAGCAGAATGACCCAAAGATAAACGGGAAAATTATAAACCGTTTCCAAGGAGAACGTATAGTACTGCAGCTCTGACAGTGACTCAGAGAATTAGGATCTCTAAGTCATCACACTGAATGCTGCCCAAGTCAACCGGTATCAGAGACCGGGGACATCCGACCTGTCAGAGAGGTCACAGGCTCCCTGGTTGTAGGCAGCTTTCTTTTCAGTTTCCAGATTGTAAGATACGCCCCCCCCCCCCCCACCCCCCAGCAAGAGTGATCTCTAGTAG
Organism: Pseudorca crassidens; assembly: GCF_039906515.1. Lineage (NCBI taxonomy): Eukaryota > Metazoa > Chordata > Mammalia > Artiodactyla > Delphinidae > Pseudorca > Pseudorca crassidens. The sequence goes on along the minus strand of NC_090317.1, from coordinate 119,325,665 downwards.
CCTCATTTTTGTTTACACTTGACGCACCATGACGACGGGGAAAATAAAGAAAACAGGAAGTTGGAGAGCTCCAGACTTTCGTCTTTTGAACTTGGACCCCAATCCTGGCTTCTTCATCTTCTTCTGTTCCCACCGCAGGAAGGGGAACTAATATTTAGTAAGCAGGGACATGTCAAGGACTTTGTCATCTCCCTGGATCCTACGAACCATTCTGTGAAGCCTCTAGGATCCGCACTTACTTACGGAGGCCCAAAGATTTCAGTCCCTCGTTCTGGATGCACTGCTGCTGTGCTGAATCACCATCGTTCCATCCCAGAGGCCAGGGTCTTTCCCCCAGTGCATCCTGCCATAGCTTGAATACAGAGTCTTTCTTGGGGGGATGATGCAACCTCATTTAATTTCGGTGACTGGTAGAAAGCAGAGGCGTAAACAGAGCAGACAGGACTCTTGTCAGACAGCAGGAAGGCCAAACCCTGATTTGTAAAGATGGGGAACTTGAATCCTGGGAACGTTCAGTGACTTGCCCAAGGGCACAGAACTGCGAGTAGAACCCAGGCTTCTGGTGGTCTTTCCACAGGATGTCGAACATTGAAACAACAGCAGTAATAATTAAACAGTACTCCTAGTGTGAAGCATCATTTCGTTTTAGAAGTTAGAGAAATATTTATACGGGAAAAATCGTTCTGGCTCCTTTTCGTGCGTAAATAAATACACAGCCACGTTCTCCTATTCTGTGGGTGCTGGAACTTGTCAGGAAGCCTAGGTTTTTCTGATACTGAGGGGTCCATGTTGGATGCTTTGTCCACAGTGGGGAACAAGTCTGAATTACTGTGGTTCTGCGGAAAAGGAAGCCCAGCAGGGGCAGACTGTGGGCACCTGGCTCTGGCGCTGGGTTGTTCAACAGGTAGCAGGAGCCTCGGTGCTCCCTACCCTGCTCCCTCCTCCACACTGCCAAGCAGAGTTGGGGGGGGCGGGGGAGGGAGGGAGAGAGTGGAGAAAGCCCCTCCCTTGCTCCCTAACGGATCTGGGAAGTCAGGCAGTAGCACCAGAGACCCTGAGTAGATTTCCATTTTGCTTACCAAGCTGGCGACTGCTGAGGAGCGGCTGCAGCCTAGCGGGGACCCAGAGAGCAAGCCGCCGACATATCTGTGATGCAATTTCAGATGCTCATTGATACAGTGATGTGCTAAACATGTTCCTTGCTGCTTTCTGTCAGAAGGCATCGGGATGGACGGTTTGTGTTCCCAGCAAGAAAGCGGTGTGATGGGGGTGGGTGTGATGGGTGGAAGGGCAGGAAGGAAGGTTAGCAAGGTACATGTGGGTAGTTAGTCCTGTGGACACTCTAAGAACATTTTAAAAAATCCCTTCCCCTCCCCTGAAGGGGTAGAAATTCCATGTCTGAGTCACTTTGCACATTTTTCTGAAATTTTCACGGCATGCAACATTCAGACTTTGATTTCAGCTGTCACCTTCCCCTTATAAATTCTTGAGAGCCTGGGAGAAGGAAGAAGGAGTAGCTTGCGGAGAGAGCCAGCGGCAGGTATGGGGACTCGGGGTAGAGGGGCCTTCTAGGAAGAGAGGCCAAGAATAAGCATTTTGCACTCCTCTTAAGGGCAGTAAAGCTTTAAGGGAGTGATAAGCTCATGAGGCCAGGAAAGGCAGTACTGGACAAGTACCAACCCTAGACCGGGGGCCGGAGAGGCATGGCGCAAGACTGTATTCGCCCCTGATTTTTACCCCCTCCCGACAATTCCTAAAGCCGAGCCTCTATCCGTCCGTAGAAGCGAACCTGGGGATTTCCCTGGTGGTCCAGTGGCCAAGAATCTGCGCTCCCAATGCAGGGGGCCTGGGTTCGATCCCTGGTCAGGGAACTGGATCCCGCACGCACGCCCCAACTAAAAGATCCCGCATGCCGCAACTAAGAGCCGGCACAGCCTAAATACATACATACATACATACATACTTAAAAAAAAGAAAAAAAAAAGAAATGACCCTGGCCTTTCCAAGAGAGGGGCAGACGCCAATCTTCCTCAGTTTCCAAGTCAGCTCATTTCAGATGAACCCAGTGACCATATCCATGCTGTCAGTACATCACTACGAGTCAAGGTCTAGACAATCCCATTATCTTCAGAGTTCGACAGGGGGATCAGCTAAGTTCAGTCCAGAAAGACTTTTCACTGCCCTGTGGACGTTTCCTACAATGGCATTTTCTTTCAGCAGTCTGGTTTTACGGTATCTGTTTGTATTTCTGGAATATGGCATATCTCCTGGGCACTTTGTGAAAGATTCACTCAGTTCTTGGTTACACCTAATGCTATGGATGACAGAGTAGCAGTTATGAATCCTTTATTTATTTCTTTTTTTGAGAAGCACTAGATACTTTTCACGTGGCAGACAGCCGCTTCACATCCCCCTCCCCCAATCAGCCTTAGGTTAGGCAAGTTTATCTCAATATTGGTTTGGGGAAAAACAGCAGCTTGGAAGCCAGAGATGGTTTCTAATCCCAGATCTTCTACGTGCCAGGTGTGTGACTTTGCACATTTACTCACTTTCTCTGGGCTTCTGTTTCCTCATTGGTAAAATGGGAGCACTACTTTAATCTCCGGGTGGTGTGAAGGTACCACGAGTATAACACACCTGGCGCAGTGCTTAGCATACGGCTGGAGCTCCCTGCAAGAGCCTACAGTCTTGGACAGGAAAACTGATACATGCACATAACCGTTTTCCTGTGTAGGGGATAAAAACAAGACATACAGCCCTATTTCCCACTGTAACCTGTGCCATTATCTGCCCCTTCCCTGGGAGGAGTGACAAAGGAAGGAGAGGACAGATACCAGGCAAGGCAAGCAACTGGCTCCAGGGAAGCAGATGAAATAGTGGGAGGGTGTATTCCTTTTCTAGTATCATACAACATATTGCCACAAACGTAGCAGCTTAAAACAGTGCCCACTTACGATCTTGAAATTTCTGTGGCTCAGGAATCTGGGCACGGGCTAACTGGGTCTTTTGCTCAGGGTCCCCTTGGCTTGCCATCAGAGTTTTGGTTGGGGCTGAGTTCTCATCTGAGGCTCAGGGGCCTCTGGGTTGTTGGCAGAATTCAGTTCTTTGAGGTTTGTAGGACTGAGGCCCTCAGCTCCTAGAGGCCCCATTACTTGCCACCTGGCCTTCTCTACAATGTGGCAGTTTGCTTTTTCAAGGCCAACAGGAGAGTATCGCTGCTTCTGCTTGTCTTTTTTTTTTTTTAAGGGCTCACCTGATTAGACCAGATACACCACACTAATTATCTCCCTTTTGATCAACTCAAAGTCAATTGAAGAGGGATCTTAAAATCCCATAATTCACAGATTCCACCTCCACTCAAGGGGCGGAGACTATACAGGTTATGTACACGAGAAGGCAGGAATCTTGGGGGCCACCCCAAGAATTCTGCCTACCGGACAGTTCCCTAGATATACCCAAATAAGCTGAGGAGAGACCTTCTTGCTTCTCTTTGTATTATTTTTATGAGACCAAACATTAAGTAAGAGAACTAAACCTACTATCTTGCATGGCTCAGCCAGGGTGAAATTGTTAAGTAGGGAAGAAAAGGGGGCAGGGTGAACCTGAAGATGTGGGACAACCTTGCACTGGCAGTGGCGCACCGAGCTTATGAATGAGTGGATTCAACTCTTGTTGAACTGTTACTTAGGAAAAGGAATCGACTTTTTAAAGAAGGAAGATGGCATAGTTTCCCCTAGAAGAGCTCCATTAGTGCCTGTCTGCCTGCCTCTGGTGGACACACAGTACTAGGTAATGAATGCTCTGTAACCAAAGGACAAAACTGAAAGCAAAAGCTGTTTCCCACACAAAGATGGAGGGGCCACAGCCACTCAACCTCGTTTCTGAGGGGTATCAAAATATAAGACCCTGAGCGTCTGGTCTGTGGTGCTGAGGGAATGAGGGGCTATAAGGCTCTCTGGTCTACCCCCAAGTCACCTGGGTCCAGCCCCAAATCCTGGCTTCTGCCTTCCCGCTGAAAGGATGAGCCTGGGAGAGGAGGTGCTCAGAAGTCCCTCTACTTCAGGGACTATCCCACTGAACTTCCTGCCTCTTCTTTCCACCAGGCAAGCTTTCTGCTCTGTCCCTTCTCCCAGCTGTCACTAGCACATGAATGCACAGCCATCTCCGTTGAGTTTGGTAATGACCTCTGCCCTGTTGGGTGGGAGCTGACCTCTGCATCCAGGGAGAGGCTGACTTTTCAATCAGTCCTGGTCACTGAACCAGAGCATCCCTCTGAGGGGGGCTAAATAAAGGCTCTGTCTTCAGCACTTCCCCCTACTTTACACATGAGAGAAGGAGAGCTCAGATCCAGATGTGGCCCACCCTTTCTACCCCGAGGCCTCCCACACCTCATCTCAATGACCCCTGACTGGTTCGCCAAGCACTTACGTTTCCAATGAAAGGGTTGAGGTTATAGAGTAACGCAAGAAAGAAAAGTTGCTGCCTTTATTCTTGGCCCCATAGAACCTTCCCCTAAAAATACTCTTCCCCTACCCAGGAAGATAATCCTGTGATCTCTAACCCTCGGGCTTGAAGTCTTCCCGGACATAAAACACCAAGTGAGAATAAATCTAGGTCAAAGGGAGTCATGTGCTCTGTAGCTGAGGGTGCGAGAATATCATAGATAGTACACTCTGGTTATGGTTGTACAATACAATAGCTACCTGTGGTTATTTAAACTTAAGTAAAATTAAAAATTAAAGGTACTCGGTAGCCAGTGTGGCTAGTGGTTGCCACAGTGGACTGTACAGCTAATACAGCATTTCATCATCACAGAGTTCTATTTGATAGCACTGTTTTAGAGGCATAGATAGCATTGTGTCCATGTGATGTTTCTTTAGCATCTTTGCAAATATGTCCTTGTTTCTACCGGTGGTCCTTGTGGTTAGGATGTATTATTCTAGTGGGGGGGGGGGAACACTGCTAAAGACTGCTTAAGAAAACAAAAACAAAAACAACTGCTGTAAATGCAGTGCCGGGGGAGGGGGGGGGACTAATTATCAAAAGGCTGCGTTTTCCCAATTTTCTTTCTTCTATTCCCGCCCGCCCCTTCTACAAAAGTTTCTTCCCTTCTTTTACATTTGCCTTCCTGCTTTATCTGCAGAGTGTCATGTTTTATGTAAGGCTTCCCAGACAAAGTGAAATGCTAGACCAGATTTCAAAAAGAAAAGGATCGGACAGGAACCAAAAGTTTGTTTGCGGCACAGGAATAAACAGTGGGACAGAATGCGCCCAAATCACACCCTGGGAAGAAAAGGAAAAGCAGAAGGAGAGGACGAGACTGGGAGATGCAGGGTAGGTCTGGTCCAGATAGTAGGTCTGGAGGGTAAAAGCAGACTGGGGCAGTTCTCGCCATTCCTGAGGCTGGCAGGCTGCCCAGGTGCTCAGGAGTTCCTCTGTGCAGTAACTTCCTAATCAGACTCTTCCTGCTTAGGAACAGTGCCTTCCATAAGAATTTATCTTTGACTCACGGGTGATCTCCATCTTAGGCTCAGTGTGTGCACGAAGAAGACATAATAGGTTAAATGCTGTGTTTGCGGGAAGGAGGCCTTCTTCCTTGAGCTCTTGGAGGAGTCGCAAGGACCGTGTCCCTCTCCTCACCAGCACTGTCTGTGGTTTCCCTCCCTTAACACCAGTCACCCCTTAATGGGTTCTTTAATGCCTGTGCTCTTCCCTGGGCAAAACTAGGGAAGCTAAGCAATGCTTTGAAAGAAGGCAGACAGTGGAGATGGCAAGTAGAGGGCAGGATAATGCTCAATAGGGAGGGTCGGAGGCCGGGGGTCACAGGAGACAGAAAGCAGGGCAAGGGAGGGGCAAAGTTCAAGTGGGCATCAGGAGCAGGTGTGCAGAACTATAGTTCTGAGGGCCTGCGGCCAGGAGACTGGAGCTGGGGCAAGCTTTTCCACTCACTCCTGAGGCTCTTCTCTGCCTTCTTGGAAGGCAGGCCCTCACCCCACCCTGAAGCATGGCTGGCCAGGGGCCTGTCCAGGTTCACGAACAACTGTGTCAGACAGTGAGAGGTGAGGGTGTAGAGAGGAAACTGGCTGGTCGCAGACAGATGGTTGGTGTCCAGGGGTCTCCCATCCCTTGGCTTGGGGGCCCTATCTGTATCTATCCTATCTGTATCGTAAACTTCAAACCTTTCTCCAGCCGTAAGCAAGTTCCTCTTGTGAATGCAGCAGTCTGGATTTCTACTCCACTCCACCCAGACTCCACCCCGTCCCGCCCCAGGGTCTGCCAAATGCACAACTGAAAGCTTCGGATGGATAATGCCCTGTTTTCCTCTTTTGTCTTGCAGCTGTCTCCAACCTGGACATCGAGAGCAAGCTGAGCGTGTACTACCGTGCACCGTGGCACCAGCAGAGAAACATCTTCCTCCCGGCCACCAGGCCGCCCTGCGTGGAGGAGCTGCACCGCCACGCCCGGCAGAGCCTGCAAGCCCTGCGCAGAGGTGACTGATCTCGGGCTTGTGGGCATTTCGGGGAGAGAACTTGGAGCTCGTACCATCAAGGGGTTGTTTTCTGTCCCATCCGTCCCAACACCTCCCCTTGTTAATAGCAAGTACTTCGAAATGCTCCAGTTTTCTACCCTGAAGTGAAATTCATGGGTACTATAACCTGCCTATTGATGTAACTAAAAATAGCATTATGGCCTGAATATGATAATAAAGAGAACTTAAAAGGAAAATTATTTATAATAATGATATTTGCAATATGCAAATGCCCAGGCACAGCTGCACTAGAAGACATAATGAAGAAGTCAGATGTTTGTGCCTATCAAAAGTAGGTTTGGATTAAGTAAAGACAGAAGTCATTCTGAACACAAAGCACAGAGAAATGAAAGAGTCAGGGGGCAGGAGGACACAACCATAGAAACTGGTGCATTCAGCACATATTATACATGAGCAAAAAAGAAAAAAACCCTCTGGATTTTAATTAAAAGAGAATTAGCTTTGACTCAGAAGTAGGTTCTAGGCTTTTCCCTTACAAGAAATTCTGGCGGGCTATCTGTGGGACCCGGGGCACTGTTTCAGTGTTCAGGACTGTACTGTGCATTGTAGGATGGCTGTCATCCTTGGCTCCAGCCCAATCATCTAACAACCAACCAGAACCTTCCCCAGGGGGTTTCTTCTGCTGCTGTTGAGAACCAGTGATCTGGTCCATTCTACAGCAGAGCACATGGAGCCCTAGAGAGGTCAGGACACTTGCTGAGGGTCACACGCAGCAGGTTAGGTACAGTGCCAGGACCCAGACCCCCCCCCCCCCCAGCCAGGGCTCTTTTCCTCCGCACCATACACTGTGTCCTAGGGAAATAAATAGTTCTAGTTCTCTCACAGTCCCGAGAAAGCCGGAGATGATTGATAGGCACACAGCATTCAAGGTAGAAGATACAGCCTCCTCTTCCACTGGTTACTTTTCATGCCTTAAAGCCACTCTAATTAGGACAAGGAGATTAAAAACTGGCATCATCCTTTTTAGAGCCCCCTCCGTTGGTGTCAGAAGTTGGCATGCCAGCTTTTTTGGCCTTTAGATTTTTGCTATGGAGACACATGGGGTCTGTACATTCAGTGTCTTTGCTCCAAATTCCCTATGCTCCTTTAAGGAATGGTATTTTGCGAGAGTATTAAAATTCAAATAAAATATTTTTATGTCACTATCAAGATGGAGAAATAAAATGACAAATGTTGTTTTCAGCTTTTTTCTTCCTCATGTGTATGACTCCTCCCTTTTGCCCATCCCTTGTCTTTTTTCCCTTTAATGAAAGAGCTAACCTACTAATACCCCTAATGCAACTGTTTCTAAAAATTCCCCTTGGTTATTGGTAGCAGATACTGTGACCCTTATAATGAAGCGTGACAGTATCCTCTCAACCTATCGCTGGCATTCTTACTATTCACTTCAATTTTATAGTTGGCTGAAAAGTTCTTTACCAAATTTTTAGTGCCAGCCACCTTCCAGAAAGCTTTGTTAACACTCTTACTGTTCCTCTGCAGCCTGGATTAGGCGCCCGTGCCATAACTGCCTGTGCATCATCCCATTGTGCTCCGTATAAGCTTATATCATAACTAACCACTTACGGGCTTGTCTTCTACCATTAATCCATGAGCAACTCAAGGACAAGGATGATATATCTTATAAATTTTTTTTTTAACTTTTTTCTTTTCTTTTTTTTTGGCCACACCACGCGGCTTGTGGGATCTTAGTTCCCTGACCAGGGATTGAACCCCGGCCCTCGGCAGTGAGAGCGCAGAGTCCTAACCACTGGACCGCCAGGGAACTCCCATAAATTATTTTTATTCAAAGCATTCAGCGTGACCCTGACATAATAGTGGGTCCTCAATGAATGTTTGTGCAACTGAATCAAATTCTGCAGAAAACTGGTCGAGTACTGAGGGCAGAGAATGACGACAGAGGAATCTAATCATTCTCACTAAATACCTTCTCTGATCCCATCATTAGAGCTTGAGTAACGTTAGCCCTTTAGACATAATTAATTATTTGTATCCCTTTATTATTATTCATAAGTCATCTCTGATTAGATTTTTCCAGATTCAACCAGATAACATTAAGCTGCTCCTAAGCTATCACATTTCACTGTGTTGTCAGGTTTGGACTTAACAGCAGAACTAAGGAACAGCAAGCGCCAATATCAATCTTCTCAGAACGTCCTCCTGGGGGCTGAGAGATGGATATGGGGCCTCCTGGGGTTTGTAAGGAAGACGGAGGAGCTGCATCTTGCCCTCCACAGACAGGCTTGCTTTGTGGTTGTCTCAATAGCAAATCTTGGGTGTAGTAGTTTTAATAGCACTGCAGAGAGCCATAAACAGGAATTATAGGCATCACAGAATTAAAAACATGCAGTGTAGAATTAAAATTAGAAAGTGACTTTTTTTTTTTTTTACCCTTGTCCAAGAAACAGTAGCTTAGTAGTGCATTCATCAGAATACCACTTCTGCCATCTGGTGGCCATGACTAATACTGACCTATGAGACAAGGCCTTGCTCACAAATGAGCTTCCCTGTAGGTTCTCTGTTTGGACAGCTGGAATGTCCTGGCTTCCACCAGGAGGGAGTGGATGATGAAGCACGGACAAGCCCGGCTGTGGTGGCAGCAGCAGCGTGCTCGTTTTGGAAATGGGGCTATAAGGAGGGAGCTGGGGGACTGAGATCAGAACCGAGAAATTGGCTGCCTTCAAGATCTGCTCAATAGCCAACCCCTCAACAAAGTCTCTTGAGGGCCAGGCACTGTGCTACACCTAGGATTCAGAGAGCAACAGTGTGTGGTCCTTGCCCACAAGGAATTCCTGGTCTACTGAGGGAGACAGGCAAGTAACCAGGTAATTTCAACACAGTGATATGGGGGCTCAGAGGAAAGGCACTAATGATGCCATGGAGCTTCAGGGAAGGCTCCTCAGAGGAAGCAGCATCCTAATGGATTTCAAGTTATTTAGAATCTGATTCCTCTTTTTTTCCTTTTTTTCTTAGCAGTTCTTTATGCTCAGAGCCAATAATGGCTTGAAGTGATACCAACGTTTATGTTTGTGAGACAGGGAGAGATTACTAAGAGGCGATAAAGAGAGATTTATGTTTTATATTTCCTTTCCTTTCAAGTTTCAGGGCTGGGGTCTAAATTTCATTGGTCTAAGGGAATAAGCACCAAGAGTCTACTGCAGTTTCAGGCTCTAGTTGACGAATGTTCTCCTCACACCACCACCAGAAAGAAGTACTAGGGACCCATTAATCTACCTGCCTACTCCCAGCCTGGGGCAAATGAAAGGGCAGGAGGGGAGAAATTGAATGGGAAATTGAGTTGGTATCTCCCTCCAGACTCCTCCCTTCCTTCTACCTTTTCCTAACTAGTGACACCTATATTTTACTCTTCGTTATGCATTTAAGAATATAAAAGCTTTTCCTTACACGGCCCATTTAGAAAAGCCCACTGTTTCCTTGCAGAGAAAAATGAGGGTGGTGCTGGAGGTGGGCACTTCAACATGGAAGACATTTATCTCAAAAAGACCTCTTGGAAGGGAGATCAAGCTGGCAGAGTGGGACATGGAGCTCACTTCCCCCCTACAAATACATAAAAAAATACAGCTACATCGGGAACGATTCTCACAGGATACCAGCTGAAAGCTGTCAAAAGATCTCATACAACCAAAGCTGCAAGAAAGATCCCCACGTAACTGGGTAGGACGAAAGGAGAGAAAAAAAAGAAGGAATCAGGATGGGACCTGCACCCCTGGAAGGGAGCTGTGAAAGAGGAAGGGTTCCCTCACCCTGGGAACCTCCTTCGCTGGCGGGAAGGTCCGCCAGGACAAGGGAGCTGCAGGGGCCTGGAATTTGCAAGAGAGGAGTGTGCCCGGGCTGACTTGCTGCCAAGCAAGATACAGAGGGACCGGCTGACAGCTGCCGTGCTGCCACACTCCCCAGCCTGAGATGCGTGCCTGCTGGTATGCACAGCTCGTGGGTGCTGAAACTCAGGCTTCAGTGGACAGACACGGGAAGAGGACTTGCTTTGGCTGCGCAGAGACATCCTGAAGAGCCTGGAGTGTGGTCTGGGCTGTAATTGGGGCTGCACACAGGACAGGGCACAGGTCCGCCAAAGGACCCCATTATCGACGCATGAAGGGCCGGGTACGGGTCCACCATAGACGCCTCATTGTCAGTGTGCTCACTGCGGGGGTGCGGCTCCAGCCACGCCAAACTTTGGGAGCACGCACGTACCAGGGCTGACGTCAGAGCCAATTATCAGCACTCCCACCATGGGGCGCAGCTCCGGCAGGCCTTGGGAGCTCATGCTTTGTGAACCTGCACACTTCAAAGGCAAGGCTGACGCTCGAGCCAATTATCAGCGCTCCCACAGCCGAGACGGGTCTCAGGGCGGCACCAGCAGCAGCGGATTTTGTGGGTGTGCACACCGGGTGGCAGGAGGCCTCACAGAGTCACAGGTCCTGGCGGACAGCTCCTGAGGAGGAACACACAGCGGCTCCCAGAGGGAGTGCTGCGGTCCCGCCTACCTCACACTGCAGCTGAGAACCAGATCTCAGGGCCTCTACTCCAACAGCTGGGGAGTAGACCCTGCCCCTGACAGGGCTGTGACAACCACAAAGCAAAGACGAGGCCCCACCCAACATACAGTGCAGGCTCTGGCCAGCACAACACCAAACACACCCCCCATCAAGGGGGAACAGTGGCCAGCACATGCTGAGGAAAGATGTGGCAGACATCCATACCAAACAGAGCCCTCACACCAAAAATAACGTGGACTCACACAGTCTACCCCAGCACACTCCCACATAAAAACAGCCTTTCAGGACCACAGTAGATAACTGTTTCTCCTAAATTCGTGGAGTTAGAGAAATATAAGTAAAACGAAAATGCAGAGGAACTACTCCCAATTTAAAAGAATAAGAGGAATCCCCTGAGAGAACGATGAAACAAACCTCGCCAGTCTACCAGGCCCTGAGTTCAAAAAGGAGGCAATAAAACTGCTAAAGAACCTAAGAAACACTATTGCTAGAAATGTAGGTCACTGCAACAAGGAGCTCTTCAAGAGAGACCATGAGCAGGAGCCGATCAAAATCAGACAGCTCAATTGCCAAGGTAAAAACCGAGCTAAAGCCAACGAACAGCAGACTTAAATAAGTCTAAATAGCAGAATGAACAAGTCATCTGGAAGATAAAATAACACAAACCACCCAGTCAGAACAGCAGACAGAAAGACAAGTGGGAAAAAAAGTGAAAGCAACATACGAGATCCATGGGATAATATAAAGTGTGCACATAATACGGATTCCAGGAGGAGAAGAAGAAAGAGAAAAAGGGATCCAAAATGTACCTGAAGAAATTCTGGCTGAAAACTTCCCAAACCTAAAGAAGGAAACAGATATCCAGGTACAGGAATCACAGACCATCCCAAACAAGATGAACCCAAACTGATCCACACCAAGACACGTAATTAAAATGGCAAAAGTGAAAAATAAAGGGAGGATTCTAAAGGCAGCATGAGAAAAACAGAGTCATTTACAAGGGAATAATATCATAAGGCTATCAGCTGACTTCTCTACAGAAACTCTGCAGGCCAGAAGGGAGTGGCAAGATACATTCAAAGTTCTGAAAGGAAAAAACCTGCAACCTCGGATACTCTGCCCAGCAAGATTATCATTTAGAATAGAAGGAGGGAGAAAGAATTTCTCAGACGAGCAAAAAACTAAAAGAATACAGCAACACGGCAATACTCATGAAAAGATATTCAACATCACTAATTATTAGAGAAATGCAAATCAAAACTACACTGAGGGCTTCCCTGGTGGCACAGTGGCTGAGAATCCACCTGCCAGTGCAGGGGACACGGGTTCGATCCCTGGTCCGGGAATATCCCACATGCCATGGAGCAACTAAGCCTATGCGCCACAACCAATGAGCCTGCGCTCTAGAGCCCGCGTGCCACAACTACTGAGCCTGCATGCTGCAACTACTGAAACCCGCGTGCCTAGAGCCTGTGCTCTCAAGAGAAGCCACCGCAATGAGAAGCCCGCGCACCGCAACGAAGAGTAGCCCCCACTCGCCGCAACTAGAGGAAGCCCGTGAGCAGCAACGAAGACCCAACACAGCCAAAAATAAATTTGTAAAAATTAGTAAATAATAATTAAAAAAACTGCATTGAGATATCACCTCACACCAGTCAGAATGGCTATCATCAAAAAATCCAGAAACGGTAAATGCTGGAGAGGGTGTGGAGAAAAGGGAACCCTCTTGCACTGCTGGTGGGAATGTAAATTGGTACAGCCACTATGGAGCAGAGTATGGAGGTTCCTTAAAAAACTAAAAATAGACCTACCGTATGATCCTGCAATCCCACTCCTGGGCATATATCCAGAGAAAAACATGGTCCGAAAGGATACATGCACCCCAGTGTTCATTGCAGCACTGACAATAGCCAAGACACGCAAGCAACCTAAATGTCCATCAACAGAGGAATGGATAAAGAAGATGTGGTGTATATATACAATGGAATATTACTCAGCCATTAAAAAGAATGAAATAATGCCATTTGCAGCAACATGGATGGACCCAGAGAGTGTCATACTGAGTGAAGGAAGTCAGAGAAAGTGAGATAGATATCATATGATATTGCTTATATGCAGAATCTTAAAAAAAAATGATACAAATGTACTTATTTAAGAAATCAAAACAGACTCACAGACTTAGAGAACAAAGTTATGGTTCCAGGGCAAGGGTGGATAGTTAGGGAGTTTGGGATGGACATGTACACACTGCTATACTTAAAATGGATAACCAACAAGGACCTACTGTGTAAAACAGGGGACTCTGCTCAATATTATGTAACAACCTAAATGGGAAAAGAATTTGATAAAGAATAGATACATGCATATGTATAACTAAATCACTTTGCTGTAATAACCTGAAACTAACACAACATTGTTAATCAACTATACTCCAGTATAAAATAAAAAGTTAAAAAAAGAAGAATATAGAAATACTAAGCCTATCTTGAAAGAAATATTGAAAGGTCTTCTCTAAACAGAGAAGAAGCAAGAATCTATAGGAAAGGGAAAATCAGAACAGGAAAGGCAAATATATGAAAGGACTGAAGATCACTTAAATAAGCCAGTACATAAATTTAAAAACAATCAAAAAATTTGTGAAAGCAATTATAACTATAAGGAACAACAAAAGGATAAACATGAAGACGTAAAAGAGGACATCAGAATCACATAATGTGGGAGAGGGGAGTAAGAATATGTAGTTTTTTTAGAATGTGTTTGAGCTTACATGACTATCAGTCTAAGGCAAGAAGATACAGTTATGGTTTAACATACTTGAAAACCAGGGTAACCACAAATTAAAAACATACAGTGGTCTCACAAAAGCCAAAAAGAAAGGAACTCAAGCATAATACAAAAGAAAACCATAAACTACAAAAGGAAAAACAAAAAGAAGGAACAAAGAAGAAATACAAAATCAACTGGAAAACAAGGTTTAAAATGGCAATAAATACATACTTATCAATAATTACTTTAAATGTCAGTAGACTAAATGCTCTGATAAAAAGACACAGATTGGCAGATTGGATAATAAAACAAGAACCTACAATCTGCTGCCTATAAGAGACCCACTGTAGGGTTAAAGACATGCATAGATTGAAAGTGAGGGGATGGAAAAAGATATTTCATGCAAATGGAAATGACAAGAAAGCGAGGGTAGCAATACTCATATCAGAAAAAATAGACTTTAAAACAAAGGCCATGAATAAAGACAAAGAAGGACCCTGTATTAATGATAAAAGGATCAATATAAGAAGAGGATAATATTACACTCATTAACGTATATGTATGCAATATAGGAGCACCTAAATACATGAAACAAATACTGACAGACATAAAAGGAGAAACTGATGGGAATAAAATAGTAGCAGGAGATTTTAACACCCCACTGACATCAATGGACAGATCTTCCAAACAGAAAATCAGTAAGGCAACAGAGACTCTAAATTACACATTAAAACAGACTTAATTGATATCTACAGGACACTACATCCAAGAAAACCAAAATACTCTTTTCAAGTACACATGGAACATTCTCTAGGGTAGACCACATACTAAGACACAAAACAAGCCTCAACAAATTTAAGAGAAAAGAAATTACCTCAAGCATCTTCTCTGACCACAATGGCATGAAACTAGAAATCAACCACAGAAAGAAAAATGAGAAAAAAAAATGATTACAGAGACTAAACAACATGCTACTAAAAAAAACGAGTCAACAATTAAATCAAAGAGAAAATTAAAAAAATACCTCAAGACAAAGGAAAATAAAAACACATGGGCTTCCCTGGTGGCGCAGTGGTTGAGAGTCCGCCTGCCAATGCAGGGGACATGGGTTCGTGCCCCGGTCCAGGAAGATACCACATGCCGCGGAGCGGCTAGGCCCGTGAACCATGGCCGCTGAGCCTGCGCTCCGCAACGGGAGAGGCCACAACAGTGAGAGGCCCGCGTACCACACACACACACACACACACACACACACACACACACACACACACAAAAACCCACAACCATCCGAAATCTATGGGATGCAGTCCTGAGAGAGAAGCTTACAGCAATACACGTCTTCCTCAAAAAATAAGGAAAATCTCAAACAACCTAACCTTCCACCTAAAAGAATTAGAAAAGAACATACAAAACCTAAAGTCAGCAGACGGAAGGAAATAAAGATCAGAGAGGAAATAAATAAAATAGAATTACAAATAATAAAAAACTCAATAAAACCAAGAGCTGTTTGTTGAAAGGGTAAACAAAATCAATGAACCTCTAGCCAGGCTCACCAAAAACAAAAGAGAGAGGACCCAAATAAACAAAATAAGAAATGAAAGAGAAACAACAACCAATACCGCAGAAGCACAAAAAATCTTAAGAAAAAAACCATGAACAGTTTATATGCCAACAAAATGGACAACCTAGAAGAAACTGACAAGTTTCTAGAAACATACAGCCTGCCAAAACTGAATCAAAAAGAAACAGATAATTTGAACAGCCCGATCACTAGAAGTAAAATAGAATCTGTATAAAACAACAACAACAACAAACCTCCCTGCAAACAAAAGTCTAGGACCAGATGGCTTCACTGGGGAATTCTACCAAACAAAAAGAAGAACTCATACCTATCTTTCTCAAACTATTCCAAACGACCGAAGAGGAGGGAACACTCCCAAAATCATTTTATGAAGCCACTATCACCCTTATACCAAAACCAGACAACGATACTACAAAAAAACAAAATCACAGGTCAGTATCTTTGATGAATATAGATGGAAAATTCCTCAACAAAATATTAGCAAACTGAATCCAACAACACATAAGAAGGATCATACACCATGATCAAGTTGGATTCATTCCAAGGTCACAAGGATGGTTCAACATACACAAATCAATCAACGTGATACACCGTATCAACAAAAGAAAAGACAGAAACAACATGATCATCTCAATAGATGCAGAAAAAGCATTTGATAAAATTCAACATCCATTCATGATAAAAATTCTCACCAAAGCAGGTATAGAGGGATCATATCTCAACATAATAAAATCCATTTACAACAAACCCACAGTGAATATAATACTCAACAGTGAAAAGGTGAAATCTTTCCCACTAAATTCTGGAACAAGACAAGGATGCCCACTCTCACCGCTTCTATTCAACACAATATTGGAAGTCCTAGCCACAGCAGTCAGACAAGAAAAAGAAATAAAAGGTATCCAAATTGGAAGGGAAGAGATAAAATTGTTATTGTACGCAGATGACATGACACTCTATATAGAAGACCCTAAAGACTCCACACAAAAACTGTTAGAATAAATGAATTCAGCAAAGTAGCAGGATACAAGATCAATATACAGAAATCTGTTGCATTTCTTTATACTAACAATGAAATATCAGAAAGAGAAAGTAAAAAAACAATCCCGTTTACAATTGTGCAAAGGGCTTCCCTGGTGGCACAATGGTTAAGAATCCACCTGCCAATGCAGGGGACACGGGTTTGAACCCTGGCCCGGGAAGATCCCACGTGCCGCGGAGCAACTAAGCCTGTGCGCCACAACTACTGAGGCTGCGCTCTAGAGCCTGCGTGCCACAACTACTGAGCCCCCATGCCACAACTACTGAAGCCTGCACACCTAGAGCCTGTGCTCTGCAACAAGAGAGGCCACCGCAATGAGAAGCCCGTGCACTGCAACAAAGAGTAGCCTCCGCTCGCCGCAACTAGAGAAAGCCCACACGCAGCAATGAAGACCCAAAGCAGCCAAAAAGATAAAATAAAATAAATTTAAATAAATAAATAAATAAAATTGTGCAATAAATAAATAAATAAAACCTAACCAAGGAGATGAAAGACCTATATGCTGAGAACTATAAAACACTGATAAAGGAAACTGAAAATGATACGAAGAAATGGAAAGCTATCCCATGCTCTTGGATTGGAATAATTAATATTGTTAAAACAGCCATACTACCCAAAGCAATCTACAGATTTCACATGATCTCTATCAAATTACCCGTGATATTTTTCACAGAGCTAGAACACATAATCCTAAAATTTATATGGAACTACAAAAGACCAAGAATTGCCAAGGCAACTCTGAGGAAATAGAACAAAGCTGGAGGCATAACCCTCCCAGATTTCAGACAATACTGCAAAGCTACAGTAATCCAAACAGCATGGTATTGGTACAGAAACAGACATATAGATCAAAAGAACAGAATTAGAGATCCCAGAAATAAACCCACACACCTACAGTCAATTAATCTTCAACAAAGGAGGCAAGAATATACAGTGGAGAAAAGACAGTCCCTTCAGCAAGTGGTGTTGAGAAAGCTGGACAGCCTCATGTAAATCAATGAAGTTAGAACACAACCTCACACCATACACAACAATAAACCTAAAATGGCTTAAAGACTTAAACATAAGATATGACACCATAAAACTCCTGGAAGAGAACATAGGCAAAACATTCTCAGACATAAATCATAGTAATGTTTTCTTAGATCAGTCTTCCAAGGTAAAAGAAGTAAATGCAAAAATAAATAAATGGAACCTAGTCAAACTTATAGGCTTTTTCACAGCAAAGCAAACCATAAACAAAATGAAAAGACAACCTACAGACTGGGAAAAAATATTTGCAAACGATGAGAAGAACAAGGGCTTAATTTCCAAAATATACAGACACCTCATACAACTCAGTATCAAAAAACAAACAAACAACACAATCAATAACTGGGCAGAAGACCTAAATAGACATTTCTCCAAAGAAGACATACAGTTGGCCAACAGGCACATGAAAAAATGCTCAACATCGCTAATTATTGGGAAAATGCAAATTAAAACTACAAGGAGTTATCACCTCACACCAGTCAGAATGGCCATCATCAAAAAGTCTAAAAATAATAAATGCTGGAGATGGTGTGGAGAAAAGGGAACCCTCCTACACCGTTGGTGGAATGTAAATTGGTGCAGCCACTATGGAGAACAGTATGGAGGTTCCTTAAAAAACTAAAAATAGAGTTACCATATATGATCCAGCAAACCCACTCCTGGGCATATACCTAGACACAACTATAATTCAAAAAGATACATGCACTGCTATGTTCATTGCAGCACTATTTACAATAGCCAAGACATAGAAGCAACCTGAGAGTCCATCAATAGATGAATGGATAAAGAAGATGTGGTGTGTATACAATGGAATATTACTCAGCACTAAAAAAGAATGAAATATTGCCATTTGCAGCAACATGGATGGACCTAGAGATTATCATACCAAGTCAGACAGAGAAAGACAAATATTATATGATATCACTTATGTGTGGAATCTAAAAAAAAAAAAATACAAATTCATTTATTGACCAAACAGAAACAGACTCATAGACATAGAAAACAAACTTACGGTTACCAAAGGGGAAAGGGGAGGCGGAGGGATAAATTAGGAGTATGGGATTAACAGATACACAGCACTATATATAAAATAGATAAACAACAAGGATTTACTGTATAGCACAGGGAACTATATTCAGTATCTTGTAATAACCTATATTGGAAAAGAATCTGAAGCTGTATGCCTGAAACTAACACAGTATTGTATTCCATTGTTTTTTTTTTCTTAATTAATTAATTAATTTATTTTTCGCTGCACTGGGTCTTCATTGCTGCGTGCAGGCTTGTCTCTAGTTGCGGCGAGCGGGGGCTACTCTTTGTTGCAGTGCACGGGCTTCTCATTGCGGTGGCTTCTCTTGTTGTGGAGCATGGGCTCTAGGCACGTGGGCTTCAGTAGTTGTGGCTCGCAGGCTTGGCTGCTCTGTGGCATGTGGAATCTTCCCGGACCAGGGCTCGAACCCGTGAACCCTTCATTGGCAGGCAAATTCTTAACCACTGCCCCACCAGGGAAGTCCCACAATATTGTAAATCAACTATATAATTTTTTTTTAAGTCTTCCTGATGAACAATGGCTATGGTGGCAGTTTAGCAAAGACCACCTGTGTGGGGATGAGGACTTTTCTCTGGTTGTGAATGGGAGTCAACATTTGTCTAAAGAATCCCAAGCAGGGCTTCCCTGGTGGCGCAGTGGTTGAGAATCTGCCTACTAATGCAGGGGACACGGGTTCGAGCCCTGGTCTGGGAAGATCCCACATGCCGCGGAGCAGCTAGACCCGTGAGCCACAACTACTGAGCCTGCGCGTCTGGAGCCTATGCTCCGCAACGAGAGGCCGCGATAGTGAGAGGCCTGCGCACCGCGATGAAGAGTGGCCCCCGCTTGCCACAACTAGAGAAGCCCTCGCACAGAAACTAAGACCTAACACAGCCAAAAATAAATAAATAAATAAATTAAGGAGCCAGATTAAAAAAAAAAAAGAATCCCAAGCAAAGGTAGGTGAGAAATACTGCCCCATTTTCCTGACACAGACAAAGTTGGCAGTTGAGGCAGGGAGGCCCACAGACAGGCCAGTCAGACATGGACAGAAATCAGAAGGCTCAAGAGTGCTCAGGTACTGGTTTAGAGTACAGCACACTGACTACAGCAAAGAGGAAAGGGGCCAGCATTAGGGCAGCCAGTGTAAATAGGCAACAGGACCAGAGAACGACCTAACAGCAAGGGCACAGCGAGGGCACTAACTAACTACACAGCCCATGGGAAAGGTAGGGCTTTAAAGTGCATTCTACTGTTACAAAAGCAGACCTTAATGAAAGCATTAATTTGTTCTTCCTTTCAGTCACTCCACAAACATTTATTGAGAACCCACTATATCACAGGCACAGCAGGGCACTGCGACAGAAAGCTGAATATAATCTCTGTTGTCCAGGGGCAGCCTTCTATAAAAGAGGCAGACATATAGAGAGATCCTGAGGTTTATCAATACAATGAGAGAGATGAAATGGCCACTGGCACTACAGGGCCTTCAGAGGAAGGGCATCTGACGCCACCTGAGAGGGTCAGTGTAGTTAGCTGTTTCCTAACACGGGTAAAAGAATTAGTGTCTTATGAGTAGCCAAATATTCTATATTATCAATGTCCAAAGAATTAGAATGTGATAAAATATAATTATAATCAAATACTATCAAATCCCAGCAGTCTTGCTCTGATTAGCGAGGTGTGTTTGGACCTTCTAGAGCTTACAGGTCAAGAAGTGGTCAAGAGCAGAGCCCTGGGGCCAAGTGTGTACGACTGACAGCTCGGCAATGACTTGGCCTCCCTGATTGGTTTAGGCATCTGCACAAGAGGGACACTATCAGTGCCTACTTCGTGCAGTTGTCAAGATAATGCACCTAAAAGCTTTTGCAAAGCATCTTTGATGAATGGCAATTGCTCAATAAATATTGGGCATCGTAATTATTATCGTAGACGTGCTGAGTAATGGCAACTTTAAACAACACAAGACAGATTAAGACATCTGCTGCACAAATTTCTACCTTGGTCATATTGGGTGGGAGTCACGAGATTTCAGGCCCTAGGCATGAGTGTGGGCTGGGTTTTGGCAGGCAGGGAAGCCTTTGGTGTGGCCAGTATGTTGGGTAGGACGTGCTTTGGGGCTCACTGAGACACCCAGAAAGCTAAGCTGTGCTCTTGATGTCTCAGTGATTCTTGTCAATGAGTCAGGACCACTTCATCGCACACATGGAAATTTCTTGGTTTTTCCCAGAAGTACCTTTATTCCTAAATCAGATAACTGTCACCATTGGGATTTCTTTACTTTCTTAGGAACACAGGATTTGAAAGCCATCTGAGTGTTGTGGGTGACACAGCGTAGATGGGTACAACGGTGTTCAGGCCACAGGCTCTGTTTTTAAAAAATGTAATATAGAAATAAATGAATAAGGCCCTGATGTGTAGGACTCTCCAGTTTCTGTGATATATATACTCCCACCGTAGCCTATTTCAAGCTACCAACAACAGTTTAAAAACTGGCTCGCAAAATTCCTGAACACATAGCAATCCGGGCCCCTGAGCCAATGTGAGCTGGCACCATCACCCACTGGATGGCTGTGAGCATCTGTCGCTACACCCTGGGAGGCTCTGGTGTGTCTGTGCCTAAGGTCCACTCCAGGACTGATGTCAGCAGATCTTGCACCATTGTTCTAGATTTTTTTTTTTTTTTTTGCTCATGTTGTTTTGAAACGAGGCATGTTGAGAAATATACTACTTTTTCCAAACTTAGAGTGAACCATCTTGTACAATGATTATGAGATGGACCCACTGAAATGTAGGTGTCCAACTTCATGTGAAGTGAAAGTTTAGTTCAGAACCATTCTGAAAAGCTTATTTGGTACACAAATGAGCTGGATTAGCAAAAACCCACTTTTTTCAAGCCTTTTGCTCATCCTCCCAAGGGGGAAAGAGAAATTGAAAATGCCAAGTATGTTTCTGTATTATCGCTTTTTCTGCCCCCAGAACACCGGAGCCGGAGTGATCGCCGCGAGCAGAGAGCTGCTGCGACCCTTTCCGTAGTAGCTCCTCCACTGCCCGCCTACCCCCCAGCTCACAGCCAGAGAAGACGCGAACTTAAGGACCGGCACTTCTTAACGGTGAGCTTGATGGCCAGGCGGCAGCCCTGTACCTACTCAGCGGGAAGTATGAGTGGGTCTTGGGCGTCAGTTTCACTCCTCCTACTGAAGGAGACTGGGCTGCCTGAAAGAGCTAATCATGGGCATTTGAAAACTGAATTTTTCCCCTTTCATTCCTGAAAGGAATGCCTCTTTTTTGGGGAACAGAGTGGGGATACAGATTTTTTTAAAAAATTTAATTGGCTGCACAATGCAGTAAAGCAATAATAGTTAAGGACTCTAAAATCAGGGAAATTAGGAATATTGGATTAGCAGATACACACCACTATATATAAAAAAGATAAACAACAAGGATTTAGGGTTTCCCTGGTGGCGCAGTGGTTGAGAGTCCGTCTGCCGATGCAGGGGACACGGGTTCGTGCCCCAGTCCGGGAAGATCCCACATGCCGCGGAGCGGCTGGGCCTGTGAGCCGTGGCCGCTGAGCCTGCGCGTCTGGAGCCTGTGCTCCGCAATGGGAGAGGCCACAACAGTGAGAGGCCTGCGTATCGCAAAAAAAAAACACAAGGATTTATTGCGTAGCACAGGGAACTCTTTTCGATATTTTGTAATAACCTATAATGGAAAAGAATCTGAAGAAAAAAATATGAAACTGAATCATTGTGCTGTATAACCGAAACTAACATAATATTGTAAATCAACCATCCTTCAATAAAAAATAAATAAAATAAAATCAGAGGAAAAATTGCTTCAAATCCTAATTCTTCTGCATACAAGCGGAAAGATTTAGGGCAGGTTATTTACCTTCCTTGTGCTCAGTTCCCTCATCTGTAATATGGGGATATTAATAGTAACTAGCTTATAGGGTTTGAAGCTTAAATGAAATAAGGCATGGAAAGAACTTAGCACAATGCCCGGCATAGAGTAAGACCTCAGTAAATGTTAACTGCTGCAACCACTACTATTATTACTAGTCAGGCGATCGTGTGGCTGACTAGGTAGGGTGAACTGAGAAAGAACTTACATGATATGAAAAATTACCATTTGAAGATGAATCATCTCGTAATTTCATGCTTCCCCCATTCTATAAGGGAAGGTGCTCTTCTGAGTAACCAGTTACCAGAGTGATGTCATCACCACTGGTGATGTCAGCCTTGCCTGGGTGGGTGTGGCTGTAACTCAGCTCAAGCCCCCAAGTATGGATCAGAGATGATGAAGCTGAGACCAGCTCAGAATACCTGGAAACACCATTACCCCAGGTGTGCCTTCTGAGGGCCCAGTGGGGACAGGTGAGCCCTTTGTGCCTCTGAGTAGGGCACCACTGAGGTGAGAGACTATGGTTTCTGTGACCAAATCAGCCTACACAGCCTGCCTGAATGGGTAGACCCCTGCTCCCGTCATGCCAGTTTGAGGCCCTAAGTCTAAAGAAGTTACAATAGTGTAGGTAGAAGTTGAGGTTTTTATTTGAAATTAAGGTTGTATGTATAATTATAAACCCTGTACCCTTATGGCTTTACAATATGCAAATTAGATGCAAAATATTTGGGTCACATGATGCCAGACACCAAGCTGAGAACAGATTTCATCTAAATGACTCTCATGATATATCCAGATAAAACAGTGAGTGATATTGAACAGTACACAGACATTTTTCCGACTCGTGGCTGGACAGTAGGTTTCATGTCCCTCAGGCTCATCAAGTGTCTACTAAGTGCCATGTCAAACTCACCATACTGCTGCAATGCAGCCCAGGGATAAGAAAGGAAGGTAAGAGTCTCTTATGGCTTTCTGGGTCTTTACATAGAGCAGTTACAACATGCTAGTGATTTGTCATAAAAGCCCTGCTCGACAAAAGTTCCTATTAAGCTCAAATCTTAATGCTTAAATCTTAATGCTCAAATCTTAATGCTCAAATCAAATGCTTGCTGCAGCATTTGCTTTTAATGAGGCATTTTCTGCATAAAAATGCTAAAAATATTTTTCCCATTCATTATAATATGTTTTGTGGCTCATTAAGCTGGCTTTCTTGGCGGGGGGGCGGGGGGAGAGAAGAATGTTAAGCATTTGCAGAAATGACATAAAAATATTACCCTTTGTCTTAACCTGCATAATTTTTAATAATGTCTAAATACCAAAATAAGACTATAGGAAAAAGCTTAAACTAATGAATAGCAATGAGTGTGCTTCATTTTCCCAACAAACATTAATAAGAGGTCATACTTATGTAAATCAGAAAATTTACCCATCTCAATAATAGTATTTCTAAGTAATTTGGGGAAATTTTAACTGTTCCATTTGTTTGATTGAGTTTCGGTCACCAAGGTCATTGGAAGATTTCCATTCAAGTTGAATCCCTCAGACCTGGAGCTGACTCAGACTAGAACACTGTTCTATACATTAAGCTTTGTTTACAAAGGCTGTATACTGCTGCAAGAGGAAAGGCTGTAGGGATAGGGATAGGAAATTTGTAGCCAAATTGCTAGACAGACGTTTTCGTAAACAGCAACTCTTTCCTTTACGAGACTTCAGTTAAACCATTTTTCTCCCTTTAAAAAAGCATTCATAATGAGATTCTGATATACACTCATCCACAATTCTATAAACTGTTATACTGTACTTTGGTCATTAAAGACATGATCTGTGAAGCCAAACTGCCTGGAATTGAAGACCAAGCTCTACCATTTACGAGCTATGTGACCCTGGACAAGTTAACCATTTCAGTGTCTTGGGGATAATGAGAGATAGTACCTTATAAGTTTAAAACAAGGATTGAATGTGTTAATACATGTAAACAGTACCTGACACATAAAAAGCACTTAATATGTATTAGACATCATCATCATCATTATTATGATTAGGCAATCCAAGTCCCTGAGGTATCAGTGATATAGTGATAAGACCATAGGTCCAACTAGGCTTAAATCCCAGCTCTGTAAGCTGAAAATTCAAGGGGTGTCTCCTAATGAAAGCCCATATGGAAGTCCTCCCTCATCAAGGGTGGCAAAGGAGGTGATTTCAGGCCCAGATGGTTTCACAGAGGAATTCTACTAAACTTTCAAAGTCCAGATAATCTCAACGCTCTATACGTTGTTTCAGCACATTGAAAATGAAGAACTTCTCCATTTCTTTTATGAAACTTTTCTGAAGGTTTGATACCTAAACCTGATAAAGACAGGAGGGAGGGAGGGAGGGAGGGACGGAGGGAGGGAGGGAGGGAGGGAGGGAGGACAGACCAATATCAACTCATGATTATTGATGCAAAAATGCTAAATTAAATGTGAGCAAACAGAATACAATATCATACTGAGAAATTAATACACCATGACTAAATGGGATTTATTCCAGGAATGGAAGGTTGGTTCAATATTAGGAAATCTATTAGTACCATATACTATATTAATAGATCTAAAGGGGGAAAATCCATATGATTACTTCCATAGATGCTGGAAAGGCCTTAAATAAAATTCAAGACCTATTCTTTATAAAAAGACTTGAGAAAATAGGAATTCAATGGTACTTCATTAACAGGATAAAATATATATGCCTTAGTCCTAAAGCCAGTATCTAACTTAATGGGGAAACATTAGAGGCATTTCCATTAAAATCAGAAACAAGGCAAGGATACTCACTATCTGCTACTAATTAGCATTATATTAGAGGGATTAATCAATGCAGTTGGACAAAACAAATCAATTACAGGCATAAGAATTGGTAAAGAAGAAGTAAACCTGTATCTAGTTGCAAATGATGTGATACTATACCAGGAGAATTCTAGAGAATCAATTATAAAACTAACTTAAACAATAAAAGAATTCAATAAGTAGCAGGATAAAAACACAAAAATCAATATCCTTCACTTACACAAAGGATAG
The DNA here is from genome assembly GCF_039906515.1 of Pseudorca crassidens. Lineage (NCBI taxonomy): Eukaryota > Metazoa > Chordata > Mammalia > Artiodactyla > Delphinidae > Pseudorca > Pseudorca crassidens. The sequence goes on along the minus strand of NC_090317.1, from coordinate 119,300,184 downwards.
ACAATTAGAAGACCCAGTGTTATAGAAAACTCCACTTACAGCAATAACAAAGAAGATTAAATACTTAGGAATTAATTTATCACAAATGTGCAAAACCTATATTAGGAAATTTGAAAGCATTCCTAAAAGACACAAAATTATACTTTCTCAAGTGGAAGGACACCCCTTGTTCTTGGATAGAATGATTCAGCACTATAAACAAGTCAGTTCTAAATAAATTTATAAGTTTAACACAATCCCAATAAAAATTACCAATAAGCTTTTTTAAAAATGGAGTTTGACCCATTGATACTAAAGTTCTTATGGAGAAATAAACATACGAGAACAGCCAAAGGGAATTTGGGCCAAGATGGCAGAGTAGAAAGACCCTGAGCTCACCTCCTCTCACAAGCACACCAAAACCACAACTATCTGCAGAACCATCTATGAAAAAGACCAAAACCTATCCGAAAAGATCTTTAACAACTAAGACATAAAGAAGGAACCACAACAAGATGGGCAGGAGGGGCAGACTTCTCATATAATCAAGTCCCATACCCCTAGATGAGTGACCCACAAACTGGAGAATAATTATATTGCAGGGGTTCTCCCGCAGGAGAGTTCTGAGCCCCATATCAGGCTCCCCAGCCCAGGGGTCCTGCAATGCTCTGGGAAGATGAGCCACCAAAGCACTTGGCTTTGAAGGCCAATGGGGTTTAATTCCAGGAGTCCCAAAGGGCTGCAGAAAATAGAGACTTCACTTTATTTATCTGATTGCACCAGGTCTTAGTTGTGGCAAGCGGGCTCCTTCGTTGCGGCACACGGGCTCCGTAGTTGTGGCATGAGAACTCTTAGTTGCAGCATGCATGTGGGATCTAGTTCCCTGACCAGGGATCGAACCCAGGCCACCTGCATTGGCAGCATGGAGTCGTATCCACTGCACCACCAGGGAAGTCCCAACACCACTTTTAAAGGGCGCACACAAAACCTCATGTGCACCAGGACCCAGGGCAAAAGCAGTAACTTCATAGGAGCCAGGGCCAGAACTACCTGCTGGTCTTTAAGAGTCTCCCAAAGAGGTGGGGGGCAGCTGTGGCTCACCCTGGGAACATAGACACTGGCAGCAGCCATATTTGGGAGCTTTTTCTACCCCATGGAAGCCAGTGCTGGTGGGTGCCATTAGCTCATTAGCACCAAGACCTGGCCCCACCCAACTGCCTGTAGGTACCAGTGCTGGGACAGCTCAAGCCAAATAACTAACTGGGTGGGGACACAGCCCCACCCATCAGCAGATAGGCTGCCTAAAGACTTCCTGAGCTCACAGCCACCTCTAGACATGGCCCTGCCCACCAGAGGGCCAAGACCCAGCTCCGCCCACCAGCTGGCAGGCACTGGCCTTCCCCTCCAGGAAGCCTGCACTAGCCACTAGACCAGCCTCACCCACCAGGGGACAGATACCAGATGCCAGAAACCCACAATCCCACAGCCTGCAGACCCAGCCAGCCAAAAGCAGGCCAGACCCAACCCTGGGACAAGCTGGGCCCCGGCCCTGCCCACTAGCAGGCCAACACAAGTTTTGGGACACCCCAAACCTCATACCCAATTGTGTCAGGAACTGGCCCCTCCTACCCATCAGTGATCTGACAGCACTCTGGGATCCCTGGACCCTGCAGCCAGTCTCCAGGACCAGGCTCTGCCTACCAGTAGTCCAGCACTAACCCCAGGACCTGGCTTCACCCACCACTGGCAGGGGAGAATAGCTCCTGAGTCTTCTGGACCCTGATTCCTCCCACCAGTGAGCCAGCACTAGCCCCAGGGCCCCCTGGGGTTCTGCAGTCAGCCACCTCATGACCAGGCCCACCAACCAGCAGCATCCACACAAGGCAGGGCCTGGCAACCAATCACACTAGAGGCCGACCAGGCCTACCAGACCACCCAGACAGTCAGCCCACCACAACAGAAGGACCCACACAGCCCTCTTAGGGGGCATCCCTAGAGCATGCAGCTTGGGTGACGAGAGGGGAGTGTGCTGCAGGGATGCATAGGACTTGTCCTACAGAAGGCCACTTATCCAAGGTTGAGAAACATAACTAACCTACTACATACATAAAAATGCCAACAGCAACTTAAACTAAATGAGGTGGCAGAGGAACATGTTCCAGATGAAGGAACAAGAAAAAACCCCAGGGCTTCCCTGGTGGTGCAGTGGTTGAGAGTCCGCCTGCCGATGCAGGGGACACGGGTTCGTGCCCCGGTCCGGGAAGATCCCACATGCCGCGGAGAGGCTGGGTCCGTGAGCCATGGCCGCTGAGCCTGCGCGTCCGGAGCCTGTGCTCCGCAACGGGAGAGGCCACAGCAGTGAGAGGCCCGCGTACCGCAAAAAAAAAAAAAAAAAAAGAAAAAACCCCAGAAAGAACTAGGGGAAGTGGAGATAGGCATTCTACCTGAGAAAGAATTCCGAGTAATGATTGTAAAGATGATTAAAGAACTCGGGATAAGAATGGATGCATAAAACAAGTTAGAAGTTTTCAACAAAGAGTTAGAAAATATAAAGAACAACAAAACAGAGATGAAGAATAACTGAAATGAAAAATACACCAGAAGGAATCAATAGCAGACTAAATGATATTGAGGAACAGATCAGTGAGCTGGAAGACAGAGTAGTGGAAATCACTGCCACTGAACAGAAAAAAAGAAAAAAGAATAAAAAGAAATGAGGACAGTTTTAGAGACCTCTGGGACACATCAAGCATACTAAAATTCACATTAAGTTCCAGCAGGAGAAGAGCGAGGAAAAGAGCCTGAGAACATATTTGAAAACCTAGTAGCTGAAAAATTCCCTAACCTGGGAAAGGAAACAGTCACCTAAGTCTAGGAAGCGCAGAGTCCCATACAGTAGAACCCAAAGAGGAACACACCAAGACACACTGTAATTAAAATGACAAAAATTAAAGATAAAGAGAGAATATTAAAAGCAGCAAGGGAAAAACAACAAGTAACATACGAGGGAACTCCCAAAAGGCCATCAGCTGATTTTTCAGCAGAAACTCTGCAGGCCAGGAGGGAATGGCACAATATATTCAAAGTGATGAAACAGAAAAACCTACAACCAAGCATACTCTACCCAGCAAGGCTCTCCTTCAGATTTGATGGAGATCAAATGCTTTACAGACAAGCTAAAAAGAGTTCAGCACCACCAAACCAGCTTTACAACAAATGTTAAAGGAACTTCTCTAGGCGAAAAAAGAAAAGGCCACAATTAGAAACAAGAAAATTACAAAATGAAACAGCTCACCAGTAAACGCAAACATACAGTAAAGGTAGGTTATCATCCACACACAAAGCTAGTAGGGAGGTTAAAGACAAAAGTAATAAAATCATCTATATCCACAATAAGCAGTTAAGGGATACACAAAATAATTACATATAAAATATGATATCAAAAATATAATCGTGGGAATTCCCTGGTGGTCTAGTGGTTAGGACTCTGCACTTCTAATGCAGGGGGCACAGGTTCGATCCCTGGTTGGGGAGCTAAGATTCCACAAGCCTTGTGGCCAAAAGAAAAAAAAAAAGTAATCATGAGGGGAGGAGAATACAAATGCAGGGTCTTTAAAATTTATTTGAAATTAAGAGATAAGCAACTTAAAACAATCACACACACACACACACATATACAGACTGCTATACAAAAACCTCATGGTATCTGCAAACCAAAAATCTGTAATAGATATACACACAAAAAAAGAAAAAGGAATCCAAACATAATGCTAAAGACAGTCATCAAATCACAAGAGAAGAGAGCAAAAGAAGAAGAAAAGAAGACCTATAAAAACAAATCCAAAGCAACAAAATGGCAATAAGAACATATATATCAATAATTACCTTAAATATAAAGGGACTAAATTATCCAACCAAAAGACACAGAGTGGCTGAATGGATACAAAAACAAGACCTGTATATATGCTGCAACAAGAGCCTCACTTCAGATCTAGAGACACACAAAGACTAAAAGTTAGAGAATGTAAAAAGGTATTCCATGCAAGTGGAAATCAAAAGAAAGTCAGCATAGCAATAAGTATATCACACAAAATAGACTTTAAAATAAAGGCCGTTACAAAAAAGGACACTACGTAATGATCAAGGGATCAATCCAAGAAGATCTAACAATTGTAAATATATATGCACCCAACATAGGAGCACCTAAATATATAAAGCAAATATTTACAAACATAAAAGGAGAAATCGACAGTAACACAGTGATAGTAGAGGACACTAACACCCCACTCACATCAATGGACAGATCAGCCAGACAGAAAATCAATAAGGAAACTGGCCTTAAATGACATGTTAGACCAGACAAACTTAATTGATATACAGAGCATTCCATCCAAAAGCAGCAGAATACACTCTTTTCAAGTGCACACAGAACATGCTCCAGGATAGATCACACGCTAGGCCACAAAACAAGCCTTAGTAAATTTAAGAAAATTGAAATCTTCTCAAGCATCTTTTCTGACCAAAACGCTATGAGACTAGGTATCAACTACAAGAAAAAAACTGCAAAAAACACAAACACATGGAGGCTAAGCAATATGCTACTAAACAACCAATGGCTAACTGAAGAAATCAAAGAGGAAATAAATACGTAGAGACAAATGACAATGAAAACACAACGATCCAAAACCTAAGGGACGCAGCAAAAGCAGTTCTAAGAAGGAAGTTTATAGCAATACAATCTTACCTCAGGAAACAAGTAAAATCTCAAATAAACAAGCTAACCTTATACTTAAAGCAACTAGAGAAAGAAGAACAAACAAAACCCAAAGTAAGTAGCAGGAAAGAAATCATAAACATCAGAGCAGAAATAAATGAAACAGAGACTAAAAAATAATAGAAAAGATCAATGAAAGTGAAAGCTGGCTCTCTGAAAAGACAAACAAAATTGACAAACCTTTAGCCAGACTCATCAAGAAAAAATGGGAGAGGGCCCATATCAATAAAATCAAAATTAAAAAGGAGAAGTTACAATCAACACCACAGAAATGCGAAGGATCATAAGAGACTACTATGAACAACTATATGCCAATAAAATGGACAACCTAGAAGAAATGGACAAACTCTTAGAAAGGTACACTATCCCAAGACTAAACCAGGAAGGAATAGAAAATATGAACAGACCAATTACCAGTAATGAAATTGAATCAGTAATTTAAAAACTCCCAAAAAACAAAAGTCCAGGACCAGATGGCTTCCCACGTGAACTCTACCAAACATTTAGAGAAGAGTTAAGACCCATGCTTCTCAAACTATTCCAAAAAACTGCAAGGGAAGGAGCACTTCCCAACTCATTCTATGAGGCCAGCATCACCCTGATACCAAAACCAGACAAAGATATCACGAAAAAAGAAAATTACAGGCCAATATCACTGATGAACATAGATGCAAAAATCCTCAATAAAATGTTAGCAAACCAAATCCAACACTACATTAAAAAGATCATACACCATGATCAAGTGGGATTTATCCGAGGGATGCAAGGATTTTTCAATATCTCCAAATCAATCATTGTAACACACTACATTAACAAATTGAAGAATAAAAGCCATATGATCATCCCAATAGATGCAGAAAAATCTTCTGATAAAGTTCAACATCCATTTATGATAAAAAAGAAAAAACTTCTCCAGAAAGTGGGCATAGAGGGAATACAACTCAACATAATAAAGGCCATACATGACAAACCCACAGCTAACATCGTACTCCGTGGTGAAAAGCTGAAAGCATTTCCTCTAAGATAAGGAACAAGACAAGGACGTTCACTCTTGCCACTTTTATTCAACATAGTTTTGGAAATACTAGCCATAGCAATCAGACAGGAAGAAGGAATTCAGATTGGAAAGGAAGAAGTAAAACTGTCACTGTTTGCAGATGACATGATACTATACATAGAAAATCCTAAAGATGCCACCAGAGAAGTACTGGAGCTCATCGACGAATTCGGTACAAAATTAAAGTACAGAAATCTGTTGCATTTCTATACACTAATAACGAACTATCAGAAAGAGAAATAAAGGAAACAATCCCACTTACCACTGCATCAAAAGGAATAAAATAACTAGGAGTAAACCTACCTAAGGAGGTAAAAGACCTGTACTTGGAAAACTGTAAGGCACTGATGAAAGAAATTGAGGACAACACAAACAGATGGAAAGATATAACATGTTTAGATTGGAAAAAGTGATATTGTTAAAAGGACCATACTACTGAAGGCAATCTACAGATTCACTGCAATCCCTATCAAAATACCAGTGGCATTTTTCAAAAAACTAGAAAAAATAATTTTAAGATTTATATGGAAACACAAAAGACCCTGGATAGTCAAAACAATCTTGAGAAAGAAGAACAGAGCTGGAGGAACCATGTTCTCAGACTTCAGACTATACTACAAGGCTGCAGTCATCAAAACAATGTGGTACTGGCACAAAAACAGACACACAGATCAAAGAAACAGAACAGAGAGCCCAGAAATAAACCCACACACTTATGATCAGTTAATCTATGACAAAGGAGGCAAAAATATACAATGGAGAAAACACAGTCTCTTCAGTAAGTGGTGCTGAGAAACCTGGACAGCTACATGTAAAAGAATGAAATTAGGGGGCTTCCCTGGTGGCGCAGTGGTTGAGAGGCCGCCTGCTGATGCAGGGGGCACGGGTTCGTGCCCTGGTCCGGGAAGATCCCACATGCTGTGGAGCAGCTAGGCCCGTGAGCCATGGCCGCTGAGCCTGCGCGTGCGGAGCCTGTGCTCCGCAACAGGAGAGGCCACAACAGTGAGAGGCCCGCGTACCGCAAAAAAAAAAAAAAAAAAAAGAATGAAATTAGAACATTCTCTAACATCATATACAAAAATAAACTCAAAATGGATTCAAGATCTAAATGTAAGACCAGATACTATAAAACTCCTAGAGGAAAACACGGGCAGAACAGTCTTTGACATAAATCACAGCAATATATTTTTTGATCCATCTCCTAAAGCAAAGGAAACAAAAGCAAAAATAAACAAATGGGACCTAATTAAACTTAAAAGCTTTTGCACAGCAAAGGAAGCCATCAACAAAATGAAAAGATAACCTACTGAATGGGAAATGATTACTTGCAAATGATAATGACCAATAAGGGGTTAATATCTAACAACTATAAACAGCTCATACAACTCAACATCAAAAAAGCAAACAACCTGATTACCAAATGGGCGGAAAACCTGAATAGACATTTTTCCAAGAGGAAATGCAGATGGCCAACAGGCACATGAAAAGATGCTCAACATCACTAATTATTAGAGAAATGGAAGTCAAAACTACAATGAGGTATCACCTCACACCGATAAGAATGCTATCATGAAAAAGTCTACAAATAATAAATGCAGGAGAGGGTGTGGAAAAAAGGGAACCCTCATACACTGTTGGTGGGGATGTAAATTGGTGCAGCCTCTGTGGAAAAACAGTATGGAGATTTCTCTAAAAACTAAAAGTAGAACTACCATATGACCCAGCAATTCCACTCCTGGGTATATATCCAAAAAATCCATAAACACTAATTCAGAAAGATACACACACCCCAGTATTCATAGCAGCATTATTTACAACTGCCAAGATACGGAAGCAAGCTAAGTGTCATCAACAGAAGAATGGATAAAGAAGATGTGGTGTACATATATATGTATAATGGAATACTACTAGCCATAAAAAAATGAAATTTTGCTATTTGCAGCAACGTGGATGGACTTGGAAGGCTAAGTGAAATAAGGCAGACAGAGAAGGACAAATACCGTATGATATCACTTATATGTGGAATGTAAAAAATATTAATACAACAAACTAGTGAATAAAACAAAAAAAGAAGCAGACTCCGAGACAGAGATATCAAACTAGTGGTTACCATGGGGAAAGGGGAGGGGGGAGGGGTAATATAGAGGTGGGTGGGAAAAAAAGGTTATTATGGGATTATATGAAATCATGTGTATGAAACTTTTGAAAACTGTAAACCTCTATAGTATTTTAAGACTCATTCAATTAAAAAAATAGTCTATTAAATTAAAAAAATAGCCAGAAAAACACTGAAAAAGGAAACCCATAAGGGGGGATTAGCCCTAACAGATATTAAAATATTTTTAAAGCCTTTATAATTACAACCGTGTGGTACTGGCACAAATACACCAGCAGGACAGAATACAAAGGCCAGAAACGGACCCAAGTATATATGAAAACATCTGGTAACTGTGGTATCTCTAAACACTGAGTCAAAAAGATGGAGGGGTGTTTTTTTGTTTTGTTTTTTCTGTTTATTGTTTGCGGTACGTGGGCCTTTCACTGTTGTGGCTTTTTTTTTTTTTTAATGATGCTGGAACAACTGGGTAGCCACTTGTTGAAGAAAAACATTTTATCAGAGTTTCTCAACCTCGACACTATTGACATTTTGAGTCGGATCATTCTTTGCTGTGGGAGGCTGTCCTGTGCACTGCAGGATGTTTAGCAGCATCCTTGGCCTCTACCCACTAGATGTCAGCATTCTTCCCTCTAGTTTTGACAACCCAAAATGTCTCCTGACATTGCTACACGTCCCCTGGGGGGACAAAATCGCCCCTGGTTGAGAACCATTTAATTAGAGCCATACTTCGCACCATACACAAGATTAAACTCCAAAGGGATCAGAGACCTAAACATTAAAAAATGCAACCATACAAGTACTGAAAGAAAATAGGGGTGAATTATTCTTTGACCTCAGTCTAGGAAATGGCTCTCTAACTCTGACTCAAAATAGAGGCAATAAAAGAGAATATTGATAAATTTGAACATTCAATGTTTCTGCATGCTCAAACACCACTAACAAAGTCAAATGACAACTAAAAACTGAGAGAAAATATGCGCAACATATACCACAGAAAGACTGAATCAGGAAGAAACAGAAAATATGAACAGACCAATCACAAGCACTGAAATTGAAACTGTGATTAAAAATCTTCCAACAGGGCTTCCCTGGTGGCACAGTGGTTGAGAGTCCGCCTGCCGATGCAGGGGATACGGGTTTGTGCCCCTGTCTGGGAAGATCCCACATGCCGCGGAGCGGCTAGGCCCGGGAGCCATGGCCACTGAGCCTGCGCGTCCGGAGCCTGTGCTCCGTAACGGGAGAGGCCACAACAGTGAGAGGTCCGCGTACCAAAAAAAAAAAAAAAAAAAATCTTCCAACAAACAAAAGCCCAGGACCAGATGGCTTCACAGGTGAATTCTATCAAACATTTAGAGAAGAGCTAACAACTATCCTTCTCAAACTCTTCCAAAATATAGCAGAGGGAGGAACACGCCCAAACTCATTCTATGAGGCCACCATCACCCTGATACCAAAACCAGACAAAGATGTCACAAAGAAAGAAAACTACAGGCCAATATCACTGATGAACATAGATGCAAAAATCCTCAGCAAAATACTAGCAAACAGAATCCAACAGCACATTAAAAGGATCATACACCACGGTCAAGTGGGGTTTATTCCAGGAATGCAAGGATTCTTCAGTATACGCAAATCAATCAACGTGATACACCATAGTAACAAACTGAAGGACAGAACCATATGGTCATCTCAACAGATGCAGAGAAAGCTTTCGACAAAATTCAACACCCACTTATGATAAAAACCCTCCAGAAAGTAGGCATAGAGGGAACTTTCCTCAACATAATAAAGGCCATATATGACAAACCCACAGCCAACATCGTCCTCAATGGTGAAAAACTGAAACCATTTCCACTAAGATCAGGAACAAGACAAGGTTGCCCACTCTCACCACTCTTATTCAACACAGTTTTGGAAGTTTCAGCCACAGCAATCAGAGAAGAAAAAGAAATAAAAGGAATCCAAATCGGAAAAGAAGAAGCAAAGCTGTCACTGTTTGCAGATGACATGATACTATACATAGAGAATCCTAAAGATGCTACCAGAAAACTACTAGAGCTAATCAATAAATTTGGTAAAGTAGCAGGATACAAAATTAATGCACAGAAATCTCTGGCATTCCTATACACTAATGATGAAAAATCTGAAAGTGAAATTAAGAAAACACTCCCATTTACCATTGCAACAAAAAGAATAAAATATATAGGAATAAGCCTACCTAAGGAGACAAAAGACCTGTATGCAGAAAATTATAAGATGCTGATGAAAGAAATTAAAGATGATACAAATAGATGGAGAGATATACCATGCTCTTGGACTGGAAGAATCAACATTGTGAAAATGACTCTACTACACAAAGCAAACTACAGATTCAATGCAATCCCTATCAAACTACCACTGGCATTTTTTACAGAACTAGGACAAAAAATTTCACAATTTGTATGGAAACACAAAAGACCCCGAAGAGCCAAAGCAATCTTGAGAACGAAAAATGGAGCTGGAGGAATCAGGCTCCCTGACTTCAGACTATACTACAAAGCTACAGTAATCAAGACAGTATGGTACTGGCACAAAAACAGAAATATAGATCAGGGCTTCCCTGGTGGCGCAGTAGTTGAGAGTCCGCCTGCCGATGCAGGGGACACGGGTTCGTGCCCCGGTCCGGGAAGATCCCACGTGCTGTGGAGCGGCTAGGCCCGTGAGCCATGGCCGCTGAGCCTGCGCGTCCAGAGCCTGTGCTCCGCAACGGGAGAGCCCACAACGGTGAGAGGCCCATATACCACAAAAAAAAAAGAAAAAAGAAAAAAAAAGAAATATAGATCAATGGAACAGGATAGAAAGCCCAGAGATAAACCCACGCACATATGGTCACCTTATCTTTGATAAAGGAGGCAAGAATATACAGTGGAGAAAAGACAGCCTCTTCAATAAGTGGTGCTGGGAAAACTGGACAGGTACATGTAAAAGTATGAGATTAGAACACTCCCTAACACCATACACAAAAATAAACTCAAAATGGATTAAAGACCTAAATGCAAGGCCAGACACTATCAAACTCTTAGAGGAAAACATAGGCAGAACACTCTATGACATAAATCACAGCAAGATCCTTTCTGACCCACCTCCTAGAGAAATGGAAATAAAAACAAAAAAAAACAAATGGGACCTAATGAAACTTCAAAGCTTTTGCACAGCAAAGGAAACCATAAACAAGGCCAAAAGACAACCCTCAGAATGGGAGGAAATATTTGCAAATGAAGCAACTGACAAAGGGTTAATCTCCAAAATTTAATAGCAGCTCATGCAGCTCAATATCAAAAAAACCAAGCAACCCAATCCAAAAATGGGCAGAAGACCTAAATAGACATTTCTCCAAAGAAGATACACAGATGGCCAACGAACACATGAAAGGATGCTCAACATCACTAATCATTAGAGAAATGCAAATCAAAACTACAATGAGGTATCACCTCATACCGGTCAGAATGGCCATCATCAAAAAATCTAGAAACAATAAATGCCGGAGAGGGTGTGGAGAAAAGGGAACACTCTTGCACTGCTGGTGGGAATGTAAATTGATACAGCCACTATGGAGAACAGTATGGAGGTTCCTTACAAAACTAAAAATAGAACTACCATACGACCCAGCAATCCCACTACTGGGCATATACCCTGAGAAAACCATAATTCAAAAAGAGTCATGTACCAAAATGTTCATTGCACCTCTATTTACAATAGCCAGGACATGGAAGCAACCTAAGTGTCCATCATCGGATGAATGGATAAAGAAGATGTGGCACATATATACAATGGAATACGACTCAGCCATAAAAAGAAACAAAATTGAGTTATTTGTAGTGAGGTAGATGGACCTAGAGTCTGTCATATAGAGTGAAGTAAGTCAGAAACAGAAAAACAAATACTGTATGCTAACACATATATATGGAATCTAAGAAAAAAAAAAGTCATGAAGAACCCCGGGGTAAGACGGGAATGGAGACGCAGACCTACTAGAGAATGGACTTGAGGATGTGGGGAGGGGGAAGGGTAGGCTGTGACAAAGTGAGAGCGTGGCATGGACATATATACACTACCAAACGTAGAACAGATAGCTAGTGGGAAGCAGCCGCATAGCACAGGGAGATCAGCTCGGTGCTTTGTAACCACCTAGAGGGGTGGGATAGGGAGGGTGGGAGGGAGGGAGACGCAAGAGGGAAGAGATATGGGAACATGTGTATATGTATAACTGATTCACTTTGTTATAAAGCAGAAACTAACACACCATTGTAAAGCAATTATACTCCAATAAAGATGTTAAAAAAATAATAAGAAAAACATATACCACAGAAATAAAAGGACTAATATCCCTAATAGATAAATACTTCTTAGAATTCAGGGACAAAGAAAGGAGCCAAAACCTGGTAGAAAAATGGGGGCGGGGGGAGAAGCCTGAACAGACAATCCAGAAAAAACATTAAAATGTTTCTTAAACTTAGGGAAAATTGTTCAAACTCACTCGTAATTAGAGAAATGCAAACAATATAGATACCATTTATCACCTATTAGATTAGGAAAAGTTAAACAATATGACAACATTCTATTGGTGAAACTGCGGGAAAAACAGGTACTCACAAACAATGCTGGTGGAAATTCAAACTTTTTGGACAACCTCTCTGGAAGGGAATTTGGCAGTATCTAACAAAACTACATATGCACTCACTTTTTGCCCTAGCAATCCCACCAAACCTTCACCTCCAATAATACAAAAAGGTTATTCATTGCAGTATTGTTTATGAGATATTGAAAACAACCAAGGTGCCTATACACAGATGGAAGTATTTAACCATTAGTGATTTTAACCCTTTTTCTGTGGTTATGTACATGCAGTGATGGAATAAACTATAGGACATCCACATAATGTAGTACTATGCAGCTGTTAAAAAAATGAGGAAGATTTTTATGAGCTAATAAGGAGTGATTTCCAGGACGTACTCTTAAGTGACAAAGGTAAAGCCCAAAAGAGTGTCTATAGTATGCTACCCTTCATGTTACAGAGAAGGGTATATATGAAGATATGCAGGTATCCACTTATTTGTGTAAAAGAAATAGTCAATTCTGCTATAGCACAACATAGCCATCCTTATAAATCTCTACATTATGCAGAACTGCACAATAAAAACCAAAGGGTTTATAGAGAAAACAGAGCACAACACTCAAAAAGCTTCTGTGACACACACACACACACACACACACACACACACAGGAACCTAATAAATAAACAGTAGCACAATTTTACACATGTGAAATGGTTAAGAAATACATAATACATGTGTCACTTTCCCTAAAAAAGGCCCTGAAGTTTGCTTGTGGAGTGGGCGTCAGGAGGCGGGGTAGATGCAGGGGTACCTGAAATCAGAAGGCAGGCTGTAATAGCAGATGTGGACAGGGGTGGCTGCTAAGACACGGGGTGAATCGAGGGGGCACAGAGGTGTTTGAGGTGTGTGTATTTTGTGTGTTTTTACACAGCTCAGGTCAGCTGGGTGCAGTTTCTGCATTCACCTCGAGTTTCTCATATGTGAAATTGTGCCTTAACACACGCAAAATTCACACTAAGCTCAACTTGTGCTCTAAGATATCAATCACGTTGGAACAAATTCACTTTTTCAAAACAAGAGTTACAGCAGAACTGACTGTATAGGAGAGATAAACCAGAAGCTAATGAGATTGGTTTACCAACAGGGCATAGGTGGGAATGGGGTAGAAAGAATGGGGGATGGGAAGGAGGTAGCAGGGTCAAGGCAGCGTGACACTTCTCTGAGTATATTTTTGGGGAGCTCTAACCCTTAGAACCTAGGGTAATGTTTCACATACCCCCCCGTAAATAAATAATTAACATCAGCCAGAATGTAAGGAGAATCCAAAGTGGAAAACACGCAGTAACAAATAAACCTAACTATATTACAAGTGAATATCCTAACCACACTGAAGGAGATGGGGAAGGAAATAGCTAACCTAAGTAACTTTGGAAAGAAGTATTTTTATTTTGTTGTTTTGTTTTAACCACAAATATTTATTGATGGATTGATGAATATAATTTTAAACAGAGCAATAAGACACAGCCATGGATTAAAACAGTGTGCTATACTGCCAAAAGAGGGCAAAGGCATAAACTTGGGAACTTTAAATATTCAAGTCAAAGAGCCTCTGAGGTACTGAATAGAAAATTATCAGACAATCTTCCCTTTTACACAGTTCCTGTGTTACATCACTTGATCCTAAAGTCAGAATGGTACGTCATACAGAATTTCTCATTCATTTATACTTGAGCCATCTCGCCTGGCCACTCCTCTGTCCCCCATTCTTTTCCCTTCCCTTTGCAGTGGTGTTCTTTGGCCATTCCCTTTCTAAAGAATTGCTTCTTCTTAAGCAAGAAAGCAAGCAAGCACGTAGTGAGTCAGAGAATGTCCACCACAGGCAGATACATGCATGAATGGACTTAGGTGTTAGGATGGCAACAGCCTAATTCAGTGAGGTCTAAACTAAGCTGACTGGCAAAGAAGCTGCCCTGGCTCCTGGCTCGCTGAAAGGTCTACAATTGTACCTCAGGTTGTGCCACCATTGCCAGACCCCGTGTTTCTAAGCGATTAGCAGTGGAGGTAGGAAGCCCATGTAACCAGGCAGCTAATGTGACAATACAGTCAATGCTTTGAACCTCTACTGGGAGCTGACTGTGGCTTCTGACATAATCATTGGCCAAGTGCAAAAACCTTCAGGATACTGAGGACGATCTTGAAATCTCCTGGACAGGATGAGTTAGGCATCTCCATAACTCTAATCTTTCTACTTGGAAACGTGAAGTGAAAAACATCCCAGGGCATGCAACACTGAGGTATAAGCCACGCTACAGAGGTGGTAACACAGGAAGCTTTTAGGGTGCCCAGCCTCCTTGTTCAAAGAGCCATGAGGAAGTCCCCAGGCAAATTGTCAGGGCGGCTCTTCTGGTGGCGACAGTGCCCCAAAGCTGACCGGACCAGCAGGCATATGGCTATTTACTGAAGAACCAACCCTGTACTAACAAGAGTAGCCACAGAGTAGCCACCCTACGTGTGCAGAATCAGAGGCCAGAGGTCGAGTGACCTGGGCAAGCCACCTAGAAGGGATGGCTCGACACATTTTAAGAAGAACATTTCCATCCAGTAGCCCTTTGATGACAGAGCAGAGTACAAGGGACCAACAGATGGTCACATTCTTCTGAAGAGAGATGCTCCTGGGGAGAGAACATCCCAGAGGCTCATTTGTGAGCAAAGGGAAATAAAAACTGCCAGACCACAGAACCACCTTGTCAAGTTAGACATATATTTAAGGGGGTGCCTGGTAGAAGAGAGCGGATTTTGAGGTGGAACAAAGAGCACGCAAACTGAAAGGTCTAGTGAATGGGGGGTTGGGGGACAGAGAAACAGGACGCAGAGGACAACTGGGAAAGGCTGAAGGAGCATGCTGAGGCCCAGCGGGAGGGGAAGCAGCATGGCCAGTCGGCATCCGTGAAAGAGCTTGCTCGGCTGCTTCTTGGCTTGAGTCCCTCTCACTTTCTCAGTCTGGATGGATGTGTGGCATTCAGCAGCATAACTGGGGAACTGGTGAATGGGTAGTGAAGAGAAATAGACTGGGTGTGCCATTCTGTAATGCCCCGTGTACTGGGAAAAGCCAGTATCCATCTTGATCTCCTCAAGCTCTTCCCTCCACAGTAACGTGGAAGTCTGAGATCCCATCCCCATGCGGGAGCTTCCCGGGGAGCAGCCGCGGCTAAAGCAACCATGTAGATGAAAGACAAAAGGAACTGTACGCAAATATTGTACTTTAGTTAGTAAATTTGTTCTTTACAAGAGAATGAGTTAGAAATTCTGAAACTACTTTTTGTGTATACTAGGATTGAACAAATAAATAAACATGTTATGGATAATGACAGTTTGTCACCATTGGAGAAAGGAGTTAGAAAGAAGGAAAGAAAGACATCAAGGATGAATACTGTGGTGTTGGATTAGAATCTAAAGTATCAGTATAAATTCATACATATATTCTCATACACACACATACACACATACATGGATATGCAGGTGGGTAGGCACAAAATAAATATGTGCACATGTGCATGTATGAGTATACAAACGTATTTCCTCGCTCTGTCACCTGAGAGTGCCTTAGAAGCAATGACACTCTGGTAACACTGAGCACATCTAGTGCCCAGATCTTGTTTCTAAATACCACTCTCTGATAAGAGAAACCAGGACTCCTTTCCAGGGCTGGCCAGGGAAAACAGAAGATAAGCCTGGAATATCTTGAGAGGCCAGAAAGCAAGAAAGTACTAAAATAAATAATAATAGTGGCATGTCAGAAAGGCACAGGAGCCAACTTGAAGGTGCTCCCGATGGCCAAATCTGGGACAATACAATAATGATAGTAATAGATGATAACACACAGTATAAAAGAACTGTCTATGAGTCTATACTGTCTATAAGTAATTGGGATAAGTAAATGAATACATGGGGGTGGGGTACCTCTTCCTTACAGAAGAATTCTAACTAATAAATGTAGAAATACTGATGGAAATTTCTTTAAATCACTGTTAGCCAAATATGACAGCAAAACTTTTTACAGACAGTAATCATCACAGGATGCTAAAATAGTTGGGTGAAATTATGTTGAGAAACAGGATATTTGCATACTTTCAAAATTTCGCCCCACAAGATACTTGTTGATTACAAACAGAAAACAGTAACTTCAGCTGCAAAAGCCTGGCAGACACGATCTTAACCAAGTGATCAAAGTTAACATCCGCAGTAAAAGGGCACGCCTGTACATGAGCCCCCTGACATCATGCACTGAGGTAACACTTCTGTGGGATTCTCGCTAAAAATGAGTAACCTCAATCTAATCATAAGACAACATCAGACAACTCCAACTTGAAGGACATTCTAGAAAATAATTGGCTAGTACTCTTCAAAAGTATCAAGGTCACGTAAGGCAAAGATTGAGGGACTATCACAAACTGAAGGAGACTAAGGAGATTTGACAACTAAATGCAATGTGAGACCCTGGACTGGATCCTGGACCAGAGAAAGGACATTAGTGGGAAAACCGACAAAATCCAAATAAGGTTAATAGATGAGTTAATAGTATTTATGAATGTTAATTTCCTGGTTTCAATAGATGTACTATGGTTATGTAAGATGTTAACATTAGGAAAACCTAGATAAGGAGTATGTGGAAACTCTACTATTTTTTTCAACTTCTCTGTTAAGTATAAAATGATTTCAAAATACAAAGTTAAAAATACATGTAAACTCTTAGCCATGGATATTTCACAATTGGGACTTACACTCCAATGCCTATGATACATATATGGCTTCAGGATAAGGTAGGTTCAACCAGGAAATGCTTAGTTCAGAATTTCTTTACTATAAATAGCAAAATTTAGAAGACCACAGAAAATCTAATCTCAAATGGTTAGAAGTTGCCATGGTATATGACACTTTGGCCCTTTAACGTACCATCATGGCATAGATTCCCATTTCAGAGTGTGGAGTCAGTTTATCATAGCAGTTCACCCTGATCCCCTGCTGAATGGAATGTCCAGCTTATCTGTTCTCATCAGTCAGGGCCCTTGGTCCACGCCCAGATCTGCGAATACGTGGAATATTCACGTGCTCTTGCCCTGCGTAAGCCTAAGGCAGGCATTCCCAAGAGATTATAGCACTCTTTCCCACACAGTCCCCACCGCCCCTACTGATCAGAGTCAGCACTTGAGCTGAACCATCTATTGCTGTGTTCGGCCTGCACTCAGGTCTATGGGGACTCTTGAGGTCTAAGTCCCTGCTTAGATTCTGCTGTCCAGATAGACAGGCATGGAAGTCACCCTTCCTCAAATATGGGAAGAGACTCCAGCAGTCTCACCAGTGTCCTTCTCCAAGCTTCATCAGTGATCCAGGGTAGACTGTCTAATGGTCCCTGTGGTATTAGATAAAGATGCTTGAC
The DNA here is from genome assembly GCF_039906515.1 of Pseudorca crassidens. Taxonomy (NCBI): domain Eukaryota; kingdom Metazoa; phylum Chordata; class Mammalia; order Artiodactyla; family Delphinidae; genus Pseudorca; species Pseudorca crassidens. The sequence continues at coordinate 119,282,223 of NC_090317.1, read as the reverse complement.
ATGAGATGGAGCCTGATGACAAAAGTTGACCAGTTTCCAGAGAAACACTGAGGCCTAAATCCTTATCATCAGGAGTGACAGTTAACTTATTCCAATCGTGTTCACAGTAATATTCTTTGTCAGACTTGATAAAATGAACGAGGAAAGAATATCAGAGATTCTTTGTCATTTCAAAGCCTGACAGTAGTCTTCTAACTTATCACACTGTGGCATCCAGGGATATTAAAATAAAACTCTGTCAAATCATACTTTTCTTATTAAGGGGATGCATTTGCAGGACAGGGGACATTCCAACAGCCTTATTCAGAAGTAAATGGAGGTCATCACTCAAATTCGGACCCAGACCCCTTTGGTCATAGTCCAGAGCTATAAACAGTGACGATGTTTACTCTTCCATTTTCTATCGAGAAGAAAAAAATAGGACTTACCAGAAGGCAGCTTCTGAGAAAAACTAAACTAGCTTACAGAAGAATCAGAAGGCTGAGAGTGGAGTTCCGAGCCAGGAGAGATTAAAGACTAGTGCCGGCAGGAGAGGGTATTTCAGTAGTATTTACCTGCCCTAGGATAAAGACCTTCTCACTGCCTCACCCTCTCTCCCATCCCCAGCTCCCTCTTCTCTTATCCAGTCTCTCCCCTCCTTCCCTTTCTCCATGGGTGCACATTAGAGATTTTCAATATTCTAGTGGTTTATAAGAGTTAGGACTAAGAAACGCTACCAAGCCTTTCCTTTGCTATAAAAGAATTATACAGGGCTTCCCTGGTGGCGCAGTGGTTGAGAGTCCGCCTGCCGATGCAGAGGACACGGGTTCGTGCCCCGGTCCAGGAAGATCCCACATGCCGCGGAGCGGCTGGGCCCGTGAGCCATGGCCTGCGCGTCCGGAGCCTGTGCTCCGCAACGGGAGAGGCCACAACAGTGAGAGGCCCGCGTACCGCAAAAAAAAAAAAATAATAATAATAATAATAATTATACATACCACAGAGTCCCAGACAAGTCTCGTTTTGCTTTTACAAAATATCTTCATAGTTTTGCAAGCTCTCTCAGAAGCATTCTGTTGTTTTATGACCTTTCTCAGAATGGTACTGGCCATCCAAATTAAGTCTCTCTTGCTTCAGCTTAGGTATTTCCCTTTATCTCATCTAGTTTGCTCCTTTAAACCAGTTCAGAAAAATTCTAACTTTGGTATGAGAACCTTTGACATACAAATTCTTCCCTAATACTAAACCTTCTATTTCTCCATTCTGCCTAAAGAAATAATTTCAAATCCTTAGCCCAACTACTCTCCAGCCTCTGTGCAATCTGGTCCTAACTTACCTTTCCAGATGGATTTCCCACAAGTTCTCTGTACACACCCTAGATCTCAGCCAAACCAAACTCCATGTGCTTCTCTAGAAAAATATCCTGCACTCTCAAAACAGTATTGCCATTTGGAATGCCCTTTCCCCTATTATAGCTTCTTATTTATTTCTTCATTTTGAGAAAAAAAAATTAACCCAACACCTACTATTAATAAGTACTGGAAGGATACAAAAATGAATGAGACATAATCTCTGCCATCCAGAGTACATGACTACTAGAGGAAATTATGTGGTATTGAGTATCAGGTGTTAAGACCTAACTGGTGTGGGGTGTTAGAATGGGGTCAATGTTAGGATTAAACTTCATGGAAAAGGTAGCATTTGAGAAGACCCTGAAGGATGGGGTCGAATTCTGAAAAAGATTGCAGGCCGAGGAAACCATGAGAGCAAGCACACAGAGGCGGGAGAAAATGGAGCGTATATACAGAAATTCAGATACTTTGGTTGGGCTGCAGTGCTTCAGTAGACCAGATCTTGAAGGATCTTGAATGTCAGACTAAAATGTTTGAATTTATTCCATACGCAGAGGAAATTATTGAAGGGTTCTGAGCACACAAATAACATGATCAGAAAGAGCAATGCTTTATGAAGGTACGAGGCTGTGTGTGTACAGGATTAATTTCCTCCATTTCTAGTATGGTATTTCTTCATGGTATACTAGGGAGAGAAAAGCCTGACTTGAGTTTCAAATATAGGATTGCAGGAGTGGGGATGCCTATCACACCCTCCATTTAACTCACCCGTCTGGTCTTTGCAGCAGGTAGACAGATCCGGGAAACTGGCCATAAGTAGTTTGTGACTCTGTAGCTGCTATTCCAATATGGTATTTTTCTTAGAGTAAATCAGCACAGCACCTAGCATGTGGAACACAGCTACTGACCCTAGCAAATACTTTTTCCCTCTATACCCATTTTCAAGGGTCATCAGAAGCAATTTGCTTTTGGCACTATGTCAGCTCTCCTGCTCTCTGCCATAAACTGCAGAGATCATTATCATCTTGACACCCCACGGAACATCACACTTGTTCATGTTTTCCTCCCTTGACTGAGGAACTGGAAGTAGCAAGCACCTCAGATGCCTCAGACACAAGCAAGCCAGGGGCAAAAGCCTGGTACTTCATCAGTCAAGGTCCAGTCAGGAAAACAGAAACCACACCAGTTATTTTAAAAGAGAGAATTCAATACAGTGAAGGCATTATAAGACTGACATGGCAAATGGGAAACTGAGGTGACACAGATATAGTGACTGCAGAAAGCAGCTGACACTCCGAGGGCAGAACCTAAGAAGGAGCAGCTGGTGCGGAAATGTTTGCAGAGTCCCAGCAATAACAGTGCAGAGTATGGAAGAATAGATTTGCAGCTGACAGACAACAGCTTAATAGCCAGCACAATAGCTAAGGAAAGAATTACCCAATGAGTCTGGTTCATATTAAATATTGTGAGAAATAAAGAAAATTCCCTATTGCAGACTTTAGCTTTGGAATTCTTTCTTTCTTTTTAAAACATTAGCCTGACTGTGGAACAGCCAATAAAATTACTTGTTTGTACACATCATTACAGAACATTCTCAGGTTGACATTCTCTTGCATGCCTGAGATTTCATTGTTCAGAGTATAAGCAGACAATGGAATACTACTTGCAATAAAAAGGAACGAATTACTGATACACACAAAAAAGGATGGATCTCAAAGGCATTATGCTGAGTGAAAGAAGCCAGTCTCAAAAGGTATGATTCCATTTATATGACACTTTCAAAAAGACAAAACCATAGTGATGGAGGACAGACTAGGGGTTGCCACAGGTAGGAGGAGGGGGAGACTGTGACCAGAAAGGGATAGCACGAGGGACTTTGCTGGGATAATGGAAATGTTCTGAATCCTGACTGTGGTAGGGTTACAGGAGTCTATGCATGTGATAACATTCATAGAGCTGTACTCAAAAAGGAGTCAATTAAAAAAATGAAAAAAACAGGGGGAAGGTGAAGAAGGAGCATGCATGGCTTGTGTGCGAGGAAGTATTGCCTTTTTGTTTTTGTTTTTTAAATCTGCTGTGGTAAGGTCAAGTATGACTCCACGGAGCTTTTGCCACATCTGGCCTGAGTTACAAGGGGAAAGTGTCCCTTGGCGTGAGACCGGATGTTCAATAGCTCTTCGGTTACCGCACACCTCGGAGACCCCAGCTGAGGGCAAGGCACAGAGGGTGAGGGAGGAACCTCCCTACGCCTCTGGGCTGTTCTGGGACTCACACTGCCAGCTCCTATGATCTAGGGGAGGGTATTTGTGCTGTTTGCAGCAGTTCAAAGCCTCCTTCTTCCCTGCACTTCAAAGCCTGGCCTGCTTTTCCCCCACTCATGGCTTTTATTTGGTGCTAGCGACCTTTGAGGATTGACGCTGAGTGGACCTTGGCAGTGACCCCACTAATTGGCAAAGCTGGCCACAGGGGATGAATAAGATACTCGCTGGCAGCAACATCACAGTGACTGCGGTCCAGTGAGCCTTGTTTTGTGTTCTTGGCAGTCCAGAGCAGTTCCCATGAATAAACAACTGAGCGGCGGTGGGAAGTGTGCTTCCTCCCAGCCTGCCTGTAGTCCTCTTTTCCATTCGCATGGAGACTGCTTTCCACACATGCTTCAAAATGCAATTTTGTTGTGCTCTGCACATTTAAATTACTTCATTAATAGAATGCCATTAAACAAAGGGTTGCTGAACTTTGAAATACATACAATCATTTTGCATTCCATCACCCTAAGAATTTTTGTTCAATTCCAGCTGAGATCAAAAGGAGGGAGATTCTCTGCAGTTCCAGTCTTTCAGAAAGCCTCTCTTAGGGTGAAAACTGCACCACTGCCATTGCCACCGCTGTTCAAGCTCTGTTCAGTAGGGGCAGATCTCTCTCTCCTACACAAAATGTCTATCAATCTATCAACAGAATGGGATTCAAAAGTGAATGAGCACGGTACTCTTTTGTGTGTGGCTTCTTTCGTTCCACATGATTTTTTTGAGGTCAATGTTATACGTATCAATGGCAGGTTCTTGTTTATTACTGTGTAGTATTCCATGGTATGAATACAGTAGTCCACAACTTGTTTATCCTTTCTGCTGTTGGTGGATATTTCTAGTTAGGGCTTTTTTTTTTGCGGGGGGGGGGAGGCTTTTATGAATAAACTTGCTGTAAATATTTTTGTGAAAGGCTTTTTGTGGACATACTCATATTTCTTACTTCCGTATACCTAAGAAGGAATTTAAAGGTAGACATATGTTCTATTGATACAAATAATAAATGCTGGAGAGAATGTGGAGAAAAGGGAACCCTCCTACACTGTTGGTGGGAATGTAAATTGATGCAGCCACTATGGAGAACAGTATGGAGGTTCCTCAGAAAACTAAAAATAGAGTTACCATATGATCCAGCAATCCTACTCCTGGGCATATATCTGAAGAAAACTCTAATTCAAAAAGATACTTGCACCCCAATGTTTATAGCAGCACTATTCACAATAGCCAAGACATGGAAACAACCTAAGTGTCCATCAACAGATGAATGGATAAAGAAGATGTGGCACATATACACAATGGAATATTACCCAGCCATAGAAAGAAACAAAACTGAGTTATCTGTAGTGAGGTGGATGGACCAAGAGTCTGTCATACAGAGTGAAGTAAGTCAGAAAGAGAAAAACAAATACCGTCTGCTAACACATATATGTAGAATCTAACAAAAAAAATGGTTCTCGTGAACCTAGGGACAGGGCAGGAATAAAGATGCAGACGTAGAGAATGGGCTTGCACACACGGGGAGGGGGAAGGGTAAGCTGGGACGAAGTGAGAGAGTGGCATGGACATATGTACACTACCAAATGTAAAATAGATAGCTAGTGGGAAGCAGCCGCATAGCACAGGGAGATCAGCTCAGTGCTTTGTGACCACCCAGAGGGGTGGGATACGGAGGGTGGGAAGGGGGGAGATGCAAGAGGGAGGGGATATGGGGGTATATGTATACGTATAGCTGATTCACTGTGTTATACAGCAGAAACTAACACAACACTGTAAAGCAATTATACGCCAATGAAGATGTTTTAATAAATAAATAAATAAAAGAAATAAAGGGATGACTTGGAAAAGCAGACATGACAATGATAAGGCCATTTTTCCCAGTCCTGAATATTTGTGTATTTTAGCACTTTAAATAGATATTAGTGTATACAGTGGTTAAAAGAACTCAGTAGGCACCTGTTCTCAAATATCTTCCTCTTAGCCTACAACCACTGTCCAGAATTCTGCTTGAGATTTATTCCTTTGGGTTTATCACCAGGAGTTCTCAGCACGTTGATGTGAGTTCATCTGCAGGCTTCTTTCCAGCCTCGCAACTGGCTGGGAGAGTGGCGTGAAGGGTTTGGGCACGTGGGGTGCTGCATTCAGGCCCTCTGGGGAAGTGTGAAGGCCTTGCTTTGCCTGGGAAAGAGTGGTGACAAAGGAGGAACCAGGAAAGGGACAGGGAAAGCCTAGGATGGGCCCTAAACTTTGACTTCCCTCATCGTTTTGTTTTCCCCATGGTTGTACACTTTGGTGAAGGTTGGAGTTGAGAAGAAAGGAAAGGGAGAAGCACAGTAGGAGTTTAACGTGATGTTATTGAACATGTTTGGAAGATAGGAGCCCAGTGTGAGCCAGTAGGAGACTCTGGGACATTCTCAAGGGAATAACAGTGCTATGTAATTGTAGCAGTAAGAGCGATATGTGAAGAAGGTATTGCCAGACTCTTTTAAGCCTTCCAGAAAGATCAAAGCACTTCATATTTATGTACAACACATACACACACTCCAGTGAAGAAAAATCTGAGGCAGCCAAGTTCCCCTCTATCTCACAGACAGGCCATAATACGTGCAGAAATGCAAAGACTCGGTCTAAGGACAACAAGCCCCAGGGTAGAATGAGAATAAGATCTCAGCTCGCCTACTAGGAACCCAGCGTGGCTTGCAGTGGACATCTTCGCGCTAAGGTTTTACTCCTGTATTCCAGTGTGCCACGGCATCCGTTCTCTAGTAAACAATTCTCATGTTTAAGACAGCATGATAGTAATAAATCAGCTCGGAAAGTCTACTGCTATAAATGCCATGTGGTATCGGTTAGATCACAAACCAAAGCCAATTTTTCAAAACACTTCCTGCTGGAATTACCACAACATTTTAACAGATGTCTTTTGGAAAGTTCTGAAGCAAAACAAGCCCCCATCAGAGTATGAAATAAAAACGAAAAGAAAGTAAACTGTGGACGGATTATTTTTTATCTTTCGGCAGTAAGAGAAAGATTGGAGAAAGTCTTGAGATCTTTGGAGAAATACTTGTTCATAGCCACAAAAGTGGAGAAATTAACTTTTCTCTCACACACACACCACAAGGAGAAACTGGGGTTTGGAAAATATTCCTTCATCATTCACCAAAGAAATTTCTTTGACAGCTTTGAGTATAATGTCTGTTATTTCTTGCTCCGAACACTGGTTATAACTCCAGCTTTTGTTGAAGGAGTTCCATAGGCAGCTAGGGTAACAATTTGAGGCTATAACTAATGGGGCCAGCAGGGACAGAAATGCAGTGAAAGCATCAAAGAAGCATCTTTTGTCAGGGACAAGATGACTGGTGGTGGCTGATTCTAAAATGGTGCAGTACGGAGTCTGAGGCCTCTCAAAATCAGTGGGAGGGCCAGAGTGGAAGCCTGGAAAAGGAAGGAGATATTTCTTTTTGCACCTTTCTTCAATGTTTTGTTATGAAAAGTTTCATGAAAAGTACAGAAAAGTCAAAAGAACCATACAGTGAACACGCATATAACTCATGAAGGTGATATTAGTTTTCATCTGACAATTTGTTTATACTGGGGCTGATTCTGACCCTCATCAAAGAAGTGCTTTCGAATGAATGAATGAGTGGTCTAACAATCTTGCCACACACTTATTCTGGGGAAGCCAATGTTCCTCACTGCTACTCGTGCATGGAGTAATAATTCCAAAAGCAGATTTCCCCATGGGTCTGCTTCTGTCATCTGCTGTTTTGGATGCTTCTTGTTCATGCTGATTTGTCTCCTCCTTGCCTTGTTATCTTTGACTTTGTGCTGGATGTTATACTGAAAAATTGTATGTAGAAATAATTTGACAGCTTCTTTATAGAAGATTTTTGTTTGCTTATGCCAGGCACACGGGGGTGTTAGCAGTACAACAAATATTTACTGAGTATTACTGAGGCAGTAGGAATACAGTTATGAACAAGAAATGGTTCCTGCCCTTCCAAGTCTTAGTCTGAAATAAGCAACAGGATTAATTTAAATAGAGCCTTTAAAGAATAATTTAGTTCACACAAGTTTGATCAGCATGTAGCTTTTCCTAACCTTATCCATCTACGTTAAGGAATAGCATGCTGGGCCATGCAGAGATACCCCAAGGTAGCAGTTCTCTTGCAGTTTTATTTCTTAGATAATTTAAGAAAAAACTGTATGAACTGACTATTGTATTTGCCATATAAAAACCTAATCAGAAATAATCAGAATGATTTTATTTCCTTTGACCAAATACCCAGGAAAGAGGATGCTTTAAAACACTTCGCTAGGGACTTCCCTTGTGGTGCAGTGGTTAAGAATCCGCCTGCCAATGCAGGGGACACCGGTTCGAGCCCTGGTCCCGGAAGATCCCACATGCCGCAGAGCAACTAAGCCCATGCGCCACAACTACTGAAGCCCACACACCTAGAGCCCGTGCTCCGCAACAAGAGAAGCCACCGCAATGAGAAGCCCGCACACTGCAACGAAGAGTAGCCCCCGCTTGCCGCAACTAGAGAAAGCCTGCGCGCAGCAACGAAGACCCAATGCAGCCAAAAATAAATAAATAAATGAACAAATAAATAAAAATAAATGTATATTAAAAAAACACTACACTAAGGCAGTTACTAATTCATGGCAAGAATAAAACCATAGCTCACGTGAATATTATAAACTTAAATACTCTACACAGACAGACCATCTGCAGGGGCTTGAGTGCTTGTGTCTAGGTGGTGGAACCAAAGAACACAATCCTTCCACACACGAGCTCAAGAGTACCTAGTTTCAGCCCTCACAAGCTGGAGGTTGGAGCTACTATCAAAAGAGTGGATTGTACACCTGAAAACTAACACAATATTGTAAATACTTCCATTTAAAAATTAAATTTTAAAGAAGAGTGGAGACGCTGATTAGCTGAGAAGGAATCTTCTGTGGAGTGTAAGCCACGCAGACCTTGATTTAATGATGGTGACCAAAACTGAATGGTCTGAGCTCTCTCTCTGGACTTGCCGTCCTTAGTCATTTCCAGGTGTTACCTCATGTTTGTTTAATGGGATGGGGGCGTTTGTCAAACAGATGAGAAATAAAAACCATGCCTCATCCCTCACTCCTGGAAAAAATACTCAACAGGAAAGCTGACTAAGGAGATTTAAGACAAACTACCAAAATTACTATATTAACATCACTAATATATTTTCTGCCTTGCAGTTTCCTCCTGTGTAATTTTTTGAAATCCTTTCATGAGACACCTTTTGTTTCTTGGAAACAGGTTCGATTTCCATGTAGGCTTTGCATTCAGGTTCCTTTTCCTACTTCCATGAGTTCTCTATTTTGCACACTATAGCGTCTTACTCGAGACCTGCACATCACTACCTATGACTGATTCTTATGACAGAGCCAAGTTAGTCTCTGGCCACATATACCACATCTGTCAAAATGATCGCTTTCAACGTGGGAGCCACAGACCCTATGAAATTATCTTCTTAAATACGATCTAGATCAAAGTTAACTGGGCCTGAGGAGATGGCATTTGCTTTGCTTAAAAGTTAATGAGCAACCCTGTCAGTTAAAATTTAGAAACGTAGAACAGAATTAGACCTTGAGTGTTCCTCCCCTGCCATAGGCTTAAGAAGAACTAGAACTGCATACACCAATGCTAAGCCTCTGATGGCACCGAGCATTCCTTGTGGTTTCCTCTATTTGTTTTCACCTATTTGCACTAAGATGGTAAGTACCCTTGAAGTCCGTGGTGTCTGCTTCCTCCTGAGATCTTGAGCATGACCCTTACTTTATTTGGGTTTCCCATCACTGTTAAGACACACAGAGCTGGTATCATTCAAGTGCACAAATAATTTGTTGAGTTCTTGCAATGAGGAGGCATTTTGCTGACATCATGGAAGACTGAAAGGAAAATTAAATATGGCCCCTGACCTCTAGGAATTCATAATCTAATAGATGAAAAGACACATCCAGGGATAATTCATGTTACAGTAAAGCAATGCTATATGGAAAGTGCTGTACTAGAGGGCTAACTGAATCCAAAGCTGACATGGTTTAGAGTTTAAAAGAGTTTCACTGTCCTTCTCAAGTAGATCCTGCAAAGGGGATTCTGGTTACTAGATTAGTCTCCTAACAGGATTGGCTACATGATCTGTGGGGCCCAGTGCAAAATGAAAATGCAGGACCCATTACTCAACAACTAAGCATTTCAAGACGGTGACAGCATCTAACCAAGCATGGAGCCCTTCTGAGCGTGGGGCCCTATGTGACTACACAGGTCACATGCCCATGAAACCGGCCCTGTCTTCCAATACAGACTATGAATATGAGGAAGGGGCACATTCGGAGCAGTCCAGAGGAGGAAATAATACACAAGAAATTTTCTTCCGAAGAGTTCAGAGGAAAATAAACGCACTCTAAGAAGATAATTTGGTCTTTCCCAAATTAGCAAATGGCACTGGGATCTAAAAGATACAAAGTTACAATTTACAAAGACAATTTCACAGATATCTTACAGCTACACGGTAAGGACAATAGTAATAGGGACAGTAGCTGACACTAACCCACAGAGCTTCTTAAGTGCCCGGATTCTTCTAAGCCTATTATTTATATTTACTCATTTAATCCTCAAAATGGCCCTGGAAGGTAGATACTATTCTTTTCCTATCTTAAGGACAAGAAAACTGACCTTAGAGCCCCTGGTCACACAGCAAATAAGTGGTAGAAGCAGGATTCAAACTCAGTCTAGCTCCAGAATCTGTGCTCTTAACCATAACCACTATTTATGCTACTTCTCATAAAACCAAGACGCATTCTGAAGGAAGGAAGGGAGTGACCCCAATATATTCATTCATTAATATCATAGATTTGACTTAACCAGATACTGTGTGTTGTGTGCATGTTTTTAATTTTTTCTTTTTTTGCATTTCATGTTCATAGTTTAACAGCACCCGTTCGCCCTCCCCCACTGAATGTTGCCACATGACCCCATGGAGTAGAAAGGTACTGGTTCTGAGAACGTTCCGTCACAGCCTATCCCATTCTCTCTATACACTTTCACTTTCTTCTCTCTTTCTTTATGGCAAACTGTGTTGTTTCTAACTAACTAACAGGTATTCTTTTAAATCAATTTAAAGAGCGGTATTTTCCTAACTTGAATTAAATAAAATATAAAGTAGACAGTAATATCATTGGCTTTTACATCCCCCCTCCTCCAAGCTGCAATTAAGGCTTTGTTCAAGGCGTCACCTAACACCATCCCTGGACTCTGCAGTTTGGAGAAAAGAAATTTCAACTTGCCCTATATTTGTTAGAACTGTAAAGGTTCAGCTTCTCAAAGCAAAAGAGAACAGGACAAAAGGATTCGCCGTCAGCCAATTGTCCCTGTCACCATTAAATAAAAAGTGCTTTTGGCTGCCGGCCAGAGCCTGCAGTCAGGTCACTATTCTTTCTTTGCTTCCCAGTCCATTGTTATTCAAGGAAGGAATCGCTGACAAAATGTGGACTGTGGTGTGTGTCGGGGGGCAGGGGGTTCTCTCCAGCTCCTGCTCTCTCCCCCTCTCTGTCTCTCGGCACACACCAAACCTTTTTGTTTCCTTTTTGGAAGTTACCTAGGAAACAAAGTCTTTTGTGCTCCAACTTTATTTGAGCTATTTGCTTTGCTGGGAATCTGCACAAAAGCTGAAGAGAGAAAGAAGGTTGCAATGTTGTACTAAAAATGTTCATGGCGAACACCTTTTTCTCAAGGGGGGTAATCATATCCTGTTGGGTGTGCTGGGGGGCTTTGCAGGTACCTCTGACAAGGTAAGCAAATGCTGGGGGTTAGTTTAAAACAAGTGGCTCTGGAATCTTCTCTTTAAGGGGACTTTGACAATACGTGAAATCCTGAGTCAACAGGGCACGATGCTTCCAAATGTGAGAATGAGAATTTTTTTTAATGATCCTGATTTTAGGACAATATTATTAAAACCTAACTGGAATAAGAGGGAAAAATGCTTATTTTACACTAACAGCCACCTCCCAACAAATTGTGGGAAGAAATAAAACTAGGTTCAGCAGCAAAAACTAAGTCTTTTAATAATCTGGTTTAGAAACCCAGCCCTGAAATCAAACTTGGGATGGAGCCTTTTTAATAATCTGGGCTAGGAGCCCAACCCTGAAATCAAAGTTAGACAGTATTAAAATCGATCAAAGGTTTGGATGGAGAATTTGCAAATATCACATAGAAGTCAAGGTCTTTAAATACACAGCTGGAAGAAAAGCTTCGCACTGCGAAGCTGAAAGAAAATAAACTAGGACTATTTTACTCTTCGGAATTTGAAAATGAAACCCACTTGAATCTTTTCCCCCAGTAACAGTATTTGTATTTTCCACTATCGTCGGTGGGAGGAGATTCTTCACTTTTGCTTTTCCACATGCACAGTGTTGACAAAATTGCATTTTAAAACGTCATTCACAAATGCCATCATCCTGCAGTAAAATTAACTCCGTGTATTTGAATCTGGCCTCTCAGATTAGGTCGGCTTGTCCTTCTGGTTATGTGTTCTGGAATGTCTCCTGACTCCAGGCTTTCTGGCCAGTTTTCCAAACCTTTTCATAGGCATCTAAATCATCTTCTCCCTTTGATCCTAGTCACCTAGAGCTTTCAAGAGTTTGAGTAGGAATTTATGGTGAGACAGCTATCCAGAAAGTGAATCTACCTCTCAGCGGATTAGAGACTCACATCTTTCTTCAGTTTGAAGTTTGGGGATTTCTGGCTACCTTGTCTCTCCGCTTCATTCCCTTTGACCCGAAAAGCATGTTTAGCCTATTTTTTTTCTTTTGTGTTGCTTGACTACTGAAATCGTAACTTTCAGTTAGTTGTACTTACTAACTACGTCTAGGAATTCTTCCTTTGACCTGAAAGCTTATTTCTGACCTCATTTTTCTTAACTCTGAAATATATATGTGCTTACGTATAAACCCTGATGGCTGAGTCTGAATCTGAATGTACTTCGTTTGCAGTCCCATCCCCCGGAGGACGAAGATACAGATGTCATGCTAGGGCAGAGGCCGAAAAACCCAGTACACAATATCCCTTCCACACTGGACAAGCAGACCAACTGGAGCAAAGCACTACCTCTCCCGACGCCGGAGGAGAAGATGAAACAAGATGCCCAAGTGATTTCTTCTTGCATTATTCCCATCAATGTCACTGGTATCGTTCTGTTTTTTTCTTAGGGGCAGTGGGGTCAGAATATTCCATGTATTAAATATGGTCAAAATCTGTGCTGCTTGGTGTACCAGTTAAGAATACGTTTTGTAAACACATGATACCCTT